>NC_054469.1:122547000-125214894 GCF_017639515.1 Carcharodon carcharias | reverse complement strand
CCCCCCCCCTCTCTCTTCCCCCCCCTCTCTCTTCCCCCCCCTCTCTCTTCCCCCCTCTCTCTCTTCCCCCCTCTCTCTCTTCCCACCCTCTCCCTCTCGCTCTCTCTATTCCTGCTCTCTCTCTTCCCACCCACCCTCTCTCACTATCTCTCTCCCACCCACCCTTTCTCACTCCCTCTCTTCCCACCCACCCTCTCTCGCTCTCTCTCTGCCCACCCACCCTCTCTCGCTCTCTCTCTGCCCACCCACCCTCTCTCGCTCTCTCTCTTCCCACCCACCCTCTCTCGCTCTCTCTCTTCCCACCCACCCTCTCTCGCTCTCTCTCTTCCCACCCTCCCTCTCTCTCTCTCTTTCTCTTCCCACCCCCTCTCTCTCTCTTCCCAATCTCTCTCTCTCTCTCTCTCTCTCCATCCTCTGTCTCTCTCTCTCTCTCTCTTCCCCCTCTCTCTCTCTCATTCTTCCCACCCTCTCCCTGTCTCTCTCTCTTCCCCCCTCCCTCTCTCTCTTCCCCTCTCTCTCTCTCTTCCCCCCCTCTCTCTCTCTCTTCCCCCCCTCTCTCTCTCTCTTCCCCCCCCCTCTCTCTCTCTCTTCCCCCTCTCTCTCTCTCTTCCCCCTCTCTCTCTCTCTCTCTTCCCCCCTCTCTCTCTCTTCGCCCCTCTGTCTCGCTCTTCGCCCCTCTGTCTCGCTCTTCGCCCCTCTGTCTCGCTCTTCGCCCCTCTGTCTCGCTCTTCGCCCCTCTGTCTCGCTCTTCGCCCCTCTGTCTCGCTCTTCGCCCCTCTGTCTCGCTCTTCGCCCCTCTGTCTCGCTCTTCGCCCCTCTGTCTCGCTCTTCGCCCCTCTGTCTCGCTCTTCGCCCCTCTGTCTCGCTCTTCGCCCCTCTGTCTCGCTCTTCGCCCCTCTGTCTCGCTCTTCGCCCCTCTGTCTCGCTCTTCGCCCTCTCTCTCGCTCTTCGCCCTCTCTCTCGCTCTTCGCCTTCTCTCTCGCTCTTCGCCTTCTCTCTCGCTCTTCGCCCTCTCTCTCGCTCTTCGCCCCTCTGTCTCGCTCTTCGCCCCTCTGTCTCGCTCTTCGCCCCTCTGTCTCGCTCTTCGCCCCTCTGTCTCGCTCTTCGCCCCTCTGTCTCGCTCTTCGCCCCTCTGTCTCGCTCTTCCCGCCCTCTCTCTCTCTCTCTCTCTCTCTTCCCGCCCTCTCTCTCTCTCTCTCTCTCTTCCCGCCCTCTCGCTCTCTCTCTCTCTTCCCGCCCTCTCTCTCTCGCTCTCTCTCTCTCTTCCCGCCCTCTCTCTCTCGCTCTCTCTCTCTGTCTCTTCCCACCCTCTCTCTGTCTCTTCCCACCCTCTCTCTGTCTCTTCCCACCCTCTCTCTGTCTCTTCCCACCCTCTCTCTGTCTCTTCCCACCCTCTCTGTCTCTTCCCACCCTCTCTCTCTCTCTCTCCCTCCCCCACTCTCTCTCTCTCTTCCCCCTCTCCATCTCTCTTCCCCCTCTCTCTCTCTCGTCTCTCCCCCTCTCTCTCTCTCTTCCCACCCCCTCTCTCTCTCTTCCCACCCCCTCTCTCTCTTCCCTCTCTCTCTCTCTCTTCCCACCCTCTCTCTCTCTCTCTCTTCCCACCCTCTCTCTCTCTTCCCACCCTCTCTCTCTCTTTCCACCCTCTCTCTCTCTTCCCCCCTCTCTCTCTCTCTTCCCCCTCTCTCTCTCTCTTCCCCCTCTCTCTCTCTCTTCCCCCTCTCTCTCTCTCTTCCCCCCTCTCACACTTCCCCCTCTCTCTCTCTTCCCACCCACCCTCTCTCGCTCTCTCTCTTCCCACCCTCCCTCTCTCGCTCTCTCTCTTCCCACCCTCTCTCTCTGTCTCTTCCCACCCTCTCTCTCTCTCTCTTCCCACCCTCTCTCTCTGTCTCTTCCCACCCTCTCTCTCTGTCTCTTCCCACCCTCTCTCTCTGTCTCTTCCCACCCTCTCTCTCTGTCTCTTCCCACCCTCTCTCTCTGTCTCTTCCCACCCTCTCTCTCTGTCTCTTCCCACCCTCTATCTCTGTCTCTTCCCACCCTCTCTCTCTGTCTCTTCCCACCCACCCTCTCTCACTCTCTCTCTCCCACCCACCCTTTCTCACTCTCTCTCTTCCCACCCACCCTCTCTCGCTCTCTCTCTGCCCACCCACCCTCTCTCGCTCTCTCTCTTCCCACCCACCCTCTCTCGCTCTCTCTCTTCCCACCCTCCCTCTCTCTCTCTCTTTCTCTTCCCACCCCCTCTCTCTCTCTTCCCAATCTCTCTCTCTCTCTCTCCACCTCTCTCTGTCCCTACTCTCTCTCTCTTCCCCCTCTCTCTCTCTCTCTCTTCCCACCCTCTCCCTGTCTCTCTCTCTTCCCCCCTCCCTCTCTCTCTTCCCCCCACTCTCTCTCTTCCCCCACTCTCTCTCTTCCCCCCCTCTCTCTCTTCCCCTATCTCTCTCTTCCCCATCTCTCTCTCTCTTCCCCCTCTCTCTCTCTTCCCCCTATCTCTCTCTTCCCCATCTCTCTCTCTTCCCCGTCTCTCTCTCTTCCCCGTCTCTCTCTCTTCCACCTGTCTTGCTCTTCCCCCTCTGTCTTGCTCTTCCCCCTCTGTCTCGCTCTTCCCCCTCTGTCTCGCTCTTCCCCCTCTGTCTCGCTCTTCCCCCTCTGTCTCGCTCTTCCCCCTCTGTCTCGCTCTTCCCCCTCTGTCTCACTCTTCCCCCTCTGTCTCGCTCTTCCCCCTCTGTCTCGCTCTTCCCCCTCTGTCTCGCTCTTCCCCCTCTGTCTCGCTCTTCCCCCTCTGTCTCGCTCTTCCCCCTCTGTCTCGCTCTTCCCCCTCTGTCTCGCTCTTCCCCCTCTGTCTCGCTCTTCCCCCTCTGCCTCGCTCGTCCCCCTCTGCCTCGCTCGTCCCCCTCTGTCTCGCTCGTCCCCCTCTGTCTCGCTCGTCCCCCTCTGTCTCGCTCGTCCCCCTCTGTCTCGCTCTTCCCCCTCTGTCTCGCTCTTCCCCCTCTGTCTCGCTCTTCCCCCTCCGTCTCGCTCTTCCCCCTCCGTCTCGCTCTTCCCCCTCCGTCTCGCTCTTCCCCCTCCGTCTCGCTCTTCCCCCTCCGTCTCGCTCTTCCCCCTCCGTCTCGCTCTTCCCCCTCCGTCTCGCTCTTCCCCCTCCGTCTCGCTCTTCCCCCTCCGTCTCGCTCTTCCCCCTCCGTCTCGCTCTTCCCCCTCCGTCTCGCTCTTCCCCCTCCGTCTCGCTCTTCCCCCTCCGTCTCGCTCTTCCCCCTCCGTCTCGCTCTTCCCCCTCCGTCTCGCTCTTCCCCCTCCGTCTCGCTCTTCCCCCTCCGTCTCGCTCTTCCCCCTCCGTCTCGCTCTTCCCCCTCCGTCTCGCTCTTCCCCCTCCGTCTCGCTCTTCCCCCTCCGTCTCGCTCTTCCCCCTCCGTCTCGCTCTTCCCCCTCCGTCTCGCTCTTCCCCCTCCCTCTCGCTCTTCCCCCTCCCGTCTCGCTCTTCCCCCTCTCTCTCGCTCTTCCCCCTCCCTCTCGCTCTTCCCCCTCCGTCTCTCTCTTCCTCCTCCGTCTCTCTCTTCCTCCTCCGTCTCTCTCTTCCTCCTCCGTCTCTCTCTTCCTCCTCCGTCTCGCTCTTCCTCCTCCGTCTCGCTCTTCCCCCTCCGTCTCGCTCTTCCCCCTCCGTCTCGCTCTTCCCCCTCCCTCTCGCTCTTCCCCCTCCCTCTCGCTCTTCCCCCTCCCTCTCGCTCTTCCCCCTCCCTCTCGCTCTTCCCCCTCCCTCTCGCTCTTCCCCCTCCCTCTCGCTCTTCCCCCTCCCTCTCGCTCTTCCCCCTCCCTCTCGCTCTTCCCCCTCCCTCTCGCTCTTCCCCCTCCCTCTCGCTCTTCCCCCTCCCTCTCGCTCTTCCCCCTCCCTCTCGCTCTTCCCCCTCCCTCTCGCTCTTCCCCCTCCCTCTCGCTCTTCCCCCTCTCTCTCGCTCTTCCCCCTCTCTCTCTGTCTCTTCCCACCCTCTCTCTCTGTCTCTTCCCACCCTCTCTCTCTGTCTCTTCCCACCCTCTCTCTCTGTCTCTTCCCACCCTCTCTCTCTCTCTCTTCCCACCCTTTCTCTCTCTCTCTTCCCACCCTCTCTCTCTCTCTCTTCCCACCCTCTCTCTCTTTCTCTTCCCACCCTCTCTCTCTTTCTCTTCCCACCCTCTCTCTCTTTCTCTTTCCACCCTCTCTCTCTTTCTCTTTCCACCCTCTCTCTCTCTCTCTTTCCACCCTCTCTCTCTCGCTCTTCCCCCTCTCTCTCGCTCTTCCCCCTCTCTCTCGCTCTTCCCCCTCTCTCTCGCTCTTCCCCCTCTCTCTCGCTCTTCCCCCTCTCTCTCGCTCTTCCCCCTCTCTCTCGCTCTTCCCCCTCTCTCTCGCTCTTGCCCCTCTCTCTCGCTCTTGCCCCTCTCTCTCGCTCTAGCCCCTCTCTCTCGCTCTAGCCCCTCTCTCTCGCTCTAGCCCCTCTCTACGCTCTTCCCACCCTCTCTCTCTCTCTCTTTCCGCCCTCTCTCTCTCTCTCTTCCCGCCCTCTCTCTCTCTCTCTTCCCACCCTCTCTCTCTGTCTCTTCCCACCCTCTCTCTCTGTCTCTTCCCACCCTCTCTCTCTGTCTCTTCCCACCCTCTCTCTCTGTCTCTTCCCACCCTCTCTCTCTGTCTCTTCCCACCCTCTCTCTCTGTCTCTTCCCACCCTCTCTCTCTGTCTCTTCCCACCCTCTCTCTCTGTCTCTTCCCACCCTCTCTCTCTGTCTCTTCCCACCCTCTCTCTCTGTCTCTTCCCACCCTCTCTCTCTCTCTCTTCCCACCCCCTCTCTCTTTCTCTCTTTCTCTCTTCCCACCCTCTCTCTCTCTTTCTCTCTTCCCACCCTCTCTCTCTTTCTCTCTCAGGGATCAGACAGGTCAGGATTGATTTGGCATAGTTCCCTATGAAGGAAAACAACTTTACTCTAGCCGGGGCTCAGTTGGCAGTACTCTTATGCACCGAAATGTTCCAGATTCAAGCACCCACTCCTAGGCTTGAGCATAAAAAGCAACTCTGCGACTCCAGTGCAGTACTGAGGGAGTGCTGCGCTTTCAGGAAGCCATCTTTAGAATGAAATGTCAAACCAAGGCCCCAGTCCCTGCTTGGGTAGATGTAAACAATCCCATGGCACCATTTCAAAGAAGAGTAGGGAAGTATCTCTGGTGCCCTGGCCAATATTTATCCCTCTGTCAGCATCACAAAAAATAGATTATCTGGTCATTATCACATTGCTATTTGTGGGAGTTTGCTGACCATATATTAGCAGCCATGTTTCCTACGTTACCAGAGTTTCTGCTCTTTAAAAAAACTTTTGTTGGCTCTAAAATGCTTTGAGACATCTGAAAAGTGCTATATAAATGCAAGTATTTCTTTTTTCCCTCATTTATTCCCTTTCTACATGCAAATGGTAATTTATTTCATTCCTGAAAGAATGATTATTTGCCAGCACTATCATATTTAACAAGCCAATAGAGTGCTGTTGACCTTATCAGCTAGGACACTTTGTAGGCCTTATCTCCCTTACTCTATGGGGGTGATTTTAACTTCTATCACCAGGCAAAAATTGGATGATAGCAATTCTGTCATTCCTTTAACACCTTGCCCAATTTTTGCTATTGGGCTGTCAGGTCGCTATGACCCATTTTACATCCAGCAATGAAGTTACTATTATTCCCGACTGTTCTCTCCTTCCTTGGTTCTTTTCATCGTTTTACTGCAGCAAATTTTGTTATTACTTCTAAGATTAAATAAACTTCAAGTTGTTCTTTATTAGCTCTCTCAGTTCTGTTTTCATACTACACAATCTGCCCCGAGTGTTATTTTAGTTCAACAGTCATCTTTTTTCAAGTTTTATGACTTTAATGAAAAGTTTTGTAAAACAACCGTCTTGTTCTAACTTATTGATTTCAACAATTTATTGCTGATAATTAGGGGCTTTGAGTCTAATTTTCAAGTTTGCAAGTTGACAGTAATGCCACCGTTCCTCTTTGGAGCATCATTATGATTGACTGGCAGACCATAGAAACATAGAAATGGCTTTAATGGTTTCCTCAAACAACAAAAACTTTTTCATTTAGTGAATTCTCTTGTCATATTTCAATACAGGCAGAGTATATATAGTGAATCCAGATTAAAGTCTCAGTTCCTCCAGAGAAAGAATCCAAGCAGGGATGGGGAAGGGTTGTATTTATAAGGTATGTATCAGGCTCACTGGCTGAAATGTGGACACGAGTAAATAACCAGACTGAGTCAGCTTCTGCAAGTGTTCCTTCTGTAGCTAGGGAAAGGGCGCAAGCAGATAATACTGGCAGATGGCTGAGCCACAGCCTTGATCAGTAGGTAGGTTGGTGATGTTGGGATAAAGGTTCCATTCGCAGTCAGAGACGTTTTGGAAATGAATGCTACCCCAAATAGCTTCACAAATCATCAACATAGTAAATTATAACCCTTAATGGACTGGCTCAGTAAACACAATGACTGGAAGCGTACCAAGTTCATCTTTGTGCCATCTGGAAGTCATGCCTGCCTTCTGCTAAGAAATCCCTGAGCAGAAAGCACAAGTTAAGCCCAAATGGGGGCCTAATTTCAATGGCAGTGTTATGTTCTGCTGTGATTTTAACTGTGGGCCCAATTACAGCTTGTGCAGTCTCCAGCCTGCCAGCAAAATTGGCGGCAGCAAGGATCCAAGTAAATGAATTTTTAAAAGTTCCTCGTGGACTGGGAACACCAGGACCTCACCAATTGCCTCTTGCCCCAGTTCTGACAGAGTCGGAGTAGGAAATGCCAGTAAGACCTGGGAGTTGAAATCACAGTCAGGGCACAGTCACTGCCCAATTTGGTCCCCATACCTCCAATTCTCAGCCTGAGGTAAAATCGGCTCCTCTTGGCTTCAGGTACTGTTTTTTTTTAAATCCCTCACCTCTTCAGTGACAACCACTTGTTAGGCTGCAACTACGCTTGGTAAAACTGAGTGAAGTTAGACAGCTGGTTTATGATGCAGAGTGATGCCAACAGCACGGGTTCAATTCCTATACAGCTAAGGTCATCTGTGAATGCCCCACCTTCTCAACCTTGCCACTCACCTGAGGTGTGGTGACCATCAGGTTAAACTCACCACTCGTCATCTCTCTCTGGTGAGAGAGAAGTCTATGGTCCTCTGGGACAACAGCGGCTTTCTTCTTTCTTCTTTCTTCCTCGATGCACCGGCACTCAATCAATTTTAAGAAAAAAACAAAACACACAAAACAGCCCTTCAGCCACACCCCCTCACCCCCCCCCCCCCCCCATAAACTCCCAAGCCCCACCCATGCCACCACATGCTCCCATCCACTCTCCATGGCTTCTCATACCCCCCATTCCAACATATGCCCCCCCGCCCATCCCACAGCTCTTAATAGCCTCTATGCCAACCTACGCCCCCAACCAACTCCCATGGACCCTCATGCCCTCCATGCCAACCTATGATCCCCACCCACCATCCTTTGCCCTTACACCTTCCTTGCCAACTCACCCAGTATCCACCATAGGAAGGTTTCAGTACCTATGCTGATAAAATAAAGTTCCTAGTCTTTATTGCAGATTTTTTTTAAAAACCCTCTCATTGATAAAAACCCATTTACTATATTTACACTCCTCCAACTACTTATTTCTTATAACAACAAACATTTCATTCAATTGCATAATCCCTTATAAAACAAGCATTTGAATTCATAATTCCACTTCAAAGAGTTCATGACCACTTGAAGCTGTCAATCAAACTGTGAAATGCCAGTTGTGAAATCATTCACGCAACACTAATCCAGTAATGGTACCCCTAAGGCTTGTCAACAGACAGAGTGAAATAGCAAGCAATTGCTTTTTTTAACAGTCCAGACAGTTTTTTCAAAGAGTTAAAGGGCAACAGTTTTAAATGGCTTGACAACACCCTTTGATAGTTCATATTGACACTTGACAGTTGCTTGTGACAGGTCCTCTTTACAGCTCAGCTTGACCCTTTGGACAGTTATTTTTGACAGCACCTCTTCACAGTTCATCTTGACATGTGACAGTTGTTTTTGACGGTTCCAATGAGCTTCACATTCCAATAGGTTTATGCAGTTTTTATATATATCCATGCCTACTCTTAGCAATCCCAAAGGACACCTTACCACGCCCACCCCCCCAAAGGCACCTGACCTCCCCAACAGGTGTCCCGGGACAATATGTAAAGATATACCTGACCTCTCTGAAAGGGTGCCCTGGCTATCTAAATAAATCCAGCAAGTTCAGACCTGCTCTTGCCAGGTCTAATCAGTGCACATCGAGTTTCAGACGCTTCTGATGCCAAAATTACATGAGTAGAGGAAGCTGCTGATTTCTGTGGACAGCAGCCTCCTCGAAATGTGCGTGCATGAATCCCGACCTGGGCCCCTTCCCACCCCCACAACAGTGGTAGTTGGTGTGTTTGGGGGCACAACTTCTGGATTCGTGCCTTTTTCGCCATTTTTGCAACATTGGAGACGCTTTCCATCATTACCAAAATCCAAGCCATATTGTTTGATCATAGATGTTGATATGTCATTTTTTTTTTTTGCTACTGAAAAGCCGTATGAAGAAGAACAGAAGGAATGCACTTACAGGTCTCTATTTTTGATAAGTATGAAACAGGATTGCTGCCATTATGGTTATGAGATAGTACTGTCTCCTGCATGTACTGAGTGGCCCACACTTCTATCTGAGCCAGTTAGATCAAAAATCACTAAGGTTGGGCTACATAGCACCATTGGGGAATAATGATAGGTTTCTGCCCTCTAAAATTCATGTTTAGGAGCATCATGATAGGCTCAGCACCATTTTGCAGATATGTTCTAATTGGCTTCTCCATTATGTGTTAATTGTAACACATCTGAACTCACAGAATGTAGGCTGGGTAAAGTTGCACAGACCGTTTGCTAAAAATAGAGCATGTAAAGCTTAACATGTGTTTAATGCATTCTGATGGCAATAAGAAGAAATGAACTCCAAAGAAAAATAAGTATTCCTTAAGTTTAACATTTGGATTCCTGTGTCCTTACATACGCATTGGACCTGTACAAAGCTCATGACTTTATCAGCCTAATTGTTTTCTTTATAATTGTTTAAAGAAGAAACGTGAATAATAGTCCCTGTTTTTCTAGTTTATGAGAGACCTAATTTTTAAAGAGGTCTAATTGTCTTCCGTTGGGAATTTTAAATCTGGAACCTGCTGCCAAGAAACAACTGGGTCTGATTCTAAACACTGAGCACTGGAAATTTTATTGTGGAATTAAAAAATGCCATGGCACGAGTAACTGACAGCATGAAGACTCAGGAGCAGAATAAATGAACCATGTAAAAAGCAATGTCAGCACAAGCTAATCACCACCTTGATTGTCAGTACTTATGGTGTAGATTCAGATTTAGTATCAGTATGTGCAGGCGAGCTACTCGTTCAGCTTTAGTAATTCTACCTAGCACCAGCTACTTTTTCCCCTCCTGAAGACTTTAGGCAGCATTTTGTGGGGGCAACAAGGTCCTCGGCCACTGGCTAGAGAGCAGGCAAGATGCCCATGTTGCCTCTTTCAGGGAAACCTCACCGCATCTTGTGCCACTCAGGCACTTGACAGGCCAGCGGTAGGCTTCTACTAAGATTAAGGACCCCAGCAGGGTCAGAAGCCCTGCCTGACGAGAGTTGCCAGCCAATCAGAGACTGGCAGTTCCTCTGTACTTAGTAGCACCAGTGGGGAGGTAGTGACTACTGCCCAGGTACATGTGAGTGATACCGCGAAGGGGGGTCATGGGATGAGGGTTGCAGGGGAAGGGGGCTCAGCAGCAAGGGCAGGGTGTTGGCTCTCAGCAGGATCCCACCTTCTTGATGCTAGGTCCCTCATTCAGGCACTGAGTGCCTTTGAACGAGAGACTCACCCTGTGTGCCACGTTTTGCTTGTCATGCACCCCACATGGCAAGCCCCCTGTCCACTGTTGAGTAAATGCCAGCAGCAGCAAGATGAGGCCCTTAAGTGGGCATTAATTGCCCACTTGTAGGCCTCAATTGGTAGCAAGGGCAGGAAAGGCTTTCCCACCATGAACTTACAGTGGAGGCGGAAGGTGGTGGAGTCCCCATCCACCTGATTAAACCTGATTAAATGCCCCCACAGCACCAACCACAGGGGAGGGCACAAAGTTCTGCTCTGTGGGTGAGAAATTGGGTTTGATAGTGCCCATATTTTGAGCACTACACATACCCTTAAGAGTACCACAGCACGCATGCATTCGTCTGACATGAAATGCGGCAAACAGCATCTTGTAAAAAGGCACAAGTGTGCATTGTTAATGTCTTCTGGAAATTTGCAGAGCAGGCGATCATGATGTCAGCTATTGGGCATCACTGATCTGACACTACCCCTAACATATGGGGTCAGCACTCCACCTAAGCTCTTTCTTAGGCCTGCGGAGCTGAACCTGTGTTGAGTAGCAGTATATGGATCCCCAATTCTATTTTTTATTTAATGACTAGTATCCTGGCAGCAATCATGATGCCTTCATTCTGTGATGACCTGTATTTCAGTCACCACAGCTACTCGGTGTCAAGTACTATTCTCTGATGACATGGCTCCAATGTGTAACCCATGCACACATGCTCAGCATGCAAACATTGAGAGCCATGTAGCCACAAGAAATGTGAGAGAGCAGATCATTGGGGGTTTGTTGCAAAAAAATTCACTGCTTGCACTGTTCTAGGCAAGCCCTGCAATAATCAGCTGAGGTGTCTCAAGGTTTGTGGTTGTCTGCTGTCTGCAAGAAACTGAGGAGCTTGAGCATGAGGAGGGGAAGAAAAAATAGGATGTGGAAAAGGCAGAGGTAGAAGAGGAAGGAAGATGGCAAACTGGACAGCCATTTTCTGCCTAGCTGTACTTGAAGAACTAATTCAACTGTAAATTCCTTATCTTTCCCCTGTCATTGACCATTACACTGTCCTCTCAGCCACATTGCAAAAATAAAAGCCAACACAAAATAAACATTCCAAACCAAGGTTATGAATACAACTATGCCATACTGCTTACAAGCTTAAACTAATAATCCTTATGCATTCCCTTAGTACTTGTCCTTGAAGTGCCTTTGTCTGTCCTCATGCTCTGGCAGTGCTACCCTAGAGGCAGCAGTATGGCTGATGGCAGGTTGCTGACTTTCAGCGGCAGAGATTGCAGATGACCATGAGCAGCTCTCGTCCTTAATGGCCTGACTTCACATTGCAACATCTCAGTGCGAGTGGCAGCAGTCTAGGCTGACAGGCAACAGCACTGGCAAAGTGGTGATGGTGGATGATAAATATTATCATCCCCTCAGGGTGGTTCCTCAGCAATCCTAATAATTTCAGTGTTAGGGTTGAACGGGTTAATATGTGGGACTGTCAAGACGTTACTGCCCATGGACTGATGTAAGAGACACACATGGCCAAGAGTCAAGAGGGAGAATGCTTGTCGCTTAGACAGAGTAGCAGCTAGTCATGTATTTCTATATATAGTTATATCTAATAAACTAGTTATTGTTTAGACGTATCGATGTCTCAGAATCATTCCTTAGCCAGTCACAACCAACATACAACATGGTGGCAGCTGTGAAAGACCCCAAAATCTTGAAAAATCAGCTGTAAATAAGTTTACAAGTCTGACCTGGAAAAGTGGTTCAAAATTGCAGAACTCGGAAGGGGAGGGGGCGGTGGGGGGGGTGGGGGTAGAAACAGTTGAAGAACTCCAAAAGCTGCTCCGTAGAAGAGGTGGAGACAGGAAAAGTCAGAAAATCAACTGTTCAATTCATTAAGGGGTGTACCATACATGCGGTGGTCCATGAAGAAATCCCGATCCAACGACAGAGTCGGAGAACGTAGCGACGACTGAGGAAAGGGTGAGCAACCCTTAAAAAGGGTAAGAACTTAATTTAATGGTGCACTAAATAGGCAGCACTGGGTAAAATCCATTCTTAGCAAGCGTGGATTTCGATAACCCCGCAGACCAGGTCCCAGGTCAGCGCCATTACATGTGGTGATCGCGCAGCAGCAAACAGAAAAAAAAATGGCTGAAAATACTCAATGCTTCATGGGGGAGGAGTAAGGAGAGTGTAGCAGTAACTCCAAACAAAGGGTTTTAAAGACTTTGCAGTTTAAGAAGCCAATACCTAAAAGGGTCAGTGACAGCAGCAGGTATCAGTGAGAGGCTGATCAGTGCGGGAAAATTGCATTACTGCAAGAGAAGTTTTAAAAACTTAAGGCAAAACATCTAGAAGCTTTGAGCAACCACAGATTCTAAATTTACATTACCTGTGAGATTAGGGCATATGGAAGAGCCAAATCAAACTCAGAACTGGGCACTTTGGAGGTAAGAATTTTTAAGGTTCCGAATTCCTTCAGGATTAGACAATAAGCCTGAAGCTGAACAAGTTAATGCAATACAATACTCTATTGGCACAATAGCTGATGATGTTATTGCAAGACAAAGTATTAATGAGACCTCAGATAAATTTGACGAATTTAAATAATTAAAAATTAATAATTATTTCAACTTAAGGAACAACAAAATTCTAAAAAGGGCCAAATTCAATAAAGTGATCCATAAAACAGGTGAATCAACAGATGCTTTTATTAATGACCTTTACAGGCTGACTGAAGGTTGAAATATGGAGACCAAAAAACGGAATTAATACAAGATCACATTGTAGTCAGTGTTACTGATGAAACCCTATCAGACCTACTGCAATCCAAGGAAGACATAACCATGGAGAAAGCAATACTGCTGGTGAGACAAACAGAGGTCCGTAAACAGAATACAACAATACTGAGAGGTGAAGAAAAGGCTCAGGAAACCTCCATTGACTGTACAGTCTATTAAGCATAGGAATGTCAAAGAAACAATAGGGAAGAAGAAAAGTGAAGGATGCCATTAAACCATTTCAGCTCTGTGGTGCCAAGAAGACCCACAGGTGTGAACTGTCCTGATAGCACTGCAGAATGCTTTCACTAGAAAAGGATTGGACACTTCGGTAAATTGTGCTGAAGTGAAGCCTCTAACTTTGCAGGTGACAAGGAGAATGTCTTCACACACAATGAAATTGAGGAATTTCAACAGGAATAGAACAAAAATATTTCTTGGGTGAGATCAATGACCCTAGATATACATTCTGGAATGCAGAATATCACTGGACGTATCATCAACTTTAAACTGGATACCAGAGCAAGTGTAATGGTTTTATCCGACAAAGAAGCGTGGCTAGTAACACAATGCCTGAAGCCAACTGAAACCCAGTTATATGGTCCAGGAGGGATCAAACTGCAATTCAAGGGTATGTTACAGGCAATGCTCCAGTACAAGGGAATAAGATACTGGAAACATTATATGTTCTTCGCAATCAGAAATTCTCTCTTCCAAGTCGAAAAGCCAGCGTCAACCTCAATCTCATCACAAAGGTTGAAGAAATCGATCAGCAAGGATCTAGGTCTGACTTCAAAAAGGACTTTCCAAACTATTTATAGGTCTGGGAAGACTTAAGACAGAATGTAAGATAACTTTAGGGAAGGATGCTAAACCTGTGTGTCTTTTAATACCTAGGAAGTTACCACACCCACTGATGAAGCAGGTCCAACTGCAGCTAGAAGAGGTGATTAGGATGCAAGTAATCTCTCCTGTCACTAAGCCTACAGAGTGGTGCTACGGAATGGTCCGGTTCCTAATCCTAACGGGTTTTTTTGCATCCATGTGGACTTGACTCAGCTTAATAAGGCTATGGCAAGAAAAACTCACCCAATGCCCTCAGTGGACAATAGCTTGACCAAGCTGTCCAACAGTACAATGTTCAGTAAACTAGATGCCAGAAGCAGCTCTTGACAGGTGCTGTTAGATGAAAAATCAAAATTATTAACGACCATCATTACTCCACTTGGCAAATTTGAGTTGAATCGTTTACCATGTGCTATAACCTCAGCACCTTAAATTTTCCAATGAACAATAGATGGAATTTTCCCAGAATTGCACGAAGTGCAATAGCAAACGGGTAAAATGGAATTCTACCTGCCAACGAAAATGGCAGATTTTCATGCCATATCTTCCTGAGCCCGCTTCATTTTTTATGCATTCTCGTGAAACACACCGTTTCCATGGCGGGAGGGCTGTCATTCGCCCACTTGCCAACACCCCACTGTTGCATAACCCCAGCTGCCATCTTTAAGAGGCAGCTGCCAGCAAAGCGCTCATCGCCACCAGCTCAACACTGCTGCCTGGGAGACATGGACTGCAAAGGCAAAAAGACTGCAGCCCCCCTGCTTCAATGACAGGTCCCTCGAGCGACTGCTGGATGCCATGGAGGAACGATGGGATGTGCTCTAGCCTGCTTAGGCTGCAGGATGGGCAGCAATGTCACCAACCTGGCTTGGGAGGAAGTGGTAGCGGTGGTCAGCGCGAACGCCCTGCAGAGGAGGACAACCACACAGTGCTGCAAAAGGATGAATGATCTCTCCTGTTCCACTAGGGTTAGTCACTCTTTTTATCGCTCCCAACTCACACACTCACAAACCCATCCAACATTCACAGGGCCCTCACTCACCTCCAGTGCAAGAGACATCACCAATTCACTCTTTCACACACACTTTCATTGTCCTCATCCCATCCATGGGACCATTTAGCACCCACACATGTCAGGCACACTTATCTTCTGGCCCAGCAGGTGGCCTGATACAGCCTTCCCATCTCTATCCAGGCAGGACAAACTGGCTCACATCAGGAAGGAAAGGTCGCAGACAGGTGGAGGGATGCTGGAAGCAAAGTTTTGATATAATTTGAAAACAGAGCCGTCCAGCTGGTCGGCGATGACCGGGACCGGTCCTGTGCTGATGGTGAGGTCAGCATTGCTCTGTCAAGTGAGGATCCAGCAGTGCAATATCCATCAGACAACCATGCCATGAGTGGTGTGCCCTCTTTTGCAGGCCACTGCCAGGCACTAATTATCTCCTCTTGCTTTCACAGGCACATCTGCCAAACAGCTGACAGAGTCCATGACCCAGGGCCTCCAATCAAGCTCTGAAGAAACCTCTGAAGAGGAATCTGGAGGCACCATCCCTGAAGTTCCGTCACAGTGCTCACCCATACCCTCCACCAGCTCAGAGACACACACCTCATTGGGACCTAACTTTAGAGTAGCTTCGGGATTATAATCTGGTGAGCACATTGCACTTTCTGATCCACAGCAGGCGGAGGCAGGGATTTCCCAGGTTTCCAGCGCTAGGAGGGCTGCTGAAGGCCAGAACGTTGCTGAGTCCAAAGTCAGATGATGAGCCTCTGGACTCGGTCATGTCACAGTTGCTGGAGCTGCAAAAGCAGACTAGTGAACATCAGGAAGGGATGAAAGCTGCACTCCTCGGATTGCAAGGCATGATGGAGGAGTCTGTCTGCCTTCAGACTGAGGTGATAGTGCTGGCATTGCAATGTACCCCGAGGTCAACCCTGGCAGGATAGCAACCGCCATGGAGACCTTGGTCCAGGATGTCACTCCATCGCTAATGCCATAGTTGGCCTCCAACAGTGTGTACGTGAGAGAGGTGCTGGGCAGCTCGATCTCAGTCCAGCTACCCCTTCCTCTCATGGAATTAGCTAGGGGCCCCTGGGCACCCATGGGGAGGAGGTTCAGCAGGTGCACGCTCCGGGACCATCCACCCAAGTGACTCTGGGAGTGACCAGCTCATCCGAATTCCCTCTTCCTGTGACCTCAGCAGATCCAGCTTCACAAGCCAAGGAGGGTGCCACTGCCACAGAGCAGGACCCCAAAAGCAGGCCAGGGCCCTCCAAGTTTCGGCCCTCCAGAGGACACCCGCCAAAGTCATCAAAGGGCGTCATGGTCATCAGGCTGCCTCCACCTCTGCAGTAGATGTCCGGGGAGCACCAAGACGTAATGGCAGGGTTAGGAAAGTTAGGTAAAAGTAGTTGCATAGCCTGGGCATGTGTGTTGATCATTTGTACATACTGTTCACTATCATCAGTCAACTCCCAAGAATGCTTCTCTGTTGATGGCCCCTTGTTCTGATGAGCAGTGTTCTTGTCTCTCAGATATGAAACCTTTCTGCACAACTTGAAAGGCAGGTGTCTGAGGCCAGGGCCTCTACCCTGTGCTTTCTGTGGCCTTCAGACCACAGTGATGGTCCAGCCTCGCACTCCCTGGAAACATTACTGATGCCTGCACCTTGGCAATGCTGGTCATTACTGCCAGAATGTAATGGGCTGACGCCACAGAGTCCTCTGATTCTGTGTGCTCTCAGCACTTCTAAGGTGGAGCTGCACCCTTTACAACCTAGCACGGCAACGGGGAGAGGAGCTGGCTGAGGAGGAGTTGGAGGAGCTGCCAACGGGGATGAGGGTGAGGGGGCCCTCGGTGGTGACGACGATGGGGATGAGGCTCTCGCACTGGCTAGGCAAGGCAGGCGCACTCGGAAGGCCCTCATAGCTGCCAGATTTGTGGAGGGCGATGACAACATTCCGTGAGGTGTCCCCGTGGATCCTTCCATCACAGTTGTGAATGTTTGACTCCAGTCTGGCTTATGGCATCACAACAGCATCTGCTTCCAGTGCACCAGCTCCTGAAGGGCTGAGGTGCTGAAGGTGGAAACAGCATCAGATGCATCTAAAGTTTCATGGCTGCGTCTCTGAGCTGACCCTGATCATGGGGCACAAGCAAGCTGCCCTCGGCCAGACAGGAGTCAGACATTCTCAGAGGCTATGTGAAGATCTATGGAGTGACCTCACTGCATGTTGTCATCATCCTCCTATGATTGAATGACTATTTGGGCCTCCACTGCATCTCCATGACAGGAGCATTCTCACAGAGGGTATTGGCGCTGCCATAAGCTAGACTGGAGTCAAACATTCACAACTGTGATGTGAGGATCCACAGGGACACCTCATGGCATGTCGTCATTACCCTCCACAAATCTGGCAGCTATGAGGGCCTTCCGAGTGCGCCTGCCTTGCCTAGCCAGTGCGAGAGCCTCATCCCCATCGTCATCTCCACCGAGGGCCCACTCACCCTCATCCCCATCGGCAGCTCCTCCATTTCCTCCTCAGCCAGCTCCTCTCCCTGTTGCAGTGCTAGGTTGTAAAGGGTGCAGCAGATGACAAAGAGGCATGACACCCTCTGTGGACTGTATTGCAGGGCTCCACCAGGCTGGTCCAGGCACTGGAACCGCATCTTCAACATCCCGATGGTCTGCTCCACCACTCTGCTGCAGTCTGAGCCCCGCACGGGTGTCATCAGCCACGGCCTCTGTGGGTAGCCCTTGTACCCAAGGAGCCAATCCTGTAGTTTCTGTGGACACTGGAAGACTGCAGGGACCTGCTAGCGACTCAGAATGTAAGTGCACACTCCCTGAAAACCGTGCGCAAACCTGCAGGAAGCGTTTCTGGTGGTTACATACCAGCTGCACGTTTGGAGAGTGGAAGCCCTTGCGGTTGATGAAGTCGACTGAGTGTAGTGATGGAGACCTGAGCGCCACGTGAGTGCAGTCAATCGCACCCTGTACCTGTGGGAATCCCAAGATTAGGGAGAATCCAATGGCCCTTGCATCCTGGTTGTCCCTGTCCCGGGCGAAATGTACAAAGTTGTGTGCCATGGAGAAGATGGCTTCCATGGCCTCATTGATGCATTTGTGGGTGGCGGATTGAGAAATCCCACAGAGATCACCTGTGGAGCCCTGAAAGGAACCATTGGCATAGAAATTAAGCCTCATGGTCACTTTCACAGCCACTGGCAGTGGATGCCCTCCATGTCCCCTTGGCGCCAAGTCCTGCAGTAAGTGGCAATTGTGAGCCACCAGGTCCCTAGACATGTGCAGTTGTCAGTGACACTGGTTCTCAGTCAGCTGCAGGAATGGCAGGCAGCGTCTATACACCGTGGGTGTCGCTAGGCATCGACCAGCCATGGCTCGCTGTCGCTCCTGGGCAGCGTGTGAAGGAGCCCCTGCTGCCCCTTCTTCATAAGGTTGCTGCTCCTGCCTTTGCCCAGCAAGTTGCCTCATTTGCTCTTTCCTCTGTCTTCTACGGTGTCTGTAGACCATCAGGCACACAGCTAGGTCACCAGGATCCATGATCCTGATGTGGTCCTCCTGCAGCATGAAAGAGAGAGCGACATGGTTACTATGGCTGCACTTAGCCCTTTCCTGGCCCTGTGTGACCGCCGTTTAATGCTTCCCGGGGAGTGCTGGTCACCCCTCAGATGGCCAGAGATGAGTGCGCTGCATGGCTGCCCTGTCAACCTGCGACAGGAGACACTGGTCCAAACCAGGATGCTGAGATTGCAAGGGGCTGTGAGCGGCTCTCGTGCAGTGACTGCGACAAGGCCAGTGTTGTCGAGGAGATTGTACAGCATGTGCAGTCCAACTGCTCTGCGGTCCAATAAAGGGCTGGTGGACTCAAAGTCTGTACTGGGGTGGTGGGTAAGGAATGGAGTGCTTGGTTGCCTGACTGGTGCCTCCACATTCCTTGCATGGGTGGGCAGGCTAGGCCCCGACCCCAGTCATATCACTGTGGCTGTGCCTGATCTGTCTTATTTGCACAGACATGGTCAGTTTATACAGGTGTCCCTAATGCGTGGCCACTTCCCTTGCTTACCCTGGCCCCAAATTCGATTGCCTGTGCGCGGGATGCAGCGCCAGGGCAGCACTTGCCCCCGGACACACCCCTCCTCAGGAGTCATCTCTGGGGCTAGGCATCAGTTGCCCTGCCCCCTGGTGCCCCTGAGGCCTGTGAATAACGGGCGAGCTGTGGAGAAGACAGCAGCTCACTTACCTCAGTCCCCCCCAAAGTGAAGGCCGCCAGGTGCACGTCGCTTGCGTGCTGTTGTGAAACGGCGATGATACAGTGGGGTTCCAACAGCCTTGTAGGATGGCCTTTTAATTATATGTATCACAATTAGCTCCCCGCTGACCGATGGCAGGAAACGTGGCCCGCCATTGGCGGGCTGAGCGGATGACCGCGACCTGCCGTCATGAAGCAGGTTGTGCCATATTTTCCACGCATGCCACCTATCACATCCTCCACCAGCGGGGTTGGAAAATTCCACCCAATGTCTACCAGCCTATAGGACCTCAAAGGTGTAATATGTCACGTAGATGATATTCCTACCCACAATGCAACCTCTGAAGAACACGACCTGAGAGTTAAGGCAGTTCTGACCTGTCTGCAGGAAGCGGGCTTTACACTTAATGAGAGTGTGAATTCTCCAAAACCTCCATTTGATTCTTAGGTCACATTGTAAGTAGTAAGGGCATAATGGCAAACTCACAGAAAACAAGGGCCATTGGTGAATTCCCAGCTCCTACATCCATTCCGGATCTTCAATGGTTCCTTGGCATGGTTGATCAGCTGGCAAAATTCCTGCCAAACCTAGTGCAAGTTACTGAGCCCTTGCGACAGCTATTGGAGAAAACCCAAGCATAGTGTTGTGATGCACATCAAGAGCAGGCATTCTGTAAATGAAGGACATGCTTCTTTCACCAGACATCTTAGATCATTCTAACCCGTCTCTGCCAGCCACAATTGCAGCTGATGCCTCATCTACAGGGCAGAGGGCAGTTTGGTTCAAGAACAACCGAATGGGTGCCATAGAGTGGTCTATTAATTGTCTCGGGCATTGTCTGACATAAGGTATGCGGTTATAGAGAAAGAGTCACTCGCAGTCATGTGGGCTTGTGGGAATTTTCCCAATTATATTATTGGCCTAAAGGTCGTCATATGGACAGACTACAAACCCTTAGTTTCCTTACTCGACAAAAAGGAACTTGCCAGGCTGACCCGGAGAACCCAGAGATTCTGGCTGAGATTAATACACTTTGCCTATAAAATGGTACATATCCAGGGCAAGCTGCAAACAACAGCAGACACATTGTCCCGACACACCTTGGACAATCCTGCGCAACAGGATATCAACCTCATTGATGAGATCGAGTCATATTCTCAGTTCATCATAGCACAATTGCTAGCAAGCTCAAAAAATCTGCAACAAGTTCACTAAGCTTAGACGCGGGATGATGACTGCATATGCATTCACCAATACTGCACCCATGGGTGGCCACAACAGTATCCAGGTGATGGTGTGATGAAAACCTACTTTGAGCAAAAGCAGCACAATTGATGATTTGCTGATGTGCGGCGAGAGGCTGGTGATTCCGGTCTCACTCCAGCCAGAGATCTTGGAGAGAACATACCAGGGCCACACGGGCATCAAGAAATGCAAAGCACAAGCCCAGTCAGCTGTGTGGTGACTAGAAATATTGAGATCTATGGAAGAAATTATTTCTCAGTGTCAGGTTTGTGCAGTGCACAGACTGGACCAGAGGGAGCCCTTTATCGCCACTCAATTCCCAATTAGGCCGTGGAAACGTATAGCGATGGATTGTTTATGTTTAATGAGATGAGCTGATGCCTTGTCGATTACTTCTCCAGGTAGATGGAGGTTAGAAGTTTATACACTACGGCCTCTGAGTTGGTCATTCGGGCTTTGAAGGAAGTCTTTGCAACACATGGCATTCTGGACCAGGTGGTTTCCGATAACACTACACCTCACAAGTTTCCCAAGTTATCCCTAATCCAACGGTGAGGCAATGCACACGCCCCTTTCTTTCGAAACCCTCTTAAAGAAGAAGGATTTTCCGATGGTATGCTCGAAGAATTTCAGCGCTGGGTTTTGGAGCTGGGTACCTAGCTGCAGACACAGGAGGAGATTGTTTACACCCCTTAAGTCAAGCAGAATTTTGGATTTGCTCAATGGCCAGAGATAGGAGGGCATGACTACAATTTAGGTAGGTCTGGAGACTGTATGGTGGATAGGCAAACTGACCATAGCACCATCAGGTAGGAGTTTATTCAAGTGGGGAAGTGAAAAGGAATGTGAAAAGAATGATAGCAGATAGTATAGCCAAGGGAATAGATGTTGTTCTCTGCAGTTAAAGTTCCAAAGGTTGTGTTCCCTGCCCAGTTTTAGGGTTAAAAACATCTCATGTTTGGTGAAATCGGGGGTAATGCGGAGGATTAGTTCTTGTGGTCCACATAGGAACCAACAATATAGATACAACTAAGAATGAGGTTCTGTGCAGGCAATTCTAAATTAATAAGGGGAACTTCGAGGGTAATAATCTCTAGATTACTACTTGAGCCATTTGCAGACTTTAAGGAGGGTGTGGCATAGTGGTATTGTCACTGGGCTAATAATCCAGCAACCCAGGGGTAATGCTCTGGAGCATTGGTTCAAATGCCATCATGGCAGATGGTGAAATTTGAATTCAATAAAAATATGGGAATTAAAAGTCTGATGATGGCCATGAAACCATCGCTGATTGTTGTAAAAACCCATCTGGTTCACTAATATCCCTTAGGGAAGGAAGTCTGCTGGCCTACATGTAACTCCAGACCCACAGCAATGTGGTTGATTCTTAAAAATTCCCTGTGAACAAGGGCAATAAATGCTGGCCTAGCCAGTGATTCCCATAAACAAATTTAATCATTGGCATAGGATCTAGCAGACAAGAGAGTTAAATGTGGGGCTCAAAAGAGTGATCTGGGAAGAAGGGGTTTCAACTCATGGGGCACTGGCACCATTACAAGGGAAAGAGAAAACACAGTTCCATTGGGATGGGCTCCACTTTAACCAGACTGAGATGAGCATCCTAGTAGATTGCATAACCGGGACAATGAATAGGACTGTAAACTTAAAGGGAGAGGGATCAGGTGAAGGAAAATTTAGAAATCCAGCCGTAGTGATTTGGGTTAAAAAAAAAGCAGAGCGGAACAAGAGTTTAACTGTAATAGTTGTTATGAACACTTTAATCACAGAAAATGGTTCATCTTCAAGGACTAAGGTCATTCTGAAAGGATTTGTGTTTTAAAATACACTATCCCTTAAAGGGTTAATGCAGGACTCTGATTGCTATTCCTGGAAAAAGCATCTTTTCACAAGAAAGGATAATTAAGCAGTTGTAATCCCACTAGCGGGATGAGGTTTCATGTCTGTTTTTAAAAAGTTTAATAAAGGTTTGGTCATATTTATTAACATGTCCCATCTCGTGTGACGTTGTCACATGAGGGGGCCATGTTAATAATTTTTTTATTTTTCTATTTTTTAAGTTTATCAAACTGTCAGCACTCTCCCTGAGACAACACTTAGGGAGCATGCATGAAAGAGCACACTTTGACAGTTGGGAAATCCCTCCCCCCCCGCACAGGAAGCGCATAGTGCTTCCCATCGGGTGGCCTGTCCACTCAAAATGGTGGTGTGGCCCATTTCAGCAGCGGAGTTTGTCTGTCCCGCCGCCACAGAGCCAATGGGGCCCGCCCACCCGCCCATCGAGCGCTAAAATCTGTCCATGGTTGCAAGGTGACCAAGGTTGGGAAAAAATATTCCAGGGTACTTAACATTTTGAAAAGACGAGCAGAAAAGAAAAGAGAGGTAGCTCAGATAATAAAGGATGACAAGGATAAAGGACATTAGTGAGAAAGGACCTTAGCTCAGAAGATCAGGAAGGAGAATCAATATGGGTGGAAATTAGAAATAACAAGAGCAAGAAAATTCCGGTCAGAGTACCTTATAGCCCCTAACAGGAGATATATTGTTGAACAGAACAGGAAGCAGGAAATAATTGGAGCTGGTAATAGAGGCAATGTAATAATCAGGGGGCTCTTTAATCTTTCTATAAATTGGATAAATCAAATCAGCAAAGGCAGCCTGGAAGATGAGTTTGTAGAATGCATTCATGACAGTTTGAGATAAAACTATTATATATATTGTATTGCATAATGAGGTTGGGTTAGTGAATTATCTCACAGTATTAGATCCTCTGAGGAAAAGTGATCAGAATATAATAGAGTTCTATATTAAGTTTAAAAGTGATATGCTCAAATCCAAAACGAGAATCTTGAACTTAAGCAAAGCCAATTACATTGAGAAGAGTTGAGGGAAGAGCTGGCTAAAGTTGATTGGGTGAATAGACTAAAAGCTATTGTGGTAAGTAAACATTGAGAAACATTTAAAGAAACTATTCAAAATTTTCAGGAAATATAGATTTCATTAAAAAACAAAAACTCAGCAAGAAAAATCCATTCTAGGCTCTGAGGGAAGTTAAGGACACAATTAGATTTTAAAACGGAGTCTATCATGTTGCAAAGCATAGAAGCCTGAGGATTGGGTTTGTTTTAAAAACCCGCAAAGGACGACCAAAAAGTTGCTGAAAAGGAAGAATATAGATTATGGGAGCAGACTAGCTGGGGATATAAAAATAGATTGTAAGAGCTTTTATAACTATATAAGGAGAGTATCTAAAGTAAACATTGGTCCCTCAGAGACTTCTGTGCCAACCCATCGTGTCCCTGCAATCAGGAGGAGGGGGCACACTTGTGGAACAAGAGGCTTAAGATTTCCTTGTGAAACCCTGGAGGTCTAGCAATGTGGTCACTGTGAGCAATGAATTCAACAAGCTGGATTTGAAAGAACATACACGTATGACTGTCTCACATAGGAGGAGTGTTTTGGACTCTGCTCAGTAGAATTAGAAGAAGTGATTGAGCAGGTTTTCAGTTACTGTAATTGCATGGAAAAGCTCCAGCTGGAAATTGGAGTGGTGGAAGAGTGAACAACTATATCAAAGAGCAAGAAATCTCACTGGAAAGCAGGAAGGGTTAGCAGATTTGCTGAGTGGCATGATCATGTTGTAGGAAATGGAAATTGCGGAATGTGGTCTGGCAAATATGGAACGTAGTAGAATGAAAATTCTTTTGAAACTACTCAGCTGAAAATTCATTATGTAAAGGGGGAGGTTGAAGATGTGATTCCATTTTAACACATAGACAAAGGTTAATCCTGCTGCCTTTAGACAAAGAGGTAGCCAAATAAAGCTAGTTGATTCATCCCAAGGGATTAATACTGTTCTATCTATGGCCTGGTTGTGTTGATTTTCATTTTACAAGTAGTAAAAGGGCTAGTCTTCACGGATCTCATATGTCCAGTTCATTGAAGTCCCTCCTGACTTCAGAACTGGGCTTTCGCTCCCGAGTCCAGTGCGCAGATTCAGGAAATTTCCTGGCTCAATGCGCCCACCTCGGGAGAAACACCCCAAACAGCCAGATTTTCATTCTGAGGGTGGGGGCCAGATGGGGGCGCGGATCATGCTGGAGTTGTGTCCCAACACCCTGGAAACAGGTCGGAGGCAGCCATACTGGGAGCCGAATGCCAAGGTGGGTTGTTAAAAAGGCCTTCCTTGGTACTCCATCCAAGTTGTAATAAAAAGTTAGGTCCTCTATCCCTCACCACCACCCACCCACTCCACATGCTCCATCCATGCCAACCCACACCCCCATGGCCCCGCATACCTTTAATGCCAATCAATGATCCTCCACTCATCCCCATGGCCTATTATAGCCCCTAAGCTAACTTAGTGCCAGCTCATGCATCACACCCACTGCCCTTTGCCCTTGCACCCTCCATGACAACTCACCCAGTATCCACCATGGGCATACCGCAGGAGTCTGCTGAATTGAAATTAAATAAAGTTCCAAGTATTTATTTTATACTTCACTTTCATAAAAGTTATTTAAATGCCATCAAATATTAATCCCTTAGAAAAATAAACATTTATATTTTTGGCCTATATCAAAAATAGTTAATCCCTTAATAACTTCTTGGAGTTGTCAGTCAAACTGTGAATGTATAGGCCCCCCCACTGTGATGATAATAAGCTATGGAAGCTGTCAAGCAATAATAATACTGTAATGAACTAATGTACTGTAAGGTACTGAGGAAAGTGAGTGGAAATTGCAGAGGCACTAGAGATAATCTTTCAGTTTTCCTTAGACACCATGTAAGTGCCAGAGGACTGGAGAATTGTGAATGTTGCACCCTTATTCAAAAATGGGTGCAAGGATAAAGCTGGCAACTACAGACCAGTCACTTTGATCCAGTGGTAGGGAAACTTCTGAAAACTATGAAACAGGATAAAACCAATAACCACTTGGACAAGTGCAGGATAATTAAGGAAAGCTAGCATGGATTCATTAAAGGAAAATCATGTTGAGGAAGTAACAGAGAAGGTTGATAAGGGAAATTATGTTGATGTGGTGTATATGGATTTTCAAAAGGCATTTGATACAGTGACACTCAACAGACTTGTGAGCAAAATTCTAGGTCATAGAATAAAAGGGAAAATAGGCACTTGGATAAGAAATTGACAGAGTGACAGGAAACAGAGGGTAGTGATAAATGGTTGTTTTTCTGATTGGAGGAAGGTTTGTAGTGGAGTCCCCCAGGGGTCAGTGTTGAGACCCTTGCTCTTCCTGATATTTTTTAATGACCTAGACTGTGGTGTACGGGGCATGATTTTAAAATTTGCAGATGATATGAAGACTGTGATGGAGATAGTCTCGAACTTGAAAAGGACATAGATATGTTGGTGGATTGGGCAGACAAGTGGCAGATGAAGTTCAATGCAGAGAGGTGTGAAGTGATTAATTTTAGAAGGAAAAATATGGTGAGACAATATAAAATAAAGGGAGAATTTTTAAAGGAGGAGCAGGAACAGGGGGACTTCGGTGTATGCGTACAAAGATCATTGAAGATGGCAGGGCATGTTGAGAGAGCAGTTAATAAAGCATGTAGTATCTTAGGCTTTATTAATAGGGGCATTGAGTACAAGAGCAAGGAGGTCATGCTGAACTTGTATAAGACAATAGTTAGGCCTCATCTGGAGTACTGTGTCCAGTTTTGGGTGCCATACTTGACGAAGGATGTGAAGGTATTGGAGAGAGTACAGAGGAGATTCACAAAATTATTACAGGGATAAAGAACTGTAGCTGTTGGGATAGAGTGAAGAGGTTGGGACTGTTTTCCTTGGACTAAAGAAGGCTGAGAGGAGACTTGATAGGGGTATTCAAGATCCTGAGGGGTATGGACAGGGTAAATGGTGAGAAACTGTTCCCACGCAAGAGAACATTAAGACCTAGAGGGCACAGATTCAAAATAATTGGATAATTGGCAAAAGGAATAAACGTGATGTGAGGAAAAATTTTTTCACCCAGAGGGTGGTTGGAATCTGGAACAAACTTCCTGAAAGGGTGGTGGAGGCAAGCTCGATCGATGTATTCAAAAGGGAATTGGATTACTACCTCAAGAGAGAGAATGTGCAAAGTTATAGGAATAAGGCAGGGGAGTGGGACTAAGTGGAATACCCTTTCAGAGAGCCAATGCAGACTCGATGGGCTGAATGGCCTTCTTCTGTACTGTAAAGATACTGTGATACTGTGAATGATGGTAACTGTAGGTTTATGTCAACAAATAGTTATGGAAATTGCAAGCACTGATTTTTTTTCACCTCAGAGACATGCAGGCAATCTTTTCAAAATTCAACGAGCAGGGCATTTAAATAACTTGACAGTTTGAAAATTCCACAAAACTTATCCATCTTTAATACACATTCACATTTACTCTTAAAAATGATTAAGTCTTACACTGCAGGAAAAAGACTTCACTCTAGCAAAAATGGTATCTGTTTGAACTCAGCACTGAGTTCAAATGGCCCTGCTGGGTTAGGGTTTCCACCATGTTTGGAAAGTTAGACCTGTTGGAAATGGAGCAGAACTTCTAGATCCAGGGTTCCAGTGCCATTTTGGGTAAAAGGCATGGAGTCTCCACAACTCTGCAAGAATCTGGGCCCAGATGTTTCCTCTAAAGACCCTTAAGAGATTTTTTTCTCCACATTTTGAAAGGCAAACTGTATGACAGGTTGACTAATGTTTGCTTGCAAAAAATAAAAACTAATATATAATGCCCTAGAGCTGTAACCATTCATATTGCCATAATCATTATTTGAGAAGTGGTTAGAAAATAGAGTTCAGGTGAAAATTAGAATAGATTTTGTTTAATAGACTTTGGCGAGGACTAAGTTAGATACACAAGTCAGCATAAACCAAAGGAAGCATTAATTTAAGCAGGACTTTTCTGCGCAGTAATTTTACTCTCTTAAAGGTACAATCCATTTGTATCAGCAATACCTGGCAATGTAGTTTATAATCCTAAAATTGGACAACTCTACTTGTGATGTAGAGTTTCACTAAACAGGATGCAGATCAGTTAATCGGTTCAAAGTTTTGAGTACCCAGTTCATGGTGCTACCAATTTTTTGACCAAAAAAGCCAATAGACAGAACATGGAAAGTGTCATGAACAATGTTCTCTCTAATTTTTCATTGTTGTGTGTGACCTGTTTGTTGCACTGCATGGTCCCTTAATGATTGCTGCACAGCCAAGCATATGCGTGTCTTAGGGGGAACAATGGCTGTGCGCAGAGTGTTTCTTGTACTGTGCAGTATGTTCCAGATTGCAGCGTACCCATGCAGCTTAGAGGAAACCTTGGTCACAAATTGGGTGCAATAAGCTCCACACCTGATCCAGTGAGGCTCCAATGGGGAGCTGAATCTCTCAATTTTAGAGCTTATCAGGAACAATTTAAATTTTATCATCAGGCAAAAATTAGACCATAGTGATTCAGCACCACACATCGCACCTCATCCAATTTGTATTCCATGGAATAGAAAATTGGGCAAATGTAAAATCTGTTTATTGTGAGGAGAAAAGTTAAATTGGCCCCCACAAACGTGTTAAGAGATTCAATGGAGGAACTTTAACCTAAAAAGGGAGGGCTAGGAAAAGCTGATTCTCACAATGGGGCTGGCCAGGTTTGGAGTGCAAGGTGTGGGCCCATACCCTTGTCCCACGCTGCTGAAAATTTGCGGCACTGGGAATCCTGGCATCAGGTCTGACCACCAATCTTAAAGGTCTATGTAGTCTCCCTGACTCCGTGAAAATCCAACCAACATTTCAAACCTTCAACCTGAAACATTGGGCAAAATTTTGACCTTGGCAGGGGTGCTCGGCGGGGGTGGGCAGGGGCAGTCAGGAAGCCAACCACTGCCTGCGATCGGCACCGTTCCAGGATTTCATGCTGGTGGGTCGATTAAGGCCTGCCCAATGTGAAACATGAGGGTGTGCGGTGAGCAGGAGGAGGGCAAGCTGGCTTAGCGTCAACTTCACACGTGCGTGTGAGAGAGTGCTTCAACGATGAAGCGCTGTTTAAAAAAAAATGAAAATAAAAATGTCATAAAACATGCCCCCTCATGTGACTCTGTCATGTGAGCAGGGACATGTTTTTAATTCAAGCGTAAAATTTTTATGTTATTTATACTTGCTTTAGGAAACCTCATCCCGCCTGTGGATGTGGTTTCCTAAAAAGTGCAAAGGCCGTTTGGCTTTTTCACCTGCCCGCCAACCATAAGGTTGGGCAGGCAGCGTAAATTTGAATTTAATGGCTTCCTAAGGGCTTCAATAGGCCTTTTAATTGTCGGTGGGTGTGCTGCCGACTCCGGTGCACGCCCGCTGAACGGAATATCACGGGACTACGTGATGGCGTCAGGACACTTGCATGGCATCATATTATGCTCAGCTGGGCTGGGCACCCGTTAAGCTCAATATCCTGCCCATTAACTCTGTTTCCCACCACAGATGCTGCCTGACCTGCTGAGTATTTCAAGCATTTTCTGTTTTTATTTCAAATTTCCAGCATCTCCGGTATTTTAGTGATAATGTGAAAGGATTTCATTTAGATTTTCTTGTAGATTGCTAAAATAATGTTATCCGTACAGTTGCAGTAACAGAGTGGCCGAAGTTGTTAGATAAGGGAGAGTTTTATTTTCCATCATGTTCACGCTTTCAAATGACAATGATTATAACCTGATGAATCACCACAGTAAAATATGAAACAAACAACATGTTAGAATACTGGGACTGTTTTGATACTTTTGATACATTGATGTGATTTTTGCACAAGGCTGAGCAAAGTAAAATGGCTATTATTGTGATTTTCCTCAATAAAAATTATAAAATGGCATCATTTTGAAAACTATATCACTAATCAGCCAACAACCTCTATGAAATGAATTATAGCTAGTTTGTATACTGTATTGATATAGGAGCATATCATGGAATTTCTATCCCCCTAAATGCCAAAGGCCTTGGGTCATTAGGCTGTGTTTAGTTAGTAAAAAGTACTCAGAAAACTACACTGGAATGTTTATACAGCAAACTGTTATATTACTGTCCCTCAGAGCTTTTTCCACTATTGGAAGAATGTAAAGCTGCAGTGGATTTTATGCTTTCATTACTGCAAATGTTACAGAATGAAATACTAACACTATCTAAAGCTTATAGTCATCCAATGTACAAATCGAATGATAAAATCATAGGATCTTACAGCACAGAAGGAGACCATTTGGCCCATCATGCCTGTGTGTAGTCTTTGGGAGAGCACTCTTGCTGAGTTCCGCTCCCTTACTTTTTGTCCGTAACCCTGTAAGCTCTTCAGTCACAAACTGTATTATATACTTCTGCCTTCTTCAGTTTTATTGTTCCATGGCTTCTTGCCATAATACTTTTTATCCCTTCTCTAAACTTATTTATATATTTAACTTTATTTACTGTCATTTTTTTTATCCTACTTACCATGCTTCTTCAGATTTATGCCATTTTCCAATGTGTTTTGGAATGTATTTACACTACAATGATTGGAAAGATTCTCACTGTAGTTCCTACCAGTTGGATCTAAATTTGACTCCAGATTTACATTAAAGCTTTTTCACAATAGTACCAAATGAAACTACTTTGCACCAATGCTACAATTTGACTATAAATGCAATCTTTCAAGCTAAAATGCCTCAGCCATAGCATTTGTCACTGAATATAAGTAGAGCTGGATTTGTACCTATTGTGCTGTGCAATTACTTCAGTGTAACACCACAAAGTACTCCTGCTGTGGCTATCTTTGCAGAATGTAATGTTAAACACGTCCATGCATTAAAACACTAATGCACAACAACTACTCTTAAAACTCTGAGATTCAGCTCCCTCCAAAGTGGTGTATGCTGACAGGATAACCTTATTTTTGTCCCTTCCATTGCTGTCAAAATAACATCAATCATATAAAGTTGCCATTTAAGCCTTTCCATATCATGTATCATTCCTTCAGTGAAACAGTGAGCATTCTGTATTGTAGCACATCAGATTTGCATGGATAGACTTTTCATTTGCCCTCTCCCAACCCAAGCCATTTTCATTCCATATTTGGATGAACAGAACCAAATTTTAATTCAATTTGTAAAGAGTCTGAAAGTTAATTTGCACCAATTAGAAAGGGCATTGTCAGCATTGTTGCATACGAACAGTTCAGAGAATCAAAGATGTGGGGATTTGCATCTGCTGCAACTTTTACAATGAAGACACTTTTGAACAGGCTCAAGCGTGCCACATTCACGGAAGGAAAGCTTTTCTTGGTGAGCCAGAAATCCATGACGACAAGATCCCTTTACAGCACATCCCTTTCATTTGGATCGGCAGCTGATTTTGAATGAACTGAAATTTACCATCTCCTGACATACAGGGCTTACAGTTAACATGCAATCTACCCTTTGCATATTCCCCCAGCACGTTTACTATCTACAAAATAAATACAATGTGAGCAGTATGCACACGCTGCTTGAGTTCTGGACACTGGCCAGTGGTGTGCTAAATGCAGACATTTGGGTTAGTGTTCCAATGTGAGCAGCTGCAATAATAAAAAAGACATTCATTAGGAACAGGAAAACCTAAAACTGCCGTGACAACGGCTTGACCTTCGGAGAACCAGTGTCCCAACTCAGGAGATGCAACAGGAATGGATGGAGCAGCCACTAGATTTAAGTGTAAAGTCTGTCAGTCTCTACTGATGAAAAAAATATTTTCTGTTTTGCAGACATAAAATAGAAAACTAGGTCAGTTGATTCCTGTGCCGTAGATGTTGCTATTGTGCTAAACATCATCTTACATATAAACAGTTCTACTGTTTTCTTCACTTTAATACTACCACTCAAATAATGAATTTACTTTTCTGTAGCTTTTGTTTTTTGTAGAAACGGAAAGATGGGAGTGTGAAGGAAAGGCTTGAAGATTAGTTCAGTAATCCACTTTTAATTTCCACAGTAAAATAATTATGATTCAAATGCTAGGGATGAGCCATTTGAACCTGCCATTTAAAATAAAATGTTTTTCAGAATTTAACGCTGGACATTTTCAATGATGTTTCAAGACTTTTATTATTTGGGTGGTTAATATCAATGTGGTCAAAATGACAAAGGTAGCTTATTTTTAAACTTCAGGAGTTAATTATTTGATCACTCTTTACATGGAGAACTATGCATTGACATCAGTTCATATCAGCTTGTACCTTTGGCCCCTTGTGCTTTAATTGTGGTTTAGCTCAAAATAGTGCTCAGGATTTTTAATTTCACTTGCTGTCTTATATGTCTCTGTAAGGCCCCGATTCCATTCATCTCCTTCCAAGGGTGACAATGCTAAGTTTTACAAATCTATCCTCATAACTCCATCCTCTAAAATCAAGATTCAGCTTTGTGGTCCTTATCTGTGCTGCTTACGGGATGCTTCTCTTGTACGTTGCTGGCTGGAATCAGATTGTAGTCTGACAATGTCAACAATAATCTCAGATTTATATTCAACCGATACCTTTTTGCCAAACTATTTGGCAATTTCATTAAGAATTCTGTTGGCTGAGTGTACATTACTTTTGGTGGAAGGGTCAAATCCTTTGTCACCTATTGTAGATGAGATAATAGGTTCCAAGAAATCTAATTGGAAAAAAGCTCGTAATGACCTATTGAGTAGTACTGTATCCAACTTCAAACAAGAAGTTTGTAGTTAATAAAAATTGGAGCAAATAGGAAGAAAGCTGCAGCATAAGAGAAGGAGAAATGGGCAATGACTAATTAACACAATTAGCAGAATGCAGCATAGCCTCACCTTTATTTCATTCTTTCATTGTGGCACTGCACTGTAAAAGGACAAGGAAAAAGTTATTTTCTTCAATGCGTTAAAGATGGGTCAACGCGAGTCTTGAGGCTTGATCTTGCTAACTACCAGATCCAAATAAACATTGCATAACATTTGATGAAACAGAAGATTTTGTATCTCTCCCCAGAAGCATTAAAATACTGACTATTAAGATTTAATACGAGTGATTGAATGAGAAATGAAACAACAAAAATATTTGACCGACTTATGTGTTTATAATGCCAACACAGAACTTGACACCTAAGAGTTTTATACGGTCTCAAGAATCCAACTTTTAAAATGTAATTTGTAGTACTGCAACCATGACGGCTGTTTCAGCAGATTTGGCCCTAGTGGACTGGGCAGGAAGACTACAAGGTAGGACAGTTGATGAACAGTGGCAGATATCTAAGGAGATATTCAGTTCCTCCCATGTAAAATATATTCCAAAGAGGAAGAAAGATGGTAAGAGGGGGGAAAAGCATCCATTGCTAAGCATGGAAGTTAAAGATAACATAAAGGCAAAAACTAAGGCATACCAGATTGCAAAAGTCAGTGGCAGGCTGGAAGATTGGGAAAATTTTAAAGATCAACAAAGGGCTACTAAAAAAAAATAAAAAGAGCAAAGGTAAATTATGAAAGAAAACTAGCGCAAAATGTAAAAACTAATAGCAAAAGCTTCTACAAGTATATAAAATGAAAGAGAGTAGCTAAAGCGAATGTTGGTCCCTTGGAGGACGAGACTGGGAGTTAATAGTGGGGAACACAGAAATGGCAGAGATGCTTAATGAATATTTTGCCTCAGTTTTCACAGTGGAGGACACTAGTACCACCCCAATAGTAACAGGTAGTGCAGAGGGTATAGAGAAGGAGGAGTTTAGAACAATCACCATCATTAAAGAAAAAGTACTGAGCAAAATATTGGGATTAAAGGGTGACAAGTCCCCAGGACCTGATGGCCTACATCCTAGGATCTTAAAGAAAGTGACAGCGGAGATAGTGGCTATATTGTGGAGTGGAATATTGGCTATAATATTCCAAAATTCCCTGGATCCTGGAAAGGTTCCAGTGAATTGGAAAAATGCCAATATAACACCCTTGTTCAAAAAGTGGGGGAGGCAGAAAGTAAGAAACTATAGACCAGTTTGTTTAACTTCTGTCATTGGAAAATTGTTGGAATCCATTATTAAGGAAGTAGTAATGGGGCATTTGGAAAGTCAAAATGTAATCCATCAGAGTCAGCATGGTTATTATGAAGAGTAAATCACATTTGACTAATTTGGTATAGTTATTTGAAGATGTGACAAGCAAAGTGGATAATGGGGATCCTGTAGATGTAGTATATCTGGACTTCCAGAAGGCCTTTGATAAGGTGCTGCACAAAAGATTAATACACAAGATAAGATCACATGGAGTTAGGGGTAATATATTAGCTTGGATAGAGGATTGACTAACCAACAGAAAGCAGAGGGTCGGAATAAATGTGTTTTTTTCTAGATGGCATTCTGTAACTAGTGGGGTGCCACAGGATTCGGTCCTTGGGCCCCAACTATTTACAATCTATATTAATGACTTGGATTCAGGGATAGAAGGTACTAAAGCTAAATTTGCAGATGACACCAAAATAGGCGGGAAAGTAATTGCAATGAAGAAATAAGAAATTTACAAATGGATATGGACAGGTTAGGTGAATGGGCCAACATTTGGCAGATGGAGTTTAACGTGGGTAAGTGTGAGGTTATCCATTTTGGTCGGAAGAATAAAAAGGTGACTTATTATTTAAATGGAGAGGGGCTTCAGGCTGCTTCAGTGCAGAGGGATCTGGGTGTCCTCGTGCATGAATCGCTGAAAGCTAGTATGCAGGTACAGCAGGTAAGAAGGAAGGCAAATGGAATTTTGGCATTTATTGCTAAAGGAATAGAGTATAAAAATAGGGAAGTGTTATTGCAGCTGTACAAGGCATTGAGACCGCACCTGGAGTACTGTGCACAGTTTTGGTCCCCTTACTTGAGGAAGGATGTAGTAGCACTGGAAACAGTTCAGAAGAGGTTCACTAGATTGATTCCAGAGATGCAGGGCTTGTTTTATGAGGGGAGAATGAGTAGTTTAGGCCTATACTCGCTGGAGTTTAGAAGAATGAGAGGAGTTCTAATTGAGGTATGTAAGATACTAAAGGGGATGCCAAAGTAGACATGGAATGGATGTTTCCCCTTGTGGGGCATTCTAGAACAAGAGGCCATAGTTTTAGGCTAAGGGGTGGTAGATATGAATCAGAAATGAGGAGGAATTACTTTTCTCAAAGGGTCGTGAATCTGTGGAATTTACCACCTCAGAGTGCAGTGGATGCCAGGATGCTGAATAAATTTAAGGGGAGATAGACAATTTTTTAATTAGTAACGGGTTGAAAGGTTATGGGGAGATGGCGGGAAATTGGAGTTGAGGCCAAAATGAGATCAGCCATGATTGTATTTAATGGCGGGGCAGGCTCGAGGGGCTGAATTGCCTACTCCTGCTCCTAGTTCTTATGTTCTTATGTTTCGAGTTTCAGTTTTATAAATATATAATATCTGAAAAAATCCATAGTGTGCACATTGCAGCAGTAAGTGGCAAGATGCCTCATCTGGCAACCCCTGCCAATGACCCCACAGATTTTTCAGAGTTGTGGAGATGTTCCCTCATATGTCTCAATGGCAAGTGCGCATATCAATAGGGGCCTATCTAGTGCAGCATCCTGCTCCAAGAGGCTGCAAAATTTGCTTCTGGCTGGCAGGGTCGGGGGCAAGAGTAAGTAATTGTTACCTTTATGGACAGGAAGTTGATGTGCCCTCATGTTCCCCCTTTGTAGGGTGGGGGAGGGAGGGGATGGCGGTGCTGTTTTTATTTCTACTTAAATGGTAAGGTTTATTCTTTATTGGTCCTTGCCACTATCTGACAGCCTGATATGCCTGGTATAGCAGCACAGATAATACAACATGGTTTGGAAGACATAGGAACTCCAGCATTCAGAGTGGCTGCCCGAGGCCTCACCACTTCCTCTTCCACTGGCCTTGTTCGGGTAAATAGAGGTTTACCCCTTACTGGGCTCTGCAGAATACTCAATACAAGTCCGGAGTCAGTATATCTTGGTTCTAACCTAAATTATGGACCATATCAGCACCTTTCTGCTCGAGTTAATGGCAGAATTTTGTGCACCAGAGGAGCAGTAGATTTTCAACCCAATCAGAGGTAAAATTAGTCTGGCAGTGAGTCGCAGGTTATGCTATTCAATATCATGATAAGAGGTTTTAATAAAATGGATTTAAGTGTTATCTATTAATAATATGTTTACTACAGTGCTTGCAATTTAACTTTCTTGTGTCAATAAAAGGTTGGAATTTCCTACTGCCGGTGTTACCATCTGAATAACTAATGCAGTTCTATCAAGAAAAACTCACTATTCTTTTAATGAGTTGTTAAACCATTTAAAATAAAGAATTAATGTTTCCATTAAAACAGTATGTAGCCAATCATTCAATAATATCATCAGTTGTATTTTTCAACTTAACATAGCTTAATGATGATGGTAGCAAGCCACATAAATTGTAATTTTTCTTTGTATGACTGCATAATGCTCCCATTCAGTAAACCAATAATGCATCTGCAAACGATCATAGCGAAGGTGCTCCATGTGCAGTCCATCAAATATTAAGTTTTTTTTAACTTTTAGATCCTGATCGAAAGCCTTGCATGCTAAGAATGAATCTTGGTAATTCAGTGATTCCATCTGACCTGCTCACAATCGTATGACTCTTTTTAATGCCTGAAATATCACATACAGCAGAATTTCTAATATATGCTCTCTTAGCAGGTGAAGTTCTCTGCTGGGAACTGAAAGTTTGAAACTTACCCTGGCAGTGTCTGATCCACTGGCCCACATTTTTACATTGTCATGGAGACTCAGCGCCTTATCCAAAATGGTGCTGGGACCCCAGATTTGGAGGTCCCACCCACATACCCGACATCCTATTTTCACTGGGTTTGGGGTGGAGGAGGCGAAATTTGGTTCACACATGGGGAATCCCGGACTCACCAGAGTCATTTGAACTTTGAACTGCTGTTTGTTGTATATATTAATTATTTAGACTTAAATATGGGAGGCATGATTGGGAAATTTGCAGATGACACAAAAATTGGCCGTGTAGTTGATAATGAAGTGGCTAGCTGTTGACTCCAGAATGATAACAATGGTTTGGTTAAGTGGGTGGAGAAGCGGCAAATAGAATTCAATATGGAAAAGTGTGAGATAATGCGTTTGGGGAGGGCAAACAAAGCTAGGGAATATTCACTAAATGGCAAGTTATTGAGAGGGGTTGAGGAAATGAGAGACCTTGGAGTGCATGTCAGCAGGTCCTTGGAGATGGCAGGATAGGTGGACAAGGTGGTCAAGAATGCTTTCCTTTATTGCATGAGGTATTGAATACAAGATCAGGGATGTAATTATGGAACCACATAAAACGCTGGTTAGGCCACAGCTGGAATTTTGTGTGCAGTTCTGTTTACCACATTGCAGGAAGGACATAATTGCTCTGGAGAGAGTGTAGAGGAGATTTACAAGAATGTTGCCAGGGCTTGAAAATTGCAGCTATGAGGAGAGATTGAATAGGCTAGGGTTGTTTTCCTTAGAACAGAGGAAGCTGAGAGGTGAGCTAACTGAGGTGTACAAAATTATGAGGGGCCTAGACAGGAAACACTTCTTTCCCCTAGCTGAGGGGTCAGTTACCAGGAGACATAGATTTAAGGTGATTGGTAGAAGGATTAGAGAGGACATGAGGAAAATTACTTAAACCCTTATAAAAACAAACATTTGTATTCATAGCCCAATATCAAAGATAGCTAATCCAATAATAACCTCTTGAAGCTGTCAATCAAACTGTGAACTTACAGGCCACTACTGTGATAGCAGTAGGCTGTGGAAGCAGAGGGTGGTGGGCAGCTGGAATTCACTGCCTAAGTTGTTGGTAGAGACTGAAACACTCAACTCATTTAAAAGGTACTTGGATCTGCATCTGAAGTGCTGTAGCCTGCAAGGCTACAGATCAGGTGCTGGAAAGTGGAATTAAAATAGATGGCTAGTTTCTTTTTTATCTTTTGGCCAGTGCAGACATGATGGGCTGAATGGCCTCTTTCTGCACCATAATTTTCCTATGGTTCTATGGAACTCATTGCTAAGTTCAAACAGATCGAATTTTTCTAGACCAAGGTCCATTTCCCACAGTGACTTATGATTTTTAAGAGCAGACAAGAATGTGCATTAAAGGTACATAAGGTCTGTTGAACTGTCACTATGTCAAGTTACTTAAATCCTCGGTTCTTTAAATAAAAAAAAAACAGCCTATTATGCCTTTGAGTTGAAAAAGATCGGTACTTGAAATTTCAATATCTGTTTGGTGACATAACCCGAGTGCTATCATTATACATTATTACTGTTTGACTGCTTCCACAACCTATTGCCATCACAGTGGTGGTCTGTAAGTTCACAGTTTGATTGACAGCTCCAAGAGATTATTAAGGGATTAGCTATCTTTGATATTGGGCTATGGATATAAATGTTTGTTTTTTTATAAGGGATTAAATACTTGAAGGGATTTAAATGTATTGAATGAACTTTTATCAATTAGTGTTTTTTTATACAGTGAAATCTGTAATAAATACTTAGAACTTTATTTTATTTCATTTCAGCATGACTCCTGAGATGGATACTGGGTAACCTGGCATGAAGGATGGGTGCAAGGGCAAAGGGTGGTGGGTGGGAGCGATGGGTTGTAATGAGCTAGCACTAAGTTGCCATATGGACTATATGGGCCATGGGGGTGGGTAGAGGGGCATTGGTTGGCATTGAAGTAATGAGGAGCTATGAGGGGCATGACTTGGCATGGAGGGTGTAAGGAGACATGGAAAGTGGGAAGCAGGCATTGGTTGGCATGGAGGGTATGGGGGAGCCATGTGTTGTGGGTGGGGCATGAGTTGGCATGGAAAGGGCATGATGAATGGGTGGGAGTGGGGGTAGGGCTGGAGTGCCTTATTCCTCTTATTACAACTGGGACAAAGTCCTACAGCACTGAGGAAGGCCTATTTATCAGCACACCTTGGCATTTGGCAGCCTCTTTGGCCACCACCTGTTTCCACGGGCGGTGGCCCCTCCAGTATGCACCTGCCTCCCCCGGAATGAAGATCCAGTTATTTCGGCTGTTTCTGCGCATCCGCCTCGGGAGCGAAAATTTAGGCAATTATCTCTAGATGGAGCTCAATACCACTCATGCCATTTGCAGTTATTTATCCGTTGAGTTACAAATGGTGCACAATAAATATATAGTGGCAGCCCCTTTAACCGTCAGCAAACCAGCACAGTAACAGTGATATAGAAGCTAATGAAAGAGTATTTAGCATTTTACCATTCATCCAGTGTTCAGCATCTTTCATTGTAGGAATCTCAATTAATAATGAGATAGATTGTACAAATAAATCCTGCTCCAAGGATTTTCTGATAATTTATTGTGTAAATGTAGTGCTGGTATGGTTATTAGGTGATAATGACCACAAGGACCCCAGATATGATCTACAGCCTGGGCTGAATATACTGAGCTCCAGTGGAATGACAAGTGCAGAACTATAGTTTGGCCTCATTGCACCAGGGTAAATACAGCACAATTGATCAGTTTTTCATTAATGTCTTTAGACTCATGCTAGGTACTGCTTGCATGTGAATGGATCAATTTAGGATCATAGTCAGCTATACTATCCTTACATGGAATTGTATCATAATGAGAATCATCGGATTCAGAAGAGGAGGGAAAAATAATAAAGACCCACCCAAAACACACACTAACAAGTGACTGGTATTGCTTGTTAGAATAGCAAGAAAATTGCTCGTTCTGTGGATGCAAGATCTTTTTGTGAACTCGTTCAGTTTTAATTTGGTATGGATGCACAAACCTCACCATAATGTTCAAAAGGCTGCTTTATCATCCAACTAAACAATGGAAAACACCATTTTCAAATAGTGATCTTAAAATATGCCTGGAGTCTGACTGAAAGGCATTGTTTGTTAATGATCTGTGTCTTGTAAATCATCCAATAATTCTTGAAGTTTGCCAAGATACATAATGGGCGGAATTTTCCACAAATGAGACTAGTGCAGTGGCAGGCAGTTTTGGCAGTGCCCACACCGCTGTCCGGAATGGCAGAAACTCATGCCCAATTCTGCTCTTGGAGGATCATTAATTTTGCAAGAATGCATATTGGTCCAAACCACTTGGCGGATCGGGAGTTGATTCGTCTGCCCACCGTCAGCTGGCGAGTTCGAAGGTCCAGGCGCCATTTTTAAAGGCCAGTCCAACACACAATCTCCAGCCCACCGGAGATGTCTGGCAGCCTGAAGAGGAAGACCGAGCACCTGAAGATGAAGGCAGAACCCCACTTCATGCACCAGGCCTTTATCAGAGGGATGCAGGTGCACAGGCAAGTGCTCTATCCCAGGGATGGTTGCAGGAAGCACAGCAGCCTCACATCTTTGGCTGAGCAGGTCAGCACTGCTGGCAACCATGCCTGAAATGCCACCCAGTGCAGAAAGGGGATGAATGATCTCATCTGCTCCGCCAGGGTAAGTCATCCTTCAACTCCCTCCAGTATCAAACTCTCATCATGGCATCATTCACTCAAACGCCTGCTTTCTTCAAGGATCTCACACAACCATTAGCAGAGGACACATATCAACACTCATTCTCTCACCGGGACTTTCACAGCACCACCATCCCATCTAACATGTTGCTCACACTCCATCCTCTGGCCCTTCTGGGGAGGGGTCACCACGAACAGGGGGCAGATGCATCTCACCCAATCTCCATCCGTTCTCATCACATGCCTTTCTTTCTTCGTCATACAACACAACAGGAGCAAGAGAGCACAGACTGCTGGAGGCACAGCCGACTTCATTGCCCTCGCAGAGTTTAAGGAGGCTGCAGCCATGCAGGCTGGGGAGGACAGGGATCGCTCCTGTGGGGAAGGGGAAATCAGCCTCTCCCATCAACTCAGTACGGATCACAGCTCCATCACTTCATCAAAGCCTGACATTCACAGTGAGTCATGTGCAGTCCTATCTAGCTCATGCTCATTAACTGAAACTCTCTTTTCTATTTTCCAGGCACCAGCAGATTGAGGCTCCCAAGCCAGTTCAGCACCAGTGGAAGCCCCCAGACTTCATCCGAGGACGAAGCTCCAGACGAACCGTCACGGTGCTCACACGTACTCTCCACCAGCTCAGTGACACACACGTCGGTGGGGCACAGCTGTAGATTAAGCTGGGGCTCTCTTTCTGAGGAACTCCTCACTGACATGTCCCCACAGCAGTCGGAGGCAGGGACAGCCCAGGCCTCCGACACTTGGAGGGCTGCTGGAAACCAGCCACCCACTTAGTCTGAGTCAGATCATGAGCCTCTGGAAGCAGTCGCCAACTCAATGCTGGAGATGCAACGACAGGTGGCGGAACATCAGGCAGAGATTTGACAGTCATTCAGCAGATTAGAGTGAATGGTGGAGGAGTCTGATGTCCTGGCTCCGACATGCGAGCTCCTCAAGGTCACCATAAGAAGGCTGGCAACCACCTTGGTGACCTTGGTCCAGCAGGTCTTTCCGGGTTTGTGCTCGGCCCTGCACTCCATGGCCACACACCATGGTGGGCACCATCAAGATATAGGCAACATGGGGATGAGGCACCTTGACCTCCCTCCAGGTGCACCATCTCCTGCAGGAGTCAGTGCGGGGCCTTTGGGCACCCACAAGGAGGATCATGTCACCTTAGGGATGATTCCTCTCACAGGAGCACTCGACGTGTAACTAAGTTGCACTTTTGTTAATACGTTTGATTGTTATGTGAAGGCGTTGAGATTTTGTACTTCAGAATCCTCTTATTTCGAGATTTAGCATTGCTCCCACTCAATGATAGTGTCCCAATGTGAAATTAACATTCCTGTGATTTCAACCTCAGTTGAACTAGTCTCCGTACCCTCCGTATCCACCAGGGAGATGTGTTTAAATCTTTATTGGAAATGTGTGATATAAACATTTCTAACTCTTCTTCCCCAAGGAACACCATTGAGTGAGGGCCGCTCATCAGCATTGATATTCTAGCAGCATTTGTGTCTCCTCAGTGATAGTGGCAGAAGAAAAGACATGCACAGGAGGAGGAGATCCCTAGGCATGTCCACATCTCAGTCACAGCAGTGTTTGAATCATTAGGTGGCGACGAAGGCTTCAAGTCTTCTTTCACATCGCTCTTGTTCCTAAGTGGACTCACAGTTCCCAGAGTGAGCGCATCACAGGGCCCCATGGACTAAAGCAAAGATCATGGCCTGGCGATTCATGAGGCAAGTGTGAATGCGGGACTCGTTCTCACTGTCAGTGGGTAGACATCCCCTGAGTTGAAAGAAAATGGTACTGAGGACTAGGAGGGATGTAGCCATATTCCCTCACTTAACTTCACTCTTCGTGAAACCTGTCAGCAATTAACGTAGCACAGGCCTGCCTCCTACGTCTTCCTTCCCCTGGCATGATTGTGCTCATGCTGACCCTCAGCAGCCTCATGAGGTTCCTGGGCCTCCAGATCTTCATCCTCCGATGAGCTGTCATCCTCCTCCAGGTCATCCTCTGGCAGCAAATCTCCTCTTTGCATAGCCAGATTGTGAAGGAGCAACAGACTGCAATGATGTGGGAAACCCTGTTGGGAGTGTATTGGACCTGAGCAGTCCAAGCATCTGAAGCGCATCTTCAGAAGCTCTATGGTCTGCTCGATAAGGGAGTGTGTGTAGCTGTGAGCAATGTTGTACCTCTCCTCGGAACGACCCTGAGAGTGAGTTAATGGTGTCATCAGCCAGCATTTGAGTGGGTACCCTTATCCCCAAGCAGCCACCCCTGCAGACCTAATGCCCCCTTGAAAATCTCAGGCACCTGGGAATGACTCAGGATGTAGGACACCATGCATGTGTGCAGTATGTGCTTCCAGTGATTACACACCAGTTGTACATTGATGGAATGATAGCTGTTGCGGTTTATAAACATTAGGGCCTGCTGCCATGGAGCCCGTATAGCCACATGTGTGCAGTCTATAGCACCCTGCACTCTTGGGAAGCTTGATGTGGTGGCAAAGCCGGTGAATCTTGTAGCCTGGCTATCTTCATCCAGAGCAAACCTGACAGAATTATGGGCCTTACTGCAAAGGGCATCTGTGACTTCCTTTATGCATCAATGTGTTGCAGACTGAGAGGTGCCACACAGGTTGCCTGTTGATCCTTGGAAAGAACCAGAGGCCAAGAAATTGAGCACAACACTCACCTTCTAAGCCATTGGCAGGTGATACCCTCTGACTCTACATGGGGCCAGGTCTTCATGAAGAATGTGGCATATGTGATGTACCAGAGCTCGGGACAAGCAGTGGCATGCACAGCATTGACTGTCACTCATTTGTAAATAGGAGAATCTTCTACAATAAATCCTAGGTCTGGCAATTTACCCTGCTGTCCAGGTCACTCCTCCTGACCCTCTTGTTCATGCTGTGGCTCTGCTTGACCATGTCCCTCCTGCTGGAGCTGCACACAGAGTCACCTCTCCTTCCTTCACCTCCTCCATTGCATTAGGAGCCTGACAAAGGCAGCATTGACCCCTGGATCCATATCTGCTTTTGCCTTCCCTCTGAAAGGAAACATTGAAGACATTAATGATTCAAGGGGCAAAAAAGTGAAGCTCAGAAGATGACACATTTGGAAACTGTAGGGGTCCATAATTTTCCTGACCTACTTGCATGGTGGCTGATGCCGCTTTGTCCCTGAGGCACTAACACACACATCAAGGTGACTAAGATAGCATCGCAGCTATGTAACATCCTGAGCCCTGCCTGGGATGCTAACGTTTAAATGAAATGATTGACCCAACCTAGTGCTCTAATCGCTGATGTGGCATATTAATGACCAATCAGTTGCTCATGGTCAATGATTGAATGGCCCTTTGGCCCATTAGGACTGTCAATTCTGGTGAACACGTGACAGGCCTTCACTATTGGAATGCCATATATGATACAGCTGTGCCTCCATCACTGTTGCCTGCATTTCCAAATGCTAAATTCCTATGTGTTACTCTTGAAATGCAGTGACTGTGATGTGTAGCCACTGAGTTCTGAGTAGCCCTTTAACAGTGCTAATGAAGCCATTGGCTTTCAGTGACTTTCATCGCAAGGAAGTCCTTTCTTTCTAAGCAGATTTCTGCGGCAACAAGAGGTTAAAGGGTAACCCCAGAAAGGCCCCCCCTCATATTCGGCCTTCCCCCTGACTGCCTTTCCATAGCCTTCCCTCCCTGTTGACCCCCGCGTGTTCATCAACCTCACCCTCGACTCACAGCCCACCCCCGGTTGAAATGCTAGCTCCTGAAAGTGGAGGCCTGCATGAGCACCACAGAACAGTGGTATTCCTCGGGACAATGTAGGCAAAGAGCAGGAGCAGACCAACCCTACAGCCCCAGCAGTGTGGCGTTCATTGCTACAATGCTGGCGCAGTGCTGTGGCAGGTAGGCTATGTATGTTCCACTCACCTCGAAATTACCAGCGAGCTGAGGTCCGATGTGTGCACGTCACCCCTTTTCAAACGGGTTTGAGGCTGACACAATTTCCCGCTGGCGTGACAGAAGATTAGGTGTGACAAGATTCCAGTAAGCAGCTGTTTTAATGAGCATTCACGACATGTTAACGATTGCAAATGGCATTTGCGCCACCAGTCGGTGGGATAACTGACCCGCCATAAACCCACCATTGGGAGAATTGCAAGCTGTTTTTCTGAATGCGGATTTGCGACTTTTTGCCTGCTGCTGGATTCTCTACTCCCACCCGCCACAAAACCCACCACAGGTGGAATAGGAAAATTCCGCCCAACATAACTATTCAGAAAGAAAAACCAAGTATCTTGGCTGATTGCCAAAGGTAGGACCAATGAACGGTAACAGTTATCAAGTTATGTAGCCAGCAACTGTTAGGTATTCCTTTTGTTTGGACAAAATTTGCATCTTACCTATCAGAATTACATCCATTAGTTGCAATCACCCCATAAACTTGTACTGTATCCTGAATAGCATTCCTTTGTATTGAATGGCAAGTGATTAATTTGGGCACATGCTTGTGTGGTCGCATTTGCTATGTGCAATAACATAATAAAGCCATGTAAAAACAAAATGCAGAAAGTTATATGGTAACAAGATTTCTGTTCAGATTTCTAACATTTTAAGAAGGGGGTTGGAGCAGGTAATGGAATAAATTTCCTCCAGCTGCATTTAAAACTGACAAATATTTTATATGAAATATAGATCTTTTCTTTGGAAATTCATTTATTAAATGATATGCAAAAGGATTTAGTTCTAAGTATAAGTTTTCTTGATGTATACTGCACAACTGGAATCTTAGTTGCTAACTGTATATTTGGATATTGCAACAAGCCTGAGGAAAGAAATGAAAGAGCATATTATGAAGCTTACAGGTCCAGCCTATAGAAGCCAATAAAAACAATGCTGTCTCTTTAACAAGTACACCGTTGCAAGCCAAAACCAGTTCTCTCGTGTTCAGTGCGTCTAAATGATTTTTGTACTGCTGCAGTCTTGTGAAGCTTTCTAAAGTTAATTGAACAGGGTGTCTCCCTAGTGATTGCATCCCACCATTAGGAATGAGTGTAACAGGTCAGCCCCCTCTGAGTGCCATTCACAAATTGCTGACATCAGCGCTCATTCATGAGACTGCCCCTTGTTTTCAGACTGCAGTAATGCGAACAGACACGTGAAGCAGTTGAGTTTATAGAAAAGGGCAGGAGCTGCTGTGTGCTGTGTACACATTCCCACACAGTCTGCAAGCTCATTCGTATTGAAAATAAGCAGAAAGGAGGAAAAAAAAACAACTACTTTCAAAACATAATCTTGCTGATACACAGCAGACACTTTGTGGGCATTTGGAGTGTTGGATTTCATTTTTGTTTGTCTGCTGTCATTTGTTAATTGAGAGAAGAAAAATTAGCTGAGGACTTTCTTTCAACACATCACATAGCAGAAAAATATCAGAAATTTTAAATTTTCTGAAACAGGTTTTGAATATTTGCTGAGGAGCATCGAACAGTGTCTTAATATTTGTGAAATATGCTGTCTATGAAATTAATTTTCAGATTAGATTTTTAGTATCAAATGTGGGTGAAAAGTGTTCAGTAATTGATGTAATACGATGCTGCGAGAATTCAATGTACTGGCAGTGGTAATGTATCTTTGGGAGATGAAAGAATTCACCAAATTTAACGAGAGGTGCATTCTAGAACAGTAGAACCTGAAAACAGTGTCAGAAGATGATGGGGATGTCCCATTTCCTTGGTGGAGCCAATTTGTTTGACATATGGCAATAATTCTCAGGAAAATTCCAACCTGCCTGCATTTCCCTTCCATGCAAAGCTGCCAAATTTCTGTTAATATGGAAACATGAGAGTTAAAGAACTCTGCACCCCAGCTGAAGATTCATCATACACTCGTCATAAAGGCGAAGTGAAGAGGGTTCCCATTTGTTCCTACTTTCGTATATGTGAGAAATAAATGCACCTTGTCATACTTAACAATTACTAGGCTATGTTGATAAATTTTAAACAGAAGAGAGCTGCCTTTATTTTGTAGTGTTATAATTTTGCTTCAGTCCATGGTAATTTTTAATGTTAACTCTGAGCACTGGATTTCACTGAAGGTTTTAAAATTGGTATTTTTTTGTAGTGTGATACCGGCTACAAAATGTTTACATAGCTTTACAAAAAATGTACATTTTCTTTCACACTTAATGTACCACATTCACTACTTTTCATTTGAGAGGATAGGCAAACAACCTACCTTTGGCTATGTCATGGCAGCTTATTCTCTTATAGAAAGCATCAGATTAGTGAATAATTCTGAAACACCCTCAGTCTGCTCATTTTTTTGCCAAGCTTGATATATACTATCTAGAAATAACTTGCATTGACCAGTAAAGGCAAACTGAATTGTGAAGTTTTATGCAATATATTCTGCTTAATAATGAAATAAGAATTTTCAACAACTGTAGTTCAGATTGTCTTGAATAAGCATATATCAAATACTTCCAAATTCAACTTTTCCGGGAGGATTGTTTTTTTACAGTTCAGATGCTGTGATGCCATACCATCACAGGTTTAGTAAAATTCTTGATCTATATCTGTGTTGTGCACCAGCATGTTACAGAATGAAGACTTTTCATTCAGCTAGCTGCAATATTGATGGCTGAGCACACCCTCTCAAAAACTCCTGTTTCCATCATAAGCAATGTACTGGTATGGAGCCAGAGTGGAAGTTTCTTTCGAGCTGGTGGCACTGAGCATCATCTGCCCGAATTGCACGTGGATAAATACAACATTCAGAGCTTAATTGTATAATAAATGAAGGACTCTCTTACATCACTCAATCCCAGTGATAATACAAGACAAGTTTTCTGACCAGTAGGATTGGCTCTGTTAAATTTTTGTTAGCTCTTTCCATGACATGCAAGAATGTCTAAGAGGGCCTCCTTCAAGCAAATATGAGGCTGTAATTTTTGAGCACTCCTTCAGTTTGGGTTTTCCCTTTATATACTCTGTCAACTTATTGGATAAACATAGAAGTAATCTTCAGATATTGCAAGTTGAAAAGGCATGTACAATGGAACAGCCATGTGTTCAACATACAGTCACCCTGTGAGCTGAATTTTACAGGATGGCTGAAGTCCCACCACCGAGACCAAAAGTGAGAGGCAACCCTTTTCGGCCGTTGGCAGGGCCTGGGGAGACATATTCCCAGCAGTGGGCAATTAAGTTGCTGCTGCCGGGGCTGCCATTCCTATATCAGCCAATCGCCAAAAGCTGCCGGTCCAGTCAGAAGCTGGGAGCTCAGCAGACCCACTGGTACCTTGACGGCCAATGAAAATGAGTGCCCACCTGGTCTACTGGGAAGGAGGTCTTGTTCCAGGAGGCTGAAGATTTCAGGAATGACCTGTCATGAAAGCCTGAGTCTCTGAGGCACTGGTTCTCGGACATGTCAAGAGAGCTGACCCTTTGCCTGTAGACCCTGTGTTGAGGATCTCACTCCATCTAACTGAATCTCTGTGTCCATCCTCTCTGTCCTGGAGTAGCATGTGGCTGAGAAGAAGGCAGTTGGTGCCGCTGCTGGTGCTGTTGGTGTTACTGCTCCTCTTGTTCTACATTAGAGGTACAAAGTAGAGCTGCATAAGCCACTCACATGTCATGGTGAAGGCTGACAGCAGGGAAGTGCTGTCCAAGGTGAGTAAAGTGCATGACAGCTGAAGTGACTTCCAAGAAGTTGGCAATCAGCATCAAGCAGTGAAAGCACTCCCTGTGACAAAGTGCTGTGCATCTATCACCAAGGCAAAGCTGGAGCTCTTCAGTTTCACTGTCAAAAGCTTCCCAGTTTATCAGTTTCACTGAAGAATCTGTTCCTGCTGATCACATCTGTAACCGTGGGGAGTTGCTCACAGCTCAGAAAATGGATCCGCTCGCTGTTAAAGCCAGAATCCTTGGTTAAAATAGAAGTTACTTACCTATCATGACATTTAAATGCCTTACTTGGCAGTTCCAGTCATAGAATCACAGAATTTTAACGGCACAGAAGGAGGCCATTCGGCCCATCGTGTCTACACCAGCTATGCAAATGAGCATTATGACCTAGTGCCATTGCCCTGCCTTTTCCCCATACTCCTGCACATTGTTTCTATTCAAATAATCATCTAATGTCCTCTTGAATGCCTCATTTGAACCTGCCTCCACCACACTTCTAGGCAGTGCATTCCAGATCCGAAACACTCGTTGTATGAAAAAGTTTTTTCTCATATCACATTTGCTTATTTTACAAATCACTTTACATCTGTGTCCTCTCATTCTTGATCCTTTTATGAGCAGGAACAGCTTCTCCCTATCTACTCTGTCCAGCCCCCTCATGATTTTGAACATCTCTATCAAATCTTTAATCAAATCCCTTCTTCTCTCCAAGGAGAACAGTATCAGCCTCTCCAATCTATCTTTGTAGCTGAAGTTTCTCATCCCTGGAGCCATTCTTGTAAACATCTTCTGCACTCTCTCCAATGTGTTCACATCCTTCCTTTAACGTGGCGCCCAGAACTGTACACAATACTCCAGCTGAGGTCTAACTAGTGTCTTATATGAATTCAGCATAACCTCCCTGCTCTTGTACTCTATGCCCCTATTAATAAAGCCCAGGATACGATATGCTTTGTTAACTGCTCCTTCCACCTGTCCTGCCACCTTCAATGATCTATGCACATTTATACCCAGGTCTTTCTGCTCCTGCACCCCCTTCAAAATTTCACCTGTTATTTTATATTTTCTGCCCATGTTCTTCCTACCAAAATGCATCACCTCACACTTCTCCGCATTGAACTTCATCTGGCACCAACTTGTTCCACATCGTCCTCCTCAGAGTTCACAACACTCCCAAGCTTCGTATCATCCACAAACTTTGAAACTGACTCCTGCACACCAAGATCTAGATCATTAATATATATCAGGAAAAGCAAGGGTCCCTATAGCAAACCCTGGGGAACACCAGTACAAACCTTTCTCCAGCCCAAAAAATATCCATTGGCCATTACTCTCTGCTTCCTATTTTTCAGCTAATCTTTTTTTATTATTATTCATTCACGGGGGCTTCGTATGCTGGGCCAGCATTTATTACCCATCCCTAGTTGCCCTTGAGAAGTGGTGGTGAGTTGCCTTCTTAAACTGCTGCAGTCCATGTGATGTAGGTACACCCACAGTGCTGTTAGGAAGGAGGTTCCAGGATTTTGACCCAGGTACCCATGTTGCTACTGTCCGTTTTATTCCCTGAGCAATAACTTTTCTCAAAAGCTTGTTGTGTGGCACTGTATCAAATGTCTTTTGAAAGTCCATGTACACCACATCAACAGCATTATCCCAATCAACCTTTTTCTGTTACTTCTTCAAAAAATCTCCAGCAAGTTAGTTAAACACGATTTCGCCTTTAGAAATCTATGCTGGCTCTTCCTTATCAACCCATAGCTTTCCATGTGATTACGAATTCTGCCTGAATAATTGTTTCTAGGAACTTGCCCACCACTGAAGTTTAACTGACTAGTCTGTAATTGTTGGGATTATCCTTACAACCTTTTTTGAACAAGGGCATAATGTTTGCAATTCTCCATTCCTCTGGCACCACCTCTGAGTCTAGGGAAGATGGAAAGATTATGGCCAGAGGCTCTTGACTTACCTGCAATCCCACCCAGGTTGTTTAGGTTTTAAAATGCAACAGTATTACAAGTCCCATCTGGCTTCCTGTAGACATGTGATCTCTGTCTTGAGAGAAGCTCTGTAAGCTGCCATCTTACAATCCATCCAATAAAGAAATGTCACTCAAGGCAGTAAGAAAGCATTGCAGTCTTTAAACACAAAACATGGTGTCTGAAAGTAGAGATAAAATAAAGTTTTGAAATCCTGAAAATGCTGCAGAGAAGACACAGCTCTGAAAGACACACAGAAATGTTCAAATCTGCTAAAAGCTGCTGAAAAAGGGCAAAGAAAAGCAAGGCTGCAAAAAAAATACTGTGTGAATGAACATGGCACTAAACTTTCTAATCACAGCTCCAGTCGAAATGGAAGGTGATATGTGGCAGAACTGACAGTTTTTCCACTTGCAATGGCAAAACTATAAGCTTGCAACACACTTCATTAACAAGCCAGAACTGATAAGATTAGCCATACTTCTAACATTGTTGGGGAGGAACTGCTGCAAATTGCATATCTCCTTAAATCTAACCGACAAGCAAATAAAACACATGGCAGTGATTTTGAATGCCTTGAATGAATGCTTGGCACCCTGAATGAACATTACTTATGAATGCTCTGTATTCAACATTAGAGCTCAAGGTGCAGTAACACAACTTGTAGAATCATGTGAATTCGGGAAGCTAAAAGATGATATGATTAAAGATAGAAATCTCTTAGGCATACAAGACTCCTCAGTGAGAGAAAGTCTTCTGCAAGGTGAGAAACTTAGGAAAGTGATAGGCAGGTGTAGAAATGCAGAGCTTGTAAAACACCAGTTAGAGCATATATATGGCAGAGCAGACCAGGAGGCATTATGATGAGAAACATCCCAGGCTGAAAGAGTAGAGCAATTGTAGACAAAGAGCAGAATGCAAATACTGCAGAGGACATCATGCAAAGGAAACTAAGGATTGCCCAGCGGGGAAAGCAGTATTTTAACTGCAAGAAGCAGAATCATTTCACACACAAGTATTTGGTGAGAAAAAAGCAAATCAAACCTATACGGATGGCCACTGGAGAGATATCAGCATAAGAGTCTGATAAAGAACTATACACGATACAACAGGTTTATTCCATTAAGTCTGTAAGTGAGAAATCGTTAGTAACTGTTACAATGACGACCTCAGAAGGAGAGCATCAAATGAACAAGAAGTGTCAGATAGACACTGGTGCATCATGTGACATAATGACCTTCACAAATCTAAGCAAAGTAGCTCAACATGGTGATCCAAAAATGAAGCACTCGAAAGTGAGATTGAGGCTATATGATGACATGGTACTCATAGTGAGAGGACAATTTAGCCTGAGAGCCCAATGCAATGACAAGAAGGAAGATTTGGAGTTCCAGATCACAAGTGGGATGCAACAGCCACTCATCTCAGCTGGGGGAAGTCTAAAGCTTGGATTGGTAACCCTAAATGTTACGAGAGAAATTCAACATGAAGCAGTAGGTTGACATGATCTGGAAGTTATCAACTCAGCAGAGATATTGAATCTGACAGACAAGTGCCTTGCTCAAATTAAGTGAACTACCCAACATGATGCAACTCCCCAGTGCTACAAGCAGTAGTGATGAAAGGTTGGCCTGAGAGCATCAAGGACACACTTGTGGTCGCAAGAGCATATTAGGCATACCAAGATGAATTGACATCTTGTACAAAGGAAATAGAGTCATCATCCCTAAGGAGATGAGACAAGGGATGCTGATGCGCATCCATGCAAGCCATCAAGGAATTGAATCAAGTCTGAGAAAGGCAAGAGACGTGCTCTACTGACCAAACATGAGCAATGAAATTAAAGACCACATAGGCTCGTCCAGTGCTTGTAGCGAATACCAAGCTAAACAAGCTAGAGAGCAATGGATGGCGCATGGCATCCCAGACAGACCTGAAAGCAAATTTCAGTTGTTATGGCATTCCAAACATTGTGATGAGTGACAATGACCCTCAGTTCCGGAATGAAGAATTCAGCTGTTTCAAAAAGGATTGAGAAATTCAACACTACACATCATCTCCAAAATATCCCCAGTTGAATGGAAAGGCTGTGGTGGCGGTGAAAATCACCAAAGGTATCATCAAGAAATCAAGCAAATTGAGCACAGATGTATACAAGGCAATCCTCGAGTGGAGAAAATGTAATATCTGGCTTGCTGTAGTCATGTGACCTCTGCCATGAGGGAAGTTCTGTAAATCGCCATCTTACAATTAATTCAATAAAGGCCTCTCAATGAGAAAGCACTGCCTTCTTTAAACACAAAATGCAGGTGAAACCCGGACTGGGCGGGATGATTTTGGGATACTGACCTGAAGTCACTTGTGGTGATTTAACTCCTTGCATCTATTTAAATCTGCCTTTACTTGCCTGTAAAAATTCCACCAACCTTCTCTTGATCATTACTCTAGGAATCTAGATTATGAGATTATTTTCCCACGATCGCTCTCTCTCCCAGAGATTGCTCTCTTCCCCATGCTCTCTCTCTTTCTCTCTCCCACTGATTGCTCTATTTCCTACGATCTCACTCACTCTCACTGATAACTCTCTTTCTCACAATCCCTCTCTCTCCCAGTGATCACTCTCTTTCCCACGATCTCTCTGTCCTCTTGATCGTTCTCTTTCACATGATCTCTTGTCTCTCCCAGTGATTACTCTCTTCTTCACGATCTCCCTCTCCCACTAAATGCTCTCTTTCCCACAATCTCTCTCCCCCAAGGATCACTCTCTTGCCCACAATCTCTCTGTATCAAACTGATTGCTTTCTTCCCCATCATCTCTACTTGCGATCATTCTTTCCCATGATCTCTCTCCTTGCGAGCACTCTTTTTCCCATGATCTCTCTCTCTCTCCCTGCAATCACATTCTTCCCATGATCTCTCTCAATCCCACTGATTGCTCTTTACGACAATCTCTCCCTGCGATCATTCTCTTTCCCACGATCTCTCTCTTTCCCAGTAATCACTGTCTTCCCCATGATCTCTCTCTCTCCCAGTGATTGCTCTCTTCCCCACAACCACTCTCCTTCTCTCCCTGCAATCGGTCTCTTTCCTCGCAATCTCTTTACCCATGAGTTCTAGCGATCGTGATGGGAGGAAGAGGTCTTTCTTCCTATGATCTCATTCTCTTGCAGACTCTCTTCTCCCTCTCCTCCAAGCTTTTATCCTTCCTCATAACAGCCAATGGAAAGGCACTAAACGCTTTTTCAGTGACAACATTCTCCATCGCATAGAGTTCAAGCTAATGCTGCAACGACCTTTCCATCTGCTTGCTAGGTTCAATGATGATCACCTCTGTCTTGTTCTTCAAGGGAGCTGATTTGGGTGTGACTGGGTCCGTTGCTTTCTTAATTCTTAAATTCCAACGTAAGCAAATGAAATCTGCAAGAAATTTTGGCTTAAGTTCTCATCAGCAATAAAATACAGAAACCAACATCATTCAATAAATGCAACACAGGAAATTTGAGGCATGTAAGTCTCCTTCTAGTCAGGCACTATGTACTACAATGTTATTGAAGTCTTTCTTGATATCCAGGAGCCAGTTATATGGTCGGATGCATTGATGTTGGCAACACAAATGGAAAGAGTGGGTTTATATAATGGAAAGAGTCTTAAATGTACATGTCACCTGATTCTGCATATATTTTAAGAACAAGAGCAATTGCATTTTTCATGCAACCCCTGCATTAAAACGTAAAGATTGTGCTAAATACCTCCTGTCACTATTTCTTGAGTTCTGCGCTGGCGATGCATTGAAGTCATTGAGGACCCATTTCAAATAAACATGACACTAAAGACCATTGTTCATTTTTTGTTTTGCACTCATATCATTGGGCACAATTTTTAGCTCGGCGAGCAGGCGCACGCCCAACCCGACTGAGTGTGAAATGACGCGTGCTGATGTCGGCGGAGCGTACTGATGTCAACGCGCAGTTGCGTGACAGTTTGGTCGGCGGGTGTGTGCCAAAGCCGGCAGCACCCCCGCTGACAAGTAAAAGGCCTAATAAGGCCATTAAGTTATCAACTGGCATTAATTTTTCACTGCCCGTTCAGCCTAATGGTTGACGGGCAGGCGAAAAGGGCAAGCGGCCTTTGCATTTTTTTGGAAACCTCATCCCACCTTTTTTGAGGTTTCCAAAAGCAAATAAAAACAAAATAAAAGCTTTAATTATTAATTAAAAACATGCCCCTGCTCTTGTGACAGAGTCACATGAGAGGACATGATTTATTAAATTTTTCTGCTGTTTAGTAATTTTTTCAGTATATTCTTCATCTCCCTGAGACAGCTGCATGCCTCAGGGAGATTGTTCAGCGCTATTTTGCACACATGCGCGAAGTTCGCACTAGGCCTGCTCACCCTCCATCCCCCACATGCACAGGCAGCGCTGCCGCTCACATATCATGCTGAGTGGGCTTTAATTAGCCCACCAGCATGAACTCGCAGTGTGCTGTCAATCGCGGGCAGCAGTCAGCTCCATGGGCGCCCCCGCCTGCCCTCCCCAATCCTGCATGCCAAGGGCAAAATTTTGCCCATTGTATTTGGTGCTTGATTCAATTCAGGTGTAGTTCTGAACTTTTGAACGTATTTGCAGTCTGCTATTTTCCATCCTCTAACTTGGCAGCTGCAATTTTAGTTTTAATGTGGCATTTGTGGGGGCCCTCCATTTTTGGCTCTCTTTGGCCCATGACATTTGGCCCTGGTAGTTATGGCCAGCCCCACGAAATTGTCGCCACCCGCCCTTAATGACTCAACAACCATTGCCTGGGCCTGCTAGACTGGCCGCAGTGCCCGCAGACCCCACTTACCTGGATGTAAGAAAACATGTCCATCACTGTGCCCTCATCCTCCAGATGCAGTCACTAATTCCTACGGCACTGAGGAGGCTGCTGTGCCACTTAATTGGCTGCCACCTCTAAAATACGGTGCCAAGTCCCCCGTCCACTCAAGTGGGACACTTGCCACGTTGGAAAAGTCCCAGCCTTAGGGCTGAACTTTTCCGTTGGTGAGCAGGGGGCGGGGCCCGCTCACCGATGTGAAAATGATGCGGGATGACATCGGGGGGAACCCCTGACACCATCCCACCCCGTTTAAATTTTCAGGAAGATGAGGGCTCAGCGAGATCAGTTGTCTGCCTGCCGACCTGTCAATGGCCAATTGAGACCATTGACAAGATCTTTAAAACAATTAAAGGACCTGCCCATCCAACCTTAAGGTTGAAACCTCATCCACCGGCGGGATAAGGTTTCATGTAGGGTTTAAAAAAGTTTATTAAAGTTTCAGTGAAATTTATTAACACATTGTCACATGAGGGGGACATGTTAAGGATTTTTTTATTTTTCTATTTTTCATGTTTGAACAGGTGTAAGCGATCTCCCTGAGGCAGCACTTAGCCACAGGGAAATGTGCGCTCTTTCGTGCGTATGTATGAAAGAGCGTACTCTCGCATTTGGGGAATCCCCCCCCCCCCACCCGCACGGGGAGTGCATAGCGCTTCTCGCCGGGCATCACACTGGACGGGCCTTAATTGGCCCGCCCACGTAAAATGGTGGCAGGGCCTACTTCCCCGGTGGGGATCGGTTCCCCGCCCACCGGAGATTGGGTTGGGCCCGCCCGCCCGACAGGCAGAAAATTCTGCCCAAAGTTTTTAACCACAAAATTCTGTGAGGGAGTGAAACAACAGGGATAAAGAGAAACAGCAAAATAGTGACAGGCAGGAAGAAATATTTGGGAGTAAAAGACAAAACGATATGTGAGAAAACTAGAGAGAGCATTGCTTGGATAATGGAGAGAGAGCAAAATGGCATAAAGAGAGAGAGAAAGAGCAATGTACAGAAATGCACAGTAAGAAAAACAGCACAGCAAATAGAGAGAAAGAAACAGCATGAAACAGGCCACTCTCCATCGAGTATTGCTGGATAGTGATTAAGAGTATAAACTATTCTATAATGTTGCCTCAGGATTGTCCACTTGCATCAGTTACATCCCATTGCACGTTCCATGCAGCTAGTTGTTTTCATATGTTAGAAGAAGCTTAGGGCTGTTTTTGAGATTCCAGCTTTTTGTGGCTGTTACAGCTATTTTGGAGATTTGGGCTGAATTTTCATCCAAAGGCAAGGTCGGGTTTGGAGACGGATGTGCCAGGAAAATTGCAGCAACAAGTGTCCGCCTCCCAGCGATTTTGGTGGAAACATCTCCTTGGGGGGTCATGGCTGCCCACCCAAAAGTGGGAGGTCATTAGCTCAGACAGTTAACCAGCCGCTTGAGTTTGTCGCAGGGCTGTATGAGGTTTTCAAGGTGATGCTCGGGAATCATGTTGGGTCAGCAACCGGTCCAAGGAAATGAGGTGGCTGCACAGCAGGGATTCATTCAGAAATGTGGGAGCCATTCACAATGCTCCTGCATTGGCACACGGTGGTCATTGCATAAGTTCTACAGGCGGAGACATTTGGGCAGTGCACCCACACAGGTCAGTGGGGCACAGTGGGGGGATCCAGGCAGCCGTTTCTGTACGGCTGGTGGTAAATGAGGCCATCCCTGGAAATAGGGCTCAGCTACTCTGAGGTGGCTTTGAGTAGTGATGAGGAACATCTCGGCCAGCAACAAATGCAGTCTCTTGGTGCAGAGGGGAGAAAAGATGATGTCCCAGGGGCAGAGAGGTCCCCAAAGGTTCTCTGCTTACCGTAGGGTCAAAGGCTCAGCTTCCTGGGCATGTCGGAGCAGCAGTGCCACTGGAGGTTGTGCCTATTGAGGCAGGTGGTTGTTGATTTGTGTACCCTGATGGAGGAGGACCACAGGCCTCGCCAGTCACGTGGGCTAACTCTACCAGTGACCATGAAAGTGAGAGTAGCCTTGAACATATTTGCCTCTGGGTCATCTCAAAGGGTGGCAGCAGATTAAGTGTCATTTCACAAGTGGCTACCCATCATAGATGAGGGCGCATCTAAGTGCATTGAGTTCCAAATTGATGGGGTCGCTCAGGCCCAGAGGACCATGGACTTTAACTTGATGGCAGAATTTCCTCAAGGACAGGGCAAGGTAGACTGCACCCATCTGGCATCCAGTTTTGACACCATCCCTGCCTGCCCGAGCCCTTTCATGGTGCACATGTGCATCCAAAGGAACCAGCAGCGGGGGGGCACCTGGTTGCATTTTCTTGCATCTTTGCACCATTAGACCAACTTGGTTAGGAGATCTCTCTTGGGTCAGCAGCATCTCATAACAGCTAATGGATTGGCATGCATTGGACCAATAAGGAGGGTGCTTCATCCCTTCATGTGGAAATGATAACATGCTTTCACCCTATCTCGGATGGATACCCATCTCATCCTGGCTGACTGCCTACTGAGCTGCAAGCCTCCTCCTCTGCGGCTGTCAGTGTAGTGGGAAGTGCCACTCCATCATTGAACCGACCCCTTTCCCTTGAGTTGTGCCTCCTTTTCCATGGCCATCTGTGTGGTGAGAAGTGCTATTTCCTCGGACTGAGTTCTTTCTCTCGAGGTGAGCTTCCTCCTCCGTAGCTGTCACTGTAGTGGGAAGTGCCACTCTGCCATCAGACACCACCCTCCCCCTAAACCCTTCTCTCAAATTATGTGCTCTTTATTCCTGCAAAGGTAAGAGTGAGAGAATTAAGGCCATGGTGCACTCCTTCATTTCATCCTGCAGCTCACTCACATGTCATGTTGATGGTTCCAGTGTCACCTCCTTTACAAGTGCTCGTGGTATAAGCTCTGCCCACTGTTCAGGAGTCCACCTGGACACTCTTATTCTTACTATTCCTGAGCACTGTGCATCCTCAGGCATCTGCTCTCACTGGTGAATCCAGATCTGGAGGTCTGTCAGCTGGCCATTGCATCTCACTCACCTTGCCAGACCTCAGAAGGTTGTTGAAATGTTTTCTGCACTGCACCCACATCCTGCTGACCACACTGCAGTTGTTCACCTTCTGAATCACCTCCAGCCATGCCTTTCCTTGCCTGTGTAGTTGGCCTCACTCTGCAGAAACAGGACTCTCATCTGGGCTCTCACCACCTCTGACAGCACCTTCAGGGAGGCCTCAGTAAATCATGGGGCCGGCCTTACAAATACATGCTATGTGGCTGCTCCACTGCATTCTGGCCTCTACGATCGCCCAGGACACCAGCATCTACAATCATTGCTGCCAGGTGCACGTTAAAACAGGCCCAGCATGTGGACATCCCACTTCTTCAACCCACATCCACACCCCCGCACTCCCCACTCCCCCCGTACCACCACCACCACCACCCCATCCCCACACCCCCCTCCTCCCCCCACTGCCCAATTGGATGGCAAATGCACCAGCAGGCCACTGTTTGGCTGCCTCATTCCAACTACAATCAGGCGTCCGTGCAGCAGCATCGAGTGTGGTCAGGACTGAAAATAGTGCCGATGTCGGTGCCCTGGCCCTGGAATCTAAAGTCGGCCTTTTATGTCAATTTTTGCTGGTTTCTAGATTGCCACATCTGATTCTGATCTGGATGGATTTATTTAATTTCCAGTTTCCCAGCCTGACCAAGTTGCTTCCTGTTGCGCTACTAAGGTGTTTCTTGAAGAGGAAATGACATTGTCAGGCTCACAGTCAGGATCCTCCCACTGTGTTTCCAACAGAATAAGGACCCACCCTGGATCACAGACAAGAAGAGACCCTTTTTATCTGGCCACATTCATTTTTATTATTTTTATATTGGGTTTAATGGGGCATCTGTTCCTGATGCACAGATTTCCCACAGCTAGCAGCAATCCAGTTGTGCAAAACATTTGCAATATGAACTTGCAAACCTAGCAGCTCCCAAACTGAATATAAGATCAGCCTTAAGATAAAAATGCCTCCAGCTGGCTGCCAGCCTCAGTGAATCCAAAAGATTTGCTTTGGGGTTAACAGACTGCACATTGGGAGCTAAACCAGTAGCATAGCACTAAATCAATATTGAAGAAGCTTAACTGACTTCTGGAGGAAGCCTGTTTGACATTTGCTTTCATATTTGGGATGATTTTTACATACATTGACTTTTGTTTAACTCCACTCCGTTTCCAGACATTGCACAAGATAAACTAACTCCGGCTTTTGTATGTGGGAATGAGAATGGTCTGAAAAGTAAGACAGTTGTTGAAGATACAAATAATTTAATGAACCAATGGGACTTTCTCAACTTCGCATAAATTATTTTTTGCTTATTTGAGAATGGGTTTGAAAGGCCAAGATCCTAAGTTAAATATGGATGGGGAAGACATTTCATCCATCTTAGTGCATGTGCTCAGAAGAAAGTAATCTCTTGCCTGTGCTTATCAATTATTTTACCAGTCCCCTACCATATAAGTCCATTTTATTTGTGATTCACTCTTCATGGTAAGAAGAACATCCAAATAAGCTTTTTTTTGAAAGCATAGATATTAAAAAGAATGGTCAAAGAGCCGCATTCTCATTTCCTATGATGATCAAGATGTATTTCCTACAAGTGCCACTCCCTGTTGGAAGCGCTAGATCATTGATGCAGATTTGTTTTCCTAAATCGACAACTTGTAGTTATGTCTTGAGAAACACTTCAGAATTATTGCTTAAGACACAAGTAAACAAGATATGTAATGTGCTTAAAAATGAGCAATATACGATTCTTCACCCACTTAGTCTCCATAGTAGGAGCGGTAAGAAGATGCTGCAGAAGATTTTACATCAACCTCATTACAATGCTGATCCTGTATCAGACCAAAAGTTACTTACAACCACACCCATTCTTTTATTTTAATTCATTCTTGGATTGAGACCAGTTTTAATTGCTCATTCCTAATTGTCCTTAAGAAGGTAGTGGTAAATTGACTTCCTGAATCACTGCAAGCATAGCAATTTGGTACAACTGAGTGGCTTACTCAGCCATTTCAGAAGACAGTTAGGAGTCAACCAAGATTGGAGAAATTGGGACTGTGTCCTTGGAGAAGAGGGAGTTGAGAGGCATTTGATAGAAGTATTCAAAACCATGAGGGCCCTGGACAGAGTAGATCGGGGAAAACTTCCCATTGATGGAAGGATCGAGAACCAGAGGACACAGAATTCAGATAATTGGCAAAAGAAGCAACGATGAAATGAGGAAAAACTTTTGTACGCCGCGAGTGGGTGAAATCTTCATTCTTCATCATAACCATTCCATGGGCAGAATCTTCTGGTCGGCGTGCGGGGGTGCACCCTGCACACCGATGCGTAAAGTGACACGCGGTGATGTTGGGCGTGCCTCCCGATGTCACCATGCATCATTCCAATCTTCAGTTCGGCGATCGCACTCTGGAGTCGGCTGCGCACCCGCTGACCTGTCAAAGGTCTATTAAGGCCATTAATCACCTAATTGAAGTAGTTGACAGGGCTGCCCATCCAACCTTAAGGTTGGCGGGCAGGCAAAGAGCCCAGGCGGCTTTCACATTTTTCATGGAACCTCATGCACGGGCGGGATGAGGTTTCATGAAGGGTTTATAACTTTTAAAAAAATTTTTATTAAAATTTATTAACATGTCCCAGCTCATGTGACACTGTCCCATGAGAGGATATGCATGAATTATTTTTAAAATTTCTTTTCAAGTTTTCATAATCAAATTAATCTCCCTGAGGCAGCTCCGTGCCTCAGGGAGATTTGCAGGCCCCGACTCTCCCTTTTCCCTCCGTCTGCACAGGCAGCGCTCAGAGCTTCCGGGTGCGCATCACGCTGGGCGGGCCTTAATTGGCCCGGTCAAGTAAAATGGCAGTGCGCATTTTAAAATGACAATCCAGTCATTACATGGTCACCATTACTGATACTTGTATTTATTTTCAAATTCAAGATTTATTTAATTAACTGAATTCAAATTCTCCAGCTGCCCTTATGGGACTTGAACTTAACATATGAAGTAGGAGCAGGAGGAGGCCACTCAGCCCCTCGAGCCTGCTCCGCCATTCAATAAGATCATGGCTGATCTGAATGTAATCTCAACCCCACATTCCTGCGTACCCCCAATTACCTTTCACCCCTTTGTTATTCAAGAATGTATCTAGCTCTGCCTTAAAAAAATATTCAGAGACTCTGCTTCCAATGCCTTTTGAGGAAGAGAGTTCCAAAGGCTCACAGCCCTCTGAGAAAAAAAACTTCCCCTCATCTCTGTCTTAAAGGAGCAAACCCTTATTTTTAAACAGTGACCCCTAGTTCTAGACCCTCCCACTAGAGGAAACATCCTCTCCATTTCCACCCTGTCAGGACCCCTCAGGATCCCAAAGGTTTCAATTAAATTGCCTCTTACTCTTCTAAATTCCAATGGATACGAGCATAACCTTTCCTCATAAGATAACCCACCCATTCCAGGTATTAGTCTAGTAAACCTTCTCTGAATGGCTTCTAATGCATTTACATCTTTCTTTAAATAAGGAGACCAGTATACTCCAGACACTATACTGCAGATGCGGCCTCACTAGTGCCCTGTACAACTTAAAACATAATCTCCCTACTTTTGTAATCAATTCCCCTCACAATAAATTATAATTCTATTAGCTTTCCTAATTCCTGCTGTACCCGCATACTAATCTTTTGTGATTCGTGCAATAGGAAACCCAGATCCCTCTGAATCTCAGAGCTCTGCAACCTCTCACCATTTAGATAATAAGACCATAAGACATAGGAGCAGAAATTAGGCCATTCGGCCCATTGACTCTGCTCCGCCATTCAATCGTGGCTGATAAGTTCCTCAACCCCATTCTCCCGCCTTCTCCCCGTAACCTTTGATCTCCTTACCAATCAAGAATCTATCTACCTCAGTCTTAAATACACTCAATGACCTGGCCTCCACAGCCTTCAATGAATTCCATAGATTCACCACTCTCTGGCTAAAGAAGTTTCTCCTCATCTCTGTTCTAAAAGGTCTTCCCTTTACTCTGAGGCTGTGCCCTAGGGTCCTTGTCTCTCCTACTAATGGAAACATCTTCCCCACACCCACTCTGTCCAGGCCTTTCAGTATTCTGTAAGTTTCAATCAGATCCCCCTCATCCTTCTAAACTCCATCGAGTATAGACCCAGAGTCCTCAAAAGTTCCTCATATGTTAAGCTATAATAAGCTTCTTTTTATCATTCCTGCCAAAATGAATGATTTCACATCTTCCCGCATTATACTCTATTTGCCAGATCTTTGCCCACGCACTTAAATTATCTATGTCACTTTGTAGCCTCCTTATGTCCTCTTCACATTATACTTTACTATATTTCTTTGTGTTGTCAGCAAATTTAGCAACCATTCTTTTGTTCCCTTCATCCAAGCCATTTATATAAATTGTAAAACGTTGAGGTCCCAGCACTGATCCCCGTGGCACACCACTTGTCACATCATGCCAACCAGAAAAAGACCTATTTATGCCAATTCTCTGCTTCCTGTTAGCTAGCCAATTTCCTGTCCATGCCAATATGTTACCCCCTATACCGTGAGCTTTTATTTTGTGCAATAACTTTTGATGCAACACTTTATCAAATGTCTTCTGGAAATCTAAGTACAGTACATCTACTGGTTCCTCTTTATCCACAGTACATATGATTCCTTCAAAGAACTGTAATAAATTGGTTAAACATGATTTCCCTGTTACAAAACCATGTTGACTCTACCTGATTGCCTTGAATTTTTCTAAGTGCCATGCTATAGCATCTTTAATAACAGCTTCTAACATTTTCTCGATGACAGCTGTTAACCTAACTGGCCTGTAGTTTCCTGCTTTCTGTCTTCCTCCCTTTTTGAATAAAGGAGTTATATTTGCTATTTTCCAATCTAATGGAACATTTCCTGAATCTGGGGAATTTTGGAAAATTAAAACTAGTGCATCAACTATCTCACTAGCCACTTCTTTCAAGACCTTAGGGTGAAGTCCATCTGGACCTGAGAATTTGTCAGCCCGCAGCCCCAACAATATGCTCAATACCACTTCCCTGGTGATTGTAATTTTCCCAAGTTCCTCCTTCCTTTCCATTTCCTGATTTACAGCTATTTCCAGGATGTTAATTGTGTCCTCTATAGTGAAGACTGAAGCAAAATACCTGCTTAATCCATCCACCATCTCCCTACTTTCCATTATCAATTCCCCAGGCGCACTGTCTGTAGGACCAGTGCTCACTTTGTTAACTCTTTTCTTATTTAAGTATCTATAGAAACTCTTACTGTCTGAGTTTATATTACTAGCTAGTGTTCTCTCATAATCTAATATTTCCCTCCTTATTAGTATTTTTGTCATTCTTTGCTTTTCTTTATATTCTTTCCAACCTTCTGACCTACCATCCATCTTTGCATGATTATATGCCTTTTTGATAGTGTCTTTAACTTTTTTAGTTAACCACGGATGGTGGGCCATCCCCTCGGAATTTTCCTTTCTCATTGGAATGTATATACTCTGTGTATTCTGAAATATCCCTTTAAATGTCTGCCACTGAACTTCTATTGACATATCTCTTAACCTAATTTGCCAGTTCATTTTAGTAGCTCTGCTTTCATGCCCTCATAAATGTCCTTATTTAAGTTTAAAATACTAGTCTTGGACGCATTTGTTTCTCCCTCAGAATGAATATAAAATTCAATCATATGATTGCTGCTACGTAGGGGTGCCTTCAATATGAGGTTATCAATTAATTCTATCTCGGTGCTCAATACCAGGTCTAGTATAGCCTGCTCGCTGTTTGGTTCCAGAACACGCTGTTCTAAGAAACTAACCCGAAAACATTCTATGAACTCCTCATCTACGCTACCTTTTTCCATCTGATATTTCCAGTCTATATGTAGATTAAAATGCCCCATGATTATTGTTGTACTTTTCTGGAAAACTCCCATTATCTCTTCTTTTACACTCTATCCTACGGTGTAGTTACAATTAAGGGGCCTGTACACCACTCCCACAAGTGACTTCTTGCCTTTAGCTTTCTTCACCTCAAACCAAACTGCTTCTACATCCTGGTTTCCTGAATTTAGGTCATCCCTCTCATGTGCTAATACCATCATGCCTCCAGGTCATTAATCTAGGCTTCTGTGTTGCGAATGTAATGACAAAGCCATAATGCTACCATAGTTTATTTGGTGTATTTGTGCCATGATCAAACTCTGCCAAGTTCCAGTGGCATGTTTGCCTATGTTGTCTGCACATTTTTACCATCAGCAGGAAGCATGCGGGAATCAGAAAACCTGAAGTGCAGCAGCTTTTAAAATGCTGCTGCAAGTTAAGCACATAAGAGCATAGAAAAATACAAGGAGGAGGAGGAGTAGACCATTTCACAAGAACACACAAGAAATAGAAGAAGGAGTAGACAATATGGCCCATCAAGCCCTCCGCTATTCAGCAAGATCATGGCTGATCTTCTACCTCAACCCTCCTACATTCATAGAATCAAAGAACAGTTAGAGCACAGAAGGAGGCCATTTGACCCACCATGTCCGCACTAGCTCTCTGCAAGAGCAACTCACCTAGCTCCTCTCCCACGCCCTTTCCCTGTAACCCTGCTGCAAATCCCTTTTTTTTTTCAGATAATTATCCAATTCTCTTTTGAAAGCCTCCACCATACTGTCAGGCAGTGTATCCCAGATCCTAACCACTCACTGCATAGAACAGTTTTCCGTGTGTCACAATTGCTTCTTTTTCCAATCACCTTAAAATTGGTGTCCTCTGGCTCTTGACACTTCTGCCAACGGGAGCAGTTTCTCCCAACTGCTTTGTCCAGACCCCTCTTGATTTTGTACACCTCAATCAAATCTACTCTTAATCTTCTTTTCTCCAAGGAGAACAGCCCCAGCTTCTTTAATCATTGCACTTAAATTCCTTATCCCAGGAAGTATTCTTGTAATTTTTTTCTGCCGCCTTTTTATAGCCTTCGCATCCTTCCTAAAATATGGTGCTCAGAATTGGATACAATATTCCAGTTGAGTATTGTGTTTTACAAAGGTTCATCATAACTTCCTTGCTCTTTAACTCTAAGCCTCTATTTATAAAGCACAGGATCCTGTATGCTTTATTTACTGTTTTCTGAACCTGTTCTGCAATCTTCAGTGATTGTGCCCATAAACTCCCATGTCCCTCAGCTCTTGCACACCCTTTAGGATTGTATATTTTATTTCGCATTGCTTTTCCTCATTTTCCCACTAAAATGAATCGCTTTAACCTTCTCTGCATTAAATTTCATCTGCCCCATTCCACCAGCCTGTCTATGTCCTCCTAAAGTTTATCACAGTCCTCCTCACAGTTCACAATCAAGTTATGTATCATCTGCAGATTTTGCAATTGCACCCTGTACACCGAAGTCTAGGTCACTAAGTTTTTTTAATTATTCATTCCTGGGATGTGGCATAGCTGGCTAGGCCGGCATTTATTGTCCATCCCTAATTGCCCTTGTTTAGAGGGCACTTAAGAGTCAACCACATTGCTGTGGGTCTGGAGTCACATGTAGGCCAGACCAGGTAAGGACAGCAGATTTCCTTTCCTAAAGGGGATTAGTGAACCATTTGGGTTTTTACAACAATCGATAATGGTTTCATGGTCTTCATCAGACTTTAAATGTCATATTTTTATTCAATTCAAATTCCCCCATCTGCCGTGGCAGGATTCAAACCCGGGTCCCCAGAGCATTACCCTGGGTCTCTAGGTTACTAGTCCAGTGACAATACCACGACGCCATCATCTTACCGATCAAGATCATAGATCAAGAATAACTTTGGTCCTAATATCGATCTCTGGGTCCACGCTCCTCACTGCTCTCTATTTTCTGTTATTCAGCCAACATCATACCCATCCTGTCCCTGTCCCTTTATTTCCTTGGGTTTTAACTTTGCTGATAAGCTTGTTATATAGCTCAGTATCAAAGGAATTTTTGAAGTCCATGTACACCAGATCAACCACATTACTCTCATCAACCCTCTCTGTTACCTCATCTAAAAACTCAATAAATGATTTTCCCTCAACAAATACTTGCTGGTTTTCTTTAATTAACCTACTTTTGTCCAAGTGACTATTAATTCTGCTGCAAATTATAATTTCTAAAAGCTTCCGCACCACTGAGGTTAAACTGACTGGCCTATAGGTGCTGGGCTTATCCTTACATTCTTTTTTGAAAAGGGGTGTAACATTTTTAATTCTCCAGCTCTCTGGCATCACCCCTATATTTGAGGAGGATTGGAAGATTATGGCCAGTGCCTCTGCATTTTCCACCCTTAGTTTGCTCAGTATTCTTAGCTGTATCTCATCTGGTCCTGGTGACTTACCAACTTTAAGTAGAGCCAGCCTATCTAGTATCTTCTGGTTGTCATTGTTTAGCCCATCCAGTGTCTCTACTACCTCATCTTTCATTGTGACTAGGGCAGGATCTTCTTGCTAAAGACAGATGGAACTGTTCATTTAGTACCTCAGCCATGCCCTCTGCCTCCATGCATAAATCCCTGATTTAGTCCTTAATCAGTACACACTTCCTTTTACCAACATTTTACTATTTATATGTTTTTAAAGGACTTCTGGATTACCTTTTGTTTTTGCTGTCAGTCTCTTCTCATACTCTCTCTTTGCTTCTCTCATTTATTTTAACACTTGCCATCTGAACTTCTATGTCCAGCCTGGTTCTCAATGTATTATCACCTGCCATCTGCCATATGCACCCTGTTTTCTGCTTCATCATACTCTATCTCTTTTGTTATCCAGGGAGCTCCGATTTTGTATGCCCTACCTTTCACCCTCATGGAAATGTACCTCACTTTACACAAACTATCTCCTCTTTAAAAATAGCCCATTGTTTTTTTCTTACAGTTTTGCCCGCCAGGCTTTGGTTCCAATTTAGCTGGACCAGGTCCATTCTCACCCCAGTTAACTTCCCCCCAGGGAATTATTTTTACCCTGGATTGCTCCTTGTCCTTCTCCATAGATAGTATCATGAGGTTTAAGCTATGATCACTGTCCCTTAAATGATCCCCTGCTGACACCTGATCTGCTTGACCCACCTCATTCCCCTGGATCAAATCGAGCAATGCTTTCTTCTTCATTGGGTTCACTCTCACAAACCCATAATGACTCAGAAAATTCTGCTGAACACACTCTTCCACCTCTCTGTCCTTTACACTATTACTACCCCAATCAATATTAGGACAAATTAAGTTCCCCCATTAAAACTATAATTATTGTACTTCTATTTAACTTCCTTGGAAATTTGTTCCTCTATATCTTTTCCACTAGTTGGTATCCTATAGAATACACCCAGTTATATAATGGTACCTTTGCTGTTTCTTAACTCTAACAAGATAAATTCTGTCCTTCACCCTCATAGGACATCCTCTTCCTCCAGCATTGTAATATAACCCACTCTCCATATATCCCTTTATTCTCTTTGTGCCCAAAAATCTATGCATCTTACTCTTGAAAGACTGAGGGCAGAATTGTCCTAGATTTGCACTAACTGCGGGAGCGGATGGGTAAAACGACATTTAATCCATCAGCTGCAATGGTGAGTTTTCACGCTGTATCATCCCAAACCGACCGCATAAAATATGCATTCCCGGGACATATGCCGTTTCCGTGGTGGGCAGGCTCTCATTCACCCGTCACGCCATCACCTCACTGTTTAACCACACAAGGTGCCATATTTAAGTTCATCCACGTGTACACTTCTGTGCTGCATGGAAGAGAGGATGGCTCTGAAAGGCAAAAAGACTGCAGCCCCCAGGTTCAGTGACCTGTCCTTCGAGCATCTTTTGGACGCTGTGAAGGCTGGCCGTGATGTCCTCTATCCCCACTCTGGCTGCAGGATGAACAGCAACCTCACTAATCCGACTTGGGAAGCAGTGGCAGTGGTGGTCAGTGCCAAAGCCCTGCAAAAGAGGACAGCCACTCAAGGGGATGAATGATCTCCTCCGTTCAACCAGGGGAAGTCACTCTTTTCCTCTCTCTCAACCCACACACTCACAAACCCATCACACATCCATAGGGCATTTACTCACTGCCAGTTCGAGGGACATCACCATTCACTCTTTCAGACACACATTCATGTCCTCATCCCGTCCGTGGGACGATTCAACACCCACACATGCCAGGCATACTTATCATCTGCCCTGGCAGGCATCCTGCTTACACTCTCGCCATATCTATTTATGTAGGACAAGCTGGCACACAACCAAAGGGAGAGGTTGCAGACCAGTGGAGGAATGCCTGAAATCAAGATCCTCACAGACTTTGAAAACAGAGCCATCAAGCTGGCTGGTGAGGATCTGGACCATTCCTGTGCTGACACTGAGGTCGGCGGTACTCTACCAAGTCAGAATCCAGCACTGCAACATCCATCAGACAACCATGCTGCGAGTGATGTGTCCTGTTTCACAGGCCACTGCCATTCAGTAATTATCTCCCCTTGCTTTCACAGGCACATCTGGGAAACAGCCGACGGAGTCCATGGCCCAGGGTCTCCAATCAAGCCCCAAAGAAACCTCTGAAGGGGAATCTGGAGGCATCCTCCCTGAAGTTCCGTCACAGTGCTCACCCACACCCTCCACCAGCACAGAGACACACACCTCAGTGGGACCTAGCTTTAGAGTAGCCTCAGGATCACAATTTAGTAAGCACATCGCACTTTCTGATCCACAGCAGGTGGCGGGTGGCAGGGACATCCCAGGTCCCCGGCACTCGGAGGACTGCTGGAGGCCAGGTATTTGCGGGGTCCAAGTAAGATGATGAGCCTCTGGACTCGGTCATGTCACAGTTGCTGGAGCTGGAAAGGCAAGCTCAGGAACATCAGGAAGGGATGTCCACTGCACTCCTCAGGTTGCAAGGCACAATGGATGAGTCCGTCCACCTTCAGAGCGAGGTGATAGCTCTGGCATGCCGAAGCACTGAAGCCAACACTGGCAGGATGGAGACCTTGGTCTAGGATGTCGCTCCTGCACAGCTGCATGGGCTAATCTCCATTGCTAATGCCATTGTTGGCCTCCAACAGTGTATAAGTGAGAGGGCTGTGGGGCAGCTCAATCTCACTCCAGCTACCTCTTCCCCTCGAGGAGTTAGCCAGGGGCTCTCAGGCACCCATAGGGAGGAGGATCAGCAGATGCACACCCCAGGGACATCCACCCAGGTGACCTCAGGAGTGCCCAGCCATTCCGAATCTCCTCTTTCTGTGACCCCAGCAGCTCCAGCTCAAGGAGCCCAGAAGGAAAAAACTGGGAAATAAGAATATTGGTCCAAACTGGTCTTGTATACATTAAAATGTAACACCAGTAAAACTGGGAAATAAGAGTACTGGTCTGAACTGTTTTTTGCTTCTGCGAGGGTGCCACTGTCACACAGCAGGACCCCGAAAGCAGGCTGCTGTGCTCAGGTCTCAGCCCTCCATAGGACACCCGTCAAGGTCATCACAGACAGGGTGTCACAGTCAGCAGGCTGCCTCCACCTCTGGTGTGGATGTCCAGGGAGCACCAAGACGTAGCAACAGGGTTAGGAAAGTTAAGAAGATGTAGTTGCACAACCTAGGCATGGGTGTTATTCATTTGTACATATTGTTCACTATTGTCAATAAACTCCCAAGAATGTCTCCCTGCCTGTGGTTCCTTGCTCTGGTGAGCAGTGTTCATGTCACTCAGATATGAAACCTTTATCCACAAGATATAAGCATGTGTCTCAGTCCAGGGCCTCTTCCCTGTGCTTTGTGCAGCCTTCAGACCAAAGTGATGGTCCGGCCCCACACTCCCTTGGACACATTATGGATGCCTGCACCTCAACGGTGCTTGTCATTGCTGCCAGAATGACGTGGGCAGGCGTCACAGGGATACATCATTCTCTCTGTATGCTCTCAGCACCTTTAAGGTGGGGCTGGCTCTCATCTCTTCAGCATGGCTGTCCAAAACCCCACCTTCTTCTACCCCACTCCATCTGACCGATTGGCGGCAGCTTTGCCCATTGGACTGCATGCTGTACACTCAGCTCAGGTGCAGGCATTTTCCCAACCCACACTGCAAGGCTGCACTGTTAGTTTGAACCATTGGGAAGACTGGTCCAAACCAGGATGTTGACATTGCAAGGGGCTGTGAGTACCTCCACCAGTGACTGCTCCATGGCTAGCTATAGCACGGAGATTGTACAACGTGCCCAGTCTGCCAACCGTTCTGCAGTTCACTAAAATACTAATTAGTTTGCAGTCTGTGCCTGAGGGATGAAAAGCTCTGGAGCACTTGCTGGCACTTTCATGCCCCTGTGTTGTTTGAGTGGGCAGATAAGCTAAAAGTCTGACTCCAATCATATCAGTGTGGCTGCGCCTGAACTATTGCAGCTGCGGAGGAATGGTCACTTTATACAAGGTGTCCTTGATGCATGGCCGCTTCCCTCACCCTCAACCCCCCCCATCCCGCATGTGCTTGTGCGCTCCCTTCAACTGCAAGGCAGCCTTTTCCCGCTTTCCTCCCAAAGTCACCTCAACTGCAGGGCAGCCTTTGCCACCACCACGCCCCCCCCCCAACGTGCCTCAACCTTCAAAGTGCAGCCCGCCAAATGCACACCTTGTGAAACACGCCAGCGTGCAATCATGCAAACATGGGTGGACGATCCAGTAGGGCGGGGCTGAGTCTGGCCAGTTAGCCTTATAGTGATGTGCTGATATATTACAATGAGGTTCCCAACATCCGATGGCAGGAAATGCAGCCAGTCATCGACAGGCTGAGCGGATGATTGCTAACTGGTTTCACTATTTCGTGAAACCAATTTTTGGCCTTCTTGCCATATTGTCCACTCACGCCACCCACCATGCCTGACGCCAGCAGGCATGGACAATTCTGCTCTGCGCATCCACAGCTCTCTAACAGAGAATTCCAAAGATTCACAACCCTTTGGTGAGGAAATTTCTCCTTATGTCAGTCCAAAATGGCCAATCACTTATTCTGAGACTGTGACCCCGTGTTCTAGATTCCTGAGCCAGCAGAAACATTTTCTAAGCACCAATGCTCTCAACCTCCTGAAAAGTTGTGTGTGTCAATTAGATGACCTCTCATTCTTCTAAACTCCAGGGATTAATTTCCTAGTCTACTCATCTCTCCTCAAAGGACAAACCCCTCATCCGAAGAATCAGTCTCATGTTGCATGTACTCCAGGGCAAGAATTTCCTTTCTTAGGTAAGGTTGAGGAGCTGTGCTGAATGGGTGGAGTCAGTGAAAGTCAAGTTATGGTCACTCATTTTCAGTGAGATGTTATTGGTATTCTTGAGAGGATATTAGATACAAGATTTAAGGTTGATGCTTTATAGGCTGCATTATTGACGTGGTAATGTGCTGGCAAGCATCAAAGTTATCACTGCCTTTTATAATTCTAGTAGGTATGCCTCAATGTTACTCCATTAATTAGTTCTGCATCAAGCAATTCTCCTCTATTGAAACCTGAACCTAGTTTTGATTCTCTGCTGGCTTCCAGACTGGTGCTAGTTACAGGACCAGTGGAGGAGGAAAATTTGAGCACAGTTTGGGACAGGGAACCAACAAATGAACAAAAGAAAGCCTAAGAAATCAGTATCAAGGCCTAGCCTAGGAGTCCAGTTGAGCAGCTAGGCAATAACAAAGTAAAACAAACAGCTAGAAGAACAGTGGAATTCAGTGCAGGATCTAGTAAAAAAAGTTCAATAAATTAGGATTACCTTTCAGTAATGGACAATGCTCCTACCAGAATGGTCCATAGCAGAGTCGAACTTGGCAGCAGAGAAGTCACAGTAGATACAGCAGAGCATCAAGGTGTAATGTGCAGAGAATACGACACATTCTTCATATATTTAATGAATCAATATTTGTTGTTAATCAAGACCAGGAAATTAATAATCTCATTTTTTAAATACTTTTGATTGAATATGAGGTCATAGATTGACCAATATTTTTTCTGGGAATGGATGGAGAATGTTATGAAATGTGGGTAATGTCTGTTGTGTGCCCCATTGATATATCTGCGCTTGCACTTTACAGTACATGTAGACCAGACAAAGTCATACAAATGAGGAGGAATGGGGTGTTCCTGACCTCCCACCTCGCTTTCCAATAGTAAAGATTCCACCCTAAAGATCAACCAGAAAACAAGCCTTACCACCAGAAAGACCTTGGGGCCAGCAACTGATCATTAAATTGTAAAAATTAAAGATTTAAAGGCACAAGTTGATTTTACAACTTAAGCCTCACCACCATGCAAAATCTGCTGCCAGTCTCTTTCAATTAGTGATCAAATGGTCTCCTTCCATACTTTATCATTCTATGATTCAATGCTTGCTATGGCTGCAATCTCCAAGGCTTGGCAAGCAGCCATTGGGATGTGTCTCAATCTACATAAATGACCTAAGGCAGGAAATTCCAATGCTCCATGCAGAGTAAACAGCTAACTCTAATAATAGCTAGTAAGCATATGCATAAGGAGTTATGTCAGCATGATGTCAGGCACAGAAGGAAGATGAGTGTGGAGCATCTTAGAGAATAGCTCCAGCTATGCTTTGGTCTTATTTAACCTTTGTAAATAGTTATTATTGCAAATAAATATGTTTTCAACAAAAGACCATTGTCTCCAGCAAGATCTCTCCTAGATTAAGAAGCTAATGAATCCAGAGATAAAACCACGATAGCAGACTCCTAGGCAATCAAAGTTTTGAGATGCTGCTCCAGTCCAATGTCAGTACTGGTGTTAGGAAAATCTGACCTCACATTCAAAAGCAGTGCATTGTAACCCATTAAAAAATAGGAAAAGCAACTTACCTTGAAAGACTGTTAGAAAATACTTATTTAAAAACATTATTTTCAGATCAAAGCATGAGCCTCCCACATAATGTTCTTCAGAAAGCTGAAGAAGCAGGGTGGCTCAATAATATGTGCTACTAGCTGCAATAATCAAATACTATACTTGCTATGAATAAAATAATTACATCTGCTTTACAAATTCACATTTTTAGGCTTAGTGTGAAAGTTGTACAGTTTCATCAATGGCAAATTATTTTAATTATGTCCAGTAACAGAGAAACAAACTAAATTCCATTTTCTAGTCTTTGCAGCTGTTGTGCTAATCTGGGTGTGCAAGTAGTGCAATTCTATTCTTTTCTCAACTACACAGCTTCTCAGCATGTCTGTTATAAACATTTGTGCCTGGTGATTCTCTGCCATGATTTTCACTTGAAGATTGGTCATTTCTGCTGCTAGCCAATTACCTGTCCGTTGATCATAATGCACATTTTTTTCTTTCTTCTTAAGTTTCTGAAGTTGTCAAAACATGTAAGCAAATGGCTGTGAGATATACAGGCAGTTTTGACTATAGGTGCCCAATGTACTACTGGACTCTGATTTCAACTCCCCCATCCTTGCTCTCTCTCTCACCACATGTTTTGTGTTAGAAGAGTTTTTTTTTCTTAATTTTTTGGTGTTATGCACATTACAAACTATTTATACCATTTTCTCATCCCCAAACTTCTTCTATTATCTGCACTGAATCTTGTTTTCCATACAAATATTTCAATCAAGTCCCCTAACATTCCTAACAACTGAGATCAGAGACAGAAATATGTCCCATATTAATACTTCATGCTGCAGGATCAATGCAAGAGGAAAACCAACCAAACTCAGAAGATGTTGCAGGACATTTCTAGTTATTTGATGTATATCTCCAAAACCCAGCAGTGCCAGTGACAAGCCATTTTGTGTCATGAACTTGGGTTCATTAGGGAATAGTAAGAAACTCCAAAGGATTTGCCTATGTATTTACTCATGTGATCATTTCAGAAATTAATTAGGATTCGGTAATTTATTGAAGTGGAATGTAATCCTAAGACAAAATTGGAAATTAATTATAACTACTGGTCAATTAAGGAGGTCTTGTGGCACAATGGTAAGCATCCTTCCCGCTAAGCCCCAGGCTCAAGCTCCACCCCAGGAATTGATGGCCAAGAAAGGTGTGTTCATAATGTGGCAAACAGGTTGATGCTCAACTTGCAAAACCTTTCAATGCACCAATGGCAACTGGTAAGAGTGAGAGAGATTCCTGCTCAGCGCTGTGAAAGAAAGAAAGTTGGAGCCTCTACCATAACTATCAATAGCTCCAGGCTACAAAATGCATTCAAAAGTGCATATTGCCACAGCAACTAGGACTCCCTGAGTGATCTGTAACACACCATCACCAATTACAATGGCAGAAATTTCAATTTTCTGTGCAGCTACTACTGATAGTGACTTTGATCTTACAAAACTTTCCAAAGTGCTGTGCAAAGGAGATTGGACACAGATTGGGAATCAATTTTGACCAGATTGACTCAATACCTTTCACAAGCACTGATTTTCATCCTTGTCTTTGATTTGATGGGTTATATAACTTACTGTCTATTTTTCAGATGTAAGTGATCAGTTATTTGAAGTGATTGGCCTGGAAGGTGCCATGGAGATGGGACAGATCTACACAGGGCTAAAAAGTGCAGGGAAAAGGCTAGCACAATGCTCCTTGGTAACAATCAGGTATGTTTCAGTGTATTTAGAGGACACTGAATGTCTTTACATCTGGTTTGACTTACTTGTGCAGTACTACGGTTTATATGTTCACATTGCAAATTCCATCTTTTATCCCCCAAATAACTATATTATTGGGAGTCTGTCAGTGATAATCCTGCAGCTTGAAGATACCTACCGGAGGTTGATTTAGCCATCCTATCGACCAGGAAGGAAAGCAAGCAGAGGGAATGCTCAATCGAGAGAGAAGACCTCTGCCAATTTAACTCTGGGCTGCTATTATGTCTTCTGAATTTATTGAGCTGAACCTATTGTGCCCATTTATGTCTCAGCCTCATTGAGATCCCAGATTTGTTGCAAACATATTAAAATGAAATCCTTGTGCACTACTTGGGCCGGATTATCCATTTGGAATGGAGCAATGAAATTTCCTTGGCCAAAGAGACTTTTAAATTCCCTTTGTGTGTATTTTTATTGAAATGTTTAGATTCCCTTTTCAATACAGTATTGTTTTCCATATCTTTTGAAATTTAATAGCTACTTTTCTGAAAACACTTTGGGGCCCTTTTTTATCTCCTTAAGGTAAACTTATTTTAAAGCTCCTTAAATATATCATTTCTTGGTTGCAGTGGGGATCAACAAGCTCTGTACTATATCTGTAGAGCTTGTCTTCATTTGCTCCAGGTTAACAGTGCAAAGTGTTGCCATTTGCTGCAAGAAGACTTGTAGACTACTTAAAACATAGGGACAAGTTGGCCGCTGTTAGATGAGGTTATCAGTGTCCTCAACTGTAATTCCCAACTACCACTGCAATATAATGTGCCATACCCACATGATTCAAGTAGATTGGTCAAGGTGACAGCAATAACATCTCATTTCATACTGAAGAACAGGTACAATGTTACTTTGTTGCTATATTTTACAAAGTGCAGGATATCACTGATAAATGCCTGAAGTTTATCCTGTGTGGCAATAAGTGACTAAGTATGTGCTTCGGTGAGTTGATGTGATGTGAAACCCTTGAGTTAATAGGAAATGAGTCAGAAGGATTGATCAACGATGGAATAGATTGATTGATTTGAGAAGAAAGTAGATAGCTATGATCATGGTTCTGGTTGAAGAGCACAGGATAGAAACTAAGCTCTGTCTCCCTTCAAATTATAAAGTTTATAAGTATCTTTCCAGACTCATTTTCAGCTAGGCCAAGGGTTCTAAATTTAACTGAAGCTCTTTGATTTGAATGTTGAATGTTTTTGATGATTAGGGATGAACTGGCTCCCCTTCTCTATTCAGCCCCCTTGGTTGGTTACAACAAGTTAATTTAAAAAGGATCCCTTTCCTCGTGGATACCTTTTCCCAGTCCAAATGTATTTATATTTTAAAAGGAGCCAATTTAACCAGGCTTTCTTGAATTAAAGAAAAGATGATTTTACTAGTTACTAAAAGTTGAGAAAAAGATAATAAAAATGCAACACACATACACACAGATTAGAAACGAGAAGTGTGTCCAGAAATAAAGTTTTTTTAAAAAAATGTACAAATCAGTCTTTGGCTTCTCTGTGAGGATTAGATGGCAAAATGTTGTGGCCATTGAGTTGAGTGATTCCAGTGGAGCTGACTTTGGCAGCTGAGCAATGGGTTTGGAGATTCTTGGTTCTGCAGGTTAGCTGAAAGGAGTTGTCCTGTTTCCTTTTCTACCGTGGCTTTGCTGTCTTGTGACTTGCCTCCAGCAATCAGAGAAAAAGGATTTTTTTTTTACCTGCAAATGCAGGGATGCCTAGTTGATGTTCTTCAGTTGTGACCGTCACAGCACTGCCTTGCACACCAGGCCTGTAACACCAAAATTAGCACACACTAGCACCAGGCCTGGAACACCAAAACTAGCACACAAAACTAGGGTTACAGTTGTCTTTTTAACCCCTTTTCTTTTATATTCCTGGAAGGAGAAAAAAAAACAAATGTCTTTCGCCCAGAAACTGCTTTCTTTCAACTCACATCATGCCCACAGTCTGGGATGTAACTCACAGGAGATGGTTTCTGCTGAGATGGTAATCAGCCTTCATTATCATGACAGTGACCACCCAAGTTTTTGGCAAGTTAATTCCCTTCCCCAGAGTGATGAGGCTAAACAGCTTAGGAAGATCAACTACTCTGGCCAATTTGAACCAAGTTGGATTTGAATGCAGCAACAAAATTTCATATTCAAACAAACTAATAATTCAAATTAACTTTGTAGTTCACGGTTGTACAAACTGAATACTTTTGAATGGAAACGTAACTTGTTAGTTTTCAGTGGAGGCTTTTTGAATTCAACTGTTGCTCATCCGGCCAGAAAGGGATGGGAGAAAAATATGCCCCTATAATTTTTCTTCTGGATTGTTCACAGAACTGTCTGGGAGATTAATTCCAGAAGATTCCAGGATAATCTGAGATTTAAATAACGCCCTATAGAGTAATGAAGACATTTCATGATCTAGAGAGGAAGGTAGGTTCCTGAGCGAATAACAAAACAGATATAATGACACCTGGCATTTTCTCTGTGCCTGGGATGTACATTTATAGGAGCCTGTTGCAGCTACTTGAACATTTAACAAGAGGCCTTGTTTTTGTCTCCTCTTCATGAATTTGTGGCCATCACAGAATTATGCCAGTCTGGCTTACACATAACCAGTGCTATAGGGATGGCTGATCCCTTGAATATGCATTAAATATTTATGCTCCCAGATCTTTTCAAGAACACTAACAGTAACATATGTCAAGTTAGTCATTCACCTGATCAAAGATGTAATAATTATTTGTAATGGCCAATGTCTTCATTACTTTCTTTAAAGAAAGGTGGCATCAGCTGGCAGGATGTAAAATATTTCCCAGGTTCCAGGTTTTACACAGCATTATAGATGGCACCCATTTACTGCATATACTGTTGAACTTGATTACGGCCTGTCCTCTGTGGTGGGCACAATGAAATTCTACATATGATAACCCTACCTGCATTCATCTCATATTATGGTGCATCCTCTTGGCCAGCATCAAACAGGAGCTTGCCTGTCCGTTAGGTTTTGTTTCACTTCATCTTTGCCTGTCATTATTTTTCCAACCCCTCCCCCACCTTGGCAAACTTTTCAAATAAACTTTGAAGCTTTATAAAAGCCAAATCAATATTTGTTCAAATATGTAACCACTTTAAGTACATTCATCTCTTTACATTTAAGCTGCTTCCAGGTTTCACATATTCACCCCATTAGTCCAGCTGCTAGTGAAAATCCAAAGCTTATGTGAACTATTCAGATCAGGTGGAACTTTAAAATTGAGCACAGTCACCTCAGTGACTGGTGAACAATTCATTCCTTGCACAAATTTTAGTGCTCTCGAAAAAGAGCTCCATTAAAGTACAGTAAAAAGTTTTTGATGTATTTTTTGCCATGAGTTCTTATAATCTCTTACTCCATTATTTTTTCCAGAACCAGTAAGTTCCTGCCGATGCAGATTGATGGAGAGCCTTGGATGCAAACTCCTTGTACAGTAAGTTGATATTACGGGTGAAAAATATTGTAAGTATGCTAAAATAATCCACCCAAAGTGCTCCAAGAATGCAACAGATGCATTGCATTTTAAATGAGGATGAGGCACCATCCTGAAAAAAAGAATGGGTTCAGTTGGTCATATTAAATTGGTGAGTTTAGAAGGCTGCACAAAGTTATAAAATAAAAAAAGTGTATTATTTGCTCTTGTAGGATTTTTAAACAAAGCAGTAGCCCAGTGAGATAAAGACTGATGCTTGTGGCTCAATATTGACAAGGTCAAAGCTATTCTGTTCAGTCTCCAACAGAAACACTTTGCCTTAGTTCCAGATCTTGTTCCATCTTTTTGGATGTCATTCAAACCCAGGCAGATGGTACACAAACTAGCTGTTCTGATCAACTCTGAACTAAGTGCCAAGCCATACTTCCATCTTCAAAATTGTGTATTTCCAACCCCAAGGCATCAATCACCCCAGTCTGCCTTTGATATCGTGTGGACTTTTATTTCCTTATACATTTTTAACATTTCGATGAGATGTTCGGTTTGCTGGGACACAATCCCTTTGAATCCTGGGAATTGTTGCTCTAGCACAAGTTGCAGCTAAAAAAGTTTGGATGGGCATCCCTTTGTCTGTTGGAGTGTATGAATTGGAGGAGGGAGAGTCTAATTGGTGGAAGAATTTATGGAACATATGTTAAATATGTATTTAAGGTGCGACTTTAGCTCAGGGTGGAATTCATACTGGCAGGATGTGCAGGATGTGACTGAGGCTAAGAAATGCTCTAAGCAGAAATGTGGGTGGGCTATTCTGCCTTAAGGTGAGAACAGATATTGCTTTAAATCTATGTTGCTGCATTAAGACTTGTTAACTCAAGTCTGCCACTAACAGAGAATCTTGAGCACCTTTTTCCTGGCTGTCAGTGGTTTTGTACCTCAAACTTATTCACCCTTACACAAGTCCTGATGAGATTATTTGGAAACATTCAGTTGATCTCCTATGATATTTCATATGGAACCAATACCAGGTAGAGTCTTTAGGTCAAATGGTATTGCTGAAAAAAGAGACATGTCAAAGTTTTTCACCTTGAACTCATCAGGACATTTTGCAAGAATACAACAGGAGAAAACAACAATTTATACTGTTCATGAAGAGATTACTGATTGGTTGGCTAGCGGACCCTGATTGGTAGAGATGTTGCCATGGAAAAAGCACCAATGATGGTGACTGACTGTTAGCCCAAATAGGTTTAGGGAGGAAAGGAGCAGGATGGAGGATAGTGGGGTAAGAGGAGGTGGTGGTACAGGGAGAAGAGAAAAGAGGGGAGGGGCAGGAATAGGAAGCATAGAGTATGGAGGAGGAGAAGAAGTGAAAAAGGAGATATGGAGGAGAGGGAAGGAGTGGGGAGAGAAGAACAACAACACGAGGAGAGAAGTAAAAAGAAAACAAGTTAGTTTCCAGGAAAAGATGTAGCAGTTGGAGCCAGTTTAATATTCCCTCTCACCCCTCCGCTTCTCCATCTTTCTTCTTTTCCCTATTTGCCTTTTGCCTCCCTATCCTACCTATGCCCCCTCTATGCCAGTATCTCCTTCACTCCTTCCCCCTCTTTCCTTCCTTACTTTAATACATATCCTTTCTTTTCATATCCTGCTCTCACTGGTCCTGCCCCATCTCCTTTTCCCTTTTTTACTTCTTCCTGTAACACAGAATCAAATGCAGGATCATTCCAGCACAGTGATCTTTTATTCCACTGGTATCAGACCCATAAATACATTTGTATAAAAGCTTATCTTAAAGAAATTAACTTTTTTATAATGAACAACCATTGCTCTACATTACAAAGCACAGAAAAACCACTGAGATTTCAACTTCTTGGGGAGAATTTTCCCCATGTCGGGCTGGCCAGTCGGGAGGGGGCGTGGGTGTGGGCGGAGCCAATCACATCTGCATTCAGCTCCACGCCATCATTATACACGGGTGGGCCAATTAAGGCCCGCCCAGCATGAAGCATGGCTCCTGACGATAGCAGGAGTGGGCGGTTGGTAGCGTGAGTGCAATGGTGGATCTAATGGTGACCCAGCAGCCTGTTTAATTGAAGCGCCAGCAGCCTTGGAAAGGCTGATCACAATGGCCAGTAGAAGGGCCCACCAGAGCGCTGCTGGAGGTCAGGCCAGACCGGAGGATAGTGCAGTGGGACAGTGTGCCCCTCAGTTTTCCGATGAGTGCGTAGCTGCCCTCCTGGAGGAGGTGGCAGCATGACGGGGAGTGGGAGGGGGGGGGGGCCTCATTCTGAGGGACAGGAGGCGGAGGCCCCCCGCCTGGCCAAATGTGCCCGGTGAGGAGGTGGCAGAGATATTCAGCTCCCATGACATGGTGCAATGCATGTGGGTCCAATGCGACAAGCGATTCAACGACCTCCTGCAATCGGGAAGGGTGAGTACCATGTTGGCAGAGGTCACTTAATACAGTCGCCAGCCTTTTCCCCCAAGACCACCTCCACCCCCCAACCCCCCCCACCCCACCTGCCCCCTACTCTGAGTGCAGTTACAGCATTGAATCCTTCACAGCATGTTCCCTCACTGGGTGGGCCAGCATATATTGCCCATGTATAGTCCACCCTGTGCGGGTAATGCTGAGATGGGTCCTGCACCCACAACATGTGTGACACTGACAACCAGAGTACAGCTTTGGGGGCAAACTCAAATGTCTGCGCCTAGGCAGAGTGCTGGAACTGCAAAGCATGTCAAAGTCAGGGTGCTAACATGCTGGGAGGGGAGCTTCCAGGTGGCAGGGCACCAATCCATCTGCTGGCCTTTGCTTTCCACGTACTTGTGCCTCCTTCCTTAGCAAGGTTAGACCATGTGGTGCCAAAAGTGATGGAGGCAGCATGTGGGAAAGGGGGGGGTGGGGGTCAGCCCTGGCTTGTTTGGGTGAGTGTGCGGCAGCTGCGGGGTGACGAAGAACTAGAATCCTGCAATGTCTCACTCTGACCGGGATGGCAGGGATGCGATGGGAATCCAGGTACAGGCTGGACTAATAATACTCCTCTCTCCTTTTCAGGAAGACACTGCACACATTTCCGCAGGGCGGATGCAGACTGGTGGAGGGCAGGCCCAGTTGGCCATCATGACTAGATGCAAGCAGGAGACAGTGGCTCTGGAGAGGCACCATGCACCCAGGTCCACCGGTGGCAGTGAGGCTGGGGTGCCATGGAGAGGTATGATTGGCAAGCACTGAGATTACCATGTGTGTCCCAGCAGTCGTGGCACTGCTGAATGTTCAGTGATTGAAGCTTGCGACATGGGTTGATCATTGATTATGGGAGGATGAGCGCTTGCCGATCCTGGGCCAGGCATGCACATTGACATTGTTCCCATTTTAACTAATCAAATGTCCTTGTTCTTCCTTTCAGCATCACTGGAGCCAGGCCGGGAGGAGGAGGCAGAGGGGCTACCTCTTACACCTGAGGGCCCTGAACAATTGGACTCGCCAGCATCACACCATCTCTGCCAGACAGGCACCAGCGCAGATACCAGCACCTCGATGGGAATTAGATCATCGGTTAGTATCCTGGGGCACAGCGGTGAGGGCACTTCACACTTGCTTGAGGTGCAAGCGGAGACAGAGAGTGCCCATGGTGCTGGCAGTCAGAGGACTGCAGGGGACCAGGCACATACTCGGTCGGTGGCTGATGATGTGCCTCTGGAGTCGTCCGTGAGGCAGCAGATGCTGGTAGTGCAGCAGGGTACATGGGAGGATTTGACGGAGATACATGAGGCTATGTGTGGCATGGTCTCCGTGCTGGAGGAGTCCAAGCGGAGCAAGACCAATGCAATGAGCCTCATGGCCAAGCACCATGCTTCCTCCACGGAGACAGTGGCGACTCCCGTGGAGAGGTTGCTCCAGAAGAGCAATCAGGGCTTCCTGGGGTTGCGCTCTGACCTGCAAGCCCTCACAGTGGGCATTGACCTCAGCTGGTCAGTGCCAGTGTAGGAGATGGTTTGGGCACCAAGTATCCCAGCTCAGTGCCTATCCATCAACGGTGAGCAGGGAGGTCCAAAGCGACCTCTCGTCAGTGCAGCAGCTGCCTGTCGTCTCTGTGGGCTCCTCTCAGGGCGCTCCAGATAAGGGAAGCAGCTCCTCCGCCCCTCTGCCAGTGACCGTGGGATCCAATGAAGCTGCGGCAACTGGGGAGAAGCCAGCTGTGGAACTGGCTGCTCCCTCCCTGGCGGGGCCATCAAAGGCTCCATGGGCCAGAGGATGCCCACCAAGGTCATCGAGGCCAACAGGACAACACAGTGAGCAGGCTGTCTCAGGTGCCAGTGCCAGCAAGGGGGGAGCACCTCAATTTAGCGCCCGCAAGCGTAAACTTAAGGCACATTAGGCACACCATGGGTTTCTCACTGGTGGTTTTTTGTTGGCCCGCTATTAGTTCATGACCACTTGGTGTGATGTGTAACACTTTGTAACTATTTTTTCTGAACTTCATTTTGTGAAATCATTAAATTTTGATACGTGAACAAGACTCAGGGTGACTCCTTACTTCTGCAGGTGGACAGGAAGCCATGATGTTATGAGTGAGTTGTTTGACATTGAACTTTATTGACAAGGCCCTTAATTAATGTTACTATCCAGGCAGATTTTGCACTCAGGTATCGAGTATGGAGCCTGCAGCCCTTGCGTGTGTTGAAGGTCCATCTGTGGTGGGCTAGCTGAAGGTGTCCCTGCCTCCCTGCCCGGGTCAGTGTCTATCCCCTCAGCGTTCTCCTGTGCATGCTCACCCTTGGACTCACTGCCGGACTCATCATGTGCATCCGGAGCAATTGTGTCTACATCTTCTTCCTCCACAGCGTCGCCCTTTCCAGTGCCAGATTGTGGAGAGTGCAGCATGAAACCACTATCAACGACACACGGTCTGAGGGGTATTGGAGTCAACCCCCTGAATGGTCCAGGCATTGGACGCGCATCTTGAGAAGACCGATGGTTCTCTCCACCACAGCCCTTGTGGAGGTGAGGCTCCTATTGTACTGCTGCTTGGCTTCTGTTCTTGGATGGCAAAGGGGCATCATGAGCCGCCTTTTGAGGGGATAGCCCTTGTCTCCCAGCAGCCATCCATCCAGCCAAGCCAGAGCACTGAAGAGCCCCGGCACTTGGGAGTGTCTGAGGATGTAGGCGTTGTCGGAGCTGCCTGAGTACCTTGCACAGATTTGCAGAATCTGCATCCTGTGATCACACACTATCTGCATGTTCATGGAGTAGAAGCCCTTCCTGTTGACAAAGGCACCGGGCTCACCTGCTGGCACCTTGATGGCCACATATGTACAGTCTATAGCACCCTGGGCACAGGGGAAGCCAGCAATGGCTGCAAAGGCCTCCGGCTTGTTCTGGCTGACTGGCATCGTCTCAGGGGCAGTGGATGAAGGTCAATGCACATCTGAACAGAGCGTCTGTCACCTGCTTGACACAAATGTGGACAGTTGATTGGGAGACTCTGCAAAGATTGCCTACCGGCGCCTGGAAAGACCCCGAAGCATAGAAGTTGAGGGCAGCCGTAACCTTCAGAGCCACTGGCATGTTGGCACACAGTTGGCGCTGATCTCAGGGCCTATCATCTGACAGATGGAGGTGACTGTCTCCCTTGAGAGATGGAGCCTCCTTCAGCACTGCACCTCAGATATATTGAGGTAGCTGCTTTGCCGCTTGTAAACCCTGGCAGCAAGATAGCGGCCCCTTCTGTCTTGCAATTCCTGTTGGCCCTGCGCCCTTTGTGCCTGCACCTCTCCTCCCAAAGGTGGCTCCCCAGAGGCTGAATGTGGTGGACTCCTGGCCTCCTCCCTCTTCTGGCCCTCCCTTCCTCCTCAGAGGAGGTGCCTCCAGTGGATAGCACACCTCCCATTCCCAGGCTAAGGGAAGGCTTCCTGAAACCAGCAAGGCCCCAGAAATGATGTTTACTCAAGAGCCCTGCCCTGAAGGCTGTTACTCCTGTCCAAGCAGCTGTGAAGAGATTTGAAGTATTCCTCCTCACACTGGCAAGTAGCAGTATCTTTAACAATTAAATGTCTGACAAATAACACTCAATACCCACCCACCCCTCTTATCCCGCCCGTTTATGAGGTTTATAAAAATGGGGCCTACCCGCCTGCCCTTTGCACCTGTGCAATGTCCTGAAGATCGCACAGGCCCCGAAAAATACCAGACAATTGCTGCCTCGGGCACCTTAAGTGGATCATTAATTAATGGCGAGCGCACATCAGAGGACATCGCGGCCCACCCACCTAAATATCGCGATGGTGCATAGTGATGTCGGGACGCTCGCCCGACATCACCGCACGTCATTTTATGCGTCGGCGTGCGGGGCCCACCCCCACACGCTGACGAGAAAATTCTGGCCCTTGACTTGAATCAGCAGTGTTATGAACTTTCTTGTTAAACAATGAGAGCCAGTGAACCTTGAGTCCAGGGCTGCCGGGTTGTCATCCTGAAGACTTTTCCTTTATCCCCTATCTGCCATCTTCACAAACTGGTCTTGGCCTTAAAAATTGGGCTCGAAGTGTAGCGGAGAAACAAAGATGAGAGCGGTGCATTCAACACTCCTCCTGCTAGTCCCCTCGAACACGTGAACCAAATTCCCCTGCCACTCAGGCCACGAACAATATCTCCAGTTTCTTTGAGGAAGGGGGCGTGGTGTGTGGAAGAGGAGATTCCGTGCTGTTCTTGTCATCCTCCTGGGTTCCAAGACAGCTGGATGCCTGCTCCAATTCCTCTCTCCTGGTCTCCAGGCTCTGATATTAGCCTCAAGCTGATCTCTCCAGCTCCTGCTCCTGCTTCAGCCTGCTCCTCAAGGCCTCTTACTCCAGCCCTTCCAGCCTGCTAAAGACACTACTCTCTGCACCAGAGATGCCCACAGGGGCTGACCAATTCCCCTGCTCAGCCTTCATCCCCAAGGCCTGGCTGACAGAACTTCTCGGTATCCATGGGGAATACCCCACAGACACTGACCTGCAGAAGACAGTGTCCGGCCCAGCTCCAAAGCTGGAAGTCAGGAGCTGGGGCCCAGCGCAATTCCTCCGTTCTTCCTCTCCTCTCCCACCCATCCCCTGCTGCTTCCTTCTTTTAAATGTGAAATGCTGTTCAGTGATGTTATAGGAGAAGGCACAATTGGAAATTGTAGCACGTTTCAAGGACAAGGGATATATAATGGCAATTACTTTTGATTGTGTGGGCTGCTGTGATAGAGAGGGGTGCAAGGGACAGAAAGGTTCATCAAAGGGTGAAATTTCCAAGTGGGGAATGTGGGAGGGTTGTCAGGCGCAACTGTGGTCACTGTTGGGGTCGGCTCAAAATAGTTCTCAGCAGCAGAGGGCAGGGGATTATTTTTCATTTGGGAAAGGGAGAAATTTAGTCAGATAATGACAGAAGATTCAGGAGGAATAAAGGAAGAGGCTTTTTTTGAGATCCAGTGGAGAGTTTACAACATCTTTTAAAAAAACCTCACAACAGCCATCAGTTTTATGTGATTCATGGACTCCATACCTCCAAATAATCATACAACATGCAAATTAGTATCATATCTCCAACTTTTCTCTGCTAATTGGGGAGGGCTCACCACCACCTTCTCAAGGGCAACTAGGGATGGGCAATAAATGCTGGCGCAGCCAGCGAAGCACACATCCTGAGAATGATTTTTTTCATAAAGCTGCAGCTACCAACTCCATCAGCAGGTGGCAAATAGAAGGGACAACCTGCAGATATGGTGGCGAACTGCAAAAAAAGCAGGACCTCTGCTGACAAATGACCAGTCATGGACTGCAGTGGCAGAGTGTGGGTAATGTAAGGTAGAGGGTGGAGTCTCTACACTATGCAAAACCCCCATAAGCCTACTTTCCAGCTTACTGAGACAAGATGAGAATAACTCTCCAACTTACCTTTATTCAACTCCAAGGTCCAGGAGGAATCAAGCTAAATGTAAAATGTTAGCTTGTTACAATGCTAAAGTACAAAGATGGAGACATTTCTGAAACATTAAACATTATTCAAAATCAAGAATGCACTTTGTTGAGCAGAAAAGCCTGCATAGCTCTGAAACGGATCATAAAAGTTGGTGAAGTTAATGCACAAACACAAGATAATGAATTTAAAAGGGAATTCCCCACACTCTTCAAAGACAGGTAAATTGAAGACTGTGTACCACATCATGCAACCTCCAGGAACTGACTTCAGAGTAAACAGATTCCCAACTACCCCATAAGTAACTCATTCAGGAAGACTGGCGAAACCACCAAAGAGACTATCCCTTTGAAAGCAGAGACTTTGGAGGGGAGATCTAGGAGGATGTGTATATAATAAGAGGATAAAGAGTTAGGGGGAGGCGTAGAGTAAAGGATTAGCTTCAATGATAGCTTGTGCGTAAGGAGGTATGTCATGTTGATGTCACTCACTGAGAAGATGAATGAGAAGCATGTCAGAGAGTAGCTGTAGCTGTGTCCTGATGTTCTATAACCTTGTCAAAAGTGCTGTAAATAAAAGTATTTTAAATGAAAAACCATTTCCTCGAGCAGATCTCTTCTGGAGCAAGGAGCCAAGAAATTCCCAGACAAACCTACAATAACAGAATAGTCAGGACCAGGGATCAAAAGATGTGCATTTTACACGTGCCAATGTTTACACCTGATGGATGGTGAAAGACCACCGCTCGTTTACTCATTATTGGTACATGAGGCTTCCAATAAAGAAAAGCTGAGACAGGGAATCAAACTTGCATTTCCATAGCAATAGTTCCTTGCACCTACCCACCAGGAATTATACAATGAGTTATCAATTAAAATGGCACTATTTTTTAATCCATGAAATCAGTGAAAATTAATCTTTAATAGTCTAATTTTACAATGGTTATTCCACATGATGCAGGTCACCAGCAACACATGGTCTAAAGGAGTTAATTTATGAGAATAGTTTTCATGTGCTAGGCGTCTTCCTTCCTCAATGTCCCTGTGAGTTTAAATGTTATCATGTGATTCACTGAAAAGCTGTCAGTGGTGAAGGGACATTTCCTGTTGTTTGAAGTGGAACTGAGAGGCCGCTTCATTATCATCACAAATCACATTCAATCTGTTCTGTAAGGGGATTGTGCCCTGCCCATTTCATCCCTTGCGAAAAGATTAAGTTCCTTCCGGTAATTAAATCAAAAGTCCAGAACTTTCTCCTCTGACTTTGTTCACCCTTAACTGGTTGCTTTTTTACCATGACACTGGCTTGGAATCATCGGATTTCATCACTGTACCTGTATTTGTTCTTATGATCTTGACTTATCCCAAATCAGATCTTTGTTCAACTCATTGTTGAAGGTGTTAATTGGCATAGCATTAGTTGTTTAACTATATGTTTGTTCTGCAAATTTGTAACTCAAGTAAATAATAAAACAATGATTGACTTCAGGTTGTGAGTCAACATATTGAAGGTGAATTTCAGCCCATCCCATTTACCAGTGCAAACTGAAGGGCTGCCAGGGAAACAAATTTAAAGGAAAAAATAGCCGTCAATTTGTAGTTAGAGGTCCACCTGACACCATTTTCAACAGGCCTTAAACTAGGCAGTGAATGCTCCCACCTGCTAAAGGCAGGAGCTTCATCGTCTCGAATCAGGACCCCACACTTGTTGTAGGGCTCTGTTTTCAAGGTTTGGTATTAATGGGAGAAGTATATGTGTGTATGTTTGTAAATGTACTGTGCACAGTACCAGACGTGGAGTAACCTAACTAGTGATTCTTCAAAGGATGCTAATTGGATACTCAAAAACAGATATTAAGTGAAATAAATGAATTTTCACATATCAGAATGAATATTAATGCCTCTCAAATATTGACCTCCATAATGCCCGACCTTCTGTGGACCTCCCCTAAGAGCACATCAAACTCCAATCCTCCAGGATCACCACCAACTCCAATCCCCTAGGATCGACCCAAGCTGCAATCCTCCAGGATTCCTCCAGCTCGAATCCTTTACCTGCCTGCATGGGATATCCTCTATACTGAACCGGCCCCAACTTTTCTCCCAGGTCAATCAATGAATTGCTGGAAATGTGTAAGCATCTAACTCTCAGTGAAGAAATGAGGTCCACACTGAAAGCCATTGGGCTACTCACTGCAGCCTTAAGCTAGGCACAACAGATGCCCTTCTGCATCCCCCCGATTTCATCAAATCATAGAGCAGTACAGCACAGAAAGAGGCCATTTAACTCATCATGTTGTGTCAGCTCTTCATAGGCCTACTCCCCTGCCTTTCCCCATAGCTCTGCAACTTTTTCCTCTTCAAGTATTAATCCAATTCCAGTTTGAAAGTTATTATTGAACCTGATTCCACCACCATTCTTTCAGGCAGTGCATTCCAGAGCATAAAAATTCACCACATAAAATAAATTCTCCATGTTTTATCTCTGGTTATTTTGCTAATTATCTTAAGTTCTGCTGGTTGCCTGCCCTTTTGCCACCAGAAACCAACACCACATGGACTGCAGCAGTTCAAGAAGGCAGCTCACCACCACCTTCTCAAGGGCAACTAGGGATGGGCAATAAATGCTGGCCCAGCCAGCGAAGCCCACTTCCCGTGAATGAATAAAGGAAAACCAGTTTCTCCTATTTCCTCTATCAGAACTCTTCACGATTTTGAACCCCTCTATTGAACCTCCACTTAATCATCTCCGCTCTGAGAAGGACAACACCAGCTTCCCTAGTCTCCCCACATCACTGAAGGCCTGCATGCTGGTACCTTCTTGTAAATCACCTCTGCATCCTCTCTAAGGTCTTGATATTATTCCTAAAATGTAGTGCCCAGAATTGCTCACAACATGCATCATCAATGGGGTCAGAAGTGGATACTGATGATTGCATAGTGTTCAGTACCATTTGAATGCCTCAGATACTGAGGCATTTGTGTCTATATGCAGCAAGACCTGGACAATATTCAGGCTTTGGCTGATAAGTGGTAGGTAACAATTATACCACACAAGTGCAAGGCAATGGCCATCTCTGACACGTGAGAACCTGACCAGCTCTCCTTGACATTCAATGGCATTATAATCACTGAATCTCCCACCATCAACATCCTGGAGGGTTGCCATTGATCAGAAACTGAACTAGTCTAGCCATATAAATACTGTGGCAAGAAGAACAGGTCAGAGGCTGGGAATTTTGTAGCAAGTAACTCCTCACCTGACTCCCCAAAGCCTGTCCACCACCCACAAAGCACAAGTCAGGAGTGTGATGGAATACTCCCCAGTTATCTGGATGAGTGCAGCTCCAACAACTCTCAAGAAGCTTGACACTATCTAGAACAAAGCAACTTGCTTGATTGGCACCACATCCACAAACATTCATTCCCTCCACCACAGAAGCACAGTGGCAGCAGTGCGTACAATCTATAAGATGCACTGCAGTAACTCACCAAAGCTCTTTTGACAGCACCTCCCAAACCCACAACCTCTACCACCCAGAACAACAAGGGCAACTGATGCCTGGGAACACCACCACCTGGAAGTTCCCCTCCAAACCACTCACCATCCCTGATTTGAAATTATATCACTGCTCTTTCATTTTTCCTGGGTCAAAATCCTGGAACTCCCTTCCCAGCAGCACTGTGGGTGTACCTACACCACATGGTCTGCAGCTGTTCAAGAAGTCAGCTGACCACCACCTTCTGAAGGGCTATTAGGGATGGACAATAAATGTTGGCCTAGTCAGCAACAGTGAAGGAACAGCAATATATTTTCAAGTCAGGATGGTGAGTGGCTTGGAGGGAAACTTGCAGGTGGTGATGTTCCCATGTATCTGCTGCCCTTGTCCTTCTCGATGGTAGTGGTTGTGGGTTTGGAATGTGTTGCCTTAGGAGCCTTGTTGAATTCTTGTAGTGCATTTTGTAGATGGTATACACTGCTGCCACTGTGTGTCGGTGGCGAAGGGGGTGAATGTTTGTGCTGTCAAGCTTCTTAAGTGTTGTTGGAGCTGCACTCATCCAGGCAAGTGGGGAGTATTCCATCACACTCCTGACTTGTGCCTTGTAGACAGGCTTTGCGACATCAGAAAGTGAGTTACTCGCTGAAGGATTCTGAGCCTCTGAACTGCTCTTGTAGCCACAATATTTATATGGCTAGTCCAGTTCAGTTTCTGGTCAATGGTAACCCCCAGGATGTTGATAGTGTGGGACTAAGTGATGGTAATGTCATTGAATGTCAATGAGCAATAGTTAGATTCTCTCTTCTTGGAGATTGTCATTGCCTAGTACTTGTGTAGTTTGAATGTTACTTGCCACTTATCAGTCCAAACCTGAAGGATGTCCAGGTCTTGCTGCATATGGACATGGACTGCTTCAGTATCTGAGGAGTTGTGAATGATACTGAAGATGGTGCAATCATTAGTGAAAATCCCCAATTCTAACATTACGATGGAGGGAAGGTCATTGATGAAATAGCTGAAGATGGTTGGGCCTAGGACACTACACTGAAGATCTCCTGCAGTAATGTCCTAAGACTGAGATGATTGACCTACAAACAACCACAACCATCTTCCTTTGTGCTAGGTATGACTCCAGCCAGTGGAGAGTTTTCCCCCTAATTCCCATTGACTCCGGTTTTACTAGGGTACCTCACCTCTGGAGTTCAGCTCTTTTGTCCATGTTTGGATCAGGGCTGTAGTGAGGTCAGAAGCTGAGTGACCCTGGCAGAGGTGAGCATCAGTGGGCAGGTTATTGCTAAGCAACTGCTGCTTGATAGAACTGTTGATGACCCCTTCCATAAATTTTCTGATGATTGAGGGTAGACTGGTGGGGCAGTAATTGGCCTGCTTTGTGTATACAGGAGATACCTGGGCAATTTTCCACATTGTCTGCTAGCTGCCAGTGTTGTAGCTGTACTGGAAAAGCTTGGCTAGGGCTGAGGCAAGTTCTGGAGCACAAGTCTTCAGTGCAGTTGCCGGTATATTGTCAGGGCCCATAGCCTTTGCAGTATCCAGTGCCTTCAGCCATTTTTTGAAATCACATGGAGTGAATCAAAATTACTTAAGACTGGCAGCTGTGCAGCTGGGGACTTCCGGAGGAGGCCTAGCAGGATCATCCACTCGGCACTTCTGGCTGAAGATGTTTGCGAATTCTTCAGCCTTATCTTTTGCACTGATGTGCTGGGCTCCTCTATCATTGAGGACGAAAATATTTGTGGGGCCTCTTCCTCTTCCAGTGAGTTGTTTAATTGTCCACCACCATTCACGTCTGGCTGTGGCAGGACTGCAGAGCTCAGATCTGATCCGTTGGTTGTGGATTTGCTTAGCTCTGTCTGTCACTTGCTGCTTCTGCTGTTTGGCACGCTTCATCAGGTTGATACTTCATTCTTCGGTATGGCTAAGTATCATTTTCCTGTTAATTCATATTTAACTTGCATTGGTTATGATTCATGTTAAAGCAAATGTTACAAAAAGTGAAATCTTGTTGGTAATTTCTTGATTTGGAGGTAGTTTGGTAAATTTGTTTGGTTGTTTTGGTTTATGGTTTCCCACAGAGATTGTAACAATCGCCATTCTTTCACTGTCGCTGGATCAAAATCCTGCAACTCCCTTCCTAACAGCACTACGAGTGCACCTGTACCTGATGCGTGGCAAAAGTTCAAGAAGGTGGTTCAGGATCACTTTCTCAAGGGCACTTAATGGGCACACATGCTGGCCTTGCAAGCGATGCCCACATCCCATGAAAAAATAAAATAAAAACTCCAGCTAGCATTTCAACCAGTGTTTTAGAAAGGATTAACATAACTTCTTGTTTTTGTATTCCATGCCATGTTTTTAAAGCCAAGGATCACATAAACTTTTTTTTAACAACCTTCTCCGCTTGTGTTGCCATCTTCAAATCATTTGTGTACACACAATCCGGCTCTCTTGGTTCCTGTACCCCCTTTAAATTCTACCATTTAGTTTATGTTGCCTCTCCTCATTCTTCCTATCAAAATGTACCTTGGGCCAAAGTTCAAAATCACACCCACTGGAAAAGCAATAATACATTCAGTCACTGGCTTCTGTCTTAACCTTTCCAAACTGTCATCAGAAGTTTTCCATTGTGCCCTAAGCTGTAATGGATAATTGCATAATGTTGCAAGTCTATGGCTTGCATTGAATAAAGAGAGGAAAATAGCTAGAAGATTTGTTGATTACATTACTGCATCGCTTCTTTTCTATCTGTCTAACTTTTAAGGCATTGTCTTTCACACTTTCATATCATCTAACAGTCTGAGAAGGAAAAAATCTTTCTTCTTATATCATATGGCCATAAACATTCAAGAAATGTTTTTGAAATACTTGCTGTTATTATCAGAGTGTATCACACTGGGAGTGAAACTTGCTCAACGATATCAACACAGAAAACCGCATTAGTAGTGCCCATGGCACAGTTTGGCCCCAGTAATCAATGTAAATTCATTAATTTGTAGAGCAAACTTTTCCCCCTTTCAGTATGTGGCAGTAATCCATCTGGAAATGGTAGTCTGTCAGTCAAGGTAAAAAGAACAATATGTATTGCTGTGCATTGCAATCTTAACCTGCTCTTTTGAGCGGGTGAGATCAAGATGTAGATTGGGCACCAGTGAGGCCTGGTTGCAGTTTTAACCTGAGCCATGTGTGGGGAAGTTGTTGTTGCTGAGCTTTCTTACCTCCCTCATGCATCTTAGGTTGCCATGATGGCAAGTGAAGTCAGAGCAAAATCAGGTCCGGAAAGGAAAGTTTTATTTTTCTGCCCTTGTGGACCATGAGAAGCCGGAGCGATCCTATGGACACAAAATCAAAACTTAGGCCTCCTCATCCTGGGCTTCCCTACCCCGAACTATGCTGCTCTCCTGACACCACCCAAAATATGTTTAACTGAGTGCAATAGATTGTTCATTATCACCCCAGGGAGAAGCTTTCTGCTCCCCAAAATTGTGCTCCAGCCAATGATCAGCTACCATGTTCCATAGAGTGCAGGTAGAATGCTAACAGGGTCTATGTAGCTGGGGCATAGGCAATAAAGCTCATGCTGTGAAAGTCCAAGTGTTTTCCTATCCACCTCAGCCGGAGGAGTATTAAAATAATCAACCGAGCGGAGGCTAGCCACAGCATGACAACATAATAAATGCTGCTTCCAGTTCTAAAGCACTATTTCTGATCAAACAAATTCATGCGTGTATTTTTTCAAATCAATTTTTTTACAAGATATTTTACATCTTGAGATAGAAAGTTTCAATCAAAGTTATATTTTCGTAATTGCTTAAAGAATTCAAAGTATTTCTTTAGCAGAATCCTTTAATTAACTGTGTAGGGAATTCCTGTACAGTTCAAATAGACAGGTCTGGTGACTTGTAGGATATGCAGAGCCTCACCTGGTTTTTGAATAAGCCATTAACAGTAATGAGTCTCAAGTGACTACCTCATTTTAAATTTTCCAACCCATGTAAGCAGATAAGTTTTTAAAAACTTGTGCTTGACTGCTAAAGAATTTGGCCTAGACGTAATGCAGGAGCTATCATGGAATGTAATATTCACTGTTGGCAGAACATAAAATTTTAAGCACATTGAAGGTTCAAAACCAGAAATGACCATCTGACCACTTCCAATATCAGAGTCATAAGTGTGTTATGGCAATCAGAATTACAGACTTCCAAGCTAGAATTCCTTGTCTGATAAAGTTTACCTGTTCAGCGAGTCAAAGATGGCTTTGCCAACCTGAGTCTATTTTTTGTTACTTTCTTAAGAAGTGGCAATTTTGAAAGGATAATTCCATATTTTTAAATTATCATATTGCATGTTTTGAAATTATTCAAAAAGCTATTTTTAATCAAAGCTGACGGCACTCCCATTTTCAGTGTTAGCTATCCTATCTATGCTAGCCAGAAAATTTAGCTGGGACTGTATGATAATATGTTTATTGTATTATCAAAGAATTTACAGCACATATGTTTCATGAAATTTCATATTTTTTTGACAACTTGATTTTTATTAATGTCATAGTTGCTACCTCATTCACACCTTCTTCTATCACCTGGAAGGACCAGGGCAGCAGATGCATGGGAACACCCCCACCTGCAAGTTCCCCTCCAGGTCACACACCATCCTGACTTGGAACTTATTCCCATTTCTTTATTGTCACTGAGTCAGATTTCTGGAATTCCATCTCTAGCAGCACTGTGGATGTGTTTATAACAAATAGACCGCAGCGGTTTAAGAAGGTGGCTCACCACCACCTTCTCAAGGGCAATTGGGTTTAGGAAATAAATGTTGGCCTTGCCAGCAATGCTCACATTCCATGCACTATTAAAAAAAAGTAACCACTTGGGGTAAAAATTCCACATTTTAGTAACTCTTAATATGAACACATTATTCCTAACTTGCTTCAACATTCTTTTGCCATAATTCTGAATCTAATGACCCCTTGTTCTGAACTTATCAAACTTTGGAAACTATCTTTCATTGCTTACCCTCTCAAAACCTTTCAGAATTCGAAAAGCTTCGACTAATCTCTTCAGCCTCATCTCTGGGATGTGCAGAACTATGTATACTGATTCAGAGGTGGTGCAAACAGGATTCTATTTGCTTGTATAATGCCTTCTTTACCTTCAATCCCACTTTTGAAGATCTACAAATATAGGTCTCTGTTTCTCCAATCTATTAAGTACATAGCTATACATGGTATACTTTGCTTGACTAATTGTATTACATTTTACTAAAATGTACTACGTTTTTTTTTCATTGAACTTCATTGGCTACCTATTTCTGTCAACCTTTCAATGTCTTCCTGCAATCTCCTGCATCCTTCACTAGAATCAAAAGGGTTAATGGCAGACCTTATAGACATCTTCTGATTATGAAAGTGTTATAGAGTTGAAATATCCAGACAACTTTTCTTGGTGGACACATTTAACTTTAGTTACAAGACAGCAGCAGCAACTACATGTGTGCATCTAACTCTATAACTAAAGAAGAACTGTCTCCCAGGGGTACCCCACGCTGCTAACTCATTAGTTTACACAGATCATGGGGAGGATTTTTCCCTACTCAGGTGGGCTCGGCGGGAGTGGGCGGGGGCAATTGGGAAGCCAACCACCGCCCGCAATCAGGGGCAGACCGCAATTTCACATTGGCAGGCCAATTAAGGAAGAGGGCAAGCACGAACTTCATGCACGCGCATGAGTGCATGCTGGAAAAGCTCCCTGAGGCACAGAGCTGCCTCAGGGAGATGAACATTTTTCAAAATAAAAGATGAAGATTTCTAAAATGTTATAAAACATGTCTCCTTATGTGACTCTACCACATGAGCAGGGACATGTTATAAATGAAATTCAAAAATTTTTATTTTATTTTTATTTGCTGTTGGACACCTCATCCCTCCCATGGATGAGATTTCCTAAAAAATGCAAAGGCCACTTAGTCTTTTCGTCTGCCTGCCGACTGTTAGGTTGGATGGGCAGTGATAAATGTCTTTCACTTAATAGCCTTTATAATAGCCTTAATAGGCCTTTTAATTGTCCGCTGGGCGTGCTGCCGACTCTGGCGCACACCTGCTGACTGAAATATTGCACTAGTGAGCAATGATGTCGGGATGCTCACCTAACATCATCGCATGTCATTTTGTGCTCGGTTGGGTCGGGCGTGAGCCCGCCCGATGAGCTAAAAATTCTCCCCCATGTGATCTTACAACACAGGATTTTTCTTAAAGCTAGTCTTACATTTATCTGAACTATAATTACGACGTTCCTCCCCCTTCATCTTTTCTGTACATGTTGTATTTACAAGGATATTTATCTCATGACATTACAATATTTACGTAGGCCATGAAATTAAAAGTTCAGTCTTTCAGATGGTTTCCTGATCCATGTGGAATGTTATAGCTCCACGACTTCCGATTCTTTTGCAGGAACCACATTCTCTGGAACCTCATTAACATCAGGTACCTCATTAGGCACATGCAGTTCAGTGTCTTCCACTCTGACAGTGACATCAGGCATATCTCTCCTTGGTTGAGCAATTTCAATAGGAACCATAGATTCAGCAATGGTTATAGGTGGAACACATTTTGTTGGGGTATCTCCCTCATTCCTAAATGATCCACATGCTTATGGATGATCCGGCCCTCCACTTCCACAATCACCCAGTCACAGAGCTTACTTTCCCAAGCAATCACTTCGGTCCTCCACTGAAGTTCCTTACATATACTGCTTCTCCAACAGTAAATTGTCGCTCACAACTATGCAAATCATGAGTCGCTTTTTGGTTCCCTTGACTTTTCTTCACCTTCCCCTCCAAAATGGGAAGTATCAGGCTTAGCCTTGTTGGAAGATGGCGCCTCATCAGTAATTCTGCATCCTCTTCATACGTATCTTCTTTTTACCACAGAATTTAGTCTCAGTCTTCTTTTTGACTTCACTGTCATCCAGACTTCTCTCAAATGCAGTCCCAACTTGTCTTAGTTCAGGGTTGAGCTACCCATGGTTTCATTATCTACTCACATCTTGGAAAGTTCTAAAACTTTTGCTTTCAAAGCCTCTTTAGCTTCATTCAGCTGATTCTTCAGCTCTTCTGTCTCCTTCTTGTATCTTTTGGCTTCCTCCTGGAACCTTGAACATTACTGCATTTTCTCTGCCAACTGGTTTTTCAGTTTGCTCAGAGTGACGTTAAATTATTTGTGCTTCTCTTTGTAATTTTTTAGAGGCACAAACTTTGACCTGAGGGATCCTTGTCATGTGTGAAGGTTTTCAACAGGTTTTCCTTTTCTTTGCGAAGCTCACTTGCTTATCTTGAATTCTGTCATCCAGTAGAGTCTCCTGAGTTTCTTCTGCTGTTCTTCCATGCCGTTGTTTAAAACAGTCTTCATTTATTCAAGTTGCTGAATGGCTACACACTCATTTTTCATCATGTTATGGTCCTTGGACTCTCCAGGCTCTTTCTGAAGTACCATGCCTTGTTCCTTTTCCAACTCAGGAACTCTTCCTGCTTCCTTTTGAAATCTCAATGGCCAATCAAGGTTAATTTCCCTCAATCAATTTCTACCTGGATGGCTTGGTCCTCTACCTTCTAATACCATCACCGGTAGATGTGCCGCTAGATATGTATAACGAACAGTTACCTGGTGATACCTTTTACCTGTATTTTTTCACCTGGCAGATGTTTGCTCCAAATGTAATTGTTGAGCATCTTTATTTAAATATCTGAAAGTGTGTTCTCTTATTACAGTGGTAGAAGCATCTGTGCCTACTTCCATTTTTAAAGGTTTACCATTCAATTGCACTGTGACAATGATTGGCTCTGTCTTTCCAACTTTCATGTTGAATAATGAATAAATGTCAGAATTGGTTGTTTCTGGCTCTTCTACACTATAGACTTCATTGACTTCGATTGCTGCCTGGAAGCCTGTTTAAATCTCGATTTGCAATACGTGTCCACTTCTGTGACAAAAATAACACTCTACTTTTTAAAATTGCCAACGGTTAGGAGAATATTTGTTTCCATGTCGATAAAAATTGGTTTCCGGCTTTTGCTGCTAAGCTGTTTCTTCTAAATTTTCGGCTACTGCGGCTGCTTCCCGCTTTGCAGCGGAGTCCTGGCTTTTTGCACCACCTTCGGCTGACTGTTCCTGCCCAACCAGGAGAATGGTGCGATTTTACGACCCTTGAGTTGCTTGTGAATCCCTTACAGCCCTTTCCATCGCAAGCACTATTTCTAACACTTTCTTAAAATCAAGATTCACTTCAGCCAGCAATCTTCATTGAATAGCATCCTCCTGCACACCACAGACCAAACAATCCCTGAGCATGTGATTCAGTGTTTCACCAAAATCACAATATTCCATTAGTTGTTTTAATTTCACCACATAGGTAGCAATGGTCTCTCTGGGGGTTCTATTCCATGAATTGAACCTGAGCCTCTGCATTGTGACTGAGGGCTTGGGTTGAAAATGTCCCTTAATGAAGATCTACAAGTTCAATGAAAGTCTTTGAATCGAGCTTCAAAATAAACGGTAAGTTTTGCTTTCACAGATACTCAGGAGAATCACTCTCCTCTTTTCCTCCCCCTTGATTTTGTTGGCTTGAAAGTAGAACACAAGACGTTCTGTATACTGAGACCAGTCATCTGTAGCCATTTCAAAGGGATCAATTCTGCCAAACTGTGGCATCTCAGATGAGTATATCTCCTTTTCTTTTTAATTATCTTAAATACAATTGCTGGGCTATGGACAGTACCAGATCTGATTTATCCTCATCGCCAGTTTGGTACAGAGTTGATCTTCCAGGCAACTTTTCTTGGTAGAAACATTTAATTTTATTTACAAGACAGCAGCAACAACTACATCTAACTCTATGACTAAAGAAGAACTCTCTTCTAGAGGTTCCCCATGCTGCTAACTTATTGGTTTACAGAGATCATGTGATGTTATAACACGGGATTATTCTTAAAGCTACAGCCTTCCGTTTATCAGAACTATAATTAAATAATATAGTTATCGATTGTTTCTATTGGTTGCTGACAGTAATCAATGGTCACAAATTTAAGATAATCCCAAAATTGAATTGTGGGTGGTAGGTTAGAGAAAATACTTACATAAGGGGTACTTAGAACATGGAACATTTCTCCATCAGCCATTCTTGAAGCAGAATCCATAATTCTGTTAGAAGGAAATTAGATAGTGATTTGAAAAAGATAAGCATTAAATGATCTGGGGAGTGATGGTTGTACTTCTTACAGCCAATTTCTGAAGGAGACCAGGGATGGAATTTTATGGCCCCTTTCATTGATGGGATTTTCTGGTCCCACCAAAGTCAATGGAGTTTTGAACGGCTCACAGTATTTTCCAGCTTTGCCCACATTGCAATGGGGACATAAAATTCTGAAGTTAATCTTAACTCACTTCTAGATTTACTCTCAGAATGAGGCATTCAATTGTATAGCCCCTAACTCTACATCCTACCATTAATATCTATAAGTGTCCGTTTCATGTACTCAAGTAAATATCCAATGAGCATCCCCCAACCTAGGTACACTTAACCTTAACTTATACAGTTAGCAGCGAGTAGGAGACTGCATCATGGAGAAAAACGTTGGTGCAGACCATGCTTCCAGATTCAACTATTCCAATGGGGAGAATTTTCTCCCTGTTGGGCGGGCCGGTCAGGTGAGAGCGTGAGCAGGCGCGGAGCCAGTCGCCGCCTGAGACCAGCTCCGCGCTGCCATTTTATGTGGATGGACCAATTAAGGCCCACCCAGCACTACCTGTGCAGGCGGGGGATGAAGAAGGAGAGTCAGAGCCTGCGCTCTTTCACGCATGCGCACAAAACAGCACAGAAATCTCCCTGAGGCATGGAGCTACCTCAGGGAGATTAAGTTCATTTGAAATATTTAACTAAAGGTAAAAATTATTTAGACATGTCCCCTCATTTGACAGTGTCACATGAGCTGGGACATGTTTATGAAAAGTGAATAAATTATTTATTTATCTAATAAAACCATCTGGAAACCTCATCCCGCCCATGGATGAGGTTTCCTGAAAAATGTGAAGGCCGCTTGGGCTCTTCGCCTACCCATCAAGCTTAAAGTTGGACGGGCAGCAGGGATAATTATGTTAATTGATTTTTTAATGGCCTTAATAGGCCTTTGACAATTCGGTGGGTGTACAGCTGCCTAAGACCTTAAAGACACGGGGTGACATCGGGATGCACACCCGATGTCATCGTGGGTCATTTTACGTGTCGGCATGTTGGGCCCCACCCTCGCATGCCGTCGTCAAAATTCTGGCCAATGCATTCCTGGCTGACCTCACACTTTACACCTTCTATAAAGTTGAGCACATCCAAAACTCTGCTGTGCATGTCCTAACTTGCACCAATACCCATTCATTCATCACCACTGTGTTCAATGACCCACAATGGCCCCTGGTCTGACAACAACTCAATTATAAAATTCTCTGAAGAAGGGTCATACTGACTTAAAACATTAACTCAGCTCGTCTCTCTGCAGATGCTGCCAGACCTGCTGAATTTTTCCGGCATTTTGTTTTTATTTCAGACTTCCATTGTCCGCAATATTTTGCTTTTATAAAATTTTTATCCTTGTTTTCAAAGCTCTCTATGCCTCGCCCTTCCCTTTCTCTGTAACTTCCTTCAACCCAGCAACCTTCAGAGTTCTCTGTCCTCATCCAATTCTGGTCTCTTGCGCACCGCCGATTTTAATTGCTCTACTATTAACAGCCATGCCTTCAGCTGTCTTGGACTGAAGCTCTGGAAATCCCTTCTTAAACTTTCTCACGTTTCTACCTCTCTCCTCCATTAAGTTGCTCCTTAAAACCTATCTCTTTGACCAAGCTTTTCTTCATCTGCTCTAATATTTCCAAATGTGGCTGGTGTCAGATTTTGTCTGATAATGCTCCTGTGAAGTGCCTTAGGACAATTGACTACATTAAAAGTGGTAAATGAATATAATTTGCTGTTTCTGCTGAGGGGACATTGCTCATTGTCCTCTCTATGTTGTAGTATTTTAAGACTTCACTAGAGTAAATTTCAACTTTGTTGCTGGGATGGTTACCTAGTGAGATGGATTCACTGCCCATTCACTGCACTCACTCACCCCACTGAAATCTGTGGCAGCTGTGGAGTTAAAAATTGGCCCCATGGTTCCTCACAATTTGCTATGATTCTTAGTTTGGTATCATCAGCCAAACTTTTACATCATTTATCTTGTGTCAATTCCAAATCATAATTATATAAATTAGCATTTGACCACATCCATTTCTAAGCTGCAACTTAGCTATGGTCTGTATAGATGAAGAGTTTTGACTTGTTTCCATGTCGTAATTTTTATTTATTTTCACAGGATGTGGGTGTCGCTGGCTCAGCCAGCATTTATTGCCCACCCCTAATTGCCCTTGAGAAGCTGCTAGTGAGTCACCTTTCTGAACCATGGCAGTCCATGTGGTGTAGGTACACCCACAGTGCTGTTGGGAAGGGAGTTCCAGGATTTTGACCCGGTGACAGTGAACGGATGGCAAAATATTTCCAAGTCAGGATGGTGTGTGGCTTAGAGGGGAAATTGCAGGTGGTGGTGTTCCCATGCATCTGCAGCCCTTGTCCATTCAGGTGGTAGAGGTCACGCTTGGGAAAGTACTGTCGAAGGAGACTTGATGGGTTGCTGCAGTGCGTCTTGTATTTGGAACATACAGTTTTCACTGTGCGTCAGTGGTGGAGGGAGTGACTGTTTAAGGTGGTGGAGGGGTGCCAGTCAAGCAGGCTGCTTTGTCCTAGATTGTGTCGTGCTTCTTGAGTGTTGTTGGAGCTGCACTCATGCAGGCAATTGGGGAGTATTCTATCACACTCCTGACTTGTGCCTTGTAGATGGTGGTCAGGCTTTGGGGAGTCCAGAGGTGAGTTACTTGCAGCAGAATTCCCAGTGTCTGACCTGCTGTTGTAGCCACAGTATTTATATGGCTAGTCCAGTTCATTTTAGGTCAATTGTAGCCCCTAGGATGTTGATTATGGGGGATTCAGCGATGGTAGCGCCATTGAATGTCAAGGGGAGATGGTTAGACTCTCTCTTCCTGGAGATTGTCATGATCTGGCACTTGTGTAGTGTGAATGTTACTTGCCACTTATCAGTCCAAGCCTGAAGGACGGCCAGGTCTTGCTGTATATGGACATGGACTGCTTCAGTATCAGAGGAGTTGCGAATAATACTGAAGATGGTGCAATCATGAGTGAAAATCCCCGATTCTAACGTTATGATGGAGGGAAAGTCATTGATGAAATAGCTGAAGATGGTTGGGCCTAGGACACTACCCTGAGGATCTCCTGCAGTGATGTCCTGAGACTGAGATGATTGACCTTCAACAACCACAACCATCTTCCTTTGTGCTAGGTGTAACTCCAGCCAGCGGAGAGTTTTCCCCCTAATTCCCATTGACTCCAGTTTTGCTAGGACTCCTTGCTGCCATACTTAGTTAAATGCTGCCTTGATGTCAAAGGTAGTCACTCTCACCTCGCCTCTTGTGATCAGCTTTTTTGTTCATGTTCAAACCAAGGCTATAATGTGGTCAGGAGCTGAGTGACCTCCGCAGAACTGAAACGGCATCAGTGAGCAGGTTATTGCTGAGTAAGTGTCACTTGATAGCACTGTTGATGACCCCTTCCCTCCCTTTGCTAATGATCAAGAGTAGACTGATGGGGCGATAATTAGCTGGGTTGGATTTGTCCTGCTTTTTGTGTGCAGGACATACCTGGGCAATTTTCCACATTGTCTGGTAGATGCCAGTGTTGTGGCTGTACAGGAACAGCTTGTCTTTGGGCACTGCAAGTTCTGGAGCACAAGACCTCAGTACTATTGCCAGAATGTTGTCAGGGCCCATAGCCTTTGCATATCCAGTGCCTTCAGCTGTTTCTTGTTATCATGTGGAATTAATCAAATTGGCTGAAGACTGAAGACATCATCATCTGTGATGCTGGGGACCTAGGGATGAGGGGTAGGTGGATTATCCACTCGGCAATTCTGGCTGATGATTGTTGCAAACGCTTCAGCATTGTCTTTTGCACTGATGTTCTGGGCTCCTCCATCACCAAAGATGGGGATATTTGTGGAACCTCCTCCTCCAGTGAGTTGCTTAATCGTCCACACTATTCATGACTGGATGTGGCAGGACTGCAGAGCTCTGATCTGATCCATTGGTTGTGGCATCGCTTAGCTCTGTCTATCACATGCTGCCACCCCTGTTTGGCACACAAGTACTCCTGTGTTGTAACTTCAGCAGGTTGACACCTCATTCTTCGATATGCCTGATGCTGCTCCAGGCATGTTCTCCCGCACGTTTCACTGATCTAGGGTCCATTTAGCTAATTAGCTCTGCTATGCCTGAATCCAACAAACACAATAGGCAGATTGTTACGGTGCCCACCAGCAGGTTTGCAGGCGGATGAACCTGTAAAACTCCCAGGGTATCCCTGCCACCCACCCTGACATGTCCGCAATTTTAGACTGGCGGGCGAGGTCTAGGATGGCTGATCTGCCCTCACCCCAATCAGGCCTTGTCCAGTTAAGGGCAGCTTCCCACCCACCTCAATTTTGAGGCTGACTGGGGAAGTTCAGGGCTGCAGGGGTGCCAGCCTGTGACTCTGTTTGGGCCTTGGGCGGGAAGGGAGGGGCTGCCTCCCTCAATGGCCCCCTTTCCATATTGGTTGCGTTCCATCACTCACAAAGGCTGCCTGTGTGACTGCACCCTCCCCCTCAGGCCTTTCCATCAAGATTCCTACTGCCCCCTCTTCCCACCTGCCTCAGGTCTCAACTCCTCACTCCGCTGTGGGACCCCCACATTTACCTCATCCTGGACTATGGAACTTAGAACCTGGGGACTACCTGTGTTCCCAGTCCTGGCCACTACTGCCTCTGGCGCTGCTGAGGCTACAGCGTTGCTGGCCAATCAAATTGGCCAGCAGCTGTCTGAGGCGGATTTCTTCTCAAGTGTGAGGCAGAAGTCCCATCTCCAGCCAATTAACTCTCTTCGGAGCATTAAATGGCTGCAGGGCAGCCATGTTTGGAGAGGATATGTTCTCTAGCAACTGTTCAAGTGGCGAGGCAGAAAGCCCTGCTATTTGAAAAAACCTGCCTATTGAGAAGAATGAAACAAATATGTCATGAGACAATAATCAACAATGAAAAGCTGCAATATATGATGAAGAAATACAATAAATTTAATCAGTAGTGCTGCCCTGCTCTATAGATAGACCAGTTGAATACTGAAAAATATGTAACTAATTTGTTCCACTTGGATGAGAGCTCCTGCAAATTTCCAAATTAATATAATAAACCATCACATGTTTGTATCACGGTTCATTTACTAATCATTTGGTAGTTCAATCTGACAAACATAATGGAAAACATAAAATATTTTTCACAAAAAGTGATTCAATTTCTAAAATCTGCTCTGATCTCTGGCTATAACTTGGTGGTGCATTGATTGTATGGAAGTTACTGAGCATTGAGATATTTAACATATGGGAGCATATGCTTTAAGCTTGAGTCAGTACTTTGTTTTGTTGGCCTAATTATATGTAACTTGCTACTGAGAGCATGGCATATTGACTAGGGTTGCTTTAGTCATGCTGCCAGGTTATGTAAGCCATCCACATGGAACACTCCAGGATCCTCTGAAATTTGGAACAATACTGCTGCACATGTGCAATGCTGCTCCAAGTTTAGGAGAAATCTATCAACATGGAGGGAAATTTTACTCCACTGTTAGTTTAGTAAAAATATTTTTTCTTTAACTTTACACAAAGGGGGAAATATTATCCTTTGTTTTTCAGCTCAAATAAACTGGTCATACACATGCCCTAACTACTGACTTGCACATTATTTGCCAGCCTGAGAGTTGAACTTGGGCCAATAGATCAGTATGAATCGCAGCTCCATTGCACATCTTGACAGTTTGATATTATGGGCCCCTGTGTTAGTTGCAGCTGGGATAGACATCCACAAATGACACTAATAGCATAATGATATTCCACTACAGGAATGTGGCTTTTCTTGCACACATCTGAGCTACTTAAAGCAGGAATTTTGTATAATGGGAACGTACAAAAAGTGTTAAAGACAATTGGCAGTGTTTTGGAACTTTACAATTTCCCATTGTTTGTCCTGCTGTTATGCTTCACTTTCAGCCCCATCAATAGTCTTATCTTGAATGCTCTTTTGAGGAATGCCCCTCTCATTCTTTATTAAAATGGCATCTTCCTTGAAGTGCCTTCTATCAAAAGTTTTATGCCACTTTGCTTTTAATCAAAAAATAAACAAATTGAATGCCATGGCTTGTAGGAAAGGATTTTACTGAGGTTGAAAATAGCTAATGAGAAACCAAAGTAGTAATTAGACAACACAAAGCTTGGATTCAAGTAGCTTATAGATTGCAGACAGTAGGGAAACCTGAAAAACATTACTAAGATTGTTATCCTGACAGGAATATCAAGGGCACCAGACCGGAGACAGGCAGAAAAGCAGGGGTTGGGAAGGGGGCTCCAGTTATGGCCACCTTGAGGCCACTGGCAGTGCATGCCCACCTGACCCATTGGGAAGGAGGTTTTGTTCCAGGAAATTACAGATGTCAGCAACGACCTGCCATGAAAACCTGAGCCAACTGAGGCGATGGTGCTCACATGTGTCGAGAGAGCTGATCTCCAGCCTGCAGACCATTTGATAGGAGTCTCACCATATTTGAGCTGGATCTCTGTGTCCATCACCTCTGCCATGTGGAACAGCATGTGGTGGGAAGAAGGTAGGTGTTTTGCTGCTGGTGTTGATCCTGCTGGTCCTGATGGTGCTCCTCTCGTTCCTCATCGGAGGCTCACGGAAAAGCATAAGTTGCTCCCATACATAGTGAAGGCTGATGGCAGAGACATGCAGATCAAGGTGACTGATGTCCAAGAGGTTGGAAATCACCTGTCAAGCAATGAAAGCAATCTCTCAGAAGAAGTGTTACGAGTACTAACCTTCTCACCTAGGCAGGCCTGCAGCTGTCAGTTTCACACTTCGAAGGCCTCCTAGCCTATCAGCTTCAGCAAAGAAGCAGTCCCTCTGGAGCTCTCACCTTGGTGACCCTGCTGAGTTCCACACAATTCGAGAAACCAATGTTTCTGGGAATTCTGAGCTAAAGCCAGAGATAATTGGGGACTTAAATATTGTAATTACTTAGCCAACAGCTCCAAGAGATTTTCTCGCTAGCCTGCAAACTCATCCCAGAACGGGCAGGATCATGTAAGGTTCCTAAACTCACACCCTTTAAACCCTTGTGCACACCTGAACCTGCTCCCACTTTGATAGTTGCAATTCTGTCCATTGAAATGAATAAAATGAATTTAGAATTGGACACCTTACAGAGCTAACAAGTTAGCAGCATTAAATAGCCAGTTAATCAAATAAAATAAAGTATATGTATGTTTGCAGTTAGCAATGTTTTGAGGACTTATTAAACCATAATGAGCTGGCATTGATGATCTGGTTGCATCACCTTCTCTGGGAAAATGGTGTTAATCCTATGAAATGTCAAAGTGATGAACCTTCTTCTGTAGATGTGCCATGCGTTCCTTCTCGGTTCCCTGCTCCACAATAAACTCACCTCCTGCATCAGTAGCTCTAATACTGAATGAGTTGACTCAAATCCTTGATCTTGAGGAGGCTTGTATATCTATGTGGCATGCTTATATCTGTCTTTTCTGGTGAGTTTAATCTTAACTTTTGTAAGCTTTCTCTCTGACGTTCAGAGATGCACTTTATGATTTTACTAGACAAAATATTTGTATGCCTTGAACAGCAAAAGACCACCACAAAAACAGCTAAAAAGATCATGGACTGAAAATCTTGTTATCAAAAAGACCATCATATATATGCTTACTTTCCAAAGAAACCTTAATTCTACTGAAAAATCTAAATGACACATGTGTTCAAAGGTTTTTGCTTTTCTTATTTAAATGACCTCACAAAATTCTGTGGGTACCACCAAATCAATGGAATACTGGAGCATAGAGTTGCCAGGTAGCCCCTAATAACACTGTTTGGACAAGATAGAGAAATTTCTAAGTGCCCAGGCAATTACCTATTAATAGCTTAAATGACACTAACAAAAAAAGATTAACAGGTTATTTATCATCTAGCTGTGTGCAAATTGGCTGCTGTTTTTGTTTACTTAACAACAGTCTAAATTTCTAAAGTAATTTATTGGCTGTAAGATGCTTTGGGACAACCTAGGGATGTGAACGATACTATACATGCAAGTGTTTCTGTGCTTTCAGTGTGTGTTAGCTTTATGAGATGTTAAGACCAATTTTGGATCACTTAAATACAGATCAAGTTGTGCTAATAAGAGAAAATATAAAAACACTTGCCCAGCTTTGGGGAAATATTATAGCACTAACTTGTTCCATAATTGGCAGGCTGGCCTAAAGTGAAAGTGACTTGCACTGGACAGAGAATTGAAGCTGACGATTAAAAAGTTACAAAGTATGTTTTGTTTCAGCCTATGCTAGAAGCAGAAAATATATCCTTACATTTCCCGTTTGTACAATGCCTGTAATATTTGTCCATCTAAATTTCCTTTAACAACATGCAAGCACATTAAAGTTTTAACACAGTTCTAATGGTTGTGTTAGTTGCATCAGAAAACCTCAGCAATTTAATTGGAAGATTTATTTCTTTTTTCCTGCCTGTCATTTGTATTATTGGTCTAGTTAATGACTTTATTTTTTATATGGGAGCAGAGTATTGACTGGTCTAACATTAAGTGCATATTGTCTCAACAGCATATAAAATCCTATACACTGGATAAGTTTAATGTTTTTAAACTTCTGACCCAAGCACTTGAGTGACTTTCTGTTTAGATCTTATTTTGTCCACTTCAATGTTACATCTTTATCTATCCACATCCTGAAGATAGCAACAATAAACACTTAAAAAGGCTAAGATCAAAAAGTTAGAAAAGTTCACGACCTTGGTATTTTTATGCTACAATTCTCGCCAAACTATGTAAAAAACCTTAATTATCAAGCGATGTCTTAATTACCATCCTTAGATTTGTTTTGTCCCTGCTTTATAGGTTGTTGATGAACCACTTTCATGTATTGAGGTTAATTTATTAAGATAACCTTTAATGGACCTGCCCAATCATTCAATATATTAGTGTGGCTGCATGTTGCTAAAGCATACACTCTTCCCCACAATTTTTCACCTGCTTCCTGACCTTGATTATATTGCTGGAGAAGGCAGTGAGGCATTGCACATTGTTCTACTGAATGACACAGGGGTAACGTCGGCTGAGCTTCAGAAGCAAATTACCCATCTGCAAATTGTGTTTGGCTAACTTGATTGAGTTCTTTGATCAAGTAAGGGAGAAGGTGGGTGTGGGTAGTGCAGTGGAGAATGGGCAATTTAAGACAAAATGGAGTTGAGAGGTCAGGTGACCTTTTCTTTTCTGCTAATACACATGGAACTCCAAGACCCCTGAGATACTCTTCATATCTGGATAAGTCAGTAAAATACAAAAGACCTTTCCTGTGCTTAATAGCTGCCCTTCTCCAAATAATTAAAGAAATTGTTTTTACAATACCGCTAGCAGATTTTTCAGTCCCAGAACTAAAATCTAGATAATGGATGTGAAAAAACCCTATTCAATCACAATGGTATGTGAATGGCATTGTTTGACAATGGCCTAGACACCAGCAACCATTTGTGAGGACATTAGAAGAACAATACACTGGTTACATGACAGAAACTAGGTTTCTGATAAAGACATTTAATAAGGCACGTTTTTGGAGCACCGAGGAAAGACTTTCAGACCGGTGAAGGAATCAGACCCTGCCTAAGAACCATCAGTAGGCAGAGACATCAGGTTGGCCTTGACTCCTCCATGTGGGGAACCAAACCAGATTTCACTACAGGACTTTGATTACACCTCAACTGGAGTGGAACAAGAGAAATCTGCTCCCACAAGCAATAAATCATAGCAAATTTGTCTTTTTAAACTTCAGACCCCATTCTTCAGTGGACCAGAAAGTAAATGCAGGTCTGCAAAATTTCAAGGTTTCTTCACAGGACAAAGTGTGACAGAGAATATTTTAACTTTTAAGACCTAAATGCATGCTACCTTTTGTAATCTAAATTTTTTTCTTGTGTGTGTCTCTGTAAGAGTGCGAGTGGGTGCAGTTGTGTAGGTATTGGGATGTTGAAAAAAAAACATTTGTCTTTTAAAACTTATGAGAAAACCTGTCATTTGTCTGTGGTTAACAGTTACAGCACTCAGGGAGCTTAAACACTTTTCCTTTTAAAACATGTGTCTTCGGTCAGTCGAGAATTGGGAAAAGAGTGAACTATCCTTATCATCTTTCCCCTGTCCGTAACACATGGTAAATGGAATATAATGTGGGGAAGTATGAAGTTACCTACTTTGGAAGGAAAAATAGAAAAGAGTATTTTTTTAAATGGTGAGAAACTGGAAAATATTGGTATTCAGAACGACCTGGTGTACTGTATATAAATCACAGAAGGTTAACATGCAGGTACAGCAAGCAATTAAGAAAGGAAATGGTATGTTAGCCTTCATTACAAAGGAATGGAAGTATTAATGCAAAGAATTCTTACTACAATTGTGAGACCATACCTGGAGTACTAAATGGAGTTTCAGTCTCCTTACTTAATGACTTGAAAGGAGTGCAACAAAGGTTCACTAGATTGATCCCTAGGATGAGACAATTGCCCATAAAGAAAAATTGAGTAGACTGGGATGATATTCTCTAGAATTTAGGAAAATGAGAGGTGATCTCATTGAGACGTATAAAAATCTTAAGAGACTTGACAGGATAAGCACTGGGAGGATGTTTCCATTGCTTGGGGAGTTGAGCTAGTCAGGGTCACAATCTCAGAACAAGGGGTTGGCTATTTAAGACTGGAACGTGGAGAAATTTCTTCACTCAAAGGGTTGTGATCTTTGAAATTATCTACATAATTTATTATTTCTCTCTTATTCTCAATTGTTTATCAGTCAGGAAGGGGAGAATGAACTTGAAAGCTATTCTGTAGTTATGCGTGCATTGTTTATGACTCCCTCATCAATAGCAAAGGCGTGGGGGAATAATCCCTTTTCATGAAGCGTATGATGGGGCTGGCCTACTTCTTGTATGATCCCTCCAGTACTACAAAGAGATCTGTCTATGTTGCTTAACAGGTTGCCTGCAGCACTGTACACGTGTCAGTATCATTGTGTGATTCCAGTGCTATATTAACATACACATAGTTTTAAGTGTCACAACAATATCAGTATCATAGAAACAAGAATTATAACAGCTATAATTTTAAATTAAACTTTGTTACAATACACAATGACATTCAATTTTGTAGATTTATTAGGAGAATAACCATAAGGACAATAGGATTTTTCACTCACAAAGCACACCTTAAACAGGAATAATTCAAAAGCTTTTACTTTTAATATTTTGATAAATACAAATACCTTTAGTTTGCCTTGTTAATTATAAATTATATCCAGAAATACTTTAGTGTGTAATAAAGCAAAATACTGATAGCAAACTGGAGTATAGTGTTGTAGGAGCTGCTCAAATAACATGTTAACTGCATGGATACTTTATATTAGGCTTTATCCATGCATGATTCATAAACAATGCATAAATAATGACACAATTATGTAATGATACCATGGTAATAATAGGTAACCATGAAGTCACAAGATAATGAACTATTACACAGTTTATACAACTGTCAAAATTTAAACTTGGGTGAAATCATAATTAAGACTTTGGTGGTAAATATTTACAAATAATGGTCCTAAACCACTGTTCTATCAGTGCAGTATTGCCGGTATTTTTGACCAATAATTACAACTATATTAACTTCACATATCCAATATCAGGTTAGAACAATTTTGATCATGTTAACTCTCAACTGTAAATTAACTGCATTAACTATTGTTAAACAGAATGGCTTAGTTTTTACTCTTTGTAAAGATGATTTCCTTGATATTTACAGGGAGGTGGGAAGGGAGCGGGTGCACCTCTGAAATACCAGAAATGGGGAGCATCTGCTTGACAATTTAATGGCAAGAGCGCATCAGAATTTTTAACTCCACTTCCCACCCAGCAGCCGGGCAAATGAAGGGCTGTGGATAGTCCCCAGCAATTCAAGAAGATCAGGCAGGGCTTGTGGGGGGAGAGGTGGTGGAGAGGAAAGGAGAGATCGTGGGGAGAGGGGTCTGAGAGATCACGAGGAGGGAGACACAGCATAACAAGGCTGTTTGAGGGTTTGGGGGAAGCACTCCTGCTCTTCCTGGCCTACAGCAGTGCTTACAGCTGCTAAATTCAAATTGATCATAAAATCTGAGGCAGGCAGCTTCAATTTAAATATTAAAATTAGCAACCCACCTCTCAGGAGTTGATTACTTGTCTCATTTTGAACCCATGTTGCTATAACCAAAAAGGTTGAGTTTGGAGTGGGTTGGGCTTAGCTTTCCTACCTTCAACAATTTAACTCACTTCTCAACCCCATCCACACATTGTCAGACGCCTCCTGGGGGGATTAAAATTACCCCCAACGTAAGCATTCTATAACGAAGTCATTCTATAACGTAAATTAAAACTTTTAGGGGAGAATTTTCTCCCCATCAGGCGGGCAGTTCAGGAGCGGGCATGGTCGGGCGTGTATCTGATCGCTGCCCACAGTGGGCTGTACGCCGCCATTTTGCGTGGGTGGGCCAATTAAGGCCCGCCCAGTGTGATGCGCACCTGGAAGCGTGCGCGCGAAAGAGCGCAGAAATCTCCCTGAGGCATGGAGCTGCCTCAGGAAGATTAGTTCAATAATAAAACATTGCTAAAAAGTAAAAAAAAAAATTACTCAGACATTGTCACATGAGTTGGGACATGTTTATGCATTTTCAGAGTACACTTTAATTAATTAATAAACACTTCGTGAAACCTCATCCCGCCCATTGATGAGGTTTCATGATAAATGCGAAGGCCGCCTGGGCTCTTTGCCTGCCCGCCAACCTTAAGGTTGGACGGGCAGCTCCGAGAATCTGTTTAGTTAGTTAATTAATGGCCTTAATAGGCCTTTGACAGTTTGGTGGGCGCAAAGCCAATTCTGCTGCACGCCCGCCGAACTGAGGATCGAAATGATGCGCAGTGATTTCGGGAAGCACATCCAACGTCACCGCACGTAATTTAACGCATCGGCGAGTGGGGCCCACCTCTGCACACCAACCAGAAGACTCAGGCCTTAGTCACAAAATGTTTTTTGCAAAAGACCTGGGAAGATACTTGCATTGACTTGTATGCATATTGTTGTGTTCTAATTAAGGACCAGTAATTTTTGTTCTAAAATAAATTAAATTTGAAATCCAAGTTACTTACTAAGAGAATAAAGCCATAATATTCTACAGTTTTAAACAAACAGAAGAAATTTTACTGTAAAAGAGTCAATGAAACCAAGAGTAAATACTATCTATCTTATACTCTGACATCCAGATCATTAAATGGCAGACATAACCAGGACAGATCCCACGAATTTTCTCACCAACACATCCAACTGTCAGTGATTATTGTGAGTTACAAAAATTCTATAAACTCTGTCTTCCTCATGAGGGATTTCAGCTCCTCTTCTTCGAGGATTTAGCCTCTGATTTACCTCAACAAAAGCTCCAACTCCACCTGGAAGCCCTCTTGCCTTTTCTGCCTGAAATGAGTTGTCAGGCAACTGGACTGCAGTTCAGACTGCACCAACGACTGCTCACCTCCCAGCCACTCAATCACATTGTCCAAGATCGCATCCCATGCTATTTGCCAGGCTGTGCTATGAGTAACGGGATTGCATTCTAAAGAATTTTATAACTCATAGAAAATACCATTTAGAAAATGGTGTTTTATCAATCCCATTAGGAAGACTTGTTTTTAATTTAAAAGAACGGTAATGTGCTGAGCTAATGCTGCAAAGTGAAACCCTTCTGGCTGCACTACATAGTCTATATTCAAGCACAGTTCCAGTCCCCCCCACTGCGCTGCTACCAATGACTGCTGCCAACCCTCTTCTTAGCTGCACCGAGCAACTACTACTTCCAGGCTTCTCTGAACCCCAGCTTCCCAGCAGCATGGAGCTATCAACTGCTGCTGCTCACCCAAAACATTTCTCAAATAGTTTTTATGCCCATAACCAGGTTACCTGAGTAACTCTTTGCACCATCTCCCCAGGGCCTGTGGTCAGGTTTCTCATGCCACCTCTGAGCAGTCATCAAAGGTAACCTGTGACCAAGCATGCATGCCTGTTTCCCTGCAGCACTTGACACTTGCGCTGAAACCCTCGGCATTTGGAATTCTTGGCCATAAAAACACACGGCACAAACCCAAAAATACAGATTCCCTCACAATATTAATATTGTATAGATGTTGAAATGCCTGGGCTGAAGTCACAGAAGAAGCCCATAAAGGATAGGTGGGGAGAGCAGTTAAGTATCCTGGGCTTTATTAATAAGAGCAGAGAGTACAAGAGCAAGGAGTACAAGAGCAGGGAGGTTATGCTGAGCTTATATAAGACACTAGTTAGACCTCAGCTGGAGTATTGTGTACAGTCCTGGGCGCCACATTATAGGAAGAATGTGATTGCATTGGAAAGAGTGCAGAAGAGGTTTACAAGAATGGTTCCAGGGATGAGAAATTCCAATTACAAAGATAGATTGGAGAGGCTGGAACTGTTCTCCTTGGAGAGGAGAAGGCTAAGAAGATATTTGATAAAGATGTTCAAAATCATGAGGGGGCTAGATAGAGTGGGTAGGGAGAAACTGTTCCTGCTTGTAGAAGGATTGAGAATGAGAGGGCACAGATTTAAAGTGATTTGCAAAAGAAACAAGTGTGATGTGAGAAAAAACTAATTCACACAATGAGTGGTTCAGGTCTGGAATGCACTGCCTGGAAGTGTGGTGGAGGCAGGTTCAATAAAGGCATTCAGGAGGGTATTTCATGATTATTTGCAAAGAAACAATGTGCAGGGAAAAGGCAGGGGAATAGCACTGAGTCATAATGCTTATTTGGAGAGCCGGTGCAGACACGATGGGACAAATGGCCTCTTTCTGCACTGTAACACGTCTGATTCTGTGATTTTGAAAATATCTCAATGTCCCTAGAAATACAGGCAATGTTAATAAACATAGATTAATCTTTGAAGGCTAGCACTACTGAATGTGCACAACAGAGAAGACAAACTGACAGAGAAAGCATTGTACCCTTTCTCCCAGCTGTTTAATGATGAGTGATACTAACGTTCCACATTTCGAGGAGGAAAGAAATCCAAATAACTGGCTCCTGATTCAGTTACTTCACAACATATGCATGTGGACTCAACACAGTGTTGAAACACGAGTGATGTGCTATGAGTAACAGGATTGCATTCTAAAGAATTTTATAACTCATAGAAAATACCATTTAGAAAACGGTGTTTTATCAATCCCATTAGAAAGACTTGTTTTTAATTTGACAGAATGATAATGTGCTGAGCTAATGCTGCAAAATGAAACCCTTCTGCAATTTTGGCATCCAGATTGGCATCCCGCATCCTCCGGTCAGATCAGAGTAAAACTTCCTAATTCTGCCCCAGCAAATAGTTATTACACCCAACCATAGAAAAGCATCCCTACTCGACTTAAGTGAATTGTTTAAGTCAATCTATGACCTCATAGAATCAAATATGTGATTTGCAATTTCATATTAATCTTTTGCGTTGTAGACAACCTTGTACTGTGCAGCTGTTCAGGTTGAGAATTGGGCTGAGACTGCCCATACTTATTTCACATAGAACCCCTTAATGCTTAGAGATTAGGCATCCATCCCATTAGTTTGAGCTGGGTCCCTGTGGAAAAAGACAATGTTCTAATCCTCCCCATTACCCAAACCTCTCTAAAAAATTGTTTTCTGAGTATAATGCAGTAGGCTTTTAGGTAAAATATGTTCATAACTGATGATCTCCCAAGAGTTAGAAATTCATATGATGACTCCAATACCATTTCTGATGGTAAATGCTGTGCCATTATTGAGGAGATAAGAAATAGGCGCAGCAGTACATTATTCAGAGACAGATGACTCTGAGGAGGACATTGAACAATTGAAGCTGAGAGCCCAGGTAACTTGTTTCACCAGCAGGGCAGGACGTGTGACTGTTGATTGAAAAAGGTGTTAGCATTTAAATTGGACCACATAATGCTCACTATTCAGGTACCACAAAGGCCTCCCAAGGCTCAAAATGGCAACCAGGAAGCACGTGCACACTTCCCACCAAAAGCATATCACTCTCATGACAAACAAGAGACCTGAAACAAATGTTAGGTTATTTTCAAATGTAAATAAAGGGCCTAACACCTGTTTCAGGTAAAAGCAAAAAACTGCGAATGCTAGAAATCCAAATCCAAAACAAAAACAAAAATACCTGGAAAAACTCAGCAGGTCTGACAGCGTCTGCGGAGAGGAACACAGTTAACATTAAGGGTCTGAATAACTCTTTATCAGAACTAAGGAAAAATAGAAAAGAGGTGAAATATAAGCTGGTTTAAGGGGGAGGTGGGACAGGTAGAGCTGGATAGAGGGCCAGTGATAGGTGGAGATTGTCAAAAGATGTCAGAGACAAAAGGACAAAGAGGTGTTGAAGGTGATGATATTAGCTAAGGAATGTGCTAATTAAGGGTAAAAAGCAGGACGAGCAAGGTACAGATAGCCCTAGTGGGGGTGGGGTGGGGGTAAGGGATCAAAATAGGCTAAAAGGTAGAGATAAAACAATGGATGCAAATACATTTAAAAATAATGGAAATAGGTGGGAAAAGAAAAATATATATAAATTATTGGAAAAAGGGGATTGGAAAGGGGTGGGGATGGAGGAGAGAGTTCATAATCTAAAGTTGTTGAACTCAATATTCAGTCCGTAAGATTGTAAAGTGCCCAGTCAGAAGATGAGGTGCTGTTCCTCCAGTTTGCGTTGAGCTTCACTGGAACATTGCAAGAGGCCAAGGACGGACATGTGGGCATGAGAGCAGGGTGGTGTGTGGAAATGGCAAGCGACGGGGAGGTCTGGGTCATGCTTGTGGACAGACCGAAGGTGTTCTGCAAAGCGGTCACCCAGTTTACGTTTGGTCTCTCTAATGTAGAGGAAACCGCATTGGGAGCAGCAAATGCAGTAGACTAAATTGAGGGAAGTGCAAGTGAAATGCTGCTTCACTTGAAAGGAGTGTTTGGGCCCTTGGATGGTGAGGAGGAAGAGGGAAGTAAAGCGGCAGGTGTTGCACCTTCTATGGTTGCATGGGAAGGTGCGGTGGGAGGGGGTGTAGGGGGTGATGGAGGAGTGGACCATGGTATCCCGGAGGGAATGATCCCTGCGGAATGCCTGCAGGGGGTGAAGGGAAGATGTGTTTGGTGCTGGCATCATGCTGGAGTTGGCGGAAATGGCGGAGGATGATCCTTTGAATGTGGAGGCTGGTGGGTGATAAGTGAAGACAAGGGGGGACCCTATCATGGTTCTGGGAGGGAGAGGAAGGTGTGACGGCGGATGCGCAGGTGAAAGGCCGGATACGGTTGAGGGCCCTGTCAACCACCGTGGGTGGAAAACCTCGATTAAGGAAGAAGGAACTGTTTTTGTAAGTGGCATCATCAGAACAGATGCGAAGGAGGCAAAGGAACTGAGAGAATGGGATGGAGTCCTTACAGGAAGCGGGGTGTGAGGAACTGTAGTCAAGGTAGCTATGGGAGTTGGTAGGCTTGTAATGAATATTGATGGACGGTCTATCACCACAAATTGAGACAGAGGGGTCAAGGAAGGGGAGGGAAGTGTCAGAGATGGACAGAGATGTGAAAATAATGGAGGGGTGGAAATTGGAAGCAAAAATTAATAAATTTTTCCAGATCCAGACGAGAACATGAAGCAGCACCGAAGTGGTCATTGATGTACCACAGAAAGAGTTGTGGACGAGGGCCGGAGTAGGACTGGAACAAGGCCCATGCAAGTACTCATAGCCACAACTTTTATTTGGAGGAAATGAGAGGAGTTTAAAGAGAAATTGTTCAGTGAGAGAACAAGTTCAGCCAGATGGAGGAGAGTAGTGGGGATTGTTCAGGCCTCTGTTCGAGGAAGAAGCAGAGAGCCCACAGACAATCCCAGTGGGGGATGGAGGTGTAGAGGGATTGGACATCCATGGTGAAGAGGAGGCAATTGGGGCCAGGGAACTGGAAATTGTTGATATGATGTAGGGTGTCAGAGGAATCGCAGATGTAGGTGGGAAGAGACTGGACAAGGGGAGAGAGAATGGAGTCAAAATAACAAGAAATGAGTTCCGTGGGGCAGGAACAGGCTGACACAATCGGTCTGCCGGGACAGTTCTGTTTGTGGATTTTGGATAGGAAGTAGAAGCGGGCCGTCTGAGATTGGGAGATTATGAGGTTGGAAGCTGTGGAGGGAAGATCTCCAGAGGAGATGAGGTCAGTGACAGTCCTAGAAATAATGGCTTGATGTTCAGTGGTGGGGTGGGTCATGGTCCAGGGGGAGGTAGGAGGAAGTGTCTGCGAGTTGACGCTCAGCCCCTGCAAGGTAGAGGTCAGTGCGCCAGACAACAACAGCACCACCCTCGTCAGCAGGTTTGATGACAATGTCAGGTTGGACCTGAGAGAACGGAGTGCAGCAAATTCAGAGAGAGACGGGTTAGAGTCGGTGAGAGGAGCAGAGAAATTGAGACAACTAATGTCACGCCAACAGTTCTCAATGAAAAGATCAAGAGCAGGTGAGAATCCAGAGCGAGGGGTCCAGGTGGAGGGAGAATATTAGAGGTGGGTAAAACGATCCGTTGAATGGGAAAAGGACTGCTGCCCAAAGAAGTGAGCATGGAGACGAAGGCAGCGGAAGAAGAGTTCAGCATCGTGCCGAGCCCGAAATTCATTGATATGAGAGCGTAAGGGTATGAAACTGAGTCCTTTGCTGAGCACTGAATGTTCAGCATCAGAGAGGGGAAGGTCAGGGGGCATGGTGAATACACGGCTGGGGCTGGGATTGGAAGACGGGATGAGGACAGAGGGATCGGCAGGGGTGGAGGTACCTGTTTCAGGTTCCTGCTGCAACTTTGGGAAAACCATCCCTAAGCAATGGCTAAGTAAAGAAAAGTAACATCTCACCACAATCAGTGCTGTTCCTAGGGCTCAATTTTCACCCTTGAGGCGGGTAGCAGGAGTCAGAAATATTCCTGATTTTGCGTGCCCTCCTTGGAAAAAGTGGCTCTGGAGGTGGGAAGCTTCATTGCCGAGAGGTGGGTGCAGATTGAAGTCAGGCCAGCCAATCTTGGAAACAGATTTAGGAGGCTGTCTTTTCATGACTCAGACCCTAAGGGCCACACTAGAAGTCACTCACAGTGACAGGAAGGGAGGAGACTTCATGACATTGTCATGTGAGTATATCGGCAGCCTGCCTGCCACATTTAAACAAATACTCAAGGGTCAATTAAGCTTGTTACCAAACCAGTTATCCCTGATAACATGCTGCCCAAGCCATAAAACGTTTGGCATGGGCAGATGGGCGGATTTGGGAAGCTCAATTTTTTTCACTAAAATGCTTAAAGGGTTGGAAAGAAGCGGGGGTCGCTCTTTGGGGGGTTGCCCTTTGCCAATTGCGGGGCAATCCACATTAGGTCGAAACTTCCCTTCCTTCCTACATGCTCCCTCCCTTAAATCCACCCCTTCCCCCACCCCTCTCCCTAACCTACCCAAACCCTCCTGGGCCAAGAACCCAGGCTTATCTGACCCATGGGCCTTGGTTGTCTTCTTCTTCTGCAGCCTGACAGTGGATACTGATGCCCTCCTGGTGCTGCCGGGACTGATGGAGCTTGCGGCCAATTGGATTGGCTGGCAGCTCCAGAGGGTGGGACTTCCTCCTCAATGAGGGGTGGAAGTCCCACTTGGCCCTCATTAGTCCGCCTGCAGCGCTTTATGGCTGTGGGTTGGGTTGGTGTGGAGCATGTTGGCTCCACACCAATGTTGTTTCTAGCGGGATGTGCCAGCCACGCCAGCGGGTTTGTTGGTGGTGGGTGGCCATAAAATTCTTCAAATAGCCTTCCCACTGTGCTCTCGCCTGCCCCAACCGCAGCACAATTTTACGATGGGACAAGCAAGGCCTAGGCCACCGCCCCACCGCCCGCCCCCCCGCCCTCCTACTGCCCCCTTGCCAATTAATAACCACTTACACCCAGCCTCAATTTTCAGGCTGGCAGGAGGAGTTCAGAGGCAAGGCAGGCCCAAAAATTGACCCCATTCAGGCCTTCGGCAGAGTTGCGTCCATCAGCAACCTCCTTCCGACATTGGGCGGCGCCCCCAAAAAGTCAACGCCCTGCGAGGCCTCCTCCCCACCCCAGCCTCTCCAGCAACGCCTATCCCCATCTACTCCCCGCACCCCCCCACCATCGTCCCAGGCCCCAGGCCTCACCTCCCCTCCCCACTCTGAGGCTCTTAAAATGTACTTGGTCCTGGACTCCCGGGACTTAGGGCAGAATTTTCAGTTCGGCGATCGGCAGGTCTGGAAACGGCCAGGGAATGCTTCAACAACAACGATCGGCGCCCGACCGCGATTTCACACCGGCTGGCCAACTAACACGTGCTGAAAGGCTCAGTATTGCTAGACTGGGCGCAGGAGGAGGGCGGGTGCTGACATAAGTGCAGGCGTGGAAGAGCACGGAATGAAAGCTCCCTGAAGGCAAGAGCTGCGACGGGGACCTGAAGAATTTAAAAGCAATAAAGGAAGATTTTAAAAACCGTGAAAAAGTGTTCACACATCAGAATCAGTCACTTGAACATATAAATTATGAAAATTCTGTCCATACATTTTTATTTCTTTATTATTTAATAGCAGAAACCTCACCCCTCCAATCCACCAATGAGGTTTCGTCAAAAATGCACTCTCCCTGGCAGATTTCGCCTGTCCACCAACTGTAAGGTTGGACCATGAAAAATTGGAGACTTGGAAAATTAATGTGTTTAACTGCCCTTTTAGCAGCAGGCACGCTTCTGATTTTCGCACATGCCCATCGACTGAAATATCGCTCGAGCGCAGGATGACATCGGGACACTTGCTGTTTTATGCTCGAGCAGATCAGGCACACCCCCAGACCAGAAGTCGCCCGACCCGACTTACCTTGAAATGACATGTGATGACATCGGCCAAGCATGCCGACATCAAGCAGTCGCGCAATAGTTCAGTCAGCAGGCATGCACCGCAGCCAGCAGCGTACCCGCTGACAATTATAAGGCCTATTAAGGCCATTAAGTTATCAATTGTCCTGAATTTTTCACAGCACGTTCAACCTAACGGTTGACAGGCAGGTGAAAAGGCCAAAACGACCTTTGCATTTTTTTCAAACCTCATCCACAAGCGGGATGAGGTTTCGAAAAGCAGATAGAAATGAAATAAAAACTATAATTTTTAATTAGTAACATGTCCCTGCTCAAGTGACAGAGTCACATGAGGGGACATGCTTTATTAATTTTTTCTGAGGCAGCTCCGTGCCTCTGGGAGATTATTCAGCACTCTCTTGCACGCTTGCAATATTTCATTTTGCGGGCATGCCTTAATTGGCCCGCCAGCGTGAAATCACGGTGCACTGTGGATCGCGGGCGGTGGTCGGCTTCCAGACCGCCCCCGTCAGTCCCACACGCCAAGGGCTAAATTCTGCCCTGAGGCTCTGGGGACTGCTTGCAATGCCAGTCCTGTCCACTGCAGCTTCTGGCACTGTTGAGACTAGAGAGCAGCCTGCCAAGCAGATTGGTTGGCAGCTCTCTAAGGCAGGACTTCCTTCCAAGTGAGGGGTGGAAGTCCCATCTCCAGCCAATTAACGCTTGCTGGAGTGTTAATTGTGTTTGCCGCTGACTCCTTGGATAGTGGGAAGGGAAACTTGACCAGCGGAAAAATCCTGGCCCTACTGTCTTACAACCAATATCAAGTTCCCATTCGTGGTTGAAGAAGTAAGAGATGGCTCTGATTTAGAGTGGGAGTGAGGAAAAATTGATAAACCCCAACAGGAGTAGATGGTGGTAAGTTTAATGGATGTCACAGTCATAATGTTCATAAAATATGATTTTTGATGTCAGAAATATGCTTAGGGTGTTCTTGATTTTTTTTAACATAATGATGCTTTGATTCTCAAATAAGTTTATGGATTTCGGATCCTCATGGGATTTTTACTTTTAATGATGAATGAAGTGTTCTGAAGGATTGAAAATGTAATTTATGTGAGACGTTTTGGTTATTACAGATGTTGTGTAGCTACAATAAGAGCAGACACTACTAAAAATCTCTCTGATCTGTTTGCCTTCCAGCTCTCTGTCAGCATTTGTCTGTGACCCTGATACGTTGTCCTCATGTCAAAATTCCTCTGTCTTATCCTCAGGACTTCCAGTTTCTAGGAATTTCTAATCAGCAAAGCAGTGGAAGGCACAGTAGGGCACCACAATCCATGGGGCAACATTGGGAGCACATTGCAGGAAGTCCCAAGATCTGTCTAAGCACCTGAATTCTCCCATCGACATGCCAGTGGGCTACTCAGTTTTAACTTGAGTGTAAATAGGAGCCTCACTGTAGCATTTCTCAATGACATTGGTGGTCCTGCTACATGATATTAGAACCCATGGTTGCATTGTTACTCTAGTCGTCAAAAAGCAAACCAGCAATTTGCTCTTGATTCTGAAAGAAGGCAGGGAAAGTGAACTGCCGAAAGATGAGCTAATCATGGCTGCCCCTTGCATGCTGGATATTGGTGTGTGGGAACCTATGCCTGTGGCCACACACTAATTCGGCTTTAAAGGAATGAAATCTCTTTTGGTTGACATAATGGATTGACCATATTGACTTGTATGGCTACATGATTGCAATCTGTAGCTCCATGCACTCATGGTAACCCAGCAATCCAAAAAGATTAATGGGCTGCTCACTCATTCATGTTGATCCTGCATAAAATGTTGTGAACTGGGATGCCGAGGCAATTGGCATTAATCACTTGCCTTATGCATGAACAGACAGCAAATTGAGTGAGCTGGAAGATGTTGCCTGTTGTCCCTTAGAACAACTCAGTAACCAGGAAATTAACTGCATAGATGACTTGCTGCATCATTATCAATGCTCTTCTGGATCTTGAGGAAGATTGCAGATCTTCCTGCAGGATAAAAGCTCCTCTGGGAATTTTAGGTTGAACTGCAGCTTCCTTATGCATAACTCCAGTCATACATTCATATAAGATTTTCCAGGCCTACACACCGTGGTCATTGGCTAATTGTGGGGTAGTCTGGATTTCCTGTGGCCCTCCCATATGAACCAAGTCTCCTCTCTTCTCCTCTTCTTTCAACACGCACATCACGGGGGAAATTCCCCACTGGGAAACCTATACGCAAGGTTACATAGGATATATGGTACAGAAACAGACCATACAGCTCAACCAGTCCATGCCAGTGTTTATTCTCTACTCGAGTCTCCTCCCATCTTTCTCATGTAGATTTACCATCATAACCCTCTACTTCCTTCTCCATCATATGCTTGCCTAGTTTCTGCTTGGATGTATCCATACTATTCACTTTAACTACTCCCTGTGGAAGCAATTGTACATACTTGGCTAAGAGCCCAGACATCTATTACTTTGTTGAAACAGCTGAGCCCCAGAGAAAATATTGTTTGATTGACAGCTATTTCTCTCTGATCAATTCTGTCAATTTCATATTTACACAAGATAAAGAAGCTTTGGGTGACACTTTTATAGAGTTATAGTAAAAGCAATTTTAATGAATGAATAACTTTTTAAAAGCTATTTTCATGTATACTATTGTTACAATAGGGTTCAGTGGCTCTGTACAGGGTGAATGGATATGGAAGTGCCATAGGTTCGCATGGAGGATATGAGAGGCCATGGGATGTCACTGGGGGGCATAGGTGGCAAGGGGGGTATGACAGGCCATGGGGAGGTGGATGGAGGTCATATGTTGGTACAGAAGGCATGAGGGGTCTTGGGTGGTGTGTGGAGGGGCATTGGATGGCAAGAGGGCATAGGTAAAACCTTTTGAATTTACCTTTCAATAGGTTCGTTCATCCAGACTATGGTTCATGACATCTGAGGAGCTATGAACCACAACCCCTTCAAAAGTTGGCCCAACTCCATGAAAAGTGTGGAGGGCTATGAGATCTCTATCCCCACAATGGAGTTGACGAAGTCAAGGGTGCAGGTTCGCAACCCAAACTCTTATCTGGTGCTGCTGAAAACTGGGGACACCGGGAATGGGGCTGGGAATCCTGGAATCGCATCCCGGCTGCCATTTTTAAATATCCACAGAGTCTCCCCAACTTCGCAAAAGTCCAGCCCATCGCGTTTCCTAAATATTCCCTTGTTGTAAGATTGCCTATTTGCTGTGCTTCGTTATCCAGGCTAAGTTGTAGTAGCAACAGATTGACTGAGAAAACAGCACAAGACAAACTGCAATAAAAAAAATATCTCCCTTTCGCAGCACAACTCCCATATAGGAGTGGGACAAGGATGAACAATAATGGAGAACAGGTCCAAACTGCTGATTAAATAAAGGAAACATTTTCTGATCTCTTGTGGGTTGAGGACAAATATCTGTGATCGGCCTGAAGCAGGTCAGACTCTTGTCATATAAATGCGCTGAGATAATGGGGTAGAAGTTCAAGGCACTTCCACCCATTTGGTGCATGGAAAAGGTGTGGCCAGGAATTCAAACTTAGTCGGGGTTGGGACACTTTGACCTCTCCTTCGATGTCATCTGGCGCAATATTGCAGGCAACCTGTAAATGAGTGACCTGATTGCTTGCCTGAAATAGGCGTTAAGTTGCTTAAATAAATAAATTGGGTCGTATGCTGCTGTAAGTCTTTGATTGCAAATTTCAGTTACAAATTGGCGGAGCATGTACCATAGATACTTCGCCTTGTTGTTCGGTGCTGAACAGCGTAGCGGCTTTCCTTAAAGGGGTTGCTCAAATAAATGGCTCACGTAATTCTATGATCTGGGAGAAGCAGGAGCAGGTCTAACAAGAAAAAGGACGTTTAAGTATTCTTGTCACAGTAAATCCTTTTTTGCAGAAAATAAAGCACTCACAATGACAGTTCATCAGAAATCTTCGATGTTTCAGTGATTGTGACGGAATTAGGATCAGCCCCAGAGTTTGGGAAAATTTACCAGCAAGCCCAGATCCTTCAGAAAATAATGGAAAATAGCAAATTAAATGCTCTGAACAAGGACAGCCTGCGACTATACAAGTGTTTCACTGATGTAATAAAGCTTATATTCATAAAGCATCTATAACATAATGAAATGTTCCAAGCCGTTTCACAAGAGCATTATGAAACAAAGTATGACATTGAGCCACTTTTTTTATTCATTCGTGGAATGTGGGCATCGCTGGCTAGGCTAACATTTATTGCCCATCCCTAATTGCCCTTGAGAAGGTGATGGTGAGCTGCTTTCTTGAACCGCGGCAGTCCATATAGTGTAGGTATATCCACAGTGCTGTTAGGGAGGGAGTTCCAGAATTTTGACTCAGCCATAATGAAGTCATGTTGACATATTCCCAAGCCAGGGTGGTGTGTGGCTTGGAGGGGAACTTCCAGGTGGTGGTGTATCTGCTGTCCTTGTCCTTCTAGATGGTAGCGACCATGGGTCGTGAAAGGAGCTGCCTAAGGAGCCTTGGTGAGCTCCTGCAGTGCATCTTATAGATGAATAAGGAGATATTAGGCCAGGTGACCAAAAGCTTGGTTAAAGCTTTAAGTTTTAAGGATTGTCTTAAAGGAGGAACTTGAAATAGAGAGGTGGAAAGGTGTAAGGAAGGTATTCCAGAGCTAGGCAACAATGGTGGTGCAATTAAAACTGGGGATGCACAGATGCCAGAATTAGAGTGCAGATATCTTGAAGGGTTGTGGGGTTGGAGAAGCTTGCAGAGATAGTGAGGGGTGAGGCCACAGAGGAATTTGAAAACAAGGATGAGAACAAGATGTTACTTGACTGGGAGCAAATGTAAGTCAGTGAGCACGAGGTGATGAGGGGCAGAACTTGCTGTGAGTTAAGACACGGGCAGCAGAATTTGGGTGACCTCAAGTTTAAGGGGGGGTAGAATGTGGGAGACCAGTACTTTGGAATAGTCGAGTCAATAGGTAACAATGATGTGGATGATGGTTTCAGCATCAGGTGTTCTGATATAGCAGCAAAGTCAGGTGATGTTACAAAAGTGGAAATAGGCTGTCCACGAATAGGAAGTTAGAAGGTAGTGGAAGCTCATCTTGAGATCAAATATGACACCAAGGTTGCGAACAGAATGGCTTAATGCCAGATTGTTGCCAGAGAGAGGGGATGCAGTCAGGAGCTAGAGAACAGAGTTTGGAGCAGGGACTGAAAACAATGACTTCAGTCTTCCCAATATTTAATTGGAGGAAATTTCTGCTCATCCGATACCAGATATCAGATAAACAGTCTGATAGTTTAGCAACGATGGAGGTGTGGAGTGAGATGGTGGTGAGGCAGAGCTGGGCATCATCAGCTTACGTGTGAAACCTAACGATGTGCCTTCAGATAACCTTGTCATGAACTCAAGAAATACACAATCAGGTCGTCGCACTAGCTCATAGGAGCATACTAAGTTAAAGTCTGGATTTCATAGCAGTCCATTGCAAATACTTTGTTGATGGAGTTTCAGTACAAAAATTAAAAGAATCCCTTTTCCCCAATCCTTGAACTTTAATATACTATGAACTTAAATTTACAAAGAGGTAAATGATAACAAACCCTTCATAAAATAAGAGCAAATATGGGAAAAGTCTGATTAAATAAAATCAGTGGGCCCTGGAAGTCTGACTATAAATAAAATCCTAATAGGATGTGGAAATTAAACAAATATTACTTGTTCTTCTGGTAGGATTGATGCTCATTGTGTCTCTTGGAAAACTACAACTTCTTGAATTATTTATGGAGCAAAGCAATTTGGGAGAGCTAAGGTTAAAATTACAGTTAAGGAACTGTTTTGTTGATCTATAAATCAGCAATTGGACTTTGTTGTCAGTGATTTGTGCTGTTTTTGGGTGAACTTGGAGGTAACCCATGGGTAGATATTCTGAATTTTCATCTAATTTGCTTTGAGATGTGAAAAGATGAGGACCCACTATGAGAAATAATAAAATGTAGAAGAAGATCATCTAAATTTGATTAAAGCCCTTCCACATAAGGACAACTGATTTGCATGGTAAGTGCTGGATAAAATGATCTCCCAAATTAGGAATATCAAAGCAAGTGCATTTGGAGCTACCAATTTTTGTGCTCCTCTATATTGATCTGAAATGTCCCCCGAGTTACAAGATGGCAAGTCTGTAAATGCAAAGGGCTGGATTTTATGCTCCCTCCAGGGTTTGAAGCAAAAGACAGACAATGGTCAGGAAAGCATAATTAGTTTTACAGTGATCAACTAGTACTATGTTTAACGGGTGATCCTTGCATTATCCAATTGATTATTTAATCAATTAAAACGTTGAAAGGGATTCCACCTTGTACTTTACTCTCCTTATGCAGGTCTCATTATGAATTATATTAATTGCCTTAATAGTTATTTATACAAATTTGTTGATGTGATAAAAATTGACGTTTAATTTACACTATGTGCTTTTACACTTTGGACAAATTATGCAGATAAGTAGTTCAACATTCTTCAAAATAAAAGAGAAAAACTGTGACAAAATTCCAATTAATTTGTAACATTTAAATTAGTGATAAAAGATAAAAATTCAGAAACTAGTAATTAAGTTTAAAATATTCAAAAGTGTCATGTCTCAGTGTCTGAAGAATATTTAATTTCCATTTTTGTTCAGCACTCCATCTATAACAACCTGAAGCTTGACAGGTCTATTAATTTCAAGGCTCAGGGATACCTATTAGTACAAAACATGGAAAAATACCATTAATCATTTATTTTAATTTTGCATTTCTGTCATTTTCATAGCAGGTTATAGAATTGCAATGACACAATAATGTCCCTGGTCTAACTGTGTGAAAGAGTACTTGGAACACTGCAATTAAAGTAGAGTCTGAAGTTCATTACTTCTGATTGCAGTGATATAATGTGATTAGATTTAGCACATTTTGATGCAACTGTCCTTGAAAACAAATTAAAGTTATCATCTAATGTTTCTTTCAGAAAGCACCATCTGCATTTGGTGATATAAAAGTGGAGATCAGCAGATCCAAAATAATAATATTAACTTCAGAAGCGATGTGATAGTGAAGACAATCAACCATTTCACTTCTAGTTTCTTTTAGTATTATCATTACCCTTCTAGACGTTATTAAAGCTAATTATTGCACAGTAGGCCAAAAGTAATTACAGTAGTACAAAAATCCAAAAGTAATATATATTTAAATTGAACATTGTACACATATTACTCTAAATTACCTAGGAATAATAATATGACAATTACTCACAAGTAAATTTGTAATGAACATTCAGTTTTCTCTGATAGATCTCAGTGTAATGCATTTGGATAAGCGAGACCCTTTTCTTGAAGGGTTCATTTAAATTAAGAAAATAACAATAAGGAATAAAAACATAACAATGAAGATGAAACATGACGATAGAATCGCAGCAAAGTGAAGTATGCATCAAAAATGTATGTACTGAATGGATAAGGACCTGTAGCTAACCAATCATCTAAGGTGATGGGGATGAAAATGCCAATATGATCACAATGCTGAACATCTGGTGAAACAAATTATTCCCATCTCCAATCGGCAAAACCTCTACAGCCACATTAGAAACAATAAGTATTTAACTATTTTAAGAGTTAACATTCAATTCACCAAAAACTGTGCACTGACATGATTATCATTACAAATATTTAAAAACCTTAATGATTTTAGGTTCATCCTGAAAAAGACAATTTGGGGAAAAATTGATTCCCTTTGCATTAAGAATTATGAGAACAATTGCTTCATATTTTTTAAATAATCTGTGCCCTGTATAATTTTGATTGTATCTGCATTGACTGTGCAAGGCATTGTGTGGCCAAATTACTGAGGCAAGTATCTCTCTTTATTCCAGTATAACTCAGGGGATGAATGAACATTTAATTTTATATTGTGGATGTTAGTGCTATTTCACTGCCTAGCACAGTGCATTATGTATCATACCGTATAATAATGCTGAGATCATAAATGATACCTTGTATCCTGATTTCCCCAAAAATTGCCAGAAGTGCAGTGTATAACTGGTTGAATGTGTTCAAAAATGTTTTTTTTAATTCATTTATGGGATGTGGGTATTTCTGGCTAGGCCAGTATTTATTGCCCATCCCTAGTTGCCCTTGAGAAGGTGGTGGTGAGCTTCCTTCTTGAACTGCTGCAGTCCCTGTGATATAGGTACACCCACAGTGCTGTTAGGAAGGGAGTTCCAGGATTTTGACCCAGCGACAGTGAAGGAACGGCGATATATTTACAAGTCAGGATGGTGAGTGGCTTGGAAGGGAGCTTCCAGGTGGTGATGTTCCCACCTATCTGCTGCCCTTGTCCTTCTAGATAGTAGTGGCTGTGGTTTTGGAAGGTGCTGCCTAAGGAGCCTTGGTGAGTTTCTGCAGTGCATCTTGTAAATGTTATACACTGCTGCTACTGTGTGTCAGTGGTGGAGGGAGTGAATGTTTGTGGAAGGGGTGCCAATCAAGCGGGCTACTTTGTCCTGGATGATGTCAAGCTTCTTGAATGTTGGAGCTGCACTCATCCAGGCAAGTGAAAAATATTTCATCACATTCCTGACATGTGCCTTGTAGATGGTGGACAGGCTTTGGAAAGTCAGGAGGTGAGTTACTCTGACCTGCTCTTGCAGTCACAGTATTTATATGACTAGTCCAGTTCATGTTCTGGTCAATGGTAACCCCCAGGATCATGATTGCGGGGGATTCAGTGACGGTAATGGCATTAAACATCAAGGGGCGATGGTTAGATTCTCTCTTGCTGGTTACAGTAGACATCCCCCATTTATTATTGTGACCTAAATAACAGAGACAATAGCTATCAGCACCCAAAGGTTACAACTACATTGAAGAAACACCATATTTTAGGTCTCTTGGAAAATTAAATGCATAATTTTTTGTGACTTTCTTGAGTAGGATATATAACATTGTTACTGTATCAACCTTATGTTGATGATAATGGAATTCCAGATATCTGTATGGCAAACAGGTACATTTTGTCTATAAGTTCTTCAACTGTGACCATTTCTTTCATCTAAAGATACTGTTAACAACTTGAACGTATGTATTTGGTATTTACAGGTATACATTCTTAGAAAATTTGGATTTAAAATCAATATGCAGTCTTATCCATTGTTCTTTCTTTTTGCACTGATTGGTAAAGATAAAGTGGACTTTGTGAACGTTAGATTGAGATCATGAAATACATTTTTGGTAGTTAATCTGTATTTTCAGGTTTTAACTATGATTGGGAAGTTGACACAATTCTTGAAAGATCCCCGTGGGGTGGGTGTTAGCTGTTTTCAATTAGTTAAAAGTAAAATGGTCATTAATGTGAAATGAATAACTGAAAAACTGGGGACTCACTTATAACTGAATATAAGAATTATCATAATAAATGTTTAATGCATGTATATGTTGCAGCACCATCTGAAAAAAAATCTATGGAAATAATGGGCAGGATTTTCAGCTCGGCATGCAAGCGCACGCCCAACTCACACAAGTGTAAAATATTGGGTGATGACGTTCGGCAAGAATCCCAACCTCATCGTGCGCTTATGTGATATTTCAGTCAGCAGGCGTGCGTGAGAGTCGGCAGCATGCCCACCAACAATTAAGAGGGCTGTTAAACCCATTGGTCAATTAATTGAAGTGAATTTTTCCCTGCCCATCCAACCTTATGGTTGGTGGGCGGGCAAATAGGCCAAGCAGCCTTTCAATTTTTGAGGAAACCTCATCCACAGGAGGGATGAGGTTTCCGATGTCAATTTAAAATAAAATAAAAATGTTTGTGCAGCATTTTTGCTATCCACACGATAGGGTGATTGAGTCTGCTGTGTGTATATTTTTTCAGGATTTTAAAAAACTTTATTGATTGATTTAAAATCCTTCAGCTCCCTGAGGCAGCTCTATGCCTTCAGGGAGTTTTCACTGTGCGCTCTCCCATGCCTGCACAGACTTCAGCGCTTGCCCCCCTTCCCCCCCCAACCCAGGCAGCACTGAGCCTCTCAGTGCGCATTTCACGCTGGCTGGCCATTAATTGAACAGCCAGTGTGAAATCGTGGCCAGGGCCCGATCGCAGGCGGCATACTGTAGCGCAGCTACTCCCAGGCCTGCCCGCTGGGTACGCCCAACAAGGGAAAAATCCTGCCCAGTGAGTAAAAATCTTGCTCACTTGGGCATGTTAAAAATTAAACTTAGGTTTTTTTCTAAATATTGAAAGTTATTAATCATGAAATGGCTTATCTATGATTCATTCTCTTGGTTAAACACTTGAGGGCTACATTAATGTCTTTGCTTTCATGTGCTTTCAGAAAAGTAGCCATTTTATACAGGCAACAAAGTCAAGTGAAAATTCATAAGATTCCAGCATGCTGCAATGGTGTAACTAGACGATGTGTCATTTTATTTTTCCTAATTAAAAATGATTTTATGCAGATACCGTCCAGGTTATTTCCTTTATCGACAAAACCACAGCTGACATATCTATACATACAAGCCAAAGAGTCATTTTGAAGATTTCAATCTGCAGTTAATAAGGACACATTCTGTGTTTAATTACCAACCAAAGCACATGCATTTTGTCAAGCAATTGCAGGATAATGAGATGTTTGAGCAAGAAAGAAAGACTTGCATTTATGCAGTGCTTTTCATGACCACTAGACAACTCAAAGAGCTTCACAGTAAACTAAGCACTTTTAAAGCCACTTTCGGAAAGTAGGAAACACGGCAGCAAATTTGTGCATAGCAAGCTCCCAGTGTGATTATGACCAAATAATGGGTGGAATTGTCCCAGATTTGTACTAAGTGCAGTAGTGTGCAGGTAAAACGATGTTTTATCCGTTGGCTGCGATAGTGGGTTTTCACACCGTATCGTCCCAAACCCACCGCATTATTATGCATCCGTGGGAAACACGCCATTTCCGTGGAAGGCGGGGTCTCATTCACCCACCCACCATCACCTCGCTGCATCATCACGTCGGGCGCCATATTTAAAGTTGAGTCACGTGCACCACATCTTAGTGCTTCCAGCCCATGACTGCTGCAGGAAAGATGTCCACAAAAGGCTACAGCCCCCAGGTTTAGTGATGAGTCACTGGAATGTCTTTTGGATGCCGAGGAGGCCCGCTGTGATGTCCTCTCCTCCTGGTCTGGCCACAGGATGGGCAGTGGCATGACCAACCAGGCTTGGGAGGCAGTGGCAGCAGTGGTCAGTGCCAACATTCTTCAACTCACACACTCACAAACCCATCACACATCCACAGGGATCTCAATTACTGCGGGTTCAAGGGACATCACCATTCACTCTCTCACACTCACTGTCATTATCCTCATCCCATCCATGGGACCACTCACCACCCACACATCTCAGGTATACTTATCATCTGGCCTGGCAGGTATCCTGCTTATACTCTCTCCATCTGTATTCATGCAGGACAAGCTAGCACACAACAAGATGGTGAGGTCGCAGACCGGTGGAAGAATGCCTGAAATCAAGGTCCTCACGTACTTTGAAAATAGAGCCATCCAGCTGACCAGCGATGACCTAGACCAGTCCTCTACTGACAGTGAGGTCAGCAGTGCTCTACCAAATGAGGGTCCAGCAGTGTAACATCCATCAGACAACCATGCTGTGAATGATGTGTCCTGTTTCACAGGCCACTACCATGCACTAATTACCTCTCCTTGCTTCCACAGGCACATCTGGGAAACAGCCGATGGAGTCCAATCAAGCCCTGAAGAAACCTCTGAAGAGGAATCTGAAGACACCCTCCCTGAATCACAGCGCTCACCCACACCCTCCGCCAGCCCGGAGAGAGACATCTAGGTGGGACCTAGCTTTAGAATAGCCTCGGGATCACAATCTGGTGAGTACATCGCACTGTCTGATCCACAGCAGGTGACGTCAGGGACCTCTCTGGTGTCCGGCACTCAGAGGACTGCTGGAGTCCAGAAATTTGCTGAGTCCAAATCAGATGATGAGCCTCTGGAATCGTTCACTTTGCTGGACCTGCAAATGCAAGCTCAGGAACATCAGGAAGGGATGTCCACTACACTCCTCAGATTGCAAGGCATGGTGGAGGAATCCGTCCGTCTTCAGGCTGAGGTGATAATGTCATCATGCCAACGCACCAAGGTCAATACTGGTAGGATGGCGGCCACCAGGGAATCCTTGGTCCAGGACATCAGTTCTGCACTGCTGGACGGACTGAACTCCGACAGTGTGTACACGAGAGGGGTGGAGAGGGGTGCCGGACAGCTCGACTTCACTCCAGCTACCCCTTCGCCTCAAGGAGTTAGTCACAGGCCCTTGGGCACCCATAGGGAGGAGGATAAGCAGATGCACACCCCAGGGCCATCCATCCAGGTGACTCTGGGAGTGTCCAACCCATCTGAATTCCCACTTTCTGTGACCTCAGCAGCTCCAGCTCCACAGGCCCAGGAGGGTGTCACTCCCACATAGCACGACTCCAAAAGCAGGCTGGGGCCCTCCAGGTATTGGCTCTCCAGAGGATGCCCGCCAAGGTCATCACAGATTGGGTGTTGCAGTCAGCAGGGTGTTTCCACCTCCGCGTGTATGTCCAGGGAGCAACAGGACATAACAGCAGGGTTAGGAAAGTTAAGAAGATGTAATTGCACAGCCTGGGCACAGGTATTAATCACTTGTACATACTGTTCTCTATTGTCATTATTGATGGATGATCCAGCAGGGGGACGGACGATTCCGGCATGGCTGGCTTACTAATGCTATGCAGATGTATTACAATGAGGTTTCTGATGTCTGATGGCAGGAAATGCGGCCCGCCATTGGCGGGCTGAGCGGACGATTGCGAATTGATTTCACGCCACCATAAAACCGATCGCGCCATATTGCCCGCTCACACCGCCAGAGAGTGTGGAAAATCCTGGCCAATGTGTTTTTGTTATATTAATTGAGGGATAAATATTGGCCAGGACACTGAGGTTTAACTCCCCATCTCTTCTACAAAAGAGTATCCTGGGATCTTTATGTCGACCTGAGAGAGCAGACAGGACACCCACAGCTTCCAACCTGATAGTCGCCCAACCTCAGACGGCCCGCTTCTATCCACAAAAAATCCACAAACAGAACTGCCCCGGTAGACCGATCGTCTCAGCTTGCTCCTGCCCCACAGAACTCATTTCTCGTTATCTTGACTCCCTTCTCTCTCCCCTTGTCCAGTCCCTTCCCACCTACATCCGTGATACCTCTGACACCTTACGTCACATCAACAATTTCCAGTTCCCTGGCCCCAACCGCTTCCTCTTCACCATGGACGTCCAATCCCTCTACACCTCCATCCCCCACCAGGATGGTCTGAGGGCCCTTAGCTTCTTCCTTAAACAGAGGCCCGAACTATCCCCATCCACCACTACTCTCCTCCGTCTGGCTGAACTTGTTCTCACACTGAACAATTTCTCCTTCAACTCCTCTCATTTCCTCCAAATAAAAGGTGTGGCTATGGGTACCCGCATGGGCCCCAGCTATGCCTGTCTCTTTATGGGATATGTGGAACATTCCTTGTTCCAGTCCTACTCCGGCCCCCTTCCACAACTCTTTCTCCGGTACATCGATGATTACTTCGGTGCTGCTTCATGCTCTTGTCGGGACTTGGAAAAATTTATTAATTTTGCTTCCAATCTCCACCCCTCCATCATTTTCACGTGGTCCATCTCTGACACTTCCCTTCCCTTCCTTGACCTCTCTGTCTCAATCCCTGGTGATAGACTGTCCACCAATATCCATTACAAGCCCACCGATTCCCACAGCTACCTCGACTACAGCTCCTCACACCCCGCTTCCTGTAAGGACTCCATCCCATTCTCTCAGTTCCTTCGCCTCCGTCGCATCTGCTCTGATGATGCTACCTTCAAAAACAGTTCCTCTGACATGTCCTCCTTCTTCCTTAACCGAGGTTTTCCACCCACGGTCGTTGACAGGGCCCTCAACCGTGTCCGGCCCATCTCCCGCGCATCCGCCCTCACGCCTTCTCCTCCCTCCCAGAAACATGATAGGGTCCCCCTTGTCCTCACTTATCACCCCACCAGCCTCCGCATTCAAAGGATCATCCTCCGCCATTTCCACCAACTCCAGTATGATGCCACCACCAAACAAATCTTCCCTTCACCCCCCCTGTCGGCATTCCGTAGGGATCGCTCCCTCCGGTACACCCTGGTCCACTCCTCCATCACCCCCTACTCCTCAACCCCCTCCTATGGCACCACCCCATGCCCACGCAAAAGATGCGATACCTGCCCCTTCACTTCCTCTCTCCTCACCGTCCAAGGGCCCAACCACTCCTTTCAAGTGAAGCAGCATTTCACTTGCATTTCCCCCAACTTAGTCTACTGCATTCGTTGCTCCCAATGTGGTCTCCTCTACACTGGAGAGACAAAACATAAACTGGGCGACCGCTTTGCAGAACACCTGCGGTCTGTCCGCAAGAATGACCCAAACCTCCCTATCGCTTGCCATTTTAACACTCCACCCTGCTCTCTTGCCCACATGTCTGTCCTTGGCTTGCTGCATTGTTCCAGTGAAGCCCAACGCAAACTGGAGGAACAACACCTCATCTTCCGACTAGGCACTTTACAGCCTTCCGGACTGAATATTGAATTCAACAACTTTAGGTCTTGAGCTCCCTCCTCCATCCCCACCCCCTTTCTGTTTCCCCCTTCCTTTTGTTTTTTTTCCAATAAATTATATAGATTTTTCTTTTCCCACCTATTTCCATTATTTTTAAATATTTTTAAATCTTTTATGCTCTCCCCACCCCCACCAGAGCTATACCTTGAGTGCCCTACTGTTCATTCTTAATTAGCACATTCGTTTAGATAATATCACCAACTTTAACACCTATGTGTTCTTTTGTTCGGTTGTTTGTGACGTCTTTTGATGATCTGCTTCTATCACTGCTTGTTTGTCCCTACAACCACATCAACCCCCTCCACTTCTCTCTCTCTCTCTCTCTCACTCTCCCCCCCCCAACACAACACACACACACCTTAAACCAGCTTATATTTCAACTCTTTCTTGGACTCGAACTCAAGTTCTGTAGAAGGGTCATGAGGACTCGAAACGTCAACTCTTTTCTTCTCCGTCGATGCTGCCAGACCTGCTGAGTTCTTCCAGGTAATTCTGTTTTTGTTTAGGACATTTGAACATCTCATTTGAAAGACGACACCTCTAACAGTGCAGCATTGGAGTGTCAGCCTTGATTTTTGTGTTTAAGTTCTGGAGTTGGACTTGAATCCAGAACCATCTGACTCTGAGACGAAAGTGTTGTCAGTTGATTCACAGCTGACTCGTTGATACTCTGTACAGCAAGAGTAGAATGAAAGTTAAGTTGTAAAAATCTAACAATTAAAGCTGTGTATTTTCCTTTGGTAGGAATGCATTTTCCCTTACCTCTCGATTTGCTGTAATGATGTTTGTAACAGATGTTTTTCTTAATACTCTGCAAAGTGAACTTGCAGCAAGGGCTGTTGTTAACTGGATATGTAAACTTTAGTAGAAAGGAATTTCCTGAAGTAATTTCATTTGAAAGAAATTCAATGAAAATGTAAATCCATTCATACCATTATTATGAAGTAACCCTTCCCATGATCTGATAATGTGATGTTAGTTCATTCTTAGTTCTGCCTGTCTCTGCAAAGAAGAAACTACTGTACATTGCAGTGTATATGTTGACCTTTGAAGCCTCAAAAAAATTCATCCAAAAGCAGGGGTCGACTTACACACCGAGTATGAAATATGGTGTTGGTGTCAGTGGTCATCATTTTGAAATGTAAAAGAAAACAGAAAACAGGTAACTTAAATTAAGTCAATGTGAACATTTTATTGAATTAATTAATTCTAGAAGGATATCTTTAACCACAATCAAAGTATTTTTTAAACTGTCAAACTCATTGTCTTCAGCATCTGGCACAGGGTCACTTTGGCTATGGAATCATCGTAAGGACCCCTCTTTGGATAGATTTGCCACCTTTGGTTTCAGAATCATTCCACCACAACAAATCATCTTCCCCTCCATCTATTGAATTGGATATTATGCATTTTTGAACAATCTGATGACAGTTTATGCACTAATAGCATTCCATGATTTGATGATGAAACCACACAGAACATCATATGGGGCAGCACATAAATTTCCGCTCTTTGTGAAGGTTTTTTTCATCCACCTACTCCATTTGGCATGAACATGGTCCTTGAATAGCTTGTTGAGTCACATATCTAAAGGTTGAACTACGGACATAACAGCCCCGGTATAACTACAATTTGAGTGTTTATTCGTGGTTGGTCTCATTGGTTATAGGGGATCTGAGCATGTCCCACACTCATAAGCTGCACTCTTTGCATAGACCACAGGGACACCTATTCCACACATTATCAACCCAAGCTCCATCCTCATCCATCCAAAAATGTTCTGGATATGTACAAAACAGTTTTCCGCATGATTTTACATTTGAAATTACCATAGGCTTTAATCGGCCAAGCGGGCTGGTTCACCATGAAGTGTGTCAAGTCCTGTGATTTTCACTAGACCTATTTTCAAACCTTTCCACTCTAAAGCTTTGTTGCTGGACGTATCAAAATTCATGGGCATTTCATCCACGTTGCTGCAGTGGTACAAAGGGTATTCGTGTTTTTGTGGCTGTCTGATGATGAACGGCTGGAAACTGGTCATTTGGGCATTGGTGTCTTTTGTTCCGAGCACTCCAGATCTTCTGCCACAACATGGGATATTCTCATTTCATAAAACAGCTACACCACCTGTTGCTCTGAAATCCTTGCTGGATTCAAAGTTTGATTTGGCTCACTTAAGTGTGCATTTATGCATTGCATTTCTGCTGATGATGGCTGGGATTTTATTGGGCCAATGGGAGCCTCGCCCACCAGTTGGAGAACAAGTAAGTAACTCCCATCAGCTCCTTGGGGATGCCTGATGGAATCAAGTGGCCTTGAGGCACTTAAGTGGCCATGTCAGTCCTTCCTTGCATCCTTAGGTCCTTAGGTTCCTTCAGTCCCCAGTGGCGGAGGTCCTATCTGCTGAGAGCTGCCAGCCAATCAGAGTCTGGCAGCTCCTCACACTGCCAGTGTGACATCTGGCCACAGGTGAGTGAGAGTGGGAAGGGGATTGCAGGCTGGGGGTCACAGGAGAGAGATTATCAGGGGAGTCGGAGGCAAGGGCTTGGGAGTAGATTTCACCAGCCACCCCCCCTTCCCAATGCCGGATTCCCTGACTGGGCGCAGAGTGCCTGATAGCAAGGGCTTCCCCTCCCCCAACACTCCTCGGGATACCAATAAAAAATCCCAATAGGGTTTGCTGAGGGTTTCCAGGGCTTAGGAAAGCCGTGCAGCCTCTATTCAATTCCTGAGCTATGACTAAATTGCTCATTAATGAGCCAATTCTCCATAATCAGCATCCTGGAATCCCAAGTCAACTCCTTCTGCCCTACTGCAACCACAGTGGAGGATGGGGACCTGATCAAGTGGGCTGCTGTGTACTGGATAGCCTTTCATCGGAAATGCACCCATCATCCTCTCTCAGGTGCTCCCCCACCACTCACTACACCAGTGCTGTTGTTAGTGCCACCGCAGCCATCTTCAATGTCCTTAATGTAATGTCAGAAGCCTTCCAGCTCCCACAATGCAGCCACTGGGATAGGAGCATTAGGATAGGTAGAAGGCAGAAACTAAGAAGTTGCTCAAGGATGATTCGTAATTATTCCTGTTAATTATTGTGCACAAATGGAAAAAGCTGCCTAAGTAATTTATTTCTCTGGATTTGGTGTTGGTGTGACCTCACTTCTACTCTATGTTTTAAGATAGGCGTAGTGCCAGTCTCTGGCTTGGTGCTCACGAGGTTCAAATCATGGGATGGTGCATGTTCAGGAAGGCTGCCCTCCCTTTCCTGAAGTCACACAGAAGTTTTGAAATGAAAAATAAGGTTAAGGGTTAGCTTGTGGTGTAAAGGGTGAACAAAAAGAAGTGGCTGGTGAAAGCATCTATGGTTTGTTATTTCAAGTATGTCATGTGTCATAGAAGTAAAAAAGGAAAAAGAGCATAAGGCATGAAGAATCCCTGTGCAACACCCAAAGATCTTCAGAAATAGAGGTTTGATCGCTACTACTTTATACTTTAATTAATGTTATTTAAATGGTATTTAATACTTTAATAATAAAATATTTGCCCCTCCATAAAAAAAGACTACTTACTTCCGCTTATGAAAAACTCCCACTCACTGGATGTAATTAACTTTCCAGCTTTATAGGAGTTGAACAGTTGTTTGTGGGAATGCAGGCTGGCTTCTCTTTCTGTCTCTGATCTGTTCTTGATCCTTCCTCTGTGGTACACTCTCCACATATACCATATTGCTCTTAGTAATATTGCATCAGACAACAGTAGTCTTCAAAAACTCTATTTTGAACACTGAACATGAAAGCAAATTTGCTGTAAAAAGCTGCTGGTTACAGTTGTGACAATTGTGGATCCAGTTTGTTTTCCTTGATCCTTAAGGTTATGGTTGATCATTCTTGCTATACAGATCATTAATAATCTCTTAAGAACTGCACACACCTCTTGTGCTTTTTTATCCTGTAGCTCTTTCTACACTTTGATGAAAAGACAACAGACTTAGAGAAGCTTGCTCTTCTGCCAAGTGGCACAACACCAGATGGTACATGTGAACCTAGGAACATTTGGATTTGCAGTGTGCTGAAAGCAATTTTCTGTGCAACTTTTTAGGCTTGAAAAATAAACGTTTAATAACCTAGAATGTCACCTCACAAAGAATTTTAGGAGAAATTCAACTCCCCAATACTTCAGTTGGTAAAACAAACACGTAACTGAACTGTATAGGCTGTAAGATCGTATTGAGCAATGGGTTACCCTATTTCAGGCGAGTGACAGGGAATGCTGCAACTGGTTTCTGTGCCCCAAAGCTAGGTAAGGAAACATCAGTTAGGGATCCCACTCTTGACTGTTATCCGTGTGAACAATGAAGGTGGGATTCAGATCAAAATTCATGCCTCCATAGTTGAATACCTTGTTAACATTCAGTGTGTAGTGATTCACATTAAGTACAGCCACATTTGTGGTATATCAAGGGTCGTTAATTGCCTGTGGGATCTTACCCCATCAGGAGTCTCAAAGGAAAGTCACTGTAGTCCCAGAGAATCATAGGCTTGCTCTCCCATTAAAGAGAGACAACTGGTTGTGAGTTTAACCTGAGAGCCACCACACCTCAGGTGAGGGGTGAGGTTGAGAAGGCGGGGCGCTATTGGCATCACTGATCACAAACTAGCTATCCAGCTAACTGAGCTAACTGACCCCCTAGGAGTCTATGTCTTCAAGGGAGATGGAGGGGAGAAAATTGCCAAATAAATTGTGTGAGTGTTTGTTTCTGACAGATCATTACTGGCTCTTTCAAAGTTTGATCATGTTTTGGTTTAACTGCTACAGTCTATTTTCCACATAATGGAATACATTAAGAAACTACTGAACTGATCAGCATTGGCTTTTCTTCTCTAGTTAGTAACAGTGAAGAGGAGGCTGATGATTACTGTGTGATTGATATCTTTTGTTTGACTTCAGTCACCAAAGAAATATGTTGAATTGTATTTGAAACAGGCCCTCGTTGCTTCATTGGCTTAAGGCAAGATGTGACCTTTTTATTTAATAATGAGAATCATCTATTATCTAAAAACAGTTCCAATGGTCACAGAGAAAATGCCAGCTTTTAATTAGCTTAAAGCATAACAAGCCCTTAAAAATGTCTTGTTTGATTTAATTTTATGTTTGAGAAAATTGCAGAAACAAAGTGTGAAGCACAGTATCAGATACTAGAAAAGACATATGGATAATTTTGGTGAAAAGCAATTATTAAAGAGCAAATATACTTAAATAAGATTTTATCTCATGCATGACCTATGTGAAGTGAAATATTAAAAATGAAACATTGCATATCCATATTATGGTCTTTTTGCACAGGCTAAGTTAATTTAACTGATTAAGATGGTAATTGCATTGAAGTTGTTAATGTATTGTAGTTCTGTATGTTACTTTGTTTGAATTTCTGGAACATTAAATGGCGACAGGATCTTGGTTGACGGTAACTTTGACAAAGTGGTACTGAGTTTAGAGGTTGCTTGTATCACAAGTATATGGAAAGCATTGATGGATTGTCACCGGGCAAGTTGATATATGCACATACTGTTTATATAATCTTCAATAAATCAACTGTTGCTTGCCTTTAAGGTATGAATTTTAAAAATTCATTTTTTTCTTTTTGCTAAATTGTCATTCATTGCTTTTCAAAATTGCTTAAAACACCATTTAATCTGATTCCATCTTCATAAATGTCACCTTCAAATTAAATTATTGCCATATAGTATTATATGTTGGTGTCGGCACCTCAATGGGCAATATGGTTTAGCAATTCTTCATTTCACAGCCTTCGTGGGCAGTACTACATGTCTGAAACAACACTTAATATCTTCAGGGCAAAAGTGGGGCCTACATGTTATACATAAAAAATGAGTCCTTTCTACTTTTAATTTCCCACAATTGCTATACTTCTTCCTTTAGAGTGGAGAAAACCACTGGTGATAACTATTAGTGATCTATTGAAGCAGATTGCCAGAACATGTAATCCTGGGCTGGGGAAGGGGCACTGGCCTTTTAAGTTGCTGCATCCTATACACCCCCAAAAATTGGCCTCTCTACTACAAGCTGGAGCACAATCAGGAACCTGGAGAGTTTTAAATCCTGAACAATGAGGACATGTGAATGTGAGGGTCAGACAAAGACAAATACAAAGCTACACTTTACAATCCAATGTTGGTACAGTAGTGGTGTCACACCAATGGAAATGTTTTAATGCAAAAATACAACTATCTAAGAAGGTGTTTTATAATTAATTACCTGCTCTTCTAGAAAATTTTGAGGCAAGTGTATCAAGTTTGAAAGTATTTCAATCGTATCTGTTATTGTATCATATATGCCTATCATTAATCTATCCATGTTAGATGACTATATCTCTCTATTCTCTATGTCCTAACTGGTATCAGCATTAAGTGTGCTCACAATATTTGCATACATAATTACATTGGGAAAATATAAACTGTCCCCTATAACGGATTTAAAAATCTGTTTCAAGTCTTGTCATCTGTTTTTTTAATTCATTCATGGGATCTGAGCTACGCCGGCTGGGCCAGCATTTATTGCCCATCCCTAGTTGCCCTTGAGAAGGTGATAGTGAGCTGCCTTCTTGAACTGCTGTAGTCCATGTGGTGTAGGTACACCCACAGTACTGTTTGGGAGGGAGTTCCAGGATTTTTACCCAGTGACAGTGAAGGAATGGCAATATTTCTGCAAATCAAGATGGTGTGTGGCTTGGAGAGGAACTTTCAGGTGGTGGCATTCCCATCTATCTGCTACCCTTGTCCTCCTAGATGGTAGTGGTTGTGGGTTTGGAAGGTGCTGTCGAAGGAGCCTTGGTGAATTCCTGCAGATGGTACACACTGCTGCTACTGTACGTCGGTAGTGGAGGGAGTGAATGTTTGTGGATGTGTTGCCAATCAAGCAGGCTGCTTTGTCCTGGACAGTGTCAAGCTTTTTGAGTGTTGTGGGAGCTGCACTCATCCAGGCAAGTGGGGATTATTTCATCACACTCCTGACTTGTGCCTTGTAGATGGTAAATGTTCCTGCATTGTATCTTTATGTGTTAAACATTGAGGGTATTACATCTTTTAGTGTGCAGGCTCATCTAGAATCCTTCTATGTAAGCTCACAGTCCAGAATCAAAACTACATTTTCTGTTCAGACTGTTCCAATGATTGTGCAAAGACCCTATGAAGAGCAAAGGAAGGCTAACCTCTATGTTAATACATATGGCCCATGGAAAATTATGTATTTAATTGGATGCCTAATAAATTAAGAAGGAAATATGCAAATCTAATAAAGTTCAGAACATTGTGTAAGAGTCATATACTTTGTTGATTTGACTTGTAAATTATACACGCAGGATTGGGCTTGTAGCGTCTTAAGTGAGACTTTGCCTTGTTTCTGAAAATTTAAACTTGAAATGGAACGAGTGTTAAAACAGATGTTCAGCTGGAAAACATTCATATCGTATTCAGGGAGCATAGCCTTTAACCTAATTCCATGCAAATATCAATCCAGGGTGATGCTATAATTCTTTACAAATCGTTTCAAAGATTCAATCAAGAGGCAGCACAACTGATGATGTGATCAATTTGCCAGCACTGTAATATTTATCCATTGTAGACTCTTAGGGCAGATTTTTACGGTCACCCAAAAATGGCACGTTTGCAGGTAGGGGAACTTGTAAGATTTTCCTGGTGGCCTTTCTGCCGTCTTCCCGCTGGCCCCCCAACCTTCCTGTCATTTTATGGGTGATGGCCAAGGTCTAGGCCAAATTATTGGCCAATTAAGGCTGCTCGCAGCTAGCCCACAATTTTCAGCCGGCAGGAGGAGTACATGTACGGGGAGGAAGCTTGGCAGACCCCTTTGCTCAGGTGTCAGGGGGAGGGGGGACTCTTTCAATACTTGGCCCCCTTTTGTGATTAGGTGCACCTCCCCACCCCCACCACAAGCCACCAGTGTCTGCCCTCCTGGGTGCTCCCACACTTGCTGGTCATGACCCCAACCCTCCTCTGCAGTCCACCACTCAAAGACCTCTGCATGAGACCCCCATATTTACCTCCATCAGGGCTCCAGGACTTAGAACCTGTGGACTGCTTGTAGCCCCAGTCATGGCCACTGCTCCCAAGAGCTGCTGACCAATCAGAGTGAGGGGCAGAAATCCCATCTCCAGCCAATAAATGTTTCTAGGGGAGGGAAACCCTGCCACCCATAAAGTTCTGCCCTTAAAGCTTATTCAATTTCAGCTTCTTCATTCATGCTTTTTATTTACTTTTTTTTAAATCATTAAGCACTGTGGGAGGAATATAAGAGATGTACAGGGTTACTTTTTCCAACTTCAAGTGCCTTCATAGCATATGAAGTGTTATGCTGGCAATTGCTCAGCCTTTTCAGCTCAAAAGTGTAAGAAAAATAATGCTAGAGAAGGATAAATGGGCATCATTGTGTGGAGTACTTGGATTAATAAAATAAAAGGCATCCTTTTCTTATTATTTTCAATCCAAGGGAGAAGCTCATATTGCATGATAATAGTAAGATTCACAATGGTTAATAATAACTTTTGTTTGCAGAGTTTTTTATCATATATAAATTAGATCTGGAATGTCTTTCCTGTGTCATGAGTCTAACTAAGTAAGAATACAACGTCGGGTTTAAATTTCCAGCACTTGCACTTGTTCTAAGTGAATCATTTTCTGGCATGTATGGACGGGCTGAAGAACATAATTTTTTTTAACTGTTCTTTCCAGCAATATGGAGATGTTCTTATTTTCTTAGTGAAAGTTAATTTCAGAAATTGGGCACTTGCAGATGTATGTTACTGACCTCTGACCTTATGGGGCTGAATTTTACCATGGCGTCGAGACTCCAGTGTTGGTGGCAAAAAGTGGGTCACAAGCTTGCACTCACTGGCAACAGGATTGGCTCGGTGATTTTATCATAGGCTGCCCCCTAATTGCCCACCTATGGGCCTGCAGCCCAATTAAGGATAGCTGGTGAGCTCCTGATACTGCCAGCCAAGTCAGTGGGCCAGCAGTTCTGAAGCCTTGCCAACATTACAGGGAGAGGTGGGCACTGCAGAGGCAGGCAGGAGACCTCTGGGCACCTCCAGGCAAGCGGGTTAAAAGTTAAAAATTCAGAGACCTAAGGGTCGGAGGGGAACCCCTCCAGGCACAGGTCACTGGTGTCATGGAGGCTACTATTCCTGCCCACAGACCCCTCTTTTGGGCCATGTAACCTCAGGCTCCAATGGTCCCACCCAGGCTGCTGCAGGCAGGCTGCCCCCCACCACTGGCATGATGTCAGCGGCCCTGTAAAGTGATCCTTAATACCATAATAATGCCTTAACGCTTTAGCTTTGCAAACTGGCTTCCCACTTCCATGGACTGGGCAGCCAATCCACCTCGCAGCCCACCACTGGGAAAACTTTCTGGAGACAGGATTGCACTGGGAAGCTTTCCCAACGCAGCTCCCTGCTATTTTACTGGTTGCCCCGCCTCCCAGCTCAAGCTGCGGGTCAGTAAAATTCTGCCTCCATGTTTCTGAATTCTGGCAGAAAATTGATAAATATTTACCTTCCCCCCCTAAATTGCTTTATAGCAGCTGTGGAGCAGCAAATGGAAATAAAAATCGAGAGAGATGTCTAATAGGTGGCTGAATTGACATAGGCTGGTCTATAACATCAGCCACAGTTAAAATTACCCCCACTGAATAGTTCTGTTTCTGTTGGATTAAAATAGCTCACAAGAATCAGGCTCCAAAGCCGACAGCCTGCTCCCCAGGCCCATGCTCATGCTGCTATCTAACTCGCAGCTGGGAGATGTATGAGAGTGATCCAAGATGACTCATGTTCTGATTTCTCTCCTCTTTATACTGTGAGCATCTCCTAAATTCTGTCTCTCCCTGATAACTTGCTGGAGTTTCGGAAAAGGTGAGGCACATAATTCAATGGCGTGGTGCGACCCTATTGGTATCTTTAGTGCAAAGAAGCATTGTGGAATAAATATTGAAAACTCATTGTTTTTTTAAGTGCAGTGAGTTTGAATTGTTTATATTACAGTGTAGTAAATGTTATCATTATATTTTTTTCATTATTCATAATATTTTTGTTTCTCTCAGATTACAATAAGTCACAAGAACCAGGCTCCAATGTTGAAGGCTCCACCTCCCAAGACTGGCTTTGTTTCCTCAATCATCAAGCGAACTAGGAGCTAAGATACAAGGATAAGATGGAGAAAAAAAACTGTCCTGTTGAACAGTACGGTTTTCTTTAAAAGTGAGAACAAGGAGAACATGGGAATTAAAGCTGTAATTAAGAACAAGTTGCACCCTATAAGGGCCAGTTTTCAATTTTACTCTTCCTGTCAGGAATCTCGCCCAGCGGGAGTGAATAATGGGAATTCAGTTATGCACTGGGCAAGTTTTCCTGACTATTTACAATAATAGTCAAAATTATTTGGAAAACACACCCAAAATTCCATTAGGCACTATCGCAAAGAAGCCAGAAAAATTACCCCCCAGATTAAAATAGTGCAGACCATTCATTTGCACAGTTGCTATTACTGTGATCGAATGTATGAATTAAATCATGAAGGTTAACAGGCACATGTAGCATTAGTCTTCAGTTTATGCATGACAAGCATTTATCTTTTATGGCATATGAGTTCAAATTGCTTGAATTGCATTGGGGTTTAAGGGCAGGCCTCCATTCCCAGCTTTTATCTTTTGGTGATAATTGGGAAATTATTTTTGGCTCAAAGCCGTTTACTTCAATAAAAGCTTTCCTGTGGTTAGGATGGAGGGCTAAGGTGATAGCAATTACTGTCATTAATTTTTAAAGTACAGCAAAGCCACATAAAGCAACTATGCTATATTAGTAACAAACTCATATGAAATTCCTTGTCCAAGATTTAAACTGAAGTGTTAGCTAATGTCTTCACTAAAATAAAAGAATTACATAGAGATACATTAAGGAATCTGTTATTAGTACCACATCAAACAAATTTTTAAAAAACTTCTAACAACTGATAAAAGTTATTAAAATGAAACTGTAAAAAAATATGATGGACAGTTCCTTTTGAGTCACTTTGCCAGCCTTCTGCTTGTTCATTCCACTTCCGGGATTTCCTGCCAACAGTAGTGGGGGTGGCGGGAATGAATGGGCAATAGCAGGGACTCAGTAGAATATATTCTACCGAAATTGCTGAAATACATCATCCAACATAATTACTGTCATTTGCACTGTAGCAATGCTGGATACCAGGGATGATATATTTCCAACTTTTCAGCACATGATGTTGTTCAGTGGAATGGCTCATATGAAAAGAGGGGAGCAAAGAAATAGTGCAACCAGATGCAGTTCAGGAATAAGGTGAGTCATTTGGAACATTTGCACTTCCGGTGTGTGGAGCTCTATACCAGTAGGGCAAATTCATAATATTGCCCAGAAGAACTTAGAGAGAAAGAGGTATTGATAGATGAAGTGAATGGGCAAAACTGTGGCAAATAGATTTCAATGTAGACAAATGTGAGGTCATCCACTTTGTTCCATCCTTTTTAAATCTAGAGTACTTTCTCAATAGTGAAAATCTAGAAGCAGTAGAAATTCAAAGAGACTAGGGTGGCCAGGTACATAGATCATTAAAGTGTCATGAACAGCTACAAAAATTAATCCTGGAGTGCTGGCCTTTACATCCAGAGGACGAGAATACTAGTGGGTAGAAGCCATGCTTCAGCTATACAAAACCTTGACTAGACCACACTTGGAGTATTGATACGTTCTGTGCACCACATCTTAGTAAGGATATACTGGAGGGAGTGCATTGTAGATTTACCTGAACTCCACGGGTTAAACTACAAGGCGAGATTACTCAAATTAGGCTTGTGTTGCCTGGAATTTAGACGGTTAAGGGGTGACTTAATCAAAGTCTTCAAGATGTTAAAGGGAACAGAGATAGAGAGAAAATTAAGATGCTGTCAGACTTGCTGAGTTTTCCCAGCATTTTCTGTTTTTGTTTGAAACTTTCTGCTGGTTGGTGAGTCTACAGATGGAGTTTTCACATTCAATTTGTGAGCCCGACGTTGGGCTGATTTCTGGGTTGCGAACCCAGGTGTTCACTTGGCAGGACATAACACAATTTTGATGGAGGATGCCAGTTAAGAAGGTGCCTCAAGGAACACTGTTCAATTATGCACACTGGGCAGCTGAAGGATGCAGGAGAGCCAATCAGAGTGCCTGTAGTGAAGGGTGGCCGGCAGACTGTGAATGCTGTGTGCTGCTGAGGTGATTGGGGAAGCAGAGGGCAACACAAAGTGGAGGCATCATTATGAGACCAGCAGCCAATTCTTCCAGCCAGCACTATCCAGTGGATCCATCTGCAAATGACAAGCACACAATTGTAAGCATTTACCTGTGGATGTCCTGGGGATTGCCAATTTTGTCCTTTTAAGTGACCATTGCATATGACTGTCATGGAGCTCTGACCTCCCGCTCTGTTCTGATGAGCTGCAGACATAGTAGGAATCCCTTGCACCACCAGCAAAATTCCATAGCCTTCCAAAATGTCCACTAATTACCTTCATAAATACCTTATTTGGCTTATTCCTATAGCTGATCAGCAGGTTGCTATTCACACACATATCCCATCACTGAGAGCAAGACGGCAAGCTAACTTATTTCTCAGCCCCTCTCCCACCCCCCACAACCTCTAATTCTGCCTCTAATGGCCTGGGAAAATTCACTCTGAGAACTAGGCGCCGTAGTCTAAAAATTAGAAGCAGACCTTTCAGGAGTGAAATTAGGAAATGCTTCTACAAGTTTGGAACTCTCTTCTATAAATCAATTCATGATAGTCAAGCCCCGCTAATGTTCACTGTGATCCTATGTATGCAGTAACCAACATTATAAGGAACATGCTTCCTGTAAGAGCTTTTCACATTGTCCATTACTTTAGGGATTTTGAGAGGATGAGCCAGTCTGAATGTCAGACTTTAATGTCATTCATTGGTAGGAAAGGTTTAAATGAAATGAGCATTAGAAAGCTATTTCACTGGCCTACGTAATCAAGTCGTTTTTTCCTGCTAGCTATTTCATTTAGCAGGAGAACTGATAGAATGTTTCAAACAAAAAGTGATAAATTGATTTGGGGGAGGCAATGGCATAGTGGTAATGTCACTGGACTAGCAGTCCAGAGGCCCAAGCTAATGCTCTGGGGACATGGGTTCAAATCCCACCATGGCAGCTGATGGAATTTAAATTTAATTAATAAAATCTGGAATTAAAAGCTATCCCCAGTAATAGTAACCATGAAACCATTGTCGATTGTTGACCTGGTTCACTAATGTCCTTTAGGGAAGGAAATCTGCCATCTTTACCTGCATGTGACTCCAGACCCAAAGCAAGGTGGTTGACATGTAAATACCCTCTGAAATGGCCTGGCAAGCCACTCACTTGTATAAAACCACTACAAAGCCTAAAAGGCATGAAACTGGACAGACTACTTGGCATCAACCTAGGCACCGGAAACGACAATAGCAAACCCACTCTGTCAACCCTGCAAAGTCCTCCTTACTAACATCTGGGGGCTTATGCCACAATTGCCACAGACAAGTCAAGCAACATAGTCATACTCACCTAGTTACACAATATCCAGTCACCACCATCACCATCTCTATCCTGTCCTACCAGCAGGACAGACCCAGCAGAGGTGGCAGCACAGTGGTATACCATCTTGAGGGAGTTGCCCTGGGAGTCCTCAACATTGACTCAGGACCCCATCAAGTCTCATGGCATCAAGTCAAACATGGGCAAAGAAATCTCCTGCTGATTACCAACCTCCTGGCCTCTTAACTTCTGAATCAGGACTCTTCCATTTGAACACCAATTGGAATAAGCACTGAGGGTGACAAGAGAGCAGAATGTACTCTGGGTGGGGGAGTGGCTTGGTAGCACCACTCCTGACCTAGTCCTAAAGGACATAGCTGCTAGACTGGGTCTACAGCAGGTTGTAGGGGAACCAACAAGATGGGAATAACTACCTGACCTCGTTCTCAAAAATCTACCTGTCGCAGATGCATGTGTCTATCACAGCATTGATAGGAGTGACCACTGCACAGTCCTTGTGGAGACAAAGTCCCTCCTTCACATTGAGGATACCTTCCATCATGCTGTGTGGCACAACACCGTGCTAAATGAAATAGATTTCGAATAGATCTAGCAACTCAAAGCTGAGCATCCATGAGGCACTGTGGGCCATCAGCAGCAGCAAAATTGTACTCAAACTTGCAATCTGTAACCTCATGGCCTGTGTTTTAAAGTTGTTTTTCCAGGCAACTTTTCTTAGTGGGAATATTGAACTTTATTTACAAGACAGCAGCAGCTAAAAATGAGATATCCACCTGGTGAAGCTAAAACACAGGACTGCTTGCATGTGGAAATAGCAGAAGCAGCATGCAATAGACAGAGCTAAGCAATCCCACAACCAACGGATCAGATCGAAGCTCTGCAGCCCGACCACATCTAGTCGTGAATAGTGGTGGACAATTTAACAACAAACTGGAGGAGGAGGTGCATCAAATATCCCATCCTCAATAAAGGGGGAGCCCAGCACAGCAGTGCAAAAGATAAGGCTGAAGCATTTGCAACCATCTTCAGCCTGAAATGCCGAGTGTATGATCCATCTCAGCCCCCTCTGGAGGTCCCCAGCATCACAGATGCCAGTCTTCAGCCAATTCGATTCACTCCACATGATATCAAGAAACACCTGAAGGCACTGGAAATTGCAAGGGCTATGGGCCCTGACAATGTTCTAACAATAGTACTGAAGACTTGCGCACCAGAACTTGCCGTGCCCCTAGCCAAGCTGTTCCAGTACAGCTACAACACGGACATCTACCTGACAATGTGGAAAATTGACTAGGTATGTCCTGTTCACAAAATGCAGGAGAAATCCAACCAGGCCAATTACCGCCCCATCAGTCTACTCTCAAGCATCAGTAAAGTCATGAAGTGGCCGTGGACAGTGCTATCAAGCGGCACTTACTCAGCAATAACCTGCTCATTGACACTCAGTTTGGGCACTGCCACGGCCACTCTGCTCCTGATCTCAATACAGCCATTGTCCAAACATGGACAAAAGAGATGAATTCAAGAGGTGAGGTGAGAGTGACAGCCCTTGACATCAAGGCAGCAGATGCCTGAGTGTGGCATCACGGAGCCCCAGCAGAACTGAAGTCATTGGAAATTAGGCAGAAAGCTCTCCACTAGTTGGAGTCATCCCTAGCGCAAAGGTAGATGGTTATGGTTGTTGGAGGTTAGTCATCTCAGTTCCAGGACAGCACTGCAGGAATTCCACAGGGTAATGTCTTAAACCCAAGCATCTTCAGCTGCTTCATCAATGACTTTCCTTCTATCATAAGGTCAGAAGTGGGGATGTTCGTTGATGGTTACACAATGTTCAGCATCATTCGTGCCTCCTCAGATACTGAAGAAGTCCATGTCCATAGGCAGCAAGACCTGGACAATATTCAGACTTGGGCTTATAAGTAGCCAGAAATACTGATATGAACATACAAAATAGGAGCAGAAGTAGGCCATTCGGCCCTTTGAATCTGCTGCACCATTCAATAAGATCATGGCTGATCTGTTTGTGTTTTGAATTCCACATTCCCATCTACCCCTGGTAACCTCTTATCCCCTTGCCTATCAAGAATCTATGTACCTGTGCCTTAAAAATATTCAATAACCCTGCCTCCACTGCCTTTGGAAGCAGAGAGTTCCAAAGTCACACAACCCTCAGAGAAAAAAATTTTCACCTCTGTCCTAAAAGGGCAATTCCTAATTTTAAAACAGTGCCCCATAGTTCTAGACTCATCCACAAGAGGAAACATACTTTCCATGTCCACCTTGTTAATACAGTTCAGGATCTTATACACTTCAATCAAATCACCCCTCACCCTTCTAAACTCCAGTGGAAACAAGCCCAGTCCGTCTAACATTTCCTCTTAAGACAACCCGTAAATTCCAGGTATCTGTCTAGTACACCTCCTCTGAACTGTCTGCAATGCATTTATATCCATCATTAAATAAGGAGACCAAAATTGAAAACAATATTCACGATGTGGTCTCACCAATGCCTTGTTTAACTGAAGTATAACATCCCTACTTTTATGTTCAATTCCTCTCATAATAAAGGACAGCATTCCATTAGTCTTCTTAATTATTTGCTTTACCTGCATGTTAACTTTTTGTTATTCATGCACTAGAAAAACTGCACCTCGGAATTCTGCAAACGTTCTGCATTTACTTTTTTTGCTTTTTTATACTTCCTGCCAAAGTGAACAACTTCACATTTTCCGACATTATACTCCATCTGCCAAATTTTGCCCACTCACTGAACCTATCTCATTCCATCTGCAGTCTCCTTATGTCCCCTTCACAACATATTTTCCTACCTATCTTTGTGTCATTTGCAAATTTAGCTACCATGCCTTCACTCCCCTCATCTAAGTCATTGATATAAATTGTAAAAAGTTGAGGCCCCAGCAGAGACACCTCATCACATGCTGTCAGTCAGAAATATACCCATTTAAACTAGAAATTGGGGGGAGGGTGGTGGGAAGGGTAAAACTCCAAGAAGTATGACTAATGGGAAACAAAGCAGCAGGTTAGCATCTGGGGGGTGGATTCAACTTCGTGGAAAATTATAAAGCAACTGAAAAGAGAGGAGAGCCCAGGAGAGGCTATTAAAGTCTCCAGAACACAAAATAGGACAGAGAGTTTGGAAAGGGCTAGGAATCTAACTTCAAGCACATCAGATAAAGAAACGACAATGAGAAAGGGGACGGGAAATACAGGACTGAAGGTGTATCTGAATGCACGCAGTATACGAAATAAGGTAAATGATCTTGTGGCGCAGATTGAAATTGGTGGGTATGATGTGGTGGGCATCATGGAGACATGGCTGCAAGGGGATCAGGACTGGGAGCTAAATATCCAAGGATATACATCCTATTGAAAAGATAGGCAGGTTGGCAGAGGGGGTGGGGTTGCTTTGTTAGTAAGAAATTAAATTAAATCGATAGTAAGAAATGACGTAGGGTCAGAAAATGTAGAATCTGTGTGGGTAGAGTTGAGGAACCGCAAAGGTAAAAAAACCATAATGGGAGTTATGTACAGGCCTCTGAACAGTGGTCAGGATGTGGGGCACAAGATACACCAGGAGATAGAAAAGGCGTGTATGAAAGGCAAGGTTACAGTGATCATGGGGGATTTCAATATGCAGGTAGACTGGGAAAATCAGGTTGGTAGTGGATCCCAAGAAAAGGAATTTGTGGAATGTCTACGCGATAGCTTTTTGGAGCAGCTGGTGGTGGAGCCCACTAGGGAACAGGCAATTCTAGATTTAGTGATGTGTAATGAGGCAGAGTTGATAAGGGAGCTTAAGGTGAAGGAACCCTTAGGAGGAAGTGACCATAATATGATAGAATTTACCCTGCAATTTGAGAGGAAAAAGCTGGAATCAGATGTAACGGTATTACAGTTGTCTAAAGGCAACTATAGAGGCATGAAGGAGGAGCTGGCAAGAATTGACTGGGAGATGAGCCTAACAGGAAAGTGGCAGGAGTTTTTTGGAGTAATTTGGGAGACGCAGCAAAAGTCCATCCCTAGGAAGAAGAAGCATAGTAAAGGGAGGACAAGGCAATGATGGCTGACAAGGGAAGTCAGGGACAGCATAAAAGCTAAAGAGAAAGCATACAATGCGACGAAGAGCAGTGAGAAATCAGGGGATTGGGAAGCCTACAAAGACGAACAGAGGACAACTAAAAAAGAAATAAGGAGGGAGAAGATTAAATATGAGGATAAACTAGCCAGTAATATAAAAGAAGATTGCAAGAGTTTTTTTAGATGCATAAAGGGTAAGAGAGAGGCAAAAGTGGACATTGGGCCGCTGGAAAATGATGCTGGAGAAGTAGTAGTGGGGAACAAAGAAATGGCGGAGGAACTAAATAGATACTTTGCGTCAGTCTTCATGGTAGAAGACACGAGTAACATCACCAAAGTTCAACAGAGTTGGGGGGGCAGAGGTGAGTATGGTGGCCATTACCAAGGAGAAGGAGCAAGGAAAACTGAAAGGTCTGAAGGTGGATAAATCACCTGGACCAGATGGATTACACACCAGAGTTCTGAAGGAGATATCTGAAGAGATAGTGGAGGCGTTAGTGGTGATCTTTCAGGAATCACTGGAGTCGGGGAGGGGGGTCCCAGAGGACTAGAAAATCGCTAATGTAACCCCCCTGTTTAAGAAGGGAGTGAGGCACAAGACGGGAAATTACAGACCAATTAGCCTGACCTCAGTCGTTGTTAAGATTTTAGAGTCCATTATTAAGGATGAGATTTCAGAATACTTGGAAGTGCCTGATAAAATAGGGCAAAGTCAGCATGGTTTCATCAAGGGAAGGTCATGCCTGACAAATTTGTTAGAATTCTTTGAGGAGATAACAAGTAGGTTAGACAAAGGCGAGCCAGTGGATGTTATCTTTTTGGACTTCCAAAAGGCCTTTGACAAGGTGCCGCACAGGAGGCTGCTCAGTAAGATAAGAGCCCATGGTGTTAGAGGCAAGGTACTAGCATGGATAGAAGATTGGCTGTCTGGCAGGAGGCAGAGAGTGGGGATAAGGGGGTCCTTCTCAGGATGGCAGGCGGTGACTAGTGGAGTTCCGCAGGGGTCAGTGTTGGGGCCACAACTTTTCACTTTATACATTAATGATCTAGATGAAGGAACTGAGGGCATCCTGGCTAAGTAATGATACAAAGATAGGTGGAGGGACAGGTATTATTGAGGTGGCAGGGAGGCTGCAAAAAGATTTGGACAGGTTAGGAGAATGGGCAAAGAAGTGGCAGATGGAATACAACATAGGGAAGTGTGATGTCATGTACTTTGGTAGGAAGAATAGAGGCATAGATTATTTTCTAAATGGAGAGAGAATTCAGAAATCTGGAGTGCAAAGGGACTTGGGAGTCCTAGTCCAGGATTCTCTTAAGGTTAACTTGCAGGTTGATTCGGTAGTTAGGAAGGCAAATGCAATGTTGGCATTTATTTCAAGAGGACTATAATATAAAAGCAGGGATGTGCTGCTGAGGCTTTATAAGGCTCTGGTCAGACCACATTTAGAATATTGTGAGCAATTTTGGACCCCGTATCTCAGGAAGGATGTTCTGGCCCTGGAGAGGGTCCAGCGGAGGTTCACGAGAACGATCCCAGGAATGAAAGGCTTAACATATGAGGAACGTTTGAGGACTCTGGGTCTATACTCAATGAAGTTTAGAAGGATGAGGGGAGATCTGATTGAAATTTACAGATTACTGAAAAGCCTGGATAGAGTGGACATGGGGAAGATGTTTCCATTAATAGGAGAGACTAGGACCCGAGGGCATAGCCTCAGAGTAAAGGGAAGACCTTTTAGAACAGAGATGAGGAGAAACTTCTTTAGCCAGAGAGTGGTGAATCTATGGAATTCATTGCCACAGAAGGCTGTGGAGGCCAGGTCATTGAGTGTATTTAAGACCGAGATAGATAGATTCTTGATTGGTAAGGGGATCAAAGGTTACGGGGAGAAGGTGGGAGAATGGGGTTGAGAAACTTACCAGCCATGATTGAATGGCGATGCAGACTCAATGGGCCGAATGGCCTAATTTCTGCTCCTATGTCTTATGGTCTTATTTCTGCATACACTCTGTTTTATGCCAGCCAGCCAACCAATCTTCTATCCATGCTAATATGTTACCCCCTACATCATAAACTTTTATTTTCTGTAATAACCTTTGATGTAGCACCTTTATCAAATGCCTTTTGAAAATCCAAATACAGTTCATCTACAGGCTCCCCTTTATCTACAGTGCATGTTACTCCTTCAAAGAGCTCCAATAAATTGGTTAAACATGATTTCCTTTCACAAAGCCATGCTAACTCTTCCGTATTACCTTGAGTTTTTCTAAGTGTCCAACTGTAACCTCTTAGTGATCGATTCTAACACCTTCCCCACAATAAACATCAAGCTAACTGGCCTATAGTTTCTTGTTTTCTGCCTCCCCCACTTATTGAATAAATATATTTGCTACTTTCCTGTCTGATGGAACCTTTCCAGAATCTAGCTGCACAAGTGCCAGGAAATGACTATCTTCAACAAGAGAGAATTTAACATTCAATGGCATTAACATCACTGAATCCCTAACGATCAACATCCTGGGGGGGTTACCATTGATAGAAACTGAACTGGACCAGCCATATATAAATATGTGACTACAAAAGCAGGTCAGAAGCTGGGAATTTTGCAGCAAGTAACGTACCTCCTGATCCTCCAAAGCCTGTCCACCATCTACAAGGCATAATAAGGCATTTGATGAAATACCCTCCACTTGCCTGATTGAGTGCAGCTCCAACAACACTCAAGAACATCCAGCACAAAACAGTCAGCTTGATTAACACCTCATCCACCACTTTAAACAATCACTCCTTCCACCACTGATACACAGTGGCAGCAGTGTGTGCTATCTACAAGGTGCACTGCAGCAACTCATCAAGGCTCCTTTGACAACATCTTCCAACCTTGTGAGCTCTACCACCTAGAAGGACAAAGGTAGATCATGCATGGAAACATTACCACCTGCAAGCCACCTCCAAGGCACTCACCATCCTGACTTGGAACTATATCTCTGTTCCTTCAATGTTGTTGGGTCAAAATCCTGAAACTTCCTTCCAAAAAGTACTATGGGCAGAATTTTGCCCTTGATGGGTGGGCAGGCAGCTGATCGCCGCCACCAAAACAAGCCCTGACGCCATTTTAAGTGGGCAGGCCAGTTAAGGCCCACCCAACATGTCACCCGACGGAAACCGCTATGCACTTCCTGTGCGGTGGCGGGGGGTGCGGGAGAGGGGGGGATTGCCCAACTGCCAGAGTGCGCTCTTTCACGCATGCGCGCTAAAGAATGCTCATCTCCCTGAGGCAAAGTGCTGCCTCGGGGAGATCTCTGAAAGGCAGTGAAACTTTAACGATAGAAAAATTAAAAAATCATTAGCATGTCCCCCTCATGTGAAAATGTCACACGAGACGGGACATGTTAATGAAATACACAAAAACTTTATAACAATTTTTTAATTCCAATATCAAACCTCATCCCGCCACTGGATGAGGTTTGTACAAAAGTCACTCACCTGCCTGCCCGTTGGGCCTGTGCGCTGAGCCGAAGTTTGCAGGGGCCCCTCAAATACCTGGCCATTTGGAGAGTTAACGGCCTTAACAAGGCCTTTAATTAATGGTGGGTGCGCGTCCCATTGCATAGCGCGCCCACCAACTGAAATTTCGTGATGTCGCATGCTGATGTCAACGCGTGACATTTTAAGTGCTGGCATGCGGACACCGCCACCTGCACATCAGCCAGACGATTCTGCCCTATGGGTGGCAGCGGCTCAAGAGGTGGCTCACCACCACCTCCTCAATGACAATTAGAGATGGACAATAAATGCTGACCTAGCCAGTGACACCTACATCCTGAGAACAAATAGAGAAAAATTAAAATCTGTGTTATAGGTACAGATCTTGTCCTCTGTTTTGTGTAATGTTGGGAGTTAATTTTAGCTTTGAAGAACCTGATGGATTTTCATTTCATTGAAATCAGCAGAATGAAAATCGAATGAAGTCTATAATGGACAGGGAAGACATTCTGCCAACTGACTGTCCAGGCAGCAAAGCTGAAAATGATAATCTGTTGAGTCAGCTCAGCTATGTAGTTTCTTTAAAAAATTCTTTTGGAAGGAAGTCCAAAGTTGTCCAGCCAGAAGTTCTGGGTCATTGTTCTGTCCCATCATCTGCTTCCCTCAGAGGACAGAATTTTCACAGCTCACAGCCATGATATTGGAGAGAGCCGTCTGTAAAATGTGACATTCCCTGAGGGAAAAACTGACTTAACCTAACAAGCCCCATCCTACCATTTTGGAAGGGAGGTGCAGATTTTGACTCTTCACTATTTGTAGCAGGATCATAAGCATGTGTAAAGAAAGTGTTTACAATGTTGCTACACATAGTAAACAACAAAAATCTTCCCTCCTTCAGTCCACAAGACTTGATGAGCAGAAAGTGCATAAACAGTGCAAAATAACTATTTATGGATAAATTAAATAAAGATGACATAATACAGTGGAGTAAACATCACACCTTCAAACCTGTTTTACATGTCAATCTATGGGAGCAGCCAATACAATGAAGCTTTTAATGAATGGGGTATCCATAAAAAGGCAGCACTGAAAGTGAATAATGTCAATCAAAGAAGTGCCACTTATAATCCACCTTTTATAGTTATCAATGCATATGGACAATCAATTATTCAACAAAAAATTGTCAGAATATTCTGAGAGGATGACTAAAAATAATGACAAACCTTTTCCTCTAATGTATTTATTTTGACTTTTTTTAGTGACAATATAACGAGAAGGGTGATAAGGATTTTTATTTTTTAAGGAGTGCCTAAATGGTTGGTGGATCCAAATTTAATAGTAGCTTTTAAAAGGTAATTGGTTACTGTCTACACTAGGAAAGGCAGAATTTATAGGGCTATAGTTTCAGAGTGGGACGAATTGGATAGCTCATTCAAAACCCAGCATGATGGGCCAAGTAGCCTTCTTCTGTGCTGTAATATCCTCGTATTCACTACAAAACTCTTAAGACAACAGCAAAGATCACATCTGTTTTGAGAAGGGCAAGTCTAACCCAAGATAGCAAAGAGTTTAAAATGTTTCCTGAAATGTATTTTGATATTAAGATTTTGTGCATGATTTTTGCATGTTATTATATGCAAAATGCCAGTCTGGATATGTTATGACTGTATTCTAATGTTTTACTATCAAGTACTGTGGTTTTAAAATGTTTTTTTTTAATGCCAGCATGGAATGGATTTGTTTGCTAGATGCTTGCCATTAAAAGTGCATGATTCATAGTTATATGCTCTGCACATGGCATTTTTAAAAATTATTCTTCCCTTCTATGATTGGTATTGACCAGACAAAATAATATACACCATTTCACAGCACAGCAAGTTTTATCAGAACATGTCACAATTCATTTCTGTTGTGATGTGCAGATAAGGCTTTCCAGCAACATAAATGGCAGTTTATCGAACGAGCTTCAGAGGAGTGAAAGCAGTAGGTTTGTTCCCTGTTGTTTTATGGCATCTGGTTCATCACCTGCTTGTAGAAGCAACCTTTCCTTTCTGCGGATTTCCCTTTGAAGCTGTCACAAACAGACAACTTTATTTATATTCTCGTTTTCAATTTGTTTCAGAGGAAAATCCACAATACCCTGGTGTATCATTACAGATCTGTGAGACCTTGGTTGTGTGTTGCAAGTATCACATCTGTGTTTTAAAAAGTAGAGGCAAACACACAGAGGTAGCTAGTACAATCACCATGCTGTGATCACAGAGCCACTACTACTCAGGTGCTTTTGTGCTTCCATGCCTGATTGAGGTGACCTCACCCTATTAACAAAGGCAGCATATTTAAATATGTCAATTAACTTCCCAGCACATTGTTCCAAACATGCTGAGAGAGTGACAAGCTCACAGAGTCTTTTGTTTTAACCTGGGTACTCCTGTTCTTCCAATAGGGAAACCAAGCTTTCCTGGCCTGGGTTTGCCAAAAGATCAATTTTGAGCTCTCCTCCAACCCCCCCTATAGATCCTTTCTTCAAAGGATGACAATCAATTCTTTACATGCTGCCAGGAAATCCCATATTGCCCAGGCTTTCATAAACGCTATTTGGTGAGCAATTCCACTTAAATAATAGATGTGACTTTAATGAACCTTGGGCACATCATGGACAGGGTTTGAGTTCAGCGGCGGGCCAAGGAGCAGCCAATAAATGGGCCGGGATTTCATGTGGCTCCCCAATGGTTGAGAAGAGGCGGGCGGGGGCAGGGGCCTGTCGGCTGCTGGGCCCAATGGCGACCCATCGACCAGTTCAAATCCGACACAGTCAGGCCCTGGAAGACCACCGGCGACTAAAACATCTTTGGTTTTGTCAATAGGAGATTAAAAATTATGGATTCAAATGCACCTGCAGACTTCAGGTGGGAGAGCCGGTCGGGTGGCCACCCAGTTTTCTGATGAGTACCTCGTGGTCCTCCTGGAGGAGATGGCTGCCAGGAGAGGCACCCTTGTCCCCAGGGATGGAAGGAGGAGGCCATCATACCTTACAAAAAGAGTGTGGGAGGAGGGGGCAGTGCTGGTCAGCGGCCATGATGTTGTGCGGCGCACCTGGTCCAGCGCCACAAGTGGATTAATGACCTGCTGCGCTCAGGAAAGGTGAGTACTGTGTTGGTATGGATCAGTGTGTTGAAGTGTTATGGGCTGGCTGTCCCCCCCATGGAACTCAGGGATGTTAGAGGCTGAGTTCCAACTGTCAATGATGCCGAAGCTGTCCAAGGGGGTGAGCCCTGGCTGCTTGGACTGAGGGCCACAACTCAGGTGTGCCCTGCAAGGTGCTTCTCAGATGGGGTTGGCCAGGCTGCAATACCACTGCAGGTAGAGAGTGGACTAATCAATGCTCCTCCAGTGTTCAGGAGAACACTGCCCATAACAACACTGAAAGGTCACGGACCGGCAGAGGCCCCGTTAACTTCCTCTTCTTGGAGCAGAAGAGATGCCACGTACCTCAACCAGCCGCAGAGAGGCTGGGGTGTCAGACGAAGGTAAAAGCTTAGTACATAGAGATGAAAGTTTCGGACAGTGCAATCATTCTTGTGTTGTCTCATAATTGATGGGAGTCTCAAACCTGGATTCCCCATTGATCATTGAAAGACAATGACAGCATGAGGAAGATCTCCATGGTCTCACCAAGTTGCCTGGCATGCACAATGACAATGATTTAAACTAATGACATGTCGTTGTTCTCTCTTAGGTTTGCCGCCATGCACCCAATCACAGGACCCTGAGAACACACCCCGACACCAGAGGACTGCCAGGCTCCACATACACCTGTGTCACACACCGTCTCTGAACCAGACACCAGCACAGATACCCGCGCCTCGGTGAGCATTAGTTCTTTGGCAAGAATGTCAGTGCACTGTAGTGAGAGCACTTCATGCTCGCTTGAGGAATAGGCGGAGGTAGAGAGTGCCCAGGGCACCAGCAGTCGGAGGACTGCTGGAAACCAGGACAATGCTCAGTCGAAGACAGATGATGAGCCTCTGGAGTCGTCTATTAGGCGGGAGATGCTGGATGTCCAACGAGATGTGTGGGAGGATCTGGCAGAGATCCATGAGGGTATGTGTGCCATGGTCTCTGTTGTGGAGGAGTGTGCATGAACACTGCATTGACCCCCATGGCCGAGTGCTTTGCCTTCTCTATTGAGAGAGTGGTGACTCTCATGGAGAAGCAGCTCCAGGGTCAGAATGAGAGGTTCCTGAGGTTGCGTTCAGACCTGCAAGTCTTCACTCAGGCAAGGACCTCAGGTGGTCAGTGCCCGTGTGGGAGATGGATGGGGCACCCAGTATCCCAGCTAGGTGCCCATCCAGCAATGGCAAGAAGGGAAGGTCAGAGCGACCTCACGTTGGCACACGAACTGCCTTTCATCTCTGTAGGTTCCTCTCAGAGTGCTCTGGAAGACAGCAGCAGCAACTCCGTCCCTCTGCCAGTGACTGTGGCAGCTGATAAGGCTGCGGCGACTGAGGAGATGTCAGCTGTGGAACTGGCTGCTCCCTCCCAGGTGGGGCCAGCACAGGCTCCACTGGCCAGAGGATGACCACCAAGGTCATCAAGGCCAAAAAAGCAGAGTTAGCAGGCTGTCTGCAATGCTGGTGCCAATAGTGGGGGGTGGGGAGGGGGTTGGGGGGGTGGTGTTGGGGGGGGCACCAAGACATAGCACTTGCAAATATAAGTTTAAGGCACCATGAGCACAGGAGGGACAGTCCATGGGTAATCTTCGGTTGTGTAATGTTTTGCTTATTTTAACTGGTCTAGGGTTGCAAACCAAAGAAGATTCTGTTGATTTGTTTTGACTGTCAAATTTATCAATGCGATAAATTTTCTTTTGTTGTAATGGCCTGAATATGGCTTCACCTTATTTATTTAATGTGGTGCAAGGTACGCCAGAACATAATGTTGGACGTGAGAGGCTCGAAACTTTATTGCACAGGTACTGAGTGGACTTTGCGGTCAAGGAAAAGGTCATTTCAGACATCCAGGATGGTGGCAGCAGCCCTGGCATGAGGTGGTAGCACTTATTTGGCATCCTAGCTGAAGGAGGTTTGGATCAAGGCATCTCTGGTGTCCCTGCCTCCCGGGAGATTACTGAGGTCTGCCTCCATGCTCTCAGTGTTCTCCTCACCGTGCTCCTCTTCCGACTCACTACTGGATTCATCCTCAGTGGCCTGTGGAGCTGCATCAACATCCTCTTCCTCCAGTGGGTCCCCTCTTGCCAGTGCCAGATTGTGTAGAGCGCAGCATGCAACCACTATCAGTGACACCTGCGCTGGGGTTATTGTAGTGCTCCCCCAAATGGTCCAAGCATCAGAAGCGAATCTTCAGAAGATCTATGGTCCTTTCTATCACTGCCCTTATGGAGGCATCGCCCCTGTCATAACACTGCTCTGCCTCTGTTCTTGGATGGTGGAGAGGATCCATAAGCCACCTTTTGGAGGGGATAGCCCTTGTCCCTCACCAGCCATCTATCCAGCCAGGCTGGAGCACTGAAATGCCCTGGCACCTGGGAACATCTGAGGATGTAAGCATCATGGAAGCTGCCAGGTTACCTTGCACAGACTTGCAGAATCTGCATCCTGTGAACGCACACTATCTGCACGTTCATGGAGTGGAAGCCCTTCCTGTTGACGAAGGCAACAGGCTCACCTGCTGGTATCTTGATGGCCACATGTATATAGTCTATTGCACCCTGGACACAGGGGAAGCCAGCAATCGCCGCTCAGCCTCTGGCTCGCTCAGCCTCGCTGGCCTAGTCCGTACGGAAATGAAGGAAAGTCAATACCCATCTGAACAGAGCTTCTGTCACCAGCTTGACACAACTGTGGACAGCTGACTGGGAGACTCCACACAGATCCCCCATTGACCCCTGGAAAGAGCTGGAGGCATAGAAGTTGAGGGCCACTGTGACCTTTAGAGCCACTGGCATGGAATGTCCACCCACACAGTCGGAGCTGATCTCAGGCCCAATCATCTGACAAATGGAGGCCACTGTCTTCCTTGAGAGGTGGAGTCTCCTTCGGCATTGCACCTCGGACATATTGAGGCAGCTGTATCGCTGCCTGTAAACCCTGGCAGCAGAATAGTGGTGTCTTCTGCGGCCCCTTCCACCTTGGACTATCTGCTGGCCCTGCGCCCCTTGTGTTTGCGTCTCTCCTCCCACAGGTCCCTCCACTGGAAGCTGCATTGGGACACCTGGCCTCCTCGCCCTTCTGCCCCTCTCTTCCTCCTCAGAGGAGGTGCCACCAGCAGAGACCATCATCCACATTACTAGGGTACCAGAAGGCTAACTGATACCTGGAAAGGTCCACATGGTCTGAATTCTCCAGGGTCCTTGGAGACATCAATAAGTCCTGAAATGAAGCCTGGAAATACTAACAATGAAGCCTAGAACAGATATGAAGCTGCCATATATCAATAATTCACCAGCAGCAAACTATTTACCAAACTTCTCACTACTCACACTGGCAATGCTGCTGACCCTCTTTATCCCACCCGTGGATGAGATTTTTGAAATTGCCGGCTGGCCACCTGTCCGTTTTGCCCATGCGACAAACACAAAGTTGCACAGGCAACAAAAAATTGGTGTCAATTGACTTTTTAATGGCCTTAACTGGTCTCTTAGTTAATGATGGGCGTGCACCTGCCGACCGAAATATCACACGAGTGCACGATGATCCACTATTTTATGATTGAGCGTGTCGGGCGTGTGCCTGCACATCGAGCAAAAAATTCTGCCCCATTTTCCCAAGCCCCGAGCATGCTACTTACTGACTGGTCACATTGATAGAGGCTAGGGGCCTCAGGTGCAGAACCTCGGTCCACATGCCTGATCATACAGGGAGCTGATGTACATCAACATAACAAATACCAGCCACACATTATTTGTTTGATATTGTGTAGTATGATTCCTGCTCTGGAAGCATCTGCTCATCATATTAAATTCACACCTTATCAATTTCTAATACATAACATGTTAAATATGAGTTATGTAGGCTCGGGTGTGTGAGATGCTAATATAAGCCTCACTATTCCCAGGCTAGCAAGGAGGGAGGAGGTGAGTGGAGAACAGCCACTCTTGATTGCTATCCAATGTCACCCTAATGGAAAGGTTATGAGTGACGAAATTAATTTCCACTGAGAGGGTCAACCCTCCCATTAATTATTTGCCAGCACTGTCTGGATTCAGACATGAAAAGTGGCTATTGAGCTGAAAAACAGGTGAGAATAATGCCCATAAAACCATCCAGCATGAGTCACGGCATTCAGCAAATGAGAAGAGAAATTCATTTGGAAAAGAAATGCTCTACTCATATAGATATGTTCCTAAGCGTTGGTCCATTTATTTGGGGATGGACACAAACTGTGTTTTTGTTAGCACACTAGATGACAATTTGAGAAGGGAGGTCAAAGGCTATGGAGATAGTAATAGCATTATTTGAATTTTTTCAAGAGTGGTACGAGAAGGAAGATAATGGGTCGGATTTTCATCATGGAGTTAGGAGTTGGGAGATTTCCTGATGTGGTGACCTCACCTCCTAACCAGTAGTGCCTGCTGATGTCGAGGTGGCCAGGTTAAAAGGCCTGCCTCAGCTCATTGAGACATCAGCCCAGTTCTGAAGATGTGCGTGAGGCCCGCTAACCCATACCCCTCCTCACGACATCTTCATCCCACCATACCTCCATTCTCCTTTCAACCCCTACACCCAAACCCATACACTGAATGTAGTTGGGGTTGATTGGCTAAATGGTCTTTCTCTATTTTACAGACTATTATGGTCAGCTCAGTTGTATATTTATATGGATCGTTCAGAATCAAATTATAATGTAAATTTTGGCATTTTCCAATTGGTTTCAATTTCTAATGTCAATTGTTTCATGCTTAACTACTTGAATAGATACGTAAAAAATATCAGATCACTCAGGATGACTTTCTCCCCATAGAAAATCCCACTAGGAAAGAAAAGGATGAAATTTATCCACAATAGCAGTGCACAACAGGCTGATAGTGAATTGACAGCCAATATTTCACCGTGCCAGTTTTTATTTTCCACTCACTTGAAAAATATTGCCAAAAATGTTTAATTTTGAAGCAAATGAAAGGGACTGTGAGACTGGGATATGAGTCTCCAAAAAGAGTTTGGACTGTCATTCTGTGAATGTCAGTGGAAAGAAGATCAGGCACAGGAAATAAATGGCTGCAGATTCGCTACAAGCCTGTTTCATGCTACTGGCATAGACCAATTTCACCACCAAACTCTCAAAATTTACTTTCAACATTAACTGTTATTGAAATTCTATTTACTTATGGAAAGTATAGACTTGTACTCAATAGACTAAAAATAAATTCACAATTTCATGTGCATTTAAATCACTGAAAGTCTATTATCTAGTAATTTAGAAGAGAAAATGTTATTAAATACAATAGATTTACTGCAACCTAGGGAAGAATGATTGAGATGAAATTATTACAGAAGTTGAAATATGGAACAAAAACATAAATTATCCTCTGAAGTACTCTTATGTGCAATACATTGGAGCAGGCAAAAGTGTTACTTCTAACCAAACGGATGTGCATGCTCTCTAAAATATCAAAATAATGCTGGAAATTGAGAAAGTCAGGAAATGAAAAAAGTTAGGTGTTGGCAACTAATTAATGGGAGGGTAACTGTTGACCATCCCCATGGAAATTAATCTTGTCAAGCATCTACTTTCCAGTATGAGGCTACTGGATAGCAATCAAACATTCTCCCCTCACCTCCATCATCCTCACTAACCTGTGAATAGTAAGATTAATTGTAACATCTCTAGTGTCACCTCACCGGAGACCATCGAACTCTTATTTAACTTGTGTATTAGAAATTGATAAGGTATGAACTCAAACTAGCACAGTTCTTGCATGTTAGATTCCAGTTAACTGGAAAAGTGCCATTCACAAACTGCACCAGAAAAAAATAACAATGGGCATTGGAATTCTCATTTTCTGAGGATATCAAGATATTTTGCTACTGCAGAGAAGGCATGCTGCACAGCATTTTGCTTCCTAGTCAATGTCAGCAGATTGTATTGCCATGGTGACTTTTGCATCCTAGATTATTTCTGGCCTCACCTGACGCACTTCTCCACACATTCAACAGCGTCACTGGACTATGCTTGTTTTCCTTCTTGTTAGCTGACATTTGCTAAGGCCACTTTTAGCATTCCCACCAGCTCCCTGGCTGATATTTATGATCACAGTCCTGCAAAGAAATCAAACCTGTTCCTGGTCTATAAGACTTAGGACTGAATTTTTGCAAAGACGGAAGGGCTCCGAACCTTAGCCAAAATGGTGCCGGAGCCCCGATTCCAGAAGTCCCACCCCTGAACCAGGTGCTCACCATTTCACACATTCACGGTTCACAGAGGCAGCGGCACATTTAAAAGTGTAGGTGTCTCAATCAGAAACAAATTTTGCCTTTGAAGTTTCTAAAATGTGATTCATGGGATTTATGAATTTAAGGATAAAGTCTAAACCTGTTGGAGTTCTTTGGAGAAGTCAAGTATCTTTTTGGAGATGTCAGGTTCCCATTTGAAATTGTTAACAGCAGGCATGAACATGCATAAAAATGAACAAGACCAGTGTAACTGTAAAGATGTCAAGTCATTTAAATCCCATGCTCTATAAATTTTGGAGAAAAAAACTGCCTGCAGTTGAAAAACATCAGTGCTTACAATTTCAATAAATGTTTGCTGACATAAGCCTAAGGGTTATCATTATAATATTAGTGCTACTTGACTGCTTCCACAGCCTATCACTATCACAATGGGGGGCTTGTAAGTTCACAGCTTGATTGACAGCCCCAAGTGATTATAAAGGCATTAGCTGTCTTTGATGTGAGACTTAGAATGAAAGTGTTTGTTTTTATAACGGACTAAATACTTGAAGGTTTTTAATATATTGAATGGGCTTTTATTAATGAGTGTTTTTTTTAAGATAGTGAAGCCTGTAATAGATAGTTAGAACTTTATTTTATCTCAGCATAGCTCCTACAATTTGCACATGTTGGATACTGGATGAGCTGGCATGGAGGGTTTAAGGGAAACAGGTGGTGGGTGGGGGCATGGGTTGGCATGAGTTGATGGTAAGTTGTCATGGGGCTATAAAAGGCCAAGGGATGAGAGGGGGTGGTCATGGCTTGGCAAAAGTTGATACTAAATAGGCATGGAGGATAGGAGGGACCATGGGGGTTGGGTAGAGGGGCATAGGTTGGCATAGGGGTCCGAGAGGCCATGGGGATGGGTTGAGGGACAAAGGTTGGTATGGAGGGTATGAGGCGCCATGGGGTGCAGGGCAATTCTCCATGTGACGTTCTGCATGCTCTCACCCAATTTTTAGGGATAAGCAGAACATTAGTGAGGTGAACATCCTTGTCAAGTAAACAAGTTACAGATTAAATTCTCATTGCAGATATTCTGAATTAACATGATCAGCAGTCACTACGTAATTATTTTGTTTCAGATAATACTTTACAAAATACAGATTATTGCACTGGTTCAAAAATAATTGATGTGTAAACACTGAAAAGTTGTATAGATAGATCATCATTTTGAGAACAAGGAAACCTGTGGGATTGCATACAGTGGGTTGGCACAATTTTCTTTCACTCTTGTTCAAATCCAACCCAAGCAGCCTCTTTCTCTCTTTCTATTTTCTGAACCCACCAACTCCTTGCTGAACCATTTCAAAGGAAAATTAAGGGTCAATCACAATGGTGCTGTACCAGGTTCATATATATGCCATACTGGCTACGGATGGGTTATCCTCCTTCCCTAGTGAACATGTCAGAGTTTTACAAAAATCCAACAGCTTCATAGTTACTTTTTATTGATGGCATTTTAAAATATTTTCAGATATTTTATGAACTGAATTCAAATTTTCAGTGTACTATAGTTGGATTTAAATTCACATTTGTTAGTTATTTGGTCAAAGCCTCTGGATTTCTATTCCAGTTACATTACCGTTACACTCACATTTCCAACCTACACCCAAAGATGGTAGGGTTCAATTTATTTTTGTGGGGAGCAAAAGCAAAATATACTGCTTGCAGCCCTGAGTTTTCCTTTCTTCAGAGTTCTAATGTGCTCCCAGCCAAGTTGGCCTTTATGTTACCTGACATTGCATCAGCCCAAGGGCACTGAGCTGCAGCAGGGGACCATATTGGCATCCATAACCCTTCAAAATAGCCTCTTGAAGACTATTGAGCAGCCAAACAACCTCCTCCACTAATCAACTGCCCTGGTAAGATCTATCCTTCTCCTTTTCTCTCCCTATTTCTCATTTTTCCTCTCTGTCTAGCCTGGATTTTCACTGGGTGGAGCCCTTTAAAAATGACAGGTGGATCCCAATTCCAGGATTCCTGACCCAATTCCCAGGCTGTCTAATTTTTGGGAGTGCCTTGAAAGGGTGTGAGTTGGTTGCTGTCAAAAGCCCGCATCCAGCACTCCCAATCTGGCCAGCTCCATTGCGGAGATGGGTATCTCCTACTCCTCTGCAATTTTCATGGAGACAGGCCAGCTTATTAAAGAGTCATGGTTCACAGCCCTTCAGAGGAGTCATGAACCCTATGTCCATCAGGGGACCTTTTAAAAGGTTAGTTCAAAAGGTCCCCCTCATGCTCCCTGCACCAAGTTATGCCCTCTCACCCATCCCTATGTCCTTTCATGCCCCCATACCCCTCTACACACCCCCTATGGTCCCTCATGCCCCCTATGCCAAGCTATGCCAATTCCATGCTCATTGACCCACTGTCGACTTTCTAGGGCCAATGAACCCTATTGTATATAGTGGCATGTATAAATAAAAAAGCTTTGAAGAAAAGTAACCCATTGATAACTTTCTCCTATGCTTGAAGAAAAAAGCCTGGACTGCAAGTTAATAAAAGCGCCAATCATCCAGGCCCTTTGAAGTTTCAAAAACAACAAACGATAAATGCTTGAAACCTCTTAATTTGTATCAACAAGCATTGTGAAATTGACCACAAAGATCAGAGAGCCTGAGCTGTTACTCAAACAATGTTTCCTCTACGGTGCTGGTGTTCTCATATTCTCATTATGTATGCTTGGCTGAGAGCCCAGACAGATATTATAATAAATAAAATGCCCCAGAGGAAACATTTTTTGATTGGCCATTCAGGCTCTCTGATCTCTGCAATCAATTTCACAATGTTTGTTGACACAAGTGAAGTGGTTTCAAGAGCTTATGGGTGGGTAGAAGGGCAGAGCTTGGCATAGAGGGCATGAGCAGACATGGGGGTGGGTGGGGGGTATCACATGGCATGGATGGAGTGTGGGGAGTGTTTGGATGAAGGCAGAGTGAGGGTTTGAGGGCCTTTGTGTTTTTTTCACTGGGATGAAGTCCCACAGCACCAAGGCAGGCTGTATAAACAGCCTGTCTCCACACCTGGAAGACCTGTGGCTGCCTCTGCACTTCTCTTTGGGTTGGCTCTAGCCCACACTCAGCCTCCAGCAATGAAGATACCGCCTTTGCAAAAACTTTCTTCCAAGGCAGGCGGGCCAAACCAGGAATTGTCTTGACTTCCTCTACTTGCCGCAAGGATGAAAATCCAGACTTCTGCCTCTGTAATTTTCTCTCTTTTGCAAACATCCATCACATTTGGTTAGCCTTAATCAAGTGACTGTGGACCTCTAGCATTAAGTACCTAAAGACTGGCAGTTTCCCTCCAAAAGGCTACAAAAATATCTGGTCGGAGGAATTGGAAACTTTAATGTGTCACAGAATGATTATTTTAATCATGGTTATAAAGACTTAGGGATACAGTAGAGTATTAAAAAAGGAAATTGGAAATAAAAGTAAACAGCGAGGGGAAATACAGATAATAAATCAGTCAGCAATTTAGGAGAACACATGACCCAGTTCTTTTCTCTGTCTCTTTGTTCATAAGCTGCCTCTGGATGTCATCACTCACAAATTGCGTTAAGTTGCTTTATTTTTCCCGGACTTTAATGATTATTCCTTGATTGGGTACTCTGAATGAGAAGCAGTGTCTGATTGGGGAATCGTGAACCCTTAGCCCTTGATTTTTCACCAGTAATTTAGATGGATGGAAAATCAGGAGCAGGGGCCTATGATTATTGACTAGCATTTCCTGCAAGTGCAGCTCTTTGCCTGGAGTGCCCTGATCAATGAATCAGCTCTTTTATTCCAACACTCCGAACTAACTTCAAACCCAAGCCCCAGAGGTGAAAGGACTAGCATGCTAACCACTCCATTAAGTTTATCCCTCTTTCTGTTCCTAATTGTCTTTTTCTACAATACAATAAAATTTATTCATTGCTAATTCTTCTTTGGAACATGCAGCTAGTTTGTGCACTTTCTTCTTTCTCTTTTATGACTTTTCAGTGCTTCTACGTGCTGTAAAAAAGTGATATATTTACTGAACATGGAGTACAATTTCCTATGTGTACAACAACTGCTGTTATATTGATGTAGTATTAAGTGTTACCCCATACTGACCTGTAGACCTTGAGCAGTTGCCAGTCACACCATTATGAGCTTAAGGATAACCAACCTTAGTAAATCTCACCAGTCTTCTTTGGGGTCGTACCAGCCACAAGAGACTTGCCTGCATGTGGAGCCAGCAGCACTAATACAGCAGTATAAAAGCTGCTAACACACATTGCACACACAGGAGATCTTCCCACTGATGTTTCAATTTAAAATTGTACCAACTACAGTCAACTTTGAACAAAATATTTTTTCGTACTCTGGAGGATGTCACTGAATTATATTTGAGGGAAGAAGTTATTTACTTTCATCATGTTTAAATATGTAATAGCATGAACTATTTCAGCAGTTCTGAATGCCTTGAATCTATGTATTGTTCTATCAAGAATTCTTGTCACTAGGCTACAGCCAATAAAGCAGTCAATGAAAGTATGCAATCCGCGGATGCATTTCTGCACTAAAGGAAAGGCTTTGAACTTTGGAAGTTGTACCTTGGTTCACAAACATTTATGACCTGTATGGTGACTGCTGTTTATTAGTGGTATCAGAAACCTAGAATTGTTTTCCAGAACATCTGCTGAACAGCTGGATTTGTGGACATGTTTTGTACAATTGTAATGCTATTTCAAAACTTTTTCTTTCAAATGCTTTAGCTGGTGCTCCATAGGATGTGCATGCTTGTATTGAAGCAGGAGGAATGTGATGAAATGTTCAATTTTTAAATGGCTGTGACTAGCCCAACCTTTGAATTATGACAAAAGCAAAAAACTGCGGATGCTGGAAATCCAAAACAAAAACAAAAATAAAAATACCTGGAAAAACTCAGCAGGTCTGACAGCATCTGCGGAGAGGAATACAGTTAATGTTTCGAATCTGTATGACTCTTCAACAGAACTAAGGAAAAATAGGAGAGAGGTGAAATATAAGCTGGTTTAAGAAGGAGTGGGACAAATAGAGCTGGATAGAGGGCCAGTGATAGGTGGAGATTGCCAAAAGATGTCATAGACAAAAGGACAAAGAGGTGTTGACAGTGGTGATATTAGCTAAGAAATGTGCTAATAGGTGACATTAAGGGTAGAAAGCAGGACGGGCAAAGTACAGGTAGCCCTAGTGGGGGTGGGGTGGGGGGGAAGGGATCGAAATAGGCTAAAAGGTGGAGATAGAACAATGGATGGAAATACATTTAAAAATAATGGAAATAGGTGGGAAAAGAACAATCTATGATGTTTTCCTTATGAGTGAATCTTGCACACAAAAGCATTGCAAGATTATTGTCCTTCATTATAAGATGACTTAAGACATTCTTAAATACCTAACATCCTGTACCCATTATCCCTATCTCAGTTTACATTTAGAAAATTTGCAATAAGTTTTACAATTTAGCATATAACTGTTTCTGCAACTTTTGCATTTTCTGAATTCCTGGTGACTGAATAGCATGTACGACACCCACTTGGCATTTGCCTGATGATGTAAATATTAAGGTAATTTTTTCTTCAAGCAACATGTGTAAAAAGAATCTTATTGCAAATTGGAAAGTGTGGAGTTTCACAACCTTTCTACAATGCCGGAGAAACATACAAAAAAGTTGCAGCAACAAGGATGACAATTTTATTACAAAGCATTGCCCCTGGTTCACCATGCAGATTCTGCTTTGTAAACCTTTGGTATCTATATGTGCATATTTATCATGAGCAGGAATTCCGCCCCCCCACCCACCGTCAGGGGAGGTTGTGCAGGCACGAACCCAATCAGCGCCCCTGATCGGGTCCATGCCACTATCTTACGTGGACAGGCCAATTAAAGTCCACCCAGCATGACACTCGTCCAGAAGCGTTGAGTGCTCCCTGTGTGGGCGGAGTTGGGGGGGAGATTCCCTGAGGTGCCTCAGAGAGACTTGTTTAAGTTTTAAACATCCAAATAAAGAAATTAAAAAATTTTAAAACATGTCCCCTCATGTGACAGTGTCACATGAGCTGGGACATGTCAATTCATTTTTTTATAAAATTTTATCGAATTTTTTAACACTTCCTGAAACCTCATCCCGCCCGTGGATGAGGTTCCATGAAAAATGCAAAGGCCGCCTGGGCTCTACGCCTGCCCACCAACCTTAAGGTTGGATGGGTACCTCAATTAATTATTTCAATTAGTTTTTAACAGGCCTTAATAGGCCTTTGACAGGCTGCACACCCGCTGAACTGAAAATCTAAATGACGTGTTGTGACATCGGGACACCCGCCTGATATCACCGTGCATCATTTTATGCATAGTCAAGCGAGCCCCGGCCCCCGCTCGCCGACCCAAAAATTCTACCCCATATTTATGTTTAACAGCCACAGGACTTCATTATCAATCAGCTGAAGCAAGAGGCCATTGATAAAAATACTTCCTAAACTAAGGAAAATACAATATCATGAGTTAAACAAAAAGACAAAAATTGCATCGCCAGAGAGATCTGCCCAGGGATTCAGCCTGCAATGGCACCATGGTCATAAGTTCAATGATTATCAGGGTTTTTTTTTGTTTTTGACACTTGCAAGGATTTATTACCCATTCCTAAATGCCCTGAGAATCTGGTGGTGAGCCTTCTTCCTGAACCACTGCTGTCCTTGTGGTGATGTTGCTTCCACAGTGGTGTTTGATAGGAAATTCTGGGGTTCAACCCAGTGACGATGAAGTCACCAATGGGGATGTAAATTTTGATGCATTTTGTACATTGTGCCAAGTAATCTCACAGACATGAGTATATTTGAATTTAACACTGCTTCTGTTCGATGCTTAGTCTCCTGCAACTAAAAGGTGTTTTTTGTAAGTGTGAACATCTGGGATTTGAAGCTGCAACACTTGATTTTGTTTGTTTGTCTATAATCTATGTATGTCAGCATGCAATCTATTATTGATGATAACTGTCTTATCAAATAAAGGATGTATGCTCTAATTCGTGAAATGCAATGCTTCTGCTTTGTAGCTTGTTGGTATACTGCCATTTAAAATAATGGCATATGGTGACTTAATAAATCATTGTACCCATCAGATTCATTCTTTGAAATTTATGCAAAAGACAAAAGTTTGATTTTGGTTTGTGATGAAATAGCTGATCTCACCTGGGGTGCAGTGGGTGTGGGGATGGTGGAAGAGAGATGAATTAGGGGTTGCCTAATTGATCTCAGAGCCCCTGAGTTAGGAGAGGGAGAAAATCAGAGTTCAACTGTACAATTCCAAATTTGCCTGCTGTGCAAGGATACATATATCGAACAGGACTAACCTTGGCAATAATCCCCCCACAACCAAATAGCCAGTCAGTGTTCACTCTCACAGCTCAAATGCCAATAATGGCCACTGAAAAACAGCAATCGCAGGGAAGTGTCAATATCCTTAGGAGCAGGCTGGAGGAAATTGGCAATGAGAGGGGCAAAACTTTTTTTATATCAATAAAGGGGTGGATTTTCGCAGAGTCTTGCCAACTTTGCAGACCTTTAAAAATAGCAGGTGGAATGCATAAGTCCCACCCCCATTTCTGACAGGTCTTGTTTTTGTTAGTAGGGGAAAGGATTTGGGGCATGATTCATACAGGAATGAAAATTGAATTCAGCAGGGAAATTTGAACTGAGTGCTGAGTTCAAGCATACCCTATTTTGACTATTGCAAGGGTCTTAACCCATAGCGTGGGAGTCACAAATTATGGAACAGATGTAAACGCTGTTGAAGGGTGGATAAGGCCTGTTTATCTGTCATGATCTGTAGTTTCTTAAATCCTCTGCTCTTTAAACTAAAAAGATAACTGGCTGCAACTGTCAGTGATTGTTAGAAAAAAAACTGTTTGACTGCTTTGATTGACAGGCCAGCTGGTACAGTATCAGTTCAAGCAGTTTCAATAAAGTTCGTGTTGACATTTCCCACAGGGCTATTTATTATGAATGATTGTTTGAGTTTCAAAAGCTACAATTATCTCACAGGAGGTTCTGAGTTCACAGTTTGATTGACAGCTTAAAGAGCCTATTAACAGATAAGGGGCATAAAGAGAGGTTTGTTTGTTTTTATAAGAAATTAACCACTTGAGGAGATTTATAAGCATTGATGCTTTCATGAATGGGAATTTTTTTACTATCAATTCTGTACACTGAGAACTGTATTAAATGTTTAGAAGTTTATTTTTTCATATTCACGTGGTTCGTGAGGTCTGCCCATTGTTGATTCTGGCTGCACGGCTCTGGAATTGACATGGAGGTAGGAGGGGCAAGGTGGTGTGCATAAGTTGGTCTGAGGTGGCAAGGGGGCTATGAGGGGCCATGGGAGTGGGTGCGGGGAGTGAAAGGCTGTGAGGGGTGAGGGCTAGAGGGCCTAAAATCTTCTAAAACAACAAGGGACAAAGTCCCAGAGAACTCACGTGGTCCTTCTAACCTGCCCAACTCAGCATCTGCCCACTCCCATAGCCGCATATGCTCTGCTTCTGGGATCGGTGTGGCCGACTCCATTCTGCACCTGTACCCCCACATGCCTCACCATTTCAATGCAGTAGCAGTGTATAAATGGAGCAGGATTTTTTTGTAGGAAAATCCATTAAAAGCTGTTTTTACCTGTGTTTTACCGCTTAAAGCATCTCTCGAGTTCCCTCGCCCTTTTTGAGCCATGACTCACCTGCAATTTCTCCTGTGACCTTAACCTGCATATGCCAAAGTGACAGCTGGTCATGCTGCAGCTCCTTGTAACCTGGGTAAACACTCTTAATGTGATCTAGGTAAGACATACTAAGAAATATGAGACACAGCAGCTTCAGGGATCAGCTGATCAAGGCAGCAGGCATGGTGACATGGAGGGCCAGGGCAGATATGACCAGGGAAGATGATGTGGTCTCTTCTAAGACAGCAGCATTTCCATATTAGTCCTCCCCACACCACTAATGGTTGTCCAAGAGCCAGGAGAGAGGCTAGGCGTGGCTTTCCCCACACGTGGACAATCGAGAATCATGCCTGAGGACATCGATTGCCACCTTGTTCGCAGGAGTGTTTTCCAGGACAGACCACTATCAGTGGGACTTTTCTTATAAGGAGTACTAGGGGAGGTAGCCTTATATCTCACTGTGCTGAAAAAGTAGCTAAGAGAAAAGCATTGTGCTGATTTAAAAGCAAACACCCACACCCATCAATTTAAATGACTCTGTTAGAACTTGATCACTGGGTAATTTGTGTATTTTTACTGCAGATAAACAGGGAAAAACAAGTCTGCGTGTACATACTGCAGATTTGAAAATAGAACAAGAGAAAAGGTTTTACTGGGGTAATTGTATACAATGTATATAAAGAATTCTTGAGGCTGATGTCTCAGAACACTTCATAAAGCAGAAAAGAAAAAACGGCTATCAAGTGGAAGGAAACAATAGAGCAGAATCATTGGTTACAGCACAAAAGAAGGCCATTCGCCCGTGATGTCTGCGTCCACTCGTTGCAAAAGCAGTTCATCGAGTGCCACCCCCCTGCTTTTCTCCTGTAACCCTGTTAATTTTTCTGCTTCAGATAATGATCCAATTCTCTTTTGAAAGCCACGATTGACTGCCTCTACCTTTCTCTCAGGCAGTGCATTCCAGATTCTAACGACTCACTGCATAAAAACATTTTTCCTCATGTTGCCTTTGCTTTTTTTGTGAATCATCTTAAACCAGGGTCCTCTGGTCCTCGATCCTTCCATCAATGAGAACAATTTCTCTCTATCTACTCTGTCCAGATCCCTCATGATTTCAAACATCTCTATCAAATCTCCTCTAATATTCTTTTCTCAGTCCCAGATTCTCCAATCTATCTAAATAATTGAGGTTCCTCATCCCTGAAAACATTCTCATCCATCTCTTCTGCACTCTCTCTAATCCCTTCACATCCTTCTTAAAGTGCTTTGCCCAGAACTGGACACAATGGCCAAAATTTAATATCCTTCCTAGTATTGAGTTTGGTAGCTGTCAGCTGAGGCCCTTAAGAGGGCAATTAATACCTACTTAAGGGCCTCATCCACTGGTACAGGTATTCACCCAGCACCAGGAGGGTGGGGAGGAACTGGCCATGCTGGAAGCTTAAAAAGCAAACCCTGTTGGGGTTGCTTGTGGGCTTCTGGGTGACAGGAAGGAGGTGGGGGGGGGGCGGGGTGTCCCTTGTTCAAAGGCACTCAGTGCTTGATACAGTGCCCCTGCATTGGAAAGTGGGGGAGTGTCCCACTAAGAGCCAGACCCCTACCCTTGCTGCTGAGCCCTCCCCCCTCCTCCATAACACCCATGTCGCAATCCCCCTCTTGGTATCACTCACCTGTGGCCTGGGTCCTTCAGCAATCCTGGGCCTTGGGTGGATGCATTACCAGCAGCAGCCACCACCTCCCCAATGGTGCTGCTCTCAACAGGCAAGACCTCTGCCCTTGGGGACCTTGGTCCTTGGGAAGCCTGTCACTGTCCATTTAATTGTCTGATTGCCACTTAATGCGATAGGCCTTTCCAATAAGGGGCAATGTAGGGTAACTTCATCACCTACAAAAAATTCTGCCCAATACTCCTATTTTACACAGGTTTATCGTAGCTTTCTTGCTTTTGGACTGTATGTCCCAGTTTCTAATTGCTCTCTCAACCTGCCCTGCTACCTTGAATGATTTGTGCACATATACCCTTAAGTTCCTCTGCTCCTACGCTCTCTTTAGAATTGTATCTTTTATTTTATACTCCTGTTCTTCCTCTGAAATGAATCACTTCACACTTCTCTGCATTAGTTTTCATCTGCCATTTGTCCCCCACCCCCCCATTCCAACAACCTGTCAATGTCCTTCTGTAGTTCAACACTATCCTCACAATTCACAATACTTCGAAGTTTTGTGACATCCAGAAATGTTGAAATTGTGCCCAGTACACCAAAGTCTATAACATTAATATGTCAAAAAGATCAGTGATCCTAACACCTTCCCTGGGGAAAACTACTAACCTTCCTTCAGTCAAAAAGTAACCTTCCACTACTACCCTTGGTTTCCTGTCACTTAGCCAATTTTGTATCGATGTTGCTGCTGACCCTTTTATTCCATGAGCTCTAACTTACAAGTCTGTTGTACAGCACTTTATCAGATGCCTTTTGGAAGTCCATGTACACATCAACAGCATTACCCTCATCAACCTTCTCTGTGATCTCATCAAAAAAATTGAAAGCAAGTTAGTTAAACAGGATTTGCCCTTAACAAATCCATAATAAATCCATATGTGCACAAGTGACTGTTAATTTTGTCACAAATTATCATTTCTAAAAGCTTCCCCACTACTGAGGTTAAACTGACTGGTCTCTAGATGCTGGGCTTATCCTTAAACCTCCTTTTGAACAAGGGTGTACACTTCCAATTCTCCAGTTCTTTCGCACTATTCCTGTATCTGAGGATTGGAAAATTATGGCCAGTACGTCTGCAATTTCCACCCTTGCTTTCCTCAGTTTCCTTGGATGCATCTCATCCATTCCTGGTGACTCAATCTTAAATGCAGTCAGCCTATCTACTACCTCCTCCTTATCAATTTTTAACCCATCAAGTGTCTTAACTACCTCACCTTTCACCATGACTTGAGCAGTATCTTCTTACTTGATAAAGACAGATACAAAGTATTCAGTTAGTAACTCATGACCCCCTGCTCCATGCATTAACTCCCTTTCAGGTCCCTAAACGACCCCACTCCTCCTTTTACCACCCTTTTATTATTTATATGCCAATAGAAGACTTTTCAATTCCCTTTTATAGCAGCTGCCAGTCTCTTCTCATACTCTCGACTTGCTTCTCTTATTTGTCTTTTCATCCCCTCTAAGCTTCCTATATTAAACCTGATTCTCAATTGCATTACCCACCAGAAATCTGTCATATGCATCCTTTTCCTACCTTATCTTATTCTCTATCTCCTTCATCATCCATGGAGCTCTGGATTTGTTAGCTCTACCTTCCCCCTTCATGGGAAAGTGCCTTTATTGTATCCAAGCTATCTCTTCTTTAAAGGCAGCCCATTGTTCAATTACAGTTTGCCTGCCAATCTTGTATTCCAATGTACTTGAGCCAGATGTGTTCTCAACCCATGAAGTTGGCTCTCCCCCAATAAATGATTCTTACTTTGGATTGCCCCTCGTCCTTTTACAAAGCCAGTATAAACCTTATGAGGCAGTAATCAGTGTCCTCTAAATGCTCCCCTACTGACATTAGATCCACTTGTCCCATCTTATTTCCAAGATCCCTATCCAGCAATGCCTCCTTTCTCTTTGGACTGGAAACACACTGCCATAGAAAATTCTCCTAAATGCACTGTAGAAACTCTCACCCCCTCTCTGCCTTTACACTACTGCTATCTCAATCTATATTAGGATAGTTAAAGTCCACCATTATAATTACTCTATCATTCTTACATTTTTCTGCAATTTCCTTGCAAATTTGTTCCCCTATATCTTTCCCACTAGTTGGTGGCCTATAGAAAATACCCAGCAATGTAATGGTACCTCTATTGTTTCTTAATGTTAACCAAATAAATTCTGTCCTTGATCCCTCTGGAACATCCACTCTCTCCAGCACTGTAATGCTCTCCTTAATCAATGCAGTAACCCTAACTTATACCTTATTACATTCTCTTTTATTCTGAACCCACCTAGTGCCTTACCAGTTCCGATTCTAGTGTTATCTGTCTCTCCAAATCTCTGTGCATTTTGGTTTTCCTCTTGAATATTATCTCCTGGTTTCCACACCGCTGCCACGTTAGTTTAAACCCTCCCCAAAAGTGCTAAGCATCCACAAGGACTGGCCCCAGCTCTACCCTGTACCTGTACAGGTCCCAGCTCCACCAGAACTGGTCCCACAAATCTAAAGCCCTCCCTCTTCCATCCCTCCAGCCACACATTCATCTGCTCTATCCTACTTCTTTACTCACTTGCGCATGGTACTGGGAATAATCTAGATTATTGCCTTTGAGGTCCTGCTTGCTAATTTCCTTCCTAGCTCCCAAAACACTGGCTGCAAGGCTTCAACCCTCTTTCTACCCATTTTGCTGGTACCATTATGATCTAGGACCACTGGCTGTTCTCCCTCCCTCCTCAAGGGTGCTATGCGGCTGCTCAGTGGCATCCTTGACCCTAGCACCAGAGGGGCAACAGGCCAACCTGGATTCAGGTCTGCAGTCACCAAAATGCCTGTCTGTTCCTCTAACTATTGAATTCCAGATGTCAATTGCTTTCCAGCCTTCCTTCCGCAGCGACACCTCACCCCCCACCCCCACCCCCTACCCCTGTACAATAGGTAGAATTGAATCAGAATGGAGCTGAAAGTGCAAGTGAGGTAAAAATCTCTTAAAGTAAGGCATGGCACAGGGATCTGGAGAATCAGTTTTCAATAGTTTAGAGCATAATGCCTGATAGAGCTGCTGCCAATGGTGGAGCAATGAAGACAGGGAGTCAGGATTTGCTCCTTTCAGAGTAGTGAAAGGCAAGAGTGTGGATGTTTAGCTGAAAGCTGTTGTTGAGGTGAAATCACGGAACTATTTAAAGCAAAGCATAAGGACATCAAAAGTGAACTTAAGAGAAGCTGGGAGCCAGTGAAAGATCCAGAAAGAAAAAGGTGTGGCACCAGATAATGATACAAGCAGTTATGTACATCACTTGCAATTTACCAAGTGTAGAAAAGGGAGTGTAGTTAAGAGAACATAAAGGAAGTTGAGTCTTGGGATAATAACACCATGGATTAGATTTTCAACAATAATAAGAGAGAGGATGGAGGCATGTGAGATTTTGAAGGTGAAAGAAAGTACGGTGGAATCTTTTTCCCTCTCCCATGGCGAATTTGGTGGCTGGGTGCGTTTAATCAGATGAGAGAGTGGCAGATAGGGACCCAGCCACCTTCGCCGTCTCCACCTTGATTAAAACCAGGGCGGGAAATCCCATGGACAGCCTTTCCAACCCACCACCAATTGAAGCCCTTGAGTGGGCAATTAATGTGGGGAGCACAACAAGCAAACCCATATAAGGTTGCCTGTGGGCTTATTTGGTGGGGAAAGTCCCTCATTCAAAGGCACACAACACTTGATCAAGGGACTTGGCACCGGGAAGGAGCCGCCCTTTCCCTTGCTGCAGACTCCCCTCTCACTTCCCACACAACCTCTTTCTCGCAATCCCGCCCCCCCCCACCACCCCCCCCAACCTCCACCACCCACCATTCCTCCTGTGGCTTTGCCATTCAAGTGAGCTGCTGGCCTCCGATTGGCCAGCAGCTCTTGGCAGCCCAGGTCTGGTATAAGCTGATTCCTAACATTCCACATCACAGGATTTAGACTGTGATGACAGTGAACAAAGTTTTGTGATTGAGAGCAGAGCCAATTCAGAGCTGATCAGAAGCGATATGAAGTGAATGGCTTTCGTTTTATCTGCACTGAGCTGGACAAATGCTGACTCATCCAAACCTGAGAGTCAAGCAATAGCTATGGAATCAGTATGGGGGGAACTTGATGCCGTGCTTCCAGATGATGTCACCAAAGGGAAGTGTATAAATGGTAAAGCAGAGGAAATAAGAACAGTCAATTATACAAGAGGTTTGAATCACTAGGCCAACAGAATGCAAAATGTCACTTCTTACGTTATGGAAATATATAACATTATGAATTGGACTTCTCCATAAAAGAGCTGCAGACATCTCTGGACTTCGGGAAGACAATTTCACTGCTGCACTGCCAAGTTAACAGAAGCAAGCTTTTTAAGGAAATAAATGCACCATTGAAGAAAAACATCCAGATTAATCATTTGTAGAGGAGTGGAATCTATAAAAAATATTCAATTTAAAATTATTGATAAATCAATCATTTGGGTAAAATTAAAGGGACTATCTCCTTCAGAAAATGTGGAAGCTCATGAACAATATGATGTTTTTCTGTTATCTTATTGATGACTTGAAGTATTTTTATGGTCAGGCCTTCTAATGGTAATAACTGGAGAATTTTGAACTTGAACCTCTTAAATTCCTAAAATTCCAAATTTAATTTGCATTCCTGTACTTATTATAACTCTTCCTTCCCTTGGTTTGAATGACACGAAGACACAATTGTAGAAAATAAAATCATATGCTCTTGACTGTCTCAAGACAAATAAGAGTAAATCTCCTTCAGTACATAAAGGATAAAATGCCATAATCAGGTCATCACTGCCTAGTCACTTATTAACATATTATGAAAGATATTCACCAAAATATGCTGTCAATGATAAGGCTAATGACTTCAAGATTCTCTATCTGCAGATGCTGCAGGAACTTCCAGCCAAGGGGCAGAAATGCAGTTAAGTGCAGAAGTAGAAGTTACAGTCTGAGATGTACCACGCTGTTGTTAGCTTGACAAAAACAGCTTCTTGCTGTTTGCCTCATCATGGAAATGCATTAATTTCTGTGAAGTTGCTGTTCTGGTGTGGTAAAAACAAACTAAGCCCATCACATAAAATATAAGTATTGTCTTTTTCAGTCTAAGTAGCCTTTTAATGGTGTGACATATTAATACAGTCAAAAAAATCTCTCTGGCGCTAAAAAAGTGTGGACTTGTATTCCTTCAGATTTTAATTGTTGTTGCAAGTATTTACTTCATTTTTTTACTTTACTTCTATGCCTTGGGTAAATGAGTCCATTGGTCAATCAAACCCTAACTGCAAGCCTTCCTATGTTCTTCTCAGTTGCTGCTTGCAATCAATAATGGGGAGAGACTGATATAAGAATAAACAATGAAGGTTTATTGAGACACAGGGCAGAGTACCAGATCATACATGCTCACTCAGAAACCTCCAGAGCTAGACTTACAGTTCCCAGTTGCCCACGCTGTACAATGATTCATCAGTGCTGCCATGATCAGTACACTTGCGTTCTCTTAAAGGGACAGGGTACCTCACTTTACCACATCCCTCCCGTTTTATTCAAAAGTACAGCTAACAAGCTTAAAACACATTAACTATTTGCACAATAACTATTTACAGGTCAAGTCTTTCAGGAGGCCTTCATTGACATGTTGAGTGTTGTAGCCCAACAACCTTGGCTATTGTTTCCGAGACCTCCCTTTCAGGGGCAGTTGCCCACTATGTCGCTCAGTGGATAATTGCACCATCTTTTGGGTGCAGACACATTCACTCCTCCTGCCCCTCCCCTCCAAGCTGAACCAGATAAAGGGCAACAAGCACAAAGTAATACAGTGACGAGCTACATGATGTGTGAGGAGAGAGAGGAAGGAAAAAATTCTTGTTGTTTTTCTTTCAGAGGGCTGTCAATAATTTCTCTTTTTCTTCCTGCTTGTCCTCTTGGGAGCAATGGCCCATTTCTCAGTCTTCTCTTTAATTTCGCTGTTGGTTGGATTAGACTCAGGCTCAAGCTGAACGTGAATGAGCTCAGTAGTTGCGCTTTCGGAAAGCTTTTCTGAGAATTCAGGGCTTTCGAGCTTTAAAACTTCAGGACTTTTGCACAGCTGCTGCTTCAACTCTTCCAATTCTTTCCTATTCTCATTAATAGTTTCCTGGAGAATCACATATCGTTGCCCCTTCTCAGCTAATTCGTTCTTTAACTCAGCCAGAGGCAGGCGTAACTCTTCCTATTCTTCTTCATATCTTTCTCGTGGCACAAATTGGGAGCTGATTGAATTTTCTAGCGCACAAAAGTCCTTTAATAGATTTTCCATTTCCTTTTGAAGGATGCTAACTTCAGCTTGGTCTCTGTCCCGGTGTAACACTTCTATGGGCTTCTCTCACTGGGTCTTTGCGTACTCATTTTTTTCTTGTCGCAACACTTCTGGTTTTGAATTGGGAACTTAGCAGGCCCTCAAGATTTATCTCTCCCAGCAGTTCCTTCCGAGGAGACTCGGTTCCCTGCCTGACATTACAAATAGGGGTAATTTTGCAGACTGTTCCTCATACTCCACATTGACTTGACATACCCCTTTTATATTTATTTCTTCACCTGTGTATGTCCACAGCTTTGGGTCCAAAACTTCTAACTTCAAAGGATGGGTTCCTTCACTCAGATATCTAAATGTATGCTCTCCAATGGTGGACATCAAGGCTCCCATATCAACTTTCATCTTAATGGATTGTCCGTTAACTGTAATGACTACTTGGATTGGCTCTGTTCTACCCACTTTGAGGTTATATAATGAATGAATGTCCGATTCTATTTCTCCTGGCTCTTCCATGAGGCATATTTCATAATTTTTCCTTCTGCCTTTATAGTGTTATTTTAGCCTTTCTCTGCAGTGCCACCTTTTGTGGCCATAACAGTGGCAGATAAAGCACTTGACTTGTCTGAGTTGTCGTTTGCTTACTGGAGGCCTGGATGTTTTTCGCTCATTCATTTTGTGGATTTTCATTATAGCATCATTGTCTTGCAATGGTCTGGAGCTAGAGAGCATTTCCCGCCTTTCCATGGAGTGCAAAGTTTTTGCGACTTTTGTTGCTGGATTGTCCCACTCGACCAAATGGATGGCGCCATTTTGTGTCTCTTTTATAACTTTCGAATTTTTAACAGCACTCTCCATCATGATAGCTAACTCTAATGCCTTATTTAAGTCTAGACTAGGTTCGGCTAGCAAATGCCTTTGGGTAGTATCATCTCCAATCCCGCATATCAGCTGGTCTCTCAACATATCACTGATGGATGTTCCGAATTTGCAATGCCTTTAAAATGGCCACATAGTCAGCTATTGTCTCCTCTAGAAGCCTGTTCCTTGAATTGAACTTGAAGTGTTGCATAGTGACTGAGGGCTTTGGTCTCAGGTGGCTCTGTACAATTTATATTAACTCATCGAACGTCATTGAATCTGAGATGTTTGGTGACATAAGGCTATGGATCAGCCCATACGTTTTGCTCCCGCATGAGGACAAAAGAATTGCCCTCTTCTTCTCCTCCCCTGCAATGTAATTAGTGGTAAAAAAGAACACTAGGCATTTGACATACTGAAACCAGTCATCTGCAATGGGGTCAAATGGATCGACACACCTGAACTGCGACATCGTGAACGACTGTAAGAGGACTGCACTTCCGATAGGCTTCCCAGTTAATGATGAATTTAAGTGTTTGGCTTACCACGGAGTTGTGCTCTCTCCGGGGTCTCCTATAATTTTCTGCCCATAGCCATTTTTCATGTATTTAACAGTTTAAATGTATTGCCGCTTTAAGAGCAGAGATTTTTTTTTTAAACTCTGTCTCTGCAGCTGTCGGCTTTTCTCTGCTGGGTTTTGTGCTCTTTTTTAGTTTTGGCAGGATCCCCATGATCACGATTCTGCAGAATTTTTTTTCTTATTTTTAAACTGTAGCACTGCTTTCTGCTCCGATTGCCGGATGTCACCTATTTTAAGAGTTAAGTACAGATGCTCTTTCCAATGCTTTGCTCACCTGTCTTGTGGACTTACACTCAGTGTCTTGCAATGTTTTTATCCTCTTCGCCACTTTTGTGTCTTGGGTAAATGAGTTGGTTGGTCAACTGAACTCTAACTGCATGCCTTCCTATGTTCTCTTCAATTGCTGCTTGCAATCAATAACAGAGAGAAACTGATGTAAAAAATAAACAGTGATGGTTCATTGAGACATTGGGCAGAGTACCAGATCATACATGCGCACTCAGAAACCTCCAGGATGAGACTTACAGTTCCCAGTTGCTTGCGCTGTACAATGATTCATCAGTGCTGTCACATGTTTAGAACACCTGCATTCTCTTAAAGGGACATGGTACCTCACTTCATCATATTTACCTTTCTGTCTCTTTTTCTATCTCTCTTAATCCAATCTCTCTTTCTCTCTCCCTATTTCTCCTTTTGTACTTAATGTGACGTTCAATTCACCCACTCTCATTTACACTTCAGTCTCAATCCTCACTCTGTTAATTTCATAGTCCTACAATGCAATTGGTTAGCAAGATGCACAGTTGCTTGCCCTGTTCCCTCAGGTCCCAGATGTGCCATTATCAGCTGTTACTATCAGCAATTTGTGGTGCAAAATATAATTGTGAATAAACAGGCAAGGGAAAGTCCAAGGGTGGACACTGCTCATTGCCCTGCTACAGCATGCTGTGCCCCATATTTAAGTCATAGAATTTACACGTGCCATAAACAATTACCTGACAATTACTTTTGCTCAAATTACAACCCTTTCTTTGTTTACATTAACACATATTTGCGGTTTATATGTCAGAAAATTCTATGTCTGAAAACATATGCCAGAAGTCTTAAGTCTATCAGAGCTTGTAGGAAACTAGGGGCTGAATTTTGTCTGAGCAGCAATGGCCAAGGAGCTCCGACCCAATTCTGCAGCCATCAGGCATTTAACTGTCTGTTTTCAAGGCTCCTATCCCTTTAAAGGATGATATCCCACCTCCAAGTGCTGCCAGCTAATTGGAGGGCCAGCAGATCTTTAGTCTCAACAGTGCCACTGGGAGGGGTGGCCATTGCTGGAGGGATGTCCATTGCTGGGACTGCACTTGGCCCTGAACAGCATTATGGATATGCCCCACCTCCCCCCCACCCCTCCTTCCACACCACCACCCCCTCCCCCCACCACCCCCCCCCACCCCCCCCACACACACCCCACACCCCCCCCCCCCCCCAACCCCGGTACTAAGGTAAATAGGGGCGGGAACACTGGTGCCAGTCAGGCAGGCCCCAGCAAGTGGAGGGGGTTTGGGTGGTAAGGGCTGGGGTGTTGTTTCCACTGGGAGCAGTCCTTGCCATTAGGGAGGTTGCCCTCTGTGGACCACTAGATGCCGGAATATGAATCCCACTCCTCACCCCCACCCACCACCACCCACAGCTACTCAGCCCAGAAGGAGATCCCCAGGTTTTACTGGGCATGCTCCACATGTGGAGGAGGTACCCTCCTTGGCTGAGGCTGGGTTACCCTGGCTTTCTAGCCCGCCGTTGGGGCCACCACTAGCTACTGAGTAGTCTGCCCTCTGTAAAAAATTAATCATGATTGGTACAGACAAAATCTGAAGAATGTTGCAGAAAATTAAACCTCGACAATGCAGCAGAAAAAAATATTTAGAACTGATTTGTTTGATGTTTTTCAGCGAATATTTCCTGTAAGTATTTAGTTGAAAAAAAATGTCTTTATTGTTTATGATTTATGTATGAGAAGACGTTCCTGGGAAGTTCAAGGTTAAATCTGGGTTGCTTATTGATTTAAGTTAGGATTTCCATAGAAAATACATTATTCACAAATAAATTTTCTTTTCCCAGCTTTCTTTGCAGACAGGCCTTTTTCTCTTTTTCATAATATTGTAGGACATCCGTCTGCCTTCCACGATTTTTTGATCGCCTGAAAGTGCTGAAAGGTGTTTGTGAATGAACACCGGAAAGCTTACCTCATTGTTTACAGCACAGAACACTGCCTCCACCCTGTCTCAGTCGCATGCAAGTTATGCTTTGTGGTGAGAATTTGTGAATGGAACTCTCCCTCTCTAGCCTGAAGGAAGGAGTCATAACTGAGGACTATGAATAAACACATCAATTATCTTTTCATTTCTATGACTGGCAACATGGGATATTTTGCAAGTGGTGGGGTTTGTTGATAAGAACAGTTGTGCAGCTGGATTAAACCTCTGCTGGGGTTGGCTTCTTGCCCACAAACTAGAGTTATGAGATTCTCAGTCTGCCACAAACTGCTGTATGTATGTAGTGTGTTGACATGAGGTAAGGAGAGGCTGCCAACACTTTCCTGAGCCTAAAAGCAGAAATATCTTCATTCATACACCTTCCATAATTTACCAGCCATAATCAATTTATCAAAGAATTACTGCTGTCTCATCATATTTTTGAATGTGTTTATTTCTTTTTTCCCCAGTTTCTCTTTTTTTCCCTGACCCTCTTGACCTAATGATGTTGACTTCTTTCGAGTGCAGAGTTCCATAGGAATCATTTGATACCTTGCCCAAGTATTGATTTTTGAGGAGCCTTAATAGTAAATGTCAGCATACTATTAAGCCATAACTATTCCAACAACAGCCAACCCTGTCTATATCCATGTGTACAAACATGAGGTGGCAGGTCTTAGATTGTGGTCAGGTGCAGAAAACTAAGTTGATTTGCCCCTTCAGAGTTAACACGGTTTTGTGAAAGGAAAACCGTATTTGACAAATCTACTACAGTTCTTTGAGGATGTAACAAGCAGGTTGAATAAAGGGGAACCAGTAGATTCAGTGCATTTGGATTTACAAAAGGCATTTGATAAGGTGCCACATAAAAGGTTACTGCACAAGATAAGTTCATCATGTTGGAGCTGATAAATTAGCATAGATAGAGGATTGGCTAACTAACAGGAAACAGTGGGTCTGGATAAATGGGTTATTTTCAGGTTGGCATTAGTAGAGTGCCACAGGGATTGCTGGAGACTGAGCTATTTACAACCTATATTAATGACTTGCATGAAGGGACAGATTGTATTGTAGCCAAATTTGCCAATGATACAAAGATAGGTAGGAGAGCAATCATGAGAAGGACACAAAGAGTCTGCAAAGGGATATAGATAGGTTAAGTGAGTGGGCAAAGATTTGTCAGATGAAGTATAGTGTGGGAAAATGGGAGATATCTACTTTGGTAGGAAGAATAGAAATTCAGAATATTATTTAAATGGAGAGAGATGGCAGAATATGACAGCACAGAGAGAGTTGGTGTCCTTCTAAATGAAACGCAAATGAAACATGGAAGTTATCATGTAGGTACAGCAAGTAATTAGGAAGATAAATGAAATGTGGCCTTTATTACAAAGGAGGTAGAGTAGAGAAACAGGGAAATCTTGCTACAGTTCAGCTGTACAGAGCATTGGTGAGGCCGTACCTAGAGTACTCTGGGGATTTTGGTCCCCTTACTTAAGAAAGGACACATTAATGGTTCTACTATCTTTACCACCCCATCCCCACCGCCCGCCTTGCAAGGTAAGCCCATTCCCTCGAACTTATTGCTAGCTTAGAGTCTCAACTGACAGAAACCTCCAAGCATTAAAGGAGCATAGCATCCAGAATGGTCCTAGACTAGGTCCTAAAATACAAAAGTAGAGAAATCTCGCTAAGGGTTCAGCTGCACAGCACTTTTGTTGAGCCCAGTCCTAGGGTACTATGGAGGTTTTGGTCTCCTTACTTAAGAACAGTTACACTTGCATTTGAAGCAGATCAGAGAAGGTTCACTAGGCTGATTCCTGGGATGTCTTCTGAGGAAAGGTTGAGCAGGTTGGACCTTAACTCATTGGAGTTCAGAAGAATGAGAGGTGATCTTATTGAAACATATAAGATTCTGAGGGACCTTGACAGGGTAAATGCTGGATGTTTCCTCTCATGGGGGAATCTAGAACTAGGGAGCCCAGTTTAAAAACAAGTTTCACGGAGCACTGACCCTTGTTATCTTCAACACTACTATTAACACTCCCTTTGTCTTGTTCCCATGACATCTTTGTCAATCTCTCCTGAGCTCCCACCTATCCTTGACCTTCTATCTCTCTCCACCTGCTCCACCCCCTCTTAAACAGAATAAAATCCACCACATTTCTACTTCTCTTTAACTCTGAAGAAGTCATAAGAACTTGAAACATTAACTCTGTTTCTTTCTCCACAGATGCTGCCAGACTTGTTGAGTTTTTCCAGCATTTTCTGTTTTTATTTATTATTAAAAATAAAGGGTCTCCCATTTATGATGGAGGCAGCACCTTCCAAACCCATGATCTTTGCCATCTAGGGCAAGGGAAGCAGATACATGGGAATACCACCACCTGGAAGGCCCCCTCCAAGTCACTCATCATCCTGACTTGGAAATATCTTGCCGCTCCTTCACTGTCACTGGGCCAAAATCCTAGAACTCCCTTCCTAACAGCACTGTGGGTGTACCTAACCACAGGGACTGCAGAAGTTTAGGAAGGCAGTTCACCACCACCTTCTCCAGGACAATTAGGGATGGGCAATAAATGCTGGCTTAGCCAGTGACACCTACATCCAGTAAATGAATAATAAAAATGAGAAGGAATGTCCTTTCTCAGAGGACCATTAGTGGAATTCTCTTCCACAGAGACAGTGATGGTTGAGTCTTTGAATACATTCAAGGCTAAATTCAACAGGTTTTTGACTGACAAAAGAGTCAAGGGTTATGGGGGGACAGGCAGGAAAATGGAGTTATGGCCACAAGCAGATCAACCATGATCTTATCAAATGGTGGAGCAGGCTCCTTGGGCCAAATGGCCTACTCCTGCTCCTGTTTCTTATGATCTTATGACTCTTAACCCAAGGAGATTAAGGCCAACTATAATGTCCATACAGCTGCCCCGACTGGTGCCAACTGGATCAGGGATGGTCAGGGATCAAACCCGGGACCTTCTGGATTTATGTTCAGTTCTCCAGTGTATTTCTCTTTTTCTTCATAAGGGGCTAAATTATTCTGGACACAATTCCATGAGGGTTAGCATGCAAGTCAATAATTTTTGTGTGGCAACATAGACAGTTTGGCATGCATTTGCACTACAAGGGGCATCAAAGCCAGACTTGACTTATCTTCACCTAGGGTCAACACACAGGTACTTTGCAGAAGGGGTCACAAGTTAGAAGCCAGAAGCAGGAACAGCAAAGTCACAGTGCAAGTTACAGCTGCAGCATCTAAGAAGTGTGACAAGACAGTTCAACCTCAAGGCTTAGAATTTCTAGGCATGCAATTGAAGAATGACTCCTGTGCCCAGAACCAAGCTGTGAGGTGGATTTATAACAAAAAGGGAAACAGTTGCAGGGAAGGATGGCTATGACCATATTCTACTTTTTGACAAGAATACTAATTGCAGTGTGTCCTTTTTTTTATTTATTGATAGGGCATGGATGTTGCTCCCCACCCCTAGTTGCCCTTGAGAAGGCAGTATTGGTCCTTCCTCTGTGTGGTGAAGGTGGTGGTTCTCCTACAATGCTATTACGTAGGGAGTTTTAGGAATCTGATCCAACAACAAGGAGGGATGGTGATATATGTTCCTGAACCAAAGGATTCTTTTTGCTTTCTTAAGAACTCATGGCATCCACATGAGGCACTGGTAAATTGCAAGGTTGAATTGAAGCAAGTGCTGGCAAAACAAAGACGTGAGCCCACAGTTTTCTGATATGTCTTTCTGATGCAATTGGACAGAAGAAAGACTGCCAACTGGGTATGTAAGAAATGAGAAACAAGGGCTTTTTTGCTTAAAGGTGAAGATTTTGCAGTGTGGTGTGTGTAGTTCTGTTGACTGAGTCCTGGGACTGATTTTTTCAGGCCTTTTCAGAATGGGCTGGGAGGTGGGAGGGCTGGCAAAATGGTGTGGGTAGGCATTGGGAGGAGAGCCCCATATCTTCTCATCACCATGCCATATTTTCAGCAACAGGAATATTGGCAGCTTGGACACTCGCCAGAAGACTAATTGAGCCATGTAAGTGGCCAATTAAGGACCATATCCCGTCTATGTGGGAAGTGGGAATTTTCCCTTCATTGGGATGGTTTGCCACCAAATGCAGAGACCACTGCTGAAAGCTGATGCCATCCAAGTGGGTACGGGGGAGGAGGACCTTCCTTTCTGGGCAATCCGTGACCCCAATGGCAATGGCCACTCACATGGCAATGGCACCACTGACTCTACATGACCCCACCCTCCACCCCCCCACAAGCCCCCAACTTGCCAGGGCCTTCCTGCTTGATCACACTTCCCAACCACAACTCACTTGTCTTCCAGGATGCCATACTAATGAGACTCCCTTTCCATGGAGCTGCAGCCTCAGCAATTGCCATCAATAGCAGTAGCTCTGCCGAGGCTGCTGAGCTGCTGTCCTTCTGACTGGGCCGCAATCTGCCACCCAATGTCCCACTGCCAGCCGAAGTGGGCCTGGCTCCCGCTTTCGACCTCTGCGATGGGATTTTACTAACAGCCACAAAATTTAGGCCTAGTGCCAGGGAAAGAAAGACTTGGTTCACTCAGCAGCATTCATTTAGCCTCTAACCATTTGGAGATGGGGAGAAAACAGAAAGTTACAGGAACTGAGTTGTGCCACACTGCCATACTATGTCTTGGTTCTTTAGAAATGGAAATACAAACAGTTAATTAGAATGGAGACCAACCTCTGTACCTAATCTCTCACCTATTACCTCTATAAAGGTGTGCCTATAAATTATTCCTAATAATACCTGCCATAGGCCATGTAGAGTGATTTCATCATGCTTTGTCTGTTTTTCTAATATTTATTCAAATGAACAGAAAACGTATGCTGAAAAGTTTGTATGAGCATGACCTGGAAGGTTTTTTGTGAAAGCCATTCGTCATTGTCCAAAAAATTCAATTGCCTAATGTTCTCCAATACAGCAAACTGCATCTTTAGATCAGAGTGCAATTCCTTGTAGATTAATAAATCTCCAATTGGAATCATGTGTTTGGAATGCTGCCACACCCTGAATCTCAGTAGTGTCCCACTCCTCTATTAACGTCAACTACATTATTCAGGAAGCTCATTACTACCACACATATAAGATTGATTCTTTGCTCACAATATAACAAGGCCACAGCTGTAGCTTTCAACATAAATGTGGTTTATGTTGTCTCAAACATTAACAAATATAATCCATTATTGCTGAATCATTTCCAGATATTGTGGTGATAAGTTGGCTTTATGTAATAGAATGTAATAGAATATTTGTAAATATATGTAAATAATTCAGTAATAGAAGATTGGCATAAATTGACAATGTGGAAAATTGCCTAGGTATATCCTGGCCACAATGGAAAAATCCAAAATGGTGAATTGCCACCCCATTAGCCTACTCTCAATCATCAGCAAAGTGCTGGAGGATGTCATTGGCAATGCTAGCAAGCAGCACTTTCTAATGATTTACTCACTAAGGGGTTCCACCAGAGGTACTCAACTCTAGACCTCATTACAGCCTTGATTTGAACATGAACAAAAAAGCTGAATTCCAGAGGTGAGGCAAGAGTGACTGCCCTTGACATTGAAGCAGCATTTGATTGAACAAAGCACCAAAGAGCCCTCGTAAAACTGAAATCAATGGGGATTGGGGGATTCCCTCCACTGGCTGCAGTCATGTCCTGTACAAAGAAAGAAGGTTGTGATTATTGGAGGTCAATAATCTCAGCCCTAGGGCATTGTGGCAGGAATTCCTCAGGATAGTGTCCTCGGCCCAACCAACTTCTACTTCATCATAAATTAAGTAGGGGATGTTCACTGATGATTGCAGTGTTCAGTACCATTCCCAATTCTTCAGATAATGAAGCACTCTGCGCCTGCCTGCAGCAAGACATGGACTTGGGCTGGTAAGTGGCAAGTGACATTCATGCCACACATGTGGCAAGCCATGACCTCCCCAACAAGACAGCGTATAAACACTATAAGCTGGCCCAGGTTTTAGATGATATTTTAGTAGGCTTTAGTATGCTTGCTTAATTCAGCCATCTTATACGAACATTATAAACAGAAAAAGAAGCCATGTTGATGTTGTTAACATTTTACAACAAATTAACCCAAAACAGTATTACGAAGTAGTCACTGACCATCAACAGATGATCTCATTAGAAGGAAGTACCTCAATTACTCTGGTAATTGAATGATAAGTAATTAATAATCAGTAGTTAATTAGAAGCCAGTTTATGTTGTTTCTGTATTTCTCCATAGCTTTTCTAGTGAGGGAATTAAAGTGCTATGACAGCTGGGAGAGAAATGACTTAAGACTTGGACTCCCTCCCTATCAGGAACACACACTGTCTTCAATTCAAAAACAGAATTACCTGGAAAAACTCAGCAGGTCTGGCAGCATCGGCGGAGAAGAAAAGAGTTGACGTTTCGAGTCCTCATGACCCTTCGACAGAACTTGAGTTCGAGTCCAGGAAAGAGCTGAAATATAAGCTGGTTTAAGGTGTGTGTGTGGGGGGCGGAGAGATAGAGAGACAGAGAGGTGGAGGGGGGGTGGTGTGGTTGTAGGGACAAACAAGCAGTGATAGAAGCAGATCATCAAAAGATGTCAACGACAATAGTACAATAGAACACATAGGTGTTAAAGTTAAAGTTGGTGATATTATCTAAACGAATGTGCTAATTAAGAATGGATGGTAGGGCACTCAAGGTATAGCTCTAGTGGGGTTTTTTTTAATAATGGAAATAGGTGGGAAAAGGAAAATCTTTATAATTTATTGGAAAAAAAAAAGGAAGGGGGAAACAGAAAGGGGGTGGGGATGGGGGAGAGAGCTCACGACCTAAAGTTGTTGAATTCAATATTCAGTCCGGAAGGCTGTAAAGTCCCTAGTCGGAAGATGAGGTGTTGTTCCTCCAGTTTGCGTTGGGCTTCAGTGGAACGATGCAGCAAGCCAAGGACAGACATGTGGGCAAGAGAGCAGGGTGGAGTGTTAAAATGGCAAGCGACAGGGAGGTTTGGGTCATTCTTGCGGACAGACCGCAGGTGTTCTGCAAAGCGGTCGCCCAGTTTACGCTTGGTCTCTCCAATGTAGAGGAGACCACATTGGGAGCAACGAATGCAGTAGACTAAGTTGGGGGAAATGCAAGTGAAATGCTGCTTCACTTGAAAGGAGTGTTTGGGTCCTTGGACGGTGAGGAGAGAGGAAGTGAAGGGGCAGGTGTTGCATCTTTTTCGTGGGCATGGGGTGGTGCCATAGGAGGGGGTTGAGGAGTAGGGGATGATGGAGGAGTGGACCAGGGTGTCCCGGAGGGAGCGATCCCTATGGAATGCCGATAAGGGGGGTGAAGGGAAGATGTGTTTGGTGGTGGCATCATGCTGGAGTTGGCGGAAATGGCGGAGGATGATCCTTTGAATGCGAAGGCTGGTGGGGTGATAAGTGAGGACAAGGGGGACCCTATCATGTTTCTGGGAGGAAGGAGAAGGCATGAGGGCGGATGCGCGGGAGATGGGCCGGACACGGTTGAGGGCCCTGTCAACGACCGTGGGTGGAAAATCTCGGTTAAGGAAGAAGGAGGACATGTCAGAGGAACTGTTTTTGAATGTAGCATCATCGGAACAGATGCGACGGAGGCGAAGGAACTGAGAGAATGGGATGGAGTCCTTACAGGAAGCGGGGTGTGAGGAGCTGTATTCGAGATAGCTGTGGGAGTCGGTGGGTTTGTAATGGATATTGGTGGACAGTCTATCACCAGAGATTGAGACAGAGAGGTCAAGGAAGGGAAGGGAAGTGTCAGAGATGGACCACGTGAAAATGATGGAGGGGTGGAGATTGGAAGCAAAATTAATAAATTGTTTTTATCACTGTCTTCAATTGCTGAGTCTGTTTTAATGAATGGGACTCCTTTAAAGACAGCAAGATAAGAAACATAGCTCAAAGGAGGGCATTGTTCTAAGTTTAAGACAACATGAATAATCAGCTAGAACCAATGGAGTTAGCCCATCACATTATTGACAAATTATAGGCCAATTAGCCACTTCCAACAACTTGGCTAAGGTGGACTTACAACATCTATGGAGCTTGGCCTAAATAGCCAAGTGGTTATGGTACTGGGTTTGTAACCCCAAGATCAAGAGTTTAAATCTCACAATGGCAAACTATGAAACAATGTAACTTCATCTGAAACAGATTGAAACGGGTTTGTACTCAAAAGAGTTACAACATCTATGGAATAAGAAAAGGGGTTGTTGGAACCACCTTTATGTATGTTAAGTATGGAAGAACTGGTTTAGAATTTTAGGGGTCGTTGAGTATCCTCCTATCAGTGCGAAGGTCATTTCCAATAAACTTGAGCGCAGATGAGTATTGAGGGTAGTTAGTACTGGGATTGGTTCGGTGATGGATTCCCTGCCAGTTGAAATCCTAGGAAGGTGCAGTGCTTCTCGGAGGCAGAGACAGTTTCTCTGTCCGTGAGAGGTGCTGAAGCTGTTGTCCACTTTTCTTGGATTGATCACCCATTTGAAAGTGTGGAGTTGGTAAAGTTTCATTGATAAACATGCTTTTCCTATATTCTTCCTCTATTACTTAGTTGGTAAGTTTCTAAAAATTGCTTTTCATCAATAAACTTCAATACTATTTATTGATTTGGTATCTGAGTCCTTGTTTGATGGTTATTTCTCTGTCAAACTCAAACAGTTTAAAAGGGCATTTTGGGTTCCAGTATTAGGCTGAGTACAACTAAATTAAAACAAGTCTAAAATATCAAACACCCCTTTTAAAACTTACACCGCCTCCCCTTGACATTTTATGATATTACCATCATCAAATCCCCAACTGTTAAAATACTGTGGGTCACCACTGACCAGAAGCTTAACTGAACCAGCCACTTAAATACTGTGGCTAAAACAGTAGATCAGAAGTTGAGTCATTTGCAGTAGGTAACTCATCTTCTGATACCCCAAAGCCTTTTTTCACCACCTACAAGGCATGAGTTAAATTTGATATTCTCCAATTGCCTAGGTGAATGCAGCTCCAACAGCACTCAGAAAGCTTAACAGCATCCTGGACAAAAGAGTGCTTGATTGGTACCTCAACCACCTCCTCAAACACTCACTCCCTTCACCAGCAGCATAACCTGACAGCAGTGTGTACCATACATAAGATGCACTGCAGCAACTTCCCAATGCTTCTTTGACTGCATCTTGCAAATCAGTGAGCTCTGCTATCTAGAAGGATAAGGGCAGCAGGTACATGTGAACACCAACTCCAAGTTCTCCTCCAAATCATATACCATCCATAACTTGGAAATATATCACTGTTCCTTCTTTGTTGCTGGGTCAAAATCCTGCAACTCCGTCCCTAACAGCCCTATGGGTGCACCTACACCACACAATTGCAGCAGCTCAAGAAAGTGACTCACTATCACCTTCTCAAGGGCAATTAGGGATGGATAATAAATGCTGGCCTTGCCAGTAATACCCACATACCATGAATTAATACATTTTACAAGAATACAATTTACTCCATGTATGGCTCAAATAGTTCATTATCAAGGGGCAATTTCTGAAAATGCAACTTCCATGATTTTGATGATGCTATGATGCCATAACCTCAAAACAGTAAAACAAACTTTTTAAACTCCTCCCTGATACTATCTTCTACCCATTAGAGTTAATTAATTTTTGTTAAAGCATCCATTTCTTGTCATTTTAATAAGAATAAGACTTTGCCCTCGTATTTCTAACATATCACCTCGGTGCGCATAAAACATCGCAACTCAACACCAAACTCACCAATTACAACATAGCTGTGCAAAAGATAAACTCCAACATAAAGTAAGCAGCTGTTTTTCAAAGTCGTAAGTTCACATGAAATAAAGCCAATTTATTGTCCTGAAGCACACCGATATAATTGAAATTATTTCATTAAATCAGCTGACATAACGTTAAAAGAAGAGACATAAAAATGGGCAGTGAATGGAAAAATAAGTTAACTCTAGGAAAGCCTAGAAAACTCATTCACCCTTCACCTTGAGGGTTAATCCAAAAGGTTGAATGATTTATTTTGCACTATATTGTTGGATTCTGTTGCAGATCCTCTATATTTTTAATGCACATTTAGACCCTTTCTTCCTTGTTCAGCATAAAGGTGAGAAATGTCAGTGTTAGTGAAAAGAGGGCTTTTCCACATTTCCACACTTATCATCAAGGTCAGCATCAAGCACTCCCTGTCTCATAAAACACAGCTGCAAGACAGTAATGTTTCTCTAACACCAAAAATATCTGTCAATCCTGGCCCCCTCTGAAGAGTGACTTTACAGCACCGTTTTGACCTTTGGACACATCTGTACGGCCTCTTTGAGAGTCATTACCTATTTGGAACTAATTTTTCCTAAATTTGCGCTGCAGACAAATGGCAATTAGAAACTGTTCAGGCTTTTCAAACTAATTTTGTAAAGCACCAATATCTGCAAGACTTTAACCCCATAATTTTGGATTGGATTTTAATTTCAAGCTCAAAAGGATATGGTGTTAGCACAATTCACCAAGTATTTCCCCTGTAATACAGTTTTTAATTGTATTAGCAATGATCATAAACCAAATACAAGAAAATATTTTATGTTAATAAAAAATAGCCAAAAATATCTTTAGATGATTTTGAGGCATCAACATATTCCATAGCATCTCCAAATACATTTGAAATGTTTTAAAATGACAATTTAGCATTTCATTCTTTGTTTCCAGTATTTGGTCCTGATCCTTATCCCAAATAAATTCTTCACCACAGGTTCAGCTTTTAGTTTTGCAGTTTTTTTTTTACCTAGAATGCCCTCACAACTTGGTGAGCAACTGCACAACCTCCCACCCTGATTATGATAGCACCATGTCCTTGCAATTTTGAGTTGGGATTTGCACCATTGGTATGCGTGGAAGAAGTCCCTGTTGCTGCAGCAGGGACCACAAAAGTTGGGTCCCCAAGAATTAGACATATTATTATTGTGCATGACTGAGTGCACCCTAGGTCATGCACTTACTCACCAAGTTTTGAGGAGACCTTGGTACAGTTCTTCTTCATGAACACAGTAAGTAGATCTCACACATTTCCTAGAAGTTCAACACTAAGCCTACTCCTGAGTCAGATCTCAAGGGAGCGAAATGAGTCTCTTTCATGCTGATCTGAACTTTGCTGAGCCATATTGCTCCTCACTACAAATGACTTGAATTTGCCTGCAGCACATATCCAATAGAAGCGGCCATGCTGTGTTCACTTGTGCACTGCTGGTAGTTAGTGTCTGCTGGGCTTCTGTTGCAGTTTCTCTTCTATTAACATAGGAGTCAAATTGTTACATATAAGTACATTGAAGTAAAATCTGTCACTTATCAGAATAGGGACCTTGACTAAGATCTTACTTAGTCCTTCAATATGTCACCTACAGAATCGAGGCCTGACATTATAAATAGAGTTTATGCTGTCAAATTAAACTGCTGTTGCATGAGGTGAAGTGCTGGGACTAGAGATTAAACACACAAAGTAAGTGAAATTATTTTTTCTTTTCAGATAAGGAATGTGCTGCAGTTCTGAAAGCACTTTCCATTTGCTGCATCTTACACTGTAAAGCAAAGTGGGAAAAAAGCAATCATATAGTCTAGCTAAGTGGCTTTCAGTCACATGCCGATGAAAATAGATGACACTTAAAATAGAGACAAGCAACAACAGATAAAGGAGCACGTTAGAAAAAGGAAAAAACATCAAAACAGAGTCTGTCCAGACCAAGAAGGAATTATGCTGCAGCTGCTTTGAAAATTTAAGCATACATTGAAGACTGACAGTGGTGACTTATGCAGGTCACAGGATGACATGCCCCTTTAAGCTGTTTGGCAATGTACAAACCAAGCAGAATATTTTTATCTCCTCTCCCACCATTACTAGCAGTGTGAGAATTCTGTTAGGAACAGGGGAATACAGATTTATATAAGCTGGTAAATAAAGGAACAATAACCATCAGCATTTCTATAGCACCTTCACATAGAAACCATCCCAAAGTACTTCACAGGTGTGTATAACGGACAGAAATTAAACACCAAGCCACAAAAGGAAATATTCGTACTAAAAGCTTGGAAAACAAGGTAGGTTTTAAGGTGGAGAGAGAGGTAAAGAGGCAGAGAGTTCAGGGATTCTGGTATGGGGCCTAGGCAGCTGAAGACACAGCCATCATTGGAGGAGAAATTAAAATCAAGTTTGCCCAAAAACTAGAATTGGAGGGGCGTAGCAGTCTTGAAGTTAAGTAGGGCTAGAGAAGGCTTTAGAAATAGGGAGTTCCAGCAAATGGGACTTTAAAGATTTTATGATTTTATACTACCTTTCAATCCGCTGATCAGTAATGTTGACATTTAAGAATAGTAAGGATAATCCCATCAATCTACTTAAAATACTAAAAAAAGAAAGGAAGAAGGGATAATTTGCAAGAGAACTTTAGGTACAAAAACCCCTTTGCCTATTTGAGCGCCAATTTTAGGAATGCATGCTCCCAGCAGGGTGTGTAATTTACCAAGTGTGAATATCTTGAAACTGTGGACATACTTGGCATGATTTTCTATCCATTAATTACAGTTGATTGAAAATCCAGCTGAGCTTGTTTGCAATTTCCCAGTACCTGCTATAGATGAGTAAGGTTCCCTGCAGGAACATGAGGATATTGTAAATTCAGCCTTTTGATCTAATCCTTCCAGAATTTCAACTGTGCTGTCTTCTCTTTATAAGGTCTAATGCCCTGCATCCTCACCCCAATTATTCTTGTTGGCACTCCTTTTCCAACTATTGATCACTTGCTGTGCAAATAAATACTTGCTAATATCTATACTAAACTTGCTGTTCACAGCCAACAACCTATGCAATCTTACATAACAATAGTAACTGCACATCAGAAAAGTACCTCATTAGATGTAAATTATGCTGGGACATTGTAAAATATGCCTATAAATGTAAAGGTTCCTTACTTATTTTTCTTGCTTTCTCTCATTCTTTTTTCCTTATCTTGCTGCCAACAACTTCAAATCAAATTAATGAAATATGAAGCTTTAAGTGAAATAGGAGAGGGTGGTGGGAACTTTAACCTTGATCTATTCACATCTATTCCTTGTCATTTTACCAATGAACATTAGTTTCCACAGGAGCACAGTAACACTGACTGGACAGTTTGATAATGTCTGAACCTTCACTTAATGTTGTAACTGCCAGTAAAAAGTGAAGTGGAACTTATTAAAAGTTCTAGATTTTTATTATGTTACACCATTCAAACAAATGCAAAGCACCAACTAATTTCAGGTTTAGTTTGGTGTTAAAAACATAGAAAATAGAAACTACAGTAGGTCATTTGGCCCTTCAAGCCTGCTCCGCCAACAATATGATCATTGCTGATCCTATCTCAAAGCCATACTCCCGCTCTCTCCCCATACCCCTTGATGCCTTTAGAGTCTAGAAATCTATCTATTTCCTTCTTAAATATATTCAGCAATCTGTGGTAGAGAATTCCACAGGTTCACTACCTTCTGAGTGAAGCAGTTCCGCCTCATCTCAGTTCTAAATGTCCTACCCTGTATCCTGAGATCGTGACTCCTTGTTCTAGATCCCCATCCAGAGGAAACATCATCCCTGCGTCCAGTCTGTCCAGCCCCGTTAGAATTTTATTGGTTTCAGAGAGATCCCCTCTCATTCTTCCAAACTCCAGTGAATACAGGCCTAGTCTGCCCAATCTCTCCTCATATGACAATTCTGCCATCCCAGGAATCAGTCTGGTGAACCTTTGCTGCATTCCTTCTGTGGCAAATATATCCTTTCTTAGGTAAGGTGACCAAAACTTCACACAATACTTCAGCTGTAGTCTCACCAAGACCCTGCATAGCTGAAGTAAGACATCCTTGCTCCTGTACTCAAGTCCTCTTGCAATGAAGACCAATATACCATTTGCCTCCTTAACTGTTTGCTGCACCTGCGTGCTTGTTTTCAGTGAATAGAATACAAGGACACCCAGCTCCCTTTTACATCAACATTTCCCAATACATCACCATTTAAATAACACTCTGTCATTCTGTTTTTCCTACCAAAGTGGATAACTTCACACTTATCCACCTTATACTGCATCTGCCATGTATTTGCCCGCTCACTCAACTTGTCTAAACCACCTTGAAGCCTCTTAACATCCTCCTCACCACTCACATTCCCACCTAGCTTTGTGTCATCAGCAAACTTGGAAATATTAAATTTGGTTCCCTCATCCAAATCATTGATATATATTGTGAATAGCTAGAGCCCAAGCATTAATCCCTGCGCTCCTGCACTAGTCACTGCCTGTCATTCCGAAAAAGACCCATTTATTCCTACTCTCTGTTTCCTGTCAGCTAATCAATTCTCAATCCATGCCAATATATTACCTCAATCCCATGTGCTTTAATTTTACACATTAAACTCTTATGTTGGACTTTATCGAAAGCTTTCTGAAAATCCAAATACACAATATCCACTGGTACTCCCTTATTTATTCTGCTAGTTATATCCTGAAAAAACTCCAGTAGGTTTGTCAAACATGATTTCCCTTTCATTGATCCATGTTGACTTTGTCTAATCCCATTGATATTTTCTAAGTGTCCTGTTATCACATCCTTTATAATAGATTCCAGCATTTTCCCTACCATTGATGATAGGCTAACCAGTCTGTAATTCCTTGTTTTCTCCCCCCCTCTTTTTAAATAGTAGGATCACATTTGTCACCCTCCAATCTGTCAGGACTATTCCAGAATCTACAGAATTTTGGAAGATGACAACCAATGCATCCATTGTTTCCATGGCCACCTCCTTTAGTATCCTGGGATGTAGATTATTAGGCCCTGGGGATTTATCGACTTTCAGTCCCATTCATTTGTCCAGCACTATTTTTTTAATAATACTAATTTCCTTCAATTCCTCCTTCTCACGAGACCCTTGATTCCCTGGTGTTTCTGGGAAGTTATTTGTGTCATCCTCCGTGAAGACAGAACTAAAGTAGTGGTTTAATTGCTTTTCCATTTCCTTGTTCTCTATTATAAATTCTCCTGTTTTGGACCATAAGGGCTCTAAAATTGTCTTCAGCAGCCTTTTTCTCCTTACATACATATAGGAGCTTTTACAGTCCTCTGTTATGTTCCTTGCATGTTTACTCTCATCATCTATTTTTCCCCTCTTAATCAATCTCTTGGTCCTCCTTTGCTGAAATCTAAAATGCTCATAATTCTCAGGCTAGCTACTTTTTCTAGCAACTTTATATAACTCCTCTTTGGATCTAATACTATCCTTAATTTCTTTTGTTAGCCATTATTGCGCCACATTTCCTGTTGTGTTTTTGTGCCAGAAAGGAATACGTAACTGTTGCAATGCACTCATTTGCTCTTTAAATATTAGCAATTGCCTAACCACTGTCATGCCTTTTAAGGAATTTCACCAATCTATCTTAGCCAACTCATGCCTCATACCTTCGTAGTTTCCTTTGTTTAGATTTAGGACCCTAGTTTCGGATTGGACTACTTCACTTTCCAACCTAAGGAAGAATTATATCATGTTATGGTCACTGTTCCCTAAAGGACCCCGCACAACAAGGTTATTAAATAACCCCTTCTCATTGCACAAAACCAAACCTAAGTTAGCCTGTTCCCTAGTTGGTTCTTCAATGTACTGGTATAAAAAAACATCTTGTACACACTCCAGGAATTCGTCCGCCACAGTATTATTGCTAATTTGGTTTGCCCAATCTATGTGTAGATTAAAGTACTAAAGTCTCCCATGATTATGTAGCACCTTGTTAGATGCCTCTCTAATTTCCTGTTTAATACTGTCCCCTACCTTATCACTACTGTTTGGAGGCCTATGGACAACGCCCACTATTTTCCACCCCTTATTGCTACTTAGCTCCACCCAGACTGATTCTACGTCTAGATTTTCTCAGCCAATATCCTCTCTCGGTATTGCACTGATTTCACCCTTAACTAACATTGCCATGCCACTTCCTTTTCCTTTTTATCTGTCCTTCCTAAATATTGAATACCTTTTGACATTCAATTCCCAGCCTTTGTCACCCTGCAGTCATGTCTCTGTAATCACAATCATATCGTAGCCTTTTACATCTATTTGTGCTATTGATTCATCTACCATATAATGAATGCTCCATGCATTCAGACACAGTGCCTTTAGACTTGTCTTTTTACACATTTTTTTGGTACTATGGCCCTATTTGCTGCTAGCTCCTGCTTCCTCTGCCTTCCACTTTTGCATTTTACTTTTCTGTCTTTCATTTCTAACTTTGTTTCCCTCTCTTCTGTCTCCCCACTTAGATTCCCATCCACTAACAACTCTGTTTAAACCCTCCCCCACAGCACTAGCAAACACCCCTGTAAGGACATTGGCCCCGGTCCTGCTGGGGTGCAACCCGCCCAGCTTGTACAGGTCCCATCTTCCCCAAAGTTGGTCCCAATGCCTCAGGAATCTAAATCCCTCCCTCCTACAACATCTCTCCAGCCACACTTTCAAATGGTCTATTCTCCTATTCCTGATCTCACTAGCATATGGCACAGGGAGTATTCCTGAGATTACTACCTTTGAGCTCCTGCTTTTTAATTTATTTCCAAGCTCCTTATATTCTGCTTGTAGGACCTCATTTCTCTTTTTAACCTATGCCGTTGGTACCGATATGAACCACAACCTCTGGCTATTCACCCTCTCCCATCAGAATGCCCTGCAGCCACTCAGTGACATCCTTGACCCTGACACCGGGGAGGCAGCATACCAACCTGGTGTCACATCTGATAGAATCCCCTATCATTATTGCTCTCCCACTCTTTTTTCTCCCCCAGCAACCCCCCACCCACCACCACCCCCCCCCCCCACCCCCCCCCAACCCCCCACCACCCCACGTGCAGCTGAGCCACCCACGGTGCCATGGACTTGTCTGTCACTGTATTCCCCTGAGAAACCAAGTTCCCCAGCAGTATCCAAAATGGAAAATCTGTTAGAGAGGGAGATTGACCCAGTGGACTCCTGCACTACCTGCCCAGTGCCTTACTCTGTCTAGTGGTCACCATTCCTTTTCTGCACGTGTGCCCTCTATCTGCAGAATAACCACCCCATTGTAAGCGCTATCCACGAAGACCTCAGCCCTGCAGATGCTCCACAGTGACTCCAGCCACTGCTCCAGATCCGAAACATGGATTTCAAGTCCCTGCAGCTGAAGACACTTCCTGTACACGTGGTCACCATGGAGACTGGAAGCGTCCCTGACTTCCCACATTGCAAAGGAAGAGCATTCCATGTGACCAAGCTACCCTGCCAAGACTAATCCTTAAATTACTCACTTTACTTTTACTTTCTCTGGGTTAGAGAATTTTAAGTACAGTAGAAATACTCACCAAGTCCCAATTACCAATGCTACTGCTACTCTTTCTGAGGAAAGGTAGAAAATGAAAGGATCACCTCTTTCCTACTTCACCAAACTCCCTCATTCACCAAACTCCAACTGAAGCACTCAAATGCAGCCCAAGACAGCAATCCAGTGCAGACAAGGCAGCACTGTAGATGACCTGGTTTTATGCTCCAGGAATCTAACTTCTGTGTACATTTTAAGCCAGTTATCCAATAAATTAGCTGCAAGCAGAGCCTGAATAAGCCCTCTTTTAAAACTGGACTAAAACTCACCTTCTCCCAACTCAAAGAACAACTTTTACTTAACTGCTAAATTAAATTAAGACTAGACTGTAGATAGAAATTAATCCTTAAATTAAATTAACCCTTAAAACTCCCTCATGCACCAATTTCCAACTGAAGCGTTCAAATGCAGCTCGAGACAGCACTCATTCTGAGTGGTGAAGTCTCTGTTCTATTGACTGTGATGTCACTCAATAAAGGTTGTTAGCCATTGACATAATAAATCAATAGTGGTAACAATTCTCTCACATTTGTAATAACACTTCAACTTGTGATATTACAAATAGGGGGCAAAATACTACCATCCCACCCATGGCAGATTTTGTGGCAGCGAGAGCAGAGAATCCAGCAATCTGCATCCAGGATGCAGACAAAAAGACAAAAATCTGCCAGCATAAAAACGGTTTGCAATTCTCCCGATGGCGGATCAGTTATCCTGCTGACTATTGGTGTCAATGCTATTTGCATTCATTAATGTCACATCAATGCTCATTAAAGCAGCTGCTCACTAGAATCTTGTCGCGCCTTCCAATCTTCCGTCATGCCAGAAGGAAATTACATCAGCCTAAAACCCATTTGAAAAGGAGTGGTGTGCACACGTGGGACCTCAGTTCGTTCGTAACTTCAAGATAAGTGTAACATACACAGCCTACCTGCCATAGCACTGTGCTGATCTTGTTGGAATGAGTGTCACACAGCTGGAGCTGTAGGGTTAGCCTACTGCTGCTCTTTGCATACGTTGACCTGAAGGACACCACTGCTGTGGTGGCACTCACGCAGGCCTCCACTTTCAGACAGTGACCAGTACTGCAGCCGGCGTTGGGGAGTGCAGGGGTTTCTACTCCCAGTGGCTGAGACTGTTATCCACAAGGACACCACTGTGCAGTGGTAGTCAGGCAGAACTCCACTTTCAGAAACTAGCACTTCAACCAGGGGTGGGCTGTGAGGGGAGGGTGGGGTTGATGAACACAAGGGGAGCAATGAGGAAGGAAGGCTGTGGAATGGCTATGTGCAGGAATGGCAAACATGATGGGGTAAAAGAGGAGGGAAGGCTGTGGAATGGCTGAGAGGGGGAAGGGCAAACACAAGTGGTCTTTTTTGGGGTCGCCCTTTAACTTGTTGTTGCCGGAAGAGTGAACAGGAGTTTGTACAGACATAAAGGAGGAAGACCCCCTTGGAAAGAAACCCACTGAAAGCCAATGCCTTAATTAACAATGTTAAAGGGCTACTCAGAACTCAATGGCTTCACATCACAGTTGCTACATCTCAAGAGTAACACATGGGAATGTAGAATTTGGGAATGCAAGCAATAGTGAAAATTCTGCCCAAGGTGATAAACAGCAAACTTAGATTTGCTAACGAGGATACAGCTGTCATTTGAAGGAATGATTATCTTTTTGATCGGCAGGAACACGGTCAGAGGTAGTGAATCTAACATTGTGAAGCAATGGCACAGTGTCTCACCATTCTATTGTGGTGCCGGCCCTTCACAAAGTTGGCCAAAAGAGGTTTTCTCTTTATGACAATGAAGGGTGAACTTCTCACAGGAGAATCACCTGGACTGCATGGGATAAGGAGGCGAAAAAGGTCAAAACATGGTGTTCAACATTCAGAGGGCTTGGGAGCAGATGAGGATTAAGTGTGCAAGCCAACCCAAAATAAGACCACACAAAGTATGTCACAATGAGATTTGTCTTAGGTTGCAACACCTTGACTATGGCCATATGCAAAATGTGCAGGTAAACTTATACTGTAGCTCTTCCATAGTTTCATGTGCATATACATGCTGCAGCAGGACAAATTTGTTAGATGCACCATTCTCTTCAGCTGCCTTTCCCTCAATCCTGCCAGACCCTTGCTTCCCTCAACTGTGCTGGGCTCTATTCCCCATACCAATACCAATTCAAGGAAGCCATGTGCCTCACATGCTTCTCTATTTTAAGATGTCCATCCCATTCAATCTCTGGACTGCTCCCTAGGAGGATTCCAGATTCCAACATTGTACTTTGTTCTCTATCATCATCCTTCCGTACAAATTAGCAATGTACCGACAGCAAGCCAGCAAACCATTCCCATTACTAACAGATTCTAGAATGCTTCTGGCATTATTTCCATATCCAAGGACCCTCCTCACTAATAACTCAATTATCCACCAAGAAAATTACCCAGGGGAATTGCAAGTCTTGCATCTACAAGCACTTCCTGCAAGTTTACATTCCATGGCCTAGAAAGTCAACAAGGCACAAATCTGGCCGTCATGCCTGGATTGTACTTGTTGCAGTCTGATGCAACTGACCTTGCTGAGGTTTAGAAGGTTAGGGGGCGTGGCATTCACTTGCAGGCCTTTAGTGACTTTTAGCATGGTCAGGGAAAAAAAGCCTCAGCAAGAACCCTGGGAAAACTGTCAGAAAGTGGCTAGCTGGATTTGGGGTACCAGAAATCAACCCAAAAGATGAATCTTGTTGTCTCTACATGCCTGTGTCAGGGAATCTAAATTTTCTTGCCTGTCATTCTCCTCAAAGTGTCTTGTAAGCTATGGGAAATTTCCTGAAATTTGTCACTGATATAGGACATGGACTTCTTTAACTTATCCACTGTCTGCAGCATAAGAGGAGAGTGTTTCTTGCTTGCACATTTGATTGATGCTCACTGACCAAAATAGATTTCAAGACTGGGCCTCAAGATCTAGGTCTCTGAACTCCTTGGCTGTTGGCTGTCATTTCCCCACCCTCTGTGAAGTAATGGCAAACTGACATTCTTCCACTCCCAGGTCCTCCTGCTCACTGGTGCTTGGTGTTTCATCCAATGAAAACCCTTCTGACGTACGTGCTAAATCTACCCTGGTGTTTGGGTTGCTGCTTAAGTAGATGTGATGCCATAATGGAGTGTGATTTGGACATGGTAGGAGTTGTGAATCTGGAAGTGTTCATCAGGATGGTCAGTCTCTACCACCAAGGCAGCCCCATGAAACTGAAAACTGATTTCTTTAGCTGTGCACATTTCCTCTTGAAGAAATAAGTGATGTCTGTAAGCATATTGAAATACTTTGAGAAAGCACAGGAATAGAAGCTACCTATAAAGAGCCATGCCCAGCCTTTACCAACCTACTCTTGCCACATCATTGCTAACCTTGCCATCACATGCAATCTGTGCTGTCTGTCTGAACAGAAATTTTCTCCAAATAATTTTAAGTTAGACTGAGGCCATTTATTTCCTTCTCTATCCCAAACTTCATTATCTAATATCCGTCTCCACCCCTCTCCCTGACAACAGCATGTTCGCAATCCTTTTTGATTGATTTTTGTCACTTTTGATCCTAAACTGAGCTTCTGGCCTCATATTCATACCATCTCTAAGGGAGCCTTTTTCCACATCCATAACATTGCTTGACTTCACCCTGACTCAGCTTATCTGCTGCTGAAATATTCACCCATGTCTTAATTACCTTTGAACTTGACAATTCCTGTGTTTTTCCCGGTTGGTTTCCCACATTCAACCCTCTGTAATCTTGAGGTCATCCAAATTTCTGCTGCTCGTGTCTTAACTCACAGCAAACCTTGTTCCCCTATCACCCCTCTACTTGCTGACCTACATTGGCTCTTGGTCAAGCAATGTTTTGATTTTAAAATTCCCATCCTTTTTCAAATCCCTCCATGGCTTCACCCGTTATGAACTTTGTAATCTCCTCCAGCCTTGCAAACCTCTGAGATTTCTGTACTTCTCTACTTCTGGCCTCTTGTGCATTTTCAATCATAATTGCTCCACTGTCTTCAATTGCCTTGGTCCCAAGCTCTGGAATTCCCACCCTACACCTCTCTGGCCCGGTACTTCACCTTCCTCCTTTAAGACACTTCTTAAAGAACATAAGAACATAAGATCCAGGAGCAGGAGTAGGCAGTTCAGCCCCTCGAGCCTGCCCTGCCGTTCAATACAATCATGGCTGATCTCATTTCGGCCTCAACTCAAATTTCCCGCCCTCTCCCCATAACCTGTTACTAATTAAAAATCTGCCTATCTCCACCTTAAATTTATTCAGCAACCCAGCATCCACTGCACTCTGAGGTAATGAATTTCACAGATTCACGACCTTTTGAGAAATGTAATTCCTCCTCATCTCTGATTTAAATCTATCACCCCTTAGCCTAAAAGTATGGCCTCGCATTCTGGAATGCCCCACAAGGGGAAACATCCACTCCATGTCTACTTTGTCTATTCCCTTTAGCTTCTTATATGCCTCAATTAGATCTCCTTTCATCCTTTTAAACTCTAGCGAGTATAGGCCTAAACTGCTCAATCTATCCACATAAGACAAGCCTCGCATTTCTGGAATCAATCTAGTGAATCTCCTCCGAACCGCCTCCAATGCAACTACATCCTTCCTCAAGTAAGGGGACCAAAACTGTGCACAGTACTCCAGGTGCAGTCTCACCAACGCTTTGTATAGTTGCAACAACACTTCATTATTTTTATACTCTATTCCTTTAGCAATAAATGCCAAAATTCCATTTGCCTTCCTTATTACCTGCTGTACCTGCACACTAGCTTTCAGCGATTCATACTCGAGGACACCCAAATCCCTCTGAATTGAAGCATTCTGAAGCTTCTTTCCATTTAAATAATAAGTCGCCTTTTTATTCTTCTGGCCAAAATGGATAACCTCACACTTATGCACTTTAAACCCTATCTGCCAAATATATATAAAAACAAAAAACTGCGGATGCTGGAAATCCAAAACAAAAGCAGAATTACCTGGAAAAACTCAGCAGGTCTGGCAGCATCAGCGGAGAAGAAAAGAGTTGAAGTTTCGAGTCCTCATGACCCTTCAACAGAACAGTTCTGTAGAAGGGTCATGAGGACTCGAAACGTCAACTCTTTTCTTCTCCACTGATGCTGCCAGACCTGCTGAGTTTTTCCAGGTAATTCCCCATCTGCCAAATGTTGGCCCATTCACCTAACCTGTCCATATCCATTTGTAAATTTCTTATTTCTTCATTGCAACTTACTTTCCCACCTATTTTGGTGTCATCTGCAAATTTAGCTATAGTACCTTCTATTTCTGAATCCAAGTCATTAATATAGATTGTAAATAGTTGGGGCCCAAGGACTGAACACTGTGGCACCCCACTAGTTACAGCTTGCCATCCAGAAAAAGACCCATTTATCCTGACTCTCTGCTTTCTGTTGGTTAGCCAATTCTCTATTCAAGCTAATACATTACCCCTAACTCTGTGTGATCTTATCTTATGAATTAATCTTTTATGTGGCACCTAATCAAAGGTCTCTGGAAGTCTAGATATATTACATCTTACAGGATCCCCATTATCCACTTTGCTTGTCTCATCTTCAAAGAACTCTACCAAATTAGTCAAACACAATTTACTCTTCATAAAGACTCTGCTGACTCTGATGGATTACATTTTGACTTTCCAAATGCCCCATTGCTGCTTCCTTAATAATGGATTCCAACAATTTCCCAACGACAGACTTTAAACTAACTGGTCTATAGTTTCCGACTTTCTGCCTCCCCCACTTTTTGAATAAGGGTATAAAATAGAAACTATAAAATAGCATTTTACCAATCCACTGGAACCTTTCAAGAATCCAGGGAATTTTAGGATATTATAGCCAATGCATCCAATATCTCTGTTGGAATGTATGCCATCAGGTCCTGGAGACTTGTCACCCTTTAATCCCAATAGTTTGCTCAGTACTTTTTCTCTAGTGATGGTGATTGTTCTAAGTTCCTCTTTCTCTGTACCCTCTGCACTACCTGTTACTATTGGGGTGGTACTAGTGTCCTCCACCGTGAAAACTGAGGCAAAATATTGACTAAGTGTCTCTGCCATTTATGCGTTCCCCACTATTAACTCCCCAGTCTCATCATCCAAGGGACCAACATTCACTTTAGCTATTCTCTTGCCTTTTATATACTTGTAGAAGCTTTAGCTATCAGTTTTTATATTTTGCACTAGTTTTCTTTCATAATTTACCTTTGTTCTTTTTACTATTTATTTTAGTAACCCTTTGTTGATCTTTAAAAGTTTCCCAACCTCCCAGCCTGCTACACATATGCCTCCCATACTTCTCTATTTTAAGACGTCCATCCCACTCAATCTCTGGACTGCTCCCTAGGAGGATTCCAGATTCCAACATTGTACTTTGTTCTCTATCATCACCCTTCCGTACAAATTAGCAATGTACCAACAGCAAGCCAGCAAACCATTCCCATTACTAACAGATTCTAGAATGCTTCTTGCATTATTTCCATATCCAAGGACCCTCCTCACTAATAACTCAATTATTCACCAAGAAAATTACCCAGGGGAATTGCAAGTCTTGCATCTACAAGCACTTCCTGCAAGTTTACATTCCATGGCCTAGAAAGTCAACAAGGCACAAATCTGGCCGTCATGCCTGGTTTGTACTTGCTGCAGTATGACGCAACTGACCTTGCTGAGGTTTAGGAGACCAGGGGGTGTGGCATTCACTTGCAGGCCTTTAGTGACTTTTAGCTTGGTTAAGGCAATAAAACCTCAGCAAGAACCCTGGGAAAGCTGTCAGAAAGTGGCTAGCTGGATTTGGGGTACCAGAAATCAACCCAAAAAATGAATCTTGTTGTCCCTACATGCCTGTGTCACTGAATCTAAATTTTCTTGCCTGTCACTCTCCTCAAAGTGTCTTGTAAGCTATGGGAAATTTCCTGAAATTTGTCACTGATATAGGACATGGACTTCTTTAACTTATCCACTGTCTGCAGCATAAGAGGAGAGTGTTTCTAGCTTGCACATTTGATTGACGCTCACTGACCAAAATAGATTTCAAGACTGGGCCTCAAGATCTAGGTCTCTGAACTCCTTGGCTGTTGGCTGTCATTTCCCCACCCTCTGTGAAGTAATGGCAAACTGACATTCTTCCACTCCCAGGTCCTCCTGCTCACTGGTGCTTGGTGTTTCATCCAATGAAAACCCTTCTGACGTACGTGCTAAATCTACCCTGCTGCTTAAGTAGATGTGATGCCATAATGGAGTGTGATTTGGACATGGTAGGAGTTGTGAATCTGGAAGTGTTCATCAGGATGGTCAGTCTCTACCTCCAAGGCAGCCCCATGAAACTGAAAACTGATTTCTTTAGCTGTGCACATTTCCTCTTGAAGAAATAAGTGATGTCTGTAAGCATATTGAAATACTTTGAGAAAGCACAGGAATAGAAGCTACCTATAAAGAGCCATGCCCAGCCTTTACCAACCTACTCTTGCCACATCATTGCTAACCTTGCCATTGCTGTCTGTCTGAGCAGAAATTTTCTCCAAATAATTATAAGTTAGACTGAGGCCATTTATTTCCTTCTCCATCCCAAACCTCATTCCCTAATATTCATCTCCATCCCTCTCCTTGACAACAGTCTGTTTGCAATCCTAGTGTCACCTTTGATCCTAAGCTGAGCTTTTGGCCTCATATTCATGCCATCTCTAGGAGCGCCTTTTTCGATATCCATAACATTGCTTGACTTCACCCTGACTCAGGTTATCTGCTGCTGAAACACTCACCCATGTCTTAATTACCTTTGAACTTGATAATTCCTGTGTGCTCCTGATTGGTTTCCCACATTCAACCCTCTGTAACCTTGAGGTCATCCAAATTTCTGCTGCTCGTGTCTTAACTCACAGCAAACCTTGTTCCCCGATCACCCCTCTACTTGCTGACCTACATTGGCTCTTGGTCAAGCAATGTTTGATTTTAAAATTCTCATCCTTTTTTTCAAATCCATCCATGGCTTCTCCCATTCTGAACTCTGTAATCTCCTCCAGCCTCGCAACCCTCTGAGATTTCTGCACTTGTCTACTTCTGGCCTTTTGTGCATTCTCAATCATTCTCATTGATTGAGAATGTGGACAATTGCTCCACAGTCTTCCCAAGCTCTGGAATACTCACCTTACACCTCTCCTGCTCTTTACCTCACTTTCTTCCTTTAAGATACTTCTTAAAACCTTTTGGTCTCCTGACCTAATATCTCACTATGTAGCTCAGTGTCTTTGTTTTATAATGTACCGGTGAAGCACCTTCGGAAGTTTCTTTATATTAAAGCTGCTATATGAGTTGTTTGATGATATTTTCCGTGCCTGCTGGTGTCGGGCATCATGGCGGGATTGAGCGGACAATATGACAGGAAGGCCGAAAATTGGTTTCACAACATTGTCCGCTCTGCTCGTCAATGGTGGGCCGCATTTCACACTGCCGCACATAGGGAACTTCACTGTAATACATCTGCTCGCAGGAATCATCCCCCCGCACTGGATCATCCGAGCATGCTGACGTGTTTCACAACTGCATGGATAAGGTGTGTACCAGGTGAGCTGCCGTCAAGGTGAGTGCACAGTAACATTGTGCAGCGTTCGCGAGGGTCGCCTGTGGGACCTCATGGTTGAGGCGCCGCGCATTCAAGTGAGGGCACAGGCAAGTTGCTTTTTCCTGGATGGTTGATAGTGCAGTGCCGGGGCCACGGCTGCCCTGCAGTTGTTGGTGGTGCGCTAGCAAGTATACAGGGGTGTGAGGAGGGAAGCGGCCACGCATTGGGGAAACCTTGTACAAAGTGGCCATTCCTCCACACCTGAAACAGTTCACGTGCAGCCATGTTGACTTCTTGGAGTTGGACCTCTAGCGTATCTGTCCGCTCAAGCTATGGAGAGGCCTGAAGGTGCCACCAAATGCTCCAGAGCTTTTCATCCCTCGAGCACAATCTGCAAACTGTTGAGCTTTTTAGTGGACTGCAGAACAATTGGACAATTGTACATGTTGTATAATCTCCTTGCTAAAGCTGGCCATGGAGCAATCACTGGCAGAGGCACTCATAGCCCCTCGAAATGTCATCATCCCGGTTTGGACTAGTCTCCCCCATGGTTCAAGCCAGCACTGCAGCCTTGCAGTGCAGGTTAGGAGAATGCCTGCGCCTGAGCTGAGAGCACAGCATGCAGCCAAAGGGCAAAGCTGCTGCCAATCAGTCAGACGGATTGGGGCAGGGTTTCGGGCAGCCATGCAGCGCATTATACTCTGGCCATTCAAGTGGTTCCCAGCACTCTCCGAGATGCAATAGGGGGCCTTCAGACTTAACTAAGAGAGGTTCTTAGTATGCCCAAGCTAACTCATGCATCTCTCTCTTTCATCCTATAGGAGGAGTACATCAGGAGCATGAGGCTTGGTGAACTAGCTGTATGCCTCATGGCTTACAGAGAGCAGAGACGAAGGAGAAGAGAGTGATGGAGATGCCTTGCCGTGCAGAGGGAGGAGCTGCACCCACAGAAAGAATGGGTGGCTGGGGCTCCTGCATTTGCCACTGAAGAGCCAGATCAAGTTGTTGATGGTCAGTGCCTAGTTAGACCTAAGGTCTATGTATAGCACTTGTTATTTCTGCAGATGACCGAGAACCAATGTAGCCAAAGTCTGTGCATGTCCAGGGAACTAGTTGGACAAATTTTTCATAAGTTGCAGGATTTGGTGCCAAAGGGATATGGAGGGCATCCAGTGCCAGTGGCCATGAAAATGACTGTGTTGCTCAATTTTTATGCCATTGGCTCCTTTCAGTGCTCCACAGATGACCTCTTATGGATATCACAAGCCTCCACCCATAAATGCATCCATGAGGTCACAGATGCTATCTTCATGGAGGTGCACATGTGCCTTTTACCTGGTATCAGGAAAGCCAGGATTTGTCCAGGTCTCAGGTTTCCCACAGGTGTAGGGTGCCATTGACTGCACTCATGTGGCACTCGGATCTCCATGGCAACAAGTGGTCAACTATGTCAACCACAAAGGCTTCCAATCGCTGAGTGTTCAGTTGGTGTGCGACTGCCACAAACACATCCTGCAGTTCTTTACACGGCTCCCAGGGAGTGTCCATGACTCCTACATTCCCAGTATGTCTCAGATCCCTAACATCTTGCAGGGTCCACAAGAGCTGCATGGTTGGCTCCTTAGGGACAAGGGCTACCCACAGAGGATTTTTGATCAGGGATAGTCAGCATGGCTTTGTTAGAGGGAGGTCATGCCTAACAAATTTGATTGAATTTTTTGAGGAGGTGACCGGGTCTTTAGATGAGGGTAGTGCAGTTAATGTAGTTTATATGGATTTCAGCAAAGCCTTTGACAAGGTCCCACATGGGAGACTTATAAAGAAGGCAAATGCATGGGATACAGGGTAATTTGATAAGGAGGATTCCAAATTGGCTTAGTTGTAGGAGGCAGAGGGTGATGACAGAAGGATGCTTTAGTGACTGGAAGCCAGTGTCCAGTGGCGTACCACAGGGATCTGTGCTCAGTCCCCTATCATTTGTCAGTTATATAAACGACATAGGTGACTATGTCGGGGGGGAGGATTAGTAAGTTTGTGGATGACACAAAGATTGGCCGGGTGGTTAACAGTGAGGTTGCATGTCTTGGGATACAGAAAGATATAGACGGGATGGTCAAATGGGCAGATAACTGGCAGATGGAATTTAACGCTGAAAAGTGTGAGGTGATACACATTGGAAGGAGTAATTTGACAAGGAAGTATTAAATGAATGGCATGGCACCAGAAAGTTCTGAGGAACAAAGGGACCTTGGCGTGCGCGTCCATAGATCTCTGAAGGCAGAGGGACACGTTAGTGGGGTGGTGAAAAAGGCATATGGGGCACTTGCCTTTATCAATCAAGGCATAGATTACAACAGTAGGTAGGTCATGTTGGAGTTGTATAGAACCTTGGTGAGGCCACAGCTGGAGTACTGTGTGCAGTTCTGGTCGCCACATCATAGGAAGGATGTGATTGCACTGGAGGAGTGCAGAGGAGATTCACCAGGATGTTGCCTGGGATGAAACATTTAATTTATGAAGAGAGGTTGGATAGACTTGGGTTGTTTTCGTTGGAGCAGAGAAGACTGAGGGGTGACCTGATCGAGGTGTACAAGATTATGAGGGGCATGGACAGGGTGGATAGGGAACAGCTGTTCCCCTTAGTTGTAGGGTCAGTCACAAAGGGGTATAAGTTCAAGGTGAGGGGCGAGAGGTTTAGGGGGGATGTGAGGAAAAACTTTTTTACCCAGAGGGTGGTGATGGTCTGGAATGCTCTGCCTGGGACGGTGGTGGAGGTGGGTTGCTTCACATCCTTTACAAAGTACCTGGATGAGCATTTGGCACGTCATAACATTCAAGGCTATGGGCCAAATGCTGGTAAATGGGATTAGATAGGTAGGTCAGGTGTTTCTCACATGTCAGTACAGACTCAATGGGCCGAAGACCCTCTTCTGCACTGTGATTCTGTCTGCTTGTCTATGGATCCTTGTTCTGATGAGCAGTGTTCGTGCCACCCAGATGTGAAACCTTGGTCCCTGCACAAGATAAAGACAGGTTTCTCAGTCCAGGGCCTCTTCCCCGTGTTTTGTGCAACCTGTCATTAAACTGGGGGACTGCAGTCTTCTTGCCTTTTGGGGCCATGTCTTCTGTGCAGCAGTCCTGGGCTGGAAGCACCGAGAGATGTACACACAGCTGCACTTTTAATATGGCGCCTGGTGTGAGGAAGCGGCGAGGTGATGGCGTGGCAGGCGAATCGGAGGCTGCTGACCATCGAACCGACGTGTATTCCAAGAAAGCCCAATTAATGAGGTGGGATTGGGATAATACAGTTTGAAAAGTCGTCATTGTGACTAGCAGGTAAACCATTCCTTTTCCCGCCCACTACCACAATTAGTGCAAATCTGGGACGATTCCACCTGTTGTTGTTGTCCACATATTATCTGTAGATCTTTCACATCATGTGAACCCAGGAGTTTCAGAAATAATATTCCTCCCTAGTTCTGATGATGGTTATGTGCAGGAACTCATGCAGGGAGAGCACAGAGTTAAAGGAATGTGAGTGGTGTGGACATTCTTTGCTTCATATGAGTTAAGGTAATGAGTCCTGCAAGTATATTGGCCAGGATTTTCTGGGCCCACCTGCAGCAGAATCAGACATGGACTGGGCAAATGTTTGGACAGGCAGCCAAACGTCCATTGGCTTTGGGAGAGAATTCAAGACCAGAAAATCCTGACCATTACCTCTTTAAATTAACTGTCTTCAAGACTAACAGAATTCCCTTTGGCAGGAAATTATGACAGCATAGAGCGTTGTGTGAGTTAATATGGTGTTTCACTGTTCCTCTTTGTAAAAGTCAGCTTTTCAGTCAACCAGGTGATGAAAGAAAAAGATCCTCCTGACTGCAAAGCCTGTCCACCATCTACAAGGCACAAGTCAGGAGTGTAATGAATATTCCCACTTACCTGGAAGAGTGCAGCTCCAAAAATACTCAAGAAGCTCAACAACAATCAGGAAAAGACGCCCACTTGATGGCATTACGTCCACCACCTGAAACATTCACTCCCTCCACCACCAGCGCAGATGTACTCAGCAACTACCAACAGCACCTTCATAACTTACGCCTTCTACTGCCTAGAAAAACAAGTGCATCAGTCGCATGGGAACATCATCATCTGCAAGTTCCCCTCCAAGCTAAACACCATCCTGATTTGGATCTATATCAACGTTCCTTCACTGTCGTGGGGTCAAAAACCTGGGATTCCCTTCCTAACAGCACTGTGAATGTATCTATACCATGGACTGCAGCAATTCAAAAAGGTGGTTCACCACCACCTTCTCAAGGGCAATTATGAACGAGCAATAAATGCTAGTCTAACCAGCAATGCCCACATCCACCAAAAAAATAAAAACAAAAACTTGTGAGGTAAGGAGGTCAGTGCAACCTCTATCATTTGTATTGGATGCATATTGAAAGCAGTGCTTTAATTTACCTTACCCATCAGTGTGAGGTTATTCTGCCTGTTCCTGATAGCTTTAGGGTGATGGAGACTGAATTCATAGTGTCACCAGCCACCTTCAGTAGAATCATCCCCTAATAGGACAGTTGTTTTCTCCCCTTCATGCCCAACAATCTTTCCTTCCTAGCCCTTAATTCAGTTAGAAAACATCCATGGGTACATCTGTGAATCTGTGAACCCAACCTACTCTTGACCAAGACTACCGCTTTTTCAGTCGTTGTGGTGCCTGTTCTCCCAAAACATAGACCCCCACACTTCAATTAGTTGCAGCATTTTATATGCTACAGCATCATTCCACTTTCCTCTTTCTCAAGGGTGGTAACCCAATGAAGAACCACATTAATGCTTCTAACTTTCCCTGTGTATATAATTCGGGCTCAATGCGGAACTTTGACCGGTTAATGTTAGAGTCATGTGGACAGGCTAAAATGCTGCTTCAATGCTAACTCACCAATTGGGTGGAAACTGCAGTCCCTTCTCTCCAAGTAAGGTTTCAAGCAAAATAAAAGCACAAAGAATTACATATAAAAATTATACAATAACATTAATAGATTTACCATTTGAAATTGTCTTTTCTGTCTTTTCATATCCTCATTTTTCACAGAATGTCCAAAATAAGAGTTTAAATAAAATAAAATGTACTTCACAATAACATGATTACCTTTATCCATTGATTTGTAGTTTGTGTATTTTAATTCCTTCCTTAAAGTTTTAGCCTCTTTCAAAGACCAGGGCATGGAGTTGACATTTTTATCTTCTCCGTGACCCGAGGAGCTGAATTTGAACTCTGAAGTCTGAGCATGCGCAGTGTACATATTTTCCCAAGGTGCATCAATATCATTTAGTCAACAGTACTGATGCAATATTTTTTCAGCTTCTCGCACTTTCTGCTCAGCAGATTTTCTTCAAATAATTTTGAAAAACAGGACAAATTTCAAAATCATAGTTGAGGTAAAATTTGTATTTAATGTATTGAAGATAATTCATATGTGGGTCTGAGAAGTGAATGAAAAGATGGCAATTAAATAATTAGACACAGTCGTAGGTTTTATGTGTTCTATAAATTTGAGAAAATATGTTAAGCTAATAGGGAGGTTAGAGGTGAGAAAGGGTTCTGAGGTTGAGGAAGGGAAGAGGGTGTGATAGAAGAGTAAGAGAGGGAAAAAAGGATCAAGCTGACAGGTGAAAGAGAGTATACCTTTGCTGATGCTAATATTCAATTATCAAAAAGTCAGTTAAGCTTTAAAGCCAGCTAATTATCTCCATCTGTGTTTTGTTGACAATTAGAAAAGGTCAATGCTAATCACTTAAACCTGTGAGACAGAGATTTGAATTTCTAACATCTATAAAACTGAGGAAGGAAAATAAATAGATTATAACAATTTCTTTCCCCGCTTAATGGCCTAACTTTTCTGGACAGCAGAAATGCTGCGTGCACTGCCCGCTGCCCACGAAGATTTTGCCAACCTAGCGCTACTGCCCATTTCTTCTGGGACCTTCTGATCCTGGCATTTTTTCCAAAAATATACTTTATTCATAAAATTTGTAAAAGCACATTACAAAACATTTCAACTTGATAAGTACAGAAAATGCCATAAAACCCGCCTCGTCTCCAAATAGTGTGTTTTGCTCCTAAGTGCCTCTATACTGTTGTAACTCTTTTGATATTTTCAATATATATTCCATGTCAGATATATAGCCTGTGGGCAAAACATTTCAAATTGAAAAATTATAAAAAGTGCAATTGAATTCGACATTCTATCATATAGCGTGTTCCCCTCTGAAGTGCCTCAATACAATTTCAATTCTTTTGTATTCATATTCAATGTTAGGCATACAACCCGAGGGCTTCTATAAATATCCCAGCCCCTTAGTGTACAATGGCTGAAAGGCCTCAAGCAGCAACCTTTCCCCATTGTGCCTCTGCAGCAACTGCCCCAAGCTTTAGCGCATCCCTCAGTATGTAGTCTTGAACCTTGGAATGTGCCATTCTGCAACACTCAATTGAGGGCAACTTTTTGACTGGAAGACCAGCAAGTTTCAGGCAGACCAAAGAGCGTCTTTCACCAAGATGATGATCCTCTGGCTGCAGTTGATGTTTGACTTGGTGTGCATCCCAGAGTCCTGGTCACAGAGCTGTTTGGGATAATCCTTGACAAAAACCACTGCATCTCTCTCCAGACCTTCTTTGCAATGACACATTCCAGAATGAGGTGAACAATGGTCTCCTCCCCACCACAGCTACCTTGAGAGTAACATGCAGAGGGGGTGAGACTCCGGGCATGTAGGAAGAATCTGATAGAGAGGGCCTTTGTCACCACCAGCCAAGCTACATCTTTGTGCTTGTTTGAAAGTTCTGCTGATGAGGCAGTCTGACAAATGACTTTGACAGTCTGCTCAGGAAACCATCCGACAGGATCTACCATTTCCTTTTGTCACAGGACATTATGTACAGATCATTGCCTTTTGGATTTGTGGTCAAAGGTGTTTTTCTGCATAAACTTTTCAATGAGCGACAGGTGGTAGGGCATTGTCCAAATACTTGGAGCATTGATATTTTGACCCTGCCTGACACAGGAATAGACGGAGCAGTGTCTCCTGTCTAGCTCTAGCGAGTGTGGTAGAGTCACGGAAGGTGAGGAAAAGCCCCTTTTTCATAGCACGGGCTGCCAAATTCTGGTAAGTTTTTTAATGAATGAGTGTGGATTAGTTAATGGATGAGTGAATGGGTGAGTGAATGAATAGGTAGGTGGGTGAGATGGGTAAATGGGTGAGGAGTAGTTGAGTAAGTGGGTGAGTGGGTCAATGGATGAGTGGGCAGGTGGGTAAGTGGGGTAGCTAGGTAGATGGGTAAGTGAATAGGTGGGTGAGTGGGTTGGTGGGTATGTGGGTGAGGTGAGTAGATGAATGAGTGGATAGGTGGGTGAGTGGGTAGTCAGATTGGGGTGTAGTTGGGTGGTCAGGGAGTAATCGGGAGGTCTGAGGGGTAGTTGACTGGTCATGGGGGTAATTGGATGGTCGGTTATTTGGGAGGCCGGTTATCAGTTGTGGAGATATTCATCTGCTGGACAAAGTTCTAAACTATGTAACATTTCCTGGGTAAGTATCTGGGTAAGTCACGCGCATCTAGCCCAAATCTCTCACTCTAACTCAGAGTCAGACATTTGTGGAGGGTCCCAGGCAGCTGTTAGCCCATTGGAAGGTTAAATTCCCCAGGCAATTCCTACATATGTCCACACGTTTGGACTTCTGAAGGGTCCTGATGTGCATCTTTCATCATACATCCAGTCTCTGATGATCTGGAAACTGGAAGATTTGGGCCAATGAGTTTTTTTTAAAAAAGCTAAGTGACAGTGAAGAAAGGAGAGAAGAGAATATATGGATTGAGCAGATATCTCAGTGGGGAAGAGATAGGGATATTCATGGGGCTGAGGGGTAGTAGGAAAGGGTTAGGGATATTAGGAGGCAAAGAAAGATTGGGTGCAGGAATGATGGGGAAGGAGATGGAAATGGAATTGCTAAGGGCCACATTTTCCCAGCAAATTCCATTCCAAAAGCAGCTGCAGTGATTGATGACCTTTTCCCTCAACATCATTTCATACCAAGCACCAGCTTACATGCAAAAGAAAGGAGGAAAAGAGAGAGAAGAAGATAAGAACAGAGAGATCCAGTAAGGTATACATGGCGGATTAATAATACCATTCTTCAGTGGATTACCACCTCTGGAAAGGAAGGAGAGTGGTTCCACAGCAAATAAAAGAGTAATGAATCAGAGTGAAGAAAACAGAAGAGGAGAGACAGAGAAACAGAAATACAAAGACAAAGCCAGGTAAAAGAGTGACTATAGTCTCTAACGTTCTACATATATTACAACTAATTGGTTAGTGTATACAGCAGAGTAGTTGCAAATCACAGTTAACATTTGATTTGTGCATCATAGAAGGTAAACCTCAATGAATATCAATAGAAGGTCCAAATGTGTGTAGCTGCCATAGGTGGATGGCCTAGTAACAATAATAATAATCGCTAGGTTTACCAAAAGATGATAAAATCATTGAAATAGATGTATAAAACAAAATATTTTAAATGCAAAAAGCATTGGTGCAAAGTTCATTTCACAAACACTTGTATTTCTGTAGCATCCCCCAAGTAGGATGACATCCTGTTGCAATTTAAATTAAGAAGAACAAACATAGCAATTAATCAAAAACATGATGGAAGGAAGCACCGAGTGAACCTTTAAACTTTTTCAACAGTCACTCTCCCACACTCACTTGCATCATCCCAATTCACAAAGGAACTTTACTTCTTGCAGACCCGATTCAAAGAGGCACAGCATCCCACAATCTCTCCTTTCACTTTCACCCATTTTCTCTCCTTCTGCGTCTATTTTCCCGCTGCTATGCAACCTTCCCTCTTTATCCTTGCATTCTGCCCTCCTTTCCCTGCTACAAGGTGTCCCTCTCACATTAGTAAACATTTTCCCTCCCACCTTGGCATCCATTCCCTCCTGTCTGCTCATATCAGAGTCCATTGGCCAATGTACCAGGCAAGTCCCACTCTTATCTCTTTGTGTACTTCCTGCACTAATTGGATCTGTACCCTGGAGGTAGGAACCAATGTCTGTAGGTGTTTCTGCTTACAGCAGACTGGGCTGGTGCTCTGCGCCAGTAAAGTTGGAACCGTATGCGAAGGAACTGTGGACCTGCCCAGTATGTGAGTTGACTGTCAATGTGAAAAGTGGAAGATTGACTTGTGTAATTTACTTACTGACCAACTGACTAGACACTGGCCAGTACAAGTTGTTTCATGAGGTACCTCCTCCAATATACAAATCATAACTGCTTTTAATCTGGAGGGTCTGATCTATCTGTTTTAAATTTCAAGCAGAAAATATAGCAAAGATGAACAAATGACTACACTGAGAAACATAAGTAACCAAAGAGCTTGGAAAACAGCTTGGACCTACAAAAAGAGCGTGTGAAGCGCCATTTTTTTCTTTCTGGTAAGTGGGGGTTGGTCCGTATTGAACTATTGCTTCATAATCATATAGAATTTTCTTTCAAGTATTGCCATAATGAAGTATGTAATTAGGTTGCAAATCATTGAACCATGACAACTGATTTTGATTTAAATTGAAGATGTAAGCAGATTCTGTGCACCAGTGATTGTGTAGGCGTAGACTCATAGACAGGCAATGACAATCCAGAAATACCAACCGTCTGCTTGGTGCAGAGCCTGGAAAACAGCTGATATGTGGCTCACTGAAGTCACCCCATCAGCCACGGTGACTCACCTCGCCCATACATGTGCTGAAACATGCGCACGAACAGGAGAGGGGAACAATGGAGCCTATGGGGAAACTTTCGTGAGCCAAAAATCAGCTGGGTCCCTTGCTCGCACATGCGCCGTGCAGTCGGGGGTTGGAAACGCTGACAATACTGTGCAGTTGCTAATGATGTTTACAGTAGAAGTGAGGGGGCGGGGGAGGCGAATGAAAAACTACATTTCGGCTGTATTTAAACATCGTATGTAAATTCTGCTGAGCAAATGGAATATAAACATTTGGATAAGTTTGTTTTATTATTTTTGTTGACAAACTTTCCTTTCTGTGAACCTGTGTTTTAATGTGTAGAAACACATTTCCTATTCCCATATTTTTTTGAGAGTTGACTCTTTATATTTGTAATATGTTCTTATTTTCTTCCATTTTACTCACAAGCTTTGACTGTAACTTTTGCTTTGTGCTTGTTCTCTCTTTTGTCCCCGGATAGGATTTCACTTTTTTTGTGAATGAACTCTCCCTCCTCCCCCCCCCCCCCCCCCAGTTAAACTTTGGGATTTGTTTTCTGAATGAACTCCTCCTTCCCCTTGGTCTTTCGCTGATCTCTGTGAATTTGACCTTTTTTTGTGAATGAACTCTCCCTCCCCCCTCTCGGTCTTTATCCCTCGCTTGGCTCTACATTTGAAGACTTTTTTTGTGAATGAATGTCCCGGCACCACGACCTCTTTGCTGTCAAGATGTGCTGGCTTTTTTTATGCGAAATAAATTCGCCTTCCCCTTCAACTTTGAATAGTTTCTTATTTCTTTCTCTCTTTTTCTCTCACACTCTTTCGCCTGGAGGGAAACTGTTGCTCTATGAATAAACACATCAATCAACTGAAAAGCAGTCTGCACCATTGGTTAGCTCAGCAAAGCCATGCAAATTGAGCTTGGTCATGCACAAAGCGCCACCCCGCCTCTCCCCCACTCCCCCACCCCCCCTCGTTGCTGCGGTAACCATTCTTCCTGCCTGATTAGACAGCTTGAAAACTGTTTCACAGATTATATTAAAGAAACAGTGGGGAAAGAGACGGGGACATTTTAGGAAGTTAAAAAAGCTCAACCACAAAACTTTTAACTCACATCTTTCTTAAAGCAGCATTCTGTTTTTTTTTGCTGTAAGATTTCCACCTGCAAGTTTTGAACACACGAGAACTTTGCATTTTCTAAAAAAACCCAATTACATATTTAAAAATAAAACATCTGCAGCTTTTGCAGGATGCGTCACTGTTGCCCGGGATTTTTTTTCCCCTGACTCCTACAAACATTAAACGCGATCTGGAAAGATCAGAAATGTTATAGTCTTTTATTTTAGTTCGCCGCATAATTAACATAGTTTTTAAAAATCATGTATGGTTCGCATGTGGCCCTTCATGAGATGTGCTGAATTACACCGCACCGCACGGCAAGCTTTAGGTAGGCAGGGCCAATTTGATCGATATTGTTTTGCAAGGAGTATTTGTTCGGTCTTACATCTGCTCCGGACTCGCAAGACTGAAAAGAAAGTGCACGTTTCTCTGGATTATTAACACTGAATTACATTTTGATAATAATGACCTTGTGTTGGGTAGCTCTGGGTAGCCTATAACGTGTCTCCGAAACTTGTTTTAAATGTCGGGGGTTCGTATCTTTCTCAGAAATGTGATGTTTAGAATTAGATGCGGTGTGCTAACTGATTTAACCCCTCTTCCCCCGGTTGTTTGGATAATTGCATTCTAGCCTGCGTTAGTCCTAGGGAAAGCAAGCCTGTATCTTTAATCAAGTCGAGGAGTGAGTGATTGACAGCTAGAAATTGGAGCCGATGAAACAGACAGACAACCAATGAGAAAGATCCATTAGAAAACACTGGAGGCCCCTGGAGGAGAAGCAAAGGAAAAACGAGTGAATTGAGCACAATCATAGGTCTGGGCTGCCTTGAAAGGACTCTACATCAACTAATTCATGCTATTTACCAAATCTGACGGGAATATTTATAGGCGATCGCTCTGCACCCATTCAGGTGAGACCCTGTTCAACTTTTGCAAGCCTCTAGAGCATTGCGTGATCAGCGTTACAGAGATAATAATAATAAAACGCTCTCCATATAGTCCCGTTATCTGCATATAAGGAAAACATTTGGGAATTCCACGATGATCGCCATTAGCAGTTTACTGTGTGTTTCCCAGGTTTACACACCCTTTATATCGATGCGAATGCATACGCACTGATAAGTCCGAAGTACCAAGGCTAGGATCAGTTTTGTGCTCTTCCCCCAGCAGTTTGTGCATGTTTGCAGGCTGATCGCTATCTCTCTGGAACAGGTTGGGGCGGTCGTCTTGAGTTTTTTTTTGTGAATGGGGCGCTGAAGGCTAATTAGATATGCAAGTTCAGGCGGTCCATTCAAGATTTTTCTTTGGCCATCTTCTATCGTTGTAGGCTGATCGAGTCCATCAAGGCACCGTCTCTCCATCTAAATGCTGAAGAATAAGACGAGCTAAGAGTTTGCGATGAGCTGCGGAATGGACGGATACTACGATCAGCAAGTGCCTTACATGATAACTTCTGTAAGTGAACTGACAAGTGGATTAGTAAGAACTTGGCGAGCGGAAGCGATTTAAAAAAAAACATTTTGCTGTTTTATGAACGACATCGCCATAAACTCAGCTGCAATTCATTTAACGTTGGTAACAAAACCACGAGTAGGGCTGAAAGGAAACTGAGATTTTTTTGAACAAGGCGATGTTTGATTTGACTGTAACCCACTTCACCCCCCCCCCCACCCACCATATTCCTGACTTTGCATTTTCCTCCAACAGGGTTGGGGGAAGTACATGTCAAGTACAAAACTTACTTATACCACAACTCAACCAGGCTATAAAATGCCACCACTATGACAAATAATGCAACACTGCTTCAGTAAGCAGAAGGTTCTCAAAAGTCAGGGACCAACCTCTCACAGTGCACGCAGGCTCCTGTTGCAAATACTAGGAATAGAGGAAACGTACTTTACTCCTGATTAATTCAGAGATGCGACATTGCCCCTTGTTCACCACTCATGCTATTTCATTGTCTACAACATGGCACATTTCCACAAAAGCATCAATTTTCCAACTAATCCCGTCCTTTGCTGCCTATTTATATTTTAATATCTCCAATAGTTTTGGAATCCTTGTCATACTCGCACGCACCATTGCTCAATGCAAACGAATGCACAGGTTTGTCATAAATAGTTCAAAGGGGTAAAATAAATTCACGGTGATAATCTAGGATCAATTTTTCACTTTTAAAAAAAAATATATACGTTAAGTTCTCAAAGTCCACACACTGGCTAACTGGCCCTAATTATTTGATAGCAAGTTGTAAAGGGAGTTTTGAGAACAGGGACTCACCCTAAGAAATGCGCGATGTATATACTTCCATGTAGCAGGTTGTGCGCCTCCGCATTTTAACAAACATTTTGTCTTCTGTAGAAACCGCATGGAGGGAAATGTAGTGAAAGGACAACAAGTGAAAGAAAAAGAAAATTCATTGACACAGACTTAGCTCAAGATTCGGAAGGTAACTTTCTTCAAAATGAAATATGCTCTATTTCGCCTACTCTGTCTTCCACTCGCCCAGCGTTTGTTTTTCTCTTTATTAAAAATGCCTCCAATACCTTTTGACGTTTCCTCTGCCACTAGTATTTGTAGTTAAGGGTTTGTACATTCGTCTCATATCTTACCATCAAATGTAGGGCACAGTTCATATATTCAGTAACTTTGGGCACAGATCTTAAACACAACCCTGCTTAACATTCATTTCCTGTTGTATGCTGAATTTTGAGATATTTATACAATCTGCCACATAACTCCGTGTTTTTGTGACTGGCAATCCTCTCTAATCTACAGAGATTGTGCATAATGTATAAAATAATTGAATTAGTCAAACAGACCTCTGGCCGTTTAATTTGCTGTTGTAGCAATTAATATTTTCTGGCTGATTTCGGCTAGAGAAACGATCACGGTAAAAAAAAACTGTCTTTTTGTGTCAGGGCATGTTCTAGAAGGGGGGAACTTTAACAACCCACTGCATGAGATTTAGATCTGATCAATATTGCTGGTTAAAACTCCCATCCGAGTATACAGAGTACTGCATGCAGTTGCAGGACGTTGAATGTTAAGGCAAGGTAATTAAGTCTGTTTCACGCATTTTCGGCTGATCTGAACTGTTGATTTCAGGTTGAAAAAAAACACTATTCAAGCCGCAACAATGTTTTGATTTTTTTTTTCTTTTCTCCTGTCTCTGCAGAACTTTTTCAGGATTTGAGCCAGCTGCAGGAAACCTGGCTCGCAGAAGGTAAGGAACTCTCACAGCCCTGGGAGAGAGAATAAAAATGTAGAAAAGAAAACAATTGCGACGCCTAAAAGTTGCGTTCCTAACGTGAAGCCCAATTAATTGAGCTCGAAAAGAGCCACCTCATGTGTCATGCATACATTATAGACTGTGATTAGTCTGCCTTGGGGAACTCGGGGCTGATCTTCCCAGTGTCATCACAGATTACCAGGAGAAATTGCTTCCAGTTTACAATCACATCTGCTTTTGGGGGAAGATCTGCAGCCGCCCAGACAGCTAGACTTAAGTTTGAAAGCACCATTTAGTTTTGACTGGCGATGATTTTACTTGATCAATCTTCATTGCTGCAGGAGACTTTTTAAAGCGTGAATTATTAAGACACTAGGCTACATCTGAGCTCCGATGGTGCCAAAAAACGAGCTTTGATGTTCTTTAGGTGTTGTTTTCTGATGGCAAAAAGTGTTTATATTCCTCGATTCATCGCGACGGGATGCTTCAGGATTTGAGTGCAAGTGTCTTTTATCCAGCTTGCTCACAGCACAGAAGTTTAGGTTTGTAGCTGGCATATTTTAAATCTCATATTTATCTTAAAGATATGGCAAATTTCTAAATAATTGGGTGATTTTGAGACCTATAACTTTAAGTTCCATATATTTTAAAACCACTTTTATTAATGTAACTAAGCTATATAATTAGTGCCAAAATGTGTTTCAAATAATTATTGTTAGTTTTAAACTGCATCAGTTGGCTTAAAGGATAATTTCAGTGCGATTTAGAAATTGGTTAAAAGAAGTATTTATATTGAGAGTTTTATTCTTTGAATTAAAATAGTTAATGCACAAGAACGTCAAATGAGACAGAAGGTGAACACATTTCTATTTAACTGCACTCGTCCTGTGATCATAATTTTTATTTATCAGTATTAAATAATAACGATGCTTCAGTAAGCCTCAGAAAATGCTTATATAAACGTGCCTCAGTTTTGTTGACCTTTTGCAGTTCCAAATGATCCTGGTTTTATCATTGCAACTGCTAAAGTCTGATCCTAATCTGACTGTCTGGGCACCAAGTGGAATGCAATTCATTGGCATTATTGTAAATATATTTGGATGAAAAGGATTAACAGTTGCAGCAGTGACTGGGAGAAAACTAGTATTAGGCAGCAATTTTGTTTTAAAAAGCCTGTTTTGACAATTTGACAAAGTGAAATATTTACCTTCATCCATTTCCTAATCTCTCCAAAACCTACTTTGCTGAGTTGCAGCCCTATCTTTTTCCCATCAGATGTTGTGGCTATTGTGGCTCTAGGAACCTATTAGGAAAATAATTGTTTCCTGTCAACTTTGAATAAGAATATCCTTAAAGGAAATTCATTATTTTTACTGAGTTCTTCTGCAAGCATTCTGAGTACCTTTTAAGACGTTGAATAACATTTGAATACTCTGATTTAACTGAGCGCCAAAAGGAGAGGAGGAATAGACATTTTCCAGCCTTTTCATTGGGCTGTGTGGCATGACCAGGTATTTAAAAGTGCCTGAGATACTTAAAAAGCCAACTTCATCTAAAGGAAAATGTTACTTTTGGTTCATGGGCTGGAAGATGCGTAAAGTTTACTGAAAACATGTTCTGTTTAGTACCAGTAAGTAAAATTGTATAATAGTCATGCAACATGCAATAAGATGTTCACAAAGCACCTACTTGGATATATTAATAGTTAATTAATAGTGTATGTAATCATTTTTCTGCTACTGTCTGTGGACCGAAAGCACATATCAGTGTGCCATTAATTCGGGGTTAAACAGTTTGAATGGTTCCAACGTTGAATGAAGTTCATGAATACCATGGACCGTGTTGCTATTGTAAGGAGACGGCCTTTATTCTTCCTGTTTATTTTTCTGCCCCAGATTTAAGCGCAATGTCGGGTGAACACTAACTGCATTCTAAACTCTAATAATATTGGCCTTTTTAACTGCGAATAATCAAGGTTCGGGGAGAAAGTAGTTCATATTACCAGCAGTCGTCTCAGTGTGTGTGGGTAGTATTAAATACATGGGTTGTTGAGACAGAAATGATTTTGTTGACATAACAAAGCTGTGCTGTAACGCTGATTTTCACTTTGCCAACTATTTTGCGAGTTACAATTTGCCTCGATAACCCGATCTAAATGATGATTGCCGATTTTGATAGTATCGAATGTTTCACAATTCCGTTGTCCTCTTAACAGATTTGCAAAGTAGCCCTAGTGCTAGATATCGCCCTTGTGATCAGCAGTGTTAGCCTTTGTTACCATTGCATTGTTTGCACTGCATTTGAAGTTGGTAAACATTGAAAGGATGACTGGGGACTGGGTGTACTGAAAACAGATAGAAAGTAACCAAATTGAGATCGGGCAAGGCATTTTGAACAGTCCTAAAATAACATGGTCAAAAAATAAACATATGCAACATTTTTTCACTTTGATATATGAAAATAATCTCAGTTGTTTCCGTTCTGTTGTACAGTGATTAGCATGTTATTTCAAGGTATTAGTGTGGACACATTAGAAATATCTGTGTAGGTAGATGAATGTTGAGGTTATGCAGTCTGTAAGGAGCCACTTCTCAGGGTTCTAGTTGTGTCTGAGCATCCGGTAATGTTTTTGGTTCTGTCATGAGTTTTGACATTATCCGTTCCATTGTTTGGTTTCTGACAGGTAACAGAGCGAGAATGGAGGCAGGCTCGGTTACTTCTAAACACTTTTTGTGTTAAGTGCGTTTTTTAAACCCGATATCCATGCCCCTTGTCTTCCTACAGTTTTTCTTGAATCAGAGGTGCCCAACCTTGTTGCCATGTGATCTATCCCATAGTTGATCAGCTGCCCAGAATACATACTTAATACCCGACTCAAGTTTTCTTTTCCTTGATTTCTTTTTGTGATTTGTGTTTTTTGATTAGAAACTTTGCCTAACATAGTTGACTTACATCTGCAGGACCTCGACTTGAATAGAGGCCAGACTGGCACAATGGCAATTCTGGCTCTGAGAGATTTAGAGGAATTGAAGTCTTGTTGAACAGATGCCCACGGCACTAAGTTCCTATAACTTTGCATGGATTGGTATTAAATTGTTCATCATGCCCCATCATGTGGCTAGTGCGGAAAATGGAAATAAAAAATGCATTGGTGCTACAGAAGCATTCTTCTAAGTTGTGGTTAAGGCACATGGTGATGGAGCATAGAAAGAGCTTTGCTATTAATCTGACCGATGTTATTCCTGACTTGATAGTCAAATGCTGGATGCCAGAAGTTGGATACCATCCCACTTGCCAGCATTGATAATGACCACCTTCAACGCAAAAAATGTACCAAAATGTGTGAACTTAAAGCAAATGTTTTTTTCTTCTGCCAGATGGGAATCATACCCTGGCAAGAGATGGTAAAATACACCTGTAAAGAGTAGCTAAATTCAAACAATGGTTGAGGCTTCAGTTGCGAACTAGGCCATGTGTTTGGCTCTTGAGCAGTCTATCATTAACAGAACAACCACTTCTGAGAATTATACTGTTGCCCAGGTTAACGATAGCTCCCAACAGGTAGCATTGCTGCATTTTTCTCCAATTAGTTTACCCTGGTTCTGCTCTGCTAACAGGTAGTATTGAAATAACAGTACTACAGAACATCAGCTTATTAAGTGTGTGATGGAAAATGATTGTAAGCCCGAAGCTACGAAAGGTACTACATATGCTAATGAATTTCAGCATTTTGTTTTTGAATGTAAGTAAAAACAGTGAATTAGTGTTTACAGGGAAAGTTCAAGTTTCCCTTAAACCACCTCCCCTGTCTCCCCCGCCTCTCACCTCTCCACAGGCTAAAGGGTGTGACGTTGGTCTTGTGGTCTGACCACATACTCCAGAATCTGGATTGTTTTTCTGAAGGAAGGTGGGGTTTAGTTTTACTGCTGTCTTATGTAATTGTTCTGGTCAGTTATCTTATTCACTGTCAGCAAGAATGACTCATAGGTTATTTTTTGAATTTGTCTGTTGGTTATTGTTCGTATAAATTTCCTGTTTCATAACACTGGATGTTTTTATTTTAAATGGAGAGGCCAATGGTGGTGACTTCAGTTAACCCTTTCCTGCTTGAGTTGCGGAGGCAGTTCTTTGTTGCTTTCCAATGTTTGTAATTTTCTAAATGCCCTCCATTCCGCAGCATTCGGTATCGAACAAGGACCCAGGAAACTGGTCTCATAGTGGGCATTCACAACTGCAGAGCCTGAAATTATCTCTTTCTTCAAACTGAGCTTCCAAATACTTAGCATGTACAATTATTTTATGAATTAGTTTAGAGAGAAAGCAAATGTGGTTCAGTTGGACAGGTTTTTGTCTAATGTGGCTTTGATTTCTTGACTAAGTGTTCTATTTTTTCTCCAACAAATTTGAATATAAACTGTAGAAGCATGGTTGTAGTTCAGATGGAATGCATGGACTAAATATATATGGGTTTGACTTTAACTGAGCACCATTGCTTCTTAAAAGTATATGAATTTTGTGCAGCCTTTAGATCATTTAACCCCATGGTAAAGGAACATTATTTTTGTGCTTGTTCCATGGTCCTGTTTAGGGAGAAGGCTTAGCGGCTTTGGGCTGTGAATCAGAAGTCAGTTGCCTTAGTCCTGTTGGGCTTTGTTGTATAATGGAGTATAAATGTGGAGGTTGGCTCCCCACTTTTACATCACAGAAACCAGCTCCTTTTGTCTAATAGAACATCATGCACTTACATTTTTGTGACTGTGATCCCATTAGTTCCCCCAACTTCGAGTCCCTTGCGTTATGGAGTTTTGCCGACGGAGGGGAGAAAGCTTTTACGTCTTTAAACTTTGAAGCCCAAAATTCCTTCTGTCTAGTAATGTCAGGGGTAAGCAAATTTAATTTTAAGGTCAAAGTTAATTTCAGCCCTTATTGTAATGTTCTAATTTTCTTTTTTGTGCTGAAATGCTACTAATATTCTCAGCGAGGACAATGTATCCTGTGCCATCAACTTAAAGTCCCACCGGTAGTTCTAAAAAATTGCTGATCAACCAAAGCGAGCTGGACCATTTACTTTAATGTGCTCTGTGGTTGTCATTGAGGGTCTATAATTGTACCAGAATCTGGTCAGCCACATTGAGTTTATTTTAGAAAAAAAGGAAATAAAAAGGTTGTTTTAGGAACTGGTTATAAAACAAGAAAAACCCGCAAGTTTTCTCTTAATTTAAAAATATTATCAAAGCAAAAATCAGCAGGCTAATTTACAATTTCATAATGCCAGCTTACCAGGAGCCCATATCAGAAATATGGTTGCACATTAATTTAAATGGTCAGAAAATCATGCAGAGTGTGCACCCAGATTCTCCATCTGCAGTGCAAAGCCAGAAGTTCAAGAATAAACTGTAGGAAGTAAATTGTCAGGCTGGTAAAACTTGCCTGCAGTTTTCAGCTATTTTCTTATCTTTTTCTCCGTTAATTTTATCCACTTTTCCACAGCTGTTGCCTCTTTGCTGGGATGTGGTTCCATGTATGGCAGTCACCCCCCAATGCTTCACTCAATTGACTATTATTAATTTATGAAGCTTGGCAGTGAATTTCCATCGGCTATTCAACCACAGGGATCATCAAGTGAAATCTTATCTTGACCCGATGCCCACAAAGCTCATGGATAGTGCCCAAGAGTAGATTTTCATTTGAATACTTGGTTCACTGGAGCTAATAAAACTCCCCTTAACGTTTCACCAGCTAACTCTGCAAAGACTGTGGGGTGGGGCGGGGGGTTGGGGGGGTGGGGGGTGGGGGGGGGGGGTGTGTGTGTGTGATCTTCATATTATGAAGTATTACTTTCACACTTTGTTGAACATTATTTTAGTGTTGAACTAAACCTATAAACTGTTTAAAAGCATAATCATGATAAAATGCGATGAGTATGAATCAAACTGATTATATGCACAGATCTATCCAGACTGTTTTTACAGTACTTGCTTGTTTTGATATCAGTTCCGATGAGCTGAAACTAGTACAATTCATGGGAGCACAATGGAGATTTAAATAAGGGTCATTTGGGAGATGGGAAATTATGATAAGGCTTCTCAAAGGCACCAAACTATGCCTCATTCTCAGAGCATCCCTTTACTAATTCTTACTGAATTTCTTATACAAAATGCAATGTTTGGTGCAGGACTAAGCATACATTACTTGAAGAGCCATGACCTGCAGGGCCATGGATGTAGTGCAGGAAGGCGGGATTAGGCTAGCTAGCTCTTCGTCAACCAGTACAGTCATGATGAGCCGAATTGTTTCCTGTATCATAAATTTTTCTATGATTGCTTTGTTACCCGCCACAGTCTGTAATGTTTCCAAAATGGTATAAAAGAAATGTAAAGGGTGAAAGTCTGAAAGACTTGTGTATGTCACACACTATTGATTCCTTTGTAGATTTTAGGAGGAGAAAAAGAACTGTGCTGGCGAATTTCTGTGCATTGCCCATGACACTCGCCAAAACTTTGGTGAAAAAGTGGCAGGAACTCTGGAGACAATGCAAATGGCATTTTTAGTCATTATGCCATCTCCCTGGGATTCCACTGAAATTGTGGTGGGCAAAATTCCAGAAATATAACTTTAGGGATGGACCCGATTTTTCCATTTCCCATTTGTACTTTATTTGCACCCTGAAGAAAATGAAGCAAATGTTTGTCAATTAGCATTAATCTTTATACACGTAAGAGACTACGAAGACCAGACTGGATTGTTATGCTGTGTGAAGTCTGAGGAACATGAACAAGGATTGCAGTGATAGAGAGATTTTCTGAAACTCATCTGATGGCTCAAAATATAGTAGCAGATAATGACAACATCTTGGAGTAGATGTTGACTTTGTGAGATAGTGTAAGCGGTGAATCAGTAGCCTGTTCTACCTCTCCCAATTTTTAATGGAACATTATAAAATGGGCTGTCAATTCACTCTCATTTGTTTATATTATCACACAAAGTCAAAAGCCACCCCCTTGAAGAGATTGTGCAGTTTGTGTTGATGCTACTAAAACAATTTTGCCATTTGACTTTTTTACAGAGAATATGGTCTAACTCTTGATATTTTAATCCTTTTTACCCTGGAGTGGTCCATGGTTAACACAGGTTCAAAGCCAAGGCTATATAATTTCCACTTTACTCACTGTGCTATTATCAATAACAATGTATTTCAAACAATCTATGAGGCACTACCAAAAATCCAGCTCACCACCATAATATCATTTGATGCTGTCGTCTTCAAACTGAATATTTCAAAAAGCAGCAAAAACTGGAGCCCTCCCTATAACTGCTGCTTCATTTCTGAAATCTGAATGGGTTGCCTGAAAATGGGGGAAAAAATGAAACGATATATTTTCCACATCACAACTAATTGGCATAGTGCAAAATAACAAAAGAATGTAAGGAGTAAGTTTAAAGTTGGGGATGGGAATTTCATGTACGTTCACAATAGTTTATTGTAATTTGGATCTTAATATTTAAAGTTGTTATTTGAATTATAAATATGGAAATCATTCCCTGCAGTTATTCTCTGTTTCTGTTTTGTCATGCTTTTTGTACTCCACCCACCCTGTTTATAGCTTCAGTGTCCCTTAGACTGAGTGTGTGGGCTTTTAAAATCCAGCATTGAAACAAAACCAACTTCATTACAATCTCAACTGGAAAGACCTTTTGCGGTGGAAGTTACTTTTGACAAGTTTTTCTGTTGTAGGTTGATGCCTCAGAATAAGTCAGAAATCACACCAAGCTGAATCCTTCACCATGCTTCATCTTACGATGGTATAAGATTATCATAGTGAAAAGAGTAAACTCTATAATAGCTAGATTTGTTTGCTAAGGTGACTTTTGTTTAATGGAGGAGTTTTAATTGCTGATCTTTTGTAGGAAAGACTCTCACCATATCAAATATACTGCTGATTATTGAAAAACCAAAGCTGGTTTCAACCAAATGCCGAAAATTTGGAATAAATCAAATGCTTTTGTTTAGCATTCAGTATTTTCACACATTTTCCTCTTTTTCTTTTCAATAGCTCAAGTCCCAGACAATGATGAACAGTTTGTGCCAGATTTCCAGTCTGAAAACTGTAAGTACAGTATGACTTAGAGCTGATTTTCTTTGATCAATCTGTTTTTAAATTTGAACGATATAACGGTTTATGGTCTTTTGGGGGGGGTGTCGGTGGTGGGGTCTTCTTTCCTTTTCTGTATAACATCAGCAAAGCCGGGACTTGGGCTCCATGTTATGAATGAGGCTGTTGTGGCTGCAGGCAGCTCTAGGAAATACCAACTGGATCAAGGTGTTAAACACAGAGGGATCTGTCATTCATATGTTCTCTGGACTGAAGACAGATGGGGAACCAATTGCATGCAGCTTTGGCAGCTCAAGCCAACTCTCGTTACAGTAACATGAATTCATTGCATGCTCTATTGAAAAAGCTGGGCAGCAGTTTAATGCACAGACGTTAGTGTTGATTAATGTACATAAATCAAGCTATTACCATTTTGCAGTGTAGGTTTTCAAACTGGGATCCCCTGAGGTCATCAGATTTCAACATTTTTTTGCAATGATTGATGCTTTCCTTCCAGTAGCTGACACCATATTTCAGAAGTTAGGACAGCGTTCTTGGGAACATGCCAGTATTTTTAGGGGGTCCTAAACACACAGAAACATTTGAAAATTACTATTTTACCGTATAGGGGTAATTTTAAATGCTGATGCTCACAGCACAGAGCCTCACTCACGATAGGTACATATCAGGAACTTGGGTGTGAGGGGCCAGTATCTAAACTGCAAGATGTGCTCTACTGTACAAGCTTATAACATTAACCCTTAGAGGGCAATACTTATCAAATCAATAGTAATAGCTATAGCTGTGAATACTTCACAGTTTACACTTTTTGATTGAATAAGCACAATCTTAGCCTTATTCATATGGAGACAATGTATTTTTCAATTGTTCAGCATTTAAAATATCTTGCATTAGGGCATTAGTTTGAAAGCCTATTTATTTTTTATCATTTCTTGCTCTATACTTGTACCAAAGTGAGGGCTGAATGTGAAAACCAAGTTGGGATTTCGCTCTTCTACTCATCAACAACATTCTTTCATTATTAAATTTTTTTCCTCTCTCAGCAAATTTTAATTTCAATTGATAGAACTTTTAGTTTAGTAAGCTGTCACCGATTGTAGCCCCAATGTTAATGGCCTTCAGATATTGTGAAATTTCTGCATGCATTACTTAAAATGGTGAATTCCATGGCTACCTGCACTGACAACATGGTAAAATCAAATCAGACTTGCATTTGAGCTGACTGTGTTTTCCGCCCACAGTGGCCTGGGTGGCTTTGTCATTTTATACAGGCTGTTTGAGAGGTTTTGTGTTCAAGGTCCTGTGCTGACCTTTACCAGCCATGCTGAACTGCTTACTAATGTGGTTCTGTTACATAAGTTCACTGTGAGTATCTTTTTGATTGTTGACAAAGTGCTCAGTAACATATCTATTTTTGCAATGAGAAGGCACAATCAAGTGGCTACTGTGATGGTCAATGTAAGAACATCTGCTGGAAGAAAATCCAATCAGAACTTTTCTTCTGCATTATCTAATTCCTGTGCCTCAGCCAGAGAGGAGAAAATTTTGTGTGTGTGCGTGTGCGCCCCTGCATGCATTACAGCTGAAACTTCCATACCCACCTCTATTGCCATTAACGTAAGACTTAATGACAGCAGTAAGGTGGCACAGGTGTTTTGTCAAATTTAAATTTCACTTGTAAATAATTCACATTAGATTGGTTTCACTTTATTTTGTGCAAAATCGCTATTTGTTGAGAATAGCTTAGTCAGAGATCTATATATATTGGCACACCTCATGGTTGACTCATTGATGGTTACAGGGGAGTTAAGGGCATATTCTTTACTGTGGAAGAAACAATGTTGTGTTTTGCATTCACTCTTTATTGAATGTTCATGTTAGTGTCCAGTGTTGTACGCCCCACTCTTCCCAACTCTGTGGGACATGGCTAAATATACAGGTTCAGTTGGCCCTCCCTTCTATTTGTTGTAAAGGACATTGTCTGAGAGCACGCTCAGCGAGGATAATTGAAATGTTGTAGGTGAATTCAAAGCCCTGTAAGGACTCTTCCAACCAACACCTTGAGATGGACCCACATGTGGATAGTACTGACACCATCCTTTAAGCCCCTTATTTTCTTACCTTGATTGACTGTTCCCAACGTCCTTCCCTGCAGCCCCCATCACCACCACATTCAGGACACCAGGCCCAAACCCCACCCTCTGTTCTCCAGATCCCTCTTCCACTCCCAATGCCCCCGACCCCACCCTGTTACCCTTACCCTCATCATTGACTCACCCTTGACAGTCCTGAGCCTCCTTGCCATTCTCCTGCTCCTCCCTCTTGTGCTGTAGTGTTCAACAAGGAAAACCGCTGACCTCCGGCACAACGCCACAAAGCTGATTGGTGCACACCACCTTCAAACAGTAGTGAACCAGGTGCAATGAGATTCTCATGCGCTGCTGACTTTATCTTGAGAGTAATACTTTATTTAAAAATGTCTACCACTAATGAGTATTCATAGTATGCAAATGTATTATTAGTGTGAACCAAGCCACAGGCCGGCATGAGGCCCGGCACGCCGCTGACTTTATCCCTGCATCTCAACCCTCTGTGGGAAATGAAAATTTTGCATCCTGCTTAATTCAGCCACCCCGCACACCATGTTTCCCACTCTTGCGTGCTCCATAAAACTACACCCATATTACTAAACATAAGACAATTGTATGTAGAAGAACATTGAAATCTCAGAAAAGATGTTTTGTCCTATGAGGCCATCCCTGGAGTTGCCATAATTTATTAGGATAAAAGATTTGCATTTAAGTAGTGCTGCTATTCAGAAATGTTTCAAAGTGCTTTGCGTACAATGAATTACTTTGAAGTGCTGTTACTGTTGTCATGTAGATAGACATTTTGTATATAGCAAAATCTTACAAGCATCAATGAGAGAAGTAACTAGTTATTCTATGCTTGGTGGTGTTGGTTGACAGAAGGCTGCCTAACCTTGCTGATAGCTATTATTGATCATAGTTCACTGATCCACACCCAATTTTTAACTACATGTTTGCCTCCAATAATGCTATTGTCAGTTTAGGCAAGCCTGTAATGTAAACAAGTTGGCACCGGTGCTGTCAAAGGCAGCAAAACCCTACTAGAGCAAGAGTTTAACTGTGTTTCCTCAGTGAGAATCTCTGGCTGCTTAAAAGAGCTGAATAGTTGTCCTCAGTGGTACTTAGGACCTGGTTGGTCTTTTAAGTGTGACTGTAGTAAGCTGACCTCTCTGCTCAAGCTGTCCACTATTGAAGCACATTCAACATGGCCAGCATATATAGATCTTACTCTGATATTGGCAAAGCGTTGTGATGAAACCCAGAAAGTCACAAATGGACCTTTTCACTAAGTGTGCTTGCAGTAGATTTGCATGCCCACAGTTGCTTTGAAGCATGTTTACAATTTCTGTGCAATGCCACAAAAGCAGCCTGGTGCATGTCCAATATCTCCTGTGTTGTCTTACATTGCAAATGGGACAACTCAGCATCAGCAGGAATGGATGATTGAACCTTTTACAGTGGAATTATCTTATGATATAAACCCAGTTATGACAATTTGCTATTGTGTCTTATTTGCAACTCTGATTTCAGTGTGTATGCACATTGATTCAGTGATGCAGTGTAGTTATTGTTTGAAGCTGATCAGGCTGACCTTTTACACTGAACTGTGTTATGGAGTGTTGTCGGTTCAAAACGGTGGCTCGTTCAAGCATTCATGTGTAAATCTTGACATAAAGTTCCAAGTCTGCTGATATCTTTGTAATTGTTCATGCAATATTTATGATTAACCTGATCTTGGCATCGTTTTGTTTTAAAGAGCTTCTGCTTTTTCTCTCAACAGCCCTTCCTTCACCATTAAAATGTGGATTTGTTATGCACAGTGACAGATGTCGAGAAACTAGTTTGGCAAACTGCTTTGACAGTAAACCTGTTAACATTTCAATACTGTTGTAGCTTTTTAAAGAGAGCTGTAGTTGATGAAGGAAGGGATGCAGTTTATTTGTGTCATTTGTTAAGTCCTCTCGCTCCCTCCTCCCCAAATAATCTGGTGGCTATTTTTATGAGCCTAAACAGTGCGTGCCAATCAGCCATTCAAAAATGGAGGGCATCACACCCAAGTCTTTGCCCCACTCTCTAGATGTACACATTCAAATAGAAGTCACTGGATAGTGATCAGGAAAAGCAATTCTAGCTAATGTTTCCCTTTCTAGCCGAGGCAGTTGGAGACCATTTGTAGCAGCCCATTGCAACTCTGTAGGATCAGCTAATGCAGCACAGACTTGGATCTGTCATTTTCTCAAGGAGCAGGAATATGGGGTGTGAGCAAGACATCTGAGCAGTATCAATAACAGGAAGAGCGTTTATAAGGAAGTTTCCTCATAGACAATGAATTGCTTTAAAATGCATTCATGGGTCTTTTATCATTTTCATTTTTATCAACAATTTAGTCAATGTTGCATTTATTTCAGATACCAAACAGCAAATGCTTCATAAAATGTAGATAAGGGACCTCATAATTCTATGATCTAATTCTTGACATTAACCATCGCCATTTGTTTCGTATAAATATTGCTCAGCATTTTCTCTGTACCTTGTGATTTAATGTCAAAAAGTGCTCTGGAGGTTGGTGGTGAGGCAGCAAAGGAGTAGGCCACCCGCTGCTCATCCAGATGGTCACCAGTTCAGGACTCTAGTCTGCTGCAGGGGAGTATGACTCCTGTGGTGGGATTCGAAGCCCTTATTGAAAGGTCTAAACTCTCCCTTGCTGGGAGAGGATATTCTGCAGCCCTAGTGAAGCAATATTAAAAAAATATATATTTTTTAAAAGGTGAAAGTGATTATTAGAGCTGGCATAATATATGATAACATATAATTTTTACATTTTAGCAATTAAGAAACCTATAGCTATTAACATAAAAAGTGAATTGCGTGGATTTAGCTAACCACCTGAACACAGAGAAACAAAGTAGTCTTAATTTCTGTTGTTAAAGTACTTCTAAAAGGGATTTCTGTGCCTCTGTAAACACAGGTATTTTATAAAATAGAACTTTGGAAAAATGAACAATTGCTGAAGTGGATCTGAATTCAGAGTATGTTAGTGGAAAACACTTAAGATTTGGTGCTGAAAGGACATTGGTAGCCTCCAAGGCTTGTTACGTTTAAATTGAATTGGATTTGTGCATTGTATGGGAGAAGCAAGAAAAAGATAATCCTAGTGCAGAAAATTGTCCCTGACTAATTAAGCCTTTTCACTAATTTAGATAGCCTTATCCCTGTACAATTGCCTGTAAGAGCAGTAAGGCCTGTAGAAAAGCAATCAGTTTGGAATCTGGAGGCATTAATGGCCAGAGGAATATAATTTAACCACAGAAAGGGTTACTCTGTGGAGAAAATAAACCTATTTGATAAGGTCTTAATAGGGTAAGATGTCTTTATAATTAAGTTTGTCAAAGTGAAATGTTCCCTCCCCCATTTGAACTTTGCTCCCATGATCATGCCAGGTTTGGGTTTGGAAACGATGAAGAATTAAAATGTCAGAAATATCTTCAGAATGTGAACAGACAACTTGGAATGGAGCCTAATTTTCTCTTGGACTCTCGATGTTGACACAGCATTTTCAGTAGTTGAGTCCTGTCTTTGGCTAGGTCTATGATACGGAACCATCCTTAGGAACCTCAGCTGAAGCCAGTCAATTAAACTCTATAAATCCCCAATATAATAGAGATGGAGCTTCACTCAGTCCCCAATCATCCCATTTACTGACTTCCATCTAATTGATTAATCTTCCCCTGTAATCCTCCCGAAAGGTCTCAAGACCTTTCAAAATAGGTACAATGTTTGTTTTGTAACATCGTGGAAAAATATTTTCTGTAAATTTTAGGTATTGAATATTGTAAACTAGGATAAGATAGATGGATTGAATCAAAGACCATTTTTTAATTCACAGTTTTCTCAGAATAAACTTTATCTCCAAAATCTTATTTGATTAGTTTTGATACATGAATGAATCACAGTCCTCAGTGGATTTCAGGTAGTAGTAAGTTTAAAAATAAACAAATAGCCAAAATCCCGCTTTCTTTATCAGCTTGGAACACTGCAGTTTGATATTTGTTGCTTTTAGAGGCTTGCAGAGTAAGTACATGCATTAATATAATTTCACACACCTATTTTGTCTCCCATTATTGTGCAGAGTCTTTAATATGTGGCAAGCAATAAAGTGACTATTGCACAGGGAACAAAAATCTAAAGAAAATAGAACAAAGTGTCCTTTTAATAAATAATACTAATATAGGCAAATAATAAATATAAACATTATTATAGGCAAACAGAGAACATTGATCAAACAACTATGGATGTTGGCACTGTTAACTTGATGCTGTTTAAATATGCAGTTGTCCTTTCTTTCTTTCCTATCTTCTGAATTAAACTTTTACTTGTACTTGGACCATCTTTCAAAATTCAAACAGGAATAACAGTCCCTTTATGTCACAGTTGTCTATCCATGTAGATGTTGGCACACAGGCCCTGATACAGAGCTGTCTGATTGTCCTTGACTTGCTGTGTTGTGGTCAGATACTTTGTTGACGGTCTTTCAGTATAATACTGTGCTCTTTTTTTGGCTGCCTGTTCATCCTGGATCCTCTCCATTCACTTATCCTTTCTGAATATACCAACTGCAGCTGGCTATCATCAGGACATCAGTTGAGTTGTGCTGCTGTGTTACAGCCGACAGGGCTGATATTGCATCAGAAGGTGAAGCAGCTAATCAATAAGCCCAAACCCTCCTCCAGTGAAAAAGCTGATGGATTGATCTCAGATTAAACGTCTGTGTTTTTCTCTCTGGAACTCTTAAGCCTCAGCATTGCGATTCCAGCAGCTTTTTTGCTTCATTTTTATTTAAAACTACAGGATCCGATTATAACAGTCTGCTAGCATGCTGGAAAACTGCTTTAAAAGAAATGAGGTCATATAAAAATCATCCTTTGCCTGTTGTGTAACCTTGGCACTAATTTTGACAAGATATTCAATTTCAATTAAATAAATAATTGATAAGAGGCATTTTATTTTGCTGAACGAACAATGGCTCAAAACAGAATGATTTTTGGTACCTAGATTTGTTTTCAGTGAAGACCTTGTTTTTTGATAACACATTCTACCACGTTTAAAGCCCAGAATGTATTTAACGGCCCTTACAAAATGAAAATTACATCCCAGTGTTCAAGCTACAGTATTACTAAACTCTTAGCAGAGATGGCTCCTGCTGCTGTGGCAGCTGGCTTACGGCCGAGTTGCTTCTCATGATTAAAGCCACGTGTAACTCATACACTTATGCACTTTGTTTCACTGTCGCACACAAATGTACAAGTGAGGCAGTCAAATTTTTCAATGGCATCTCGCTTAGTCCTTCTGCTACCAAATCCTCAAAACAACTTGAATATTAGCAATTAAACAGTTGAGATGTTGAATAGGTTTTATTTGAACAAGCTTGAAAGAAAAATAACCATATAATATAGCTAATGTGAATTCCCACAAAGTGCGTCACAATCTCATATATACTTCAATTTACTTAGCCCTTCAGAAACTGCAACATAGTAAAGATAGCTGTAAAATATGACTACACTGATTGTTCCACAAGTACTATACTTATGAACTGTATCAGGTACTGAGTCCACATTTTACAGTTTGGAAAGGGTTTAAGAGTTATGCAATTCTTTGAATAATTAAAGGGAGACATAATTTGCAAAATTTTATACTTTGTGACCTTGCAACACAGAGTGCAGCTGAAGCAGTTAAATACTTGAGCGGCCATATGAAGAGAACTCATGGGAAAAACTGCAGATGCTGGAAATCTGAAATAAAACAGAAAGTGCTGGAAACAATCAGCATGTCTGGCAGCATCTGTGGAGAGAGGAACAGAATTAACATTTCAGGTTAATGACCTTTTATCCTAATTAGCAGTTCCTTTTAAAAAAAAATGGTTTGGGTGAATTTTTCTTTCACCAAGTGAAAGACATTGGGTGGAATTTTCCAATCCCGTTGGCAACGGTGTGAGTGGACAATATGGCGGGAAGGCCAAAAATCGGTTTTAGGCTGTCATGAAACCAGTTTGTGATTGTCCGCTCCGCCTGTCAATGGTGGGCCACATTTCCTGCCGCCGCATGTTGGGAACCTAATTTCAATACCCGAGCATCTCATTATAAGTCCTGCTTGCCGGAATCACCCCCCCTACACTGGATCATCCGGGCACGTTGGAATAATTGCACTCCAACGTGTTTCACAACTTTACATAAGTGATGTGCTCCTGGTGAGCTGCACTTCGCTCAGGACTTGGCTTTAGGCAACACTCTCAGTCATCAGTGCCAAACTTCACAGGCAGCGTCACATCACTTTTAGTGGGGGCTCATGAACCGGTCTCTACCTACCAGACCAGCCGTTGTGTGTGTGTGTGTGTGTGTGTGTGTGTGTGTGTGTGTGTGTGTGTGTGTGTGTGTGTGTGTGTGTGTGTCATGTAAGAGAGTGAGTGGTGATGTCCCTTGCGCTGGCAGTGAGTGTGATGCTAGTGAATGTGTGATGGCCTTGTGCGTTTATAGTGATGAGATGGCTGCCTTACCCTGACGGCATGGTTGAGATCAGTCATCCCCTTTCTGCACTGGGTGGCCAACCTCTTCTTTGCAGCATTGACACTGACCACCACTGTCACTGCGTCCCAAGTCAGAGTGGTGAGATTACTGGACCTCTGTGGCCAGAGTGGGTGTGGAGGACATCGCTGCAGGCCTCCAAAAGGTATTCGGTGACAGGTCACTGAACTCTTCTTGGCATTCAAGGCCATGTTTTCACTGGAGCAGTTGTGGGCTGCAATCATTGAGAATTGTGTATGCGGCTGCAATTCAGTTAAGGCACCTGGAGTGAGGAAACAATGTGGTAATAGCGTGGTGGGCAATTCAGAGGCTGCCTGCCAGCCGTGGCATGTTTCCTGTGGCTGCATAATTAATGAGGCCAGAAGCAAACGATACGATGTGAAAACCCACCATTGCGGTTGGTGGGTAAAACATCGTTTTTCATGCCCACTGCTGCCCTTAGTGCAATACTGCGATGATTCCGCCCATTGGAACCGAGGAACAGTGCAATTTTGTGTTTTGGCACGCAAAAATGTCAATGTAAAGGCCTAGAATTCACATAGTGCTGATAGCACACACTCCAGCTAGAAGCTTGAAGTCTTCATACCTGTGTAACTTGTATAAGTGTTATAACCTTGCCTATAATATGGTTCTATATCAATAAACTACATTTGAGAACTATTATAAAATGCACTGGCAGAAATTCACCTAAGTATGTGGTTCCAATGTTCTAGGATAGTAAACAGCTTTACTCAAAAGACTGGTGCTAATGAGGTGTTTACTGCCAGTTTTTAAACATTTTTAGTGTAATTCCGTTGACTTTATTATCGTAGCAGCAGTTCAATTTTATTGGAATTTTGTTCAAGGCCTTTGCAGCTGGCTTTTGGTCCACTCAAATCAGAAGTGTCACCTGTGTGTTAACATTGGAAAGTGAGTGCTCTACAAGATATTAAACTCTGATCTTTGTCTTAAATTTTAGTTATTAATCAGTAGAACTATATTGCCGACATTTAGTACATTGAAGTACTTCTCTGTTTATGTTTGCTGTTTTGTTTTATTTTGTTTTAATTTTTAATTCAAATCGTTATTAAGAGCTGCAATCAGCCGCAACTGTTGTTTGCAACATTGTTAGCTCTTGGTTTTCAAAACTAACTTTGGAATCCTGTATATAATCGGCAAGAGTCTGATGCTGGTTTCATAACAGCAGGCACAAGAAGATTGGTGCTAAAATGATGTTCACCCATAGATGTTAGTGTGTTTTGTGAACATAGGAATGACATTTCTTATAATATGCTGATGACATCTTGTGCACGAGTGTAATGTTGCATCAGTCTTTAGTTTAAAGGCACAGCAAATTAATCAACATCTTAAAGTGAAGGTTAATGTTTAGGGTACAGCCCTTCCTCAGAACTCCATCCTTCCTTTGGTGTCCAAAAAAAAATCAACAATTTATCGAACTCATGGCTACATGTAACATCACAATATGTTGGTAGCCATGTTTAGGCCTTCCTAATGATCTATATGCACTATAACTTGCTTCTCCTTATTTATTTAAAGAGAGGTCATACACCATAACATCTGATCCTAAGGGGCTTGCAGCAGAACTCACATAGTCCTGAAAATGCAGTTCCTGTTGGTAATATCTCCAACAGCCCAGGAACAACAAGAGGAAATTCTATGCCACAAACTATAAATGGTTTTATATTTACACCTTCTCCAATCTACTCCTCTATACTGTTGTTTGCTATTTTTATCTCTACGATGGTTTTCTTAGGTATTATTGGAAGGCTGCTGGTATTGGAAACAGAATGTGTTTTCTAATTTTGGTACCCCTGTCAACTTCAAGCATATCCAAGTTAACTCGCACAGCAGATATGGAACAGGGCTCCCTTTCCTTTGCCATAACAAATCCACTTAACCGCTAAGAATGTTCACAGCTGCATTCGTGATTTTTAGTATCGACCATTCAGATGGTGCCTGGCCGAGTTTGCTAAATAGTGCCAATATTTACAATTTTGTGTTATGGAGATGCCCTGGAAATTGGGTTGAGACTGTCTCATATTACTTAAGTGAATTCTTGCAACGAGAGAGAGGAGGTTTTCATCCCAGAAGATGTAAGGGTGAGATTTTCTGGCCCCGCCCACTGCCGGGATTGTCCGGTCCCACCAAAAGTCAGTGGACTTACAGCTGGACTGCCGCATCACCTGTGGCGGGTCCTGCCACGGTGGGGCTGGAAAATCCCAGCCTAAGTTGGAATCAAGGCTAGAAATGAAAGGTCAATATGTTACCCAGTACTTTTTAATACAATTCGATTACCTTGCAAACCTATTGTGTCAATTATTCTGACGAAAATGCTATTCAAGGTGCAGTAGTGTCCTGCGCCACATTTAACCATTAGTGCTGAAGAATGTGTGATTTGCTGAACCATTGGCCCATGGTAAAAGAATAATTCTATTCTTTGTATATACAACTCTAGACAAATTGAGTTTGGCCAGCCAAAGTGCCTCTTCAGCTGCTTGTATTTTGTAATATAGCTTTTGACATTTTTCAAAATGTGATTTTGTAGTACAGGGTAGTTTATGAATTGTCCATCTTTTTAGTGGTATAGCAACATATGAAGCCTATGGACTCATTGAGTTCTGTACAAAAGGCACAGAGATACGGTTCAGGCATTTGCACTAAAAGTGGATCATTCCCATTTGGTTAAAAAAAAGGCACGTCTGTCACTGTTGATAGGATTCCTAAAGTGACCTCCGTAGGTCACCGAGCTCTGGCAGTTTAAAATATTAGTCAATTAGTAAACATTGATGAATTGTCAGTCTTTTTGATTCAGTTTAGAGACTCTGTCATTTTCTGTTGCTTGTTACTTTAATTGAGACGTGCACTTGAGTTGAACAGGATTTCAAGCTGAAGCCAGTCAAAAGCTTAACTTTTCAGCAGAAGGATGGATAGCTGTGTTGCAAAATATGAAGCTCATCTGATGAAACATTTTGAGCTGACAAATAATGCTGACTTAGGCTCAACAGTGCAGTGATTCTGATCTGGGTTTAAGCCTGGAAGGCCAGGCCATGTTGACCTGAAAATCCGAAGTGAGTCTCCTATTTGTAGGAATAGAGTAATGGCACACCCTGTTGTGTTGGCACCTGTTTCACTTTGACTTGCAGATTGTTGCTGTATGCATGGCAGAAGGTTCAAGCAAATGAGAATAGAGGTGATTGTATTTGTCCTTCAATCACTCCTTGTAACAGAGATTGCTCAAAACAAATAGCATATGAGGGGAACATGCAAAAAGACACAGTCCTCAAATTCATCTCAGTTGTGTTCTAATTGCAGTTAAGTGATACTGCCATACTGTCACAGATATAATTCATTGCTATTTCAGTCACTGTAAACAAGTGAGATGCTTTAATGGCTCCATAAAAGACTGCCGAGCTGATAGCTGAGATTAGACCTGTTAGTAATGGGTTTTGGGGAGTACTTAGCTGGGGTAAATGTACTGGAAAGGAGCTATTGAGAGGCTGTGATGTATCTCAAGTACTTACTGCAGTACTCATCCGGGAAAATGGATTTAAAGAGGTTGTGATATGTTTTCTTTATCTAGGGGTGGGTCTGACTTCTGCTTCTGGAACTTATTGAGGATTAGGTTTAGAGTACAGCTTAACAAAGTCTAAATCTCTGATTTGCTACTGGGTGTTTGAGTCTTTGACCTACCAATTCAGTGACTATAGTGCCACACTTTACATTGGTGCTTAGAATCATTTTAACATATATTACAAGGCGGTGCTGTGTGCACGACTGCACAGTGTTGACTGTGGAAAATTGAGTAGCACAAGGTAACTCCAGCATCCGATCAGACCTGCGTCTTCGGTTAGTTATATAGAGATTCATAATTCATCCCTATCTGTGTGTGCGCGCTTGCGGAGAAAAGTGGAAGAAGGTTGCAGTGAGTTTGTTACAAACCATTTAGCAAGAAGCTGAGTGGCAATGTCACTGAACTAGTAATCCAGAGGCCCAGGCGAATGCTTTGGGGACAAGGGTTCAAATCCCACCACAGCAGCTGGCGGAATTTAAATTTAATTAATTAAAATCTGAAATTAAATAATAATCTCATTAACAGTGACCATAAAACCATTGTTGATTGGTGTAAAAACTCATCTGGTTCACTAATGGGCCGAACATGTGACTCTAGGTCCACAGCAATGTGGTTGACCATTAACTGTCCTCTGGAATTGTCCAGCAAGCCACTCAGTTATATCAAACCACAATGAAGTCTAAAGGAATGCAACCAGATGAATCACCCAGCATCAACCTAGGCACCGGAAATGACAATGACAAACCCAGCCCTGTCGACCCTGCAACCCTCCTTACTAACATCTGGCGGCTTGTGCCAAAATTGGGACAGCCGTCTCACAGTCTAGTCAAGCAACAGCCCAACATAGTCATGAGCACGGAATCATACCTTACAGACAATGTCCCAGACACCGCCATCACCATCCATGGGTATGTCCAGCCCCACCAATAGGACAGAACCAGCAGAGGTGGTGACACAGTGGTATACAGCTTAGAGGGAGTTGCCCTGGAGTTCTCAACGTTGACTGCAAAACTTATGATGTCTCATGGCATCAAGTCAAACAAGTGCAAGGAAACTCAAAACAAAAATAAAAATACCTGGAAAAACTCAGCAGGTGTGGCAGCATCTGCGGAGAGGAACACAGTTAAACACATCCGCAGATACTGCCAGACCTGCTGAGTTTTTCCAGGTATTTTTATTTTTGTTTTGGATTTCCAGCATCTGCAGTTTTTTGCTTTTATCCAAGTGCAAGGATACTTGCTGATTATCATCTACCACCTCTCCCCACCCCTCACCTGAGGAATCAGCACTCCTCTATGTTGGAGGAAGCACTTGAGGGTGGCAAGGGTGCAGAATGTACTCAATGTCCATCACCAAGAGTGGCTCAGTAGCACCACCTCTGGCCAAGTGTAAAAGAACAGCTGCTAGACTGGATTGGTGGCAGGTGCTGAGGGAACCAACCAGTGGGGAAAATCTTGACCTCATCCTCACCAATCTACTTGTCGCAGGCGTATCCTTCCATTATGGTATAGGAAAGAATGACCATCACACAGCCCTTGGGGAGACAAAAGCCCTGTCTTCACATTGAGGATATCCTCCATCGTGTTGTGTGGCACATTGCTAAATGGGATAGATTTCAAACAGATTTAGCATCTCAAAACTGGGCATCCATGAGGTGCTGTGGGCCATCAGCAGCAGCAGAATTGTACTCAGCCACAATCTGTAACCTCATTGCCCCGGCATATCCCCCACTCTACCATTATCATCAAGCTGGTGTGATTAACCCTGGTTCAATGAAGAGTTCAGAGGAACGTGCCAGGAGCAGCACCAGGCATACCTAAAAAATGAATGAAGCTACAACACAGGACTACTTGCGTCCCAAGCAGTGGAAGTTGCATGCAATTGACTGAGCTAAGTGACCCCACAACCAATGGATCAGACCTAAGCTCTGCAGTCCTGCCACATCCAGTCATGAATGGCAGTGTACAATTAAACAACTCACTGGAGGAGGAGGCTCCACAAATATCTTCATCCTCAATGATAGGGGAGCCCAGCACATCAGTGCAAAAGATAAGGCTGAAACATTTGCAACAATCTTCAGCCAGAAATGCCGAGTGGATGATCCATCTCGGCCTCCTTCAGTGCTCCCCAGCATCACATATTTCAGTCTTCAGCCAATTTAATACACTCCACATGATATCAAGAAATGGCTGACAGCACTGGATATTGCAAAGGCTGTGGGCCCTGACAGCATTCTGGCAATAGCATTGAAGACTTATGCTCAGGAACTTGCCCCGCCCCTAGGTAAGCTGTTCTATCTAGTATAGCTACAACACTGGCATCTATCCAGCAATGTGGAAAATTGCCCAGATTTGTCCTGTACACAAAAAGCAGGACAAATCTAACCTGCCCAATTACTACCCCATCAGCCTACTCTCGATCATCAGCAAAGTGATGGAAGGGGTTGTCAACAGTACTATCAAGCAGCACTTACTCAACAATAACCTTTTCACTGAGGACGTTTGGGTTCTGCCAGGGCCACTCAGCTCCTTGAACTCATTACAGCATTAGTCCAAACATGGACAAAAGAGCTGAACTCAAGAGGTGAAGTGAGAGTGACTGCCCTTGACATCAAGGAAGTATTTGACCGAGTGCAACATCAAGGAGCCCTGGCAAAACTGAAGTTAATGGGAATCAGGGGAAATCTCTGCACTGGTTGGAGTCATACCTAGCACATAAAAGGATGGTTGTGGTTGTTGGAGTTCTATTATCTCAGTACCAGGACATCACTGCAGGAGTTCCTCAGGGTGGTATCATAGGCCCAACCATCTTCCTCTGCTTCATCAATGACCTTCTCTCCAGCATGAGGTCAGAAGTTGGCATGTTCTCTGGTGATTGCGCAATGTTCAGCACCATTCGCGACTCCTCAGATACTGAAGCAATCCATGTCCAAATGCAGCAGGACCTAGACAACATTCAGGCTTGAACTGATAAGCGACAAGTAATATTTATGCCACACAAGTGCCAGTCAATGACCATGTTCAGCCAGAGAGAATATAACCATCTTCACTTGACACTCAAATGCATTACCATCGCTGAATCCCCACTATCAACATCCTGGGCATTACTATTGATGAGAAACTGAACTGGACTAGCCATATAAATACCGTGGCTACAACTGCAGGTCAGAGGCTGGGAATTCTGCAGTAATTAACTCACCTCCTGCCTCCCCAAAGTCTTTCCACCATCTACAAGGCACAAGTCAGGAAAGTGATCACACAATCATAGTGCAGAAGAGGCCCTTAGGCCCATTGAGTCTGCACCGACACGTGAGAAACACCTGACCTACCTACCTAATCCCATTTACCAGCATTTGGTCCATAGCCTTGAATGTTATGACATGCCAAGTGCCCATCCAGGTACTTTTTAAAGGATGTGAGGCAACCCGCCTCCACCACCCTCCCGGGCAGCGCATTCCAGACTGTCACCACCCTCTGGGTAAAAAGGTATTTCCTCACATTCCCCTAAACCTCCTGCCCCTCACCTTGAACTTATGCCCCCTTGTGACTGACCCTTCAACTAAGGGGAACAGCTGCTCCCTATCCACCCTATCCATGCCCCTCATAATCTTGTACACCTCGATCAGGTCGCCCCTCAGTCTTCTCTGCTCCAACGAAAACAACCCAAGTCTATCCAACCTCTCTTCATAACTTAAATGTTTCATCCCAGGCAACATCCTGGTGAATCTCCTCTGCACCCCCTCCAGTGCAATCACATCCTTCCGATAATGTGGCGACCAGAACTGCATACAGTACTCCAGCTGTGGCCTCACCAAGGTTCTATACAACTCCAACATGATCTCCGTACTTTTGTAATTTATGCCTCGATTGATAAAGGCAAGTGTCCCATTTGCCTTTTTCACCACCCCACTAACCTGTCCCTCTGCCTTCAGAGATCTATGGATACACACGCCAAGGTCTCTTTATTCCTCAGAACTTCCTGATGTCATGCCGTTCATTCAATACTTCCTTGTCAAATTACTCCTTCCAAAGTGTATCACCTCACACTTTTCAGGGTTGAATTCCATCTGCCACTTATCTGCCCATTTGATCATCCCGTCTATATCTTCCTGTATCCCAAGACACTCAACCTCACTGTTAACCACCCGGCCAATTCTTGTGTCAGCCACAAACTTACTAATCCTCCCCCCCTATATAGTCATCTATGTCGTTTATATAAATGACAAATGATAGGGGACCGAGTACAGATCCCTGTGGTATGCCAATGGACATAGGCTTCCAGTCACTAAAGCATCCTTCTGTCATCACCCTCTGCCTCCTACAACTAAGCCAATTTGGAAGCCACCTTATCAAATTACCCTGTAACCCATGTGCCTTTGCCTTCTTTATAAGTCTCCCATGTGGGACCTTGTCAAAGGCTTTGCTGAAATCCATATAAACTACATCAACTGCACTACCCTCATCTACAGACCTGGTCACCTCCTCAAAAAATTCAATCAAATTTGTTAGGCATGACCTCCCTCTGACAAAGCCATGCTGACTATCCCTGATCAAACCTTGCCTCTCCAAGTGGAGATAGATACTCTCCTTCAGAACTTTTTCTGATAGTTTCCCTACCACTGACGTGAGTCTCAGTGGCCTGAAATTCCCTGGCTTATCTCTTCAACCCTTTTTAAGTATTGGAACCACATTAGCTGTTCTCCAGTCCTCTGCCCCCCCCCCCCCCGGCCAGAGAGGAACTAAAAATTTGGGTCAGAGCCCCTGCGATCTCCTCCCTTGCCTCCCAGCAGTCTGGGACACAAATCATCCAGACCTGGAGATTTGTCCACTTTTAAGCCTGCCAACACCTCCAAAATCTTGTCACTTCCTGTATCAATTTGCTTAAGAACCGAGTTTGATACTTTCATCCTCATTTTCTTGGATGATGACGGGTGTGAAGTATTCATTCAACACTCTAGAGATGTCCTTTGGCTCCACCCATAGATTGCTCCCTTGGTCCCTTATGGGCCCTACTCTTTCCCTGGTTATCCTCTTCTCATTGATATACTTATCGAATATCTTGGGATTTTCCTTACTTTTATCAGCCAGAGCCTTCTTATATCCCCTCTTTGCTCTCCTAATTGCTTTCTTAAGCTCCACCCTGCACTGTCTGTACTCCACCAATGCCTCTGCTAATTTTCTTCCCTTGTACCTGCTAAAAGCCTCTCTTTTCCTTCTCATCATAACCTGAATATCTCTGGTCATCCATGGTTCTCTGGGCTTGTTGCTCCTTTCTATCACCCTAGAGGGAACATATTGCACCTGTACCCTCCCCATTTCCTTTTTGTACACCCCCCACTGTTCCTCTGTAGATTTCCCCACAAGTAACTGTTCTCAGTCTACCTTGGCCAGATCCTGTCTTATTTTACTAAAATCCCAATTCAAAACATTTTTTTGCAACTTGTCGATTTCTTTGTCCATAACAAAGAACAAACATGTTGTGGTCGCTCTCGCTAAAATGCTCGCTCACCACCACCTCAGCCACCTGTCCGGCTTCATTCCCCAGAATTAGGTCCAGCACTGCACCATCCCTTGTTGGACCCTCTACATTTTGACCTAAAACGTTCTCCTGTACACATTCCTAGAAATCCTCTCCATTTGCCTGGATGAATGCAGCTGCAATGACATTCAGGAAGCTTGATACCATCCAGGACAAAGCAGCCTGCTTGATTGACACACCATCCACAATCTTCAACATTCACTCTCTCCACCTCAGATGCACAGTAGCAGCAGTTTGTACCATCTACAAGATGCATTGCAGTACCTCACCAAGACTCCTTTGACAGCACCTTTGAAACCTGTGACCTCTATCACCTAGAAGGACAAGGACAGTAGGTACATGGGAATACGACCACCTACAAGTTCCCCTCCTAGTCATGCACCATCCGGACTTGGAACTATGTCGCCATTCCTTCACTGTTGCTGGTTTAAAATTCTAGACCTCCCTTCCTAACAGCACTGTGGGTGTATCTACACCACATGGATTGCAGCAGTTCAGGAAGGCAGCTCACCACCACCTTTTCAAGGGCAATTAGGGATGGGCAATAAATGCTGGCCTACATCCTGTGAATGAATAAAACAAATTGTACAATTGTGTTTTTTGCACCTATATCTCATGCAAATATCAACTACGGCCAGGATCTTCCAATTCCACCCACTGCGGGACCAGAAATTCCTGTCCGAGGTCAATGGACTTTTGGCTGGTCTGTCAAATTTTCTGTCCCATCTGCGACAATTCTGATACAGGCGGGACTGGAAAATCTCAGCCTATATGTTTATTAGTTAAATAAAATACCAAAGGAAAGCAGTCACTGGCATTATGCACACTTCAGTGCGCAGAGTGAAATTGTGAATGAAATTCTGCCCAGTTCGTAATGTTCTATTTTTGACGTATCTCTTGATTCTTTGCTGAAGCTGTTGTAAATGTCTGGAATATAATATTCCTATTTTTATAAATCTGTATTATTAGTCTTTGGATTAGAAAGGAAATGATTCTATACTTCATTGATCAATAAATGCCATCACAATGCACTTAGTGCTATCTGTGAACCTGATCCAGTGTAAGCAGATCTTTAGCAGACTCCTGATTTAACAAAAATCCTACCCAGTCTTTGCTCTCAGCATTATCTCCATGGTAGAGCTGGCCTAATTAGATATAACCCTGGTTCAAACCCACTTTAGTTTTTGTGCCTTTCATAGAACTGGATTACATTATATTTTGAACCTGCAACTATTCTGCTCAGAATCTAGGCTGTTAAATGGTTTTGAAATATGATTTTATTTAGTTTATTTTATTCTCCTTCCCACAAACCATGCACCAGTTCCTCAGCAGCAGCGAACAATACAGACCAATATCATTTGTCATGGTTGTTGCTAGAAGCTGATCATAAGTAGCTGACTCACTCTTTGAATATTCTCTTTAATTTCCTTGCTGCACTAAATTCTTTCCAGTTCAGAAATCCAACGTGAACCTGCCTCCTTCCAGGCCATGATTATTTCATCTTTTTAAACTACTATTTCTTATTCTGTTTTGAATAAGAAAATCTTCAAGAAAGCCAAGCTGATTGCTTATTTAGACCTATAAGCCAAGAAATATAGCTCTTTGCACTGAAAAGCCTCATGGTTTGAAAAATGCCCCCCTGCAAGGTTTATAGGGGAGGGAAAACTTTGCTCCACTATTTTACTGTAATATACTGTCAAGAGACAATTAGTTATGGATTAAATTGGGAAAGGTAGCTAATGACATAGGGTCCTGAAGGCACTTTTACTACTTACATAGCATTGTGCGCAAAGAAATTAGTGCTAACTATAGAATCACTAAGACAGATATGATGATGACAATAATGTGTTTTGTTTACATTCCCCCATTCATTTTCCATTCCTTTTCCTTCCACGTGCATTTTGTTTCTTGGCCATGGAGTTGGTGCCTTTTTTTTATGTTTTGGTGCTTGCTAACCCTGACCACAAACTCATTCATATAAATAAATACTTTTGAAAGTGGAAAGGAAAAGTATTACTCCAGGTTAGAGTTCATTGATGACTTCATCATTCCTAGAGTTTTCGAGCCAAATTGTCCCATGATTAATTCTAAAAAAAGTAAAATCATAATTAGAAATGTAAATATTTAAGCTATACCATGAAGCATAGGCTTTCCTCTCCCATCCCCTTCCTCACATTTCTGAAGCCAGCCCTAAAATCAGGCCATATCTTATGATGCCCTGAACTGGCAGCAGTATCTGATGATCCACCGATTGGAAAGGCAATGAACAAGTAGGAATTTGTAATTATTTTCCGCTTTCTGCCTCCCAGTTTTGCCAACCTGAAATATGCTGACTCATTCTGGGTGTAGTTCCTCATATCAAGATGGCTCTCTAAGACAGCTTTTCTTCACATGTAAGTCTTGACAGTGAGTGCTGAGAGTCTGTGGGACACTGGTGAATTATCAGAGCTGAACCTCATCCTGTCCTCGTACTCTGTGTCCATACATGTGTATTTTTCAAAAAAATGTCACTGGATAGCAAACACAAGGAGTAATTCCAGTTGATTTTTGTCCCCTCCTAATTTAAGAACACAAAGGCCTTTTATAATACTTCAACATCTTGGCTGGCACCTTCTTGGTCTTCATAGATCAGTTCCACATTTGGAAGTCCATTGACTGACTGAGTAACTAGGGATTTTTTTTTCCCTGTTAGAGCTATCTTTGTTTGCATAAATACTTGAAACAAAGGTACCTACAGATCCTTACAATGGAATGTATATTCCTTTTAATTTTTCCCTTCACATTACCGAGAAATGCTTTTTTTGGTGTCTAGTTAAGGACTGGAGTTGTTGTGGTTGGATTCTGAACCTCAGACCACTTGTATTTTCTTTCCTTCCTTCTATCTATTGATCTTTCTGAGTTAACTGGTGCATATTGCCATCGTTTGAAATAGTAAAAGCACCCACACACAGATGTCAGGGAATTTTGGTCAGCAGATGGCGAGTATTGACCTTTTGCACTGTTCCACAGAGAATTTTGTTTCCAAGAAGCCTAGGCTTGGCCATGCATTATGTCATTGTCATCAGACATTTTGGATTAGAATTTAGTCACTGCATCATTTCCCAATATTGGTTCTGCCAAGATGAAATATTTCGGACTTAATTGCCAGGTGTGTGCAGTTGATGATTCCCTTCGACCTATGAGAAGCCAACCAGAGTGGCAAAACCGAGGGCCCACTTATTTTGACTGGCCTCACCAGTGAAGAAGTACACCTGAGTCTGGGCCTTGACAAACATGGCAGTGTAGCTCAATGGACATAGACTCCAAAGTAGTAGAAATGACCTCCAAAGTATTGGAGATCACCTCCAAAGTAGGAAAAGCACACTCTCAGAACAAATCCTGTGAGCAAAAGACTTTTACCTGGAAAAGGAAGCAAATCTTGTGCCTCAGTACTTAAAGCATTTCTTGCCTGTCAATTGCTCAACCCCCTCAGCTTTTGCTGGCCTCTCACCTTATTTTCCCTGGTGAGTTCCAGGAAGCCTGGGAACCCATGTGCAGAAGTTAAAGTCGAAACGCATGGATTAGGAAGCAGATAATGCTTCCTTATTTAATGCTTCATATTTAACCCTCAGGTTAAAGACGGAAGTTGGCGTGTTCCCGACATGTCAGCAATGTAAACTTTTTTAACCTGCTACCCATTCACAAACACACCTACCTTGTTGGGTTAAAATTTCCCCCACGGTTTTCATCCTGCATTGCTCTCAATGCTGGTAAACCAAAAACACTGGATAGGAAGTGGAAGAATGCAGAGGGAGTTTTGCACTGTGTCTGATTAAGTACTATATCCACTGAGCACTTGATCCTAACATGATATATCAAAAGTGGAAAGAAGCAAATGACTTGTTCTGTGACATCAACTAACGTCATTTTAAGGAAACATTAAGGAAAAAATCAAAACACAGAAAATCCTTTTAAGAATATATGAAATGTACATGAAGGAAAAATATGGACCCAAATCTTCTGGTATCTGGATCATCAAAATCATAACTTAAGTTGGGAGATGTGTGTCAGGGTCCTGCAGAAGTCCTGAAGCACACACATGCACTGAAATTTTCAGGGAAGTTTAAACTTCCAGTGGTTGATTTGTGTTGCCTCGGACCCTCTGCACATATCTCAGTCGCTCCCAGATGTGCAAGACTCACTTGCATAATTACCCTCGAAACGTTATGTTGCATAATACCCGGCCTAATTCAGAAATTAGCCAGCATAACTGAACTGAGCACCACAACCGACCCCATTAACTACCCCCCACCCCCCTCTTTTGACCTGACTCAACTCTCTCCCACCACCACACGCCCTGGCCTGACCAGACTATCCCCCAGCCCAACCTGACTACCCCTCTACCCCCAACCCGCCTCTCTTTCCCACCGCTATCCCCCAACCTAACCTGACTCCTCGCTCACTCACTCACTCACGCACAGACCTTTAAAAACCTATCTGAATGCAGCAGCTAATGTCGTAAATAGGGGGCATGTTCTCTCTTTGCCCCCCATCTTCTTCTATGCCTGTTTGTCTTCAAGGCTTTGTCTGCGCTGACCCATTGCTGCAGCAATTGGGGATGGAAGTCCCAGCTGAAAAATCGCAAAAAGGTCAGGTTGCAAAATCTTCCCAGACAGCGCCAGTGCGCACAGCATCGATCTGGGCCAGGATCATGGAGGTGTATTATACATATCTAATAACAACTGACTTTTAAAAACTATTGTGACACATTTCTTTATCTGATATATAGATTATACTGAACTGTTTTCCACCACTGGTCAGTGGTCAGTGAGCCATTGTAAAACTTCAGAACTGAGTTTCTTCTGGCTAGTCCAAAAAATAAAAGGATGAACAATTAATTCTGCTCCAGATTAGTTCAATGAAAATCTAGTCATTGAAGGAATTAGTCGTTTGGCAAATAGGCAAATGATCTAACTGATGCCTGCAGTGGATCTCCACACATTCAGGCATCCAATTGTCCACTGCAGCCACTGTTGTCTTTATCTCCCTATACAAAGTGGTAAACTGAAGTTTGGGTGGCCCAACACAAAGAACCACGGAACTCCAGGAAAATGCTAATGTTTGACTAACTCATGCTGAGCATGGAAACACTATCATGGAAATTAATTTGGGCAGTAAATTCATCAGATGAGGTAACACAGCTGTGTCCATATGTAGCAAGATCTGGACAACTATCAGGCTTTGGACTGATAAGTGATAAGGAACATTTGCATCACACAAAAGCCAGGCAGTGACCGTCTCCCCTTGACATTCAATGACATTACCATCTCTGAATCGCCACCGCTAACCTCCCATCAATGTCCAGGGGGTTATCATTGACCAGAAATTTACTTGGACCATCTACAGAGCCCCACGAGTGTGATGGGATACTTTCTGCATTCCTGAGGATGAGGGCAGCTCCAACAATACTCAAGAAGCTCGACACAGTCCAGAATAAAGCAGCCTGCACGATTGGAACCCCATCCACTACCTTAAACTTGCACTCCCTTCATCACTGGTGCACAGTGGCAGCAGTGTGCACTGTAAGATTCTAGTCCAGGAGTTACAAATTACCTAAAAAAGAGGGTTGTGCTCATGGTGATTGTTAAGTGGTTTATTAAGAAGCAACAGTTTAAAAATAATGCATAAACTAAATGGACAGAAAAATACATATTGAGCATGGTTTATTGGTTCCAAAGGATGAATAGTTTTTTTTTCATTCACTCATGGGATGTGGGTGTTGCTGGCTGGGCCAACATTTATTGCCCATCCCTAATTGTCCTTGTTCAGAGCAACCACATTGCTATGGGTCCAGAGTTGCATGTAGGGCAGGCTAGCTAAAGTCTGGCAGATTTCCTTCCCTAAAGGATACTAATGAACCAGTTGGGTTTTTACAACAATAGGCAATGGTTTCATGGTCATCAGCAAACTTTTAATTCTAGATTTTTATTGAATTCAAATTCTACCATCTGCCAGTTAAGTGACAATATCACTATGCCACCACCTCCCCTGCTGATGCAGAGTGAGTGTTGGTCTCCATAAGCCAATGGCTGGTGGCTCAGTCCCTTCGGCTTTTTAACTGAAGTTAGAAAGTTGCTCTGTCTCCTTCTTGCTGGCTACCCTCCCACACACCCGTTTATATACCTTATTTCTAGGCTGGTGGCTTACCCCATGTCAATCACTTGTTCGATCCTATCTGACCAATTACCAAAGCAGGCACCCAAGGTAAACCCTCCCCCTGTCCATCACTCTGCCTTAAAGTAATCTTTCAGTTTATATCATGCTGGGTGCCATTTGCTAACTCCTGCTAGACACTCGTCTTGATAAGAAGGTACAAGATTCCACCCTGTTGACTCAGGAATATCAACATAGAAGTGTGCACCAGGTGACTTCAACATGAGACCCCCGAGGGCACTATTCTCCTTGGCTACTATCTGTGTCTACCTCTGTCCCAGGCTGCTAAGAACTGCTTTTGTCCAGAGAGATAGAGGGAAGGAGAGCAACCTTTTTCAGGGGCTCACGATTCTATGCTTGCTGATTATATAAGATTTTTAAACTACCATTTTTTACAGTACCATATACAAGATGTAATGCAGCAACTCAGCAAGGCCCCTTCGACAGCACCTTCCAAACCCACGAGCTTTGACACCTGGAAGGACAAGGGCAAGGGCAGCAGATTCATGGAATACCACCACTTGCAAGCTCCCCACCAAGGCACATATAATCCTGGCTATATATCATCATTCCTTCACTGTCGTTGAGTCAAAAACCTGGAACTCCCTCCTTAATAGCATGGTGGGTATACTTAGACCACAGGGACTGTAGTGGTTCAAGAACGTGACTCACTACCACCTTCTCAAGAGCAATTAGGGATGGACAACAAATGCTGGCCTTGCCAGGGGTCCTTACATCCTATGAAAGAATTTAAAAAAATGAGGCAAAATTCATTAAAAGCGTATAACAACATTACTAACAGATTGAGTCAAAGTTCAATTATGGCTAATAGTTTAGAAAAGTGAATTATTCATCTGATCGATGGCAACTCTCAGCAATATTCGTCGTTTCTGTAGTGTAATGATTGTAGGTGAAGATTATGTTTGTATAGGATATTGTATAGCTCCCTCCTCACTTGAGATAATGTGAATACATTTTACACTGAATATAAATTCAGTAATTATAATTCTTTTAAGTACTGTATGAATGTTTAATATTTTTGGTTCTTTATTTTCAAGTTTTAGTCTGAAAATAAGTAAATCCAAGTTGTAATTAAAGAAGTGAAATAAAACTTTCCAAGTGCAAATCAAATGTTGCAGTAAATTTAGCAGAACCATGGGCAGATTATTCACTTTTGAGCCCTGGGCCTTTAAAAACCTTAAGCCTCATGCCTATCAGAATGAGGAAGAAATATTGGTTAAAATCAGTCCCATATGTTTATGCTCAACCTTTGTCAGCGTCTCTCTTAAGGATGCCATTATCCACAGCCTAAGAGGATAGCTCTGGTCTCCAAGGAGCTAACCTTTAAGTTTTCCTCCTCCTTCAAATAAATGAAGCACACTAGACTTATTTATAACAAAAAAGTCTGTACTGCTGTCTGGGAAGCAAGCATTAGGCTGCATGTTCCATTGGTTACTGACCACTTGAACATAGGTGAAGTGGAAGCCCTTGAGGTTTGTGAACATCTTTGGTATTGTGCCTAGGAGACCTGATGGCTACAAAACTTTATTAGTAGCACCTTAAACTTTGGTAAACCCTACCATAAGGCAGAATTTTATTGTATTCTTATTCTACTGTTTTGCCTTTTGGAAAGTGATGAATGTGCCTGCTGTGGAGAACAAGGCTTGATTCACCTCTATATATTGACTGATACTATGGGCTGGAGGTATAAAGATCCAAGGTGGGGGTGACCTTGATTATTGCTAGCAATGTCTTCCCTGTAATAGAGATTGTCTCTAGGCCGATTACAGTAGGTAGTGCATTTCAATCATTGTCTCCTTGGTGAATCTCAGCCTTCAAAACCAGTTTTCTTTAAATGTTCCCAGCTAGATATATCAAAATATCCACACATGATTACCGTGGTGATGATGGAAGCCAGCAATGCCGCTGGTGCAAACATACCTCGATGATAAACATACCTTCTTTCTCCAGCAATAACTTTATTTACATATTGTACTGTTAGCACGAACAGTATCCAAAGGCACTGTACAGAAGGAAACTAAAAGGAAAGGCTACCTAGCCCTATTGGGAGAGTTAAATAAGTTGCGTGAAAGCATTGGTTGAATAGATTTTAAGGAAGTTTTTTCAAGGTGCAAAGTGAGGTAGAAGGGTGGAGGTACTGTAGGGTTGAGGCAGATGAATGCCTAATCCCAATAATGATGCAAAGGGAGTGGAAATACACAGAAAGCTAGAGTCAGAGGACAGCTAAGCACAGGAGTGTACTTAAGGCCCCAGGAGGTTGCAGAGATATGGAAGTGCAATGCATTTGGGATTTTACATTCAACACAGGGGACAGAGAGTTAATTTAGGAGGGATGCAGAAGCAAGACCTAATGCAGCTCATCTGTCAGCTTTTCTGTCTCCAGAAATTCAAGCAGAGAGGAACATATATCCTATACAGAAATGTTGTTAAAGCAATCAAAAATACCTCACTTTCCCTTTATAAAGTCACTTCCTAGAAGGCAAGGGCATTTCTGACATTTTATGCTTGGCATATATGGACATTGAAAGATATTGTTACAAAGAATGGTATTTTTGAGCCAGACCTCATTCAAATTTGAATATAATTACTTATTCTTACGACTGGGATGGGAGGAGTGCATGAATTATCAAGCCCCACTACTTCGCAGGCCGTACTATTAATTTAAATGTTTAATTTTCTCACCAAAATGGCCAAATGTGTTTCCATACCTCTAGTACCCGGAAGAAAAGAGACTCTGATTAGGCTTCTTTCAAAAGCTCAGAATGATTAATTTGTTTTTGAAACAAAACTTCTTTTAACAAATTGGTAGTGGTTAATAAGCAATTGTAATTGGAAAGCATAACTATCCCTTCCTAAAGAATTCCCCCAGCATACACACAGACAAGGACAAACAGATAGAGTCTCTCTGCAGAGATGGGCTTTGGAAGATGGGCATTATAAAATAAAGGATAAAGTCCACAGGGTCTGGACGCTGTCGATGAAGTGATCTCTTGTGAGAAGACGGGTCACTGGTCCTGGTGGATGCCTGGAAGTTCCCAACACTGGTCTCAGCTTTGCTGGCCCAAATGCAAACTAGTTACACTCAGATGAGGGTTTTCTGGCTACAGGTTGATAGCCACACACAATTTCAGGCAAGTTAGAGAGAGAGGGAGCCAGTCAAGACAGCCTTCCTTTCTCAGCTTGTTCTCCAGCAAGACTGCCTTCAAAACAAGCAGGTTCACAACTTTAGTTTATTCCTCTCTCCCATGTGATTGCCTTTTTGACTCCCAGCTTTTCATAAATTAAAGAACATTGCAGTTCAACACAAACAAACAACTTCTCCTCAAGTACCATATCAGTTTGCTGATTTCTTGGAAGAAGCCTGCTTGTTGACTGTTCCAAGGTGAACTTATGACCTTTTTAAAAAAAAAATCCCAGGTTAGCATCCACATGTCCAGACAATGCCAAATCCTTCCATTTTGTTAAAGAAAACTTAAGTCTTGAGCAAGATGATTCTAACACTATTAAAATGATAAGCAGAATTTTAACTGCCAAAGAGAGGTGTGTTTGGGTAGGGCAAAGAGTTAAAGCCCTGAAAAGTGGCATTGGGTTGGGAAACCAATAGGAAGCCATCTACTTCCCGGTTTAACCCGAGCAGGTTTGTACTTGTGCAGCTATTGGATAAGTAATTAAAATACTCCCACAGGCAGTTATCTCAGGATTTAACCCAGTGCTTGGCTTTCGCGAGCTGTGTGGAATTTGTTAGGGTCAACAAGGTGAGAGTACAATGCGGTGTGCTTCTTTAGTGAAACTGATAGGCTGGGAAGCCTTCAAGCAGTGAAATTGAATAGCTGCAGCCCTACCTAGCTGAGAGTCTCACTGCATTTCCCCTGAGACAGTGTTCTTATTGCTTGACAGATGATTTCCAACTTCTTGGAACTCACTTTACCTGTCTTGTACTGTACTCACCTTGAGCTGCATTTCACTGCTGCCAGTTCTCACCATGGCATGACAGCAGTTTATGCAGCTCCACCTTACACCTCTGATGAGCAACAAGAGGAACAGCACCAGCAATACCAAAAGCAGCAGGAACAACAGCGGCAGCACCAACTCCCTTCTCCTCAGCCACATGGTGCTCTACTGGACAGAAACGATGGACATAGAGATAAGCCCAAAGGAGGTAAGACCCCTAACACAGGGTATACAGGCAATGGATCTGCTCTGTCGACTAGTATGAACAAAGACCACCTTCCCAGCGGGCCAGGCATTACCATTGGCCATCAAAGTGGCTATCACTGGAGGGTCATCCACCCTGGTTCTCTGCCTCCCCCTGGGGTTGAACGCTGTCTTGCAAGGAGAGAAATCAAAGCGTTGCAAGTGTAAGAAATGGAAAGTGTGGAGAGGACGGAAGGACCATATTTGTGGAGGGTCGCTGTCAGGCATGGGTGTTTGGCATTAAGATGAGGCTGAGTGTGAATGTTGGCTGTTCAGATTGGGTTTTGAGGAAGCACCTGGAGAGAGAAGAACGAGCGGAGCTGCAAGGTGTGTTCTGAGGAGTGCTGTACAGGAGAATGTTTGCACCTGAAAGTGTTATGTTACTCACCTTTCCCGTCCTCCTGTGCTCCAGGAACCTCTTAGTTTATGTCTGCACGTTCAACGAACCACACTCTTGCTGCCTACCTCCTTGGCCACTTGCATCCACAACTGCTTCGACTGAGAGGCTAGCCTCTTCCTCTCATCTTGGCAAACAACACCCCACTCCAGTCCTTCAGGTCCCACAAGAGAACCTCCAGGGAAGAGGGAGAGTCCCAGGGAGGTGGAGTGTTGGGCCAAGGGTATGAGCAGCCTTCTCAGGGCTTCTTTCCTATTATTTAATTGCTGAAGCCTTGGGAGCCAATGGACAGTTCATCATTTCTGAGCCCTGCTGGGGTCCCATGAACTCAAATTCTTCCTTTGGCTGTGTTGGCAAACCATCCCTCACGCCCTCTCTGATTGGCTGGCAACTCCAGATGCAGGGTGCTTACACTGGATGATCAGTGAAATGGATCCCAATCTCAATTTCTCAGTCCTGCATCCATATTCCATCCATTGGAAATTCTATCCCCATGGTTTACTAAAGCAATTGGACATCCAATAATATGGCAGCCATGTTCTAGATAATTTAACCTTGTTTTCTAAAATGTTATGTATAAGATGAATGTTGTGGCAAAAATTTTGAGCAGTTTTCATACGCTTGTCACTTTGTAAATTGAAATTATGTTTTGTTTGAAGAAAATGTACAAATGAGCAAAAATGTGCTATAATGTCAGTCATTAAATGCAGCAGATTGATTGCACCAAATGTGATGGAGGTTCTAACTATTTCAAAGTTATTACTTCTTTTCCAATGTGAAGAGAGCCATAACAATTTGACGAAGTCTGAGGTGGTTCGCTGACATCTATTTTAAAGTCTTGTAAGGGGATATAACTTTTAAATAGCGATTTAGCAGTTGTCATGAGGCTGACAATGTTGCAAATAGTGGACTTTATGTATTATTTAGTCCCAAAGGACTATAAAGGGGGACTGAAATCTTGACTTTTTTTTTCTGAACTGACTTCATCTTGACTTTTCATCAGCCAGTCCAGACATGTATCCTTCAATAGTTAATCCGTTGTTTTGAACTTACATTCCCCTTACAAGACCTTTAAATAAACACCAAGCCCCACTCCTTTCTGTTTGTGTTACTATTTCATGTTTACCCATGGCATTGTTTTGAACATATTTTCTGACCTGTTAGGCCATTTTGTTTTATTTGAGTTAGTGGAAAGTTTTATTGGATGTCACCACAATGCAAAGGAGCAGAATCTACAATTTTCTTCTTTGCATTCAAACTGTTATACTTTGCATCAGCAGTAGCACAGCTTGAAGATACAGCTGTATTATCATGAAACTTAAGCCAGGAGTGTGAAGGAATTTTTACAAAATGTCTGATACTTGCTCACAATAAACCATTATTACTACTAAAAAAATAAAGCCTTGGAAAAAATGTTAGATAAAAGTTATTAAAATTTTCTATATATGAACAGGTTTTGTGAATCTTGCTATCATAAATGCAAGAAAAATACTTATTTTTTCTGAATCTCCCAAAACATAAATTACGTTACTGATTCCTTGATGACTCTCCTGTGTAATAAAAAATTGACACAGCCGCAGCTATACTAACAGTTACTACCATTTGGCTAATGTTTCTTTTAATATATGGATAGGTTGTAATTGTTTTCTTCGACACAATATGGAAGAAAACGTGTAGCTCAACAAAGATCATACAAGTTTATAATTTGCATGCAACATTTATTTGCAGCCTTAGTTCTCAAACAAAAGGTACAATAGTGGAGTCCTATTCATACGGCAATTGCTGCAAGCCTAGAGCTATATTTTGTGTACAAAGCACTGTTCAATTGATCCATTAGTTTATGTGTGGAAATGGACAAAATGGTAGCAGATGGAATACTAGTCAAATATTTGACCAGTGCCTTGCATATAGCACAACTAATGGCTGACGAACTTGCATTAGCCTTAGTTTAAAGAGACAGTGTCAATTGAATTGTCAGGTTTTCTTGCTTTTTATCTTTTTGATGTTTTCTATTTGCCTTTCTCAATATACTTATATAATTCCTGCTACATTGAGTTGATAGTGCAGAGTGTGGACCAATTACCTTGGTTGGTTGCTCCTGAAGGTGACCTTTGGTTTGCTTTACAGACCAAGGGACCACTTCTGACGTTCGGTGGTCTTCTTGACATTAATGGGCAAATTCTTGATGAACTAGCACACACAGGGAATCCATGTGCAGGTTGTCATCAATCTGCTCACTAAGATCTATTGTGGGAGGCCCCTCATTTCTCCACTCAGCATTTAAGGAGGCCTTCAAAAGAATAGCCAAACTATCATCCCATTATAAGCTTTATATCTACTATTACTACTACAAAAGTGGTAGTATATAATCCCTGTTGCTAGTCTAGGCTTTCCTTTTTATTTCAAAATAATATTCCCAATTATTTCTACTCAGGTTTCATTTTTAATGAAATATGATATGTATAGCTAAATATTTGTCCCTGTCTAGATGCAACAGGAGGCTTTGAGGTGCTTGGCATTTCTGTGATATTTGATCCTATTTGCAAAATCAACCTTAATTGAAAAATAGAGGAGGGAGCAGCTGACAGAGGGAGGATAGAAAACTCTAGAGTACAATTTTCATTATGCTACAGTGCCAGCAACTTCTGTCTGTCACTTCCTGTTGATGTCCCAATTCCCAAAGGAGTGGTGCAATTTAAATATTAAAGGTGGGCATACATGCCTCCAGCAGCACGACAGGGGTCCCCAATCTACGGCACCCTGCCAGCCTGAGAGGGGAATAAAGATTTTCATCATTTACTGTGCACACAGGTATTACAAACTACACAATTGGATTATGAAAGTTTTAACCTGTTACAATTGTAAGTGCCAATTTAGTTGCTTGAGATGGGTGATTCATTATCACAGGTACAACATGATTGAATTTTTTTCCACCGTTTGATCCTTCTAGTAAATTGGTCTTTCATGAAAATTACCCACACAATTAACCAGCATTTTGATAATACAATAATATCTACGTCAGAGGTTTTCTCATAAAAGAGGAAAATATATTATATCCCATGAGAGAGTGAGAAAAAATTGGGGGTTGGGAAAGAAATTATCGTAAGTCCCATTGCGAATAGCAGGCCTGAGTGGTTCTTCTTGGGGGGGTACATCTTACTTTGTTCAAATAAAGTTGCCTTGTTATTTTATTTTTATATTTTGAAGCACACGTTTCTTTGTATTTATTCATAATTTGGGTAATTTTCCTGGCTCCGTGCTATGGTCAGCGGGCAGGATTTTGCATTTTGGGTCAGAACTCTGACATCGGAGTCAATGCAGGTTCCAAGCCCACACTGTTTTGGGACCAGTCACCCAATGTCGATTTAGTCTCTTTTTTATGCATTCATGGGTTGTGGTCATTGCTGGCTCGGTGAGCATTTATTCCCCATCCCTAACTGCCTTTGAGAAGATAGTGGTGAACTGCCTTCTTGAACCACTGCAGTCCATGTGGTGTAGGTACACCCTCAGGAGTGTTAAGGAGGGAGTTCCAGGATTTTGACCCAGCAACAGTAAAGGAATGGTGATGTATTTTCAAGTCAGGATAGTGTGTGGCTTGAAGGGGAAAATCCAGGTGTGGTATTTCCATGTGTCTGCTGCCCTGATGAGGTCCGGCAGTGCACTTTGCAGATAGTACACACTGCCGCTACTGTGCGTCGGTGGTGGAGGGAGTGAATGTTTGTGGATGTGGTGCCAGTCAAGCAGGCTGCTTTGTCCTGGATGGTGTCAAGCTTCTTAAGTGTTGTGGGATCTGCACTCATCCAGACAAGTTGGGAGTATTCCATTACACTCCTGACATGAGCCTTGTAGATGGTGGACAGGCTTTGGGGAGTCAGGAAGTGAGTTCCTCGCCGAAGGATTCTGAGCCTCTGACTTGCTCTTGTAGCCACAGTATTTATGTGGCTAGACCAGTTCAGTTTTTGATCAATGGTAACCCCCCAGGATGTTGATAGTGAGGGATTCAGCGATGGTAATGCCATTGAATGTCAAGGGGCGATGTTTAGATTCTCCTTTGCTGGAGAAAGTAATTACCTGGCACTTGTGCGGCGCGAATGTTACTTGCCACTTGTCAGCCCAAGCCTGGATATTGTCCGGATCTTGCTGCGTTTGGACATGTGCAGCTTCAGCATCTGAGGAGACGCGAATGGTGCTGAACATTGTGCAATCAGCAGCAATCTTCCCCATGTCTGACCTTATGATGTAAGGAAGGTCATTGATGAAGCAGCTGAAGGTGGTTGGGCCGAGGATGCTACCCTGAGGAACTCCTGCAGGGATGTCCTGGGACTGACATGATTGACCTCCAGCAACCACAACCATTATCGTTTGTGCTAGGTATGACTCCAACCAACGAAGAGTTTTCTCCCTCATTCCTACTGATTCCAGTTTTGTTTGAGCTTCTTGATGCCCTCTGGCTAATTAGTGGCCAGAGGGCACACTTGCTGCCAAATTAGGGATGGCAGCCCAGAAGGAAAAAAATAATTTGGACCAGTATTCTTATTTCCCAGTTTTTACTGTTTTTTTCATTCTGGGAGGTGGGGTCTCAAAGCCTTTTTCTTCCTTGGGAAGAAAGTAAGTTCCTGAATTGGTAGAAGAACTAATGAGACTAGGCCAGGCAATAGGCCAAGGCCTTTTCTTGTATTGGCATTGGGGGTGGGATAGATCAGGTCAAGTATTACTACAGCAGTAAGAGTGTGGCTAATTAAGTTTCGCAATGTTTAAAACAACATGAGAAGCACAAATCAAACACATGCTGATGTGCTGAAGAGATTGGATTGTTATGAGTGACTCAAACTGCACCAGTTCAATTGAAAGCAGGCAGAGGCTCCATCATCCTCACCAGAATCATCAAAATCTGGTTCACTTATTTTCAGGGATTGTTCACCGAAGTTGCACTTTTAAATTTGCAAGTTTACAGAAGTGAAACAAGCAATGTTTTGTGGTGTCCAGAAATAGGAAGCAGAACTGAATGTCTGATTAGACAAAGAGAAGTTGAATTGGAGACTGATTTGGTTATTACGTTATTTGTAAAAAAGTAGGCGCTAATTGTTATGAGAATGTACGTCCGTGATGCCACATTCATTGCTGCACCACAGTCATGTACCAAGTAACAATGTATCAGTCTACCAGCCCACCAGCCACATGGTGGAATGCAAGAAATACACTCGATGAAGCTCCAAATTTTGAGTCCAAGGTGTGGTTATTTTGAACTTGTGCAAATCTGAAGACATAAAATGGGTGGAATTTTCCATTCCCGCCAGCAGTGGGAATCATGGCAGGTGTGGGAACAAGATTTGGCAGGAGGCCAAAAATCATTTTCCTGACATCAGGAAATTAGTTTGGAATCACGTTCTCCAAATTTTCATGGCGCTTTAAAAGCAGGAATTTAGAACTTTCTGTTTCACTATACGTAGTGATCTGCCCTGGCGTAGACTTTGTCCTGGACTTTCAGTAGATACTGCTTTTGCCACCCTTTCACAGTGTAACTGAGAAATATCAGCTGCCTGTCACACATGATGTACCAAACTGCGCACAGGGGAGGGGTGAGACAAAGACAGGACTGGGGAGGAGGGGGAATCAAAAAGCAGAGTGGACGAATGAATGACTGTCCGGGTGCAGTCCAAATGTGGTGCTCAGATGTAGGAGCCTCTGAGATGATGGTGGGCCAGGTCACTTTCTGCCCGGCCTCCCCATGAGACTTGAGGTGCTCCTTGTGTCTGCATGATTATTGAGCTGAACAGTGCAACATCTCGTGTTCAGCCACCCTGCTCTCCAACAGAAGTCACTCCGACTTTCACTTCCACCACCACACAGCCTCCAGAACGAAAATTCCGCCCAATGTGGTTTCTGAGAGTAAAAACACAGACATTTTAAATTAATTTAATGCTGAATTAAGTTGGATGGTGTCAAGTTTCTTAAGTATCATTGGAGCTGCACTCATCCAGGCAATTAGAGAGAATTCCATCACACTCATGACCTGTGCCTCATAGATGGTGGACAGGCTTTGGGGAGTCAGGAGATGAGTTATTTGCTGCAGGATTCCGAACCTCTGACCTGCTTTTGTAGCCACAGGATTTATATGGCTAGTCCTGTTCAATTTCTGGTCAATGGTAATTCCAGGATGTTGATAATGGGGGATTCAGCAATGGCAATACTATTGAATATCAAGGGGCAATGGTTAGATTCTCTCTTGTTGGAAATGGTCATTGCCTGGCGCTTGTGTGGTGTGAATGTTACTTGCCACTTGTCATCCCAAGCTTGGATATTGTCCAGATCATGCTGCATTTGGACATGGACTGCTTCAGAATCTGAGGAGTCACGAATGGTGCTGAACATTGTATAATCATCAATGAACATCCCCTCTTCAGACTTTATGATGGATGGCAGGTTATTGATGAAACAGCTGAAGATGGTTGGGCCGAGGGCAATGCCCTGAGGAACTCCTGCAGTGATGTCCTGGAACTGAGATAATTGGCTTCCAGTCATCCATCTTCCTTTGTGCTAGGTAGGCTCCAACCAGTAGAAAGTTTTCCCCCTGAGTCCCATTGACTCCAGTTTTGCCAGGACTCCTTGATGCCACACTTGGTCAAATGCAGCCTTGATGTCAAGGCTAGACCTTTCACCTCTGAGGTTTGGCTATTTTGTCCATGTTTGAACCAAGGCTGTGATGAGGTTGAGAGCTGAGTGACCCTGGTGGATCCCAAACTGAGCATCATTGCGCAGGCTATTGCAAGGCAAGTGCCACTTAATAGCACTGTTAATGACCCCTTTCATCACTTTACAGATAATTGAGCGTAGACTGATGGGGTAGTAATTGGCTGGGTGGATTTATCCTGCTTCTTGTGTACAGGACATACCTGGGCAATTTTCCACATTGCCGAGTGGATGCCAATGTTGTAGCTGTACTGGACAGCTTGGCTAGGGGCTCGGCAAGCTCTGGAGCACAAGCCTTTAGTACTATTGCCGGAATATTGTCAGGGCCCACTGCATTTGCAGTATCCCTTGTGTTCAGCCATATCATAATATCATGTGGAGTAAATCGAATTGACTGAAGGCTGCGATCTGTGATGCTGGGGACCACTGGAGGAGGCCAAGATGGATCATCCACTCGGCATTTGCGGCTGAAGATTGTAGCAAATGCCTTATCTTTTGCACTGACATGCTGGGCTCCCCCATCAATTAGGATGTGGATATTTGTGGAGCCTCCTCCTCCAGTGAATTGTTTAATTGTCCACCGCCATTCTATTATAAAATTTGTAATAACGGAACACTTGGAAAGCATTAACATGATTAGACAAAGTCAGCATGAGTTTATGAAAGGGAAATCAGGCTTAACTAGTCTACTGGAGTTGTTTGAGGTTGTAACTAGTAGAATAGATAAGGGAGAACCAGTGGATGTGGAGTATTTGGATTTTAAGAAGGCTTTTGATAAGGTCCCACATAAGAGGCTAGTGGACAAAATTAAAGCGCTTGGGATCGGAGGTAATACACTGGCATGGATTGAGAATTCATTGACAGACCGGAAACAGGGAGTGGGAATAAGTGGGTCGTTTTCTGGATGGCAGGCGGTGACTTGTGGTGTACCGCAGGGATCAGTGCGTGGGCCCCAGCTATTCATGATATATATAAATGACTTTTATAAATGAATAAGGGAACCAAATGCAATATTTCCAAGTTTGCTGATGACACAAAACTGAATGGGGTTGTGAGGAGGATGCAAGGAGGCTTCAGGGTGATTTATACAAGTTGTGTGTGTGGGCCATCACATGGTAGGTGCAGTATAACGTGGATAATTGTGAAATTATATGCTTCGGTGGAAAAACAGAAAGGCTGAGTATTATTTAAATGGTGATATATTGGGAAATGTGGATGTGCAAAAGGATCTGGCTGTCCTTGTACACCAGTCAATGAAAGTAAACAGGCATTTGTAGCAAGCAATTAGGAAGGCAAATGGTATATTGGCCTTCATTGAAAGAGGATTTGAGTTCAGAAGTAGGGATGTCCTACTGCAGCTATACAGGGCCACACCTGGGGTATTGCATGCAGTTTGGGTCTCCCTACTACTTGCCATAAAAGGAATGCAGCGAAGGTTCACTAGGCTAATACCGGGGATGGCAGGACAGTCGTATGTCGAGAGATTGGTTCAACTGGGCCTGTATTCACTTGAGTTCAGAAGAATGAGAGGGGATCTGATTGAAATGTATAAATTCTAACTGGGCTAGACAGGCTAGATGCAGGGAGGATGTTTTCCCTGGTTGGGGACCCTAGAACCAGAGGCCAGAGTCTCAGGATATGGGGCAGGCCATTTAAGACTGACATGAGGAAAAATTTCTTCACTCAGAGGGTGGTCAACCTGTGGAATTCTCTACCACAGAAGGCTGTGGAGGCTGGGTCACTGAGCATATTCAAGAAAGAATTTGATAAATTTCTGGATATTAGGAGCATCAAGGGGTATGGAGAGAAAGCGGGAACATGGCTTTGAGATAGAGGATCGGCCATGACCATATTGAATGGTGGAGCAGGCTCGAAGGGCTGAATGGCCTACTCCTGCTCCTAGTTTCTATGTTTCTATTCACGACTGGATGGCACGCAAGTAGCCCTGTGTTGTAACTTCACCAGATTGACACCTCATTTTTAGGTATGCCTGGTGTTGCTCCTGGCATGCCCTCCTGCACTCTTCTTTGAAGCAGTGTTGATCCCTTGGCTTGATGGTAATGGTAGAGTCGGGGACATGCCAGGCCATGAGGTTACTTATTGTGGTTGAGTACAATTCTGCTGCTGCTGATGGCCCATTGCGCCTCATGGTGGCCCAGTCTTGAGTTGCCAGATCTATTCAAAATCTATCCCATTTGGCCAGGTGGTAGTGCCAGACAACATGATGGAGGGTATTCTCCATTTGAAGATTGGATTTCATCCCCACAACAACTGAGCGATGGTCACTCCTACCAATGCTGTCATGGACAGATGTACTTGGGGCAAGTAGGTTGGTGAGAATGAGGTCAAATATGTTTTTCCCTCTTGTTGATTCTCTCACACCTGCAGCAGACCCAGTCTTGCAGCTATGTCCTTTAGGACTCGGCCAGCTCAGTACTACCGAGCCACTCTTGGCGATTGACATTGAAGTCCCCTGCCCAGAATACATTATGTGCCCTTGGCACCCTCAGTGCTTCCTCCAAGTGGCACTCAACATGGAGGAGCACTGACTCAACAGCTGACAGCGATAATCAGCAGGAGATTTCCTTGTCCATGTTTGAAATAGTGCCATGAGACTTCATGGGGTTCAGAGGCGATGTTAAGGAGTCCCAGGGCAACTCCCTCCCGACTGTATACCACTGTGCCGCCACCTCTGCTGGGTCTGTCCTGCCGGTGGGACAGGACATACCCAGGGATGGTGGTGTCTGGGACATTATGTATAAGGTATCATTTTGTGAGTATGACAATGTCAGGCTATTGCTTGTCTAGTCTGTGAGACAGCTCTCCCAAATTTGGCACTTGCCCCCAGATGTTAATAAGGAAGACTTTGCAGGATCAACAGGGCTGAGTTTGCCATTGTCATTTCCGGTGCCTAGGTTGATGCCAGATGGTCCGTCCGGTTTCATTCCTGATTAACTTGCTTTTAGTGGTTTGATACAAATGAGTGGCTTGCTAGGCTGTTTCAGAGATCATTTTAAGAGTCAACCACGTTGCTGTGGGTCTGGAATCACATGGAGGTCAGACCAGGTAAGGACGGCAGATTTCCTTCCCTAAAGGGCATTAGTGGGTTTTTACGACAGTCGACACAATTGAGAGTAGACTCTCAACTACAGATACTTGTCTTGAATTCAAATTCCATCATCTGTCATGCTAGGATTCAAACCCATCCGCTGAGCATTTCACTGGTCTCTGGATTACGAGTCTATTGACAATGCCCCTACGCCATCACCTGTTGACAATTTCCTAAAGAAATTGAAAAATGCAGCCAGAAAATGTAAATTTAGGGATGCAGATGAAAAGTAATTGGACCAGTTTACTTGGAGCTCTGCACACCCTGAAGTAAAAAAGAGCTCCAAGTAAACTGGTCCAATTACTTTTCATCTGCATCCCTAAATTTACATTTTCTGGCTGCATTTTATAAGGGATAAGCTCACAATATCGCAGGCTGTAGGTGCTACTAGAGCACATGAAGCCACAAAGTAGATAGATGAAGACGCTGACCACCCAAATGGCTAGTTTTCAGTTAAGTCAAGTGAAAGACAGCAGTGTTGATGCAGTGAAACAGCAATAAAAGAATGCTCACCAGACAGAAAGCTGTGCAGGTGCTGTGGACAACCGCATTAGCTCACAGACAGAAGGAAATGTCCTGCATATGGATGAAACAGCAGAGCTTGTGGGCATCAGGTCACTGGGAATAGATGTGCAGAACAAAGGGAGAAGATGTTAAACGTGTTGTCATAGACAGAGTAGCATGATGAATGAGAAGTAAAAGAAACAAAAACATCCATACTTTAGAAGATGACAATGAGTTTGAGAACACAATGGGCATAGGAACGTTACAACTGCATGAAAAGGCTGAATGCAGCAGCTCTCAGAGAAAAGAATTTTACACACCATTCAGATCAGGAAGCGGATGAGAAAGAAGCCTACATAAGTCTGAAGCTGAAGCTTATCCCGGAGTAAAGACTAATATCATCCTGCTCAGACCAAACCAGAAGGTCTTTTCTGAAAATTTAAAAGACAATCGTTATCCAAGGAAAGGCGCTCTGAAACTGAGCAACATCATACTAACAGCATACGGATGAACATAGTTTCAACAGTTTCACAGGGACAACCCAAATCAGAGGGACACACAAAGGAAAAGATGTTAACTGTATGTTCTATGTTATTGAAACAGATGGTCCTGCTATCCTGGGGCTGAGCAATTGTGAAGAGCTGCAGCTTATCTCAGTAAACCAGGAGATGACAAAGGCGAAACTGAGGGTTGAAGGTAGTACACCCATTGACCAGCATTCTCCAATCAGAAGTGAGGAAGATCTGTACAAATGTACCCAGAGTGCTTTGATGAGATAGTTGGATGCTTTGAAGATTTTGAGTTCCATATCACTATTGACCCAGCGATGAAACCAGTGATTTATCCCACACATGAAGTACCAATGGAACTAAATGGAAAGCTTAAAAAATAGCTCCAAGAGATGGAAGAAAAGAAGGTGATTGCCAGAGTTACAGAGCCTACAGACTGGGTAAATTCCATTGTGGTGTGAGCAAAGCCGAATGGATGGCTAAGAATTTGCCAGAATTCCCAAAGATCTTAATCAAGCAATAAAGAGGAATCCTTACTCCAACACTGGAAGAGATCACACTAGCACTGGCAGGGGAAAAATGTTTCCAGCAAGCTTGATGCCAGAAATGGCGACTGGAATGTGAAGCTTAATCTTTGCTGTTGACACCCTTTGGTCGCTACAAATTCCTACATCTACCTTTTGGCCTTAAAGTGAGCCAGGATATGTTCCAGCAGAAAATTGAGGACGTAAAGGAGCAGACGGTATAGCTGATGATGTCCAGATCTATGGTCTAATTGAAAAAGATCATGACCACCACCTACATGAAGTCATGGAGAGAAGCAAGAAAGCTGGGATCAAAATGATAAAAACAAAAAACTGTGGATGCTGGAAATCCAAAACAAAAACAGAATTACCTAAAAACTCAGCAGGTCTGGCAGCATCGGCGGAGAAGAAAAGAGTTGACGTTTCGAGTCCTCATGACCCTTCAGCAGAACTGAGTGAATCTTAAGAAAGGTGTGAAATATAAGCTGGTTTAAGGTGGGGGTGTGGGGTGGGAGGAGAGAAGTTGGGGGGGCTGGGGTGGTTGTAGGGACAAGCTAGCAATGATAGGAGCAGATAATCAAAAGAACACAGAGGTGTTGATTTTGGTGATATTATCTAAACGAATGTGCTAATTAAGAATGGATGGTAGGGCACTCAAGGTACAGCTCTAGTGGGGGTGGGGTGGAAAGGCTAGCAGGGCATAAAAGATTTAAAAATAATGGAAATAGGTGGGAAAAGAAAAATCTATATAAATTATTGGAAAAAACAAAAGGAAGGGGGAAGAAACAGAAAGGGGTTGGGGATGGAGGAGGGAGTTCAAGGTCTAAATTTGTTGAATTCAATATTCAGTCCGGAAGGCTGTAAAGTGCCTAGTCGGAAGATGAGGTGCTGTTCCTCCAGTTTGCGTTGGGCTTCACTGGAACAATGCAGCAAGCCAAGGACAGACATGTGGGCAAGGGAGCAGGGTGGAGTGTTAAAATGGCAAGCGACAGGGAGGTTTGGGTCATTCTTGCGGACAGACCGCAGGAGTTCTGCAAAGCGGTCACCCAGTTGACATTTGGTCTCTCCAATGTAGAGGAGACCGCATTGGGTGTAACGATTGCAGTAGACTAAGTTGGGGGAAATGCAAGTGAAATGCTGCTTCACTTGCAAGGAGTTTTTGGGCCCTTGGACGGTGAGGAGAGAGGAAGTGAAGGAGCAGGTGTTGCATCTTTTGCGTGGGCATGGGGAGATGCCATAGGTGGGGGTTGAGGAATAGGGGGTGATGGAGGAGTGGACCAGGATGTCCCGGAGGGAATGATCCCTACGCAATGCTGCCGGGGGTGGGTGAAGGGATGATGTGTTTGGTGGTGGCATCATGCTGGAGTTGTTGGAAATGGCGGAGGATGATCCTTTGAATGTGGAGACCTGTGGGTGATAAGTGAGGACAAGGGGGACCCTATCATGTTTCTGGGAGGGAGGAGAAGACGTGAGGGCGGATGCGTGGGATTCCTCTGACACCTTACGTCACATCAACAATTTCCAGTTCCCTGGCTCCATCCGCCTCCTCTTCACCATGAACGTCCAATCCCTCTACACCTCCAGCCCCCACCAGGATGGTCTGAGGGCCCTTAGCTTCTTCCTCGAATAGAGGCCCGAACAATCTCCATCCACCACTACTCTCCTTCGATTGGCTGAACTTGTTCTCACACTGAACAATTTCTCCTTCAACTCCTCTCACTTCCTCCAAATAAAAGGTGTCGCTATGGGTACCCACATGGGCCCCAGCTATGCCTGTCTCTTTATGGGGTATGTGGAACATTCCTTGTTCCAGTCCTACTCCGGCCCCCTTCCACAACTCTTTCTCCGGTACATCGATGATTACTTCGGTGCTGCTTCCTGCTCTCGTCGGGACTTGGAAAAATTTATTAATTTTGCTTCCAATCTCCACCCCTCCATCATTTTCACGTGGTCCATCTCTGACACTTCCCTTCCCTTCCTTGACCTCTCTGTCTCAATCTCTGGTGATAGACTGTCCACCAATATCCATTACAAGCCCACCGACTCCCACAGCTACCTCGACTACAGCTCCTCACATCCCGCTTCCTGTAAGGACTCCATTCCATTCTCTCAGTTCCTTCGGCTCAGTTGCATCTGTTCTGATGATGGTACCTTGAAAAACAGTTCCTCTGACATGTCCTCCTTCTTCCTTAACCGAGGTTTTCCACCCACGGTCGTTGACAGGGCCCTCAACCATGTCCGGCCCATCTCCCACAGCATTCCGTAGGGATCGTTCCCTCCCGGACACCCTGGTCCACTCCGCCATCACTCTCTACTCCTCAACCCCCACCTATGGCATCTCCCCATGCCCACGCAAAAGATGCAACACCTGCTCCTTCACTTCCTCTCTCTTCACCGTCCAAGGGCCCAAAAACTCCTTGCAAGTGAAGCAGCATTTCACTTGCATTTCCCCCAACTTAGTCTACTGCAATCGTTACTCCCAGTGCGGTCTCCTCTACATTGGAGAGACCAAATGTCAACTGGGTGACCACTTTGCAGAACTCCTGCGGTCTGTCCGCAAGAATGACCCAAACCTCCCTGTCGCTTGCCATTTTAACACTCCACCCTGCTCCCTTGCCCACATGTCTGTCCTTGGCTTGCTGCATTGTTCCAGTGAAGCCCAACGCAAACTGGAGGAACAGCACGTCATCTTCCGACTAGGCACTTTACAGCCTTCCGGACTGAATATTGAATTTAGACCTTGAGCTCCCTCCTCCATCCCCACCCCCTTTCTGTTTCTTCCCCCTTCCTTTTGTTTTTTTCCAATAATTTATATAGATTTTTCTTTTCCCACCTATTTCCATTATTTTTAAATCTTTTATGCCCTGCTATCGTTTCCATCCTACCCGCACTAGAGCTGTACCTTGAGTGCCCTACCATCCATTCTTAATTAGCACATTCGTTTAGATAATATCACCAAAATCAACACCTCTGTGTTCTTTTGTTCTTTTGATTATCTGCTCCTATCACTGCTTGCTTGTCCCTACAATCACCCCAGCCCCCACCCCCCCCCCCCCCCCCCCCCCCCCCACCTTAAACCAGCTTATATTTCACTCCTTTCCCAAGATTCACTCAGTTCTGCTGAAGGGTCATGAGTACTCGAAACGTCAACTCTTTTCTTCTCCGCCAAAGCTGGGATCAAGTTCAATGTAGATAAATGCATTGTGAAGGTGACAGAATGCCAGTTCTTCGAAATGGTTTACACACTAGATGGAGTCAAGGCGAGTCCTGAAAAAGTCACAGCCAACCCTAAGATGGAAACTCCAAAAGGCAAGAGAGTTGAGAAGTTTCCTTGGCTTGATCCAACATATGAGTTCTTTAATACCTCACATGTTAGAACATACAGCAAACTCATGAGAGCAGCTGAGAGAGGATGTTGAGTACCAGTGGTCAGAGCCACACGAGAGGAGTTTCAACAAACTCAAGTAGTAATCAAGGAGACAAGTCTGTCATACTACAACAGAAAGAAATCTGCCACTCTGCAAGTTGATGCTTCCACAAAAGAACTGGGAGCAGCCCTCGTACAATTGGGAAAACCAATAGCATTGGCATCCAAAGCTCTAACATTAGCAGAGATCAATATGCTAATATTGAAAGAGAGCTTTTGGCAGTCGTGTACGGGTGTGAGAAGTTCCATACATATCCCTATGGGAGAAAGTTCATCGTGGAGAGTGATCATCATCTACTAGACCAGATCTCTGAGAAAAATCTGTATAGAGCACCAGCAAGACTGCAGAGGGTAGTCTTGAGGCTTCAGAGTTACGATTTCACTCTGAAGTACAATCCAGGAAGAGAAATGGTGCTGGCAGGTGCCTTATCTCATTTGTTGCCACAGGAGAGACATGAGATAAAAGATCTAGGTACAAAGATCCATCATAGTGAACGTAAAAGCACTGAAACAGAGTCAAATTAGAAACGGGACCAGCAAAGATGAAGAGCCTACCAGTAAGTGATCAAGGGATGGCCTGATAAGATACAGCCAACACAGGCAGCAGTATTTGTCTATCAGAGATGGCATCCCACCAGAGGATGTTGTTCTGCTGGCTGGATACAGAATTTTCATATCCCAAAAAATGCAGGAAGATCTTGTCTAGAAGCTACATGAAGGCCACACAGGAATGGAGAAGTGTAAGCTCAGAGCCAGATCGGCTGTCTACTCAATAAGCATCTAAAAAGATATCAAAAGAATGGTGTCTACATGCAGCGTATTCCAGAAGTACAGAATGCACAGCAGAAAGGGATGATGATAGCTACTGGAGTACCACCCAGATCATGGCACATTGTGAGAGCCAATTCATTCACACACCATCATAAATGGTGCCACAAAGCTGCAGACTGCTACTCAAAGTTCCCTCTTATCTGAAAGGTGAAAGATTTGAGGGCTACAACAATCATCTCAGAAGCACACATTCTGTTCACTGAACAAGAGATTCCTGAAAGAATAATATGTGACAATAGAACCCAATCTGCCTTCACAAAATTTAAGAAAGGAATTTGCTGAACATGACCACCTGGACATGTTTTTCTATAAACCAATGCCTCCTGGGGTAAAGAGAACCCTCACGAAATGCTAAGAGACAAAAGAAGTCCCAAACCTTGCTTTGTTGTCACTCCCATCTACACCTCTCAATGCTGACATGAAATCACCTGCAGAGCTGTTGAATGGAAGAAAGCATAAGGTAACTTTGCCAAGCGAGGTACTCCTTCCAATGACCAGGAGGAAGACAGCAACTTACTGATGCACAGGTTGTAGGAGGCCAACGCTTTCATGCCAAATTCCTGCCTGAGTTGTTGAAAGAGAAGACTGTACACGTACAGTATCGAATCATGTAAACCTGGAACCCAGCCTTGTTGGTGAAGCTGATACTCTAAGGTCATACATCATTGAGACTGAAACCGATAAGCAAATGAGAGAGAACAGAGTCCATATTCAACCTACACCTGAGCTGGAAGAGCAGAATAGATCATCACTAACCAGCGAGATAGCATCAACAGCATAACCAACAAGCAGTGCAATATTAACAACGCACCAGCAGTTTACACAATATTAGCAATATCAATTTCAACTCCTACAACACCAGGAGCAACATGCATAACATCACCTGTGCAGCATGCCAACTCATCTCTATGAGTGATAAATGCCAAATCTACAAGATGGAGGCACAACCTAAGCAATGTTGTGAATAAAATTTTTAGGAAAGAAAACAAGCTAAATAAGAATTTTTAAGTTGTTCAATTTATTTATAAAAGTTGACTGTTAATCCTCTTTAGAAACCAAAAGTTAATGATTGGAACAGTTATGTGATATAAAGGCATTTAATAAAAATGTGCATCTGGGGTGCCACATTTTACTGCTGCACTAGAGTTTTGTGCTGAGCAACAGTCTGTCAGTCCACCAGCCACATGGAGAAATGCAAGAATTACACTCGATGAAGCTGCAACATTTTGAGCCGAAAGTGTGATCATTTCTAACTTATGGGAACCAGATGACATAACAATTACTGTAAAAACAGTTATGAGCACTAAAAATGATGAACCGATCTTGAATGTTTACCAACCTGTCCGGTGACTTAATAATAAAATCTGCCAGACTTCCCTGGGCCTGTCTGCTTGGGAACTAGTTTTGTGCAAGGCAAAAATGTTAATTGATTCTGTGGGCTGGATTTTATAGGGCACCGCAGTCTCTACCCCTCCCTGGTTAAAAAATCCATGGGGAGCCTGGCCACGACCCCAACAGCTGCCTCTCAGCAATTTAATGTTGGGAGCAGCATTAATTTCTTGAAGGTGAGACTTCTGCCCCTTTCTCAGGAGGAAGTCCCACCTTAGAGAACTGCTGGTTAAGCGCATGGTCAAACATCCCAAGTAAGTCCAGGGACAAGGATATCAGCCAGGAGGGTGGGGTCCTGGTTCAAGAGGCCAAGGGGGAAGGGTTAAAGGTATGGGATGACATAGGAATGGGGTGCCTCTGATGGGCCCAGCAGAACTACAGAGGAGGTTTCCCCCCCCACCAGCCTGTGCAGCTAAAGCTGCAGGATTTCCCACTGGTGTGGGCCAGCAGTAGTTGAGGCACTTAATTGGCTACTTAAAGGCATCAATAGGCCCAAGGGCAGGCCAACTGATGCCTCCCCAACTCTCATAAAATTCTAGTCTGGTTGGAGAAGCACATGGGTAGGCAGCAGGAAGGCTGCTGCTGGATTTTACCTGCTCCCGCCTTCAAACCCACCGGCGGGGAGCAAAACATCCAGCCACACTTTACCATCATTATATATGAACGAAAATCTTTATCGCTGCAATAGTAGTATATCAGGCAATCCTTGTTCGCATATCTTAGTGTTTGATTGTGACCAGCATAAAGGACTTAAACCAGTGCCGAATGAGCAGAAATTTCCTCCAATTAAATAATGGGATGATGAAAACTGTTATTTTCAGCCCCTAATACAAGCTCTGCTCCCTAGCCATCCTTATTCCAACATTCTGGCAAATGTCTGAGGTTGAATCAGACTATTGGCAATCTTGGTGTCATATTTGACTGTGATATGAACATCCAGCCACATAGCTACGCCAACACTAAGACTGCCTAATTTAACCTCCGTGACATCAGATGACTCCACATCTGCCTCAGCTCATCTGCTGCTGAAACACTCATTCAAGCCTTTGTATATCTAGACTTGACTATTCTATCCCACTCTTGGCCAGCCTCCTATGTTCTAACTTTGCAAACCTGAGACCATCCAAAACTCTGCTGCCCATGTCTTAATTTGCACTAAGCCCTGTTCACCCATCACCTCTGTGCCCACTGACCTACACTGGCTCCTGGCCAAGTAATGCCCCTCAATTTTAAAATTCACACACACGTTTTCAGATCCCTCCAGGGCCTCACCCCTCCCTAACTCTGTAATCTCCATCAGCCCTGCAACCCTTAGATATAACTGTGCTCCTTTAATTTTGACCTCTTAAGCATCCCCAATTTCAATTGTTCTGTTTAATTCTAAAGAATCCCAACCCTCTGAGTAAGGAAATTTCTTGTAATCTCAGTCCTAGATAATCGACCCATAAGACCTCTTGTTTTAAAATGGCCCTGTGAAGTGCCGTGGGATATTTTATTACATTAAAGGTGGTGTATAAATACCTGTTGCTGTTAAACTGGGCTAGGACCAGTTTCCTGGAAAATTGAATAACAAGGTTGGCAGTGGAGGTTTAAATTAATAAAGGGTGGAATGGGGGATGAGGGATTGGGAGGATTCAGGAAAGGATAACTTCAAAAGCAGTAAGAGAAATGTCAGCTGTGGAGACCAGAGCATTAATTGAGTAATAATTAGCAGAGTGAATCAGGACTGAACAGAGAGCTCATCAAAGTCAATAGGACAGTATTGACTAAAGTGACATAAGGGAAAAATGGAAAAAAGGTAAAGCTCATAGCACTCTGCCTGAACACGTGAAATGCTCATAACAATAGATGAATTAATGGCACAGATAGAAATTAATAGGTTTGATGTAATAACCATTAGAGAGATGTATTTTATGCTCTGCCCTATGGTGAATTTTGTGGCATGAAGAGCATTTAATCAGGTGAGATGGTGGCAGGTGAGGACTCTGCCACCTTCCTGCCTCCACCCCAATTAATTAAGGCCAGTAGACAGCCTTTCCGCCTTGCTGTCTATTGAGGGCTTGGCCTAAATAGCCAAGTGGTTATGGTACTGGGTTTGTAACCCCAAGATCAAGAGTTCAAATCTCACAATGGCGAAACAATGTAACTTCATCTGAATAGGAACAGATGGAAACATGTTTGTACTTGAAATAGTTGCTGTCTATTGAGGCCCTTAAGGGGCAATTAATGTCCTAATAAAGGGTGAGGAGATCTTAGCTCAGAAAATCAAGGTGTAGAATCAGTTTAGGTGGAGCTAAGAAACAGCAAGGGGTAGTAGAAAGCACATAATAGGCATCCTAACAGTAGGAACTCAGCAGGTCTGGCAGCATCGGCAGAGAAGAAAAGAGTTGACGTTTCGAGTCCTCATGACCCTTCGACAGAACTGTTGACAAGTTCGACAAGTTCTGTCGAAGGGTCATGAGGACTCGAAACATCAACTCTTTTCTTCTCCGCCGATGCTGCCAGACCTGCTGAGTTTTTCCAGGTAATTCTGTTTTTGTTTTGGATTTCCAGCATCCGCAGTTTTTTTGTTTTTATCCTAACAGTAGGATTTACATCTTTGTACAGTCTGGGCAAACCAAATTTGCAATAATATTGTGGAGGATGAGTTCATTGAAAGCATTTAATACCACTTATCAGGTCAATATGTTGGAGAAAACTAGGTAACAGGCTGTTTTGTATCTAGTATTATGCAACAAGAAAGGGTTAATTCATAACATTGTAGCAAAGCAGCCTCTGGGAAAGAGTGGCCATGTTGGATAGAATTTTATATTGAGTTTCAGAGTGATTTAGTTAAATCTGAAGCTAAGGCATAAAATCCAAACAAAGCAAATTGGGCAGAATATTATGCTTGGCATGCAGGCACGCGCCCAACACACCTGAGCGTAAAATGATGCGCGATGACGTAGGGCGAGCGTCCCGATGTCATCACGCAGTCTCGCGATGTTTCATTTGGTGGGCTCGCGCTGGAGTTGGCTGCGTGCCCGCCAACAATTAAAAGGTCTATTAAAGCCATTAAGAAGCTAATTAAATTCAAATGTATGCTGCCTGTCCAACCTAACGGTTGGTGGACAAGTGAAAAAACCAAGCGGCCTTTACATTTTTTAGGAAGCATCATCCACGGGAGGGATGAGTTTTCCTAAAGCAAATAAACATCAAATAAAAATTTTATTTTTAAATTAAAAACATGTCCCAGCTCATGTAACAGAATTTTACTTCCTTTATTTTTTTTTAAACAGCGCTTCATCTCCCTGAGGCAGCCCTGTGCCTCGGGATTTGAAGTGCTCTTGCGCACACATGCGCTTAGATTACAGTAGGCCTGCTCACCCTCCTTTTCCCGCCCACACAGGCAGTGCTGAGCGCTGCCACTCATGTTCCATGCTGGACGGGCCTTAATTGGCCCGCCAGCTTGAAATCGCAGTGCAGAGCTGGTCATGGGCAGCGGTTGGTTTCCTGAACGCCCCCTCCCACCCCCGCCAAGCACCCCCGCCAAGGGCAAAATCCTGTCCTATGTCTTCACTCCCCACCACAGGCTCTACTCCCTGGCAGTCAGCTTCATTCTTCTCCCTGTCCAATATCTGAGGCTGAATTAGATCGTTTGCAACTTTGGGGATCTACTTGACTCTAAACCGGGCCACTGGCACTATGTCCGCTCAAACACCGGGGTTGCCTGCTTCAACACCTGTAAAAGTGTCAGTCTCCATCCCTACTTCAGTTGATCTGCTGCTAAAACACCCCTCCACAGCCTTTCTACCTCCAGAGATAACTATCCCGCAGCACTCCTAACTAGACTCCCATTATGCACCGAAAACTTGAGCTCATCCGAATCTTTTTTAAATGATGGAAGACTAGGAAATGTTGATGTTCCGAGGGATCTAGGTGATCTTGTACATGAATCACAAACAATTAGAAAGTAAGTAGTCCGTTACCCTTTATTTCAAAGGGATTTTTGAAATGTACCCAGAGCATGAACCTGGGCCCTGGCTTACTAGTTCAGTAACATTACCACTATGCCACTGTCTCCCCATTATTGGAGTATAAGAATAAGAAAGTCTTACTGCAATTCTATAGTGCCTTGATGAGACAACATCTGAAGGACCATTTTGGCCTCCTTACCTGAGGAAGGACATACTTCCATTAGAGGGAGTCTGTGAAGGTTCACTACCTGATTCCTGGGATGAGCAGATTGTCTAATGAGGAGAAATTGAGTAAACTAGGCCTATATTCCCTAGGGTTTAGAAGAATGGGAATTGATCTCACTGAAACGTTGAAACAATTCTTAATGGTCTTGACAGGGTAGATGCTGGGAGTTTGTTCTCACTGGCTGGGCAGTCTAGACCTAGAGGTTACAGATTGGAATAAAGGGCCAGTCATTTCAGACTGAGATGAGAAGAAATTTCTTTGCTCAAATGGCTGTGAATCTTTGGGATTCCCTACCCCAAAGGGCTGTGTTCAGTTGTTGAGTATATTCAAGATAAAAATGTAAGGGAATGAAGGGATATGGAGGTAATACAGAAAGACAGAGGTGAGGTAGAAGATCAGCTATGATCTTATTGAATGGCAGAGCAAACTCAAAAGAGCTGAATTACCTGCTTCTGCTCCTATTTCTTATGCTATTATTACAAGGGAGGAGGAAAGATTTATTGATTAAGAGCAATTGAAAGATAAATTGATAGATTAATTAATGGTTACAAGTGGGAGGGAGGTTATTTATTGTACAACAGGCTTTTTCTTGAATTCTGACCAGAAGTGAGTAAAAATTGCCTCCCCAATCATGGAGCAGTTTTCGACCAGGGAACGAGAATGACAATTGATTGCCATGAAAGAGAAAAATAATTTTCTGGCCTCTTGAACATTCCCAATTATAATCACTCCAGCATTGGTAGCTGTGCCTTCAGTTGTCTCAGGCCTTAGGTCTGGAGTTTCCTCTCTACACTTCTCCACCTTCTTCACCTTCCCCCTTTAAGACACAGCTTGAAACCTACTTCTTTGACAAAACTTTTGGTCAAAATCTCCACCTTGGTAGGAAGGTAAATTGCACTGCATTGGCCTCATGGGGAAGAGTGGCTGTAATATTTACCAAATCTTTCTGAATAACCTTTTTTTGTTCTTCTTGCGATAGGCCTGCAAAAGTAATAGGCATTTTCCCATAGTTACAGAAATTGATGGCTAGAAATCTTCTATTTTTATCCTTGAAATTTATCAAATAATTGATCATGTTTTTACATATGGAAATAAATTATTTATATTATTAGGTTCTTTAGTGAGAAATAGAGTGGAATTGATAACCATTTATACAGTCTTACCTTAAAAGTGCCATTTGCTGATGAACTACAATTTCCTTCTGACTCTACTAGCTCTGAAATACAGGCAAGTTGGCTCATATTTGGATATGCTGTTGCATTTGTCCAATGGGATCAATTCATTCTTTGCGGTTGACAATGCTGCTTATAATACACAATGAAGAAAAATCCAGACTTGAAGGAACCTTGGAACATTGCATTAGGTCAAAGGCGCTACATAAATGCTTGTTGCTGATGAAACTCAATCTTAAGTGGTGTATTTGGGGGAGGGCAGTGTGTTGGAGTGGGGGCAGTGCAGTGGTGGTGAAAAACAGAGTTCCAAGCTCCAATTTGGCACTCGTTTTGACTTATTGTAAACAGCGATGAAGCCATAGTATGGGTCCCATGAGAAATAGGCAGAGTGAAACCTGCAAAGCAGCACAGACAGTTGTAGTCTAGCAGTGTTCAGAAGGTGTAATTTAATTAGTGTTGATCGTGACTCCAGATGATTGTGATTTGATCAGGAATAATTTAGTACTTAACAGCCTCTTACATGCATTGAGTATATGCGGGAAGATAAAGTAAGTTGCATAAATTAATGTGCCACATTCATGTGTGCTAGTGCGTGTTAGTGATGCCTACCAGTACTGTACTATTTAATGTAACCTCCAAGCAGGCAATTATTTTAACCCCTAAAGGATGGTGCAACAAACATGTTTACTTTTGTATTTTTATGTACAGTATCCAGTAGCTCTTGCGTCATTAGGGAGGGCTGCCAGTGATTAGAATATTTATCTACCTGTCATTCAGTCTCGGCAGCTCTAGGTCATATTGCTGCTTTCATTGTTAATGGTGTTATTAAAATGTCCCACTGAGTTCTGGGCTTTTCCAACTGAATATATTGATATCCATGTGAGGAAAGAAGATAGCAACAGCATACTTTTACATAGTGCTTCTTGCGTAAAAGATATGTCCCAAGATACTTAACTGAGGTTTAAGAGAAAAAAAAATGGGTGCAGAGCGAAGAAGGAGATATTGGAAGGAGTTACCAAGAGCTTGGCCAAATATGTGGGTTTGACCTAAATCTTAAAGGACAAGAGGGAAGTTGGGAGGCAGACAGATTTTCAGTAGGGAATCCCAGAGCGTGAAGCCAAGGTGGGCTAAAAATATGGCTGCCAATGGTGAGACAAAAGATTGAAGGGATGCTGACTAAAGAATGGAGAGTTTGGGAGGGGGGGGGTTGGTTCTTGTTGGGCTGGAAGAGGTTTCAGAGATAGACAGGGGTGAAGAGTGAAGGAATTTAAACCAGGGATGGGAATTTTAAATTTGATAGAGGATGGAGACCAGTGTAGGTCAGTGAGGATAGAATGATGAGCTAGTGCAATTTGGTGAGGATAGAATAGGGACAGGAGAGTTTTCTGTGAACTGAAGCTTACAGAGGGTGGATAACAGGAGGCTCACCAGGAGAACTTTGAAGTAATTGAATCTGGAGGTTAAAATGGCATAAATAAAAATTTCAATGGCATATTTTACTAAGGTGGGTGAAAGTGGGTAGCATTACAAAGGTGGGGTTGAAGATGGCTGACTTTACTGAGGTAGGAGTGAAGGTGGGCAATATTACTGAGGTGGGGGTGAAAGTGGGCAATGTTACTCAGGTAGGGGTGAAAGCAGGCAATGTTACTGAGGTGGGGGTGATGGTGGGTGATGTAATTGAGTTTGAAAAGGAGGTTGTTGTGATGGAGAGGTTCTGTGGACAAATAGCACACTGAGGTTGCAAGCAATCAAACAATTCAGCCTGCAACAGTAGCAAAGGCGATCAACAGAATTACTGGTGAGAATAGAGTTTGTGATATGTGCTGTAGACAGTGGCTTTGATATTCCTAATATTTAGCTGGAGAAAATTGTGGCTCATCCTGGATGTTGAATAGCACAGAGGCAATGGAGGGCTTGATAGGCACAAAAAATAGTGCCTTTCGAAATAAGTACATTTCCTTCTCAAACCTTTTCGTATAGTGCTTATTCTGAATCTCAGATAACTGTTTCTTTCCCCACACCTCACTTCATGCCAAGATTTTGGGGGAGCTGTTATAAATGTTAACATACTCCTTGCTGATGAGGGGCCAGAGGAAGGGTATTGCCACCGGGCAGCCCAATGCTGCCTCACTCAAACTCCTGAACATTGTACATTTTAACTGAATTGTTTATTTGGCTTCTGTAGTGAGTGTTTGTATGTCATTTAATTCTCAATGTGAAAGCAATGACCTCTATCTTTGACAATATTAAATAGCTCCTTATATATAAAATTACAATGTAGTAATTTAAATGTGTATACATGAGAAATGACATCAGACCCTGTGACATAAATTAAGTTCTTTATATTACATTGTTGCATGTGTGAGATCACATAAACTGCAAAGACTTGTGTGAGTGGTTTCTTAATCTAACAGAGATAAAAGGCATATTCAAGCTAAATCACCTGTTTAACTGGACTGTTATTAATTCCAAATACATATACTTTGCCTATTGTGCAATAATGATCAAAACAATATGACTATTTAAGTAATGCACTGCAAGTACCTTGCAATGAAACATTTGGCAGCTGTTGTTTGCATAGAAATATATATCTGAGCGGAATGAACTCTTTTGCTTTGTACAGTAACTGTTTAAAATTGAATCATTGTGATCATTTGATTTCCTAGCTATTCATTGGAGCTCTGCCTCAAATGAGTGAGCTACTATTTTTAGCCATTAGCCTGGTGTACATCATCATTGGCTTATCCGTGTCCACTGAAGTCATTATTTGAAACACTGGCAATGGGATCCAAATAAAACAAACAGTGAATGGCAACACTACTTTAAAGTGGCTAATAGCAAAGGACTGGTAATGGCTGATGGAGGGGGAAGAAGCCTCTCTCTCTCTCTCTCATCTCTTTGAAAACTTGTAATGACCTGACAGGGCACTGCTTTTCACACTGCCTCTTCTTCTCTCATTTCAGTGGCTTTTCATGGCCTCCCTTTAAAAATCAAGAAGGAACCGCAGAGTCCCTGTTCTGAGCTGAGCACTGCCTGCAGCCATGAGCAACCTTTCAAGTTCAGTTATGAGGAAAAGTGCCTGTATAATGTCAGGTAAGATAGTCCATTAGCAATCTCTGGTGAATATACTGGTTTCCAGCTGTTATATGTAACTTTCTTTTCCTGCAAATTAAGATATTTCCTTATATACTTCTCTGCCTGCAGTAACAGAAACTGCTCCTTGTCTCTATGCACTTAAATGTAGATTTTTTTGTTAGTGTGCTCCCCTTTCCTTTTCTCTCCATTCTTATCCCAGTGTCATCATTGCTTCTTTCTGCTTGCTATAAGGTGGCTTGATGGGAGCGTGTTGTGTACTGTCATAGTCTGAATTCAGAAGGCATAGTACAGAAAGGTTTATGTTGCCAGTTTGATACCATAGACTAAATATGTCACTGTCCTGGCCTATTCAGCTAGGCACAAATGCAGCAGGTTAAATTGACTCAAAGTACATGAACTGGAGGTGTTCTGTAGTTTTTATGTCACATCCATGGATTTAGAAGTGTTTTAACGATTGTCCTGAAATGAAAATCTTTTCTTTGTCTGCTATACATCATTAAGGTCTTTTTAACTACTTACGATGAAACATTGCACACAAACTGCTAGAAAGATTGCAGCATTGTGTTTGTTGAAGAAAAATATTCTGAATTTGTCTTCAAGAGAAAATCAAACATATAACTCAAGATTTAATTGTTTATGATGGGAAAGGATTTCTGGTAAGTGCTCCTGATAAGAATTTATGCACCCCCCTCATTTGAGTATCTGTAAGAGGTTTTAAAATATAGGCCAGGATTTTGCCCTCGTTGGGCAGGCTTGGTGGGGGCGATCGGGAAGTCTACTGCTGTCCGCAATTGGGTCCAGACTGTGATTTCACGCTGGCTGGTCAATTAAGGCCCACCCAGTGTGAAACATGGGCGACAACACACCGCTGCCTGTGTGGGGAGAGGAGGGTGAGCATGCATGCGCAAAGGTGTGCACTGGAAAACTTCCCCGAAACACAGAGCTGCCTCAGGGAGATGAAAAGCTTTGAAATTAAAAATAAAGAATTGTAAAATGTTAAAAATACATGTCCCCACATGTGACCCTCCCATGGATGAGGTCTCCTAAAAAATCCAAATGCCGCTTTGCCCTTTCGCCTGCCCGCCAACCGTAATGTTGGGTGGATAGTGAAATATTTCTTTCAGTTATGACTTTAACGGCCTTAATAGGCCTTTTAATTGTCAGTGGGCATACTGCCAATTCCTGCGCGCCTGCCGACTGAAATATCACGTAAGTGCGCAATGATGTTGGGACGTTCGCCCGATGTCATCACGTATCATTCTATGCTCGTTCAGGTCGGGCACATGCCTGCCCAACAAGCAGAATATTCTGGCTTTAGTGTGTAAAATTCAGATCATAGTGCTCACTTTGGGCACGTAGAGGCATGTGCTGTGCTTGTGCACACTTCTGGTACGAGTCACATCAAACACCACATTGGTGAAGGCGATGGTGAGCACCTGCCGGACATGGCTGCATGTGTGTTCAGCAGCAGAAAGGACTCCCCACCAGCACTACTGAAAGGGATCGTCAACTACTTACAGGTTAGTTGCTGATTGATTTCTTCTGACCGTTGCTACAATTGCACAAGTGCTTTCCAGAGTTCTTTGAAGTTGCTAAAGCCTACGTGGAGTGGTTTGACAGGTGCTGAAGGACTTTGTCCTGACTCCAAGGATTGTGCACAAACGAATTACCCACAAACATGGATATACTCCTTGGAATACAGCATGACTGGGAGAATGAGAAGTAGTCACACAGGACAGGACAAGATGCTGGAAGAGTGAGCATGAGGAGGGGGAGGAGGATACTCAGCAGGAAGCCATATCTACCCAGGATGTTGAGGAAACAGTTTTCTTTGGTGAAGAACAATATGTACAACGTCTGCACTTCAGTAAGTAGATCCTTTCTGAAATCTGTCACCAGCTGCAACCACAATTGCAACCTCAGAGCAGGGTGAGGATCACCTTGCCAGCTGCTGTGAAGTGATTGTGGCCATGAACTTTTATTTGTCCGGCTCCTTTCAGGCTGAAGTTGGAGATATTTGCAACAGTTGTGTAAAGGAGGTAATTAAGGCACTCTATTCAAAGAGTGCTGATTACATTTCATTCACTCTTGCCAGAGACAAGTAGGCAGAACAGGTTTGTGGCTTTGCTAGAATTACAGGCTTCCCCATGGTGCAGGATACCATTGACTGCACATACATCATTTTGCAGGTGCTGCATGGCAACCCTGAAATGTGCCGCATCTGCATGCCTCAACATCTAGCTGGTGCACAACCATACAAGCGAATCATGCCCAGGACCCTGGCAGCAGCCATCATTCTGTGCCGGCCTGCTGTGCCATCTGCATTTCAGCCACAACAGCAGACCAAAGGATGACCAGTGCTTTCCACTGACCACATAGCTCATGATTCCGATGCATGAGCACACAAATATGGGCAGTATGCATGCTATAAAAGCCATGATGCCACATGAAATATGATAGAGCAGATCGTTGGGTGTTTAAACAAAGCTTTCGCTGCCTGGACTGCTCTGAAGGAGCTTTGCAGTATTCAGCAGAGTAGGTGTCAAGGTCCGTGGTAGTCTGCTGCATGCTGCACAACCTCACCATCATGAGGGCTTAATTCTTACTGGCAGATAAATGGCAACAACTGAGGAGCAGCAAAAGAAAGAGGAGGAAGAGGAAGGGAGGTGACAGCTTAGAAAACTCCGGGTGGAATTTTCTATTCCCGTTGGTGGTGGGCATGGACAACATGGCGAGAAGGCCAAAAATTGGTTTTGTGACATCACAAAACCAGTTTGTGATCATCTGCTCTGCCCGTCAATGGCGGGCCGCATTCTCACTGTCGGACGTTGGGAACTTCATTGTAATACATCTGCATTTCACTATAAGCCCAGCTCACCGGAATCATCCCCCCACACTGGATCATCTGCCCAGGTCGGCATGATTGCAGTGATTGTATGCCAATGTGTTTCACAACTATGCATAAGCAATGTGCACCTGGCAGGCTGCACTTCGCTTGGGACTTCAAGGCTTGTTTGCCTACCTTGCTTTGGGCAGTGTTCATGGCCATCAGTGCCAGGCTTCATAGACTGCACCACATTACTTTTAGGGGGGCTCACAAGTAGGTCTCTACCTACCAGAGCAGCCATAAGGAAGGGGTGTCTTTTCAATGGCTGCAGGGCTAGGGCTTGCTTGGGGAAGGGGGATAAGTGGCCTCAGGCAATGGAAGAGGCTGTAGGGCGAGAGCTGTACTGGGGAAGGGGGGTATCATAGGGTGTGTGCGGGGGCACAAGTTGATCTGTGCAAGTGGCCTCAAGATGGCGAGGGCTGAGGAGGCTGTATCCAGAGGAGATGAGGCCAGATGGAAATTTGAGGACGTGTGTGAGACAGTGAGTGGTGATGTCCCTTGAGCTGGCAGTGAGTGAGGTGCCAGTGAATGTGTGATGGCCTTGTGACTGAGTGAGTTTAGAGTGATGAGGCGGTTGCCTTACCTTGGTGTTCCAGGAACACGTTACTGAACCAGGGGGTGAGGGGGGGTTGGTGGGCTACAGTCGTCTTGCCTTTTGGGGCCATGTCTTCTGTGCAGCTGTCCTAGGCTGGAAACACTGAGAAGTGTGCATGTGGCTGCACTTTAAATATGGCATCCGGTGTGAGGAAGCAGCATGGTGACGGCGTATTGGGCAAATGAGGGCCCACTCGCCATCGAAACGGTGTGTTTCCCGGGAATGCATGATTAATGAGGCGGGACTGGGAGGATACGGCGTGAAATGCTATCATTGCAGCTGGCAGGTAAAATGTTATTTTCCCCGCCCGCTACTGCACATAGTGCAAATCTAGAACAATTCCGCCCCCCCCTTTCTCATAATACTGTCTGTGAACAACTCATCAGATGTGAAACCAGTAATCATAAGTCCAATTCTCCATTTACCAGCAGTCCCATATCTCCCTTTCACTCTAGAACTATTACAGTATCCATGTGACCACAAAACAAAAAGAAAACAACGTAAAATATATACATCCTGAACCAAATTTATAAAGCAAAGAATGCTATATTCCATATAATAGTTAGCTAATCACCCTAGTGCTTTTCCTTAGTGCCTGTCTTACAGGTGCCTTTTTTTGTCCTAGTCCTCCTACACAGCGCTACCTCAGTGGCTGCAGCCGGGCTGGTGGAATGCTGCTGACTTGGGGAAACTGCAGGTAGCCTTGTAGGAAACCCTTGAGCAGCTCTAGGCCAAGGTTTCACACTGCACCACCTTGCCATGGCAGTAGCAGTTTGGCTGGCTGACAGGCAACAGCAAGGGTACTGGCAGAATGACAGTAGTGGGAGAACAAAAGTTATTATCCTGAGGGAGGACAGCAGGTTTGCGCTGTGTGGAATCACTGCCATTCCCCTGGGATGGTGCCTCAGTAATCTGTTGGAGGACAGATTGCTGCACTGCATGACTTCAGAGTGAGCATCCACTACAGCACTCTGATGTTAGGTGGATTTTTTCCTCTGTTGCAATGGAAGAAGAAACATTGGCCAACAGGTGCTGCGCCATGGTTGGGTCTAAATGTGTGTTAGTGGACCTGCTCACTACTTTCATGCTGGAAAGGATGGGCTCTAAGCTCTGTGCAAAACCCAGTGCAAAGCCCTGTGCAAAGTTGGTGCCGGGTTCCTCTACGCTCCTTGACAGTGACATCAGGCTTCCTGACAGGCCTGCCACTGCTTCAAACATTTTATTCTAAATACCCAGCAGCCTTCTTCTGTAGCCCACTGCATCCAAGTACTTAGCTGAGTCCTCTGCAGCAGAACTCGTGTGACCTTGTCCTCCACCCTGTTGACACTGTGCTACCCTCGTTCCCTGTCCTGGCTGCAGGTGACTTGTCCTTAATGTTTCACCAGGTTAAGGTGTTGTCTCTCTTGCTATCCCCTAAATTGCACATTAAGTTATGAATTAAGTCCAGTGACAGTGCTTCTTCACAGTCAGTGTTCTGTTGTTCTGCCCCCATTGCCTGACCGGGTGGCAGTTCTTGGATATCTGAAAGGAAAACATCACAAAGTGAGAGGAGGTGGCCATGCAAGAGATGCATACTTACACCATCTACAGCTTGTAAATCAGAGGGGATTGCAGAGTGAGAATGAAGTGGGATGTGAGAAGGAGGATGAGGTGTGTGGATATCGTCACCTTCAATGGACTCTGCACCACCACTGGTCATGGCCTCCATCATTGCTGCTGCAATGATGGCCAAGCATTGTCTCTTCCATGGGCTGTGTTTGTCCCACGCCAGTTAGTTCCCGCTGCTCTGGTTATGCACCATTTTATCCTACAAGAGAGAGGGATGTATGTCAGTGAGTGGAGTGTAATCTATTTGTGTGACGTGGCTGTCATGGTTGAATAACTGGCAATGCATGCAAGTTCTGAGATGTGAATATGCTAAGTGTGTGCGTGTGATGCATCTATGAGTGTTAGTAAAGAATCCTAATTGATGGAAATGTGTGTAGGTGAGTGATGCAATTGTGATACATTGAGCAGTTGCTGAAGCTAGTGGCATAGTTGGTGGGATACGGCATTTGAAGATTGATTCACTGACCTTGACCACTCGTATGATCATTGAACTTCTTGTGGCACTGTATCCAGGCTCTGAGGGTTAACTCCTGGCATTGACTTCTGCCATTGCTATCAGCTGTCCCTGCCTTTCGACTGTGTTTCTGGAGGGCCTGCTTTCCCCCTGGCAGATACAGGACATCTCTTGTCCACCACCTCCACCAAGGCTTCCAGTGCAGCACCCAAAAAGCTTGGTGCACGCCTTCTCTACATTGTACCATTATTCAGTCTTTTTCCACATCAGAGTGACTTGCGCAAGAACTTCCACCATGTGCTGCAACAACAATGCTTTAAGAGGTTCAAGGTAGCCGTACCTTGTCTAGCTCTCATGATTTAGGGCCCCTTGCTGAAGCGTGCAGCAGCTTAATAGTGCAGTTAGCTTTGGCTGCCTGCTACAAATCATTGTAATGTGTAGGCAGCACAAAGTTGGCATGCTGTCTTCATCACATTGAACTGGTGTGGGTTAATCATGAGACCCACGCCCATTTTTGGGGACTGTCTAATGTAGTACTGATAGAATTCACAGCCTTATTGGTATCCTGTTCATCTTATTATTCTTACTGAATCTTATTAATTTAATCAGTCACCCAAAGAGCAAACTTTTAAGAGGCTTAGGAAGTCAAATTGTCAGTAAGACTTCAGGGCCCTGAAAATCCACGAGCTTTCAGGCACACGGTAGGAGTGTCATGAGAGGCTGTTAAAATAGGCCGAAACCCCATGTACACAGGAGTGGAATTTGATCAGAGGTGATGGAGATGGTTCGATCAGATAGGGTAGAAGCAGGTTGTTGACCTGGGGGTTGAAATTGTCAGTCGGGTGGCCTGCTGATCCCATAGAGAGGTCGAGGGCTTGAGGAGGCGGGAGAGACAAAGGCTTCACCACAGGATGTTCACAGTTCTGGGGAGGGTTTATTTGATGCCTTGGAGGGGAATCAGAGTTAGGAGGCTGAGGGGTGGTAAAAGACCTTGTGCTGGATCAGAGGCCAAGCAGGGAAAGTCAGTGGGGGGTTGCCCACTCTTAGAGGCTCCTCAGGCAGGCACCTGGATCCAGGAGACAGGTGCAAAGGCACTTAATCTGCCAAGTTCTCGCCTCCATATAGCTGCAGGTAAAGGACCTAAGCTCGGAATTAATCTTAGATGATGCAAGCTTGTGCAGTACCTTGGTTAAATTGATTCTGGAAGTTTTTTCACCATCCTTTAGTATTATTAAAGAGTGAATGTTGCCATCATGCTTTTGGAAGATGCAAGGGGAGAGGTAATGAAGCACTCAATAGGCCTTTCACACTTCAGTAGTGAACTCATAACTCACAATTAATAGTGCTGCTATAAATAGAGACATTTTTATGTCTTCATTTGACATCAACAGGCATTTAAACTTTCTCTGGATCTCTCAACTGATGCTAGTACTCAGTACTCCCTGACTGACTTTGTCAACACACTAAAGTGTTTAGGGCATTCGGTGTGCTTATCTACATAGTAGTGCTGTAACACAAGTCTATTGGTGCAGAGGGCGAGCTCAGTGTCAGATTTCTAGGCAGGCTTGCTTGATATGCATTCATTCCTTTGAAATACTTAAAATGAACCGGCACACGGGATTTCATGTTCGGAGCTGTCCTGTAAAGGGATTGGCACCTCCTAATGCCTGAGTGTGTGGGGAAAGTGATGTAGGTAGGTCCTTCTCCCCACATTTAACCCACAGTCCGAACCAGGATAAAATTATCTTTTGATATTACTGGTCTTCAGAAGTGGCACAGAGGAAAGCACATTTTGTCCTGTACTCTCTTGTTTTATTTGTGGGCTTGTTTATGTTTCCCTAGTGCCTACGATCAGAAGCCACCCGCAGGATTGAAACCCTCTAACCCACCAACCCCATCCAGCACACCAGTTTCCCCCTTGCACCATGGGTCACCTAATCCTGCAGCAACTCCCAAACCGGACAGAAGTTTTCCAGCTCATCTGCCTACTACCCAGCCCATTCCAGAGAATGCCTATCCATTGGATCCTAGGTCAGCAAGTACACTTAGTTATTTCCTATATTGATTTAGATATGATAAGAATTTGCTGATTCCATCCATGAGTATCTTCTAAACTCAGCTGGAGATAAGTAAAACCTAAATAAACAGCCAATAGGATACTATGTTAATTGCCTTCTTGGAGGAGCATCATCACAAAATGATATCGTGTGGTTGCTGCCTGTGTTTAAAGCTGCTGACAGCAGAAAAATAAATGGACCCAAAACTGATGTGGATATATATAGAAATAATGGGAGTGAAATTGCTTTTGGGGCAGTTGTACAAAATGGATGAAGGTGAATTGGTAGCCTGCTTAATGTCCTGAGGGTTTTCTTCTCCACTAAAGTCAATGGGAAGCAAGATCAGACAGGGTGTAAAGCAAGCTCCTGACTCACTCTTGTCTGTTCTATTCTCCTGCCCATGGCCAGTTTTACCCACAGCCTTTTCAAATTGTTGGTAAGTTCACTGACTGTCTCATATTCATTATAAAAATATCTAGCATTCATGTACATCGTCACATTAGATTCTATTTGTTCCCTGAAATATGAGTGAATAATTGATATGCGGGAGCGATTGCAATGCAATAATCTAGTCGAAGAGCTCAGATAATGTTAGAAACTGAGAAGGCAAAACTGGAGCAGTTCTAACTCACCTCAAGCCCCAAGAATATATTACAACCCTGAATGATTCTATAGTACCTGTTACTTTTTAAATATGATATAAGGATAACTTTCACAGCCTCCCAGTAAGTGCTTCTGGGGTGGGAGGCCCCGTGGTGGGTGTGCATAAAATCTACTCTGTATTGGCTTCAGTCTGCTTTGGATTCTTGTGTATCCTAGCGGAAGCTCTCAATGTCAACACTGTCATGTATGCTCTTGTGTCATTGATGTGTGATGGCATTAACGCTGAGCAATCAATGAAGGTGAAGTAATTACGATGAGTTTATTATGCCATAACTTGCTGTTTATTACTGAGGACTGGTTTCACCCATATACTTAAGAATATAGCAAATTTTGGAGCGAGAAAAGGCTATTTGCCCTTCAAATCCACATGCAATTATTTTCCTCTAAGTATTTCCCCCTAAAGCCGTCGGTGTGTACTTATTTGAAGGAACATTATGTTCCTTCTCCTAGATACTTGAAAAAATAAGCAATGCTAATGAAATCTCTATAACTTTCAAATCCCCTTCTCATACCCGTATAAATCATTTTTTTTAAACATCCAGAGTTACTTCAGAGTTCTGTAAAATGGCTATAGGTCAATTAAGCTTCCACCACACGTCCTCATGTAATATTTCAGCAGCAAATTACTCACAACTTTGTTGCATTGTATATTTGGATAATACCACATTGTACTCCCTAACAATTTAATTTCTCTATTAAAAAAATAATTTTTGTCTTAAATTCTGCAGGAGATATGCAGAATGAATGCTATGTTATAAAGGGCTATAGTACCTTTCTTCTACTCTGGTAGATATACATTTAAAGGTATATGTATATAAAATACCATAGGACCTCGTTTGTTTTTAAGAAAGGAAATGCAACATTCTCCCATTATAAGACTGCTAAAATCTTATTTCTGTTGCAGTGTCTCAAACTAAGCGCTGATTTTACTTTTAGCTTACACCTTGTGTTCTTAAATGTAATAGGATCTTTACTGTGGTGTCAACTTTTTACAAGATATATCATTGCTAGTTTGCTAAGGACTATGATAGAGTGTATTTCAGTTCCCACTAAACTTTCCCACTTTGTTATCACTTGCAGATTCCGGCGCCAGCTCTCCGAGCCATGCCATTCGTTCCCACCTCCTCATGGACTGCCCAGGGAAGGTCGTCCGATGTACCAGAGGCAATTGTCTGAGCCCAACATTCCCTTCCCACCTCAGGGCTTCAAACAGGAATATCATGATCCAGTCTATGAACATGCCACCATGATTAGTGGTCCAACAAACCAGAGTTTTCCCCAGCCCATGATGATTAAGCAAGAACCACGGGATTATGCATATGATTCAGGTTAGTGATCTTGAAGCACAAATGCACAAAATAAGACCCAAGGTAGCAGCATCAATGAGAGGAAAAGCCTTCAGCTGTAGTTTATTGAATAACTGGCTTCTACTATTACACTGAAGGGACTGCTACCGGTCATTTTCAGCCCCAGTGGAGTCTCAGCGTGAATCCATTATCTGGTGTGCTAGCATTAGAAAAGTGCCTTGGGCTCACATTTCCATCCCTCCTTGTGTGGAAGTGGCCGGAGATATTGTAGTTATTAAAGATAAACCCATTCATCAGCAGGACTGGTTACTTTGCTAGGGTTGTGGTGCTGCTATTTTCTCCAGATCTTTTATCTTCAGTAAGAGTTGTGTTTGCTTAAAGGACAACACTGACGTTCAACACCTCACTAAAAAAAACATAAGATTCCAAAAAAGATTTAGCTACTGTGTAAACCTTGTGTCTTTTGACACGACTGCTTAATTTTAATCAAAGCCTATGTATATTTATATATACATGAAAGCATCTATCCACCCCTTAATCTGCCTATCATATATTAAAATCTTGCATATGATGCACATTATCAAATAGTTCCTGCAACACCTCGAATAACACTTCTCTGTCATGTTTATGGGAACTTAGGAGTGGGAATAGGCTATTCGCTCCTCGAGCCTGCTCTGCCATTCAACAAGATCATGGCTGATCTGGTTGTGGTCACAACTCCACCTCCTGTCTGCCCTCATCACCCTTGACTCCTGTCTCTTTCAAAAACCTATGTAACTCAGCCTTGACTAAATTCAATGACCCAGCCTCCACTGCTTTCTTGGGAAGATAATTCCACATACTAACTATCTTCTGAGAGAAAAAAAATTCCCCTCATCCCCATCTTAAAAGTAAAATCCCTTATTTTTGAACTATGTCCCCTGGTTCAAGTCTCCTCCCAAATGAGGAAACATCCTGCCGGCAACCACTTTCTCAAGTCCCCTCTGGATCTTATATGTTTCAATAAGATCACCTCTCATCCCTTTAAAGGGGGAGGCAGTGATGTAGTGGTATTGTCACTGGACTAGTAATCCAGAGATCCATGATAATGGTCTGCGGACCCAGGAACAAATCCTGCCACAGCAGATGGTGGAATTTGAATTCAATAGAAATCTGGAATTAAACATCTAATGATAACCATGAAACCATTGTCGATTGTCATAAAAACCCATCTGGCTCACTAATGTTCTTTAGGGAAGGAAATCTGCCATCGTTACCTGGCCTGGCCTGGCCTATATGTGACTCCAGACCCATAGCAATGACTCTTAAATGCCCTCTGGGGATGAGCAATAAATGCTGGCCTAGCCAGTGATGCCCACATCCCAAGAACGATTAAAAAAACAAACTCAGTGGGTAACTTCATACGATAAGCCCTTCATCCCAGGAATGAATCAAATGAACCTTCTCTGAACTACTTCTAATGCAATTATATCATTTTTTAAATAAGGACACCAGAACTGTATACAGTATTCCAGATATGGTCTCACCAAGGCCCTGTACAGCTACAGGAAAACTTCCCTGCTTTTATATTCTATTCTCCTTGCAATAAACACCAACATCCCACTTGTCTTCCTAATCAATTGTGGTACGTGAATTCTAATTTTCTGTAGTTCTTATACCAGGACACCTGGATCCCTCTGTACCTCCGAGTTCTGCAATCTCTCTCCATTTAAATAGTATACTGCTTTTCTATTCTTCTTGCCAAAGAGGACAAGTTCATATTTTCCCACATTATCCTCCATCTGCCAATTTTTTGCACACCCACTTAACCCATCTTTATCCACTTGCAGGCTTTCTACTTTCTCTTGATGACTTACTTTCCTATCTTGGTGTAATCAGCAAATCAAGCTACCATACATTTGGTCCCTACCTCCAAGCCATTGATGTAGATTATAAATATTTGAGGCCCTGTACTGATCCCTGTGGCACTCCACTAGTTGCAGCTTGCCAATCAGAAAGAGACACATTTATCCCTACTCCCTGCTTCCTGTTTGCTAACCAATCCTCTAGCCATGTTAATATGTTACCTTCTATAGCACGAGCTTTTATCTTGTGTAGTAAACTTTGGTGTGACACCTTATCAAATGCCTTTATTAAAATCCAAGTACACCATATCTACAGGTTCCCCTCTATCCACCTTCCTTGGTATTTCCTCAAAAAGCACTAATAGTTAAACATGAGTTCCCTTCTCAAAACCTTGTTGACTCTGCCTGATCACATTAGGATTTTCTAAATATCCTGCTATAACTTCCTTAATAATGGATTATAGCAATTTCTCTGTGACAGATGATAGGCTAACTGCCCAATAATTTCCTCCTTTCTATCTCCCTCCTTTCTTGAATAAATGTGTTACATTTGCCATTTTCCAATCCACTGGGACCCTTCCGGAATCTAAGGAATTTTGGAAGATTATGACCAATGCCTCTATTATCTCTACAGCCAATTCTTTTAAGACCTTAGTTTGCAGGCCATCTGGTCCTGGAGAATTGTTAGCTTTTAGGTCTGATAATCTTCCTAGCTCCTTTTCTGGCACAGGTGGTTGTTTTAAGTTCCTCCCTCGGTTTCACTTCTTGATTTTCACGTATCTTTGGGAAGTTTTCAGTGAAGACAGGCACAAAATTCAATGTCTCCACCATTTCCTTGTTTTCCATATTTCAATTTCCAGATTCACTCTCTAGAGGACTAACAGGAAGTAGAGAGTAAGCATAAATGGATCCTTTTTAGGTTGGCGAGATGTAACGAGTGGTGTGCCACAGGGATCAGTGATGGGACCTCAGCTGTTTACAGTTTGTATAAATGACTTGGATGATGAGATGGACAGGATGGTTGCCAAACTTGCTGATGACACAAAGATAGGTAGGAAAGTAAATTGTGAAGAGGACATAAGGAGGCTACAAAAAGATATAGGTGGTTTAATTGTGTGGGCAAAGATCTGGCAAATGGAAAAAAGTGTCAGAAAATGTGAAATTGTCCATTTTGGTAGCAAGAATAAAAGAGAAACATATTATCTAAATGGTGAGAGATTGCAGAGCTCTGAGATGCAGAGGGACCTGGGTGTCTTAGTGCATGAATCACAAAAGGTATAATGCAGGTATAGCAAGTAATTAGGAAAACTAGTAGAATGATATATATTGTAAGGGGAATTGAATACAAAAGTAGGGAGGTTATGCTTCAGTTATACAGGGTACTAGTGAAACCACATCTGGAGTACTATGTACAGTATTAGTTACCTTATTTAAGGAAGGATGTAAATGCATTGGAAACAGTTCTGAGAAGATCTACTAGACTAATACCTGGAATGGACTGGTTGTCTTATGAGGAAAGACTGGACAGGTCAGGCTTTTTTCCGCTGGAGTTTAAAAGAGTAACAGGTGATTTGATTGAAACATATAAGATCCCGAGGGGTCTTGGCAGGGTGGATGTGGATAGGATGTTTCCTCTTGTGGGAGAATCTAGAACTAGGGGTCACAGTTTAAAAGTAAGGGGCCGCCTGTTTAAAACGGAGATGAGGCGTATTTCTTTCTCTCTCAGAGGTTCATGAGTCTTTGGAACTCTCTTCCTGAAAAGGCGGTGGATTCTTGGTGAGCAAGGGGGTGATAGGCTATCGGGGGTAGGCGGGATGCAGATTTGAGGTTACTACCAGGTCATACATGATCTTATTAGATGGTGGAGCTGGCCCGAGGGGCCGAATGCCCTACTCCTCCTTGTTTGTATGTTTATATGAACCATATTTCTCTGTGTGCCTGAAGTCGCATATAGGCCAGACCAGGTAAGGAACAATAAATCTTCATCCCTAAAGGGAATTAATAAGCTAGATGGGTTTTTTTTATTACAACAATATGGCAAGTTTCATGGTCACAATTAGTAATACTAACTTTTTATTCTTATTTAATAGATTGAATTTAAGTTTCCCATCTGCCATGGTGGAATTTGAACTCATACCTCTGGATCATTAATTCAGGTCTCTGGATTACCAATCCAGTAACATACCCACTGTGCTACCTTACTCCTTTATAAATCAAAGACTGTTTATTGTTGGAGATTAATTCACCCTTGCAGAAATAAGAAACCACAATTACCTGGATTTACTCAGTTGGAACAGTGGCCATAAAAAACATAAATCAGCTAAGTAGTGGGAAAAAAAGAAGAAAGAAATTGCAATTATATAGCCCCTTTCACAACTATAAGATGTCCCAAAGTGCTTCAAAACTATTGAGCAACTTCACTGAAGTGCAGTCGCTGATGTAATTTAGGGAATTGTATGGGCACATCAAGATCCCTCAAACAGCCAGGAGATGTGACAAGACAATCTCTTTTTGGGGTCTGAGTTGGATAAATATTGCCACAACACTGGGGAACACCACTGCTCTTCTTCAATAATGCAGAGATCTATTAATCCCTCCTGAGGGGAACTTTGAGTCTTGGTAAGCTTATCATCTGAAAGACAGCAGCTCTGATAGTGCGGCACTCAGTACTACGTTGAATAAGACATTCGTATAAATCACCTCACCAAGTTCTTTGATTGAGACTTGAACCCATTCCCTTCTGATTCAGAGGGGATGGTGCTAGCACTGAGCCGAGGCTTGCACCATTAATTTACATCATTACTGGTTGTTTTTTCAATTTTTCAATTTGCAAATAATTTTTCTGTTATGCAGCTGATATGTGCTGTTGCTGCAAAACTGGTCCAAAGCTTGAATTATATACAGCTTCTTTATTTCTGAAAAACGTTTGATCATTGACAAAAGAGACCATAGACTTGTTACATCAATATCATTTTTGGAATCTTTTGTTTAAACGGTTATATATAAGGACCAATTGTATAAATATGCACTTTCAATGGGCACAGTCTGTCATCAGATGCATAAATGAATAAATATCTTCTCTTTTGTTGCACAATTTTATTGGTCCTTGTGATCCCTGAATCTTCTGTCACTGATCCTGGTAACATCTTTCCATTAATTGCTTATCCCTACTAATGTCTTTCCAATGGTCACTGCTAATGCAGTACCTATCATCTTAGAGCTATGTTGGTTCCCATAATTAGCAGCAGCCCTTCTGTGCTAATTGCATACTCAATCTTTCTGCTCTCAGCCATACCTACAGCTCTTTAAGCTATATCTTGTCTGAGGGTCTAAGTTTGAGCCTTACCTCTCAACATGCAATTTTCAACTCAGGTCACATAAGAGCTCCTCGTTAACCTTAACCTTAACTCCAACATATATCTTTCCTTTGGACACCACATACCTACACACCCAAAGCTGATTCAACCCTAATCTGGCATCGGGCTCATCTTCACCCTAGCTTACATCTTCCCCTTACCCACCATGTGAACCTTTCTTACAAACCAAACACCCAAGCCATATCTGATTATCCTGGTCAGAATATGAATATAGGAAGAACAAACATCTTTCCATAAAAGGATGGGAGCCTGGCTTAATATCTCAAGCCATTCTGGTGCAACACAGCTCATGACACTGAATTTTAATGTCAAATGCCATAAAATGTATTGGCTGCAGTTGTGTGCTCTGTATTAGCATAAAAAGAAAATCAATGGCCAAATTTGGAAGTGAACGTAATCATGGGTATTGTGATTGTATAAACTCAGGAAGAAAAACTAAATCAAATAGCGCCCGATATGTATTTGTGACCAATGTTTTAAAATAATTAGACTTTGAAGACAAACAAATCTGACATTAACTTAACTGTCAGCCTCCTTTGTAACACCTAAATTTCTTCAGGAATTTATTTTTGCAGTATGGAAAGGTACTTCATACTTCTATTTGTCATTAGTCAATTTATTCATGTGAAGTGTACCCTCAGGATTGATGTACATGAATATATATTTTTTGTTGCACTGTCAGCTTAAGTGGTCAAAAGTCACAGAATTTCAGCAGCAGTCAACAGCTTTCTGAGTTCAACACATGTCAACAGTATAATCCGGATTTATTCTCCTATTACAGTGTTATGAGGTCAAATGGACTCTGGCTGTCTTCCTAAGCCAGTAATGGAAGGCTGAAGCCACATTAGACCGATCACGTCAACTTTACTCAAGAGTGATTGATTCAGTCCATCCCCCTGGGGCCTCTGCACATAAGCTGAACTCAGGCATGAATGGAGCTAGACAGCATTGAGTTTCATTCATAAAATGGAGTGAAGGGAAAGACTAGAATTCCCAGTTAGACTGGGCAGGGTGTACAATTCTAGCAGCTGCTTCCTTTGCCAGATTATTTGATACAATCATCACTGCAACAGGCATGCCCAATGTAAACTGACACCATTCTTCTGCCTTTGTGCACAATTAATGCCCAGCGAATGAGGATGTCCCATTCACATTGTGGAGAGATAACAGGAGCTGGCTAGTCTGAATTCCATTCAAATACTTCTTCCAGCCACACACCATTGTGAGTAGGTTTCAAGTTTCAGACGCAAGCCACATAAAGGGAACAAGAGCAGCCCCACATGGTAATGCAGGGAATTCATTTACAAGGTCACTGTGAAGTAGTTAGCAACCTCGTTGCTAGCAACTATATTTCTGACATTTGATTTTGCTTCCCTTCTTCACATCAAGCTGGCCAGCCCACCTTTCTTCCTTTATTTTGTCAGCCAAAAATTTAAAAAATTAAGCTGTTCGCTCTTTCCTCTTGGTTTGCATATAGTTGCAAAATTATTGAAAGTCAATTTGTAGTTGCTACTTATTCAATCATTTTGTATCTGACAAATATTGCGGGAGAACAACCCCGTCAAATAATTTCTTCCTAAAAGATAGATTTTAAAACTACTTAGATGGGAGCCCTAAAAGGGGTGATGGGTCAAACAATTTGGATTACATGTACCAAGGACTTATTCCACAAATTGCTAGGATGTGGGTTCTTAAATCTCAGTTACAGTTACAGTTACAGATTCACCATATGGAAGAGATTGGGTGTAGGCTGCCCAGTTTGTGGTTTGTAGCGCAGAGACTTAAGTGAGAATAAAATTGGGCAAGTAGATCAACTGTTTGTGGGTGAGTATCTTGGGAGTGGTGATCACGGTATGACCATGTTCAAGATCTAAATAGAAAGGGAAACAGCACAAAAATATAACAGTCAGCATTATATTGGATAGGTGGATGAAGGGAAAAGAGATGAAGGAATAGAAGAACAAGGAGATTAGAGCAGTTTGAGCATTTGGATGATAAATGCTGACACTGACTGATTGGGCAGAGTGGCCTGTTTCATTGTTCTGACTTCTATATGTTTCTGTGAAAATGAAATGGAACTAGTAAACGCTTACTCAAAAACAAAATTGTGGAACTTACGCCTGAATTCAACTCTGATAATTTTTTATTTTGTCTGAATTGTATTTCGAATGTTTTATATGCTAAATGCAATTCAAGTAAAGACCGGAGAATACTGCAGCAGTCATCGTCACAGTTGAATAGCTACAATAATGAGCTGATTCAGTTCAACAGCAATACAACTCAACTGGTTCTAAGCCATTTAAACATAGGTTATGTGTAAAAATCGCATCAGAAAAGCCAGGATTTTAATGGAGTACAACTTAATTTTGCTGAAGTCCTGTGATTAGAGATCAGGCCTGAAGCCTAAAGCTATTCTGCATTGTGATATCTACCAATGAGGACAGTGATATTTATAAATGGACTGTTTAAGTGAATGGAAATTGTTGCTTGGTAGTACAGTAACTTGAATATTGTTGAAAGAGACATATTGCTAAAGCTTCTCGTCTTGCACTCATCAGGGCGAATGGTAGAATGCCAAATTTCTCACGATCACAACAATTTACATACAGGAGAAAAGGGTGCTAATTTGTCGGCAAGTTGACTTTGATTGGCCGAGGCATTGCCATGGAGAAAGCAATGGGAAACAATAGGCTCCCCAAGCTCCTGGGTAATTCAAAAAAGGCACAAGGCTTGAACATATTCCTTTTGTTTGCAGAGAACAGGTCCCTGCATATGAATGCATGTTGCTTCTAGCAAGTATAAGTGAGCCACTTTTTGAGCTTGACTGATTATTCTAAGTTGGTTGTTACTGTAACTGACTATTAACACACTCAGGATTGTTCAGCAAGTGCTGCCCAATCATGGAAACACATCTAACAGAAGACATTTTGTTTTGGGTTTTGGAAGCACGGGCTGGTTGAGTATGGTCTGTACTCTGCCTATTACGAAAAGCCGGAGGAACATGTTATTTGATTTGATCAGCCAAACATTAGGATGTACTACACGCGTACTGATATCGCATCGGCACTAAAATTCATACACGACATTGCTTAATTGTATGGTTGGCAGAACATTTTTCAGTGCCATTTAGAAACTTGCTAGATAAAGAATGCAGGAGAGTTTTTACAAGTGGTCTGAATCAGAGAGCTGAAATAATACATTGGATTGTTGAACTGAGGTGAAGCTATTTTATTTAGGGAAAAACTGATATGTAGGGGAGAATTTTTAGTTTTGGTGATGGTAGAAACGGACAGAATTGGTTTCCATGGAAATGAAAATCATATGGGGTGTATGAGTGACCAATTTTGATACTGCTAGTTTTCTAGCCCTGCAGAAGTTCAAGTAAATCCCATAATCACATAAAGTCTAAAGTGGTTAATCAGCTGCTTCTGTTGTAAGGCACTCAAGAGGATCTTAGTCCAACACCTTTTCTAAACCTCTGGCAGATATAATTATTCCAGTTTGGCTTTGTACCTGTACACAGTTTTTCTGTAATCATAGAATCACAGAAATTACAGCACAGAAAGAGGTCCTTTAACATATTGAGGAGGAAAGCCAACATTCGACTATATAACTAGCAAAACAATTGCCAATTTATTGTTTGTTCTGTGTATGCATTTGGCCACTGCACAGCTCATTAGAGCCTTTTGTAGGCAGCCACACCAGCACAGGCCTCGTTAATATTGAAATGAAAGTCCCGCTCACATTTTAGGACCTGTTTGTGAAATTTGTTAAGACTGGTTGTATCTACAATGGCCCAACCAATGGCTGGAGCTTGAGGATGTAGAGCTGTTTGTCACACAAACAATGTAATGTAGCCCTCACTTCAATAGAGAGAGCCACAGGACCCTACAAGGGAGATACAATGACACCTAGCTTCACAGAGGTCTAGAAAGTTTGAGTGGTGCCATGTTATTCTACTGAAGAGAGGCTCTGGAAGAGTCTCATGCACAAGTTCATTTTTTTAAGCTCCCAAAGGAAACAGAGGTTGAAATAAAAACAGCAAATGCTGTAAAAACTCAGTCAGTACAGTAGCATTTGTGGAGAAACAGAGTTAATGTTTTGAGTCCAATATGACTCTTTTCACAACTGGAGGGTTTTTGTTCAAGATAAGCAAATCACTAAGGTCAATTAGATTTGCCTTTTAAACATTTGGAGTCTTTGTCTAAACTTAGCAGTCTTTGTTGCAGCTCTCTGCAGGTGAGGATTTCATTTGAGGCCTACCAGGACCCTGGTGCAACTTCTAGGGTTGCCCAGGAAATCAGACATGCTGTTTTGACATGTGATGAGTGTGGGCAGGAGATTCACCCATGACCTCCACCCCTAATGGGAGAGAATCCCAGGGGAATTGGGACCCATCCCTTTTCCCGATTTCCGACAAAACATCGTCATTTTATGTCTTGAACCCCAGACTGGGACTTCAAATCCTTAGTGTTAAGGATATTGTTCATTTTCCCACAATATAACATTTCACATCTCCCTGCATTGAACTCAAAATGCTACTATCCCACTATGTATCTGACCTATGTCTTTTTGCTATCTCTTGTATCCTTCACAGTTTGCCACGTCTCTAATTTGGTATCATTAGCAAATTTTGATATTAATCTTTCTGTTTCTATGATCAATTTAATTAAATAAATAAAATTAAAAGGAGGGTCCAGCACAAATCTCCCGAGCACACCGTTACCTACATTTTCCATTTATCTTTAATCTTGATTTTCTGCCTCAATATTCATGCAGCAACTGTTTCTTTAATGGCATTTGTCTTAATTTTCAAAAAAAACCTCTTAAATGGCATCCATTTAAATGGTTTTTGAACATTCTTCACAGTCCCTTTATCCTTTCTGTGATTTCCTCAAAATATTCAATCAGATTAGTTTTTGGACCTGCCCTTTACAGCACCGTGCTGACTAGCTCTGATTAGCTCATGCCTTTCTAAGTGCTTAATAATTTCATCCTGAAGATTATGAACTCTGAAGGGGTAATTTTACAAAAATGCAGTCCCAGTGGGGAATCTTTTCCGCTGGGACTGCATATTAGAAATGCAGCCATGCGTCCGCACAATTTTCTGTCCATTTAAGTTCATTGGAAAATCACGGAGAATGGATACCTAAGTTCCTGATATCCAAACAGGTTGGGGGTGCTCCGCATTGAGATTGCAGTTTCTTAAAATGACCCCTTAGAAACGTGCCAACAACCAACCTAAGACCAACTGGCTCACAATTTTCCCAGTCATCTCCTTCCCCTTTCCTGAACAAGGATGATGCAATCATGGGGCTGGATTTTCTGCTCTCCCAGGAAAGCGGGATTGAAGGCAAAACGTAAAATCCAGTGGATGGCTCCCTGCCGCCTTCCCACCCACCCCCGACCTACCTGAAATGTTGCTGGGAGACGTTGGATGGCCTGCCTGCCTGCCCTTGGGCCTATTGAGACCCATAAATGGCTATTAATTGGCCATTTAATAGCCACCTAAGGGCCTCATCCTGCCCCTGCCGCTATTTTACCTGCTGGAACTTGAGACTCAAACCATCCAGGAAGCCTGGCAGGCTTACCTGTGCACACAGGTGTTGAGCAGGGGGAGGGGAGGCTGGAACCCTGCTTTGTGGGTCCCCTGGGCTTATCAGAGGCACATCTCCCACTCCTTTAACCAGGCCTCCCCCGCCCCCCATCTCCCCACCCCCCCGCTGCCCCAGCTAAAAGGTCAGGGATGATGGGGTAGGGACTGTGGCCCCTGGAAAATCTAGCCCATGGAAAATAAGTTTATGATTGTGCACTGCTGGAATAGTGCTTCATTTGCAGATTGGATATATCGGAAAATAGAACAGAAAACAGAAAATGCTGGAAATACTCAGCAGTTCAGGCAGCATCTGTGAATAGAAAAATATAATTAATTATGGGCTGGATTTTATGGCATGCCACTGCTAAAAGGTTGGGGGAGGGAGTCCACTCATGATCCCACAGCTGCCCTACAGCAATTTAATGCTAGGAGTAGTGTTAATTGCTTCAAGGTGAGACTTCCACCCTTTTCTCAGGAAGTCCTGCCTTAAAAAGCTGCCAGTCAATCAGATGGTTGGAGGCTCTGTGGCCCCAGTAGTGCCAGCCAGGCACTATAGGCTGTCCCACCATGATGAGAAGCCCAGGTAGTCTGGGGTCGGGGGTCTGGTTCAAGAGGCTGGGGGAGCGTTAAGAATGGGGTACCTTGGGTTAGCTACTTGCATGGCATGGGTCTCATCTCATTACAAGTAAAATGCCAGCAGGGCTGGAAGGCCTATAGGCCCAAGGGCGGGCAGGCCAACTGATGCTTCTCCTGCTCCCCCTACTATGCACAGCTTGGAGGTGGCCAGGTAGGCAGATGAAAGGCTTCAAACCCCCCAGCAAGTAATATCTCAGTGTTTTGGATCTGAAAAGTTAACACTCGTTTTGACCCTGTGTGAAGACCAATAACTTTTAAAAGATATTTGAATTCCCAGTAACTGCTGACGGAATTGCACAACAAGATTTCAAGCTTTTAAGACTTTCACTGTAACAAACTAACTAAAAGCAACCCTGAAGTAACATTATGTAGTAGGCATCTCTGGCTAGGCCTCCATTTTTATTGTCCATTCTCAATGAAGATGGTGAATGAGCTGCTTTCTTGAACCACTGTTGTCGATGTGTTGTAGGCACACCCACACTGCTGTTAGGGAGTTCCAGGATTTTAAGCCAGCAACAGTGAAGAATTGACAACATAGTTCCAAGTCAGGAAGGTGTGTGACTTGGAGGCAACTTGAGGGTGGTGGTGCTCCCATGCATCTGCTGCCCTTGTTCTTCCAGATGGAAGTGGTCGTGGGCTTGGAAGTTGCTGAAGAAGGAGCCTTGTTGAATTCCTGCAGTGCATCTTGTGGATGGTATACGCTGCTGCTACTGTGCGACGATGGTGGAGGGAGTGAATATTTGTGAAAGTGGTGCCAATCAAGCAGGCTGCTTTATCCTGGGTGGTGTCAAGCTTTTTGAGTGTTGTGGGAGCTGCACTCATCCAAGCAAATGGAGAGTATTCCAACGCACTCCTGACTTGTGCCTTGTGGATGGTGGACAGGCTTTGGGGAGTCAGGAAGGAAGTTATTCTGCACAAAATTCCCAGCCCCTGACCTGCTCTTGCAGCCATAGTATTTATGTGGCCAGCCCAGTTCAGTTTCTGGTCAATGGTAACCCACCAGGATGTTGATAGTGGGGGATTCAGCGATGGTAATGCCATTGAATGTCATGGGGTGATGGGTAGATTCTCTCTTGTTGGAGATGGTCATTGCCTGGCCCTTGTGGCGCGAATGTTACTTGCCATTTGTCAGCCCAGGCCTGGATATTGTCCAGGTCTTGCTGCATTTGGTCATGGACTGCTTCAGTATCTGAGGAGTCACGAATGATGCTAAACATTGTGCAATCATCAGCGATCATCCTCACTTCTGACCTAATGATGGAAGGAAGGTTATTGATGAAGCAACTGAAGGTGGTTGGGCTGAGGACAGTAGCCTGAGGAACTTCTACAGTGATGTCCTGGAACTGAGATGATTGACCTCCAACAACCACAACCATCGTCCTTTGTGCTAGGTATGACTCCAGCCAGCAGAGAGTTTTCTTCCTGATTCCCATTGACTCCAGTTTTGCTAGGGCTCCTTGATGCCACACTCGGTCAAATGCTGCCTTAATGTCAAGGGCAGTCACTCTCACTTCACCTCTTGAGTTCAGCTCTTTTGCCCATGTTTGAACCAAGGCTGCAATGAGGTCAGGAGCAAGTGGTCCTGGTGAAACCCAAATTGAGCATCAGTGAGCAGGTTATTGCTAAGCAAGTGCCACTTGATAGAAGGTGTTGACTACACCTTCAATCTCTTTGCTAATGATCGAGAGTAGACTGATGGGGTGGTAACTGGCTGGGTGGATCTGTGCTGCTTTTTGTGTACAGGACATACCTGGGAAGTTTTCCACATTGCTGGGTAGATGCCAGTGTTGTTACTGTACTGAAACAGCTTGGGTAGGGGCGCAATAAGTTCTGGAGCACAAGCCTTCAGTACTATTGCCAGGATATGGTCAGGGTCCATTGCCTTTGCAGTATCCAGTGCCTTCAACCGTTTCTTGATATCACATGGAGTGAATTGGATTGGCTGAATACTGGCATCTATGATGCTGGGGACCTCTGGAGGAGGCCAAGATGGATCATCCACTCAGCGCTTCTGGTTGAAAATTGTTGCAAATGCTTCTGCTTTATCTTTTGCACTGATGTGCTGGGCTCCTCCATCATTGAGGATGGATTATTTGTGGAGCGCCCTCTTCCTCTTAGTTATTTAATCACCATTCATGACTGCACATTGCAAGACTGCAGAGCTTAGACCTGATCTGTTGATTATGGGATTGCTTAGCTCTGTCCATGACTTGCTGCTTTCACTTTTTGGCATGCAAGTCGTCCTGTGTTGTAGCTTCATCAGATTGACACCCCATTTTTAGGTATGCCTGGTGCTGTTCCTTGCATGCCCTCCTGCACTCTTCATTGAACCAGGGTTGATTCCCCAGTTTGATGATGATGGCAGAGTGGAGGATATGCCAGGCCATGAGGTTACTGATTTTGGTTGAGTATAATTCTGCTGCTGCTGATGGCCCACAGCACTTCATGGATGTCCAATTTTGAGTTGCTAGGTCTGATCGAAATCTATCCCATTTCACATGGCGGTCATGCCACACAACTCACTGGAGGGCATGCTCAATGTGAGGATGAGACTTAGTCTCTGCAGGACTTTGCGGTGTTCACTCCTACCAGTACTGTTATGAACAGATGCCTCTGCGATTGGTAGATTGATGAGGATGAAGTCAAGCAGGTTTTTCCATCTTGATGGTCCCTCTCCACCTGCCGCAGACCCAGTCTAACACCTATGACATTTAGGACTCAGCCAACTCAGTCAGTAACGGTGCCACCGAGCCACTCATGGACATTGAATTCCCCCACCCAGAGTACATTCTGCGCTCTTGCCACCCTCTGCTTCCTCCAAGTGATATTTAACATGGAGGATAATTCATCAGCTGGTGGGAGGTGGGGGGGGGAGAGGGGGGTTGGGGTGTGTGTGTGTGTGTGTGGGGGGGTGGGTGGCGGTTGTGCAATTGGTAGGTGATAATCAGCTGGAGGTTTTCTTGCCCATGTTTGACCTGATGCCATGAGACTTCATGGGGTCAAGAGTCGATGTTGAGAGCTCCCAGGGCAATTCCCTCCTGACTGTATACCACTGTGCCACCACCTCTGGTGGGTCTGTCCTGTCAGTGAGGCCTGGTGATGGTGGTGTCTGGGATATTGTTTGTAAGGTATGATTCTGTGAGTATAACTACGTCATGATTTTGTTTGACTAGTCTGTGTGATATCTCTCCCATTTTGGCACAAGCCCCCAGATGTTAGTAAGGAGGACTTTGCAGGGTCAACAGGGCTGAGATTGCTGTTGTCATTTGAGGTGCCCAGGTTGATGCCGGGCGGTCCGTCTGGTTTCATTTGTTTTTGTAGCCTTTGTAGCATTTTGATACAATTGAGTGGCTTGCTAGGCCACTTCAGAGGGTAGTTAAGAGTCTGTTGGTTGGAATCACTTGAAGGCCAGACCTGGCAAGGACAGCAGGTTTTCTTCCCTAAAGGACATTAGTGAACCAGTTGGGTTTTTACAACAATTGATAATAGCTTTATGGCCACTATTACCATGACTAGCTTTTTAATTCTATGTTAATAAACTGAATTTAAATTCCACCAGTTGCCGTGGTGGGATTTGAACCCATGTCTCCAGACCATTAGGCTAGTCCTCTGGTTTACTAGACCACTATTACATTACCACTATGCCACTGCCTCCTTTATTAATGTCTTAATGCAACTAATAGCACCACTGCTTGTATACTTCAATCATGCTTTCCACAGAATTGCAGTCTTTTCAGGCAACAATCTAAAGTCACCTGGAAAAACTCAGCAGGTCTGGCAGCATCGGCGGAGAAGAAAAGAGTTGATTTTTCGAGTCCTCATGACCCTTCAGAGGACTCAAAACGTCAACTCTTTTCTTCTCCGCCGATGCTGCCAGACCTGCTGAGTTTTTCCAAGTAATTCTGTTTTTGTTTTGGATTTCCAGCATCCGCAGTTTTTTGGTTTTATTTTTAAATCTAAAGTCACTCCCAGCTAACAACAGGTTCACTTCTCCTCGTCCAGCAACCTTTGAAGGTCCTTTCCCTCAGATCTCTGAGAATCCCTGAACCAACTTTCAACAGTAAGGCCCACCCCAGTGATTTCTTCTCCTGGCTTTGCCAGGGCAAATCTTTCAGTGTTATTTAATCATTACAGGTTCCTTCTCTTTGACCAGTGGAAAAGCTTTCCTAGCATTCTGCCTGGTAGTTAACAGAGAAACAGCCTATTTCCCTCTGCAGACCGCAATGGCTGTTGTTCCTTGTCTCTCTCTCTCTCGCTCTCTCTGTGTGTCCAGGGTTTTTTAATCTGACTGTCTGGGAGTCTGTGAGTCTGCATAAGGCAATGCAGCTGCCTTTCTTTTGTTGAGGTGTGAAATATGACACAAAGTTCAGTAAGTCTTAATCTACGCCCCCTGTCCCTATGGTAACCATCATCTAGCCTGTTGTTGTGCAGAGCTTGCAGGTGGTCAAATGTTCCTTATCACTACGTCATTCTACTTTGAAATTAAAGAGATAGTCCCCTTAATCTTAGCAAATGTAGAGGCTTTACCAGTGGTGCCCACACCCTGAGAATTAGTTTTAATAATAGAAAGGAAGTTTAACATTATGCATGTGACTTCTCACTGGAATTAGTCAGAACATCCCAAAATATTAACCTACTTCTCTTTTTCAAATGCTCATTGATCTGCAGTTTCTTTTCAGCAAGGCTAGACATATTGGGCCGGATTTTCACGGAGTCAAAAGGACTCTGGAATCATTTAAAAATGGCAGGTGGGACACGATTCCAGGACTGCCATCCCCATTCATGTTGCCCTCAATTTTTACTGGCACGGGATAAGAGCAGTCCCGACATGGCCGGCTCCATTGTAAGCATCTCCTACCCCCTTGCAATTTTCATGGAATCGGGCCAGCCTCTCCAAGCAGTTGTGAACCATAGTCTGGATTTGGGAATCTTTTGAAAGGTAACTTTAAAACATCTTACCCATTTACCTCCCATGCCCCTTTCATGCTAACTCAAATGTCAGCTCATGCCCCCCATCCACCCCATAGCCCCTTATAGCCCCTTTGCTAACTCATGTGTCCCACCCACCCCAGGTCCCTTATTGGCCCCAGGGCAATTTATGGCCCTTCCATGCCCGTTTACCCACTATACACTATATACAGAACCAATGAACCCTATGGTAACAACATTATGTGTGAAACTGCTTAGAAAAAAACACCCATTCATAATTTTTTGAAAAAAAATGGTGGTCCTACAACCCTATAAAAGTGTCAATTCAACAATTCACAGAAGTATCAATAACAGAAGCTTTAAGCGCTTGACACCTCTTAACCTTGTGCATATAAACTTTGAAACACTGATAAATGAGATCACACAGAAGTAACATTATAACTTGATAGAGATGTCAATCAAGTATAGTCAACACTTCTCTGTGCCTGTGCAAACAACCTCACTCACATAATCCCTTTATAAGAATCTGGGGTCTCAGTCAATACTTAAGTTTGTTTGATTTTAACCAGCCTGCCATGGCACTTGGCCACCCCTGTGGCCACTTCCAATCTGTTTCCAGGGGTGGCGGGCCCGATTCTGTCACGCCCCTGCCTCCCCAGAGCCAAATAGCATGTAAAGGGGCACTTTATACTGAGGTGGGTTTGCCAAGTCAGGAAATTTCCTAACTCAAGCTCCCTACCCCGGTAGTGAAAATCTGGCCCATAGTCTGAGATTAAGCAAGTCTGTTTGCAACCTTGGTGTTACATTTGATAGTAGTTCATTTTAATGATTCGAAAATTGAGAGTGCCACAAGTTGGTCACACTGTCCTCCAGTCCCGATTCTCTTATTTGTATTCTTTTCCTATACAGTCCAATGCGTTGTCTTGGTCAATTTACCTGTTTATGTGTCAGAATGGGTATTGGATGTTCGGTAGAATTCACTGGAGGTTCTATTGCTGGTAGTTTTGGGACTTGCAAGCTACAGAGCTGGCTGGCATGTCAACTGGCCTGCCTAGAGTGCAGTGAGTTTTTGTCAGTTCTGAGGTAGCTTTCTGCTGTCTGCACTGGGGAAAAGAAACCTCTCAGATGTTACTTTTACTCTGTTCATCCTTGTTGCCAAATCACGGCAAATTAAGTTGCAGGAAAAAAAAACAACAGCAGGAAATATACACCAGCCATATATTGAACACAAAAGCTGTGTAAAGATGTTTTGTGAACATGTGGTTTGAGCTGTTATTTGGTTTTTAACTATAATAAAGCATTAGTTGGAGGAACAAAGTCAGCAAATAAACTAAAGAAAACCAAGGCAAGATAGCAAACCAGTGATAGTAGGGTGAAAGCAGTAAGTAGTTTGCAGAAGATTGAACTTGCTGGATGCCATTGCTCTGTCTGCTTTAAAATCTCAAGAGAAAGGTGGCATTGGCCTGGTTTCTGCTTTAGATTCTGGTGATTTGTAGCAGCAAAAGGATTTCAGACTAATGTGGACTCTGTTTCTACCACAAATAAATGAAAACATGAGAGGGTCAGGGGAATTCCCTTCATTTGCTATTTGTAGTGAAATCATATGAGTTCTTAATGAATGTAGTGATTGTATGAATGCAGGATTCTTCCGATCATCCGCCATTATTCTTGCATGAAATCTGCAGAAACCTCAGAGAAATTGTGTAAACACCCTGAATGCCATTTCTTTGGAGTTTCTGTGAATCTCCTATCAAAGTCAAAGCAGCTAACCAAGAGCATGTCCTTGGAAATTCAACACCAAAATGTTTACAATTTTGCTACAAGCAGCAAACAAAAGAAGTATTCCCCACATAATTGTGTTCGGCTATGCATTATTTTGTATATAAATGTGAGGGATAACTGTACAGAAAATAATGGTTGCAAGTCTTTTCAGCTTAGAAATGTAACAGGATCCTGTTAGCTCCAACGATGTCTCTAATGGATGACCTTATTGATACCAAATGTATTGTAGTCAGCCAAATCATAAATGCATGAGTGGATTCTGGAATACTCGTCAAACCACTTCCATGCTACTGATACATTCACTTACATTTATTGTTGATCAGCAATGTTCCAATAGCATGATTTATGAATAATATTTAAGGGATGATTCCCTAATGTCAAACTTGGGGAGTGACCACTTGCCTGCTCAGTGTGAGGCCCACAGAATCAGGGTATGGGAGGTGGATGGTAGGGAGGGGGGGGAGAGTAGGCTTCGGCGATTGGCACTGAATTACCTGTTCCACAGAAGGAGAAATTTTGGCAGTTTTTGAGGCTGCCTTCCACTTTGTGCGAAATTCATCAGAGATTACAAAAATTAGGCTGGTTTATTATAGTTGGCATGTAATGAGGCCCTTATGGTTTTCTGCAATGCTGTTTCAGCTTTGCTGAGTGCCAGCTTAAAATGGATGCAACAAGGACCCCAGGCTATTTGTTTCAGCCCTCCATTACTTGAAGCTGGTTTGGAGAATGTTGGGCAATTGGATTTTTTCTGCTGTTTTCAACGTGTCAAAATGAACTTCATAAGTTCGAAGGCAAGTTGCCTATTCCTGCATTTGAGCCTTTTAGCTTGCCTTGGTGCAGTGGATATAGGAAAAATGGTCAGGGGGGAACACAGGCCCATAAGGGACCTAGCTTATTTTCCATCCATGTTAATTAATGGATGGTCCTTCCTGACACCCCTGTATCCAATTGCCCTGGGATTCATTGTTTGTGGGCTGATCCTTGTGAAGTTTGAAATGCTTGATGGGAACTCATGTGACGGGCCTGCTTGATGCACCTTCCTGTTGCCAGCTTCCTCTTCTTCGGAAAACATAGATACAAAGAGAAAGAGAACATTTATTAACATAATGGTGCCTTACAGGAGGGAGACAGAAGTGGTTGCCTGCTGGTCACTGATGGAGAGCTGAATAAAAATGTGACATTGAAGTCAATTTTAGCTGAGGTGAGAGTGGAACACAAGTCCACCAAGCTTCCTCTCACACATTTCCTCAATGATATCCACCCCGATTATTTTGAGGGTATAACCATAGCAGGTAAGGTATCACAAATTGCCTGGACTATGTCTTTTTAAAACCTTTGAACCCAGCCAGTGTAGTTTTTTGGTCAGCACTAAAACTATGATGAATACAAATCAAGTTTGTAATCCAAATGACAAAGTAAAGGTACAGTATTGGGATATGGCAACGTGCAGTTTATAACCTGTTAGCTCTGTTTGACACTATGGGCAGAATCTCCTGCCTGCTGGGCGGGCAGGCCCAACCCAATCTCTGGCGGGCGGGGAGCCAATCCCCGTGAGAGAAGTGGGCCCCACCGCCATTTTAAGTGGGTGGGCTTAACGTGACACCTGATGGGAAGCTCTATGCGCTTCCTATGCGGGCAGGGGAGGAATTCCCCAAATGCGAGAGTGCGCTCTCTCGTGCATGCACATGAAAGAGCGCACATCTCCCTTAGGCTAAGTGCTGCCTCAGGGAGATCGCTGAAATTAGCGAAAACATTAAAAATAGAGAAAAAAAATCCTTAACATGCCCCCTCATGTGTGTCACATGAGATGGGACATGTTAATAAATTTCACTAAAACTTTATTACACTTTTTTAAACCCTACATGAAACCTCATCCCACCAGTGGATGGAGGTTTCACGTTTTTTCTGTTGCCTGCCAGGGCTCCTGGCCTGCCCGCCAACGTTAAGGTTGGATGGGCAAGTCTCTTAATTGTTTTAATGATCCTGTCAATGGCCTCAATTGGCCATTGACAGGTCGGCGGGCACACAGCTGATTTGGCTGTGGCCCCGCCTTCGTCAAAATTTAAATGGGGCGGGATGATGTCGGGGGTCCCGCCCAATGTTATCCCGCATCATTTTGCGTGTCGGCAAGCGGTCTCCACCCCTGCTCGCCGACAGCAAAATTCAGCCCATTAATATTTTATTTTAAGCCTTGCTCTGTGATATTTGTGTTTTTTTTTCACCCTGTCATGATAATCACAATTGATCCTCATAAATCATTGATCCTCCTGTCCTTTCTGTCTGCCGACCTCTTTAGGTCTCCAAATCCTTAAATGCTCTTTAAATCCCTTCATATACCATTCCTTGAATGATAGAGGAGGCAGACAATCTAAGATTGCTCTATCAGTGGCCACAAACATACACATGACATTACTGTGAATAAATTCACCCTTTTATTAATTTTTAATCCCTCATCAGCACTTTTCAGTCTTCCACCAACTGCAATTTGCCAACAGCCTGCACATTATCTTGTTTCTTGATGAAAATATTTCCATTTCGAAGTTCAGAAATCATGGGCTGAATTTTGCCATCGGTGAGCAGGGGGTGGGACCCACTCCCCGACACGTAAAATGACGTGGGATGATGTCGGGGGAACCCCTGATGTCATTCTGCCCCATTTAAATTTTCAGGAAGGTGGGGGCGCAGCCAAATCAGCTGTGCGCCCGCCGACCTGTCAATGCCCAACTGAGGCCATTCACAGGATCATTAAGACAATTAAAGGACCTGCTCGACCAACCTTAAGGTTGGCAGACAGGCCAGGAGCCCCGACGGGGAATAGAAAAAACATGAAACCTCATCCACCGGCAGGATGAGGTTTCATGCAGGGATTTAAAAAGTTGAATAAAGTTCTAGTGAAATTTATTAACATGTCCTATCTCGTGTGACATTGTCACATGAGGGGGACATGTTAAGGATTTTTTTTTCTATTTTTAATGTTTTCACAACTTTCAGCAATCTCCCTGAGGAAGCACTTAGTCTCTGGGAGATGTGCACTCTTTTGTGCACATGCGCAACAGAGCGCACTCTTGCATTTGGGGAATCCCCCCAAGCATAGCGCTTTCCGGCGGATGTCATGCTGGGCCGTCCTTAATTGGCCCGCCCACTTAAAATGGCGACAGGGCCCGCTTCTCCGGCGGGGATTGGCTCCCCGTCCGCTGGAGTTTGGGTCGGGCCCGCCACCCGACAGGCAGAAAATTCTGCCCCATGACTGCCACTGCAGTGAGCTATCATCGCACTAATATCAAATAACTCAGCACAGGCCAAGGATCAATCCTGAGCCTTTTGTGATTTATACAGGACAAGGCCACACCAGGTGGTACATGGGGGAGCTGATATCCAAAAGCCAGAATTTTTCTCTCGTCAGGCGGTTGCGCTCCTGACCTGAATGAGCGATGACGTCAGGCAAGTGTCCCGACATCATCGTGCACTCGCACCATATTTCATTCGACGGGCGCTCGGCAATGTGCCCACCGACAATTAACAGGCTATTTAGGCCATTAAAGTACCAATTAAATTAAATTTTTTGCATGCGAAAAGGCCAAGCGGCCTTTGCATTTTTTAGGAAACCTCATTCATGGGCGGGATGCGGTTTCCAACAGCAATTAGAAATTAGATAAAAATTTTAACATTTCATTAATGACATGCCCCTGCTTCTGTGACAGAGTCACATGAGGGGACATGTTTTTTAACATTTTAAAATTATTCATTTTTCATTTGTTAAATCTTCATCTCCCTGAAGCAGCTCTGTGCCTCAGGGAGCTTTCATTGCGCACACTTGTGCATATATGTGAGCTTGCGCGCTCGTCCTCCCCACCACACACAGGCAGTGCTGAGCGCAGCAGCGCACGTTTCACGCTGGGTGGGCCTTAGTTAGCCCGCCAGCATGAAATCAGGGTCGTGGTCCAATCATGGATGGCGGTTGGCTTCCTGACCACTCCCACTCACCCCCGCCAAACCCGCCTGACGAGGACAAAATTCTGCCCTTATTCAGGCTTTTACCTCAGGCATTATTCCCACCACAAAAGCCTCTTATTTTTTCAAAAAGCTTACTGATGCCCACTCTCCTCCCTGTTTAGCACTCTATGTCAAACACCTTTCTCAAGTTCTCAAAAATGTGCATTATCAACAAAGCCAAAAGAATGCACAGTCATGATGAGACTGCAGTTCTTAGGTCAGACCACGCCTTAAGCACTTAAATACTATATCAATCCTGATCATTGAGCCAGAGGGAGACATTCAAACACTAGAGGCCATTTAGGGAAAAACTACAAGGCTGATTTTTAGTTTTAATGGTTTGAGTTGTGAGGAAAGACTGAGGGAAATCAGGCCTCTTGGCCTTGAGAGGAGGGGGAGGCACCAGAGGGGATCTTACAAAGGTATATAACTAATTTATGAGAGTAGTTAGGTTCAAATCGGAAAAAGTTTCTGATTGTTGTCAGGAAGTGCTTCTTCATTCAAAGATCATTTAATATCCGGAATGGACTTTCGTGAAGTAGTGGAAGTTAATACCTGCGAATAATTTATAAAAACAATTGGATGCTGAAAAGCAAGGATTCCAGGTTAGATGAACTAAGATGAGCCAAATGACTTTCCTTATCTGTAATTGCCTTGTGAAGTTCATGTCTAGCATTTCCTGTTTGATTCTGTTTATTCTGATTTCTGTCCTGCCCATGGCACTGAGAGATTATCAGCGTTAACATTGCTTTCCAGCTGACTGCAACCATGGTCCACTGGTCATTCTTCCTTTCCCATAGCTCTATACAGTTTTCAAAACAAGTAAACACTCCATCCCTCTCCACCACATCTCCACTGTGATCTCTCCCCATAACATAGTCCAATCTGTCCCAAAACAGCTATTCATCTCCTAAGGCAGCATCAATTGCCCATATGGCTGCCATCAAAATGCCCCAAGATTCAGTTGATATCTCCCACGTTCCTCATTTAAAGCTGCCCCTGGGTGACATTATCCAGCTTCTGTATGAATACTGATGACACCCAACCTTAGGTCTCCCACACCAATCTTGACTCCAGGACTGGAATTTTACGGGCCTGTCGCAGTGGGGATGGGACTGTAAAATGCCGTGAGCCATTCTAAACGTCATTGGCTTCGGTGGGACCATAAAATCCTGGCCCAGGATTGCCATCATTCTTTCTGACTGCTTGCCAGACCTCATGTCAGAGATCAGTCAGAACTTTCTCCAGCAGAATACTTGCAAGACAGAAGCTCCCAGGAGGAATTGCACACCTCAGGTGCCCTGAAGGAATTAGTGCCTGAGGCAAACAGCTTCTGGCAGGAGCTGAACAGGGTGGCTTCAGCTTTGACGTTAAGCTGGAAAAGGTTGGAAGAGCATAAATTGGGTTGTGTGTAGCAGAATTGGGTGAGAAACAGACTATGAAAGAATTGGAAATAAGACAAGAATTTTAAAATCTGTCTGTTGGGAGATTGAGTAGCATAAGAATTTAACAAGCCTAGAAACGATAGGAGTATGGGACCTAGTGTGAAAAGTGATATGAATGGCAGAGCTCTGAAGGAACTTAACTTAAATGGAATGCACAACAGGGGAGGCTGACAAAGAGAGTGTTGGAGGAATCAAGCCAGGTTGTGACAAAAGCATGGATGGTGGTATTGACGCAGTTTGAAGTGAGGAATTAGGCAGACGATATTGGGAAGGTGAAGATGAGGTGGATAATGTGGGGCTTAATGCTCAGCTCAGGGTCAAGAAAGCTTGGTAACATGCTTGGTGTTGTACTTAAGCTACAGTCGGCCTACATACCCCTCAGTCTTGTGAATATCATACAGAATGCATACTGGCAGAATTTTGTATAGAAAGAAAGAATGTGTTGATGGTGGAATCTGAAAACAAGGAGTGAGATATTTTTCTGTGCCTTGAGCCACCACCCTAAACGACTAACTTACTTCCTTCTCGGGTCTTTCATGCATCTGTAAAACATGAAGTGAGCGTACAAATTGCTGTTGGAATAGATCTTTAGTGATACCATGCCCTCAGTAGACAGGACACCTTTTCTTTCCAGTGTTTACATTGATATATATTTAAAAATTCCCTTCCTGTCATTCCACCCTTGACTCCATAAGGGATGCTGTCCTCAAGCTTAACACAGTACTCAAGCTGTTAGGAGTAAACTTTCCAGAACCTTCTGCCACTGCCAGAGCCTCAAACACCGTCAACTTGAATCATAAAATGATGGGTGCGCTGCTCCTAAATTCTTGTCCTTGATGTTGATTAATGGAAAATCGAGGGGTAGTGCACTCACAATTTCGTGGCTTTCTGGCTAGGTGTATGCTTGTGACAATGGTTTGGGATCATGATCAAATCTCAACCTCAGTGTTCAAGCTCACTAAATTGTTGTGGAATCTGTACAAAGCTGTATAGAAGGGAGATGTTTGCTGTGTGTTAATACTGACAGCAATAATTGCAGCTGTTCACCAAGGGATGTTGCACAGTTGGAATTTAATTTTGTACTGTATAGTCATTCTGAGAAGGCTGGTGTGGTCTTTTGTGCACACTAAAGGGGCCCAATTACAGCATTTAGTGTAATTTATTACTGTAAATGTTAAATCTCATTTGTTTGCTTTTTATTAGATCTGGTCAAAATGGAGAAGGCAGGCAATTTAATTAAAAGTAATGTTATTAGGTCAGCCATTACTTTGATGAAGTTCAGAATGACACTGATGTTCCAAATTAACCATGTTACTTATATTATTGGATAATCATTTGTGGAGATGGATTTTAAAATTTAATTGTACTTGCAGTCTCTGTGCTAGTCATAAATAAAGTATAAATATTATAATAGTGATGTATTTCATTGGGCTTAGTGTTCTCAAGCTTCAGAAAGAGGGCCATTTAGGGAGAGATGGTCTTTTGTCTGTCTTAAAAATAGCAGTCCCTGAAATGAAACAATTGAATACTTGTGTACATATACTTAAAGTCTTCATCCGAAATTCATCCCTCCACTATCTTTTATTTTATTCATTCATGGGATGTGGGCTTCACTGGCTAGGCCAGCAATTATTGCCCATCCCTAATTGCCCTTGAGAGGTGGTGAGCTGCCTTCTTGAACCATTGCAGCCCCTGTGCTGTTAGGGAGGGAGTTCCAGAATTTTGTGGAGGCATTAACCTAGTTAAAATAAATAAGCTAGTAACTCCACTAAAATAGTACAAAAAGGAATTTGGACAAATGCTTCAGATTTTGTTCGCTAGTGTCCCACATAATGTTCCTTGTAGACTGTATGAGCGTGTGGCTGTGTAGCAATCTGAAAGGTGCCGTGTGGAATGCTCACAAGCTGCCCTGTTTAAGGCTACTGCACATGCACAGCCACACAAAAAGATTTAAAGGCACCATGTACTGAAATGCACAAGTCACGCACAACAAGAAATTTAGAGGCGAAATAGGCCCCATAGTATCATTACAGGGCACGTGAATGTAAAACGCAAAGCCAACAGGGTTCAGTCAAAAATATACACAGCTGTCTCATGAAATCAAGGCTGATGGCTTGAAGAAATTGTAGTGGCATCCGAACAGCCTAGTCACAGATTGCCCATAGTCCCCAGGCGTGCGTTAGGAAGGTGATTGGGATGTTGGGCAGATTCTGTTAGGGTGACACAGTGTAAGCTGGTGTTGATTGTAAAAATCTCAATGGCATTCCTGCAGTCTTAAAAGAAAAGACAAAGATAGACTGTGTCACAGAGATAATTCCAGTTTTAATCTAATTTTAGTTATTAACTGTATGGAAAAGTATTAAAGTTAATGAAGTTGACATTATGACCCACCCACCGCCCCCCTCCCCCCTCGCCCACAATGGACGGGAGAGAATAGAGGGCGGAAACAATTGGTGCCATCCAGCCACCAACACGTATGCAGCCATTTTTATGGTAGGGGTTGCATATCGTGTCTGTATCCCAATTTGGAGATGCGAGACACTTCATTATAATATTTAAATCAGGCCCTCACCATGCAGTTGGGAACCTGATTTGAATTTATCGATTGCCGATTGGGATTCCCAGAGCTCAGGAAACCTGGCAGTGAAAAGGAGATGGGAGCAACCAGCTACAGAAGATCAGTGCTTTTCCAGTACCTTTGGTGGGCCAGGGAGGGCAAGGGTGCTTCTCCACACAACCCCCCTCCCTTCCCCCAATCATCCAAGCAAATCTTTTCGCCCTTGGAGAGCCCCTTCTCAGTGCCATGAAAGGCTGAGCACCTACAAGCCTCATAATCTCAAACCCTTGGTTCGGTTATATGCTCACACTCCTCTCCAACCCCTGATCCCCCCTCCCACTCTGATTACTGGTCCAACATCTCACATCCATCCCTCAATGTTCCCTGATTGACTGGGCTGTTCCCAGCAGTCTCCAGCTGCTTCCTTCTACCATAGGCTTTCCCACCAGAGTTGACCAGTGAGTCAATCTGTTCAGCTGCCAGTCGGGAGATGGGATAAAATAATTATAATAGCATTGCCATTATATTTAGCAGGACCTCTACATTTCTGGAATTTCTGGGATTCCTCCCACGAACACATTCCTCCACTCCCTCTCTGCCTCCCTGTGAATATTGAAGTCAGTGTTTGAATTAATGCAGAACAATGGGCTGCATATTACAGGGGGTTAGATGGCGTGGATGGCTACACACCCCCAAACCCCCACCCTACCCCCACTCCCCGGAAGTAAAGACAGAAGCTGACCCCACACCAGACTACCCTGCAGCCAGAACACACTGTGAGTGGGCTAAATTGTTGGGGAGAGGAACTTCCCCCCCCCACTGTGTGTGTGTGTGTTGGGGGGCGGGGGCAGTCCCACTCTCAGGAACTGCCGGCCAATTGGATCTCATTAGTGGACGTTGACGGTACTGCAGCCAGTCCCAAGAAAGAAGGTCCATGGATCCTGGAGTAAGGAAAGTCCAGGATATTGGACGGGGAGGGTGTGGCCAGCCTAGGGTGGGTTGGGGGGCAATGGGAGTGGTGGCTTTGGAGAGCAGGCAGTTAGGAAGAAAGGGGGAGTGTATTATCTTAGGGGGGCTGCCACCCCACCCTCTCGATATGCAAACAGCACCTCCCAAAGATAGCACCCACAATTCCTTCCAGCCTTGTTAAAATTTCTTAACAAAAATGGCCTGCCTCCTCCAGCCTGACTGCCCACGCCAACTGAATTATGTCATTGGCAGCGTATTATCGGGGTCAATTGGCTCGTTAACAAACTCAATAGACCCCTGATTATTTATTTAAATATAGTGGGTGGACTGTTGATTTCAGTGTCTGCCCACCTGCCGTATTATAGGGCTGAGCTCAGGGGTGGATGGAGAGGTGGTGGGGTGGGCACCTGCCCTATTTTACGTGTCCCCCTGTCAAAAACATGCCTGGCAGGGGCAGATAAAATCCAGCCCAACATTTGTATAGGTATTTTTGTCTCTGTTTACTGTTTCAAGCTGCCCATTAGCCGCGTGCCGCTGCTCCCCATCATGACCCTCCCTGCCATCCCCCACCACTTAATTTTGTCACCTTCTTCAAACCTTTTACTGTGTATTACTAGTGTTTCCGTATTGCTGTTGTCAGTGGCTTGTGTGATCATTTTTTTGCTGTCCTGGTGATCTTGGAAAGTTTTTACTGCTATCACCTTTCTCACTCGTGCTCTCCAACTGCTTTTTCCAGAAGTGCCTAACTGACTTTCCATGTACTTAATGCAAGAAAGTTTCCTCACTCACTCCAGCAACACTGAAGTTGAGGTTTTAATTCTTCTAAATTTATTGCTTTTAAAGCATCGTGCAACAGTTTGGTACACTTTTACTGTAGGGTGGAAATCAGCCCCGTTGCTGCCCTATCTCCCCCCTTTCAACTCCACAGTTGAGAGGACAGCCAGGTAGGTGAGCCACATCCTGGCTTCAGGAAATAATACTGGGAGGTCCATGAGTACAGCCTGCAGGGATGATTCCTTTCAGTTTGCCCTCCAATCACACCTCGGCTTTCATTACAAGCTGACCATGTGGGTTTGAAATGGCCACTGACCCATGTCCCACTACTGCACTGGAAAGAGCCCACATCCATCCTGATCAAATACTTCTACCTCTCAAGGTTCTGCATGCAATTTGTGTTCCAGCAATGATTATTTGACGAGCTTGACAGCATTCTCCTGTAGATTGTGTATGGTGTATTGATCTAACTATGATAGATAACATTTAATTCAGTTACAAAATCATTTTCTGTTCAATTTGACTTGAGTCTGTTTCCTGGTGCAAACTGCTGTACTATTTCAAATTAATTTTAACATTTCTCTTGAGGATGTCCGTCAACAGGCATATGGCAATGCAGCTTGAGACATTGCTACCTGGATACTTTCATTCAGCTGCTTTCAGATCAATCCTTTCGGTGTAGCATATCTTTTGGCAAAAATGCTCATTTTTTTAATCACACGATCTCTGAGATTTTCCAATTAAATTCTGACATCAATGTTACAAGTTAGAAGTTGATAAATATGTATGCAGCCGGGAAATAATTCTTCACCTACTTCTAATAGTTTGGGGGGCTGCTTTTGCAAGTCCTTGGTGGTGAAGAGGTGTAGCTCGGTGTGTATCTGGGCCGGGTGCTAAATGGGCTGCTAGCATTGCTCAGGGATACCCTGGAGCACGCTTGACCCCTGGTTGGGTTGAGTGTCGGTAGACAGGGCAGGAAGTGCGAGTACAGTTGCAGGCCTGAGAGGCCGTTGACTAAGTTGTTAGGCGTCAGGCTAGAATACCTAAGAATCCAAAGAACCCATTAATTAGCCACTCCAGGGCCTCAGTAGGCCCAAGGGTAGGCAGGCTGTCAGAGGCCTCCAATGCCCTCCTACCCCATCCTGCAAGTAAAATTTCATACAGGTCGAGGGCAGGTAGGCGGTGGGAGGGCAACACGCTGGATTTTACGAGCCCAACCCCCCCCCCTCCCAAACCTTCAAACCTGCCAGCGGAGAGCATATAAACCAATTTTGTGACTCAGAGACAAGAGTGCTACGCCCTAAGTACACATTATTGGACGCTTGGGCACCCATTCCAGGGTTGTTAAATGGATTCAGCACCAAGAAATTTCTAAGCACAGATGTTTTAAATACTCTTTCTTTCATCACCTTCGGCTGACAGGCAAATTGACCCACACAATAACAATGTGGTGCAGCAATTTTCCTTCTCTCCTCAGTGAGGTGAGCCCACTACTAATGCTAAAAATGGTACAGTTCTCCACAAAGTGTATATTAAAGCCCCTGACCCTGAAACCTAGAGCTGGGCCAGAGGTGCATCAATAGAGCAAACAATAGTTCCACTCTGCCTCGATATGTAGGTCCAGGAGCTATGGGCATTTCTAGCTATTTAACTTTTTCCATCCAATTATTATCCATACAAATTTTGTTTATATATGTTCCCATAACACAGATATGAGCACAAAGCCGAATAAGGGCATCTTGGCTTATTATGCAATGTGTACATCATAAAATTCAGTTCTGATCAATGGAAATGTTTATAGAATATCACAGATACTAGCAATACAAAAGCTTATTAGGCCTGATAAGCCTTCACTTTTTTAGTCTTCTTCAATCAGACCTGTTTGTTATTTTACTCAATTCCTCACCATTTATTGCAGCACTGAGATGTTAGTCACAGCCTCAGCCCTCGATCTGCCTGGGATATTGATCTCAGGCAAAGGTGATAGTTGGGTGACAACACCCCTGAGGACAAAATCAATCAGGGTAGCTGCTCTTGATTACCATAAAGGCTGGATGCGGGCATGATTGCTTTAGTCATGGTGCCCTTTATGATCAAACGGCATGTTACCTCTCATTGTCTAAATGACGCACGTGGGCAAAGTATTGAAGGGCTCCACTACCTTTGGTAGCCAAGCATTAGTGACTAACTTCAAGTAACAAGGAGAAAAAGAAGAGCGAAAAATACTCTGTAGTTATGCTCATTGCCCTGGCAGGTAGCTATGGGCATTTCTTTAATTTGAAAATGTTTGATAAATGTCTTTCCAAGTATGAGACCATGTTGATATAAATAAATCATAAGAAAATTACATTCCTAGCACCAGGAGTGCAGACTGGAGATTTGGGCCCATTGTTCCACAGTATAAAATCCATTTTAAAATAATAGACTGAAAAAATATGTTCAAGATTACAAATAAACTTTGGATTGACAAACTGCACTGTTATTCAAAGTTCTTAAGGGTTTTGAAGGTGGGAGGGAATCTGACTCCAGTAAAAATGTTGCAAGCTTCCTGCATCTTTGTCAATTTTTAAGGTTAAGAATGAACCCACTGGCCTATGTATGCTGCAGATAGAACAGTTGCATGTTACCGTTGACCTTGTGGCAGTGCATATACGATTCTTTTAACTCAGTTGAATACTCTAATAAATGCATCCTTGGTAAATAATAAGCATTTAACTAAATATGTCTAAAGAATTGTTTTTAAATTGTTTAAATGTTCTTATTCAAAGTTGTCCAATGTTTTCATACATGAAGAACTCTGGTAATAGATTTATTACCTTACCGGATTATAAAGCAGCAGGCTTACCAACAGCAATAAATACAGATCTATTAATAAATGTTCCATTAACTGTGATTTCAGGGTTAGAACAGTGATTTCCAATAGTGGACACACTTAAGAACCTTTGCAATTATGCCCCTGAACTAAATACTAAAAAAAAGTGCCAGCTATCCAAATGAAAAGTTAAAGCAGCTGAAAACGTACCAATGAATTAACAAATTCAGAAAACTAAGAAATTATATGGCAAGTGGACAGTGATCTGATGACCTTGTGGATCCCCTTCTGCTACCTCTCTCATCAGCTGGCATCCTCTCTGGGACACAGGAACATCAGTTTGAAAGCCTTTTGCCTAGAGGACAGAATACAAAATTCACAAACACCAAACAAGATTAGATAGCAAATCACATTTATATTTTCCATAGAGAAATTACATTGACATCACAATTTTTTACTGCCTTTAAAAGTTAAGTTCTTTAAAAAGTGACTGTTTGGGAAGTGTCAGATTAGTCATACAAAATATGGATAGAGATAATGAAATGTGTTGTGCATTCCTATGGTTTTGGTATGTTGGGAAATTTGGCATGTTACCTGTGGAATTAAAAAAGCTAGGGTGCAATGAAGATCATTTGGTTAGGTTTGGTGTTCTGGAACTATCCCTTGATTACTCTTGGAAGTTAGAAAGAAATTTCACAGGTTTATCTTTTTGGGAATATTAACTGGAAAACCTTTGCCTTCACTTTACCTGTGGATTGGTCTCCTGACATCTGTTTATTACCCTACCAGATTTTTCACTGTCAACTGGTATCAACCGATTTGCAGGCTCCCCTCCAAGCCACACACCATCCTGACCTAGAACAATATCACTATTCCTTCACTGTCACTGGATCAAAATCCTGGCACTCCCTTCATAACAGCACTGTGGATATAGCTACGCCACATGGATGCAGCAGTTCAAGAAATCAGCTCATCACCACCCTCTGAAGGGCAGTTAGGGATGGGAGATTAATGCTAGCTTAGCCAGCGATACCCACACCCCATTAAGAATAATTTAAAAAAGCCAGCGGGGTCCTTCCCTTCAAAGTCCTCATAACAGCAATCTCCGTTGGGGGGGATAAATCTCAATTTTTCAGTGAAAACCTTACTCAAGAAAGGATTGGCTGCCACAATAGGAAGGCCAATCCAAGCACACAAATCAAGAATTTTCAGTACCTTCCAAGTCCGTACCCTGAACTGTAGACACTGGTGAACCTAACTTCCACCCCTGGGCTGACACGTACATACGATTGAGTGTTGCTGACCTAGGGCCAAGGAAATTCCCAACATGGAAAATCCCTTGTTGCTGTCCTGACCTCTCTGAGATCATGGTTCATATTTGGTTTGGACATCAGTATCTAGTGAAACTGCAGTAGCAACTCTGCATTTTGGGATCCTGTTAGAATTGAGTCTCCATTGGACCAACATCTGCTGGGAATCTGCTGTTGGGTCTAAGGAAATTTGGCCTATTTTCTTCTTTTGTTCATCTTTCTCAGGAAAATGCAATTTTGGCAAGATTTTGCTGCATTTTAAGTTGTATGAGGATCTATTGTGATCTTTCTTGCTTGTCCTTTGAGGTGAAGATGACCATGTTCATCATCTAGGATGTTTGGTAGGGTTCTGGGAAGTACATAGATGACTGCTAAGGCCAACCTAAGCCCAGAAAGTTCTGTTGCAAAAAGGACAGGATGCTGCAGGCAGTTGAGTTTTGGGCAAGTTGCTGGGTTTCCTCTCACATTTTCCTCTACCTCTGCTATATTCTTGTTTTCGAAGGAGGCTGCACCACGTTTTGTTTAGTTGCACCATGAGCAGTGATCCTCGCCGAGCTTCTCCCAGGATTCAAAGTCAATATCAAAATTCCTAAGTGAAGTGTCCTTCAGACTATCCATCAGGGTAGCACTTCTTTTGACTGCAATGAGAGCGCAGCCCAGACTCAAGCTCCCCATAAAAGATTAGCTTTGGTAATCAAGTGTCAGCAGTCTGGCTACCAGTTGTGACTGCCTCAATACGGTGGGGATGCTTGGCACTTCAGTGTCTTTTATTTTCCCCTGCATCTTGTGGTGAGCCCCTCAGTGTCTGGTATTTTCTCCTGCCATCTGATCTTCAGTAGTTTCGGAAGGCAGCTCAAGTGAAAATGGTTGAGCTTCTTGGAATGATGCTGGTACACAGTCCAAGTCTCATGCATGGAGCAGAGTGGACAGGACTTTCACTCTATAGACTTTCAGTTTGGTTGGCAGACTTACTCATCTTCCTTCCCAGGCTGATGTTTGAAGTCTGCCGAAGGCTACACTTGCTTTGGCAATTCTTGCATTTGTTGGAATAGGCACAGAATGGCAAGTGGCCCTTTTTCATTCTACACTTACATTAGCTGTTTCTAAATAAAGAGATCTTTCAAGATTATGAAGAGCATTGGCAAAGTTCATAAAGTCCCTTTGCTCACCATGAATAAGGGTTCAAATATCAGGGGGCAAAAATTAAATATTAGTCAATTAGAAGCTAGTGAAGAGGGCATTCAATAGAGTACATATCTTCACCATGCTGTGTTAATTTGATGTTATTACAATTACACATATCTTCTTTGAAGCTTTTCCCTGTCTGGTTGATGTTCTATAACTGCAAAGCTGGAAAAAAACATCATTTTATTCAGAGCTTCCATCTCACTGAGGAGCTCCAAGCCAATCCACATCCAACAACCTGCTCTGAAAACTCTGCCCACATTTTGACAGCTTTGGCAAATTCTATCACAGCAGTTGAGACAACCCACAACATTCTAAAACCATCAACAACATTCTGAATAAAACAACCTACAACATTCCAAAAAAAAGTCAATTCACCCCATTTCCCAATGTTGATAGATCCTTTAAACAGTTCCAGGATCTGGATCCAGCTCTGCCTTTTCACCAAGAACTAATCAATTCTTCCTTGGGCCATACTCTATCTGTGTACCAAGTTTCATTGAAATCCATCCATTTGTTTTTGGGGTATATTGTTTACAGACAAATAGACTAACAATTGGATGAAAAAATTACATCTGTCCACCTTCAGTGGCAGAAGTAAGAAAGAGGGAGGTCACAAAGAATAATAGATTAATGAAATAAGTTACAAATTACTTGGAAAGGCTTGAACTAATTAGCCAGAGTCAGCATGGATTTATGGATATATCTTTAATTCAAATTGTTCAGATAAAAAGAATACAGTGTTGTATGTATGGATTTTCAGAAGACATTTGATAAGATGCCACCGAGGAGAATGTTAATGGAAGCAGTAATAAGGTTATATATATAGATAGAAGACTAGGATTCAGAAAGCCAAGTAGGGTAAAAAGATATTTATTGATTGGCAGAATCTTCATAGTGATGTACCAAAGAAATCTGTGGAATCCTTTGTTTACTATTTATATAATGATTTGGAACAATATCAGAGGAACAATATCAGAGTTTGGTGATGATACCAGATTAGGGGCATGGTCAATTCAGGAAGAATGCGGGAGATTGCAATGGGCCATCAGACAGGCTGACAAATTAAGTATATAAATGGCAGATGCAGTTCAGTAAAAATAAGCATGAAATAATATATTTTTGGGAAAAGGCCAAGAAATGCAGTTGTAAACTAAACATTAATTGCCATGAACTTCCAAGGAAGATCCTCAGATTGTTTGCCATAACTTGGTCTGTCATTTTGCCGGAGTTTCTGTGCATATTCTGCTAATCTATGCCAGAAGTTTTCTCGACAAGTCTTAAGAGAACGGAAGAAGAGAGGTCTCATGAGATGAACCTTTAATGCAATCCTGAGAACCTACCTCTTTGGTCAATCTCTCCATGTCCTCATTTGTCCCTTATCTTTGTATCGTCCTCCCTCCCTACAATTCTTTGAAACACCTAAGCTCCTCCAATTTTGACTCTTGTGCATTTCTGACTTCCATCCCTCCACCATCGGTGGCTGTGCCTCCAACTGCTTCGGCCCTAAACTCTAGAATTCCCTCTTTAAACCCCTCTGCCTCTTTACTTCCCTTCTCTGAACAGCCTTTGAATATTTTACTATGTTAAAGGGGCCATACCAACACTTGTTGTTATTATTGTAGATACATTGACCCCAAAAATCAGCTGCCTAGCACTCGTAGCTTTGGTGCTACAAGTTCTGCTTTGGTTCAAACGTGGTGTCTAAGACACCTGCATAGAGTTCTGGATTTCTGATGTCGGCTGCACCGGATGCCACCTTGGGTAGGGAGTAAACGTAAATACAGGGAGATGCACCAGAGATATGCAGAGTAAGCAGATCATGACATGAATCACTATGCAATGCTGATTTGCTGCCAGCTCTGCTATTTTGGAGCTCAGCTCTCCAGTTAATGTCTTCTCTTAATCTTGCACAACTGAACAGGCATTCAGCAGCAAGAAGGATGCTCCACCAGTACTATTTAAAAGAGCCATCAACTGCTTTCCGGTTAATTCCTGATTGATTTCTACTGGCTGTTGCTCAGTTTTTAGAAGGCCTTGATGATTGTGCTGCTATTGTTTACAGGTTCTGAAGGACTTTGTCCTGACATCAAGCATTCTGTGCCAACCACCTATTAGCAATTATGGGTGCAGTAGTTTCCATCCCTCTTGGCCTACAGTACGTCATCCCCTCATGTTTAGGGAGCAATTCTCTGACATCAGCCTGGTCTATGCTGTGCTCACCAGGTTGCGTGCCTGAATCTATGTGAAAACAGATAAACACTAAGGTGGGAGTATCCGTGCTGGTGGAGGGTGTGGGGGAACAAGGTAATGGTGCACCCTCTGAGGCTACCTCCTCCTCCTCAGAGGTGGCCCACTGGCTTCCCTGTGTCTCCAGGAGTCTTTTACGGCATGACACTAACCTGCTTGAAATAGATTGAAGCCTTATGTGCTTCCCATTGTGTCATTCCAACTATCCCTGCTGTGGAGCCCTGTGTGTCAAGTGGTGGACAAATGACCACCATGCTTCATTGTGCTATATGCACTCTTGTCCCTTCTGCACTCACCTTTTGCGTTGACACTCCTGCTTCGCCATCAGCAGTGGAGTGGCCACCCTGCTGTCCTGCTGCCTGCTCCTCCATGGGGATCAAGATGGACAGAAATGGCACCCCTCCACCTGTCTTGGTCTGATCCCTCATTTTATGGCCTGCCTTCTCCTACAAGCAGAAGGATGAACACTGGTAGCTTCTCCAGGGAGACAAGCAGCCCAGCTGTTTGTTTATGATGGGGGCACACGAATGCCTCCTGCATGCGGCCGCTCTTGGGGGGTCCTTGTGTGGGTCACAAATGACAGCCAGGCACCTCTCACTGAGATGCAGCCATGCCTCTGGCATGATATGCTGCATCCTGGCCCCATTGCCACCAACTGGGTGGTCATTCCTCTCCACTAAACTCACCCTCTCGTGTTGCCATAACAAGCCCCAAAGGGAAAAGAGGTATGAAGTCCTCACCTTGGCAGTCTGAATAAGGCACTGGATCCAAGTTCAAGGGGTGACCCCATGGCTGCTGGCCTCTGTCCAGGCTTGCCAGTTCTTGTCCTCCTGTCCCTGGGAGGAGAACCTCCCACCTTGGAGCCTGGAGGAGAGCCTGCAAGTAGGCATCGCTGAACTGTCCGGCCACCCGAGGTCTTCCTTCTACTGCAGGTTTCCTTTACATTTGCAGCTTTCCAGGCAGACAGGCAGTATTCCTTAAATGCAAGGTTGGTAGTCCTTTAAATACGATGCCAACAGCCTGCTGCAGCATCACCTGATGCAATCTCCGCTGCCTCTCATGCCTTCACATTGTTAATGGTTAGTCCCCCCTCCGCTGCTAATTGGCCGGCTGCCAGAAGATTGCGTACAGCTGGCCACCTCCCACCCAAACGGATATGGGGTCTGCTTCTGCTCTCAATGCCGCACCTGTGGTCTTGCTGCAATATTCAGCTCAGTTTGTCAATCATCTGCACTTCACTAAGGTGCTGCTCACTGAAATCTGCCACATGCTACAGCTATAACGATGGCCTTAGAGCAGGATAAGGGCACACTGATGTCCACGGCTATAATGGCTGTAATTAGAGTTTAGAATGATGCAATGTAAAAGGTGGCCTTTCATCCCCTTGTGTCTTCTTAGCTCTATTAAAATATTAAAGCAATTTGTCCCATTTCCGCTGCCCTTTCCCCATAGTCTTGCAATATTTTCCCCTTCAAATATTTATCCCTTTGAAAGTTATTTTTGAACCTGGTTTCACCACTTTGCAGGCAACGCATTCCAGATTTTTAACAGCTCACTTTAAAAGCAAATTTTTCTCATCTCACCTCTGGTTCTTTTGCCAATTACCTTAAATCTGTGTGCTCTGGTTACTGACTATTCTGTCATGGAAACAGATTCATTATTCACTCTCTCATAGGTTTAATACCTCTATTAAATCCCCCTTTAATTTTTCTACTCTAAGGAGAACAACCCTAACTCCCTCTAGCGTCAAGTCTATCATCCCAGTTGCCATTTTAGTAGCTGTCCTCTGCATTGACTCTTAAGATCTTTACATAATTCCAAAGGTGTTGTGACTAGAATTGGGCACAAAACTCCAGCCAGGGCCTAACTGCTCATTTATAAAGGTTTCACATACTTTTGTACTTATGCCTCTCTTTGTAACGCTTAGGATATTATATGCTTTTCTTTTGAATAGCCTGCTCAACTAGCGTTGTCTTCAATGACTTGTGTATGTACAGCCACAGGTTTGTCTTTCCCTGCACACCTTTAAAACTGTACCATTCAGTTAATATTGCCCCAACTCATTCTTCTGACCAAAATATTTCACTTCACATCACTTTGCATTGCGTTTCATCTGCCTGTCTCAGCTCATTGTACCAGTTTGTCTATGCCTTCCTAAATATTCAATATAGCAATATTCCACCTTGCTGTTTGCCAAAATCTTGAGTATTGTCTCATCTGCAAATTTTGAAATTATTCAACTTACCCAAGTCCAGGTCATTAATATAAATATCAAAAAGTCGAATATAAAAGGATAATTGAAAATTTCAAAACCAAAATCAATCGATTTTTTGTTAGGTAAATAATAAGGGATATGGAACCAAGATGGAAAAATGAAGTTAAGGCATAGACCATGTTCTACCTGAATAGTGACACTGGCTCAAGGAGCTGGAAGGCCCATTCTTTTTCCAATATTCCCAAATCTGGTGAAATGACTGTCTTCTTGACCTCAATAGGTTTGTTGAAATAAGCACCAATATGGAAGTAATAAAACTATTCAAATAGCTTCAGTAAAATGAAAGTAGAGCAAAGTGAAAAAACTCCTGCCATTCAGTGATCCATCCACCCCTCCAGGTCCCATTCGTGAGCCAGGCTGGCTGTTTAGTTATTAACAATGCCATGGAGTACCAGTGGCCCACCTGGTTCAGGCACTGGATTAGAAGCCATCATGCAGAGTTCACTAGTCTGAGCATCCAGTGTCAGTGCATTATCTTGGAGCCACCTCAATTCCCGAGACCTGATTAACTCTCCCTCCCAGAAAGGATAGCCACCAGTTGGCTGTCAGACAACTGATAAATGCAGTTTCAAGCCCTTGATAGGTGGACAGCAGACATGGGCATGGTGAGCTTGACACGATGCGTGATTGCATTACCACCATCCTTCTGTTCACAACATTAACATGTCCCCTTGAATGATAGTTCCACAAGTTGGGAGTGCAGAGCTTCAACAACATCTGCACGCTTATCTATGTGTAGCAATAAACTGGGTTTGCGTGGTATCAGTATGAGCTTCCAAACATAGGGTGGTTTCAGCTTGTGCTGCAAAGCAGGTTGCTCAGCTATCAGATGCTGCCCCTGTGGATGGGTCTGCAAGCACTCTCATGGAATTGACCACCACTTGCATAGTGGAGAGGATAGGACTCCATTCTCTGTGCAAAGCCCTGTGCCAAGTTAGTATTGGGTTCCTCCATGCTCTTTGACATTAAACGCAGGCTTTCTGGCAGGCTTCCTAATGCACTAAGCATTTCAGTATGCATACACATCAGACTTCTTCTATATGCCACTCATCTGAGTCCTCTGCAGGAGAATATGTGTGCAGTCTTACCTACTGGCGCTACACTTGTCCGCTGCCCCAGATGCAGGCCACTTGTGCCTGGTGAGTCACCATAGGCAGATCCCACCTCTAAGCTACTCTCTAAAATATGTACAATGTCAGTATCTGAGTGATGGCTGCGAACATGAAAGTTATTCTTCATCACTGTCTTCCTGCTCTTGCACCTTCGTATCACCACTGCCAAGCTGCAGTTGGGTATCTCAAAAGGGAGAGGTCCAAGGGTAGTGTTACAGTGAAGGAGGGTGGGGGGGCTGGTTGGGTGGGGGGGGTGGTGGCTAGCAGGATGGAAATTAAGAGGTTCATGCTTATACCACCTGAAGTCTGTAAATCAGAAAAGACTGTGGGATAAGGGGAAAGTGGGATGTGAGAAGGAGGATTAGGGATGAGCATACCGTCTTCTTTGAAGGTTCAGCACTGCATGTTGGCCACCTTCTTCTGCAAAAGAGAGGGAAGTTAATCAGTGAATGTGGTGTGATTTATTTGGATAATGTGGTTGTCATGATTGAATATCTAACATTGTGTACAAGATGTGAAAATGTGGATGTGAGGCTTGCAGCGGTTCTAAGCCGTATGATGGTGAGTGAAACTATGAATGTTAGGCGTGAGTCATGAGCGTCAGAGATTGTTGGTATGTGAGCGATGGGGATGTGATGAATTGAGCAGTTTCTGGGACTAGGGGTTTAGTTGGTTGAATGTTGCATTTGAGGATGCATTCACTGACCTTGATCGCTTGTGTGAGGTCATTGAACTACAACTCTGCATCTAGCTCTTCAGGCTAGACTGCTTGCACAGACTGCAGTGGCTATCTGCTCCCACTGCATTTGCAATGTCTGTCTGTGGATAGAGACCATCTCTCCACCTGTCGCACCAGGGTCTCCAGTGCAGCATCAGAGGCATGGTGCATTCTCTTTCCCCTGTTGCACTATTGCAGGTCAGACATGCTTTCCTTAGCCACTTGCAGCTATTCCAGCCAGAATGCACCTCCCATTTCAGAGATGCAGCCTGGCTGTAAGTAGTGTAGGCTAGCTTTCTTTAAATGATGCTAGCCTTGTACAAACTCTGCCCCTGCTGAAGTATGCAGCTACTCAATGGTACACTTAGCACTGGGCTGCATACTACAATCATTAAGTAGGCAGCACAAAGTTTGTGTGATGACTGCATCAGAAGCAATGGGCACGGTTAAAAGTTTTATTTTAAAAGTGGTGGTTCTGATAGATAAAATCATAAAAAGACCACATGAGATTCCGGACTTAACATATAGGGGCATTGAATATAATAATAAGGATATGATGTTAAATTTATATAAGATGATGTTTTAGGCCACAATTTGTATATTACATATACATTATATATGCAGGTCTCATCTTACTGGTGACACCAGTTTGGAATGTTTTTCCCTTATAAAACCATTAGCTCTTCATTATGATATAATTTCCATGAAATATATTTTAAAATATTTCCTAGTTAGTGGTGGTCTCATGTGGCATAATCAGTAATGTAGCCTGTTTCACAATTTGTATTCTTATTTTCTTGCCATTATGAGACATGCAATGGAGTAACTACTTGTCTTGGAATTTAACAATCAATCATCCACATGAAAGCAGAATTACTAACGAGTTATATCCTCAAAACCAAATTTCATCAACTTGACAACTTCAAATTATTGTCTTCACAATTGTTTACCTTTCTTGGGCCTAGAAATCTGCTTTCAACAGGAAATATAGCGTCAAAACATTGTGCTTTAAACTTGATGCTTATCTGGAAGGAAATGATTGTACACATTTTAAAGTTCTTGAGTGAGTCAAAAAACAGATTTAATTTTGTCTTATTCTGTCTTCTGTATGTTTTTGGGCTTTGTATTTTTGTGGCTGTTATATGCATGTTTTGAAAAGGAGGTATGCAGGCTCTTCTGGAATGTAAACATTACAATGAAATAAATATTGTACAATCTAATCATTTTTTCTAAATGTCCTGTTTACAAGGAGGAAGTCTTGATGTGCTCTAGATGGTACTGAGCTATTTTCAGTTTGCTTTACCAGGGTATGGATAATGAAGAGCTAATGGTTTTATAAGGGAAAAACATTTCAAACTGGTGTCACCAGCAAGACGAGACCTGCATATGTAATATACAAATTGTGGCCTAAAACATCATCTTATATAAATTTAACATCATATCCTTATTATTATATTCATTGCCCCTATATATGATGCCCAGAATCTCATGTGGTTAGTGTTGAGTTATATAATGGCATGGGCCCAGTAAATCACAGTACGCATTCTCTTTCAGTAGACTGCTACCATTTAGTAAAATTCTACTTTTGAGGTCACATAAAATTGTCTTCAACTTTTTCACATTAGTGTTTTGGTATGTTTTATTATTGTTTAACTGTGGTGTTTAATTTGAAAGGTGTGTATTTTGAGGGAGGTAAGTTGTGTAGATTTTCTAGCGCCAGGTGCAGCTTGTGCAACTTCTGCTCATGTTGCATGTTGAGGATTTAGTATTCAGTTTGCAGTTTGGTGGGTATATTTAATTTAAATGGCCCTGCTCTACTTTCTGAGGTGTGCATATAGATATGTTTAATTTAAATGTGCTGTGATTTACCATTTGACATCCCATCTGATCAGCTTCATCATTCTACTGTGGAAAAGTTATGAACTGTTTTAAATTGGTCAAATATAAGTAGAACTGGGTTAAAAAACAAGCAATGTGCATTTTTGGGTTTCTCCTGTGTGGATTTATGTGAAGCTTTTTCTCCTTGATTGGACTTGAAAGGAACGCAATATTAATTAATTTTCAAAGTAACTAAAACGTACAGCTAGAAAATCACAATGAAAAACAGACTAAACATCCCCAAAAATGTGGCGGTTATTGTTTTAACGAAATGACTAAAATTAAAATAGCTAGTTCAAGCTTACAGTGGTCAACTATAAAACCATCAGTCTATATTCATTTTATTTTCTTACTGGATAATGTTACCTCTTACTGGATAATATTACACACAGAGGAGGTGGTAATATGCTGGTATTATCACTGGACTAGTATCCCAGAGACCCAGGGAAATGCTCTGGGGACCCAGGTTTGCATCCCACTATGGCAGATGGTGAAATTTGAATTCAATAAAAATCTGGAATTAAAATTCTGACGATGACCACAAAGCTATTGCCGATTGTTGTAAAAACCCATCTGGTTCAATAATATCCTTGAAGGAAGGAAATCTGCTGGCCTACATGTGGCTCCAGCCCTACAGCAATGTGGTTGACTCTTAACTGCCCTCTGAACAAGTTGGTGCAATTAGGGATGGACAATAAATGCTGGCCTAGCCAGCAATGCCCACATCCCATGAACAAATAAAAAAAAGCTTCCTTAGTCTAAATAATACAACTGATTGGCGCTGATGCAATAAGTTGAAAAGAATATTCATATTTATTACTGGAAGGCCCCAAATGAAGTTATTTAGGATGCTGTGAATGAGACTGTCACCTTAGTGCCAAAATATCTAGGAAACATCCTGAAGTAATTGTTGGTGATTCTGAGGGATTGGATATGGATTATCATAAGGACAAGCTGTGTGCCTAGACACAATTGGTTAACACATGAACTTCCATACGAGAAAGGTCAGGATTCAATACCTATAGCTATATGGTGGAGGATTTTATGAAGAATTATAAGACCTAATTTTGTGAGAAATTAGTAGGAAGCATGGGGCCTTGCAGGTAAATTGATGTGCATCAGAAAATAGGTGTGTTCTCACCATATCTGATTTTGCTGATAGATGATTGGATAATTTGGGGAGGGAAGTTGAAAGTTCTTTTCCTGACTTTTTTTGGGCAGCACGATTTATTGTGCCACACTTGCATTTACAATGGCAAATTATTCACAACACAAGTAGCAGTTAAGAAGGTTGGAAAGATTAAAATTATTGTATCAGATTCTAATGTGTTTTATGATCTGGATGAGGGGGACCTCTTCCTGTTGGAACATCACTTACAGGTGCAAAGATGCCTGACATATTTTATGTGCTTCTGTCACTAACCTAGGGTGTAATCTGTATTAATAGACCTTAGCAGTCCTAAATGGGAGAAACTAAAGTGACTTGGAACCATTACTTAGATTCATTACAGCACAGAAGCAGGCTATTTGGCCCATCAGGTCCATGTTTAGGCTCTTTGTTGCTTCCAACTTACTGTAAACTCATATCCAAATTATACCATTTACTGTTGTCTGACTTTACAGTGTGTGATAGTGCTTCCTGTTGCTGTCAAGATCATTATGGCAGGAAGTTTCTGCATAAGGGGATGCTTTTAAGCCACAGCACGTGACCTGTGGCACAGTCTCCTTATTTCTTGAGAAGAGCAAGTTTAATGCTTTAAAAAATGGCTTCAGTTGTGGCCCAGTTGGAGGGCAATAAAAATCAACCACATAAGGAGTGTGACTAGAATCACATGGTGACCAGCCTAGACTCGGGTGGCAGGTTCCCTTCTCTGAGGGATCTTAGCTGGACCAGTTGGGGTTGCGACAAGCCAGTAACTTTCATGGTCATTATTTTAAATTCATATTCTCAACTTGCTTTGGTGAGATTTGAACTCAATTACCTCTGGGCTGGTCGTTTAACCACCAGGCTGCTGTACCTGTCATGCTTGCCAGAGGAAACAGCTACATCTCCTTCCCTGTGGAATACCAACTGGAGAAGACACAAAAATTTCACCAGTTGGCAAGCTTCTTAAGATTCCAGTGCATTATAGTTGGAACCCAAATGGCCAACAAGGCTTTTCAAGTCAGCACCATAAGCTATATGAACCCAGAGTTTGCAATCTGTTCAATGACTTTAGAAAAATGACTGCATAATTGTGGACCTGTGAAGACTTATTTTGTCATTAGGCATTCCTAGCAAGGAGCAATGCTTGCAGGTCCACAGCACTTGATATTGTATGGATTATGATAGCAAACTGATTTCCCAGCTTGTGTGGTTTCTTGCTGGTCAGCCTGATTATATATCAGGTTTATATAATCAGGCTGCTCTGCTGCCTGCCCTGAAGAAGAGTCACACGGACTCGAAACGTCAACTCTGATTCTCTCACCACAGATGTTGTCAGACCTGCTAGTTTTTCCAGCATTTTCTGTTTTTGTTATAGATTTCCAGCATCCACAGTATTTTATCTGACTCTAGAATGCTTTTACTGTGCAACAGGCCATAATCCCTGTATTTGTGGAAGAAGGAGGAACGTTGGGGAGTGTATTCTGCCAAGTTCCACTAACCCAGACAAGGATGATTCCACTCCAGCTTCCACCCTGCCTCATCCGCACGCCTTGCAATTTGGGCCCCTCTACGAGAAACCCAGCGAGAGGGTAGCTAGGTCAGCGGTTATTGTCAACAGACTGCCCCAGGTTGTACGCTTCCAGTTGCAGCCGGTGCGGATGAGGCCATTGTAACAGACAAGGCCTTCCAGAGAGGCTCCCAGGGGGATGTTTCATCTCGATTACCACCCAGATACTGTTGAGGGGAGGAATCTACCCTGATGTCTCTTTTAAACTAGAAATGATTTGTCACTGCAGGGAAATTAGCCTGTAGTAATTCTCCTTTTTTTTTTCTGTTCCTACAGGTTGCATGTATGAGAAAGGTCCCAGACATTTTTATGATGACACCTGTGTAGTTCCTGAAAAGTTTGACAGTAAGTGAATTTCTTTTTTTTTTTTACTCTACTATGTTATAAATAGGATTTAGAGCTTGGGATGAGCACAGACTCTTGAGTCAAATTGGTCTGCATTGGGACAAAATTCAAAAACCTAGGAAAATTGGGGTCTATTCAAGTACTCAGAGAGCCTGTCACATTGCAAGACATATTGGCCGGGATTTTCCAGCCCCGTCGCAGGTGGGACCCGCTGCAGGTGAGGCGGTGCTCCGGCTAGAAGTCCATTGACTTGTGGTGGGACTGGAAGATAGCGGTGGCAAGCAGGTGCGGAAAATCCTGCCCATTGGCTCAAGATGGCCCAAGTTTCTTTTTAGAGCAAGTAGTGGAAGTTTGGTGGGAAGTCAGGTTGATGTATGATAGTCTCCGCTAATCTTGCACTGCAATTATGGCTGTTAATCAGGATGCTCGTCTGAGGAAATTCCCAGAGATTTTGTCTGCTTATTCAGTGGTCCAGTATGCACAAGCGAACTGATTCCTTTCTGTATGAGGAGAGTGATCAGAGGGGATTTTGAAAATGACAATACTGTTGAGAGTGAATGGTTGACAGAAACTTTCATAATGGCAGTTTATTAGCAGCAGTTTGCAAGCTTGCATTTGTAAGATTTTAATAAATGGTACTGTGACACAAAAAATTATTTCCTTCTGAAAGCTTTGAGAAATTCCAGTAATAAACAACCCTTGCTTTGCTCTGTGAATACTTGAGGAAGTCTAGCAATCTGTCATCTGCAATTACAATTGAAGTAGTTTAATTCAGTACATATCATATGATTTTAAGAAATGAAAATTTATTTTCTGATGAAGTCCACAGCCACTGTCTGCTCAGCCACTTTCCTTGTTCTTCAATCCCCACTGCTGTATCATGCAAAAAATTAATTGTTCCAATGATAAACTCCCATTCTTAGAGATGACTTTTCTCAAAACACATCAATTGTTGAATTTTGATTTGTACTATCATTCAGAAATGCCAGATTATATTTTTCTCCTAAGTATAGCTGTCAGTGACAATGGGTTGAATTTTCCCGGCTCTGTGTCGATGGGTTTGAGGCGCTGGTGCCGGGAAAAGCAATGGGAAAATCCATTGGGACTGCTCCCCATGCTGTTCCACCTCCAGTTGACTTTCCCAGGGGTGAGCTGCCACAGGAATCGGCAGCCCATTCCACAGAGGTGGGCAGGCACCGAAACCAATGAAGGCCTCAATCAAAGGCCATTTTCCCCCAGCGCTGCAACTTTCCTGGCATCTCACGGCCCCCCCCTCCCCTTTCCCCCCATTGTGTCAGGAGCCTGGCAAAGCTGTGGAGGTGGCCCCTTGCCAGAAAGTTGGCGGGCCATGGGTGGCTGAAATAATTGACAGCATTAGGGGGTCACAGTACTCACGAGGGCTCAGGAACAACTGCAGACTCTCTTTTGGAGGGATCAACCCTTCATCCTGAGGCCCCTCATAATAATTTGTCATCTTTTTCACCATTAAAGCAGGAGGCTTCTTAGAATGCCCCCATTTTGAGATGCCCCAAGGGTCTCCCTCTTCACCAGCAGCACTCAAGTCTCCCAGTGGGACTGCTGTCAGAACAGTGCTACAAGCAATCCCATTGAGCCCCCAAATCCCTGGTCCTTCCCTGGCTGTCCTTAATTAATTGGCAAATGCAAAGGTGGCCATTGAGGAAGCTGCCTTACATAAAGCTGCTCCACTGGGCACATTGAGGCCATGTGCAGGTTTGGGACCTGCATATGGTCCCAATGTTGGCATCCCAATGTCTGTGGGAAAACTCAGCCCAATTATATTGCACTTTTAACATAATAAAATGCCTCCAGGTGTATCTTTGAGGCGTAAGGAAAAATGGAAGTCAAGCCAGCAAAAGATTTAGATGGTTGCATTAACAGCTAGATTTTAAGGATGAACTTAAAAGAGAAGAGAGCAATAGAGTGTTGGAGGGAGGTGGCTCCAGAGCAGGGGCTTTGATAACCAAAGATGCAGCTACCAGCTGTAAAGCAAAAGGAGAGGAAAATCAGCAAGGGATTTTGACAAGAGCCTTTCAGTGCTATGGGATGGAGAAAACCATATTGATGGAATTCAACTGGAGTTGCAGGCAAGTTAGGTGTGGATGTGGGAGGTAACAGTGCAGTGAGAGACTTAGAGTAGAAAGGGAGTTTGGACATTGGCAGTAGTTAATGAGAACAGGGATAATGATTTTTTTTTTAGGAATATATGATGTTGTCAGTTTTCAAAGAAAAGGGATGATGCTTGAGGAGAGGGAATTATTTACAATACTATTCCCAAAATTACAATCTTGCCCTGGCATCCTCCCCCTGTGGTAGAAACCTATTCTGGCACGAAATACTTTTGAAAATATGTTGTTTTGGGAATAAAATAGTGCGCAAGAGTTTTTGGCTCCTTTTACAGGTCCTCCATAAATGTAGACACTATGTACAGGGTATCCATATATGATTATAAACTGTCTGGAAACATATTGTAAAAATCCATCCACCTTTCACTCCTAGCATTTCTCAAAGAGTTCCAATTGAAAGCATCACACATGCAAAATATATGTGACACTTGCAATCAATTGGCTCAAACATCATCTTCATAAAACAGCAACAGATCTCAAAAGCTTACCAGTGATGAGCAGCATCTTTTTAGGAAACATGGCATCTCAAAATTTGTCTATTCACAGAACTTCCACATAGGGAATAATTGAGCAGGCATAAATAAGAACTTGTATCTCTGTTTGGGGGTTCGTCCATTCTCACTCTGGGATTTCTGTGGATCTTCTTCAATATTTATGAAGATAAATGACTGAAAATCCTGAAGAAATAATGGTACAACTTTCTGCTCTGGTCAGTTAGACATTTAAAGGGACAAGTAAAATTAAACCTAGCTCTACTGTAGCAAACAAGAGCTTTCCTGAAGGTGGTCCTTTAATGCCTATAGAAGAGCCTATCAAACCATAGGTACTCCACTACTTTTGTTATAGCTCACAACCTAATGCTCAAGTCTTCTGAAACACCATGGAGATTAATTTCAACTTTGTTATCTGGGCAGAACAGATTGCTTACATGTTATAAAACTCAACTGTTTTATCTGATGGAAATTGGATGTGTTTTATAATGAATGCGTGATCCCCTCCGCCACATTACCAGCTAGGCAGCTAAGCTGAAAATGAGCCCCCAAATCTTTGGCCAGAATTTTCCCATTGGCGAGTTGGGAAACCCACACGTCATTGAGGCCATTGACAGGATAATTAAGATAATTAAAGATCCTGCCCGTCCAATCTTGAGGCTGGCGGGCAGACAAGGTGCCCCAGCGGGCTTCTGATAATACATGAAACCTCATCCAATGGCGGGATGAGGTTTCATGTCTGTTTTTAAAAACTTTAATTAAGTTTCTGTGCTTTTTATTAATATGTCCCATCTCGTGTGACATTGGCACATGAGGGGGACATGTTAATAATTTTTTATTTTTTCTATTTTTAAAGTATTTTAGGCTGTCAGTAATCTCCCTGAGACAGCACTTAGTCTCAGGGAGCGTGCAAAGGAGTGATTTGGATGATGATGATTTTCTTTCTTATTTAGGCATTTGCATACATCTAGAATTGCGGCAGACTGTTTAATAACATGGCTTGCCTCTGTAAATAATTCTCTTTGTCAATACAGCTGTTTAACAGTATGACTTTTTAGCATAGATGAGATTATATATAGGTCTACTGAACTGACATGAGACCTGGTGAAATCTTGCATAGAATTCAATGACAATAAGAAGGAAGTAATGCAGAAAATGTTGAAAATATGCTTCAGCACATCAGACCAGGCAGCATCTGAAGAGAAATAAAGGGTTACTGATGTTTTGGGTATGTAGTCCTTCATGAAATAGAGGCATTTTACCAAATAATGGCCTCAATATTAACCCCCTCACAAAGGCCTCAAGAGGGTCATGAGACTGTTAAGTACTTAAATATAGGGAAAGCCCCCCCCAGTCTGCCATTCACACAACCACTGCTGATAACAACAACAACTTGTATTAATATAGCCTTTAACATAGTCAAACGCCCAAGATGCTTGATACCATGGCAATGCCATGGCATACAAGGCTATGGGCCTAGTGCTGGAAAATGAGATTGGAATATTTAGATACTTGTTTGATTGGCGCAGACTCGATGGGCCGAAGGGCCTTTTTCTATGCTGTAGACCTCTATGACTCTAAGGCGACCATGGAAAGGTGCGACACTTCATTAGCATATTTAAATCAGGTTCCCACAGTTCCATTAGGAGCCCAATTTCAAATTCATGACTGCCGTGCAGGTTTCCAATGGCTCAGGAAACTCAGTAGAGGTGGAAGATGCAAGCTCCACAGAGTAAGTGCCTTTTACGGCATTCCTTTTAGGCCAGGATGAGCAGGTCTTCAGCCTACGACTTGTCAATTAGTGACTGTCCCCAGTCCCATTTGTTAACTTTTCCCACACTCCCCTGGCTCTGATCAGTAATCATTTCCCCATCTCCTGATCACCAGGAATTGTCCCCAAAGGTCCCTCTGGCTGTAGCCTCCTGCTGCCCATGATCTTTCATGCCCATCGACCAGTCTGACAAATTGCCTGACAGCCAGGCAGGAACCAACAGAAGACAAGGGCCTGCCATTAAGTTTGACAGGACCTCGCCAGGTTTTTGCCTGCTTTTGGCCTCGCTGGTCCCCCTCCCCACAATTATCAGGGCCCTTGAGTAACTGGATTGAATGACCTACAAGCTGCTTACTAGGAGACCTTTTCATGTTTCTATATTACCTCAGTGAAGATCTTTTCTAACATCAAAGAGTTTTTTCTTTTTATTTTGCAATAAAAGGGGAAATGTTTGACCAGCAGTGCACTATATCCAAGATATGAAATGGATAAGGTTACAGTTTGGATTATGGAGTCAATCAAGGAAATTTACCTGTTCAAGTGAGAATGGGTAGAAATTGTTGGGAGCATGCTCGCATCCTATATTCAAATTTGCTTCTATTTTGCAGTATAGAGCTAAGCCCCACTTGATTCTGTATCCTCATGATGATCTAAAATGAAGTACGGCAAGCTTGCACTCAACAACTGGGGCAAAATTTTCTGCCTGTCAGGCGGGTGGGCCCGACCCACTCTCCGGCGGGCGGGGAGCCGATCCCCGCCATTTTACGTGGGCAGGCCAATTAAGGCCCGCCCAGCGTGACGTCCGGTGGGAAGCGCTATGCGCTTCCTGTGCAGGCGGGGGGGATTCCCCAAAAGCGAGAGTGCGCTCTTTCGCGCATGCGCATGAAAGAGTGCACATCTTCCTGAGGCAAAGTGCTGTCTCAGGGAGATTGCTTACACTTTTAAAAAGATTAAAAATACAAAAAAAGATCCTTTACACTTCCCCTTCATGTGACAATGGCCACATGAGATGGGACATGTTCATAAATTACAGTAAAACTTTATTAAACTGTTTAAAACCCTGCATGAAACCTCAACCCACTGATGGATGGAGTTTTCATGTTTGTTCTATTGCCCGCCGGGGCTCCTGACCTGCCCACTAATCTTAAGGTTGGATGGGCAGGTCCTTTAATTGCTTAAATGATCCTGTCAATAGCCTCAATTGGCTATTGACAGGTCAGCGGGCCCACAAATGATTTTACCGCGCTCCCGCCTTCCTGAAAATTTAAATGGGGAGGGATGATGTTGGGGGCTCCTCCCAACATCATCCCGCGTCATTTTACACGTTGGCGAGCAGGTCCTGCTCCCTGCTCGTCGACGGCAAAATTCTGCCCCTGGGCAACATGGATAGCGACACGTAAACACTTAATGCAATCAGCTGAAATTTCTCTTTCTCTAATTTTGCACTCAAAAGTTATCTGCTAACTTAGCAGAGTGGGAAATTTCAGATGATTGCCTTCAATTAAGCATTTACATATCACAATTTCATGGCTTAACTTCAGTGCCTCAGGTCTTGGAATAAACCCCAGTTTAGTGACAAAAGATGCCTTTGTTTTTTGTATAAACTCTCCAGTGTTGTGTCGAAAATGTGGTGCCTGATACAAACAAGCATTATTGTGGCAAATTGTGAATATTGTGAATGCGTGCAGACCTGCGGGTTATCTTTCAGTCTTCCATTCTCAGCATGGAATCTCCATAATCAGGATTTGGGAGCTATAGTGAACCAGCCCCATCTCCATGACTGCCCTGGCTACCAGAGGGACTCAGTATTGGGAAGAAATCCTTGCAAAAATACCCCAAACCTGCACCATCTGTGGTATAATAAATCTTCGGCTATAGTACAATGAACAACGTGATTCCAAAATGAAATTTGTAGGCTTTTTTTTATTTGTTCATGGAATGTGGGGATCGCTGGTTAGGCCAGCATTTATTGCCCATCCCTAATTGCCTTTGAGCAGGTGGTGGTGAGCTGCCTTCTTGAACGGGAGGGAGTTTCTGGGTTTTGACCCAGCAACAGTGAAGGAATGGCGATATATGTCCAAGTCAGGATGGTGTGTGGTCTGGAGGGGAACTTGCAGATGTTGGTGTTTCCTTGTATCTACTATCTGTATCCTCCTCAGTGGTAGAGGTTTTAGGTTTGGAAGACACTTTCAAAGGAGCTTTGGTGAGTTGCTGCAGTGCATCCTGTAGATGATACACTCTGCTGCTACTTTGTGTGGGTGGAGGAGGGCGTGGCTGTTGAAGGCAGAGGATGGGGTGCCAGTCAAGCGGACTGCTTTGTCCTGAATGGTACTGAGCTTGTTTTGTGTTGTTGGAGCTGCACTCATCCGGGCAAATGGAGATTATTCCATCACGCTCCTGACTTGAGACTTACAGATAGTAGACAAGCTTAGGGAAGTCATGGGTGAATTACTCTTTGCAGGATTCCCAGCCTCTGACCTTCTCTTGTAGCCACAGTATTTATGCAGCTGGTCAGGTTCAGTTTCTGGTCAATGGTAACCCCCCCCACCAGGATGTTGATAGTGGAGGATTCAGCGATTGTAATGCCATTGAATGCCAAGAGGTGATGGTTAGATTCCCTTTTGTTAGAGACGATCATTGCCTGGCATTTGTATGGCACAAATGTTACCTGCCACTTATCAGCCCAAGGCTGAATTTTATCCAGGTATTGCTGTATTTGGCCACAAACTGCTTCAGTGTCTGAGGAGTCACAAATGGTGCTAAACATTTTGCAACCATCAGCAAACACCTCCAATTCTGACTTTATGATTGAGGGCATGTCATTGATGAAGCAATTGAAGACGGTTGGGCCGAGGACACTATCCTGAGGAACACCTGCAGTGATGTCCTGGAACTGAGATGACTGACCTCCAATAACCACAACGTCCTCCTTTGCGCTAGGCATGACTCCAACCGGTGGAAAGTGTTCCCCCTGATTCCCATTGATTCCAGTTTTGCTAGGGCTCCTTGATTCCACACTCGGTCAAATGCTGCCTTAATGTCAAGGGCAGTCACTCTCACCTCACTTCTGGAGTTCAGCTCTGTTGTCCATGTTTGAACCAAGGCTGTATTGAGGTCAGGAGCTGAATGGCCCTGGCGGAACCCAAACTGAGTGTCGGTGAACAGATTATTGCTGAGTAAGTGCCACTTGGTCATACCGTCAACGACACCTTTCATCTCTTTACTGATGATCAAGGGTAGACTGATGTGACTGTAATTGGCCTGGTTAAATTTATCCTGCTTTTTGTGAGTTGAGGTTGTGATGATGCCATGATCTTACAACAAACTGTCCCAGACAATATTGATGCAACTGGCTGCAGTCAGCAGATTTGTACATAAAAAAGATATATATGATCTATTTTATCATCTGGCTGAGGTCACAAATATTTAGCTACCACTTCCTGATAGATTTGCTCTCAGCGCCAAGAATATGTCCATTGAAATAAATGGTGGTAAATAGACTTTTCTTGGAAGTTGATGGTTAATGGGCATTTTGAAACCCTTGAGAATTTTGGCTAGTATTGTGCATGTGCATGTGCACGCATGTGTGTGTGTCCAAACATCTTTCTATGTTTACTTTTGGTGTCACTTTTTAATCCATTTTTGCTATCAAACATTCTGAAATTAGGGATGGTGTTACAGGAGTTAGATGCAGAGTAAAGCTCTTGTTAGATATTTCTTGCAGTGCTCTTTAATCCTGTCCCACTCCATCATTTTCTGTTCCCTATTGTCAGCCACCATAAGCCTTTTCCAATTCAGATTGTTAATCCAGCATAGAAGTATGGGCAATTTTACAGTGTACGTATGCATCTAATATAAAGTCTGCAGGATGTTCAGACCCTCCAAATTCATTTCACTTAGCATTGCTGCAGCTGTTAGAGAGATGCTTTCACCTCGTAAGTTTTGAAACCAAAAGCCAAGAGGAGCAGTGACATTATGCAGCAACTTGCATTTACATAGCACTGTTAACCTACTAAACCATTCCAAGACACTTCACAGGAGCATTAACAAACAAAATTTGAAAACAAGCCACATTGTAGGACAGGTGACCAAAAGCTTGGTTAAAACTGTAGATTTTAAGCAGCATTTTAAAGGAGGGGAGAGGCAAAAAGTGTTAAAGAAGGACTTCCAGAGCTGAGGGCCTAGACAGCTGAAGGCATGGTGGTCAATGGGGTGGTGACAGTCACAGATGTGCAAGAGGCTAGAATTGGAGGAGTGCAGAAATCACACAGGGTTGTTAAGCTGGAGGAGACTACAGAGATAGAAAGGACGAGGTCATGGATGGATTTGAAATCAAGAATGAGAATTTTAAAATCGAGGGGTTGTTGCACTGAGAGCCAGTGAAGGCCAGCAAGCACAGGAGTGACGGCTGAGCTGTTCTTGATGTGAGTTAGGACACATCCTGCAGAGTTTTAGATGAGTTGAAGTGTATGGAGCATGCAAGGTAGGAGGCTGGCCAGGGTAGCTAGGTTTGACAATTTCAATCCAGATTGAGATCCAGTGCTGATTTCTGACAAATACGAAACTTTACCTGGTTCATATTGTTAATGCAACAAGGTGGCTTCTGTTTCCACAGGTGACATCAAACAGGAGCCAGGCGTATATCGGGAAGGACCGACTTACCAGCGCAGAGGCTCTCTCCAGCTTTGGCAATTTCTAGTGGCTCTGCTGGATGATCCAGCAAACTCGCACTTTATTGCATGGACGGGCCGCGGCATGGAGTTCAAACTCATTGAGCCAGAGGAGGTGGGTCTCCACTGTTAGCATAACTGTAGTAAAAAGAAACAGGGCACCTAATCAGCAAGGGGAGGTTGGGGATTGAGGGAGTGTTGAAATATGGTGGTCAAGGCTCGTTTATAATAATTCAAAGTCAGAAAATTAGCCCTGCACTTCTAATCACAAATGAAAAAATTGAATTATGGAATTGAGACTTGAGCACTTTACCTAGGTTGGCACTACAGAGCAGGACTGAGGGAGTACTAAATAAAAACAAAAAAACTGCGGATGCTGGAAATCCAAAACAAAAACAGAATTACCTGGAAAAACTCAGCAGGTCTGGCAGCATCGGCGGAGAAGAAAAGAGTTGACGTTTCGAGTCCTCATGACCCTTCGACAGGCTGTCGAAGGGTCATGAGGACTCGAAACGTCAACTCTTTTCTTCTCCGCCGATGCTGCCAGACCTGCTGAGTTTTTCCAGGTAATTCTGTTTTTGTTCTGAGGGAGTACTATGCTGTTAGAGGTGCCACCTTTCAGCTGAGAAATTAAACTGATGCCCTGCCTGCCCTCTCTTGTGAACTTAAAGTACTCTTTCACCAACATTTAGCCCTCAAGTAAGTTCACTAAAAAGAGTACTAGAAATTGTTATCAGCCCATTTTCGAGAACAAAATATTAGGTCTGCTCCTAACACAAGCCATGGCCTGAGACTCATCCAAAGTTGGGCCTTGGGCTTCATCGTAAAATAATTGTGAGTAGTAGCAGATCCCTATCACTAATAGAGGCAACCTACCTGCTACTGACTTTCCAACTTGGGCTGACTGCAATGCTGGCAGCGGCCTTCAGTTACGTCCTCGGAACAGGGAGGGGAAGAGGTAGGAGAACAGAAAGGGGGCCGGTAGAACTTAATTTTTAGCTCATTATCTGGCTAATTATATTATTGCTGTTTGTGGGAGCTTGCTGTGCAGATTGGCTGCCACAATTTCTACATTATAACGTTATTCCACTTTAGTACGTTATTACTTGTGAAACACTTGACATCCTGACATTGTGAAAGTCAGTATATAAATGCAGGTTGGTTTGGAGAGTAAACACCACAACCATTTGTTATAAGTTACCCCCCTAACATTTCTGTGGCAGATTTAATTTATCTTCCAAAGGGTCTGTTTTTAAAATTTGTTGTCAGGATATGTGTGATATTTATTGCCCATTTCTAGTTGCCCTGTGGTAGCGATTTTGGCCTTCTTGAACCACTGCTATCCTTAAGGTTAAAGTGTACCCACAGTAGTGTTACATAGAGAATCCAGAATACTAACTAACCCAGTGACAATGAAGGAATAGCAGCCCATGTCTAAATCAGGTAGGTGACTTGAAGGTGATGGTGCTCCCGTGATATTGCTGCCCTTGCCTTCTCAGTAATAGAAATCACTGGCTTCGACGTATTGTCAAAATAACCTTTGTGATTTGCTGCAGTGTTTCCTGTAGAAATTGTATACTGTGAGCACAGAGGGCTAGTGGTAGAGGGCGGGAGGGTGGTGGGGGGTGTTGATTTTGAACTCAGTGGTCAATCAAGCAGATTGCATTGTCCTGGATAACCACAGAATTGTTACAGCGAAAAAGGAGGCCATTTGGCCCATCATGTCTGCACTGGGTCTCCAAATGAGCATTATGACTTAGCACCATTCTCCTGCAGGCTCGCAGTGTGGCACATTTGCGTGTGCTGGAAGCTACATAGAATAATACACAGGCCCTGTTCTTTGAAGCCAGAAAGAACATGTACATACATTACGCCTGTTTCAGTTAAACGAAACAAGTGACATCAATTCGCTGTCTTATTCCTCAGGGCAATGCCTTGACCAATCAGGGTCAAGCTGCCTGGGTTAAATCTCAAATAATGCTTGGCAGGTAACAGTCAATCACATCACTGGTGCATTCTCCATGGCAATGCCACTTGTCAACCAATCAGCCCTCTCTTCACATATAGTATAAATTGTTGTTTACCCCTTAGATTGGTATTCTTGTGAGTGCCCTGATGAGTGCAAGACAAAAAGCTTTGACATGCCTCTTTTTACATAAATGCATTCATTGCTAGTATCACACAGTGTAGATTCACTCTATTTGTTACTTGACTCCAACAGATATGGTAAGTCTTCATATTGAAGGACTTTATATCTCATGACCATTACAGTCACAAACTGATGAAAACTGAAGAGATGACAAAAGAATCACATTGGCAAATTCCAATTATGATCATGACACTTCAGCCCTACCACATACACACTAAGATCTGGCGTGTGAATTCTGGCTCAGCATTTCAAAGAAGTCGTCAGATTTTTTTTGAAACTTCTCCATTACAACCACTATCTATTAAATATATCAAATACGAAATATATGTACATATAGGAGCAACTTTACTACATTGCACTTTTGGCAGGGAACCATGGCTACCGGAAGTACATAGCAGGGTTATCAGGATGTGGAATTTCTGGCAGCTGCGCAATCAGAAAAATGTGCCAAGAATGTGCTGGACACTGAGAGGTGAAGTTACACTCAAGTTTCCATGCAAATTCGTTAGCTTTAACCCGAGAGTGATATCTCCCGTGAATCAACATTATTGATCTTAATCTGTTAGAGATGGAAACAGAACATTTTCCAGAAGCACAATGGGGAATGGGATGGTCAGAAAAATGAGCCATTATTTGACCAGATCAATTTATAAACAAGTTAAACAGTATTTTCAGTAATAACAGTAGATTATGATGTGCCCAGGTATCTTTGCACCCAAGAATTTGGGCACAATGTGATGACTACCCCTGAATGGCACTATTGTCAGAAACTCACCATTTCCACCTGGGAGTCTGGCCAGTCTTGTGGCAAAAAGACTTTTCAAACAACATAAAGGACTGTGGAAATTCCAGCATAAAGTGTTCATGGGTGCAAACCAAGTACGTTTATAATTACGCAACCTCTTGTGCTATTTTATTTCATTACGTCCAGATTTGCTGTTGACTGGGAAAAGATCGTATTGAATCTCCATACCCAGAAATTTGAGGGTGCATTGCATATGATTTCCTTACTATTCATTTAAAATGGTTTGAAAATCATCTACACCATGTGCCTGGATTGGGAGTTAAGGTTCTTCGCCAGAACCGTGATGTTTGAAAAGCAATCCCAATCTGTGTGAGTACGTTGGGATGTATTATTATTTTGATTTTAACAGCACCAGCCAGCATGGATGGTGGATGAACAGGATGGGGACCGATGTTCCTTTTAAGCTTGACAGGTGCACAGCCATACAGTAATTGGGAATGTGCTGTGCAGGGAACAAAAGGCCAGACACAATCAGCATTCCATGCACAGCCACACCACCATCTTAAAGGGATTACAAGGTGCAACTAGCCAGCAACTATACAGCAAACAGTATTTAGATGGAACATTGATGAGGACAAGATTCTAATTGTGAACTTTTGCTCATCAATGTTCAGCACTGAGGGCAAAATTGCCCTGAGATAAGTCTCAATATTAGCATCAATTCCAAATTTAGATCTATTCATTCAGAATCATGGCTTTGACACTGAATGGGTATTGACCCTATCATGGAACCTATATTGTTTACAACATGCAACTCCACTTTGTAGTCAGGCACATGTATAAATTGAGGTAGCTTATCTGTGCTGCTGAGCTGTTCACTGTAACCAAACAATACAACTGACAAAGGCCTCATAATTGTACATGTCAGGGAAACACTCAGTAAAGATGTAGCATTCTCCATCAGGTTTAATTACATCATTTGAAGGCTCTATGTCCAAGTTATAAAGCTTTTAAATTTAAACTGAACCTTGGTGGGATAGAGGTAGAACTTGACAAAAAGTTGGTTTCATGGAAGATTGTTCGATAAAGTAATTTAATTCTGAGTTAAACAATGGGTTCCTGTTAGTGTTAGAGCTATACTGGGGCAGAAAATAACAGCTCTTTTTAAATTATCATGTTTGATATCTGAAAATACCTTTATATTTGCAGGCTTCATTTGGGATAATTGTGTACTTGTTCTCGTAAATGAAATATTTGTTCACATGTTATTCTTAGCAATAATTCTACTGAAGTCAGAATGAAGCCAAAAAATGAAAAGAAATATTTTCTACACCTTTTCCAATATTTTCAGTCTAAGTGTGTAGTTGGACAGCACTGTCTCTAAACAGAGCCCTGGTCTCGGGAGTTTGTATCCCACACAAAACTTTTGTTCCAAGTGCCTTTACAGCGTGAATTATTTTTTGAACTGAGTTGTTGGGAAGTTGCTGAAAACTGAGAGGTAAGCAGAAAAAGAAACATGTCCAGACTAGCCTGGAGAAATGTTGCTCCCTCCTCCTCTGGCTGAGTTTGAAATGGCACTGATATCAGCTATGGAGATGCCTTCATCTCTATCACCTTGTTTTTCTTTGAAGGAGAAGCATTGGCAGTTAGCAACAGTGAGAAGTTAATGGGCTTTGTCAATGACTGGAGCAAAATACAAAGGAGCGATTCAATCTAGCAACTATGAGTTCACAAGCTACAAAAGTGAATCTTGGATTGCTTTTGCACTTTAATGTAATAATAGTATTGGGTTACTGCTTTCAATTCACTGGCAAATATAAAGGGGAAGAAATTAATCATGAATGGTGGTGAAAAATGGGTAATAACGATGGTAATATGCAGCAGCTGGTACTTAATTCCATTGACAAGTAATGAAACTGAAGCCGGGATTTTCCATTCCCACCAGCGTCTGGTATGTTCGATAGCGTGAACAGACCAATATGGCGCGATCAGTTTCACAACGGTATGAAACCAGTTTACGATTGTCCACTCAGCCTGCTAATGGCGAGCTGCATTTCCCGCCATCAGACGTCGGGAACCTCATTGTAATACTTCAGCATATCATTATAAGGCCAGCCTGCCGGCTTGTCTGCTCATGTCGGCAGGAAGACTCGCCGACGTGGTTCACAACAGCACATAAGCGACGTGCACCTGGTGGGCTGCACTTTGATCGGGACTTCAAGGTTTGTTTGCCTACCTCGCTGCTGTCAGCACTCGCAGTCATCAGCTCCAGACTTCGCAGACAGCACCATATCACCTTTAGAGGAGCTTACGGCAGGTCTCTACCTACCTGCTCAGCCATATGCGGGTGGCTTTTCAATGGCTGCAGGGCAAGGTTTTGCTTGGGGAAGGGGAAGAAGTGGCCTCAGGCAAGAGAAGAGGCTGCAGGGCAAGGGCTGTACTAGGGAAGGAGGGTAGCTCAAGGTGTGTGTGGGGGCACATCTTGATCTGTTCAAGTGGCCTTAAGATGGTGAGGGCTGAGGAGGCAGTCTCCTAAGATGGAGATGTGAGGGTGTGTGTGTGAGAATGGATGGTGATGTCCCTTGAGCTGGCAGTGAGTGAGATGCCGGTGAATGTGTGATGGGCTTGAGTGTGTGAGGTTAGAGTGATGAGATGGTTGCCATATCCTGGCTGCATGGATGAGATCATTCATCCTCTATTTGCATTGGATGGCCAACCTTTTCTGTGCCGCATTAGCACTGACCACTGCTGCTACCACCTGCCATGCTGGATTGGTGATGCCACTGCCCATCCTGTAGCCAGAGTGGGGGTAGAGAACGTCACTGTGGGCCTTTACAATGTCCAAATGGCATTCCAGTGATGCATCACTAAACCTGGAGGTTACAGTCTTTTTGCCTTTCATGGACATCTTTCCTGCAGTAGTTGTGGGCTGGAAGTATTGAGATGTGTATGCATGGCTGGACTTTAAAATATGGCACCCAGCATGACGAAGTGGCGAGGTGATGGTGTGGTGGGCGAAAGAGACCCTGCCCAACATGGAATCGGCGTGTTTCTCGGGAATGCTTAAGTAATGCAGCGGGATTGGCGTGGAAATCCACCATTGTGGCTGTTTACCCACCCGCTACTGCACTTAGTGCAAATCTGGGATGATTCCGTCCTGAATATCGGACACTGCGCATAACTACAGCCAACCCAACGCCACTCATTTTATGCGTGAGATCTATTTTTAGCCGAAAGTATTCTTTAATGATCTCTATTTTTAAATGTTAATTTATGGATTTATTAGTTGTCTTACTGTTTGCCGAAAGGATGGTAGGGGACAGAATGCAAGTTTAAAGCTAATAAAGATGTTACACCTTGGTTATGCTGTACATTATTGGTTGGAGTGGCTCTGAAAAAGGCTGCAGTGTAGTCCTTGATGTATAGTATTAACATTTCAGCCTGGGACAAATAAGGCAAGCATTTTGATTTCTATCCTGTGTATTCAGACCAGGAGTAATGCAACCATCAGGCAGTTTGTGCAATAGCTTGTGCAGCAAAAACAACAACTTGTACTAATATACCACCTCTTACTTAATAAAATGTTCCAAGGTGCTTCACAAGGGCATTATAAAACAAAATATGACAGTCAGCCATATAAGGAGATATTAGGGTAAATGAAAAAAAAGCTTGGACAAAGCAGTAGATTTTAAAAAGTGTCTTAAAGAAGGAACGATAGAGAGGCAGAGAGATTTAGGGTGGAATTTTATGACGGCGGGATTTTACAGTCCCACTGAAGTCAGTGGAGTTTAGAATGGTTTGCCACATTTTACGTCCCTGCTGCGATGGGGCAGGAAAATTCCGGCCTTAGAGTGGGAATTCCAGAGCTTAGGGCCTAGACTATTGAAGGCCCAGCCAGCCATGGTGGAGCGATTAAAATCGGGGATGTTCAAGGAAGGCACTTAGAGGAGTGCAGATATCTGGGAGGATTGTGAGGCTGCAGGAGATTGCTGAGATAGGGAGGGGTGAGGCTATGGAGTCTGTACTGTATTACACAGTTTTATTTTTGACAGTGCACAGCAATGTATATGGCATTGCCATATTGCATGAAGGGCTTAGACATATGCTTCAAAACAAATGTCACAGATTTTAACAAGCTAATTGTAACTGGACAGAAGTGCGTTAAAAACTTCACTGGTTCAGCTGGAGTGGAACTTGAACCACTCTGGTTTCCCAGTGTAACCTAAACAACAAAGATGGTGAAGTTTAATGCGCACATCAACATGTAACATTCTCAGTTCTATTAATAGATTAGAAGGCAGCTACGGATAACATGAAAAGAAACAGTACTTAGATACTGAATAAGTAAATCTACAATAACTGTCCTCAGCTCAACTTCAAACCATAACATGTTTGAATGGCTATAACTTCCTAGTGCTAGTAATCTAGAAGCCTGATCTAATGATCTGAAGATGTGAGTTCAAATCCCACTGTGGTAGCTGGAGAATTTAAATTCAATTAATTAAATAAATCTGGAATAAAAAGCCAGTATCAGCCATATGACCATGAACCAAGTGGATTATTGTAAAAATCTACCCATTTCTCTAGGTCCTTCAGGGAATAAAATCTGTTGTCCTTTCCAAGCTTGACCTACATGTGATTCCAGACCCACTGCAATGTGGTTGACTCTTGGCTGCCCTTGGAATTGGCCAAGCAAGCCATTCAGTTGTATCAAACTGCTATAGAAAAGGCAAAGAAGGAATCAAACTGGATCGACCTCGGCACCAGACATGATTTAGGCACACCCTGTCCAGCCAAACCTGCAAATTCCTCCTCACTAACATCTGCGGTCTTGTGCTAAAATTGCGAGAGTTGTCCCACAAGACTGGTCAAGCAACAGCCTGACATAGCCATACTCACCTAATCATACATCTAAGCCAAAGCCCAGACTCCTTCATCACCATCTCTGGTACGGTCCTGCACCACCAGCAGGACAGACCTACCAGAGGTGTCAACAGAATGCAATATAGTCGGGAGGGAGTTTTCAACATTGACTCCAGACTCCATGAAGTCTGGTGTGATCAGATCAAACATAGACAACGAAACCTCCTGCCTTCTCTTAACTGATGAATCAGTACTCATCCCTGTTGAGTACCATGTGAAAGAACTACTAAGGGCAGCAAGGACATGTAATGTACACTGTGTGGGGGACTTCAGTGCCTATCAACAAGAGTGCCTTGTTAGCTGCACTGTTGACCAAACTTTTCAGTCCTGAAAGGCATATCTGCCAGACTGGGCCTGCAGCAGTTAGCAACATAAGCAACATGAAGGAAAAACTGACTTGAGCTCATTCTCACCAATCTATCTGTCGCAGGTGCAGTTGTCCATGATAATACTGGCAGAATTGATCACTGCACAGTCCTTGTGGAAACAAAGTCTCATCTTCATACTGAGAACACCCTCTATCAAGCTGTTTGACATTACCACCATGCAAATTGGGATAGATTCAGAACAGATCCAGCAACTCAAAACTGACCATGCATGGGCTGCTGTTGTCATCAGCAGGATCAGAATTGTATGTGTTTGTAACAGTTAACTCAGGGAGTCTGAGTTGCTGTGGCAACATGCACTTTTATATGAATCCTTGCATCCAATCTTTTTAATAGTGATGGGAGAAGCTGCAGCTCCCTTTCCATCATATGGCTGACCAGGAATCTCTGTCAGCCTTACCACCAGCCATTGGTGTTTTGGAAGGATTTGCAGGTTGGGTATCAACCTGTTTAGCTGCATTACGAACACACCTTTCTTGGCCATCAAGTCCTATGGTGAGATTTGAACACGGAGCTTATGGCTCAACGAGAGGAATGCTACCCACTGCACCACAAGACTTCCACATCTAGCAGAATTGTATTCCACCACAATCCCTAACCACATGCCCTAGCATACCCTTCACTCTACCTTTAACATCAAGCCAGGGCATCAACCTTGGTTCAATGAGGAGTACAGGAAAGCATGCCTGGAGCAGTAACAGGCATACCTTAAAATGAGGTGCCAACCTGATGATGCTACAACATAGGACTAAATGCATGCTAAACAGCAGAAGCAGCATTCAGTGATCCAACAACCAATGGATCAGATCAAAACTCTGAAATCCTGCCATATCTAATTATGAATGGCAGTGGACAATGAAACACCTAACATGAGGAGGAGGCTTCATGAACATCCCCATCTTCAACATTGGTGGAGCCCTATGACATGAGTGCAAAAGATGAGACTGAAATGTTTAAAATCATCTTCAGCCAGAGTATGGGGTGGCTGAGTACATGATCCATCTCGGGCTCCTCCTGAGGCTCCCACCATTACAGATGCCAGTCTTCAGCCAATTCATTTCACTCCACATGACATCAAAAAATGGGTGAGCACATTGAATACAGCAAAGGCTTTGGACCCCAACAACATTCCAGCTCTAATATTGAAGATTTGTGTTGCAGAATTAGCCACACCTCCAGCCAAGCTGTTCTAATACATCTGCAACACTGATGTCTAAAATCATTATGATTTTTATGGAACAGAAGGAAGCCATTCAGTCCATTGAGTCTGTAGATGAGCCCAGTCAGTCCCATTCCGCCACTTGATCCCTGTGGTCCTAAAAGATTATTTTCCTCAAGAGCCCATCTACTTTCCTCTTCAAATCATTGATCATCTCTGCTTCGACTGCCCTTGTGGGCAGAGTGTTCTAGGTCATTGTCACTTGCTGCGTAAAAAAATTGTCCCTCACTTCCCCCCTGCATTGTTTGCCCAAAAGCTTAAATCTGTGTCCTCTAGACCTTGTACCATCAGCTAGTGTGTGAAACTTTTGTTCGTCTACCTTATATGAAAATGCTAAAATCTTGTACACCTCTATCAAATCTCCATTTAATCTCAAAAATAGCTGGAAAAATTCAGCAGGTCTGACAGCATCTGTGGAGAGGAAGACAGAGTTAACGTTTCGAATCCGTATGACTCTTCTTCAGAAGCAGTTCATTAGTTCTGATGAAGAGTCATACAGACTCAAAACGTTAACTCTGTCTTCCTCTCCACAGATGCTGTCAGACCAAGCTGAGTTTTTCCAGCTATTTTTGTTTTTATTTCGGATGTACATATTTTGCTTTTATCTCTATTTAATCTCCTTTGCTTCAAGGATTGCAACCTCAGCTTCTCCAGCCTAACCTTGTAGCTAAACTCTCTCATCCCTAAAACCATTTTGTAACCCCTTGACTACTGCTCCTTCTCAATGTGGAAGATTGCCCAGATATGCCCTGTCCACAAAAAGCAGGACAAATCCAATCTGGCCAATTACTGCCCCACCAGCCTGATCTCATTCAGCAGCAAAGTGATGGAAGCTGTTGTCGATAGTTTTATCAAATAGCACTTACTCACCAATAACCTGTTCATTGATGCTCAGCTTGGGTTCCACCAGGACCACTCGGCTTGAGACAGCATTGGTCCAAACATGGATAAAAAAGCTGAATTGTAAACGTGAAGTGAGGGTAACTGCCTTTGACATCAAGGCAGCATTTGACTGAGTGTGGCATCAAGGAGTCCTTGCAAAATTGAAATCACTGGAAAAAAGGGGGAAAACTCTCCATTGGTTAGAGTCATACCTAGCATGAAGGAAGATGTTTGTTGGAGGCCATAAGACCATAAGACTTAGGAGCAGAAGTGGCCCATTTGGACCATTGTGTCTGCTCCGCCATTCAATGAGACCATGGCTGATCTGATAATCTTCAACTCCACTTTTGCCTTTTCCCCATAACCCTTGAATCCCTTACTGATTAAAAATTTGTCTCAAATCTCAGCCTTGAATATATTTAATGACTCAGCCTTTATAGCCCCCTGTGATAAAGAATTCCATAGATTAACAATCCTCTGAGAGAAGAAATTCCTCCTCATATCTGTTTTAAATGGGCAACCCCGCACTCTGAGATTATGCCCTCTGGTCCTAGACTCTCCCACAAGGGGAAACAACATCTCAGCATCTACCCTGTCAAGCCCCCTAAGAATCTTAGATGTTTCAATAAGATTGTCTCTCATTCTTCTAAACTCCAATGAGTACAGGCCCAATCTGCTCAACCTCTCGTAATAAGAAAATCCCTCCATACCTGGGATCAACCTAGTGAACCTTCTCTGGACTGCCTCCAATGCTAGTAATCTCTCCTTGGATAAGGGGACCAGAACTGTTCACAGTATTCTAGGTGTGGTCTAACTAGTACCTTGTATAGCTTTAGCAAGACTTCCCTATTTTTATGCACCATTCCCTTTGAAATAAAGGCTAACATTCCATTTGCCTTACCTATTACCTACTGAACTTGTACGCTAGCTTTTTGGGATTCATGCACAAGGACTCCCAAGTCCCTCTGTGCTGCAGCTTTCTTCAGTCTTTCTCCATTTAAGTAATATTCAGCTCCTCTATTCTTCCTACCAAAGTGCATAACCTCATAGTGTCCCACGTTATATTCCATCTGCCACATTTTTGCCCCCTCAGTTAACCTGTCTATTTCCCTCTGTAGACTCTTTGTGTCATTCTCACCACTTGCCTTCCCACCTATTTTTGTGTGATCCGCAAACTTGGCGATAGTACATTAATTTCCCTCATCCAAGCCGTTAATATATATTGTAAACAATTGTGACCCCAGCACTGATCCCTGTGGCACTCCACTAGTTACAGGCTGCCATCCTGAAAATTCCCCCCTGTTTCCCAACCCTCGGGTCTTCTATTATTTAGCCAGCCCTCTATCCATGCTAACATACTACCCCCAAGCACCATTGGCTCTTATCTTAGTAAGTAGCCTTAAGTGTGGTACCTTATCGAACGCCTTTTGGAAATCCAAATATATTACATCTTCTGGTTCCTCTTTACCTATCCTGCTTGTTACCTCCTCGAAGAATTCTAATAATATTTGGCCATTCATCTCAGTCCCAGGATGTTGCTGCAGGGGTTCCTCAGAGTAGTGTCCTAGGCTCAACCATCTTCAGCTCCTTCATCAATGACCTTCTCTTCATCATAAGGTCAGAAGTGGAAATATCCTCAAATGATTGCACAGTGTTGAAATCCATTCACAGCTCATCAAATAATGAAGCAGTTCATGCCCACATGCAGTCAGACTTGGCTGCACTAAGGTTGGCTTGATAAATGGCAATGTAACATTCATGCCGCACATGTGCAACACAATGACTATCTCCAACAAGAGAGAATCAAACCTCTTGACACTTCCAATGGCATTACTGTTAACCATCAACATCTCGGGGGGTCACCATTGACCAGAAATTCAACTGGACCAGCCATATAAATATTTTGGCTACAAGAGCAGATCAGAGGCTGGGAATTCTGTGGCAAAGAGCTCATTTCATAACTTCCCAAAGCCTGTCCACCATTTACATGGCAACAAGTCAGGAGTATGATGAAATATTCCTCACTTGCCTGAATGAAAGCTGCTCCAGTTACACACATGAAGCTCAACATCATCTAGGACGAAGAAGCTGGCTTGAGTGGCACCTCATCTACCACCTAAAACATTCACTCCCTTCACATTGATGCACGGTGACAGCAGTGTGAACCATCTACAAGATGCATTGCAGCAAATTGTCAAGGCTTTTTTGGCAACACCTTCCAAACCCACAACCTATACACATGGAAGGACAAGGATAGCAAACACATGGGAATACCACCACACCTGCAAGTTCCCCTTTAGGTTTCACACCATCCTGACTTGGAAATACATACCTTTCTTTCATCATCACTGGGTCAAAATCCTGGAATTGTCTATTTAATGCACTTTGTCATGGTTCAAGATGGTGGCTCATCACTACCTGCTTGAGGGTAATTCAAAATAGGAAATAACTGCTGACCTTGCCAGCGATGCCTGTATCCAATGATCAAACAAAAAATAGTTGTTTTTTATATTTTAGCATTTATATACAGGATAAAGAGTGAAAGAAATTTGGGATTAATTACTTAAATTAGGTGTGTATAAAAAGAGTATTCAATGAGGAGAGTGTGGATATCATTTATGTTCTCACTTGTGGCCCTGACCACAGCCTGCACTCAACTTTACTACTTGTGAGTGCTCTTTTCAGCCTACTGTGACATATAAATCAGACGTAGAAATGTTTCCTAAACATCTAAGTTTCCTAAACTTAGAGATGCTTCTACTTGTGGGGCAGACCCACAAGTAAAACTAGAGCCTGGATTTTCATGTCTTCATCCGTGAACTCCTACTCCCTCTTCCCATTTTTGGGATTTCTATGACCTCGAGATAAAGGTATGGTTCACGAGCCACGCTCAGCAATATCGCCCTAGCCTACTCAATTGAGGGGGTAGGCAAATGAGCTACCCAGCTCAATTTTCATTGAGTCAGGCCCATTTTGTTAGGAGATGTGCTTCAGGCACCTCAAAGGAATCTTGAACCAGAGGAGATTCCCAGTCCCAAGTAGGGAACAAAAAAAAGCTCCCTGTTCTTGGAATACTTTCATTGACTGGCTTTGAAATGCAAAAAATAGTCTGTTCCTTAAGCTTCTTTAAGCCTCAGTAGTTAGATGTAGTATTATAAGTTGGATGTATTTTACCACAGTGGTTGATTATACCTGACCTACAAAGGTAAATTGCCCATTACATTGATCAGTATTATGTAACTGTTAAGATGCATTAAAATACTTTCCCATTGTGACAAGTGCTCTGATGCATTCAAAACTGAAGAAAACAGTGCTTGGGATCTCTAGTGTGATAATCTGAAGTGTTTTAAAAGCCAGAAGTCCCTTTAAAAGGAAAAAAAAAATTTCAAACTCCCTTTAAAGAAAAAAATGTCCCCACCTGCTCCTGGACTACTTTGATTGACAGCACATCTGGCGTAGCTTAGAGAAAAACAGAAACCCTCTGTTTTTTTTTTCAGTTTTAATAGACTATTGTTTAGATTTTGCAGGGTTTGTATATATAGCCGTGCCCATTATGAATGCTTACATGAGTTTCAAAAACTCCAGAAAGCAAATAGAATGTTGCTATTTGTTACAAGAGGAATGGAATATAAAAATAGGGATGTACTGCCACAGTTTTACAGGCATTTATTGAGACAACATCTAGTGTACAGTGTTGGTCTCCTTATTTAAGAAAGGATATAATTGCATTAGAAGCAATTCAGAGAAGGTTCACAGTTGATTCCTGGGATGAGGGGTTTATCTTAGGAAAGATTGGAAAGGTTGGGCCTGTACCCATTGGAGTTTAGAAAAATGAGAGGTGATCTTATAAAAAATATAAAATCCTGAGGGAACTTGACAGGGTGGATGCTCAAAGGATGTTTCCCCTCATGGGAGAGATAAGAACTAAGGAGCTCAGTTTAAAAATAAGGGCCCTCCCATTTAAGATGGAGATGTGGTGAATTTTTTTTCTCTCAAAGGGTCATGAGTCTGTGGAACTTTCTTTCCCAGACAATGTTGGAGGCAGCGTTATTTAATATTTTTAAGGCAGAGGTAGATAGATTCTTGACTAACAAGGGAGTTAACGGATATAGGGGGTAGACAGGAAAGTGGAGTTGAGGCCACAATCAGAACAATATGATCCTACTGAATGGTGGACCAGGCTCAAGGGGCTGATTGGCATACTCATGCTTCAAATCTGTATGTTTGCATGTAAAAAAAGCAACAATTTGCTACATATTGCAGCTTTAATATAGAAAACTGTCCCAAAGTGTTATATAGAGGTGTAATTAGAGAAAGTCTTTGGCTAATCTGAGCCAAAGAAGAAGATATTAGGGATGACTATAAGTGTGGTCAAAGAGGTGGATTAAGAAGCATCTTGAAGGTGGAGAAGGATATAGGAGGGCATAAAGAGCATGAAGTTTCGTCACCTGAAGTCACGTCACCAATGGAGGGGCAAAGATTGTTGAAAGAACTTGCTTAGTCTGAATATAACTGGTGATCTAGAATGTAATTTATATTCTGTTTTTCACAGTTTCTCTAAAATTTATGTTCCTTGAGTTGAGTGTAATAGTATTGACAAACTCATCGGGCGGGATTTCCTCGTCAGCGAGCAGGGGTGGGACCATAAGACCATAAAACATAGGAGCAGAAATTAGGCCTTAAGCCCATCAGGTCTGGTCCGCCATTCAATCATGGCTGATAAGTTTCTCAACCCCATTCTCCCACCGTCTCCCCGTAACCTTTGATCCCCTTACCAATCAAGAACCTATCTATCTCGGTCTTAAATACACTCAATGACCTGGCCTCCACAGCATTCTGTGGCAAGAAATTCTATAGATTCACCACTCTTTGGCTAAAGATGTTTCGCCTCATCTCGCTGACCAGTTCACCGACGTGTAAAATGACACGCTGTGACGTCGGGCGGAGCTCCCAACGTCACTGCACCCCATTTAAATTTTCAGGAAGGCGAGGACTCAGCAAAATCAGCTGTGCACCCACCGACCTGTCAATGGCCAATTGAGGCCATTGACTGAGTAATTGAAGTAATTAATGGATCTGCCCGTCCAACCTTAAGGTTGGTGGGCAGGCCAGGAACCATGGCGGTCATTAATAAAAGCATGAAACCTTATCCATGGGCGGGATGAGGTTTCATGTCGGTTTTAAAAAATTTAATTAAAGTTTTTAAAAAACTTATGGACATGTCCCAACTCATGTGACAGTGTCACATGAGGGGACATGTCAGTTTTTTTTTCTATTTTTAATATTTTTTACTGTAGAGCCGATCTCCCTGAGGCAGCATTTAGCCTCAGGGAGATTGCCTCAGGGAGATGAGTGTGCTCTTTTCGTATGCACATGCGAAAGAGCGCACTTTCGGGTTGAGGGATTCCACCCTGCCCACACAGGGAGCACACAGCGCTTCCATGCGGCCGTCCCGCTGGGCAGGCCTTAATTGGCCCGCCCACGTAAAATGGCGCCCCCTCCCCCACCCCGTTTGGGGATGCCAATCGGAGGCGTGCCCGCACTTCAACTTCCCCCCCAACGGGGGGATACTCCCACCCATTGTTTCCTCTTTGTCTCTAATGATAGCATCAAACCCGTTATAGATAGGATTAGATTCAGTTTAGTGTTTCTTTGAAAGCTATTTTAACAGTGGTTGAATTCCTGATATGGGTATCTCATACTCTGCCAGTGACTACATTTCTCACATCTTCTCAAGGAGATTCCTGGACTAGTGCCAGCATGTGAACAATTATATGCTGGAGCCTCAGGTTCATTGGAAAATGGATTTTGGACCACATGAGGACATTGGCCTGAAATATTGATATTTCATGGAGCTTTTGTTGAAATATATGCATCTTAATGATATATTAATGGCAATGTTTTCTGAATCAGGTAGCACGACGGTGGGGAATCCAGAAAAATCGTCCTGCTATGAACTACGACAAGCTGAGCCGCTCACTGCGCTATTACTATGAGAAGGGCATCATGCAAAAAGTAAGCAACAAACTTCAGTCATCTTACTAATAACTTCTTCAAATATTAGCTGAGTAACATCTAATGACACATACAGGTATAATGCTCACTGAAGTGAGGAAAAAACCCTGTATCCTAACTTATTTCAGTGCAATATAATAGAATAACATTACTTCTATAGAAAGAACATTGCCTTTCATGGAGTAAAAACTTGAGCTCTACATTTGCATTGCTTCATTCTTCAGGACCTACACCTCTGGTAAATGCCCCACCTGAGCACTGATTGCTTTTTCATTCACTCTGGATTCACTGATAGTTCAACTAGTCAGTAGCTGCAGCATACAGAACAGATAAGTCTAAGGTTTGATCTGCTAAATGTTTGCTGAGATAACTGATGTACGAGAAAAAAATTGGTCAAATTTTCACCTCCTGATATTTTATTTGGCTACTTCTGCTGGAAGCATGCATATTGGAAATCGGATGAGGACAGGATCAGGGTCAACAGTGATCCCCTCACGGTTAAAAAACCTGCCAACACTGTTGACTTTGGACTGTAAAGCCCCAAAATCTTTCTGCTGTATCTGGGGTGGCATAGTGCTTCTGTTCAGTCCCTTCCGAAATTCTGGCTTAGAGTACATTTGCACATTTTAGGTTAACAATCTCACCATTTTCAGCCCTTCTGAGGCACCTGCCTCAGTGAAAATGAGAGACGTTGCTGTAGCACTTTACCACAGCATGAGTGGGATAACTGCTAGTCAATAACGAAAAGAACAAGCTTTTAGGTGTCCAACCTAAAATTTGTCGCCCTTCTGCTGATGGGTGCTCCTGCCAGATAATGTGACATGTTAGAAACACAGATCTGTAAAGACTATCCTTATGCACCATTTATATGTCCGCATATATGCTGTTGCCCCTTTGGTGCTTCAATTTAAATTGTACATATTTTGAAAAAGTTGAGTGTAAAGCAAAGCTTTAAAATGGATCTGTATAGTGAAGTAAAAAGATGCTTATTGAAGCAGGGCTGTCTGAACTGTCACTTGGTAGAAAATAGATATTTATGTTTTTCTAGAATATCCATATTGTTAGACAACTATTTTAAGTGAAATAATTTGAAAGCAAACTTCTATCTATAATCTGTCAAATAAGATGTAAGCTGGGGCTTTTAAACTGTTGAACCATCTCCTGTGCAAAGGTGCTTCAGTGCTCTCCTTAGATTTAGTCATAAGATAAGAGCCAGATTTTGTTAACAGTGTAATGGTGCACGAACGTTAATCTAATAGTGATTATAATATGATCGAATTCGAAGCAGTGCCTGAAAGGGAGAAACGTAAAACTGCTACTGATAGGTTTGTGTAAGGCTGACTTCCATGAGAAGAGATAGAGATTGTCCTCATTAAACTACGCAAATCTGCTAATGGGTAAATCAAAGAAGATCAGCTGGAGGTGTCAGAAAATAACTTGCTGTGATACAGAATCAGTTTATATTTCTAAGGGATCAGAGCTCTTCTGGGCAAAAAAGACAATCATGAACGTTTAACGAGGTAAGAAATAACATAACTAAAACACGTACAAAAATGCAAAACATAGCGCAGATCCTGATGAATGGAAGAGACACAAAGAACGGTGTACGGTGATAAATCAGAAAGTAAAATCCACAAAAAGGAAGTATGAGAAGAAACTTGCAAGGGATATCAAAATTAACAAAGGGCTGGATTTTACCATTTTGGGACCTGTGTGTCGGGAACAAATGGGGAGCCCATACTTAGCAGTAGAGAGATTGAAGGCACAATTTTCAGGGAGGTGGCTTCATAATTGCCCATCAGCGAGTTTGCTCCCAATGCTGTGGGAGCAGTCACATGGCTGGCAGCACTAGAGCCTCGGCAGCCCCTAAGGGAGAGGCGGGTGCTGCTGAGGAAAGCTGGGGAACACGAGGGTGCCTCAACATGGAGGTACCCTCGGAGGTGTGGACCAAAATAAAAAATCATGAGACTTCAATGTAACAATTTGTGTTGCTCTAAATTTCAAGTCTGCTTGTAAATCATCTTTGAATTAACTCACTTTAATTTACTTTTGTTTGTGTATGACTTAACTAACTAAGGTAAGGCAGGACTATTTGGATAGCAATTTCAGAAAATTTGTTACAGAAAAGGTATACTTATCAAACTTTTGGACAATGACTTTTACAACTTCAGCCAATTGTGCAATTTGCTTGAAGTGCTGGTCATTTCCCTCTCAGGTTCTGGTCTTCGATCTTGAATTCACTTGTGGAGATTGACAAGTAATTAGTACTCATGAGTTTTCAAATCTTGGCTAGCAACGAAACCTTACAGGATGCCGTTTTTATCCTTTTCATGGACATCACACCATGTTAGATCAGGCTTCTGTTAGCTTATTGATTGGTTCTAGCTGTTGTTAGGTTAATTTAATTGGGCTTTAATTACATCTTTGATCAATAGCAACTCAGTTCAAAAAGAAATCCATGGAAGACAATAGCTTTCTTACTTAATAATCCTAATCAGATTGTGAACAATGAGCCTTATTCTTGAGCCAGGCTATGGTGCCCTGTAGCTTATCAAAAGTTAGAAAGATCCCTTTGTCTGAACAGTTTCTGCTAACTCTGTACTTTCTAGAAACATTAAAGTTTAAAATAAAAATCCAGTCTTTCAATTATACTTATTACTAAAATCAGCTCACTAATTATAACTTAGGCAACTTGCATTATGTTATAATAATCTGTTTCATGACAGGCTTCTAATACAAAATTAATACATGTAGTTAATTCAGAATATGAAGTACATAATGTTAAATAGCTGCAGGAAGCCACATGTTAATGTTAACATGGCTTCCTTTACTTCGTTACTTATTGCAGTGAATACAGTATTAAAGTGACTGATTTTAAGACGAAATTTGACTTCCCAGTTCTGCTTACAAACCAAAGCTGGTAAACCCCTTGGAGTAGAGGGAAATCCCCTGCAGAGAAATCGTTTGGGCTGCAAGTGTTGCCTTCCTTGTCTGCAGCCTGTCATTAGGGTATGGAGCTGGCTCCTGTGTCACCAGCCTCCTGGAGGAAGGCTGCCTCCATTTAAGCTGGCGGCCTCTGCACATGGTGGAGCCAAATGCCAGCAAGGCTGCAAAGTTTCCCTTAATTGGGACCTTAACCAGCCGAATTGTCTGCCTGCTCAAATGGAATAACCAACCAATTTTATTCCCAGCCATCCCTTCAAAAGCTTCCTGGTGATGGGAATGCATCAGGGAGCCACCACGACTTGGCTGCCTCCTATTTCCACACCCCTGATCCTGTCTTCAAGACCCGCATCCATGGGACTGGGGAAATTCTGCCCATTATGCCTAAGCAGATATACATAGAAGCACTACAGCACATTCAAGACAAATGACTTGCAAATACTCCACAGGCCTGTTGTGTGATAATTAATTTAACTTACTTAGAAAATGCCTTTTCATATTTGCCATAATAGGAAAGTTCAAAAGTACTCATTTTAGCATGGTTATGCTGGTTAGACTCCAACAGATTGTTGAGCAATAATTTTTGATTTTTCTAATAGTGGGAATGAGATATTGACTGAAAAACTATGCACTTCATTCTTCTGCTTAACAGAATAAGATCCCATAGCAAGCAGTAAGTGAAGTATTGATTTTAAATGAAGAATAGCTTCATTGTTACCTTTATTTATTTTGTGGCTTGTCAAGTGGGAGATGTCAATGCTGGGCACTAGAACAGTTTTACTTTAGCAACTGCTGTCAACAGGAAACTTTTACACTTTGAGCTTACCATTCCTCAGCTGCACTCTATAATTATGGCTTCGTATAAACCGGTGAACAATAATTCCTTCTAGCATACTCATATCCTGAAGAAACTGTTCTGGCATCTCTGCGTAATGTTGACTGCTAATTCCCAATTTAATGTCAATCGACAGAGATTTTATGCCTACTATTAACTACTCAAACTTACTTCACTTAAGATCTTTACAGCAAACAAGAAGACCTCTAACCTTTCACTCTGAAGTCTTAAAGATGGAAGGATAGTTAGCATCTACTGCCAAAATCCAATCCTTGGAAAGTTAAATATCGATTAATTTACTTTGAATTTTTCTGATTAGAATCCAGCGGTGGAAGACTAGCAACCTATGGTATTTCCATGGAGTCAGTCCATGTTACTCCTAGCGGTTACACCCACTGGGCAGCTGCCTTGAAAAGAGGGAGATCTCTGAACCGTTACAATCCCTATAGAGACTGATAACTTTAAAAATAAGATTTGAATTTCCAGTTACTACCTGAAAGAATGACCCAACAAGATTTCACATTTTAAAACTTTTACTGTAATAAATGCCTAAAAGTACTCTTAGCTTTTTGTATGCAACTTATATTTTAAAATACAGAGAAGAACTGTCCTCTTTTAACACTTATAACACCTTGCACAATTCATGGAATTGATGCCCTTTTAGCAACCAGTCCATAGTTGCTCCCAGCTTCCGATGGGTTCCTGTATCCCTCTTTCACCAAGTAAATAACTTCAAGTGACTGTCTCCAGATACTTTCCTCAATTTTTGGAGAGCTTCCTAAATCCATCATGAGCGGTAAAGCCTTTTCCGATGATTATTCTTCTGCCTGGCCATGCCAAAACAAATCTGCTGGAATCCTTAGATGGCCATGGGGTTCACCTCTGAGTAGAAATCATTTCCCTCCCACATCCAGCTGTGTTAGCTAACAAAGCTAAAACAGTCTCTTCTCTCTGCTAGCCACTCAAAATTGTTGATTTGTATGGAAGCCTGTAACCTGATCTCAAAAATGGCTTTCCCTGCATGTTTCCCACTGGCAACGTGAAACACAGTAGCCTAGTATATAAGAAAAAAAGCTAATTAGCTACCATTGAAAACCCAACTCTCTTTCATCTTGGAACTAAATGGGCAGTTTAAAGCATAACTGCTTACAACCCAGCATTCCCTCAACAGTTTTTGTAGACTTTGGAGATGCAGGACAGCATCTTCCGGTTGGCATGCAGAGCCGGCCCGACATGCTGAAACGTAAAATGATGCACAATGACGTCAGGCATGCGTCCCGACGTAATCACATGCCATCACGATATTTCGTTAGGCGTACGTGTGTTGGAGTCAGCTGCACACCTGCCAAAATGTCAACGGCCTATTAATTAAATTAATTAAAGCAGTTAAGAATGCTGTTCTCCAACCTTAAGGTTGGCAGGCAGGCAAAAAGCCCAAGAGCCTTCGCGTTTTTCAGGTTTCCTGAAGCTTTTATTAAATAAATAAATAAATTGTCATAAATTTACAAATATGTCCCCACTCATGTGACACAGTCACATGAGGGGACATGTTTAAATAAATTTTTATATAATTTCTGTCATGATTTTATTATCCATTCTGCCTGTGCCTCAGGGAGATTGTTGCGTTCTTTTGCGTACATACACGAAAGAGCACAGACCCTGACTCTCCCTTCTCCCTTCGCCTGCACAGGTAGTGCTGAGAGCTACTGGCTGCGCATTACACTGGACGGGCCTTAATTGGCCCGCCTGTGTAAAATGGCAGCACGCAGCCGATCGCGGGTGGTGATTGGCTCAGCGCCCACTCCTGCTCAGCCCGCCCACCATAGGAAAAATCCTGGCCGCAGTCTCTACTTAACACACAGGCTGTTATCATTGTCTCCAAGCTAATTACCTTACACTTTCTTCTCAGTAAAACAACCTAAGCCTTCCTTTGATCTCTAACAATCAAACCACTCAGGCTTATTAAGAACAGGTCACACAACCCCCTTTATTTTACCTTAAATTTGAAGACAATCCCAAAATATAGCACTCTTATAAATCTCATAATTGTAACACTACAAGAAAAATCACAATGAACCTGTTAGTATCTCTAATGAAATAGCATTTTTGTACTATGTAAATGAAAAGAATAATTAATATTGAAAGATCCTATCTTACTTTCCCTCCCCTTTAAATAAATGTATAGGATTATATTTGTTATTTGGAGTTGATCTCCACTGTATGTTTAGATGATCTTCAGCCAGGTTATACAATAAAGAAAAGAGCCAGATCATCAACATATCTGGTTTGTCCTATCCTATAGTGACTAATGAAAATCTCTAATGACTTCATAGAGAAAAAAAACTCATCAATAAAACTTTCTTGGGTTTGGAGTTCATTTTTAATCTTCTTTTAATGTTAAAGTTTCAAATCCTATAGGCAGAAGTTCACGTCCCACGGGTGGGCCCGCGCCCGACCAAGGGAAAATCCTGCCCCATATTTGGGACTGCCCAGCAATTTTACCCTTTAGCCATTTCAGTCTAGTAGTGCTTTTGATTTGCTTTGAAGATTTAATCTTTATGGGAAAATGTTTCTTTCCTTTTTGCAGGTTGCTGGAGAAAGATATGTGTATAAATTTGTCTGTGATCCAGAAGCGCTTTTCTCAATGGCGTTCCCAGACAACCAAAGGCCAGTGCTGAAAACTGATATCGAGCGTCACATCAACGAAGAGGACACTGTCCCTCTCTCCCATTTTGATGAGAACATGGCCTATATACAAGATAGTGGCTGTTGCAATTCCCATCCATACAATGAAGCCTATGTGTACTGATACAGCCATTTTGGGGCAGTTACTCCGTGTTTCCTTTATCTCTATTATTTTCCTCTGTAGACCGTGACCCAGGATTTACTTCATCTCTTCAGCATCTCTGACATCGAGCAGTGGGTCCGCAGTTTCTGTCGCATTAACCCCATGGTCCAACGCCAGGGACAGTGCACTTTATGAAAAGACTTATTAGAGTTCTACATGTTTTTTTTCAGGGTGGGGTGGGGGGGTGGGGGGTGGTTAGTGGGATGGGATGGGGGGAGTGGTTTTCATTTTAGCCTACATGCTTTTTTTTGATGGGTAGGGAGGGATGGGCGGGTTGGGAATTGCAGACATTTAAATGGTTTGATTGATGCTATCAAATGGATTTTTGTTTCATATCAGCTAAAAACTTACTAAGTCAAACTTACAAGAATTCTGCTGATATCAATAATAAAATAAATTGCATACCTAATATTGCTGTGTTAACACAGCCAGCACTCTTTAAGAATCTATATCTGAGTAGGTACATAGTACTTTTTTGTCAGGGTACACATTAATATACAGTCAAGCATTTTACTGCTGTGTCATATTTGTTAAAAATATATGAATACTAGAATACGCTGAAGCTTCTGCTGCAGTCTCCTTTCCTGTAAATTCTTTTAAACAGAGGGTTTATTGAAGAAATTTGAAGTATTGCTCTAAGTCCAGGTAGTATTTCAGGACAATGAATAGACCACTTGAAACATTTACTGCTTAGGATGTAGCTTATGCTGTAGTTATACTATAAGCAACTGTACGCTTTAGGAATTGGTAAAAGATTATCCACCTACAACTTGTTAAAGGAAAATTTTATGTGAAAGACTTTGAGATCAGTGGAAGCCTATCTAATGTAACCTGTCAATGGTAACATTTTATTTGCACTCACTTCAAATTTCAAATCTGGGCAATGAAGTAGCCAAGGCATGATACCCAAGACAACCTGGCAAAAAGGACAATTACCTTTTGATAGTGCTTAGAACACATGAGCAACACTGAGCAGTGTTAGCATATGGATATTCACATCTATTATCTCAACAGAGACATAAACCCATTTATTTTAAACAGGTTAACATCTATACGAAAGATTTTGATATGAACACATTAAACTTTCCTACTGTAATATCATTCAGCATAATTTCAATGTTGTTCTCAGTAGGTAATCATGCTAGTGGAAAGCTTCCTCAAAATCAAATGACCTTTCATCAAATCAAGATTATAGCTCACACGTGTGACTGCATCTTTTTCTGATTGCAATTTTTCTCTTTAACAATTGGCGTACTGTACCTAAAAGTTGCACCGGTGTACTGGTAGTACATTTAGACAGCCAAACTTGTCCATGTGAAGGGACAGCACGCATGCCAAATTTGACAGAACTTGCACTCTATGTCATTTCTGGCATGATAACATAATGGCAAAGTTACAGATTTACCTAGGATTAATTTCTGTTCTTGTTCTAATCACTGGATGCGTAAGAAGTTTCTCTTTGCTTTCTTAAAGCTTCATGTTTTCTTCAGTCAGTAATGTAAACCGGTGCTAAGTATGTCTGTGAGAAGGAACCTGCATTTTCTTCTCGTAAGAAAACTGATTATTCTGCATTACTTTAGAAACCTAAATATCTTTGAAGGGCATGTGTATTCTTAGCACTTGTTACACCTCAGTATCCTATCAGAATTGTTAATAGGTTTATGTGGAAACTGAAACTAAGGCTGGGATTTTCTGGCCCTCTCAAAGTGGGAGCTGCCACAGGAGATTTGAGGGCCCAGCCAGAAGTCCATTGACTTTCGGTGGGACCGGACGATCCCGACCCTGACTTTCTGGCCCCGCCACGGTGGGGGATCGGCAGCCCAGCCAAAAGTTCATTGACTTTCGGTGGAACTGGATGATCCCAGTGGCAGGCAGGGCAGGAAAATCCCACCCAAAGTTTAGTGCAGCTTTAAATCCCTGGCTACTGCAATTTGAAAATGTACTCTGGGCTTTTGAAAAAAATACTTAGGATCTATGATACATCCAGATGAATAAGCCTTTGATTTGAACATTGTCAAGTCCTCTGTGTATTTGAGGATTACTCTGGAGTAAACAATTATCAATTACACACAAAGCGTAAGAACTTCACCATAGTAAAATAGTGCATACACAATAATCAGGGGTAATAAAAAGGAATATAATAGGTTATGAACAACGTTTTTTAAAGTTTCAGGTCTGTTCCTATTCTGTTCACCAGTAAACAATGATATTGTTCTTGTTTTGTTCATCTTTATCACCACTTCACCCCAGTCAATCACGACATCATTCTCCTGGGTTCAGAGGACAGATGCAGGGAATGGTCACTTTACTGGGACTTCATAGTTCTGTGCAATCTGGCAATGACTGCTAGGTTTTTGAGTTGTGAGTTCCTGTAACCCCTTTCGCCTAGCAGCTTCCAGTAATCAACAAAACTGTTTATATATGAAAACTCATAAACCAAAATAGGCAACAGGGCCATCAGCATCTGAGAAGAGAAAAGAAAAGTTAAAATTGTGGCTGGAAACCCTTCATCACTGCACATATTTGGAAAGCAGTCTGGAATAATGGCTTTAGCCTGAACTATACAACTATACAGATTTGGAATGTGCACCTCAGCAGGAACACTGCTTGGTTTTGGTCATTTTTTTCTTTTGGGCAGTCAGTTTAAAAAATATTAAAAAGGAATCATACAGCACAGAAAGGGGCCATTCGGGTCCATCATTGTCTATGCTGCTTTTTTGAAAGCTCCACTCTCCTGCTCTTCTGTAGCCTTGAACATTTTTCCCTTCCAAGTATATATCCAATTCTCTTTTGAAAATTGCCATTGAGTAATTTGCCAAGAGGAAGAGTCTGTGAGCATAAATTTTGCATGAAGTGATATCATACAGTGCTGAAAGTATACCTAAGTATAAAAGAAAACACATTTCTTATTACTCACCTCCTTTCTACTGGGTAAATCATATTGCAATTCCATTTTGGGATTGGACAACATTAATATATAGCTGGAAACACGTCCTAAAGTGAAATAGCACTAATTTGATGTTGTAATTGACAGACCACTTGCATCCATGCTTGTCATATATAGAATATATATAAAAGGGTCGATGGTCAACTTTAATCTGAATTTCCATGATGTGACTTTGGGATGTTAATATATGGACAGAACTGTTGTCTTGCTCTTTCTGATTCTCTTCTTGAATTGTATTCCGTGTAGTTCGCACAAGTGCAAACATGCCTGGTTCACATGGAACAAGTACTGAGAGGGCTCAAGGTTTGGATGACTAGTCCTAATTATTTCCTTGTCTTTCAATAGTATTTTCAGGGGCCCTCTTTATTTTTTTCTACACAAAGCTTGTGACAGAGTTTTCCCACAATGTGAATTCTATTTCAGATCTGTGATTGGACATATTGTGGAATCAAATGCAAAACAAGCTGCTTGTTTCAGAATGGTTTTCACAAAATGAGTTGTGTTTCTGATCCCAGGGAGTTTACATAGCATGTTCACATATACTAAGCTGAATTTTACAATCCCCTCATGTCTAACCACCCCTACACCCCCCCACCCTCCACCCCCCCCCCCCAACCCCCATCACATATTTAGCCTCCCACCCTGACCTGTCCATCCTGGTCCTCTGGCTTCCTCGATCCCCTTGCCAGGGCCTGCCATAGGCTGATACTTCTCACTGCCCCCCACCACTTCCCCAAATGACAACTACCCCCAGCAACTCACCTCAATATCTGGCTCCTGTGATGCTCTCCATTGGGAACTGGATGCAGCCCTAGCAGTGGCCATCAATTGTTAAATTCTTGTGCAGCAGGTGCGGTTTCACCCCCAACATTTACATGGAGGTGATGTGGATCGCAGTGCAACATAAAGTTCCACCCACTGTGGTTGATATAGGAGTATTCAATTCAGAGAATGGATACCAAACATCGGTGTTCCTCACCTTGCTAAACACAGCAAAATAATATGAGTTCTGAAAAGAATTATAGGTTCCAGCCAGTTGTTCTGCACAAATGTACCAGAACCCAGCAAACCAGATGCTTTCCAGGTTTGAGAGATGGTCTGTTGAGTTTCTTGCTGTTAGTCATCAGTGCTGGCTGCTACAGTTGTACAGCTGCCCAGCTGAAGACAAGATTGGATTTGGTTGTAATAGCTGCCAAAGCAGAATAGCTTGTGTCATGTGGACTTAGGAATTAGTCTGAGCCAGCTCATTTGTGACACAAAGTCTGCTTGGAACAATGGAAGTGGCCTTTCGAGTCAAGTCAACTTAGCACATTCTACATTTTACATGGGGGCTATCACATGATAAAGGGTCTGGCCAAAACAGTTAAAAAGGGGCCCAAGAATGTAACTGTGGGGCCAACATCTGCACAAATTGAGCACAGGTCACCCCACTTGCTAAATTGTTATATTTTACACCTAATAACTAGGTGTAACGCACATCAACATCTACCCTGTGCCACATACACTCACACATGAAGAATGATCACGCACATGAAATGTTGTTTTCTTCTGTCACTTAGTTGCTTTTATCCTAAGCTGCCTATTCGATTTCTCATATTTCATAGCTGGGTCAAATATTACAAAACCCTTTCTCGTAAAGTCTCCAAATAATAACCAAAAATTCCTTGAACTAATAATAGAAATTCCAACAACATCCTGATAGTGAAACCTTTGCTACATTTATTTGCACAAGCCTTGAGTCCTTATATGTCAAAACACTTTTTTTGTTGTTGTTGCAATACTTTAAGGCACGGATTTCACATTCAATAATAACTTTAAGACATTAGATCATTGATCTTAAAACTTTTCCCTATTGTTACACAATATGTCGTGGTGTCATCACTTCATCTCCAGATTTGTGCCAGGTGAACCAGGTATTGTGTTGAGGAGTCCTCGAAACAAGATGGAGGCAAAAGCAAATTACTGCATCTGCCTGAAGATGGCCATCTGGAAATCTAATGTAGCAAAAAAAAAGAGACAATATTGAGGGACATCTGTAAATGATGGACAGTATTTTTTCTGCTGTTTCTGAGAAATTTTCTAAATTTTTGTAATTTTGTATTTATCATGTATGTTTTTGGTTTTATATGGCCACAAAGTAGCATTTGGATTAATAATGTATATCTCATTGTTGTTTAATTTTCCTCAGCTAAGGCTTTGAGCAATTTGGAGGGTTCATGGATTTCTTGTATTGCTTTATGATTTTTTTGCTTTATGAAGAAAAATGTAATAGCATAATAAACTCTGTTTAATTCCTAAGGAACTCTGAGATACGTAGTTTGAAAGAAAACTTTCTGGCTGTGTTCCCTTTGTTTTTCCTTATGGTTCATTCTTTATTTTATGCATTGACCACAATTATCCTGAAATATCTTAGCTTGGTTTGATTTAAGTCTTTGTGTTTTTTTCCCCAGTCAGGCATGGCAATGTCACAAGAGCTTTTACTGTATATGCAATCACTTAGTGTCACCAGCATTTGTTTTGTCAACATTATTTCAGTCCTCGGTATGCATTCACATACATTACAGGCTTAGGCACATGTGAAAGTAAAGTAATTAAAAATGTGTAGTGTTAATGAACTCTTGTATAAGATGAATGTATGATGGTAATGTAATCAGAAGCTGACCTATACAATATTGATTAGTTACCAACTTTGGAACATTGTCTGCCCATTGTGCCCACCTCTGTCCCTCCACAGCAGAAACCCTAAATCAAGAATTAACTTCTCAAGTACCCTCCTTGTTGACTTTTATTTTTTAAAGCCACCAATGAATCCAGACATTTGTTGTCCATGTCCCCTTTTGTGCAAAGTTCTGCCTGCTCACCACCCTTGATCCTGAGCATATCAACTTAAAGTCCTCGTCATCAAGTTCAAAGGCTCTGTGATTTCACTCGACTACATCAGAGAAGAGTTCTCCATCAATATATCCTAGCCTGAACCTCTGCTACTTCGAAAATGGGTTACTATTCATCATTTGGTTGATCATCAGAAACTTCTGTCAGTCCCTGTGTTCCAGCTCTTTGTAATTCTATTTAAAATATGTCACCTTATTAACCTTTTCATTTCTTGAAAAGGGCCCTGAGCAACTCTCTTCAATTACGATTTTGACCCTCTATAATATTTAACACTGCCTGCTCAGCTCTCATCCTTCAGAAGTGTCCCTGGGACTCTATAGAAATACAAGTTGTTGAGATGCTAAAGTCACTCCTGCCAAGATGAAGGAGACATTCCAAGAATACCGATACTTTAATTGAATAGCATGCACAGAGCAGGATGCAAAAGCAAAATAAAGTGATACAAATCATGCTTAACAATAAAATGTTATCACTAGTTCTTTTTTAAGCTTGCAAAGTCAGGTTCAACATCTCAAAGGAACATAGGAACAGGAGTAGACCAATCAGCCCATCAAGCCTGCTCTGCCATTCAATTAGATGACGGCTGATCATTTACCTCAATGCCACTTTCCCACGCTATCTCCATGTCCCTTGGATCTAAATCTGAAGACTGGATTTAGATAGTTTAGACTGAACTTCAATTGAAAACTTTTACTTTTTTATATGAAAGACTGCTGAGATGAATTATTATCAGGAAACTTGCCAAGTGCCTATATAATTGGATGAATAGTCTTCTCTTAGTTGCTTTCATACAGGTGCTGGTTTAGGTCAGAATCCAGGAGACCATGAATCATAAACCACTAACTGGTGTTTACACTGCTAAATCCAGGCATTGAGACTCAACATTTTTTCTGGATTTGAATCCAGGCTCCAGAGTTGGAAAAGTTGCAGGGCAGATCCTGCAGCCAAAGTGTGTAGTGCATTGCAGGTGCAGAACTTGTGATTTACTGCTGATTAATTTTAATGGGGAAAAATCATGGACTGCATACCCACACTGTGCTCTCAGGAAGCATCAGTACCCATTAGAAGTATGCAATCAACCTTTGTGTGCTAACCCACTGGGCTTCCAGTCCCCATGTTGACATGTTAAATATTTTTGAACTTACTTCATAGAATAGGGGTAATGTTGACTTTGTGTAATTGAAGAAAACAGGGGAAGTCAATGGAAATAAAATTTTGGAGAAATATAAAACAGCTACCAATTGTATATCACCCTTTTTACACTACTGTATAACACAAGGTCAAAATTGTCCTGAATGGATACTTGTTCTGGTAACTTATTAATATAATCACAAAAGCTATTCCAATACCTCTTTTGCACTTGGATAAAGCTGGTTCTTTGGCCTAAGCCTTAGGCTATGTGCAGATCCATATATTTTTCTACTGTGACCTAAAGCATATGATGTATTAGGATATGTTAATTAGAACAGTTGGCAGGATGTGCAGCTAATAGACCTTGGTTATAAATTTTGCATTGATCAATAACATACTGTAATAATTAGCATAATAAGCTTTCCATTATATTTATATAGCAAAATTTCATTGACAGTATTGACTACCTCATTATTATCAATTATTTGTAAATGTGGCATTTCTTATTTCAGATATACACATTAGTTAACTTAGGATCACGTGTACTGCATTATGTCATACAGCTACAAGGAATGGTCTAACGCTCTGCAATTATAATATGTCAATTAGGTATTAAAACTGACCAGATGTCGGGTTCAGCAGGTTGTAGGATACAGCAGGACAGCTTCCACATCCTTCATATGTCTATTATCAGTGGCATTTCTGGAAGCTGCTGAGTGAAGTTCTTTCTACTTCAAGGAATAAAGAAAGAAAGGACTTACAGATGTTACTTCATGTAGCTTTGGAATTATCAAAGTCTTCAGTCACAAATATTGCAGTTCTGGAGAATTGTGACAAATCAATAGGAGATTACATTTGTGATGTCAACCTAGATTGGACAAAAATAGATTTGCTGCATTGTTTGCTCTTTGTTAAAACCCCCTTTCATGGTTAAGACTGCACACAATCAAGTGCAGAAATAAACCAAGTTACATGTAGAAAAGAGGACTGTCTGCCACACATAGTGTAATACTATAATCAAGCTGCTCACAGTATTGCTCCTCAAAAGCTACCCGCCAACATTTTAGTTTAGCCTTTTAACTTTGCTTGATGTTTATGCACATCCCTTTGTGAAATACCTAAAGCCACTATAAAGTGTAAATTGATGATATCTACGTTTAGACATTGGAGAAATGTGCATATATAATGGTAATAATATGCACTAAATAAAGGCGTCAGCTGTGGCTCGGTTGTAGCACTCTTGTCTGAGTCATAAGGTTGTTATTTCACATTCCACTAAGAGTTGAGCACACAAATTGAGGGTGACAATTCAGTGCAGTACTGCTGCATTTTCAGAGGTGCTGTTATTTGGATAAGATGCCTTGCCAGGTAGACACACAAGATCTCACTGCACTATTTTGAAGGAGAGCATGGGGGTTATCTCCATTATCCTGGATTTATTCCTCAATCTACTTCACAAAACTAGATCATTTGGTAATTATCAGATTGCTGTTTGTAGGAGCTAGCTTTGCGCAAATTGGCTGGCTCATTACAACAGTGATTACATTTCAAAAAGTACTTCATTGACTATAAAATACTTTGCAATGTCTGATAGTCTTCTGTATAAATGCAAGTCTTTTCTTTAATTAAAACAACATGCTGGAAACGCTCAGCAGCATCTGTGGAGAAACAGAGTTAATGGGCTGGATTTTAAGCTCCTGATGCACTTGGAGCTGGCTGGCAGAAGCAGTAGTGCATGGGTAACCCAGAAGTACGTGCAACATGCCTATCAGTGGCTTTTTTACACAGCCACTGCATTATCATATTTCCTGACAAATTAACTTGAGTGGATGTGATGACAACCCGCATAAGTGGATTTCAACTTCAGTATTTAAAAGGATATGGCAAACAGGAAATTTGCTGGATTCTAGACTTGGGAGCAGAGTAAAATTAATTGACAGGATAAAGTACACACATTCAAAAGCTGTGTCTCATTTTAGTGACATCTCCCTAGATGAGATGCTGAGAGCTGCAAGGGTGATATTGTTTCCTGCTGATGGGAGGAAGAAGCCTGCTGGTGAAATGAAGAAGGCCTGGCTGGAGGTTGCCCATGAGATCAGCAACAGGAGTGCTCTTGGATTCAATGCCGAAGTGCTTTAACGACATAAGTAGGGCAGGAAAGGTAGGAACTGTGGCACAATCACTGACATCCTGATGTGTACCATTCCACCCCCTCACTCTGCCATCTCAAGCTTACTCCAGTACGTCACTCCTCACACTAAACTACTATGCAGATACACCCATCCCACTCTGTCCGCAGTTTCCCATATCCCCATCTGTCCATCCACCACTGACACACAGCCTCATCTTTAGGCAATGTTATTCCTCTCCCTCGGAGTCACTGTCGACAAATGTCCATCCAATCATTCAACCTATCCTATTACTCTCACTCATAGGTCTCATTCTCATGAGTGCAGCCTCAGCATTCCTGGCTGTCAGAGATGAAGACTTCCAGTTACCTGGTGACAGAATTAAATGTCAGACAGCTACATAGCACACTACATTTAATCAAGCTGACTTAACTTCAGCAGCAAGTGAACTATGATCATGTGCATAATGATCACTCATTCTTACCTTAATGGTTCTAACTCATGCCTTTATTCTCCAACAGGGCCCTCTGGCATCCCACAAATGGTGGTGTAGGAGGATGATGATAACTCCTTGGAGGACGTCACTCACCCTGAGGATGAGCGTCACTAGACTCAGATGCAGATGTTAAAGCTTAGGAGCTGTCAATGAAGAGCATATTTCTGGAGCAGCACCAAAAAAGTTACTATATACTTGCAGGTGTTCCACCCACACTGCACATTTGCAGAGAGATTGAAGGAGTCTGTCTCAGGCATGAGTGACATGATGTCACAGGCCTTTACAATGATGATTCATCCATGGAAAGAATGGCTCCCTAATTGGATTATCAAATGCTGTTTGTTACCCCATTGATCCGCAGTAAGATATTCTCCAGCTTACAACTAGCAGGGAAGTTTGGATGGGCTATGAGAAGGTAATTATAATGGGGAGCATGGAAATGGGGACTTGGCTCAAAGCGCTCCATTTCTTGCTTGTTTACCACTTTCCCCCCTCCTACCTGCATTGTTTTTATAATTATATGACATACAAAGCACCAAACACTCATAAGGGTTTGGGTAAACACGTTGTGGCTTCATTTATTGAGATGAGGCATATGGGAACACTTATACAGAGGTATAAAGCTTGATGACATCTGAACTACAGGGCTTTTTGTGTGTACTCTGCTGAAAACAAAAGTGAAACTAAAACCGGATTGCATGACACACTTGCTTGCTTGTGATGTCATGCTGCTATCTCTTAAAGGCATATCATAACACCCTTCTTTCTATTCAAAGGGATTTTAGCCCTTCCAAAGATGTCTAACTATTTACAATATATGTTCATGATTAGTTGCCATTACATAGTTGTATAGAACAGACGAATCTATGAGTCTCTATAGTGTAGAGGTAATCTATTGATATGCCCAGATCTTGTAATGGTAACCTTGACTGGAGGCGCCTTTAATTGCTCACAGTGATCTGTGGGGTTGTCATTCTTGGATGTTGTTCCTGGTTTCATTTGGGATCTGGTCCTAGATGCAATAGAACTGTACAGTGGTTGAGGAGCTGGAATGGAACTGATTTGTCCTTGACCGTTGTGCCTTAGTGTGCAATGACTTAATAGGACTTTGACTCCTAACAGATCCTTGTGACTTCAGCTGATTGCCACATACCTTCTGTGGGATTCTAGATGTGAACTTGGTAGCCCAGCTGTAAACTTAGCAATTCTGGACGTGCATTTTTATTATACACAATGCTAATCTTCTCTTGCAGTTTTAAAAGTTGTACCCTTTTTTCTGAGTGACTAGAATGGGTAAGAATAGGTAAATTGATACACACTGCTCTGCCAAACATGAGCTCTGCTGGTGATGGAATAGTTGCACTTAAAGGTGTCGCTCTCAGATGTAGCATTGCAACAAGTAGATTTTGCTTGGTCTGCATACATTTGAAAATTAGGGATTTCACCGTGTGAATCACTTGTTTAGCTAGGCCATTGGATCTAGGGTAATGAGGAGAAGAAGTAGTATGAATGATATTCCACTTCTCAAACATATCCTGAAATGGCTTACCAGTAAATTGTGGACGGTAATGATCCCCTAGGCACTCCATATAAACCAAAAATATCATTTAGGGCCTGCGTGACAGTTGTGATTGACATATTGTGCAATTGTTGAATAATGGGGCACTTGGTAAAGTAGTCGACGATGATGATGAAGTCAGTGTCATGCACATGAAAGTGGTCGGATGCCATTTTGGACCAAGGATGGGTAGGGATATCATATGGAATCAATGGGTGCTTTGTGCTGACTTGGCATATGCTCTTGACATATCTCACACTTCTTGACAATGACTTTAATATCATTGTTCATATCTGGCCAATAGACTATCTTTCTGGTGAGTCTTCTCATTTGATCTATGACCATGTGTGAGGGATGAAGCTGTTGTAGAATATCAGGTTGCAAAGATTCTCATATGATGCCCTGCCTCCCTCTAAAAATAACTCTGAGGAGATGCCTCGCTTGCCCTGATAAAGCCAAAATGGTCTCAAGTATTTGTGGACATGCTGAATTGAATCAGGCCATCTGTCAATGTTATTGTAGTGTAGAATCTTTCAGCATTTCTTCTTGTAGCTGCTGGCATTTACATTGCGCAAAATGTACCAGATCAATTGATGGACTTGCATTCTCCTACAAGCATAATGTTGCAGCTCCCTTGAAACTGCCAATTTTGTCGAAACCTTCTGGATATTTTGACGATAAGTCATGAACTGAGGTGATAGGATTGGTTTTCTGAGGTTTTTCTGCCATATGAGGTCTGAGTGATTCCATGGATTGTCACTAATGCGAGGTCATGGCATGTCGGTAGACCTACAATTGCTGGGCCTTTAGTTTCCCTGATATAGAACATCTGTGACACCCAGGAGGAGTGATTGTACTTGCACTTCAGAACGATGGAACCTGCACAGGAAAATAGTGAACTGTTGCATGCTACTCACAGCAGTAGGTTTTGCCAAGGCTCTCCATGCCTGTGGATGTATGCCTTTTAGAATTCTCAGCGGTAGTAAGTTAGCACTAGCCCCTGTGCCAATCTTGACCAATAATGAGTAGTTACAAACCTTCTTAGGACAAATAATTTTAATCTTGGCAAACACCTCAGATGGTGTGACGGCATCTATGTTTTCCACAAGATTTATGGTGTGAAACATCTGTTCACCACTCTTTGTCTCATTGTGCAAATCATCATCATATTCTGGTCTGTCAATCAGCTCATGTATGCAATACTGATTGAATAGCAGATGACCCTTCTTACCACTTGAAAGAACCCATTGTGTAAGGTCTGTTTGGATCAGTGCATGGCTCTTTGTAGCTAAATCAGCCTTTGTTCTAGTGCACTGCTGCTGCCAATGGCCTGTTCTGCCACATACCTTGCAGAACTGCTGGAAAGCCGGGCATTTCCTTGATGTGTGTAGAAGGCCACACCTTCCACATGGCTTGCTAGGTTTGCATGTTCTAGTAAGTGTGTTAACAATTAGGGTTGTACTTAAGCTTTATCGATCTGTGAGGATCGCTTCGTACATATGTCATAGGTCCATCCTTGAGTAGCTCTTTGATGATATGTGTTTTGGTCTTGTCCACCTGATCTTTCTGGAATATTTCCATGGGAGTGGATACAATCACCAACCCACTAATTCTGCCTGCTGGCTCTCTGTCTGAAAAATCACAGTACATACCCTTTTCCCTGTATCTGCTGACGAAGTGGTCCACGCATTCCATAGGCTGCTATTGAATAGACACGAACTCTAGTCGACGAATATAGAAGTTAAACCTGATTTTGAACCAGTTTTACAATGTAGTTCATATCTTTTGGGGATCATTTAGATCTTCTTCTGATAATTCTGACGTGTCCAGCCTTTGTAGCCCTTAATTCCCAATTGCTAGGTAAATTTTTATGGCTTGCTTGTCTGGTTCAGACATATCTGAATCAAGAAACAATAATTGTACGCTGTTTAAATATTTGGACTTGGTCAGCTCCATCCCAATTTAAACTGAGGAATTTTGTGGACATTTTGACAATATCCCTTTGACCTACCTTCTCCTATAGTACCTGGGATGAGTGTCGCTGTAGCCACTTTTGCGCGCTTTTCCGAAGCTCCAACTATTATAATCACAACCTTCTCTGGCCTGATTTTTATGACAGTTTTAGTTTGTTTTTATTTGTTTGACTCTCCCTCATTTGCTATTGACTCAGCCCACACTCTGGTCTCTTGCCTTTCCTGACTGAGCTAACCTGGTGCTGGTCCCCTCGATGCACTGTCCCACTCACGACTTGACAAGCTATGCACTGTAATCTCACCACAAGAGATCTAGTTGCTTACGAGCTTTTTACTTGAACACCACCTCTGCAATGTGTCTTCAAAACTTTTCTGTGCAGTTCCACACTGATTTCAACACTCTCCAATGTAGTGTGACGCTGCGATCTGACCAGAATGTCAACGGTTGTCTAATGACCTTGTAGCATAATCTAAAACTGTTCATCATGTTGTACCTGTACTTAAATAAGAATAGAAAATGCTGGAAAAACTCAGCAGGTCTGATAGCATCTGTAGAGAGAGAAACAGAGTTAACGTTTCGAGTCCGTATGACTTCTTCAGAGCTAAAGAGAAGTAGAAATGTGATGGTTTTTATACTGTTTAAGGAGGGTAGAGCGGGTGAAGCTGGATAGAAGGTCAGCAATAAGCGGGGACTGAGGAGGGATGTCCATTTGTTGAGTCTGCTCCTACATACTGATGGAGGTGGAGCAGTCTTTGGCGCAGCCATCGCTCAATCCAAAATCCAGGGGACATCGGCCAAAATCATCTCAATCGTCTGAGCAGCCTGCCTTCACCTCTGTTGAAACCATAGGGGTTGCACTATGTAGAAGCATTAGGAAGAGGAAAAGTAAAGGTTTGTAGATGCACAAAGATAGATATGTGAACATGTTAAGCAATGTTGCATTGTAAAATTTCTGTTCTAATTTTGAGCCACGGAAGTATAATTTATTTCCTTTTGTATCCAAGCAGCCAGCTGGTAAGCCTGCTTCAAGGTGGGAGGAGATCAGGGAGGATGGACTGCTGCAGGACAAAAATATCATGGCAGTTGTTGGTAGTCTTGTCCACATCTTTTTGTGGTTGCACGATAGCTGTACATTGATGCAGTGAAAGCCTTTGCAGCTGTTGAAGACTTCTGGGTTATCTGGAGGTGCCTTAATTGTCACAGGCGTGCAGTCAAATATGCCCTGTACCTGTGGAAAGCCTGTTAAAGCTGCAGACCCGAGAGCCCACTCGTTCTGGATAAGTGCACATAATTGCCCTCATACACAAACCATTTGTGGGCCACCAATGGTGAGATCCCGCAAATGTCTCCAGAAAAGTCCTTGAAGGATCCAGATGCAAAGCAAGAGGTGACAGTGATGTCTTTGACAACAGTTAAAGTATGGCCACTAGGTCCACTTGGCAGCAGATCTTGTTCCAGAAGGCTGCAAATGCTTGCCAATACCTAACATGACACCCTGAGCCTCCTGAAATACTCGTGAGCCAACATATTGAAGAAGCTTATCCTCCGCTTATTGCCCCTTTGTTGTGGTATGGCCTCTGGCAAGCTGCACCTCTTTACTTCACACCCCTCTCTTGTGGAGCAGCAGGTCTATAAGCAGGAGGCAGTTGCTCCACCTGCTGCTGTTGTTCCTGCTGTTGCTAATCCTGTTGCTCCTGCTGCTGCTGCTGCCGCTGTGCTGCCGCTGTGCATGCTGTTGATGCTACTGGTCACCTTTGTTCTCATCTGGGGCCCAAAGTAAAACACCTATGCTGATCTGATGGATCAGATCTCCACCAGAGATCCAACATATAGACATCCAAAGTTGTCAAACAAACCTCCAAAGTTGTGAAAGCAAGCTTCAAAGTTGTTAAAGTAACTTCATAGCACAAGTACTGTGAACAAAGCCTCTCACCCAAGCAAGCAAGAAAGCCGTTATGCGATTACGGTAATTATTGGGTTATTTGTCTGCCATGTCTTCAGCCTCCCAGCTTCCTGAATTGCCGCTGTGTTCTCACCAAACTGTTACTGGCCAATTCCAGGAAGCCCGGGAAACCCATGTACCCGGTTAAATTCCAAAAAGTTTTGTTAACAGTGCTCTAATTGAGCAATTAGCATATTGAAACTGACAACCTGCCTCTCCGAGACTAACGTGCTGCAGTTAACTGTGAAGTCAACCAAGGTGGGTGCCAGCTTCCTGATGCACTGTCAATTTCCCCACATTTAACTTCTCAACCATTTCCAAACACAAATGCTCCTGCAAGTTAAGATGCAGCCCAATATTTCAGGTCAACTCCTTTCATCAGAGTGGCCTATGAGCTGAAACGTTGGGCTGAATTTTCCTAACCCATTGACGATGGGCTGCAAGGTGAGAGGACCAGCAAAATGATCAAGGGAGACATTGGGAGGAGTGCCCAATATCTTCCCGCCACCATGCCATATTGCCAGCAGTGGGAAATGAGCTGGCTCTGTCATCCACTTGGCAGCCAATTAGGCCAGCTAAGTGGCCAATTAACAGCCACTTTCTGTCTCCCCAGGCATTTTGCCACATCGGGAGGTCCCACTGTTGCATGGAAAGACCACTATGTGAAACCTTATAGCTTCCCAGTGGTTCTGGGGTCGGGGGGGGGGAGCGGGGGTGTTGGTGGCGCCTTGATGGGAACTTCAAGGCCCACAGAGGGTCTCCCTGGCAGCAATGGGAGCACTGGCAGCAACAGTGTTATCAGTGGTCCATGAATCACATGTCCCAGTTTCACACAAACTTACTCAATTGTCTTTGAGAGCGCCTGCCATTGAGATGCCCTCTCCGTGGAGCTGCAGCCTCAGCAGTTGCCACCTTTAATGGTGGTACTGCTGAGGCCGCTGAGCTGCTGGTCGTTGGGGGCAGTCCGCATCTTTAATTGGATGGTATCCGTGGCAGCAGGCTCTTAATTGGCCACTGCCGACAATATGCCATCCTGGATCCTGCTGCCCGCTGAAGTGGTGTCGCCTTCTGCTTTTGGCCCTGGAGGTGGAACCTGCTGGTAAAGGGTAAAATTCAACATGTAAGCTCTGTTTCTCTCTCCATGGATGTTGCATGACTTGCTGAGCATTTTCAACATTTTCTGTTTTTATTTCCAATTTCCAGCATCTCCAATATTTTGGTTTCAGATGCACCCGGGATGTGAAAGGATAATTCGCCAAATCTGTAGATAACACTTGAACACAAAGGTTGATATATCAAAAATACCAGTTAAGTACATATGATATTGAGGCCTAGAGTGAGCTTCTTTTTAGTTTTACTGACTCTGACAGTGAATTCCTTCCTGAACTGAATGTCTTCTCTATCTTCTAATAACTTGGGATATCATATTCAGTGTCAGGGTACAGTAATATCTGATATGCACATGCATAATGTAATATTGGGCTGAAATGAAAAAATTATGATAAATGCAAGTTCTCTCTGGGTCCACACATTGGGTTCAATGATATAATGCTCAGCACCTTTGGTATAAATGTACATCAACGACAAATGACCAACTAAGCACTGAGGCCAACAATCTGCTATATCCTGTTCCCATGAAGCACAAGATAATGGGCTGAATTTTGCCGTCGGCGAGTAGGGGGCAGGGCCTGCATGCCAACATGTAAAATAATGCAGGATGACGTTGGGGGGAACCCCCGACATCATCCCGCCCCATTTAAATTTTCAGGAAGGTGGGGGCACAGCGAGATCAGCTGTCCAGCCACCAGTCTGTCAATGGCCAATTGAGGCCATTGTCAGGATCACTAAAACAATTAAAGGACCTGCCCGTCCAACCTTAAGATTGGCGGCAGGCCAGGAGCCCTGATGGGCAATAGAAAAAACATGAAACCTCATCCACCAGCATGCTGAGGTTTCATGTAGGAATTTAAAAAGTTTAATAATTTATGTAATCTATGAACATGTCCCATCTCATGTGACGTTGTCAGCATGATATTGGCAGCACTTATCCTCAGGGAAATGTGCGCTCTTTCATGTGCATGCGCGAAAGAGCGCACTCTCACTTTTGGGAACCCCCCCCTGCCCGCACAGGGAGCGCATAGCACTTCCCACCGGACGTCACGCTGGGTGGGTCTTAATTGGCCCGCCCACGTAAAATGGCGGCACGGCCCGCTTCTCCAGCGGGGATCGGCTCCCCGCCTGCCAGAGATTGGGTCGGGCCTGCCCACCTGGCAGGCAGAAAATTCTGCCCAATGTGACAGGAAAGAGCCTGTGATAGTGATGTTTTGTCTGCCTATTGTACACCTCATTAAGGCCTTAGAAAATGTTCATAAGGTCAAAATCTCATTCTACAGCTCTGCTCCCATATAAAATTGATGCTGTATGGTTAGCTTATTCAGCCCTATCAGTCCCGGTTGCCAAAAACAGAGTTTGTTTTGCAGTTGGATCAAATATTTGCCTGTGGATCCAGTAAATTACTTGTTTCATGCTATCCGTGCAGTTTCTAGAAGTTAGAAACATAGAAAATAGGAGCAGGAGTAGGCCATTCGGCCCTTCTAGCCTGCTCCGCCATTCATTATGATCATAGCTGATCATCCAACTCAATAGCCTGCTCCAGCTTTCTCCCCATATCCTTTGATCCCTTTCTCCCCAAGAGCTATATCTAACTCCTTCTTGAAAACATACAATGTTTTGGCCTCAACTACTTTCTGTGGTAGCAAATTCCAGAGGCTTACCATTCTCTGGGTGAAGAAATTTCTCCTCATTTCAGTCCTAAATGGTCTACCCCATATCCTCAGACTGTGACCCCTGGTTCTGGACTCCCACCATCGGGAACATCCTTTCTGCATCTACCCTGTCTAGTCCTGTTAGAATTTTAAGGTTTCTATGAGATCCCCCCCCTCATTCTTCTGAACTCCAGTGAATATAATCCTAACTGACCCAATCTCTCCTCATATGTCAGTCCCACCATCCCAGGAATCAGTCTGGTAAACCTTCGCTGCACTCCCTCTATAGCAAGAACATCCTTCCTCAGATAAAGAGACTAAAATTGCATACAATATTCCAGGTATGGTCTCACCAAAATCCTGTATAATTGCAGCAAGACATCCCTGTTCCTGTACTCGAGTCCTCTGGCTATGAAGGCCAACAAACAATTTGCCTTTTTTACCGCCTGCTGCACCTGCATGCTTACCTTCAACGACTGGTGTACGAGGACACCCAGGTCTCGTTGCACGTTCCCCTCTCTCAATTTATAGCCATTCAAATCATAACCTGCCTTCCTGTTTTTGCTACCAAAGTGGATAACCTCACATTTATCGACATTATACTGCATCTGCCATGCATTTTCCCACTCACTCAGCTTGTCCAAATCACACTGAAGCATCTCTGCATCCTCCTCACAGCTCACCCTCCCACCCAGCTTTGTGTCATCTGCAAATCTGGAGATATTACATTTAGTTCCCTAATCCAAATCATTAATATATATTGTGAATAGCTGGGGTCCCAGCACCGATCCCTGCGGTACCCCACTAGTCACTGCCTGCCATTCGGAAAAAGACCCATTTATTCCTACTCTTTGTTTCTTGTCTGCCAACCAGTTTTCTATCCATCTCAATACACTACCCCCAATCTCATGCGCTTTAATTTTAATCTCTTATGTGGGACTTTGTTGAAAGCGTTCTGAAAGTCCAAATAAACCAGATCCGCTGGCTCCCCCTCATCAATTCTATTAATTACATTCTCGTAAATCCATGCTGACTGTCCGATTCTGCCACTGTTTCCCAAGACCTCAGCTGCTAAATCTTTTATAATGGACTCTAGAATTTTCCCCACTACTGACGTCAGGCCGACTGGTCTATAATTCCCTGCTTTTTCTCGACCTCCCTTTTTAAATAGTGGGGTTACATTAGCTACCCTCCAATCTGTAGGAACTGTTCCAGAGTCTATAGGATCTTGGAAGATGACCACCAATGCATCCATTATTTCTAGGGCCATTGTCAGGCTAGATTGTCAGGCCCCGAGGATTTATCGGCCTTTAATCCCATCAATTTCTCCAACATCATTTCCCTACTAATACTGATTTCTTCCAGTTCCTCCCTCTCACTAATCTCTGTGTTCCCCAACATTTCTGGTATGTTATGTGTGTCCTCCTTTGTGAAGACAGAACCAAAGTATGTATTTAGTTGGTCAGCCATTTCTTTGTTCCCCATTATAAATTCCCCTGTTTCTGACTGTACGGGACCTACATTTGTCTTCATCAATCTTTTTCTCTTCACATACCTATAGAAACTTTTACAGTCAGTTCTTATGTTTCCCGCAAGTTTACTCTCGTACACTATTTTCCTTTTCTTAATCAATCCCTTGGTCCTCCTTTGCTGATTTCTAAAGTGCTCCCAATCCTCAGGTCTGTTGTTTTTTCTGGCCAATTTGTATGCCTCTTCCTTGGATCTAATACTATCTCTAATTTCCCTTGTAAGCCATGATTTAGCCACCTTTCCTGTTTTACTTTTGCGCCAGACAGGAATAAATAATTGTTGCAGTTTACACATGCGATCTTTGAATGTTTGCCATTGCCTATCCTCCATCATCCCTTTAACTAACATTTCCCAACCTATCACAGCTAATTCGCACCTCATACCATCGTAGTTTCCTTTATTAAGATTCAGGACCCTAGTCTCTGAATCAACTACGTCACTCACCATCTTGATGAAGAATTCTATCATATTATGGTCGCTCATCCCTAAGGGGCCTCGCATAACTAGATTGCCAATTATTCCTTTCTTATTACACAATACCCAGTCTAGGATGGCCTGTTTTCTATTTGGTTCCTCAACGTATTGGTCCAGGAAACCATCCCATATACACTCCAGGAATTCCTGCTCTACAGTACTGTTACTAATTTGATATGCCCAATTTATATGCAGATTAACATCACCCATAATTACAGATGTTCCTTTATTACATCCATCTCTAATTTCCTGTTTAATGCTATTCCCAACATCACTACTACAGTTTGGGGGTCAAAAACAACCCCCACTAATGTTTTTTGCCCCTTAGTGTTTCTCAGCCCTACCCATACAGATTCCATATCGTCAGAGTTAATATCTTTTCTCACTATTGCGTTAATTTCCTCTTTAACCAGCAATTTCACCACCTTTTCCTTTTTGTCTGTCCTTCCTAAATACTGAATACTCCTGGATGTTCAGCTCCCATCCCTGGTCACCCTACAGCCATGTCTCTGTAATTCCTACTATATCATACCTGTTTACATCTATTTACGTGGTTAATTCATCCACTTTATTGTGAATGCTCCTTGCTTTGAGGCACAAGCCATTAAGGCTTGTCTTTTTAACATTACTTGTCCCATTTCCACTATTTTTCACTGAGGCCCTGTTTGATTCTTGCCCTTGATTTCTCTGCCTATCACTTTTCTTACTCCCCTTTCTGTCTTTTGTTGTTGTCCTTGATTTCCCCTCCTCTGACTCCTTGCATAGGTTCCCATTCCTCTGCCATTTTAGTTTAAATCCTCCCCAACCACTCTAGCAAATATTCCCCCTCAGATATCAATCCCGGTCCTGCCCAGTTGTAACCTGTCCAGTTTGTACTGGTCCGACCTCCCCCAGAACTGGTCCCAATGTCCCAGGATTCTGAAACCCTCCCCCTCACACCATCTCTTCAGCTACGTGTTCATCCGATATATCCTGTGATTTTTACTCTGACTAGCACGTGGCACTGGTAGTAATCCTGAGATCACTGCTTTTGAGGTCCTACTTTTCAACTTACTTCCTAACACCCAATATTCTGCTTTTAGGACCTCATCCGTTCTTCTACTTATGCCATTTGTACCAATATGTACCGCGACCACTGGCTGTTCACCCTCCCCCTTCAAATTGTTCTGTGGCTGCTCTGAGACATCCTTGACCCCAGCACCAGAGAGGCAACATAACATCCTGGAGTCTCGTTTGCGGCCGCAGAAACACCTATCTATTCCCCTTACAATGGAATCTCCTATAACTGTTGTATTCCCACACATTTTACTCCTCCCCTGTGCAGCAGAGCCAACCATAGTGCAATGAATTTGGCATTTGCAGCTTTCCTCTGAGAGGCCATTCTGCCCAACTGTATCCAAAGTGGTATATCTGTTTTGCAGGTGAATAACCACAGGAGATTCCTACACTGCCTGCCTAATCCTCTTGCTTGGCCTGGTGGTCACCCATTCCCTAAGTTACGCCCCATGTAACCATTTGTATATGTTAGCTGAGGGGACTTTAATTAAGCACTACCTAGATAGGGCCTCTAAGTATCTGCCTATCCCAAACTCTGTGTCTGATGGACCTGCAGAGGAAGAGCAGGATGGGAAGAAGAAAGCTTAAACATCCTAGATGCAACCTGATGCATCTTACACTGCTTTACCGTGCAAATGGATAGCTTCAATCAATGGCATTACAACAGTCCAGCCATCGGCTTTTTGATACAGATACTTTGTGTTGGCTGCCTGCTTGCTGATTCCTTCCTGCCACCTTTCTTGGATTACAGGGTATTGTATGACAAAGTTCAGAACATGGGCCTACCTATGCTTGTGAAAAGTGGGCTTAGAATTTCTGTGGTAATTGGCAGAAAACCTGAAAAACAGTGTGAACAGCTGTTAACTCCATTCTTCCGATATTTCTGCTAAAGTAATGGAATCCCCATGTAAATTAATGGTACCGGTGAACAGTTGCCAGAACCTGTGCATTCCCCCTCTGTGAGGTTCCACTAAGCCAGTGGCAAAGTGTTGTCAGCATGCATTATAAAGCAATGAGAAACTGCAAAGATTAAAAAACCATAATGGGAGTTATGTACAGGCCTCCGAACAGTAGTCAGGATGTGGGGCACAAGATACACCAGGAGATAGAAAAAGTGTGTAAGAAAGGCAAGGTTACAGTGATCATGGGGGATTTCAGTATGCAGGTAGACTGGGAAAATCAGGTTGGTAGTGGATCCCAAGAAAAGGAATTTGTGGAATGTCTACGAGATGGATTTTTGTAGCATGACGCTGCAGAAGTAGTAGTGGGGCACAAAGAAATGGCGGAGGAACTGAATAGGTACTTTGCGTCAGTCTTCATGGTGGAAGACATGAGTGACATCCCCGAAGTTCAAGAGAGCCGGGGGGCAGAGGTGATTATGGTGGCCATTACCAAGGAGAAGGTGCAAGGAAAACTGAAAGGTCTGAAGGTGGATAAATCACCTAGACCAGATGGATTACAGCCCAGAGTTCTGAAGGAGATAGCTGAAGACATAGTGGAGGCGTTAGTGGTGATCTTTCAGGAATCACTGGAGTCAGGGAGGGTCCCAGAGGACTGGAAAATCGCTAATGTAACCCCCCTGTTAAAGAAGGGAGTGAGGCAAAAGACGGGAAATTACAAGCCGATTAGCCTGACCTCGGTCGTTGATAAGATTTTAGAGTCCATTATTAAGGATGAGATATCAGAATACTTGGAATTGCATGGTAAAATAGGGCAAAGTCAGCTTGGTTTCATCAAGGGGAGGTCATGCCTGACAAATCTGTTAGAATTCTTTGAGGAGGTAACGAGTAGTTTAGACAAAGGAGAGCCAATGGATGTTATCTACTTGGACTTCCAGAAGGCCCTTGACAAGGTGCCGCACAGGAGGCTGCTCAGTAAGATAAGAGCCCATGGTGTTAGAGGCAAGGTACTAGCATGGATAGAAGATTGGTTGTCTGGCAGGAGGCAGAGAGTGGGGATAAGGGGGTCCTTTTCAGGATGGCAGCCGGTGACTAGTGGAGTTCCACAGGGGTCAGTGTTGGGATGACAACTTTATACATTAATGATCTAGATGAAGGAACTGAGGGCATCCTGGCTAAGTTTGCAGATGATACAAAGATAGGTGGAGGGACAGGTAGTATTGAGGAGGCGGGGAGGCTGCAGAAGGATTTGGACAGGTTAGGAGAATGTGCAAAGAAGTGGCAGATGGAATACAATGTGGGGAAGTGTGAGGTCATGCACTTTGGTAGGAAGAATAAAGGCATAGCCTATTTGCTAAATGGGGAGAGAATTCAGAAATCTGGAGTGCAAAGGGACTTGGGAGTCCTAGTCCAGGATTCTCTTAAGGTTAACTTGTAGGTTGAGTCGGTAGTTAAGAAGGCAAATGCAATGTTGGCATTTATTTCGAGAGGACTAGAATATAAAAGCAGTGATGTGCTGCTGAGCTTTGTAAGGCTCTGGTCAGACCACATTTAGAATATTGTGAGCAATTTTGGGCCCCGTATCTCAGGCCCTGGAGAGGGTCCAGAGGAGGTTCACGAGAATGATCCCAGGAATGAAAGGCTTAACATATGAGGAACATTTGAGGACTCTGGGTCTATATTTGATGGAGTTTAGAAGGATGAGGGGGGATCTGATTGAAACTTACAGAATGCTGAAAGGCCTAGATAGAGTGGACGTGGGGAAGATGTTTCCATTGGAAGAAGAGACTAGGACCCGAGGGCACAGCCTCAGAGTAAAGGGAAGACCTTTTAGAACAGAGATTAGGAGAAACTTCTTTAGCCAGAGAGTGGTGAATCAATGGAATTCATTGCCACAGAAGGTTGTGGAGGCCAGGTCACTGAGTGTATTTAAGACCGAGATAGATAGGTTCTTGATTTGTAAGGGGATCAAAGGTTACGGGGAGAAGGTGGTAGAATGGGGTTGAGAAACCTATCAGCCATGATTGAATAGTGGAGCAGACTCGATGGGCCGAATAGCCTAATTTCTGCTCCTATGTTTTATGGTCTTATGGTCTAATATTGTTAACTTAAGAAATGTGCGAGCCCACTTATCTTGGCAACTTTCTTGAGACTGGTAGTGTCTTCTTCTCCTGATCCTAAGGTTTAGCCACAGGATGTGGAAACCTGCATCTTTCTGCTACCTCTATCCAATCTCTACTGCTCAATCTCCATTCCAAAAGAACCAATTTCTATTCAACATTACTAGCAGCAAGACCTCAAAAGATGTAACCTGGGAGGTGCCATTCACCAACTCGCTCCTACTGTAGATATTTCTACCCCTCAGCACCATCACCCTTTTAAAGCTGCAGAAACTACATAATGTACATTTTAGTTTAATGTGACAAGAACACTGTACTATTACGTGATGGAGTTGACTGTACATCATAAAGATGCAGGTGTGCAAATGGCCCAAAGAATAGCACTTTCACTGCCCTAGACATTTTCAGCCCCCATCAGCACACCACCATCAGTGAGAAAAGAGGTAAGGTAATAAATTCTTGGTGAACAGTCAGTTTTCATCTATCGGCCGTGAACGGAGTCAGTACAGCTGAGAGAGGAGACTTTCATCCACCAGTATAGTCTGGTACGTGGGCTAAAAGAACTGTGTGCTGACCAATAGCCAGACCAAATGTTAACATTTTTCAATAAATAAAGACATGCGAAGACAGATGTTCACTTTTGACGGTGGCAGAAAATGAGCAGTAGCAGATCAGCCCTCTGGCTTTATACCTGCTCAATTTTTCTTTTCTATCGATTTCAATGATATGGGGAACCAAGCCGCCAATCTGCTACTGTCAAAAGTAAAATTCAGCTCAGTGTATAAAAATTGATGACAATAATGATGGGAATACAGCAGGTCCATCAGCATCTGAAAGGAGAAGCTTGGTTAACATTTGTCACAGAGATCCTTCATTAAACCCAATACACTAATTTGTCTTTTTATCCTTTCAGATGCTGACAGAGTAGTTGTATGTCTATAGTATATTCCATTTTAATTCTGTTTTAGCTTTATTTTGTGGCTTAGAAATTGCTTTTGCTGTACAATTCAGGGGTGCAATGTGAGTTAAGAAAAGATTTTTGGAAGATTTAACACCTTGCCAACCCTGAATATAGTTGGTTTCAGTAACATCTGCAAAGGCTGATTCATGGAGCAACACGGGTAAAACTGAGCAGTTAATTTCCTTAAGTGGCAATAAAACGCCTGGATTTTTCCAGTGAAAAGCTGATCCATTGACATATTGTTGGAAAATGCAGCTGTCAAGAGCCATTTTGATAACTGTATATTCACCTTGTCTAGCCAGGAACCAAGGCATGAGAGGTTCCTTCTCTATCGGAGTAACAGGCACCTTCCTCAGAAGCACCAAACACAGTAAATAATGAACAGGTTAATGCAGTCTCAAGGACACTATGGGCCTGCACACCATTCGGGGAGATGCCTGCTGGTCTCAGAAAAGCAATTAAGTAAAATCTGCAGTTTGCAATACCAAGACCAAATATTGACCAAGTAGGCATACCAGAGAAGTATCCTTCATCATCTCTAAGTAAAATTGTGTTAAACTATCATGACCAATAATAGATTAACCTGAGCAAACATACAATGAGAGAAATTGGACATGGAATACTGACCATACTATATATAATGGGAATAATGCAATCAGAACCTATGTAACTCAAACTGGGAAGTGTTGCACTTAAAGGTCTGAATTATACCCTTGGCAGGCCTGCGCGATCGGCAGGTCTGGGACCATCGGGAAACAGGCCCCTGACTGCGATCGGCCCACGACCGTGATTTCACACTGGCTGGTCAATTAAGGCCCGCCCAGCGTGAAACATGTCTTCCCAATGGTCGGGAAGGGCCGAGCAGGGGTGGGGGCCTGTCGGGGGCCGGGTCCAAAGGCGACTCGGTGGGCGGTTTGAAAACGGCAGTGGCAGCTCCTTGTAGGCTGCCAGGGGAAAATAATATATTCTGCGCTCTGGAGACTGAAACTATGGCCTCAATGGTGACTGGAGATGCCAGGTGGGGGGGTAGGTCAGGTGGGCACTTCCGCCCTGCCACCCTCCCAACACCCTCAACCCCTGTTTTTCAGATGAGTGCCTCACGGTGCTTTTGGAGGAGGTGGCTGCCAGGGGGGATGCCCTCATTCCCAGAGATGGAAGGAGGAGGTGACCACACCAGACGAATAAAGCTCGGGGGGAGGTGGCAGCCAAGGTTAGTAGCCATGAAGTTGTGAGGCGCACATGGGTTCAGTGTCGCAAAAGGTTCAACGACCTGCTGCACTCAGGAAAGATGAGTACCGTGTTGGCATGGATCAGTGTAATGAAGTGTTAAGGGCTGGCCGTCCCCCTGTGGAGATCAGGGGTGTTAGAATCTGAATGCCAACTGTCAATGATGCCGAAGTTGGCCAAGAGGGTGAGCCCTGGCTTCTTGAACTGAGTGCTGTGTAGCTTGAGGGCCATGACTCGGATATGCCCTGCGAGGTGTTCCTCAGATGGGGTTGGCCAGACTGCAATGGCGCTGCAGGTAGAGAGTGGACTAATCAGTGCTCTTCTGTCCTTTCAGGAGAAGGTGAGCTATAACCACATTGAGAGGTCGCGGACAGGCAGAGGCCTCCAAAATCTCCTAATCCTGCCCAGATTTGAGCAGGACTCCTTGGAGCTAGAGAAGTGCTATACACTTCATTCAGCCAGTCGTAGAGAGGCTGGGGTATCAGATGAAGGCGAAAGCACAGAGATGAGAGTTTCGGATTGTGCAAATATTCTTGTGTAGTCTCTCCATTGATGGCAGCCTCAAGACTGGAGTCCCCGTTGATCATTGAAAGACGATGGCACCATGATGCAGACCTCCATTGTCTCACCAGGGTGACTGGCATGCACAGTGACAGTGTGATGACTCAAACTAATGACACGTCATTGTTCTCCCTTGGATTCGCCAGCAGGGCCAGCCCTGATGCCAGAGGACCGCCAGACTTCAGCTCCACCTGTGTCACACCCGTTTTCTGAACCAGGCATTAGCATAAATATGAGCACCTCGGTGGGCATTAGATCTTCGGCTAGAATGTCGGTGCACAGCAGTGACGGCACTTCACATTCGCTTGAGGAGCAGGCAGAAGCAGAGAGTGCCCAGGAAGCCAGCAGTCAGAGGACTGCTGGAGACCAGGACAATGCTGAGTCGAAGGCAGACAATGAGCCTCTGGGCTCATCTAGTAGGCGGCAGATGCTGGATGTCCAGCGGGATGTACGGGAGGATCTGGTGAAGATCCACGAGGGTCTGTGTACCATGTCTCCATAGTGGAGGAGTCCATGTGAAGCATCAGCACTGCATTGATCCTCATGGCTGAGCGCACTGCCTCCTCCAGTGACAGAGTGGTGACTCTCATGGAGAGGCAGCTCCAGGGCATTCTCTGCCTCTGCCTGCACCTCAATTGAGTGCAGTCACCACTGTACACCGACATTCTAGCTGAAGGTCTAATGCTCACCAAGGTGCCTGAATCTGCCAGGATGAGGGGTCCGGGGGTTGCGCTCGGACCTGCAAGCTCTCGCACAGGCAATGATCTCAGATGGTCAACGCCAGTGTGGGAGATGGATGAGGCACTCAGTATCCCACCTAGGTGCCCTTCTATCAATGGTGAGCAGGGAGGTCCACAGCAACCTCACGTTGGTGCATGAGCTGCTTGTTGTCTCTGCAGGATCCTCTCTGGATGACAGCAGCAGCTCCTCCGCCCCTCTGCCAGTGACCATTGCATCTGATGAGGCTGCAATGACTGGGGAGATGCCAGCCATAGCACTGGCCGCTCCCTCCCAGGCGGGGTCAGCATAGGTTCCACTGGCCAGAGGACGACCACCAAGTTCATCAAGGCCAACAAGACAGCAGAGCCAGCAGGCTGCCTTCAATGCCACTGTCAGCGAGGTGGGTAGTTGGTGGGGGGGCAGGGCTCCAAGACGCACGTTTAAAAAATCATGAGCACAAGAGGGACTGTTCACGGTGTTTTGTAATGTTTTATTTATATGTTTACTGGTGTGGAAATGAACATCAGAGGTAGTAATGTTAACTTGTTTTGAGTGTGAAAATTGCATAAATATTGCTTTGTCGTAATGGCCTCAGTATGCTTCACCTTTGTATTTTTTTGCTGTAGGGTACACCAGTATGTAATGCTGGATGTGAGTGGCTCTAAACCTTATTGCACAGGCACTGAGTGGACTTTAGGTTTAAATAAAAAGGAGGCAGCAACCATGACATGAGGTGGAAGCAGACCTTTGGCAGCCTAGCTAAAGGGGCATTGGATCAAGGCATCCCTGGTATCCCTGCCTCTCTGGAAGTTATCGAGGTCTACCTCCATGCCCTCTGTGTTCTTCTCACCGTGCTCCTCTTCTGACTCACTACTCGATTCATCATCTGTGGTCTGTGGAGCTTCCTCAAGATTCTCTTCCTCCAGTGGATCCCCCCTTGTTAGTGCCAGATTGTGGAGAACGCAGCTTGCAACCACTATCAGTGACACCTACTCTGGGGGGTATTGTAGTGCTCCCCTGAATGGTCCAGGCATCGGAAGCCCATCTTCAGAAGACCTATGTTCCTCTCTATCACCACCCTTATGGAAGCATGACTCATATTGTAACGCTGCTCTGCCTCTGTTCTTGGGTGGCGGAGAGATGTCATAAGCCACCTTTTCAACAGATAGCCCTTGTCACCCAGCAACCATCCATCCAATCGGGCTGGAGCCCTGAATAGCCTTGGCACCTGGGAGCATCTGAGAATACAAGCGCCATGGGAGCTGCCAGGGTACTTTGCACAGACTTGTAGAATCTGCATTCTGTGATCACACACGATCTGCACGTTCATGGAGTGGAAGCCCTTCCTGTTGACGAAGGCAGCTGGCTGACCTGCTGATGCCTTGATAACCCCATGTATACAGTCTATAGCACCCTGGACGTGAGGGAAGCCAGCAATGGCCGCGAAGCCTTTGGTTCGCTCAGACTGGCTGGCCTTGTCCATACAGAAATTAATAAATCTCATTACCCACCTGAACAGAGCTTCTATCACCAGCTTGACTCAACTGTGGACAGCTGATTGACACTCCACAAAGATACCCCACTGACCCCTGGAAAGAGCTGGAGGCATAGAAGTTGAGGGCCACTGTGACCTTCAGAGCCATCGGCATTGGGTGTCCACCCACACAGTTGGAGCTGATCTCATGGCCAATCATCTGACAAATGGGGGTCACAGTCTTACTAGAGGGGCGGAGCCTTTTTCGACATTTCACTTCTGACATGTTGAGGTAGCTGCATTGCCGCCTGTAAACCCTGGCAGCAGGACAGTGGCATCTTCTGTGGCTCCTTCCATCTTGGGCTTCCTGTTGGCCCTGCACCCCTTATGCCAGCGCCTCTCCTTCCATAGGTCCCTCCCCTGGAAGCTGCATTGGGACACATGGCCTTCTCTCCCTTCTGCCCCTCTCTTCCTCTTCAGAGGAGGTGCCTCCAGCGGACAGCACAATTCCCAATTACCAGGGGATACCAGTCTGATACCTGGAAAGGTCCACATGGTCAAAATCCTCCGGGGGCCTTGGAGATACCAATGAGTCCTGAAATGAAACCTGGAAATGCTAATACTGAAGCTCAGAACTGAGATGAAGCTGTCAAGTTCAAATAAGCGACCAGCAGCAAACTATCCACTAAACTCCTCACTACTCACAATGGCAATGCTGCTGACCCTTTTTATGCTGCCCTTAGATGAGGTTTTGCGAAAGGTGGGCTGCCTGCCTACCTGGTTTGCCTGTGCGACGAGTGCAAAATTGCATGGACAATGTAAGATCGGGATCACTTGGGTTTTTAATGGCCTTAAGTAGCCTTTTAACTGATGGCGGGTCCAGCGACAGTAGCCGTGCGCGCCCGCCGACCTGAAGATTGCGCATGTGCGGGATGACGTTGAGACGCTTGCCTGACATCACTTCAAGCAATTTTACGCCTGATCAGTTTGGGCGCGTGCCCGCCCGTGAGGCGTAAAATTCTGCCCAAAGACTTTAATATTCCTTCCTTTACCAAATCCAGGGCAAGCAGAATGCATTGGAATCATAGATATCTGAGCAGCCTGTCAGACCTTTGAATCTAGAGTCCCAGACTATGAATGTAATGCATATTTGTCACTGGTAGAGCCTGTCCTCTTGGCCAAACCTTATGTCAGGTATTGGAGTGACTCCGCTATAGGCTTCAGGTAACATGAAGACTTTGCTGTGCTCCTCAACATATGCTCCCACATCTTGGCAGAATCTCTGCATGAAGTTGAGCAGTTGCTTGAGAAAGAAAGCCTGTCTCTTCCTCCTTCCACTGAAGAGATGATAAAAGCAATCAAATCAACCAAACAAGGCAAAGCCCCTGGCCCAGCTGACATTTCAGCAGAGCTTTGGAAGTGTAATAGTACAGAGCTCATTAACAAACTTACAGCTGTCTTCAAGAGTATCTGGGATAAGGAAAAAATTCCACTGGAGCGCAAGGATGTCAACATAGTCAGCATCTAGAAGTGGAAAGGATCTAAAAAGGCACATGGTAACTACCGAAGAGTTTTCTCTCAATCTTAAGAAAGATCCTTACAAGGATCCTATTAAACTATCTACTAGTCAGGCTTGTAGATGATACCCTCCCAGAATCACAATGTGGTTTTAGGGCTAACAGTGGGACAGATGATATGGTGTTTGCAGCAAGACAACTACAAGAGGAGTGCAGAAAACACCAGGATCTTTATATGCTAGTCATAAACATAATGAAAGCTTTGACAGTGTGAACCAACCTAGTCTTTGGCACTTGCTCTCCAAACTATGATGCCCAAACAATTTGTCAAAGTCCTGTGCCTATTGCATAATGTCATGGTGGATGTTTTTGTGTGTGTGGCTAGATGGCTAATACCAGAGGCATAAAACAAGGATGCATTGCTACTCCCCAACTCTTCAACTCTTAAGTAAGCCACCAGAGACATGCCTGCAGGTATCAACATTAGGTTCTCTTTAGGGAAGCTCTTCAATCTCTCCAGACTGTGTGCCTCCATCAAAGTCACAGAGTCATCAGAGAGCTTCTGCATGTTGATGACTGTGTCCAAGCTGCCCACAACAAGGAAGACATCCAAACTATGGCAAACACATTCTCAAGTGTTCAAAAGCAATGCCTTCAAGATAAAGGCAAAATACTGTGCATGCTGGAAGCCTGAAACAAAACAAAATTGCTGGAAAAGCTCAGCAGGTCTGACAGCATCTGTGGAGAGAAAGACAGAGTTAACGTTTCAAGTTCGTATGACTCTTCTTTTCAAGACCGAGGTTACGTTTCAGCCAGCACCAGACACATGCTATGAAGCACCGACATAACCGTTGATGGCAACGGTATCAAGGTTGTAGAAAAAATTCTCATTCCTCAGCAATGTGCTCTCTAGGGATACCACTATTGGTGAAGCTATCAGACCATGCATCCAGAAAGCATGTTCTGCCTGAAGCCGACCCCATCATTGTGTCTGGAAGCAGCATGGTGTTAAGCTGAATACTAAAATCATACTACCAGGCTATTGTCCATATCAACCTGGTGTGTGACAAAGGTGCCTGGGTCTGCTATAGGCACCACATCAAAGCTCTGGAATGCTTCCATAAAAGACACCCAAGGCCCATCATGAGAATTTGATGGCAAGACAAAATCACAAACAACGAGCCCTTCATTGTGCTGCACTCTACAGCATGGGGACCACTCTCCAGAAAATTCAACCTAGATGGACAGATCATGTAACATGCATGAATGACTACAGAACCCACGAGGAGATATATGAGGAATTGTCTCAGGGCAAATGACAACAAGGTGGTCAGTACCAATGATTCAAGGACACCCTTATAAACTTTGACATTGCAGACCACCTGTCTTTGGAAAACACTGCAGCCAACCAGCCTATATGGAGGCAAGCACTGAAATTTGATTCAGCATGCTTTGAGGACCAACAACCAAGCTTGCAATGATCAACATGCCCAGAGGATGGCCAGAAGTGTCCCCAAAGCCCCAGTAACAACAACATGAATTGCCAGTTCTGTGGACTAGCATCAGATTCTTCAGTCATGGGAGGACCCACAGAAGACAATGAAGTCACTTACAGCTTGGACAAACGAGAATAATGAGGAATCTACCATATTACTACCAGGCTTCAGAGAGCTATCACTGTGCTCTTGGTTGTCAACCTTGGAGCCTTCAAGCTGCTGTTGGAGAATAGAAATCAGAAAGCTTCAAAGATATAATGCTTCCATGAAACTGAAATTTAAAACTAACATTCAGGGTCTGCTTTGCCTTCCTGCCAGACCCCCTTAGACACTGTGATTTGACAGAGGTTCCTGGTTTTGACCAAAGGCTTTGACCTCTGCCCTCCCACCCCATCCCACCCACTGCATTAACATAACCTATGCCAAATGAAGCTGCAGGTTTTGCATGTTTCACGGAACAATGTATCAAAGAAATCAAGGAGCAATGTAAAGTTGGCTGAGACCTAACATAATAGTTCTTTGAATCAATTTCTTCTTTGCAGCACTGGGAAATGAGAAGAAGCCAGGAACTGTAGAGGGCAACATCAGGGATGAAATCTTTGTAAGCTGTATCAGGCATCTTTATTTAAGCCATGCTGAATGGGGGGAAAAAAACACCTAAACAACATAACCTCAAGAATAGTTATTTGAGATTTTAGCAGCAATTTTATAAGTGTGCACTCCTGGTTTGGAGCCTTATGTACCAGAAATACAAACTGAAGCGAAGGGAGGGGTTAACAGCTCGAGCTCATTGTGTATTTAAAACAAAAAGACAACCTGTGCAGAAATAGTTGTTGTGGTCGACCGTATGCTTTGGGGGAAAATCTTACCATGTAAGTTGGGGTTGTTGTAGAGTATTTTAAACCAACACTCAACACAGGGTTTTTTGTTCAAACATCAAGCAGCCTTTATTTTTATACCAGTGGGGAGGCAATCTCTATTGGTAAACGAGGAGACTTCTCCAACAATACAGAGTTTCAAGCAGTTTATGTACTATTCTAATTGTGTTACAATCACAGTGCCGCCTACAACAGAACTGATAGCATTAAGAAGGACTGGAATTTAAGACATCACAACAATGACACAGGATAACCACCATCATGTAATCTAATGAAGAAATGGAGGAGGCCATTGTCACAACCAAATGGCCCCAGACAACATTCATTCACACTGTCACGGAAGGAGAGAAATCTTCTGTCATGGAAGGAGAGAAATCTTTGACATAAAGATCAACTTTGGAGCCAGAGACAGCTCGTGTTGGTAGGATCCATTATTTTCAGTTGTGGAAATAACATCAGCACTGAGCAGGTCTGTTTAGAACAGACTTGCTGGGTCAAAGTGGGTGCTAAGTACCAATCATCCAGCAAGATGTCCTCAGGAGATTTGTTTTGTGATACTCTATAAGCTTAGCATCCAGGAACCATTTTAACCAATAATTGCTGTAGAGTTTGAAAGTGCCACTTCAGGGTGATGGTCCCTATAAGATCTAGGTTTCTCTGGAAGACCATTTCATGTAAAAGGCCACTTCCTTCCAGTAACTGATAATATGACCAAGCTGCCTGGGAGATAAACAATAGAAAAAACAGTGGGGTAAACAAGAAGGTAATTACAGAGGAGAGTAGATTTCTGTGTGTGGTTCTGTTTTCAAACTGTTTAGTTAAGAGTTCAGGAGATAAAGTAGCAAAGGATAATGAGAGACTTGAATCAGTGAGTACTCTGGGGAGAAAGCAGCAAGGGAGAATGTGATACTTCAACCTGTGAGTATTTGTAAGATAAAGCAGCAAGGGAGAGAATGAGATATTGGGTGATAAAGTGGCAAGGGAGAGCAGTTGTCAATCAGAGCCTGCTTTCAGAAAGAAAAATAACAGGCAAGCAGATAGGTGATTGGCTGGTGAGTATTTCCTATTTATCTTTTCTGCTGAGTCTTATCTAACTTTTTTAAAGTAAAGTTTATCATTACTAGTAAGATGCATTAAGTATTAGTAGGGTTTATTAGTATTAGCAAGGTTTGGTGATAGTAAGGTTTATTACTAGTAGCAAGGTTATTAATAAACAGAGGAATGACAGGGCTGCTGCAATCTCTAGAGTGCACATCCTATGTTATGTGGGAACTCCAGGATGCTTCCTGTGTCTGAGATAACAATTTGTGCACTAAGTGTCATCAGTTTCAACAGCTTGAGGTCTGAGTTTCAGAACTGGAGCAGCAGCTAGTGTCATTGCAGAGCATCCATGAGGTTGAGAGCTTCCTGAATAGCACATTAATAGATGTGGCCACCCGCAGCTTAAGAATATACAGGGAGAGAGGGAATGGGAGACCACCAGGCAGTCATGTTGAAACAGGCAGGCAGTGCAGGAGTCCCACGAGTGCATCCCACTCTCCAACCAGTATTCCGGTCCGAATATTGATGAAAATAATGGTTAATCTGGGGAGTACAACCAGAGCCAAGCCAATGGCACCATGGGGGTGGCTGAGCTTACAAGGGGTTGCAAGCAATACTGGAAGAGCAATAGTGATATACGATTCTACATTGAGGGGAAGAGACAGGCATTTCTGTGGCTGCAGACTGAATCCAGGATGGTTTGTTGCCTCCTTGGTTCCAGGATCAAGGGTGTCACTGAATGATGGCAGAGCACCCTGAGAGGGAAGGGTGAACAGGCAGCAGTTGTGGTCCACAATGGTACGAATGACATAGCAGAAAGAGGGATGTGGGCCTGCAGTCAGAATTTAGAAAGCTAGGTAAGAAATTAGCAAGCAGGACCTCAAAAGTATAATCTCCAGATTGCTCCCAGTACCACGAACAAGTGAGTTTAAAATTAGAAGGATAAAGCAGATGTGTGGCTGGAAAAGTATTGTAGGAGAGAGAGCTTTAGACCCCTGGAACATGTGGACCAGCTCTGAGGCAGATGGGACCTATACAGGCTGGATGGATTGCACCAAAAGAGAGCCGGGATTGAGTTCCTCATTGGGTGATTTGATAGTGCTACTGGAGAGGGTTTAAACTAACTTTGCAGGGGTGTGGGAACCAAAAGGAATATCAGAGAGGATTACCAAGGTACACAGAATATTGGGAGAGATAGATAGCACACTAGAGTAGGGAATAGTAAGATACTAGGTGGGGTCAGAGTAAAGGAGAAAATGATTAAGTCTAAACCAAGGTTAGTGTGCATAAATGTGAATGCACGGAGTGTGGTTAATAAGATTGGTGAATTACAGGCACAGATTAATATGCAAAAATATGATGTGGTTATAATGGAGATTTGGCTCAAAGAAGGGCAGGACTGGGTGTTAAATATTACTGGATACAAGGTATTCAGGAACGATAAGAAAGGAAGAAAAGGGGGAGGGCATTGCAGTGCCAGAGAGAGGAGATAACTGAGAAGGGTCAAAGACAGTATATTTGGATACAGCTAAGGAACAAAAAGGTGCAATTGTTCAGTGTAGTCTATAAGTCACCAACTAGTGTAGAAAAATCTTCCCTCCATTAGGGGGGACGTGCAGGAGCAGGCGCGGGAAGGCGTGCCTCCGATCGACGCCCCCAATTGGGGGCGCGCCACCATTTAACATGGGCGGACCAATTAAGGCCCACCCAGCGTGACGTCCACCAAGAAACACTATGCTCTCCCTGTGTGGGCGGGGGGGATTCCCTCAGCCGGGAGTGCACTCTCATCTTCCTGAGGCTAAGTGCTGCCTCAGGAAGATCACATCGGAATTAAAACCTTTAAGACAAATGTTGAAAAAATTTCCCTGACATGTCCCCTCATGTGACACTGTCACATGAGTTGGGTCATGTCCACCACTTGAACTCAAACCTTTATTAAATATTTTAAAACCCTCATGAAACCTCATCCCGCCCGTGGATGAGGTTTCATGCTTTTTCTTAAGCCCGCCAGGGCTCCCAGCCTGCTTGCCAACCTAAGGTTGAACGGGCAGCCCTGTCAATTACCTAAATTGTTTTATTAATGACCTCAATAGGCTGTTGACAGGTTGGCGGGCGCACAGCTGACTCAGCTGTGCCCCCGCCAACCTGAAAATGGAGATGACACGGGGTGACATCAGGCACAACTCCCGACGTCATCCTACCTCATTTTACCCGTCAGCGAGCAGGCCCCACCCTGCTCACTGACCGGGAGGTCCTCCTCATGGAAAGAACGTAGAGAAAAAAAATTGCAAGGAAATTACAGAGAGGCGCAAGAATTATAGAGTCAGTAATCAAAGACCATAACTTTAAAATAATTAGCTAAAGAACAAGAGGGGAAACAAGGAGAATTTTCTTAACGCATAGGATTGTTATGATCTGGATTTTTAAAAAAATCATTCAAAGTATGTGGGTGTCGCTGGCTAGGCCAGCATTTAATGCTCATCCATAATTACCCTTGGGAAGGTGGTGGTGAGCTGCAGTTCCTGTGATTTAGGTACACCCACAGTGCTATTAGGGAGGGAATTCCAGGATTTTTATCCAATGACACTGAAGGGATGACGATATATTTCCAAGTCAGGATGATGAGTGACTTGAAGGGGAAATTCCAGGAGGTGGTGTCCCCATCTATCTGCTGCCCTTGTCCTTCTAGATAGTCGCAGTCATGGGTTTGCAAGGTGCTGCCTAAGGAGCCTTGGTGAATTCCTGCAGTGCAACTTGGAGATGATACACACTGCTGCCACTGTGTGTCACTGGTGGAGGGAGTGAATGTTTGTGGAAGTGTGCCAGTCAAGTGGGCTGCTTTGTCCTGGATGATGTCAAGCTTCTTGAGTGTTATGGGAGCTGCACTCATCCAGGCACATGGGGAGTATTCCATCGCACTCCTGACTTGTGCCTTGTTGATGGGGGACAGGATTTAGGGAGTCAGTAGGTGAGTTACTCACAGTAGGATTCCTAGCCTATGACCTGCTCTTCTAGCCACAGTATTTATATAACTAGTCCAGTTCAGGTCGACGGTAATCCCCAGAATGTTGATAGTCGGGAATTCAGCGATGGTAATGCCATTGAATGTCAAAGGGCAATGGTTAGATTCTCTTTTTGGAGATGGTCTTTGCCTGGTACTCGTGTGGCACGAATGTTACTTGTCACTTGTCAGCCCAAGCCTGGATATTGTCCAGGTCTTGCTGCATTTGGACGTGGACTGCTTCAGCACCTGAGGAGCCACAAATGGTGCTGAACATCCCAAGCTCTGACCTTGTGATGGAAGGAAGGTCATTGATGAAGCAGCTGAAGATGGTTGGGCCTAGGACACGACCCTGAGGAACTCCTGCAGTGATGTCCTGGAACTGATATATTGACCTCCAACAACCACAACCATCTTCCTTTGTGCTAGGTATGACTCCAAACAGTGGAGAGTTATCCCCCTGATTCCCATTGACTTCAATTTTGCTAGGGCTCCTTAATGCCACACTTGGTCAAATGCTGCCTTGATGTCAAGGGCAGTCACCCTCATCTCACCTCAGGAGTTCAGCTTTTTTGTCCATGTTTCAACCAAGGCTGTAATGAGGTCAGGAACTGAGTGGCACTGACTGAACCCAAAGTAAGCATCAGTGAGCAAATTATTACGGAGCAATTGTCACTTGATAGTACTGCTGATGACCCCTTCCATCACTTTACTGATGATCGAGAGTAGATTGATGGAAGGGTAATTGGCCGGGTTGGATTTGTCTTGCATTTTGTGTACAGGACATATCTGGACAATTTTCCACATAGCTGTGTAAATGCCAGTGTTGTAGCTGTACTGAAACAGCTTGTCTAGGGGCGCTGCTAGTTCTGGAACAAGTCTTCAGTAATATTTCTGGAATATTGTCTGGGTCCATAGACTTTGCAGTATCCAGTGCCTTCAGCCATTTCTTGATATCACGTGGAGTGAATCGAATTGACTGAAGACTAGTATCTGTGATGCTGGGGACCTCTGGAGGAAGCTGAGATGGATCACCCACTTGGCACTTCTGGCTGGAGATTGTAGCGAATGCTTCAGCCTTATCTTTTGCACTGATGTGTCGGGCTCCTTCATCATTGAGGATGGGGTTATTTATGAAACCTCCTTCAGTGTGTTTTGTAATTGTCCACCACCATTAACGACTGGATGTGACAGGGCTGCAGAGCTTAGGTCTGATCTGTTGGTTGTGAAATTGCTTGGCTCTGTCTATCACTTGCTGCTTATGCTGCCTGGCATGCAAGTAGTCATGTGTTGTAGCTTCACCAGGTTGACACCTCAATTTTATGCATGTCTGGTGCTGCTCCTGGCATGCCCTCCTGCACTCTTCATTGATCCAGGGTTGATTATCTGGCCTGGCTTGCTGGTAATGGTAGAGTGAGTATATGACAAGCTATGAGGCTACAGATTGTGGTTGAGTACAATTCTGCTGCTGCTGGTGGCCCACAGTGGCTTTATGGATGCCAAGTTTTGATTTGCTAGATCTGTTCAAAGTCTATCCCATTTAGCACAGTGGTAGTGCCACACAACATGATGGAAGTTATCCTCAATTTGAAGATGGGACTTCATCTCCACAAGGACTGTCCTCTTCTACTGATATAGTCATGGACAGGCATCTGTAGCAGGCAGGTTGGTGAGGATGAGGTCAAGTATGTTTTTCCCTCTTGTTGGTTCCCTCACCACCTGCTACAGACCCAGTCTAGTAGCTCTGTCCTTTAGGACTTGGCCAGCTCAGTTTGTGGTGGCGCTACCGAGCCACTCTTGGTGATGGACTTTAAAGTCCCCCACCCAGAGTACATTCTGCACCCTTGCCACCCTCAGAGCTTCCTCCATGTGTTGTTCGACATAGAGGTGCACTGATTCATCAGCTGAGGGAGGGTGGTACGTGGCAATCAGCAGGAGGTTTCTTTCCCATGTTTGACCTGACGCCATGAAGCTTCATGGGGGCCGGAATAAATGTTGAGGCCTCCCAGGGCAACTTCCTCCCGACTGTACACCACCACTGCTGGATCTGCCCCACTGGTGGGACAGGACATGCCCAAGGATGGTGATGGTGATGCTGGGGACATGATCTGTAAGGTATGATTCCGTAAGTATGACTATGTCAGGCTTGACTAGCCTGTGAGACAGCTCTCCCAATTTTGGCACAGGCCTTCAGGTGTTTGTATGGAAGACTTTGTTGGGTCGACAGGGCTGAGTTTGCTGTTGTCATTTCCAGTGCCTAGGTCGATGCCAGGTGGTCCGTCTGGTTTCATTCCCTTTTGTTGACCTTTTAGCAGTTTGATACAACTGAGTGGCTTGCAAGGCCAATTCAGAGGGCATTAAAGAGTCAACCACATTACTGTGGATCTGGAGTCACATGTAAGCCAAACCAAGTGGAGATAGAAAAGGACATTAGTGAACCAGATGGGTTTTTATGACAATTGACAATGGTTTCATGGTCATCATTAGACATTTTCATTTCAGTTTTTTATTGAATTCAGATTCCACCATCTGCTGTGCTGGAATTCAAACCTGGGTAATCCAGAGCATTACCCTGGGTCTCTGGATTACCAGTCCAGTGGCAATAACGCAACACCACCACCTCTCCCTGAAAGTGGGCTGGAGGCAGATTCCATCAGAACTTCCAGAAAACGATTGTCTATATACTCAGAAAAGACTCAGTAGCAGGACAATGGGGAAAAAGCTGGAGTGTGAGGCTAAATTGGCAGCTCTTTCAAAGAGCCAGCATGGGTGTGATGGCCAAATGGCCTCCTTTTGTGCTGTAAGATTCTATTGTTCTATAAATATAGCCACTAGTCTAAAGTACTAAAGTTGGCTCTAAACATTGGGTTTTACTGATGGCTAAGGCAAGATGAGACATGCAATGGAGGAGTTAAAAATTCTACTATCGAATAAACAAGGCCTTTAATTCAAACTGGTTTTCACACATTGCCAAAACAGTCCAACACTTCAGTTTGTCAAACAGGAAATCTGGAAAAATTTATCCTGGCATTTGGTAACTGAATCCAGCTGGTTTCAACTAGCCATATTGCCCAACTTATTGGGTGAGAGATAACAAGTCTTTGCCAACTGCTCTACATCAGCTAACTTACATGGAGGCTCCAAAAGACTTATAACTTTTACATGTAAGTTTACCACCCCCCTCAAAAAATCAACTATATTTAGGAGATTTTTCTTCTATTTCTCATATGTACATTAAATAAAAGCAGGAGTTTAATCTGCTTAGAGAACTTTCAAAAGGAGTAATCTACTCTCAGACTGTGTAATTGACATGGTATACATATAATACAAGATTTATAATGAATGATGAATATTTGAGGAAATGATGCGGTGGTATAGTTTCCCAGCAACTGTCCAACCAATTCAACTACTTTTCAATCATAAGCCAGTAATAAACAAACTAGAAAACAAAAATAATTTTCACCAGAAATCTCACAGACAGCAGCTGGTATTCATAGTTCAACAGAAGCAGCATTTGTTTTTATATTTTTGAGGATTCGTACTCTCTGATAGGTATATTACCTCAATATTTATGTTGAATTTCAGCCAATTACTCACTTGGGTGGCCTGTTTTCAGGCCATCCTTAATGTTGTTCTTGACTAACTGCTAAGAGTCATGTGAAAATAACCCAGTGGAGAATGGACATCTGTACTTTCCACTCTTGTCATAGGAAGGTGCATGCCCATCGTAAGAAGGATAGTAGACATGAAGGTAAGGACTGCGAAACTAAATTAGCCCAGACTATGACGTTTATTGTCACCTTGGTTCCGATTTTTTTCTTCACACTCAGGATGTAGGTATCCCTGACAAGGTTGACATTTATGCCCATGTTCCTGGAGAAGGTGGTGGTGGATATTTCTTGAACCTCTGAAGTCCATGAAAGTGCTCCCACAGTGCTGCAGAGAAGAGAGATGGATTGAGTGACAAACTGGGCAGCAGAAAGTTGCCAATTTGATCGCATGGGTCCCTGACAAATTGTCATGAAACTAACATATAATTTTCATAATATTTTTCTAGTTTATTGTGAAGTAGGTTTATGGGGATAAGTATAGTTGGGTCTGTGTGAGATTTAATTATATTTTGTCGGCAAGCAGACTGCAAGCTTTAAATCATCAAAAGAAGCTAGGTGATGAGTAAACATGGACACTGGCTTAGCATGTAAGGTGTGAAGGGAATTTGCATTTTTAGATAAATGAAGAGATATTTGGATTTCAAAGGGATCTTAGTCTGTTTACAACTAGCCAGTTAAGCAAGGCTAAGGAATGTTTTTTTTTCCCAAAGGTTATTGGCAATATTGGCACTTTGAAAGTTTTTGTTATGAGGAAGATATTTTCAAAGACATATGGAACAATAGAATTTAATATTAGAAACAATATTAAAAAGAGTTTGCCTTTTCCGGCAAAGGTTTATTGATTTTGGATTTAAAATTAATCAAGAATGGCCTTAATCTTGTCACAGTATTTTCCCAGTCACAATGAATTGCAATCCATGACAACGCAGTCAGTCATAGTCGAGTACAGTCCCACCTCTCTATTAATTCCATTACTGCCCAATAGATGACAATTCCCGCATGGTGACCTCCAGTATAGACATTCTCTTATCCAGTACAATAATTATGTCAGAGATTAAACCATGAAATGTTCTTCTGCATTGTTAATTATTGGAACTGAACATATATTTTGTTGTTGTTCCAGCACATTTTCATTGACCATTTTATCAACTTGTTTCCTTGTTCCCCGACATGTGCCTAAGATATACAATGCCTGCAATCCAATGGATCATTCCTATTTAACTAGTTCCCCTGGTTGTGAAAGCACTGACACACAGTCATCAATTTAAAGCTGTCACAAAGTTTTGTGAGGAGATAGGTTAAGAGTGTAATTTTGAAGAAAATAATTGTTAGAACATGGCATTTTTTACCATACAGAGTAATTTAGGCAGAGACTATTGTATTTTATAAAAGAGGGGATAAATATTTGAAGTAGAGAACGTTACAGGGCTATGGGGAGAATGCAGAGCAACAGGACTCATTTTGATTGCACTAAAAGCTGGAAGAGACATGATGGGCTATAACATTGTTAGTCTCTACCATACCTCAGTACATCTGCCGTTGAAAACCTCATCCCCCTATACCTTTGTTACCTCTAGGCTTATATTCTAAAACATTCCTGGCCAAGTTCCCATGTTCTATCCTCTGTAAACTTGACATCAGCCAAAAATCTGCTGCCCATCTCCTAACTCATAACAAGTGCTGTTGACCCATCACCCCTGTGCTTGCTGGCCTACATTGGCTCCCAAGTAACGCCTTGGTTTTAAAATTCTCATCCTCTTTTTCAAATTCCTCTATCGCCTCGCTCCCTCCCTTTCTCTATATTGTCCTCCAGTCTCACAACCCTCTGAGATGTCTGTGCTCATATTATTCTGGCCTCTTGAGCATCCCCAATTTTAACTGCTCCATTGCTGGCCATGCCTTCAGTTGCTTAAGTTCTGGAATTCTCTCCTTAAACTTTTCTGCCTCTCTAATTCTCTTTCCTCCTTTAAGATGTTCCTTAAAATCTGCCCCTTTGGCCAATTAAGCTTTTGGTTATCTGCCTTATCTCCTTATGTGTGGCTCAGTGTCATATTTTGTTTTGTAATGCCCCTGTGAAGTGCCTTGAGGCATCCAGTTAGGTGAAACGTATATATAAATACAAGTTATTGTTGCTGTTGTTGAATGGTAACCTTCTCCTGCTGTAAATTCTTAAAATTTAAGTTTCATTCTGTTCTGAATTAAGAACATAAGGGCCTAAGAAATATAAGCAGTAGTAGACCATCTGGACATTAAGCCTACTCCACTATTCAATAAGATCCTATTTGAACTATCACATCAACTCCACTTTCCTGCCCTATCCAACATCCCGAGATTCCTTCTATCACGCTCAGTCTTAAATATACTTAGCAACTGGGCATCCACAGCTATCTGGGGTTGAGAATTCCAAAGATTCACAACCTCTGAGTGAAGAAATTTCCCGTCATCGCAGTTCTAAATGATCAACATCTTATTTTCAGATTACAACCTGAGACACTCTCGCCAGGGGAAACAGCCTCTGAGCAAAATGGCTGAGGGATAGGAAACAGAGAGCAATGGTTAATGGGTAATTTTCGGGCTGGAGGAAGGTTTGTAGTGCAGTTCCCCAGGGGTCAATATTGGGACCCTTACTTTTCCTGATATATATTAATGATCTAGAGCTTGGAGTGCAGGGGACAATTTCAAAGTCAACACAAAACTTGGGAGAATTGTAAACTGTGAAGAGGACAGTGTAGAACCTAAAAAAGATATTGACACATTGGTGAAGTGGTCAGTTAGTTGGGAGATGAAATTCAATGTGGAAAAGTGTGAGGTGATGCACTTTGGTGCAAAGAACATGGAGAGACAGTACAAAATAAAGAATACTATTCTAGTAGGTATGCAGGAGCAGAGAGACCTGGGTGTATATGTACATAAGTCATTAAAGGTGGCAGGACAGATAGAGAGAGCTGTTTCTAAAGCATACAGTATTCTAGGCTTCATTTATAGGGGCATTGAGTATAAGAGCAGGGAGGTTATGAAAAACTTATATAAGACACTAGTTAGACCTCAGCTGGAGTATTATGTACAGTTCTGGGCGTCACACTTTAGGAAGGATACACTTACTTAAGACTACAATTACTACTATAATAATTCCTATAATTCCTAATTAACCTGACTCCCAGTTATACCCCCTTTAAGGCATCAGCCCAACATAGATTTTAGGTTTAAAACAGATCCAGTAAGTTAACACAATGCCCTGGACAGTGCAATTCTAAATGGCTTACCTCGAGCTTCTCCAGTTTTGGTAGACAGCAGAGTTATGGAGGCTTCATTTAGGCTATTTCACACAATTCTCTTAGATCTCAACATGGCCTTCTCCTGACACATAGCGTCATTCTACCTTATATATATTTCTCTTTTCAATATGTAAATTCTGTTGTTTCATATGTCTTTGAAACTATATCTTCCTCATAATATAAAACTTTCGTGTTGCTACTATTTATTTTGGGAAAATACATTCCTTAGCCTTGTTTACCTGGCTAGTTGTAAACAGACTAAAATTCCTTTGAAATCCAAATCTCCTTCATCTATCTAAAAATACAAATTCCCTTCACACCTTACATGCTAAACCAGCATTCATGATGATCCATTAGCATGTCAAACATCTTGCCTCTTTCGATGAGTTAAAGCATGCAGTCTACTTGACTCCAAATGTAATTAAATCACACACAGACAGCCCCAACTATACTTACTCCCATAAACCTACTTCACAATAAACCAGGAAAATATTATGAAAATTATTATACATTCATGACATAATGTAAGAAATATGATATGGTTATTAACAGAAAAAGAAACGCAATTCCTTGTTTTCTTGACAGGGTTAATTTTAATTGGTGGGAAACTAATGTGATCAGATTGACTGTCCAGTCTCCAACCCACTTCATTGAAAATAAAGTCAACAGCATGGCTAATATGATCATGGAAGTAGCCCACCAGGAAGGTTAGCTTAAAATTACCCCACTATCCACATGCTGCCAAAGTGAAGCACATTCACTTATTCCCTATTTAAGTGCTTCTGTCTACTAGTCACATCTTGACTCAGGATGCTATATTCCCATGTATTTCTGGTGCCTTAAGTTTCATAACAAGTCTCTTTTTTGGTACCTTATTAATTGCTTTCTGAAGGTCAATTTTTTTTAATTCATTCACGGGATGTGGGCTTCACTGGCTGAGCCAGCCTTTATTGCCCGTTCCTAGTTGCCCTCGAGAAGGCGCTGGTGAGCTACCTCCTTGAACCGCTGCAGTCCATGTGGTGTAGGTACATCCATAGTGCCATTAGGAAGGGAGTTCCAGGATTTTGACCCAGTGACAGTGAAGGAATGGCGATATATTTCCAAGTCAGGATGGTGAGTGACTTGGAGGGGAACCTACAGGTGGTGGTGTTCCCATTTATCTGCTCCCCTGTCCTTCTAGATGGTAGTGGTTGTGGGTTTGGAAGGTGATGTCTAAGGAGCCTTGGTGAATTCCTGCAGTGCATCTTGTTGATGGTACACACTGCTGCTACTGCGCGTCGGTGATGGAGGGAGTGAATGGAGTTAACTATAACATGAAATGCATTCTGGAATCTTTTGGGACAGACAATCAGGGATTTTTTTGAATAATCTAATTATTCAAGCAGCAACTACCCTGCACAAATCCACACTGACAATTCTTGATAAGTTCATTCCTTTTCAAATACTTACTAGTTTCTTCCATCACTAATGCTTTACAAATGATTATAGTTTGCTGGCTTGTATAGTTTCCTTTTCTTCAATACAGGGGTAACATTTATCATTGTCCAGTCCTTTGGCCCCATTTCTGTTTCTAGAGAATTTTGCAAACTTAACAACTAAGGCCAGTTTCAATGGGGATGCTTTTGAATCAGCAAATATGACGCTCACTTTCAATATTCTCTGGAAGGTAGGAGGCTGGTGACTCTCAGCAATCTTTTTGTCATCTTTTTCAGCTTTGTGGATTTCCCCATCATGATTTGTTGTTTTTTGGTCAATGGCTCAATCTTCTGCACACTATTCAAAAAGGGAGGGATACAGAAAGTGGGAAACTACAGGCCAGTTAACTTAACATCTATAGTAGGGAAAATGTTAGAAGCTATCGTTAAAAAAGTTATAGCAGGAGATTTGGATAAGCTCAAGGTCATCAGGCAGAGTCAACATAGTTTTGTGAAAGGGAAATCATGTTTAACCAACTTATTGGAGTTATTTGAGGAAGTAACGTATGTTGTGAAGGGGAACCATTGGATGTACTGTACTTAGATTTCCAGATGAAGTGCCACATCAAAGCCTATTGCAGAAAATAAAAGCTCATGATATAGGGGGTAATGTATGGGAACGGATAGAAGATTGGCTGGCTAACAGGAAGCAGAGAGTAGGCATAAATGGGTCTTTTTCAGGTTGGCAAGATGTAACGATTGGTGTGCCACAAGGATCAGTGCAAGGACCTCAACTGTTTACATTTATATAAATTACTTGGGTGAAGGGATTGAAGGGATGGTTGCCAAATTTGCTGCTGACACAAAGATAGGTAGGAAAGTAAGTTGTGAAGAGGGCATAAGGAGGCTACAAACAGGTATAAATAGGTTAAGTGAGTGGGCAAAGATCTGGAAATTGAGTATAATGTCAGAACATCTGCAATTGTCCATTTTGGGAGGAAGAATAAAAGAGAAGCAAATTATGTAAATGGTGAGAGATTGCAAAGCTTTGAGGTGTAGAAGGATTTGGATGTTCTCGCGCATGAATCATAAAAGACTAGTATGCAGGTACAGCAAGTAATTAGGAAAGCTCATAGAATGTTGTCATTTATTGCAAGGGGAATTTAATACAAAAATAGGGAGGTTATGCTTCAGTTGTACAGGGCACTAGTGAGACCACATTTAGAGTACTATGTACAGCATTGGTTAACTTATTTAAGGAAGGATGTAAATGTGTTGGAAGCAGTTCAGAGAAGGTTTACCAGACTAATACCTGGAATGGGTGGGTTGCCTTCTGAGGAAAGGTTGGACAGACTAGGCTTGTCTCTGCTGGAGCTTAAAGAGTAAGAGGCGACTTGATTGAAACATTAAAGACCCTTAGGGGTCTTGACAGGGTGGATGTGGGGAGGACATTTCCTCTTGTGGAAGAATCTAGAACAAGGGATCACTGTTTAAAAATAAAGGGTTGCCCATTAGATGAGGCAAAATTTTTTCACTCAGAGAGTCCTGAGTCTTTGGAACTCTCTTCCTGAAAAGGCAGTGGAAGCAGAGTCTTTGAATATTTTTAAGGCAGCGGTGGATAGATTCTTGATAAGCAAGAGGGTGATAGGTTATCAGCGATTGGTGGAATGCAGATTTCAGGTTACTATCAGATCAGCCATGATCTTATTAAATGGCGGCACAGGCTGGAGGGGTTGAATGGCCTACTATTCTTTGTTCATATGTTCTTATGTTCGTGGTTTTCTTCAGTTCGCTGAATCTTTTTATTATTCCTTGTCTGATCCTCTAGAGATTTTGTTCAATGGTTGATCAACTCCTCCAAGAACTCCATCCTCTTCTGCAGCTGGATGGGTTCACTCCTGTTTCAAGGACGGGTGCACTATATCAAATTGCATTCTTCACTGTCACCCTTATTTCCTGCTCTGCAAAGCACAATTTCGAGCATTAGTCAGTTTGATGTGTCACTTTTCTAATAAGCTTTGATGGTATGTATTGCTCATAGGAGTCAACAGCTACTTTTCCAGCTTGCTACACTGTTTAACAGCGATTATTGCTGATCTTTCCAGAATGAATGGCTTGTTTTACTGTTGGCAGTGACGTAAACCACACAGAACTGAAAAGAAAAACATTCTGCAAATGGGTCAGTAGTAGTTACTATTGCACAACTATTTGATGTGCTTTAACACCCAACAGTCCAAAAATTGTGCCTAATATGTCTTGCTCAGAAAACTTCTCATAAGTTTAATAGATTTCCATCGGTTGTCATTAAAACAATGTTGTGTGCATTAGAAAAATAATTTTAAAAAGTTTTCCAAAATCTTCATGCAGGCATAGACTAGTTAGGCCAAGTGGCCTGTATCTGTGTCACACATTCAATGTGCCCGATGTAACCGGGAAAATTTTCATCATTTTAACTAATGCTGTTGTAAATTAGCATGGTGTAAGAACATAATAACATAAGAAATAGCAGCTGGTGTAGGCCAGTTGGCCTTTTGAGCCTGCTCTGCCATTCAACAATATTATGGCTGGTCTTCTATCTCAACTCCATGTCCCCATACTATCCCCTTACATTCCTTAATACCCAAAAATCTCTTGTCTTCAATGACTGAGCATCCACAGCTCTCTGGGATGGTGAATTCCAGAGATTCACAACTCTTTGAGCGAAGAAATTCCTCCTCATCTCAGCCCTAAATGGCTGATCTCTTATTCTGAGATGGCGATCCCATTTTCTAGATTCCCCAGCCAGGGAAAATATTTTCTCAACATCTACCCTGCCAGGCCTTTTAAGAGTTTCATATGTTTAAAGCAGATCATTTCTTATTTTTTTAAACACCAGGGAATGCCGCCTAATCTACTCAATCTCTCCTCATAGAATAATCCTCGAATTCCCTCCCTTATAGCATTGTGGATGTACTACACCACATGGACTGCAGCGATTCAAGAAGGCAGCTCACCACCACCTTCTCAAGGGCAACTATGGACGGCAATAAATGCTGGACCAGGCAGCAAAGCCCATATCCTGTGAATGAATAAGAAAAAACAATCCTTCATCGCAGGTACCAGTCTAGTGAACATTTGTTACACTTCCTGTAGGACAAATATATCCTTCCTTAGTTAAGGAGACCAAAATTGCATGCAGTACTCCATGTGTAGCCTCACTGATGCCCTGTAGTAAAACTTCTTTACTGTTACTGTCCAATTCCTTTTGGTACAGTGCGCAGTTATTATGATATATTTTTAGAAAAAAGCTGTTTTGAAGGTTATATTTTGTAAACCATAGACTGAGCTTAAAAACCATTTCCAAAAATGGACTTTCTCCTTGCAGATTCAGGCTGGAACCCCTCCAGCTAGAGGAGACATCCTCAGACATTTACATTTAAAATTCAATGAGTGTTCCAAAAGAGTAAACATAAACTCATTGACTTGGTGGCTTTTCCTCCAAACACAAAGGGCGGAACCTTCCATGCCCGCTGGAGTCGGGTGTGCTCAGTGGCATGAGCAGACAATATGGCAAGAAGGCCAAAAATTGGTTTCGTAACGTCGTGAAACCAGTTTGTGATCGTTCACTCAGCCTGTCGATGGTGGGCTGCGATCCCTGCGATCAGACGTCGGGCACCTCATTATCATTATAAGGCCAGTCCACTGGAATCATCCCCCCCACACTGGATCGTCAGCTCATGCCAACGTGTTTCATGACAGCATATATAAGGCATGCACTTGGTGGGCTGTGCCTTGGAGGTAAGTACACAGTAATGTTGCACAGTGTTCACCCGAGTCGCCTGTTGGGCTTCAAGTTGAGGTGCATTGGAGGCGAGGGGACAATGGCTGCCCTGTGATTGAGGTGACTTGCAGGTGGGGCCAAGGGCTGCCCTATGGTTGATGGTAATGCACAGCATGTGTGGGGTTGGGGGGGAGGGAAGTGGCCATGCATTAGGGAAACCTTGTATAAAGTGACCCTTCCTCTGCAGCTGAGACAGTTCAGACACAGCCACATTGACATGTGTGGAGTCAGGCCTCTAGCTTATCTGCCCACTCAAGCAATGCAGGGTCATGCAAGTGCCACCAAATGCTCCAGAGCTTTTCACCCCTTGGGCACAGACTGTAAACTAATGAGCATTTTAGTGGACTGTAGAACAGTTGGACGACTGGGTGGAGGTGATCACAACCCCTTGCAATGTCATCATCCTGGTTTGGACCAGTCTCCCCCATGGTTTAAGCTAACAGTGCAGCCTTACAGTGGTGGTTTGGAGAATGCCTGCGCCTGAGCTGAGAGCTGAGGGTACTGCTGTTGCCAGTCGATCAGGTGGACTGGGGTGGAGGAGGGTCGAGTTTCAGGCGGCCATGTAGCGCACTAATCTCTGACCATCCAAGTGGTGAAGAGCACTCTCCGGGATGCGTGAAGGGGCCTTCAGACTTAACCGAGAGGTTCTTAGCACAGCCAAGCTAATCCATGCATCTCTCTCCTTCAGCCTGCAGGAGCAGTACATCAGGAGCATGGAGCCTGGTGAACTAGCTGTATGCTACATGGTGTAGTGAGAGGCTAGACCCAGGTTCTATAGACGCCACCTTTCATTCATGCAGATGATCAACAACTAGTGCTGACTAAGGCTGTGCATATCTAGGGAACTGGTTGGTCACATCTGCCAACTACTGCAAGATTTGGCATCACTGGGATATGGTGGGCAACCACTGCCAGTGGCTGGGAAAGTGCCTGTGGCGCTCAATTTTTACACCATTGGCTCCTTTCAGGGCTTCACAGGTGACCTCTGTGGGATATCACAAGCCTCCGCCCACAAATGCATCCATGAGGTCACGGATGCCATCTTCGCGAGGGCACACAACTTTGTGCATTTCGCCGAGATGAAAGAGCCAGTAAGCAAGAGCGCTTGGATTTGCCTAGATCCCAGGTTTCTCACAGGTGCAGGGTGCCACCTACTGCACTGATGTGGTGCTCAGGTCTCTGTCGCAACACGCAGTCAGCTATGTCAACCGTAAGGGGCTCCATTCACTGAATGTGCAGCTTGTGTGCAACCACCATAAATACATCCTTCAGGTCTGTGCACTGTTTCCAGGGAGTGTCCATGATTCCAACATTCTCAGTCGGTCACAGATCCCTGATGTCTTCCAGTGTCCACAGAGGCTGCAGGGTTGGCTCCGAGGAGACAAGGGCTACCCACAGAGGACGTGGCTGATGTCACCCGTGTGGCAGCCTCAAACTGCAGCAGAGTGAAGGGATCATGAGGCTCATGCTGCAGCTCACAATTTGGTGGAGTGAACCATCAGGGAGAATGTCGGAACTCTGTGACGCCTGCCCATGGCATTCTGGCAGCAATGACAAGCACCATCAAGGTGCAGGCATCAGTAATGTGTCCAGGGAGTGTGAGGCCGGACCATCAGTTTGGCCTGAAGGCTGCACAGAGCACAGGGCAGAGGCCCTGGACTGAGACACCTGCCTTTATCTTGTCAGAAGGATTTCACATCTGAGTGATATGAACACTGTTCATCAGAACAAGGAGCCATAGGCAGGGAGACATTCATGAAAGGATCAGGAACAAGAGGGCACAGATTAAAAAAATTAGCAAAAGAAGCAACGGCAACATGAGGAGAAATTTTTTTATGCAGCAAATTTTAGGATCTGAAATGCACTGTCTAAGAGTGTGCCCGAGGCAGATTCAAAGAAGGCCTTCAAAAGAGAACTGGTTAATTATCTTGAGAGAAAAAATTTGCAGGACTGTGAGTAAAAGGTGGGTGAATGGTACAAAGTGAGTTGTTCTTGCAGAGAGTCGACATGGGCACAACTATCTGAATGGCCTCCCCTGTACTAAAGCTATTCTATGATTCTATGCTGCTATGATTCTATGCCCCTATGATTCTATGACATCTAATTGTGATTTGGTGCCTGACATACCATTTTGGATCTTGCAGGTCTTGTTAAGGCCCCATCTTAAAAACTTTCAGCTGAATGAGTGTTCAGCTGCACCCCAAGTACTGCTCTCCCTCCCCAAACCCCACCTTTGGATTAGCATTGGAGGTCTCCTGTTCAGCTTTCCAGGAAGCAGATTTGCCTGAGGACATAGATGGTATTCTCCACAACATTCCATGTTGCAGCATGGCTCTAATTGTAGGAGTGCTGTCCACCTACTAAGCTCGTCTGTTAAAGCAACCTCTGGCAATTCAACAGTGGAAGCCATCGCAGCTGCAGAGACAACTGTACAACCTCAAGACCTTTACTTCAGACAATGCAACACCTCAACTTCAAAACATATGAGGCCTGGCACTGAAAATGGACTAATCTTGATTTACATTCATAAATATTGTTTTATTTTCATTTGTAACTAATTTTTTTGTGTATATATATGTTCATTACTTTATCTTTTCTTAGCAATGGAGTGAAATGAACTATCCTTTTCTTTTTTAAGGTAAAAAAAGCTTTGTTGCTGGTTTATTTTAAATTGAATTACTTACTCCAAGGTAAAATATACACACACAAATCCATTGTTCATGAACGACTTTGGGGAAACTCCTTTCAAAGCATCCATGACACTTTGTAACAAAAGCATATACTGTACACTATTTTTTTCACTTTCCATGATTCATGTACAAGGACACCCAGGTGCCTTTGAATGCAAACATATTACAGTCTCCCACCATTTAAAAATGTTATGTTTGTTTTTAATTTTTGCAGCCAAAGTGGATAACTTTACACTTCTGCATGTTTTATTCCATCTGCAATATTCTTGCCCACTCATCCAAACTATCCATACTCCTCTGCAGCTTCTTTGCGTCCTCCTCTCTGCTTATTTTATCAGCGAACTTTATATTGTCAGCAAACTTGAATAGGTTATATCGTGTTCCCTTATCTAAGTTATCAACATAGATTATATACAGCTGAGGCCCATGCACTGATCCTTGGGGCATCCTGCTAGTTGCAGCTTGCCAACCCAAAAATATCCCATTTATTCCTAATCTCTCATTTCTGTCCATTACCCAATCCTCAATCCACGCTAATGTGTTACTCCCAATGCCATGAGTCCTAATTTTGTGTAAGCCTCTTGTGTGCATGTAATCAATTGCCTTTTTTGGAAATTCAAATACACTGCATTTCTTGGTATCCCCAATCCATCATACTTATTACATTCTCAAAAAAACTTTCATAAATCTGACTTTACTCTGCTTAATCATGTTATGATTTTTCTAAGTGTCTAACATCATACATTGAATAAATATGGAATAATGCTAACCTAAATAGCTATCATTTGCATTTTGAAGCAGCATTATGACTGATGATTTGTCTTATTTTATGCTGAAGAAAATAATTTGAAAATAAAGACAAAGGTGTTATGGTGGCAATGATTGTAACAAATAGTGTGGAATACGTGTTAGGCAAGCTGTGAAATTTGATGCTGTACAGGTTCATTGTTTCAGATTATCAATGTTCAACTTTTTTTCCCCATTTTCTAAAGCCAAACTCAAAATAAAAGTTACATTAGACAATGTGTAAATAACTGGCATTCTCGAAGAAACCCCAGGTGGTTTAGGTGTGAATTAATTTATAGTGAACTTCATTCTGACAGCACATGAAAGCACTCACAAACTGGAAAATTAATGGAACTTCAGTAACATGTCATAAAAATGGATTATTCCAGGTTCAAGCACAAATCCTCATGCATTGACAAAAGAATGGGTCATCCATATACAACGATCAAAGACAAACAGACAGAGCCATGTACATTTTAACCATGAACTGAAACATAATTTGACAGTATGTGAGACAAAACAACCTCGCCTTAAAGAGTTAAAATATTGCAATCAGGTGTAACATTTGCTAATATTATTAAAACTCAAAATGAAACTTCTTGTTAGTTGGACTTTTTGGAAGGAATTTTAACCTCCCAAAATTGCCGAGTTTAGGTCAATTGGGCAGTTAAAGAATGAAAAGTTTGAATCCCCAGCACAACCAACCTCTAACACACACACTTCTGGTTTTATCTGAAGTGAAGTGGGTGCTCAGCAAGCAACCCCTCCAAGGAGACCAGTAGGTAGGCACCTTAAATATTATAATGAATCAGTGTTGCCTCATTTTTATTCACCACTTGAAATTTAACTCTTGCCGGCCGGTTTTCCCAGCTGAGCGGGTTGGGATAAATCAGGAGCGTTTTACCTACCTGTTGTAATGAGTGCATCTGCATAGCCAATCCCCCATGATCGGACATCACCTGACCATTCCGATCCCCCCCAGGTTTTTCCCCACGAGACTTCCTCCCGAGGCCTCTGCCCTTCCTGGACCAAGGCTTCCAAGCAAAACAGCCCCATCACCAACCCCTTCCAACCCCCCCAATCCCCCACTGCTGCAGGCCTCCCATCTCTTCCCGAGGCCTCTGGCTGGTCTCTGACTATTCATCTCACTCACCCTCCAGACCACCGATTCCGTCACTTGGAACTTTGTTCCAGTTGTTGGGACTTTGTCCTAGAGGCGGTGGCTTTGTGGTATTGTCCATTGGACTAGTAATCCAGAGACCAGGATTCAAATCCCGCCACAATTGAATTGTCCTGTCCCACCGACAAGACAGACCCAGCAGAGGTGAAGGTTTGTCCTGTACGCAAAAAGAAGGACAAATCCAACCCGGTCAATTACCACCCCATCAGTCTACTCTTGATCATTAAAAAAGTGATGGAAGGGGTCATCAACAGTGCTATCAAGTGTCACATGCTCAACAATAACCTGATCACTAATGCTCAGTTTGGTTTCTGTCAGGGTTACTCAGCTTCTGAGCTCTTTGGTTCAAACATGGACAAAAGAGCTGAAATTAAGAGCTGAGAGTGACTGCCCTTGACATCAAGGCAGCATTTGAACGAGTGTGACATCAAGGAGCCCTCACACAACTGGAGTCAATGAGAATCAGGGGGAAAACTCTCTACTTGTTGGTGTCATACCTAGCACAAAGGAAGATGGTTGTGGTTGTAGGAAGTCAATTATCTCAGTTCCAGGAAATCATTGCAGGAGTTCCTCAGTGTAGTGTCCTAGGCCCATCCATCTTCAGCTGCTTCATCAGTGACCTTCCTTCCATCATAAGGTCAGAAGTGGAGGTGTTCGTTGATGATTGCACAATGTTCAGCACCATTTGTGACTCCTCAGATACTGAAGCGGTGCATATCCAAATGCAGCAAGACCTGGACAATAACAATATACAGGCTTGGGCTGAAAAGTGGCACGTAACATTGGCGCCACACACGTGATGACTATCTCCAACAAGAGAGATTCTAACAGCACCTGCACCTCCCACTCTGCCAGGAGCATTGTCTGAGGTGACTAAACTTCTTAAAGGAGGTGATCACAGCACTGTGCCATCTCTTCCAACCAGACCTGCAGCCATGGAGCAGGGTGAGGAAGGTGCTGCCAGTGGCCATCAAGGTCACCGATGCCCCCAGTTTCTATACCAGCAGATCATTTCAACCTGGAGCTGGCAACATAGGTAGCATTTCTTAATTCATTGTCCATCGCTGCACCAGGGTTACTGAGGCTCTATATGCAAAGAGAGGGGACTTCATAGACTTCTGGTGAAGCCGACAGAAGCAAGAGGATTGGGCAGAATAGAAGCTCCCCAAAGATGCAGGGGGCCATCAATTGCATGCACTTGGTTCAGTAGGCATAACAGCTCATTGGGGAGATTTAACGGAAGTGAAAAAGTGTTCCACACCCTGATTGTACCATTCATGTGCAACCACACACAGACCATCATGTTGGTTAATGCTTGGTATCCTGGCAGCAGTCATGATGCTTTTATCCTGTGCCAGTCAGCCTACCAGCCATCTTCAAGTCACCGCATTGAGTTAGAGGCCGGCTGCTCAGTTACAAGGGCTACCCAATGTACACGTGGCTAATGACTCACCTCTGCCAAACAGTAGCACATGGACAGCACTTCTACAATTAGAGCCATGCTGCAACATGGAATGTTGTGGAGAATACCATCTGTGTCCTCAAGCAAATCTGCTTCCTGGAAAGCTGAACAGGAGACCTCCAATGCTAATCCAAAGGTGGGGTTTGGGGAGGGAGAGCAGTACTGAGGGTGCAGCTGAACACTCATTCAGCTGAAAGTTTTTAAGATGGGGCCTTAACAAGACCTGCAAGATCCAAAATGGTATGTCAGGCACCAAATCACAATTAGATGTCATAGAATCATAGGGGCATAGAATCATAGCAGCATAGAATCATAGAATAGGTTTAGTATAGGGGAGGCCATTCAGACAGTTGTGCCCATGTCGACTCTCTGCAAGAACAACTCACTTTGTACCATTCACCCACCTTTTACTCACAGTCCTGAAAATTTTTTCTCTCAAGATAATTAACCAGTTCTCTTTTGAAGGCCTTCTTTGAATCTGCCTCGGGCACACTCTTAGACAGTGCATTTCAGATTTTAAAATTTGCTACATAAAAAAATTTGCTTCTTTTGCTAATTTCTTTAAATCTGTGCCCTCTCGTTCCTGGTCCTTTCCTGAGTGGGAACAGTTTCTCCCTAACCACTTTATCCAGAGCCCTGGTAATTTTGAAAGTCAGGATCCTGATTGCTTTATGAACTGCTCTCTCAGCATGCCACCTCCAATGATTTGTGCCCATACACCCCTAACTCCCTCTGCTCCTGCACTCTCTTTAAAATTACAAACTTTTTTTATGTTGTCTCTCCTCATTCTTCCTACCAAAATGAATCACTTCACACTTCTCTACATTAACTTTCATCTCCTGTTTGTCAGCCCATTTCTCCAGTTTTTTCTCTGGCTTCTTGAAGCTTATCTCTATCCTCCTCACAATTCACAATATTTCCAAGATCTACACATTTTGAAATTGTGCCCTGTATACCCAGTTGTAAGTCATTAATACATACCAAGTAAACCAGAGGTCCAAGCGCTGACCACTGGGAAACCCCACTTTAAACTTTCCACCCGTTCAAAAAACAACCATTCACCACTGATCTGTTCCCTCCCACTCAGTCAATTTCATAGCCATGCTGCTACTGCCCCTTTTGTAGCTGATGTCATAATCTGCCCAACACGAGTGGGACTACAAAGCCAAACTTCCTAGCCATTACATAAAATAGAATATTTAGTTGCCCACCTGAAGTGATTAGTAACCTTGAAGTAACTGAAGATTTGATTTCTCGTAATCACTGTGCAGCAAGATTTGAAAGCATAGTAACAACAAAGGTTCTCTGATGATTTCACAATGTACAGTTCCATTTGCAACTCCTCAGATCATGAAGCAGGCCTTGCCTGGACAACATGCAGACTTGGGCTAATTTGCGACAAGTAACATTTGTGCCACACAAGTGTTGGCAGTGACAATCTTCACAACAGAGAACATAATCATCTGCCCTTTCAATGGCATGACCCTCACTGAATCCTCTGCCCTCAGCATCTTGGAGTCCGCTACTGACCAGAAACTTAACTGGACCAGCCATATGAGTACTATATCCACAAAAGCGTGTCAAAGGCTGGGAATTTTACAGCGAGTAACTCACCTCCTGACTCCTCAAAGCCTTTGCATCATCTATAAGTCCATCACAATCTCCGTGGGGATCCGTAAAGTAAAAGAACCAAATTGGCCAAAGGACTTCCAAATGAAGAAATTACCAGACAAGGTTTCACTTTTTGTAACTTTAATACAAATCAGAATCAATGCGAATTAAACATGAATTTTCAGGCATATTATAGTCAGCACAAACTATAAATTACACATGGAACAGCAAAGACAACAAAGACTACCTCATGGAGATAGTAGACAGTCCACTCCACCTGCGTAGTCTCAATTTCAGGTACAGAGTCCTTCCAGGCAGAATTCTAGTCCCTTTCCTTCAAGGACTTAGACAATTTGTGCAGGGAGCAGTGTCCACGTAAACAGGGTTCCAGCTGTGCAATCTTCAATACAATGGTGCGTATTCTTTTTAGAACCTTCTCAACTATCAGGTCCTCTGTTCTCTTTGTCTCTCTGTTCTTGTCTGTATGCCACACAGCTGCGCATTTTAACGTCTTTTTTAAAAAATAAATCATTTACGGGATGTGAGCGTCACTGGTTAGGCCAGCATTTATTGTCCATTCCTAACTGCCATTGAGAAGGTGGTGGTGAGCTCCCTTCTTGAACCGCTGTAGTTCCTGTGGTGTAGGTACACCCACAGTGCTGTTAGGGAGGGAGTTCCAGGATTTTGACCCAGCGACAGTGAAGGAACGGCAATATATTTTCAAGTCAGGATGATAAGTGGCTTGGAGGGGATCTTCCAGATGGTGGTGTTCCCATGTATCTGCTGCCCTTGCCTTTCTCGATGGTAGCAGTTGTGGGTTTGGAAGGTGCTGCCTAAGGAGCCTTGGTGAATTTCTGCAGTAAATCTTGTAGATTGCACACACTGCTGCCACTGTTCGTCGGTGGTGGAGGGAAAGAATGTTTGTGGAAGGGGTGCCAGTCAAGTGGGGTGCTTTGTCCTGGATTGTGTCAAGCTTCTTGATTGTTGTTGGAACTGCACTCATCCAGGCAAGTGAACCGTATTCCATCACACTCCTGACTTGTACCTTGTAGACGGTGAACAGGCTTTGGGGAGTTAGCAGTTGAGTTACTCCCCACAGGGTTCCTAGCCTCTGATCTGCTCTTGTAGCCACTGCATTTATATGGCTAGACTAGCTCAGTTCCTGGTCAACGGCAACCCTTAGGATGTTAATTGCAGGGGATTCAGCGGTGGTAATGCCATTAAATGTCAAGGGGCAATGGTTAGATTTTATATTGTTGGAGAAGGCCAATACCTGGCACTTGTGTGGCACCAATGTTATGTGCCGCGTTTCAGCCCATGCCTGGATATTATCCAGTTCTTGCTGCACTTGGACATGACTGCTTCAGTATCTGAGGAGTCACGAATGGTGCTGAACATTGTGCACTGTGACTCCAACCAGCACAGAGTTTCTCCCCTGCCTCTCATTGACTCCAGTTTTGGTAGATGCTCCCTGATGCCACACTCACTCAAATGCTGCCTTGATGTCAAGGGCAATCACTCTCACCTCACCTCTGAAGTTGAGCTCTTTTGTTCATGTTTGAACCAAGGACGTAATGAGGTAGCAGCTCAATGACCCTGATGGAACACAAACTGTGCATCATTGAGCAGATTATTGCTAAACAAGTGCTGCTTGATAGCACTGTTGATGACCCCTTCCATCACTTTTTTGATGATCAAGAGTAGACTGATCGGGTGGCAATTGGCCGAGTTGGATTTGTCCTGCTTTTTTTGTCCAGGACACACCCGGGTAGATGCCAGTATTGTAGCTGTACTGGAACAGCTTGGCTATGGGTGCAGCAAGTTCTGGAGCACAAGTCTTCAGCACTATTGCCAGAATATTGTCAGGGTCCATAGCCTTTGCAGTGTCCAGTACCTTCAGCTGTGTCTTGATATCACATGGAATAAATTGAATTGGCTGTAGACTGGCATCTCTGATGCTGGCTCCTCTGGAGGAGGCCGAGATGGACCATCCACTCGGCACTTCTGGCTGAAGATTGTTGCGAATGCTTCAGCCTTATCTTTTGCAATGACAGGCTGGGCTCCTCCATCATTGAGGATGAGGATATTTATGGTGCCTCCTCCGCCAGTGAGTTGTTTAATTGTCCACTACCATTCATGGCTGGGTGTGGCAGGACTGCAGAGTTTAGATCTGATCTGCTGGTTATGGAATTACTTAACTCAGTCTATCACTTGCTGCTTATGCTGTTTGGCACACAAGTATTCCTGTTTTGTAGCTTCACCTGTTTGATACATCGTTTTTAGGTATGCCTGGTGCTGCTCCTGGCCTGCCCTCCTGCATTCTTTGTTGACCCAGAATTGATCCCCTGGTTTGGTGGTAATGGTAAAGTGCCGGGCCATGAGGTTACAGATTGTGTTTGATTACAGTTCTGCTGCCGCTGATAGCCTTTCTCATCAATCTATGTTGAGTTGCTAGATTTGTTTGAAATTTATCCAATTTAGCATTGGCAGTGCCACACAACAGGATGGAGGGTATCCTCAATGTGAAGGCGGGACTTTGTCTCCACAAGGGCTGTGCAGTGGTCACTCCTACCGACACTGTCATAGACAGATATATCTGGGGCAGGCAAGTTGGTGAGGATGAGGTCAAGTATGTTTTCAAGCATTTTTTTTAGAAAAACAATTACAGATTCTCTAAACATTTTAAAGCAATTAAACATTTTCATTCCTGTTACTGCTTCTGGGTCAAATTTATCACATGATATAAGTCAAGAGTATGACTGAATACTCTCCACTTGCCTAGATGAGTGCAGCTGCAAAAACACTGAAGAAACTCAACTCCATCCAAGACAAAGCAGGTCCCTTGCCATCCAATCCACTACCTTAAACATTCACTATCTCCACCACCAGCACAAAAGGGTGGTGTGTACCACCCACAAGATGCATTGCAGCAACTTGACAAAGTTTCTTCAGTTGCATCTCCCAAGTCTGTGACCTACTGCCTAGAAAGACAGTAAGTTCATGGAAATACCACTGCCTGCAAGTTCCCATGAAAGCCACACAGCATCTTAACTCAGAAATATATTTCAGTTCCTTCACTGTCACTGCATCAAAATCCTAAATTTCACCCCGCTCCCCCAACCACCCCCCCACCCCACATACCTGGACCAAGAGACCAGCAAGGCGTAACCCACACAGGAGAAGGACCCAAAACTTTTCAGATGCAGATTTCTAAGCTCTCCTGTAGCAGACAGAAGGCAGGAGTCACAGATTCCTGGTGTGTGGGTACCAGCAAGTTACCCAGAAATATAACTTATGCCACCTACAGAGAAGTGGTACTAGCAATGAGTGCCAGCTTCCAAGACAATGCCAAGAAATACCAAAGACCTCACAAGGGCAGGCAATCTAATAAATTGGACATTATTCCCTTCCTTCTTTACCAACTGTAGACACTAGAATGCCTGCAAAGGCTTTGGTGTCCTGGGGCCCAAGATTAATGGATACTCACTTGAAAGAAAAGATATTCAAGGAAAATCATGCTTACTTGTGTAAAGTGTTAACATCAGGAGCAGCTGATTCTGATGTAACTGTGATACAATGCCACATGACTAAGAGACTTAGATCTGGTGGAAAGCAGAAGTACAACCTTGTATGCTGTGTTTTATATATAGATCTGTAAATAAACAGAATGCTTTTTACAAATATCAATCTATAGCAGCATTTTTAGGGTAACAGGCAAATACTGAAGAAATCCCATGAAGACCCCAAACCCAAGATGAAAAATGGTGGGAGCTGATGATTTCTGTTGACTATTAATGTGCGCCATCTGAAACATGGTGGCAGCAGACAGGGAATAAGGACCCAGCAAAACTCCAAGAGAAGCCTGCAGGCCTGACAGACCTCTGAATCCTTGGAAAAGGACAGGAGAAAAAGATTGAAGACCCATCTGAGAAAGGAGAATTGTGTGTGCTGCAGAAGCAGAGAGTCCCAGAGAGCGGTGGGTACAGATCACAGTCAAATAAGCCAAACTTCTGAAGTAGCAACAGATCCAGAGCAACAGGTCCAAGTTAGTTTGCCTCTCCCAGAAGTGCGGAGGGTTCGCAACAGGCTCAACACTGGGACAATTGGAGGAAGTGATTCCCAGATATAGAACAGCTTCAGATTTGCATTAGAAGGAACAAAAGGAACAAATCAGGTCAGTGCTTTACACAATAGGGGACATAGCAGACAATGTTATTGCAAGATACGACATCAATGAGGCTTTGAGCTCATATGACAAAACCCTCCAAGCTTTCAATTAATACTTCAGTGTTTGAAAAAAATTTGATCATTAGCGAGTGAAATTTAATAAGAGGAGTCAAAAACTGGGTGAATCATGGACTGATTTATAAATGACCTGTACAGTTTTGTGGAGAATTGCGACTATGGGACACTCAGAGATGAATTAATACTCAATCGTATAGTGTTTGGGGTCTGAGATGAAACCCTAACAGGTCTTTTGCAAATGAGGGAAGATTTAACTCTCACAAAGGCAGTGCAAATAGCATGATAGGCCGAGCTTAGAAACTAAACATTTAACCCCAAGGGCAGCTGCAAAGTCTATGTGTCTCTTCACAATGAGAAAGATCCCTCACCCACTCATGGACACATGTCACAACTAAGGTTCAAACTGTCAAAGGCCTGTTAAAGCCATTAATTAACTAATTCAAGCTATTGAAAAAGATGCCTGTCCAACCTTAAGATTTTTCATGGAACCTCATCAACGGGTGGGATGAGGTTTCATGAAGGGTGTATAAATTATTTACATTTTTTCATTAAAGTTCATTGACATGTCCCAGCTCATGTGACACTGTCACATGAGGGGACATGTCTTAATATTTTTTTCTTTACCAAAATTTTTAGAACTTAAAATTTATCTCCCTGAGGCACCTGTGTGTCTCAGGGAGATTTATAAGTTTCACACGCACAACCCCCCCCCGACGGGGGGAAAATTCTCTCCCATGTCTCAGACCCTGGAAAGTGTGCAATATGCCATATGGGTGATATATCATATAAGGTTCATCGAGAGAAGAACATGATCGTAGAGGGAGAGTAGTTCTCAAATTCCTACAAGAAGGAGGTTTAACATTCAATGAAAATGTGAATTTGCAAAGCATATAAAAACTTCTAAGACCACACTGACAAGCTTTGGGAATTATGGCTGACCTGCAGAAAACAAATGCCATTAGAGAGTTCCCACAGCCTAAAAACATTACTGAATTTAAAAGAATCCTTGGCATGGTAAATCAAGTAGGCAATTTCCTACCAAACCTGGTGGAAATCAATGAGCCTTTACAACAGCTGTTGAGACAAGGACAACAGTGGTGCTGGAATGTGGACCAGCTAAATGCTTTTGACACGCTCAACAATCTCCTAACTTCACAAGAAATTCTAACGCACTACGATCCAGAGTTTCCAACAATTGCAGCAGCGGCGCATCATCTACAGGCTTTGTTGCAGTTTTGTTTCAAGTTTAAAAAAGATGGTCAAGGAAGACCAGTTTATTACACCTCAAGATCCCTCATGGACACAGAGAAGAAACATTAGAACCCAGATGGACCTGTGAGAAGTTCACTGATATATCATGGGATTAAAGTTTAAAATTAAAATCGACCAGAAATCTTTGGTTACACTTCTTAACCTAAAGGAAATTACAAAAAAAAAGCCTAGAATTCACATTTAAGACTGAGATTCATGAGATAGGTTTCAGTTACTGAGCATGTTCAAGGGAAGTATCAGACAACAGTAAATGCATTGTCAAGAATACCAGTGGAAGGAGTCAAACAGGAGGACTTAGATTTTATTGAGGAAGTGGAAGCATGTGGAGTCAATGGGAATCAGGGGGAAAACTCTCTGCTGGTTAGAGTCATACCTAATACAAAGGAAGATGGTTGTGGTTGTTGGAGGTCAATCATCTCAGTTCCAGGACATCACTGCAGGAGTTCCTTAGGGTAGTGTCCTAGGCCGAGCCATCTTCAGCTGCTTCATCAATGACCTTCCTTCCATCGTAAGGTTAGAAGTGGCAAATTCACTGACGATTGCACAATGTTCAGCACCATTCGCGACTCATCAGATACTGAAGATACATGTCCAAATGCAGCAAGGCCAGGACAATATCCAGGCCTGTGCTGACAAGTGGCATGTAACATTAGCACCATACGAAAGCCAGGCATTGGCCATCTCCAACAAGAGAGAATGGAGTGTTATGTACCTTTAGGAGAATGTAGTTAGTTGACCATGTGACTGTATTGACCAATCACTACACAGCACGGGCTTCTTGGGTAACTGTAAGTCTAGAGCTGGAGATGATTGAAGAAGTACATATGGTGTTACTGCTCTGTCTTTAGTTCCAATAAACCACAAATGTTTGTTCAGTTAATCAGTCTCTCTGCCTGTATTGTTTCAAGAACCAACTAATGTGTTAATATCAAGTGAACAGCTAGCATTCACCAGACAAAGTGAACCTGATAACCAAAAACATAAATCTAACCATCACCCCTTGACATTCAATGGCATTACCATCGCTGAATCCCACATTATCAACATCTTAGGGGTTACCATTGACCAGAAACTGAACTGGACTAGCCATATAAATAGTGTGGCAACAAGAACAGGTCAGAGGCTAGGAATCCTGTGGCAGGTAACTCACCTCCTGTCTCTCCAAAGCCTGTCCACCACCTACAAGGCACAAGTCAGGAGTGTGCTGGAATACTTTCCACTTGCCTCGTTAAGTGCAGTTCCAACAACTTTCAAGAAGCTTGACACTAACCAGGACAAAGCAGGCCATTTGATTGGCAGCCCTTTCACAAACATTCACTCCCTCCACCAATGACGCACAGTAGCAGCAATGTGTACCATCTACAAGATGCACTGCAGAAGTTCATCTGGGCTCCTTAGGCAGCATCTTCCAAACATGACCACTACCATCTAGAAAGACAAGGGGAGCAGATAGATGGGAACACCATCACCTGTAAGTTCCCCTCCAAGCCACTCACCATCCTGACTTGGAAATATATTGCCGTCCCTTCACTGTTGCTGGATCAAAATCCTAAAACTCCCTCCCAAAAGCACCTACACCACTGGGACTGCAGCGGTTCAAGAAGGCACTCACCACCACCTTCTCAATGGCAATTAGGGATGGGCAATAAATGCTGGCCTAGTCTGCGATGTCTACATCCTGTAAATGAACAAAAAATTATATATAGTTTACTCATTACCAAACACTTACCAGCCACTGAGAAGAGATTACAAGAAATTAAGCAAGCACAACAGCAGGATGACAAGTGCATCAAAATGGAAGAGTATTGCCAGAGTGGATGGCCAGAGTACACACCAAATATTCCAGTAAATCGCCAATACTTCAAACAGAGAAAACACCTCACGATCATTGATGATTTCTTAGTTTTTAATGGCAGAGTAGTCATCCTTAAAACATTTTGATTTGAAATTCTTCAGAAAATTCATCAAGATCTCTTTGGAATAGTGAAATGCAGAGCAAGAACCCACCAGTCAGATTTATGGCCAGGCTTCAGTCACTCCATTGAAGAGTTACTCACAAATTGCCTACATATGTAGTGCATAGCCAGCAGCAAAGCAAACCTCATGCACCATCAACCTTACCTAAGAGATCAAGGGAGCATCTAGGAATGTATTGATTTGAATTCAAAAGGCAAGGTTTTCATCATTATCACTGAATACTACTCCAGGAATTTTGAAATGATTAGACCGGATAGGGCCACAGCAGAGGCAGTCATTACATCACTAAGAAGTATATTCACGATACATGGCATCCCGGATGTTGTGGTGTCAGATAACAGTCCTCAGTTGTTAATGAGCTGTTCCATAACTTTGCACAGGAATATGGTTTTATGCAAGCGACTAGTTCGCCTAGATATCCTCAGTCAGAGGCAGAAGCAAAAAGGTGAGTTCAAACAATGAAGGAATTGATGAAAAAGAATAAAGATATTAACTTAGCCCGTCTTAACTTCAGAAGCTAAAAAAATGGATCTCGCCATCGGAACTATTGATGGTAAGATATCTGCAAACACAACTTCCAGCTCTACAACAAAAACCACAACCTAACATTACCTCAGATGATCGTGAGAAAGTTAGGAAGCGTGAAGAGCAACAAAGAGACAGTAAAGCTTGTAATTTCAACTTCAGACACAGAGCATGAGGCTTAAAAGTGCTACAGCCTGGGGAGAGAGTGTGGATACGAGATCAACAGAAAGAGATCATGGTAATAGAAAGAGCTCCACAGGCAAGATCTTATAGAATTGAGGTGGACCAGGGAAATATCAGAAGGAATTGAAGAGCCTTGATATCCTTGGGAAGTAAACCAATGGAACCTTGGACAAACTATTTAGATGTGGATGGAGACAAGGAACCAGAAACATGTAGAAGCTCTACAACTGCCCGGATGGAAGACACTCCTATCAAACAATGAGAGAGTGCAAAACAAAAACAGAATTACCTGGAAAAACTCAGCAGGTCTGGCAGCATCGGCGGAGAAGAAAAGAGTTGACGTTTCGAGTCCTCATGACCCGAGAGTGCAGTTCATCCTCAGCCTTGAACTGAAATCAGGAACAGATCAAGGAGATCGGTCAAGGCACTAATCCTGTGAAATCTGAGACTTTGCGGGAGATGTAAGAGTGTGTACATAGTTACAATAAAGACTTGGGAGGAGATATAGAGAAAAGGATTAACATCAATGGCACCTGATATTGATCTAACTACTGATGTAGCAGTGATGCAATGTCACATGACCAAGAGACTTAGCTCTGGTGGGAAGCAGAAATAAAACCTCATGTAGAGTACTGAGATGTGTATATAGATCTGTAAATAAATTAGAATGGTTTCTATGATTAATGGTCTATGGCAGCATTCTTAGGGTAACAGGCAAACACTAAAGAAATCCCATCTAGATCCTGAACCCAAGGCGAAACAAAATGCAGGCCTTAAGCTAATCTCAAAGTGTATGCAGCTACTGAAAAATGTGGCTTTTCAGTCTACAGCTGTCCTTGCAGCAACATCACTGAAGGTTTGTCTTTCTTACAGGCACCAATGGAGCAAATAGCAACTTTACTGGATTAAGATCCTAAATTAAGAAGTTGCCAGACCAGCCATTATTTCCACATTAACAAACAAACCTGTAGCTCAGGAGATAGAACAAAACACAACATTCATGGCCTTTGGACTATTTTTTAAAAATTTATTTATTCACTGGATATGGGTTTGTTTGCTGGCTAGGTCAGCATTTATTGCCCATTTCTAATTTCCCTTGAGAAGGTGGTGGTGAGCTGCCTTCTTGAACCGCTGCAGTCCATGTGGTGTGGGTACACTCACAGTGCTGTTAGGCAGGGAGTTCCAGAATTTAAACCAGCGACAGTGAAGCAACGGCAATATATTTCCAAGTCAGGTTGATATCAAGCTTGGAGAGGAGCTTCCAGGTGGTGGTGTTCCATGCATCTGCTAACCTTGTCCTTCTAGGCGGTACAAGACACAGATTTGGAAGGTGCTGTCAAAGTAGCTTTGATGAGTTGCTAGGGTACGTCTTGTGGATGCTACATACTGCTGTCATTGTGGGTCATGGTGGACAATGGCAACTGCTTTGTCCCATGCTCAGCAAGCTGTCATTAAACCATTCTTCCACAGTAGGTGAAGGCTATTGGGATGCAATGGATCAAATTATATGGTGTTAATATCTGGAGAAGTATATTAACCAAAATAAATCTGTCCTGATGAATCGGTTGTTTGCAAACTAACTTAAAAAATTATGAAGCTACTTCACCATTATTTAGCACTTTTAATATTAGGTGCAATAGCATTAAGCTATTACAGAACTTTTAACATGTAAACAAGTTTCGATCACAGCGATGATAAGCATTGCAAGATGATAATGTGCCATGTACATTGTACATAAATGTTTGACAGACAAATCACATTATGCTTCAAACCTACTAAAGGGCAGCTGCCAGAAGTGCGTGGGGCAGTTTTTCCCTAAAGTGCCAGAGGGAAGCAAACATGGATGTTGCATACTGTTATTTTAGGTAGACAGACAGTTCCAAGTAGCTTTTACTCCCTAGGGAATTTCTTTTTTTTTGTTTTTGCTTTTGTATGGCAGCTGTCCATGATTCTGCCATTCACACCTCCTGTAGACACATCTTTTGTTTCTTTTTTTGTCCTATTACTTCTACCTGTTGGCCTTACACCATGACTCCTTCTGTTATATAACTCTCCTGCCTTCCACCCTATCGCAGACATTCCCTTTTGGTCTTTTCTCCATCCTCTCCTCACCTTTTAATTGTTTAATTTAATTTCTAACCTTTTCTAGTTCTGATGATAGGTCATTGACCTGAAATGTTAATTCTATTTCTCCCTACATAGATGCTGCCTGAAGTACTGACAATTTCCAGCATTTCCTCTTTTTATTTCAGATTTCCAGTATTCACAGTATTTTGCTTTTATCTGTGTGGCTTTTGTTTTGTTGATTTTTCCAAACCTTCTGATGGAATGCCATGGAAAGTCCACAGCCAATAATGTCTGATGCATTCACACTCCAGTCTGAAACAAGTAGCTGCAATTTGAGCACCAGTCAGGCAGTACCTTGTTTATATTGTTAGGTTCCTGGCTGGCTAGAGCATCAGCTGTTCTGCCTATGAGAGATCTTGGTGCATGCCTGGATATATGACTTTGCAAAGCTCTCTCCCACCATGTTAACAATTTACAGAGCCTCTAAACAGTTAAATTAAAGGCAGAGAATTTCAAGAGTATCTAGGGGGCTAACAAAACCCTGAAGAATTTAGTAAATCAGAGGCTGAAACTTCTGAGTTGTGGCAATCACTATCGGATTGCCACTCTACTCCTGTTTTTACACTATGCTAGAGGTCTGCATTTTTGACCTGGACTTCCAAACCAGGCCTCTTCAGAAATGCACAGCATAACTGTTCTCGGAGTCCATTGTAGGGTAGGATCATCAGGGGAAGGTGAGCAATGCCCCCCTTTCATGGTACTAGCCATCATATTCTGGTAAGTCTTCAGTCACTAACACAGTGAAAAGCTTTAGGACATTTAAAAAACTTTTCAGTATATTAGCGATTGAGTGAGAGTGAGGTAAGCAGGTAGGGCGGGTAGGATGGTAACGTGGTAGGGTGCCAGCTAGGTAGGGTTGTTAAGTGACAGGGTGGTGTGTGGCAGGATGGTAAGTGGCAGAGTGGTGGGTGTCAGGGTGATGGGTGGTAGGCTGGTAAATGGTAGGGTGGGTAGGATGCCAGCTGTCTAGGATGATCCAGGGGTGAGGTTGGGTCACGATAGGTTGGGGGTGTCAGAGGGTTGGGGGCAGTCAGAGGGTCAGAATAGGAGTCGGAGGGTCAGGGGGAGTTGGAAGGTCAGTGGGGAGTTGGGGAGATGGGGGGTGGTCAGTTGTATAGTTACCCAGGAGTTAGATATGGTTTCTTCTGTCTGACATTTCCTGGGTAACAATTCTAAGTGAGTCAGAGCTCTCCAAAGTCTCTGACTTTACTCAGAGTGGAAACCTTTTTGGAGGGTTCCAGACACAGGCGAATTGCCCATCAGAAGTTGAAGATTCCCAGGCAATTCCCGCAGAGTCCTCACATTGGGACTTTTGAGGGGTTCTGTCGTGCACCTTCCAGGGTACCTCTGGGGTCCGACCATCCGGAGACCACATTTAGTAAAGATTTAGTATTGAGGTTTCAGATCACATTGGATTTACACTTCCTACAGTCTCAACCACAGGCAGTATTAGATTCCCTCCAGGAGAGTCCCACTCTGTTTTGTTCTGTATTCAGTTCAGTTTCTGAGGCCAGAATCTTTTGGTCCGACCTACAGCAGGCAACCTAGTGGGTTGGAGAGTTTAATTTGAAGAAGGGCCAAAAATCAATTTCCGATGTTGGGATGAACTTTTGCTTGTAAGTTCTTGGGACTTTAAAGACGGCTCAAGCCTCCCGGCGAACAGTTTCAGGAAGCTCTTCTGCATGCATTTTCAGGTCATACATACTTATTCAAAGGCTAGCTGGCCAGAATTAAGTGCCCCTTCTAAATTAAGTTCTCCGTCAGTGAGAAATTACAATATTTCCATTTACGGCTGTATATAAGTGGCATGCACCTGATGAGATTGCCTTCTTCCTGAACTTTGAAGTGAGCAGTTGGTGCCACTTACCCTGGGAAGCGCAGTGGATCATCCATCCTTTCTCAGCATTCCTGGGTTGTTATCTGGTAGGCCCATGGGCCCTAACCTCCACTGCAACTGCCATCCAGGCCATTGTGGTCAAACGGGAGGGTCTCTGCTGCTATCCCTGGGAAACAGCACCTCCCACCTTTCCTGGATGGCCTAGAGGAGAACATACAGGGAGGAACTGTGGGGCTACCCGTAGTCTGGTCTGTGACATTCTGTAATCTGAAGTAGGTCTCCCCCTCTGAAATGACAGACAGATTGATGCTCCTGGCTGTCTGTGTGCCCTTTAAATGTGGCACCAGAACCTTCAACCTAATGAGGTAATGGCGAGGGCAGTGGCTTCCTCCTGCCCCTCCTGTGAAATTCACTGTGCATCTCGCACTAATGAGCGGAACAGCGCGAGATCTCACGTGGGCAGCTGTCCCACCCCGTGCAGAAATCACTCTAACTTCCACTCCTGCCACCCAACTTATACTACAAAACAGAAGAGGCCACTTGGAATCTAGGTTTGCAGTCCTAATTTAGTGTTGATGTGAATGGTTGTAATGTTAAACTTGCCCTGCACACATAAAATTGCAAATTGTCGCTCCCTTGCCTAATAAATGACAAATTTGTACCAACTTCAAATGCTCAAGTAACCATTGTTATGACCATTCCCGGGGCAAGGATCCCCCAAATTGTTATGCTCCCAGATGAGGAGGGATGAACTGCCTCCCCTTCTTTATTTAAAGCCCTCTGTTGGTTGCAACAAGGTTAATTCCCTCATGGATGCCTTTTTCCAGCCCAAATGTATTTGTTTTAAAAGGAGCCAATTTAAATAGGCTTTCTTGGGTCAGAGAAAGAGTGAGTTTATTAGTTACTAAACACAAGGAGTCAGAAAACAAAAGTTAAAAAAGATATACAAATCATTCTTTGGTTGTCCGTGAGGAGTAGATGGTGAAATGTTATGGCTATTAAGTTGAATGATTCTGGTAGAGCTGACTTTGGCATTTGAGCAGTTGGTTGGTGATTCTTGGCTCTGCAGGTTAGCTGAAAGGAATTGTCCTGTTTCCTTTTCAACTGTGGCTTTGCTGACTTGTGACTTGCTTCCAGCAATCAGAGGGAGACCTTTTTTTAACCTGAAAGCACAGGAATGCCTGGTTGATGTTCTTCAGCTGTGATCTTCAAAGCACGCACTAGCACCGGAACAGAACACCAGACTAGCACACAGAGACCAGGGTTGCAGTTGGCTTTTTAACCCCTTTTCTTGTGTATTCTTGGAAGGGAAAAACACAAACATGTCTTTCGTCCAGAAACTGCTTTCTTTCAATTTAGATCATGTCCATAGTTTGGAAAATAATTCAACAGGAGATGGTTTCTGCTAAAATGGTAATCAGCCTCCATTATCTCTAAAACCACAGGAGATTACAGCTCAGTTTTTGCATTACATCTCTTCCTTTGAAGTGTCTCTGTCTGAAGTGGGCCTTGACACCTTTTTAGTTGTGACATTCCGTTCTCTCTGGACTGATTGGTCAAGTATGATCCACATAGGAATTTTCCAGGAAGTGGTTACTTTACAGTTCCAGCCAGCTTTTGCTTGTACGCCCTTTTTTAAAAAACACATGTTTTTCTTAGAAGTTCAATATGTCCATAAGTAATTCAAGGCTATGGTCCGTGGTCCTGACACCATTAATTTGCAATTATATTGTCATTGTCTGGTTTGATGGTGTCTTCTAACATCTTGTGCTATTTCGAGGCATTTCATATTTTTGCTGCAATCCTCAAATGCCTTTTAAATTTCAAAAGTTGATTTATTGGAAATTTTTTCCAAAGAGTTTCATAATTCCATGCTTCTTGGCACTATGGTTGATACTTTGAAAAATAAGTTTCTGGGACAAGAATTTTTACCTCATACTCATAACTTATAACTTCAGTTCAAGCTATCATTCTTTCTCACGATCCAAGAAAACCACTCAAGCCAAAATCAAACACAAAATTTCAATCCACTTGCCAGTTATATCATTCATGAAATAATGCGCAATTTGTCAGCAAAAACAGTTAGTGTCAAAATGTTGCAAAATGTAGTGATCTAAGAATACTTCTCATTGCTGACCATCATCCCAAAATAGCTTTGGAAAGGTGCAGGTGGGCTTTAACTCAGAATGTGTTTCCAGTGGGAAACCATACTCTTGAGTTCATTTCCTGCTCACCAGAGGCTGCAGGAGGTCATAGTCAATATAATTGCTAAGCCTTATTTAAATGTTATAGGTCCACAGGATGCAGAGTGCCTGGCAAAAATTGGATGCCCTTTGGCAGTTTGTCAGCTTGCTGGTGAATGTCAGGGAGCGGCTTTCAGAAGATCCTGTGAGAGGAAAAGGAAGGAGTCCAGGCTGGGGGTGCTGATACTTCACGAGTGTGGTCAAAAGGAGCATCGCTGCTCCTCCTGGCTCAGTAAACAATATTTCTTGACTTACCTGGAGGGACGTTTCATCCTTCCTGCTAGCTGTGAGCCTGATTTAGCCTGGCAGGAAAGGCACAGCAACTTCCCTGCTCAAGTCTTGATTATAATGCCATTTGCACACTTCTGATGTAATGCCATGCGGTTTTGCCTAAACTCCTGACAGTCCTGCAAGAATTAGGCAGGTGCCTCAGTGATGATGGAAGATTAGTTAGTCCCAAACCGTTAAATGACCTGTCTCTTTTTAACTGCCTGCCAGTCTGGTTTCCACTGGGTGGTTAAGGATAAAATGAATAACATGGTGGGAGTTTGGAGAAGCATTGGCATTGGAGCCATGTATTCAGCCTGAGAATGTGGAGTGATGAGTGACTTATACTATGTGGGCAGAATTTTATGCCTCGTGGGTGGGCGCACACCTGACCCAACTGGGGATGAAATCGCACAAGATGGTGTTGGGGGAGTGCCCCGACATCATCCTGCATACACGCAACCTTCAGGTCGGTGGGTATGCGCGGGTGCCAGAGCCGCGCTTGCCATCAATTAAAAGGCCATTTAAGGGCATTAAAAAGGCAACTGATTTCGATTTTACATTGCCCGTGCGATTTTGCGCTCATCACATGGGCAAAGTGGGCAGGCAGACAGCCCACATTTTGCAAAACCTTGCCCAAGGGTGGGATAAAAAGGGTCAGCAGCATTGTCATTGTGAGTAGCGAGGAGTTAAGGAGATAGCTTGCTGCTGGTTGCTTATTTGCACTTGACAGTTTCACCTCAGTTCTGAGCTTCATTCTTAGCATTTCCAGGCTTCATTTCAGGATTCACTGGTGTCTCCAAGGCCCCCGGAGGATTTTGACCATGTGGACCCTTCCAGGTATCAGACAGTCTTCTGTAACCCTGGTAATGGCAGCTGTGCTCTCTGCTAGAGACACCTCCTCTGAGGAGGAAGAGAGGGGCAGAATGGAGACAAGGCCAGGTGTTCCTAAGCAACTTCCAGGGGAGGGACCTGTGGGAGGAGAAGCATTGGCACAACGGGCCAGCAGGCAGTCCAAGGCGGAAGGGGCCACAGAAGATGCCACTATCCTGCTGCCAGGGTTTACAGGCAGCTACCTCAATATGTCTGAGGTGCAATGCCAAAGGAGGCTTCGCCTCTCCAGGGAGCCTGCACTTCCATTTGTGAGATGATTGGGCCTGAGATCACCTCCAACTGTTTGGGTGGAAACCCCATGCCAATGGCTCTGAAGGTCACAGTGGCCCTCAACTTCTATGCCTCCAATTCTTTCCAGGAGTCAGTGGGGGATCTTTGTAGAGTGTCCCAATCAGCTGTCCACAGTTGTGTCAAGCTGGTGACAGAAGCTCTGTTCAGGCGGTAATGACATTTATTCATTTCCGTACGGACAAGGCCAGCCGGGCTGAGCAAACCAGAGGCTTTGCAGCGATTGCTGGGATCAACTACATCCAGGGTGCTATAGACTGCACATACGTGACCGTCAGGGTGCCAGCAGGTAAGCCCGGTACTTTCGCCAACAGGAAGGGATTCCACTCCATGAACGTGCAGATAGTGCGTGACCACAAGACGCAGATTCTGCAAGTCTGTGCAAGATACCCTGGCAGCTCCCATGATGCTTATATCCTCAGACATTCCCAGGTGCCAAAGCTATTCAGTGCTCCAGCCCAATTGGATGGACGGCTGTTGGGTGACAAGGGCTATCTGCTGAAAAGGTGGCTTAAGACACCTCTCCACACCCAAGAACAGAGGCAGAACAGAGTTATAATAGGAATCATGCTTCACAAAGGCAGATATAGAGGGGACCATAGATCTTCTGACGATGCGCTTGCAATGCCTGGACCATTCAGGTGGGGCACTACAATACTCCCCAGAGCGGGTGTCATTGATAGTGGTTGCATGCTGCGCTCTCCACAATCTGGCACTGGCAAGGGTGGCCCACTGGAGGAAGAGGGTCTTGGGGCAGCTCCACAGGCCGCAGAGGATGAATCCAGTAGTGATTCAGAAGAGGAGCATGGTGAGGAGAATGCTGAGGGCATGGAGACAGACCTCTGCACCTTTCAGGGATAGAAGGGCACCATGGACGCCTTGATCCAACGCTCCTTCAGTAAGGCTGCCAAAGATCTCCTTCCACTGCATTCCATGGCCGTCTCCATCCTGGATGTCTGAAATGACCCTTTCATTTGAACCCAAAGTCCACTCAGTGCCTGTTCAATGAAGTTTAGAGCCACTCATGTCCAGCATTAGATACTGGCATACCCTGCACCAAAGTAAAAAGGTGAAACATACTCAGGCCATTAAGACAAAAGCAAAATTTAGACTATTTTGACACTCACAACAAATGAACATTACCATATCTGGTGTTAATGCCCACAGCAGTAAATGTATAAACAAAATATTACAGAACAGAAGATCACCGTGAACAGTCCCTCTTGTCCCTCAGGTTGGGGAGCAGCCAGTGTCATGGTTGATATCTCCCCAGTCATCACAGCCTCATCAGAAGCCAAGGTCACTGGCAAAGGGTCGAAGGAGCTGCTGCCATCATCCAGAGCGCCCTGAGAAGAGCCTCCTGCAGAGATGACAAACTGGTCGTGCACCAACAAGGTCGCTCTGGACCTTCTTGCTCACCATTGATGGACAGGCACCTAGCTGGGCTACTGGATGACTCATCCATCTCCCACACTTGCACTGACCACGTGAGGCCATTGCCTGTGTGAGGGCTTGCAGGTCCGAGCCCATCCCCAGGAACCCTGATTCTGTCCCTGTAGCTGACTCTTCATGAGAGTTCCCACTGCCATGGAGGAGGCAGTGCACTCGGCCATGAGGGTCAACACAGTGCTCATTCTCCGCATGGACCCATTCCTCCATAACAGAGACCATGTAATGCAGACCCTCAAGGATCTCCGCCAGATGCTCCCGCACATTCCGCTGGACATCCAACATCTGCTGCTTAATGGACAACTCCGGAGGCTCATCATCTTCCTTCTATTTAGCATTGTCCTGGAATCCAGCAGTCCTCCAACTGCTGGTGCCCTAGGCGCACTCTGCCTCTGCCTGCTCCTCAAGTGGGTGTGAAATACCCTCACTGCTGTGCACTGACATTCTGGCTGCCAGTCTAATGCCCACCAAGATGCTGGTATCTCTGCTGGTGCCTGGTTCAGGGAGTAGGTGTGACGCAGGTGCATCTGAAGCCCGGCAGTCCTCTGGCGTCACGGATGGCTCTTCAGGGTCCTACAAACAAATGCCTGCTGGCAAATCTAAGGCAGAACAACATGATGTCATTAGTTTAAGTCATCACACTGCCACTGTGCATGCCAGGCACCCTGAGGAGACAATGGAGATCTGCATCATGGTGCCATCGTCTTTCAGTGATCAATGGGGTCTCCAGGTTTGAGACTCCCATCAATGATGAAATACACAAGAATGTTTGCACAATCCGACACTCCCACCTCTGTGCACTGCACTCTTATCTTCGGCAGAGACCTCCCCTGCCTCTCCACAACTGGCTGACTGAGGTGGGTGGCGGCTCTCCAGCTCCAAAGCATCCAGTTCAAACCTCATCAATATTAGAAAGTTTGGGGGCTTCCGCCTGACCTTGACCTCTTGATGTTGTTATGGCTCATCTTCTCTTGAAAGGACAGAGGAGCATTGATTAGTCCACTCTCTATCTGCAGCGCCATCGTAGCCTGGCCAACCCCACCTGAGGGGCACCTTGCAGGGCACATCCGAGTTGTAGCCCTCGAGCCGCAGGGCACTCAGTCCAAGAAGACAGGGCTCACCCACTTGGCCTGCTCTGGCGTCATTGGCAGTTGACATTCAGACACTAACACCCCTGTTCTTAATGAGGGGATGGCCAGCCTGTTACACTGACCCATGCCAACACGGTACTCACACTTGCCGAGTGCAGCAGGTCATTGAACCTTTTGCGGCACTGCACCCATGTGTGCCTCACAATGTCGTGGCTGCTGACCTTGGCTGTCACCTCCTCTCAAGTTTTTTTAGTCTGATGTGGTGGCCTCCATCTGCCATCACTGGGGAACAGGCTGTCCCGCCTGACACCAACCTCCTCCACGAGGACCACAAGACACTCAACTGAAAAATCGGGGACCGAGTGCTCACCTGACCTGCCCTCCTGCCTGACGTCTCCAGCTACTGTTGAGGCCATTGCTCCATTTTCTAGACCACTAAATATGATTCTCCCCTGGCAGTCTTCAGGGAGCTGCTTCTGCCATTTCTAAACCGCCTGCCAGGTGACCAATGAACGCGACGCCTGACAGGCCCCCTTCCAGACCATTCTGAAGATGTGTTTCATACTGGGTAGGCCTTAATTGGCCAGCCAGCGTGAAATCGCGGTCGTGGGCTGATCGCAGTCAGGTCCTGCTTCCCGAATGCTCCCGGGCCTGCCGATTGAACGTGTCCGCCAATGGAAAAATTCAGGCAGGCCCATCTGTTCTGGCTCAAAACGCCAACTTCCTTGCCCTTGAGATGTGAAATAATACTGGGAAAAGGCAGGTTGTAGGAGTTTGACATCTGTTATGTAGATTATGGATCAGCGGATCTAATAACACTATAGGGTCCAATTTCTTTTTCTTAGCATCAGCACTTCACATACCCAATGTCTTTATATAACCATTGTTACTGATTAACACCCACAAGCTTGCTTATCCTGTGTGTAGTCATTATATATAAAATCAGTGCATGGGTATCCATTTCATTATATTTCTAATTATAATTACCTGAAGTACCTGTTACTCCTGTAGGCAATATTGTAATACATATTTTCATTGTTAAAAATGTATCACAAGTGAGAAACACAATGGGCTGTAACTTCCAAGCTCCAGCTAGGGCAATGTAACGGGGTGGTGGGGTGGGGGGGTGGAGGGGTGGTGTCCCAAAGATGCGCTGGGGAACACCCCTCGGAAGTTCCCAGGTAAGGAGAACACAGCAATTGTCCAGGAAGTGCAAAGTTCCGATAGGCAATCGCCCTGCTCTGAGAGCCATCCGAGAAAGCGATTTAAATCACAAAATTCAGATGCTTCCAACTATGTTACATCAATGGTTATCCAGAAAAAGTTTTAGAAGAATTAAAATCACTTCTAGCTTCTGGGTATCTATTTTGCAGACCTACCTGATCCCTCTATTGGACTTCCCCCATCCCCCCAAACACCCAGGGGACTCCCCCACCCCACGACTACCCCACCCCCCACTATGGGACTCCCCCCAATGGGAGTCTGTCCCCCCCACCCCCCCCATCCCCCCGGTCTCCACAGGCCCCATAGGCCTCCTCCCACCCCACAGGTCCCCCAGTGCTCCCCATGAGACTGTCCTTAGCAAGGGTCTAAAATAGGGGGCATGGACTCCTTGCGTCTGACTCTGAAGCCCTCGACAGAAGGCCCGGGGAGCGCACTGCCCTGCTCAGTTCTCACCAAGCCTGAGTTGGAAGGCCGGGCAACTAAGGATCAATAGGATTTGGAGGTAAGAAAGTAGGAACAGAGTGGCAATCCACCTCTGATTGCCACTCCATGGAAGTTCAGACCCAATGACTGCTAAGGGTAATTTGCCCTCAGATTGGGCAATTGCTCAGAACACTCTCTGACTGTTTTGTCATCCCTTTTCATCAGTAATTGGATGTTTGAAATAAATTTTTAATCAAAATTAAAAAGTACACAATTCATGATATAATGATTATATTTTTCCATTGATTTGTATTTGTCTTTTTTAATGCATTAATTTAAAGTTATCCTTGCTTCTCCAAAAGCTTAAGTTCGGTTATGATATTTTTGTTTAGTGTTGGTCACCCGGTTGATTTTGGGCTATACAGTCTGAGGATGTCCAATGAAGCTAATTTCCCAGTACCGTATCATCAGACAGTTGTAGATTCTACAACTTTCTAGTCAGTGCCTTTACTGCAAATCATTTTGAAAAAGAAGAAAGAGGGGCCCTGGAGTTGTTTGACTCCAGGTCTGTTTTACAAGCCTGGATCAGGCATCAAGGCATTCAATATAGCAGGTGGTGAGTGTGCATACTGCGTCAGAAGTGCACCATCTGCCATTTTAGTTGAGGTAATAGAAGAAATGTCCAGTACCAATGTCTGAGAAATAGGGACCATGCAGTTGTTTGGGTTCCCCTTTGCAATATTGGTCTGTCCTGAACTCAGCCACCGCTGGGTAGACTGAATTAAAAAAAATGTAGTCTCCATGCAGAATAATCAGGTTGCCATCAAAAATATTTTTAAGAACACTTACTTGAATGTGGAGCTGGAAGATAGAAAAGTGCCTCTCCCAACTCTGCTAGAGTGCCAAAAACCATTGCTTGCTCACAATTACCCTTCATTTTCTTTTCATTTACCCCACCCTCCCCCTCCAGATTGCACCCAGCCTTAGTCAGAAGCTGCCTGGAGGCTGCTACTAATGATGCAACAGCTTAAAGATACAATGTCAATCCACCAGTGAACTACCTGGGAGGACCCAGCATAGCTCCTCATCTCTCAGGTCTCATTTAAATAAAGCCTGAGACCTGATATGGGATGTGTCGTGTCCTTCCATTCCAGCACAGGGAAGTTGGCAAGGGCGATTCAGTTAATTTTAGTGTCAAAGTGTCACTAACATTTCTCTGACCCATCTAAAACAGACACAAAGGCAAATCCACTGTCTGCAGCCTCATGAAGATCTGGTAACCTCTTCACTTCCATCACCATGGAACTGATTGGAGCCTACGGGCAGAATTGTCCCAGATTTGCACTGTGTGGCAGTGGGTGGGAAAAAGGACGTTTTACCTGTTGGCCGCAATGGCGGCTTTTCATGCTATATCATCCCATTCCCGTCTCATTAATAATTCATTCCCGGGAAACACCCCGGATCACTGGCGGGGTGGCCTCTGATTTGCCCACCCTGCCATCAGATCAGGCCCTCAGTAAACTGGGCACCATATTTAAAGGCCACCCCCTGCGGAGCTAGCACACTTCAAGTGATAGGAAGCTGCTGGGAACTGATGGCTGCCAAAGGGAGGAAACATGCTGACCCCAGATTTCGCGGCGCTCCCTAATGGACACAGTGGAAGCCCACCATGATGTCCTCTACCCAGCTCTGGGTAAAGACCAGCAAGCAAGGTCACCAATCCAGTATGGGAGGTAGTGGCAATGGTAGTCAGCGCCAATGCCCTGCAAAAGAGGACAGTCATCCAGTTGAATGACCCCATCCATTCTGCCCGGATAAGTCGCTCTTCTCGTTACTCTCAACTCAAACACTCACAAACCTGTCACACATTCACAGACATCTCATACCTCAGGGGGCAACACTACTAACTCTCACACAAACGCTCACATCTCCATCAGACTTATGATATCTGGAGCTCAAGTCCTCATCCCACCCATGGCTTTGTTCACCACACAAACATTCCACACCGTGCCATGTGTCCTGCTCACACTCTCTCCATCTGTTTTCATTCAGGATAAGATGGCTGACAACAGCATGGAGAGGTCCCAGACCAGGGGTGACTGGCCCACGTTAGACCCCTCACTTACTTTGAGGAGTGTGTCATCACACTGACTGTTGAGGACGTGGACCGTGCCAGTGGCGACAGTCAGGTTGGTGGCAAAAACCCATGTGAGGATCCTGCACCACATCATCCCTCTCTCAGTGCAACTGTAAATGCTCTCTCTCTTGCTTTTGACTCTGCTTCTATGCACTAATCATCTCAACTCTGGATCACAAGGAGCTCTGCCAATCGACCGACACACTGAGCCAGCCCCTCAGCTCTATCCATGTCCTCACCTCCAACCAAAAGGACACCTCCTCCATTGAAGAGCTGGAAATAATTAGCCTGGGAGACCCATCACAGCAATTACCCACACCCTTCACCAGCGCAGAGACACACGCCTCGGTGGGACCTAGATCTAGAGCACTCTCGGGTTCACAGTCTGGTGGTCACCACATGGAAATGTGTCTGCAGCAGGAGGAGGCAGGTTCAGCTAAGGTCCCCGGCACTTGGAGTATCACTGGGGAAGAGGAATCTGTGAGGTCGAAGTCAGATGATGAACCTCTGGATTCAGCCTTCCAACTTGATCGTGGAGAGTCAGCAGAAGGCAGGGAACATCATGCAGAGTCACACATGAGTCAGAGGAGTGCGTCCATCTGCTCTATGTTGAAGTGGTGCCCACATATGTGTGTATGGAGGTCTCCATGAGAAGAATGGCGGACGTCATGGAGACCCTGGTCCAGCAGAACGCAGAAATGCATGCAGACCTGCACTCCATCGTGGTAGCTATGGGTGAGTTCCTGCATTGGCAATGCGAGAGGGAAATGGGGCACCTTGATATCCCTCTATGTGTTCTTTCCCCTCAAGGAATCAGGCCAGGGCCCCCAGGCACCTGAAAGGAGGAGGAGTGGAAGCTAGACACCCCTGAATCATCTGCTCAAGGGTCTCAGAGGTTGTCCGCTCCCTCCGAGTCCCCTTTACCTGTGAACCCCCCAATCTCATCCTCCATCACTGCAGAGGGAGCAGCTGGCACACATGAGGACAGCCAAAGCAAGCTGGGGCCCTCAAGGCCTTGGATCTCCAGAGGACTAAAGCCAATGTCATCGGAGGCAACAGAGCCAACCATTGGACAGGCTGTCTCCTGCTGCAGATGTCAAGGCAGCACCTGGAAGAAGTGGTAGGCTTAGAAAAGTTATAAATTTCTAATCACATTTGGTTGCACAGATGAACACATTTTGTCACTTTATAATCTGAAAATATGTTCACTTTCACTGAATAATGTGTAATGGTGTCTTTCAGCTTTCTTCTTCTGCATCACCCACCAATGCACGCAGCCGGCCCATGAGTGATTCTGGAGGGAGAAATGTGTATGTGGGGCAAGGCCTTCCAAACCTTGTGCAAGCACTTTCCCACACACGCAGAGCCTTCATCCACCACACTCATCTCAATGTCCCGAGCATTTTCAATGCTGCCTGCTGGGGTTCTCTTTCAGTTGTCCATCTGAGCTGATCTGTATCTCCATCCACGCACTAATCGCACTCCCATGGATCACCTATGCCCATCCAACACAAGTCTCCTCTCACTTTCGATTTCAGAAGTATGGTTGTTCCAAGGTTTGTTTTCAGCCCTCCCATCCTATTCCCTCCCCCTGTCATCCATGTTCTTTCCCCCATCGCTGTTGACCCCTCCAGCATCACCTTTCACTTCCCCACCGTCACTTACCAACCAGAATCCTTTTCTTGCCAGAATGCCCAAGTGAACATGTACATTTCTTATTTTCCCGAGAAGTCCACCCCATCCACATTGACCTCCCTGACATCCTCCTTCCCACCCTGAGGGTCCGTATCTGCCTCCAAGTCCCCATACCCACTGTCTCTTCTACCACTACCGTCGCACCATCATCCTCGCACTCTACCGGCTCACTCTGCCCTCTCTCATATTCACCATTCCCTCCCACCATGCCCACCCTCAGTTCGCTCCCAGGATGCAGTCATTGAGCCCACAGACCCCTCACTCGCATATTCACCTGGACATCCCTCCCCATTTACACTCTCCTCCACCCTTAATCCCTCCTCTCCCTGGATTCTTTCCTCCCTCTGGACACCTTCCCCCCTCCAAACTCCTTCGTCCCCCCCAGACTCCTTCCTCCTCCTAGACCCCTTCCCCCTCCAACCTCCTTCCTCCCCCCGAAGTCCTTCCCCCATCGAACTCCTTCCCACCTCTGAAACCTTTCCCTTACACCTTCCTCCTCCCTCACAGCTACCACCTCAGCTGCTGCATTCTCTCAGTTATACCCTCCTCCCCCTGTAATCCCTCATTCCCCCTCCCAAACTAACCCCCCTGAGACGTTTGTTCCCTCCAGTCCAACCTCACCCCCACCCACAGGTTCACCCTCCTCTCCCAGTCAAACTTACACCTTCCTCTCCATCTCCTCGACAACCATCCATAGCAGACCATGGCCAAGACACTGATGTCCCAAAGCAGACCCCAGACATCTACGGAGCCCTCCCAACTTCCATGAGCTGCTTTGCGGTGGAGCCATGTCCATGAAAATACACGAGCAGATGATGCGCCTGTTCCTGCAGGGCCCAATAGCTGTAGGGCTCCAGCATCTTCTTCTCCTCGGATGTTCGCTATGTGAGCAAAGCCCTAACCGTAAGTCCTGCATGTCACACTTACCAAGATGGGTTCTGGGCCGGCACGTTTTCCCACTGACGTGGGCGGTAAATTTGACATGTGGGAATGATTCCGGCGAGCAGGGCTTATGACTAGATGCAAAATGATGTTCCCAGTACGTTCGCAAACTGGTTTCATGATGTGAAACTGATTTTTGGTCTTTTGCCATATTGTCCACTCACGTCCATCATGACACTCGACGACAAGTGGGGCGGAGAATTCTGGCCTACATTGCAAATAACTTTGACTAGTTTCTACTTAGAAAGGCAATTGAGTCCCTAATTTCAATATTAAAAGGGGTCTTATCGCATGTAACCAGCAGGCAATTTTGACACCCATTTAAAGGGCCCTTTTAAAATGTTGCATGCCGCATCCCTGGTGTGAACGGGGTGGCAGGCAGGTGAATACATTTTGAAGTTTTTACTATCACATTAACACCCGGCAGGGACACCATAAATTAACCTCAAAGAGAGGATCAGCAACACAAAGTAGCTGAAATAGGCAAACAAATGACCATATGCATCAGCATGGGTGCTAGTACAAATTGTCCAAATAATATAGTTCTCAGCCCAGGATAAATACTTTCAACATTTCCATACCAGCTTTGTGAAGCACCGGCGATATTCTTTTTAACTGTCACTGCCTAGGCTACGTAGTCTCCCACAGGACAAATCAGCTTTGGATGAATGTCTAAAAATGTAACAAGGATTCTGAAGTGTTCTCATTGTAACAAGAAATCATATGCGTGTGGAATTATTTGACCCTTCGGGTATGTTTGGCCATATGCCATGTGTCAATTACTAATCTTTTGATTAGAGCCATGACTGGCTGAGACCCCAGTGTTTTGTCTGTTAATTATTTCAGCTACTGCTTAATTATTGATTCTGAGAGATTCATTTTTTTCCACCAGAAGGGGTATCCCTGTGGAAATTAAGATAACTATGAGAAATACTATAAGTATTCTGGCCTTTATACTATAGCTTTATATCTGATAAATTCAATAGTCTTGCATAAAAGACCTATGCAATTTATCAGGCTTGAAAATGAACATCTGCTGCTCAATAGCATGGGGCAGAGTTTTGTCTTTATAGGCTGGGTGTTAAGTATCACCTAGATAGAATACAGAGAGGAAGTTCAGTGGGTGCGGGTGTGGGGGCAGGGGATGGTGCGTGGGATGGAGAGGTAGGAAGCATCACATGTCTTTTACAGGGTTCACCTGACTTTTTACCTTAAATGGTATCAGCCAAATTTTATTGTGGAAGTTCAACTCTCCTCACCAGAATTATTGTCTATGCTATACCTAGGTAAAGCTTAACAACCACACAGTATAAAACTTAAAACATATCCTTACATGTCCAATGAATTGAACTCCAGACACGTAAAAAGAAAGACTTGCATTCATATATAACGCTTTTCACAATCATCAGATGCCCTAAAGTGCTTTACCACTGATTCAGTATGTTGAACGTGTGAGCACTGTTGTAATGAAGGAAACATGGCAGGCAATGTGCACAGAGATTTTCAACCCCAAGTCAGGAGTGCAGAATCAGGAAAATGCAGATTTTCATTCCAGGGTGTGGGTGTGGGGATGGTCGTGCTAATGGGAGTCAGCCACACCCAGAAAGAGTTTGGAGGCAGATACAGTAGCTGTGGGTTCCCAGGCAGGCTGGCTAAAAAGCCCGCCTCAGTGCACTAGGTTGTTAAAAAGCAGTAAAACCAAAAAATCCCTCACCCCTCATACCTACTTCACTCTCCCACACACTCTCCATGCCTCATCCATGCCAACATCCATGCCCCTGACTCGCTACCCCATAGCCCCACATACTCTCAATGCCAACCTATGACCCTCTACCCAACTCCTTCATCCCTCATGCACTCCATGCCAACTTAATGGCAACTCATGACAACCCCCACTCATCCCCATAGCCCTTAATAGCCCCTATACCAATGTTATGTCAACTTATACCAATTTATCCCTCATTTATCCCTATAGCCCCTTATAGTTCCTATACCAACTTAGTGCCAACTCATGCCAACCCATGTTCCCCTCAATCACCATCCTTTGCTATTACACCATCCATGTGAACTCACACAGAGTCCACAATGGACAGACCTCAGGAGCCATGGTGAGATGAACTAAAATACATTTCTAAGTTTCTGTTACAGAACATTTTATTAAAAAGACACCCTCATTGATAAAAAGTCCATTCAATACATTTAAATCCTTTCAGGTACTTAATTCCTTATAAAAAAAATGAACATTTCTTTCAAGTACTTGATCTTTAATAAAAGCAAACATCGCCTTCCAGTTTTTAATCCATTGTAAAAAAAACAAACATTTGTATTCACAGCCTCATTCAAGCAGATCTAATCCCTTTATAACCTCCATGAGTTGCCAATCAAACTATAAGTTTATAGGCCATCCCATTGTGATAATGATGAGTTGCGGAAGTTATGCAGCACTAATCCTGTAATGATAATCCTCAGGCTTATTTCAACAAACATGTATTAAAATTGCAAGCATTGATTTTCTTTCAACTGCAGGCTGGCTAGTATTTTTTTTCCAAAATTTAAATTTAAATTACTTGATAGTTCCAAAGACCTTATCCACTTTTTACATACCTTCATGTCTACTCTGAACAATCCCAAAAGGTACCAGGCCTCACAAAATAACTCAGGTTTAGACCTTTCCCCCAAACGTCTAAAGCCCATTGTTTCAAAAACCTGGGTCACCAAAATTGCTTCTGTTTAAAGGTAGCTGTACTTGTGTCCTCTCCCTCCTAGTCCCCTTTGCGTATGACCCCCTCAACCTCATCCTCTGTCAATGCAGAGGGAGCAGCTGGGCCACAGCAGGGCAGCCAAAGCAAGCTGGGGCCCTCAAGGCCTCGGCTCTCCAGAGAACCCAAGCCGAGGTCATCAGAGGCAACAGGGCCAACCATTGCACAGGCTGTGTCCATGAATAGCGGATGTGTGAAATACCTCCCAACTCCCGTTCTCACCCTCCCTGCTCCCCTTCCCCACCTGCACCTCCTCCTCCCCCTCCGGCAAAAATGGTGGGTGCCAGGTTCAGGGGCGGGACCTGCTGGATCCCAGGCTCCAGTGCTATTTTGGCTAAGGTGGGGAGATCTTCCGACTTCATGAAAATTCAGGCCAGAGTCCCCTACAAACAGCAATGTGATAATGACCAGATAATCTGTTTTTGTGATGTTGATTGAAGGATAAATATTGGCCAGGGCATAAGGGTTAACTTTCCTGATTTGAAATAGTGCAATGGGATGTTTTACATCCAGCTAAGAGGTCACATTCAAAAGACAGCACATCCGGCTGTGCAGAATTGCACTAAAGTGTCAGCCTTGCTTTTCATATCAATTACTGGAGTATGGCTTGAACCCAGAACCTTCTTGCTCAGAGGGAAGAGTGCTATCAACTGAGCTAGGGACAACACTTATCAATAGCTGATATCAATTGGAAATAATGTAGCAGACAGATAGATCTGGGAGCCTTCCTACTGTAGAGTGATTTTCAAACTGCACGTGTTGACAAATCTTCAGTCAGAGGGACACTTTGAGAGACAACTCAAGAGACAGATCTGATGTTTTCTTGTAAAATGTGAAGCACCTTAAAATTCAAAATGGGCCTGAAGTTTCTGCTTAATTTTGCTTTTTTTTCTGCAGAACTCAACTGAAATCAGCCAAACCAATGCAAAAGTTTGTGGAATTTTAAGTGCAAATTACATTTAATGCAACACGTGTTTCTGTGATCTTTTGCACTGGTTTAAAATATCATGCTAGAAGCTGTCCCTGCTCATAAAACATGCCACACCCACGATTGAGTTAATCTCCATGCAAGTTTTCGCTCATTGTTCACGTGCGCATACCGTCAAGGATGCTCTTAAAATGTACTTATTTCTTTTAGCCATAGGACACTGGTACACATGGATTAAAAGATTTTTAGTAAGTATGTTTTTCATTTCCTAAGAACCTGACTACTGTACTCAAATATAACTAATAAGTGGGTCTGTATATTTAAAAAAAAAAATTAGTTGCAGTTATTTAAATTCAGTTTATTTAGAGATGATAGACCAGCCATTCTGATTAAAATGCATATTTTTTGTGACAAACCCATTTTCCGTTGTATTAAATCCAACTGCATCAAGTTACCACTTTTAAAATATATTAAGGAACATCTTTTATAAAAAAGTTGCATTTTTAAAAACTGCCTCATTGTACTTGTTCATGTCAGATTTTATGTTCACCGATTTGCAAATAAGAGGGATAAAAAACATTTTCCAAAACTAGTACAATCCTGGGTGTAATTTGTGCCCTGATTAAATATTGCACCCAATGGCCAAATTTTATCTGAATGTTTTGCAATGCCAAAAGTCCTTTTCAAAGCGAATTAAATTTTGCAAGTTGTTTCTCACAGATAATGAAGATCTTGCGCAGGGAGTGAACTGCTGAAAGTGTAACTGGTACAAGACATTTCTCATCCTCATAAGGTGAATGAGAGATTCTGGGGAACAACTCATATTAATTGGAAACTGTATTGGAGGGTCAGCTTTTACTCCAAGTTTTTAGGTAAAGAGCTCAATATACTATTAGGCATTATGTATTAAGAAGAACTTTATTAGGACAATAAGGTCATGTGAATGTAACGTTCAGGCCTGCTCCTGGGAAAAAGGTATGAAAGATGTTAAAAGATACTGCTGCAGTCAGAAGGCAACTTGGTTAGTTGTCAATTAAAGAGCTATGCTGTGTCACTGTCAAACTGGCTACGTGCTGGTGTTTGTACATATGAAACTTTTGCTTATAGTTGCTTGAGGTTACAGCAAAGGGGTAGACATGTGCATGCTTATGTATAATCTTGGATAGTGTGAGGCAGTACTATTGGATACTTACTTGTAATCTCTTGCTGATTTTAAATAATAGTAACTTATCCTAGAAATCTTTGTTTTGCGTTGTTGCACAGGTCAGAACTCTGTAAACTGACAAAAGGAAGTTTTACACTGGACAGAGTTAGTTAAAATCTCCTAAGGTGACAAATTTCTAAACCCTTTTTCAATGCTTTCAGCCCTTTCTATTGGAGGCATTTAGAACCCTAAACAAAAACAGGTATTGTGTCAACAAATACCTAGGCCCCTGGGTAACATTGCCATCATGTGTTTATAAAAGATGGCACTGTGGAGAGTCGGTTAAGTCTTGAAAGAAAGGGACTGGGATTCAGTTTGGAAGGCTGTGAGGTTGAAACTGGGGATATACAAGTGGAGTGGATTGCCTAGAAAATCTGCTATTCCATGTATAATTTATAGTTTGCAATCAATGTGATTTGCCTGTTAATTTACATTTAAGTTACATTGATTCAGGCTTTCATTAAAAGTAACAAAAAGTGAAATCCAGTTGATAATTTCTTCATTTTTGGGGTCAGCCAGTGAATTTGGTTATTTTGGTTTACAGATCCCCACGGAGATCCTAACAAAATTGCGAACTCTTAGGGATTGAACCTAGAGACTGAAGCAGGTAACTGGAATTTTCAAAAGTTTAAACAAACAAGATTTCACATTTACTTTTGCTGTATTCAATGAAAAATCAACCCAGCTGCTTTTCACGCTCATGCATTTTTGGAAAGAGAAAACTTGTCTAGCTAAGAGGGCTGGAGTTCTTTGAAGAATGTCTTAGGCTTCTGGAGCTCAAGCCATAAAGGAATAGTCCTGTTGATGATTGAATACAACTAGCCAGAATTGAAAAAGAAATAGAACTATGAAGGGTTAACTTAGAAAGAGAGAAATTAGCAAGAGAGGAAAGAGATAAAGGAACAGAGAGAAATACATTAATAAACTCAAAATGGAACATGAGTTACTTGACTTGATGCGGAGAAATGTCGCTGACTCTGAGAGAACTCCTCTTAATTTTGATTTGGTGAGGAATTTTTGCTCAGTACCTGCATTTACTGAGGAGGGAGTGGAGATGTACTTTGTGTCATTCCAGAAAATTGCCATGAGTCTCAGTGACTGAAAAAGAAAACACTGGGCTATGCTCCTACAAAGTGTCTTGGTAGGGAAGGCTTTGGAGGTGTAGTCATCTCTTTCACCAGAGCATTCATGTGATTATGAGGAAGTGAAGATGGCTGTACTCAACGCTTACGAGTTGATGACAGAGGCCTACAGGCAGAAATTTCAAAATTTGAGGAGAATGGGCTAGATCTGTTTAAAATGTGACAGGGAAAAGGAAATAGTGTTTAGCAGGTGATGTAAGTTAATGAAGGTGGAACAGGTCTTCGATAACCTTAGGGAAATGATCTGGTGGAGGAATTCAGAAATAGTGTCCCTTTGGGATTGAGATCTCACCAGGAGGATCGCAAAGTTCATAAAATAAGGGAAACCTCTAATGGCATACTCATAAGGTGATCAATCACAACCTCGCTTTGGAAACTCATAGAGAAAGTAGAAATTTAAGAGGTCTGATAGTGATAAGAAATCTGGTTCTAGTTAGAAAGGCCAGGATGAAGAGACAGGTGCACCTTAGAGTAGTAAAAGAAAAGCCCAGAGGGTAAGCTTGGTTAAAAAATGTTATTCTTGTCAGAAAAAAAAGGACATGTGAAGGCTGAATGTTGGAAACAGGAAAACAAACCTGCAGCATTTGCATGTTTGTACAGTGCTCCTCCAGAAAAGACTCCCCTGACCAGTAAAATTCACGACAAGCAAGGAGTCTCTCCCATATTCACTGAGAGGGTGAATTGGGAGCTGGAAAGCTATAGAGATTGTAAGTTCAAGGGTAAAGTTCCCCACGTTCATCTGATGAGGCAGGCAAATCAGTTATTATCCTTAGGGATACAGGAGTGACACAGTTACTGATTATGGCCAATGACATAACCTAGCACCACCCCCCCCCACCCCCCCCCCACCCCACCCCCCCACCCCCCACCCCCCCCCCAACCCCCCCCCCCCCCCACCACCAGATAGTTCGATGAATGACACGGTATTATTTGTTCAGGGGATCGACAAAGCTATTTACTCGTGCCTTTGTATAGGGTTAATTTAAAATGTTTCTTAGTTACCGGTTCTGTAATTATTGGTATTCTTCATACTTTGGTCATTAATGGTATGTGGGGTAAGATATTACCATTGCCAGTAGTTTCAGAAAAGCCAGCCAAGGCTCTTGAAAATGAAATTGTACAGAAAAAGCCAGGTGACTTAAAAGAATCCATGATCTTCTTGAAACATGCTGCGAGAATTCATGTTTCGACTCAGGTTGTGTCCAAAGTGTGAGGTAATGCATTTGGGGAGGGCAAATAAAGAAAGGGAATATGCAATAAACAGGAGGATATTGAGAGAGATTGAGGAAGTGAGAGACCTTGGAGTGCATATCCACAAGTCCCTGAAGGTGGCAGGACAGGTGGACAAGGTGGTAAAGGAAGCATATGGAATGCTTTTCTTTTTTGGATGAGATATTGAATACAAAAGCAGTGACATAATGATGGAACTGTATAAAATGCTGGTTAGGACACAGCTGGAATTTTGTGTACAGTTCTGGTCACCACATTACAGGAAGGACATAATAGCTCTGGAAAGAGTACAGAGAAGATTCACTAGAATGCTGCCAGGACTTGAAAATTGCAGCTATGAGAAAAGATTGGATAGGCTAGGGTTGTTTTCCTTAGAACAGAGGAGGCTGAGGGGTGACTTAATTGACGTGTACAAAATTATGAGGGGCCTAGATAGGGTAGACAGAAAAGACCTGTTTCCCCTAGCTGAGGGGGCATGGATTTAAGGTGATTGGTAGAAGGATTAGAGGAAAAACTTTTTCACACAGAGGGTAGTGGGCATCTGGAATTCACTGCCTAAATCGGTGGTTGAAGCTGAAACACTTAACTCATTTAAAAGGTACCTGGATCGGCATCTGAAGTACTGTAACCTACAATGGACCAGGTACTTGAAAGTGGGATTAAAATGAGTGGTTAGATCATTTTAATCTTTTTCTGGCCAGCACAGGCATGATGAGTTGAATGGCCTTTTTCTGCACTGTAACCTTTCTATGGTTCTATGGTTCTAAAGGGTGAGAAACTCAGCCTACTAATTTGAAAAGGACATTGGAGCATCAGGATGAAAAGGAAAAGTTAATTACATTAAAGTTAAAAGTTGGACATTAGTTAAAGCTTTCTGAATTAAAAATGTAGGAAAAACATAAGCAAGGCGTGGGAAAGCAGATAGCAACTGCACTCAAAGCTAATAATGAAACAAAGGAAAGGAATGCTTTGAAGGAGACTGGAAAAACTGAGTCCAATGCTGACAATGTACATCTTTGAGAAAGGAAACGTGTTCTTCTGATCTCTTTGCATCATCTGCTTTTTGTGAAATATTTGCAAAGGTTAGAATCTGAGGCCAGATTTCCATGGTCCCAACTGGGACTAACTGGAGTTGGGACCGGAAAAAATGGCCCCCGAATGGCACAGTGAGAGGTCCCGCCTCTTGTTTCTGCCTTCGACCATTTTCATGAGGGCAGGGCAGGGGGTGGGCCCTCGATCCTAGGAGGTAATTAACAGCATTGTGGTTCAGGGAGGTGGCTGAACTTTAGCAGCTGTTGGGTTTTGCAGCAGCTGCATGGAGGTGTGAACCATGGATTGGAGGCTGGAAGAAGTTAAAAGGTAAGTTAAATGGCTTTACCTCTTTTATAGTTCATCATAAAATGCTGTATCATGAGTTGTATCTCTGTTCAATAAGATGTGTCATGACAGTGCTGTGGTTGGAAGATTTAACTACCCATTAAACAATGTGTTTTCCAGCTTGTTGCTTCTGTCAACTGGCAAGCTGTCAACATTGTAAATGTGGAAAGTTCTTCAGATTAATTAAAAAGTTCATGAGATGGGTAAATGGTAGAGTATATTTTACAGTATTGAAAGTATAGCCCAGTGTGATAATATCTAATTGTTTAAGCTTTTCCCATTGCTTTTATGCATTCAGTCTGGACGTATGTTGAGATAACAGTTTTGAAGTCAGTTTACGTGCTTGGGAAAAGTTCTGGCTTCTTGGCTGCAATCCAACTGTCTAATCATTTTAAAAAATATTTGACTGTCCACACAGATGATTTGAAGGGTCTGTTTGTTTACTTAGTGATGTTTATGGACTATTTAATGGCTTCCAACTGTTATGATAGGGCTTGTGAGTTCTATCATAATGCGAATAATTGGTGAGGATAAGGGGGGGAAAGGGTGGGGCAGTAGCATGGGAGGGGGGGTTTTAAGCAGTCAGAATGTTCAACTGTATGTGAATGAGCCACTGGTTGTATTGGGAGAACCAGGTTGAAGTTTTTTGGGACTGGAGGCGGCCCTTTTAAGCTGTCCAGACTGGACTTGGTCATCATCTACTTCCTTCTTGGACCTGTTGTTCGAGAGAGCAGGCCCATTATCTTGCCGCCCAGCAGTCATGAGGCAGAGGAGGGAATGGGACATGGGATTAATCTCCTTTCCTGATTCCTGCCTCCTAGATGAGAATCCGAACCCTGGAATTGAATGAGTGCTCATTGGGTAAATGAACCATGTGATACGGCAATGAGTTACACTAGTCAGGAGGATCAAAAGCTTAATCCTTGGTTTGTGTTCAATTAGCTGATCTCATCCTGGGCATTGGTGTTAGTGATACAATTGGCCTCAGTGTTCAAGTACATTGTAGACAGGAAATTAGGAAGTTATCCTTGTAACTAATCATTTTCCAGAGTTCCCTTTTGAAATGTGTAATATTGAGTGAGGATATGATTAACTGAACTCACCACAGTTGAATAGGCTGGCAAGGATACAGGTTAAATGGCTACTTTGAAGTGACACTGGGGGGTTTCCAGTACACCACTGCCTATAGTTCTGGTATGATAGCCAAGTGGTTATGGTACTGGGCTTGTAACCCCAAAATCAAGAGTCCAAATCTCACCATAGCAAATTATGAAACAATGTAATTTCATCTGAATAGGAACAGATGAAAACGTGTTTGTACTCGAAAGAGTTCACCATTGCCTATGCCCAGCTTGGGGGCAGAGTCTGTTCTGTTTTGCCTCCAATGGGAAATGCTAGTGGAAGGGATTGCGTTGCTGGGATTCACGGGTGGCAATCAAATGGACAGAAATTCTGAAACTTCCCATGAAAAGCTTTCAACAATTGTACTACTTCTTAAATGTATAGGAGTGCTAAACTGGTTCAAGCACCTTCAGGAGAAAGGGCCAAAAAATTTAGGAGGGATGTAGAAATTGGAATGGGCTATAAAAATAAGTTCCCGCTGCTAAATATCTTTGGGTAGATTGTTCCATGCCCACTAGTGTTAGGTGTGTTCGGCGGCGTGAGCGGACAACATGGCGAGAAGACAAAAATCGGTTTCACAATGTCGTGAAACCAGATTGCGATCATCTGCTCAGCTCAGCTCAACAATGGTAGACCGTGTTTCCCGCCATCAGAAGTCAGGAACCTCATTGTAATACATATGCACATCATTATAATGCCAACCCACCAGAAACATGCCCCACGCTGGATCATCCGTCCGCCCAAGTCAGCATGATTGCACGTCAACGTGTTTCACAACAGCAAATATAACGTGCACATGGCTGGCTGCACTTTGAGAGGAACTTGGAGGTGAGTGCACAGTAATGTTGCATAGCTTAAAAGGGCCGCCTCCGGTCCCAAAAAACTTCAATCTGGTTCTCCCAATACAACCAGTGGCTCATCCACATACAGTTGAACATTCTGACTGCTTAAAAACCCCACTCCCATGCTACTGCCCCACCCTTTTCCCCCCTTATCCTTACCGATTATTCGCATTATGATAGAACTCACAAGACCTATCATAACAGTTGGAAGCTGAAGGTGCTTGAACCAGTTTAGCACTCCTATACATTTAAGAAGTAGTACAATTATTGAAAGCTTTTCATGGGAAGTTGCAGAATTTCTGTCCATTTGATTGCCACCCGTGAATCCCAGCAATGCAATCCATGTTTGACTTCAAAATTGTTATGTGTTGGAGGGGGCAGGGCAAGGGTTACCCTGCGGTTGAGGTGAATTGGGTGGAGGGGGCAAGGGTGGTTGAAGATAGTGCACAAGCATGTGGCAAGGCAGGGGAGAGGAAAGCAGCCATGCATTAGGGAAACCTTGTTTAAGTGACCATTTCTCTGCAACTGAGACAGTTCAAACACAGCCACATTGACTTAAAAGGAAAAGCATATAATTACACAAAGGTGGGTGGCAGGTCAGAAGATTGGAAAGAATATAAAGAACAGCAAAGAATGACAAAAAGATTAGATTGGATAATAGCAAAAATACAGAAAGCAGCAAATTATAGGCCAGTTAGCCTAACATCTGTCATAGGGAAAATGTTAGAAGTTATTATTAAAGCTGTTATAGGATGGCACTTAGAAAAATCCACGGCAATCAGGTAGAGTCAACATGGTTTTGTAAAAGGGAAATCATGTTTAACCAATTTATTGGAGTTCTTTGAAGGAGCCACATGTGCTGTGGATAAAGGGGAACTGGTGGATGTGCTATACTTAGATTTTGAGAAGGCATTTGATAAAGTGCCACATCAAAGGTTACTGCAGAAAATAAAAGCTCATGGTGTGGGGGTAACATATCGGCATGGATAGAAGATTGGTTGGCTAACAGGAAGCAGAGAGTTTGCATAAATAGGTCTTTTTCTGGTTGGCAGGATGTGAAAAGTGGTGTGCCACAGGGGTCAGTGCTGAGGCCTCAACTTTTTACAATTCATATAAATGACTTGGAAAAAGGGACTGAAGGAATAGTTGCTAAATTTGCTGATGACACAAAGATAGGTAGGAAAGTAAATTGTGAAGAAGCTGCAAGGAGGCTACAAGGTGACATAGATAGGGTAAATGAGTGGGAAAATATCTGGAAAATGTGAAATCGTTCATTTTGGCAGGAAGGATAAAAAATAAGCTTATTATCTAAATGGTGAGAGATTGAGGAGCTCTGAGGTTCAGAGGGATCTGGGTATCCTAATGCATGAGTCACAAAAAGGTTAGTATGTAGGTACAATGGGTAATTAGGAAAGCTAATAGCATGTTATCATTTATTGTGAGGGGAGTTGATTACAAAAGCAGGGAGGTTATGCTTCAGTTGCATAGGACATTGGTGAGACCACCTCTGGAGTATCGTGTATAGTACTGGTCTCCTTACTTAAAGAAAGGTGTAAATGTGTTAGAATTTGTTCATAGAAGGTTTACTAGACTAATGCCAGGAATGGGCGGGTTGTTTTATGAGGAAAGGCTGGACAGGTTAGGCTTGTATCCACTGGAATTTAGAAGAGTAAGAGGCAATTTAATTGAAACCTTTAAGATCCTGAGTGGTCTTGACAGGGTGGATATGGAGAGGAGATTTCCTCTTGTGGGAGAATCTAGAGCTAGGGGTCACTGTTTAAAAATAAGGGGTCACTCATTTAAGACAGAGATGAGGAGGAATTTTTTCTGTCAGAGGGTTGTGAGTCTTTGGAACTCTCTTCCTCAAAAGATGGTGGTAGTAGAGTCTTTGAATATTTTTAGGGCAGAGGTAGATAGATTCTTGATTAACAAAGGGGTGAAAGGCTATTGGGAGTAAGCAGGAATGTGGGTTTGAAGTTACATTCAAATTAGCCATGATCTTATTGAATGGTGGAGCAGGCTCGAGGGGCCGAGCGGCCTACTCCTGCTTTTAATTCATATGATTGTATCTTCGTATGTTTGTATGACATGCCTGGAGTCGGGCCTTGAGCTTATCTGCCCACCCAAGCAATGCAGAGGCATGCAAGCACCACCAAGTGCTCCAGAGCTTTTCACCCCTCAGGCACAGGCTGCAAACTAATGAGCATTTTAGTGGACTGCAGAACAGTTGGGCAACTGGGCACATTGTACAGTCTCCATGCTAAAGCTGGCCATGGAGCAGTCACTGGTAGAGGTGCTCACAGCCCCTTGCAATGTCAGCATCCCAGTTTGGACCAATCTCCCCCATGGTTCTAGCTAGAGTGCAGCGTTGCAGTGTGGGTTAGGAGAATGCCTGTGCCTGAGCTGAAAGTACAGCAATCAGCCCAATGGGCAAAGCTGCCACCAATCAGTCGGGTGGATGGGGCAGAGGAGGGTGGGGTTTCAGGCAGCCATGCAGCGCACTAAACACTGGCCAACCAAGTGGTGGCCAGCACTCTCTGGGATGTGTTAAAGGGCTTTCAGACTTAACCAAGAAAGGTTCTTAGTACACCTAAGCTAAGCCACATGCTTCTCTCTTTCATCCTGCAGGACGAGTACATCAGGAGCATGGAGCTTGGTGATGTAGCTGTATGCCTCGTGGTGTACAAAGATGCGAAATCGGTGGAGAAGAGAGTGATGGAGGCGCCTGGCTAGGCAGATGATGCAGCAGCACCCTCAGGAAGAAGGGGCGACTGGGACTCCCCCACATGCCGCCAAGAGCTACAGTGAGCCATCACTGGTCGGCGCCTGGCTAGACCTAGACTCACTCACTATAGGGTCCATAGACATGGCCTTTCATTGCTGCAGATGATTGAGAACCAGTGTCAGCGAAAACTGCGCATGCTCAGGGAACTGTTCGGTCACATCTGCCAGCTACTGCAGGATTTGGTACCATAGGGGCATGGAGGGCATCCACTGCCTTTGGCCATGAAAATGCTGGTGGCGCTCAATTTTTACACCAGTGGCTCCCTTCAGGGCTCAACAGGTGACCTCTGTGGGATCTCACAAGCCTCCACCCACAAAGGCATCCATGAGGTTACAGACGCCATCTTTGTGAGGGCACGCAACTTTGTGCATTTCGCCCAGGCCCAGGAAAGCCAGGATGCAAGAGCGATTGGATTTGCACAGATCCTGGGTTTCCCATAGTGGCAGGGTGCGATAGACTGCACTCACTTGGTACTCAAATCTCCGTTGCAACACATGGTCAACTATCTCAACTGCAAGGGATTCCATTTGTTGAATGTGCAGCCAGTATGCGACCACCACAAATGACCCTGCAGTTCTGTGCACAGTTTCCAGGGAGTGCCCACGACTCCTACATTCTCAGTCGGTCACAGATCCCTAATGCCTTCCAGGGTCCACAGAAGCTGTAGGGATAACTCCTCAGAGACAAGGGCTACCTACAGATGATGTGGCTGATGATAACCGTGTGGTGGCCTCAGACTGCAGCAGAGCAACGATATAATGAGACTTCTGCTGGAACTCGCAACTTGATGGAGCAAACCATCGGGATACTGAAAACGAGGTTTCGGTGCCTGGACCGGTCTGGTGGAGACCTGCAATATAGTCCACAGAGGGTATCACACATCGTCGTCACCTGCTGCGCCCTTTACAACCTGGAGCTGCAACGAGGAGATGAGCTGGTTGAGGAGGAGATGTAGGAGCTGAAGGATTCCTCCAATGAGGAGGACATCGATGGGGATGAAAGTAATGAGGTCGTCAAACATAATGATGACAGGGATGAAGCCCTTGCAGTGGATAGACAAAGCAGGTGTGCTTGGGAGGCTCTCATGGCTGCTAGATTTGTGGAGGATGATGATGACATGCAGTGAGGAGACCCCATAGATCCTCACATTGCATCTATGAATGTTTGATTCCAGTCTGCCTGATAGCAGTGCAGGTACCCTCCGTGATAATGCTACTGTTATGGACCCACAGCACAGGCCATAATAGTCGCTCGATTGTAGGAGGATGATGATGACATACAGTGAGAACATTCCATAGATCGTCATATAGCCTCTGAGAATGTCTGACTCCTGTCTGGCCGAGGGCAGCATACTTGTGCTCTGTGATCAGGGTCATATCATGGAGACACAGCCATGAAAGTTTAAAAGCAGCTGATCCTTTGTCAGCCTTCAGCACCTGAGCCCTTCAGGAGCACAGCTTCACTGGTCACAGGTGCTGAAGAGATGGGGGCCAGTCCCACCATAAAGATGCTGAGAGCCACACAGAGAGAATGACGGAACTCTGTGATGCCTGCCTACAACATTCTGGCAGCAATGACGACACCATCGAGGTGCAGGCATCAATAATGTATCCAGTGAATGTGAGGCTGGTCTTTCACTTTGTGCTGAAGGCTGCACAAAGCACAGGGAAGAGGCCCTGGACTGAAACACCTGCCTTTATCATTGCAGAGGGGTTTCACGTTTGAGTGACATGAACACTGTTCATCAGAACAAGGAGCCATAGGCAGAGAGACATTGTTGGGAGTTTATTGACAATAGTGAGCATTATGTACAAGTGATTAACATCTGTACCCAGGCTGTGCAACGACATCTTCTTAACATTCCTAACCCTGCCGTTATGCCTTGGTGCTCCCCAGACATTCACAGCGGAGGTGGAGGCAGCCTGCTAACTGCTACGCACTATCTGTGATGACCTTGGCAGGCGTCCTTTGGAGGGCCGAGACCTGGAGGATCCCGGCCTGCTTTCTGGGTCCTGCTGTATGGCAGTTGCACCCTCCTCAGCTGGAGCTGCTGGGGTAACAGGAAGAGAGGGTTCGGATGGGATGGACTTACCCGTTGTCACCTGGGTGGATGGCCCGGAGTGTGCACCTGCTGATCCTCCTCTCAATGGGTGTCCAAGGGCCCCTGGCTGACTCCTTGAGGAGAAGGGGAAGCTGGTGTTAGATTGAGCTGCTCCACACTGCTCTTGGGTACAGACTGTTGGTGGCCAACAATGGCATCAGCGATGGAGTTCAGCCTGACCAGCAGTGCAGGAGCGACATCCTGGACCAAGGTTCCCCATATCGGCCACCTTCTGACCAGTGTTAACCTCGGTCCATTGGCATGCCAGCTCTATCACCTCAGCCTGAAGGCGGACAGACTCCTCCATTGTGCTTTGCAATCTGAGGAGTGCAGTGGACATCTCTTCCTGACGGTCTCAAGCCTTTGTAGTTGCAGCAACTGAGACATGACTGAATGCAGAGGCTCGTCGTCTGACTCAGACTCACCAAATATCTGGCCTCCAGCAGTCCTCCGAGTGCTGGAAACCTGGGAGTTTCCTTCCGCTGCCTACTGTGGATCAGTAAGTGAAATGTACTCACCAGATTGTGACCCCAATGTTATTCTAAAGCTAGGTCCCAACGAGGTGTGTGTCCCTATGCTGGTGGAGGGTATGGTTGAGCACTGTGATAGGACTTCAGTGAGTGCGCTTTTCAGATTCATCTTCAGAGGTTGCTTTGCAGCTTGATTGGAGGCCCTGGGTCATGGACTGCATTGGCTGTTTCCCATATGTGCCTGTGGAAGCAAGGAGAGATAATTAGTGCATGGCAGTGGCCTGTGAAACAGGAAACATCACTCACAGCATGACTGTCTGATGGATGTTGCACTGCTGGATCCTCACTTGGTAGAGCAGCACTGACCTCACCGTCAGCACAGGAACGGTCCACTTCCTCGCCAGCCAGCTGGATGGCTCCGTTTTCAAAGTCCATGAGGACCTTGATTTCAGGCATTCCTCCACCAGTCTGCGACCTCTCCCTCTTGTTGTGTGCCAGCTTGTCCTGCATGAATAGAGATGGAGAGAGTGTAAGCTGAATGCCTGCCAGGCTAGATGATAAGTATGCCTGACATGTGTGGGTGCTGAGTTGTCCCATGGACAGGATGAGGACAATGATGGTGAGTGTGTGAGTGAATGGTGAAATCCCTTGCACTGGCAGTGAATGTGGGCCCTGTGGACATGAGATGAGTTTGTGATTATGTGAGTTGAGAGTGATGAGAACAGTGACTTACCCTGGTAGAATGGACAAGATCATTCATCCTCTTGCAGCACTGGATGACTGTCCTATTTTGCAGGGTATTGGCACTGACCACCGCTGCTACCATCTCCCAAGTTAGATTAGTGATTTTGCTGCCCATCCTGTGGCCAGAGCTGGGGTAGAGGACATCATGGCAGGCCTTCACTGAGTCCAAAAGGCATTCAAGAGACACGTCATTAAACCTGGAGGCTGCAGTCTTCTTGCCTTTCCGGGCCTGTCCTCTGTGCAGCAGTCCTGCACTGGAAGCACTGAGAGGTGTGTATGTGGCTGCACTTTAAATATGGTGCCCGACATAATGAAGCGGCGAGGTGATTGCATGGCAGGTAAATGAGCGCACGCCCATCATTGAAACAGCGTATTTCCCTTGAATGCATAATTAATGCGGTGGAATTGGGATGATACGGCATGAGAAGCCGCCATTGCAGCTGAGGGGTAAAACGTCATTTTCCTGCCCACTCCTGAACTTAGTGCAAACCTGGGATGATTCCGCCCCTTGACTTTTATAATATGGTTTGGAATGCACTGCTTGAAAGATTGGTGGAAACAGATTCAATAATAACTTTCCAAAAGAAATTGCATAAATACTTGAATTGGAAAATTTGCAAGATTATGTGGAATGAGCAGGGGAATGGGACTAATTGGATGGCTCTTTCAAAGAACCAACACAGGCACAATAGGCCAAATGGACTCCTTCTGTGCTGTACAATTTCTACAATTCTATAAGGGGGTACGTCTACTGTTTGCTTTTGATAAATAAATTACAGCTTTATTTTTCCAAAGCTGATAAAATACCAGACTATTAATTAGTATGAAAACTATTATTAGCCTATCATTTCCATGAGGTTTTTTGTTGAAGAATTGTGGCTGTAGGTGTAGGTGTAGGTTGACAATTAATTCAGGATTATGCAGATACTTGTGATGTTTTAGAAAGCATTATGATATGCTTTCCCATCCTCTCTTGATGAACCTCGCACTTTCAGTATTTATGTTAAAGCCCAAACTTGCATATTGTTCCTCACCAGTAATCGAATCGTGCTTGGGCAACAAAAAGGAAAATGAATTTATTCACACAACTTGAGACTGATAATTGAACACGCCTGATTGATCTTATCATTTTGTAAGACCTGTTGTTTCCCAGAAGACGTGCATGAGCTGGAAATCAATGTTTAAATTAACCCTTTCAACTGTTTAAGCCTATATTTAGATTTGTGTAAATAACACTTCAACCCATGTTACTCAGAATTCTGTTTGGTTTCAATCTTTACTTTTTGTTCATCAGCAGTAACATTTCACAGTTGTGCAACACGTTGTCAACAAAACAAATGCAAGGCTTAAAAATAACCCTTAAAACTATCAGGAATATAATGGGCCAAATATTGCTGGAGCAGGGCACCTTGCAACTTGCACCGTTAATAAGACTTTTTTTTTGTCCTGCACCCTTCAGCTCAAATATAATTTGCGTCTTAATTTACTGGAAGTGTGAGCACATAACGATGCATGAGGGGCCTTAGTGAATGACAGGACCAACGGTCTATTTCCTGAACAGTTGAGGTTTTAGGGTGAAAAGGATCAAGAAGAATGATGAGAGAGTAAATTTAAAGACGAATCAGATAGAAAAAGAGAAAAAGTGAGGGAAAGTAAGATTGGAGTAAGAGAGACAAAAAGACAGAGAAATTAATAGGAAAATAAAATAAAATTACTTGAAATTTTTAAAACCTTTAAGAAAGATTTAGTAAATACGAAGTGAGGCTTGATACTTTTAAGTTGTTCCCTTTCTGGGATGGAGATAATGAATGGCATTGCGTTAACAATTTTCACATTGTAAAAGGGTATTCATGGTGTAAATTATGAAGGCAAAATTACTGTGGCAAGTTTAATAGGTAATTAATATGGAAATCTAGCAATTTCTTAAAAATAATTGGAAGGTTAAGGGCTCTATGGCATTTGTGCAAAGAACAGCAGACTGACCCAAATCAAGTAAATCATTGTGATTAGGAACTCACAGCATATCTCATAATTACCTCAGCTTGTTGGCTGATTTGTGCATTAATATTATGTGTCCTGAAGTCATTATTATTTTTAAAGAAAGATTTGGCCCAACATAACATCAATCAAATGTGGTGTAGGCCATATCTACCAAAGCAGGACTGACTGATGACACAGTGAGCAATTGTTGGGCTAATTTAAGTCATGTCTCTAACAATTGTCAAAATTTGAGCATATATAACACAAACAGAGGAAGAACAACGCTGTCACCATAGTGATCTCTACCATCTGCAAAAGAGTCTGAACAAAAAGGGGTAAGGCATGATGGAACTCTGAGGTACAGCAGTTGAGATCATGCAGGGATGGATGGAGAAACCAATGGCAAATATTAGTCCATTATGCAATAAGTCAGAATGGAGACAAGAGATGGACCACAGGGAAGAGATGTTGGCAGAATATAGAATGATCAATAGTATCAAATGCAGCAGAGAGGTACCAACAATGAGGAAGAGCAATGCACTGAAATGGATACAGAGGTTATTAGTAACGAATAATTTTCACAAGAACAAGCTTTATGATTTAAGCTTGATGGTAACCAGGTTCTAATGAATAAATTTGGGCATTCTAAGACAATGGGCAATAAAAGAAGATATCAACCTGACATTATTCCAGTCCAGAGCATTTGCATATCTTATATAAGCTTTTTTGGGCAGGAACTCTGCTGATGCTTAAGAAAGCTCCTGGAAATATCCCCAAACTACAGCAGTTATGTAATGGAGGTGAACAAAATAATTATCTGCGCCTCCCAACTACCCAGCCAGCCCCACACCTCACCAGAGCCAGTTTGGAATTCAGTGTCATTTACATTGATCAATGAGATGGAGATTCAGTAGATCATGATCACTCAGATTATGGTTCCTACCAGTTTTAGACTAGAAAACTGGTGACCTCACCTGTAATTCACACAATGTCTGGGTTTCTTTGCTGTAAGTCAATAAATTGTAACCATGCACTCCTGAATGCTCCTGAATCTTAGAATCAAGGTCCAGACCCTCTGGTTGACGTCGAAGCTGTGTGCAGTGACACTGCCCGCAAAGATTTTTGTGACCTGACCCTTTTGCAATTTTTCAGATCCTGATCCCAGCTGAAACATTGATGAGTCATCTCAGATATCCACAGGGAAGTCTGTTGAGTGGAAGAAAAGATGAACTAAGCCAGGACGTTCCCTATTTTTATGGCAGTAGATGCTGTATTCAGGTAAGTGTTAAAGGTCTCAAGTCTTTCAATCAGTGAATGGGTGAGTGGGCAGCTGGTCAGGTAGTGTTGGGAGGTAGTCAGGTGGAGGGTGTAGTCGGGTCGGGTTGTGGGGGTAGTCGGGTGATCATGGTAGTTAGTTGGGTGGGGGGGCTAGTTGTGTGAGGGGAATAGTTGGGTGATTGGGGATAGTCGGGTGGTCAAGGGGTTAGATGGGTCAGGACGGAGGATAGTCGTTCGGGGGGCTGGTCGAGTGGTCGTAGTGGGGTAGTTGGGTCGGATCGGAGGTGTGTTCAGGTGGTCGGGGAGAGGGGTAGTCAGATTGGATCAATGAGTAGTTGGGAACTGTTGGGGGGGTTGGTCAGGTCAGGACTAGCTGGGTGGTTATGGGGTATTTGGGTGGTTGTCAGGTGGTCAAATGGGTAGTCAGGTCAAATCAGGGGGGTTAGTCAGGTGAGGTGGTAGTCGGGGGAAGTTGGATTGGGTTGGGAGGTAGTTAGATGGGGGTAGTTGGGGGGGAGGCGGTTGGACGGTAGTTGGGTTAGATCCCAAGGGTTAGCTGGGTAGTTGGGGGGATAGTCAGGTCAAGTCAGGGAGTAGTTGGGTCAGAACGGGGGTTAGTCAGATGCCGGGGGGGGGTTTATCAGGTGGTCAGGAAGATGTTTGGTCAGATCAAGGAGTAGCTGGATCAGATTGGGGCAGTCGGGTGGTCGGGGATAGTCAGGTGGTCAAAGGTTTGTCAGATTGGGTCGGGGATGGTAATCGGGGAGGTAGGTAGTTGGATAGGATTGGGGTGATGAATTGGGGGAGTCAGTTGTGCTCAGTTCAGTTATGCTGGCTAATCACTGAGTTAGACCAGGTATTACCTATTCTAGGGTAAGTATCCAGGTAAATCCCGCGTATCTGACACGTCTCCATCCTGAGCTCAGTGTCAGAGACATTCGCTGAAGGTCCTAGGCAGGGAAAATAAGCCTACCAGAAGTTTAAACTTCCCGGGCAATTTCAGCAAATGTGTGTGTGTGTCAGGAGTTCTGTGGGGTCCTGCAGCGCATCTCCCAACTTACGTCCAATCTCTGCTGAACTGGACATCAGAAGATTTGGGCCAACAAAATTTTCAATGCCTCATCCAGAACATGGGAATAGATCAACATGTTTAAATTCAATTACTGCACTGTGAAAGAGTTATGAGGCATAAATTCATCTTAGTTGGTAGCACAAAACAAGTGATAATAAATCAGCAACCCATTCTACACTCTGCCTGATTTCCTCTTCCATTCAGTGAAGTCAAGTTTAATCAATACAACAGGTCAAATGTGTGGTTTGAATGTGTTCAAATGCTTGCATGTAATATTTGTAGCACAGGCTATCTTGCAATGAATCAACATCAACAGTTTATATTTTTATAGCATATTTATTACACAAGAATATTCCACAACACTTCACAGAGGTGCAATCAGCTAGAAATGGAGACCTACCCAAAGAAGAAAATAATAGCTGAGATGACGAAAATCTTGCTCAATGAGGTAGGCTTTAAGAAGGATCTTAAAGGAGGAAGAAAACTTGCACTTATATAGCACCTTTTATGATCGCCAGATGTCTCAAAATGATTTAAAGCCAATTTAATACTTTTTTGAAATGAAGTCACTGTAGTAATAGACAGGATAGCGAGGCATTGGGGATGACTGCAGCTTGAGACGGTGCCTAGTGAGGGGGAAGCAATTGGAGGTGAAGGTGTGGAGTTTGTCAATGTTTAATTGAAGGATTGGATATTGGGCCAACAACCTCCACACACTGAAAGGTGGTGGACAGGTAGAGCTGGGTGTCATCAGTGTAGATGTGGAAGCTGATGCCATGTCTTTAATTATGTTGTCAAGAGGCAACTTACAGATGAGGAAGAGGAAGGGGAAAAGCATAGATTTTTGGGGAATTCCCGAAATAATGGTGTGGGGATTGAAGAGAACCCATTGCTGAAGATTCACTGTTTGTGATCAAATAGGTAAGAATGGAACTAAGTGAGACCAATCTCCTGAAAGGAAAAGTTTTGCAGGAGAATGATATGGTCAATTGTGTTAAGAACACAGACACATTAAGTAGGAAGAGGAGGGGTAACACACCGTGGTCATTGTCACAGCAGATTTACAACCAATGAAGTGCTTTTGAAGTGTAATCACTTGAAGGGTAGTTGAATGTGGGATATGTAGCAGCCAATTTACATTCAGCAAGCATCCACAAACAGCAGTGTGATAATGACCAGGTAATCTATTTTAGTGATGTTGATTGCGGGATAAATACTGGCCAGAACACTGGAGATATATCACATGCTATTCTTCAAAATAGTATCATGGGATCTTTTACATCCACCTGAGAGAGTAGACAAGGCTTCAGTTTAATGCCTTACCTGAAAGACCGCACCTCCAAAAGTTCAGTACTATTCAGCCTAGAATTTTGTACTCAAGTCTCGGGAGTGGACCTTGAACCCACAGCCTTGACTCAGGCGCAAGGGTCCTACCGCCTGAGTCACAGATAACACAGAATAAATAGAAGCTGTGATTTACCTGCAATGTTTACACCTGTCTGAGTAGACAGTTTCAATGTGCATTCTATTAGTCATGCTATTCTAAAATTAGTCTTGATGTCACACTGGTACCAACAGTACAAATGCAGCATGACAACATACTAGTGGCATAACATAATTTAACTTCTAACTGATCACCAGTTTTATAATTTGTAATAAATAAATAAATATAGACTTAGTCCTTATTCCTTTTTTTGCAGTCATGTAAAAACTCTTATGGTGAAAACAATTTGATGGGAAAATTTAATATGGTTTTACTGTTAATAAGGAAAGCTTAAGTAATTGTATCAGGATTCACAGAGTCTTCTGGTAAGGGAAACATTGTGTGCACTTCAATTGATCATGATGTATAACATTCTGTGCATTAAAATCACTTTTCTGAACCTAACATTTATTGACATCATAAATTTTAGCAATACTGAATGTTCCTTTCAAATTTCCAAACCCAGTAATTACATTTCCTGGACTAACTGAAAACAACTCAAAATACATAACTCAATACTGAAATAATAGAAAAGAAATTGACTCTGGAAATCTGAAATAAAATGGCAAATTAATGAAATGTATAACAAGTTAATCAACATCGGAAAAAGAAAGGAAGGTTAATATTCTGGCAAGTACTGCTGAGCATTTATGTCCAGTCCTTTAACCTTTTTTTTCAGATATTGAGCAACTTGTTGTGTATTCCTTACATTTCTGCTTTAATTTTAAATTCACATAATGATTGGACTTACATTTTGAACTCGATTTATAGCTATAATATGTATAATATGTAATAGAAGAATGGTTTCAGAAATAAAAAACGAAGAGAAGTGCTCTACTTCAGCACCAAAATATTTTATTGCATTTGCATGCACTATAGTGTAATAGCTGTGAAACATTTTTTTTCAATCAAAGTTATTAACAAGGTATAATGCCAAATGACAAGCTTCTCATTTTTGGTTAGGTTTCATGTATTTTGAGTTCTGAATAGAAACAAAATCCACTGCTGTTTCCCCGGTACTCAGAAACAGTAGGTGTGACATTGCCATTTTTAGTTTCACATTGAAAGTGAATGGAAGACTGTTAACACTTTTTGACATTTAGCACAAAAAAGCTGTTGATTTGCTAGAGTGGGCTTGAGAGGGTTAATTTCCAATGTTGTTTTGGAAGTTCCGAAGACTTGGCTGCTTGGATGTGTCACACAGTGATACTGGCTGTCAAGGTGCTGCTTCACCTTCTGCAGTGTCGCTTGATCTTTAGACTTCCTGTGAAGCACAATGAATCTTACATTAGCCTGATTGGAGTCAGGTGGCGTACCATCTGTCATCAGGCCTGAAAAAAAGTCCTGGAGATTACAAAAATGCAACAGCTCCAACAATTTTCCGATACATTCATATTCATATCCCTACTGTGCCTGATAATTTTTTGAGCACTCAAAACATTTTCACGCTCAGCCATTAAACGTGACAAATTACATTTTTTAGCTTATTAAAAAAATACATTAATTATAGGCTGCTCTGATGTTTAACATTTCAACAAGTATGATCATTTTATAATGTAAGATGCACTATTTGCATATCAATCATACAGTAACGTAAGTTAAGAACACATCCCATTGACTCACACTAATGTAGCCTCAAAGGTGATGAATAGGTAATAACACTCCAAGCATTTTACTATGGAAACACTACAACAGTATCAGTAATTACTGGAGGTAAAACAATTAATCAAGACCTGGACTGAAAATTGACAACAAAAATATTTGCCCTTTTGCTCTTTTTTATTTTAATTTTAATTTCCTGAAATGGTCGCCATTTTCTTTTTTTTGCTAACCTCACAAATGCCAACCACACGAACATCTGTTACGTTAGATACACATCCGCATTCTCTCATGCAACTATATTATTGAGATTAGTTTTATGCCTGTCAAGTCTTAAGCTTAGTATTTCAGAACTGCAACCTCATTGATTTTGCCCTGGCATAATTATTTAGTAAATCTGTTCTAAATCATTCCAATATAGATCCTTGCACGGGCTATGAGGCAACTCTGGAATGGTAGCACCACTCTATAATGATTCCCCTTTCATTGTAACATAAATAGAATGCAGAAGTCTTTTATAAATGTACAGGGATAAAAGTTCGATTAGGTCAATTAGCAGGCAAGCACAGAGATCACAATGCATGATAACCCTGTGCCAGGTCTACGTGATGCAGGCAGCACTGAAACTTTGTGCTGCCTGCTCATCACCATGATTGTGTCATGTAGCCCAGTACAAAGTATGTTGCTAACTGGCTGCATACTCAGCAGGAGGCCCAGGTGCATGCATGGCTATTACAAGTTACAGCTTGGGTGCACTTCTTAATGGTAGGCTGCCACCCGCCTCCCTCCCCCCAGCCCCAAAAGAGGAGGTGCATTCAGGCTGCATATCCAGCAGAACTGTTTGTGAAAGCCTTTCAGGGAAGGAATAAGATTTTCAATGGAGCATCAAGCCAGAGAGAAGGTTCCAAGGTTCTCTGTTGCAACCTGAAGGCCTTAGTTCTGAAGGTTGAAAAGAGGAAACAGGGTATGTTTCTGCAGGGAGCTGGGAGGGCATCAAGACATAACATGAAAAGGGAAATGGGAGCAGGTGGCTGGGGAAGTGAGTTGCAGGGCTCTGGTCTTGAAGTTCTGCAAAACGTTCAATGATCTTACACGAGTTGTCAAGGTCAGTGAATGCATCTTCCAATGACATCTCCTGTCCACTGTACCGCCGAGCACTCATGCTGCTCAATGCACCAAACCTTCATCACTCTCCGATCCACACTATCTAGCAATCAGATATCATTTCTAATATTCAGATGCACCACCTTACCATCACAGACTTAGCAATGCTGCAAACCTTACACCCATGTTTTCACAGTGTCCATATAATTCCAGCTATTCAGCTATGTCAGGCACATCACCCAAACATAGCACAAACACATTCACCGACACACTTTCCTCTCTCTTGCAGGACTATGTTGCATACAACTTGAGGGACCAACAGAGAACTGGTGTGGGGACAGTCACACTTGCATATCTGAGCTTGTTGGAGGAGATAGTGCTCCAAGTCATAGATAAGCTGTGACTGAGGTCATTGCATCCGGCATCATCTAGGTTGATGAAAATGTCCCTACCTTCTGCACCTTCTCAAACCAACTTCACCTTCATTTCGCTACCTGTCATGAAGTGCAAGCTTCAGATGATGTGACCATGGACCATTTGCTTTCCACTCAACTCACCTTCCCTCACTTCAACCTTCCCTTTCTATATTTCTTCTTTCGGAAACCCAAACTCCTGGTCAGCCAGTGCAACCTTCCCATGAAGGGGAAGAGCAATACATCTGATAAACAATTCCCTCACTTGATCTGAAACTCTCAATCACAAGCACAGAAAGTGTAATTTGGCTTATTTTAGAGGATAGCAAAGAGGCAGGATCAACACAACTGAGCTACAGCCAGGCCAAGGGAACAGAGTGCCATGCGTACCAGCTCAAAGATCACATGTGCACTCTGCTACAGAGGACTCAGATGAGGACTTTGATGGGATGAGCTACAGAGGAAAGCTGATGAGTATACACAGTGAAATGCTTGGTGCACTAGCAGGCCTGTCAGAAAGCCTACAATCAATGTCAAGGAGCATGGTGGAGTCCAGCACCAACGTGACACAGGGCTTTGTGCAGAGCGTAGAGCCCATATTTTCCAATGTAGAAGTGCTGGACCCAGCCATGTTTCCAGCCCCTTTGGCTTTTGTCTCCTTGCAGCACAATCAGAAACCGCCCAGCATCTGAGGGCTGCAGTGGAAGCTCAGACTGAAATTGCTGCAGGTACCACCGCTTACAGGGTCTCACGGCCATCCACAATCTGTCCTCCTATAGAGGTGGAATAGCAGTGGCCTAATGTCAGACAGCTGCTACCGGTGTCAAGTTGGTGCAGTACAAAGGCGGGCTTTCTAGGCTCAGAGCTGGTTGAGGTCACTCTCCAATGCTATCTGCAGACTCCCCCACTGAAAGTCAGCATGTTTCCACTAAATGTATTGCAGCCATCAGGATAGCACTGTATAGGAGCACTAGGACAAGCGAATGCACATGGAAGACAGGCATTAAGGAGATGCATAAAGATGTAATGCTCTGATTTATAAACTTGGTGTGGAATATTTATTCTGTGTTTGCTTTTATTTTTGCATTGAGGCCAAGTGGACACTGTGATGGTCAGTGATGACTTTGCACAATCATCCCTATTGTGATTTATTCTCTCCTGCCCTCCATCCTATCCCAGATCTTTCCTTTTGTCCTTTCCTCCTCCCACCTTTTTCTGCCTACATACTTGATGAAAGCCTGTTATATCCCTAGCTTTCTCCATTTCTGATGTAAGGTCATCAACCTGAAGTCTTAATTCTTTCCACCTCCACAGATGTTGCCTGACCTGATGAGTATTTCCAACATTTTCTATTTTTATCTCAGGTTTCAAACATCTGCAGCATTTAGTGTTTGCAAAGTTTTGGACTGCTGGTGATTGAAGAGCTGAGTTTACTGGCCAGGCAGTTGGATGAGCTGTTCATAGACAAGCTGGCCAGAAAGGGGGTGTCTAGGTTGCTTCCTCTCTTCCTCTTCCTTCCTCCTCCTCATCCTCCATAACTGTTCACTGTATTACTAATGGCAAGGTCAGTGTCCTCATGGTGCAACAGATCATGTTTGGGAAGAATGGAAGGTAATGTGGGTGTCAATCATGGTACCTTTAACTCTGGCAAAGCCTGCAAAGTGAGTGAAGCCTCATGATGTGTCATCCTGCTGTGTTCTGTGTATTGAGAAAGTAATGTTCCTTCTAACAAATATATCTTTGGTGACATTGCTGGTACAATGGTGAACAGTAGACTTGGAGCTATCGCTGATATCACCTGTTTCAACCTGAAACAACTCTTTGGCAGAAAGGTTTAAGGCCACAGTGACCTTGAAAGCCACACGCAGTGCTGTCCACAGGCAGATGACGTGGTTTGGTGATAACCTACTTAATGAAGTGCAGGTACATCAGAATGAAAATTGCTCTTCAGTATAGTTGAGGTATGAGATGTAAGTCCTGAAGGCTCAGTGTGAGATTGGTCTCCTGCGCAGTGCCCACCTCCTTACTGCTCCTGCCCACTTCTGGAGTCATGCCTGCTCCCTCATATTGTCCATCCCTAAAAGCAGACCATCCATGACTATAGAAAAGTAAAGAAGGCAGGCGGAAACAGTCCAGCAACAGCGTAACCCTGAGCCGAAGGAAAAAAATAGGGAAGAAAAATTCCAAGAAGTTAATTAACAGCCTAACACCTGCAAGTAGCCTTTATGCAATAGGTGTGCCCTTTAAATAGCACTGTTGAAGGGTGTTGGCTACCTCTTAGTGCCATGAGTCACTGAGTCAGTTTATTACATCAGCAGATAAAAACAAAAAAACTGCGGATGCTGGAAATCCAAAACAAAAACAGAATTACCTGGAAAAACTCAGCAGGTCTGGCAGCATCGGCGGAGAAGAAAAGAGTTGACGTTTCGAGTCCTCATGACCCTTCGACAGAACTCAAGTTCTGTCGAAGGGTCATGAGGACTCGAAACGTCAACTCTTTTCTTCTCCGCCGATGCTGCCAGACCTGCTGAGTTTTTTCAGGTAATTCTGTTTTTGTTTTGTATTACATCAGCAGACTGATGTTAACACCATTACTGCTTCCTCCCCCTGGACACTTTCTCCCCTCCGTACTTCCTCCTCCCCCAGACACCTCCCCGCTCTGAACTCCCTCCTCCCCTGGTCACCTCCCCCCTTCCGAATTCCTCCTCCCTCTGGACACCTTACCCCCTTCCAAACTCTCTCCCACCCCAGACACATCTCCCCTTCCCCCTTCCGAACTCCCTCCCTTACACTTTCCTCCCCACTTACACCTACCTCCCCACTTGCAGCATTCTCCCCCGTACTCCCTCCTCCCCCCATACTCAATCTTCCGTCCATACACCCTCCTCCCCATACTCCCTCCTCCCACCATACTCAATCTTCCCTCCATACACCTTCCCCCGGACACCTCCTTAACCCCCACCACCCCCCGTCCCACCATTTCCCCCACCTGACGCCTTCTTCCTCCCAACCTCTCCCCTTCCCGGTAGACCTTCCTCTCCTGTTCACACCTAGACTTCCCTCTCCCCCTCCCCAACCTTCGCAGATCATGCATACCAGCCCACGGGGAAATCTGCAAAGGTCTGATGCCTCAGCTGTGTGGAGAATTTCAACCTTCAGAGAGTTGCTTTGCGGCAGAGCCACATTCATGATGGTCCACCCAGCATTCTATACACGTATTCCTCCAGGGTCTAGTAGCTGTAAGGTTCCTGCATCTTTTTCGCCTGGGATGTTCGTGATCTGAGCAAGGCCCTAAAGGTAAGTCACGACTTCTACACGTCACGCTTGTCCAGATGTGTTCTGGACTGGCCATGTTTTCCCGCTGACAGATGGTAAATCTGGCATAGTGGGACGATTCCAGTCGGGCCTTACTTTGCATCCCATTAGTGGGATGCAAATCAGGGTCCCGCCGGCCTCCAGCAGGATTTGCGATCCGCCATAGCAGAAACCACTGGATGAACTTGCTGTGATTTCACATGGCATGCAACCGAACTTTGGCTGCCTTGCCATATTGCTCGCTCACACCCACCATGACGCATGCCGCCAACCGGAGCAGACGATTCCGGCCATTGTGTTTCCATGTGTTCAACAGAATAAGTGTGCTCAAAAACACTAATACATTTCAGGGTTTAGATAACATTCAAACTACTTATGCTTCATCCTCACTGTTTAGGACTTCGTCCCAACCTCAAAAGCATAATAAACCTTTAAATCTGGTATCCTATATGTAATGGTATTGTTTAACTGTTCAACGGAAAGTAATCCGTTTTTTAATCATCAAAAAGGTTAATTTTGTGTAATGAAGTACAATTTAGTTATAATTGTCAACTCTGAGGCAACATGGAGTAATTGTAGAATATAAATATTCTAATTATATAAAGCTATTTGTAGTTCTTAGTGTAGATTAATATGATTTGTAACAATAAGGATAACATTACACTATTATATTCTTTTACTATGCAGGGTTATCTGAAATAGTTCTGACTTGTCAACTGTTCTGACTTAAAAATATGTTTTGTAGTCAAGGGTAATATCAAATGTTCCACATTGAAAAAGAAAATCATGGTATGTTTATTTAGTTGTTTACCTACTTTAGTTATTATTTGATTTCTTTTTAATTTAATGGATCATTGAAGCACAATGCCTATCATGTTGTCATCTCCAGGAGGGACTGCTCATTATTTTGTATCTGAAACAAGTTTGCGTTGTAAAGAAAACTTTTCACAGCTGCTTCACTGGAACTCTTTCTCAATCCAGATAGTTAATTTAGTTAAAATCAATATTAGCGTTTCTCATAATTTAATATTACTCAATGTAAACAGAAAATGCGAGTTCTCCGGTCTGTTCACCTATGTGGTTTAAGTCATTTGCAATGGTGCCATAGTTTACACCTCAATTTGCTTTTCTTTAATGTCCAACTTTTCCTTTTTCCTAATTCTTAAGTCTCCCTGCTGCATGCACCGTCCCTAATGGAGAAGTGTAGGACTATCCTCCTCTTACATCAGCCTACCATCAACATCGCCTAAAAATGATTAGCAGGAGCGGCATAAGAGCAGTGAAGGGCGACTCTAATATTCCCTGTGGACTTAACCATTCTTCTTTAAATCCCCTGTTAACACAGCTAAAATAATCCAATTTAGCTTGTGGAAGACACAGACATGAGCCTGTCTTCTGGCACCCTATGTAAATTCCACTGGAGTTCCAATACATTGTGTCACAATGCTCAAGTTCTCCATTTTATAATTTGTCAAAATGGGTTAAAACCCTAAATCATACCACAATATGTTCATTCTGCATTTTATTTTTCATTAATTTATTCTTGGAGTATAGGCATCACCAGCAAGACTAACATTTATTATCCATCCCTAGTTGCCCTTGACAAGGTGGTGGTGGACTTTCTACTTGAACCTCTGCAGTCTGTTTGGTTAAGGTGCTCCTACAATGCTGTGAGGTAGGGACTTGCAAGATTTTGACCATGCAACATTAAAGGAAAGACAATATATCTCCAAGTTAGGTTAAATGTGCATTAGAGGGAAGGTGTCTCCATGCACCTACTATCCTTGGCTTCTAGGTGGTAGAGATATGGATTTGGGAAGAGCTATTGAAGAAGTCTTGGCGTCTTGCTGCAGTGTATCCTGTAAATAGTACACATTGCAGCTACAATTGACAAATGTGATGTGCAGAAGTCGGGATTTACCGTTAGGGCCTTGCCCACAACACAGGCATCCGAGGAGCAGGAGATGGTAGAGCCCTACAGCTACCGGACCCTGGAGGAACACATGGATCACTTGCTGGGTGGATTCTGATGGACATGGCTCCACTGCGAAACAGCTCACAGAAGGCAGAAGGTCACCGTTGATGTCTGGGGTCTGCTTCAGGACATCAGTGTCTTGGCCTGCTATAGACAATCGTCAAGGGGGCGCAGAGGAAGGTCTAGGTTTCACTGGGAGATGAAGGTGTACTTGGGGTGTGAGGTTGGGATGGGGGAAATGATGGTGTCAAGGTATGTGAGGTTGGGAGGGCAGGGGAGGGAGTACGGGGATAGGAGGGTGTAATGGGGAAGAATGCGACAACAGAGGAGGTAGGTGTAAGTTGGGGGGAGCTGTAAGGGAAGGAGTTCGGTGGGGGGAGGAGGGAGTTAGGGGGAAAACAGGGAGGTGGAGGTGGGGGGAGGAAGAAGTAAGGGTGGAGGAAGGAGTAAAGGGGGCCATGTCCAGGTGAACGTGCAAAGGAAGTGTTGTGGAGTCGATGGCTGTCATCTGGGGAGCGAAATGAGGATGGGTGTAGTAAGGGGCATGGTGAGAATGAGAGAAGGCAGAATGAGCCGGCAGGGTTGGAGGGTGATGGTGTGATGGTATTGGTAGAATGGGCAGTGTGGTTGGTTGGTAGGGAGTTGAAGGCAGACATGAACCCTGGGGGCAGGAAGGTGGTGGTCAGGAAGTCAATGTGAATGGGGGTGGGATTCTCAGGTAGACAGGGAATGTGCACATTCACCTGGATATTCCAGAAAGAAAAGGGTTCTGGCTGGTAGATGATGGTGGGGAGGTGGAATGTGATACCTGGGGGTTCAACAGTAATGGGAGAAAGGACAAGGGTGACTGGGTAAGGGGAAAGAACTGGGGAGGTGAAGACATACCTAACAACCATCATGCTTCTAAAATTGAAAGTCTGCAGAGCCTTGTGTTGGATGGGCACAGATGCTGCTTGGCAGCGCGATCAGTGGTTGGGTGGAGATGCAGCTCAGCTCAGATGGACAACTGAAAGAGAACCCCAGCAGGCAGCATTGAAAATGCTCGGGACATTGAGAATGAGTGTGATGGGGGAGGCTCCACGTGCATGGGAGAGTGCTTGTATGATGCTCCGAAAGGCCCTGTCACACACATACTTCTCTTCCAGAATCATTCATGGGCCGGCTTTGTGCTAAAGAACTGCTAGTTTAGTTTGGAGTTGGGGAGGGGGGGATGGCTGGGGAGGGTGCGGAGGGGGGGGAGTGGAAGCAGGACGTGCAAAGCCTGAAGCTGAAGTTGTAAGACAACATTACACATTTTTCAGTGAAAGTGAATACACTTGCACCAGAGTATCTTAACTTTTCTAGGCCTACCACTTCTTCTAGGTGCTTCCCTTACATTCACAGCAGGGGTGGAGACAGCCTGTGCAATGGTTGGCCCTGTTGCCTCTGCTGACTTTGATGTAGTTCCTCTGGACAGCTGAGGCCTTGAGGACCTTGGCTTACTTTGGCTGTCCTCCTGTAGGCCAACTGCTCCCCCTGCGGTGACAGAAGACACAGTTGAGAGGGTCACAGGAAAAGGGGGCTCGGAGGGAGAGGACAGCCTCTGAGATTCCTGAGTGGATGAGCTAGGGGTGTCCAGCTGCTGCTCCTCCTCCCTTCGTGTGCCTGAAGGCCCTGGCCTGGCTCCTTAAAAGGAAGGAGCAACTGGAAGGATGTCAAGATCCCCCATTTCCCTCTCACATTTCACTGCAGGAACTCACCCATGGCTACCACGATGGAATGCAGGTCTGCACGCATCTCCACATTCTGCTGGACCAGGGTCTCTATGGTGTCTGCCATCCTCCTCATCGAGACCTCCATATGCGCACATATGGGCACCACTTTATCAGAGAGCAGGCAAGCGCACTTCTTTGACACATGCCATTTTGTTGAGGGCTTCCAACAGCTTTGCACGATGTTTCCAAGCCTCCTGCTGACTCTCCACAATGAGTTGGAAGGCTGAATTCAGAGGCTCACCATCTGACTTGGACTTCACAGGTGCCTCTTTCCCAGCAGTCCTCTGAGTGCCATGGAGATCGACTGAACATGCCTCCTCCTGCTGTGGATGCATGTCCGTGCAGTGACGGCCAGGTTGTGAACCCGGGCATGCTCTAGATCTAGGTCCCACCAAGGTGTGTATCTGCACTGGTAGAGGGTGGGGTAAGCACTGTGACGGGTCTTCCAGCCTGCTTATTTCTAGATTTTCATTGAAGGAGGTGTCCTCTTGGCTGTGGTGAGGATCTGGATGGGGCTGAGACACTGGCTGGCTGAGGGTGTCATTCGCTTGGCAGAGCTCACTGTGAACCAAAGTAGGGATAATTAGTGCATGGCAGCAAAGTCACAAGCAGGAGAGAGAGCACTCATAGTTATGTTGAGAGGGGGATGATGTGGTACAGAATCCTCATGAGGGTGTTCACCGCCGACCTCATCGTCACCGCAAGCACAGTCCATGTCCTCACCAGTCAGCACGATGGCATGCAGCTCAAAGTGAGTGGGGGGCATAATGTGGTCCACTCCACCCCTAACCCTCACCCTGTGTCTGGGACCACTCCATGCTGATGTGAGCCAACTTCTGATGCATGAAAACAGATGAAGAGAGTGTGAGCAATACGAATGGCACTACATGGGATGTTTGTTGATGAGCAGAGCCATGGATGGGACTAGGACGTGAGCTCGAGAGGATATGAGCCCGATGGAGATATGAGGGTGTGTGTGAGAGTTAGTGGTGTTGTCCCTTGAGGTGCGAGATCTCTGTGGATGTGTGATGGGTATAAGTGTTTGAGTTGAGAGTGACTTACTCTGGCAGAACGGATGAGGGCATTCATCCTCATCCTGTATTGGATGGCTGTCCTCTTTTGCAGGGCATTGGCGCTGACCACCACTGCCACCGCCTCCCATGCTGGATTGGTGACCTTGCTTTCTGGCCTTCGCCCAGAGTAGGGATAGAGGACATTACGGTGGGCCTCTACGGCATCCAGTAGGCGCTTCAGGGAGACGTCGCTAAATCTGGAGGCAGCATATTTCCTTCCTTTGGCAGCCATCAGTTCCCAGGAGCTTCCGATCCCTTGAAGTACACTTGCTCTTTGCCCGGGCGCCATTTAAATATAGCAGGTGGCTTACTCAAGGACTGAGGTAGCGAGGTAGCAGCGGGAGAATCGGAGGCCACCACCGCACCCCCACCCCCCACCCACCCAGTGACCCAGCATGTTTCCCGAGAATGTGTAATTAGTGAGGCAAGAATGGGACGATATGGCGTGAAAACATGCCATTGCAGCCAGCAGGTAAAACGTCCCTTTCCCTGCCCGCTACCGCACTTCGGGCGGAAATATCCCAGATTTGCACTGTGTGTCCTAACTTGGCATAGTCTGGACATTTAGTACCTGAGCCTTTAAAGGAGTTTACAAGTATTTCTTTTAACACTGATCATTTATGCAGGATCTGCATGTACATCAATGGAGCAACTTTCTGGAGTGTTCTCTGGTTACTCTTAACACAAGTGCATTAGTTTTGATGACTTGGATTACATGTGACAGGTCCCGCGAAATTCTTCTCTCCCTGGGATTTCTTGTTTTATATTTTGCAATACAGAAAATAATGTAAATATAGTCACGGGGGTTGTGAAAATCAAAAAGTAGCTTTGTTTTTGTAAATTAGCTCTAAGTTTGCCCCTTTGTCTCTCTTTTCATTTCATTCTCTTACTTTACCAAGGGTTTCTCATCAACTCTTATTTTACCTTTAACTTTACTCATTTGAACATTATTGACTCAATTTATTTAACCTTTTTTAAGGCTAAAGCGATTTCTTCAAACTTTTGCAAAAGATGACACTCTTTAAATGTATGATATCAAAATTACAATATTTAACTAGTTGGGTGCCATATAGTCTCATTTCGGTTTTTGATGGAAATGCACTGTAATTTGATCTTTGGCCTTGTTGTCAGCAATATGTTACTGAATGTTCTTAATTCCTAATTAACATCTCATTTACCACCAGTAATCTTTTAGCTCCTGTACATCAGAAAATTGCATCCTAAATAACTGAAGTTTTAGTGAATAAAAGATAACGCTCTTCTAAGGTTTTAAACTGTAGACTGATGGTCGTTGTCTTTTTTTTTAACATAGGTTTGTAGATTCAGTTGCCAAAGCATACCTGTCCTCTGTACCATTAAGAAGATAATTGACCCAGTAGAGTCACCACCACTTCCTAGCAACACACTAGCAGATACCCAGCAACAAGCTTAGTTTCTGATGCACTCAGTCTGTCAGTGCCAGCTGGTGTATAATCACAATGCAGATTAAAAGCAAACACAATGTTAAGCCAATCAAGATTTGTAATATATAATCTCTGTACTCTTCCAATTTTAGTTATCTTGGATTGTGAACTGAATTAAGTAACTGATTTATATACAAAACAAAAAAGTTATACAATGGATATACTTAAGCAAAGAGACTCAGTGGTCATTAGCTCACATTTTGGCAAGAAGTCAGTCTTATGTCATTATTAAGACTAAATTTGAAATTTTAACAATTAACAAAGCACAATCACTATCATATGGGGACCTCCTAGCAGGAATTAACTCACTTATGCCTGCTTTTGAAAAAGTATTAATTTGGTTTTATCTATAGGATACCATTGATGAGAACACTTGTGCGGTAATTATGGTTTTATGTAATGTGTAGTATACCTTTAAGAAGGATGTTATAAAGGAAGATCATATGATCTTATGTAATCAATAGAGGAGGAGCGTAGGCTACCTCTGTAGTCAATAGTATGGAGACAGGGTTTGAGTTGGAAGCACACAAGTGTAGCTGCTGAGTACCTTTGTAAATAAACAGAATGTGTTCTACCTAAGAAGCGTTTGCTGATCAATTCTGTCTATTGTATCAACTCAGCCATCCCACAACAAGCTTGCAAACAGGATCTATAAGTCCCAACAAACTGGTGACTAGGATCCAACAAACTGGCGATGATGAAAAAGCAAGAAAAAAAAAGTGAGGATAAAGCGAAACTAGAATAAACAGGCTTTGAGAATAAAATAAATTAACGGAAGAAATCAAGAGAAACGAAATCAGGCTGAACCTCACATGGTAATTGTAAATAGAATTTCCGCCCTAATCGTCGAAGCAATCCCCTCACAGAATGCCACAATTCGGAAGAATTGATCCTTTCGATCCAGCCACAGATGATTGGTCTCATCATATTGAATGTCTAGCTTCTTTTTCCAAGCGAACGGCATTACATGGGAAGAGAAGAGGCAAGCGATCCTCTTATCTACATGTGGGAATAAAGCCTGTGGCTTAATTCGATGTTTGACAGCACCCAGTGCCCCAGCTTCAAAAAGCTTTGATGACTTAGTGGATCTCGTGAAGGGTCATTACCAGCCAAAGCCCTCGGTAACGATGCAACGGTTCAAATTTAACTCAAGAATTAGAGCCCCGGCAGAGGCAGTTGCTTGTTATATGGCAAGTTTGAAACAGTTAACAGAACAGTGCGAGTTTGGTACATCTTTAAGTGACATGCTGAGAGATCACTTAGTGTGTGGTGTGAACGTGGACAAAATCCAAATTTAGATTTTAAGAGGGCACTAGAGATAGCATTGGTCATGGAAAGCGCAGTGAGGGATTCAAAAGCCTTACAGGGAGAGCAAAATGGCCCCGTCCTCCACGTTGGGCGGGAAGCCCCAGCCAAAAAGGGTGCGAAAATGCAAGACTCTGCTGAGAAGTGGGAAACAGCCGCCGGTAGCAGAAAAATAAAAAGAAATGACTTAGCAGCAAAAACAAAGGATAATTGCAACAAAGGTAGAAACAAGAAACCTTATAACAATTGGCAGTTAAAAAGAAATTGAATGTTTTTATTGCCATCGAACGGACACATGATGAGATAGTACAAGGAAACAATCAGGCAGACTTTCAAACAAAAGAAAAAAACACGGATCTATAATGTAGAAGAGCCTGAAGTAACAAATTTAGATATTAGTAAAAAAACTGCGGATGCTGGAAATCCAAAACAAAAACAAAAATACCTGGAAAAACTCAGCAGGTCTGGCAGCATCTGCGGATAGGAGCACAGTTAACGTTTCAAGTCCGAATGTTCTGTTGAAGGGTCATTCGGACTTGAAACGTTAACTGTGCTCCTATCCGCAGATGCTGCCAGACCCGTTGAGTTTTTCCAGGTATTTTTGTTTTTAAATTTAGATATTTACTCATTATTTAATTTGAAGGTTGGAAAGGCAGAACCAATACATGTAACAGTGAAGGTAAATGAGACACCTATTAGAATGGCTCAGAGGAGAGGTGATGGCTTAGTGTTATTGTCACTGGACTGGTATTCCAGAGACCCAGGATAATGCTGTGGGCACCAGGTTTCAAATCCCACCATGGCAGATAATGAAATGTAATTCCAGATTTTTATTGAATTTGAAAGTCTGATGATGACTGAAACCATTGTTGAGTGTTGTAAAAACCCATCTGGTTCACTAATGCCCTTTCGGGAAGGAAATCTGCCGTCCTTATCTGGTCTGGCCTACATGTGACTCCAGACTCACAACAATGTGGTTGGCTCTTAAAATGCCCTTTGAACAAGGGCAATTAGATGGGCAATGACACCCACATCCAATGAATAATTTTTAAAAAATGGTAGGGGACACAGGAGCTTCTACTACAGTAATTGGTGAATACACCTTCAAATACCTGAAACATGGTGAACATAAATTAAATTTGGAAGAAACTGATGCCAAAGTAAAAACATACATGGGTGAAGACGTCCAAGTTGAAGGCATAAGCAGAGTTACTATCCATTAGGGAAGCCAATTGGTAAAACTACCCTTGATGGTGGTAGCAGGCCAGGGGCCAAGTCACATTGGATGAAACTGGCTAAAGGAGATTAAGTTAGAATGGGCTGAAATTTTCCAGCTGAGAGCAAAAATACGTCTCAGTCTTCAAGGATGAACTGGGAAGATCCAGGGGCTGCAAGCAAAAATTCATGTGAATCCAGAGACTACAAATTGATAGTTAATAAAGTGGCTAAGCTGGAGGGACACCCCATAACAAAAATCAAAGGCCTGTGTGCCAAGCTGGCAAGTGGAACCACCTACACGGAGCTTGATATGAGTCATGCTTATCAACAACTGGAGTTAGAGAAGGTCTCCTGGAAATTTGTCACAATTAATATGCACAAAGGGTTCCAGAGAACAATGGAGAGTTACTGCAGGGACTGCCCCACCTTGTAGTTTTTATAGATGATGTTCTGGTGACAGGACTCACTGAAAAGGTGCATTTGGCAAATGTAGAAGTCTTAAAATGTTTATTGCAGGCTGGAACACATTTTTTTAAAAAAGTGTTGATGTTCCAAGTGAGGGACGTAATCTATTTGGGTCACTGGGTCAATTCACAGGGCCTCCACTCGGTTGAAGAAGAAGTGGGAGCCATAAGAGAGGCACCTGCACCAAAGAACACCTCAGAGCTTAAATCATTCCTAGGAATGATCAACTATTATGGTCGGTTCTTACCCAATTTGTCTACAAAACTGGCACCCCTACATTATCTACTCAAGAAGAACAAATTTTGGTCTTGGCAGGACCACAGAAAGAAGCTTTCATAAAGGTGAAACAACTGTTGCACTTGTCCAACCTATTAGTACATTTATGACCAGAGGAAAGAATTGGCGTTGACATGTGACGCATCTTCCTACAGAATGGAAGCAGCGCTCTCCCCTCAAATGGGCGATGGCACAGAATGGCCGGTAGGATATGTATCATGAGTGCACACCACAGCGGAAAAGGGACACACAGATAGAAAAAGGTCTGTCAATCATCTTTAGTGTCAACAAATTTCACCAATACGTACATGGCCACAGTTTTACTTTCATTTCAGACCACGAGCCAGTGCTAGGATTGTTCAATGAGGGCAAGCTATATCACCCACAGCCTCAGCAAGAATACAACAATGGGCATTGATCCTGTCAGCATACGAGTATACTTTTGCCCACAGGTCTGGAAATCAAATTGCAAACGTTGATACACTCAGTCCTTTGCTCTTACAAGAAAATGATGAAGATGTTTCAGTTCCTCAAGAACTCATTTTATTGTTAGACTTCTTAGATTCATCACCGGTATGCACTAGACATTAGAGACTCAATAATTCGAGACTGAGTCTGATCCAAAGTATGAGAACAAGTACTTCATGGTTGGTCACAAGAGCATGTACCTGACTAAATGAAACCGTACTTTAACAGAAGACATGAAATAACCAGCCAGGATGGTAGCTTATTGTGGGGAACACTAGTGATTGTTCCTCCAAAGGAAAGAAAGCCATTGTTAATTGAACTACATAGTGCATATCCAGGAATTTCCCAAATGAAGACCATAGCATGCAGCTATCTATGGTGGTCTGGGATGGATGAAGAAATAGAGAGCTTAGTGAAGAATTGTGTACAGTGTCAGCAATTGCAAAAGTTACCTTCAATAGCTCTGTTACACCCTTGGGAATAACCAGGAAGGCCATGGGTGTGGTTACACATTGTTCCCATGAAAAGTACCACATAGTCAATGTTTCTGCTCATTGCAGGTGCCCATTCAAATGGATGGGCATATATGAAGTAAAGTTACCAACACCTCCTGCTACAATTGAGAAGCTACATCAAAGATTTGCCATTAACGGACTACCGGAAGTAGTCGTATCTGATAATGGTATAGCATTTACGAGTGCTGAGTTTCAATGGCTTATCAGTGTCAATGGTATCACTCATGTAAAAACTTCACCGTACCACCCTTCCTCAAATGGACAGGCTGAAAAGGCAGTTCAAATTTTCAAGACAAGCATGAAAAAGTTAACTGGAGATTCTACAGCAATCAAGCTAGCACATTCTATTTTCCATTATAGGACCACCCCTCACACAGCAACAGGCGCCACATGTGGATTGATTGATAAAACGCCTTCTCAGAATGAGATTGAGCTTACTAATGCTGAATTTAAGGTGGGGGGGGAGGGGAAGGTGGAAAGGGAAGTCAGAAAACTAAACACAACTAGCATGGTCATGACAGGAAGTTTATCATAGGAGAGACAGAATACGTGAAGAACTTTGCAGAAGGACCAAAGTGGTTACTGGGTGAAATAAGTGCAGAGACTGGGCCTCTATCTTACCATGCAAAGGTGGAAGGCTGAGTCATATGGAGACACGTGGATCATCTAAAGACAAGAGAAACAAATAACTAAGAAATGATCCCACCAGTGTTCATGAAAGGGTCAACGTTTCCTGCTGAGAGAACTCAACCTAGTACAGATGTGTCTGACATACCTGCGAGAGTTGAAGAAACAGATTTGCAGATGCCCGCTGAAGAACCTGATGTTCAGACAACTCTAGAGAAGGAGGTTCCTGACAAAGCACCTGAAGTTGTAGAGCTGAGACATTTTACAAGCATAAGGAAACCCCCAGAAAGACTGAATTTGTAAATTACTTATCAGTGCAAATAATTCGCTATTTTGAGAAAATTGTACTTGTAAATGTAAAACGGGTTTCTGAGTAAAGAGGGAGGGATGTGGTCATTATGGTTTTATGTAATGTGTAGTGTACCTTTAAGGATGTTATAAAGGAAGATCATATGAGCTTATGTAACTAATAGAGGAGTAGCATTGGCTACCTCTGTAGTCAATGGTCTGTAGTTAGTAGTCAATAGTATGGTGATAAGGTTTGAGTTGAACACACACAAGTGTAGCTGCTGAGTACCTTTGTGAATAAACAGAATGTGTTCCACTTAAGAAATGTTTGCTGATCAACCCTGTCTATTGTAGCAACTTGGCCATACCACAACAAACGTGCAACCAGGATCCATAAGTCCCAACAAACTGGTGACTAGGATCCAACAATCTGTAATTTGTACTGGGAAATGTGAAAATATCAAGAAAATTAGAGCAGGACTGAAAGAGGTAAACTTAATGTAACAACAACTCAGTGTTTAAGACAGTAGAGTATGCCTTTCAACACAAAGAGGGTGGGACTGTGAGTTAAGATTTGCATGTAAGTAGAGATCTTAAAGGTCTCTGGTTACACAAATATCAAGACAAATTAACAAGTAACGTACAAGTACAGGTAAAATCACCGTGTATGTAGAGTTTGGACCACGTGGTCAGATCTGTCAGTGACTAAAGCTAGTACACAAGTATTAATGGTGCTGTATAGCCCATCGTGCATATGGAAATATATCTTAATTAACTGCTTTGTATCGAGTGCAGCAGATGGTGACCTAAACATTAACTGTAACAGACGAGTTCAACAGTTTTCTACAGTGTTTCCTTTATTGACAGTTTTTGGTGCCTTATTTCAAAGCAAGTGCAGGTCTTCAGTGGCTAGTACAGGCTCTGTATTAAAACAATATTTAGCAACTTGACAGACTAATACATCTCTAGCCAAAACTCTTTACAAGTGATGCTACTATGCAGTTATTGATCACTTTCAATTGTCTGGTTCAGAATTTTGGGTGAGATGCCAGCTTCTGGTAGCCCATTCTTCAGAACAAGAGGGGCAATGAGGAGAACATTTTTAATGCAGTGACTTATAATGATCTGGATGCACTATCTGAAAGGGAGGTAGAAGCAGATTTAATAGTAATTTCAAAATGGGAATTAGATTAATGCCTGAAAAGGGAAAAAAATGCAGGGCTACAGGGAAATGGGGTGATGGAACTAATTAGTTAGCTCTTTCAAAGAGCTGGCACAGGCCCAGTGGGCCAAATAGTCCTCTGTGCTGTATGATTCTATGATGTTTTACATGATCTCCACTCATTTCACATCTGGGTTGATTTCAATGAGATATGTAGGAAATGTAAGTGTATAACGACATTGGCAAAATAGACACATTTTTGGGTCGAACATCTGGATTGCTGAAAAATCAAGACCAAAAGTTTACATTTTACTAGTTTGGTGCATTGCTTACATGAAAAAACCCTACAGAAGTTAAAATAAAAGCTGTATTTCAAAGAATATTGTAATTATTCATTCTAATGTACACTGAACACAATACCCTCCACCAACTTCACTTTAAACTAATTATTGATATAGAATACAGGCTGCATTCCTTTTCAATTAGAAATATATGGACAGACATCTTTCATATGTTTTGATCACAGACTAATATAAACAAGCACTAAAAGTTCAGATTTTTCATTGTAGACAGATGGTTCTTTTCCTGATATCAGGAAGTGTCAGATATATCAGTTGGCTTCAGAATGATGGAGAGCATCCAAGCTCAATAACACAACTGAGGAGAAGGATGGCAGTGCAGTTTGGGATTTTCCAATGATATATGAGTTGAAGAGAGGCTAGTTGAACCTGTCACCCTCCACACACGCATTCTGTCACTTAAATCTTGTGTGGAAACACCTCATAATCTATCAAGGCCTGCAGTAGTAATGTTGCATCATGGCAAAAAAAATGTAGCCCCTCAGAATTTTTAACTAGATGTTATTTTATTTTGTTTTGTTTTTATTCTCTCATGTTTTAATCTTTGTGAGGATCAATGCATGGCATTTGAAATGGATATCTGGTAAGCTTTGCACAATATAAGGTAAATTTTCATGCTTTCAGTTTACAGTAGCATCCAATATATAATTTCAATTTTGACATTACTACCTCCTTTGTTATCATTTTACTTTGGTCATGCCTCTACCATGATCAACATATTTGCAAAGAACAAAATTAAAGTCCATGCAATATACTGTAACAAATGCATGGCAGCTTAGCCCAATCAGTAATCTTAGGGTTTGGATTTGAGTCATTGGACACTCAGCTTGCGAACTCACATTCATCCATGGCAGAATATAATGTGGCTTCCTATCTATGGCGCAGTATCTAAATATTGAAATATAATAATACCATCATGCATTTCTCCAGCATGATTATCAAAATGGAGTCACTGCATCAATATATAGTGGCCACTACCAGCTATCTACCTTTAACTCTCTCTTAATAATTTTTTATTGTGAGGAGACTTCAAAAACAACATCTTGCTGTCATGAGCTGGATGGAACAGGATTTAAAATGTGTATTTTCACATTTTGTTCAATTACTAGCATGGAACTCATGGCACATTTATCTTATTTATTTGTTTATTTATTTTTCTATTCCTCCCTCCTCTGCTAAAGTCATTGCCTGATTATGTGAGTATGGTTTCCCAGTTGTTGGCTCCATTTCAGTACTTTATCCAAGCAGCCATTATTCATGCAGGAGCCTTGACAATGAGTGTCAACAGGCTGTCAACCATGAGGAATAACACAGCCAAGCATGGTCCTATACTCACCTGGTGTTTACATATGCACGCGTCTAGAGGGGGACTGTAAATTGCAACCAGGAATGGAGTCCCTGGCCAATGTTCCGCTGCCTATCCCAACTGTTCTAAAGCAAATTGTAGCATGCCTTCTGCCACACTGGCTGAGATCAGCTAAATCACCACAGACTGGGATCAAATCTTGAATTTTCCTGATCTTTATGGCTCAGTTTATTCATGAGATAAACTTGCTGAACCATTGGAATAATATTCAGCCCATTTGAGCATTTAGTGTCTTTTATACATACACATATATGAAAGAAATAAATTAATTCAAATTAAACCAACATTTGGCAGCAATTGATGTTTATTGATATATATATCTGGAAAACCTTTGTACACTGCATGGGGACTTACACACTGCGTGGATTCATTTATTTGATGTACACTGTGACAGCATGAAACACACCAAAGAAATCTGTGTTTTGATTAATCAGTTTTGTGAGGGAGGGTTCATAGACAAATCATATGGTTTGTTGGCTTTATCTTATGAAATTTGATTGAAGATTCATATTTTCGCATTTTGTTCACATATGGGTTTAATTCACTCTGAGCTATTTTTAGCACACTATTGACTAGTTGGCATAAATTCCTGTCTGCACAAATTTATCATAGAAGTTAACCTGTAACATTTGTGTTAAAATAGCACTGTTAGTAACTTATGTGAATGTGTTAATGGGTACATTAAAAACAGCGCACACATAGAAGTATTGGCCTCAGACAGTAAATACAAAAGAAACATTATTTGCCTGATGGCTTTCATACGCTATATTTTGCAGATCATCATAGATGAAATCAAATGTTCCTGGAGTAAATTGGAATAGTTATTCCTTTTAGCTAGATTTTACTATTAAATACAATGTTTATTTTATCTGGATATTATTGCTAAACTAACGTTATTATTTCCATGCACTTACTGGGAGTCCAACCTGTATTGAACTGAAAATCTAAAGGAGCTAATTTGGACTGTTTGAAGGGTTGATCTGTAGCTCCTTAAAAATTAAGAGCTTGTATTTATATAGCACAATCATGCACCAAGACACCTCAAAGTGGTTCATGTACAATGAACTACATTTTGATATGCAGTTTGCTGTTGTGGAGGAAATAATAGTGGCCAATTTCCACAAAACATAAATGATGAGTATTGTAAGGAAGTAATATTGGCCATGGAAAAACAAGAAGTATGTGCCCTTCTTGAAAAAGTACCATAAAATCTTTGACATCATCCAATCATTGGGCTGGGTTTTATGGTCTCCCAGGAGGCTGGCGGGGAGTGGCCTGTAAAACACAATAGCCATCATGCCCACTGCTATCCACCTGGCCCTGCCTCTGCTGCGACCTTACCTGCGGTGGCAGTTGAGGCCTTTAGGTGGCCAATAAAAAGCCAGTTCAGGGCCTCATTCCATTGGCGCTGGGATTTAAGCAGCAGAGGGAGAGGTCCACGCCAAATGTCCAGCCTGGCAGGTTTCACTGTGCAGGTTGGCACCTCCTTAACGGGCCTCCCAATGGAAGGTCACCCAAGGTTTTCCGCTCCTACGTTTCCCTGCCTCCCCCCACCCCCCCCATCCCCATCCTGCCTGCCAGCCTGGACCTGGCAAAGCTACCCTTCCACTTGCCTTTCACTCCAGCTCCACGACCCCTCACCTTAGGGAATGGGACATGATTCCAGCTGCTCCTGATGGCGCGGCTGGGACCAGAAAGCTGCTTGCCATTTGACTGGCCAGCAGGGTAGGCTTTCCCCCAACCTTTCCGCTGTGTGTCAGGAGGGGTGGCACAATGAAGAATTGAGCTCATTAGGCCAGGCAGACAGATACTGGATCGACATACCACCTGAAAAACTGCATTTCTGACAATGCATTCCTCCATCGGCATTATATTGAAGTAGAAGCCCAGATTACATGTTGAAGTCCTGAAGTATCACAGAATCACAGAGTACAGAAGAGGCCCTTCGGCCCATCGAGTCTGCACCGACACCTGAGAAACACCTGACCTACCTACCTAATTCCATTTACCCGCACTTGACCCATCCTTGAATGTTATGATGTGCCAAGTGCTCATCCAGGTACTTAACAAGTTTTGATTCCAATGCCGCAGTGCTATCAACTGAGTCAACCTGACAATAGGGGGTAAAGCCATTAACCCATACCCTCAGCAGAATCCATTCTCCATGAAACCACAGAACTGAGGCTGCAGTGTTGTCAGCCAAATTCAACCAATGCTCCTTTTGAGCACAGCTCTCCACTGTGAATGTGGGAATGGTGAATTGATCTTTGAACAAAGGCAGCTTAGCTTATTGAGACATTCCTGCCTCTGAATCAGAAGTTATGGGTTTAAGTCCCACTTAAGAACTTTCATGTAGCACAGAGGCCCCAAACCCCTGCATAGATGGAAGTAAAAGATTCCATGGCAACAATAGAAGAAAAGCAGAGCTCTAGCAATATCCATACCAACGTTTTTCCTAACATAAGCAAACACAAGTTGACTAGTTAATCATATCAGAGTGTTTTCGGGACAGTTTCTGAGAAAAAGAAGTTCTAGAGCTAACTGGAGAGTAGGCTATTCTACATCTGGTAATCTGCAATCAGACAGGATTAATTGACGACCTCATAGTAAAATGCACCCCTAGGTATCAGGAATCACAAGATGATTGAATTTCACATTTAGTTTGAGGGACAGAAGAGTGGGTCTGAGACCAAAGTTTTAAACTGAAATAAGGACAATTATGAGAGCTGATGACAGAGCTGGCTGAAGGAAACTTGGAAATGAGGTTAAGGGTTAGGGTGCTTGAGATACTGTGGCATTTAAGGGGATATTTCATAGCACACAGAAAAGATATGTTCTAATGAGTAGGAAAGGCTCTAAGGGAAGGAAACACCATGGGCAGCTAACCAAGGAAGTTAAAAATAGTATCAAATTGAAAGAAAAAGCATACAATTCCATGAAGGTTAGTGATAGGTCAGAAGATTGGACAGAATATAAAAAGATAAGAATGACTAAAGAAATAATGAAGGAGAAATTAGAGTATGAGCAAAAACATAGTAAGAGTTTCTATGGGTGTTGAAAAATGAAAAGAATAATTAAAGTGAGTGTTGGTTCTCTAGAGTGAGATTACAGTGAATTAATAATGGAAAATAAAGAAACGATGGATGACATGAGCAGATATTTTAGGCGGAATCATCCACTCTAGGCCTAAGTCCCGTGGCAGGGGCGGGAAGCAGGAATGTTTTCCGCTTCAGAGCCTGGCAGGAAAATGCGACAAATCACATGATGCTGGCCTCAAATTATGCAGCTGGGATTTCCTGAGTCACACGGCAGGGCGGGCAGGAAGTCAGGTGCCCTGCCATCTTATCTGGGTGCCGTATTTAAAAGGAACCCGGGCAACAATTAATTTATTACGCACTGGACATCAGAGCAAGACATGGCAGACACGAGCCAACCAGCACCTTCCCCAAGGTTGAGTGATGGATCGCTGGACATACTTTTGAATGCAGTGGAGGACAGGAGGGATGTCCTTTACCTAAGGGATGGGAGGAGGAGGTCCACCCATCTCACCACACCTGCATGGGAAGCCTTCGCCAGGTTGGTGAGTACCAACTCCACACAAAGGAGGTCTGCCCTGAAGAGCTGAAAAAGGATGAATGACCTCATCCACACCACCAGAGTAAGTGCACCCTCTACGCCCCATGCTCACGTCACTGAGTGGAAACTGGGACATGGGCATCAGTGGCAAGGCCACTATCCGTCCTGTCCATGCATAAAAGCCCTTTGCAATGTGCTGGATGTTGCCTCATGGCCCCACTGCAGTCCATGTAGTCTGCAGGTAGGGAGGTGACTGCGGGTCGCTGACCCAGTCACACCGAGGGTTCAAATATTTTTGGGGTTGGGGGGCAGGCTTGGCATAGAGAGCAAATGCAGATGCAGCTGCTGCCAAGCCTCTGTTGTCCTGTCCATCTAGCTTCTTAAGCTCGCAGCTCTGAACTCTGAAGTAACCTTGCGGACTAGCAGCAATGCATCTTTCATATGGCACACATTTGACAATGGGTGAGTGGTGAAAATTTGCAGCATGCAAACATCGCCCGCATCACAAGTGCTCACTAACCACCTTTTTTCCTTACACAGGACAAGTTAGCGCACAAAGGACATGAGAGAGAGAAGACGGGAGGGGGCATGCCCAATCTCCACCCCCTTTCAGAATATGAAGAGAGGGCTGCTGAGCTGGCATGGGAGAACAATGACCATTCTTGTGGTGACATTGAGAATGCCCTCTCCAGCCATCCACTGAGGAAGCATGCTTTATCTCTGTACATAAAAACCTAAGGGCGGTGCTTGGTGCAATATGGGAGGCAGCCCATGCTCTCCTCTTTCCATAACAGTTGCCAGCAGGAAGTGGGTCATGCCAAACCCTGAACCCAGGTCCAGCAGCAGCCCCCAGCCCGCAGAGGGGTGAGGAGGGTGACAGCAATGATGAATTCTCACCTGTAGAGCCATCACAGCAGTCAACTGCACCCTCCACCAGTCCAGGAACACACGCCTTGGTCAGTATTAGATCTAGTTTAGACTTGGTCTCACACTTTGGTAGCCACTGCACAGACACGAGCCTGTAACAGGAGGCAGGGAAAGCCAAGGTCACTGGCTTTTGCTATGTCAGAGTCAGGTGACAAGCCTCTGGGAGCAATCCTGAACAAGATGCTGGAGATACAGCGAGAGACAGGAGAACATCAGGCAGAGGTGTCGAAGGTCTTCAAAAGTGGCACATGAGGCAGAGAAGTCTGACCACCTGCTCTCTGATGTAGTGGCATCAACATATGCGCGCATTGAGGTCTCCATGGGGAGGATAGCAAATGCCATGGAGAACCTTGTCCAGCAGAATGCTCAGATTCTGTCAGAGATGCATTCAGACCTGTAGCCATGGGCAAGCTTTTGCAGTGGCTATGCAAGAGGGGGACGGGCACCTCGGCCTCACTCCAGATAACCCTATTTCCCAAGGTGCCAACAAGGGGCTCTCTCAGGCACCTAAAGGGAAGAGGAGTGGCAGGTGGACACTCCAGGGGTGTCCAGACGTTCTAAGTTCCCTCTTTCAATGACCCCATCAGCTACAGCCTCTGGGACCGCTGAGGGTGCACCTGCCCCAGAGCAGGAGACCCAAAGAAAGCCGGGGCCTCCCCAGGCCTCGAGGATGCCCGCCAAGCTCATCAGAGACAAGAGAGCATAGTAGTCAGCAGGCTGTCCCCATCTCTGCTGCAGACATCGAGGAAGCACTGAAATGTAATGGTAGGCAATGTAAAATTATGAGTTCACTCTGATGGCATGGGTGCACTTTTATTGTTGCTGCACACTTGTAAATATATGAATGGTTACACTTTACTGAGCTATCCTCAGTTTTTATTGCTTCTGTTAGTGTTAATGCCTGTGTGCACCTGCAAGTTCAAGGGCCCAACCCAGGCAGGGTCTATGTCCCCCTGAATCATGCCTGCACATGGAGGAATCGATCTTTGCCAGGGCTCTTGTGAGCCATGTGTGAGAAGCCTCCCACACACACTGTTCCATTGCCCTTCACAGCCTACTTCATTTAAAAACAATTCCTTTTTGGGAAAAATGTTGGGGTTGGGGTTCTCCTTCAGTTGTCCAGTTGAACTGCAGCTCCGCCCACCTAATGGCCCCGCTCCCTTCCAGCAATTAATGAGCAGGACACCAAGGTAGTGGTTAGTGCTTCAGCAGCAATGATGGGTGTTTTGTTCCAGGCGATCCGCCATGAAGCTCGGGACCGGAAGTTCCTGCCATTGTTTCCTGCTGTCGGGAAACCAATTTTTTTAGCTTCTGCCGTTTTTGGCCACCCCGGCCCACCACAAACCCTACTGATGGCGGGAGGAGACAATTCCATCCTTTGTCTGCCTTCACTGCAGAAAACACAAATAACATTCCAGAAATAATTGTAAATCAAGGGGTGAAAGGGAGGGAGGAACTTAAAACAATTACGATCACTAGGGAGCAAGTACAAGAAAATTATTAGAATCACAGGCTGACAAGTCCCCATGTCCTGATGGACTTCATCCTAGGGTCTTAAAAGAAGTGACTGCTGAAATAATAAGTGCATTGGTCTTAATTTTCCAAAATTTCCTAGATTCTGGAAAAGTCCCAGCAGATTGAAATATAGCGCATGTAAATCCTCTATTCAAGGAAGGAGATAGAAATCTGGAAACGACAGGGCAGTCAGCCGAACATCTGTCATAGGGAAAATGCTAGAATTTATTATAAAGGAAGTTGTAGCAAGGCACTGCAAAAATCTCAATGTAAGTCGGCAGACTCAACATGGTTTTGTGAAAGGGAAATCATGTTTGATTAATTTATTAGAGTTCTTTGAGGAAGTAAAAAGCAACATGGATAAAGGGAAACCTGTAATGTGGTGTACTTGGATTTCCATAAGACATTTGACAAGGTGCCACTACACAAAATAGGAGCTCATGGTACAGGGGGTAACATATTAGCATGGATAGAGGATTGGTTAGCTAACAGGAAACAGAGCATAGACATAAATGGGACATTTTCAGGTTGACAAGATGTGATGAGTGGAGTGCCACAGGGATCAGTGCGGGGGCCTCAACTATTTACAATCTATATCAATGACTTGGATGAAGGGACCAAATGTATGTTGTTAAATTTGCTGATGACACAAAGATAGGTAGAACAGTAAGTTGTGAAGAAGACGCAAGGAGTCTGCAAAGGGATATAGATAGATTAAGTGAGTGGGCAAAAACTTGACAGATAGAGTATAATGTGGAAAAACATGAAATTGTCCATTTTGGCAGGAAGAATGGAAAAACAACATATTATTTGAATGTTGAGAGATTGCAGAACTCTGATGTACAGAAGGACCTGGGTATCCTGGCACTTGATTCACAAAAGGTTAGTGTGCAGATACAGCAAGTGATTAGGAAGGCAAATAGAGTGTTGTTGTTTATTGCAAGGGCAATGGAACATAAAAGTAGGCAAGTTTTGCTACAGTTGTACAGGGTATTGGTGAGAACACATCTAGAGTACAGTGCACAGTTTCAGTCTCGTTTAAGAAAGGATATAATTGTATTAACAGCGGTGCAGAAAAGGGTCACGACTGATTCCTGGGATGAAGGGGTTATCTTAAGAGGAAAGGCTGGACAGGATGGACCTGTATTCATTGGAGTTTAGAAAAATGAGAAGTGATCTTATTGAAACATATATGATCCTGAAGGGACTTGACAGGTGGATGGTGAGAGGATGTTTCCCCTTGTGGGAGAGTCTAGAATTAGGGGACACAGTTTAAAAATAAGAGGTCTCCCATTTAAGACAGAGATGAAGAAAATTCCTTTCTCTCAGGAGGTCATGAGCCTGTGGAATTCTCTTCCCCAGAGAGCTATGGAGGCTGGGTCTTTGAATATTTTTAGCCAGAGTTAGGTAGATTCTTGTTTGACAAGAGGGTCAAAGGGTAATGAGGTAGGCAGGAAGTGGAGTTGAAGCCACAGTCAGATCAGCCATGATCTTCTCAAATGGCAGAGCAAGCTTGAGGGGTTGAATAGCCCACTCCTACTCTTAATTTGCATATTTATGCATGTTCACATATCTGATGCTATCTATTTATGAGCTCCTTTCTTGGTGAAAGTTAAGTGCTATATAACAGCAGTAATTACGCTTGAGAAGTATTTCATTGGCCCTGCAGCTCTACTAGATATTCTGAGGATGTGGAAGGCACTATAACTTCCTTATTCTTCCTTAATATTTTTATATGATACCACATAAAAGATGGTGACAAGACTGGATAGCACAAGTTCACACACAAATAAAAAGAGAAAACGCTGGAAATACTTAGTAGGTCTGGCAGCATCTGTGGAGGGAGAAACAGAGTTAACGTTTCTGGTCGGTGACCTTTCATTCGAACCCCTGGGACTGATGAAAGGTCATTGTTCAAAATGTCGACCCTGCTTCTCTCTCCACAGGTGTTGCCAGATCCTGCTGAGCATTTCCAGCATTTTCTGCTTTTATTTCAGATTCCCATCATCCATAGTATTTTAATTTTGAGCTAGCACAATTTCCTTCTATTTCTGTGACTGGCGTTATCACCACCCCACACTGATGACTTTCTCTGCAAGTATAAAGACCATGTATGAAATGAGTTTCATCAGTCTTAACACAGTTCCCAGTGTGCCTGAATACAGCAAAAAAATAGACAGCAGTTCATCACAGATTAACTAGACAACTTCGAGAGCGATCATTAGAATGAATGTTGAGGGGAAAGCTCAGACTGAGCCTGACGGCTCGGGTATATTACTGAATGAGTGGCTGGTGGTTTTTACTCTTTGTAAGAATCCCTCAGTTGGTAAAGCACTTGGAATTAAGACAAGACTGCTTCTTCAGGGAGAATGTTACTGAGAGGGCTGGGAAATGCTTAATCTGTTAGTCAACAAACTTGATAAATGTACAGAAAGGCAAAATATTTTGGTACAGTGTGCATTGTATCATTAGGCTTGATGTTGCAGTAAAAGATAATAAAAAGTATATCCCATGTTTTAAAGGCATGGAAAAATTGAGGGAAAGTAGTAATATGAAGAAATGAAAGGTTTAACGATATATTAGGAAGTGTTGTTACAACCAGATGAGAAGGGATGAACCAGCTCCCCTCTATTCAGCCTCCTTGGTTGGTCAAAACAAAGGTTTAAGTTTCTTTTTCACACGGACATGCCTTTTCCAAATCCAAATTTATTTAACTATTTAAACTGTGAACAATAAGGAGCCAATCAAATAAGGTTTCCTTGAGTTAAAGAAAGAGCAAATGTATTAACCACTAAACTCGAAAAAAAAAACGTGACATCAAGCATTCAACCCTCATGCAGTCATTCAGACACACACAAATGCATGAACACATGCATCAGAGTTAAGGGAAGTTTGAGTCCAATAAAAACAAAAGTTTAAAGAATGTATGGTTAAGTGTCCTTTGATTGTCCTTGATGCATAGATGTTTAAACATTGCAGCTGATTTGGATTAGCTGGTTTTGTGGATGTGGTCAGAAGTAGGAGATGTTGCAATTACGAGATGTCAGTTTGTTGGTAGATTCCTAGTAAAGTTGAATTCCGAACTGGGTAATACACTTGTCCCAAAAGAGAAAGAGAGCAGCAGCTCTCAGCTTGTTTCCTCTGCTGAAAGCTTTCTTACAATCTCTTTGTTGTAGCTGGCTATCTTGCCCTGAAATACTTCATCCATTGTGTATTTCCAATGAGTTTTGGGTGGGTCAGTCAGTGGCAGCCATTGTTTCAATATGAAGCATTTTGCATTTTAATGTTTCTTCCTTAGACAGTGATGAGTTTCGGTGGGTCTCTGAATTATAGAAAATGCCCCTCTCTTCGCATTCCCCTGAAAAAGATTAGTTCATTTTTTACCTTGGAAGGTGGCCTTGCATTTTTAAGTAGTTTGATCTGTCTCATTTCAAATTGCAAGATTTCCAGTCTACTGAAAGTTGAAAAATAATATTTTCAAATATAAAGAGGCATAGCCTTGTCACAGGGTGGACAATGTAAAAGATTAAATGTTAATCTTTCACCTCTGAGTTCTGGGTTTGAAATCAACTCAGGTTAAAGGAATAAAATTATTTTCTCTCTGCTCTTCAGCAAAGTTCTGAGTGAAGTTAGTTTTGGTAGTGTCAACTAGTTCTCAGTAGACGTGACCACAGCAAGAAAATCATTTCCGGATTTGAAAATCTCAGTCAGAGAGAATAAGAATAGCTCGTATGTGAAATAATAATGTTACATGGGTGCAGTAGAGGGTGCTTTGTTAAGGTTGGGGATAAAGCATCCAACCCGTGCTGTATCTAACCTGAGAAAATTTGTATTGTATTGACACCATGTAAGTTATATATAAAAAGGACACTTTGCTCAAAATTGGCCAAACCAAATCAAAATAATTGAGGAGTTTCATTGCAAATTATGTCCCATGAAAATCATGTTTTTGTGATTTGTTTTGTGCTGGTATAAAAATGTTGTGTTGGAAGCCAGCCCCACCGATGAAACTGGCCATGCCCCCACTCAAATTAATCAGCATGATGGCTTCCCGTAATTGAACTCACGTGTGAGCCTTCGAAGAGAGTCTTAACTTTTTTTTTTAAATGCAGAGATACCGTATAAAGGTTTTTTTTAAAAATTAAGAAACTGACTACTGTACACCAACATAACTAGCAAATGGTTCTGTAAGTTTTGTTAAACTCATGTTTGGTTATTTAAAATCAGGTTGCTCACAGGTCATGGACTAGATGAAAAATGCTTTTTTTATGATAAACCCATTTTCAACTGTATTAATGAAACTGTGCCAAGTACTCGTAAATATATCAAGGAATATTTTTGAATCCAATTTTTAAAAATTGTGCTGGTTCACAATAGACTTACAAATGAAATTGAGTGAAAAATTGAAAAAAAAAGCACTCTGAAAAATGATGCAACTTTGAACACAATTTTTTCTTGGACTGCCAGTTTTGACACAACTAAGATGTATGCCTCAGCATGAACACCCTTCACCTTGATGGTCAAAAGAAAGAGTGATTATGCAAACTAAATAAGAAATACTGTCTGTATTAAAGTATCAATATCTAGACTTAATAGTGAAATAAGGAAAATAAAAATAGTTTTAACTTAAAACTAGGAAATGATAAATCCTGCAACAAAAATGTGAAATGAAAAGCAGAGATTTGGAAGTGGAATTTTAAGATTTATTCAAGAGAATTAAAAGAGAAATTTTAAAAGTATGTTTGTAAGGCAAAAAGTGAAGAAATATGGGAGAGGAACACTAAATAATAGAATTTTGAACAATCCTTTGAGGCATTTTTCATTACAGGAAATGGTAGTATGTTTTTCTTGTAGTTAGATTCATAGGAGTTGCATCCTGGCTGATGGAGAAAATAGAGATTAGTAATGAAATAATAGGGAACTTGAATATTCATAAGAAAACAGGACCAGATGGAATGCGTCCAAGAGTACTTAAGGAAATGAGGGTAGGAGTAGGGGGAGCTGTGGCTGAAATTTTTTTACAGCTCATTAAATACAGCAGTAGTACAGAACACGGGAAAACAGATAATGTTGTTGCAATTTTTGAAAACGTCAGAAATATGATCTAGGAATTATAGGCTATTAACTTGACATCTATAGTAAGAAAAGCACTGAAGTCTTTCATAAAGGAAGTAATTCAACATCATTTAACAAAAACAAAGGCAATAATTCCAGACCAGCATGGTTTATAAAAGGCGAGTCATGCCTAACAAATCTATTGAAATTTCAAGTTAGTGAATGATGGTAATGTAATTGATGTTATGTATCTTGATTTTTGCAGAGAAAGGTGACAAGGAGACTGACAAGACATTTGTGGTTAAAATTAAAGCTGTTTTGATAACAGAATATGGCATAAATTGGAGAACAAATTAGCAGAAAGGTATTGATCAATACAAGATAAGTTTAATTGGATTGCTGTGACCAGTGGCAATGAATGCTAAGGACCAGCTCTGAACATCTACTATAATAATAAAAACAAAAAAACTGCGGATGCTGGAAAGCCAAAACAAAAACAGAATTACCTGGAAAAACTCAGCAGGTCTGGCAGCATCGGCGGAGAAGAAAAGAGTTGACGTTTCGAGTCCTCATGAGGACTCGAAACGTCAACTCTTTTCTTCTCCGCCAATGCTACCAGACCTGCTGAGTTTTTCCAGGTAATTCTGTTTTTGTTCTGAACATCTACTGTTCATCCTGCTCACTTATAGGTATTATGAAGGCATTAACATTCAATGGCTTGAGTTCACAAAAAAGTAGCTCACATCGTATTGAAAAATGGCGAACATAATTCAAATTAAAAATAGCGTGATTAAATAAGGTGCCAAAGGTTCATAGGTAATAGCTGATCAGACATTGAAAGTCTTAGTAAAATGGGAATTACAAAGTTGGATAAAATGTAGTAGCATATACACACATATAATAATGAAATGAAACTGTACAAAACACTTATGAAACAACCAACCAGAAATGCAGAGTTTTCTGTCAATTAAGCTTTAGTCATCATACTGGGGTCAAAACTCTGACTCTTGCAGTACATTATTTAGTGCTATGCATGACATTTTTATGGTTGTTACTTTGACAAAGTCATTTAACAGTTTAAACAGATTAATTGTTTTCATTAAATAGCAAGTAAAGTACATTTATGCATACACAGAACTTGTCATCTTAAGAAAATCACACCTAGAAATAAAACATTAATTTTAACATTGTGCAATATTTGTAGTACGTTTATTAAAAGTGAATGCCAACCTGTATCACAGATTCACAGAATTGTTACAGTGCAGAAGGAGGTCATTCGTCCCTTCCTGTCAACACCAGCTTTCCAAATGAGCAATTTTCTTAGTATCTTTTTCCCACCTTCTCCCCATAACTCTACACATTCTTCCTTTTCAACTAATAGTCCAATTCCCTTTTGCACCTACCTCCACCACACTCACAGGCAGTGCATTCCAGATCTTAGCCACTTGCTGTGTGAAGAAGTTTTTTCTCATATTGCTTTTGCTTCTTTTGCCAATTATTTTAAATCTTTGCCTTTTCATTCTCAATCCTAAAGTGCCGTACCCTCAACTGGATGCACTACTCCAGCTGAGGCTAAACTAGTGTCTTATACAAGTTCAACATAATCTCCCTGCTCTTGTACTCTATGCCCCTATTAGTAAACCTTAGGATATAGTATGCTTTATTAACTGCTCTCTCAAGCATCCTGCCACTTTCAATGACCTATTCATTTCTAGGTCCCTCTGCTCCTGCACCCCCTTAAGAGTAGTAACCTTCATTTTATATTGTCTTTTCATGGTGTTCCCATCAAAATGAATCACTTCTCATTTCTCCGCATTGAACTTCATTGCCACCTGTCTGCCCATTCCACCAACTTGTCTACATTCTTTTGAAGTTTTACATTATCCTCTTCAGAGCTCATTTTGAAATTGTGCTCCGCAAACCAAGGTCTAGGTCATTAATATATATCAGGAAATGCAAGGTCCCAACACTGACACCTGAGGAATGCCACTACAAACTTCTTCCAGCCTGAAAAATTTCTATTAACCACTATTTTCTGTTTCCTGTCACTCAGCCAATTTCATATCCATGTTCCTACTGTCCCTTTTCTTCTATGAGCTAGAACTTTACTCACAAGTCTGTTGTGCGGCATTGTAGCAAATGCCTTTTGAGAATCCATGTACACCACATCAACAGCATTATCTTCATCAACCCTCTTTGTTACCTCTTCAAAAAACTCCATCTAGTTAGTTAAAAAGATTTTCTCTTAAGAAATCCAAGCTGGCTTTCCTTATTTATCCCACATTTGTCCATGTGACTATTGATTTTGTCCTGCATTATCATTTCAGAAAGGTTCACCACCACCAAAGTTAAACTGACTGGCCTGTAACTCTTTCGAGTACAAACCCATTTCCATCTGTTTCAGATGAAGTTACATTGTTTCATACTTTGCCATTGTGAGATTTGAACTCTTGATCTTGGGGTTACAAACCCAGTACCATAACCACTTGGCTATTTAGGCCAAGCCCTGGCCTGTAGTTGCTGGGCTTATCTTTACACCCTTTTTTGAAAAAGGATGCAACATTTACTGTTCTCCAGTCCTCTAGCACCACCCGCAAGTCAAAGGATAACAAAACAATTATGGCCAGTGTCTCTGCAATGTCCACTCTCACTACCCTCAGTATCCTTGGATGCAACTTATCCAGTCCTGGTTCTTATCAATTTAAGTACTGATAGCCTATCCAATACCTCTTCCTTATCAAGTTTAAACCATTCTAGTGTCTGGATTACTTCCCCTTTCACTATTGTCTGGGTAGCATCTTCTTCCTTATTAAAGACAGATATAAAATATTCATTTACTAACTCAGCTATCCTCTACCTTCATGCATCAATCCTCTTTGTGGTCCCTAATCAGCCCTACTCCTCCTTTTGGCACTGTTTTACTATTTATATGCCCATAGAAGACTTTGGGATTCCCTTTTATGTTAGCTGCCTGTCTCTCTCCATACTCTTTTGCTTCTCTTATTTGCTTTTTCATCTCCCCTCAGAACCTTCTATATTCAGCCTGGCTCTCAATTGTATTTCCTACCTGACATCTGTCACATTTTTTCTTCTCCAGTTTAATTTTTAGCTTTTGCTGTCCAGGGAGAACTGGATTTGTTTGCCCTGCCTTTCCCCTTTGACGGATTAGACCTTGACTGTGCTCGAACCATCTCTTCTTTGAGGATAGCCCATTGTTCGGCAACCATTTTTCCTGCCAACCTTTGGCTCCAATTTATTTTGCCCAGGTCTATTTTTACCTCATTGAAGTTGACTTTCCCCCAGTTAATTATTCTTACTTTAGATTGCTCTTTGTCCTGCACTGTTGGAAGTGCCTTCGTTCAGATAAGATGTTAAACCAAAACTCCATGCGCCCTCTCTGGAGGAGTTAAGCAAACCTATGCTATGACTCAAGAAAAAGCAGAAGAGTTCACCCAGTGCCATGGCCACCAATTATTGTTCAACGAACACCTAAAAACAGAGGATCAGATCATTACCTCATTGATGTTCGTGGGAACTTGCTGTGTGCATATTGGTTGCCGTGTTTTCTATATTAGAGCGCTGATCACAATTCAAAATGTTTAATTGGCTCCGTAAACATTAATCTCTCTCAACCTGACCATTCCCCCAATTGCAGCACTCATCTCTGCTTCCTTGTGTCTAAGGGAGACACACTTGAATGGATATGGTGGACAACTGGTTTCGCCATTCATTACCAGATCTGGCTGGAGAACATAAAGCACTATTGAGTCCTTTTCACATTTGCAAACATTGCTTGCTATTCCAGTTATAATACTGGAATGATAAGTTAACCTGGTTCCTTTTCACTACTGCAAATCATATTCTTAAACACTTCTCTCCAGTTCTCATTACCTCACCCCCAACAATAAACGAGAGGAGCTCATGGATTGTGTTGCCACCAATATTGAAACCATCCAAACAATTGCCTCTGCCATTTCTCTTCCTTGCACTTATTTTCTGTTAAACTTCCTCTAAAGTTTCTTCCTGTCCTACCCCTGAACTTGTATATTTCTCTAATTTCTCTCCTAGCTTCCTTCATGCTTTCTCCAAGCTCAAGTTGTCCATGTGGCACAATGCCCTCTCCCTCGACCCTATTCCCACTAAACTGCTGATAATCTAACTTCCCTTCATGGTTCCCATGTTAACTGATATTGTTAGCAGTTCTCTCTTCAGGTACTGTCCCGTGCTCTTTTAAATCTTCTGTCATCACCCTTTTCTCAAAATGTGACCACTGACCTCACCTTCCTTGCAAACTACTGCCCTCATCTACAATCTTCCTTTCCTCTCCAAAATCCTTTCCCATCATGCCCTGAGCTCCATGTTTGAATCCCTCTAATCAGGTTTCCAGCTGGTCACAGTATCCAAATGGCTCTTATCAGAGCCACAAGCTACATCCTATGTGACTGTGACAAAGGTAAGCTGTCCTTCCTCACTCTTCTTGGCCAGTCTACAATCTTTGATACGTTGACTATACCTCCTGCACCAATGCCTCCCCATGCTGGACTGCATTCGCCTGGTTCCATTCTTAATTATGTAATGGTAGTCATGGTATCACTTGCAATAGCTTCTCTTCCCATTCATGCTTTGTTCCCGGTGGTATCGCACAAGGATCTACCCTTGGTTCCCTCGTTTTTCCTCAACTGGTGCCCCATGGCATAATTTGATAGACAGCAAAGTGGAGTTGATATCACAACCAGATCAGCCATGGCAGAGCAGGCTCGAAGGGCTGAATGGCCTACTCCTGCTCCTAATCCTATGTTCTGATGTTCATCTGAAAGCATAGCATTAGGTTTCACAGGTATGGTGGCAACACTCAGTTCTGCCTCACTGCCACCTCTCTCGGCGCTTCCATTGACTCTGAATTGGTGGCTAGCTTGCCTGACATATAGCATGGGATGAGTCGAAATTTCCTTGAATTAAATATTGGGAAGACTGAAGTTATTGGGCAGAATTTAATGCTTGCGACTGGGATCTTGTCAGCCAGGTGGAGAGCTGGTGGGAGCCCAGCCTCACTTCCACCTAGGCACTTAAGTGGTCAGCATTGGACCTTCCCCTGGACTAGGGACCGGGGGCAAAAATTCCCGAGAACTGCCAGCCAATTAGAGGCCATCGGTGCCACTGGGAGTAGCGGCAGCTGTCTGCAATGAACCCACCAGAAGCCCAGGATCAGGCAGTGGTGCAAGGCCCAAGATGAGTGAGGGCAGAATGGGGATTGTAGGACCGGAGCGGGGGGGTCAAAGGCTAGGGCAGGAGGGTGGCTTACAGCAGGTCTCCCCTTCTTGATGCTGGGTCTCTCAAACAGGCATTGAATACCTTTGAATAAGGGACACCTCCACCCCCTCAGAAGTCCGCAAGCTTTTTGGGCTCCCCTTGTGGTACTTCCCTATCTGCCACTAGTTGAAAACCAAAGGCAGTGGGGTGAGGCCCTTAAGTGAGCATAATTGCCCACCTAAGGGCTTCAATTAGCATCTGGGTGGGAAGGCTGTCCATAACCTTCCTACTCCAGACTTAATCGGGTTGAGGCAGGAAGACAGCGGGGTCCCCACTCCGAACCCTCCCATCAGATTAATTAAACCCCAGTCTCCAAACTCACCATCAGGAAGGCATTAAATTCTGCACATTGTCTTCAGTCCCCACCCTAGCTACTGACTCCAGTCTTCACCTTAGCAACTGTCTGAGGCTGGACCACATTGGTTACAATTATAGTTCAGATTTGATCTTGTGAAGAACTTCTGACCACAAATTAAGCGATGACTAATACTGGCATTTTCCGCCTCCAGAACAACTCTCAAATCCACCCTTGCATCAGCTCATCTCCCTCCGAAACACTTATTCATGCCTTTGGGACCTCTAGACTTGGCTATTCCTATGCATTCCTAGCCACAGGGCAAAGAGCCTCCCACATTCTACCCTACATTACAAAAGTGAGTACACTTCAAAAGTACTTCATTGGCTGGAAAGTGCTTTGGGACAAATGAATGGCACTATCTAAATGCAATTTTTTCTTTCCATCTGTCTTTCTTTTCTTTTTTCTTTCCTTCGTTCTATCCTCTGTAGACTTGAGGTGATCCCAAACTCCACTGCCTATGTCCCTACTTGTACCAAATCTTGTTCACCCATCAACACTGTGCTCATGGCCAAAAGTTGACAGAAAGCCAATGTAGGTCCATCTACCCTAATTTCATATTATGTGCTTGCCATCAAATTTTGCTTTATAGTGTTCCTATAGTGCTGAGTTCTTTATAGCAACATCCCTTGGTAGGTTTAATCAAAGGTGTACTATAAGTACAAGTTATTGTTGCCGAAAGGTGTAATATAAGTGCAAATTCTTTCTTGCTTTAATAAAGAGGCATATTTCCTGCAAAACTAAACTTAATCTTATTATGAACTTCAGTCTTTCATGTTCAGGATTGTTTACACAATACAGACAGTATTGACTCAAAGAAAGTATTTGAAAATGAATTGATCAGGGATTGAATAAGGGTTGGAGTGACATGATTTTAGGGTGCACAAAAGATGGAAAACGTTGAGATTTAACCATGAACCAGGAGGCCAATGATAGAGTGAATTGCATGCACTAAATAGCCTTGCCTTAATTCTACGTTTTAACCCTCTCTGTTATAAACTAAGAAGCCAGATAAAGGATGAATGGTGACATTCCTGACCCTTGATCTTTAGTGGAATCAAATCTCTATGCAAGAGAGAAAATAGCCTTTCTTGATGCATACAGTCATTTGGCTGAAACCACAAGTATGGAAGCATAATTTTTATGTTCACACATTGTAACTTGTAAAACATTTAAGAATTTATGGCATAAATTTCACTGAAGTCCAAACAGACATAAAGACACAACACATATGTTGGGTGGTGTAGTATGTCGACCAACATTCTGTGCAATAATGATTATTGAAAATCACACAACTGAAACAAACCCAATCTGTTCTCACTGGGCAAGAGTAAACCACATGATGCTGACCTGACTCTAATACTCAATTGGGGAGCTTTATCTGAGGGTAGTGTGGAAGCAACTGGTGCTAAGGCAGAGTTTAAATGTAAGCTCTCTGATATTTGATTTTTAGTGTATTTTGGATTATGCTGATTAGATTGCCCATGTGCTACACATATCAAAGATGGGATAATTTGTACTTTTCTTGTCAACTCAGAGCATATATTATTTGTAGTAACACAGCAAGTGAGTTGGAAGCTCTTTGTGACCCACTTTTTTACTGGCTGTGTTAGTTCGAATTAAGTTACAGTATATTTTGCTAAACACATGAAAAAATATATTTTCAGAACAAATTGTAAACTACAATGGTGATCTAGAGTGGCAGCACCTCTATGCATTCTTCTTGATAATTTTTCCTCATTATTGAAGAGTGGGGGATGTGGTGGTCCTGTTCATCCAAAACATTCATTTTGTTCATGAATTGAAGCTAGATATCCTACCATCCCCTTCAAAAATGGACTATTTTTGCACCTAGGTGATTTTAAAAAATTGTTTGGATTACCATTCAAAGTACACAAATGTTGCAGAATCTAAATCCAGATTTATTCTCCAAAAGTCTGAATAATACCCAAAAGGATGATCAGAATGGAGCTGCAATCCTTGGATAAAATGAGGTACCCTACATTCGATGTGGAATACCCAAACTCACCAGTTCTTTGTATTACCCTTTAAATTGACACATGGGCGAGCAACCAGTTCTCAATGGCTGCGTCAATTATTTAAACATTTTAATGACGCTACTTGTTTCAAATTTTAACAGACCCTTCGATCTAATGGTGTGGAATAGGGTTCCCGGAGATCGAGTAAACCAGCAGATGGAGGGAGGTGAAAAATGTTGGATCCAGCAGTTAAGTGCTTTTTAGTGCAGTGTTTGTAGGGAAAAGGGGCAGGACTGCTTCCCCCAAGCCACCTGAAGCAAATCAAACATATGAGCAGCTGCTCCAATCCAAATTACCCCCAAGATCTCCCCCAAACCACAATTTTCCATTTGATCCCTCTCACCTCTACAATCCACCCTCCCCACCACCCCCCAATCTACAATCTCTTCAACCTCCCCTTCCCTAAGATATCCCTCTCAACTCTCTGCTCTAGTCTTCCATGCAAGTGTTCCTGCCTCAGTCAGCCAATCTTTTTTAAATGGAGCAAGAGAAAAATCAATTGAGGTTCCACTGTTAAATTCTGCAAGTCCTCTGCGTTACCTGCATTTCAATGGTTTCTTGTTACTACCAACCCTCCACCCAACTCTCTTCTGCCTCTCTGTAAATATCAGGCTAATATTTATGGAATTGGAATTCCTTGTAACATTGTTTCCTGAGGTTTACTTCAAAAAGTGACCCAAGCAGATTTAATCTGTACTAAGCTGCATGTTGTCCATTAGAAAAATAGCTCAACAGTTTTAGTTTAATATTCTTATGCTCACTCTAGCATGTTACTATAAAACAATGCCAACCCAAAACGCACAATACAGATATGTTATTGACAAACTATCTTTGCTCTCTCATAAATATTACAAAGCAAAGCTTTAGAGAATAGGTAACTACTACACTTTGTCAGGTACTAAGTTACATGATTCACAGATATGCTGCTTCAATTTTAATAAAAGAGTGTTTGTGAAATTATTTGAACAAAATAAACACAAGTGCTGTATTGTCACTGTTCTACATTATCCAAACTTGAGACAAAGTGCAATATTGTCACCCTACACTCCTCCATATGGGATGTTCGCTGTTACAGAAAAGCGTCAAGTTTTTCTTCCTTTTTCCACATCGTTTGACTATCATCTTGTTACCAGAGAACACAACAAGTATGAAATCCTTTGCAAAAACCTCACATGAGAGCAGAGCCAGAAAGCAAGGAGAAATCCTGTTCATCCATATGGTTTTATTTGTGTTCATCTGGCACAGTTAGAATCATACAGTAACCAACATAAATTTCCAGTTTTATTATCACCTTTAAAAAGAGACAGAAAAGTGAAAATTGAAGCCAGAAGGTTTGTATCACAGGATTAATTAGGCAGGGCCAAGTGCAGTCACACTCCTCCTGGCAGTGCATGTTTCGTGAAGCAGCCTGTCTGCAATTAGGCTGCACATGAAGCAATTAAAGCCCCCAACTCTTTTTCTCTGGTGCGACTTGTTATTAAGTAAAACTTATCATTGAACACACACCAAGAGCCTGAATTAGGTTGAGGGTACACTTCTAGGATGCATGCTAATATGTTTGTAACCTGCTCTTGTGGCAGTACAAAGCAAACTATTTAAAAAATCCTCAATTTCTATGTCTCTTTGGGAATAATCCTGAATTAGACTGGTTCAGATGTTTTGTGAAAGTTGAAATGATCTTGTAAGGTTTTATACAGGTTGTGAAGGCATTGAAATCAGGCTGAACTTGTGTGCGCGTGCGAGGGGAATAAAGCAAGTTATATTTTTATCTCCAAGATCTAGCTAAATGTGTGTAAAAGTGTTATCAGCACATTCAACATATGCAGCAATACAAAGCCCTGTGGCCTGATACATAAAATACTTGGTAATTAAGCTCTTACCCTGGATTGTGCCAACTTATTGCAAAGGAGCCTTCTGTAGATCTGTTCTTATTTGCTAGGAACAACAGTTGATTCTAAGAAGGATTTCATCTGAAAAGAACTGCCTGGGATAAAAATGGAAACAAAAATGATTACAGAATCCCTACTTTCATTCAATTTATATGGCTAGATTATTCAAGCATGCTAAGCACACCTAGTGTGAAATCAATGTACTGCATCATATTTTCAACATTAAACATATGATTCAGCTGTGTATGGTTAAATCTATTCTTCACAATTATGTAGCAATCTAAAGTTCAATTATCCATACAAAATCTATTCCTACACATTGTTCTGTATTCATTATTCTGAAGGATATTGCATTAACACAAGATGCCCCTCCCAAATAAACTGGGGGTATTCCTGATTCTTAAACTGCACTTGATGTCTATTTTTGCAATAATACTGCCCAGCCATTACCCTTTCATTGTTATTGTTATTTTTTCTTAAGCAGGCTGCCACAAACACAATAAAAGCCATGCTCTAACCCAATTTTTCTCAACTTGCATCTGAACTTCATTGGATTGAAGCACTAATGCGCTGTATCGTGGGATGATGGGGCATAAATCCTATCTGCAATCCACCATGTCTAGTTGCCAATCTCAGTCGTGTCATTGTTTTGACTCTTCCAGAAAGATAAGCTTGAACAAATCAATCCTTTCTTCCTCCTAACATCGACAAATTTGAAGAGCTGATTGGAAGTGTTGCAGCTCGATTTGCAGCTACAAAAGCCCCTTTCACACAGCTATTCAATTAATAATGATTTCAGCATCCTAAGGAGAACGGCAAATTTGAGTTCACATGAGATTGCACTGAAATGATCGACAAAATAATTGCTTTTTTTTCTTGCCTGATTCAGTTTTATAGGGGTTTGCACTACACATTCGGGCTCCTGGTGCCGACAGTGCGGAATCACCATTGGTGGAACATGGAGCCGGACAGTGCCCGGCGCTTTGCTCATGCGTGAGGAGAGCCTGACTGTCACATCAATCAGCGCCCCGGCTGTTTTTTTGCACGTTTTTGAATTGACTGCGCAGGTCCACCGAACACCTGTGTTATAGTCACACCTAAACATGTGTTCAGCTGCACTAGGATCCCTCAACATTAGCGCTAGTTAAAGGGGCAGGCATCCAACTTGCAGGTGAGGTGCTTTTGACCTGCCTCTGCTGTGGAGAAGTTTGTGGAGGTAGTGTAACTTGTTTTTGGAGGCCTGTTGGTGAATTTATGCATGCATTCAGGGAGGGAAAAGTATATAATCACCTCTGCTCCCCAGATGGTACAGAGGTTCTGGTAGCAATGTCACTGGATCTGCAACATGACCAATAAATGGGGAAGAGGCTGCAGAGAGGGAAAGCTCTGTGAAGAAGAGGATGGCTCACTACTGAAGCCCCTACCCAGCATGGAATTTCCAAGAGTACTTCTCAATCCTCCACCTGAGCCTGAGTCAACTCAGATTCACCAAGGAGATAGTAACATGACCTGAAGACTTACATCAGGGCATAGTGACATTAAAATTCTGAGAGACCTGATCTTTTCAGATCTACCCCACATGTCCCAACACACTGTTCATTGATGCATCTGGGATGTGACGGAGGTTCCAAATGCCAACGGAAGGGATTACATTGTGCTCTCCCTAGGTGGGAGAAGCAGGATATGTGGGGACTCGGATTTGCCCATTAACAGGTTTTTCAATGTTACAGGAATCTACCAACCTCATGTATGTGGTTCTAAAAGCCATCCATGTCAACGGGGAGATGTATAGGAACTGCAAGGGGTATCATGCCTTAATGTGCAGTTGGTATGCAACAATGCACTGTATTCATGTTGGTGAATGCCTGCCAGCCTTGATGCAGCCATAATGCATTCATTTTGAACCAGTTTCTGTACACACTGTCTTTGTATGTCCGAGAACAACCAAGAGTGGCTTCTAAGGCTAAAAGACTACGCACCCCCCATTCCTCTGTACACGTGACTGATAGCCCCCTCCAACACCTGAACATGCAAGGACAATAGGCATGCAACAAGTGCCATGGAGCCACCAGAAACATCATGGAGCAGACCATTGACATGCCAAAGCACTGTTTCCAATGCCTGGCCTGCTCAGTGAGGGGTGGGGGTGGTGAGGGGAAGCCCTCCAGAGCATGTCGCCAGGTTCATCGTGATCTGCTGCATTCGCCACAACATTTCAATCGTGAAGGCACAGCCATTGCCACCAGGAATCTGGAGGCCACTTTGGGAGGAGGAAAAGGAGGCAGTGAGGATGCATCTGAGACATCGTCGTCCGGTACAGGCTGTCTGCAAGCACCTTCTCACCCACTGCTTCCCAGAGGACACCTTCCCTTTACCACCATTGTTCCCCACCTCACCATCCATCTGGGACATCTCTTTGGCCAAGAGCCTACAACAAGAGCCACCAGCAATAACCTTTCCATAACATCTTTGTCCAAAAGTACATCTGCTTGCTCAATCAACAACGATCTGGTCACATTTGTGCACTCTCTCAGTACCTGTCTTATGGGTGCCTTTTCCTGTCCTAGTTCTCCTATGCAGTGCTACCCCAGTAGTTGCATCATAGCTGGTGAAAGGCCACTGACTTTATGCAGAGAAACTGCATATGGCCTTGAAGGATGCCCTCCAGCAGCTCTAGGCCTTGAGGGCTCAGCTTTGGACTGTGCTGCCTCGGCATAGGTGGCAGCAGTCTGAGGTGGTTGGCTGAAAGGCAACAGCAAGGGCACCAGCAGAGTGGCAGTGGTGGGAGCACAATGGTGTTATGCTGAGAAAGGACTGTAGGTTCATGCTCCATTAAACTACTGCCAGTCCCCCAGGGCAGAACCTCAGTAATCCCTGTAAGTTGCAGGAGGGCACATTGCTGGACATGGTCAGGCGCAGATCAAAAATTGCAAAAAATTACACCTGAAGTAAACCTTAATGAATTTTTTGCCCCCTGACATTAACCAGGATCTTTCATAACTGTGAATGGAAATAGGTTTGTACATGAAAAGATTTGGATTATAAGTGCAGAGAGTGGCCCATTTTACTTGAATGAGCTGCAGTATACAAAATTGAGAAATAAAGCATTAAAACAATTGTTGGACATAAACAAACATATTTGGAGTGTGTCTTCCTATTTGCATTAAGCGAGATGTATAATGCTGTAACAATTTATCCAAAACTCAGTAACAACCTAAAGATTTTGTCAAACCAGTATCACTTTATCATTAACATGCATTGCAGAAATGTTTTGATATGTATTTTAATCATTTGTTGTTTAGCAATATATTAAATGGTTCCTTTCACTCTTCAGCGTTTAAGACTAATTAAACTATATTGGACTGCAATAGATCAGGACATAAGCACCATTTCCATTTAAACAGTCTTCAGAAGCAGCATTCCTCTCCTAAATGAGCACTTTGTGCTCCAGAATGGACTAAAGCCAATGCAAACATGGATGAAATGTGATCTCAGGGACACAGTACACTCTTCATATGAATACTTTAATAAAAAAAGCATCTTGCTCTATTTGATGATATTTTCATTATTAAGGCTTGGTTGTGAAAGCAAACAGCAGAAGTGATGAGAGCTTGTAACTGAGATAGTTTCTTAGAGCCCTGGAAAATTTGAAAATACCCAAATGGTCAGTTAATTCACATGTGGTGATGAAATGCCTGTGATAGTGGCGATATGCTCAGAGAATGGGTGTCACTAAGCAAATGTCAGCCTTGGCTCAGTGGTAGCACTCTCGTCGCTGAGTTGGAAAGTTATAGGTTCAAATTGCCCTCCAGGCCTTAAACAGTGTAGAATTGAGGGAGTGCTGCACTGTTGGAAACGCAGATGAAACATTCATCTGCCCTCTTGGATAGACATGAAAGATCCCATGATTCAACTTGAAGAAGTGCTGTAGAGTTCGGGTGTCTTGGGCAATATTTATCCTTCAACCAACCTCTAAGATAGATGATATTGTTATTTACATCGTTGCTGTTTGCAAATCTTCTGCATTTGCTACATTACAACAGTGACTATACTTCAAATGTACTTCGTTAGCGAGCACTTTGGGATATCCAGTGGTAATGTTAGGAAAAAGAGATAGATTATGTAAGTTATATTGGCAATTGTGGGTGTTAGGAATGAATTTTTAGCTTTAATGTTTAAGTTTGATTTGTATTTCTGTATTTATGTGTTAAGAAAAGGTCAGGTTGAGTTTTAGCTTCACTTTAAAAGGTGCCTGCATTTCTAATGAGAGTTTACGACTATAAGAGAAATTAAGCAAACACAAGAGTAGAAAAACTGGGCTGTTGCTTAGCAACAGAGCTCCAAAGAGGCCGGCATCTCCCACAGACACTCAGAAGAAACTAGAAACAACAGTTTTTGAGTTCAGATTTGAAGACAGCTACCTAGCAGAGGTAGCCTAGAAAGGGCACTTATCCAGTCCCAAGTTAAAGAATAAAGTCCCCAAGAGCCCAGGAGAGTGGAACAGGAGAAAATCCCAAGCAGATCTTCTAGCCAAAGGATGGACAGGAACCTGGAAAATGCCCTGTTCTGTGGAAGTAAAAATAAGGAGCAGAAAGAAAAGCTCCAAGTTTCGAGCGTAAAGAGATAAAGGCTTGAAGATAAAGAGATAAAGGTCGAAAGAGGCAACTGAAGGTCATTAACACTTTACTATGGGTATGTGAAGCAGTGGTGTATTACTGACAGCTGAGTCGGTGAGACAGTGTGTGTGGAAGAAAGCTTGAATGCATGTCCAGGGGAGAGGAACATTGGAAGGCGAGTTTGAAACCCTGGAGGTGAACCATTGTGGAAAGCATTCGAGAGAAAGCGTCAATTTGGGAGAAGATTCCAAGGTGAGTTCTTGGAAAGTGGAGATTGGAAAGTGGGGATCCATAGCATCTGTCTGGTGTGGCATCTGTCATTTGGTTTCAGAGTGTGGTGTGCCTGACCACAGGTTGCCTATTGGTTTACATGGACTGTATACATACTGTGAACATTAAAGTAAAAGATAGCTTTTGTAGCTTGTGTTATCCTTACAAATCTGTATATATCTGTAAAGGTATAGATGTGGGTGAAGGAGTATTGTAATATAGTTCATTTTTTCTTATTTAATAAATGTTTTAGGCATTTGTTAAAAGTTTATTAGATGACTCCGATGACTCTGTTCAGTAGCCTCTCTCCACATATCTAAGGAAACAAATAAAAGGTAGGATCTGTCAAGCTGGGATCAGGCTTGTCCAGCGGTAACCTCAGCTGGGGATCATAACAGCAATGAAAGGTGTTGTTAAATTGAAGTTCTTTCTTTATTTAAGGTGACAAATGATTAAATCAGTGAGAAGAACACCGCTACATATGAAGAGCGCAGGGTTAGTTGAACTAGCACATGATCAGGTGAGGGAACTTGTTTTGGATTGAGGTACATGCAGATGGGCAAACGTAACTGATGTGGCCTGACCCATTGATATGGTTTGGGGTGAAAAAAGTGTTCACCCATAGCTTAAAGCAATATATATATATATATACATAGTAGATGTCAGGGGGAGAAATGTTGGTTTGTTCCCAAATTTTACTCAAAGTTTGATATGAGTGGTAATGGGTATGGTGTGGTGGGATTTTCAGCAAGCCCCTGTCAAATACCAGTTATTGAAGATTATTGGATTTTGAAAGTTCTGTTTCTGTTCACTTTCATATCAAACAACTGCCAAAAGACATAAAGTACATGGACGTAAAAAGAAAATGTCCCTTTAAGTACATATCACAGTAAGATTCACTAAATTTGATATTGTCTATACCACTCTATTGGTTGTCTCTGTTTACTAGATCATTTTAATAATTTTTCAAAATGAACAGCAAGCAAAGACAACCATTAACCTAAGGGTAATGCTCAATTAAACAGTGTTCCATTTATTAACGTTAGTACATTTGCCCTATACTTATATAGAAACTCCTTCACTGTGTTTTCCTTATGATTTAATTTGGCAACATTTAACAGCCAAATGAAAGATGCTGATGCTAATTCCAGTATCAATTTGGTGATTTCAATGCAATTTTATTCATTCAGAATCAACCAACCAGTGATCACTTATGTTAATTTACAAGCAGAACCAGCTGTAAACAAATTATTCTAATAAAATACAAGAACCTGCAACAGAAAGGTTACAGTCAATGCCTAATAAGATTAAAGCAGCTATTTCAGAAATAGTTTCAAATCACAAATTTTGACAGTTTAGGTTATCCTTGGTTGGCTTTGGCCTGAGAATGGCAATCTGATGAAAAATATTGGCTCAAATTCCCCGGAATGACATAACTTTTCAGGTCCACAGAAATGTAAACTGACTATTCAATTCATGTTTCAGAAATTTAACTAGCATATGATGGGACATAAAACCACTGTCAAAAAGTGGAAATTTGCATAAGCAGTCAGTGCCCAACTAAAGAACCAAACATGCCTTGTATTCCTTCTTTAAGTCTCTTCTTATGTACAAAATTTGACGCCATCAAGTCATGATGTATTTGCAATAGGCACAAAAAGGCAGAAATTGGACTTTCTTGCGACAGTTTTAGGAGGGTCTATTCAAGGAGGTAATGGCCTGAGCCATCCGAGCCAGTACAGCTACATGTCAGGTATTTTGATATTTTGTATATTTCTGTCATGCTGCAAGGCTTTCCTTTGTTACTTTTTCAATATGTATTATCTTGATACTTGTGTTAAAACGTAACCTGTTGTGAGGTGGATCAATGACCTGAGCTCAGATCCAGGAGATAGGAACATAGAGTAAGGAGGACATCAGGTGAAGATTTCTGACCAGGGACATCAACCCTGAGGCTATGTGGAACTTTAAAAAATAAAGATTGGACAAGGATATATACAGACACAGATGTGATGTCGGTAGTGGGGAAAATTCTAGAGTCCATTAAAAAAGATTTAATGGCTGAGCACTTGGAAAACAGAGACAGAATCAGACAGAGTCAGCATGGATTTACGAAAGGGAAATCATGCTTGACAAATCAACTGGAATTTTTCGAGGATGTAACTAGTAGAGTCGATGAGGGGGAGCCAGTGGATGTGGTATATTGGACTTTCAGAAGGCTTTTGACAAAGTCCCACATAAGAGATTAGCGTGTAAAATTAAAGTGCATGGGATTGGGGGTAGTGTATTGAGATGAATAGAAAACTAGTTGGCAGACAGGAAACAAAGAGTAGGAATAAACGGGTCTTTTTCCAAATGGCAGGCAGTGGCTAGTGGGGTACCGCAGGGATCGGTGTTGGGACCCCAGCTATACTTGATATATAAATGATTTAGATGAGGGAGCTAAATGTACTATCTCCAAATTTGCAGATGACACAATGCTGGGTGGGAGGGTGAGCTGTGAGGAGGATGCAGAGATGCTTCAGTGTGATTTGGACAAGCTGAATGGGTTGGCAAATGCATGGCAGATGCAATATAATGTCGATAAATATGAGGTTATCCACTTTGGTAGCAAAAACAGGAAGGCAGATTATTATCTGAATGGCTATAAATTGAGAGAGGGGAATGTGCAACGAGACCTGGGTGTCCTTATATGCCAGTCGTTAAAGGTCAGCATGCAGGTACAGCAGGCAGTAAAGAAGGCAAATGGTTTGTTGGCCTTCATAGCGAGAGGATTTGAGTACAGGAACAGGGATGTCTTGCTGCAGTTATACAGGGCCTTGGTGAGACCACACCTGGAATATTGTGTGCAGTTTTGGTCTCCTTATCTGAGAAAGGATGTTCTTGCTATAGAGGGAGTGCAGCAAAGGTTTACCAGACTGATTTCTGGGATGGTGAGACTGACATATGAGGAGAGATTGAGTCAGTTAGGATTATATTCACTGGAGTTCAGAAGAATGAGGGGGATCTCAAAGAAATCGATAAAATTCTAACAGAACTAGACAGGGTAGATGCAGGAAGGATGTTCCCGATGGTGGGGGAGTCCAGAATCAGGGGTCACTGTCTGAGGATACGGGATAGACCATTTAGGACTGAGATGAGGAGAAATTTCTTCACCCAGAGAGTGGTGAGCCTGTGGAATTTGCTACTACAGAAAGTAGTTGAGGGCATAACATTGTATGTTTTCAAGAAGGAGTTAGATATAGCTCTTTGGGCGAAAGGGATCAAAGGATTTGGGGAGAAAGCGGGAGCAGGCTATTGAGTTGGATGATCAGCCATGATCATAATGAATGGCAGAGCAGGCTCGAAGGGCCGAATGGCCTTCTCCTGCTCCTATTTTCTATGTTTTTATGTTTCAATGTGTCAGGACAAGCCACTGGGGTGGAGGCTAATCAGACACCCTGAGTACAGAAACTGACCAGACAATGGCCTCTCGGGTATGTGTGAATGGCTTTCTTCCTGCCTTAAAAAGATACAGAAATCACATCCATTACTGGCAGGTACCTGGAGACAGCCTCCTTGAGAGCAGGAAATTACCATATGCAGATTGTCTGTGCATGGCCAGGGTGGGGTTGATAATGCAATCGGATGACTCAATTTACGACATTACTGAATATGCCGAGCGACCAGGGTCAGAGAGAGATAATAAGTCACAGCTCCCAAGGACATTGGGGCTGCAGCCAGGAAGTGTGACTTGGTAAGCCACTGAAAGTCATGTGGAAGAATTCGTTCAGTTTACCGACCAACTGGGGACGAGCTCCTGCATGTGGGTCTTACTATGCAACCAGTGTTGTAAGTATTTACTATTGCTTAGTGGGTTAATAAAGTTTTTCCATGTAAAGTGGAAAATGATATCAACAACACGAAACAAACTACAGATACAAAGTACAGGGCGAGGACCTTAGAGAATTTGGTTGAGTCTTGCAGATTTTTGGCAATCGCAGCAGGACCCCTGATAGGTAGAGAAATGACAAAACCAACTATGGACAAGTTAGTCACAAAATCTGTGGTGGGGACACTACCCCTGAAGGAGGGGTGGGTTAGAGTGACACTGGAAGCAGGTGATGCCCTATTAGAAGCTGATGAGTGGACACAGGGATCCACAAGTAGACAATCATTAGTAAAGGCAGTCTGGCTGATGGCATTTCAAAGGAAGTGCTGTGAAATGGAGACAGAACTGACTGAACTGAGAAAAGAGAAACAGGAAAGCTCAGCTGTAGTAAGCAGGACCATGGAACAATTAAGGCAGGAGAGGGAGGAGAGAGATAAAGTGAGAGAGGATCAGGTTAGAGAAATGGGGAGATGAGCTAGCAAGACAGAATACTTAGAGAGTCAGTAGGTCCATAATCAGCAGCAGTGCGACCTCTGACCTGGGAAAGAGACAGAACAAAGAATGAGGGCGGAGTGTGCTGCGAGTGGGAGAGATGATATCAGAGAAGCCCATAGGGTTCAGCAGCATGAGAGGGACAGCTTGCTGACCACATATGCTGTCGGTGACATATTGAGATGCTGGAAGCAAGATTGCAGCAGCATCTGGAGGTCATTTGCATGTTAAGGGAAGGAGAAGTGTGGACAAAGACGAGGAGGATGAACAGATGGGGGAGGAATTTGAGGATGGCGCTTGTGAGAAACTATGCCTGTGCTGGACAGGCAATATTCCGATTATCCTGCAAGGGAGGTCAGGGAAGATAGCGCCAATGTGCCAGATGCACTTTCAAGCCCCAAGTTCCAATCAGCAATGGGGGCTCTAGATTGCTAATTTGTTATTCCCTATTGAGCTGAGAAAGCCGGGGAGGAGCCACATGGTTATTTCCTGGAAATTGACCAGATGGCTGGGCTCCACAGCTTGGATGATGAGGGGAAAGGTCTACTGCTCCTTATATCTTAGCTCCCTCTGTTTATGCAACTCTGCTGAATGAGGCAAAGGCAGGACAAGGGACATGGGACCAGGTAAAAACCCAAGGCACAGCGGCCATGGGACTGACCAGAGAGGATCTATTTAAGTTGTTAGACAGTACTCACCAGAAACCCACAGAGTCACCGGCAATGTTTGCAGACAGGTTTTGGGAAGTGTATGATCATGCCCATGGGGGTGCTGCTCAAGATCGGACATGTTTAAAGGCTGATACCTTGAATCATTGTTTGTGGACACTTGGAGCCTATCTACAGCAGCCTTTCAGGACTTTGACCCAGGCACTAATCATAATATGGAGCAGGAGTACTAAGGAAAATAACCACTAGATTTGAAAGGAGACAGGGAGAAAAAGCAACTAAATGGGAAATCCTCAAAGAAAAGGGGAAAGTAAATGAGATAAAAGGGAACACCCAGAAACACTGGCTTCAAGAGGGAGGCAGAAAAAAGTCAGTCCTTGAGTGCTACAACTGTGGAGATAAGGGTCACATTAAACAGGAATGTAAGAAACCCCCTCCTGTAAAAGGAGGATTGAAATGTGATCAGGCAGGGAAGGCTCCTGATAAAGTGTCCATAGTTCTATCCTGGGAGGGCATGGAACAGTGACTAGCGCCTCTAGAAAGGAGGCAGCTAGAGTGCAAGGTGTGCTCATTGATGAATTATGCCATCACCCTTGAGGGGGCTTGGAATTGACCGGGCCACACCCAGCTGGTATCTGTGTCCACTCAAATATGATGAGTACGTGCGACCTTGTCTGGACATTTGGGTGAAGGGAAGGAGGGTAGGTACCTGTAGATGGGGAGCTTCCCACACAGACATCTACTTATCTTGTCCCCTAAAATCTCCATGGCCCAGTGGAAACCCCTATACACTAGAGAGTTTCACAGGTGACCCAACAGCTGGGGCAGTATCCAAACCACCCAGACCTCTGATCACTAAATAGACTTGTATTCTGGTCAAATGGTCAGACACAGGAGTAGGAGTTTTGGGAGCAGATTGGATGCCCTATCACTAAGTGGTGGTAGATATGGGGGATAGTTGCTTGTGGGCAGGGTTAGTAGAAGAAAACTGGGTAGTGGTCATCTCAGAGACCACCTGGAAAAGGTGGCCCATCGCTTCACTGAGATCATATGACTCCGACATACCCCTCCTGATTATAAAGGTTTAACTAGGAAACAGAGGGCCTTATTTGCCACCCATCAACATGATTGTGGGAAGGTGCCTGGGATGGAGGTGCAAGTCAATGGGGAAGCTATGGTCTGACCCCAGAAACAATATACCTACTTAAAAGAGGTAGGGGATGACTTGGAAAAAACAGTGGGACCGCTAATGGAACAAGGAGTACTCCGACCGATAGCCACCCACTTCAATTCCCCCATTTATCTGTAAAGAAACCAGATGGATCATGGAGAATAACACTGGACTATCGGGTCTTGAATAAGAAATCCAGCTTGTGCCCCCATGGTTGCCACAGCAGCAGACTTGATAGCTGCTATCCCAGTCGATGCCCAGATTTTTACTGTCATTGACATATCAAATTAGTTCTGGTCCATCTCAGTAAGGAAGGAGGACCAGTACAAATTCACTTTCACCTTTAAGGGTCAGCAGTATAACTGGACATATAACAGTCCCTCCATCTTCCACCAGTGCATGGCTGATGCCCTGAAAGGATTTAGTCATCAGAGCCATCTCATCCAATATGTGAACTATTTGCTCCTCTTCACTGAGACTAAAGGGGATCATATGGAACTCCTTGCAGAACTGCACCATTTGTTAAGAGAGCCAGGTTTTAAAATAGACCCCAAAGAAGACTCAGATAGGACAGAGGGAATTCCAATTTCTAGGCTTGACAATCAATCCAGGGGAATGGCCATAAACCAGGAGAAACAGGAAACCATAGGGGTGCTAAACCACCCTGGATCCTTGCTGGCCCTCCGATTCATTTTGGGTCTCATCAGGTATTGCAGGGAGTTCATTGAGGATTGTGATGGGAGGCCAGTGCTACTGTTAGCCCTGCTTAAGAAGGGAGTAGACTGGGAGTGGACACCGTAATGTGAGGATGCTTTTGTTCATTTGAAGGGAGTTTTACAGTCAGACCCTGCAATGGGTATGGTGTACCCAACCTGGGAATTCACTCTGGAAGTGGCTGCCAGTGACACCAGCCTAAGCGCATTTCTGATGCAGGAGTTACACGACCTCCAGCAGCTGGTAGCATACGTGTCCAGAGTCCTCACAGAGGTAGAGAATGGATGTTCAGTGTGTGAGTGCCATCTGCTAGCCACCTTCTGGGCAAGAAACATTTTGCTGTGTATATATAGGCACTCAGGTAGTCACACTGACTACCCATCACACCCCCACCAAACTAATACTGGAGGGGGCATCAAAGACGGCCTCCAGTGCACAAGTGGCCAAGTGAATGCTGGTGTTGCAAAGCACCACCCTAAAAATCAAGGCATTGCTGGCGACTTGGCCAGCATCTAATCTCAGCTATTCAGGGCAGCCCCATATCTGCACCTTAGAGGGGATCTGGGTGCCTGAAGGGGGTTACTGGGCAGGAATGCCTCCCGAAGGGAGAGACATTTATGTGGATGGGTCTAGTTTTGTAGAACATGGAGAATGGAAGATGGGTTGTGGGATTTGTGACCCCCTCCGATGTATTGTGTTGGCTATAAAATTGCCATCCCACAGGCCAACAGGATGAACTGGTTGCTGTCGCTTATGTGGTTACCCACCCTCAGGAATTTTCTGGCCCCTATAGAGTCTGCTCTGACTCAACATTTACTTGCAGTGCCGTCACTGAGTTTTTGGCAATTTGGGACTGTAGGTGTTTCATATCGGCAGACGGTCGACCCCCACCTTTTTGAAAGCTATTCTCTAAGTGACTGGGAAAGGAGATGGTGAACAAGCTCATTCTAAAACAGAGCCTAGGTGGGAGGGGAATAAAGAGGTGGATGAACAAGCCAAAAGGAGAGCTGTAGAAGGGACCTCCATCAGCCAGGAGTAGCAATGGCAGTTACTCCCAGCACATATGGGAAGATCCCACTCCCATGCAGTTTTAAAAAAAAGTTCATTCAAAAGTGGGGCATTTTTTGCCCATGTTCAGAGGGTGTTTAAGAGTCAACCATATTGTTGTGGGTCCAGAGTCACATATAGGCCAGCAGATTTCCTTCCCTAAAGGGCATAAGTGAACCAAATGGGCTTTTAATAACAATGAGTAATGATTTTGTGGTCATCATCAGACTTTCAATTCCATAATTTTATTGAATTTAAATTTCACCATTTACTGTTGGGAGATTTGAACCCAGGTCCCCAGAGTATTAACCTGAGTTTCTAGAATACTAACCCAGTGACAGTACCACTATGCTACCACCTCCCCACAGTTTGAAAGAGTTACTGATGAAGGATATAGTTCTGAGGGCAGTTATTCAGGCCAAACTACACAGTTCCCTACTGGAAGCACCCTTTGGGGCCCCAGACATCCAACTAAGGGAAGGGATGTTATTTAAAGACAGTGGATTGTGCCTGAGGGATATCGTCAGGAGATTATTAGTCTAGTTCACGGGGGTCCAGGAATGGGTCACCCCACTCATGGGACTATCTGCGGCTTGGTGGCCCGGAATTCGCCAGGATGTTGACAGTCACTGTAAAGCCTGTTTGGTTTGTGTAGTGAATAATCCTGACCCTCACCTTCGCAAGGTCTCTATGGCTCAAACTAGGTGAATAGAGGGACCTTGGCAGAGTGTCCAGATTGACTTCATTGGGCCCCAACCTGCCATAAAGAAAGGCAACAAGTTCTGTCTTGTTCGCATGGACAATTTCACCAAGTGGGAGGAAGCTTTTTCCTGTAAGGTGGCCACTGCATTGTGGACAGCCAAAACCCTAGAGAGGGAGGGGTTTTCTGAATGGGGATTACTGGAGATGGCAGAGTCAGATCAGGGCAGCCATTTCACAGGACGGGTAATACAGGCTTCTTTAAAACTATTAGGAATTGATGGTAAATGGCATGTTACACACAACCCAAGTCCTCAGGTATCATGGAACGCATGAACTGTACCCTCAAAAATGCAATGCGTAAAGATCTCCTTGCTCAGGACCTAAAGTTGGTTGAGGTCCTCCCATTGATACTCAGGGGTATCTGAGGTACAAAATCCAAAAGTGATGGGTTATTCCCCTCATGAACTGGTCACTGGGTGTCAGATGAGAAAGCCAGTACTAATACTTGTGCTCACACTTACCAAGACACAGATTAGGGAGCAAAGATAAATTTACAGCTGAATTGTGGCAGACACTGCGTTCCCTGTATTGCACTGCTGCAATAGCTATAGGTCACAGTCACCAGCATAACCATTTGAACTTGGAGCCACTGAAACATCAGGAACGGGGTGTAGGCGATATGGTCATGGTCTGAAATTACGCTTGAGTGGCAGTGTTTGATCCACTTTACAAGGGACCATACTCTATAGTGGACAAAGCTAGCCCTATGGTGTATACAGTCCAGTTGCCTAAGTGGGTTAAGTGGTTTCACATCAATCAAATGAAACCTTACCAGGCCACAAACATGGAATTGAAACCACCTCCCTGTGACCCTGTGACGCAATCATGTGGGATTGTGATGAATCCCCAATCCCATATTGGGGGAGTATCATAGATGGCACTCCAGATGATGACACCTAAACTTTAGGAACACTTTTTTCAGATGGTAGCTGGCGATCGTAACATTGAGGCATCTGGGGCTGGGGGTTGGGCTCCATCCTTACGACAGAGGACATTAAGACAGCCCCTGAGAAGGAGGAACAGGAATAGGAGACCCAAATGGGATCCTAATTTCATGCACCATTAATTTTAATTGTATATAATTATAATACACCTGTAACCAAATCTGCTCAGAGAGCAGGGTTTGTGTTTTTTTTCTCTCTCTACAGAATCATGAAGATGATGTTAATGGTGATGATCCTGGGATTCATGATTGGCAACCTGTGCCTGGATAAGACATTAGCATTTCAAGATAATAAGGATGATAAGGATAACACAGGGTCAGTGATTTATCGTACCTGTCCCACAAAACCCGAGGGTTGAGGCAGAGGTATACACTGGGAGCTAGAGAGTGTAGTGAGGCAAATTGCTGGGTCATGAGAAGAGAGATTACACTGGGAAGCTCACAGGTAATTGCAAAAAAAAAGTGCACCTTCAGCAGCCCAAAAAAATTTTGGGAAGTTCAGGAGGACAAAGGGATGTGCATCATTTGTGATCCATCTAAAAGAACGATGAAGAAAAATAATACTGTCTGGTTTATGAGCAGAAAAGAAAATGAATGGTGTAGATAGGGACTCCTGGAATCCACAATTCTCCTACTCAGTTCAGGCTGTGTTGGCCTGGTGGACGGAACATGATGAAGGAGACTATATCTGTGTAGGAGATGAAGCCTGCAGGGCAGGCCCTGGCTTCAAGCAGATCGTATGGGAATGGCAGCTATGAAAAGGGTGTCTTTATCATTGATGGGTTGGGAGAATTGTATCCACTCAGCATTGCATGGTACCGCCCTGGTAAGGAGGTGACAGGGACCCCTTAGGCCCGTGCGCCAGGAAAAGGAAGAAATGTTCCTGTCATAATATTAAAAGCCACAAGGAAGCTCACTCCCTTTGTTCAAAAGATCAAGATTAATCCAAAGGCTGTCAGATACCCTCACCATACACAGAGACCAAAGAATGGTCTGGTTGTAATTCTCACATAAATGGTACTATATCACAATGTGCACCAGAAAGTAGTGCAAATAATTATTAATTCAGTGTGCATGGGTCTACCCCCATGGTGCAAACATCAAACATGAGAATCGAATACTGTATCAAGTTTTGAGGGAATTCTGGGAATGAACCGGCACTGTGATTGATAAGGATGAACACAACTAGTATATATGAGGGTTCAGGGAATCAAACAAAGTCTCACTCTCAAGGGTGGGTACCATGTTGTGGCGACCATGACACTGGGACATCACTTGTAAATAGTTAAGATTTAGCCACTTTAGATGAATTGATAAAAACTGTCAGAGATAGGTTAAAGAAAATATTCAGTGAAATGAATGTTGTGGAAGAGGATGAATTAGAGGAAGACCATATTATGATTGTTCATCTTCAAGATGTGGTGGGGGAATTGGAAAGGCGTGCCCACCACATGAACGAAATTCGAAAAGAGGATAAAAATGCCTCTTTGGAAGCTGCCGAAAATGATGCTTGCACAACAAATGGTTCTTGGCTGGTGGAACAGGCCTGTGAAAACCTCCAAAGGATTGGGGAAGGGAGATTGCCTTCCTGGGTCATCTTAGGGCTTTGTCCATTTACCAACTTACCACTGATACCTGTAAAATCAGAGAACTCGTGCAGGTATGGCCAGTGAAATATAAGTGCCATCTAGGGAACAGTAGCATGGGCATACTAGAGCTGGTTCTGTATTATCCTGTCCTAAAGGAAGAGGAGAGACCTAATCCTCTATTTAAAGTCAAAAATATTGGAGTAGAAAACAAGGGTTATGTGTCACATTATGGCCAACACTCTAGGTACATAGCACTTCAGGGAGGAAATACTTTTGTTTGCCCAGATGATGCAATTAAAAATGCAGCACCAACCTGTGGGTTCACTTGGACTCAGGTAGGGGCCAATTGCACAATCGTGATGACCCAGGGAGCAGAGTTCCCTACACATGTGGCATATAAAGGAAAGGGGGAATATTGTGTAACAACCACAAACCAGGAATACCAGTCCAGGGACCTGATTCCTCCTATTCCAGATGGGACTTTTTGTTTTACCCCAGCTTGACCTGTTTAGACTGTGTGGATGGGTATTATTGAATGCCTATGATCATGGATAGGTAAATATTACTGTAAGGGATGACTTGGAAGGACAGCTACATGAGTATGTTACCTGTTTGGCTTTGACTTACCCCTGTTGCCTGAACATCTTACAGAACTGTTACAGAAGATTAACACTTCCAACAAGCATCTTTATATCCTTCAACAAAAGAACAGGGAAATTAAGGTAGAAATACCAGACATTGGTGATGATAGCCTTGGTCTTACCCTCATGCTTGAGTACAAATTATATCTCTAATATCTGCTATTCAGTCATTTATTGTTGTATATTTGTTGTATGGTCTATGTCATTGATGCAATTTAGGAGAGGGGAACAGCAGGTGAAAATGTTACTGAAGGGATGAAATGAGGTGAATGGATTAGACTTGCAAGTGTAGCAATGTCCATAGGCTAAATTATGCACTTAAGTAAGATATTTTAATATTTTGTATATTTCTGTGATGCAGAAAGGCCTTCCTTTGTTTCTTTTTATATATGTTTTATCTTTGTGCTTGTTTCAAAATATAGCCATTTGTGAGGTGGACCAATGACCTGAGCTCAGAACTGGGTAGTAGGAACATGGAGTGAAGAGGACATCAGATGAAGATTTCTGACCAGGGACATCAACCCTGAGGCTTATATGGAACTTAAAAAAAAAAGACTGGACAAGGATATACACAGACACACAGACACAGACGGGTCAGGACAGGCCACTGGGGTGGAGGCTAACCACCAGACACTCTGAGTACAGAAACTGACCTAGACAGTGGCCTCTATGGTATGTGTGAATGGCTTTCTTCCTGCCTCACAAAGATACAGAAATCACATCCATTGCTGGCAGGTACCTGGATACACCCTCCTGTTGAAAGCAGGAAATGACAACAGAAAACATTTTCTGTTTTTCTTTCGATTTCCAGCAACCACAGTATTTTACTTTTAGGAAATCACCGCATACAGGTTGTCTTTGAATGACCAGGATGGGATTGATAATCCAATCGGATGACTTGATTTAAGACATTACCTTATATGCCGAGAGACCGGGGTCAGAAAGGGGTATAAAGCCATAGCTCTCAAAGACACTGGGGCTGCAGCCAGGACTTGATCAATCACGGGAAGTCAGGTTGAAGAATTTGTTCAGTGTACCAACCACCTGGGGACTAGCTCCTGAAAGCAGATCTTACTAAGCAACTGGTTTTGTAAATATATACTATTATTTAGTAGGTTAATAAAGGTTTTCCACATAAAGTGGAAATTGTATCCTTAGTTTGTTTCGTGCCATTGATACCAAAGTACAAGGTGAGGACCTTAGAGGGTAGTGAGCCCCCACTGGGTTAAGAATCTTGCATATATTGCCATCATCATCCTGTGTGCTCTCCCTGAATGCCGATCCTTGGCTCATAATCTTCTCCATGTCCTGTGCCAGGCTTTTCATTGTCCAATAACTTACTTCAATTTTCAAGCCATAAAGCATTGATATTCTCCCCCTTCCTCTTCCTCTTTTTCCTTCAAATCTTCACTCCATAACATTTCTTACAAGTCTGTTTCTTCTTAAGATGTGCCCTGCCCAGTCTCTCTGCCTTTCCCTAATTACGTTCAGCAAATTTCTTTGTTCATTCATTCTCCTCAGCAATTCATCATTTGTTACGTTTTCTGTCCAGCCGATCCTTTCAATTCTCCTCCAAACCCATATTCAAAACTATTTAGCAAGTTGGTCTCCTCTTTCTGTAAGGTCCACATCTCACATTCTTAGAAAACAACAGTCCAACTCAACAAGTCGCCTCTTGAGTTGTTTATTCAGCTTTCTAGTTGGCAACTGTCTTGTCTTACTAAACGCAGCCTTTCCCATTGCTGTCCTTGTTCTTATTTCTTTGGTGCACCTTTCATATGCAGATATTATGCTTCTTAAATATTTGAACTCTTGCACCTGGTGATTTTGAGATATGCATCACTTTGGATTTGCCGAGCTTCACTTTCATTCCAGAGTTCATACCTGCTGTTATTAGTCTATTAATCCTACTTCTGTGCTTGCTACAAGTGCTTTGTCATATGAAAATCTAACTGATGTTTTCATTCGCTCTTCCAATCTTGATGCCAGATTCTGTGTCTTCAAACACTTTTTAACTCAATGTTGCTGCATAGAAATTAAAGAGGATTAGCAATAAAAAAGACCCCTGTCAAGCTCCTCTTCCAATTACACATGTTTCTGACTCCATGTTGGCTACTCTGTTACTCTGTTCCACATACAGACTTCTTAAGAGTCTATCTCTCAGGTCTACTCCAATGTCTTTCAGCATTGTCAAGAGCTTAATCCAGTCAACCCAATCAAATGCTTTTTCAAAATCTACAGAAAAAAACAGATACTCCATATCCAAGCTCTAAACTGCTTTCATTCATTAATCTTACAATACTGGTTGCTTCTCTTGTCCCTATTCCTGGAATTCAAACTTGTCATTTCCAATGTGTTTCTGCACCTTCCCACCCTCTCCCTTTGTTACAATCCTCAACATAACCTTCAATGCATGGACAATCAAACTAATTGTATGAAAGTCAGAATATTGGCATGACTTTAGCTTCTCTCTTAGGTTACACTTGAAGAATTGGATCAGCTAGGAAAAGTCCACCTTATGCATACAAAAGCAAAGGGGATTATCAGCCATGATTGAATGGCGGAGCAGACTCAATGGGCCGAATGGCCTAATTTCTGCTCCTATGTCTTATGGTCTTATGGGATTAGTGATATTCAGTTTAGGGGACAGAAAACAATAGTAATAGAGTGTAAGGAAAATGTTTTATTAATAAACCCTGATGAAATAAGAAAAAGATGGAAGGAGCATATTGAAGAACTATATACAAAAACCGAATGGACCGAAATGACTCAACTGGAAGAAGGGAGTAATGTTGATTTCATTGGCCCAGAAATGCTAGTGAGTAAGTTAAGAGCATCAATAAATGAGATAAAAATTGGAATAGATGAAATACCTGCAGAGTTGATTAAGAACTTGGGAAATAACAGAATATCAATGTTGGCTAAGCTGTGCAAAAATATTTGCTTATCGGGGAAATAGCCGTAGGACTTCATGCAGACAATAATATTACAGTAAGCAAATCCAAAAGAGCCTGTAATGCCTGCCAGAAACAGACATTATGCCTCTTACATTAGGCTCCTAATTTATATATATCTCTGTTTCAGAAATCCTACACTCAATTGGTTGACAATGAGCAGAGCAAGATTCTTGAGGGCTGCTGCCGACCAGTGATCAGCCCCCATCCCACTGATCTGCCACTCAAACTCCCAGGAACTACCTTAGGCAGGAAGCCTAAAACCCTTGCAATGGGTGAGTTGCCTCTGGAGGAATGACCAAGTTATTTACAATTACAATAGTTGCTAGATAAAGTCTCAACAAAGTAGAGGAAAAAAAGTCTGGAATTTAAATAATCTAAAATACCAAATTAACAGGAATATGCTTTCTAGACTGCCAGCAATTCAGGAATAATTTCATGGTAAGATACATAAACATACCTCAATCCTACCAGAGGCATTTAGGATTCCTTTTATTTAAAGAACCTGAGAAGTTTCTTGTAGAATTTAATTTAACAAATCTTGTTATTTCTAGTTTCTGGAGGATAAAATTAACTAATAATTAAAATGGATCAATGCACATGGATTAAAATATATCTGAGAGCAACAACATACACAAAGGAAAACATATCAAGGTCAGAGGAGAATAAAGGTATGTTATAGAATTGGAAAATAGCTCAACGAATTACATATGTAATTAAATAGCATTTCTAAGATCTAAAAATATATTTTTGTTCAAAAGTCATATATTCAAAAGTTAAGGTAACATAATAGTTAAAATAGTTCAGATTTGACTGTCAAGTCAGATAGTGGTGATCCTGAATCCCAGGTCTACCAGATCTTTGATCTTGTTTGTATCAATTGACTAAGAGAACTTGTCATGCTTGGGCCCCTAACTAAAGCATGAAATAGAAGTGTTTACTCTCAAAAAATAGATTAAAAACAATAGAATCTATCCTGAGCCTCTTAATTTCATCATTTCGGGTTAATGTTATATTGCCATTGACCAGTTCTCTTTGACTGGCTGAAGAGCATACACAGGGTGAGTGCTCTGCAAAGTTAGCTAAGTGGAAGAAAACTATCAATAAAGTAATTATAACATACTTTTGGCATGTTTTATAGAGCATTTAAAATCAATAAAATGTTTAAAGATGACAGTAAACAGTTGACAATTTCAGCAGTGAAGTGGTTAAAACTTGTTGAAGTCTATATATTAATTTTGAGCTCAAAATTAAGTTAGGGGGTTTGGTGGTGAATTGATGATTTCAAAACTATGAACAAAAGATGAATTTTCCACTTTGACAATGTACTATTCATTTGTTCATCCCTTCCTGTAATATTCAAGCATATTGTCTATCCGTAATTCTATTATCCTTAGTAGTTGCAAGGGCTGCACATCGAGTCTGTTAAACCACTCTTTGTCCTAATTTGAAATACGATCATTATCACAGGAAATCAGTTCAATTTACTTGAAAAGCAGAAAGAGAAATAACAGATCCACCCTTTTGCTTGCCTTCTACTGACATTCATTTTCAGTAATTGATATTGAATATTTCTTCAAAATATTAAATCATTTTAAATGTTTGTTTGTTTATTCCCTTGCATGTAAAAGCTTTATTTGCTTCAGGCCAACTTATCAAAATTGTTTTCAAGTTCCAAAGATAATAAAATGAACTGGGACTTTAAAAAAAAATGTTTATAAACTGAAGAGCTTGTTCTCAGTAACTTACTCCCCATATTAAACTAAAGAGGCATAGCTGGATTCCTGGGGATAAATTTAAGAACAGTCAAAACTAAAATCTAAGTCAAATCTACACAAGGTTCTGCCTGAAGTCAGATTTCCAAAAATAGCATGTAGTAGCAAAAGCAGGGAGGTTTTAGGTAATTGTTGGTTCCAACATTTATTGACCCAGGTCTGAAAGTAAATAAATCAAGTTTAACTGCTAGTAGGCACTAAATAAGTGGAATTGAGCATAAGACTGAGCCCAAAATTCCAAGTAGAGCCAAGCTATATAGTTTTGTTTCCTGAAAAGGCAATTAAATCCTGCACTTTACAAATTAGCAATATTTAGCAGATTTGTAATGACTTATCTGTTTGATTCCTAGTAGTCTAGTTCGGAGGATAGATGGCCTTGTGCTGGTAGACAGGAGTAAACATCAATAAGGTGGTCATGTACTCAGCTTTTATAGTAATCTGTAAAATGTAGCAATATATTTTATGCACAAACTTTACCAGATATGAAGGCATTCTAGAATGCTTCCAGAAAATTATCTTACACTGTACTAAAAACCATTTAAAGAAGTGCCAGTTTTCTTTGCATAATGTAACATTAAAATTTGAAATTTGCTTATAGATTTGGAGGCCTTAGAAATTTCTATAGCTGCAGCACAATACAAGGAAAGTTTAAAAAATCATTCTGCTTCCTTGCTGGGTCAGCTTGATGATGGACTCATGCCACCATGTTAAAATTACAGTCTGACCCTTATAGCATCATTAAAACCTGTCATGGACATGTGAAAAAAAGGACCCTTGTGGCTTTGGAAGGGAACCCTTGTTGCCTGCTCAGTTGAACAGGTTAACCTAGAATCATAGAATGGTACAGTACTGTAATAGCACTTTGAAAGAGCTATTCAGTTGCACCCCACCCCCTCCCTTGGTCCCCATAGCCTTTCAAATTTTCCACCTATAAGTATTAATCCAATTCTCTTTTGAAAGCTATTATTGAATCTGCTTCCACCACTCTTTCAGGTGACTCATTCCTGATCATAACAACTCTCTGCATAAAATAATTTTTCCTCATGCTGCCTCTGGTTCTTTTGTCAATCATCTTAAATTGTTGTTTCTCTGGTTACTGATCCTTCTGTCACTGCATGCCATTACTCTTTATTTATTCTATTGAACACCTCCATCAAATCTCCCCTTAACCTTAATACAAAAACAAAATATTGTGAATGCTGGAAATCTGAAATGAAAACAGAATGTACCAGAATTGGCAACATCTATAGAAAGAGAAACAGAGTTAACAGTTCCCTGATCAGTTCTGATGAAAGGTTAACCCCATTTCTCTGTTTAATGATGCTGCCACACAGTATTTCCAACATTTTCTGTTCTATTCCTCGTCACTGCTCGAAGGAAAAACTTCAATTCCTCCTGTCTCTTCACAAACTGTATAGAAATATTTTAACCCCTAAGTACAGTGCTTTTGGATGGGATGAAAATATAACAGTTGGATCATTTCAAGCTTGACCTCCAACCTGTCCACTTTTAACAGAAGCAGGTCAGGGGATGAGTGACCAATCCACTCAGGTTGGCAGGTTGGTTGGTAAACCTTTATGGAGCCTATGGTTCCATTTTTACTTCCATTTTAAATTTTTTAATCCACTTTGGCCAGGTTTCCTGACATTTGATTACATGAAAGGAAGCAAGAAGGGCTAGGTTCATTAAGTAAGTGCATTTACAACATTGCTTGTGGATCAAGAGGAGCAGGAGTATTTCCTCTGGGCTCAACAAGAGTACCTGTTTTCCCATGATTGTTGTTTCCTCAATTTCCTCCTTGTGATCACTCCATCTTTACCCTTTCTCCCACTCCACCGTCTCTCTCCCACAGACAATGATCTTTCGCACACAATCTCTCCCCTCAAACATGACCTGCCCCTCTGACTATAATCTTCCCCATTCTGTGATCTCTCCCTCCCTGTCTGTTCTGTGCTCCTCGGCAGTGGTTGTGTGCTGTAGGCTTCCCTTCGCAATAAGTAGGCAACTTGTCAATCAGGCTAGCTATCGGGCAGGAAACCTGATGGAAAAAAAGTAAAAGATATCCTGCAGTTGATTTCTGCAAGTCCTCTGGGAAATTTATAGTTCTACATTTCCTTTCTGGAACTCCTCATCCCCGTTGTCTCCTCGTTTCCCTATAAATCAAGGATCATGTATACTTTTCTAACAGTTTTCTCAACTTGCTCTGATACATTTAAAGGTTTATGTACTAACTCTCCTGGTCTCTCGCTCCCTTTAAAATTGCGCCATATAATTTATATTCATTCTCCATATTCTTCCTTCCAAAATGAATAATTTTATTCTAAAAATGAAAGAAAGTTCTAATTGTTCAACTTCAGTGCAGTCAAGTAACCTGGACGATTTTGACTGCCCACCCAGCAAGTTTCCACAGGAGGAGTTAGAATTAAAGCACCACTTGTGTTTGGAATTTCATATTTTACAGAATGTGCAACTCTTGTGTCTCCAACAATACACATGAAGGTTTGGTTTAAGGAATAGCAAATTTTGTGGTGCTTATTTAGTTTTAACATTATAGAAGACTTGCAGTCCAATCTTCATGACTGCCAGGATAGCCTTTGGCCTGGAATATACTATTACCAAGGTCTGCATGTCTTTGGAGTAAATTGGCTGAATGCACCAAATAAGAGTTTTCCTCTTTGGCTTGCCAAATGGAACAGGTTTGCAATATGCTATTACTTCTTGGAGGAGAGGCTTTGTAAAACACTGAAGTTGCAGGTTGTCCAAATTGGACATTTTAAACTAAAGATGGATGCAAGTCAGAGTATAGCTTGCTTAATTGAATCATTTTTGATTAAATTGCAAGTTTTAAAAATATTTGAAACACTACAATGTGTGTGGAATTCCTCTGTATGGTATGTTAACACAGTCATTAGCCTGTTTATCTCAAAATGTAGAACTCCCAATGAAAAAAATTAGGGATGCTCTGGTTGATATTTTTAAGAGCTCCAGAGGTACTTATTGCAGTAATACAGGGCCTTGGTGAGACCACATCTGGAATATTGCATGCAGTTTTGGTCTCCCTACCTAAGAAAGGATATACTTGCCATAGAGGGAGTGCAGCGAGGGTTCACTAGGCTGATACCGGGGATGGCAGGACTGTCATATGAGGAGAGATTGGTTGAACTGGAGTTTAGAAGAATGAGGAGGGATCTGATTGAAATGTAGAAAATTCTAACAGGGCTAGATAGACTGGATGCAGGGAGAGAATTTCCCCTGGTTGGGGAATCTAGAAACAGGGGCCACAGTCTCAGGATATGGGGCAGGCTATTTAGGACTAAGATGAGGAAACATCTCTTCACTCAGAGGGTGGTTAACCTGTGGAATTCTCTACCACAAAAGACTGTGGAGGCCGGGTCACTGAGTATATTCGAAAAATAAACTGATAACTTTTTGGATATTAGGGGCGTCAAGGGGTATGGAGAGAAAGTGGGAATATGCGTTGAGTTGGAGGATCAGCCATGATCATATTGAATGGTGGAGCAGGCTCGAAGGGCCAAGTGGCCTACTCCTGCTCCTAGTTTCTATGGCCGGACTCTTCGGGTCGGCATGCGGGGATGGGCCCCATTCGCCGATGTGTAAAATGACGTGCGGAGATGTCAGGCATGCATCATTCTGATTTTCAGTTCGGCAGATGCGTACCTGAGTCGGCTGCGCGCCCGCCGAACTGTCAAAGGCCTATTATAGCTACTTAAAAACTAATTAAAACACTTAACGGAGCTGCCCATCCAACCTGAAGGTTGGTAGGCAGGCGAAGAGCCTAGACGCCCTTTGCATTTTTCATGAAACCTCAACAATGGGCAGGATGAGGTTTCATGAAAGTTTTTAAACTTTACTAAAAATTTTTAATAAAATTCATAGACATGTCTCAGCTCATGTGACACTGTCACATGAGGGGACATGTCTTAAATAATTTTTTTTCTTTATTCAAATTTAAAAAAATCAAGCTAACCTCCCTGAGGCAGCTCCATGCCTTAGGGAGATTTCTGCTCTCCTTTGCGCAGGCCCCTACTCAGCCTATGCCCCCGCCTGCACAGGGAGTTGGGTGCGCATCACGCTGGGCGGACCTTAATTAGCTCAGCCACATAAAATGGCGGTGTGCAGCCGATCGCGAGCGGTGATTGGATGCATGCCCACTCCCGCCTGCTCCTGCCCAACCCCCCGACGAGGAGAAAACTCTCCCATATGTTCCTATGTTTCTATGTAAGTACTAGAGTATTACCTGAGGGCTGGAGGGTAGAACATTCACATTTCCAACATAAAAAAGCAGACTAAGGATGAACTTGTACTAATTTATCACATCTCTCAGAAAAAAATTCTAGAGCACCTCACGTACACTGTTGTGTATAAGGAAACATAGAGGTTAGTTGCACATGGTAAATTCCTTCAAACTCCAGTGAAATGAAGAAGAAGCCATTCATTGTTGATCTGTTGTTTATGGGAAATTGGTTGGTCAGAAAAAATAATCTCTTTAACTAGTGCTGGAATCTTTAATATCTACCTGAGCTAACAGAGAGCCCATTGATTTACTACACAGGACAGCACCTCCAACAATGTAATATTTTCTCCTGACTGCACTGAAGTGCAAACCTAGATTGTAAATTTAATTATGGAATGGAGCTGGAACCCATTATCATCTGACTCAGAGTTAAGAGTGAGCCAAACTGACACTGAATAAAGTATGGATTAGATAATTCAATGTCAATTTGCTTGACATCCATAGTGGGGAAAAAAGCTTGAGGTATTATATAAAATACTGTTAATTATCATCTAAAGGGCACAAATATCTTAACTGTAGTTAACACAGCTTTATAAAATCTAGCTCATGCACAACAAACCTATTGAAATGCTTTAAAGGGGCATGTAATGGATGAAAGGAATCCAGTAGCAATTGATAAAATTCCTCATTTGATGCTATTAACTAATGTATTAAAACTCAGAATAGGCTGTAGGTTGTAACCAGCTAGAAAAGAAAATAAAGACTTGCATTTATATAGCACTCTTCATGACCTCAGGATGTTCAAAGGCACTTCATAGCCAATGAAATACATTTGAAGTGTAATCATTGTTGTAATGCAGGAGGTGCAGCAGCTAATTTGCGCACAAAGATGTCCCACAAACAGCAATGACCTGAATCTTCCACGAAGTGGCAATCAACATCAGATTGTTGCTCCACTCAAACTTTTCAATGCCCTGACAGTGCTCTGCATTTCTGGCCAGTCTTCTGAGTCCAGCATCTTCAGAAATGTGGAGTGTACAGTCCCACAATGAACTCTATCTCAGCACTGTAGCATCAGAAGAAGGACAAGCCATGCCCCTTTTTGCAACAATTGGTGCCATAAGGTAAGTTTAAATGTCCAGTGTGAATGTTAGTGAATGGGTGAATGAATGAGTGGATGAATAAGCGAATGGATAGGGTGGTAGGGTAGGTAGGTAGGCGAGGTAGGTAGGTAAGTGGGCAGGGTGGGTACAGTAAGTAGGTAGGGTGGCAGCTGGGTTAGGTAGTAGGTGGATAGGTTGGCAAGTGGGTAGGGGATCGAGTGGGACAGGTGGCAGGTAGGTGAGGTGGTAGGTGGATAGGGTCATAGGTGGGTAGGTTGGCAGATGGGTAGGGTGGCAGGTGGGTAGGGTGGTAGGTCGGTAGGGTGATAGTTGGATAGGTTGGCTGATGGGTAGGATGGTGGGTGATTAGAGTGACAGGTGGATAGGGTGGGAGAGGGGTACGGTGGCAGGTGTGTTGGATGCTAGGTGGGTAGAATGTACGTGGCTAGGGTGGTAGGTGGGAAGGATAGCAAGTTGATAGGGTGGCAGGTGGGTGGAATGGCAGGTGGGTGAGGTGGTAGTTGGGTAGGAGACCAGTTGGGTCAAGTGGCAGGTAGGGGAGGTGGAAGTGGATAGGGTGGTAGGTGGGTTGGTTGGCAGATGGGTAAGGTGGCAGGTGGGTAGGGTGCTAGGTGGGTAGAGTGGCAGGTGGGTATAGTTGCATGTGGGTGAGGTGGTAGGTCAATAAGATGCTAGGTTAGCAGGGTGGCAGGTGGGTGGGCTGGCAGGTGGGTGATGTGGTAGATCGGTAGGTGGCAGGTGGGTAAATGGGTAGGGTGTCAGGAGAACTGGATTGGTAACAAATCGCAAAGAAGAAGATGAATGATCTTGTGGTCATCAAACAAAATAAGTTACTTCTCATTAACTAGCAAGAAAACCTGATGTAGGGATTTCCCTGGATTCTTGTGATTTCAATCATTGTGGTTATGTACCTTAGCGAGGTGAAAATGAAACCTGTATAAATTAACTGGGAGTAATATCACCATGATAACCACCAAGCTAAAAGAGCTTAGAAGCCAATATCTGAGGAGCCTGAATTGACCCTGTAAGTGCAAGGGAGGTGAATTTCTATTCTTTGGACCAGCACAAACTTACCATAGCCAAAAACCTATGGAACAGTCTAGAAAGCAATGGCTACATTATTCAATAAGAGACTATCATAATAAGAAAATCCCATGCAGAATTTAAGAAAATGGTTCAAATATGCCAAGAATGGCAATAGATAAAATCACATTCTGCTGCTCTTAATGAATAGTTTCCCTGATAATTTACCATATGAGCATCAATATATTCTGACTGTCAGTTAATAAACTGCACTGAAGATAAATATGACAACCTTTGAACTGGAAGCAGTACAGACAGTAAGGAAAAATTTTAATTTTTCTAACAGGTCTTTGGAATCTGTAATTTTTTCTATAAGAATGTGCAAAAATAGTCACTTGGTGGTGCAGAACTTGAATATTGCTGAAAAGAGAGACATGTTGCTGAAGCTTTTCAGCTTGCATTCAGGGCAAACACAAGAATGCCAAATTTCAAATAGTCACAACAATTTATATTACAGAGGAAAAGGGTGCTAATTTGTTGGCGTTGACTCTGATTGGCCAAGGTGTTGCCCAGGAGAAAGTGAAGAGAAACTGTAGGCTCACCAGGCTTCCAGGTCATTCAAAAATCGTGCAAGGCTTGAACAAATTCCTTTTGTTTGCAGAGAACAGGCCTCTGTGTATGAATGTATGTTGCTTCCAGTAAGCATAAATGAGCCATGTTACGAGCTTGACTGATTATCTTGAATTGATAGTTAGCGTAGCTATTAGTGCACTCAGGATTGTTCAGCAAGTGCTGCCCTATCACAGAATCACACCTAATGTAGACGCTTTGTTTTGGGTTATGCAAGTACAGGATGGTTGAGTAGAGTCCGTACTCTGCCTATTATGAACAACTGAAAGAACATGCCGTTTGATTTGATCAGCCGATCTCTGGGACTTATGGCCTTATGTAAGAGCTTATGTACCTGGCATCACACCAGCACTGAAATTCATACACAGCATTGCTCAATTGTATGATTGGCAGAATGTCTTATGTTCAAGCTTGAGGCATTTTTGAATTACTCAGGAGATTGTGGAGCCTATAGTTCCCTGTTGCTTTCTCCATGGCAAAGCCTTGGACAATCAGAGTTAACCAATAAGCACCATTTTCCCCAGTTGTACAAATTGTTGTGATCATTTGAAATTTGGTCTTCTTGTGTTTGTCCTGATGAGTGCAAGAACCTAGAAATGTGTCTCTCTTTTCAGCAATGTTTGAAAAAGGCGTTCAAGAGTTTGCATCAATTGTAAAGGGATTAATTGTATTTTTCTTGGATAGTGAGAAATATTAGTCCATGTGACCTGGCGACCCTTGACCTGGAAGCAGAATTAATAGGGAGGACGTTAAGAAAGAAGCCGTGTGGCTGGCAGACACAATGGAGAGCTGAAGATACAATGGGGACTTACAAGCTGAGGAGCTGGAGGGTGAAGATGATTCTCATACAATTGCAGACACAAAGGGAAAGCAGACAGAGACAGAAAGAGGAGTGCAGAGAATTCTTGTGAGGAGATGAGGGGTTAGTGCTGAGGGATGCTGTACTGTTGGATGGTCAGTACTGAAGGAGCGCCGCGTTGTCAGAGTGGCAGTGCTGAGGGGATGCTGCACTGTCGGGGGGGCTCAGCACTGAGGGAGCACCGCACTGAAAGAGGATCAGCATTGAGGAAGTGTTGCAATGTCGGAGGATCTGTACTGACGCAGCACTGCACTGTGGTATGACACGGTGGATGGTAAATGCTGAGCTGCTCAAATCCCAGAGGGAAACTTGAAACAGCTTCCACAACTGTTTTGCAATTTGTATTTTATTTCGAGGTGTGTGCCTTGAATTCAGTATTAATAAGCCCACCGAGACTTAGAGGTGTTTTTTTTTACAAAACTAAATGAAACATTTATTAGCAAAATAAAAGATTCTAAGCACATATACAAGTCTACAAATTATGGCTATAGCAACTCCTAACTCCCCTAATTAATCTGGCTCCCAGTAACACCTCTGTTAAAGCAACAGTAAAAACAAATAAATTTCAACAGACCCAGGCAAAGCACACAGTACCCTGGACAATGATATTCAAAGTGAATTTTCTTAGCTTCAGTTCCTGTAGACAGCAACTTGATGCATATAGGCTGAAAGCTTAGATCTAACAGAGGTTAGATCTTAGAATGCCTGCCTTCTTAACATAACCTCATCTCCTTTATATATGTTTCTCCCTTTTTAATGTAAATTCCATTGTTCCAATATATCTTTGAAACTTTACTTTTCTCATAATATAAATCTTTCATAGTATTCATAGTATCAGTAAAATTTGGGAGAAAAAAAACAATGTTTGGATTAACTTCTTATAGCTAGGTGTAATGTCGTACCATCTCTTTGAAATTCAAAGTAACCCAATTTATCTAAAAATGCAAATGTTCCTCACATCTCACATTCTTAACCTTAAGCCCTTTTTATATATTTAGCATTTCAGACCTAGCTTCTCTTTTGATAACTCAAAAGCTCCAGACCAGCTATCGCCAATTCAGTTAAATCCCCCACACACACATCCCCACACAAAGAAACTAATCCAAACGTCACTATTAACCTACCTTTACAATAAATCACAATAATATTATGAAAATTATTATATTTCCATGACAACTGTCGGAGAGTCAGAACTGAGGCAGCACTGCACTGTCGGAGCTAATATTCTCCATTCCTGACAATATCTTCGTAAATCTCAGGTGTGTCCTCACTAGTGCAATCACATCCTTTCTGTAATCCAATGACCAGAACTCTTAGGAAGAGGTCAGATTTTCTGTTTTTCAGAAAAGAAGACAGGAGCCCTTGGAGGTACTAACTAAAAATATCCTAAACTGTGTGAGTAGCTTGAAGGCACTAAAGAGCTGGGTTTTTTCTCAGAAGTGGCCAGACCATGAATGAGGTGTTATTGATTGGTCGGTTGAAAAGGAATTCTAGAAAGCCACTCCATTGTGACTATTGTGAGCTGAGGGAGGAGGTTTTGTGGAAGTGTGCCTTGCTGATGATAATTGTACCCATAAAACTCAAAGGCGAAGGCTGCTGTGGAATTGGGCTTCTGACCTACTCTGGATAACTAAAGAACAGCATATTGTGGAGCTGTGTAGCTACTAGTGTCACGTTTGTGTAGGGAGTGATATGAATGCTTGTGGTTGAGTAAGATGTATCTTTGTTGTATTGACTGTTTTCAGTGAAATATATCTTTTTATTTGAAGTATCATTTGCCTGTTAATTCATGTGTAATTCACATTGGTTCTGATTCACGTTAAAGTAAAAGCTACAAAAAGTAGAATCTTGCTGGTAATTTCTTCATTTGGGTGTCATTCAGTGAAGTTGGTTATTTTGGTTTACTGTTTCCTCATGGGGATTGTAATGGTGGAATTGTGATAATTACACCAAAAGAAGGATAGTAGGGACAACTTCAGAACAGCACTACTGGCCTGAGTACTAAACAGTTGTTAACGTTACCACTGACTGCATTCAAATTATACATCCTTTTTTCCTAATGACGGCGTGTGTTTATGAATGGAAGTAGTAATGGATCATAAGAACATAAAAATCATTCAATAAAATCTAGACTGATCTTCTACCACAAATCTATTGACCTCTCTCTAGAATATACTCAATGACTGAACTTCTTCAGCTCTTTGATTCAACTCACATTCTAGTGAAACAATTTTGAGTGAAACAATCAGTCCTAAATGGCCACCCCATCATTCTGAGGTAGTGGCCACGTATTCTTGATTCCCCAACCTGGGGAAACATTTTCTTGGCATCTACCCAAACAAGCCATAGAACCATAGAAAAGTTACAGCACAGAAGGAGGCCGTTCGGCCCATCTTGTCCATGCCAGCCCGAGGACACCCAGGTGCCCTTTCTAATCCCACCTTCCTGCACCCGGCCCATAGCCCTGCAGCTTACAGCACTTAAGGTGCAGAACCAGGTACTTTTTAAAAGAGTTTAGAGTTTCTGCCTCTACCACCAACTTGGGTAATGAATTCCAGACACCCACTACCCTCTGCGCAAAAAAGTTCTTCCTCATGTCACCCTAACATCTTCTGCCACTTATCTTGAACCTATGTCCTCTGGTTCTAGAACTCTCCATCAAGGGAAACAATTTTATCCTGTCCATTCTATCTATTCCCCTCATAATTTTGTACACCTCAATCAAGTCACCTCTCAGCCTTCTTTGTTCCAAGGAAAATAACCCCAATCTATCCAATCTCTCCTCGTAGCTACACTTTTCTAATCCTGGCAACATTCTTGTAAACCTCCGCTGCACTCTCTCCAGAGCTATTACGTCCTTCCTGTAATTTGGTGACCAGAACGGCACACAATACTCCAGTTGTGGCCTCACCAGTGTTTTATACAATTCCAACATTATATCCTTACTTTTATATTCTATACCTCTGCCAATGAAGGAGAGCATTCCATTTGCCTTCTTTACAACCTTGTCTACTTGAACTGCTGCCTTCAGGGACCTGGGTACTTGTAAGCCAAGATCTCTCACTTCATCTACCCCTCTTAGTATATTCCCATTTATTGTGTAACCCCTGTAACTGTTTGATCTCCCTAAATGTGTGACCTCACACTTCTCTATGTTAAAATCCATCTGACACTTTACTGCCCACTCCACCAATCCCCCTATATTGTTTTGGAGATTATGGCTATCCTCTACACTATCCACTACTCAGCCAATCTTTGAGTCCCCTTAAGATTTTTATGTTTCACTCAGATCACCTCTCATTTTTCTAAATTCCAGACACCCTTGTCTACTCATAGAGTAATCCCACGTTCGAGGAACCATTCCAGCAAACATTCATTGCACTACCTCTAGGGCATGCATGTCCCGCCTTCGATATGGAGACCAAAACTAACTTTCTGTGATTTGTGTACAAGGACTCCTAGGTCCTTTTAGATGCAAACATTTCCCAGTGTCTCACATTTTTAAAATATCTGTTTTTTATTATATTTTTTCGACTCAAGTGGATAACTTAACAACTTGTAACACTACATTCCATCTGTCATGTTCTTGCCCACTCTCACCCAACCTGTCTATATATCTCTCTGCAGTCTCTTTGCAGTTTCTTCACCTCCTACTTCCTTACTTAACTCTGTATTTTCCACTAACTGAGATATATTACACTCAGTTCTCTCATCTAAGTTATTGACATAGATTGCAATATGGATAATATAGATTTATGATAGCTGATGCCCAAGATGTTTCAGGGATAGACCGGGTAGATTCCAACAGGAGGAAATGCAGATGGATCAAAGCCAGGGCTCCTTGGATGTCAAGAGAAATAAAGAATATGATGAAAACAAAAAAGTGTGCGCGCATGTCAGGTGAATTCTTCAAGTGAAAACTGAGCTAAGAACAATATGTTGAGATGAGAAGTGAAGGGAAATAAGACTGGCAAATAGAGGATATAAGAATAGATAGGCTGCTAACAGAAATGTAACCTAAAAATCTTCTACTGACATGGGTGAAAAGAAACGTGGTAGGACTTATTAGGAACAAAGAAGGTGATATGCTTTGAGGCAAATTTTGAAATCTTACTCTGGATTCCCACATCCAAGTCATTTGTATTTATTTAAAAAGCAGTAGCCCTAGCACTGACATTTGGGGAACACCACTATGTACCATCCTCCTCTCTGAAAAGCAACCATTTACCATGACTCGCTGTTATCTGTCTTTAAGTCAATATTTCATCCAAACTGAGATTGGCTGTCCTACTCGATGAGCCTCAATCTTGTTAACCAGTCTTTTATGTTGTACGTTGTTAAATACTTTTTTAAAATCCATACAGACAACACCCACTGCACTGTCTTCATCAACCTTCTCTCTCTACTGGGTCCACACTTTCACTAATTTCTTCCTACTTACATACCTATATAAATACCTATAATCTGTTTTTAATTCTCTTGCTATTCTACCTTCATATTCTCTTTCCTCTTTCTTTATCAATGTTTTGTCCCCCTTTGCTGAATTCTAAAATCCTCCCAAACCTCAGGCTTACTGCTCTTTTTAGCATCATTATAAGCCTCTTCCTTTAATGTTATCTTTAAGTTCTCTTGCTTGGACCACATTTTCTGTGGGGTTTTTGTGTCTTTAAAGAATGTATATATTTGTTGCAAATTTTGTATAAAGTATTTAAATGCTAACCATTGCTTGTCCACCATCGTTTCTTTTAATGCAATTTTCCAATCTTCCTTATCCGATGCACTCTTCATTCTTATGTAAAAGCAAAAAACTGCGGATCCTGGAAATCTAAAACAAAAACAAAAATACCTGGAAAAACTCAACAGGTCTGACAGCATCTGCGGATAGGAACCCAGTTAATGTTTCGAGTACGTTTGACTTCAACAGAACTAAAGAAAAATAGAAAAGAGGTGAAATATAAGCTGGTTTAAAGGGGGTTGGGAGGTGGTGGGACAGGTAGAGCTGGATAGAGGGCCAATGATAGGTGGAGATTGCCAAAAGATGTCATAGACAAAAGGACAAAGAGGTGTTGAAGGTAGTGATATTATCTAAGGAATTTGCTAATGGTGACATTAAGGGTAGAAAGCAGGACGAGCAAGGTACAGATAGCCCTAGTGGGGGTAGGGTGGGGGGAAGGAATCGAAATAGGCTAAAAGGTAGAGATAAAACAATGGATGGAAATACATTTAAGAATAATGGAAATAGGTGGGGAAAGAAAAATATATATAAATTATTGGAAAAAGGGGGATCAGAAAGGTGGTGGGGATGGAGGAGAGAGTTCATGAACTAAAGTTGTTGACATCAATATTCAGTCTGGAAGGCGGAACACCTTCAGTCTGTCCACAAGCATGACCCAGACCTCCCTGTCGCTTGCCATTTCAACACACCACCCTGCTCTTATGCCCACATGTCCGTCCTTGGCCTGCTGTAATGTTCCAGTGAAGCTCAATGCAAACTGGAGGAACAGCACGTCATCTTCCGACTAGGCACTTTAGAGCCCGCCGAGCTGTCAATGGCTTATTGAGGCCATTGACAAAGTAATTAAAGTGCTTAATGGACCTTCCTGTCCAACCTTAAGGTTGGTGGGCAAGCCAGGAGCCCTGGCAGGCATTAGAAAAAGCATGAAACCTCAACCACAGGCGGGATGAAGTTTCATGTAGGTTTTTAAATTTTTAATAAAAGTATTAATCATGTCCCAACTCATGTGATAGTGTCACATGAGAGGACATGTCAGGGGAACTTCTTTTTTCTATTGTTAACATTTTTAAATTTGGCGCTGAACTCCCTGAGGCAACACTTAGCCTCAGGGTGTTGACTGTGCTCTTTTGCGCGCATGCGCGAGAAAACGCTTTCTCGGTTTAGGGAATCCCCCCCACCGCCGCTTGCACAGGGAGTGCACAGCACTTCCTTGCAGACGTCATGCTGGGCCCGCCCATGTAAAATGGTGACGCGCCCCCAATTGGGGGCGCCGATCGGAGGCACGACTCCACGTCCTCGCTCCTAAACTTCCAACCCAACGGGAGGGAAATTCTACCCTAAGATCCTAGTTTCGGACTTGACTAAATCACTTTCAAACGCAATATAAAATTTTATCATATTATGCCCACTCTTCCATACAGACTCCTTTTCTAAAAGGTTATAAATTAACCTCCTCTCAATTCACAATAGTAGATGCAAAATAGCATGGGCCCTATTTGATTTTTCAATGTGCTGGTCTAGGAAACAATTTTGTATAGATTTGATGAACTCACCCTTCACAATATTATTGCAAATTTGTTTTTCCTAGTCTGTATGAAGATTAAAGGTCCCAATGATTACCATCTTATCCTTATTACATGGGCCTCAATTCCTCTGCTCTACACTACAACTCCTCAAAGGGACCATACAAACAACTTCCACAACTGTGTTCAGCCCCTTGCTGTTTTATTAGCTCCATCCAAACTGATTCTACACCTTGGTTTTCTGAGCTAGTGTGCTTTCCCTATACTGTTTTTATCCCATCCTTTATTATTGGGCTACTCTTCTTCCTTTTTCATTTTGTCTGTCTTTTCTAAAACTTAAGGTTCCTGGAATATATAGTTCCCAACCTCAGTCATATTGCAACCATATCTCTGTAATGGCTATAAGATCATTAATAGATAATTAAAACTGTTAATATCTATCTGTGTTGTTAATTCATCAAATTCACTATGAATGCTTCATGTATTCAGACATCATTCCTGTAGCTTTGACTTTTTTCTAACTTTCCCTGGCCTTACCTTAGTCACGAATGCCCTATTAACTTTGTTATTCTCTCTGTCCATTTCTGACCCACTTTGCTTCCTTTTATATAAAATACTGCTCTGTTCTAGAGCCTTGACATTTCCCTTGCTGCTTTTTAATTTATCCTTTCCTGAACCCTCTCACTTCCCCTTTATTTGTTTAAAGCCCTGTTGCCCTAGTTATTCAATTCACCGGGACACTGGTCCCACTCCAGGTTAAGTAGAGCCCGTCCCAACAAAAAGCTCCCTCTTTCCCCGGCACTGGGGCCATGGGCCATGAAGCAAAACCCCTGTCTCCTACACCACTATTTCAGCCACATGGTCAACTGGCCAAACTGTTTATGCCTATGCCAGTTGGTGTGTGGCTCAGGTAACAATCCAGAGATTATTGCTTTTGAGGTCCTTCTTTTAAATTTGAACCTTAACTCCTAACGTGACAACTGGATCCTTCTCCTCCAGGTTCTTCTCCAGCCACAAAGATTTGTCTTTAAATCTGGTACTGGGCTAGAAACACAACTTTCAGACCTCCCAGTTGTGGCTGCATAGGACAAGATTTGTTCCCCTGCCTATATTGTCCCTTATCACTATTACATCCTTTTACAATCCCCCCACTTGAATAGTTTCCTGCACCATTGTTACATGACCAGTTTGTCCCATCCACCCTGCACTCCCTGTTCCCATCCACATGTACCTCATGTCCATTGGTCACATCAAAGGCCAAGGCTCCTCCATTACTACATGCTGGATCCCCACACCTGCCTGACTCACAGTCACACCTTGACCATTGACCAACTTTAAAATTCTACTTGACCTACAGATGCAACTACCACATGGAATAGAGTATCCTGATGTTCTGCATTTTTAAAAATTCATTATGGGATGTGGGTATTGCTGGCTCAGCCAATATTTGTTGCCCATCCCTAATTACCCTTGAGAAGGTGTTGGTGAGCTGCCTTCTTGAATCACTGCAGTCCATGTGATGTCGGTACACCCACAGTGCTGTTAAGGAGTGAGTTCCAGGATTTTGACCCAGCGACAGTGAAGGAACAGCATGTGTTTGGAAAGCACTGTCTAAGGAGGCTTTGTGAGTTCCTGCAGCGTATCTTTTAGATGGTAGCCATTGCTGCCACTGTGCATCGGTGGTGGAGGGAGTGAATGTGGATGGGGTGCCAATCAAGCAGGCTGCTTTATCCTGGATGGTGTTGAGCTTCTTGAGTGTTGTTGGAGCTGCACTCATCCAGGCAAGTGGGGAATATTCCATCACATGCCTGACTTGTACCTTGTAGATGGTGGACAGGCTTTGGGTAGTCAGGGGGTGAGTTACTCGCTGCAGGATTCCTAGCCTCTGACCTGTTCTTGTAGCCACAGTATTTATATGGCTGGTCCGGTTCTGCTTCTGGTCAGTGGTAACCCCCAGGATGTTGATCGTGGGGAATTCAGCAATGGTAATGCCATTGAATGTCAAGAGGCAATGACTTGATTATCTTTTGTTGGAGATGGTCATTGCCTGGCACTTGAATGTCATGAATGCTACTTGCCATTTGTCAGCCCAAGCCTGGATATTGTCCAGGTCTGGCTGCATTTGAACATTTCTTCACCTCCAACTCCAGCTCAACAACCCTGAGCCAAAGCTCCTCGAGCTGTAGACACTTACTGCATACAGTTGACTGGGATTGCAATGCTCTCCATAAACTCCCATAAGCTGCAGGTGTAGCACGCCACCTGTCTAACCTTCTTTCTTTATTTATTTGATCCATTAATTGCATGATTTTTTGAAAACAAAGTAGCTTAATTTAGTTTTATGAATTAATTGGTTGGTCTAGTTTGTTAATAATTTACTAAAGTAATAGTAAGTTTGAGAACAAACTATAAACCGTTAATACTCACCAAAAAGCTGAATTGCTCTCTTGTAATGTCACTCACCGATTTTTTTTGTCGACTTTGAAGCCCTGGCTCCTGACCCTCTGCTCCTCTCGCTCTCCATCAAACCCACTGTCAGGTCTTGCTGTATCCCTGGTCAGTCCTCAGACTGATTTGCAGATCTACTCTCGGCCCTTGTTTTATTTTCTCACTCTCCAAGGTTGGATCTATTAAGGATTGTTGTCCATAGTTTCAGTGACAACTTGCAGTTACATAGCACCTTTAACTTAGTAAAATGTCCTAAGGTGTTTCACAGGAGCGTTATCAAATAAAATTTGACATTAAGCCTCATAAGGGAATATTGGGACAGATAACCAAAAGCTTTCTCAAAGACATAGGCCAGAATTTTCCCCTCGGTGAATTGGGGACGGGGCCCGCTCGCCGAGGAGAAATGACACAGGATGATGTCGGGAGGAATCCCCGATGTCATCCCGGTCCATTTAAATTTTTAGGAAGGCGGGTGGATAGCGAAATCAGCTGTCCAGCCGCCGACCTGTCAATGGCCAATTGAGGCCATTGACAGGTAATTTAGAGTAATTAAAGACCTGCCTGTCCAACCTTGAGGCTGGTGGGCAGGCCAGGAGCCCCAGTGGGCTCCGGATTATTGATGAAACTTCATCCACTGGTGGGATGAAGTTTCATGTCTGTATTGTAAAAAATTAATAAAGTTTATGTGGTCTTTATTAACATGTCCCATCTCGTGTGACATTGTCACATGAGGGGGACATGTTAATAATTTTTTAATGTTTCTATTTTTAATGTTTTTGACACTGTCAGTATTCTCCCGGAGACAAGACTGTGCCTCAGGGAGAAGTGCGCTCTTTCGCGCGCATGCACAGTGCTTCCTGTCGGGGATGCCGCTGGGCAGGCCTTAATTGGCCCACCCACTTAAAATGGCAGCGGGCCCCGTTGGGGGTTGGCTGCCCGCCCGCCATCCAAGGGCAAGATTCTGCCCATAAATTTTAAGGAATGTCTTAAAGAAGGAGAGAGAGGTAGAGAGATGGAGACGTTTAGGGAGGGAACCCAAGACCTTTTATGTAGCACAAAACTCCTAGCAGCCTCAATTTGTTCAGCACCATGACCACAATTACTAATAAACCTGTTCCTTTAGCAGTCCGAACCTTGTGTTCCCTATGGCCAGGACTTCCCAGTCGACAAGAGGGGGTGGGGCCCACTCACCAACACATAAAATGATGTGGGATGAAGTCGAGCGGAACTCCTGATGTCACCCCGCTTCATTTCAATTTTCAGGTGAGCGGGGGCTCAGCAGAATCTGCTGTGCATCCGCCGACCTGTCAATGGCCAATTGAGGCCATTGACAAAGTAATTAAAGTGCTTAATTGACCTACCCGTTCAACCTTAAGGGTGGCGGGCAGGCCAGGAGCCCTGGCGGGCATTGGAAAAAGCATGAAACCTCATTCACGGGCGGGATGAGGCTTCATGTAGGTTTTTAAATTTTTAATACAAGTATTAATGAAAGTGATGGTCATGTTTCAACTCGTGTGATAGTGTCACATGAGAGGACATGTCAAGGGAATTTCTTTTTTCTACTGTTAACATTTTTAAATTTGGCGCCGATCTCCCTGAGGCAACACTTAGCCTCAGGGAAATGAAAGTGCTCTTTTGCACGAAAAAGTGCTTTCTTGGTTTAGGGGCTTCCACCCCACCCGCACAGGGAGCGCATAGCGCTTCCTTGCGGACGTAACGCTGGACGGGCCTTAATTGGCCCGCCCACGTAAAATGGCAGTACACCCCCGTTTAGGGGCGCCGATTGGAGGCAAGCTTCCACACGCCTGCTCCTGAACATCTCCCCTATTCTGCCCTATGTCTATCAGAAAGCTTTTTAAAGAAAAATTATATGTGCAATAAATTGTTGTAAATTGGGTAGTTTCAAATGGATCAGTGCTGGCCTACAACAGAAGTATTTACATTCATTACCACATATTATTTGGCATGCCATATTTCCTCCCCTCCCTTGGTTTTTGTTTACATAGGAAAACATTCCACGATCTTCAAACTATGGTACTTTTAACTGAGTTGCATTTTTCCTCTTGCTCTTTGAATCTGACCTACCCCAAATAGCAGTGTGAGACTCCAACTATTAAGTGGCTTGCTTGAACTTATTAAATCTATTTTACATCAGTCTATATATCTATAGTTCTTGCCAGCCAATAGTCTACAGTGGCACTGTTTTGAAAAGGTATTAGTGCTCAAATTGTAGTAGCTGTAACACAAACTTTAATAAAGGGTTTAACAAACTGCAGCATTTGTTAGTCTTGTAAATAACGTTGGTCGCACAATCAGCATTCCTGCAATGTTTGTTGTAACTGCATTTCCTTCCTTGTGTAACTCTGCCTTCTGTCCATTCATTACTTCTAGAGGTAGGTGAGCCAGATATTTTGAAGGTCAAGCTGAGCCCAAGCTGTGCCAAGGGTCTGGCTTATCTCCCAGAGGGATCTTTTGAGCCAAGTGCTTAAAAAAACAAGGAAAAAATGTATTTTTAGGGATGTAATATCGTCGTAAAAACAGGGTGTGCTTTTGAAATGAACCACAAAAGTATCTGACTAAAGCAAAATGTATCTACTCCAAATTACACGCAGATATCCTTTTCAAATACTTTTACTACTAGTAATATAATGAAAGAATGTTTTGCCATGATATTTTAATCATTATCGGTATTCAACTATACTAGAATACCTTCCACTTTCTACTTTTTAAAAAAAAACTTCACATTTTAAAGGCATAGTGTTCAATTTGTACATGGAACCATTTGCAACAGTGTGTTGGTGCCAAAACAACACAAGCACCTCCATATGAAATTTTTAAAAAAATGAAGATTGAACAGGTAAACAAAAACAATAAATAGGTCAGTATAGAAGTAGATAGAATCACAAAGTTACTTGGCAGGCAACAGAGAAGACTTTGAATGAATTTTGGAGCCTTTTGCAGGAACCAAGCCTGCCCCCTAAACTCTCTCAGTGAGATAACAATGTTCCTTGAACAAAGTGCAATGATGCAAATGATGGGATTGCTGTAAAGACTGTTAACTGCTTACTTAGCAGCCATTAAGTGCCCAATCTTATTACAGTTACAGTGCTTAGTGTTTTTTGTGCTAAATGAGCATTGTGCCAGAACCCATGAGACTCGGTCTGGCAACAAGATTTGTGGAGGTTTGGCACTCCCAGTGCCATTGCCAGGTGGATTGGCACTCCAAACCATTGCTAAAATGCTGGCCTTTATTTCCTAATGATCTTGAAATGAGCTATTCTGTATCATGGTAGCCACTTGCTACACCGCAAATGTGTTTAATTTCCAATCAGAAGAATATAATTTTTCTTTTTGAAAAGTAATAACTGTCCCAAAGAGCTCTATCAGTACAACCAAGGAAATGTATCAACAACCTGACTGCCCTGTGTTCCTGGCTTACACTGAAGCCAATTCTAATTTTCCAGTATTTGTGAGCAAAATAATGTTAAGAATAAAGTAAGAAATAATCAGAAAATATTAGAACTTTCAGTTGCCAGTATGTCCATGAGGCTTTGCAGCAAGAAATATTATTATGAGTTTGTTAACAGCTGATAATTTTAACCTCAGTTATGAAATATTCAGGGCTGATTAAATGTGTTTGTTTCCTTTCTTTGCATGCTTTGACATCATTGGTATTTGATTCTGAGCTGCTCTTTGTAGAGGAGATAGTGGTGTGGATTTTCCTCCATAAACTACCCATCTTCAGATGAATCCAAGTGGAGAGTAAAGGTGAATGGGACAGCAAGGCTTCTTGCTGAATGCATGCCCCAAAAATGTCTACCGGGATTTTCTTCTACACATTTGAATACAACTTCAGCCACCAACCCATTTCCCACTCCAATCTTAGGTCTCCAGTGGATTTCTTTTGGTTTCTACCTTTGCCAATGAGAAGGATGGTCTTCGAGCTACCATGGTAGTGGGAGACAGGCAGAATAAGCACTAAGAGAAATATTGGACATCCCTTTGACATTCAGCTTCTTCCCATCCCTCTAGCCTCCCAGTCTGAACTTGAGACTGGGCTCATGAAGATCCAGTGACAAATCTTTACCATGAATATTTGGAGATTCTTTTAAAAAAATAGAAGGGTTGATTTGAATATTTAATGGTGGAAAAAAATGGGAGTAATGAATTAGCACCCATTATAATTCCACTCAATGTTCTATCAAAAACCAAAGGTTAATATTAGCCCCTAGAAAATTTGAATTCAAAATGGACAAATTACGTGCAAGCATCCTGGTTGAATTAATTCCCACTGTCTAGCCCTACTAAGATTATATTTAATTTTGGCTCCCTGTGTACAATACTGAGAGAGACTAACCTAGTAGGGGGAATCATCCTTCATGATCCTGCCCAAAATCAAATCTAAATTATAACACAATTGTCAATGATTCATTAGTGTTGATTACGGTGACTCAACTGAATTGCCTTTACAACTTTTCTCCCTCCTTTTGTCAGGTAGTTTTGTCTATTAATTGTTTCTTGCTCAAACTGTTAAATAACCTACTATTAACTGCTGAATTTACCCAAAGTTTAGCTTTATGTTGTGCTTTCACATTCAGTAAAACGTTAGTAACCCATGGCTTCTTGTTTGACTTCTTCCTTGATAATTCAGCAAGAAAGGGTTAATTCAATCACTCAGTAGCATAAGGGTAATAGAGGGTTGGTAAGTTGAGCTCAATTCATTTGGATCTGGATGATGCAAGCCAGTTTGGTAAACTCACTCCTGGACCTAAACTGGATAGTGAACCCCAGATTTCAATTCCTATTAAAGAGTTAACTGGGGGATTAAGGATTCATCGGGGGAGAAGGGGAGTTGGTTGGGGGAGAGGCAGGTAGATTGGTTGGGAAGTGGGAGTCAAATTTTGGGGGGAGGGATGTCAATTGTGTGGGGAAGGGTATCAATTGGATGGGGGCTACTGATCCTAATATTCAGGAAGGGTGGGAAAGCTGGAGGTTTTAGTGGAGGGAGCTCTGAACCTAGGGGTTGGTCAGAGGGCTTATATGAGGATGGTTGCGGATCTGAGGTGTGGGGTCAGAAGCGTCAAATGCGGTGGGCTTGGAGGCCCTGAGGGTGGGAGAATTCTGAGGGCAGGAAGGGAGGTTGGGAGCCTGATGAACAGGAGCCGAGATGTAGTCGAGTGGATTAAAGGGGGTTAGTGGGAACATAGGGGAAGGTGTGTCCAATTGTGAGTGTTACTCATGTTGGCATACTGGATCCAGGAGGTGCCTCTAAAGGCACTTTCGTCTGGATCAGCATCTGGATGTGACCGCGTGTTCTCCGAAGCTTTGGAAACCCGTTCGACAACCGTTAAAGTTGAAAAGCTGGATAATAATAACATTTGCACCCTCATTATCATATTTAAAGTAGTTGGTGTAGTTTGGTTGTCCATCCACTCTCTGGCCTCAATTGAAGCTGGAAGTGGGTGGATTAAAGGCAGATTTGGGTCAGGATTCTTAGTTTTAAGACTTCATGCCCCCACGTGACCTAAACCCTTCTGTTTTTTTAGGTTAAATTCCCCTCATTGACTCTTGTAATTTTGTCATAAATTGTTTTGCTGACATGTTCCAAACCAACCACTTATCATTGTGGCTCCTAAAGCGATCTCAATGCAACCCTACTTCTTTGCCAACCATGCTTGAAAATGATCTAAATTTGAAATTGCTGCATGATTAGTTGTGTGGCTAGATGACTGGATTTATGTGACTGTAGAAAGCAATCCACAGCTGCTTTAGGGAATTGTGCGATGCTGACTTTCAGCTGGGGTGAGTAGGAGGTGGTTAAGGGGCAAGCCTTTTGAAATCTCTCTTTTGATCATTCTGTCCTTTTGTGTGTTACTAGCAGTGCTGCCTACTAAAGTGGAACTACCTCATGGCACACTGCACTCATAATTTCCCCTGCAGAAAATCTAAGTAAACAGCTAAGCTTTGATAGCAGCATGCTTTTTAAACAGTCAAGTAATGTATTTGTTCACTATGCATAAAAACACAGTTAGAAATGGATGAGCTGAGAGAGATACAGGCCTTCCTGGTGTCTGGAGATTTAGTGCCCTCAGTGATACCCCTTGATTTGATTCTGATCAGCTTTCAGCAGTCTAAGCACACATTATTTAATTTTAAAAATGCTCCTCCACCACATGGCTGAAGGCACCTTCTTAACAGAGTACAAACCCAATATTGAGTGAGGTGAGGGCTTCAATAAATAGTTACAGTTTTTTTTCCCATCTGTGGTACAAATCGCCTATGAGCCAGATGTCAGTCTTTTCACCATTAATGTTATTTTATAATGTTATGGTGGTAGGTCAATGCTGGCAGAAAACTTGATGAGCAAATTAAATCTACACTGAAAATAATGTACAAGGAGATATCAATAATGTTTCCTGGAAGAGTTATCCACCTTTACAAAACATAAGTTAGTCAACATCAACAAAATTTAATTTGCGTTTTCTCACTGACCAAGATGCTGATGATCATCAAACATACTAATATTGACATCTTGATTTAACATTAAAAAGTTTCCATGTTATTTGGCTCCTGAGTTTAAATTCAGGCCCAAATAATGGGATGAAGTGAGTTTGACCATTCTCAGCGCAGTTCCAAGGGAGCAAGGGACCTCAGAACAAAGTATTCCTCTGTCAGCATTGCCACACACCTCATGTGCACATTTGCTTGCTCCCAATGGTAGTCGATGGGTTATTTAAAAAATCTAACTTGGGTCTCAAGAGATAGAATGAGCTGAACAATCGTTAGGTCAGTTTTGTGTGAGAGTTAGTCTATGATATTGTTATACTCCATCTAATCACACATTTGCTTGGTGTGTTACAGATCACTTAGGGAGACCGAGTTTCTGTGGCAGCAAGCACTTTTATATGCATTATGTAGTCTGGAGTATGGATAGTGATGGTAGAAGCTCTAGCTTTCTTTCCATCACATGGCTGAACCCCTCTCACCACTTACCATTGGCATGTGATGGAAGGATTTGCAGGTTGATAATCAACCTGTATACCATGTTATGAACATAGCTTCCTTGGCCAACAAGTCCTCATGAGGGGCTCAAAGCTAGACCTGCTGGCTCAGAGGCACGGACACTACCCACCGTGCCAAAGACCTCTAGTCACATGTCTACAGAATATCATTTAAATGTAACACACAGTCCAGGTCTGCGTATAGTTCAGTAGAGTTGGGCAGAAGAAATATAATGATGAATGTACTTTCTGAAGGGATGTAATTAAAATTTTTGCATTTTTTAATAATCTGTAACAATGTAACTTGGCAGTCAGTGGAATTGGAAGCATGGACATTTGGTTGGAATACAAATCAATCTAAAGGTAAGTTCTTCAGTGCCAAGTTAAGTAGTTGTACAGTATAATTTTGGATTGAATGAAGGAACCCTTGGCTTAATGGCAATGGATAAAAAAAAAACATGCAAAGTTGGCTCAATTTTGCAAGAAGTCGCTCAATGCATATGAAGCCCTACTGGTTTCATGGAGCCTTGAAACATTCCACCCCGTCTGTGACGCCACCAATGAAAGAAGTGTAAAGCTTTAGGACATCAGCAAGGTTTGATCCAATACTAATTTGTCAAACTGCCAGCAATAAAACTATAAAAAAAGAGAGCTTGCAGAGAATTGCATAGAATGTACAGCACAGAGACAGGCCATTTAGCCCAACTGAGGTTTATGATCCACGTGAGCCTCCTTCCATCCTACTTCTTCTCACTCTATCAACATAAATTGAGGCATAGCAGGTAACTTCAATCCCACTGAATATACATCCTTTGTCACGGGCAAACAAATAGTATAACAATGGTAAGAGGAGAGGTGGGGATGATTGGGGATCAAGAAGAAGACCTAGACATGGATGCAGAGGACATGGCTGAGGTATTAAATGAATGCTTTGCACCTGTCTTTACCAAGTTATTTACCAAGGAAAAAATACTTCTAAAGTCATAGTGAAAAAGGAGGTAGTTGGGATACTGGATGGATCAAAAGTTGATAAAGAGTAAGTGTTAGAAAAGCTCGCTGTATTTAAAGTTGAGAAGTCTTTCTCAGGGCCAGATTGGAGGCATCCCAGGATGTTGTGGGAAGTAAGGCTGAAAATTATGGAGGCCCTGAATATAATCTTCAATTCCAGGGGTGGAGAACTGGAAAATTGCAAATGCTGCACCCTTGATAAATCCAGCAACCAAAATTTAATCTCGGTGGTGAGAAAGCTTTTAGAAAGGAAACTCCAGGACAAAAGTAACAGTAATTTAAATAAGGTTTTATGAGGGTAATACAGTTGTTGTGGTGTATGACTTCCAAAAGGGGTTTGATAATGTCATGTTCTTACAATGATATAAGTCCTGGAGCTTAAGTGTTGAATAAGACACAAAGCACCAATCACTCATAACGGATTGGGTAGACACATTGTGGGTTCCTTTATTGAGACTAGGAGCATGAGAACATTTACATATAGGTATAAAGGTTGAAGGCATCAGATCCATGTGTGTGTGCGCTCTGCTCAAAGGAAAAGTGAGACTGCATCGCATGATACATTTCCCTTTTAGCGATGTCATGCCCATATCCCTTTGTGAGAAATGGATGCTATTTTAAAAAATTGTGGGGGGAATATTGTGTTATTCTGTGAAGAAGGCTGAGTGGCTGTGTGTGTGTGTGTGTGTGTGTGTGTGTGTGTGTTTGTGTTTGTGTGTGTGTGTATGATTTAATTAAGCTGGACAGAGATTAATAAGAGACAGGTTGCCTGGGGGGCTTTAAAACATGAAAAGGTTAGAGGTGTTAGGTTTGAGATACAAGTGAATAGGTTAGATCTAGCATTTGCATTTTTAGAAAAGTTGGGTAAGGGAAATCAGAGGTTACAAGAAACATGTTTGCACCTTGCAGGTGTTTCATAGGTAAAAAAAGAAGTGGCAATTTTATATTTTATTGACCCGAAAGCAAAGACAAAATGCAGGCAAGAAAAATTTTATATTTGGAAGGATTTGAATTTCAAATAAATATGAGAATAATGAACCTGAGGTGAAAGGGGAAAAATATATTTGAATGTGACTGTAGTTCTGAGCTATAGTTGTTGAGCTGGAGCTGAGCTGGGAGCTGCTGGAGCTGGTGGCTCTGGGCTGGGAGAAAATGCAGGTTTGAATGAGGTTTGGCTGCAAAAAATAGGTTTATTCTGAAGTTTGGATTTCCACAGCAGTGTGGAAGAGAGTTATACGTCATGTGGAATGCCTTTATTAAAGCTACAGCCACTTGCCTTGGGTAAAATGACTGGATTTTTATAGCTAAACATCTATAAGGGAATATTGCCTGTAGGTGTTTATTTGTGTGTCTGACCAAGTAGAGAGTCTCTTTCGGGGAATGTTTTGTAAGACTAATTTTAACTGTGTAACTGTAATCTTGTGTGCTCAAATTTTCTTTTATTCTTGTTAATAAAACTTTTACTTTTAATTTTTGAAATCCCAGAAGTGTTACTAGACTTTTTGCTCTGAGATCAGTATGTTTTCTTCTCATTTTCTGAATACAAAAAAAGAAATGGTCCGTAAGCTAAGTTTCCCTCTGGGATTCGGTTTGCACTGCAATTAACATCGGCTGTGATCATAACACTCTTGAAGGCATTCTTTTTTTAAATTCATTCATGGGATATGGACATTGCTGACCAGCCCAGCATTTATTGCCCACCTCTAATTGCCCTTGAGAAGGTGGTGGTGAGCTGCTGTCTTGAAGCACTACAGGCTATGTGATGAAGGTGTATCCACAGTGCTGTTAGGGAGAGTGTTCCTGGAATTTAACCCAGCAACAGTGAAGGAATGGCGATATATTTCAAAGTCAGGATGGTGAGTGCCTTAGAGGGGAACTTTCAGGTGGTGCTATTCCCATGTATATGCTGCCCTTGTCTTTCTAGATGATAGTGGTCATGGGTTTGGAAGGTGCTAAGGAGGTCTAAGGAGGCTTTTTGAGTTCCTGCAGTGCATCATTTAGATGGTACACACTGCGCATCGGTGATAGAGGGAGTGAATGTTTGTGGATGGGGTGCCAATGAAGTGGGCTGCTTTGTTCTGGGTGGTGTCAAGCTTCTTTACTCATCCAAGCAAGTGGGGAGTATTCCATTACACTCCTGACTTGTGCCTTGTAAATGGCGGACAGGCTTTTGGGAGTCAGGAGGTGAGTTACTCACCACAGGATTCCTAGCCTCTGACTTGATCTTGTAGCCATAGTATTTATAAGGCTAGCCCAGTTCAGTTTCTGGGGAATGGTACTCCCCAGGATGTTGATAATGGGGGATTCAGTGATGGTAATGCCATTGAATGTTAAGGGGTGATGGTTGGAGATGGTCATTGCCTGGCACTTGTGTAGCACAAATGATACTTACCACTTGTCAGCCCAAGTTGGATATTGTCCAGATTTTGCTGCATTTGGATATGATTTGCTTCATTATCTGAGGAATTGCGAATGGTGCTGAACATTGTGCAATCATCGGCAAACATCCCCATTTCTGATCTTATGATGGAAGGAGGATCATTGAGGAAGCAGCTGAAGATGGTTGGGCTGAGGACACTACTCTGAGGAACTTCTCCAGTGATGTCTTGGAACTGAGATGATTGACCTCCAACAACCACAACCATCTTCATTTGTGATAGGTATGACTTTAGCAGCACAGAGTTTGCCCCCTGATTCCCATTGACTCCAGTCTTGCTAGGGCTCCTTGATGCTACACTTGGTCAAATGCTGTCTTGATGTCAAGGGCATTCACTCTCACCTCACTTCTGGAGTTCAGCTCTTTTGTCTATAATTGAACCAAGGCTGTAATGAAGTCAGGAGCTGAGTGGCCCTGGTGGAATCCAGACTGAGCCTTAGTGAGCAGGTTATTGCTAAGCAAGTGCCGCTTGATAGCGCTTTTGATGACCCCTTCAAACACTTTACTGCTGGTTGAAAGCAGACTGCTGGGGAGGTAATTGGTCAGATTGGATTTGTCCTGCTTTTTGTGTACTGGACATGTCTGTGCAATTTTTTTCATTGCCAGGTAGATGCCAGTGTTGAAGCTGTATTGGAACAGTTTGGCTAGGGACGTGGCAAGTTCTGGAGCACAAGTCTTCATTACTATTGCCGGAACATTATCATGGCCCATAAGCTTTTGCAGTATCCAATGCCTTCAGCCATTCCTTGATATCACGTGGAGTGAATCAAATTGGCTGAAGGCTGGCATCTGTGATGCTGGAATATTGCAATATATAAAATGTCACACAATAGACTTGACATCAAAGTTGAAGCCCATAGAATTAAAGGGAAAATGGCAAAATGAATACAAAGTTGGCTAAGTATCAGGAAACAGAAAGTATTGGTAAATGGTTGGGTTTTTTTTCCGACTGGAGGAAGGTATACAAAGCTGTTGCCCAGGGATCAGGTATTTGGTTTGCTGCATTTCTTGACACATTAATGACCTAGAATTGGATGTGTAGGGCACAACATCAAAATTTGCAGGTGACACAAAATTTGGAAGCATTTTGAACTGTGAGGAGGACAGTGTTGGGCTCCAAGAGGACATTAACAGGCTGGTGGAATGGGTGAGCGCATGGCAGATGAAATTTAATGCAGAAAAGTTTGAAATGTTACATTTTACTAAGAAGGAGGTAAGGCAACATAAAATAAAGGGCATAATTCTAAAGTGGGTGCAGGAACAGAGCGACCTGGAAAAATGTGCACATAAATTGTTGAACACTAAGACAGGTTGAGAAAGTGATTAAGAAGATTAAAAAAGATTCCTGGGCTTTATTAATAGGGCCATAGAGTACTGATGCAAGGGTCCTCTGATGAACATTTATAAACTATTGTTTTGGCTCAACTGCAGTCTTGTGTCGAATTCTGGGCACCTTACTTTAGGAAAAATACGAAAGCTTCAGCGAGGGTGAGAAAAGATTTATAAAACTTGTTCCAGGAATGAGGGACTTCTGTTACATGGATAGATTGGAGAAGCTGGGGTCACTGTCTATAAAAAAGAGAAGATTGAAAGGAGATTAGATAGAGATGTTCAAAATCATGACGGATCCGGGCAAAGTAATTAGAGAGGAACTGGGCTGGATTTTTGCTCCTGAGGTGGGTAGCTTAAGTTGGGAAATCTGGGGTGGTGGGATGGTGTCTGGGGGGGGGGGTGAGCACAGGGAGGGGGTTGCGTGGGGAGGTGGGCTGAGGATTAGGGATGGAGTTGGGCCCCCGACCCTGGACTCAGATTGGAGGTGGCCACAAGTTTTGCCGAGTGGCGAGGCAGGCTGTTTAAAAGGCCCACCTCAGCTCTCTGGAACTGCATCCAAGTTGTTTTGTTAAATATTAGGACTTCTAGCCCTCACCCCTCACAGCCCCTCACCAACCCACACCCACTCTCATTCCCTATTCCCCATTCTGCATCCATGCCAACTCATGCCAAACCATGCATTCCCCCCATCCCCTTTAGCCCTTCATTCCCTCTGTGCCAGCCATGACCCCCACTCACCACAATGGCACCTCATATCCACCATGCCAACTCATACCCCTCACCCACCTCTAATGGCCCCTCATACCTCCCATTTTAACTCATAGCACTTCCATGTCTGTTTGCCCAGTGTAAAGTTTATACAGAACCAAAGAACCCTCTATTTCAATAGCGCACCACCACTTTCTCAAGGGAAATTAGGGATGTGCAATAAATGCTGACCTAGACAGTGAAGCCCACATTGCTTGAATGAATAAAAAAATGTGGAAATACTTAAAAAAACAGCCAAACATAATTTTCTGAAAAAAATTGCTGCAGCAACAACCCTATAAAATTGTCAATCAACCAGACTTTTGGGGCAGGATTTTCCCTTCATCAGGCAGCTCGGCGGGTGAGCCTGGGAACGGTTGCAAAACGGACCGACACCCACAATCGGGCCCAACCGCGATTTAGTTTTTTTTTATTCAGCTAGGGGATGTGGGCTTCACTGGCTAGGCCAGCATTTATTGCTCATCCCTAGTTGCCCTTGAGAAGGTGGTGGTGAGCTGCCTTCTTGAACCACTGCAGTCCATGTGGTGTAGGTACACCCACTATGCTGTTAGAGAGGGACTTCCAGGATTTTGACCCAGCGACAGTGAAGGAATGGCAATATATTTCCAAGTCAGGATGGTGAGTGACTTGGAGGGGAACTTCCAGGTGGTGGTGTTCCCATCTAGCTGCTGCCCTTGTCCTTCTTGATGGTGATGGTCATGGGTTTGGAAGGTGCTGTAGAAGGAGCCTTGGTGAATTCCTGCAGTGCATCTTGTAGATGGTACACACTGCTGCTACTGTGCTTCAGTGATGGAGGGAGTGAATGTTTGTGGATGTGGTGCCAATCAAGCGGGCTGCTTTGACTTGGATGGTGTCAAGCTTCTTGAGTGTTGTGGGAGCTGCACCCATCCAGGCAAGTGGGGAGTATTCCATCACACTCCTGACTTGTGCCTTGTAGATAATGGACAAGTTTTGGGCAGTCATGAGGTTAGTTACTCATCGACAGACTCCTAACCTTTGACCTGCACTTGTAGCCATAGTATTTAAGTGGCTACTCCAGTTCAGTTTCTGGTCAATGGTAACTCCCAGGATGTTGATAGTGGGGAATTAAGTGATGGTAATGCCATTGAACATCAAGAGATGATGGTTGGATTCTCTTTTGTTGGTCATTGCCTGACACTTGTGTGGTGTGAATGTTACTTGTCATTTGTCAGCCCAAGCCTGGATTTTGTCCAGCCCTTAATGCATTTGGACATGAACTGCTTCAATTAAGGCCCGCCCAGCGTGAAATTAAGGCCCGCCCAGCGTGAAACATGCCCCTTCACTGGTTGGCAAGCAGCGTGTAGGGGCAGGAGCCTGTTGGCTGCCGGGTCGAAAGGTGACCCGTGGCCGGTTCAAAAGCGGCCCAGGCAGCCCCTGGGAGGTTGCCACGGAGGGTGTTTCCTGAGCCGGCACTATGGACCCAAGTGCACACGGCAGGTGGGAGGGTAGGTCGGGTCAGCACTGCACACCCACTTCTGTGATGACTGCCTCACCGTCCTCCTGGAGGAGGTGGCTGCCAGGAGAGATACCCTTGTCCCAAGGGATTGGAGAAGGAGGCCACCACACCTCACCAAGAGGGCATGGGAGGAGGCGGCAGTTCTGGTCAGCAGTTGTGATGTTGTGCAGTGCCTGAAGTGCTTCAATGAGCTGCTACACTTAAGGGTAAGTACCATGTTGGCATGGGCCAGTGTGCAGATGTGTAAGGTCTGGCCATCCTCCCATGGACCTCAGGGGTGCTAGAGTCTGATTGCCAACTGTCAATCACACCAGAGCTGGCCAAGGGAGTGAGCCCTGGCTGCTTGGACTGAGTGCCTTGCGGCTCGAGGGCCACAACTCGGAATTGCCCGGTCATGTGCTCCTCAGCTGGGTTTGGACAGTCTGCAATGGCGGTGCAGGTACAGAGTGGACTAATCAATGCTCCTCTGTTATTTCAGGAGAAGACGGGCCACAACTAAATAGAAAGGTCCAGGACTGGTAGAAGCCCTGCTAGCCTCCTATTTCTCTCGAGGCAGGAGCAAGATGCCCTTGAACTCGAGAGCCAGCACGCCCCACGTGCAATTGGGTGTGGAGAGGAGGGGGTGCCACATGAAGGTAAGTGCAGTGCACAGAGGTGAAAATTTTGGCTTGTGCAACCATTCTAGTGTAGTCTCTTCATTGATGTGAGCCTCAAACCTAGAGTCCCCATTGATCATTGGAAGACAAGGGCACCATGATGCAGATCTCCATGGTCTCACCAGGGTGCCTGGCATGCACAGTGACAGTGTGACTAATGACATCTCATTGTTCCCCCTTTTAGGTTCACCAGCAGAGGTTCGATCTCCGGACCCCGAAGGGCCACCCCTGACACTGAAGAACCACTGGCATCATTTGCACCTGCGTCTCAACCGCTCTCTGAAGCAAGCAACAGTGCAGATACCAGCACCTTGGTGGGCATTAGATCGGCGGCTAGTATATCATTGCATATTGGGGAGGGCACTTCACAATTGCTTCTGGTGCAGGCGGAGGCAGAGAGTGCCCAGGGCACCGGCAGTCAGAGGACTGCTGGGGACCAGGACAATGCTCAGTTGAAGGCTGATGATGAGCCTCTGGAGCCATCCATTAGTTGGCAGAAGCTTAATGTCCAGCGAGATGTGTGGGAGGATCTGGTGGAGATCCATGAGGGTTTGATTGCCATGGTCTCTTTGATGGAGAGTCCATGCAGACCATGAACACTGCGTTGGCTGTCACTATTGAGAGAGTGGTGACTTTCATGGAGATGCAGCTTCAGGGACAGAATCAGGGATTCCGGGGGTTGTGCTTGGACCTGCAAGTCCTCATGTAGGCAATGACCTCAGGTGGTCAGTTTGGGAGATGGATGCGGCACCCGGTATCCCAATTAGGTGCCCATCCATCAAAGGTGTGCAGGGAGATCCAGAGTGACCTCATGTTGGCACATAAGCTGCCTGTCATCTCTGCGGGCTCCTCTCAGGACGTTCTGGATGATGGCAGCAGCTCCTCCGCCCCTCTGCCAGTTGCTGTGGCATCTGATGAGGCTGTGGCAACTGGGGAGATGCCAGTTGTGGCACCAGCTGCTCCATCCCAGGCATGGCTAGCACAGGCTACATGGGCCAGAGGATAGCCGCCAAGGTCACCAAGGCCAATAAGACAGCAGAGTCAGCAGGCTCCAATACCGGTGCCAGCAAAGGGGGAGCACGTAGATGTAACACCTGGAAACGTAAGTTAAAGGCACAAGAGCATAAGAGGGACAGGTCACGAGTGATTTTATTTTTGTTTACTTTATGTTTACTGGTCTGATGTTGAATACCATAAATATTTCTGTTGAGATTATTGAATTGTCAGAATGACATAAATTGTGTTTTTGTCATCATGGCCTGAGTATGCTTCACCTTTTTATTTCATTTGTGCGGGGAACGCCAGTATGTAATGCTGAACTTTATTGAACAGGCACTGTGTTCTTTGTGTTCAAATGAAAGGGTCCTTTCAGACAAAGGCGGCAGCTCTGGCATGTGTTTGAAGCTGATCTTTGATAGCCTAGCTGGAGGAGCATTGGGTCAAGACATCCCTGGTGTCCTTGCCTTCCTGCAGGTTACTGAGCTCTGATTCCAAGCCCTCAGCATTCTCCTTACCATGGTCCTCTTCAGACTCAGTATTGGACTCATCATCTGTGGCCTCTGGAGCTGCATCAAATCCTCGACCTCCAGTGGGTCTCCCCTTGCCAGTGCCAGATTGTGGAGAGCGCAGCATGCAACCACAATTAGTGACACCCGCTCTGCTGCCCATGAATGGTCCAGGCATTGGGAGTGCATCTTGAGAAGACCGATGGTCCTCACTATCACTGCCCTTGTGGAGGCATGACTTGTATTATAACACTGCTCTGCCTCTGTTCTTGGGTGGTGGAGAGGTATCATGAGCCACCTCTTCAACAGATAGCCCTTGTCACCCAGCAGCCATCCATCCAGTCAGGCTGGAGCACTGAAAAGCCCCGGCACCGGGAATGCCTCACTATGTAAGCACCATGGGAGCTGCCTGGGTACCTTGCACAGTCTTGCAGAATCTGCATCCTATGGTCACACACTATCTGCATGTTCATGGAGTTTAATCCCTTCCTCATGACGAAGGCACTCGGTTCACCCACTGGTGCTTTGAGGGCCACATGTGTGCAGTCGATTGCACCCTGGACCCGGGGGAACCCAGCAATCACTGCAACGGTTTTGGCTTGCTCAGTCTGGCTGACCTCCTCCATACGGTAAAGAATAAAGGCCAGTACCTCCCTGAACAGAGCTCCTGTCACCAGCTTGATACAATTGTGGACAGCTGATTGGGAGACTCCACACAGATGCCACACTGAGCCTTGGAAAGAGCCAGAGGCATAGAAGTTGAGGGCTACTGTGACCTTCAGAGCCACTGGCATGGGATGTCCACCGACAACGTCAGAGCTGATCTCAGGCTCAATCCTCTGGCAAATGGGAGGTCAGCTCTCCTTTGAGGAGCAGAGCCTCCTTCGGCATTACATGTTGGACATATTGACGTAGCCGCATCGCCGCCTGTAAACTCTGACGACAGAATTGTGGTGTCTTCTGTGGCCCCTTCTGCCTTGGACTACCTGCTAGCCCTGCGCCCTTTGTGCCGGTCCCTCTCCTGGAAGCTTCATTGGGACACGTGGCCTTCTCTCCCTTCTGCCGCTCTCTTCCTCCCCTGAGGAGACACCTCCAACTGACATCACAATCCCTATTACCAGGGTTATGGAAGGCTGTCTGATACCTGGAATGCTCTACATGGTCTGAATCCTCTGGGGACTTGGCAGACAGCAATGAGTTCTGAAGTGAAGCCTAGAAATGCTAAGAGTGAAGCCCCGAACAGAGATGAGGCTGCCAAGTACCAGTAAGCAACCAGCTGCAAACTATCTCAAAAACTCCTCAGTACTCACACTGGTAATGCTGTTGACCCTTTTTATCCCGCCCTTGGATGAGGTTTGTGAAAATGTTGGCTGGCCATCTGCCCGTTTTGCCCCTGCAGTGAGTAGAAAATCGCATGGGCAAGGAAAAATCACAGGCAATTGGACTGTTAAGGGCCTTAAGTGGCTGCTTAATTAATGGCGGGTACCGGTCCAGCATCTGCATGTGCGCGCTGAGCGAAGTATTGCGTAATGACGTTGGGATGTTCACCCGATGTCATCATGCACAACTTAATACTGATCTGGTTGGGCGCGTGCCCACCCAAGGGATAAAAAGTTCTGCACTTAAAGTAAAACTGCCCAGAAGGGAAAACATTGCTTGATTGACGCATTTTTCTTTGATCTATTTTGTCACTGGTTCAATATTTATTTACACAAGATAAAGAAGTGTCAAGTGCTTCTAGTTTCTGTTATTGATACTTTAAAGATCTGGTTGATTGACACCTTACAGGGTTCTTGCAGCAGCAGTTTTCTAAAAAGGCAATTGTGATTGGTTGGTTATTATGAATTATTATGAATAGCAGATGCCTTCTCCTGCAACAGAGCCAGCCAGTTTGGGAACGCAGGTTGCGGGCTCACAGCCCGCACCCTTCTCCCACGTCAGCAAAAATTGGGGATGATGTGAATGGGTGCAGGATTCCTGGAATTGGGACCCATAAAGGTCTGCGGGATCTCCATGGATCTGCGAAAATCCATCCCACTGTTCCCATTTGCAGAAGTGTCAAGAACTAGAGGACATAGATTTAAAATGATTGGCAAAGGAAGCAAAGGCGACATGAGGAAAAGCTTTTTAAGTAGTGACTGATTATGATCTGGAATGCACAGCCTGACTGGTGTGATGGAGGCAGATTCAATCGTGGCTATCAAAAAGGAATTGGGGAAGCACTTAAAGAGAAAACGTTAGCAGGGCTACAGGGAAAGGGCAGGGGAGTGGGACTAGCTGAGCTGTTCTTACAGAGAGTTGGCATGGGCTCAGCAAGCCAAATACAAACATACAAACATATAAATTAGGAGCAGGAGTAGGCCTCCTCTGCTGTAGTAACCCTGCTATGATTCTATGATTCCTGTCTCTCTCCCATGTTTATCTAACTTCCCTTTAAATGTATACATGCTAGTTGCTTCAAACACTGCTTGTGGTAGCAAATTACACATTCTCACCACTCTTTGAGTAAAGAAATTTCTGCTGAATTCCCTACTGGATTTATTAGTGGCTATCTTTTATTAACTTCCGCCAGTTTTTTCTCTGTGTTTCTATTTTTAGCTTGTTTCTCGGTGGAAGAACAGAACACATTTGATACAACATTTTCCATGAACTCTTTAACTGGAAATTTTTACACAATGTATTAAGCTTCATGAACAGTTGATTCATGAATTCGACATGCATATTTATTACCCCAGTTACAGAAAAATGAACACGTTTAAGTAGCCAAAATACATTTCATTGACAGTGGAAGAATGCAATCTGACTTTAGTTCCAAATTTTAGAGGCTATGTTGCTTTTTAAATTCCTGGTTTAAGTATCTTCTAAGCTTTCCTCCTTAGTTTATTGTAAGTGAAACAAAATAGAGTATTCACCAACAGAGTAAAATGTCCGCACTGGAAGAGGTAGTCAACATACTGACATAATTCATCTCTCAGCTATTTACTTTTGTTCTGAAAGCCATAAATGCATTTTTAGTTGTCCTCTAAACCTCAGAGTCCAAGTAAACAGCAGCTGGTTGTACTTGAAGTGAACCATGTCACATGATATTTGTGTGGTAGCTGCTCCGAAGAAAGGTCCTTCAGTCTCTGTACTCGCATCACTTTGTGCACATCACCAAGCTTGCAAAAGAAAGATTCCTTACTCAATTAAGTCAAAGTGGTTAAAGTAATAGCCATCAAAATGTCAGGAGAAAATGAGTAATCCCGAAATTGTTGCCAAATTACTTGCTGTTGAATGAAAATGGGTGATTGGGTGAAACTAGATCAGGCAAGGTTTCTCAGTAACTTAAGGTTGGAAGTTATTTATTTACATTTTTCCACTTCACTCTTCAAAACTGGAAAAATTTTCAGGTTAGGTTATGGAGTGAGAGAAAAAAAATATTAAGGCAGGGGAAATGGAAAGAGAGAAAAGAAAAGAACCAATGCATGAAAACATCACTGTGGTTACAAGTTTTTAAAATTGTGGGCAAGCTATACAGGTTAGGTTTATCTTGAGAAAGTAAAACCATAATCTAGGACGGACATCCTCTTTGCATTAACAAAATTGTAAACACACTGGTGTAGAAATTCGATTAATCTGTTCTAATCTTACAGGCATAAAATGGGTGCCAATGCAAACAACATGGCATAGTGGTGCACATTCTGAAATGAAATGCACTGTCTATCATAAAAACAAAAAAACTGCGGATGCTGGAAATCCAAAACAAAAACAGAATTACCTGGAAAACTCAGCAGGTCTGGCAGCATCGGCGGAGAAGAAAAGAGTTGACGTATCGAGTCCTCATGACCCTTCGACAGAACTTGAGTTCGAGTCCAAGAAAGAGTTGAAATATAAGGAGAGAAACAGTCTCTGATTGGAGGAGCAGATAGCAGTGTGAAGGTGAGTGGCTTCTCATTGTTTTCACAGTGAGCGCTCTTTCTGCCTTTGGCCGGGCTCTCTCTCTTGCCCACCCGCACAGGCACCATCCCCTAAAGTAGCACAGGGGTAAGATGGGGGAGCAAGCCAGGGAGGCCACAAGGATCAGCAGTGTTGCAGCAATGGCATCAAACTGGCCACCCATCCGCACGGGACAGCTGGTGTCTTAGGCAAGGTAGAGTGAGGAAGTGCATGTCTTCACAGCATCCCGAATTCCTCCTTACTAAGGTGTCCGGACCTTGAAGGTCAGGGTGAGGAGTGTGTGTGAGTGATGAAAATATGAGTGAATGGGCTGAATAACATGGAGGGGTAGACGGCATGCCTTCCAGGAAACTACATCGCTGGTCTTGGGCCGGGAGGGTTTGAGTAATTTAGAGGAGCGGGTGGGGGGGGAGTGGTTTTAATGGAGGAAGTGGGTAGGAAGGAAGGGGGTGTTCAACCTAAGGTGCGCCGCCCCGCCCCGCAGTCAGCAAAGGGTAGCCTGTGAAGACCAACCCCCCCCCCATCACCCCCAATACGTCCTTCCTGGCCTTGAAGCACCTGATTTAAAAAATCAGGCTTCCTGCTCCAGATTGGCTGCTCATGCGAAACGTTTTATGGCATAAACAGCATATTATCAGGGTCAAATGGCTTGATTATTCATTTAAACATGGTGGGTAGGTTGCTGAATTTGGCACCTAACTGATCCCATATCATGGGGGAGAGCTCATGAGTGGGCGAAAAGGTGATGGGCTGGGTGCCCCCCTCACCATGGGAAACATGCCCATCAGGGACACATAAAATTCAGACCAGCGAGTGAGTCAGTCTGTGTGTGAGTGTCTTTCTTTTTCCTTTCATGGGATGTGGGCATTGCTGGAAAGGGCAGTATATGTAGCTCACCCCTAAATGCCTTGCTAGACCATTTTAGAGGGCAGTTAAGAGTCAACCACATTGTTGTGCATCTGGAATCACACGTAGGTCAGACCAGGTAAGGACAGCAGATTTCCTTCCCTAAAGGGGAACCAGATTTTTTTTATGACAATCGATAATAGCTTCATGGTCACTATTACTAAATTATCATTATAATCCAGATTTTATTAATTGAATTTAAATACCACCAGCTGCTGTGGTGGGATTTGAACCTGTGTCCCCAGGCATTAGCCTGAGCCTCTGGATGACTGATCCAGTGACACTATGCCACCTTCTCCCCTGAGCCTGTATGAGTGAGTGTGCGGAATTTTCCCATCTTGCCTGTAGCTGATTTCATGGTGGACGGGAGTGGAGAATCTAGTGGGAGCCAAAATGTCGAAAACCTGCCGGCATTTCAACTCGGATGTGGGGGGGGGGGGGGGTATTTCAGTGTGATGGGGTGGAAAGATAACAAGCACATGGGGAGCAAAAGGGCAGGAAGGCTTGCAAGGGCTTGGAGTGGAGGGGAAACAATGGCAGGCAGAGGGGAGGTCAAGGGGTGGGGAACTGGAGCCCGACAAGGGAAACTGCCAAACATGGGAGCGAATTGAATACCACATGTGTGAATGGCAGGCAATATACACAGATACCAGAATAGGAAAGTGGAGATGTGTACCACAAGGGGGAATGGGTCACATGGAGACTCAAAAGCGGGTGGGTGTTGGGAAGGGAGGCATGTAGTCTTGTAGTCTTCAGTCATGAGGGAAATGTAAAAGTCAAATTCCTTGGTCTGGGGTTTGCAGTCAGGAGTCAGAGATTTGAGACAGCCATGGGGTGCAGTGGGCCATGTTGGAGGAGTATTCATTGGAAGCACAGTGTACTCCAGCTCTAAGGAGGAGCAAGTGTTGTGTTCATTGGAATAATGCACAGCTTGGTGTGCAGGGCTATCTCACAGTCACTCTCCATTGGCTTGTCTGCTTCTGTATTGGGCTGCAGATATTATGGTGATGGTAATGGAAGGCATCTACAGCCTGTATTTAGGGAAAACATAATAAAGGGGTTGGGTATGTGAAACTTTACTGGGGGCGTTCACCTCAGTAGGTGACTGTGCCACAGCCTCTAGATGGGGAGGGTAGCGGTCTACATAGGGCTTCGGGGGGGGTGGCAGGGTAGGAATGTTGACCACAACTGTGGGATACAGTATTACTGGGAGAGGCTGGAGAAAAACAGGAGGAAGCTCTACCTGCACATCGTGAGGCTCCAGGTGGATTTCTAGGACACGGACAGTGAGAGAGGGAGTGTTTAAGCTGGTCTTGAAGTAATAGCACAGACCAGTCATCTTGCTCTATCAGAGTTACAGCATAGTTATAAATCAAAAGTAGAAGTGAATCTGAACAGGAGGGTTCTGAGGCTGTGTGGGAGGAATGCACTATTGGACTAAGAGGTATTTTCTGGGGGCATCCTCTAACTCGTTGGTGCCACAAGAGTAAACTGGAGTCTCATTAGAGAGAAAGAGCTCCTTGTGAAGAAAGCCATCGGAAGCCAATGCCTTTATCAATGCTGTAACAGGAATACTTATAAATCAATGATATAACATCATATTCGCTGCATCTCAACATTAACACACAGGAATGTGAAATATGGGTTTGCAGGTAATTGTTAAGGAGGTACAGGTGTAGCATATATGGCATCCCATCAATGGAAGACTGTCATGTGCTTTCCAGAATTTGTATTCATAATGGTTGAAAGGGCATCCTGACATTAATCATGAGCAACTTATTGTTAATCAGAATGCCAGACCAAAGATTGGAGCACTGAGTTAGGTAAGTAGTGCATATCATTCAAACTTTCTCCAACTGCTGTGGGATTCGGATGTTAAGTCTCAGGGATGGCCTCTTGTTCACCTCGATGTGCTTGTTTGTGCCTCAGATACAAAGCTGCAACAGAGACAGGGCTAGTGGATCAGAAACCACGATAGACCATAACGGTTGCTATTGGTTACAGATTGTGAACTTCACTATGTTTACCTGTTAATCATTAATCTATTCAGTCTTTCATTTCAGAGAGAAGGATAAAGCAATGATGGATCCAGGGCTCAATGCTACCTTTTTGAGGGTTCTAATGCAATGGAGGAGCAGGAGGGAGGAGAGGTGACACCAAGTGCAGCTTCAGGAGGAGTCCCCGCCTGAGGTCCAGGGGCAAGGGAGCCGCAGCAAGAACATAAGGGCCAGGAAGATAAAAGCAGATAATGGAAGCCACTCCCCAGATCTATGGTATACTGAAGAAAACCTTTCTATTTACCAATGAATGAAAGACAATGCCATGCACACTTGCACTTGTCCCGAGCTTTGGTCGATCACATCTGCCCCATTCTTCATGAAGAGCTAGCGGCCCATGGAGTGAGAGACTATCTGCTGCCAATGATTGTAAAGGTGACTGCCACACTCAATTTCTTTGCCTGCGGGTCATTCCTGGGAATAACAGGGAACCTGTGTGGCATCTCACAGTCTGCTAGACATAGATGCATCAAGGGGGTCACAGATGCCCTCGACAGCAAGGCACATAACTATGTGATGGTTTGCTCTTAACGAAGGTAGCCAGGCTGTGAGATTTAATGGTTTTGCAGCTATCTCAGGCAAGAATGCAGGATGTAATTGACTGCAAATGGGATTAAGAGCTCCATGGCAGCAGCCCCTAATGTTTATCAACTGTAAAAGGCTTCATTTCATCCATGTTGAACTGGTGTGCGATCATTGGTAGTACACCATGCACGTTTGTGCCAGGTACCCTGGGAGTTCCCATGATTCACACATCCTGAGTCACTCCCAGGTGCCTCAGATTTTTGATGGGCCTAAGCATCTGCAGGGATGGCTGCTTGGGGATAATGGGTACTCGTTGAAACGCTGGCTGATGACACCAGTCTACTGGCCTCAGAGTGGTTCCGAGGGGAAGTATAACACTGCTCACTGCTCCACATGGTCTCTAATCGAGCCATTGGCATTCTGAAGATTCAAGTTAAATGTTTAGACCAGTCAGGTGGCGCACTACAGTATACACCTGATGTGGTTTCCGCATCGTTGCTGTGTGTTGTGCCCTTCACAACCTGGCACTGCAAAGAGGTGATCCCTTGCCAGAAGTTCTCATCTCCTCGGAGGATGAAGATCAGGAGGCCCAGGAAGCTGAAGAGGGTGGTGAGGGTTGGTTTCCTCAGGACAACACCATAGAGGAAGCAAGACATGGGAGACATTCCCATGCCACTTTAATTGCTGCCAGATTCCAGGAGGAGTGAGGTGGAGGCAACGGGAGATGGTCACATTTCTCCCGGTCGTAATGCCATTCCAGTTCATTGAAAGGGATCTTCAAACTGTCACATCGAGAACAAGTTCAGCAGTCATACTTGCAAATTCTACCTTCATGATTCACCAGGCCATGATCTCTAAGATGATCCGTGGTGCCCCCTTTATGCGTGCAATTTGGGAAGTGAGTTGACTCAACAATGATAATGCTGCGAAAACTCACTTGTAGCAGTCATTGCCACATAAATGAGAAACTACAGTGGCCAATGATGTAAGGACATGGTTAGGGATCTCCTGCTCCCATTCATGTCTTGTCCTTCAGCAGTGAGAAGGGTGGGAGGGGGCAATGACGTAATGGTATTGTCACTGGATTAGTCATCCAGAGACCAAGGGTAATTCTCTGGGGAACTGGGTTTGAATCCTGCCACGGCAGGGATTAAAAATCTGGAATTAAAATTAATGATGACCATGAAACCATTGCCAATTGTGGTATAAACCCATTTGGTTCACTAATGCCCTTTATGGAAGGAGATCTGTCTTCCTTACCTGGTCTGGCCTACATGTGACTCCAGATGCACAGCAATGTGGTTGACTCTTAGATGCCCTCTGAAATGGCCTAGCAAGCCTCTCAGTTGTATCAAACTGCTACAAATTCTCAAAAAAGAAATGAAGCCGGGTGGACCATCCAGCATTGACCTAGGCACTGGAAACAACAACGGCAAACTCAGCCCCGTTGACCCTGCAAAGCCCTCCTTACTAACATCTGGAGGTGAGTGCCAAAGTTGGGAGAGCTGTCTCACAGACTAGTCAAGCAACAGCCTGAGATATTCATCCTCACAGAATCACGCCTTATAGATAATATCTCAGACACCACCATCACCATTCCTGGGTATGCCCTGTCCCACCAGCAGGACAGACCCAGCAGCAGGACAGACCCAGCAGAGGTGGTATATATTTGGGAGGGAGTTGCTCTGGATGTCCTCAACATTGATTCCAGACCCCATGAAGTCTCATGGCGTCAGGTCAAACATGGGCAAGGAAATCTTCTGCTAATTACCATGTACCACCCTCCCTCAGCTGATGAATCAGTGCTACTCCATGTTGAACATTACGTGGAGGAAGCACCGAGGGTGGCAAGAGTGTACTCTAGGTGGGGGATTTCAATGTCCATCACCAAGAGTGGCTCGGTAGCACCACTACTGGCTAAGTCCTAAAGGATATAGCTGCTAGACTGGGCCTGTGGCAGATGGTGAGGGAAAAACAGATGTGACCAACTTGCCTGCCGCAGATGCAGCTGTCCATGGTGGTATTGGTAGGAGTGACCATCTTTGTGGAGATGAAGTCTCACCTTCACATCGAGGATACACTCCATTGTGTTGTGTGGCACTACCACTGTGCTAAATGGGATAGATTTCAAACAGATCTAGCAACTCAAGACTGGGCATCCATGAGGTGCTGTGGGCCATCAGCAACAGCAGAATTCTCAACACAATCTGTAACCTCATGGCTCGGCATATCCCCACTCTACCATTACCATTAAGCCAGGGGATCAACCCTGTTTCAGTGAAGGGTGCAGGAGGGCATGCCAGGAGCAGCACCAGGCATACCTAAAAATGACGTGTCAACCTGGTGAAGCTATAACAGAGGACTATTGCTTGCCAAACTGCGTAAACTGCAAGTGATAGACAGAGCTAAGCGATCACACAACCAACGGATCAGATCTAAGCTCTGCAGTCCTGTCACATCAAGTCGTAAATGGTGGTGGACAATTAAACAACTCACTGGAGGAGGAGGCTCCACAAATATGCCTATCCTCAATGATGGTGGAGCTCAGCACATCAGTGTAAAAGATAAAACAAAAACAAAAACAGAATTACCTGGAAAAACTCAGCAGGTCTGGCAGCATCGGCGGAGAAGAAAAGAATTGACGTTTCGAGTCCTCATGACCCTTCAACAGAACTGGGTAAAAGATAAGGCTGAAGCATTTACTACAATCTTCAGCCAGAAGTGCCGAGTGAATGATCCATCTCGATCTCTTCTTGAGGTCCCCAGCATCATAGATGCCAGTCTCCAGCCAATTCAATTCACTCCACGTGACATCAACAGCTGAAGGCACTGGATACTGCAAAGGCTATGGGCCCTGACAATATTCTGGCAATAATATTGAAGACTTGTGCTCCAAAAATTGCCGTGCCCTTAGCCAAGCTATTCCAGTATAGCTACAACACTGGCATCTACCCGGCCATGTGGAAAATTGCCCAGGTATGTCCTGTACACAAAAAGCAGAAAAAAATCTAACCCGGCCAATTACTGCCCCATTAATCTACTCTCGATCATCAGTAAAGTAATGGAAGGGGTCATCAGCAGTGCTATCAAGTGGCACTTGCTTAGCAATAACCTGCTTGCTGACGTCCCGTTTGGGTTCCGCCAGGGCCACGCAGCACCTGAACTTATTCCTTGGCCTTGGTTAAAACATGGATAAAAGAGCTGAACTTCTGAGGTTAGGTAAGAGTGGTTGCCCTTGACATCAAGGGTGTATTTGACTGAGTGTGGCATCAAGGAGCCCTAGCAAAACTGGAGCCAATGGGAATCAGGGGGAAAATTCTCAACTGATTGGATTCATATCTAGCACAATGGAAGATGGTTGTGGATGTTGAAGGTCAGTCCTCTCAGATCCAGGACATCACTGCAGGGGTAGAATTTAGCCATTGTCGGGCAGGCTCAACAGGACGGTTAGGAAGTCGACTGCCACCCGTGATCGAGGCCGGAAGACTATTTCATGCTGATGGGCCAATTAAGGCCCGCCCAGCGTGAAATGTGAGTGGCAGCGCTTAGCGCTGCCTGTGAGGACAGTGGGTGGAGGGCAAGCGGTGTGAGCGCGAACTTCACACATGTGCGTGAGTGTGCTTCATAATCTCCCCATGGCATGGAGCTGCCTCAGGGAGATGACGATTTTTTCAAAAAATGAAGAATTGAAAAATGTAATAAAACATGTTCGCTCATGTGACTCTGTCACTTGAGCGGACATGTTATTAATTGAATTTTAAAACTTTTATTTAATTTTTATTTGTTTTAGGAAACCTCATCCCACCCATCAGGTGATTTGGAGAGATATTCACCTGTACATAATTAATGAGATTCCAAGTGCGGAATCAGGCGCGATTTTCCGCCATCCCGAGCAATGGGATATGCGGTGTGGAACGTGCCTGCCATTGCACCTTGTTTCAAAAATAGAAAATTACGTCCAGTGTGTGAGTGTGTGTGAGTGAGCTAGTGAGTGAGAGTGAGAACCCTGAAACTGGGAGTGAGTCAGACACACACACCCACACCCCGCCCTTGTCTTCTTTCTCCCGAGAAACCTATCCACAAAGCAGGCCAGGATAGGAGGACAACCCACGCTGAAAGGCAACCCACTTCCTACCTCCAGTTTTGTATGAATTCTGCCAAGGCCAGCATGCCACCAGAGGCAAATGCAAGGTCAGAGTTAGTTAAACCCAACTCCTTAGCTTGGCCCAGGTCCCCAGCCTTTCCCTGGTGCTCAGGACTTGGGGCCTAGTCTGTCTCTCTCTAACTCTGCTTTGCACTTTTATTAATTACTCTGTTCTAAAATGATCAATTTATTGCTTTGACATTGATTTTTTTAAAAATTCATGTGTAATGTTGTGCTAAACGTTACCTTACTGAAATTCGCTCTCATCAGCCCCTTAAGTGAGAAAAAAATTGGAATGAAATGTAGCTTCTCAAGGGAAAAGGTTGGACCAGCCTGTTCTAGACTGTGCAAAGATCCACTATTCCAAGTGAAAACATAAAAAGCATAATAACACAACCCATTTATATTTTCAGCAGAAATTTTATTGCCAAAGTTAAGTTGTTGCTGACCCACAGGAGTCTATTTTAATCTGTCAAAATTGGCATTAACAGTGATATAAAAGACATAACATAGAGTTGGTAGTCTTATACCCAGTTACCGTGGCCTATACTGGGCAGGTGAAATGCATATATATTTCGTCAGTCAGCCCCTTTTAACATGCAAATCAGTATGTTCCAATGAATGTGAAGTTCTTGGGAAGGAACAGTAAAATTCAGTAGAAAGGAGAACTGCATGTGCTATTAAAACAGTAAACGCCTTTATTCTCTTTCCAGAGTCCTCTACTGGTATATGTGTATGGGAGTCTTAAATAGGCAAAATTCTCAATACACTACATCCCTCCCTTCTAAGTAAATGAGAGGCATAACCTGTTTCAATTGTTTGTTTTCAGAAGCGTAAACAATAAACTTAAACAGAACTAAAACATTCAGCTTCACCAAGAATCCTACTACATATTCTAAATATTATATTAATTTGACAATGCACTAAGTTACATAGAAAAAGATGAAAGATTTCATCAAGGAAAACTGGGCAGGCAGGTCTGTTATTGTTAAGTTGTCCCGGAAGGTATTCTGGTAAGATATCTTGAAAGAGACAAAGATCTTTCCTTTAAAGTACTTTTATTTACATATATATATGTGTATATATATATATATATATATAGATACAGATATACAAGATTACAGAACATCAGCACAGAGCAACTGCTCCTCTCTTAGGTTCTTCTCACTCATCTCTCTCTAAGTAACATTATTATGCACATTCTCAAAAGCTATTATTAGAGGAATGTTAGAGTTAACCCTTTACTCTACAGCAGGTAGTTCAAATTACCCGTGAGACTTACCACACTGATGTTCTACTCAGATCGCTGAGGCTTTGATTTTAACCTGTGCCTCCGAGCAAGTGAGAGGGCCACCTGGTGGAAACCAGTGGGGCCTTTCTTTCAGTCTACAAGTTGGGCTCCAATGGTGTCAGACTTATTCTGCTCAGGCTTTCTCGATGCGGCTGGGACTTAGCTAGTAAAAGACACCTCTTGTTCTTCTAAACTCCAATGAGTATAGGCCCAACCTGATCAACCTGCCCCCATTAGACAACCCCCTTCATCCCAGGGAACAAATCATGAGCTTTGATTTTGTGTGGTAATATTTTATGTGGCCAATTTTGAGTACACTAGCTGGCAGGATTATTTTCATCTTGTTTCTAGGCTGACCTTTAATTCTCTCCCTCTCCATCTTATGTATCAACATGTCTTGCATATGTTCTTGGTGGGCTACCTCTTGGCAAGGCCTTTATTTATATGCATAATCCTGGCATCCTCTCAGCACCTTTTCTATTTCTTTTGCTCCCCTTTCTACATTTCTTACCAACTGTAACTAATCATATCATAGCAAGGATTAAAATTACTAGTGCTATCACTTTGCTTTCACCAATCCCTCCTGAAATAATCTAAATCATGAGTATAATTCTATGCAAGTGCTGGAATAGATAATTCTTTCCTTTGGATTATGTGCCATTCCTTGGTTTTACAGTTTGATATGATCCCCAGCTGAGGTTACTACTGGACAAGCCTGATCCCAGGATGGAACCCAGCTTGACAGATCCTAACTTTATTTTTTGTTTAGAAACGTGGAGGGTAGCCACTGAACAGAGTCACAGAAGTCAGCTGGTGAAATTTTAACAAAAGAATAAAACCTTTAACAAGAAAGGATGAGCTATATTACAATACTCCTTCACCCACAACTATACCTCTGCAGATATAAACAGATGTGTAAGGATAAGACAAGTTACAAGATTTATCTTATACACTAATGTTCACAATAAATACACAATCCATGTAAACCAATAGATGAGCTGTGGTTAGACACGCCACACTCTGAAACCAAGTGACAGATGCCACCCAAAACAGATGCTATGGATCCCTCATCAACTCCTTCCAGATGCTTGTTATACTGTGAGCCAACTGGTTTCAGTGAACTCCATCTTTCACACAAGGGTTTCCAATCTCTACTTTCCAAGAACTCCCTTTGGAATCTTCTCCCAAACTGATGCTTTCTCTCAGATGCCTTCCATAAGGGTCCACCTCCAGGGTTTCAAACTCTCCTGATGTTCCTCTCTCTGCGTCACCACATGCATTGAAGCTTTCTTCCATGCATTCTTTCTCACCTGCTCAGCTGTCAACAATACACCACTGCTTCACATGCCCACAGCCAAGAGTTACAGGCCTTCAGCCATCTCTTTGGACCTTCTGGCCTCTTGTTTTAAATATGCTTCCCGCAGCTTTTCTTCCTTTAAGCTTGGTGCTTGGAGCCTTCTCTGCTCCTCACTCTTAACTTCGCTTAACAGGACTTTTCCAGGTTCCTGTCCTTCCTTTGACTGGAAAGCCTTCTTGGGACTTTCCCCTGTTTTTATATCACTCCTTTGGTCTTAAGACTTTCAGTTCTTTTGGGAAATCTGTGCTCACTCTGCAGCTCCCTCTCCCAGTGTCCAGGCTATCTGGAGTCCTGGCTTCAACTTCAGCTTGGAACTTGCTACCTGCTCTTCTTCATGCCCTGCCTGTCCTGGTGCGTTCTTCCAACTGAACTCAAACTGATGTTTTGTGTGTGTGTGTGTGTGTGTGTGTGTGTGTGTGTGTCCTGCTTCTTTGGATCCCTGTTGCTAACCAACAGCATAGTTTTTAAAAATAGTTTTGTGCTTGCTTTAACTTTTCCCCCAAGAGTCATAAAACTCATTAGAAATGCAGGTATACAAACAGCTTTAGACCTGCAGTCTCCCTAAAAAATGAAACTATATCACCTTTTAAAGTGAAACTAAAACTCAAATTGACCTTTTCTTAATGCACAAATACAGAAATACAAATCAAACTTTAACTTAAAAACTAAAATCCATTCCTAACACCCACAAATACAAATATAACTTACTTAAACTGTCTCTATTTCCTAACAAGTTAGTTTTAAATGTGCAGGGAAAAAGCATGCTGCCCCCTAATCCTTCATCTCACAGTGCATGTCTTTGCTTCTCTTTCTACATGTTGGGGCCGGATCAGTGGCCTATTTAGTGTTAAGGTCAGGAAATGTCCCATCCCACCTGGTTCAGGGAAGTCATCTTGGGTTGCCAATTATGGGACTTCTATTCTTGGCAGGGAGTTTTCCTTGGGATTCTTTTCCCATTATCACCTAAATTATGCTTTGAGAGGCTGGACCTACTTTTATTACTGATTAAAAATGAGGTTCTCTGCATCCTCTCGGAAGTTGCTTCTCCATTGGATTCATGTTTTGATATGAAACCTGTAAGGTGTTATGTAAATAAGACATGGAAGAAATCTAAACTGTGTACTTCAGACTTTATTTTTTATTGCTATTTTTAAAACAGACTTTCTGCTGAGCCCCACAAGATGGCTGCTACCAGTCACATGACCACAGGATTGGCCCTTTGTTCTGGAAGCTACCAACAGGAGTTACAAGAAAAAAAGAATCCTCCTCTCATCATCGTGGAATCTCACACCAATTGTAAGGAGATTATAATCATGAAACCAGGGGACTCACAGATCGAAACTCATTATTCCTGCAGAGTTGTTAATGGACCTATCTCATACCTTGGACTGTCCAGGTCCATTTCAAAAGGGGATCATTGAGGGGACAATGGAGATCATATGCATCTTGTAAGCTTGCCCCTCTAGCGGAGTCAGATGGTCTGCCCAGACAATAGCTTCCCGAACGGCCCTCAATATGGATGGTAAATCTTTTAAAAGCTAATGGTGGGACATTATCAGTCCTGGAACCAAAGCCAGTACCAGACAATAGATAAACATCTCCTTCTGGAGAAAGAAGGTCACATGACTTGATTGACCATTTTGAAATCTCTATATCCCTTTGAGAACTAAGAAACTCTCAGTCTGCTGATTTAACACAAATAGGAAAGAGCTCCAGCAGCTCCTGGATGACCAAGCAGCCTGCCACCATCCCTTCATTCCTCAAAGCCTGTTTGATTTTAAAAGTCTCTGATCATCGAATGCCAAGCGGTCTCAGGATAGAAATCCCATCATGCTGCATTGTCATTTATTTTAAGGACGTTTGTACTGCTGTCTCCAATCAGGGACTCATCTACGCTGAACTCTGCCATGAAGGAAAAACCCTCTGGACTTTAACTTTCTGGACTCTGGAAATCACGTGTGCTAATATTTATTTCTGTGATTCTTTAGCTGCTGTTATCCATAGTTGTAAAAACTCTCTAATTTCTATCTCCCCTTACTGTATATCGCATGTGTGTTTGTATGTGTGGCTGTGAACATCCTCCTCATTACTGCCAGGTTTGAATATGAAATGAACTAACCTTCTCTTGTTAAGGGAAGATCATGTCTGACCAATTTAATTGAATTTTTCAAAGAGGTGACAAGGTGTGTAGATGAGGGCAGTGCATTTGACGTAGTCTACTTGGACTTTAGCAAGGCTTTTGATAAGGTCCCATATGGGAGACTGATAACGAAGGTAAGAGCCCTTGGGATCCAAGGCAATTTGGCAAATTGGATCCAGAATTGGCTGGTTGGCAGGAAGCAGAGGGTGATGGTCGAGGTGTGTTTTTGTGACTGGATGCCTGTGTCCAGTGGGGTTCCACAGGGATTGGTGTTGGGTCCCTTGCTGTTTGTGGTATGTACAAACGATTTAGACTTGACTGTAGGAGGGTTGATTAGTAAGTTCGCGGATGACACAAAAATTGGTGGGGTGGTAAACAGTGAGGAGAATACCTTAGATTACAGAAGGATATAGACGGGCTGGTCAGATGGGCTGATCTGTGGCAAATGGAATTTAATCCGGATAAGTGTGAGGTGATGCAGTTAGGCAGCACAAACAAGGCACGGGAATACACGATGAATGGTAGGATCCTAAGAAGTACCGAGGATCAGATGGACATTGGTGTGCATGTTCAGCGGCCCCATAAGGTAGCGGGACAGGTAGATAAGGTGGTTAAGAAGGTGTAAGGGATACTTGCCTTTATTAGCCGAGGCATAGGGTATAAGAGCAGGGAGGTTATGCTGGAACTGTATAAAACATTGGTTCGGCCACAGCTAGAGTGTTGTGTGCAGTTCTAGAATCCGCATTATAGAAAAGGTGTGATTGCACTAGCGAGAGTGCAGAGGAGATTTACCAGGATGTTGCCTGGGCTGGAGAGTTTTAGTTACGAGGAGAGTTTGGATAGACTGGGGTTATTTTCCCTGGAACAGAGGAGATTGATGGGGGACATGTTTGATGTGTATACAATTGTGAGGGGCACAGATGGGGTAGACAGGAAGGAATTTTTCCTCTTGATGGAGGGATCAATTATCGGGGCATAGATTTAAGGTAAGGGGCAGGAAGTTTAGAGGGGATGTGAGGAAGAATTTTTTCACCAAAAGGCTGGTGGGAATCTGGAACTCACTGTCTGAAAGGATGGTAGAGGCAGAAACCCTCATAACATTTAAGAAGTATTTGGATGTGCACTTGTGATGCCATGGCATACAAGACTATGGGCCTAGTGCTGGAAAATGGGATTAGAATAGTTAGGTACTTGTTTGACCGGCACAGACTCAATGGGCCAAAGGGCCTTTTTCTATGCTGTAGACCTCTATGACTCTATGACTCTAACCTTCTGAGTCAATCCTAAAGAGCTTATTGCATGGTACTTAGAAAATTAGATCACACAAACTGAGGTTTTTGGGAAACATGCCACAGCCTACTTTAAAAACAATTCAAAAGCACCTCTGCTTATGAACAAATGGGAAGAGGGTAAAGAAGTTCAGTTTGCCTCTCTCCTGTCTGTAACAAAGGTGTGGCCTTCTTGTTTTTTACCTTCAACTTGAAGCTGATCTGCATACAGCTCCTTGCCAGATAGGAACAAAGAATAGGTCTTTCTTATCTTTATTTTTAGTCTCCCCAAAAGTTTTCTTTGATTAGCAGTTAATTGAGGCCTTGAAACTAATGAATATTTTAGCCTTAAGGAAATCCTAACTTGCATAGCATTCTCCTTGCTTTTAATTTTAATCCATCTGACAGGCGTCAGTGTGTGTAACTCTACGCTGATTATTTCAAAGTAATTTTCTCTATGGAGTATATGCCAGTGCCTTGATGATTTACCAAGTTGTCTTACTCTCCTAACCCACATTAGCCATTTCATATAGTGCTATGGTCAATAAGTAAACATGCCTCATGCCTATTCTTTAGTGAAAATTCATCATACATGTCCACATGCGCTTACTTCACATGTAACACATCATATTAGCACATACACACCTAGTATCATGTTGCCTGTGACATCCGAATCAAGTCAGTCTTAGGTGTTCAGATTATCTTATCAAAAGATCAGGCGGCTGGGGGTGGGGGGTGGAAGGCAGGGATGTAATGGGGTTAGGGGGTGTACAGTGGGGAGGGCAGAGTTCTTTGCTCATCTCCCCCTGCACGCTCCCAACCTCTCAGGTGGTGGTCAAATTGACATAACTTTTAGCTTGACCATATAAATTGTCATGTTCTGCGATGAGCTGAAAACCATGCCAATGGAGAAACGCATATTTTCCTGTCTTTTAAAACTAAACTTTCTGAGCTGTTATAAGGCAGTGAAACTAAACAGGTAAGAGTGCAGGTAAAGAATTGGAGACTGTCCAATTTAGATAAGATACAGCATAGTGTACTAGCATTCTTTCTATAAATACCTTTATCTTAAGGTTGACTACAAGACGTTTCATGTAATGGAAATTTACTATAAGAAACCTGATGAAAAGTCAATAAGATTCTGGTTGGGTTAAAGCCATGTGGTTTAACAAAGAGCTCAGAACATAATTGGGTATCGTAATTTTAAATGAAACTTCATAGGATGATATAGCCAGGGTATAAAAGGTTGAAGACTTCAGAAGTCTTGCCTGAAGTCCTGAGAGACAAGCAATGCAGCCCTGAAGGAAAAGCCTGACTGAATGTTGGAAGGAGAAACCCACTGAGTGCCAGAAAGAGAATCTGCAATCAATAGGAGCTGGTCATTTTGGGTGATCATTTGATTAAATTTACTGGAATGTTGGAGCATCCTGATACCAGATATTTTGAAGCATTTATTTGTTGGGTATACAGTAAAATTGCACCTTGGCTTTTCTTTCATTATTTTCTTTCCTTTTTTTTAAGATTGATGAAAAAAAAACATTTTGTTGAAGATTTTCATCTTGTGCTCATCATGAAAATTGCAAGTATACCAATGTTAGGGGAAGCAGCTTTATACTGTATGAGAAGAGAGTGCTGACTGATTGGCAAGTGGACTCTGATTAGTAGATACATTGCCATGGAGAATGCATCAGTTAATGGTGACTGACAGTCAACTGTCAAGCATTGTTTGAAATTTAAATAAGGCAGCTTGATTCTGATTGGTCAAAGCATTGCCCTAAAGAATGAACCAATGAATGGCTCTCCTGTATTTTGTTTAGCTGAAGCAGGCACAATGTGTGTACCTGTTCTTTCTGTCTACAAAGAACAGGGCCCTGTATGTTAAAATGTGTGTATTAATATGCAAGTACACACAGCAACACCACACTGCAAGCTGGACTGACAATCTTAAATAGGCTGTCAGTGTAATTTTTAGCTTTTTCCTCAATTCATCAGAACTGTGATCATATTCTGTAATTCCCTTCTCTTCTCTTCTTCCCTCTCAACTTGTTAAATCTACAATCTTTTAAAATAAAATATAATCCCACATTTGGTATAAAAATCTTTTGAGTGGGTCATCAATTCAGATTTTGATAACCCCAAAAGGCTGTGGCCTCCTCTCAGCTCCTTCCAAAATCCATTGGCTCAGTCCTGCTGAAATTAGCAACATACCATCTGTAAAGGCAAATCCTTTTTTATTTGTAAGTCTTGCAGATCAAAACGTTTTGAAAGGAGTCAATCACACTGGGCAGAATTATCCATGCCTGCTGGTGTTGGGCGGGCTTGACGTTGTGAGTTGACAAGATGGCGACAAGGCCAAAAATTGGTTTCATGATTAAATTTACTGGAATGTTGGAGCATCCTGATACCAGATATTTTGAAGCATTTATTTGTTGGGTATACAGTAAAATTGCACCTTGGCTTTTCTTTCATTATTTTCTTTCCTCTTTTTTAAGATTGCTAAAAAAAAACATTTTGTTGAAGATTTTCATCTTGTGCTCATCATGAAAATTGCAAACATACCAATGCATGAAGCCAGTTTGCAATTGTCTGCTCAGCCTGTCGATAGCGCATCGCGTTCCCTGCCATCAGATGTCTGGAACCTCATTGTAATACATCTGGGACTGCACCTTCCAGTCGCTGAGCGGGGGGCAGGGCCCGCTTGCTGACACGTGAAACGATGCAGCGTGACATCCGGCGTGTGTCCCGATGTTACCCTGCTTCATTTAGAATCCTGCAGAACTGTCAAAGGCCTATTAAGGAAATTAAGAAAGTAATTATAGTGATCACTGGACCTGCCCGTCCAGCCTTAAGGTTGGCGGGCAGGCCAGGAGCCCAGGCAGGCTTCTGAAAAAACATAAAACCTCATCCATGAGCGGGCTGAGGTTTCATGCTGTTATTAAAATTTGTATGAAATGTCTAAATAAAATAAATTGATATGTCCCACATCAGGTCAGTAATTTTTTTTTCTCATCTTCATTCAATGTTTCAAACCTGAGCTAATCTTCCTGAGGCAGCACCTTGCCTCAGGAAGATCTGTACAATACACGCGAAAGAGCGCACTCCTCCCCCGCCTGCACAGGGACATTCGAAAACTGAGGTGTTTTCATTATAATAAAGTGGGGCACATAACGTCAGTGTGTTGGAGATTGCAGGAAAAATCTGTTGGAATTGTTGCATACAGAAAAACTCTGGAAGTAAAAGTACTGTGGGTTCTGAGGTTCAGGCATGGGAGAAACCAATGGTTTGCGTACAGGTAAAACAGGGAGAATCAGTGAAAGGTAAAGAAGTGGGAATGTGTTCACAGTTTACTCAAGAAAATTCTGAAGAGCAGAAATGTTTAAAGATTTTTTGTGTGAAGGGAAAGTCTTTCCATGTGTACAGGGAGGAGTAAGTAAAGATGTTAAAATTTTAAGAGACATGGGGGCTAGTCAATCTTTAATGTTGTGGGATAGTGATATCTATTGTTCAAAGGGAATATTGCAGGAGAAGGTAATAATAAGTGGGGTTCATGGAGATGCTAAACCTATTGTATAGTGGAAGGTAAATTTAAAGAGCAAATGGAAGACAGGTGAAGTTATAGTTGGAGTGGTGGAAAAATTGCTCATTGCAGGGGTTCAATTTATTCTGGGTAATGATATAGCTGGATCGCAAATGTGGAGGATGCCTATGGCAGTTGAGCAGCCTGTAGAAGTGTTTTCAACAGAGGTGTTACAGAATGGACGTCCTGGATTGTTTCCTGATTGTGTCATAATGAGATCAAAGGCTCATTGGGAAGAACAAGATAAACAAGATAAGCACGTAGTTCAAAGGCATGAAGAAGTTGTTGAAATCCAATTAGCTGGCACTGCATTTGATAACATTGTTCAGGAAGAAGGAATGCAGGACAGTTTAGCTGAAATTTTTAATGCAAAGAGGTTAGTGGAATTACAGAAAAATGATTTGCAATGAAAACAGTTATATGAGAAAGCTTATTCAGAAACAGAAGCAAAATGTATTCCAGTATGTTATTATCTTCGGGAAGGCATTTTGATGAGAAAATGGAGGTTGGATCATGTCTCAGCAAATGAAAGCTGGAGGGAGGTGCACCAGATTGTTATCCCATTAGAGTATAGAAATGAGATTCTGAGGATTGCTCATGAAATTCCAATGGGGGGACATTTAGGAATTAGAAAAAAAACAGGGAAAGACACAGAGGTTTTTTTTGGTCAGGATTGCATAAAGATGTAGTCACCTATAAAACCTGTTATACATGTCAAATAATAGGAAAACCACAAGCAAAGATTAAGCACAAAAAGAGGTATTAGTGATGGTGGATGATGTGAAAGAAATTTGATAATGAGGTGCTTGAAAATTTAAATGAAATATTGAGTTACCTTCCAAGCAAGTGTCAAAGTGATTTGGAAAAGCTATTGCAGTCACACAAACCTATTTGTGGAAATAACTTGGGAAAGACACATTTAGCTTTACATGATGTATGTATAGAAATGTCATCTTCAATAAAGCAACGTCCTTATAGATTAAATCCGGCAAAGTTATCACAAATACAAAAAAAAATTGACTTAATGCTTCAAAATGATAACATTGCATCTAGTTGCAGAAACTGGAGTTTGCCTATTGAACTGGTACCAAAACCAGATGGAACCCAAGACTGTGTGTGGACCATCCCGAAAGATGAATGTGGTGACAAAAGTGGATTCATATCCTATACCACGGTTGGAAGATTGCTTTGAGAAATTGGGACAATCGAAATTTATCACAAAGATTGACTTGCTAAAAGGATATTGGCAGGTACTGTTGTCATAAAGAGCAAAGGAGATATCTGCTTTTGTAATGTCAAGTGGACTATATCAGTTTAAAGTCATGTCACTTGGAATGAAGAATGCACCTGCGACATTTCAAAGACTGACAAAGTAGTTGCAGGTCTAACTAATTGTCTGGTTTATATTGATGATCTAATCATTTTCAGTCAGACGTGGGAGGAGTATTTGCATCATCTGGAATAATTATTTACTCCACTACAAGAAGCTAATTTGGTGATGAACTTGGCTAAAAGTGAATTTGCAAAAGCGTAAGTTACATATCTAGGCCATACCATTGGACATGGTAAGGTGGCTCTGAGAGATGTGAAAGTCAAAGCTATCGTGGATTTTCCACAGCAAAATGAGATTTCTGGGCAGGAGTGGGTTTTACTGGAAATTTATACCAAATTTTAGCCAAGTGATTGCTCCACTGACTGAACTATTAAAAAAGAACAAGAAGTTTCAATGGATACAGGAGTGTCAGGAATTATTTGATAGGTTGAAAACTGTATTAACAGTGACACCAGTTTTGGCAGTACTCAATTATGCCAAACAATTCAAGTTGGCTGCTGATGCAAGCAATATAGGCATTGGGGCTATACTGTTATAAGAAAATGACACTAGAATTGAAAAAAACGATAGGATATTTTTCACGGAATCTGAGGAGCCAATGGTGTGAAGCTACCATCTGTTGGATTATGACTGAATGTCCCTAGGTCAGAAACCCAACAACAGAGAAGATATTCAATGATCGATAAAGATACTTTGAGTTTGGTGTTAGCATTGAGGCATTTTGAAACTTATGTTGCAAATAATTAATCAGAAACAAGTGTTTATACAGACTATAACCCTTTGAAGTTTTTGGACAAATTTCGAGATAGAAGTGCAAGACTTTTCAGATGGATTCTATTATTACAACTATTTAATCTATGCATTTTACATACTGCTGGAAGAGAAAATCTGTTCGCAGATGCATTATCAAGAGTTTGAAGTTTAAAGGAAAATGGGACATTTTTTTAAAAAAAGACACTGAACTGGAGTGATTTCTGTTGATACCAAGGACTTATGTTTATATATTGTTATGTTAATGCATGTATCTGGTAATGTAATAAGTACAGGAGATAGTGTGGAATGGGTTATTAAAATGAAGCCATCTTTTAGAATTATATCTGTTCATTTTCCGATGAGGAGGGGAATATCATGAAGCTATTAATGTATATAATATTATTGGAAAATGTTTTTCTTTTAAAACAGAGGTTTAATCTGTGGGTGTGTCTTAAATGAATTAAAGTTAGCTAGTCTGGGTGCTTTGATGTATACTAGTTTTGAGGTGTAAGAGAGCTAAGAGTGTATGTGCATTTTTTGAATAGAGTATTCAAGTCGGCGAGTAAAATCTGGCACCTAGCTAGCAGAGACAAAGCAATATGTTTATATTACTAATAAAATTGGTACTATGAAAGGGGTTTTATTATGAGAAGAGGCTGGTGATACAATGAGAATTTACATTCAATGAGCTGTGCTAGGTATAACTTCAACAGTTTTGTGTGCGCAGGGCAGAGGCAATGTAAGATCAAAGTAGCTGCAAGCCTTCAACTGTCTCCACAGGAAGTAAAAGTGAAAGGAACCTCATTTTGAATTTGTAAGATGAAAATGCTTTGTCTGGTATCTGGTTAAGTCTATGGGTTGCTGTTGCCTAAATGGAGATTAGTTTGGGAATTTGTTAAAAATTATGATAGTAGTAACTTGTTGCCATGTGTATATATTTAACTCGTGTAAATTAATGAAATGTTTCATTTAGTTTAATGTACAAAACCTCTTGAGAACTGGTGGTCTGATTTCTGAATTTAGAGTTGCATCTCAAACATCCCACTTAAAAATATAGGTTATGACAGTTGTTTAAAGTTTCCCTCTGGCATTTTTAAAAAACTCAGCTTTACCAAAGGTTTGTCTCATAACACATGCAAGTGCACCAAGTGTTCCAGACCTTTTCACCCCTTGGGCACAGACTGAAAACTATTGAGCATTTTGGTGGACTGCAGATCAGTTGGACAACTGGGCAAGTTGTACAATCTCCTTGTTAAAGCTTGCCATGGAGCAGTCACTGGTGGATGCACTCATAGCCCCTTGCAATGTCAGGATCCCAGATTGGACTAGTCTCCCCCATGGTTCAAGCTAACAGCGCAGTCTTGCAGCGTGGGTTAGGAGAAGCCTGTACCTGAGCTGAGAGCACAGCCATGCAGTCCAATGGGCAAAGCTGCTGCCATTCGGTCAGGTGGAGTGGGGCAGAGAGCAGCCATGGAATGCACTAAACTCTGGCCATCCAAGTGGTAGTCAGCACTCTCCGGGATGTGGAAAGGGACCTTCAGACTTAACCAAAAGAGGTTGTCAGTACACACATGCTAACCATGTGACTCTCTTTCATCCTGCAGGAAGAGTACATCAGGAGCATGAAGCCTGGTGAACTAGCTGTATGCCTCCTGGTGTACAGAGAGCGGAGCCAATGGAGAAGAGAGTGACAGAGGCACCTGGATGTGCAGTGGGAGGAGCAGCACTCTCAGGAAGAAGGGGCGGTTGGGGCTCCTGCATATGGTGCTGAAGAGGGATAGCTAGCATTCATTGGTCAGTGCCTAGGTAGAGCCAGGGTCTATGGATGCCACCTTACATTCCTGCAGATAACCAAGAACCAGTGTCGCCAAAGCTTGTGCAAGCCTAGGGTAGTGGTTGATCACTTCTGCCAGCTACTGCAGGAATTGGCACCACAGGGACATGGAGGGCACCCACTGCCAACAGCACTCAATTTTTATGCCAGTGATACCTTTAAGTGCTCCACAGGTGACCTTTGAGGGATGTCACAAGCCTGCACCCACAAATGCATCCATGAGGTCACAGGTGCCATCTTCCCGAGGGCACACAGCTTTGTGCATTTCGCCTAGGAACAAGGCAGGATGCAAGAGTGATTGGATTTGCCCAAATCTCAGGTTTCCCACAGGTGCCGGGTGCCATCAGCTGTTCTCACGTGGCGCTCAATTCTCCATCACAACACATGGTCAACCAACCACAAAGGTTTCCATTTGCAGAATGTGCTGCTGGTGTGCGACCACCACAAACGCATCCTGCAGGTCTGTGCATGATTTCCAAGGAGTGTCCACAATGCTTAAATTCTCATTTGGTCACAGGCCCCTGATGTCTTCCAGGGTCCACAGAGGCTGAAGGGTTGGCTCCTTGGGGACAAGGGCTACTCACAGAGGACGTGGCTGATAGCACCTGAGCGGTGGCCTCAGACAGCAGCAGAGCGAAGGTACAACGAGGCTTATGTTGCAATTCACAACTTGGTGGAGCAAACCATCAGAATGCTGAAGACCAGGTTCTGGTGCCTGGACCAGTCTGGTGGAGCCCTGCAATATAGTCCACAGAGGGTGTCACATATCGTCGTCGCCTGCTGCTCCCTTCACAACTTGGTGCTGCAACAGGGAGAGGAGCTGGCTGAGGAGGTGATGCAGGAGCTGGAGGTCTCCTCCAATAAGGAAGATGGCGATGGAGGTAAGGGTGAGGAGGTCCTCGGAGGTGACGATGAAGGTGAAGAGGACCTCGCACTGACCAGATGAGGCAGGTGCACTCGGGAGGCCCTCATAGCTGCTAGATCTGTAGAGGATGGTGATGACAGGCGGTGAGGAGACCCCATATATCTTCACATTGCATCTATGAATGTTTGACTCCAGTCTGGCTTATGGCAGTGCGAATACCCTCTGTGATAATACTCCTGTCATGGAGATGCAGTGGAGGCCCAAATAGTCCCTCAATTGCAGGAGGAGATGATGAGGACATTCCATAGATCTTCATTTGGCTTTGAGGATGTCTGACTCCTATATGGCTGAGGGCAGCTCACTTGCGCTCTGTGATTAGGGTCATATCATAGAGATGCAACCATGAAACTTTAAAAGCATCTGATCCTTTGTCTGCCTTCAGCACCTGGCCCTTCAGGAGCACAGCATCAGTCATCACAGATACTGAAGAGATGAGAGCCAGCCCCACCTTAAAGGTGCTGAGAACACACAGAGAGAATGACAGAGCTCTGTGAAGCCTGCCCACAATATTCTGGCAGCAATGACAAGCACCATTGAGGTGCAGGCATCGGTGATGTGTCCAGGGAGTGTCCTGGACCATCACCTTGGTCTAAAGGTTCCACAAAGCACAGTGAATAAGCCCTGGACTGAGAGACCTGCCTTTATCTTGTGCAGTAACGTTTCACATCTGAGTGACATTAACACTGCTCATCAGAACAAGGAGCCATAGGCAGGGGGACATTCTTGGGAAGTTATTAACAATAGTGAATAGAAACAATGTGCAAGTGTATGGGGAAAAAGCAGGAGAATGGCACTAAGTCATGATGCTCATTTGGAGAGCCGGTGCAGACATAGAAACCTAGAAACTAGGAGCAAGAGTAGGCCATTCGGCCCTTTGAGCCTGCTCCACCATTCATTTTGATCATGGCTGATCATCCAACTCAATAGCCTGCTCCCGCTTTCTCCCCATATCCTTTGATCCCTTTCTCCCCAAAAGCTATATCTAACTCCTTCTTGAAAACATACAATGTTTTGGTCTCAACTACTTTCTGTAGTAGCAAATTCCACAGGCTCACCACTCTCTGGGTGAAGAAATTTCTTCTCATCTCAGTTCTAAATGTTCTACCCCATATCATCTGTCTGTGACCCCTGGTTCTGGATTCCCCCACCATCGGGAACATCCTTCCTGCATCTACCCTGTGCCAGTGAGACACGATGGGCCGAATGGCGTCCTTCTGCACTGAAACAATTCTGTAACATTATGTACAAGAGATTAACACCCATGCTCAGGCTGTGCAACTATATCTTCTTACCCTCCCTAACCCTGCTGCTATGTCTTGGTGCTCCCCAGACATCCACAGCAGAGGTGGAGGCAGCCTGCTGACTGCAATGCCCCATCTGTGATGGTCCTGGCGGGCGTCCTCTAGGGGGCTGAGACATGGAGGTCTCCAGGCTGCTTTCGGGGTCCTGCTATGGGGCAGTGGCACCTTCCTTGGCCTGTGGAGCTGGAGGTGCTGAGGTATCAGGAAGAGGGTATTCAGATGGGTCAAACACTCCCAAAGTCATCTGGATGAATGACTCTGCGGGGTACACCTGTTGATCCTCTTCCTTATGGTGCCTGAGTGCCCATGGCTGACTCCTTGAGGAGAAGGGGTAGCTGGAGTGAGATTGGGCTGCTCCATACCCGTCTCATGTACACACTGTTGGAAGCCAAATTTGACATTGGCAATGGAGTTCAGCCCACGCAGCAGTGCAAGAGTGATGTCCTGGACCAAGGTCTCCAGGTGGCCACCATCCTACCAGTGTTGACCTCAGTGCGTTGACATGCCGACACTATGACCTCAACCTGAAGGTGGACGGACTCCCCCATTGTGCCTTGCAATCTGAGGAGTGCAGTGGACATCTCTTCCTGATGTTCCCGAGTTTTCTTTTGCAGCTTCAGCAACTGTGATATGACCGAACCCAGAGGCTTATCACCTGACTCAGACTCAGTAAATGTCTGGCCTCCAGCAGTCCTCCGAGTGCCAGACATATGGGAGTCCCTGCTGCTGCCTGCCATGCATCAAAAATTGCGATGTGCTCACCAGGTTGTGGTCTCGTGGCTACTATAAAGCTAGGTCCTACCGAGGTGTATGTCTCTGCACTGGTGAATGGTGTGAGTGAGCGTTACAATGTGTCTTGGGAGAGTTTCTGCGGATTTCTCTTCTGAGCTTCCCTCAGGTCTTGATTGGATGTTTCCCAGATGTGCCTGCGGAAGCAAGGAGAGATAAATAGTGCATAGCAGTGGCCTGTGAAACAGGACACATCACTCATAGCATGGTCATCTGATGTATGTTGCACTGCTGGATCCTCACTTGGTAGGGCACTGCCAACCTCATTGTCAGCACAGGAATGGTCCAGATTCTCACAGGCCAGTTGGATGGCTCTGTTTTCAAAGCCCATAAGGACGTTGATTTCAGGCATTCCTCCATCAGTCTGTGACCTCTTCCTCTTATTGTGTGCCAGCTTGTCCTGCATGACCAAAGATTGAGAGAGTGTAAGCAGGACGCCTGCCAGGCCAGATGGTAAGTATGCCTGGCATCTGTGGGTGGTGAGTGGATCCATGTACAGAATGAGAACAATAAAGGCGTGTGTGAGAGAGTGAATGGTGATGTCCCTTGCACTGGCAGTGAGTGAGATCCCTGTGGACATGTGATGGGTTTGTGAGTGTGTGAGTTGAAAGTGATGGGAAGAGTGACTTACCCTGGCGGAACAGAGATCATTCATCCACTGGCTGCACTGAGTCGCTGTCCTCTTTTGCAGGGCGTTGTTGCTGACTACCGCTGCCACCACCTCCCAAGCCAGAGTTGGGGTAGAGGACATCACGGTGGGCCTCCACTACATCCAAAAGATGCTTGAGGGACGCATCATTGAACCTGTGGGCTGCAGTCCTCTTGCCTTTCGGGGCCCCTTGCAGCTGTTGCGGGCTGGAAGCACTGAAAGGTTTGTTTGCAGCTGCACTTTAAGTGTGGCACCCGGCATGATGAAGCGGTGAGCTGTTGGCATGGTGGGCAAATGAGAGCCCGCCCACCATGGAAATTATGTGTTTCCCAGCAGGTTTGGGATGGTAAGGGTGCAAAGCTGCCATATGGCCACCGGGTAAAATGTTGTTTTATCCGCCCGCTACTGCACTTAGCGCAAATCTGGGACAATTCTGCCCACTGTATTGGATTTGCAGTAACATTAATTTGTAAATGTTTAAATTGATTTAATGTAGAACCACATATCTTTAATTCAAACTGCATAAAATAATAGCAGTTTTTTTTCCAATTCTAGTCGAATTATAGACAATTGTTTTGAAGAGTTCAAATTGATTTTCTAGCAGATACCGTCGCAACTGTAATTTAAATGCCAAAATGTATCTTTTGTAAAACAACTGCTTTGGCACTCTTCAGTTGCAGAAATAAATTTTAGTCAAATAAATTCACACCAGTATCTTTAACTTAACAATGAAATCCAAAGTTTTCAATTTATTAAATTGGAATGAACATTCTCAATCAATTATGTTCACACTTCCGTGCAACTTAGAAATATTGATCCCTAAAGTGAGTTATAAACTCAAAATGTCAAAGCTTACAAGCCCAAGGAACATTTCACACACTGTCAGAAACGTTTTCCATTTAAAAATAAAAACAGAACATAGTGAAAATGTTTCCTCACAACATTCTGATTTCTTTAATTTGCACGCTTTTTAGCTTCTTTCTCTTTTTCCTAACCTTGTTGTTACATATCAAGTGTCCAACCCAGAGTTTTTTATTAGTTTCTCTTTGCCCCATTGCCAGCACACAGTCGGCCTGTTTCGATTTCTTATTTTTTTCATTTATGTTACAATTATCACACTTCATTGTAAATTCTCCATAAGTGCTGTTGAGATTCCATCCTCAAAAGTTCCTTTCTTAGAATCATTCTGGATATAACTATCAGTCCACACTCTCCATGATAGGACTCCTTTATCATCATCACCATATTTTTTAACAGCTGTTCTATGGTTGGCCCTCTTGTTCTTGGCCTTTACTGGACATGACTGGACTCCAATCCATCTATGAAAGATGTTGGACATGCAGCATACAAACTATTTCAGATGGGGTGTCTTCATATGGCGCACCTTTGCTGATGCCTGAAGAGGCCAATCCTTGAGAGGCAGGTTCTGCCACAATTGCCGCATATGTAACTTCCAAGTTGCAGGTTGTTGTTTTCAGTTTTGACACTTGTTGCCAAGCCATTATAACCACTAGTCATTGCAGTGGTGCACACTGGTCCACAGGTCTCAATTTTCTTTTGTCATCAGTTAGTGACTTCCAAATGCAATAATCGATGTTTAGGGTCTTAAAGTCACTCTTGCAAACAGCCTTTAAGCGGATGTTTTGGGTGTTCCACTGGTGATCTGGCTCTGGCTACCTCTTCATACAGAAAGTCATTGGGTATTGTCGTGAAAAGCTGATTATCACCACAAATTACTTGCTGGTATATTGAACTTTTTAAGGAAAACTTGTGTATTTTTAAAAAAGACAAGCAAGGACACTGTGCAAAACTTGGTTGACAATGCGAAGTTACCACTTTCTTGAAAATTCCTATGTGGATTATACTGGCAGACCTGTCCTGAAAGAACATGGAATGTCACACCTGAAAAGATGTTATGGCTTTCTTCAAGCAGAGACACTTGAAAAGGTATTAGGTATGATGCAAAAGACTGAACATTAATCTCCTGTGGTTGCGGAAACAAAAGTCTAATTTGCACATCTCAGCAGTCACCCAAAAATCCATCTCTTGTTTCATATCTCAGAATGTGTAAATAGTTCTGAGATGGGTGCAAGACAACTATTTCCCCTCATGGAATATGGGTTAAAAAGCTAGCTGCAGAGCAGTACAGTGTGTGCTGGTGTGCTGTGAGAGTGACAGCATAAAAAGGCCACTAGTCACCCCTGCAGTTGCAGGCAAAGTTTCTCTCTCTCTCTCTCTCTCTTTGTTGCTGGAGGCAAGACTCAGCAGAAGCCACAATCAAAAAGCAAAAGGGCAGACTCTTCAGCTACCCTGCAGAGCCAAATATCTCCAAAACTAATGGCAAAACTACCAAAGTCAGCCCCAGTGGAATCACCCAACTTAATGGCTGCAAAGTACTGCCATCCATGCCTCACGGACAAGTCAAAGACTGATTCATATTTTTAAATAACTTTTATTTGGACACTTAACTTCTCATATCTGACTTGTGTGTATGTGTTGCATTGTTATTGTTTTTCTCCAGGTTTTAGTAACTAATAAACTCACTCTTTCTTTGACCTAAGAAAGTCTGGTTATATTGGCTCTTAAAAAAAAAGTACATTTCAACAGGGGAAATATATCTGGGGGGAAGGGATCCCTTTTAAATTAACCTTGTTGTAACCAACAGAGCAGGTTGAATAAAGAAGGGGAGCCAGTTCATTCCTCCTCACCTGGGAGCATAACAAAATGGGGGCCCATTTAGGAAATTGACAAACTGGGGGAGCTCACCTGGGGACTGGCCGTACCAGTATTTATCTTCCTTCCTGCGGATGTGCCTAAGCCAATGAACCTTTCTCTGTTTGATGAGTGCTAACAAACTTGAGAGCTATGCCTTTCAGAGAACTACTGCGTTCGTGATTTTGTCCTGCCAGAAAATATCCATAATGCATCAGAAACAATAAAGATGGAAATTTTTGGGCTTTCTTTCTTGGTAGCTGTAAGTTTTCCATATTTCACAGCCACACAACAAGGTGCTGAGAACACAGGCCTTATAAACCATCAACTTGGTCCTAAGTGTTAACTTGATGTTATTTCATGCATGCTTAGTGAGTCACCTAAAAGTGGCTGCTTTCCCTATGCATGTATCAAGATCCGCATCAAGGGACAGATTGTCTGTTAATGTGGATCTGAGGTTACAGAATTTACTATTCATTCCAGGGGGGTGTTATTTAGTGTGATCAGGGCAGAGCTATAGCTTATTGTGGGGGGATGGTGGCGCAGTGGTAATGTCGCTGAACCAGAGGTCCTGATGAATGTTCTGGGGGCATTGGTTCAGCTCCCACCACAGTAGCTGGTGGGATTTGAATTCAATTAATGAAATCTGGAAATGAAAACTCTTAGCAATGGTGACCATGAAACTTTCATTGATTGCTGTAAAAATACATTAATGTCCTTCAGGGAATGAAATCTGCCATCCAGTCTGGCCTACATGTAACTCCAGACCCACAGCAATGTGGTTAACTTTTAACTGCCCTAGCAAGCCACACAGTTCAAAGGTAATTAGGGATGGGTGGCCTTGCCAGTGACACCCACATTCCATGAAAGAATATAGAAAAAAAACCTTGTTCCAGTGCCATGTTTTTATTGATGCTTATGGTCAATGAGAACAAGTCACAGGCATGGGGAAGACAGTCTGAGTCCTTTTCGCTGAGTTTCTGTGTGTGGGTGACTAGCACAACATCTTCAATGTACAGGAATCCTCTGATCAGGACACAATTTGCTTTGTCTTCATTTTCAGTTTTGATACTTTGTGGAGCTTGCCACCTGACCTAGTATGCAAATAAACCCCTTCCATATCTGCAGGGAAGGCAAAGGTCAGGAACATGGAGAAGGAGACACCAAACAGTGTGGGGCTAGGACATAACTTTGTTTCACTCCATTCTTCACTCCGAAACTGTTGGAAATGGAGCCATCAAACTATACGGTGCAGTCAGGGAAGGAGTAGATGAGACTGGTGCTATGATCCCTGCAGATATCGATACCTTCAGAAGAAAGGAACCCCCCACAAAGCCAACAGAAAGAAAATTGATGGGTAAGAATTCACTTGTTAAAACTTTTACTGTAACAAACCACCTAAAATTACCTTAATTCAAACATTAAGGGTGGAATTTTCTGAGCCCATTGGCAGCAGGCATGATAGGTGGCATGTGCAGAAAATATGGCATGACCTGCTTCAGGACATGTGAAGACAGGTCACAATCCTCCTCTCAGCCTGCTGATGGCGGGCTGCATTTCCCACCATCAGTGGGCATGGAACTAATTGTAATACATCAGCATATAATTAAATGGCTTCCTGCCAGGGTCTCGGAACCCCGGCGTGTTGTCTGTCCATGTCAGCGGGAATGCAGGCCGGTGTGTTTTATAACAGCATTCGGGTAACATGCACTTGGCTGCCTTCACTTTGAGGGAACTGAGATGAATGAGCAGCGGCATTCTCCACAGCTCACTTGTTGCTTACAGGCCCCAGGGGCACCAAGGGGTGGGGCCAACTGATGCCTGGCCCTGGGAATGACTGCTGGGGGGGTAGTGGGGGGGGGCGGGGATTGTCCGGGGGCAAGTGTTGGCTAGCCTCGGAAACGATTTCTGTGGGATAGGTGTCTGAGGGCAAGTGCTGGCCAGCCTTGGAGGCAACTGTTGTCGGTGGTAGGGGTGGGAGTTCAGGTCAAGTGCTGCCCTGATGCTGCATCCCGCACACAGGCAATTGAGGTGTGGGTCAGGGTAAGCGAGGGAAGTGGCCACATATTAGGCGCATCTGTACAAACTGACCATGCTTCTACAACTGAGACAGATCAGGTGCAACCACAGTGATATGATTGGGTTCAGGCTCCTAGCCTGCCCGCCATTGCAAGCAACGTGGAGGCACCAAAAGGCCACCAAACTCTCCATACCTGACACCCCCCGCACCCCCTGGCACAGACTTTGAGTCCATCACCACTTTGTTGGACTGTGGAGCAGTTGGACTGCATGTGTTGTACAATCTCCTCGCCAACACTGGCCATGTAGCAGTCACTGCTGGAGGTGCACACATCCCTTGGAATCTCAGCATCTAATTTTGGACCAGTATCCTCAATGTCACAGACTGACAGGGCAGCCATACAGCATGCACGTCTCTGGCCATCCGAGGGGAGACCAGCACTCTTTGGGAAGCATTAAGTGGCAGTCACACAAGACCAGGAAAGGTACTAATTACAGTCATGATAACTACATCTCTCTCTCTTTCATGCTGCAAGAGGACCACGTCAGGATCATGGATCCTGGTGACCCAGCTGTGTGGCTGATGGCCCACAGACACCGTAGAAGACAGAGGAGAGAGTGTCTGAGGGTCCTTGCTGCAAAAGGCAGGAACATAGAACCATAGAACATAGAACACTACAGCACAGAAAACAGGCCATTTAGACCTTCTAGTCTATGCCGAAATATTATTCCGCTAATCCCATTGACCTGCACCTAGTCCATAACCCTCCAGACCTCTCCCATCCATGTATCTATCTAATTTATTCTTAAAACTTAAGAGTGAGCCTGCATTTACCACGTCAGATGGTAGCTCATTCCACACTCTCACCACTCTCTGAGTGAAGAAGTTCCTCCTTATGTTCCCCCTAAACCTTTCCCCTTTCACCCTAAAGCCATGTCCTCTCGTGTTTATTTCTCCTAATCTAAGTGGAAAGAGCCTACTCACATTTATTCTGTCTACACCCCTCATAATTTTGTAAACTTCTATCATATCTCCCCTCATTCTTCTACGCTCCAAGGAATAAAGTCCTAACCTGTTTAATCTTTCCCTGTAACTCAACTCCTTAAGACCCGGCAACATCCTAATAAATCTTCTCTGCACTCTCTCAATCTTACTGATATCCTTCCTGTAGTTAGGAGACCAGAACTGCACACAATACTCCGAAGTTGGCCTCACCAATGTCTTATACAACCTCACCATAACATCCCACCTCCTATACTCAATACTTTGATTTATGAAGGCCAGTATGCCAAAAGCTTTCTTTACAACCCTGTCTACCTGTGACGCTATTTTCAGGGAACTATGTATCTGAACTCCCAGATCCCTTTGTTCCTCCGCATTCCTCAGTGCCCTAATATTTACTGTGTATGTCCTACCTTGGTTTGACCTTCCAAAATGTAACACCTCACACTTTTCCGCATTAAGTTCCATCTGCCATTTCCTGGCCCATTTTTCCATTTGGTCCAGATCGCTCTGCAAGCTTTGAAAGCCTTCCTCGCTGTCCACAACGCCTCCAATCTTAGTGTCATCAGCAAACTTGCTGATCCAATTCACCACATTATCATCCAAGTCATTGATATAGACAACAAACAACAATAGTCCCAGCACAGATCCCTGAGGCACACCACTAGTCACAGACCCCCAGTCTGAGAAGCAATCATCCACTACCACTCTGTCTTCTCCCACACAGCCAATTTTGAATCCAGTTTACAACCTCTCCATGGATACCAAGTGTCTGAACATTCTGAACTAACCTCCCATGTGGGACCTTGTCAAAGGCCTTACTAAAGTCCGTGTAGACAACACCACAGCCTTTCCTTCATCTACTTTCTTGGTAACCTCCTCGGAAAGCTCTACAAGGTTTGTTAAACACAACCTACCACGCACAAGGCCATGCTGACTATCCTTAGTCAGCCCTTGGCTGTCCAAATAATTAGATATCCGATCTCTCAGAACACCTTCCAATAATTTATCTACAACTGACATCAGGCTCACTGGCCTGTAATTACCTGGTTTACTTTTGGTGCCTTTTTTAAACAATGGAACAACATGAGCTACCCTCCAATCCTCCGGCACCTCACCCATGGCTAAGGACATTTTTAAATATTTGCCAGGGCCCCTGCAGTTTCTACACTAGTTTCCCTCAAGGTCTGAGGGAATATCATGTCAGGCCCGGGGGATTTATCTACCTTTATTCGCTGTAAGGCAGCAAGAACCTCCTCCTCTTTAATCTCTATATGTTCCATGAAACTACTGCTTGTTTCCCTTCCTTCCTTATACACTATGCCAGTTTCCTGAGTAAATACTGATGCAAAAAAACTGTTTAAGATCTCCCCCATCTCGTGAGGCTCCACACATAGACGACCACTCTGATCTTCAAGGGGACAAACTGTGTCCTTTACTATCCTTTTACTCTTAATATACTTGTAGAAACCCTTCGGGTTTACCTTCACATTATCTGCCAAAGGAACCTCATGTCTTCTTTTTGCTTTCCTGATTTCCTTTTTTAGTATTTTCTTACATTTTCTATACTCTACAAGTACTTCATTTGCTCCTTGTTGCCTATCTCCTATACACCTCTCTCCTCTTCTTAACCAGATCACCAATATCCCTTGAAAACCAAGGTTCCCTATGCCTGTTAACTTTACCTTTAATCCTGACAGGAACATGCAAACCCTGCACTCTCAAAATTTCTCCTTTGAATGCCTTCCACTTACTGAACACATTCGTGCCAGAAAACGACTGCCAATCCAGTCTTCCTAGATCCTTTCTCATTTCCACAAAATTGGCCTTTCTCCAATTTAGAATCTCAACTCAAGGACCAGACCTATCCTTAACCATAATTACCTTAAAACTAATGACATTGTGGTCACTGGACCCAAAATGTTCGCCTACACATACTTCTGTCACCTGACCTGTCTGGTTTCCTAATAGGAGATCAAGTATTGCATCCTCTCTCGTTGGTACCTCTATATATTGATTTAGAAAACTTTCCTGAACACATTTGACAAACTCCAAGCCATCCAGCCCTTTTACAGTATGGGAATCCCAGTCAATATGTGGAAAGTTAAAATCTCCTACTATCACAACTTTCTGTTTCTTACATCGGTCTGCTATGTCTCTACAGATTTGCTCCTCCAATTCTCTCTGACTATTGGGCAGTCTATAATACAACACTATTAGTGTGGTCACACCTTTCCCATTCCTCAGCAGCAGCAACCTCATGAAGAAGGGGCAGCAGGGGCTCCTGCACACGCTGCCCAGGAGCGATAGTCAGCTGTGGCACCCAGGGTCTATAGAAGCCACCCACCATTCCTGCAGATGACTAAGAACCAAAGTAGCCAACGACTGCGCATGTCAAGAGACCTGGTGGCTCCCATTTGCCACTTACTTCAGGATTTGGTGTCACGGGGATCTGGAGGGCATCCACGGCCAGAGCCTGTGAGAGCGACCACGGCGCTCAATTTCAATGCCAGTGGCTCCTTTCAGGGCTTCACAGGTGGCCTCTGTGGGATTTCACAATCTGCCACCCACAAATGCATCCATGAGGTCACGGATGCTATCTTTGTGAGGGCACACATCTTTGTGCATTTCACCTGGGACCGGGACAGCCAGGATGCAAGGGCCATTGGATTTGCCCTAAGCTTGGGATTCCCACAGGTACAGGGTGTGATTGACTGCACTCATGTGGCACTCTGGTCTCCGTTGCTACACTCGGTGGACTTCATCAATCACAAGGGCTTCCTCTCACTGAACATGCAGCCACACAGTTTCTAGGAAGTGTGCACAACGCTTACATCCTGAGTTGCTCGCAGATCCCTGCAGTCTTCCAGCGTCCACAGAGGCTGTAGGGTTGGCTCCTTGGGGACAAGGGTTCCCACAGAGGCTGTGGCTGATGACACCCTGTGGCTGATGATGCAGCCTCAGACTTCAGCAGAGCGATGATATAATGAGGCTCATGCTGCAGCTCGTAATTTGGTGGGGCAGACCATAGAGATACTGAAGATGTGGTTCCAGTGTCTGCACCAGTCTGGTGGAGCCCTGCAATACAGTCTGCAGATCGTGTCACGCATCATTGTCATCTGCTGGGCCCTTTACAACCTGGCGCTGCAATGGAGAGAGGAGCTCACACATCACTCACAGCATGGTTGTCTGATGGATGTTGCACAACAGGATCCTCACTTGGTAGAGCAGCACTCTCCTCACCATCTGCACAGGACATCACCAGCCAGCTGGATGGCTCTGTTTTTGAATTCTGTCAGAACTTTGATCTCCAGCATCCCTTCACCTGTCTGCAATCTTTCCCGCCTGTTGTGAGCCAGTTTGCCCTGCATGGATGGCGATGAGGAGAGTATATCAGGATGCCTGCTGGGCCAGATGATAAGTATGCAGGGCCTGTGTGGGTGGTCAGTGGTCCCATGGATGGATGAGGACCAATGAAGCTTTGTATGAGTGAAAGAGTGCACTGGCGATGAGTGAGAGCCCTGTGGATGTATGATGGGTTTGTGTGAGTTGCGAGTGTTGAAAAGAGTTACTTACCCTGGCAGAATGGAGGAGATCATTCATCCTTTTATGGCACTGGGTGCCTGTCCTCTTCTGCAGGACGTTTGTGTTGACCACCACTGCTACCACCTCTCAAGCTGTGAATTTGCTACCCATCCTGCGGCCAGAGCGGGGGGTAGAGGAAATCCCATTGGGCCCCCATGGCATCCAGCAGTCACTCAAAGGACCCACATCGTTGAAGCAAGTGGTCTGCAGTTTTTATTTCCTTCGTTGGACATGTCTCCCGGGCAATGGTGATGAGCTGGTGGAGATGAGCGCTTTGCTGGCGTCTGCCTTTTAAAGATGGTGGCTGTTGTGATGAAACAGCGGGGTGATGGCGAGTGGGCGAATGAGAGCCCGCCCGCGGTGGAAACTGCGTGTTTCCTGGGAATAAAAAAATAATGAGGTGCGTTCAGGAAGATACGGTGTGAAAACTTGCCATTTTTGTCAGTGGTTAGGACTTCATTTTACTCAACCGCTACCGCACTTGATGCAATTCTGGGAAAATTCTGCCTTAAGTAACTGGCAAAGGATATTTCAAACAAAATGGTAAATTTCACTTTAAATAGTTGATGCAACAAAAATATGCCTCCCATAGTTGCAGGCACTTGCATTACTTCCTGTACGAATATGAGACCTTGTGCACAATCTGACAAACTCAGCCTCTATGATGTAGGATCTCTCACTTCTGACTCAATCGTTTCAGCCCTCGAGTAGCCGTGACCAGTAGCCCTATTCCATCTGAAGTCCCCAGACATGATTAACACTGGCACAATCTGGCTAGGAACCATTAACATTTAAAAAGATATCCAAACACCTTGTTTTAACCAATAGAACTATGCAACAGGACTTCACTTTTTTAAACAAATCAAACTTTATTGTATATAAAAGACTTAAACACAACAAGCACTATTAACTTAACAATATTTTTTATAACTATGAATGTTATCCATTCAGGTTTACTTCATACTTTCCCCCAAGGATTCTCTTATAAAGCACATCAATCTTATTGAAGTTATTTACTTCTGTAGGAACTACCCACAATATGCCACAGCCCTCTGGAGAATTCTCAGCTCCAGCTATTTTCAGAGGTAAAACTTTCATTTACCATGTCTTGATTGTTGATACCTCGCTCCCTTGTTCTTGATATTTTTCCATATTTCAGTTGATTACTTTCTTTTGCAATAAGACACCGTGAGGCCCACTGTAGATTCTCTCACTAACTTCAAACTATGCAATCTTGCAGCTTCTGTTCCCTCACAATTTTCAAACTGAGATTAAGCCTCATTCATTTTCCATATGATCAATGATGATGTTATTTATGTTCTCTGATTACAGTGCAGGTCTAACTAACTGTCTTTTACCGTGACAAACTTCACTCAGTGGGCTGCAAACTAGCTGGTCCAAACTAACTCTCTCAGAAAACACCCAGATAAATTGAAACAAAAGACCTTCCCAAGATATACCCATCTCCCTGATGATGTATCCTGCTCTTGGATGTCTTCAAAATGATCTTAAGGTTAATTATCCTTCATTCACAATTTTTAACAGCTTTTCAGGGTTTACTGAATGATTTTAAACTAACTTATCCCTAATACCCAAAACAAAAACATCTTTCTGGAATACCCTTGTTCTTGCAAGCATTGCAGATATCACATCTCCCGTTCTTTAGCTAAGCAAGCCCACCTGCTATTTTATAGCCCTATCTCTTACATTTTGACTTTATTAGACAAATGTGGGTCACTTTTTGAACTGCCATTTCTTGAAGTTATAGCAATCTCTGAAGCCTAGCATTTTGATTACCTTGCCTTTGCAACTTTAACCTTTTTATGGCTAAAAATTACCTCTAAATTGTTAGTATGAACCATGGATTAGATGTTTGCAACACTGCGAGGATGTACTGATACAAACCCTATCTAAAGTCACAACAGTCCTGATGCCACAGAATCCCCAGAGACTCCCTTCTCTAATCCTTTTAGGACAGTCTGGTGGGCTTTGGCAATACTTAAACAGCAGCAATGGGCCTTATCCAATCCACAATCCATTTCCCTTTCTGTCTACAGCTCTTTGCTCTTTCCAACTGTGTAAAACATGCCGTAACACAGTCTCTGCTTTATTCTCAGAGATCTGCTTCAACACCAGGAACTGTTCTGTTTGGAGAGAACTTGATTGTTTCCACTTTACACAAACTCTCAGTGGTTTCTGAACTGTCAACCAGTAAATACAAGCTGACCTAACCCCACTGCAATTAGCTTTCTATTTGCCTTTTGCTTCTTAGTTGTTTATCCCCATGGCAACAACAGGTCACATGGGAATTTCTTAGAATCTAATGATGTCATAATCAGAAAACCAATTAACCATATTTCAGAAAGCTCCCCAGCCCACTTTGGGCTTAAAAGGGCATTGCGCTAAATAGAATTATGGTTTTCCCCAGCACATTGGTCATCCTACTGAGGATGGTAGACAGCAAATTTTCCAAAAAATCTTGTCTGTGCTGCTGATGGTGTTTATTGCCTTAGTGAGATATAAGGTAAAGAGGTAGTATACACTGTGCCCTACGCTTTTCTTGTAGTTGAAATAGGAAGAAGATTATATTCACAGTAGATCTGCCAGCAAGGAAATCACACTATACTTTTGAGCCTGCATGTATTTAGAGTTTTTTAAGTATGGCCATAGCTAAGGCAAAGCTAGGGTCATAAAAAGAGTTTCCAATATGTCCTTCCTTATATCAAGCTCCACTTTCTATTATGCCTATAGAGGTTAAGGACTGTAGGAATTAGTACAGTGGTCCTCCAGGCATTGTCACATTAAAACACCATACAACTTGGGGCAGAATTCTCCCAGCCCACCCATGGTGGGTTTCGTGGTAGGCAGGAGAAGAGAATCCAGTGGCAGGCAAATGGTCACAAATTCGCCATCATAAAAATAGGTTGCAATTCTCCCAATGGTTTATTTATGGAAGGTCGGTTATCCTGCTGACTAGTGGCATGAATGCATTTGCATTCATTAACTTATCATGAATGCTTATTATAACAGCTGCTCACCAGAATCTTGCCAGGCCTTCCAATCTTGGAATTTATGTTGGACTCAAATCGATTTGAAAATGAGTGGCATGCACAAGTCAGAGCTCAGTTCGTTGCTAACTTTAAGGTGAGTGAAACATAGATAGCCTACCTGCTATAACCCTGCGCTGGTCTTGTTGCAATGAACGCCACTCAACTGGGGCTGTAGGGTTGGTTTGCTTCTGCTCTTTGCCTACATTGTCCCAAGGAATACCACTATTCTGTGGTGCTCATGCAGGCCACCACTTTCAGAAACTAGCATTTCAGTTGGGAGTGGGCTGTGAGGCGAGGGTGGGGTTGATTCACCCGTGGGGGGCAATGGGGAGGGAAGGCTATGGAATGGCAGTTGGGGGAAGGGTGAACACGGTGGGGACAATGGGAGGGAAGGCTGTGGAAAGGCAATCAGGAGGAAGGGAAACATGGGGGGGATTCCTTTTCTAGGTCACCCTCTAAGCTCTTGTTGTCGCCGGAGTGAGCAGGAGTCTGCTTAGAAGGAAAGGAGGAAGACCTCCTTGCGGCTAAAGCCACTGAAAGCCAATGGCTTCATTAGCACTATTAAAGCGCTACTCAGAACCCAGTGACTACACATGACAGTCACTGCATCTCAAGTATAACAGATAGGAATTTAGCATTTGGGAATGTGGACATAAGTGAAGGAGGGCACAGCTGTATCATATATGGCAGTCCATCAATGAAGGCCTGTCCTGTGGTCACCAGAATTGACAGTCCTAATGAGCTAAAGAGTATCCACTCATTGACCATGAGCAACTGATTGGTCATTAATATGCCACATCAGAGATTGGAGCACAGAGCTAGGTTGGGTCACTCGTCTCAATTAAACTTTAGCATCCCAGGCAGGGCTCAGGATGTTACATAACTGCATGCCATCTTGGTCACCTTGATGTGTGTGTTAGTGTCTCAGGGATAAGGCGGCATCAGTCAAAATGCAAATAGGGCAGGAAAGTCTCTGGACCCTTACACTTTCCAAACGAGTCACTTTCTGAGCTTTACTTTCTTGCCCCATGAATCATTAGTATCTTTAATGTTTCCTTTCAGAAGGAAGGCAAAGGAAATATGGATCCAGGGCTCAATGCTGCCTTTGTCAGGATCCTAATGCAATAGAGGAGGCGAAGGAGGGAGAGGTGACTCCACGCGTAGCTCCAGCAGGAGGGACATGGTCAGGCAGAGCCATAGCATGAACAGGAGGGTCAGGAGGAGAGACCCAAACAATGGGGGCAACTCGCCAGGCCTAGGGTATATCATATAAGAGTCCTCTATTTACAAAGGAGTGAGAGGGAATGCTGTGCATGGCTGCACTTGCCCTGAGCTCTGGTATATCACATATGCCATTATTCTTCATGAAGACCTGATGCCACATGGAGTTGGAGGGTATCCCCTGCCAGTGGCTTTGAAGGTGAGCTTGATATGACTGCACCACGTGACTCACTGTGAATGTCAGATTTGATGAAGCGATGGAGCTGTGATCCGTACTAGGTTGCTGGAAGGGGCTGATCTCCCCTTCCCCAAAGCGATCTCTGTCCTCCCCAGCCAGCTCAGCTGCAGCCCCCTCAAAGTTAATGAGGGCAACGATGTTGGCTCTCCCTCCCCCGGTCTGCGATCACTCACGGCTGTTGTATGTCAGCTTGGCCTGTATGAGGAAGAAAGAAAGGCATGTGATGAGAAGGGATGGAGCAGAGTTTGGGTGAGATGCATGTCCTCTGTGTGTGGTGACCCCTCCCCAGAAGGGCCAGAGGATGGAGTGTGAGCAACACGATAGATGGGATGGTGGTGATGTGAAAGTGTCAGTGAGAGAATGAGTGTTGATATGTGTCATCTGCTAATGGTCGTGTGAACAGAGTAGCCATTTGAGTGCATGATGCCATGATGAGAGAGTTTGATATTGGAGAGAGTTGAAGGATAACTTGCCCAGGGCAGAGCGGATGAGGTTATTCATCCTCTTCCTGTGCTGGGTGGCATTTCGGGTGCGGTTGCCAGCCGTGCTGACTTGCTGTGTGATGGTCTCCCAGGCCAGAGAGCTGAGGCTGCTGTGCTTCCTGCAGCCATCCCTGGGATAGAGCACATGCCTTTTCCCCTGAACCCTTCTGATTAAGGCCTGGAGGGCCTGGTGCATGAAGCAGGGTGCTGCCTTCTTCTTCAGGCTCTCGGTCTTCTCCTTCTGGCTGCCAAGCATCTTTGGTGGGCTGGAGAGAGTGATACTGTGTGTTGGACTGGTCTTTAAAAATGGTGCCCAGACTTTCAAACCCATAAGCTGATGGTTTACTGAAGTTTATTGAAGTTTCAAACCTATAAGCTGATGGCAACCGCACGAATCAACTCCCGGCCCGCCAGGTGATTCGGATCCATATGTACCTTTGCAAAATTAATGATGCTCCAAATGCAGAATTGGGCATGATTTCCCACCATTCCAGACGGCAGGGTGGACACTGCCAAAAACCCCTGGTACCGCAATTAGTCTCATTTATGGAGAATTCCACTCTTGGTGTCCGTTCTATACCCTTAACAAAGTGAATGCTCCTCGCACAGCAATGTGTTCTTTATCCTGTGCCTTGCAGCATAGTCCAGTGCCAATCGCCCATGGTTTTCAAAAAGCCACAAATTCAGGTTCATGCTTAACTCATCAGATGTATTAACAAAAAGTACTTGCATTGTTCACTTGAGGATTAAGGAAGTCATTCCCTAGTAACAATTGCTTTATTCTTACTTGCGCATTTAAAGTAATCTACAAGCAGAGTATTATTTCTTCAGCTTAAAAAGCAATTTACATGTGGGATATTGTCAGTAGATAGAATGCAACTGAACGTAGGCATCCATTGATTTTGTTGTACTACCCATAACAGGAAAATGTTTATCTTTATATGCTACATTTATGAAAAAGCTAGAATTGTTCCTCCTCTCTTCTGATCAGTCTTTTTACTGCATATTGCCTTAATGGTAATCTCTTGCTCATTTCTCAGTAAACTTCACTGCATACACATTGGAGCTGATGATATCTGTATGCTTGGCATAACTCAGCAGCATTTTTGATCCAGCCACCTTGGTCAACCCTGTGCACACTAGCTGACAGTACTGTCTGTCGAAGGGTCATGAGGACTCGAAACGTCAACTCTTTTTTTCTCCGCCGATGCTGCCAGACCTGCTGAGTTTTTCCAGGTAATTCTGTTTTTGTTTCTGTTTTCCTCTTGTTGCCAAGCTGACTTTTAATTTTCACTCTCACCATCTTAGATATCAACAGATGCCAAATCTCTTTTTGTTCGCGAATCCCTGAAAGTTCTGAATTTAGCAGAAATAGAATGCACCCAAATTAACTTCCCTATAAATCATGATAAAATTTTATTTATTGCTATGATTTTTCCCTAATATGGTGTTACCCTAATATTAGCTTGGATAAAATAAATGCAAAAGGTATAGTGGGTGCAGAATTCCTCAAATAAATTCAAGAGAACTTGCTTTTAGCCAGTACATGGATAGCCCAAGAGAAAGGGCCATTCTGGACTTAGTTTTACAATATGAAGCTGGGCAGATGGAAAGAGTACCAGTGGGAGAATATTTTGGTGATAGTAGTCGTAATTCATTAAGATTTAGTTCAGTTAGGGAAAAGGGCAAAGATTAACCAAGATTATAAGTTTCAAATTGGGAAAGAAATATTTTACTAAGCTGAGATGTGATTTGGCAAAAGTGGATGGGAAACAGCTACATGAAGGTAAATTAGTACCAGAGCACTGGGAGAAATTCAAGAAGGAGATAGAGAGGTTTCAGAATAAATATGTTCCCAAATGATAAAGGGTGGGACTCCCAACTCTAGAACCCCCAGATATCAAAGAGCACTGAGTATGATAAGACAAAAAGGGGAAGCCTATGTTAGTTATTGAGAGCTCAGCACTGCACAAGTCTTAAAGAAATTTGAATGCACAGGAGTGAATTTAAAAATGGGTAGTAAAGAGGGCATGAAAAAATATTGGCAAGTAAAATCAAGGAAAACCCAAAGATATTTTATAAATACATAAAAAGCAAGATAACTAAGGAAAGAGTACAGTCTTTTAGAGACCATAAAGGTAACTTCCTTATGGAGGCAGATGATGTGGACATGGTTCTTAATGAAGACTTTGCATCTGTCTTCACAAGAGATGAAGACATTGAGGTTAAGGTGTATACATGTGAAACATTGGATGGTATATCATTGGCAAGAAAGGAAATTTTAAGGGGCTTAACATCTTTAGAAAAGGATAAGTTGCCAGGCTCAGGTAAGCTGTTAAGAGAAGTCAGGGATGAGATATTGGAGGTTCTGGCCATCATTTTCCGGTTGTGGTACCAGAGAACTGTTAACATTGTACCATTGTTTAAAATGGAAGGAAGTGATGGTATCGATTGTCACTTAGAAAGACATGAATTATCAAGGACAGTCAATTTGGATGCATTAGGGGAAGGTTGTGTTTGACTAACTTGATTGAATTTATCAGGAGGTAACAACAGGGAGGGTTGATGAGTATAGAGCACATGATATAGTCTACATGGATTTTAGCAGGGCTTTTGACATGATTCCACATGGCAGACCAGTCTGAAAAGTAAGACCGCATGGAATCCAAAGAAAAGTTTCAGGTTGGATCCAAAATTGGCTCAGTGGCAGGAAGTAGAGGGTAATGGTTAATGGATGTTTTTGTGACTGAAAGGCTGTTTCCAGTGGAGTTCAGTTCTAGGTCTCTTGCTTTCTATCGTGTATATCAACGGTTTAGACTTAAATATAAGACCCATGATTGAGAACTTTGTAGATGATAGTGGTTGATAGTAAGGAAGAAAGCTGTAGACTGCAGAAAGATACCAATAGATTGGTTGTGAGGGCAGGAGAGTGGCAAATGGAATTCAATCCAGAGAAATGGGAGGCAATGCATTTGGGCAAGGGAAACTGGGAAAGGAATACACAATAACTGGTAAGATACTGAGAATTGTAGAGGAACAGAGAGACCTTGAAGTGTACGTCTGCAGATTCCTGAAGGTAATAGAGGTGGATAAGGTGGTTAAGAAGGCATTAGGGATATTTTCCTTTATTAGCTGAGGTGTAGAATATAAGAACAGGGAGGTTATGCTAGAACAACATAAAAGTCTAGATGGGCCATAGCTTGAATAAGGCTAACTGGTCTGGCCACCCCATTAAAGCAAGGATGTGATTGAACTAATGAGGGCACATAAGAGATTTACGAGGTTGTTGCCAGAAATGGAGAATTTTAGCTATAAGGACAGATTGAATAGGCTGACATTGTTTTTTGTTGTAACAGGTAAAGCTGAGGGGAAATTGAATTGAGATGTATGAAGTTAGGGGTCTAGACAGAGTGGATAGGAAGGATCTATTTCCCTTAGCAGAGAGTTCAATAACCAGGGAGCACAGAGTTAAAGTAATTGGCAGAAGATTTAGAGGGGAGCTAAGGTATATGTTTTTCATCCAACGGATAGTGGGATCTGGAACTCACTGAAAGGGCTATGGGGGCAGAAACTTTCATCACATTAAAGAAGTACTTGGATATGCATTTTAAGCATTGTAATCCATGTATCTAGAGCTGGAAAGTGGGATTAGGCTGCCCTCTGAAGTGGTCTAGCAAGCCACTCAGCTCAAAGGCAATTAGAGACAGGCAACAAATGCTGGCCTTGCCAACGACACCATGAAAGCATGTTAAAAAACTGTTTGCAATACTCTTGAAGGTACTAACAAACTTGGCAGCCCTCCAGTTCATCAGTCACTTCCTGACCTCCTTGTCCCTACTAATATTAACAAAACCAATTTATAGTGCCTGGAATGAACCTGTTGCTAGATATTTAATGATTTCAGTGCCTTTAATAGCCATGGGCAGAACAGCTGGAGTCACTGAGGGCTCCTTCAAACCAGCTGCTCATTTGGCACACATCAGACTCTCCCTCCTGAGCTTCAAGCTCTGGATGTACTGCTCCTCTGACACTTAAAAATAATATTGGAGTTTCCGGAGTGCTCTTTCTATGTGGTAATGTCTGTTTCTCATTACTTCTTCCCCACCATGGATGCATTAAAATGCTCATCATGTTTCTCTCCAGAACATACCACTATTACAATGAAATCATCACTATTCACACAAGGAGCCTTTGGTTGATGACCAGTTTTACTTGCATTAGGGCTGATACTGCAGGTGTCATTTGCCTTTAACAATGGTTGAAAGTAGCTGAATCATAAGGTTGGATTAGATTTGTCTTCTACTGATTGTCTTAATTGGTGTTTTTCACCCACCAGCAATAAATGTTTACCACTGAGGTAAGTCATATGGGAAGATGCAACATGATATTAACACAACCCGAATAAAGAGAAATATTTTCTACTTAATTGTAAGTCAGTGTAAAATCCAACTCAGTTGGCCACTGTGCTTCAGTATTTGTTAAGGGCCTCAATATTAATGTGAAGGCAGCTTCCCAGCCAAATCAGGTTGAGGGTCAGAATGGCATCTGTGAAATCCAAAGATTACACTAGCATGTTGCATTCTCTGATTCCAGCTTGGCTGAGGCAATACATTTGAGTACTGGTTATGTGTCTCCAAGCTACACAGTGGATACGATGTGTAAATGCATGACCCCAGCTCAACCTTTTTTAAAGTGACAATGCAGAAATGGAAATTGGAGGAGCCAGGAAGTGTTTAGGATGGATGCACAAATGCAGCGCCCTGATATAATGTTGTATAAATAAAATCAGAAAATGCAGGAAATGCTCAGCAGGTCTGGCAGCTGCTGTGGAGAGAGAAACAGAGCTAATGTTTCAGGTGAATGACTTTTCATCGGGACTAGAAATGATGTGCCTATAGAATGACTGCTGGGTACAGTCAGGCACAGTCAGAGTGTGAGAGCTTGTGTCTGAAGGTGTTATGTCATCACCTATTCTGCCCTTCTGAGGTCCCTGATTCTCTTGTGACACTGCCTCCAAGGTCTGAAGGATCGCTGGTCGCTTCTTTGGCCACTTTCATCCACATCTGCTTGGTTGGAGAGGATGTTCTCTTCCACTTGTCCTTGGCAAACATCATATCACTTCAGTCCCTCAGATCCCGCAGCAGAGCCTCCAGGTAAGAGTCCGAGATCCTGCAGCCAGCCTTCCAAGGTTTCCTTTCCATTCCTGTGGTTGCTGAAGCCTCAGGAATCAATCTACAGGTCAGTCATTCTCACCGCTGCCGGGATTACCTCAACTAGAAATCCTTCCTTCACCTCATACCTCTTGTTTGAAAATCAAAATATCCTGCTCAACAGCCTTCCCCCCATCCAGCCCTCCTCAACAATTTTTGCCTCTGGAATCTTCTAGAGCTCAGCCACAGATGTTTGCAGGATCTCCCCTAAACCACAAACAAATACATGAGAGAGCTGATGGATGAGATGTTTGTCAGGGCTAGCAATTATGTCAACTTTGCCACTGATGGTGCCAGTTAGAATGACCAGGTGGCAGCTTTAAGACTCTGGCTGGCTTCCCACAGGTTAATGGCATCGTCGATTGCACATACATGGCAATCCAAGCACCTCACTGCCCCCCTCACCACCCTGCAGAACAACTGCTAATATTTGTCAACTCTAAGGACTTTCTCTCTATCAATATACAGCATGAAGGGATCTTGCTGTGTGCAAGATTGTGAGGATTTCTGCAGGATGCTTTTGTCCTGTGGTAGTCCAAACTTCCAGGTATCTGTGCACCTGGAAGCAGATTTAATACATGGCTAGTAGGTGAGGAAGAGTACCCACTGCAAGCATGGCTCATGACACCCATCAGAAACTACAACACTGAAGCCCAATAACACCAAGGTGAAAACCATATCACAACCCAGATGCACGGTTGAACAGGCCATCGGCATGTTGGAGATCCACTTCTATTGCCTGAATAGATTTGGAGAATCCCTTCAATTTTCAGCAGTGAGGGTCTCCAAAATGGTTGTGGTTTACTACAGTCTGCACAATATTGCACAACAGTGAGGCTTAGGCCTGCTACAAGGAGAAGGCAAAGCGCTCAGATCTTCTTTGCACGATTTGAGGGGGAGGAGGAGGAAGAAGAGGAGGGGAGCAATGAGGACAATGCACTCCCAGCAGCTCGTACTGCTGCCTGGGATGCCAGGTATGTCTTTATTAAATCAAGGCTCAGCTGGGCTGCATCAGCATGCCATGTCACCAAAGAACACAACAGCCACTCTTCACCTTCATTCCCAATGCCACTAACATAAAGCAGTCTTGCACACAACCAACCACCTCTTCAACATTCCATTTTTCCCCATGAATTTATGACCTCACATTCATTATCAAGTTTGAGGTGTACTTAACACCAAGCATCCAAGAATGGACAAGACGGAAAAGTGGTGAAAAAGAATGAAATTTATGCAGTCTGAAATTATGATGATCCCCGCAGGTACTGATAACTTTTTAAAAAGAAAGAAATCCCCACAATGGAAAGAGAGCTGGTGGACAAGATTTCACTTTTTAAAACCTTTACTGCAACAAGCCAACTAAAAACAACATAATTTAAACATTAACTATAGGTGAAAGATATTTCAAATAATAAGGTAAATGATGCTTTAAGTAATAGATAGGCCTCATGAAGTTACAAGCTGAAAACCCAAACCCACTGCAATGAGCTTTCTGTTTACTGTTATGGACAGGGATGAGAAGGAATCGAAACTCCTGTTCCCTTCCCTTATGTATTCAGTGTGTTTTTGGAAAGGTAGATTTATGTGTTTCTTAATCCCTGAATGTATGATTAATTTGAATAACCAATAGCACATGTTTCCTGGGTTTAAATAAAAATGACTATTTATTCACACATTGACCCCCCAAAAAATGTATTGCCGCTCACTCACCACTCATATGCGCACACATACACACACAGACAGACAGACAGACACACACACACACACACACACACACACGCAAGAAAAATAGTCATACAGTGCACTTCTACAAGTTAAAAACAGGAATAGTTTGCAAGTCACATGATTGGGTTGTCTTAGTGCAGGCCTGATGAAAAGTGGATTATTTTCCACTCTTGAAATGTAGCTAGGTGAATTCAATAACCAAACCCTTATATCAAAGCCATTGCAGATTCCCTTGAAAAGGCAGATTTTCAGCAGGTCTTGCTCGTAGTCCTGTTACTAAAAGGTTGGATTTCTGTATTGGTGGACTTGAAAAGGAACGGGCAGGGAGACCTTGCGATGTTGCAGTCTCCAGTTTTAAGGCACAGATGTTTCTACTTTTGCTGCTGCTGCTGTTTCTTGCTGTGTTGTTTGCAGGCTAACTGGTTTTTCCCCCGAGTGCTTGAAGTAAGTAAGATTGGTTATCTGAAGACAGTTTCAATCAGGCAACCACATAATCAATACCTCTATTGTCCACCAAGAATGATTTGAAGTTTGAAGCCATCGCTACACAATGGCAGAATGGATAGTAGTCATTCACATCTACTTATGACTTAACTGGTTTCTGCAGTTCTGTTACATTTCAAGTTCAGAGACAGTGAGTCTGGGAGTCCATTGATTTTGAGTTTTGAGTAAGCCTGCAAACATTGGGCGCTGTGAATTCCTCAAATGGTTTTCATCTGGTATGCCCATTCAAGGGAGGTACTCCACACATGGTCATTCAATTAGGAACTATCCGGAGACTTGAGATACTTCTGAGTCTATGCAGAAGTTGAAAAAGTCACTTGGCGTCAATAGCCATCCTAGTAATCCTTTTAATGTTCATTTTAAAAAGAAAGGGTAGTTCCAGAAAATGGAGTCTGAAGAAGGGTCATATGAACTTGAAACGTTAACTCTGTTTCTTTCTCCACAGATGCTGCCAGACCTGCTGAGTTCTTCCACCATTTTTTGTTTTTATTTCAGATTTCGAGCATCTGCAGAATTTTGCTTTAATCCAGAAAATTTGATACTGAAAAGAGTCCATGGGGGTAATTTTCTGTGCCCTCTGGCAACAGGCATGTTCGGCTGCGTGAGTGAACAGTATGACAAGAAGGCCAAAAATCGGTTTTGCGGTGTCCTGAAGCCAGTTTGCTATCATCTGTTCCACCCATCAATGGCGGACCGTGTTTCCTGCTGTCAAACGTCAAGAACCTCATTGTAATACATCTGTATATTATTATAAGGCTGGCCCACTGGAATCACCCTCCTACGCTGAATCATCTGAGAACATCAGATTTTATGCCGACATATTTCACAATTGCATATATAAGGCATGCAGTTGGCGCACTGCACTTTGAGGGGAATGAGGTGAGGTGAGTATTCAGTAAGGTTGCAGAGCATTCGCCAGGGTCGCCTGTTGGACTTCAAGTTTGAGGCAAGTTTGGAGGGATTGCGGCAAGGAATGCATTGTGGTTGAGATGAGTTTGGTAGGGGGCAAGGACTGCACTGCGGTTGAGGTGAGTTGTGGGGGGCAAGGGCTGCACTGTGTTTGATGGTAGTGCACAAGCACGTGCGGGGTTGGGGGGAGGGAAGTGGCCATAAATTAGGAAAACCTTGTATAAAGTGATCGTTCCTCCACAGCTGAGAAAATTCAGGCGCAGCCACACAGACATGCTCGGAGTTGGCCTCTTGCTTATCTGCCTACTCAAGCAACGTAGAGGAATGAAAGTGTCACCAAGTACTCCTGAAATTTTCACCCTTCCGACACAGGCTGCAAACTAATGAGTGTCTTAGTGGATAACAGAACAATTGGGCAACTGGGAACGTTATACCTTGCTAAAGCTGGCCATGGAGCAGTGGAGGTGCTCACAGCCCTTTGCAATGCCATAATTCAGGCTTGCATCAGTTTCCCCCATGGTTCAAGCTAACAGTGCAGCTTGCAGCGTGGGTTAGAAGAATGCCTGAGCCTGAGATGAGAGCACAGCCATGCAGTCCAAAGGCACCTGGCTGGGCAGAGGGAGGGGCAGCACCCTTGGGAAGAATGGACGGCTGGTGATCCCACACACACCACTGAAGAGCCACAGCGAGCTGTCGCTTGTCAGCACCTAGCTCGACCCAGGGTCTATAGACGCTGCCTTTCATTCCTGCAGATGACCAAGAACCAGTGTTGCTGAAGATTGCGCATGTCTAGGGAAATATTCAGATACATCTGCCAGCTGCTGCAGGATTTGGTGCCATGGGGACATGGAGAGCATCCACTGCCAATGGCCATGAAAGTTATGGCAGCACTCAATTTTTACGTCAGTGGTTCCTTTCAGGGCTCTACAGGTGACTTCTGTGGGATATCACAAGCCTCTGCCCACAAACACATCCAGGAGCTCGTGGATGCCACCTTCGTGACAGCACACAACTTTGCACATTTTGCCTGGGACTAGGAAAGCTAGGAAGCAAGAGAGCTGGGATTTGCCCAGATCTCATGTTTTCCACAGGTGCAGGATGCCATTGACTGTACTCATGTGATACTCAGGTCTCTGTGGCAACAAGCGGTCAACCATGTCACCGCAAGGGCTTCCCCTCGCTGAATGTTCAGCTGGTGTTTAAGCACCACAAATGCATCCTGCAAGTCTGTGCATGATTCCCAGGGAATGTCCAAGATTCCTACATCCTTAGAAGGTCTCAGATCCCTGATATTTTGCATGGCCCACAGAGGCTGCAGGGTTGGCTCTTCAGGGACAAGGGCTACCCATAGAAGACGTGGCTGATGACACCCGTGCGGTGGCCTCAGACTGCAGCAGAGCGATGGTTTAATGTGTCTCATGCTGCAACTCGCAACTTGGTGGAGCAAACCATCGGGATGCTGAAAATAAGGTTCCGGCGTCTAGACCAGTCTGATGGAGCCCTGCAATACAGTCCACACAGGCTAACATGCATTGACATCACCTGCTGCATTGTTTACAACCTGGCGCTGCAACAGGGAGACGAGCTAGCTGAGGAGATGCACGTCTCCTCCTCCGCATCAGTGGATGTCAATGGGGATGAGGGTGAGGATGTCCTTGAAATAAACGATGAAGGCGATGAGGCTATAGCACTGGCCAGATGAAGCAAGCCACTTAGGAGACCCTTTTTGCTGCTCGATTTGTGGAGTATGATGATGATATACAGTGAGAAGACCCCATATATCCTCACAATGCATCTGTGAATGTTTGACTCCAGTCTGGCTTATGGCAGCGCGAATACCCTCTGTGATAATGCTACTGTCATGGAGAGGCAGCAGAAGACCTAAGAGTCACTCGATTCCAGGAGGATGATGATGATACGCAGTGAAGGACACTCCATAGATCTTCGCATAGCCTCTGTGAGTGTCTGATTCCTGTCTGCTTCAGGGCAGCTCACTTGCACTCTGTGATCAGGGTCATATCATGCAGACATAGCCATGAAATTTTAAAAGCACCTGATCCTTTGTCAGCCTTCAGCACCTGAGCCCTTCAGGAGCACAGTGTCGCTGGTCGCATATGCTGACATGGTGGGGGCCAGCCCTACCTTGAAGGTGCTGAGAGCACACAGAGAGAACGATGGAACTCTGTGGTGCCTGCCCATAACATTCTGGCAGCAATGACAAGCACCGTCAAGGTGCAGGCATCAGTAATGTGTCCAGGGAGTGTGAGGCCGGACCATCACTTTGGTCTGAAGGCAGCACAAAGCACAGGGAAGAGGCCTGGATGGAGACACCTGTCTTTATCTTGTGTAGGAACTAAGGTTTCACATCTGAGTGACAGGAACACTGCTTATCAGAACAAGGAACCATAGGCAGGGAGACATTTTTGTGAGTTTGTTTACAATAGTGAACATTATGTACAAATGATTAACACCCATGCCCAGGCTATGCAACTACAATCTCTTAACCTTCTTAACCCTGTGGCCACATCTTGGCACTCCCCGGACATCCACAGGCGGAGGTGGAGGCAGCTTGCTGACTGCTACGCCCTGCCTGTGATGACCTACACAGGCATCCTCTGGACACCCTCCACTTGGAGGGCCCTGGCCTGCTTTCGGTGTTCCGCTGTGTGGCACTGCACCCTCCTTGACCTGTGGAGCTGGAGCAGCTGGGGTCACAGGAAGAGGGGATTCAGATGGGCTGGACATTCTTGGAGTCACCTGGATGGATGGCCCCGGGGTTTCAAGCTGCTGGTCTTCATCCCTATGGGTACTCCTTGAGGAGAAATGGAAGTTGGAGTGAGATTAAGTTGCCCTGCACCCCTCTCGCATACGCACTGTTGGAGGCCAACTATGGCATCAGCGATGGATTTCAGCCCGAGTAGCAATGCAGGACCAATATCCTGGATCAGGGTCTTCATGGTGACCGCCATCCTACCAGTGCTGATCTCGGTGCATTGGCAAACCAGTGCTAACACCTCAGCATGAATGTGGACGGACTCTCCCATCATGCCTTGCAATCTGAGGAGTTCAGTGGCCATCCCTTCCTGATGTTCCCATGCTTGCTTTTGCAACCCCAGCAACTGAGGTATGAATGAGGCTAGAGGCTCCTCATCTGACTGGAACTCAGCAGAATTCTGGCCTCCAGCAATCCTCCAAGTGCCAGAGACCTGTGAAGTCTCTAACTCCATCTGCTGTAGATCAGACTGTTCGATGTGCTCACTAGATTTATTATCCTGAGGCTACTCTAAAGCTAAGTCCCACCGAAGAGGGTGCCTCTACGCTGGCGGAGAGTGTAGCTGAGCACTGTAATGGGACTTTAATGAAGGTGCCTTCAGATTCCTCTTCAGAGGTTTCTGGGCCTTGATTGGAGGCCCTGAGTTGTAGGCTTTATTGGCTGTTTCCCCCATGTGCCTGCGAAAGCAAGGGGAGATAATTAGTGCATGGCAGTGGCCTGTGAAACAGGACACATCACTCACAGCATGTCTGATGGATGTTGCACTGCTGGATCCTCACTTGGTAGAGCACCGCCGACCTCACTGTCAACACAGGAATTGTGCAGATCTTCACCAGCCAGCTGGATGACTCTGTTTTCAAAGTCTCTGTGGTCTGCTACCTCTCCCTCTTGTTGTGTGCCAGATTATCCTGCCTGAATACTGATGGAGAGAGTGAAAGCGGGATGCTTGCTAGGCCAGATGATAATTATGCCCAGCTTGTGTGGGTGGTGAGTGGTCCCATGGATGGGATGAGGACAATGACTGTGAGTGTGAAAGAGTGAATGGTGATGTCCCTTGAACTGGCAGTGAGTGAGATCCCTGTGGATGTGTGATGTGTTTGTGATTGTGTGTGTTGGAAATGATGAGAAGAGTGACTTACCCTGGCAGAAGGGAGGAGATCACTCGTGTTCTTGCAGCACTGGGTGGTAGTCCTCTTTTGCAAGGCACTGGCTACCACTGCCACCACCTCCCAAGCTGAGTTGATGTTGCTGGCCATCCTGCGGCCAGAGCTTGTGTAGACGATATCATGATGGGCTTCCACAGCGTCCAAAAGGCGCTGGAGTGATGTGTCACTGAATTGTGTGGCTGCAATCTTCTTGCCTTTCGGAGCCCTGTCTTTTGTGCAGCAGTCCTGGGCTGGAAGTACTGAAAGGTGTTTGCGTGGCTGCACTTTTAATATGGCGCCTGGTGTGATGAAGCGGCCCGCTATTGAAACAGCGTGTTTCCCAGGAATGCATGATTAATGAGGCGGGATTGGGATGATACGATGCAAAAACCCACCTATGGGGCCAGCAGGAAAATTGTCCTTTTTCCTGCTCACTACCTCACAGTGCAAAATCTAGGAAGCTTCCAGCTCATGCTTAAAATTCTGAATATGACATGCATTTACAGGCCATGACATTATTCTCTGCATTTTAGTTGACCATCCCCATGGTAACACTAGGTCGCATGAACATTTCTTAAAGCTTAATGGTGTCATAATCAGAAAACCAATTAACCCTTTTTCAGAATATGTCCCAGAATGTTTTATTCTTAAAGCAATATTGCACAAAATAAAATCCAGACTTTTCCCATCAGTCATCACAAAATAAGGAACAAAAACTTATCAATACTACATTTTGTCAGTCACACATGTGCATATCATTGTGCAACAACAATACTTTACTCTTTATTGTTCTGCTACTCTAATGTGGTGCAACTTGTGTGATGTCAGCAGATGACGAGCTAGCTGCCTGCTGCTCAGCTCCCTGATCTAACTGCTGAGGTATTCCTGGCAATGTTCTCTCCATTTCTGAATCTCTGAGGGCCCACCAAAAAAAAAGCTCCATCGACCCGTGTGCAGGGGAAGATATAGCCATCAGAAGACAAGGCAGCATGTGGGGCATTGACAGAGGTGGGTTGTAGGTAAGAAGTTGAAGCACTTGGAGGAGATTTGCCACTAACATGACTCCCTCTGCTAGCATTCTTCACATGGCTCAGCCACACCTCACTGCTATCACAGTGCTGGAGAACACCTTGATCAACACATTGTTATTGTTCATCATAGGCACAGCATCTGTGCCAGTTGAGTAGAGCTTGGAGAGGGCTATGCTCCCTAATTCAGACTCTCCACTGCTGTCCGTTTCCACCATCTGCTCATCCTCATTTGTGATGTGTGAGTCCCCATGTGAAAACCCAACTCCCCACCTTACGCTCCCCACTGAAGTGTAAGCATCTGAGCTGCTGCATGGTCTGCACGAGTCCTGTGGCAGTGCACCTTCAGAAGAACTATGGTCCTCTAAGGAATTATAGTCAGCCAGCTCCACCAACTGCTGCTGCTTTGTGAAGATCCTGTGAGAGATAAAATACATGGAAAGGTAAAATATGTTGCAAGTTGTCATTATGAAGGTGACCATAATTCACTTGCTGTTGAAATCAAGTCAACATGACTGACTGCTGTATGAGACAGGCTTCTATTTAATTGTATCACCAGATAGTTGGGAGCTTCCTGTCTCCCTACCTCCAACAGCCAAGGAGACTGAAACTCCACCGACCTTCACTGTCTCCTCCTCTTGCATTTAGAGAATCATTGCATGATTAGAAAAAGTCAACATGGCTTTATGAAAGAGAAATCGTGTTTGTCAAATTTATTAGAGATTTTTCAAGGATGTAACTAATAGAGTTGATAATGAGAAATCAGTAGATATGGGACATTTGGATTTTGAAAAGGGATTTAATAATGTACAACACAAAAGGTTGGTACACAAGACAGGGGCTCATGGAGTTGTGGCTGATATATAAGGATGGTGTATTAACTGAAAGTATAGCCTCTCCTGCTCTCTATCAGGGGACATGTGATGTCCAATGAGCCCTAAGCACGGGTAATCCGTCCGGGGAGTTGTGGGAGGGGTGGGGGGGTGGGGGGGGGGAGGTGGTGGGCGGCAGGGCTTCCTGACAAGGGTCCTGATTAAGCATGTAACATCTGAAAAGCTCTCTGTAATAAAGTTTATCTGTTTTTTGTTGAACCTGTCCAGGTCCTCCAAGTTATTACACATGGATAGAGGACTCGTTAATGGACAGGAAGCAGAGCATAGGGATAAATGGGGCATTTTCATGGCAGGCTATGATCAGTGGAATGCCGCAGGATCAATATTGGGGCCTCAGCTATTTACCATGTATATTAATGACTTAGACAAAGAGACAGAGAGTAATGTAGTTAAGTTGTCTGATGGTACAATGCTAGGTAGGAATGCAAGCTGTGAGAAGGACACAAAGAGACTGCAAAGAGATATAAACAGGTTAAGACAGGTTTCCCAGAGTGGGAAACAAAGTGGCAGGTGGAGTATATTGTAGGGAAGTGTGAGATTATTCACTTACGTCCTTAGAGAGCAGAATATTTTTTAAACAACGTGAAACTTATGAAATGTTGATGTTCAGTGGGAGTACTCGTACAAGGAACATAAAAAGTTAGCATGTGGGTACAACAAGTAATAAAGAAAGGAAATGGCATGATGACATTTATTGCAAGAAGATTGGAGTCCAAGAATAAAGAAGTCTTGCTACAATTGTACAGGACTTCGGCGAGACCACTCCTGGAATACTGTGTATAATTTTGGTCCCCATATTTAAGAAAGGATATAGTTGCATAGGAGGCAGTTCGTTCACTACATTGACCCCTGGGATGAGAGCGTTGCGTTATGATGAGAGGTTGAGTAAATTGGCTCTAAATGCTCTAGAGTTTTGGAAGAATGAGAGGTGATCTCATTGAAATCTACAAAATTATGAAATGGCTTGACAGGGTCGATACTGAGAGATTGTTTCTCCTTCCTGAGGAATCTAGAAACAGGGGGCACAGTTTCGGGATAAGGGACCGATCATTTAGGACTGGGATGAGGAGAATTTTTTCAGTCAAAGGGTTGCGAATCTTTGGAATTCTCTATCCAACAAGGTTGTGGGTGGCCATCACTGAATATATTTAAGACAGAGGTAGATACATTATTGGTCTCTCAAGGAATCAAGGACGGGAGATTGGGGTTGAAGCTCAAGCTCAGCCATGATCATAGTGAATGGGCAATATGGTCTTCTCCTGCTTCTATTTCTTATGTTCTCTGAACTTGTCAGCTGCAGAATGCTTGGAGGGATACTTCGGTTGTTTTCAACTCCATGATGCTCTGTGCTTTCTTCACCTGCAAAGTGGGAAAGAAAAGGCATTTGAGTGAATGCAATACTGTGTGCTTATCCAATGAATGGAGTGCATTTGATGAAGGTGACCATGAGGAAGAAGCATGATATTATATAAGGATGCAGTGAATGGGACTGTTGAATGAAGAAAAATAACATTTTGGAACATAGGAAGATAGGAATAGAAGAAGGTCATTCAGCTCATCGAACCTCCACCACCATTCAATATGATCATGGCTGATCAAACACTTCAATGCCTTTTATCCACATTATCCCCATCACCCTTTACATTATTGTTAATCAGAAATCTGTCAATCTCTACCTTAAACATATTCAATGACTGAGCTTTCATGGCCCTCTGGGGTAGAGAATTCCAAAGATTCACAACCCTCCGCGTAAAGAAATTTCTCCTCATCTCAGTCCTAAGCGGCTTCCCCCTTATTTTGAAATTGTGTCCCCTGGTTCTAGACTCCCCAATCAGGGGAAACATCTTACCAGCATTTACCCTGTCTATTCCTTTAAGTATTTTTTAGGTTTCAATGAGATTGCCTCTCATTATTTAAACTCTAGAGGATACAGACCCAATTTTCCTGATCTCTTTTCATAAGACAGTCCCGCCATCTCTGGAACAAGCCTAGTGAACCTTCATTGCACTCCTTCTATGGCAATAATATCCTTTCTGAGGTAAGGGGACCAAAACTGCACACTGTACTCCAGGTGGGGTCTAACCAAGCTTCTATACAATTGACACAAGACTCCACTACTCCAGTACTGGATCAGTGTGTATGAGGTAAGTGGGTGTGAAGAATAATGTAATGCAGTAGGCTTGCGAAGGTAGTGAGGGAGTGAAATCAAGCAAGATGTAGGTTAATGTACCACTGTACATACATTTCCTGACCTGGTTAGGTCATTAAAGCACTTGCTGCACTGAATTCAGGAGCATGGCATCACACTCCAAAAACTGACCACCTTTATTACCTCCAACCATGCCTTTTTGATCTCTACTGTCAGCTTCTTCCTTTCATTGGCAGAAAAGGAGAGATTGAATCACAAAATCATTTCAATAAACCTCATTCGAGTTAAACTTTGAAGAATTTCAAGGTTCGCTGGAGAAAGTTTTCTACTTTTTTTTGGAAGATTTTGAGCATCTTAATTCCCTCACACACTGGAGAGCTGCTCGGTTATTCTCTCAAAGTGCTATAGGGTAGGAAGGAGTCTCAGGCCTACCTTCTGAAAAAGGGAGAGAACTCCCCAATTACCAGAATTAATTCATTATGAATATCATACTTTTGAAACAATAACAGCCTCAAAACGTTAAGAACAAACATTATTTCTTAATACATTTTTTAATGTTTTATTATTGCCGCTGCAGACCCCAGAGAGTTAACCTATTTTCGAATCATTTTTGTTAACTGCCAAATATATGTACGCATAAATTCCCCTTCATCAAAGAAATTGCTAATCACAGCCTTATTTCTTCATAAATTAATCAATAAATTCAGGATAAAGCAATCCACCATGGAGCTGAATATGTAAGTGAAGTCGATCTTCTAATCATACTTAAAAGAGAGTTAAATATCTCCATGGGTATCTTACAAACTTCAATTGCTTTTGGGTAGTTTCTTAATATAGCAAGCCTTTATTCTACGACAAAGAACAAAAAAGAGCTTGGGTTATTTATGTAATATTTATCAGTAAATTAATATTTTAATTTGATTTTCTTTATAGTTAAAGAGCTCTTGGCATATCCATTTTACCTCCATATGTGCACTAATGTTAAATGGTATTAATTACCATATTGTGCCTTCAGATTGTGAGATAACAGGCACCATGATAGAGCATTCCTTCGAACACTGGACAGCAAAGGTGACACTGATACATTCTTAAAATAGTGTTTGGTGAAACTTTAAAATGTAATGCTTTCTCACTGCATGTGCTTAAAGTAGTCAACCCCACAGGTTTTGATTGTAACTTAAACTGTGACATGATAGATTCTGTGACTTATGTCAGTGTCATTGGACTTGAAAATAAAACCAATGGAGAACTAAAAAAGACTCATTTAACATTAGCAGCAATTCACAGTGTTTATAGTTTAAAATTATTGGTAGAGATGTAGCGGATTAACCTGCTGGTGTTGCATTTTTGGGACCAAGTTGAATTCCTCACACATGAGACAGATTCTCCTTTAGCTGTAAAGACTGAAATGAATTTGAAGAGGCGCAATTCAGTTCCATAGTACAAAACTGCCTTCTTTTGGCAATGATGTTCAGCAAGGTCACAGGGTGGCTAGAGTGTCAAATGCTGCACGGGTGCAGTAAGGGAAAACCTGGTCTGAAGTTGATCACTGGGGAAGGGAAGTGGGAACTTTACACTGTGTCTAACCATTCTAGATACAACCTTGGAGTGCTTGATGCTGATACTGATAATAATGGGGAGGTGAGGACGGAGCAAGGGGAGAAAGGCTCTGGATTGAAAAGCTGGAAGTACTGGTTTCCTGGACATTCAACAGATAGGACATCTTTGACATTTTTTTCTGCAGGTTTTTCCCCTGAGAGCCAACCTGTTTGATAGGCTGCTGGCCTAATGTGTGGGAAAGTCTGTGGGACAAGGCGGTAGCCAAATAGAGAGCATGCAGCGAGAGAGAGAGAGAAATTGCAGACAGTTGGAGGGTGTGGGGCAGTGGGGGTGGGGGGAATCATGGTCAGAGCTGGGGGGTCAGATCATGGTCGAAGGCAGAGATAGTGGGGGATAAGATTGTGATTTGGGGGAAAGATACTTAAGGAGCGATCACAATCAGGGTTGGCAGTTTATGGTCAGTGGGCAGAGATCACAGGGAAGGGGGAGAGTGTGGAGGTGGGAGGAGATTGTGGGAGAAGATGGTGGGAGTTGGAAGATGGAGACAGGTATATGTGCCTGGAGGAAACACTCCTGCTTTTTCTGGGCTAGGACCCTTGGCAAACCTGGTGAAATGGGTTAAAAATAAAAATTGTACAAAATAAAATGGAGGAATGCAGTCTCCTTAAAAGATTTTATTGAATCAACACATCACCTGGGAATGTTGGTCACCTGCACCTTGTCTCCAGGAAGTGGACAGGCTAGGGCCGTGTTTGAAACTTTTCCAGTTTTAATTCCTTAACTGCACCAAACTGAGCTGTTCTTAGTGATTAAAGTTGGCTTCAGTCTTTGTCTTCAGTTAAAACTAAGTTTAAATACAACCAGGAACTTAGAAAGTAACAAGAATTTGCTCTATCTTCCATGTCTTTGATGTAATGAAATGTCCCAAGGCTGGGTTGGTTACTGAAGTGTGGTTGAAGTGAGGATTAGGAGAGGTGACAGAGGGATGGTCAAGTGGTAGGTTTTGAGAATACATTTTTAGGAAAGGCAAAATGTGGAGCAGAGGAAATGTTTAGGAAAAGAATTCAAAGTCTGATTCCAAGGCTCTGTAGATATCAGATTGACTGCTGAAATATTTGTCCCTTTAATGTTGGTGGCTGAAAATCAGCCGACCATCTGGAACAACCCTGTCATAACTCTCGTAGGAGGGCCAAATTAGGTTGGTGCACAGGTCCTGACTTTCTGTTGGGCTTTCCTGAGGTTGAAACCAGGGGTGAAGCCTCTGCCCACTCCAAGCAAAGCCTTCAGTGGAGGAAGGCAAGCATAGGAGCTCTCCTTACCCAGCCGTTAGCAACTAGTATGTCAAAGGGATTCTGGCCTGGATACCTGAATAGTGGAGGGCCATGAATTTCGGTTCTGTTGCACCACTGGAGCTGGGACGAAGGACATTGGTGGCCCTCTGAGCAGAGTGTGCAGTGCCTTAATATGTTTTTTTTTGGAAAGGTACTTGCATGGGCATTTCAGTTGTGTGCTGGAAGCTTCACAGATTGTAAGGTTAAACAGCAATTCCAGCTGATTTGATGCATGATTTACAAACTTGGATCAAACAGCTCAAATCAGCAAAGGACACCTGTACAACTATAAGAGTGGCCCACCATTAGTGTTATTTAAAGGGCCAGGCACACCAACATTCAGGTAAAGTGATTTAGGCTAACCTATGCTATTGCAAAATTTCTGGAAGTACTTTGTAGTGTTTTTGGATGTGTTGTGGTGTGATTTTGGGTATAGCAGTGCTGCTGCATTGTCACAAGGAAGGCAGAGGATTTGGCTGCAAAGGCTGCAACAGGTATGGGTGCCGCAACCAGAGTGCCTCAGAATTTACAGGACAACAGGAAGATGGAACAGGATGACGAGGAGATGGATCAGAAGCTGCAGAAAGCGAAACTCTGTGTGATACCCTCTGTCAGGTTGGCGTCAAACTCGATATGTATCCTCATCAGACTTCTCTTGTATGCCAACCCACTGAAGTCCTCTTTAGAGTCCTCTGTAGCAGAACTTGTCTGCAACCTTGCCCTCTGGTGAGCTGACACTCAGAGTATCTTTTCCTCTGACCTGGCTGAAGCTCACCATGGCCTGGTGACTCACTAGTTGCAGACCCTAACTCCATGATGCCTTCTAAAGTACATGCTTGCCAGTATCTGAGCTGGTTGTTGTGATGTCAGATCAAGGGTGGGACTTCTTCGTCAGTGCTGTCTATCTTCCTCATGGGTGTGCTGTGACTGGACAGGCGGTAGTTCTTGGGTACTAGAAAGCAGGAAACCAAAAATGGAAGATTTGGAGTGAGGGAAATGTGCGGAGTTGAAAGCAAGAGATCTATGGCCCCATCATCACTAGCTTGTACATCATGCTAGATACAGAATGAGTGTGTGCTGGGAGCTTGGATGAGGCTTAAGGCAGGAAACTACCAAGATCCTCAATGTTTTCAGTGACACTGGATGCATATGGACTCCGTTGCAGCTGACACCATGACGTGTAGAACCATCTCCTCTATATGGTTCAGGAGATGCCAGCGCCCTTTCCCCTAACAATTTGGCTCTATTCCAGGTGGTTGTGGGTTATTTTGTTCTGCAAGTAAGAGGGTAGGATGTCAATAATTGTGTTGCACTGTGCTTGGGTAATGTGCCTGCTGTAGATGAATAGCTGAAGCTATATGGAGCCAGCGAGAGCTGGTGTCAGGTTGACATTACTGAAACGTTTGTGGGAGTGAGGCAGAGAAAGTGAATGTTAGACATAAGTCCTGAGTGTCAGGGCTGGTGATGAGTGAGTGATGACGTGCGGTGCAGTGAGAAATGTGAGAGGTTCATGGTGTACTGGATATGAGGTCCTCTGAAGTTGCATTGCCTCATTCTCTTTTGGAACTTCTACCAGGTCCTCGGCCAAACTCTTCGCATTAACCTCCCTGATCACCTGCTCGTGCCCCTTTAGAGTGTGGTCCTTGATGGCCTCCTGGCTCTTTGCGGAAATTTAGCTTCTATCTCCCTATCCACCTCCACGACTGAGGCCTCCAGTGCTGCATCTGTGAACCTAGAAAGTCTGTCTCTTCGCTAGTGCTCCATTTGTGCAGTTAAATACAGGCAGCCAGCAGCAGCTCCCTTCCATTGAGTGCAGCTTCCCTTCAGAGGGACAGACTGCCTTTAAAAGTCAATGGCTGGCGGCACCATGTGCTAACAGTGCACACTTATGGCTGCTTGCTGTGTGTAGACAGCTAGCAGCACAGGCCCCACTCAGACCAATTCTACAATCAAATTAGTAAAAAGGCAGCACCAAGTTTGCTTGCTGCCTGCTTAACAGCAATGGATGTGGGCAGATCGCAGACTATGACCCCAATGCCTGAAAATGGGGCTATTCAAATTTTTAGCCTGAGAAATGTGTTTAAGATGTTTTTGACCCCTGACAAAATCCGGACCCTAATCGTTTTAAAATGTTCTCTTGTGGTTCTTGCCTAGATATAAGAAAGAGAGTCACATTAATACTAGGAATATGTCTCTTAACTTAGCCATGGTTTTTTATTTGTCCTATAATGTCTCAGTAGGGTTACCTTTTGTCAGAGACGAGTATATTTCATGAGGAGTTTGTATAAATTGTACTTTATACATTTTTTTATTGTTAGTTAAAGTATTTGAGCCATGATCTCATTGAATGGCTCAAGGAATGAAATGGCCTACCCCTGTTCCTCTAACCTTGTTTGAAAAAAATGATTGCAAATAAGCAGGAAAGGAGGGAGCAGCTACCTCTAGGACCAGGTGTGAAGTTCCAGCAGCAAATTGTTTTGAATTGACTGCATCTTAAATTCTGATTACAGGCTAAAGTGCATACTTCAGCTTGTGAATAACCACTTCCAAAACACTTTTGAAATGATAAGCATAATATGATTTAAATTCAAGAGAAATTCCAGAGAGACTAATGCTCTAGTTTTCTGAGATTTTGCAAAATTGAAATCTATTAAAACGATTTGGTTGTTGAATAAACAATTTTACTTTTTTTAAGCTGGTTTGGTTGGCCATTCTTTGATTTCTCATTGAGACACCACGTTAAAACAACAAATAAATGAGCACTGGAAATAACTGCCATATGGGATGAGAGTATGTTGTGCCTGATGTGTGTTACAGTGGGGCTTTATGTTACTCCCTTTAGTTTACCTAGCTTCTCTGTGGTAAAGCACTTAACTAATGCTTAGATCTTGCTTCTGGATTCATACTTGAGGCTGGAATCTTGTCAAGTATGGAATCACAGAGAATCAAGTCGCACATTTTCTAGCATGTTTCACAAAAGGGGGAGTCAAAATCTGGACATTTCTCTCTCCCAAAAGACTGAAAATGCTAAGCTTATAATGTTGCCCAAAAGAGAAGTGACCTTGTGGATTGGGAGGATTTTAGACGTCAGCAAAGAATGACCCAGAAATCGATGAAGAACGAGAGAAGAGAATATATGATTAAGCTAGCTAGAGACATATGCTAAAAGTTTATAGAGGTACATAAAAAGGAAGAGATTAGCAAAAGTAAATGTGCGTTCTTTTGAAGTAGAGAGAAGGGAATCAAGTGAAGAGTGCAGTCAGTAGAGCGCATACCTCCACCACGCTGTGTTAACTCAATGTTATAACAATTATTCAGTTCTTTCTTGAGGCTTTTCCCTGCCTGGTTGATGCTCTGCAGATACAAAGCTGGAAAAGGAATCTCTTTTATTAAGAGCTTTTACCTCACTGCGGAGACTAAAGGCCAATGCATCCAACAGCCTGCACTGAAAACTCTGTTCACATTTTGACAGCTGTGGCAAATTCCACCACAGCAGCTGAGACAAACCACAACATTCTAAAACATTCAACAACATTCTAAATAAAACACAAACCCACAACATTATACAAAAAAAACCAATGTTAACGGATCGTTTAAAAAAATTCCAGGATCCGGACCCAAATCTTCACCACAAACTAATCAGTTCTTCCTTGGGCTGTTACATTCTTCTATTTGACATAAACATGATAATAATATGACAAGGGTTGATAAAACAATAATGTGGGTTCTTTATTTGAAGATAAGGTTATGTACATACAGTGTCAACTGGGAGACTGAGTAGGCACATCTGGCCTTGATTGCTACTGCTGTATTCTGAGCTACTACATCATGTACTGTCTCTGTGGTAGTGATTGACAGTGGTTTAAGATATGCTCCCTTAAAGATACAAATACATCATATAACAATATGGGCCACACTCTATCTGTGTACCTCATTTCATTGAAATCCATCCATTATTTTGAAGAAGTATTGTTTACAGACAAACAAACAAACAAGCAGGGGTAAAAAATTACCTCCAATCACCTTCAGTAGTAGAGGAAATTATAATGGGGAATAAGGAAATTACAGGGACATTAAACAAATACTTTGTATAGTTCGTCACAGTGGAAGACATAAAAACTTTCCAGAAATGGTGGCATCCAAGGGTCTAGTGAAAACACAGTAATTAGGGATACTAGCATTAGCAAAGAAATAGTGGAGAAAGTAATGGTACTTAAAGCCAACAAATCTCCTGGACCTAAAGGTCTGCTTCCTAGGCTTTTAAAAGAAGTAGCAATGGAGATAGTGGGTGGAATTTTCCATGCCCTCTAGCATTGGGCATGTTCGATGGCATGAGTGGACAATATGGCGAGAACGCCAAAAATCGGTTTCACGACACCATGAAACCAGTCTGCAATTGTCCGCTCAGCCTGTCAATGGCGAGCAGCCTTTCCTAATATTGGACATTGGAACCTCACTGTAATACATCAGCATATCATTATAAGGCTAGCCTGCTGGACTCTTCGCCCCTTGCTGGATCGTCCGCAAACATCATCGTGATTGCTTGCTGACATGTTTTACAACACCATATTAAAGGTGTGCACTTGGTGAACTGTACTTTGAGGGGAACTCAGAGGTAAGTGCATAATAACATTGCGGAGTGCTCACGAGGGATGCCTTTTGGGCTTTAAGGTTGAGACGCATGGTGGGTAGTGGGTGGTGGGTGGTGGGGGGTGGTGGGGGGTGAGGGGGGCAGGGCAAAAGTTGCTCTGCTGTTGGGGTGACTTTTGGAGGGAGGAAAAGGCTGCCCTGTGGTTGAGGCAATTTTGGGGTGGAGGCAAAGGCTGCCTTGTGATTGAAGAAGCGCATGTGGTGTGGCGGGGGGTGGTGGGCGAGGGAAGTGGCCACGCAATAGGGACACCTTGTATAAAGAGACCATTCCTCTGCAGCTGAGACAGTTCAGGCGCAGCCACATTAATATGATTGGAGTCGAGCCTCTAGCTTATCTGTCTACTTAAGCAATGCAGAGGCATCAAAGTGCTACCAAGTGGTACAGAGCTTTTTACCCCTTGGGCACAGACTACAAACTAATGAGCATTTTAGTGGACTGCAGAACAGTTGGACAACTGGACACTTTGTACAATCTCCGTGCTAAAGCTGGCCGTGGAGCAGTCACTGGTGGAAGTGCTCACAGTCCCTTGCAATGTCAGCATCCCAGTTTGGACCAGTCTCCCCAGTGGTTCAAGCTAACAGTGCAGCCTTGCAGCATGGGTTAGGAGAATGCCTGTGCCTGCGCTGAGAGCACAGCATGCAGTCTAGTGGGCAAAGCTGCCACCAATCAGTCAGGTGGAGCGGGGCAGAGGAGGGTGGGGTTTCAGGCAGCCATGCAGTGCACTAAACCCTGGCTATCCAAGTGGTGCCCAGCATTCTCTGGGATGTGTTAAGAGGCCTTCAGATATAGCCAAGACAGGTTCTTGGAACACTCATGCTACCCACCGTGTCTCCCTCTTTCACCCTGCAGGAAGAGTACATTAGGATCATGGAGACTGGTGAACTAGCTGTATTCTTAGTGGCATGCAGAGAATGAAGAAGATGGAGAGGAGAGTAACTGAGGCTCCTGGCTGCACAGTGGGAGGAGCAGCAGCCCCTGGAAGAAGGGGTGGCTGGGGCACCCGTACATGCTGCTGAAGAGCCATAGCAAGCCATTGCTGGTCGGTGCCTAGCTAGACCCAGAGGCTATAAATACTGCCTTTCATTCCTGCAGGTGACCGAGAACCAGTATTGCTGAAGACTGCACGTGTCTAGGGAATAGGTCAGTCACACCTGCAAGGCACTGCAGGGTTTGGCATCATGGGGACATGGAGGGCATCCACTGTCTGTGACTGAAAGTGACAGCGGCGCTCAATTTCTATGCCAGTAGCTCCTTTCAGGGCTCCATGGGTGACCTCTGTGGGATATCATAAGCCTCTACCCACAAATGCATCCATGAGGTCATGGATGCCATCTTCGTGAAGGCACACAACTTTATGCATTTTGCCCAGGCCTAAGACAGCCAGGATGTAAGAGTGATTGGATTTGCCCAGATCTCAGGTTTCCCTGCGCTGCACTCACGTGACACTCAGATCTCCGTCGCAACAAGCAGTCAGCTATGTCAATCACAAGGGCTTCCATTCGCTGAATGTGCAGCTTGTTTGCGACCAACACAAATGCATCCTGCAGGTCTGCACACGGATTCCAGGGAGAGTGCACAACTCCTACATTCTCAATCAGGCACAGATCCCGGACATCTCCCAGGTTCACAGAGGCTGCATAGATGGATCCTCAGGGACAAGAGCTACCCACAGAGGACGTGGCTGATGACACTCATGCAGCAGCCTCAGACTGCAGCAGAGAGAAGGCTCATGTTGCAACTCACAACTTGGTGGAGCAGACCATCGGGATGCTAAAAATGAGGTTCCAGTATCTGGACTGGTCTGGTGGAGCCCTGCAATATTGTCCACAGAGGGTGTTACACATCATTGTTACTGGTTGAGCCCTTTACAGCCTGGCGTTGCAATGGGCAGACGAGTTGGCTGAGGAGGAGCTGCAGGACCTAGAAGGAAAAAACAGTTCAGGCCTGTACTCTTCTTTCCCAGTTTTTACTTGTGTTCCATTTTAAGGTATTAAAGACCAGTTCAGCCCAGTATTTTCATTTCCCAGATTTTTCTGTTTTTTCCCTTCAAGGGAGTTGGAGGTCACCTCTGATGAGGAGAACATCAATAGTAATGAGGGTGAGGTGGTCTTGGATGGTGACGATAATGGCTATGAGGCCTTTGCACTGGCCAGACAAGACATGTGCACTCGGAAGGCCCTCATAGCTGCTAAATTTCTGGAGGATGATGACAACATGCAGTGAGAAGATCCCTTGGATTCTCACATTTAATCTGTGAACATTTGACTGCAGTCTGCTTTATGGCAGTGCACATACCCACTGTGATAATGGCCCTATCATTGAGATGCAGTGGATGCCCTAATAGTCAGTCATTTACAGGAGGATAATGATGACAAGCAACAAGGACACTCCATAGATCTTCACATAGCCTCTGAGAATGTGTGACTCCTATCTGGCCGAGGGCAGCTTGCTTGTGCTCTGTGTTCTGGGTCATATTATGGAGACGCAGCAATGAAACTTTAAAAGCACCCGATCCTTTGTCAGATTTCAGCATCTGACCCATTTAGGAGCATAGCTTCACTGGTCACAGATACTGAAGAGATGGGGCATTCTGGCAGCAATGTTGAGGTGCAGGCAATACTAATATGTCCAAGGAGTGTGAGGCCGAACCATCACTTTGGTCTGAAGGCTGCACAAAGCTCAGGGAAGAGGCCTGGACTGAGACACCTGCCTTTATCATCTGCAGGAACCAAGGTTTAACATCTGAGTGACACGAATACTGATCATCAGAACAAGGAGCCATAGGAAGGAAGACATTCTTGTGGGTTTATTGACAACAGTGAACATTATGTACGAGTGAGTAATACCCGTGTCCTGGCTGTGCAACTAATTCTCCTTTACCTTCCTCACACTGCCGCTACATCTTGGTGCTCCTTGGACATCCACACCGGAGGTGGAGACAGCTTGCTGACTGCTACGCCCTGTATGTGATGACCTTGGCGGGCATCCTCTTAATGGCTGAGACCTGGAGTGCCTCGGCCTACTTTCAGGGTCCTGCTGTGTGGCAATGGCACCCTGATCCACCTGTGGAGCTGGAGCTGCCAAGGTCACAGAAAGAGGGAATTCGGTTGGGTTGGACACTCCCAGAGTGACCTATGTGGATAGCCCCAGGGTGTGCACCTGCAGATCCTCTTCCCAAGGGTGTCTGTGGGCCCCTAACTGACTGTTGGAGGCCAACTATGGCATCAGAGATAGATTTCAGCCTGCGCAGCAGTGCAGGAGTGATGTCCTGGACCAAGGTCTCCATGGCAGCACCATTCTACCAGTGTTGACTTCGGTGCTTTGGCATGCTGGCGCTCTCACCTTAACCTGATGGCAGGAGGATCTTCCATCATACCTTGCAATTTGAAGAGTGCAGCAGGCATCCCTTCCTGATGTTCCCGAGCTTGCCTTTGCAGCTCCAGCATCTGTGACATGACTAAGTCCAGGGGTTCATCATCTTACTCAGACTCAGCAAATTTCTGGACCTGGGGAGTCTCTGCTGTCACATGCTGTGGATCAGAAAGTGCGATGTGCTCACCATATTGTGATCCTGAGGCTACTCTAAAGCTAGGTCCCACCGAGGTGTGTGGTTCTGCACTGGTGGAGGGTGTGGGTGAGCACTGTGATGGGACTTCAAGAAGGTTGTCTTCAGATTCCTCTTCAGAGGTTTCTTTGGTCCTTGATTTGAGTCTCTGGGCCATAGACTTCATTGGCTGCTTGGCAGATGTGCCTGCGAGAGCAACGGGAGATAATTAGTGTATGGCAGTGGCCTGTGAAACGGGACACATCCCTCACAGCATTGTTATCTGATGGATGTTGCACTGCTAGATTTTCACTTGGTAGACCAGCGCCGACCTCACCGTCAGCACAGGACTGGTCCAGATCCTCGCCGGCCAGCTGGATGGCTCTGTTTTCAAAGTCCTTGAGTAAGCTAATTTCAGGCAATCCTCTACTGCTCCTCACCTTCCCCTCTTGCTGTGCGCCAGCTTGTCCTGCATGAATAGAGATGGAGAGAATGTAAGCAGGACGCCTGCCAGGACAGATGATAAGTATGCTTGACATGTGTGGATGGCGAGTTGTCCCATGGATGGGATAACGACAATGAAGGTGTCCGTGAGGGAGTGAATGGTGATGTCCCTTGAACTGCAGTGAGTGAGTGCTCAGTGGATGTGTGATGAGTATGTGAGTGTGTGAGGTGATATTGAAAAGAAGAGTGACTTGCCATGGTGGAACTTTTTTTACCCACCCACTATTACACTTAGTGCAAATTTGGGACAATTCCACCCAATGATGCATTAATTTTAATCTTCTGCAATTCCCTAGAAACAGTTCTAATGGATTGAAGGCAGACTTTCAATCAAAATAAAAAGACCCGTGAGATTCAAGACATAGAAGAGCCTGAAGTAATAAATTCAGATATTTATTCATTGTATAATGTAAAGGTAGGAAGAACAGAACCAATCTATATAACTGTGAAGGTGAATAATAGGCCTATAGGATGGAGGTGGATACAGCAGCTTGCTCTACAGTGATAGGTGAGCATACCTTTAAATACCTGAATAATGGGGAATTTGAATTTAGAAGAAACAGATACCAAATTGAAAACTTACACGGGAGAAGACAGCAAAATCAAAGGCATAAGCAGGTTTACTATACAGTACAGAAGCCAATCAGTAAAATTACCCTTGATGGTGGTAGCAGGTGAGGGGCCAAGTCTCCTTGGATGAAACTGGCTGAAAGAAATTAAATTGGATTGGACTGAGATCTTCTAACTGAGAGCCACTGGGTTCTATACTGAGGTACTACAAAAATACTCCTCGGTTTTCCAAGATGAACCTGGGAAGATCCAAGGGATACAACCAAAAATTCATATTGATCCAGACTCTACCCCCCAATTTATGAAGGCAAGACCAGTACCTTATACAATGTGGGAAAAGGTAGATGCTGAATTGGATAGATTAAAGAAAATGGGAGTGATACAACCATGCAGTTCTTGAAATGGGCAGCACCAATTGTCCCCAAACTTTATCCCGACCAAAGTGTTCGAATTTGTGGAGACTACAAATTGACTGTCAATAAAATGGCTAAGTTGGACCCTATACCAAAAATTGAAGACTTGTATGCTAAGTCGGCAAGTGGAACCGTATACACGAAGCTTGGTATGAGCCATGCTTATCAACAATTGGAGTTAGAGAAGGCCTCCCGGAAATTTGTCACAATTAGTATGCACAAAGATTTGTACCAATATGCCCATTTGCCTTCTGGTGTATCCTCTGCATGCACCATATTCCAGAGGACAATGGAAAATTTAATACAGGGATTGCTTCCTGTTGTAGTATATTTAAATGATGTTCCAGTGACAGGACTCACTAAAAAGAAACATTTGGCAAACTTGGAAGAAGTTTTCAAGCATTTTTCACAGGTGGGAGTGTGTTTAAAAAAAGAAAAGTACACATTCCAAGTGAAAAAGGTAGTTTATTTAGGAGACAGGGTAGCTGCACAGGGCCTCCACTTGGTTGAAGAAGAGTGAGAGCCATTAGAGAGGCACCAGCACCAAGGAACACCTCTGAGCTCAAATAATTCCTGGGGATGATCAATTACTATGGATGCTTTTTACCCAATTTGTCAACAAAACTGGCACCTAGTCATGAAAAACCAAAGTTGGTCTTGGCAAACACCACAGAAAGAAACTTCGACAAAAGTGAGACAGCTGTTGCTTTCATCGACCCTATTAGTCCAATTTGACCAAAGAAAAGGGTTAGTTCTGATATGTGATGCATCCCCTTATGGAGTGGGAGCAGGGGTCTCCCATTGGATGGACACAAAAACAAAAATTGCTGGAAAAACTCAGCAGGGCTGACAGTACCTGTGGAGAGAAAGACAGAATTAATGTTTCAAGTTCGCATATGGACTCGAAACATTATCTCTGTCTTTCTCTCCGCTGATGCTGGCAGACCTGTTGAGTTTTTCCAGCAATTTTTGTTTTTCTTTCAGATTTCCAGCATCCATAATGTTTTGCTTTTGCCCATCGAATGGATGATGGCTCTGAACGACCTATTGGATATGTATCAAGAATGCTCAACACAGCGGAAAAGAGATAGAAAAAGGAGGCTTGTCAATCATCTTTAGTGTCAAGAAATTCCACCAGTATTTGCACGGTCATCAATTTACTATTGTTTCGGACCATAAGCCTTTGCTAGCATTGTTCAGCGGGGACAAGACTATACAACCCATAGCCATAGCAAGAATACAGAGATGGGCGTTGGTTTGGCAGTGTATGGGTATATTTTCATTTACAGACCTGGAAATCAGATTGCAAATGCTGATGCACTTAGTTGTTTGCCTTTGAAAGAAAACGATAAGGATGTTCCAGTTTCTCAAGAACTCATTTTATTATTGAATTTTTTAGTTTCATTACTGATCTGTGCTAGGCAGATCAGAGGTTGGACAAGTTGAGACCCAGTCTTATCTAAAGTATGAGAACAAGTTCTTCTCAGTTGGCCACAAGAACAGGAATCTGATGAAATGAAATTGAATTTTCACAGAAGATATGAGATAACCAGCCAGGATGGTACCTTATTATGAGGAGCTAGAGTGATTATACTCCAAAAGGATGAAAGCCTTTGATAACTGAATTATATAGTGCAGATCCAGGTATTTCCTGAGTGAAGACCTGAATGAATAGCATGCAACTGCCCATGGTGGCCTGGAATGGATGGAGAAATAGGGAGCTTAGTGAGAAGTTTTATGCAGTGCCAGCAAGTGCAAAAGTTACCTCCAGCAGCTCCTTTACAACCGTGGGAGCGGCCAGGAAGGCCTTGGGTGCGATTGCATATTGACTATGTGGGACCTTAAATGGGAACAATATTTCTCTATATTGTTGATGCTCACTAAAAATTGATGGACATTTATGAAGTAAAGTCGCCAACATCTCCTGCTACAGTTGACAAGCTATGAAAAAGTTTTGCCATCAACGGACTACCAGAAGTGGTTGTATCAGACAACAGTATGGCATTTACGAGTTCTGAGATTCAACAGTTTATCAGCCTCAATGGTATTACTCATGTAAAAACTTCACCATACCACCCTTCTTCAAATGGACTGGCCGAGTGAGCAGTTCAAACGTTCAAAAATGGAATGAAGAAATTAACTGGAGACTCCATAGTGACCAAGTTAGCACATTTTCTTTTCTATTATAGAACCACCCCTCACACAACAACAGATGTCAAACCTGCAGATTTGTTGATGAATCAATGTCTCAGAATGAGATTAAGTTTAGCAATGCCAAATTTAGGGGGAAGGTGGAAAGGAGTCAGGGAAATCAGAAAAATGTGAATGACTGGCATTGTCATAATAGAAAGTTTACCATTGGAGAGACATACATGCGAAAAATTTTGGTGAAGGACTTAAATGGTTATCAGGTGCAATTAGTGTAGTAACTGGACTTCTTTCTTACCATGTGAAAATAGAAGACCAAACCATATGAAGATATATAGATCATAAAAGGAGGAGGGAACCAAAGTATCAGGAAATGATTCCTCCAAAGTTCACGGCTGTGTCAACATCTCCTGATGAAAGAACTCAACTGGGTACAGATGTGTTTGAAGGATCTGCTGTATGTGCAAGAGCTGAGGAAACAGATTTGCAGGTGCCCACTAAAGAACCTGATGTTTGTACAACATCAAAAATGGAGTTCCTGAAACTATAGAGCTGAGACATTCTACATGTATAAGGAAACCCCCAGGAAGACTGAATTTGTAAATTAGTTATCTGTGTAAATAATTTGATATTTTGAGAAGAATTGTAATTGTAACTGTAAAATATATTTTTGAGTAAAGGTGGAGGGATGTGATAATCTGATATGCTATATACCTTTAAGAAGAACATTATAATAGAAGATTACGTGATCTTATTACCCAATAGCAGACTAGTGCAGGTTACCTTAGTAGTCTGTAGTCCGTAATTAGTTCTATCACTAAGAGTCTGTAATGTAGAGACAGGATTTTAGTGTAAGCACAGAAGTGTAGCTGCTGAGTTCCTTTGTAAATAAATAAAATGTGTTCTAAATAAGAACCATCTACTGCTACGTCTATGGTACCAACTCGGTCATCCCGAAACAAGCATGCAACCTGGATCCATTAGTCCAACTAAACGAGTGACCTGGATCCAACAGGGTCTTACTGCAATCATATAGGATCTTGGCCAGACCACAGCTGGATAATATGTATAGTGCTTGTCTCATTACTTAAGGATGGATAGGATTGCCCTGGAGGGAGTTCAAGGAAGGCTTACGAGACTGATTTCTGGGATAAGGGGATTTTCCTATGAGGTAGGATTGAGTAGACTAGGCTTATATACTGTACAATTTAAATGAATGGGAAATTATCTCATTGGAACATATACAATTCTTAAGAGGCTTGACAGGGTAGATGATGGGACAATGCTTCCTCTGTTGAAAAAATCCAAAATTAGGGGACACAGACTTGGAGTAAGGGGCCAGTCATTTAGGATTGAAATGAGAACAAATTTCTTCATTCAAATGTTGTGCACCTGGGAATTCTCTCCTCCAAAGGGCTGTGGAAGATCAGTTGTTGAATATATTCAAGACACAATGAATACATTTTTAGATACTAAGGGAATCAAGGGATATGGGATCATGCAGGAAGGTGAGGTTGATATAGAAGATCAGCCATGATCGCATTGAAAGGTTGAATAGGCTTAAAGGGCTGAGTGGCATACTCTTGTTCTTATTTCTTAAATCGTTAAGGAAATTGGAGCTTTTGAGAATGAAGTCAATAGGTTCTTGTTAGGTGAGGGCTATGGAGCAAAGGTAGGAAAATGGATTTGAGGTACAGATCAGCCATGATCTAAACACCAAAGGAGCTGGATGGTCTCCTCCTGTACTTTATATTCCTAATGCATCTTCGAGCAAATGACAGTTATACAATTCAGACCTTTCCATAAAAGGGAGAATTTTCTGTTTGTTAGGAAATGCATCAATTTGACCAAATTGACTCCAAAATTCCTTTGATAATGATCCTGATGAACTAATGCTGACTGTGCCAGATGTTAAAGCATATTTTGCTTTATTTGCATGGGTTTATTGGGCACATGTACAACTTAGGCTGCAAATCTGGTGCCCGCATGCCCCTGCCTGGCTAAAACATTGGTGGTTGCCCATGGCCAAGAGAACTAATCAGTTAAAGTTTTCTTTTAACTGTGAACATTGGGAGCCCAGGCCATTTTCTCAGCTAAATTTGCTCTTGTGGAGGCAAATATGCCTCCACTCACTCAGCTTATAAGCTTTCAGCATTACACCAAAATCCTCTTCCAGCCCAAGGAGCAGGAAATCCCATCTAAGTATTTGAAGGTTTAGCTGGATTTTTATGTCTCTGTAGTGAAGGCAGGCTCAGAGGCCAAAACTGAAGCAGATACAGACATTGTCATTGTACATAAACTTGTACTGTTCTTTGTTTGTCCAAAATTGTATCATTTCTGTAAATAAATTTAGATTTTCCAGTCAATGCCGATGCTATGTACATTTTCTCTGCCCACGAAGATTTCTGAGACCCATCCTTTTTGCAAACTTTCAGCTGGGACTTCTGGTCCCAACTGCAGCAGTGATGTCAGTGCAGATATCCTTGTGGAGACCGACGGGTGCTGGAGAAGACAGGTGAAGAGAGGACACATCCCATCTTTACGACATTAGCTAAGTTAAGTTTTTAAAGGTCTCAAGTCTTTCAGTGTGTAAGTGAATGAGTGATGAGTGAGTGTGTGGGTGAGGGAGTAGTTGTGTGTGGGGGTGGTCAGGTGTTGAAGTAGTCAGGTGAAGGGGTGGCCCGGTCAGGGGGGTGAGTCCGATGTGGGTGTAGTCAGGCTGGGATTGGGATGGCGAGTCAGGTTGAGCGGTAAGTTATTGGAGGGGTCAGTTGTGGTGCTCACTTCAGTCACGCTGGCTAAACACTGAGTTAGAGCAGGTATTAACCATCATAACATTTCTTGGGTATCCAGGCAAATCCTGTGCGTCTGGCCCAAGTCTTGGGGGTTCCTGACACCCACCTCTCGACTTAAGTCCAGATTTCAATGATCTGGATACCAGAAAATTTGTGCCCTTGTTACTTAATTTGGAATCTGAGTCTATCTTGAGGGTGGTGTATTCATAAAAGTTCTGGAGTGGCATGAACAGAAATAACCTCCCCCCAAAAAAATGTTGGGATTGGGTGAGATGTAAAAATCTTTAAAATCTCAAGCCTGACCTTAACCTGCCTCAAAGCTGCCCCCTTCCGAGTTTAGCAAAGGCAGGGCAAAGGGTGGGTGAACTCCCAAGAGGCATGTTGGCCAGTTGATTATTAAAATGTAGTTGCGCACCTCAGGTTTAACCTATCTCCCAGGTTTAACCTTTGCTGATGAGGTTTCCTGGGGCTCAGGAAACCCGGCAGATAAAGACAAGTGACAGCTGTTTCATAGAAAATGTTTGTGGTCCAGGAGGTGCAGCAATGCTTCTTTCCCAGCCTCCCAATCTTAGCTTCTCTGACATCAGACCCCTAACCCCCCCCGTCTCCAGCTAATGCAACAGCAGGTTCCTTACCCGCTTCTGTGGACTGCTCCAGAGCATTCTCCATCCTCCAGGTGGTGATCCTCTCTTCAAAAAAGATGCATGTTTGAAGTTAAAGCTCCTCAGCATGCAGGCCCCAACAAAACTCTTCACCTTGTCCTCCCCTCTTCGCTTATGTAACCTGCTCCAGTCAAAATTGGGGCCAAAATGTGGTTGGCATGAGTGTAAAATTTTATATATCCCAAAGAGCAAAAAGCCTCTTTAATAACAGAAAGCCTACAATGAGGCAGTGCCTCGTCTATAGGGGGCACAAGTTGCAGTGAGACTGTTGCAGGAGGGAATGGTCATTAAAGTACATTAAAATTATATCATGCTAGTGGTAGCAAAAGATACCTGTATGATCACAGCACTCACAACAGAAGTAGTATTCGATGTCTCAGCACTGATATCACCAAACTAAAAGAAAGTAAAAATCAGTATGCCTTGTGGCACTGTTAAAAGTAGTAAAATAGTAAAAAGATAATCATTTGGAAAATGACAACAGATGTGTTTTGACAAGAAATGGACAAGAACAGGTTGGTACTAGCACCATAACACGGCTTACATGTTACGTTTAATTGAAAGTCAACAGAACAGAGCAAATGGAATAGCTCTAGAAAAAGTGTGAATAGATTCATGCCTCTCTAAATTCAAATTGACATTTAAAATGCAGAGACAATCTATCTATGGGGAAATCCCAGAACTTGTTGGCGATAGTAATGATTACACTGAAATACTGATACATTGTTACAAATCTTAAGAATTGCATTTCAATTATTTTACTTAAATAGAATTAATTTAGAAAATTGAAGGAATTCAAATAAAATTATCATCCCAAAAATAACAGGTACATTTATTATTTACATGTTAAATATGAATTAAGATTGAAGATAACACAATTGATGTCAAGGGTATTGTAACAAACATCACACTACTTCCTGATCTCAATAATGCCATGGGGATACTGTTATACAGTGCATTTGAATTCAGATCATCTAAAATTGTGAATATGAAGTTTCAACATCAAGACACAGGCATTCTCGATACTGGAGAAGGCAGACCATATATAGGTCTCCTTCCGGGTAGAGGAGGGAGGACGGAGGTTTTTGTCTTGTACAAAATATGAAAGAAATTCAAAATTCCCTCTATTATATTAAGTGCATCTGTCTGGAATAGTTTCTTGGCACAAGCTAGAGATTCAGCCCAATTTTTTCCTCAATAAGGCTCAACAAAACACTCACCAACTGAGAATAATAAAGACCTCAGATGTTCCAAGTACTTTACAACCAATGAAGTACCTTAGGAGTGCAATCTCTGTTGTAACAGAAAAACTGCAGAAGCTAATTTGCATGCAACAAGGGCTCACAAAAACCAATGCGATCATCAGAAACATAGGGGAGAGTTTTCTGGCTGGCGGGTGGGCAGAGTGGGAGCGGGCATGGGCAGGCACGGACCCAATTGCTGCCCATGATTGGGTCTGTGCTGCCATTTTACGTGGGCGGGCCAATTAAGGCCCACCCAGCGTGAATTGCGGCTCCCGAGGACAGCGGGAGTGGGCAGGTGGCGGTGGGTCTGCAGTGACTGTCAGATCCAATGGCGACCCCACAGCCTGTTTAAAAAAGCTGCTGCAGCCTTTCCAAGACTGTGTATCACGGCCAGTGTAAGGGCTCCCCATAGCGCTGCTGGTGAGCAGGCCAGGCAGGAGGGTAGGGCAGGGGGGCCAAGTCTGAGTGTAGTGACTGCATTGAATCATTGACAGCACATCATTGATGTGTCCTTGGCTAGGTGGGCCAGCAGATATTGCCCATGCCGAGGTCAGCCTGAGAGGGTGGTGATGAGATGGGTTCTGCGCCCACTGAGCCCCACATTAATGTTTTTGGGGTAACCTGGAGGAGCCGCACCTAGGCACAGTGCTGGAACTCCAGGACATGTCCAAGTCAGGGTGATGACATGTTGGGAGGGGAGCTTCAATGTGGCGTGGCACCGATCGATCTGTTGCCCTCTGCGCTCCATGTGCTTGCACTTCCTTGCTATGGAAGATTAGACCATGTGGTGCCAAAAGTGATGTAGGCAGCATTTGGCCAAGGCAGGGGGGACAGGCCTAGCAGCTTTGTGTGAGTGTTCGGCAGTAGCGGAATGAGAAGACACTGGAGACCTGCAATGTCCCACTCTGGTTGGGGGTGGGCCGTCTGTGAAGAGAATCCAGGTACAAGTAGTGCTAATCAAAGCTCTTCTCCCCTTTTCAGGAGAAGAATGCACATAATGCAGCCGAGCGGGTGAGGACTGGTGGAGGGCTGGCCCAGGTGATGATGCTTAGCTGGTTTGAGCAGGAGACCCTAGAGTTGGAGAAGTGCCATGCGCCCAGGTCCACCGGTGTCAGTGAGGCTAGGGTGCCACTGGAATGTATGTTTGCCCATCAGTGAGGTCACCATTGTTCTCCCAACAGCCATGCAGTGGTGAATGTTTAGTGATTGAAGTTTGTAACATGGCTTGACCATTGCTTATGGAAGGATGAGCGAATAATGATCCAGGGAACAGGGATGGACTTTGTCATTGTCTCCACGTTAACTGATCCAATGTCCTTGTTCTTCCTTTCAGCATCAGCGGAATAGGGCCAGGAGGAGGAGCAGCAGAGGACCCCTCTCACACCTGAGGGTCCTGAAGTCTCAGACTCACCAGCATCACACCATCTCTGCCAGACAGGCACCAGCGCAGATACTAGCACCTCAGTGGGAATTAGAACATCGTTAGTGTCCCGGGGCATAGCAATGATGGCAATTCATAGTCGCTGGAGGAGCTGGCAGAGACAGAGAGTGCCCATGGCGCCAAGAGTTGGAGGACTGCATAGGACCAGGCACATGCTCAGTCGGTGCCTGATGATGTGCCTCTGGAGTCATCAGTGACACAGCAGGAAATGCGGCCGGGTGTGTGGGAGCATCTGGTGGAGATACATGAGGCTATGCTTGGCTTGGTGTCCATGGTGGAGGAGTCCATGCAGACCATTGCTGATGCAATGAGCCTCATGGCCGAGCACCATGTATCTTCCATGGAGAGAGTGGCGACTCTCATGGAGAGGCACCTCCGGTAGAACAATCAGAGCCTCCTGGGGATGCGCAGGTACCAGCAAGCCCTCACAGCGGCATTGACCTCAGCTGGTCAGTGCCAGTGTGGGAGATGGTGTGAGCACCAAGTTTCCCAGCTCAGTGCCCATCCATCCACGGTGAGCAGGGAGGTCCGAAGTGATCTCATGTTGGCGCAGCAGCTGCCTGTCGTCTCTGCGAGCTCCTATCAGGGGGCTCCGGATGAGGGCGGCAGATCCGCCGTCCCTCTTCCAGTGACTGTTGCATCCGATGAGGCTGTGACGACTGGGGAGATTGCAGCTGTGGAACTGGCAGCTCCCTCCCAGGCGGAGCCAGCACAGGCTCCATGTGCCAGAGGATGACCACCAAGATCATCAAGGCCAACAGGACAGCAGAGTCAGCAGGCTGTCTCAGATGCCAGTCCCAGCGAGGGACGTAGCACCCGAAAGCGTAAACATAAGGCACCTGAGGCCCCCACGGGTTTATCACTGGTGCTTTTGTGTTGGCCCACAATGAGGTCTTTATGAGTTGGTGTGATGTTGAACACTTTGTCATTTTGTTTTCTAAAGTTACTTTTGTTATAATATTAATCTCAGACATGTCACCATGGCTGAAGGTGCCTCTTTTCTTCTGCAGGTGGATGGTTACCAATAATGTTATGAGTGATTTGTGGGACATTCAGCTTTATTAACAAGGCCCTTAGGTAATGTTTCTAATGATTTTGCACTTAGGTTTCAAGTATAGAGCCTGCAGCCCAGGCTTGTCCTGGAGGTCCAAAAGTGGTGTGCTAGCTGAAGGTTCATTGGATTAAAGCCTCCTTTGTGTCCCAGCCTCCCTGGAATATGCTTGGGTCAGGACCTGCCCCCTCAGCATTTCCGTGTATGCTCATCCTCTAACACACTGCTGGACTCATCATGTGTAGCCGCAGCCACTGAGTCTACATAATTTTCATCCACATCGTTGCTCCTTTTCAGCGCCAGATTATGGAGAGCACAGCATGCAACCACTATCAGCAACATACGAGATGGGGGGTACTGGAGTGTGCCCCCTGACCGGTCCAGGCATCAAAAGTGCATCTTGAGAAGACCGATGGTTCTCTCCACCACAGCCCTTCTGGAGACGTGGCTCCTATTGTACTGCTTCTCAGCTTCTGTTCTTGGATGGCGGAGAGGCATCATGAGCCACCTTCGAAGGGGATAGCCCTTGTCACCCAGCAGCCATCCATCCAGCCGGGCTGGAGCACTGAAGAGCCCCGGCACCTGGGAATGTCTGAGGACGTAAGCATCGTGGGAGCTGCCTGGGTACCTTGCACAGACTTGTAGAATCTGCATCCTGTGATCACACACTATCTGCACGTTCACGGAGTGGAAGCCCTTCCTGTTGACCAAGGCACTGGGCTCACCTGCTGGCACCTTGATGGCCACATGTGTACAGTCTATTGCACCCTGGATGCGGGGGAAGCCAGCAATGGCCGTGAAATAAAAACAAAAAAACTGCGGATGCTGGAAATCCAAAACAAAAACAGAATTACCTGGAAAAACTCAGCAGGTCTGGCAGCATCGGCGGAGAAGAAAAGAGTTGACGTTTCGAGTCCTCATGACCCTTCGACAGAACCTGAGTTCGAGTCCAAGAAAGAGTTGAAATATAAGCTGGTTTAAGGTGTGTGTGTGGGGGGCGGAGAGATAGAGAGAGAGAGAGTTGGGGGGGTGGTGTGGTTGTAGGGACAAACAAGCAGTGATAGAAGCAGATCATCAAAAGATGTCAATGACAATAGTACAATAGAACACATAGGTGTTAAAGTTAAAGTTGGTGATATTATCTAAACAAATGTGCTAATTAAGAATGGATGGTAGGGCACTCAAGGTATAGCTCTAGTGGGGGGTTTTTTTTATATAATGGAAATAGGTGGGAAAAGGAAAATCTTTATAATTTATTAGAAAAAAAAAGGAAGGGGGAAACAGAAAGGGGGTGGGGATGGGGGAGGGACCTCACGACCTAAAGTTGTTGAATTCAATATTCAGTCCGGAAGGCTGTAAAGTCCCTAATCGGAAGATGAAGTGTTGTTCCTCCAGTTTACATTGGGCTTCACTGGAACAATGCAGCAAGCCAAGGACAGACATGTGGGCAAGAGAGCAGGGTGGAGTGTTAAAATGGCAAGCGACAGGGAGGTTTGGGTCATTCTTGCGGACAGACCGCAGGTGTTCTGCAAAGCGGTCGCCCAGTTTACGTTTGGTCTCCCCAATGTAGAGGAGACCACATTGGGAGCAACGAATGCAGTAGACTAAGTTGGGGGAAATGCAAGTGAAATGCTGCTTCACTTGAAAGGAGTGTTTGGGTCCTTGGACGGTGAGGTGAGAGGAAGTGAAGGGGCAGGTGTTGCATCTTTTGCGTGGGCATGGTGTGGTGCCATAGGAGGGGGTTCAGGAGTAGGGGGTGATGGAGGAGTGGACCAGGGTGTCCCGGAGGGAGCGATCACTACGGAATGCCGATAAGGGGGGTGAAGGGAAGATGTGTTTGGTGGTGGCATCATGCTGGAGTTGGCGGAAATGGCGGAGGATGATCCTTTGAATGCGGAGGCTGGTGGGGTGATAAGAGAGGACAAGGGGGACCCTATCATGTTTCTGGGAGGGAGGAGAAGGTGTGAGGGCGGATGCGCGGGAGATGGGCCGGACACGGTTGAGGGCCCTGTCAACGACCGTGGGTGGAAAACCTCGGTTAAGGAAGAAGGAGGACATGTCAGAGGAACTGTTTTTGAATGTAGCATCATCGGAAAATGGCCGTGAAGCCTCTGGCTCGCTCTGTCTGGATGGCCTGGTCCCAATGGTAGTGGATGAAGGTCAATGCCCGTCTGAACAGAGCATGTATAATCTGCTTGACACATGTATGGACAACTGATTGGGAGACACCGCAAAAATCACCCACCGAGCCCTGGTAGGAGCCAAAGGCATAGAAGTGGATGGCAGCTGGGACCTTCAGAGCCACTGGCATGGGATGCCCACCGACACAGTTAGCAGAGATCTCAGACCCAATCATCTGATAGATATAGTTGACTGTCTCCCTTGAGAGACAGAGCCTCCTTTGGCCCTGCACCTCAGACATATTGAGGTAGCTGCTTCATCACCTGTAAACCCTAGCGGCAGGATAGTGACGTCTTCTGCGGCATCTTCCACTTTGGACTACCTCTTGGCCCTGCGCCCCTTGTGCCTGCGCCTTTCCTCGCAAAGGCGGCTCCCCTGGAGGATGCATGTGCACTCCTGGCCTCCTCCCCCTCCTAGCCCTCCCCTCCTCCTCAGAGGAGGTGTCTCCAGTGGACAGTTCAGCTCCCATTTCCAGGCTAAGGGAAGGCTTCCAGAAACTTGCAGGCCCAAAAACAATTCCTCACTACAGAGTGCTGACCTGAAGGTTGTGAGTCCAGACAAAGCAGCTGGTATGTGTTTTGAAGTATTGCAGATCATACAGGCAAGTATCAGTAACTTTGAAACAGAAATATTTGACAGAGCGCACTCGCACTGAGCCCTCTTATCCTGCCCTTGGATGAGGTTTATACGAATGTGTCCTACCCGCCTGCCTGTTGCGCCCGTGTGCTGATCCGAAGACTGCACGGGAGCTGAAAAATCACCGGCAATTGGTGCCTCAAGGGCCTTAAATGGCCATTTACTTAATGAAATTATCACGATGGCGCATGGTAATGTTGGGACGCTTGCCTGACGTCACTGCACGTCATTTTACCATCGGTGTGCGGGTCCCGCCCCCGCACGCCAACAGGAAACTTCTGCCCATGAATTGCAACACGGAAGGAACCTGTTCAGCTTATTGACTCTGCCAACTCTTTCGAAAGCAATCCAGCTAGTTCTACTCCCCCATTCTTTCTCCATATCACTGCAATTGTTTTCTCCTTCAAGTGTTTATCCAATTCCTGTTTGAAAGTTACTGTTCAACTGGTATCCACCACCCTTTCAGATGCTGTATTCCAAATAGTGACCACCTGTTGCACAAAAAAAAATCCTCATGTTGCTCCTGGTTCTTTTACCAATTAACTTAAATCTCTGCCCTTTGGTTATTGGCTCTTCAGCCATTGGAATCAGTTTCTATCAACCTACTCCACCTAAAGCCTTCATGATTTTAAACATCTGCATCAAATCTCCTCTTTGCTGTTTCTGCTCTCAGGGATCAACACTAGCTTCTCCTGTCTATCCATCTAACTGTCATCTCTCATACCTGGAACAATTCTCTTAAGTAATATCTCTTTAACATCTCCAAAGCCTTCATAACATCAATAAAGAATTGTTTTTATATAGTTTAGCATAATGTCTTGGTTTATTATCCTCTGTGCCTTTATTTATAAATGGCTTTATTAATTGCTCTGTTAATTGGTCCTGCCACCACTCCAGATTTGTACATAAACACCCCCAGGTCTTTCTGTTCTGGCATCCACTTTTAAAGGGTACCATTTAGTAAGTATTGTCTTACCTCAGTCTTCCTTTCAAAATTTATCATCTCACACTTTTCTACATTGTAAGGGATAGATGGATGTGTGGCCCTCCATCAGGACATCCAGGAAACTTGAGTTTAAGGCCCGAGTTTTCATTCCCAGATCATATCCACCTCATAACCACCTAGGCAAACCTCAGGAGCCATACCGACGTAAAATAACGTTATGTGTCTATTAATGTTGTCGCTATTTTTAAAAAAAACTCCGCAAACCCAGCCCGGGAAAAAGAGGCTCAGAAGGTCGGATTTTCATTTTGAGGGGCAGGCTATAAGTAAGGTTAGACATTGGGCCTGCCACGCCTGGAGTGAGTGCAGAGGCTGCTGGGTGTGGAGGCGGGCTGGGCGGAAGGCCTGCCTTTGTGCACCGGCACAATGAAGTTATTGAAAAAAATGAGCAAAACAAAACACAGCCCTCTAGCCCTCATCCTTCACCCTACATACTCTCCATGCCCCATCCATGCCAGCCTGTGCCAACAAATGTCTCCTACTCATCCATCCATGGCATCTCATACCCAATGCCCCCATGACCCTCTACTCAACCCCCATGGCACCTCAAACGCCCTTTGCCACCAAAGCCCCTCTACCCAAACTGTATGGCCGCTTATACACTCAATGCTACCTATGCCTCTCTATGATTACCTGCACTCCCTATGATTACTCATACCCTTAATGCTGCCTTATGCCCCTCCACCCACTGCCTATGGCCTCTCATACCCCCTGTACCAACACATAACCCCAATTCATCCCCATGTCTCTTCATAGAACCAAAGTTAACCCAGCCCCCGCTCATCCATATGGCCCTGTATAGCCCCTATGCCAACTTGATGCCAATTCATGGCAACCCATGCCCTCCACCCACCCTCTTTTCCCTTACCCCCTCCATGCCAACTCACCTCATATCCATCAGGGGCAAACCTCAGGAGCCATACTGACGTAAAATAAATTTATGTGTCTATTAATGTTGTTGCTATTTAAAAAAACTCTTATTGCTAACAAAACACATTCAATTCATAGAAATTCCTCTAACTACTCTCTTGTGAAAACAAGCATTTCTATTCTACAACCACTTGTATCTGGCAATCAAACTGCTCACTTAACAGGCATTCCACTGTGATAATTTTAGATTGTAAAATCAGTCATGCATCAAAAATCATATAATGATAACCCTTAGGCTTAGACCAATAGACAGAGTGCAGTATCAAGCGCTGTTTTTTTAAATTTCACATGTTAAAAACTTAAAGCCCAGCAGATATAAAACCATTGACAGCTTTGGCAGTTCCAATGACCTGTGACAATTCCAATGCATTTTGACACTTCTTTGACAGCTTGACAGTTCCAATAAGTTAATGCACATTTTGCACACAATCATGTCTACTTTTAACAATCACAAGGCGTGCCTTATCTCTCCGAAAAGTGTCCTGGGACCATATCCAAAGGTTTACCTTACCTCTTCAAAAGGGTACCCTGGCTATCAAAATGAATCCATAAGGTTCAGACCTGCTCCTACCAGGTCTAATCTACATACTTTGGATTTCGGACACCTACCTCACCAAAATCACACATGAGTCAAGGCAAATGCTGATTTATATGGGAAGCTGTTTTCGGGAAGCAAGGAAATGCTGCTTAGAACACACCTCCATTACACCCTTGCAAAAATGGCAAAGGCTGCGCACAGGGGCAGGCCTTTTGGATTTGGGCCTCTGCCAGTATTTTCGGGGAGACAGAAAATCTTCATCTCCATGAAAATTCAGACCTTTAAGACTGAAAACTGGCATATCCAGATTCTTGTCAAATATAAACATGCAATAGTTGTGTTGGGAGTATGCCTGAACATCTATGGATACTGGTGCCATTATCTTTGTCTATAGTCACTTAAGCAAGTGTAATAATTGAGGACAGAGCTTGAAATACCCACTGATCAAAATCAAAATAAAACTGCAGAGGCTCTTTAGCAGTCTTTTGCTGCCCCTGATCAACTGACTGCCTTCCTATTTTCTGACCTAGAATAATCTGCCCTTTATTGATGCCACAGGAGCAAATGTCAATGATCAGCTGTGCAACATCCAAGCAGATGATAGGCCTTAAAGATCTTCGGTCAATCACACTTTTTAATATAGACTATCACAGAAGTTAGCATAGTAAAGTGAGAATTAATTGATGCCATATGACTGCTTTCTGGCTCCTCAGAGATTCCAGCGCTAAAGTTCTCATTCTGTTTCTGTCAGTAGACTTAGTAACCATATAGTTGGAGTAGATTTGTGTGCCCAATATATGCTGCCTACCTGCCAGCCACTCATTTTTGTTATTAATTTTTTTTTACAGACATTCTTCCTACCAAAATGTACAACATCACGTTTACCTGTGTTCAACCTCATGTGCCAAATATTTTCCCATTCTGCAAGTTTGTTAATGTCCATCTATAATTGTTGCAATCTTCCTCAGTATCGGCTAACCCCACCCCATCCCTATGCATTTCGGAGTCACTCGCAACTTTCAAAATTACTTTCTAGCAGGTACAATAAATAGCAGAGTGCACGACACACCAATTCTTCTTTACATCTGGCAATTGATCAATCACAATGGTGTGAAAGTTACCTCTCTCAATTTCTGTCTATGTGAAAGATCAACTTAAGAACTGTTGATCACACAGCTGCACTTGCAGCTTGCATTTCTATCCAAAAACAACACCAATAATGTTGCTGTCATTTAATTAATCCAATTTTTTCATTTTGAGGCACTTGACAGCTTGTTTCCGATGTCAAGTATTTTCTATGTCGTGACAAGTTTGGAATGCAGAGTCTTTTAATTTCTTGCCCCAGTGGTGAAAGTTTGACCTGCAGCTATCAGTCAAGAAGGTAGCTGTTGGGCCATAACCTCCAAGCTCCCCAGCATTGGATTTGGAGGCATCCCAAAGAAGCGGTGAGCACTCCTTCTGGGAAGTTCTCAGGTAAGAGTTGGCACGGCAATTGCCCAGGAGTGCACACTTCCTCTGGACAATTGCATTGTGCTGGGAATCACCTAAAATTTGATTTAAATCATAAACTTCAGATGGTTCTGCCAGGGTTATGCCAATAATTACTCAGAATAAGATGGAAGAATTAAAACCTCTTCCAACTTCTGACTAACTATTGTAAAGACCCAGACTGACCCCACGGGACTCCTCCAATATTCCCAATCTCCCCCACCACCCCCAAAGGGACTCACCCCACACCCCTGACCCCACCTACAGGACGCCCCCCCACACCCTCGACCACCAATCCCCCCACCACTCTGACCCCCCACTCTCACTGACCACCCCTACCCTAACCTCCAACCCTCTCACTTTCTAACCTCTGACCCTCCCTCCTCCCCACCCCACCCCTGACCCACATCTCTGCAACCCATGGACCCCCGAATGCCCCAGACACATACCTTCTCCCTGGCTGTCAATTTCACTGGCCCTTTGAAAAAGAGGGTGTGGCCTCCTTGAATCCACTGGAGCTACACTTCACTGGGGCTTGCGAGCAGTCTTTCAATGCGGGCCCCAAGTAGCTCCAGCAAATTGAAGTGTCAACGTAATTTGCAAGGGAAGGTAAGTAGATACTTGTTTCTTCTAATTCCTGCGGGCCATCTTTTTCTAATGCTAGTTGGAACTTATGTCCATTATTTTCCCTTTTTTTTGTTTATTGTTATGGGCAAATTTTATGCGTTTCCTTTTTATTGCATGTTGTAGGTAGGTGTGTGTGTTTTTTAACCCTCGGAGTGATTTATTCGATTTTTTAGAAGCCAAGCAGCAAGCTTTTGTGTATTTAAAAATGAGGAATGTTATTTTATTTCTGACACATTTGTCTCAGAGGCTAATAAAAACGTGAAGCCTCACTCATTTGATACACCCACACTATTAAACCAACAAAATAAATAGATATAGACGAAGATAAAAACAGTAGTTATAAAAATCAAATTATCTCAGTCTCTTTTTCATCGCAGGCCTAATGTTTCTTAGTTGAGTTGATGGTTTGCCTGGTGTGAAGGTCCTGATAAGCAGAGATTTCTCAGCAGCTACGAACTTCCTGTAGTTGATCTTCAGGAGGTTAATCTCTCAGGTGAACTTGAAGTTGGAATAGGATATAAGCGAATCCTTCTTTCTCTTTCAAGGTATTGCTGTTGGGTACCTTGGCTGCTTACTGGACTGCAGCGGTCCGATGGCTTTTAATGGGGTTTCATGTACTCTTTTATGAAATTCTGCTGGAAGTCTGCTGGTGTGTTTTAAAAGCAGGGAGCAAAGATGGCCACTTTAACCATGTTACCTTGTATCAAGTGCCAGATCATTGTCCAAATAAGGTGGTGTGTCAATTCAATAAGCATTCTGCACTGTGGCTTTTCATACCTGTGGTTTCACAGAGACAAAGGCCTTTGTATTTGAAGGTACTTAGCCAGTACCACCACCATTAACATCCCTTTGACCTTTTATTTATGACATCTTTAGTAATCCCTCCTTTGCCTCCACCTATCGCTGACCTTCTATCCAGCTTCACCTGCTCCATCTCCCCTAAACAGTATAAATTTCACCACATTTTTACTTCTCTTAGCTCTAAAGTCATATGGACTCGAAACATTAACTCTGTCTTTCTCTCCAAAGGTACTGTCAGACCTGCTGTGTCTTTCCAGCACTTTTTATTTCTTTATTACAATGAAGTGTTGATAGGTTTTGTTTACTTTTTGGTCTGACCCAAAATGAGTCATATCAGTCAACAATGTACCCTTTTGCTCTCTCTGGCGACAAGTTAATTTCAATCCATAGGAGAAGTCTTGTAAGCCTCGGATGCCATATTTTGCAGTCTTGAAAAATGTAGCTTTTAAAAATAGCTTTTAAAATTTGTAATACCTACATGCCTGCACTGGGCTTAACTTTATTAATAGTCTAAGTCATAGGTTTACATAGGATATACAGCGCAGAAAAAGGCCATTCTATCCAACCAGTGCCCCACTTGAGCCTCCTCCCATCTACCAATCTACCATGCTAACCTTTTATTCCCTTCTGCCTCATATGTTTGTCTAGCTTCCCCTTAAATGCGTCTCTACTATTCGCATCGACAACTCCCTGTCATAGTGAGTTCCACATTCTTGCTATTCTTTGGGTAAATTAGTTTCTTCTGAATTCAATATTGGATTTCTTGGTGACAATCTTATATTAATGCCCTCCAGTTATGCTCTTCCCCACAAGAGGAGATATTCTTTCTGTATCCACTCCACCAAAATCTTCTATAATTTTAAAGGCCTCTATCGGATCAGCCATCAGCCTTTATTTTTTAAGCCAATAGAACCCCAAACTGATGACAAGGCTGGAAATATGGCCATAAAGGGAGTATACAATACTAGCTTGGGCATGATGTCTGTGTCCAACACAGGAATAGTGGGATGGATTAATCAGCCTGCATTTGTTTGGGAGTCAGGATAAGAGGGACAATATTGTAAAGAGCAATGTATAAATGTTGTTAATTGGTTTGGTTGTAGCAATATGGGATGCTTTAATTTGTCAACCTGTGGGTATCAGAAACCCACTAAGTGCTCAGCCACCATGTCACCGCCCCTGGATGGGATAAGTAGAATTGGGAAACCCAAAGTGATATTACATGATGTTACAATGGGTATGCTGGAGGTGACCTACAATTTGCCTAACTTCAACCTCGTCTTATTGGCTGATTAGAAAAACAGAAGTTACAGTGCTTAAGCCTCCCAGGTAGCAAAGGAGATCGCAGTGCAGGGGACTGAATAAAAACTGCAACTATACAAGTTCAGGGGGAAGGTATACTAGAAAGGTTAGAAATCATTAATATGACTGACTCAGGCTAAAGGGAGGGCATGTGACGTGTTGGCTCGGGGCTTGATAGATAATGTTAGGTCAGATATTGAAAATATAAAAATTGGTACAGCACCTCGACAAATGTATCAGATCAGGCTGTGGAGAAATTAGATCTTATCAATTTACAGGAAGAACGACAGGAATTAGTAGTTACACAGCCCATGACAGGAGGCAAGAGAGACACAATATAATTTCTGATGAGTATAACACAGGAACATATTAACGGAATGTATGTGGGGGGGTGGGGCGGTGGGATATAAATTTGAATCCCTGGGAGCGGGAAAGGGTGTACCAGGTAGGATCCTGTGGTTATGCGGTCCCAGGGCGGAATGACACCCTCCTAATGACATCACGAGAATGTTGTACTCAGTCCCAGCATTACATTATCTGTCACTGTAATACCCTGAAAGCCATCAGTAACAATGCTGCCATTGTGGTGTCGGTTAAATCTCTTGAAAGGGCCTTCTAGGGAGTCCAAACATCCCCTATGCAGTGGTGCTTTCTGACAGAAAGGACAAGATTCTTATATGGAGGATTAGAGTGTGACAATAACCACAGGTTCTACTTACAGATCACTAACTCCTTTACTGTGGGGTCTTTCACCTTGCAGGCAGGGCCCTCACTGGCTATGTATTCAGCCCATGGTGAGATGGTGCATTAAACATCAATGACACCCTGGGTTGAATGGCTCAGGTGGCAGTGGAAAAGGTCCTGATCACTATCAGGAGGTTTATGGAACAAAGCCATTAAGCAATCAATAGGGGGAGGGTACAGGTGAATCTGGCCACCGGAAAGGCTAGGAGATTGGAGGACTCAGCCAGTAATCAGGCCAAGGTGGCAGTATAACTGGTGGGAAGTAGGGCAGCCATTGTATATGTTGCGATGATAATAGTTAGTTTCTGTATTTGCTGTTATCAGAGACTGACGGTATCCCAAGCAGTGCGGATGGTAATGCTGACCAATAAAGAGTACATCTTGGTATCCATTGTGACTGAAGCTCCTCTCCCAGGGAATATAAAAATTGGGAACATTTACGAAGATTTTTCAGTTTAATGAAATGATGGCTCTAGCTTAGGTCAGGAGGACTTGAGCAAAACCGTAAGAGGACAGTAGAGTAGCAGACCCAAAGCCACTGAACTCTAGTAGGATCCCTAGAGTTTTCTGGTGAGCAGAGGGCCTGGGTGAATGTCCCTCCTGGGCCTGGTAGTGTCTGACCAGGGATCCAAAAGGAGGGACTGAAGTGGGGAATGAAATAACTTGACATTAAGACTGATATTAAGATGTGCATTAACAGCTTTAAAATTAGACACATGTAATTATTTGCATTAATAGCTTTAAGTGTAGTTGTAAGAGATCTTTCTCAGCATGATGGGAAATATAGCCAATGCATAGGCATGATGGATATGTTACTGTGGGGCCCCAATTTAATATCCTTCACAGCTTGGGTAAAAAGGCATTAAGGAGGTAACAAAAACAGACAGGGAGTCATTAAATCACAGTCACGAACGCATCCCTGTTAAAGCAGAAATGCCACAACTGTTGAGAACACCACCATCTGGAAGGGCCCCACCGCCTCCCCCCTCCCCCCCAAGTCACACACCATCCTGACTTGGAAATATATCGCTGTTCCTTCACTGTCGCTGGGTCAAAATCCTGGAACTCCCTCCCTAACAGCACAGTGGTTGTACCTATACCACATGGACTGTAGCGGTTCAAGAAGGTGGCTTACCGCCACCTTCTCAAGGGCAAGTATGGATGGGCAATAAATGCTGGTCAAGCCAGTGAAGCCTGCAACCCGAGAATGAATTAAAAAAAAAGGGGATATCTGCAGTAGGCTTTTGAGTAAGTGATATGTCTGTAAGACTTTGGGGAAAATTTTCCCCATGTTGCGCGGACCATTCGGGAGCAGGCGTGGGTGAGCATGGACCTGATCGTCATCCGCAATTGGGTCCACGCCGCCCTTTCACATGGGCAGGCCAATTAAAGCCTGCCCAGCATAGTTCACAACTCCTGAGGATAGTGAGAGTGGGCAGGCGGCGGTGGGCATGTAGAGACCGCGGGTCCAATGGCGACTTGGCAACTTGTATAAATGAAGGCTGCTCACAATGGTTAGGAGAAGAGCACATCAGAGGGCTACTGTGCATCACGCAAGTCCAGAGAGTAGGCCATTCAGGGCGGGCCGGTGGGTAGGCCAGCAGGGCAGGCCAGGCTTGAGGGTAGGCCAGCAGGGCAGGCCAGGCTGGAGGGAAGGCCAGCAGGGCAGTGTGCCCTTCGTTTCTCCGACGAGTGCCTAGCTGCCTGCCAGGAGGAGGTGGCAGCACAGCAGGAGGTCCTTCTTCTGAGGGATGGAAGGCAGAGGCCTCCCCTCCTGACCAAATGTACATGGGAGTAGGTGGCTGAGAGTGTCAGCTCCCATGACGTGGTGCGGCGCACATGGGTCCAGTGCCGCAAGATTCTGGAAGGGCAAGTACCATGTTGCCTCAGGTCACTTAATGCAGCCGTCACACTTTCCGCCCCAGCACTCGTCCATCCCTCCACACCCCCCCACCCCCCCACCACCACCACCATCCCCCCGCCCCCGCCACTCTGGGAGGGTTGAGCTAGGATGTGTTCTGCACATGCAGTATGTGTGACACTAACACCCAGAGTATAGAATATGCTTGAAAATCAAGGGTCTGTACCTAGGCAGAGTGCTGGAACTGGGAAGCATGTCAAAGTCAGGGTGCTAACATGCTGGGAGGTGAGTTTCCAGTTGGCTGGTCACCAATCTATCTTCTGGTCTTTGCGCTCCACGTGCTTGTGCCTCCTTGCTTAGCAAAGCAGCACCTTGTGGTGCCCCATGTGAAGGAGGCAGCATTTGGGCAATAGGGGTGGAGTCAGCCCTGGCTTGTTTGGGTGAGCGGCAGCAGCTGTGGGGTGATGAAGAACTGGAGTCCTGCATTGTCCCACTCTGGCTGGGTTGGCAGGGATGCGATGGGAATTCAGGGACAGGCTGGACTAATCAATGCTCATCTCTCCTCTTCAGGAGAAGACTGCGCACAATTCCGCAGAGTGGATGCGGGACTAGCAGAGGCCAGGCCCAGTGGGCAAGCCTAACAACTTACGAGCAGCAGGCATGGATCTGGAGAGGCACCATGTGCCCAGGTCCACCGGTAGCAGTGAGGCTGGAGTGGATTGGGGAGGTATGTTTGGTGAGCACGCAGGTCACCGTGTCTGTCACAGAAGCCATGGCACTGCTGAATGCTCAGTGATTGAAGTTTGCAACATGCGTTGACCATTGATTACGAAAGGATGAGCGCACAATGATCCAGGGAAGCGGCATGCAAATTGACATTGTCTGCACTATAACTAATCAAATGTCCTTTTTCTTCCTTTCAGCGTCACCAGAGCAGGGCTGGGAGGAGGGGGCAGAGGGCCCACCTCTCACTCCTGAGGGCCCAGAGGAAATCCATTCACAAACGTCACACCATCTCTGCCAGGCAGACACCAGAGCAGATACTAGCACCTCGGTGGGAATTAGATCTTCAGCTAGTGTCCCAGGGCACAGCGGTGAGGGCACTTCACACTCGCTTGAGGTGCGGGCAGAGACAGAGAGTGCCCAGGGCGCTGGCAGTTGGAACTAGCTGGGAACTAGAGACATGCTCAGTCGATGGCTGATGATGTGCCCCTGGAGTCATCCGTGAGGCAGCAAACGCAGGAAATGCAGCAATGTATGTGGGAGGATCTGGTGGAGATACATGAGGCTATGAGTGGCATGGTGCCTGTGCTTGAGGAGTCCATGTGGAGCATCACCAATGCAATGAGCCTCATGGCTGAGCACTGTGCTTCCTCCATGGAGAGAGTGGCAACTCTCATGGAGAGGCTCATCCAGGAGAACAATCAGGACTTCATGGGGTTGCGCTCGGATCTGCAAACCCTCACAGCGGCATTGGCCTCAGCTGGTCAGTGTCAGTGTGGGAGATGATTTGGGCACCAAGTATCCTAGCTCGATGCCCATCCTACGGTGAGCAGGGAGGTCCGAAGCAACCTCTCGTCGGCGCAACAGCTGCCTGTCATCTCTGCGGACTCCTCTCAGGGTGCTCTGAATGAGGGCAGTAGCTCTTCCGCCCCTCTGCCAGTGACCAAAGAGGCTTCAACGACTGGGGAGATGCCGGTTGTGGAACTGGCTGCTCACTCCCAGGTGGGGCCATCAAAGGCTTCACGGGCCAGAGGATGCCCGCCAAGGTCATCGAGACCAACAGGACAGCACAGTGAACAGGCTGTCTCAGGTGCCAGTGCCAGCGAGTGGACAGCACCTAGGCATAGTACCGCAAGCTTAACTTTAAGGCACCTTAGGCACACCACGGGTTTCTCACTGGTTCTTTTTTGTTGGCCCATAGAAGATTTTTGAAGACTTGGTGTGATGTCCAACACCTTTTTTTTGGTTAACAAAATTACATTTGTTCCCTCAATAAATTTTGACATGTTGCCATGCCTCAGGATGATTCCTCACTTCTGCAAGTGGACAGAAACCCATGATGTTATGAGTGAGTTGTTTGACATTGAGCTTTATTGACAAGGGCCTTAGTTAATGTTACTATCCAGGTAGATTTAGCCCTCAGGCATCGAGTATGGAGCCTGCAGCCCTGGCGTGTGTTGAAGGTCCATCTGTGTTGTGCTCGCTGAAGGTTCTTTGGATTAAAGCTTCCCGGGTGCCCCTGCCTCCCTGGAGTATGCTCAGATCAGCATCTACCCCCTCAGTGTTCTCCTGTGCGTGCTCATCCTCGGACTCACTGCTGGACTCATCGTGTGCATCTGGAGCAACTGCATCTACGTCTTCCTCGTCCACTGCGTCGCCCCTTTTCAGTGCCAGATTGTGGAGAGTGCAGAATGGAACCACTATCACCGACACACGGTCTGGGGGGTATTGGAGTGCACCTCCCTGAGCGGTCCAGGCATTGGAAGCACATCTTGAAAAGACCGATGGTTCTCTCCACCACAGCCCTTGTGGAGATGCGGCTCCTGTTCTTGGATGGCGGAGAGGCATCATGAGCCACCTTCTGAGGGGATAGCTCTTGTCACCCAGCAGCCATCCATCCAGCCAGGCTGGAGCACTGAAGAGCCTCGGCACCTGGGAATGTCTGAGGATGTAGGCATCATGGGAGCTGCCTGGGTACCTTGCACAGACTTGTAGAATCTGCATCCTGTGATCACACACTATCTGCACGTTCACGGAGTGGAAGCCCTTCCTGTTGACGAAGGCACTGGGCTCACCTGCTGGCACCTTGATGGCCATATGTATACAGTCTATAGCACCCTGGATGCGGGGGAAGCCAGCAATGGCTGCAAAGCCTCTAGATAACTCTGACTGACTGGCCTCGTCCCAGCGGTAGTAGATGAAAGTCAATGCACGCCTGAACAGAGTTTCTGTCACCTGCTTGACACAAGTGTGGACAGCTGATTGGGAGACTCCGCTGAGATCAACCACCAACCACTGGAAAGAGCCAGAGGCATAGAAGTTGAGGGCAGCCGTGACCTTTAGAGCCAATGGCATGGGGTGCCCATCCACACAGTTTGTGGAGGTCTCAGGGCCTATCATCTGACAAATGTAGGTGACTGTCTCCCTTGAGAGACGGAGCCTCCTTCGGCACTGCAACTCAGACATATTGAGGTAGCTGCTTCGCCGCCTGTAAACCCTGGCAGCAGAATAATGGCATCTTCTGCTGCCCCTTCAGCCTTGCACTTCCTGTTAGCCCTGTGCCCCTTGTGCCTCAGCCTCTCCTCCCAAAGGTGGCTACCCTGGAGGCTGAATGTGGACTCCTGGCCTCCTCCTCCTTCTGGACCTCCCTTCCTCCTCAGAGGAGGTGCCTCCACTGGAGAGCACAACTCCCATTCCCAGGCTAAGGGAAACCTTCCTGAAAGCTGCAGGCCCCAAAATTGACCCTTACTGTAGAGTCCTGACCAAGGATTTTTCTCCTGTCCTAGCAGCTGGTGTGAGTTTTGAAGCCTTCCTGCTCACACAGGCAAGTATAAGTAACTTTCATACTTAAATATCTGAAAGATCACATTTGTGATCTCCACATTCCCGACTCCTCCTATCCCGCCCGTGGATGAGGTTTATACAAAAGTCTCCTACTCGCCTGTCCATTGTGCCTGTGTGACGTCCTGAAGATCACATGGGCTGCGAAAAATTGCAGTCAATTGCTGCCTCAACGGCTTTACATTTGTGATTAATTAATGGCGGGGCGTGCATCCGAGAACATCGCATGCATGCCCCACCTAAATATTGCGATGGTGCGCTCATTTTACGTGTCGGCATTTGGGGCCCGACCCCGCATGCCAACTGGAAAATTATGCCCATTGGGTGGAATTTTCCCAGAATTGCACTCATTGGGGTAGCAGGTGGGTAAAATGGAGTCCTTCCCACCAACGAAATTTATGGGTTTTCACACCACATCTTCCCATGCCCACCTCATTATTTACGTTTTCCCGGCAAATACGCCATTTCCATGGTGGGTGGGCTCTCATTCGCCCACTCGCCATCACCTCGCTATTGCATCACTCCGGCCACAATCTTTAAAAGGCAGCCGCCAGCAAAGCGCTCATCACCACCTGCTCACCACCGTTGTCCAGGATATACGGCCAACAAAGGCAAAAAGACTGCAGCTCCCCGCTTTAACGACGGGTCCCTTGAGCGACTGCTGGATGCCATGGAGGAATAATGGGATTTGCTCTACCCCCGCTTAGGCCGGAGGATGTGTAGCAACGATCAGCAGGTGCACATTCTGGGGCCATCCACCCAGGTGACTTCGGGAGTGACCGGCCCATCCAAATCCACTCTTCCTGTGACCTCAGCAACTCTGGCTTCACAGGCCGAGGAGGGTGCCAGTGCCACACAGCAGGGCCCTGAAAGCAGGCCGGGGCCCTCCAAATCTTGGCCCTCCAGAGGACGTCCACCAAAGTCATCACAGACAGGGCATCATAGACAGCAAGCTGCCTCCACCACCACTGTGGATGTCCAGGGAGCACCAAGACGTAGTAGCAGGATTAGGAAAGTAACTCTTTTGAGTTAAAACCAATAAAACCAAATTAACAAAATTGGGATAAATCAGGCACAGCCCCTAATTCAGGTCAGCTGTAAAACCAAGAACAAAGTTTACAGGAAACTTACAAACTTTAAATCAAAATGTGATTAAAGGGGTCAACAAAACACCCCAGTCCCCACGGTGCGAACGTAGCCGCAGAAGAGGGATAAACAATCGGGCGGGACTCCCCCGTCGATCGCCCGCTGCCTGGACCTAGGATTAGGAAAGTAGTTGCACAGCCTGGCCACAGGTGTTGATCACTTGTACATACTGTTCACTATTGTCAATACACTCCTAAGAATGTCTCCCTGCCTGTGGCTCCTTGTTCTGATGAGCAGTGTTCTTGTCACTCAGATGTGAAACCTTTCTGCACAAGATAAAAGGCAGGTGTCTCAGTCCAGGGCCTCTTCCCAGTGCTCTGTGCAGCCTTCAGACCACAGTGATGGTCTAGCTTCCCGCCCCGGACACATTATTGATGCCTGACCTAAGCAGTGCTTGTCATTGCTGCCAGAATGTAGTGGGCAGGCGCCACAGGGTTCTCTCATTCTCTCTGTGTGCTCTCAGCACCTTTAAGGTGGGGCTGGCCCCCATTACACCAGCATCTGCGACCAGTGATGCTGTGCACCAGCTCCTGAAGGGCTGAGGTGCTGAAGGTGGACACAGCATCAGATGCGTCTAAAGTTTCCTGGCTGTGTCTCTGATATGGCCCTGATCGTGGAGCGCAAGCAAGCTGCCCTCGGCCAGACAGGAGTCAGGCATCCTCAGAGGCTATGTGAAGATCTATGGAGTTTCCTCACTGCATGTTGTCATCACCCTCCTACGATCGAGCGACTATTAGGGCCTCCACTGCATCTCCATGACAGGAGCATTCTCACAGAGGGTATTGGAGCTGTGATAAGCCAGACTGGAGTCAAACATTCACAACTGTGATGTAAGGATCTACGAGGACACTTCACTGCATGTCGTCATATCCTCCACAAATCTACCGGCTATGAGGGCCTCGCGAAAGCACCTGCCTCATCTAGCCAGTGCAAGACCCTCATCACTTTATCATCACCACCGAGGACACCCTCACCCTCATCCCCATCGCATCCTCCTCTTCGGAGGAGACACGTGGGCTCCTACATCTCCTCCTCAGCCAGCTCCCCTTCCCATTGCAGCACCAGGTTGTAATGAGCACAGCAGGTGACGATGATGCGTGACACCCTCTGTGGACTGTATTGCAGGGCTCCACAAGACCGGTCCAGGCACTGGAACTGCATCTTCAGCATCCCAATGATCTGCTCCACCAAGTTTCGAGCTGCTGCATGAGCCTCATTATAGTATCGCTCTGCTGCAGTCTGAGGCCGCCACACACGTGTCATCAGCCACGGCCTCTGCGGGTAGCCCTTATCCCCAAGGAGCCAACCCTGCAGCTTCTGTGGAACCTGGAAGACGTCAGGGATCTGTGAGCAACTCAGGATGTAGGCATTGTGCACACCTCCTGGAAACCATGCGCACGCATGAAGGATGCATTTCTGGTGGTCACATACCGGCTGCACGTTCAGTGGAGTAGAAGCCCTTGCGGTTGAAGTCCACTGACTGTAGCCACTGAGACCTGAGCATCACATGAGTGCAGTCAATTGCACCCTGCACCTGTGGGAATCCTGAGATCAGGACGAATCCAATGGCCCTTGTATCCTGGCTGTCCCGATCCCGGGTGGAATGCACAAGGTTATGTGCCATGGAGAAGATGCCATCTGTGACCTCATGGATGCATTTGTGGGTGGCAAATTGTGAAGTCCCACAGAGGTCAACTGTGGAGTCCTGAAAGGAGCCACTGGCATAGAAATTAAGCACTGCGATCACTTTCACAGCCATTGGCAGTGGATGCCCTCCATATCCCCCTTGGCGCCAAGTCCTGCAGTAAGTGGAAGAAGTGAGCCACCAGGTCCCTAGACAGGTGCAGTCGTCGGTGACACTGGTTCTCAGTCATCTGCAGGAGTGGCAGGCGGAGCCTATAGACCCTGAGTGTCACTAGGCCACGGCTCGCTGTCACTCCTGGGCTGCGTGTGCAGGAGCCCCTGCTGCCCCTTCTTCATGAGGTTGCTGCTCCTGTTTTTGCACAGTCAGGTGCCTCAGCTGCTCTCCCCTCCATCTTCTATGGTCTCTGTAATCAAGCATATAGTTAGGTCACCAGGATCCATGATCCTGACGTGGTCCTCCTGCAGCATGAAAGAAAGAGACCTGGTTATCATGGCTGTACTTAGCACTTTTCTTGGCCCTGTGTGATCACTCCTTAACGCTTCCCGGGGAGTGCTGGTCACCCCACGGATGGCCAGAGATGAGTGCGCTGCATGGCTGCCCTGTCCACCTGTGACATGGGGGACACTGATCCAAATCAGGATGCTGAGATTGCAAGGAGCTGTGAGTGCCTCCTGTAGTGACTGCTGCATGGCCAGCATTGGTGAGGAGATCGTACAACGTGTGCAGTCCAAGTGCTCTGCGGTCCAATAAAGTGGTGGTGGATTCAAAGTCTGTGCCAGGGGGCTGGAGTCAGGGAGGGGTAAGGTATGGAGTGCTTGGTGACCCTTTGGTGCCTCCACATTGCTTGTATGTGTGGGCAGGCTAGGAGCCTAGCCCTAATCATATTGCTGTGGCTGCGCCTGCATCTGATCTGTCTTAGCTGCAGAGGCATGGTCAGTTTATGTGGGTGTACCGAATGTGTGGCCACTTCCCTCACTTACCCTGACCCCACCTCGATTGCCTGTGCAAGGGACTGAGTGCCAGGGCAGCATTTGACCACCCCTCCTTAGCAGTTGCCTCCGAGGCTGACTAGCACTTGTCCCCGGAACCATCCTCCTACCCCTCAGCAGTCGCCTGCAGGGCCAGGCATCAGTATTCCCTGACCCCCCACCCCCCACCCACCCTGGCGCCCCTGAGGCCTCTAAACAATGGGCAAGCTGTGGTGAACATTGCTGCTCACTCACCTCAGTTCCCCCAAAGTGAAGGTCACCAAGTGCATGTCGCCTGCGTGCTGTTATGAAACACGTCGGCGTGTTTTCCCGATGATGTGGACGGACGATATGGCAGGATTTCAAGAGCACCACTGGGATGGCCTTTTAATTATATGTTAATTTATTCCAATTAGCTCCTCGCCGACCAATGGTGGGAAACGTGGCCTGCTGTTGGTGGGCTGAACTGACGATCACGGCCTACCTTCACGCCATTGTGAAGCAGGTCCTGCCATATTTTCCACATGTGCCACCTATCACGCCTGCCACCACAGAGGGCCCAGAAAATTCCACCCATTGTGTTTTGCTATATCCCAGAGCTATTGTTATGCCACAGCAATTGGTAAAGGCTGAGCTTAAATCCCAGAGGGAATCTTGAATAACTGTCATAACCTGTACTTTCAAATGGCATGTTTGAGATGCAGATCTGAAACCAGGAATAAAATCACCAAGCCTCTTGAGGTTTTTATATAAAACTAAATTAAACATTTGTTAAGTTAACAAGGAATTAAACACATACACATTTACAAACTACTACCATAATAATTTTTAAACAAACTCCAAATTAATCACTCCCAGGTAAATCTTCACCGAGGCAACAATAACCCATGGACTTTAAGTAGATACCAGGCAAAGCACATTGTTTATTCAACATACCCCTGTTATTTTGAAATACACTTATCTCATTGCTCATCTCATCATTTAGTGTCATACCTATGGCCAGGATTTTACACATATTCGGGCAGGCATGTGCCTGACCTGCTTGAGCATAAAATTACACGCAATGACGTCGGGCAAGTGTCCCGATATCATTGCACACTTGCACGATATTTCGGTTGGTGGACATACGCCGGAGTTGACAGCTCGCCTGCCAACAATTAAAAGGCCTATTAAAGCCATTAAAGTTATAATTGAGAGAAATTTTTGCTGCCCTTCCAATCTTACAGTTGGCAGGCAGGTGAAAATGCCAAGTGGCCTTTGCATTTTTTAGGAAACCTCATCCACGGACAGCAAATAAAATAAAAATAAAAATAAAAATTTGAGCATCCCATTAATAACATGCCCTTGCCAATGTGACACTGTCACATGAGGGGACATGTTTTATAACATTTTTAAAACATTTTATTTTTAATGTTTTCAACTCTTCATCTCTCTGAGGCAGCTCTGTGCCTCAGGGAGATTTTCCAGCATGCACCTGCGTGCATGTGTGAAATTGTGCACTCGCCCTCTTCTTGCTGAGCACTGCCATATCCGTTTCACATTGGGCAGCCCTTAATTGGTCTGCCAGCGTGCAATCGTGTTCGCTCCAATTGCGGGCAGCAGTCGGCTTCCCAACCTCCCTTGCCAGCCCCCCGCCGAGCTCGCCCAATGAGAGAAAAATCTTCCGCTATCTCTTCTATCTCCCTGATAAATATTGAAGTGAAATAATTCTTTAATATTTCTACCATCTTGCTATATTACCTGTGGTATGACCCTGACTGTTCTTTAATGATCATATTCCCATTCCAGTCTTTTTTAATTGATGTGGCTGTAAAATAGTTTTATTATTTTGTTTTGTATTCCTTGGCAATTCAATCTCATAGTTCCTCTTTTCCTTTCTAATTGTTCTTTCCCTGCGCTCCCTTGAACACAGTTTTAAATGTTGTTCTACATTGTTGTTGGCTCATAATATTGTCCATTTTATTCTTGTTGTTCTATTCTCAGTACCTCAAAATCAGAATTGCACCAATCCATTTATATGGTTTTTATCTTACTTTTATGTCATTTTCTACCATCATCTTAAAGCAAATTGTATTATGGTCACTATTGACTCTATGTTCCCTACTTTTACTTCTCTTATCTGCACTGGTTTATTCCTCATTATTAGACCCAATAATGAATTTTCTCTTATTGGGCTTTTTATGCATTCGGTTAGGAAGGAGTCCTGTACACATTGTAGGAATTACCTTTTCTCATTACCTACCAATTCTGTTCAATTAATATCAGGGTAGTTGAAATCCCCTTTGATTATTATTCTCAATTCCCTAATGTGTCGATGTATTTCTCGAGTGCATCCGTTAGTGAGTAGGAAACCCCAGTGGGACAGGTGGGTCTGACATTTACATATGTAAATATTCAGTAACTACAGATTCTAGCTTTAAGGCATAGATTTTCCCAGCTTCACTAAACTCGCCAGGTTAAACAAGGGGCAAGCTTTGATGGGGCTGTGTAATTGACAGGCTGGAACGACTGATAAAGGACAGTTGTTTCCTTGCCAAAGTGAAAGGCTTTTGCTCAAGGGAATTGTTTTGAAACTGTGCTTTTCTGGATTTCTAGGTGATTTCCAATACTTTGGATGTCACTTCTGCTACACTGCAATTTCTTGCCTTTGATCTGAACTTTGCTGTCAGTAACCTTCTTAGCAGTGTGGGAGCCACTTATGCAGCTCTACCTTGGGCCTCTGATTATGAATTACAGGATCAGCATCAACAACAGCAGCAGCAGCAGCTGCCTTCTCCTTAATCATCTGCTGATCCACAGGACAGAGGGGATGAACACAGAGTTCCAGCTCATCAGTGGAGATACTTCAACACAGGATATAAAGGCAGAGGATCAGCTTTCTAAGCATGACTAAGCGCCAGTGCCTCAGGAGGCTCAGGCTTTCCCATCAGATGGTTGCTGACTTTGTGTCAAGTTGACCAGGGAAGGCACATCTTGCCAGTGACAGTCAAAGTTACCACAGCCCATAATTTCTTCACCTCAGGCTTCATCCACCTTCAAGAATATTGCAGAATCTCACAATTTGCTGCCATATGTGCAGTTGAACCCAGTTGAACAATGCCATATTTGTCAGACAGCACTTATGTCCAATTTACCACTGATAAGGCCAGTCAAAATGATACGGCCCTCAGATCTGATGCTCTGACTGACACCACAGGTACAGGGAGTCGCTGCACATGTGTCAATCAAGACACCCTCAGATTGTCCTGGAGCCTTCACCAACTGAGGGGGCTTCACTCTGACAATGTTCAGCTTTACTGCAACCACTGAAAGATTATCATGCATGTCTGTGCAAGATACGCAGCAAGTTGCCATCATGCCTTCAACCTGTGCCAGTCACATCTTGCACAGAAATTCACACCTTCAAGCAGTGGCAGTGGGTGGCTCCGTGGAGACAGGCACTACCCTCTGAGGATAACACTTGTGAGGAGCCCTACCCTACCAGTGATCCTCAGTAAAGGTACAACTGAAGCCATATGAACTCAAGAATTGACACTGTGCAAGCTATAATGATGCTGGAGGTAGAATTCATTTGCCTGGACAGATCTCAGGGAACCCAGTGGTGAGAAGAGCAGGAGGTAGAGTCCAATGTGGTGAAATCTCCTGTTGCTGCTTGCTTAGCTGCAGGCGATGCTAAGGAGGGATTGGTCCAGACAGCTTCAGCTAATCTGAGACATTGTAGCCATCTGGAACATCAATTCTGAGCCACACCACCCCCCTGCCCCACCACTACTGCTGCCTCCACCACCCCCCCCCACCTCACCACCACCGCTGCCACCACCCCACTGCCCCACCACCATCGCTGCCGCCATCCCCCACCTCACAACCACTGCTGCCACCACCCTCCCATCTTACAACCACATCAGCCACCACCTACCCCGCCTCACCACCACCACTGCCACCAACCTGCCCGCCTCACCACCATCCCCCCACCCCAACCCCCACCAGCCCCAAGCACAAACCATTCCCACAATCAACAATCTATCTTTTGCACAGACACCTATTGCTCATATTTAACTCTTGTCATACTATTTTGTTCAAGGCTGTAGGCTATTTGGCAGGTGGACAGTGAAGAAAATAGAACTTGGAAATAAAGTTTATGGCATGTAAATATTGAACAGAAATATGACAATTCAAGACAGTGCTAAACACCCAAGTGAATATCCTTGTGCAACTCCAAATGCTTTTTCTTTTTTTTCCTATTTCTTCTGTGTAAGAAAGTTCCTGTGGTTTCAGCAGAGCTGGGGGCAGGCTTGCTAGTCTCTTCCCTGACTGCTTAAATGCTCTTGGCAAATGTTCTCTGAGTTTTGAAGGGCTCCACCAAAGGCTGCTCGATTACTCAGCCATTGGGTTGGAAGGCAGCATGTGCGGCTCTAACTGAGCTTGAGGAAGGAAGTGAAGTGGAAGCATTTTGAGTTCTCACTTCCATCTTCCCTGTCTCCATCTTTTGTTTTGTGGTCTAACCTGCACTTTCCTGCTACCTCAGAGCTGGAGAACACATTGCTGCACCTCAGTGAGGCACTGAACAACCACAACAAGGTTTTTATCTCCATCTTGAAGTCTGAGTGTGCAGGCAACTGGTTAGGGCCAGTGTGCACTCAGTGGCCTGCTGCATCTGATGCTCCATGGAGATGGTCACTCCTTTCATGGAATGGGCATCAGCATAAAGGCCTGAAACATCATGGCTCTCATGTCAGAGACAGACTCCTCCAATCTTTCTCCAATTGTGTGCAATGCCTCTGGAGATGTTCACAAAACATCACACATTTTCTGCAGTGTCAGAATCGTCCTCTTTATGAATGATTGTCATGCTCAGCATCTGTATCCAGTTGAGCAGAGCTTGGAGTATTGTGGCCCCTCCAATAAGGACCCTCTGCTGCTGTGCCTATCTCCAATAACTTCTTCTCCTCACTTGTGATGTGTGTTTCATTGTGTGATAACCCAACTGCCTGTCTTGGAAGCCCCACTATGGCATAAGTCTTCTGACTGTGCTTCCTCAGTGTGTGCAACCTCCTTTGAGGAGTCTTCATCCTCCTCTGGTGGCAGCTGCTCATGAATGCTTATGGAACTTGTGGGAGCTGAAAGACATGTATTAGAAGTCACAAGATGAGAGAGTTCTAGGTCATCATTGTGCAGGTCATCATACTGTTGGCATGAAGTCTACATGAGTGAGTGTTATAAGCCATGTGGTTGTGTTATACTTAATTTTCAATTTAGCTCGCAGACCCCATTTTTCCATCACTAATAGCTATGCATGTCAAGATTTAGTTTATCTCTAGTGCCATCTCCTTTGCTATTGTCAGGATTGCTATGACTGTTCTCTGCCCAGATGGTCTGTGCTCTCTTCTACTGCAAGGAGAGAAAGAAGGGACCTTTGAGTGTGACATATGGAATATTTTGAGAGGATGGAAGGACAACATCTGTTAGGGATGGCTGTGATATTGCAATAAGTTGATAGCAAGTGTCAGTGGTGGCTGGTCAGATGGAAATGTGAGGAGAAGCCTTGAAAAGAGATGGGTTCATCTGAAAGTTTTATTTCACAGAGGAGTGATGTGCAGGAGAAGGTTGGGGAAATCAGGATGTTGGGCGTTTGCACTTGAATGCAAAAATGTCACTCATCTTTCCTGCCCTGATCGATTCATTAAACCTGGCGTAGCCAGGAATGAAGCACTGCCTCCCTACTTCTGACTTCCTCTGTCACTTACATCCTCACCTTCTTGTTCCATGTGCTCCCCTTCTTCCTCCCATTTGCAGGAAACAGAATCTCCCTCTGCACCCTTATAGGCCGCAGCATGATATCCATGGATGCATCTGTGAACTATAGTGTAGCCTTTGCACATTGGCCTTCTATTTGTCCAGTTTCTGGCTCAGGTCTTGTACTTCTAGAATGGTTGCTTGGTAGCACAGAAATTGAATATTGCTGAAAAGAGAAACATGTTGCTTAAGCTTTTCAGCTTGCACTCATCAGGCCAAACACAAGAATGCCAATTTTCAACAATTAAAATAATTTGTTCTACAAGAGAAAAGGGTGCTGATTAGTTGGCAAGTAGACCCTGATTGCCCAAGGCAGTGCCATGGAGAAAGCAATGAGGAATTATAGGTTCCCAAGCTCCTGGGTAATTCAAAAAAGGCACAAGGCTTGTAAGTATTCCTCTTGTTTTCAGAGAACGGGTCCATGGATATGAATGTATGTCACTTCTGGCAGCTGTAAATGCGTCACATTATGCTGTCAACTGATTGCCTGAAATTGGTTGTTAGTGTAGCTATTGGTGCGAACAGGATTGTTCAGAAAATGCTGCTCAATTGCTTGCAAAACCCAAAACAAAACCTTTACTCTTAATTGTGATTCTGCAATTGGGCAGCACTTGCTGAACATTCCTGAATGTTCTAATAGTGACACTAACAACTGATATAAGATAATCAATCAACCTCGTAACATGGCTCATTAAGCTTGCTAGAAGCGAAATATACTTGTACACAGGGACTCATTCTCTGCAAACAAAAGGAAAATGTTCAAGCCTTGTATCTCTTTTGAGTTACCCAAGAGCTCGGGGTGCCTATTGTTCCATGTTGCTTCCTCCATGAAAATGCCTCAGCCAATCAGAGTTGACTTGCCAACCAATCAGCACACTTTTCTCCTGCAGTATAAATTGTTGTCATCATTTGAAATTTGGCATTCTTGCATTTGTCTTGATGAGTGCAAGAGGAGTTTCCTTTCTAGAATGTTTCCATTCAGACACATACTGAATGCGCCGTGCCTGCTGGCATCAGGCGTGTTTGGCAGCCTGAACGGACAATATAGTGAGAAGGCCAAAAATCAGTTTCACAACGTCGTGAAACTAGTTTGTGATTGTCTACTCAGCCCATCGATGGTGGGCTCTGTTTTCAGCCATCAGGCATCAGGAACCTGATTGTAATACATCTGCATATCATTATAAGTCCAGCCTGTTGGAATCATCCTCCAATGCTGGATCGTCCACCCACATTGGCGGGAATACACCTCGGTACAGAACACACCTTGACAAGTGTGACGTGCAGAAGTCGGAACTTACTGCCAGGGCCTTGCTCACATCGTGGACAACAGAGGAGCAGAAGATATTGGAGCCCAACAGCAATGGGACCCTAGAGAAATGTCCATGGCATACCAGGTGGATTCTTATGGACATGGCTCCACCATAAAGCAGCTCACAGAAGGTGGAAAGTGACTGTTGAGGGTCTGCTCACAACGGTTGATGGTCAAGAGGGTAGAGGGGAAGGTCCGGCTGTGTTTAGCAGAGGAAGACGTACCGTGGGATGGAAGAAGAAGGTCAAGGATCGACTGGGAGAGGAAGAGGTGTCCGGGCGAGGGTGAGGTTTAGACAGGGGGGGCAGAGAGGAACAAAGCTGTCAGGGTCCAATGAGGTTGGGAGGGGAGAATGAAGGTATCAAGGAGGGGAGGTTGGGAGGGGGACGGTCTATGGGGGAGGAGGGGGTTACAGGGGAAAAGACGACAACTGGGGAGGTAGATACAAAGGGGGTGGAACATGTAAGGGAAGGAGTTTGGAGGGGGGAAGGAATGCAGATAAGGGAAGGATCCGGGGGAGGAATAATTCTGGGGGGAGGAAGGAGTGCGGAGAGGGGAGGGAATAAGGGTGGAGGAAGAAGTAATGGTGTCTGAGGAGTCAGGAAGGGTGAAAGAGTAAAAAGGGGCAGAGGGAGTCTGGGGGTGGTGAGGAATAAAGGGGTGGGAATCCGTGGGGGGGAAGGAGTTCTGAGGGTGGGGGGGTGGGGGGCAGGAGTTCCATACGGAGAAGGGCTTCCAAGGGGGAAAGGGGTTCCAATGGGGGGAAGGAGTCCGGAGGGGTTGATGTCCAGGTGAACATGCAAGGGAGATCTCTGATGAGTCCATAACTACCTCCTGGGCAGTGAACCGAGGGTGGGTGTGGTATGAGGGAATGGTAAGAACGACTGAAGGCAGAGTGCAGTGGTAAGGTGAGAGGCCAAGGATTCAACATTATCGGTAGAAGGGATGGCGAAGGTGTTGGTGGGGTCTTGGACGCAGACCTGGACCCTGAGGGTGGGAAGATGGAGGCCGGGGACGTTAATGTGGATGGGGGTGGGATTTTCAGGAAGGAAGGGAACGTGCACATTCGCCTGGACATCCCCAAAAGAAAAAGGCTACGGCTAGTAGGACACGGAGGGGAGGTGCAAAGTGATGCCAGGGGTCAACAATGATGGGGAAAAGGAAATGGGTGACTGGGGGAGGAGAAAGGACAGGAGAGCAAAAGAAAAACTGTATTACTACCATACTGGCTAAATCGAAAGTGAAACGAGAGTCATGGTGGGCGAGATCAGGTGCTGCATGGGAGTGTGATCAGTGGGTTGGTTTAGGTGCAGCACAGCTCAGATGGTCAACTGAAAGTGAACCCCTGTAGGCAGTAGTGAAAGGCCTCAGGACATTGAGATGAGTGTGATAAGGGAAGGATCTGCGTGTGTGGGAGAGTGCTTGCACAAGGCTTCGAAAGGCCACATATCTACCCACTTTTCCCACTAGAATCACTCATAGAAACAGAAACAAAGAAACTAGGAGCAGCAGTAGGCCATTTGGCCCTTCGAGCCTGCTCTGCCATTCATTATGATCATGGCTGATCATCCAACGCAATAGTCTACTCCCACTTTCTCCCCATACCCTTTGATCCCTTTTGCCCCAAGAGCTATATCTAACACCTTCTTGAAAACATACAATGTTTTGGTCTCAACTACTTTCTGTGGTAACGAATTCCACAGGCTCACCACTCTATGGGTGAAGAAATTTCTCCTCATCTCAGTCCTAAATGGTCTACCCCTTATCCTCAGACTGTGGCCCCTGGTTCTGATCTCCCCCACCATCGGGAACATCCTCCCTGCATCTACCCTGTCTAGTCCTGTTAGAATTTTATAGGTTTCTATGAGATCCCCCTCATTCTTCTGAACTCCAGCGAATATAATCCTAATCGACTCAATCTCCCCTCATATGTCAGTCCCGCTATCACAGGAATCAGTCCTTCGCTGCACTCCCTTTGTAGCAAGTACATCCTTCCTCAGATAAGGAGACCAAAACTGCACACAATATTTCAGGTGTGGTCTCACCAAGGCCCTGTATAATTGCAGCAAGACATCCCTGTTCCTGTACTCGAGTCCTCTGGCTATGAAGGTCAACATACCATTAGTCTTTTTTACCGCCTGCTGCATCTGCATGCTTACCTTCAGCGACTGGTGTACAAGGACACCCAGGTCTCGTTGCACATTCCCTTCTCTAAATTTATAGCCATTCAGATAATAATCTGCCTTCTTGTTCTTGCTACCAAAATGGATAACCTCACATTTATCAACATTATGTTGCATGTGCCATGCATTTGCCCACTCACTCAGCTTGTCCAAATCACACTGAAGCATCTCTGCATCCTCCTCACAGCTCACCCTCCCACCCAGCTTTGTGTCATCTGCCCACTGTGCGCTGGCTGGGTGCAACTGAACTCTGAGTTGGAGGGATGCAGTGGGAGGACTCATGAGGCCTGTCAACAAAGCTGAAAGATAACATTACACATTGTTCAATGAAAGTGCAGAAGTTTCCAAATTGTAAAGTTGCAAAATATGTTCACCCCTGCAACCAACTGTGATTAAAATTTATTAACTTTTGAATGCCTTAGGCTTCCATTTGCTGCCCTGACATCCGCAGCAGGGGTGGAGACAGCCCGTGCAATGGTTGGCCCTGTTGCCTCTGATGTCTTCGGTGTGGGTCCTCTGGAGAGCTGAGGCCTTGAGAGCCCCAGCTTGCTCTGGCAGTCCTCCTGTGGGCCAGCTGCTCCCTCTGCGAGGACAGAGGATGAGGTTGAGGGGGTCACAGGCAAAGTGTACTTGGAGGGCAGCCTCTGGTGGATGACCCAGGGGTGTCCATCTGCCCCTCCTCCCTTCGGATCTCTGAAGGCCCTGGCCTGACTCCTTGAGGGGAAGGAACACCTGGGGGTCATCGAGGTGCCCCATTTCCCTCTCGTGTTGCCACTGCAGGACCTCACCCATGGCTCCCACAATTGAGTGCAAGTCTACAAACATTTTGCGTTCTACTGGACCAGGGTCTTCATGGCATCTGTCACCCTTCCTATGGAGATCTCCATGTGCGCACATATGGGCACCACTTCATCAGAGAGCAGGTGGACGCAATCCTCCAACTCGCATGCCACTCTTTTGGGCGTTCCAACAACTCTGCATTATGTTTCCCTTCCTTCTGCTGACTCTCCAGGATGAGGTGGAAGGCCAAATCCAGAGATATCATCATCTGACTTGGACCTCATAGATGCCTATTCCCAGCAGTCCTCCGAGTGCCGGGGAGCTTGGCTGAACTTGCCTCCTCCAGCTACGGACAGGTGATCATGCGGTGACCACCAGATTGTGAACTTGAGCCTTCTCTAGATCTAAGTCCCACCGAGGTGTATGTCTCTGCGCTCGTGCAGGGTGTGGGTAAGCGCTGTAACGGATCTCCCAGGCTTCTTATTTGCAGCTCTTTAATGGAGGAGGCATCCTATTGGCTGGTGGTGAAGACGTGGATGGAGCTAAGGAACTGGTTTGCTAAGGGTATCGGTTGCTTGGCAGAGCTCCCTGTGAACCAAAGTAGAGATAATTAGTGCATGGCAGCAGAGTCAAAAGCAGGAGAGAGAGCACTCACAGTTACGTTGAGAGAGGGATGACGTGTTGCAGGATCCTTACGAGGGTGTTCGCTGCCGACCTGACTGTCACTGCAGGCACTGTCCACATCCTCACCAGTCAGCTCAATGGCACACTCCTCAAAGTGAGTGAGGGGCCTAATGTGGGTCACTCCACTGCTGCTCTGGGACCTCTCCCTGCTGATGTGAGCAGGCTTCTCCTGCATGAAAATAATTGAAGAGAGTGTGAGGAAGACACCTGGCACTGCATGGAATGTTTGTGTGGTGAGTAGAGCATAGAGGACATGAGGATGTGAATTCCAGAGCGTATGAGCCTGATGGAGATTTGAGGGTATGTGTGAGAGTTTGTGGTGTTGTCCTTTGAGGTGTGAGCTCCTGTGGATGTGTGATGGGATTGTGAGTGTCTGAGTCGAGAGTGATGAGAAGAGTGATTTACCCTGGTGGAACTGGGGAGATCATTCATCCTCTTGCAGCACCAAGTGGCTGTCCTCTTTTGTAGGGCATTGGCGCTGACCACCGTATCCCATGCCAGGTTGGTGATGCAGCTGCCCACTCCACGGCCAGAGGGGGGTAGAGAACATCACCGTGGGCGTAGAAAACATCACCGCTGTGTCCAAAAGGCACTTGAGCAATGCATCATTGAGCCTGTGGGCTGCAGTCTTTTTGCCTTTCGGAGTTGTTTTCCATGCAGCAGTCATGGGCTGGAAGCACTGAGAGGTGTGTGCATGGCTGCACTTTAATTATGGTGCTGGTGTGATGATGCGGTGAGGTGATGGTGTGCCGGGCAAATGAGAGACAACCCGCCATCAAAATGGCATGTTTCTAGGAATGCATACTTGATGCAATGGGATTGGGATAATACGTTGTGAGAAGCCACCATTGTGGCCAGCAGATAAAGTGTTGTTTTTTCCGCCTGCTACTGTACTTAGTGAAAATCTGGGATGATTCCGCTCAAAGAGTCCCTTTACATATTGGAGTTGAATTACACCCACTCCCTCTAAATTGTCAGGAATCCTGGAAATCAGATGCAAATACCATGGGCAGAATTTTGCCATTAGCGCGCCAGGGCAGGCCTGACAACCAAACGTGTAAAATGATACGCGATGATATCGGGCGTGTGTCCTGACGTCATTGTGCGCCCACCAAACTGTCAACTGCTTACTAAGGCCATTAAAAAAGCAATTAACCTTGTTGAGAATGCTGCCCATCCAACCTTAAAGTTGACGGGCACGTGAAGAGCCCAAGCGGCCTTTGCATTTTTCAGGAAACCACATCCACAGGGGGGATGAGGTTTCCTGAATGTTTTATAAAGTAATGAAATAGATTTTCCAAACTTCAAAAACATGTCCCAGCTCATGTGCCACTTTCACACAAGGGGACATGCTTAAATAAATTTTTACTTTATTTATTAAAAATTCTTATAATCCATTCAATCTCCCTGAGACAGCTCCATGCCTCAAGGACATTGCTATGCTCTTTTGCCGCATGTGTGAAAGAGCGCAGGCCCCGACTCTCGCTCCTCCTCCCTGCTCGCACAGGTAATGCTACTGGCTGCGCATTATGTTGGGCAGGCCTCAATTGGTCCGTCATGTAAACTGGCAGCACTCAGCCAATTGCAGACAGTGATCGGCTCCTCGCACCCCCGCCCCCGCACACCCCCCCCCACCCCCCAACACCCCCCCATGCTCCTGCCCATCCCGCCCACCATAGGAAAAATTCTCCTCCATGGCTAAGTTAAAAAGTGCACTGTTGAAACCTTTGGGGTCCAGATGTGCTGCTGGTCTCTCCCACTGTATGTGTGTCAAAATGTTAAAATTCAGCCCTATATTCCTGTCTTTGAGTAGTGTGAGGACAGAAGTTTATTTTAAAAAGGTTTTCCTCAGTTTTCTCCCCTCTCCTGAAGGTGCTAACTGAGATTCCCATGATCAGTTTTGCTTAATGAAGAGGCATAAATTGGGCATAAAGGACATAGTTATGCCACATGCTCCCAGCAAACAAACTCACTCACAGTCATGACACATCCAGTAACTGTCAAGGTCAAACAGTCTTTAATGTTTATTCTGCAGACTATCACTGTGGATATCAGCAACATACGCCAATCAGCTGTCTATAGATGTATTAATCAAGTGGCAAGTTCCTCGTTTGCTTGAGTAAGCAATTTTATTTCCTTCCCCATATACAACTGACAGCAGCATGAAAAGGCTGTGCAATTTTACAGGCTGGTAGGGTTCCTGAGTGTCCTGGGGTAGGAGATTGCTCTCGTGTGGCTTTAATGCTCCCTTGCACAACCACTGCCTGCATGAATTGGAAAAGATTCCACTGTATGAAATACCCAGTTCACGTGCAACCAACAACACTAGATGTGCAAATCATTGTTTGCTTTCCAAGCAAATGTAACCTTGCCTTTATTTTAACATTCACAGTATCTGCAATATTTGACAAAACCAAGTTGCAGGATGACTCCAGGATTATTTTACTATAGATTTCCTTCCCAAGAGTGGGTTTCTCCTTCATATCAGGTTGGAGCCCTTTCTCTGTAATGAACTCTCTTTCGGCTTTGAGAGACAGTTTTCTCTGGCACTATTAAGATGACATGCAGTACTAACTAAGGTTCAGTGTGCAGCTCATAGTAGATCTCCATGAATGTGGTGGCATGTATGTTAGTGTGGTGATATGTAGGTACAGCTACAATGCTGCGGTGGCATGTTCACACAGCTACTTGGGTGTTATGGCATTTACAAGAAACAACATTAAGAAAGAAAGATTACATATATGTAGCATCTTTCATGACCACAGGACATCATAAAGCACTTACAGCCAATTAAGTATGTTTGAGTTGTCTTGATTATTGTAATGTAGGAAAGGCAGCAGCCAGTTTGTGCACAGCAAGCTCCTACAAACATTAATGTTATAATGACCAAATAATCTATTTTTGTGATGTTGGTTGAGAGATAAATATTAGTCAAGATATCAAGGATATCTCCTCTGCTCTTCTTCTAAATAATGCCAATGATCTTTTATGTCTACCTGAGATGGAAGATGGGGCATATTGAACTCGAAACTCTGTTAATTCTGTTTCTCTCTCCACAAATGCTGCCAGGCCTGTTAAGTTTTCCCAGCACTTTCTGTTTTTATTTCAGATCGACAGCATCTGCAGTGTTTTGTTTTTATATTTGGGAAAGTGAGGCCTTTGTTTAAAGCTTCATCTGAAAAACAGCACTTCTAATTGTGCAGTACTCCCTCAGTAGCGCACAAGTCTTGGGGTAGTACTTGAACCCACAACCTTCTGACTCAGAGGTGAGAGCAGCCACGGCTGACATAACATGAATGTAATGGCATGTACATACCGTAGCATTATATAGGTGTATTAGTTTAGGCAAATGCACGTAATGTGACATTAGTGAGGGAAAATTTGTAGGTGAAGACTAGTGCTTTAAGTTGTATCATGCTGCATAACTGGCATTCATGGTAAGCACTGAAAAATGTTTAACCATGAGAAAGGGAAGCAATTAAAAATGTCATGCACGCCAAGTTCACTGTATAAACAAAAGTAAAGTAATTAAACTACCTCTAGAATTCCTACAAGGTACATGATATGGTGCGCATGACACTAGTGGCTGTAGGCACCCCTTAGTATTCTCCTTGAACAGCTGGCCTGGAGGCTCCTGTGATGCTCAGTGTATCACTATCTAGGAGGATTGAGATTTGGTTCATCTGAGAAGCAGCCCATTTTCTTGCCTGCTAAGCTATTAGCAATCACATTTCCTGCCAGATTAAACTTCTACAGGCCATATTTACCTCCTACCAATTGATGGACCTCCTGACAGAGACATTTTCAATATTGGGAGCTCATTTGTCCTATGGTAATGGGCTCTACATTTGGAACACACAGGGTGGAATTTTACACCGGCATTTGAAGTCTTTGGACTTTTGAATGGCTCACCACATTTTATGGCCCCATAGGGTGCACTATAGGTCAGGTGGGTGCTTTTCCCACAGCCTCCACCTTCTAGTCAAATGGATGCTCGAAAACCTACATTGCTGGTTCATGTTGTGGTATGGTTCCATTGGTTCTGACAGCTTTCTAATACTTCACTGAAGTGTTCAGGTAATAGCAGAAGCATTGAACGTCGGCAGACTATTTGATCAATGTGGATACTGCACCCAACCTAGTCCTGTCCTCATATTCAAATTTTGCAGGAGGACTAAGCCTGGGTAAAGCCTTCTTGGTCTGCGCTGTATCAGGCAGTGTGTTTAAACATTAAGTCATCAGGGAATTTAGACACAATAATGATTAACACAGCATAACTGAAACTGTAATTTGCTAACCCATTTAAGCTCACTTCAGGTTTGTGAAATAAATCCTATTTATTCCTCATGAAATTATGGCTTGCTTTAGTAACAGATACCTTCAAAATATACCTTCAAAACGTGTATTGAGTTGGTTTGAATCTATTCTTGATTGTTATCCACAGTTTGACTTTCCATAAAACTGAGATGCTTTAATGCTGGAAAGCATCCCATTCAACATTTTCAAACACACTTCCCAGTGAGTTGACCGAGGTCCAGAGTTGATGTTCTCTGTTGAAATGCCACAAGCCACTAATTCCCTCTCCTGATCAATGATGATCCTCTTCAGGCAGAGTTTTAGAATTGTGAATTGTCCCCAACTTTCACCCATTTCCCTACGTAGGGGTTCATCAGAGATATATGGTAGGTAACCTTCAGGAGGATTCCACCACCATGAGGCAGTCCACCAGTGAAAAGGAGCAGAATGGCAAAGGTACTGCAATGGAAAGGGAAAGACAGATTAGGTGGAGAAATTATAGTGGGTCTTGCCAGACTCATTTTCCTTTATTCCCTGCCATAATCCTGTCCAATTGATCACAGAGGAGAATCTCAGCCTGGTTAGGACCTGATTAAACTTTTGGCTGAGTAATGGTGAAAAGAATAACAAAATATGCATTATTACAGACTAGATAAAAAATTGAATACCAAGATCATAGCAACAGGAAGGGATACTTTGTTCTTAACTGGTAATGATAAGTAAACTCCTTTTGCCAATTAACTTTCTATTATTAAAATGTTTTATATATTCCTTCCAACATTGTTTTGATGATTGAAGCTCAACTTTCTTCAATACTGACATCTTGGTGTAGATAATCTGCAGAACCCAGGTATAATTGTCAAGATGCACCTCCCTGGATCTCTGTTCATGACCTGCCAAAGTTTGCAGGCTCAGGGAGTGGTTCCTTTAATTCCCCCTCATTGACAAGTGCCTATCATTTCAGCAAAGCCGGAAAACCAAGTGTAAGTGCCTGGGTCAGGGAAATGGACGCTGTCCTTTCCCCTCTCCCTGCAAAGCAAAATATAGTTCTGCCAATTGTCCCTGGGACTAAATTATTTCTTGTTTCCCTGTCTTTGGAAGTCTATGACATGATCATGATATGAATTAACAGGTACCCTCCACATCGGCCACTGAATGGGCTAATATGCCTATACACATACCTATCAAATAATGGGTCCCATTATAGCCGGAGGTTGCAAGAATTCAGAGGTTAAGTGGCCTCAATCCCATTTACAGCAATGGCTTGTATGAGGCAGATGGAAGTTGTGTCCCCACAAAGCCAAAGTTGGGCACAAAATTAAGGTCCAGTGTATCTGACTCCTGGTCTAGCTCCTGTGCCTCATGATAGGTTTGTTCCAAAGTTACAGTGAGATTCTGCCTGAATGGACACGGAATTTTTGGCCCTCCATTTTCTTTTTACAACTGGTTTCACCTGAACTTTTAACTTGAATTTAGGAAAAATAAAGCTCTGTGCAGTTGCCACCATAAAATACAATCATCTCACTTGACTACTCTCAGTTACAAGGTAATATCTAGCCTGGGTTACATGGCAGGCATAAGTTACTGATATGCACTACTTACAAAATATAACGCTCTATCTGGGTACTAAAAGGATGAGCATAAAGATTAACCTTTATGACCTTCATCTCTAAAACAAATGCGCACGATTCATTATCTCAAATAAATTGATCATATTGTGCAACTTGTGGAAAATATTTATTCAGTTCAGTTGCTTTGAACGTAGAAAGAGATTTAGTTTATGTGTAAAAATATGTAAATGATCGTAATCATGTGGTTGATAATATACCTGTATCATTGAATGGATTGAGTCTATTCATAACAGTTACTGTGGCATATAATTAACTCTTCGACTCCGCATTCTCAATCTGTTGACCTAAACACCACAACCAATCATTCTTCCTTGCGTTGTGCCACTTATTGCTTTTCACTACACTTTCACCACAATGCCATGCAAGTGCACCAAAAGGGTAAATATGGGCCAAGACCCGAATACACTATGGCTGGCATTTTCCGCCCCTTTTGGTGTCAGATGTCATGCTGGGCATGAGCAGACAACATAGCAAGAAGGCCAAAAATCGGTTTTACGCCATCGTGAAACCAGTTTGAGATCGTCTACTCTGCATGTCAATGGCAGGCTGCATTTCCTGCCGCTGGACATTAGGAACATCATTTTAATACATTTTATTCTAATTATAAGCCCACCTTGCCGGAATCATCTCCTCATGGTGGATTATTTGCCGACGTGTTTCACAACGGTTCATAACGACATGCACCTGGTGAGCTGCACTTTGCTTGGGATTTTGAGGTTTGTTTGCCTATCTTGCTTCAGGATGCACTTGTGGTCATCAGTGCCAGGCTTTGCAGACATCACTTTTAGGGGGGCTCACGGGCAGGTCTCTACCTACCAGACCAGCCATAAGATGGGGAAGACTCTTCAACAACTGCAGGGCTAGGGCTTGCTTGGGGAAGGGGGAGGAGTGGCCTCAGGAAAGGCAAGAGGCTGCAGGGCGACGGCTGTACTGGGGAAGTGGGGTATACCAGGATGTGTGTAGGGGCTTATGTTGATCTGTGCAAGTGATCTCAAGATGGTGAGGGCTGAGGCAGTCTCCAGAGGAGATGAAGCCAGATGGTGATGTGAGTGCTTGTGTGAGAGAGTGAATGGTGCTGTCCCTTGAACTGGCAGCAAGTGAGATGCCGGTGAATTGTGATGGCCTTGTGAGTGTGTGAGTTTAGAGTGATGAGATGGCTGCCTTACCCTGGCAGCATGGATGCAATCATTCATCTGTTTTCTGCATTAGATGGCTGATCTCTCATGTGCAGTATTGGTACTGACCACCTCTGCCACCGCCTCCCAATCTGAAATGGTGAGGCTGATGGGCCTCCTGTGGCCAGACTGAGGGGGTAGAGAACATTGCACGGGCCTCCACAGTTACCAGAAGGTGTTCCAGGGATGCTTCACTGAATTGGAAGGGGTTGGAATTTTGGCTTTTGTGGCCATGTCTTCACCGATGACCTCCTGGGCTGCAAGCATTGGGAAGTGTGCATGCAGCTGCAGTTTAAATATGGCACCCTGCATGAAAAGCAGCGAGGTAATGGCATGGTGGGCAAATCAGTGGCTGCCCACCAGCAAGATAGTGTGTCTCCTGTAGCCGCATAATTAATGAGGTGGGAATGGGATGATTTGGAGTGAAAACCCACCATTACAGTCGGCGGGTAAAATGTCCTTTCTCCCACCTGCTGTTGCAATTAGTGCAAATCTGGGGTGATTCTGTCCTATGTCCCCTACTAAAGAATTTCTGTTTGGCCTAATAAAGGACCAGTTCTGTGAGAGGAAGCGGGTTGGAGCAGGCCTCCAAATGTCAGAGTTCCCATGTACCTGGCCACACATTCAGCAGGCACAATGTTGGTGGCTGGCACGCCCAGTGAGTAAATGTAATGGCATCCTGTCAAAAGTATGTACATGGCTGGGGTGGTGGGGGAGAAGTCGTTGTGACAGGGAGAGCCAACAACCTGTGGGAGTTGGGGGTTTGGGAGGGAAGAGAGTCAACGACCCTACACAAGTTATTAGGATATACAAAATATTTTCAGCTGACATGTCAAAGTAGGTTACTGAAATGTGACCCCAATGTGATGATTACGTGCAGAGTCCCAAGCATATACATTCTCGCACTTAAGCTAGGGTGTGCCCCCCCATGGATTCTGGTGGCCTATTTATCTTAGCACAGCTCCTCTGAGGAAAAAGGAAGGTGATTATAACTCTTCCTCCCATTAGCAACCATTTAGAAACTACAAATAAATCCTGAGACTGTTTCCTGAATTGCATGTGGGAGTGTACTCTGCTCCTTCAGATTGTAAGCCTGACCTGAACCCTACTGTTTACTCAAAAAATGCAACCTTGAAAATAACTGTCACTGGAATAGATGAAATGTTGGAAAAAATAGAAAGCTGAGTTAAGTAATTTAGTCAATGAGTTGTTGAATTATAAGCGCACTGTTCCCTGTTGTAACAACTTGCATGACAATGTATTCTCTTTCTAACAGACATGCATAATCATTACTTTCACAACAACATTATCAGTTTATTGAGTCACAATCAGTTGATTTAGTTTTGAATTACCATCATCAGGTTTGTAATCTTGGAAATACTTCATTTCAAAGTGCTTCTGCTTATCTCTATTCATCCAAGGAAGATGGCTTGTTGTTAGATAACTGGCAAGCCCAAGCTTGAACCTTTGCTACGGGAACAGTAAACTCTGGATGTTTCTCACAAACAGCATAATGAACAACATGTACCACCGATTGACACTACCTTCCAACCACAGTTTAGGAACCACCATAGCCCATTGGACAGGGTTTCCACTGGTTGGGGGTGTTGAGCTTCAGCATAGGAGCTACTCATCTCAATGAGACACCGGATTTGTTCCCTACATTTAATGGTGATCCATGATACATCTGAGTTTACTTTGAACAGATTGCAGCAGATCTATTTGGATTGGACTTGTACAGGTGGGATTTAAGATTTTAGTTTTGGTGCAAAGCCTAATTTCATCAATTTGTAATGATAGGATTATAGATTGTCCAGTACCATTCAGTCAATTGTTCCTGTCCCATGTGATTTCAGTCTTTTTAAACTGAACTTATGAAAGATAAAGCATTTTTTAAACTTCCTACCATGTAGTTCAAAATCTTATTGAGATGACAACATCTTATGGTTTGCACTTTTTAGTGAATAAGAAACTTAATGCATAAAGCCAATTGAAACTGCAGTTATTTACATAAGCCTTATTTTCTCATAGGGAATAACAAGCAATGCAAGATGTATACTTAAATTATTAGGGATCACACTGTATCTCCCCTGGGGCTAGCTTGTAGTTAGCCACAGGGAGTGCTTAGCAAAGTAAGGACACTTTCTTTGATTTGCATAATTGCAGGCAAAAATGGATACGGTGTGTGGTCTCTGTTGAGGATTGGAGATTCATTCTGTGTGTTTTAAAGTTCTATGTTTCCCCTCTTCATCTTTCTTGGCTCTCCCTCCATCATGAACCATCACCAGCTGACTCATCCAAGATCCTTGGCAAAGTGCAAGCTAACAGTTTGAAGGTGTCCAAGAACAGCTGAAGTAACTTTTCTTCTGATTTCCATCCCTGTCCTGCAGGGAAACATTGAACCTGGACTCAGAACTCACCGCAGCAGAAATGACTGAGAATGGGAATTCATGTGGAAGTTGATGGACCTGCGCCTTCCAACAGTAATGTAGCATAATGAGGCACTATAGATGTAAGAGAAAACTAGCACCTTACTTCCATAATGGTCATCCTCAGGCCATCTAACATTGCCTCTTTAAACAACCTGAAACTCATCAATTAAATATTAAGTGCATTACAACAGACTTCTGATGCACTCCTCTTAAATGTGTCCAGCAGATAATTTAAAAATAACTTAGACACTTAAGGATCCTAGCAATGTGCAATGTAAATGTCAGATTGAATGGAGAAATGGTCCTCTAGCATATTGAATGTGTGACTCTATATTAAACATTACCGTAACAGACCAGAAAGTAGGTTTAGGTTTAGAAACTGTCTAAAACCAGTGACAGAGCTGCTTATCAGTGTGTAAGAAAATAGATAATTCAGCTCTAATTGGTCTAATTCACTGACTGACCTCTTGCCACTTTATTCACCATTGCAACTGAGCTCTGAGCAACCTTTAATTGTAAATTGCACACAGCTGCACGCTGCTTATCATGCAAGCGAAAACACTATCATCAACTGCTTCATCTCTGTGACCCGCTAATTTGGAGCATATGTAACTGTTTTTAAAGCTGAAGGCTTGACATACCACAAACAGCAGATGTTACAGCTGCCCTCAAGACGCTTTATTTAGTTCAATTACATCTTTTCGAAACATGTAAAAACCACGCAAAGCGAGAGGCCAGCATTAAAAAGGAGCCTGGTTGAGGCCCAGGTGGCTGGATGGGCAAATGATTGGGTGAATATCTAAATGATTCTTTTAATTGAGCAGATTGACAGATAATCAGGGTCATGTAGTGTTATCACACTGATGAGCTGAGTGCAGCCTCAGGCTTCTCTGCAATTAATGCTGCTTTGCCAGAAAAAGATAATGCACACCATCTGGCAGGATTTTTTTTTAAACAGCCTGTGGTTCCGACACATCCAAGTTTAAAACAATTCAAAATATTATTGCTGCTCAGGAGTGTGAAACTAAGACCTCTGCCCTCTGGTTGAACTTCATTCCTGTCCCAAGCACCATATCGTTCATTGTACCTAGCGGCACAGATAACTTTTCACCCATTTCAGTGTGGCTCTCGCAGAGATCAGGTCATCTAATCAAAATATTTTGGACTTTTGATGCTAACGACAATGCTGAAAGCCTCCAAAATGCATGCATCCTGTGGAAAGGTGTCTTTGAAGTGGTTGTGACAACATAAGTTTGAATCTAATCTGCGTATAATCAGGTGTGTACGATTGACTGGGCAATGAGCTCACCACCAGACTATTATATCTTTAGCCCTTTAGCCAGCTGCTTTTGACCTACTTTCTGGTCGCTTAAACCATTTAAGTTTTCTCTAAGCTTCTCGGTATGCTGTCTTATTAAATGGAGAATGACCTTCATGAAGTTGTTGTAAATCTTTTTTTAATCATTATTTATAAATGGGCAATCTAATCATAAACATTAGGTTGACAAGTATTATCACATCTCTTGCACAGCTATTGGCATGACATAAACTGCACACAAATGTCTTTTCTCCCTTCTCAACAGAAATGATTTTGTTCAAAGCGGTTTTTCTGAATGCAGACATTAAAAAGGCATTTTCTTTAAATCCAATTCTCTGAATAGTTTAATGTTTCTTCTGGGTACCGGTGAACTAACAAACAACGCCTATGAATCCACAGCAGATTTACTGAGAGGAGAACTACATGCACTGGCACCTGCTGAAACTCTAACCAGTGCTGCCACATGCACAGACTGTTGAGTTTTCACTGGAAGCCAAAAGAGACAAGAAAGTGGTGCTGGAAGATAGAAGGAAGAATTAGTTCATAAAAAGCTCGCTACAGCTGGTACAAAGTCAAGATCAGCCAGAAAACTACTACTTTGTGATACATTACGAAGAATGACCACAGAGAGTATTGGATGCCAACAGGTAGCTTGGTCCAAGCTATCATTTTAAGGGAGTTCTGCCATAGCTATGATACTAATCCTATTTCAACAGCTGAAGATGTGTTATAGCAAACCACAATATTTAGACTAAAATAAGCCATCAGGTCGGTTCCAAGGTTCAGAAAGCCTAAACTCCATATCTTCAATTGTTTCTCTTCCTGACAAATATCTATCTGCTAACCCCTTGAACTTGTTGTCACTTTCTGTCTTCATTGCCTACCTGTCCATCATCTTTGCCATTTGTTTACAACCCTCTGTGTAATAAAACCTAAACTGTAATTTTCCCACTTCTGACTGCCCCCTGAACCCTTGCTGTAGATTCCATGATTATCACACAACACCAAGGACTTGACAGGCCCTCAAAGGCAGGCCCTCAGTGATTATTTGCCGTGCAAAGTGCCGTGATATTTTACTGCAGATAGGGCAAGGAGGCAGGTCTGAGTCCACCTCAGCCAGAACAAGGATCAAACATTATGCTATTGGCATTTATCTGTTTGCACAAGTTACCCATCTAGCCAACTGAGCTAACCAGCCCCCTCCAGGACCATATATTATGAGCAAAACTACATTTTCAATGAAAGCAGCATTTAATTATGTCAGTTTTACGCTACAGCAATGGTGAATTGCTGCTGTTGACTCCAATAGAAACTAAACTGTGGAGAGGCGCTTAATGGGTGACCGAGCTGACATCATATGATTTATACATTCAAATTACAATCCCCTCCCCCATACCCATGTATCTATTTTGATAGCAGGAATGTTCAGGCAGGCTGAGGTGCTGGGGTATCCCGTTCAGAAAATTTAGTTTTAGAGATGTAACTTTGGTGGGAAAAATGCATGCTGCAAGATATGCAACAGCTCCTACAACACAAACATTCATAATATAGATTTTGAAATGCATTAGTCTTTTTTCTGTGCTTTAAATAGGAAAAAGAACAGTGCAGTCATGATCAGTGGCATGGATGCTGTCACTAGATTCCTAAACAAATCAGTCGCAAAAATCTTTGGCCATACATTTTTCAGTTGCAGCAATGTTGTTTTATTTAAACTTTTATGGGACATTTGCATTTGATGATAAAGGAGTGCATGCTCCTAGCCAGAAAGCAGCAGTTTAATGTAGTCTCTATCAGTTCATAAAGTTACATTGGGCACTAAATGTTTAATTTATACTATAAGCTAGATTTCTTTCGGCCTCTGTTACAATTATGACTTTCTGTGGATAGCCACTCGGTTCTATTATAGGATAAAAGAGCATTCTGCCTTAGATTCAGCATTATAGTCTTTGTTGGTAAGTTTCACATGGAATTGAACTATGTCTCTCTACTTTTTTAAAAATTCCAGCTCTCCTTATCTTGTATCATCAATGATTTGTTCAATTGTTTGATTATGTGTGCCTGGTATCCATTGTGTGTGTGAAGTTAAGCCTGGGTGTGATTACTTAGAAAGAGAAACTATACTGTAAGAAGGCAGCTGTAAGCGTGAGAGCAGACATTTTAAAGCATTGAATACAATTCCTGTTGCACACATAGAAACTGATGTATCATCTCTGCATATCTCCGACAGTCATGTCAGCCAGTTTCAGTTGTATTGAGCCCAAATTTAAACCTTGACTTAGCTGGAATGGAGCATGGAAAGAGTTAATAGTTTTTTTTTAAAAAACCTCCTGACTTCAATCTACTGCCTTCCCGGCCATTTAAATTTTCACTAGCTGAAATTGAACCCGAGGCAAGTCTCACACAAAAGGCAGGCAGGGCTTTGTTAACATGTAAAAGTTGTGGCTCAATGACACCATTGGCATTGCAATGTAGAATTAACTGAACGAAAGCTGTCTGGCAGCATGTCCAAGATGGGAGGTGACAACTCCCAATGGTAAATGTTAAAGACCTGCTATTTTTAGAGCTCCTTGTCAGCCAGGAGGAGTTGGAGTGCTCCCCCAGGCCCATCAAGGAGTCCTGGCTTCCCTCCCCATTTTAGTTGAATTTCTGATCTCTTGCAAAGCTGTCCCCATTGATTTTCAGCTGCAGTCCCTGCCATCCACTCCCACCTGCCAGCCAGGCAGTCAATCTGGTCAGGTTTCAGGTGGAAGTCAGCAAAGAGTTATGTAAATGAGACCCTGTTGTTAAAATCGGCATGACCTCCATGCCCTCAGTCTAGCAGGTTCAAAGCTTGCTACTGGGCTCCCTGTGCATCCTTCCCTATGTTTAATGGAGCAACAATCCACCTTTAAGAATTATTACCTCGCTTCTGATTAGAGTGTTTCACAAGACTGAAAGCCATCTAAAATGTATATACCTTATATTGTGTTGTGGCAATTTTTCTTGACATTATACAGCCTTGCTTCTAGTGCTGATGCCTTTAAGGGCTGGCAAAGCTCCAACCTTTCTCAATAAGCTAGCCAGTGCGAGAAACACTCTTGTACTGCCAAAAAGCAACCTACTATGTGGCATGTAAATGCACTGTAAATCATAAATGATAATTTTAATTTTTCATTGTTAAAAAGGGCAGCTGGTGTCATTTAGCACCTATCAGAATTAGACAGGTGAGACCACCTTGGAATAAGCAGAAGTGCTATACTATTGCCTTGCATACCGTATTACCTTTCACTGTAACAAGGTAGGCATTGAAAATAATGACGGCGTATCACCTTTATTTGTCTAAATCTTGAATAATATCAGTAGTAAAAAAGTCTTATTTATATCTAATTTTACAATGCAGGTGAAAGAATACATTTTCAAGTCCATTTTAAACTGCCTAATTTCTGCCTCTTGGACTGAAAGGAAAGAAAAAAAACCTGTCCACAAAATAACTCTTTGAAAGAACCATCCAAAGATTTACACTACATAGCATTTTATTAACAGCGATCTACTTTGTTGACATTAGCTGTTGCTCAGAAAGAATCTACCAGTAGTAATGTAATGTATCAGAAGGGGCATATATGAGTTGGGATGGGACAAAACCACTCTGACAGGAGATAACTGAACTGGCTAGTAATGCAGCAACACAAATTTGGTGATGATATAACAAAAAATGAAGGTTTGAAATTTCTGAATACCACTATTTCATTTGGAAATCTATCACTTTTGAAATTAGTTCATTAGTTGATTGACCAGTTCTCATCAAGGTAGAAATGCCATTGAAATCTTATCCATTCAGTGTCAAGCAGTTTGGGAAATAAGTGCACAACATCTACAGGATAAAGGTTGTTCTTCATTGCCCCTAAAATAAGTGTCAACCTTCACTTTATGACGCCAGTGCAACATTTCCATTTCATTCCCCACACCAGTTTTCCTGGATATCTTTCTGAATTGGACTGCCATTAAGCTGAGGAATGTCTTTTTTTTTGCTGTGAACTTCAGCTCATTAGGAACTGTACAGAGACTTGTCACAATTATTTCATGTTGGATATTTATGGCTGATGGGAAAAATGGGCTTTCATCCCATTAGTCCAGGGTGAATTTGAACATCAGCCCAGAGAGAACAGAGTTATGAAAATGTGTTTTATGTCAAATAATGGTTTTTAATCCCTTCGCTGGGAACCTGAATTAAACCTTTAAAAACAGATACTTTTTAAAAAAGACTGAAGGTGACTTAAGCCCATAGCCAAAATGGCTACTCTAATTTGCATTACTGTACATTCCACATTCCACCCTCATTGGAATAGAGACAGCATGTCTGCAAAGCACATCAAGGACAATTACCTCAGGAAAATGTGAAGGACTCACATCTCCTGTCCAATTAGCAAGGCATAAAGGCATTCAGCTTAGATATCCAACTGTTAGAGACGAACCATTAAGCCTAATCGCTAGGACAATGGGACCACGGCTATGAGAGATTCTCAGACATAATCTAATCAAATTACTATAGGAATACATGAACAATGGCCATATTTGGATTCCCTGGGCAGTTGGAGAGGGAAGGTCACATGATAAACCAACTCTTTGAATGTTTAAGCACCTGTTCCTCTCCTGAACTGAGAAGAAGCAGCTGAGACACTGAGAAAGAAGACCCGAGTGGGGTCCCTCCTGCCTCCCTCTCTCTCCAACCCACAGTGCCAGCTTTGAACCATGTTGGCTGATCATGATCATCCACTGCCGCAGACGGAGATTTCTTAAAAGAATTTAATCCAGCACTATGATCTCTAGAAGAACAACCAAATCAGCCATCCATATATTTAAATAAGACATGTCAGGACCACCGAAGGAGAATCAAAAGACTACTGATTTCAGCCTGAAGCCAGGTGAGTCACCAAACTACTGACTGTTTGTTCCATTTACTTTTTATGGACTCTAACTTGACCAAAACTATCCTTCCCACTCTGTAATCTATATTTGTGTAAGTGCACTGCAAGCATGTGTGTATTCAAAGGTTGGAGAATATTTTTTTAAAAATTACTGAAATCAGTTTAAGTATATTAAAGCTAACCTCCTTCTTTGTAAAACTTAAGAAAATCTGCCTGTTTGGCTATTTTATTATTATGGTGCGCAAACGGTTAAGTACTCACTGAATTAGCATGTATATTCTTTTGAAACAAAAGACCTGTTGCAGCCAAGTGAGGAGAGGGAAAAGACAGGGGCCATTTGACTCCTTCTCACCCTATCAGAACAGAAATTTGAGGGATTGTGTCCCAGATCAAACCCACAAAGAAGAAATTGGAAGCAGGAAGTGAAATGGATCTCTAGCGATAATTTTAAAACTTCAATACAGGTTTTTTATGGTTTGCATTGATAGAGTACTGAAGCATGTCCTCAGTTGAAGCCAGTACCTTCCTGAAGAGACTGAGGTAAATTGGAACAGTCTAGAAGCCATTGAAGAGTTAAGGAGCATAGCTAAGCATTTAGAGGTTAAAAATCCATCCAAAAGTTAAGAAATCCAAAATCCTGAAACTTGTGGCCAACCATTTTGAAATTGAATTTGAAGAACTGGAGGCAGGCATAGAATCTGAAACAAGCAGACTAGCATTAGCCAAGATTCAGCTGGAACAGCGGGGGCTAGAGCTAGATTTCCAAGAAAGGGAATGAGAGAGAACTGTTTGCATGCCAAAAGACCAACAGGGACTGTGGCAGCCAAGACAGTATTTGTGACCATGAAGGTCATGAGCCTATGCTCAAATGTGGCTGAAGGCCAGAATACCTAGCAGGATTTTGTATTTCAAGGGAAAATGACCTCAAGATTTTCTAAGAAGCCAGAAAAGAAGATCAGCATTTTCTGAGATACAGGTTGTTTGCAAACTCTGCTTGTGGCAGGAGATGGTGAGTTTCTGCCCGAGAGCAGAGTGAATACTGGTGTGCGGGTAAGGGACTCACTGGAGAGTGTGTAGAGGTTCCTTTTGTGAAAATTTACCTGCAGACCAAGCTAGTAATGGTGGGTGTGATCCCAAGCTTGCCTATGCAGGGGGTGGACCTTTTATTAGGTAATGATTTAGCTGCTTGGAAGCTAGTGCACCCAAAGGCTTTTTTGATGGAGCCTGGGAAAAATGGGGGAAACCAACAAAATGCTGCACGTGTGCTGAGGACTGAAGAAGGACAAAAGGTCCTGCAGGACGTGATAGAGTCTATGCGGATTCAAGTGACTAAAGGAAAGCCAGCAGAATTAAAAGGGGGCAGGTTAGAGCCCGCAGAGTTGAAAAAAATAGGCCACACTAGAGCCTAGCAAATTTAAAGTACCCAAGGCAGGGTGAGGAGAAAGCAAATAATGTTGCAACAGAAATAACAGAGGTTGCAGGGAAGGCATCAGATGTATGGCAAACAGAGGCCTTCTTCTCGGGTTTAAATAAGGACCAGTGAAGTTTCCAAGCAGACAAGCAGAAAGTGAGGGAGATATCTCACCTAGTTGAAGTACCGCAGGGGAGTAAAGTGGGAGCTGGACAGCCACCTGAGGGCAATAGTGTCCCGGGGACATGGGAAAGATTGGAGGAAAACCCATTTCCAAGGTTAAGAAAACAGGGAGGTAATACATTTGTGGAAAACCCAAAGGAAACACAAGGGAAATCCAAGTGGACTTCCGTCAGGAAGCATTATGCGCTCCCTGTGTGGGCAGGGGGGAGTCCCTCAGCCGAGAGTGCATGCACACAAAAGAGGGCACTCATCTCCCTGAGGCTAAGTGCTGCCTCAGGGAGATCAGCACTAAATTTAAAAGTGATCAATGGACAAAAATAAAATTTCCCTGACATGTCCTTCCTCATGTGGTGTTGTCACATGAGTTGGGACATGTCCATCACTTTTAATCAAACTTTTATTAATTTTTAAAAACCTTCATGAAACCTCATCCTGCCCGTGGATGAGGTTTCATGCTTTTTCTGAAGCCTGCCAGGGCTCCCGGCCTGCCCGCCAACCTTAAGGTTGGACGGGCAGATCCATTAACTACTTGAATTATTTTTTCAATGGCCTCAATTGGCTGTTGACATGTCAGTGAGCGCACTGCTGATTTGGCTACGCCCCCACTGACCTGAAAATCGTAATGACGTGGGGTGACGTCAGGAGTTCCACCCGACGTCATCCCGAGTTAATTTATGCATCGGCGAGCGGGCCCCGCCCCCTGCTCGCCAACCTCAATATCCTGGCCAAGGTTCTGAAGCAGACCCCATATAAAAGGAAATCAAAACCCATAATGCAAGGCTTTTTTGATGGAGCCTGTTTTTGACAACCTTACCACCTAAAGTTTGCCCACATTGCAGAGAAAAACAATGTGATAGCTGATGTTTTATTCAGAGTTTAACACAACACAGAATCATCCTGGATAAAAATTTAAACAGAGCATAGCTATAACAGTGTAAGGTTGCTCTGTGAGTGTTTGAGGATGATTGCGTGTGTATGTTTTTTTGTTACAACCTTAAAATGAAATGCTCCTGTCATCACATTTCATTTCATGTGCTGCAGAGGTGTCATGAAAATGTGCATTATGTCAAATAGTGATTTTTAATCCATTGGCTGGGAACCTGAATTGAACTTTTAAAAACAGACTTTTTTCAAACACAGAGGGAAGAATTTTGGCCTTGGAGCATGGGCTTGGTGGAGGCAGGTGGGGGCGGTTGGGCCCGGAAGGCAATTTCACGCTGGTGGGCCAATTAAGACCCGTCCAGCATGAAAGGCGAGCGGCAGCACTCAGCGCTGCCTGTGTGGGAGGGGGGAGGAGAGCGAGCGGGGTGAGCGTCAACATTGTGCATTCATGTCAGAATGTGCTACATAATCTCCCTGAGGTAGAGAGCTGCCTCAGGGAGATGAAGATATATGAAAAAACATAATTAAGAAAATAAAAATGTAATGAAACATGTCATGAGCAGGGACATAATATTAATGAAAAATAACGTTTTTATTTGATTTTTATTTGCTTTTGGAAACCATCCCACCCTTGGGCGCGGTTTCCAAAAAAGTGCAAAGACCACTTGACCTTTTTGCCTGTCTGCTAACGGGCAGTGAAAAATTTGTTTCAATTAACTTTTTAATGGCCTTAATAGGCCTCTTACTTGTCGGCAGGTGTGTTGCCGACTCTGATGAGCTCCCGCTGACCGAAATACCGTGAGAGTGCACAATGATTTCAGGACGCCTGCTAAATGTCATTGTGTGTCATTTTATACTCGGTTGGGTTGGGCACATGCCTGCCTACCAATCTAAAACTTTTACACAGAAACTAAAGGTGACTTCGTCTTACAGCCAAGATGGCTACCATAATTTGCATTACCAGACATTCTATATGCCAGTCCATTAAAATGAAGACAGCAAGTCTGCAAAACCCATCAGAGACAATCACATCAGAGAAACATGAAGGATCCACATCATCTTTTCCATTAACAAGGCAATTAGGCAAGCACCTGAGGTATTCAACTGTTGGAGATGAACCATAATTCACTTGGACAATGTGACTCTGGCTAGGAGAGTTTTCCAGAAATGATCTAATCAAATTACCTTTGGAATACTCTGGCAATGACTTTATTTGGCTCCCCTGGGCAGTTGGATAGGGGATGTCATGTAACAAGCCAACTTTTTGTATGTTTAAGCACCTGTTTCTCTGAAGAACTGAGAACAAGCAGCTGAAACTCTGAGAAAGAAGACCGAAGCTTCCATCTCTCCCCAACACACCTGGCAAGCTTCTAACACAGTTTGCTGATCATGACCACCAGGGATATACCTGCTGCAGATGGAGATTTATTAAAAGAATTTATGAACAGTTAAGTACTCACTAAATTGGCAAGTATATCCTTTTGAAACAAAAAAAACCTAATATGATCACATGAAAAGAGGAAAAAGAGGGGACCCATTCAACTCCTCCTCATGTAATCGCAACATTAGAACAGTGAGCTGTAATACTTAACCCATCTCGAATGCCTGAATTTCCTGTTTACACTATAGACTTTTGAATTTACTTTAAATAAATTAGGTGTAATTTACATATCAAGAAGTATGTGCAAATCTATTTATTTTAAGTAGTCATGTGTTGCTTGTCAGATATTCAGAAGGAGTCATTTTGTTGAAAATGGATTTGATTGCAAATGCCTTACAGTGAACAATTAAAAATCACATATTTTGTTATATAGCGTATAATCAAACATTGTTTAAATAGAATTTTACATATGTTAGTTGCTGGCATTCAAATACAGTTTGTTCAGAGCAGAGTATTTAAATCAATCTCACTGTATCCCAAGGGGATAAATGTCAACACAGTCTATTATTCCTCATGATAGATCCCTTACAGGTTTCAAAATCACTGAGATATAATCTAGCATCAGAACCAATGAGAGACATGATATCTTGCCGTGCAATTATATTGCTTGGATGGCAAAATACTCCCAGAGGAGGTAGTGATTTGAAAATATGGAGATTTGCAACAGATTTGGAAGAAGGAAATGCCTAAGTAATGAAACAAACAAACTTTAGGGGTAGAATTTTGCCCTTGGCGTGCAGGCTCAGCGAGGGCAGGCGGGAGCAGTTGGAAAGCCGATTGTCGCCCCGATCAGACCCATAAGACAATTTCACACTGGCGGGTCAATTACGGCCTGCCTAACGTGAAGTGTGAGCAGCAGCGCTGAGCTCTGCCTGTGCAGGCTGGGGGAGGTGGGCGGGATGGGCAAGCGTGACCTTCGCACACAGAGCTGCCTCAGGGAGATGAACTGATTTTAAAAAAAAATTAAACATTTCATAAATGTTATGAAACATATCCACTCATGTGACTCTGTCATGAGCAAGGACATGTTATGAATGAAAAAATAGGGGAGATTTTCTCCCCATCGTGAGAGCTGGGTGGGAGCGGACGCAGGCAGGTGTGCAGCCAATCACCGCCCGCGATCGGCTGCATGCCACCATTTTATGTGGGTGGGCCAATTAGGGCCCGCCCAGTGTGACACGCACGTGGAAGTGCTGAGCGCTTCCTGTGCGGGCTGGGGGGGAGGAAGGAGAGTCGGGGCCTGCGCTCTTTCATGCATGCATGCGGAAGAGCGCAGAAATCTCCCTGAGGCTTGGAGCTGCCTCAGGGAGATTATTTTCATTATGAAAACTTGAAAACAGGAATAGAAAAGATTATTCAGACATGTCCCCTCATGTGACAGTGTCACATGAGCAGGAACATGTCAATGAATTTTAATAAAAATTTCATTTGATTTATAAACCCTTCAAGAAACCTCATCCCACCTGTGGATGAGGTTTCATGAGAAATGTGAAGGCCGCCTGGGCTCTTCGCCTGCCCATCAACCTTAAGGTTGGATGGGCAGCCCAAACAATTAGTTTAATTGGTTGTTAAATGGCCTTAACAGGCCTTTGACAGTTTGGCGGGCACACAGCCGACTCCAGTGTGCACCCGCCGATCTGAAGATCGGAATGACGCACGGTGATGTCGAGATGCATGCCCAACATCACCGCGCGTCACTTTACGCGTCGGCGAGTGGGGCCTGCACCTGTACACCCACCAGAAGATTCAGGCCCTAAAGTTTTTATTTGAATTTTATTTGCTTTTGGAAGCCTCATCCCGCCCATGGATGAGGTTTCCAAAAAAAATGCAAAGGCACTTGACCTTTTCGCCTGCCCGCCAACCGTTAGGTTGGACAAGCAATGGAAAATTTCTTTTAATTAATTTTTTAATGGCCTTAATAGGCCTTGTAATTGTCGGCGGGATGCATGCCCGATGTTATCGCGCATCATTTTGCGCGAGGTCAGGTCGGGCGCGAGCTCGCCCGCGAGCTAAACATTTTACCCTACATTTTTACCCGCAGACCTCAATGGTGGCTTTTCATGCCATACCATCCCAATCCCACCTCATTAATCATGCATTCCCAGGATATACTCAGTTACAATGGCGGACCGGCACCAATTCGCCCGCCACACCATCACCTCTCTTCTTCATCATGCCAGGTGCCACATTTAAAGTACCGCTGCGTACACACCTCTCAGTGCTTCCAGCCCAGGACTGCTGCAAAGAAAACATAGGCCAGAATTTTCACATTGCCGTGTGCGGGCAGGCCCGACACACCGACGCTTAAAATGACGCGTGGTGACATTGGGCACGCATCCCGACGTCAACGCACGTCATTCAAATCTTTTGTTCAGTGGGCGCGTGCCAGAGGTGACTGTGCGCCAGCCCAAACTGTCAAAGGCCTGTTAAGGCCATTAATGAACCAATTAAAGTAATTCTCAGCACGGCCCATCCATGCTTAAGATTGGCGGGCAGGCGAAGAGCCCAAGCGGCCTTCACGTTTTTCAGGAAACCTCATCCAAGGGTGGGATGAGATTTCTGAAGATTTTATTAAATAAATAATTTTTTTTTTACAAATCATAAACATGTTCCAGCTCGTGTGACACTGTCACCTGAGGGGACATGTCTAAATAATTTTGCCTTTTATTTCAAACTTTCAATATGAACTTAATCTCCCTGAGGCAGCTCCATGCCTTAATTGGCCCACCCACATAAAATGGCAGCATGCAGCTGATCGTGGGCAGCGAATGGCTCATCACTCGCCTGCGCCCACTCCTGACCTGCCTACCTGACAGGCAGAAAATTCTGCCCATGGCCCCAAAAGGCAAGAAGACTGCAGCTGCCAGGTTTCGTGACCTGTCCCTTGAGGCCAAATGGACGCCATGGAGGCCCATTGTGATATCCTCTATCCCCACTTTGGCCACAGGAGGGGCAGCAACATCACCTCTCCAGATTGGTAGACGATGGCAGTGGGTGATCAGCACCAATGCTGCACACAAGAGGTTGGCCATCCAATGCAGAAACAGGATGAATGATCTCATCCGTGCTGCCAGGGTAATGTAACCATTTCGTCACTCTAAATTCACACACTCAAGCCCATCACACATTCACTGGCATCTCACTGCCAGCTCAAGGGACATCACAACTTACTCTCTCACACAACTCCTCACCGTCCATCTGGCCTCATCTCCCCTAGAGACTGCTTCCTCAGCCCTCAGTATTTTGAGGCCACATGCACAGATCAACTTGTGCCCCCACGCACACCCTGAGATACCCCCCTTCCCCAGTACAGTCCTCGCCCTGCAGCACCTTCCCTTGCCTGAGGCCACTTTTCCCCCTTCCCCAAGCAAGACCTCACTCTGCAGCCATTGAAAATCCACCTCCACCTTCTGGCTGGTCTGGTAGGTAGAGACCTGCCCTTGAGCCCCCCGAAAAGTGATGTGGTGCTGCCTGTGAAGCCTGGCGCTGATGACCGTGAGTGCTGCCCGATGCAAGGTAGGCAAACTGACCTCAAAATCCTGAGCGCACGTCACTTATGTACAGTTGTGAATCATGCCAACGTGCCCGGATGATCAAGCATGAGGATTGATTCCATTGGCTGGGTTTATAATGATATATGGATGTATTACAAAGCGGTTCCTGACATCTGACAGCGGGAAATGCGGCCTGCCATTGTCAGGCAAAGCGGATGATTGCAAACTGGTTTCACGACTTCATGCAATTGATTTTTGGCTTTCTTGCCATATTGTCTGCTCACCCCACCAAACACGCCTGACGCCAGTTGGCGTCGAAAATTTCATCCAAAATGTTATTTTTAGGGATTTGTAACTAAATCCTTCTAAACAAAACTACTTGGCCTGCATATCTGACAAGCAACACACAATGATAAGGATTGAAAATGCCACCCAAGCTTATAGTTCATTCTGACCTGCAAATTACATGAGAAAATTGATGACTCACTGAAAAGGTTGTTATGCTTAATGGTGTTAGGTTATTTGTAGCCACAATTACAGATGTGAAACCGGCTCAGATTTGAAACAATTGCAGGAAAATTAAAATGGTTACAGAAAATTGTCACTGATTTAACAGATTGAGAAAAGAAAATAACAATAAGAAAGAACAACAACAGCTTTGTTACTTAACTCCCAGCAAGTGAATGCTTCAATAATGTTACGCTACTCCCAGCCAGTTAATGCTCCAACATTTTTACCTAGCATTAGAATTCTCAAACATGTTATCCAAGATGGCCATAGAGTTTGCAGACTCTACTACTGATGTGCAGTTGTGCTTCCAATACTCGATCATATTCCTCCTCCTAGGTTTTCTCTTACCCTTGACTGCAGAATTGGTCTCTCGCATCTTCAAGAAAACCTTCTGATGTGTTCAACCTTTTGTATCCCCTTTGCAATGATGGACCGTTTGTTACATTGTTAAAGCCTTATTAACCTGCCAATAATTGTCTTAGGAGAAAATGTCCAAAAACCTGTTGTACCTTTGTTTAAGTAAAGCCTGCTTCATCCGTCCATCTTTTTAAAACTCCTTTTAGTGAATTTCAATCATGGTTAAAAACTGTGGCAGAGTTGGCAACTTTCAAGATACCAAACTCCAAACTATTATCTTGTCTTCCTATCAGAAGTTGCTAGCAGATGATTCTTGTTCTAGCAGCCTCCAAAGCCTATAATAACATAGCCATGCTGCCTTCTAGCAGTGCCCTTCTGTAAATGTCTCAGTCCAGCATGTTTAATTTTAAAAGAAAGATAAAAAAGCATTTCTTCCAAAAGCACTACTTCTATCTTCCAAAGGCATACTGGTTGAATGTCAAACTTAAAAATTATGTCAAAAGCTTTTGCTTTTGTCCTACAGATTACTGAAAATAAGCAGATTTGCATATGATTCATAATATATAAATTTCATTTCTTGATGAACACCATAGGAAATAGCACTGGTGCTTGACTTGAACATGGGCATGGTTGAAGATGCCTTGTAATATGGAAATACTGTTAAGCAGACCATAATCAAATGTAAGATGCATAACCAAGCTACTGTCAATGCAGACTTGGTGAGTTGCTACAGTGCATCTTCCAGTTGGTACACACTGCCATCAGGTGATTCGATTGTGGAGGGAGTGAATGTTTAAGGTGGCGGATAGGGTGTCATTCAAGTGGGCTGCTTTGACCTGGATGATGTTGAGGTTCTTGAGTGTTGTGGAAACTGCACTCATCCAGGCAAGTGGAGAGTATTCCATCGCACTCCTGACTTGTGCCTTATAAGAGGTGGACAGGATTTGGGGAGTCAGGAGGTGGGTTACTCGTCACAGAATTCTCAGCCTCTGACCTGTTCCTGTAGATACACTATTTATATGGTTGGCCCAGTTAAGTTTCTGATCAATGGTAACTCCCAGGATTTTGGTAGTGGGGGATTCAGTGATGGCAATGTCATTGACTGTCAAGGTGAGTTAATTCAATTCTCTTGTTGGAGATGGTCATTGCCTGGCACTTGTGTAGCGCAAATGTCACTTGCCAGTTATTAGCCCAAGCCTGAATGTTGCCTAGGTCTTGCTGCAAATGGACAAAAAATTCTTTAGCATCTGAGAAGTCGCAAATACTACTGAACACTGTGCAATCATCAGCAAACATCCCCACCTCTGAGCTTACAGATACCTTTCCAAATAGAGTCTGACCATTCACATATATTGAATCAAATATTGCCTGGAGGAATTTAATGAGAACATGGGCAAAAATGAGTGAACGCTATACTAATGCTAACACACAAAATTCATGCACACTAACACATGCATAGTACAGATGCTAATTCCAATCAGTTGAGTAATTACAGCTTTATATTTGCCTGATAGATTCACGTCCCACATACACAACACATTAAATTTTATTTTGAAGCATTTTAATCATGAAAATTATGCAATAGGAGCAAATCCTTCAAGCTAACATTATTTTCTATAAATCTGCTTATCCCTATATATCATTTTAAAATATTAAAACTACATGCCTTCTGAACTCGGATCAGTTCATTTTACAATGAAGACATCTGATTTTATTTTTCTAGATTACTGCACCTCAGCTCAACAAAGTTCAAACTCACAATTATTTTCTCATCCTGCCTAGATATGAATTGCTTAATCATTAACTCATGCCACAGCCCTTGAAAATTGAATTTATATTTTCATCAGTTTATAGCTGTTCTACATAATTTCTGCCACACTCTCTCACTTTTAGTACATTTTTGTCATTGCTTCCATAATATTTAATTTCATAGATGCCCCATTTGTTTCATTTTTTTATGTTGTTTAAATTTTCTCTTTTTCTTTGTCTAAGCCAGTTTCATGGTATAAACGTGGCTGATAAACTGAGCACAGTATCAAAGAGTGTTCTCATGCTGCATCTTCCGTGTCCTAAATGTTGTTTATGTAGAAGTTTGCACAGATTCCAATTAAAGATAAAAAAGAGCCTATCATGAGAAAAATAATGCATCTCATTTGCAAAAATAATGCTCTTTGATGTGATAATGAATCGCTGCTAATCATGTTTTGATTTTTGCCTAAATCCACAGATCATAATGAGATTTTTAAAGTACAGCATTTTAAAGGCTAATTGCGTAATTCATAAAGAAATAAGAAGTCACTGTCATTCCCTGCAGCACAACTTTAGCATTCAACAGTCTCCGGTGTTTTGCTTTTTCTTGTACAAAAAATGAAACAAAGTGATCATTTATTCACAGCTGTTGTTTTTCTCAAACCCAAATGTAACACCGAAAAACTTACCATTGTGAATTAAAATAACATTTAGTTCTTTACCTTCAACCTGTGAAAACCATTTACTTTAATGGAAGCAGCTTTTCAGATAATTGTTAAGTTAATAAAGCCAGATACACAAATTTGCCTAAAGTGAGATGTGGCACTGTATCTACAAGAAGACAATAATTGACTTGAAGGGAAAAAAAGGAACTTGCATTTGTTAGTGCCTTATCATATCCCCAGGACTTCTCAAAGATATTGCACTTTCAATGAATTCCTTTTTTTAAGCACAGTCACCAATGTTATGTAGGCAGACACCATAGCTAGTTTTGAACATGACAAGGTCTAATAATCAGCAAATTAATAAATACTCAGCCCTTGATGGCATTGATTGAAGGAAAAATGCTAGCAAAGCAACTGGGAAAACTCCCTGCTCATTTTCAAACAGTGTTGAGGAATCTTTTACATCTTTCTGTTTAACAGTTCATTTGAAAGAAAGCACATCTGTCAATGCAACATTACTTGAGTATTATTATCATAATACTCATGTAGCTAGGTTCTGGAATGGAGCTGCAACCCATGACCATTGAACATAGAGCTGAGGCTGCTACCTAGTGAGCAAAACAGACACTCTAGTTGCCAGTAAGATGTACCATTAAATAGGGCTAATGGCTGATGATGTATACCCTGGCCCTGAAGTTCCATGGGGCTTCTTCCAGTATCCATAGGTTGGCTGATCTATCAATGTATAAGGTTGAAAATAACCGTTTAAAGGATTTCACTAGGACTACTACAGACCTCCTCCAAAAGTTACAAGTGACCTGGAGAACCTCTGTGGAATTTCCCTTGTTCAGAGGGCATTTAAGAGTCAACCACATTGCTGTGGGTCTGGAGTCACATGTAGGCCAGACCAGGCAAGGACAGCAGATTTTCTTCCCTAAATGGCATTAGTGAACCAGATAGGTTTTTACTACAATTGGCAATGATTTTGTGGTCATCATCAGATTTTTAATTCCAGATTTTTATTGAATTCAAATTTCACCATCTGCCATGGTGGGATTTGAACCTGGGTCTCTAGATTACTGGTCGAGTGACAATACCACTACGCAAGAAGGCCAAAAATTGGTGTCACAATGTTGTGAAACCAGTTTGAGATCATCAGCTCAGCCCATCGATGGCGGGCTGCATTTCCCACCATCGGGTGTCATGAACCTCATTGTAATACATCTGCATAAGGCTAGCCCACTAGACTCAAAGCCAACGGTGATGTGTTTCACAACAGCACATAAAGGTGTGCACTTGGTGGGCTGCACTTTGAGGGAAATTGGAGCTGAATGCACAGTAATGTTGTGGACCGCTTGTGAGGGACGCCTGTTGGACTTCAAGGTTGATGCGCGTTTTGAGGGAAGGGGCGGGGGGGGGGGGGGGGGCTACAAAAGCTGCCCTGCACTTGAAGCAACTTTGGTGGGTGTGGGGGAGGAAAGCTGAAGTGACCTTTGAAAGGGGGCAAAGGTTGTCTTGTGGTTGAAGATAGCGCACAAACACGTGAGGGGTGGGCGAGGGAAGCAGCCACGCATTATGGAAAATCTTGTATAAAGTGACCATTCTCTGTAGCTGAGACAGTTCGGGCACAGCCATGTTGATATGATTGGAGTTAGGCCTCTAGCTTATCTGCCCACTCAAGCAGTGCAGAGGCATGAAAGTGCCACCACATGCTCCAGAGGTTTTCACCCTTGGCACAGACTGGAAACTAATGAGTATTTTAGTGGACTGCAAACCGTTGGACAACTGGGCAAGTTGTACAATCTTTTTGATAAAGTTGTTCATGGAGCGGTCAATAGTGGAGGTGCTCACAGCCCCTTGCAATGTCATCATCCTGGTTTGGACCAGTCTCCCCCATGGTTTAAGCTAACAGCACAGCCTTGCAGTGTGGGTTAGGAGAATGCCTGCACTTGAGCTGAGAGCACAGCATGCAGTCCAATGGGCAAAGCTGCTGCCAATTGTTCAGGTGGAGTGGGGCAGAGATGAGTGGAGTTTTGGGCAGCCATGCAGCATACTAAACTCTGGCCATCCAAGTGGTGGCCAGCACTCTCTTGGATGAGTTAAGGGGCCTTCAGACTTAACCAAGAGAGGTTCTTAGTACACCCAAGCTAACCCATGCGCCTGTCTCTTGCAACCTGTGGGAGCAGTACATCAGTAGCATGGAGCCTGGTGACCTAGTTGTATGCCGTGTGACATACAAAGAGTGAAGATGACGGAGAAGAGAGTGACAGATGTGCCTGGCTGTGCAGAGGGAGGAGCAGTACTCTCTGGAGGAAGGGGTGGCTGGGACTCCTGCACATGCTGCTGAAGAGCTACTGTGAGCCATCGCTGGTTGGTGCCTAGCTGGACCCAGGGCCTATAGACACCGCCTTTCATTCCTGCAGATGACTGAGAACCAGTGTCGCCGAAGACTGTGCATGTCTCGCAAACTCGTTGATCACATCTGCCACTTGCTGCAGGATTTAGTGCCACATGAACATGGATGGCATCCACTGCCAGTGCCTGTGAAAGTGACAGCGGCACTCAATTCCTATGCCAGTGGCTCCTTTCAGATGACCTCTGTGGGATATCACAAGCCTCCACGCACAAATGTATCCATGAGGTCACAGATGCCATCTTCGAGAGGGCACACAGCTTTGTGTATTAACTGTCCTAACTCTAGCGCTATGCCTGGGTGCATACCTGACACCCTCAGCGGAGGTGGACGCAGCCTGCTGACTGCTATGCCCCGTCTGTGATGACCTTGACTGGTATCCACTGGAGGGCTGAGACCTGGAGGGCCCCAGCCTACACTAGGGGTCCTGCAATGTGGTATTGGCATCTCCTCAAGTGTGAGCTAGAGCTGCAGGGGTCAAGGAGAAGGGATTCAGATGGGCTGCACACTCCCAGAGTTACCTGAGTGATGGTCCTGGGATGGGAAATCCCTCCCTATGGGTGTCCAAGGGCCGTTGGCTGACTCCTTCAGGAGCATGGGTGGCTGGAGTGAGATTGAGCTGCCCCTCACCCCTCTTGTGTACACACTGTTGGAAACCAACTAACTGGTGTCAGCGATGGAGCTCAGCCTGTGCGGCAGTGCAGAAGCAATGTCCTGGACCAAGGTCTCCATGGAGGCCGCTATCCCACCAGTGACCTCATTGCGTTGGCATGCCGGCGCTATCGCCTCAGCCTGAAGACAGACAGACTCCTCCATTGTGCCTTGTAATCTGAGGAGTGCAGCGGACATCCTTTCCTGATTTTCCTGAGCTTGCCTTTGCAGCTCCAGCAACTGTGACATGACCGAGTCCAGAGGCTCGTCATCTTACTTGGATTCAGCAAATTTCTGGCCTTTAGCCCTCTGAGTGTCGGAGACCTGGGAAGTCTCTGCTATCTGCTGTGGATCAGACAATGTGATGTGCTAACCAGCTTGTGATCCTGAGGATACTCTAAAGCTAGGTCCCACTGAGGTGTGAGATTTTTGAGGGGCCATTATGTCTGCAAGGATGGCTGCCTGGGGATAAGGGGTACACACTTAAGCACTGGATGATGACACCAGTGCGTTGCCCTCAGAGTCGTTCCGAGGAGAGGTACAACAGTCCTCACAGGTCCACACGCTCCCTTACAGAGCAGACCACAGGGCTTCTGAAAATGTGCTTCAGATGCTTGGACCGCTCAGTTGGCTCCCTACATTACACTTCCAGAAGGGTTTGCCACATCATCGTAGTGTGTTGAGCACTTCACAATCTGGCTCTGCAAAAAGGAGAACCCTTGCCAGAGGATGACCTAGAGGAGGATGAGGGCTCACCGGAGGAAGAAGATCCAGAGGCCCAGGAATCTCAGGAGGCTACAGAGTCAGTATGAGCATGATCATGCCATGGAGGAAGGAAGATATGGGAGATGTTAATCGTTGACAGGTTCCATGAAGAGTAAAGTTAAGTGAGGGAATATGGCCACATCTCTTCTAGCCCTCAATGCCATTTCCTTTCAACTCAGAGGATGTCCATCCACTTGCAGCGAGAACGAGTCCTGCATTCACACTTGCCTCATGAATCACCAGGCCATGACCCTTGCGTTAGTTTGTTGATCCCTGTAATCAAGTTCACTCTGGGAACTGAGAACCCAATTTGGAACAAGAGCAATGCAAAAGAAGACTGGAAGCCTTCATCACCATCTAATGATGCAAATACAGCTGTGACTGAGATGTGGACATGCCCAGGGATCTCCTCCTCCTGTGCATGTTCTTTCTTCTGCCACTACCACTGAGGAGACACAAATGCCGGGAGATTATCAATGTTGATGAGCTGCCCTCACTCAATGGTGTTCCTTGAGGAAGAAGGGCTAGAAACACTTACATCACACTCTTCCAATAAAGGTTTAAATACATCTCCCTGACATCACACCAGGGTGCGGAAGTTGACATCACAAGAATATGAATCTCACAGTGGGACACGATCGCTGACTGGGAGGAAGGCTAAACCTTGAAATAAGAGGATTCCAAACTACAAAATCACATCGCCTTGAGTTGCCCAAAACATAACTATCAAATGTATTCACAAAAGTGCAATTTCTTTACATGTATAGCACACCCGTGACCTAAAAGTGACTTAAATTTTTCTTAACTTTCCTAACTCTAGTGCTATGCCTGGGTGCAGCCCCGACATCTGCAGCAGAGGTGGAGGCAGCCTGCTGACTGCTACACGTTGATGTCTGTGATGACCTTGGCAGATGTCCTCTGGAGGCCCAAAGCCTGGAAGGCTCTGGCCTGATAAGGGTCACCTACTCAGGGGCAGAGGTGCCCTCAACGGCCTGAGAAGCTGGAGTGGATGGGGTCACAGGCAGAGGAGACTGTGAGTAGCTGCACACCCTTAGAGTGTCCTGCAAGGAGGCCCCCAGGGGTGTCTGGCTGATGCTCATCCTCCCTGTGGGTGCCCGAGGGCCCCATTCTGACTCCTGCAGGAAATGGTGCACCTGCAGTGAGGTCAAGGTGCCTCGTCCCCATGTTGCCTACATCTTGATGGTGCCCACCAGGGTGTATGGCCCAAGAATGCAGGGCCAAGCACAAATCCACCATGGTTGTCACTAGTCTTCCCATGGTGACCTTGAGGCGCTCGCACGTCGGAGCCACGACATCAAACAGAATGCGAATGGACTCTTCTATCATTCACTCTAGTATGCTGAGTGACTGTCGAATCTCTGCCTGATGTTCCGCTGCCTGTTGTTGCATCTCCAGCATTGAGTTGGCGGCCGCTTCCAGAGACTCGTCATCTGACTGAATCAGGCATGTGGCTGGTCTCCAGCAGCCCTCTGAGTGTCGGAGACCTGGGCTGTCCCTGCCTCCGACTGCTGCAGGGATGTGTCAGTGAGGTGCCCCCAGAAAGTGAGACTGAATCTAATCTACAGCTGTGCTCCACCAACGTGTGTGTCTCTGAGCTGGTGGAGGGTGTGTGTGAGCGCCATGATGATTCTTCTGGAGCTTTGTCCTCAGGTGAGGTCTGGGGTCTCCCACCGGTGGTGCTGGAATGGTTTGGGGACTTTGCTGTGCTTGTACCAAGAAAATAGAAAAGAGAGTTTCAGTAAATGAACATGAGCTAGATAAGACTACACGTGACTCACTGTGAATGTCAGGATTTGATGAGATGATGGAGTTAGATTGGTGGGAGAGGCTGAACTCCCCTTCCCCATAGGAGCGACCCCTGTCATCCCCAGCCAGTTCGGCTGCAGCTTCCTCGAATTCACCAAGGGTGAGGATGTTAGATGTCCCTCCCCTGGTCTGTGGTCTCTTGTACCTATTGTGTACCAGCTTGGCTAGTATGAAGAAGAAAGAAAAGCATATGATGAGTAGGGATGGAGCAGAAGGTGGGTGAGATGCATGTCTCTTGTGTGTGTCTCCTCAGGAGGAGCAGAGGATGGATTGTGAGCAACATGTTCAATGGGATGATGGTAATGTGAAAGTCTCGGTGAGAGAATGAGTGTTGATATGTGTCACCTGCTAATGGTTGTGTGAGATCCCTAAAGGGAGTAGCTGTATGAGTGCATGATGCCATGATGAGAGTTTGATATTGGAGAATGTTAAAGGATGACTTAACCTGGCAGAGCGGATGAGATCATTCATCCTCTTCCTGCACTAAATGGCATTTTGGGCGCGGTTGTCAGCCGCACTATCTAGTCACTTCATAACAGATACTTGTAACTTCCCCACATCCATTTTGTTTTATTCATTCATAGAACATGGGTGCTGCTGGCTACCCCAATATTTATTGCCCATCCCTAACTGCCCTTGAGAAGTTGCTGGCAAGCTGCCTTCTTGAACCGCTGCAGTCCCTGTGTGTATGGGAGGGAGTTAAGGAGGGAGTTCCAGGACTTTGACCCAGCGACAGTGAAGGGACAGCAACATATTTCCAAGTCAGGATGGTGAGTGGCTTGGAGGGCAACTTGCAGGTGGTAGTGTTCCCAAGAATCTATTGCCTTTATCCTGCTAGATGGTAGTGGTCATGGGTTTGGAAGGTGCTGTTTAAGGAGGCTTGATGAGTTCCTGCAGTGAGATGGTACACACTGTAATTGTTGGATTAATAGCCCTATAATATCTTAGTTTATCTCGCTTACCTGAATTAAATAATAGCGTGATCTTGGCAATTTTCCAATTGAAGCGTACAATTTCTGAATTTAGAGATTTTTGGAGGATCATGACTAACACATCAACAACTTCCTCACCTACATCTTTTAATACACTGGGCTAGAAATCATCAGGTCCTGGAGATTAGTTTAATTTTAGTCACATTAACTTCTTCATCATCATTTTTTTTACGACTATTAAATCTAGTAATTTCCTCCCTTTGATTTATTTTTACTTTTCTTCATATCAGACCAGGAGAAATGAAAGCTGAGCATTAGTGGAGCCCAATAAAAGGGGTGACAGTACAGGCCCCAGAGCAGGAGGAACGGCAGCTGAGAGAGAGCAGAGCGGGATGAATATCACCACAGCAGAGCAGACTTGTGACCAGAAGAAACACAGGCAAAAATTGAAAAAGGGTGATGTTAGAGTGAGGCCAGAGTCACTGTGGAGCTTTAGGAGTGACAGAGCCCTTGTGAACTCAGATCATTATCCAGGGTAAGCATTGATGCAAGGATCTAAGATCTATGACAGTGAACTTGAATAATTAAATGAAGTTTTAAATGTCAAGTTTGTTTTTAAAGTCTTAGGTTTCATTTCTCACCCAATACCTAAAATATTCACTTCCTCCACCACCGGTGCACAGTGACAGCATTGTGCACTATATACGAGATGCACTGCAGAAACTCACCAAGTCTCCTTCGACAGCACATTCCAAACTCACCACCTCTGCCACCTAGAAGGAGAAGGGCAGCAGATACATGGGAACACCGCCACCCACAAGTTCCCCCCCAAGCCACCCACCATCCTGACTTGGAACTGTCTTGTCAGCTGTCCCTCGATGTGAGAATGGTGTCTACTTTGGATTGTGAGTTTCTGCCGTGGATCTTAATGCAACTGAATGTGCTGATTCTCAATCCACAGACCTTTGTGAACATGGGGCAGGACATTCCATGAGGTAATAGGATCAGGAGCGCAGGATTTGCTTCCTTTTCTTTCCTTCTCTGCTGCCAGCTCATCCTTAAGACATTGTGACTCAAAGCATGATGCAGCTTGATGGATAAGTTGAAGGCATTCTGAATGATTGGATTGTGGAGACCTTTGTTATCAAACACTCACTGCTGTAGTTTGTAGAAAGCTAAGCTGGCACAGCTGATCCCATGTTGGATCTCCTCATCAACTATGGCCTTTTGAGAGAGGTGGCTGCCAAGTTATGAAAAGTGGTCAACATATTCCAGAGCCTCACCTTCAACATATATGGGAGGTGGAATATTTGGCTGACTAAGTCTGTGTTGATATGAGTTTTGTTTTGACAACATTCAAGGACAGGCCAAGTTTCTTGTATGCAGAATTGAAGAGATTGAGAATGGTTTGCAAATCTGGGGCAGAGTGGGCAATGACACTGCAGCCACCTGTAAACTGTAGTTCTTGTATACATGTGTTGGTCGGTTTAGCTTTGGCATGGAGGCGACTGGAGTTAAAAGGTAGGATCTTCCCCCCATGGGCGGGAGCGGGTGCGAGCGGACGGGTTCCTGATCGAGGCGCACCACCATTTTACATGGGTGGGCCAATTAAGGCCTGCCTGGCGTGACGTCCACCTGGAAGCACTGTGTGCTCCCTGTTCAGTTGGTGGGGGGTGGGCAGGGGGGGAGGTGGGGGGAGAGAGATTCCCTGAGCCGGGAGTGTGCTTTTTCGCGCATGAAAAAATATTTCTGACATGTCCCCTCATGTGACAGTGTCACATGAGTTGGGGCATGTCAATTTCTTTTATTTAAACATTTTATACAAATTTTAAAACCCTCATGAAACCTCATCCCGCCCGTGGATGAGGTTTCATGTTTTTTTCTGAAGGCCGCCTGGGCTCTTCGCCTTCCCCCACCCCCCCCAACATTAAGCTTGAATGGGCAGTTCAATTGATTGGTTTAATTGCTCGTTAACTGGCCTTAATAGACCTTTGACAATTCGGGGGCTGGGCGCCTGCTGAACTGAAAATCTAAATGACGCAGGGTGACGTCAGGATACACGGCCGATGTCACCCAGCGTCATTTTACATGTCAGGAAGCGGGCCCCGCCCTCACTCGCTGACTGGAAAATGCAGCCTAAAGGGTTTTCTATTTAGGTGGTTTTTAATACTGACACCAGAGGGCAGTTGATCTTTGATGATCATCATCATCACCTTGATGATCATGGGAGTCTGCTGTACACAAATTAGCTGTTGTGCTTCCTCCATTCTAACACTGACTACACTTAAAAAGTACCTCATTAGCTTTAAAGCATTTTGCAATGTTCAATGACTGTGAAAGGAGCTATATAAATGATTTTTTTTGTTGATTAATGCACACATGTTTAAAAAGTAATTTTATCTTGAATTGTGAATACCAAGCTGTTATGTTATAGGGATAAGACCACTCAAGTCTGTAAGTTTCTATTAAGCTAGGGTCTTATTCAAGCATGTGCTGGAAGATCAGCCCGAGTTGGCTTTCCAAGGACCTCGCTCACAAAACAAAGTCTATGACACAATTTACTGCTCTTGGTACTCACAAAGCAAAACATTGTTTGTCCCAACCTCCATGCTCATCACGGCAATGTCTTACACAAATATCATTTACTCAAAGGTTTCCTGCAGATGTTCCCTGGTATCTCAACAGTTTTGGCATTTTTGCTTCAGCAGGATACATTCGTGTCTGGGGATCAATAACTCCCTGCCTGTTTCCTTATCTCCTTAATGCCTTGTTTATCCAGGCTGTGAAGGCCATTAAGTTTTATGATTTGTGATTGTTAGTTGTGTTCCCACGGTGCCCACATCATGCCTATATGTTGGCTATATTTCCCATCATGCCTGAAAAGAGCTCCCATGGCTGCACCGGCCTACTTTAAAGCTGTTAACATTCAAACTACATTTGTTTACTTCTAAAGCTGTTAATGGACATCTTAATGTCAGTTTTAATATTGAGTTATTTCATTACCCCACTTCACAAGCCTTTGTCAAAAATTAAAATAATACTAACTGGTCTATGGTTACAAATTTATTCTTCTTGCCCTTTTTGAAAAAATGCTTTACTTGGCTACCCCTTAGTCTAATGGTACAAATTTATGTGTTTAGAGTGGATTGAAAATTGTAGCTGGAGACTCTGCTATCTTCTTTCTGATTACTTTCAACAGCCCAGTGTACATGGCATCGGGACCCAGTGATTCTTCTACCTTGGGTTCTGTTGTTATTCAGATCCAATTTCATTTTGACTGATCTTTCTAACAGTTGTTTCATGTCCCTCTATAACACACTTGCATTCTCAGTTCCATAATCATTTGCAAAATCTTGTTCAATTAATGGAATTTGGATCCAATGGATGGATGGATCTCCAGAGACTAAGGGCTGAATTTTGCAATCAGCGAGCAGGGGGAGGGGCCCACTTGCCAATGCGCAAAAGGACGCGGGAGGACGTCAAGTGGAACCCCCAATGTCATCCCGCCCCATTTAAATTTTCAGGAAGGTGGGGGTGCAGCAAAATCAGCTGTGCGCCCGCCAACCTGTCAGTGACCAATTGAAGCCATTGACAGGATCATTAAAACAATTAAACCTTAAGATTGGTGGGCAGGCCAGGAGCCCCGGCGGGGAATAGAAAAACATGAAACCTCATCCACGGGCGGGATGAGGTTTCATGTAGGGACTTAAAAAGTTTAATAAAGTTTTAGTGTAATTTATGAACATGCCCCATCTCATGTGACATTGTCACAAGATGGGGACATGTTAAGGAATTTTGTTTTTCTATTTTTAATGTTTTTAGAACTGTCAGTGATCTCCCTGAGGCAGCACCTAGCCTCAGGGAGATGTGCGCTCTTTTGTGCGCATGCACGAAAGAGCGAACTCTCAATTTTAGGAATCCCACACCCCCCGCCTGCACTGGGAGCACATAGTTCTTCCCACCAGATGTCACACTCGGCGGGCAGGGGGGGGATTCCCCAAAAGCAAGATTGCGCTCTTTTACACATGCGCACGAAAGAGTACATATAAAATGGCGGTAGGGCCTGCTTCTCCGGCGGGGATCGGCTCCCTGCCCGCCAGAAATTGGGTCGGGCAAGCCCGCCCGGAAGGCAGAAAATTCTGCCGTATGTGTGGTGATGGGTGGGATTGGCGGCGAGATTCCTGCTGATTGGCAGGTCAGGGAATCGCACCAATCTTATGCTTGGAAACTCATTAATTATGCATCGGTGGCCAATGATTCATATGCCCCACCGTTACCTAATGGGGTCGTAAGTCCTGGTGCCATTTATAAACACCAGCTGAACACACACATTACTCTCTGCAATCCAGCTGTGTGGATGACCAAGGCTGAGATGGCTCCAAGGAAAAAGAAGGAGCGCTAAGGTTCAGCAATGAATCACTTGAGGCTCTTACTCGTGTTGTGTACACCAGCACTGGGATGCTCTATACCCGAGGGATGGTTCCAGGAGGTCCACCAACCTCACCTCAGTGGCCTTGGAGGCAGTTGTGAGGTCAATTCTGTGGGCACCTGCCGGAGAAATGCCATGCAGCACAGGAAGAGGATGAATGATCTCATCTTACCGCCAGGGCAAGTCATCATTCAGCTCACTTCAAACTTACACTTTCATAATGGCATTATGCAATCAGAGCATCACTCAGCTCAGGGATCTCACAAAATATTATCGGGGAGATGTCAGCATTGAAAGCCTATTCACCAGATTTCATCTAAAATCTTGCACAAACACAATGCTTAGGCCTTCCTGCAGAGGGCTCAGCACACACACCAGGGCATGCATGCTTCCCAATCTCTGCTCCATCCCTTCTCATCACACTCCATCCCTTTGTCTTCAAGCAAGCGAAGCTTCCCCACAATAAGAGGGAGAGATCCGAGACCAGAGGATAGTCAGTGGACATCCAGCCTCCCTCCGAGTTTGAAGAGGATGCCACTGAGCTGGCAGGTGAGGACAGAGATCACTCCTGTGGGGAAGGCGAGATTGGCCTCTCCCAGCAAACTAGCATGATGAGCTCTCCATGAGTTGATCACACCCTGACATTCACAGTGAGTGAAATGCAACGTTGTATTCAGCCTGTTCATGAAGTAAATCTACCTTTCCTCTCTTAAAGGCAGCAGCAGGTCCAGACACAGCAGCAGAGCCAACATAAGCCCCAGCCCCCAGGCCACCTCAGAGGAGGAAGATGAGGATCTATTTGAAGAAGACCAGTCACTGTATTCAGCTGCAGCCTCCAGCAGTGCAGAGACACACACCCCGTGGGTCATAAATCTAGATTAAGCTCAAGGTCACATTCTGGGGCACACCTCACTGACACATCTCTGCTGTATGCAGAGGCAGTGACAGCCCAGTCTCTGGCACTGGGAGGCCTTCTGGAGAACAGCCACCCGCTCAATCCGAGTCAGATGATGAGCTTCTGGAAGTGGCTGTCACTGACATTTTGGAGGTGTAAAGACAGGCAGCGGAATATGAGGCAGAGTTGTGAGAGGCAGCCAATAGACTACCGCGCAGGGTGGAGGGGTCTGCCCATGTTCTGTATGATGTTGTGGCTCCGACACTGGAGTGCTTCGAGGTCTCCATGGGAAGGATCACAGTTGCCTTGGAGACCTTGGTCCAGCAGGCCCTGCCGGATTTGTGTTCGGACCTGCGCTCCATCGCTACAGGCATTGGTGGGATCAATCAGTGGCTAGACGAGAGGGGGGCAGGGCACCTAGACTTCCTTCCAGCTGTCCCTTTTCCTCAAGGAGTCAGACAGAGGCCCTGGGGCACCCATAGGGAGGAGGACCATCCGCTGGACACCCTGGCCCATCAACTGAAGTGACTCCATGAGTATTCAACTGATGCCAATCTCCGCTGCCTGTGACCCCCATCACCTCCAGCTGCACAGGCCAAGAAGTGTGCACCTGACTCACAGCAGGAGTCCCAAAACAGGCCGGGGCCCTCCTGGCCTATAGGCCCCTGAGGACACCTGCCAAAGTCATCAAAGATAACAGGGCATAGCAGTGAACAAGCTGCCTCCACCTCTGCTGCAGTTGTTGGAAATACAACAAGATGTAGCAGTTGGTTCGAAAGATGAAGAAGCTTTGAAATCCGTTTTGGGCACATGTGTTCACTCACTGTATATATCATGTACCTTTGTAAATACAATTGCTGTTCATGACAATGGTTTTGTCATATGAATACATCATGCAAAAGCTTTTATATGGCCTCTTATGGCAAAGGTAACCCAAGCTCCCACTCAGTGATCACCTTCCTTTGTGAGCCTTGCATTCATGTGATGTCTAGCTGACTCATGTTAGTTACATGCCCCTTGCCTAATGTCAGGGAGATGTGTCAACCTCTTTATTGCAAAGTAGCTGCAAATTGCATTAGGAAGTGATATTATTAACACAGGCTTGGTGCTGGTGTGCAGCCTGTCACTGCCCAGAGCGGCTACATACAGCTTTGGCTGCTGACTTTTCCAAAGATTAGGGTGAAACATGAGGTTTGGAGGTCCTAAGCCCAATACTGACCTTCCTTTCAATGTTAGTGGCTGTAAAAGCCTTTCAGATCACTGGCATGCCACTAAAGGACAGGAAAAATGTGCTTGGGTACCCTTGCCTGCATTTCACTCTTCCTGGAATCTTGTGGCTATGATTTTGTCATGGGCGCGTCTTTCGCATCTTGCGGCTTCAATCACATCCTCACGTGGAAGCTCCCCATCATCGCCCACTTCAGGTTCCTAACCTTCCAGGTCTTCATCATCTGAGGAGCTCTTTGCCTCCTCTATAATCTCCTTCTAGCAAGACACCTCCCCTTTGAAGTGCCAGGTTGTACTTGGTGCAACAGACTACGATGATGTGGGACACGCTCTGTGGAGCCCCACCTGAGTGGTCCAAGCACCGGAAGTGCAGCTTCAGGATGCCAATGGTCCATTCTATGGTAGGTCCGTCGACTTATGTGCCGCATTGTATCTCTCCTCCGAGGCACTTGAGGCCGACACATGGGTGTCATAAGCCATTGTTTCAGCAGGTACCCCTTATAACCAAGCAGTCAACCCTAGAAGTGCTGCGGCCCCTCAAATATCTGAGGCCCTAGAGCTGCATCTGTGCTACCTGCCTTTCCCTGATCTAGCGTTCCAGCTGAGGCACTATCTCACAGATCTAGTGGACCAAGATGCCACCCCAGCTACTTAATATCTTAATCCCAGAGAGGTTGGAAGATGCATGAGTGCTTCCAGAATATGTTCAACTTTACCAAAGTCACTTCTACTCTGTCTGATTTGGTACACTGGTTATGCCTAACGTGTACTTTTGGAACGGCTGGATGCCCTTTGGCTCGTTAGCCATGTCATTTGGGGAAAGCACATTAGTCTTTCATTGATCACCTTGCAGATATCTAAAAGCTGCACTTCCTTAACGGTGGACTGCATCTTCCATTCTCACATTCCTCTCTGTTAATGTTCAAATGCATCAACTTCATTGTGAACCCAATGACTCATGTTAAAGCACTCCGAATGTCAGTGGCTCCAATGGCTCTCAATAAACTCTTGCTGATTTCTATCAGCTCAGACTCCGTCTCCATGTTGTTACTCTAGGCAGTGTGAGGGTGCCCCCTGTTGGACCCCTGAGTCCAGCCGTGGGTTCCCCCCACACTGCCTCAGCCCCTTCCTGTGCAGATTCTTTTCCAGTTTCGATCTTAAAATGTGGCATAACTTCAGGATCTCAAGGTGGTGGTGCTGCAATTTTACTTCAAGACCAACGTCGACCTCCCCGCCCCCCCCCCCCCGATCTTCTCGGAACCTTACAATGTGCAGGGAAAACTCCCTCCAGTAATTCCCAGCCTACCCCAGTAACTCTGGATCCCAGTGTCATTGTAGTGGACATTCTTGCCCTCTCTCACTGAACCCATCATTGTTGGGTTCCCAACTTGAGGCTGTGTGCATGGTCACATACAGAGGCGACCCCCGCTGGAGAGCTTCGGGTATCCCCCCCAGCCTCCTGCTTCATTACGTTTCTCCCATTTGCAGTCTGTGGACGCCTCCGCTGACCATGACCATCCCATCAGCAGCCCAGGGCCTAACCGGATACCCCCTTCACCACCAACTGTGAGAGTAAGACCATGTCCTGCATACCAAGCTATGCCTGATCCCCATTGAACACACAGGCTTTGTTCCTCCCTGGAGCAGGAGCACGATGTGTAGCATAGCCCCAGAGCCCCAGGACTGCGTTTAATTTCTCACCCTGATCTCTTGGCCCCAGTCCAGGGACTATGATTTTCTTTCACTCAGGTCTCTGACTCCTTAATGAATGACCACAAAACCATTTCCCTCCTGTGCATCTCCATGAGTGTCTATGCAAACCATCCCTCTTGTGCAAACCTGATCGCACCCTCCCCGCCACCAGCACCACTCATGCAACTCTGTGCACCCCTTCCATCTTGTGCCACGCTAGCCTCTCCTCACTTTTGTACTCTAGAGTCTGCATGCATCTCCTCCCATTCATGCAAATCGAATCCCATTCACCCCCCTTTGGTGTCTGTGTTCTGCTGTTCCATGTCGGGCTCCATTCCCAAGCTTCCCTCTGCCTGGTATCACCACCTCCTTCACTCCTACCAAACCCCCTTCACTCTCATGTCTCTGTCATCCCCTCCACCGTCTTCACTGCACCCCCACTCTCCCACCCCACCCCACTTGCCGGTTACCACGTTGGTCTGTGTTTTAGGGTGCAGCCCTGCCTGAAACTAGCAGCACACAATGCTGTCCTGCCGGAGTAGTGGGGCAGCCACCATGAGCAGCCCGGCACAACACCCATGGCAATCAAGGTGAGCAGACCAGCCCAACCCCTGAGGCAAACATGTAAGCAGCCCACCAATGTGGGCTAACTCTGGAATCACTGATGACCCGGGGCAGTGCTGTTGCAGGTAGGCTTTGAATATTGCGCTCACCTTGAAGACACGAGTGAAGTGAGGGTGGACTGGTGTGAACCGCACATATCGATCATGATTTAGATAGGCTCAACATCCCACTGGCAGGGCACGTAATTGGGAAGGGGAATGTGATTCTGGCAAGTTGCATTTTTAATGAGTATTCACGACATGCTAATACATGCAAATGACATTCCCTACATGGATCAGCGGGAAAACTGATTTGCCGTCCCCCTTCCATCAAAGTGGTGAGGGGAAAATTCCAACTTCGTTTTCCACTGATGGGAATCTGACTTTTGGCCTATCTCCGAATGTTCTGCTGTAGCCCGCCATGACACCCGCTGCTGGCAGGACCAGAAAGTTCCGCTCAATATTTTCTAACTTGGTTTGTCCTCAGTGTAGCCGCTGAATGTTCACAAATTTTATTTGCAATTATCATGCAATTCCCAACTGTGTACATAAGGTATTCAGTGTTGAATCTGACAACTAGCATTTACTGATATTATGGTAAACGACCCTGCAATATTGATAAATATTGAAAAACACAGAGGAAAGATAATAGAGTGGAAAAGCATTTAACCAATTCATAACAACTGCCTGACTAACAAGGACATATTAGTTAATTTGAAAAATAAGGTTGAATTTTGCTACTTCACACAATACCTGAAGAAGAGGTACATTTTAACAGTTTAATCACAGATGAGAAAACCTGTTCGGCCCTGCTGGGTTTATCCATGCAGAGAAACTCTGACATTCCACCATCATCACATGCAATTGATTCTTAAATGATTCCAGGATTTTTGCCTCCATTACTCTATCTAGGCTTTTATTTCGCACACTGATCAACCTTGGGTGGAACTTACTGCTATCAATCCTAATTTTGCCTTTTCATATAGTTCTACTCCTACAGTTTAATTTAAATTCATAATTCAGGTCAACTTTTCCTATAAGCTTAACAATCATGTATGCCTCAATAACAGCTGTTTCCTTTCAAGGCTGAAAAACCCAAATTCCTCCAATCCTTCCTTATAACTGAAACCCCTGACATGGAAAATCAGCCTGATGGCTCACCTCCTGGACCATCTCCAGCACTAGATGCATTTTTTTGTGTCAGGATTGGTTGCATACTTAAGATGCAGTCTGATGAGAGCACTACATAGTTCAATCAGTACTACTTCTGACTTATCTTCTACATCTTTGGCTGTGTAGTTTAATGTCCTGTTCGGTATTGATGGTTTCTCTATATTGATGGTTGGCATCAAGTCTTCTAAGACTCCGAGATCTCTTGCAAAGTCACCTGTGGTTATTTCTGAACTCTTCATGAAGTATGCATATTGTACGTTTTTCCTATGTGTCAAACTTTATTCCCACCTGCCGTAAATTTAATTTTGCCGTTGTTCTACCAACTCTCAAATCTTGCTCCACACAATCTGTGGTTTCTGAGCTGTCTCTTACAATTTCACTGACCCTCCTAATTTTCGTCATCTGCAAATTTGACAACTCCTGCATTTAATTTATATAAATGGAAAAAGTGGTGGTCTCAGCACTGAAACCTAAAGCATCCCAAATCTCCATCCCCACTCCGACATGTCTCCTCAACTGAATACTCATTGAGGCAGATAGAAACATAGAAACATAGAAAATAGAAGTAGGAGTAGGTCATTCGGCCCTTCGAGCCTGCTCTGCCTTTCAATGTGATCATGGCTGATCCTCTATCTCAACGCCATACTCCTTCAGTATCCCCATATCCCTTGACGCTTTTAGTGTTTAGAAATCTATCCATTTCCTTCTTATATATGTTCAGTGAATTAACCTCCACAGCCTTTTCTGGTAGAGAATTCCACAGGTTTACCACCATCTGAATGAAGAAATTCCTCCTCATCTCAGTCCTGAATGCCCTACCGCGTACCCTCAGACTGTGACCCCTTCTTCTAGAAGTCCCAGCCAGAGAATACATCCTCCCTGTATCCAATCTGTCCAGCCCTGTCAGAATTTTCTGTTTCAATGAGATCCCTTCTCATTGTTCTAAATTCCTGTAAATATGGGTCTAATTGACTCTCTTTCCTTCCATCACAGGAATCAATCTGGGAACCTTGGCTGCACTACCTCTATGACAAGTGTATCCTCTCTGAGGTAAGGAGACCAAAACGCACACAATAAATGTGGTAAAGTGGAGTACCATGTACCTTTAAGAGAATGCAAGTAGACTAACCATGTGACAGCACTTACCAGTTACCGTGCAGCGCGGGCTACTGGTTAACTGCAAGTCTAGAGCTGGAAGTGGTTTGGGGAGCACACAAGGATTTAGTGCTCTGCCTTCTGTTGCAATAAACTCTTATGTTGTCCTCTGTCTGCTATTGATAGTGAGCATCAACTAACAGGTGTATATGAAGGCGTGAAATTCAAGTTTACTCAACTAGTGAACTCATAGACTCAAGACATAAAACTGACGACAAGGATGAACGTACAAAATTGCAATCCCCCTGAGTGAGAATCCACAAGACAGGGGAGCAATACATTGGAAAAAGAATCTGTACTTAGGTTGTTAAATAGACGGCAATCAGAGCAGGAAGAAGTGCTGCAGTTTCGAATTTAAAAAAAGAAAAGAATGGCGATCACGGGGATCCCACAAAAACCCGAAAAGAGCGTGGAAACCTAACACAGAAAAGCTGACAGCTGCAGAGACAGAGTTAAAAAGAAAACGGTGACTGCTCTTAAAATGGCAATACATTTAAAGAGTTACATGCAAGAAAAAGGCTTTGGACAGAAAATTATAACAGACCCCAGAGACAGGACAACTCTGCGGAAGGTAAAACATAAATTGATTGACGGCACCAAGAAAACCATGGTAAGACAAACACCTGAATTCCTCATTAACTGGGAAGCCTATCAGAATTGCAGCCCCCTTGCAGTCATTCACTATGTCGCAGTTTGGGCGTGTCGATCCATACAACCCCATTTCAGATGACTGGTCTTAGTATGTCGAATGCCTAGTGTTCCTTTTTACTGCTAACAACATCACTGGGGAGGAGAAAAAGAGGGTGATTCTTTTGTCCACATGCGGGAGCCAAAAGTACAGGCTGATCCGCAGCCTCACTCACCTATCAGCCCTGACTCCAGGTCTTTCAGCGAGTTAATAAAATTGTAGAAAACCACAGCTCTCAGCCACATTGCAACACTTCAAGTTCAATTCAAGGAAGAGGTTTCCAGGGGAGACAATTGCTGACTATGTTACTGTTTTAAAGGCATTGCGAATTCAGAACGTCCATTAGTGATATTTGAGAGACCAACTGATATGCGGGATTGGAGATGATACTATTCGAAGGCGTTTGCAAGCTGAAGTTAACCTAGACTTCAGTAAGGCATTAGAATTAGCCACAGCCATGGAGAGTGCTGTTAGAAATTCAGAAGCTATAAGAGATGCACAAAATGGCATCATCCATCTGGTAAGGCGGGATAGACCCACAACAAAAGGCGTAAAAACATCAGACACCACAGAAAGGTGGGAAACACCCCCTGTGTAGAGGTCAGTAAAAACCAGCAGTACCACAGTAAAAACCCACAAACTGAATGAGAGAAATGCATCCAGGCATCCAGTGGGTCATCAACAATTTAAACAAGTTGAATGTTTTTTCTGCCACTGCTGTGGTTACATAATGGGGCATTGCAGAGATAGGCTGAGACAGCATTTTAAAGACAAATGGAGATAATGTGAAATATATCTCATGGAAGAACCAGAAGAAATAGAATCAGACATCCTTTCATTATATAACCTGAAAGTGGGTAGACCTGAGCCAATCCAAGCAGTCATTATGGTGAATGGACAACCCGTTAAGCTGGAAGTTGACACTGGAGTGTCGATGTCCGTCATCGGAAAGCATACATTCAGATACTTGAATAAAGGAACCCATCATGTAAGATTGGAAGTTTCGGACACTAAACCGAGAACATACATGGGTGAAGAAATAAGACCAAAATGAATATGTCAAGTCATGGTGCAGTGTGCAAAATTATCGTTATTTGTAATGTCAGGCAGGGGACCGAGTCTCCTTGGAAGGGACTGTCTGGGAGAAATAAACCTTGAAGGCCCACTAAGTTCCCAATTGGAGACCAGAAGCATTATTGCAGGAAAAAAATGAGTGCGTGAAGACCCAACAGGAGAAGCCCATAGAAGTGTTACACTGGGACAGAGTTCACACTGAAGTCAGCATCCTTCAAAAAAAGGAAATTTTGTGCGCTACAAAATTCAATCAGCTCCAAATTTGTGCCACTGAAAAGATATGAAGAAAAAAAAGGAAGAGTTAAATCTGTCTTTGGCTGAATTAAAGAAAGGAATTAACTGAGAAAGGGCAATGATATGAGATTCTCCAGGAAACTATTAATGAGAATAGAAAGAATTGGAAGAGCTGAAGCAGCAGCTGCGCAAAAGCCCTGAAGTTTTAAAACTAGAAGGCCCTGAGTTCTCAGAAGAGCTGTCGGAAAACCCAACTATTAGGCTCACTTATGTTCAGCTTGTGCCTGAGTCTAGTTCAGACAATAGTGAAATTAAAGAGAAGTCCGAGATATGGATCAGTGTTCCCAAGAAAAGGACATGCAGGAAGGAAAAGAGGAATTATTGACAATCCTCGAAAAGCAAAACAATTTCTTTTTCTCTCTGTTTTGCCTTGTGCTTGTTGCCTTTTATCTGTTTCACCTTGGAGGGGTGGGGCAGCAGGAGAGAACATAACTGCATCCAGAAGATGGTGAAATCATCCACTGAGGAACCTAGTGGACAATTGTCTCCTGAAAAGGAGGGTTTGGAAAAACCAGCCAAGGTTGTTGAACTGTGACACTCAACACATCCGAGAAAATCTCCTGAGAGACTTGATTTGTAATTAGTTATTAGTGTAAATAGTTCACATGTTATTAAGTTTGTCAACTGTGTTTTTTAGGTAAAGGGGGAGGGATGTGGTAAAGTGGAGTACCATGTACCTTTAAGAGAATGCAAGTGGACTAACCATGTGACAGTACTGACCAATCACTGTACAGCACAGGCGACTGGTTAATTGCAAGCCTAGAGCTGGAGGTGGTTTGGAAAGCACATAAGGATTTAGTGCTCTACCTTCTGTTGCAATAAACAATCACAGTTTGTTCTTAAGTTGGTCTCTCCGTTATTGATAAGTGAGCATCAACTAATAGGTGTATATGAAGGCGTGCAACTCGAGTTTACTCAACTAGTGAACTCATTGACTCAAAACATAAAAATACTCCAGGTGTGGTCTCACCAAGGCCCTGTACAGCTGCAGTAACATCCTTATTCATGTACGCAAATCCTCTTGCAATGAAGACCAATATACCATTTGCCTTCCTAGGTGCTTGCTGCACCTGCATGCTTGCTTTCAGAGATTGGTGTACAAGGACACCCATGTCCTTTTGTACATCAACATTTCCCAATTTATGATCATTTAAATAATACTCTGCCCTTCTGTTTGTCCTACCAAAGTAGACTTTCAGACTTATCCACATTATATTGCATCTGCCATGTATTTGCCCACTCACTCAACTTGTCTAAATCGCCTTGAAGCCTCTTAACATCCGCCTCACCACTCACATTCCCACCAATTTTCATGTCATCAGCAAACTTGGAAATATTACATTTGGTTCCCCAATCTAAATCATTGATGAAAATTGTGAATAACCGGGGCCCAAACACTGATCCCTGCGGTACCCAACTAGCCACCTCCTGCCACTCCGAAAAAGGCAAAGCTATTCCTATTCTCTGTCTCCTGTCTCTCAACCAATTCTCAGTCCATCCCAGTACATTACTCCCAAACCCATGTGTTTTAATTTTGCACACTAACCTCTTATGTGGGACTTTTTCAATAGCTTTTTGAAAATCCAAATACACCACATCCACTGGTCCTCCCTTATTCCTCAAACAACTCCAGTAGGTTTGTCAAACATGATTTTCCTTTCATAAGTCCATGTTGACTTTGTCTAATCCCATTGATATTTTCTAAGTGTCCTGTTATCACATCCTTTGTAATAGACTCTAACATTTTCTCTATGGCTGAGGTTAGGCTAACCAGTCTGTAATTCTGTGTTTTCTCCCTCCCTCCTTTTTTAAATAGTGTGGTTACATTTGCTACCTTCCAATCTGCTGGGACTGTTCCAGAATCTACAGAATTTTGGAAGATGACAACCAATGTATCGACTATTTCCGTGGCCATCTCCTTTAGTACTCTGGGATGTATCATGCCCTGGGGATTGATTGGCTTTCAGTCCCAATAATTTCTCCAGCACTATTTTTTTCACTAATGCTAATTTTGTTCAGTTCCTCCTTCTCACTAGACATTTGGCTCTCTAGCATTTCTTGGAAATTATTTGTTTTCTTCTATGAAGACAGAACTAAAATTGTTGTTTAATTGCTCTGCCATTTCTTTGTTCTCTATTATAAATTCTTCCATTTCAGACTGTAAGGGATCTACATTTGCCTTCACTAATCTTTTTCTTTTTATATACTTATATAAACTTTTACCATCTGCTTTAATGTCTCTTGCAAGTTTAATCTCATACTCCATTTTTCCCCTCTTAATCAATCCCTTTTTCCCCCTTTGCTGAATTCTAACCTACTTGTTCTTCTAAATCCTTGGGCTTGCTTCTTTTTCTAGCAACTTTATATGTCTTCTCTTTGGATCCAGGATTATTCTTAATTCCTTTTGTTAGCAATGGTTGGGCCACTTTACCAGGTAAAGGAATGTATAACTGGTGCAATACATTCATCTGTTCCTTAAATATTAGCCATTGCCTGTCCACCATTGTGCCTTTTAATTAAGTTCCCCAACGTATCTTAGCCAACTCATGCCTCATACCTTTGTAGTTTCCTTTTGTTTAGATTTAGGACCCTAGTTTCGGATTGGACTACTTCTCTTTCCATCCTAATCAAGAATTCCAGCATTTTATGATCACTCTTCCCTAAAGGACTCAGCACAACAAGGTTATTAATTAACCATTTCTCATTGTACAATGCCAAATCTAGGATAGCCTGTTCCCCAGTTGGTTCCTTGATGTATTGATCTACAAAACCATCTTGTGTGCACTCCAGAAATTCATCCACCACAGTATTATTGCTAATTCGGTTTTCCTAATCTATATGCAGATTAAAGTCATCCATGATTACTGTAGCACCCTTGTTACATGCATCTCTAATTTCCTGTGTAATGCCGCTCCCTACCTTAGCTCCCCTATCTTCTAGATAGTGATGAACAGATGCACTCGCTGTTGGCAATGATAAAAACTATGCACCAACCTGGATTCATTATTTCAACTGAGACTTCCTGTCTTGACTAAATCAGTGAGCTTGTAGTGCTGCCAGGTACAAAGCCCTCGAGTGCAATGAAGAAGCAATGATGTTCTGTGAGGTAATCTGAAGTGGGAATGCCGACTGATGTCAAGCAGCTTTCAGTTCAGTGGGGCGGCTTTTTATTTAACTATCATCAATTAACTGTGTCAAATGACTGAAAAAATTGAATCATCCCAGATTTGCACTAAGTGTGGTAGCAGGTGGGTAAAACAATGTTTTACCTGTCGGGCCACAATGGCTAGTTTTCATGCCATATCATCCCAAACCCGCCGCATTAATTATGCATCCCCGGGAAACACGCCATTTCCATGACGGGTGGGCCCTCATTTGCCCGCCATGCCATCACCTTGCCGCTTCATCATTCCGGGCACCAATTTTAAAGTGCAGCCATGTGCATATCTCTCAGTGCTTCCAGCCCATGACTGCTGCTAAGAAGACGTGGCCCCAGTTTCAATGAAGTACCCCATGAGTGAAGGCTCGCTGTGATGTCCTCTACCCCCGCTTTGGCCGCACGATGGGCAGCAACCTCACTAATCTGGCTTGGAAGGCAGTGGCAGCGGTGGTCAGCAACAATGCCCTGCAAAAAAGGACAGCCATCCAGGACCACAAGAGGATAAATGATCTCCTTTGTTCCGTGAGGGTAAGTCACTCTACTCATCACTCTCAACTCACACACTCACAAACCCGTCACGCATTCACAATGATCTCACTCACTGCCAGTTCAAGGGGCATCACCATTTACTCTCTCATACACACCTTCATTGTCTTCATCCAGTGGTGAGACCACTCACCACCCACACATATCAGGCATACTTATCATCTTGCCTGGCAGGCATCCTGCTTATACTCTCTCCATCTCTAGTTATGCAGGATGAGCTGGCACACAACAAGAGGGAGAGGAGACAGACTGGTGGAGGAATGCCTGAAATCAAGGTCCACATGGACTTTGAAAACAAGTCATATCCAACTGGTCAGCAAGGATTGGGACTGTTCCTGTGCTGATAGTGAAGTTGGCTACTCTACCAAGTGAGGATCCAGCAGTGCAACATCCATCAGACAACCATGCCATGAGTGATGTGTCCTGTTTCACAGGTCAATGCCAAGCACTAATTATCTCTCCTTGCTTTTGCAGGCACATCTGCCAAACAGCGGATGGAGTCCACGAACCAGGGCCTCCAATCGAGCCCAGAAGAAACCTCTGAAGAGGAATCTGAAGGCATACTCCTTGAAGTCCCATCACAGCGCTCACCCAAATCCTTCACCAGGGCAGAGACAGACACCTCGATGGGACCTAGCTTTAGAGTAGTCTCAGGATCACAGTCTGGTGAGCACATCACACTTTCTGATCCACAGCAGGTGGCGGACGGCAGGGACTTCCCAGATTCCCTGCACTTGGAGCATTGCTGGAGACCAGAAATTTGCTAAGTCCGAGTCAGATGACGAGCCTCTAGACCCGGTCATGTCACAGTTGCTGGAGCTACAAAGCCAAGCTCAGGAATATCAGGAAGGGATGTCCGCTGCACTCCTCAGATTCCAGGGCATGATGGAAGAGTCCATCTGCCTTCAGCCTGAGGTGATAGTGCCGGCATGCCAATGCACTGAGGTCAACACTGATAGGATTGCGGCCACCAAGGAGATCTTGGTCCAGGACATTTCTCCTGCACTGCAAACTTAAGGTCGGATGGGAAGCCCTGACAATTACTTCAATTAGATTACTAATGGCCTTAACAGGCCTTTGACAGTTTGGCAGGCGGGCAGCCGATTCAAGTGCGCAGGTGACTCCAGTGAATGCCCGCCGACCTGAAGATCGGAATGACGCGCGGTGACATTGGGACGCACGGCCGACATCACTGTGCATTGGCGTGTGGGGGCAGACCTCCACACTTCAAACAGAAGATCCTGGCCATAGATTTTAAAAGACCCAGGCAAAGAAACACGATGCCCTGAACAATCCAATTCAAAGCGAGTTTTCTTAACAGAAGATCTTAAAATTCCTGCCTTTAGACACAGCCTTCTCTCCTTTATACATATGTTCCCCCTTGAATTCAAAATCCCATTGTTTCACCATGTCGTTGGACGTTACCTCCCTGTTCATAAAAAGTTATCGTCGCACCAATTTTAATCTTTGGGAAAAATAAACACATTCTTTCTAAACTTCACCTGGCTAGGTGATACATTTCACTCCTCCTTTGAAAATAATCTTGTCTGGTTTATTAAAAAATGCAAATGTCCTTTTACACTTTATATTCTAATTTTTCCCCATGTTTACCAACTTAACATATCAAACAGAGCTTATCTCCTAATATATCAAAGCCTTCAGAGCAGCTGCCTTTAATCCAATTAAGTCACACACACAGACACACAGACACACACACACACACACGCATATCAATATTTTACAATAAATTCCAATAACATTATTATATCTTCCTGACATGCCTGCACCTCGCCGGTGCTTATATTGCTGCCAGAATATCGCTGGCAGGTGTCACGGAGTTCTGTCATTCTCTCTGTGTGTTCTCAGCATCTTTAATGTGGGGCTGGCCCCTATCTTTTCAGTATTTGTGACCAGTGATGCTGTGCTCCTGAAGGGCTCAGGTGCTGAAGGCGGACAAAGGATCAGACATCCTCAGAGGCTATGTGAAGATCGATGGAGTATCCTTACTGCATGTCGTCATCATCCTCCTGCAATCGAGTGAGTATTAGCACCTCCATTGCGACTCCATGACAGGAGCATTATCACACAGGGTATGTGTGCTGCCATCAGCCAAACTGGAGTCAAACATTCATAGATGCAATGTGAGGATCTTATGGTGTCTCCTCATTGCATGTTGTCATAATCCTCCACAATTCTAGCAACTATGAGGGCCTCCCGAGTGCACCTGCCTCATCTGGCCTTGCCGTCATTGTCGCCTTCAAGCACATCCTCACCCTCATCACTGTTGACGTCTTCCTCATTGGAGGAGACCTCCAGCTCCTGCATTTCTTCTCAGCCAGCTCCTCACTCTCATTGCCGTCAAGGTCCTCCTTATCAGAGCAGACCTGAAGCTCCTCCATCTCCTCAGCCAGCTCCTCTCCCCATTGCAGCACCAGGTTGAAAAGGGTGCAGCAGGAGATGACGATGCATGACATCCTCTGTGGGCCGGATTGCAGATCGGTCCAGGCATTTTCAGCATCCCGATGATCTGCTCCACCAACCTGGGAGTTGCAGCATGAGCCTCATTATACTTTCGCTCTGCTGCAGTCTGAGGCCACTGCACGGGTGTCATCCGCCACTTCATCTATGGGTAGCCCTTGTCCCCGAGCAGCCATCCCTGCAGACTTTGCCGGCCCTGGAAGACATCAGGGATCCTTGACCGACTCGGAATGTAGGAGTCATGTATACTCCCTGGAAACTGTGCACAGACCTGCAGGATGTGTTTGTGGTGGTCACACACCAACTGTACGTTTAGCGAATGGAATCCCTTGTGGTTGAGATAGTTGACTGTGTGTTCGGATGGAGATCTGAGTGCCACCTGAGTGTAGTCGATCTCACCCTCCACCTTTGGGAAATCCGAGATCTGGACAAATCCAATCGCTCTTGCATCCTGGCTCTCCTGGTCCCGGCCGAAATGCACAATGTTGTGTGCCCTCGCAAGGATGGCATCCGGGACCTCATGGATGCATTTGTGGGTGGTGGCTTGTGATATCCTACAGAGGTCACCTGTGGAGCCCTGAAAGGAGCCACTGGCATAGAAGCTGAGTGCCACGGTTTCTTTCTTGACCATTGGCAGTGGATGCCCTCCATGGGCCCATGGTGCGAAATCCTGCAGCAACTGGTAGATGTGACTGACCAGTTCCCTAGACAGATGCAGTCTCGGTCATCAGCAGGAATAAAAGGCGGTGTCTGTAGTCTGTTGGCCTAGATAGGTGCCGGCCAGCAATGGCTTGTTGTGGTTCTTCAGCAGCCTGTGTGGGATCCCCAGCCGCCCTTTCTTCCTGAGGGTGTTGCTCCTGTCTCTGCGCAGCCAGGCACCTCAATCACTCTCTTCTTCGAAGTCTTTGCTCTCTTTATGCCATAACGGATACAACTAGTTCACCAGGCTCTATGATCCTGATATACTTCTCCTGCAGGCTAAAAGAGAGAGATGCATGGGTTAGCATGGGTGTACCAAGACCTGTCTTGATTAAGTCTGAAGGCCCCTTAACACATTTCAGAGAGTGCTGGCCACCACTTGGCTGGCCAGAGATTAGTGCACTGTATGGATGCCCGAAACCCCACCCACCTCCGACCCACTCCACCTGATCGATTTGTAGCAGCTTTGCCCATTGGACTCCATGCTGTACTCTCAGCTCAGGTGCAGGCATTCTCCTAACCTGCACGGCAAGGCTGCACTGTTAGCTTGAACTATGGGGGAGACTGGTCCAAATTGGGATGATGACATTGCAAGGGGCTGTGATCACCCCCATCAGTGACTGCTCCATGGCCAGCTTTAGCACGGAGATTGTACAATGTGACCAGTCATCCAACTGTTCTGCAGTCCACTAAAAAACTCATTAATTTTGCAGCCTGTGCCCAAGGGGTGAAAAGTTCTGGAGCACTTGGTGGCGCTTGCATGCCTCTGCATTGCTTGGGTGGGCAGATAAGCTAGTGGCCCGACTCCACACCTGTCAATGTGGCTGCGTCTGAACTGTCTCAGTTACACAAGAATGCATTTTATACAAGGTGCCCCTAATGCGTGGCTGCTTCCCTCATCCACCCCCTCCACCTTGCACGAGCAGGCTTTGCTCCCCCCACTAAAGCCACCTTAACCGCAGGGCATCCTTTGCCACCCTCCCCCAAATTCGCCTCAACTACAGAGCAGCCCCCACTTTGCGCCCCCCCATGTCACCTCAACCACAGGGACCCTTTGCACCCCCCTCAAACATGCCTCAACCTTGAAGTCCCTTGTGAGTGATCTACAATGTTACTGTGCACTCACCTCCGAGTACCCCTCAAAGTGCAGCCCGCCAAGTGCACGCCCTTTATGTGTTGTTGGCACATGTGCTATTTGCTGTGACGTCAGCATGCTATCACGCTGACGTGGGCGGACGATCCAACGGGGAGTGGGGGGGTGATTCCGGCGGCACTGGCCTTATAATGATATGCTGATGTATTACAATGAGGTTCCCGACGCCCAATGGTGGGGAACGTGGCCCACATTCAAACAGCTGAGCGGATGATTGCAAACTGGTTTCACAATGCCGTGAAACCGATTTTTGGCCTTTTTGCCATATTGTCTGCTCATGCCTCCAAACTCCAATGGACATGGACGATTTTGCCCACTGTTGCCTAAACACAATCTTCTTCCATTGGCAACTTATACTTTGAACTATATAAATAAATGGCTCCTTGTTACTTACCACACATTGCATTTCCATGGTATTACAGTTCTTGTGGCAAACAGTTCACAACTGATCCTAGCCTCCAATGGGTTGCTTCCTCTCTACATTCCCAGCCAGATAACCACTAATCCCAGAGCTATATCACTCTTTGAGGGTTATACAGTGGCTTCCTGCCTCTTGCTTCAAGCTAGGCAAGTCTTCCAGCCTCCTTTAACTTCTCATAAACTCAGTCTGAATTCTGAACATGAGCTCTCACCATTGTTCTGCTTGATGATAGAGTCAGCATTGCAGGCCTGGCTGCTTCTATCACTTGCCCTTTACCTCTCAGTTGGCTGCAGGCTACACAAGACCAGTTTGCAACTCAGCCTGTTTGTGATATTCATGGATTTATAGGGAAGCCTCTAATCTGATCTCAAAATGTATTTTCCTACCATTACTCCCCTGTATCTTAGAAATAAATAATAGTTTATAGCACACAGTTTAACAATTTTTTGGGACTTTGGGAGACTAAGGGTCCGTACCTGCTGTCATTGAACTCAAGGATAAATATCTTGCAATTCCCTCTCAATAAAACAATTTGAGTCTTCCTCAGACCTCGAGCAATTAAAGTACCCAGGCTTACTGCCAGTCAGACTCCAGCACAGGCCACGTGACCCCTCTCATCCAACCTACATTTAAAGCTAAAGTCCCAAAATACAGTAATCTCATAAATCAGAAGATACAATCCTAAAACATAACAACCTTATAAACCTCTGTTATGATCAAGTGAGAAGGGGTTGAATGGCTCCCCTCTTTTTCCTCTCCCCATTTGACCGCAACAGGTTCTTTTTGTTGTAAAAATGGCATACTTGCCAATTTAGTGAGTACCTAAGCATTTGCATGCTGTGATCATAAAATAACTAATTGGACTAGCTTGCTTGAACTTAACAAAGAAGGATGTTAGCTTTATTATAATTAAACTGAGCTAAATAATTACATAAACTCTGACTTTTGCATAGACACACACACTCAAAGTTCAAATACACACAAATACATATTAGAGTGAGGAAGGATAGGTTGGCAAAATTAGAGTCCATTAAATGTTAAAGAATATACAGTCTGTTGTATTTTAACTCAGCCAGGCCTCAGGGGATCTGAAGAAGAGTCATATGACTTGTTATTCTGTCTCTCTCTCTCTCTCTCCACAGATGCTGTCAGACCTGCTGAGTTTTTCCAACATTTTTTCTTTTCGTTTCAGATTTCCAGCATCCGCAGTATTTTGCCCTTATTATTATAGTTCAGGCTAAATTTGGTGGTCTTATGACTTTCCTTTGGTGGCCCCAATGCTTCTGATTTAAAGGGGTGGACTGCTGAGTTGATTGTTTATTTGAAGACAGTAGTGCTGAGTGGAATTGTTTTAAGAAATCTCTGCCTGCAGCAGGGGCACCCCTGCAAGCTCATAGTCAGCCAAAAGGGCTTGAAGCTTGCCATTTGAAAGAAGGAGGCAGGAGAGAGCCCACTTGGGTCTTCTCTCTTAGCATCTCAGCTGCTTGTCTTCAGTTCTGCCAGGAAAACATGCGCTTAAAATATAAAAAGGGTTGGCTTGTCATGTGACCTTCCCTTGCCAACTTTCTAGGGAATCCAAGTAAGGTCATTGTCTTTGAATTCCAAGAGTAATTTGATTAGATCATGTCGGGAAATTCTCTTAGCCAGGGTCCCATTGTCCAAGTGATTAGGTGTAATGGTTCATCTCCAACAGTTGAATACCTCAGGTGATTGCCCTAATGCCTCACTAATGGGACAGGAGATTTGGGTCCTTTGCATTCCCTTGGTGGGTTTTGCTGATGTGATGTCACCATTCAATTTAGATTGGGATATGGAATGTACAGTAATACACATTGGGATAGCCATCTTTGGCTATAATCTCAAATTACCTTTAGTCTTTGCGTTTTTTTTAAAAATCTGTTTTTAAAATTTCATTTCATGTTTCTAGCCAGTGGATTAAATAAATTTTTTTTGACATAAAGCATGTCTTCATGACATCTCATAATTGTAATAATGTGCGCACATCGGGACTTCCTCCAATCTGGATGTGTATCAGTTTGCTACGCCTAATATTAGAAGTTTTGTTTTTTGTCCTACTGCCCATTTCTTATCTATTCTCACAATGTTTACTCTAAATCCCAACAGATTTGACTTTATTCAATAGTCTCTCCTATGAAACTTCAACAAGGGGAGAATTTTCTCCCTGTTGGGGAGAGGGGGGGGTGGGGTTTGTGCGGGGGCGGGTGGATATGGATGGACACGCAGCTGATCGGCGCCCCTGATTGGCTGGGTGCTGCATTTGACGTGGGCGGGCCAATTAAGACCCGCCAGTGTGACGCGCACCCGGAAGTACTGAGCACTCCCCATGTGTGCGGGAAGGGGGCAGGGGGATTGCCTGAGTTGGGGAGTGCGCTCAGGGAGATTACTTTCACTTATTATATATCACCTTGCCGCTTCATCACGCTGGGCACTGTATTTAAAGTCCAGCCATAAGCACACATCTCAGTGCTTCCAGACCACCACTGCTGCATGGAAGATATGGCCCTGAAACTGAAGAAGACTGCAGACCCCAGGTTCAGCGATGCATTCCTCGAGTGCCTTCTGGATGCTGTGGAGGCCTGTCAGAATGTCCTCTAACATAGCTGACTGCAGGATGGGCAGCAACAGCACTCACCCAGCTTGGGACGTGGTGGTCTGCGTCAATTCCCTTCAAAAGACGACAGCTACCCAGTGCTGCAAGAGGATGAATGATCTCCTCTATTCTGCCAGGGTAAGTTGCTCTTCTCATCACTCTCAACTCACACACTCACAAACCCATCACACATCCACAGGGCCCTCATTCACTGCCAGTCCAAGGGACACCACCATTCACTCTCTCGCACTCACCATCTTGGTCCTCATCCCATCCATGGCACCACTCACCACCCACACAGGCCAGGCATACTTATCATCTTTCTGTTTCCCCCTTCCTTTTCTTTATTTTCAATAAATTATATAGATTTTCCTTTTCCCACCTATTTCCATTATAAAAAGAGAAAAAAAAATATTTATTTATTTATTTTATTTTTTTTTACATCTTTTATGCTCTCCCCACCCCCACTAGAGCTATACCTTGAGTGCCCTACCATCCATTCTTAATTAGCACATTCGTTTAGATAATATCACCAACTTTAACTTTAACACCTATGTGTTCTTTTGTATTATTGTTGTTGACATCTTTTGATGATCTGCTTCTATCACTGCTTGTTTGTCCCTACAACCACACCCCCACTCCAACTCTCTCTCTCTCCGCCCCCCACACACACATCTTAAACCAACTTATACTTCAACTCTTTCTTGGACTCGAACTCAAGTTCTGTCGAAGGGTCATGAGGACTCGAAACGTCAACTCTTTTCTTCTCTGCCGATGCTGCCAGACCTGCTGGGTTTTTCCAGGTAATTCTGTTTTCGTTTTTGTTTTGGATTTCCAGCATCCCTAGTTTTTTTGTTTTTATATTTATCATCTTGTCTGGCAGGCATCCTGCTTACACTTTCTTCATATCTATCCATGCAGGACAAGCTGGCACACAACAAGAGAGAGAGGTTGCAGGCTGGTGGTGGAATGCCCGAAATCAATGTCCTCATAGGCTTTGAAAACAGCCATCCAGCTGGCCGGCGAGGGTCTGAACCAGCGAGGTTGACCCTGCTTTCCCAAGTGAGGGTCCAGCAGTACAACGTCCATCAGACAACCATACTGTGAGTGATGTGTCCTCTTTCACAGGCCACTGCCATGCACTAATTATCTCCCCCTGCTTTTGCAGGCCCATCTGCAAACAGCCGACAGAGTCAATAACCCAGGGCCTCCAATCAAGCCCTGGAGAAACCTCTGAAGAGGAATCTGAAGGATCCCTCCATGATGCCTGTCACAGCGCTCATCCACACCCTCCACCAGTGCAGGGACACACACCTTGATGGGACCTAGCTTTACAGTAGCCTTGGGATCACAATCTGGTGAGCACATCACAATGCTGGAGGCCAGAACATTGCTGAGTCCGAGTTGGATGACGAGCCTCTGGACTCGGTCATGTTGCAGTTGCTGGAGCTGCAAAGGCAAGCTTGAGAACATCAGGAAGGGATGTCCGCTGCACTCCTCAGATTGCAAGGCATGATGGAGGAGTCCATCCGTCTTCAGGCTGAGGTGATAGCGCTGGAATGCCAATGCACTGAGGTCAACACTGGCAGGATGGCAGCCGCCATGGAGACCTTGGTCCAGGAGATCACTCCTGCACTGCTGCGCGGGCTCAACTCTATCTCTGATGCCATAGTTGTCCTCCAACGGTGTGCCCGTGCCAGGCAGCTCGATCTCACTCCAGCTACCCCTGCTCCTCAAGGAGTCAGCCTGGGACCCCCAGGTACAGATAGGGAGGAGGATCAGCAGGTGCACACTCTGGGCCCATCCATCCAGGTGACTCAGAGAATGTCCGACCTCTCCAAATCCCCTCTTCCTGTGACATCAGCAGCTCCAGCACCACACACCAAGGAGTGTGCCACTGCCGCACAGCAGGACCCCAAAAGCAGGCCGGGGCCCTCTTGGCCCTCTAGAGGACGCCTGCCAACGTCATCACAGACAGGGCGTTGCAGTCAGCAGGCTGCTTCCACCTCCGCTGTGGATGTCTGGAGAGCACCAAGACATTGCAGCAGTGTTAGGAAAGTTAAGGAGAGTTAGGTGCACAGCCTGGCCACGGGTGTTAATCACTTGTACATAATGTTCACTTTTGTCAATTAACTCTCGAGAATGTCACCCTGCCTGTGGCTCCTTGTTCTGATGAGCAGTGTTCTTGTTCTCCTTGCACAAGATAAAGGCAGGTGTCAGAGTCCAGGGCCTCTTCCCAGTGCTCTGTGCAGCCTACAGACCAAAAAGTGTGGTCCAGCCTCACACTCCCTGGAAAATTTACTGAAGCCTGCACCTCGGCAGTGCTGGTCATTGCTGCCAGAATGTAGAGGGCAGGTGACACAGAGTTCCGTCACAATCTCTGTGTGCTCTCAGCACCTTTAAGGTGTGGCTGGTCCCCATCACACCAGCATCTGCAACCAGTGACGCTGAGCTCCTGAAGGGCTCAGGTGCTGAAGGAGGACAAAGGATCAGCTGTTTCTAAAGTTTCATGGCTCTGTCTCTCTAATATGACCCTGATCGCAGAGCGCCAAGCTAGCTGCCCTCAGCCAGATGTGAGTCAGACATTCTCAGAGGCTATGTGAAGATTTATGGAGCATCCTCACTGCATGTAGTCATCATCCTCCTGCAATTGAGCAACTATTAGGGCCTCCACTGCACCTCCATGACAGCAATATTCTCACGGAGCATATTCACGCTGCCTTAAGCCAGACAAGAGTCAAACATCTACTGATGCAATGTGAGGATCTAAGGAGATACCTCACTGCATGTCGTCATCATCCTCCAAAAACCTAGCAGCTATGAGGGCCTCTCGAGTGCACCTGCTTTGTTTGGCCAGTGCGAGGGCCTCATCCCTGTCATTGAGCCTCCAAGGACCTCCTCACCCTCATCCCTGTGGGTGTTCTCCTCATCGGAGGAGATGTGCAGTTCCCTCATCTCCTCCTCAGCCAGCTCCTTTCCCCAGGTTGTAAAGGGCGCAGCAGACGATGATGGTGCATGACATCTCTGCGGACTGTATTGCAGGGCTCCACCCGACCGGTCCAGGCACCAGAACCTGATCTTCATCATCCCGATGGTCTGCTCTACTGAATTGTGAGCTGCCGCATGAGCCTCATTATAGTGCCACTCTGCTGCTGTCTGAGGCTGGCGCACAGGTGTCATCAGCCACGTCCTCTGTGGGTAGGTCTTGTCCCAGAGGAGCTATCCCTGCAGTTCCTGTGGAGTTGTGCACACTCCCTGGAAATCATGCACAGACCTGCAGGAGGTATTTGCGGTGGTTGCACTCAGCGGATGGAACACCTTGCGGTTGATGTGGTCCACCGTGTGTCGCAACGGAGACCTGAACACCACGTGAGTGCAGTTTATCGCACCCTGCACTTGTGGGAAACCTGAGATCTGGGCGAATCCAATCGCTCTTGCATCCTGGCTGTCCTGGTACCGGGTGAGATGCACAAAGCTGTGTGCCCTCACGAAGGTGGAATCAGTGACCTCATGGATGCATTTGTGGGTAGAGACTTGTGAGATCCCACAGAGGTCACCCATGGAGCCCTGAAAGGAGCCACTGGTGTAGCAATTGAGCTGTCACTTTCATGTCCACTGGCAGTGAATGCCCTCCATGTCCCCATGGCGCAAATCCTGCAGTAGCTGGCAGATGTGGCCGACCAGTTCCCTGGACATGCACAGTCTTCAGCGACACTGGTTCTCAGTCATCTGCAGGAATGACAAGTGGTGTCTATAGTTCCTTGCTCTAGCTAAGCCCTGGGCTGCAATGGCTCACTGTGGCTATTCTGCGGGCTGTGCAAGATCTCCAGCTGCCCTTTCTTCCTAGGTTGCTGCTCCTTCCTCAGTTGCTCTCTCCTCCGAAGTCTTTGCTTTCTTTATGCCACGAGGCATACAGCTAGTTCAACAGGCTCCATGATCCTGATGTACTTCTCCTGCAGGATGAAAGAAAGAGACGTGTGGTTTAACTTCGGTGTACTATGAATGTCCCTTGGTTAAGTTTGAAGGCCAGCGCTTGGATGGTCAGAGATTAATGTACTGGCTGTCCACGACCCCACCTACCTCCACCTCACTCCACCCAACTGACTGGCAGCAGATTTCCCCATTGGACTGCATGCTGTGCTCTCAGCTCAGGTTCAGGCATTCTCCTAACACTGAGATAAAAACAAAAAAACTGCGGATGCTGGAAATCCAAAACAAAAACGAAAACAGAATTACCTGGAAAAACTCAGCAGGTCTGGCAGCATCGGCGGAGAAGAAAAGAGTTGACGTTTTGAGTCCTCATGACCCTTCGACAGAACTTGAGTTCGAGTCCAAGAAAGAGTTGAAATATAAGCTGGTTTAAGGTGTGTGAGTGGGGGGCGGAGAGAGAGAGAGAGAGAGAGAGAGGTGGAGTGGGGGTGTGGTTGTAGGGACAAACAAGCAGTGATAGAAGCAGATCATCAAAAGATGTCAATAAGATGTTGACACCTTATTGTTGTTGACATCTTTTGATGATCTGCTTCTATCACTGCTTGCTTGTCCCTACAACCACACCCCCACTCCACCTCTCTCTCTCTCTCTCTCTCTCTCTCTCCGCCCCCCACTCACACACCTTAAACCAGCTTATATTTCAACTCTTTCTTGGACTCGAACTCAAGTCCTGTCAAAGGGTCATGAGGACTCGAAACGTCAACTCTTTTCTTCTCTGCCGATGCTGCCAGACCTGCTGAGTTTTTCCAGGTAATTCTGTTTTCGTTTTTGTTTTGGATTCTCCTAACACTCACTGCTGGCTGCACTGTTAGCTTGAACCAAAGGGGAGACAGGTCCAAACGGGGATGCTGACATTGCAAGGGGCTGTGAGCACCTCCACCAGTGACTGCTCCATGGCCAGCCTTAGCACAGAGACTGTACAATGTGACTGGTCATCCAACTGTTCTGCAGTTCACTAAAATGCTTATGACTTTGCAGTCTGTGCCGGGGGGATTGAGAGTGAGAATCTTTGGAGCACTTGGTGGCACTTTGATGCCTCTGCATTGCTTGAGTGGTCAGATAGGCTAGAAAGCCGACTCTAATCATATCAACGTGGCTGCGTCTGAGCTGTCTCAGCTGCAGAGGAATGGTCACTTTATACAGCTTTCCCTAACGCGTGGCCACTTTCCTCGCCCATTCCCCTCCCCCCACCCACCGAATGCTCATGCGCTATATTCAACCACAAGCCCTTGGCCCTCCCTGCCACAAGTTGCCTCAATGGCAGGGCTGCGCTTGCATCTCCCTCCCCTCATAAGATGCCTCAATGGTGGGGCTGCCTCTGCCCACACCCACCCAAATGACACACCACCTCAATGTGAGAGCTGCCCTTGCTAGCCCTCCCTCCATAGGTTGCCTCAATGACAGGGCTGCCCTTAACCCTGAAACCCCAGCACCCCTCAAATTATGAAGCCCAACAGTGCTGCACAAAGTTACTGTGTACTCACATCTGAGTTCCCCTGAAAGTGCAGGCCGCCAAGTGGAGGTCGCTTGCATGCGGTTGTGAAACATGTCTGCGTTCTTTCCTGCTGATATGGGGGGACAATCCAGCTTGGGTGGGGACGATTCTGGCAAGCAGACCTAATAATGATATGCTGATGTATAACAGTGAAGTTCCTGACATCTATCGGCGGGCTAAGCGGACGATCGCGAACTGGTTTCCCGCCATCATAAAACCTATCGTACCATATTGTCCGCTCATGCCACCAATCACACCTGATACCAGCCGGCATGGAAAATTCCGCCAGAGATCTTTCCCTTCCAAATCAATGTTGATTGCTAACAGATTATTTTCAAAATTACTGCCGATATTCAGTTATATTATTTTACCTTGGATAGAAGTAAGGCTTTGTCGTCACCCGTGTCTATTTAATCACCTTTTTTGAATATAAACAGCATATTCGTCTCTCTTCAATCTACTGGTACCTCCCCGTGCCACCGACACCCTCAAAACAATTCTCAAACCACAAATGTTCTCCTTCGTCACTCTCAGCATTATAGGAAAATACTATCTATCCCTGGGGATTTATTTGCATCGAGTCTTTTTCTCTTGGCTAAGACTTTTGGACCTTTTGTAATGAAATCATTGATTGCACATGAAGATATCTTTATTTCAAGAGGCCACGTTGCTTCTCTCTGCCCACGTGAATATTTGGAGGAAGTTGCTTTTCTGGATTTTAACTATTTTGTGTTCATCCTCAATTTCAAATCTTTTTGCATCTTTTAGAGTTTTTAACCTCTTCTCCGATTGCCGACTTACTGTTCTGGGATTGAGATAATGTTTTATATCTATATTCAACATCAGCTCCTATGCTTTTTCCAGGTCACTTCTTACCTCTTTAATCACCTTTTTAATGTATTTCTACATTTTTAAATATTGTTTCTAGTGGGCCTTTCCTCTTTCTCCTTGCAGGAATTATACAGCCTGATTTTCATCTTCATGTCATGCAATCATGAAAATTATTTTATTTGTTGCAGCAATTTACCTGGATTCAAATGAAAATTATATTTGTTTAAGCACTTTCTGACTCTTGACACTTCCCAACTTTAAAAAATGTTGAAGGAATCATGTTCCAGCCATTCTTTCTTATCTCCCAAATTATACATACCCACAAGAACTAATTTAACTTTATTCTGTGGGTTGGAAAGGCATTCACAGAAGAATAATTTTATTTTTGCCCAACAGAAAAAAAGTCTTTAATTCTGACATACCTGCCTGAGTGTATTGGGTACTTAGACAATGTTAACTTTTTTTTCCATTTTTTTAATGTAGCAGTAATACCATCTGGTTTCCTGCATAAGATTCTCAATATCATTGAATGTGCCAGATTATTTGTTTAAAATCTTATGTTTAATTTTATTTTGGCAGCATTTATATTTTTTTGGCAATGTTATCATTGAACAAAGCTCACAATGGAACATTTATAACATTTCAAATTAAATCCTTGTACATGAAACTATACTTATACCAACAACTTGTTCTCAGTCCATTATTTTTTCACTAATGGCCTGCACTTAAAGTACAGCTGAAGGCGATTCACTTTGCATGTGGCATGTGGCCAAAAATTATGTTTAGAAATGGTTTTGTGTGTACTGAAAGAGCTACTAAATTTTTGTCATTTGAAATCAAGTACTTGAAACAAAAGACAGTAGAAGACTTTGGCATTCATTGTTCAGTCGTTGGGCTGAGTCAGATTTTTGGCTATAATCTTGATGCCAAAATTATGTGCCATACCCTTGTGCCATGCAAGGCTATGTGTCATCCATTTCTGCCTTAGGTAAGGAATAAGGACCTTCAATAAATGTTTCTTTTAGAATTCTATAGATTCTTGTGGAATTGGCGGACCACCTCAGCAGAGAAACTGTTTTATTTCTCTCTCTAGAAAAACACATAAACAGTCCCTAGAAATGTTGAGGCCTCTTGGTTCAAGCTTCCATGCTGATATTCCTAAATCATTAGGATGGTATCTTGTATACCCTTTTATCTATACGAATGTCTGGTAAAGACTAGCAAATAACCCTAAGCATGAAGCAAACTACTAAGTGTTGGGTTAAAAGAGCAGTTAATAAAGCATACAGTATACTGGGCTTTATTGTTAGGGCATGGAGCACCTGAGCAAGGATGTTATGTTGAACTTGTATAAATCACTAATTAGGCCTCAGCTAGAGTTTTGCATCTGGTTCTGGGTGCCTCACTTTAGGAAGGTTATGAAGGCATTGGAGAGGTGCAGAAAAGGTTCATAAGAATGGTTCCAGGGATGAGGAACTTCAGTTATGAAGATAGATTGGAGAAGTTAGGACTGTTTTCCTTGGAGAAAAGAAAGCTGAGAGGAGATTAGATAGAGGTATTTAAAATCATGAGGGGTCGGGACAGAGTAGATAGAGAGAAACTGTTCCTACTTGTAAAAGAATGGAACGAGAGGGCACAAGTTTAAAGTAATTAGTAAAAGAAGCAAAAACGATATAAGGAAATCTTTTTCATGCAATGAGTGCTTAAGGTCTGGAATGCACTGCCTGAGAGTGTGGTGGAGGCAGGTTCAACTGAAGCATTCAAAAAGGAATTAGGCATTTATCTGTAAAGGAACAATGCACAAGGTTATGGGGAGAAAACAAGAAATGGCACTAGGTGAATTGCTCATTCGATGAGTCAGTACAGACACGGTGGGCCAAAAGGCCTCTTTCTTCACCGTAACACTTCTGTGATTCTGTGACCTCAAGCCAAGTGATGGACAGTGGGGAGGTAACTATCCTCATCTTGTATACCTGTCCTGTATTCTTCAATGGCTAGAAAGGTTCAAACAAGTGATTAAACTACTAGCACCTGGAAATAAGATATATTAATGAGTGCTCGGTTGATAGGCGACAGGCCTCGTCAGGCAGCCACCTTCTTCAAAAGGAAGATGGGCCAGGAAGGTAGAGGAAGACCAAGGGAAGAGTTTCAAAACACTTTGGCTCGAGAGCAGAATGCTGCCATCACAAGCTACTGAGATCAACACACTCTATGCCAGAAGTGCATTCATCCTTTGGGATCAGTCAACCGCTCTCAACTGTCAAAGGTTGTATACTTTTCTTGTCTATTTAGCTAGTGCATCATATTTAAACTGTTGCTTCTTAATAAACTTAATAAACTACCTTTAAATTAATTGCAAATACTCACAAAACAGCCTATCTCAGGTATCTGTGGCAAACAAACCCAAAATCTAACACTTAGAATGCAAAAAGACAGATTAGTATCAAATTTTATCACTGTGATCAAAGTCTGCAATACTTTAAAAATATTGGAGCATATAGAACAAGAAAAGGGCATTTGGTTGATTGTACCCACTCCTTCCACATATCCAGATAAAAATTACAGCATTGCAGATGTTATCCCATCTAATGGCCCCTTGCATTTTAACTTTGAATGCCACTAAGTCTGTTGGACACTTGAGCTCACTTCTGAGAAGGCTCTTGGAGACGTTGGGCGGGATCTTCTGACCCCACTCGTTGGTGGGATTTATTGGTGCCACTGAAGTCGAAGGACTTTGCCGTGGCAGGACCAGAAAATCCCACCTAATAACTCTGCTTCTTGCTCTACAGATACTGTCAGGTCTGCTGAGTACTTCTGTTTTAACTTCAGACTTCTATCGTGTTTGTTTCACCCCAAATCAGATACGAGAAAAAGGTTTATTGTTTCAAACAGATTTTTTCTTCATCAATGGAGTTCAATTTTTTTCTCTGCACAATGATTTTCTTATCAGTATTTCTATGGCCAGCACTCCTTTGGCCTTGCCCCTTTTCATTGTTCTAAGCTGCTTATCCACCAACCAACATGGGGCAGAATTTCACCCACGTCGGGGGGGCATGACAGCGGCCAGGCGGGGGCAGTCGGGAAGTCAACTACCATCTTGTGGTCAGGGCCGGAAGGCAATTTCATGCTGGCGGACCAATTAAGGCAAGCCCAGCCTGAAACGTGAGCGGCAGCATGGGCAGTGGAGGGGGGCCCGTGGGGGGTAGTGTGAGCCGAGCGAGCATCGACTTCGCACAGAGCTGCCTCAGAGAGATGAAGAGATATGAGAAAAAGTAATATAAGAAATAAAAATGTAATGAAACGTCCCCTCATGTGACTCTGTCACATGAGCAGGGACATGTTATTAATGAAAAATTAAAGTTTTTATTTTATTTTTATTTGCTTTTGGAAACCTCATTCTGCCCGTGCAAAAAAGTGCAAAGGCCATCTGGCCTTTTTGCCTGCCCGCCAACCATAAGGTTGGACGGACAGCAAAAAATTTCTTTTAATTAACTTTTTAATGGCCTTAATAGGCCTTTTAATTGTTGACGGGCACACTGACGACTCCAGCACATGCCCGCCAACCGAAATACCGAGTGAGTGCATGATGACATTGGGACGCTTGCCCAATATGATTGGACATCATTTTACACTTGATCAAGTTGGGTGTGCGCCCGGCCACTGAGCTAAAAGATTTATCCATGATGTTTTCCCTTCTTGCAGGATGCCTCTTGTTCAAGTCATGACTGATCAAACAGTCTCCTTTCCTTCCTCATTCTATTCCCAATCCTCAAACTATGAAGCTCCTTAGCTTTCTTAATTTATTTCTTCTTCCTATACTGTACAAGTTTATAAAACAAACCTTTTCTAGCAGCTAAAGCCAAAGTGAGCACCCTTCCTTTACCATTGAGGAGCAGTGCTTGAGGAAAGAGTAGGTTGGACAATCCAATGGGACAGTGTTGCATCCCTATCTTTAATATATACTCCATTCAAGTGAGATCGCTTGCTAGAAGCAAAGCATTGTCGGTGAAATTATGTGACCCTGCCCCCCCAACCCCCTCATCCCCATGGCGAGTTTGGTGGAGGGGGGCATTTAATCAGGTGGTAGGGTGATGGGTGGGGAGCCCATCACCTTCCCACCTCCATCCCGATTAACTCCATTGGCAGAAAGGTCTGTGGACAGCCTTCCCATCCCACTAACAATTGAAGCCCATAAGTAGGCAATTAATATCAAGTTAAGGGCCTCACACCGTTCCCGTTGGTGCTAACTCAGTGGCAGGTAGGGGGCTCATGTGTGGGGTGGGGAGCACAACAAGCAACCCGTGCATAATTGTAAAAGCAAAACACTGCGGATGCTGGAAATCTAGAACAAAAACAAAAATACATGGAGAAACTCAGCAGGTCTGTCAGCATCCGAACTCGAAACATTAACTGTGTTCCTCTCCACAGATGCTGTCATACCTGCTGAGTTTTTCCAGCTATTTTTGTTTTTGTTCGTGCATAATTGCTTGCGGTCTCCAGGGATGGGGAGCGGGGGTGGGGAAGCTTGTTCAAAGGCACTCTGTGCCTCATCAAGGGAATCTGGCATTGGGAAGTGTGGGGCGTGGGGGGATTGAGAGCCACCCCCTGCCTTTGCTGCTAATTGTTCTTGCCCCTCCCACCATTATCCACCTGTGCCTGGGTCCCTTCTCAAACTGAGGGTTCGGGTGGGTATAGTGCTGGCAGCAGCCACCACTTCTCCGGTGGCACTGGGAGTACAGAAGAGCTGCCACCCTCTGATTGCCCCGCAGCTGTTGGGATGGGGGCTTCTGACCCAGGGTCCTTATCTCAGCAGTTAAAATAGCAAGATTATTCTAAATTTTACCACTTTTTGACATTGAACTTTGACCCCTGAGTTGTGCATTCAAATTGTGTCCAGACTGATGAGATAAAAGACTCCCGACTGTTGGCTGTAAGAGTTTGACGTGAAATGAGTCGGCAGTTCATTACCGTTCCAGACAATAGCCTACAAAATTGCACATAATTTTCACTAATTACTACTCAATTGGCAGTTTTATTCAGAGGATCCACATGCTTAACTGGTGTGGAAAATTGAGAGTGCCATTCCAGGGCAGTGGGTGCTCCTTTATAGAACTGGCACCCCAGGTATGTTGGGTACAATGAGGAAATTTTACTTTTGATATAACTGTGTTACAATCAGCCCTATAGTGAGTGGCACTTACACTGGTGTCCAAACTGAAAATATTCCATTCCCCAGCATTAATATCCCAGTGGAAGAGGTGTTGAAATTTGCAGATGAAACCAGAATAGGAGTTGTAGTTAATTCTTTCGAACCCCAAGGAAGCTGCAGAGAGATATTGATAAATTGGGCAAATGGGCTGATAAGTGACAGATGGAATTCATTGTCAGGAAGTGAAAGGTGTTATATTTTGGTTAAAAAATAACAGCAGTAATTCTAATCTGAATGGAAGTGGATTCAGTGCTGTGGATGAGTAGAGGAATTTGGGTGCATTAGTTCACAATTCAACACTTCCTGTTGATAAAGCTGCAAAGGGCTATTGAAATTCTAGGATTTATAACAGGAAGTATGGAAATAAAAACAACGAGTTAATGATGAACCTCTTAAACTTTTAAGAACTCAATTTGTTCAGTACTGGGCTCAAAATTTTAAGAAGCATATGAAGGTTTTGGCGAGGATACGACACAGATTCTCTAAGAGACTGCCTGGTGTGAAGAAGTACTGAAATGAAGGAAGACATGAAAAATTCAGGCTTTTTTCATCAAAACAATGCAGACTATGTGGTGAGATGATTGTTCAAAATAATGAAAAAATGAAAAGGTGGAGATCGAAACAATCTTTCCAGTCGGTCAGGAATTTAGAACAAGCTACCTTAATAAAGGTTAAATGATTTATAATAGAAAGCAAGAGAAACATCTTTACAGAATTTTGAGACTGTGGAGTTCAGTTCTAGGCTTAATAGACCAGCAAAAATATTGTCATCATTCAAGATTAGATTGGACACTGGACAAAGGAAGAAGGGATGAAGGAATATAAGAACAGAGTGGGAGTAATTTGGCTCTAAATGATCTCGTAAAATTGGTGATATCAATTCAACCACACATGATACATCTCTCCTGCTTTTCATTGATAATCGGTCACCATTTTAGATGATTACTCAATATCTAATGCACTCCAGTGGTTAAACATGCTTCACATTATTTTCTCACATGAAAGGTAAACATTAACATTGACTGGCAGCACTGCATGGCCCGTATTGAACAATCTTGCTTGGCAGTTTTCAAATGAGCAAGTTGCAAAAGACACTGAGTACTAAAAAGAGTTAATCCGTATTGTTTCATTTCAGTGATGTATTTATTTCTATGGATAGCACCCTTCATCATGATGTGCATAACAAATTCATACAAAAAAATTGAGCAATGTATTTACTATCACCAGTTCATTTGTTTTTACTTTTACAATTTCAAATATATACCAATTAAATGGATGTTTCCACATCTGTCCTTTTGAATCTGAAGTGGAAATTTCAATGATATAGTGGAAGATTTAATAGAGATGTTCAAAATTATGAAAGGTTTTGATAAATACAGAAAAACTGTTTCGCATGGCAGGACGGTTGGTAACCAAAACACAGATTTAAAATAATTAGAAAAAGAACCTGAGGCATGTTTAGGAGAATTCATTTTAGACAGAGCATTGTTATGATCTGAAATGCACTGTCTGGAAAAAATGGTGGAAGCAGATTGTTGGAATTATATCTCTTAAGACTGATTTTTTTTACAAAATGGAAGGGCTTGGCATTATTTGTACATTTGGATGTTGGTCTTTTTTTAAAAAAAGGTCATAAATTCACCTTGGAACTGTCAACAAGCAGGTCTTTTCCACAAATCACTTGACCTTTATGGTACTTGAGGAAGATCTGGTTGTTTGTTTTGAATTGCAAACACTTTACTTAATGGGGAAAACTGAAGAAAAGCAAAGGCTGATAACTTGCTGGAAATCACATGGCAGAGAGAAAAAAACTTCGGTTTTGAACCTGCTGATTTTGAAGGCAGCCTTGTTGGGGAACAAGCTGATGAAGGAAAGCTATCCTAACTGGCTCTCTCTCTCTCTCTCTACCTTGCCTAAAATTGAATGTGGCTATCAGCCTGTAACCAGAGAATCCTCATCTGAGTGTAACTGCTCTGCATTTGGACCTGCAAAGCTGAGACCAGTTGGTGAGAGCTTCCAGACATCCACTGGCACCAGTGGCCCCTCTTCACACAAGGGAAGTCCAGGTCAACAGCATGAGACCCTGCTCACTTTATCCTTTATTTTTAGAACACCCATCCTCTAAGCCATCTCTGCAGAGAGAGTCTATCTGTTTGTCCTTTGTTTGTCTGAGTGGGGGAGTTCTTTAGGAAGAGATAAATAGTTATACTTCCTGATTACAATTGTGTGTTAACCGATACTTGCAACTTGTTAAAAAAGTTTTGTTTTATAATAAACAATCATTCTGAGTTTATTGAAAGAAGCCTGGTTAAAGATTCTTTTATTCTGGCCACCAGTAGGGGAAATAGACAATTGGCTATTTTGATGAGAAAATTAAGCTCTTAAATCAATGGCATGGCCTGTGGAGTAGTGGGGTTGGACACACACTTGCTCCTCCCATTCCATTCGTAACAAGATTGAATAGAAATTTTCAAAAGGTAATTGTTAAAATACATGAAAGGAAACATCTGAAGGCTATGGAGAAAAACTAGGGGAGTAGGACTGATCAGTTTGCACTTTCAAAGAACTGACAGAGACACAATAGGCCAAATGTCTTCCTTCTGTGAGTATGGTCTGTAATTCTACAATATAGGATTACATTTCGAGGATGGTACATTTCTGGGCAGGGATTTGCTTTACATCTACCTTTAGAATATCTACTTAGAAATGCTTGATGAAGACACTGGGGAGAAATTTTAACCTAACTCACCAGGTCTGGAAACCCTCAGGATCTGGTGAAGTGCTGAGATTACATACCGACGTATGACTTGTTGACTTCAGTGGAGAATTAAATCAGGCAGATTGTAAAATCAAAGTGCCCAATAGAGGAACATGAATTGAAATGCATCTTGGGATAGTGCATCCACCTCTATCACATGCAAATGACAGTTGATGGACGGGATTTGCTTCAGGGCTAATATTTCCTGATAGTAGTGATAGAGAATGCAGCAGAGAAGAATTGTTATGGTCTGCTTGTGTTGGGCTCATAGGGATCTAGCAAGTTGGAAAACAGTAGGCAGGTCAGAAGGAACTAGTGAGGTCCCCTTATTCCTCTCAGTCTTCTGAGGCCCATCATAGGAATGCTATGCAGAACAGGTGCAGTAGGCGGTTTCCAGTGTCTGCCCATTGGTGACCATGCTTTCCCAGTTTCACCTGCAGGTGTGTTACTTCATTGTAACCATCCACAATCCTTGAGAAGCTCATCTTCTGTGAGATGCAATCTCCTGCCCTCGACATATAACTCTAATGTTGAGATACGAGAAATAGGAGAAACAATGATACAACATTCAAAACCCAAATCAACCACTAATACCTTTACTAAGGCTGGTAGGAATACAGTTAACAATTAAATTCACTCATTAGCTGTTTAAAAAAAACTAATGAACAAAATAAAAATGTCATAAAACATGTCCCCTCATGTGACTCTGTTACATGAACAGGGACATGTTTCTAATTCACGTGTAAAATTTTTATTTCATTTTTATTTGCTTTAGGAAACCTCATCCCACCCGCGGATGAGATTTCATAAAAAATGCAAAGACCAGTGAAAAATTCAGCATAATTATTAACTTAATGGCCTTAATAGGCCTTCTGATTGCTGGCGGGCAAGCACCCGCGGACCTAACTATTGCCAGAGTGCGCACTGACGTCGGCATGCTTAGCCGACATCAACGCACTTTATTTCATGCTCGGGCATGTCGGGCACACGCCCGCACGCCCAGTGAAAAAGGTTGCCCATAAAGTTTCACTAAGGTGCTAACTTTGCATCAAAGCAAAACATAGCTTTGAACTATGCCTGTTTTTTCTGGTTTCAACCCAATTTTACAAGCCTGGAACATCTTGCTAAACATTCCATGGCTTCAAAAGTGTTATTTTTGTCACAGACAAGTAATTTTGTTTATCTGCAGAAAAAAGTAGCATGACAACTGGGTAAAGCAAAAAGCACTTCACCTTTTATCTCTAGCATCGATGTCACCATAGCACCCACCATCCCCACCCCCATCCACCTGGGAATGAATAGCTTTTGCAAATCTCAACCACAAATTTCATTTAAAGTACTATCAAGTTAGTTGAGAAAATTACAGATTCTTACACTTCCGTCACAAAAACTGCATTGTGTCATATGCTAGATGGTTGCAGACACAGCTTACAAGAGTTGGCTAACAGTTCAGTTGGCAAGATGCAAGGGCACTGGAATACGAGACCAACCTCTTTTGACAATAACATAAATTTTATCAACAACTGACATGGGCTTGGATTATGTTGCATTGATGGTTGTGCTAATTTTATTTTCTAAAATATCTCCAGCATTAATTGACCTCTGCAAGAATGCAAGAATGTAAAATTAAATTTTAAAAGTCCAAGAGGTTGTTTGACAGTAATTATCATTTATCATGCTGTTAAACATGACCTACTGCTGAATGCACCAACCCCAACCTTTTCTGGACATTGAGTGGGAAACTAATGGGCAAGTATCCAAAGTTTATGCCATTACAGTGATGTCAGTGCTGTGAGCTTATATGGTATATGCCACACAGGAGCTGGATAACAACTTCTGCATTTCTGTGTTTAATTGCATGTGCATACTCCAGAAGCTGCTGTCAGACTTTGGCCATTATTAATGTTGTCAGCCTCATGGTGTAGGCCTACAGCTGCAATCACTAATTTTTGTTTTATTTTGTTTCACTTTTGATTTTTAAGTCAACCTGTAATTAATCTTTTTTTCTGGACGTTGATTTAAACCGTGATGTGATTGTGCTTTGATTAATTAATCAAAAGCAATCAGTAGCAATGTAGCAATGTGTTTTCCCAAGACTTTATTTTCCATTTTGGCCATCCACAGCTGTTGTTCGGTCTACATCTTTGTTTTTCTGCAAGACTACTAAAATAAAATTTCCTTTTTTATTTATCAGAAGTCCTTCCTTACTGCATCAAATGACCCTTGAACTACATGCCTAGACAATGAGTGGCCTTACATGGGGTGGTCATCCTGGGCTGAGTAACTGGATCAAAATCCTGGAACTCCTTATCTAACAGCACTGTGGGTGTACCTGCATCAGGTGGATTGTGGTGGTTCGAGAAGGCAGCTCACCACTACTTTCTCAGAGGCATTTTAGGATGGGCAACAAATATTGGCCTAGCCAGCGAAGCCCACATCCCATGAATTAATAATTTGGGGAATTTGAAAATCATTTGATCTTTGCTGATAGGTGAGGCATTCAATGGCTTGGATTTTGCAATAAAGCTAACTATTGCAAAGGGATGTGAGAGTCCCTTCGGAGTCTCAGTTAGGTTTGAAGCCATTCTCTGGACCTAACAGAAATGAGTGACAATGCCAAGTAATATGTTAAAACAACAATTTGATTGAATATTGAATTATAATAAATATAATAATAATGATATAATTATAATTGATCATATAAAAAGAGAAAGAAGTACAAAAAGAAAGATAAACTTTATTGAAAAGAGAAAGCACTTTATATATAGCAGAAGAAAATAAGAAAGGCAGATTTTTTTAAAGTATAAGAGCAGGGAGGTTGTGCGAAATTTATATAAGGCCCTCGTTAGACATCAGCTGGAGTATTGTGTACAGTTCTGAGCACCATATTATAAGAAGGGTGTGAACACATTAGAGAGAGTGCAGAAGAGGTTTACAAGAATAGTTTCAGGGATGAGAAACTTCAGCTTTGAGGATAGATTGGAGAAGTTGGGACTGTTCCCTTGGAGAGAAGAAGGCTAAGAGGAGATTTGATAGAGATGTTCAAAATCATGAGGTGTCTGGACAGAGTAGAAAGGGAGAAGCTGTTCCCACTTGTAAAAGGATCAAGAACAAGAGGGCACAGACCTAAAGTGATTTGCAAAAAAAGCAAGTGTGAAGTGAGAAAGAACCTTTTTACACAATGTATGGTTCGGGTCTGGAATGCACTGCCTGGAAGTGTGGTGGAGGCAGGTTCAATCGAGGCATTCAAGAGGGCATTACATGATTATTTGAATAGAAACAATGCACAAGGGTATAGGGAAAAGGCAGGGCAATGGCACTAGGTCATAATGTTCATTTGGAGAGCCGGTGCAGACATGTTAGACTGAATGGCCTCCTTCTGTGCCGTTAAGATTTTGTGATTCTGTGAAAGCATAAGCAATAATCCCAAACTGGTTGGTTCCACAACAGCTCCCCAAAATGGATAACCCAACTTACTCTGTTCCTTCTTCCTCATTGGGATATATCTTTGTTGTGAGTCATGATCTATTTTCTTAAACATCTGCCATTGTTCATCAAGCAACTTTTCTATTAAACTCCTTTCCTAGTTCACTCCAGCGAACTCTGCCCTTATTGCTTCGTAATTACCCTTTTTTAAGTTTAGCACAGTTGTTTCTGACCCAAGTTTCTCGCTCTCAAACCGAATACTAAATTCTACCATACTATGGTCACTGTTTCCTCAGGTATCTTTTACTTTGAGATCATTTATTAAACCTGCCTCATTACACTTTGCCAGGTCAAAAATAGTCTGATCCCTGGTTGGATCCACAACATATTATTCTAGGAAACTGTGCCGAATACGTTCTATGAATTCTTGCTCGTGGCTACCTCTGCCAATCTGATTTTCCCAATCTACATGAAGATTAAAGCCACCCATGATTAATGAATTATCTTTTTTTACCTGCCCTCATTATCTCCTGATGTATTCTCTGTCTACAGTATAGCTACTTTTAGGTGTCCTATAGACTATTCTCACCAGTGTCTTCTTCCCCTTGCCATCAATCAGGTTGTAATCCATCAATCAAATTCCATCTCCGGTATGGGATGCCATAATGTTGTCCACCACAACTACTGAAGATAATACTTGGCGATTGTTGATTAATTCTTCATGAAGGCATTCTTCCACTTTAGCCAAAACGTTCTATACATGTCCCATCAGTGACAAGACATTCCACTGACAAAAAAATCAGGCAACCTCCTTACTATTTATAGATACCTTGCCTCCCATTCATGACTATTTGTCTGCCTTTTCAATCCTAACCACTTAGAACCTGAAGTGAATTACCTGGAAAAACTCAGCAGGTCGGGCAGCATCGGTGGAGAAGAAAAGTATTAACGTTTCGAGTCCTCATGACCCTTCCACAGAACTGTGTGAACTCTGAACTCAGTTCTGTGGAAGGGTCATGAGGACTTGAAACGCCAACTCTTTTCTTCTCCGCCAATGCTGCCAGACCTGCTGAGTTTTTCCAGGTAATTCTGTTTTTGTTTTGGATTTCCAGCATCCACAGTTTTTTCTTTTTAGAACCTGAAGTGGTTGCCTGATGATTTGCAGCAACAAACTTGGGAGACAGAGATTATATTTTCCTGTCTTTAGGTAGTATTTTCCCAGTGGGTTTCCAAACCCCACCATCAGGCTGAAATGTGAGTCAGAAGCCAGTACTTTGTGGATAACAGTCACTTGATTTTCCCCATTAGGGAGACCAGTTAAAAGCCATTCAAGCTGGGCTTGCCATTCATTTAAAGATGGTGGGGAAGCTCTTGAGGTTGGAAGGCCAATCAAAGGTCTTCCAGCTTGAAAGAAGCAGAATGTTGCATTCAGGGAAAGGGCACTTCAAAATGGTGGCACCCTCTCTCTCCAACTTTTTAAAATTTAAATAGAAAATATTTTTTGCAGCCAGACAACCACTGTGGGGATTAGGGGAGGGAACCCTTTGACAGGGTGGCCTGTAGCAGAGGTTGACTCTATTCCTGCCTGGAGCACTATCACCCCCTGGTTTGTCACCAAGGAGACCACCTCCAAGCAGTTAGACTGGCCCCCGCTGCCTTCTGATTGGACCAGCAACATTGAAAGCCCAGCCAATGTTTTTATTAGGATGGAAATCTTGGAGGTAGCCAATTAGGAGGCTACCACAGGGAAGATTGGCCAGCTTCGCTGCCAACAAGCCCAGCTTGTGATCCCCAGTTACTCTCAATGTTGGACCCCAGAAAGCTGAAGGAATATTCTCCCCAAAATGGTTGACTTTGTCTTTCAGGTATTACAGCAGTACTGAATTTTCTTTTTTTCTCCAGAGGTGGGCAGTTATACAGAATATTAATAGTACTTGCAGTCAACCATAAATATGTAAAGAAGGAGATTGAGGAAAACACAATTGGTTCTCAGTGGCATAAAACCAGTGGCTGTTCCAATTTACTGCTGTTGGGAAATGCAAGAAATCAAATGAGTTGTGAGAAGTGTTATTATCTGTTGGAGCATATGAAAGACATTCATCCTGTTAGCAAAGTGAATGGTTCATAACATTGGGCCAGAATATGCTGTCAAAATAATGTTGAAGGTAATGACACCCACTGTTATTTATGTGCAAATGCTACAGGAGCTTCAGGCAAGGGATGAGAGGCAGGTAGTTAAATACAGATATCCAAAGGTTGTTGTCCCAATGTGACATTTCAACCCTTGTTTCATAAAAACAACAACCTTGCTGTTTGCCTTTCATTGAAATGCATTTAGCAGCATGAAGTTGTTATATTTGCTTTGTAGGCATGGGGCTGAATTTTAAATCCTGTGGGCAGGTGCGCGGCCAACCCAATCGGGCATGAAATTGCATGAGAAGACATCAGCTGAGAGTCCTGACTTCATTGCAAACTTTTTCGCTATTTCGCTCCGCGAGCGCATGCAAAAGTTAGAAGTGCGCCCACTGACAATTAAGAGGGCAATTAAGCTCATTAACAGTGCAATTGTCTCTCATTTCTTGTGACCTGCCCAACCTTATGGTTGGCGGATGGGCGAATCAGCCAGGCGGCCTTTGCATTTTTCATCAAACCTCATCCAAGGGCAGGATGAGGTTTTGGTTATGAAATAACATAAAAATAAATATCTGTGGACAGTGTTTTTATCAGTTATATGCTCAGGTGCCTGGTTGTGATGCATGGACATTTTTTTGCAGCTTTTTTAACCTTTATTTTAGCATTTTCAGGTCTGCAGCTCCTTGAGGCAGCTGTCTGCCTTCAAGCAGCTTTCTCTCAGCGCTCACCCACGCTTGCGGAAATGTTATTGCCCGCCCCACTTTGGCAGTGCTGAGCTTTTTAGCGCTTGTTTTACGCTGGCTGGCCATTAATTGTCCAGCCAGTGTGAAATCCCGGTTACGAGCCAATTGCAGTGGGGGGCCCGTTTCCTGACCACTCTCGGGCCCATTGATTGCGCACGCCCGCCAAAGGTAAAGCTCAGGCCATGAAGTAATCTTAGCACAGTAAGTTAAGTCTTGTCCATTTCAATTTAAGCACCCTTAAATGGCAGGATAATTGTTAATTACTACCAGTCAACATATACGACACTGAGAATTAACCATTACAAGTGCCAAGTCTCACTCCTTCAGGCTTTAATTGTCAGAGATTTTTTAAAAATGGAATTTAAAAGGTTTACTTTTATTTTACCTTGCTTTCTGTTCCAATTTTTTTATTTTCTCTCTCAATCCATTCTTTCTTTCCCTTTATTTTTCTTTCTGTACCTGAATTGAATTCACCCATTCTAATTTACACATCTGACTCAGTCCTTGTACTGCTTATTTCATAATCCTTCAGTCTAATTGGCTGAGGGAATACACAGTTCTTTCTCTGTTCACTCAAGTCCCTGATACAGTTTCCCTCACTGTTACATTATCAACTTGCATTTTCAGCAACTTGCTATACAAAAAAAATAATAAATATGTAAAGGCAAGTAGAACTAATGGCAGATACTGTTAGTTGCCATGCTCCAACAACGAATCATGGCCCAGTGTAATTGGTGATGTTGTGATGCTACTGAATTGTCTATCATGCCTGTTGCAATGATTTTTTTACATTCATTGAAAGCTTAAAACATAAATCACACATTGGAAAAAAAAATCATGCCTCTGTGCAGACTCTCCTTGGCAGAAAGTATAAAGGACTGTTCCAATAACTGTGCTGAGCCAAAAATTCCCAATGAGGTGATACTGCCACTTTAAAGGAACAGGTGCCACTGCATTTGAATGGAGCCAATTTCTGTTTTTTCTGAATCAACCTAAAGACTTAATTCAGATCATTTTGGTTTCAGGAACCGCTATAAATCATTCAAAGTTCAAAGAAAAACATCAAATGCTTCAATTTTAAGATGTAGCATTTAAGGATCAAGAACAAATTTACTCAAATTAAGATTATTGCTATGCACATATTGCCATTGTTACTACGTTACTTATGAATTTAAGTAAAATATAATTACTTTGAATGGTCCATTATTACAATTGACTAGTTCCATTTATTTTCTGCATTTCTACATTTCCATTGATACAGTTTGCACATAGTCAGTCCTGTACATTTCAAGTGTTACACATTGGAACCAACCATTAATTTCCTCACTAATACAAATGAACTCAATGTGCAATATACTGTATTTCCTAATGAACTGCCCAAAACTGTAGCCAGTGGCAGCTGGGGAACAAACATTATTGTGGCCTCCTGGAGTAGGTATCCACTTATGGTAAATTTATGCTTCATAATTTTTAACTCATGATCTTTAATATTCACTTTGCCAGAATGCTTGCTGGATCAAGTGTGTCAATTCCTTCCATAATCTTGGAAAATTTACTTAAATCACCTCAAAGTCTTCTTCAAAGATACCAAGTCCATTTTCTATAATTTTCCTCCTAGCTTAGATCCTTCATATTTGGAAGCATTTTTAACTGTTTGCCTTTTTGTACTCTGCTAAAACCAAAAATATCTTTCATTTGATTCAGTGTGAGAACGGTACAGAGTTTAATTATAGGGGTACATTTTCCAATTTGCACTGATGACAGTTGAGGTACCATATGGCTAGCAGAGGCTTATATTTAGTTTATAAGATAACAATATGATTCACCAAGGTTTCCTTGACAGCATCTCCCAAACCAATAACTTTCACCACCTGTGAGGACATGAGCAGCACGTGCATGGGAACAGCATCACCTCCAAATTCCACTCCCAGTCACACACCATCCTGATTTAGGAATATATTGCCATTTTCTATTGTTGATGGGTCAAAATCCTTGAAGTACCTACTTAACAGTATCGTAGTGTGCCTACTCAAAACAGGCTTCAAGAAATCCCACCAACATTTTCTCGAGCACAATTAAGTATAGACAATAAATACAGGGTATATTGATCTTGCCAGTTACCTTATGTCCTTTGATCACGTTGGAGCGCAATGAGGCAGCATCCTCATGAGACATCTGTATGTTCAAAATCCATTAGTGCAGTCATCTGCCAACTCACATTGAATTATGCAAGAGAAATGGCTTCTTAACGATGTCATTGTACTCAGGACTGCTTCACCTTTGTCATTCATTTATAGGGTTTACCATAGTTTAACTTTGATAGGATAACCTCAGACCATCATCAACACTTCAAGTTCATGCTAAACAATGATCCAGATCTTCCGGTCAGCAGCAATGGTGGGGTGATAGCCACTGGCTATGAAGATCAGTCCACCCTCCCCTTTTTGCATCCTTTCAGCCAGTCCTGGCTGCAGCAGAGGTGAATCAACACAGCCATCCATGAAGAGGAGCAGTGCAGAGGTCACACTGCCGTTTTAGCACATAAGCTGCAGTGTTCAGGTAAGTGGTTAAAAGTCTCAAAGGTCTTGTGAGTGAGAGTGAGTGAATGAGTGAGTGAATGAGTGATTGGGGGACTGGTGCTGTGTGAGTGATGTGGATGTGGTGCATTGAGAATGTGAGAGGTTGGTGCTGCAGCTGGTAGAAGGTGTCATGTGAAGATATATTCACTGACCTTGACCACACATGTGAGGTCATTAAACTACTTGCAGTGCTACTGCCAGACTTTGGAGCCAGACTCATCATATTGGTCTCCCTGACCAGATCTTTCTATTGTCTTCAATAGATGGTTATTGAGGACCTTCTCCTGCGGAAATATGGATCTCTTGTCCTGTCCGCCTCCATGATTAAGGCCTCCAGCTCTGCATCTGTGGACTGCAGAGCTCTCTTAATACCCTGATGCACCATTTCTCTTCTCTCTAATTACAGCACTGGTAGTCAGTAGCAATAACTTTTCGTTCAATGTAGCTTCTCTTTAAGAGGGGCAGACTACCTTTAAGAACTGGAGGCTAGCCAGAACATGTGCAAGCCTTTCATGCTGTTAGGCTCCCTGTTAAATATGCAGTCAACCAGCAACACAGGTTACGCTGGGTTACACATTGAAATCATTCAAAGGAGGCAACACAAAGTTTGATCAGCACTAAGTCACAACAAGCAATGGTGTGGGCAGATTGTGAATCTTAAGGCTGTCCCCAAAAGGAGGTGCCAATGATTTTTTTGGCCCTTATTCATCTTTCTTGCATGATTTACATAAGAAGATAAGGAATAAAATCTGGAGTAGGCCAGTGAACCTTCTAGCCTGCTTCATCATTCAATAAGCTTGATTTGTTACCTCAGCTGCATCTTTCTGTACATATCACCTGATTCCTTGGTATCCAAAACCATTTAATCTTTGTCTTGAATTTACAGCCCTCTGGGGTAGAGAATTTTAAAAGTTCACAACAATTTGAGTGAAGAAATTTCTCTTCATCCATGTCGTGATAGGGCAACTCCTTATTCTGGGGCTGTGACCCCAGTTCTAGACTCCCCAGCCAGGAGAAACATCTTCCCAGGATCTACCGTGTCAAGTCCTTTAAGACTCACACAACTTTTTTGTTTCTGTGCTCCCTGAGTAATTGTAATGAGTGTTCTAAATATCATTACCTGCGTTGTGGCATCAATTCGGTTAAACCAGAGCCGTCAGCTGTTTTTGTAAACTTCCACTGGCTTTTTTCTTACCTGCTTTCATACTTTGGTCAATGGAAACCTGCTGTGTCTTAACAAAAGAAATCAAACACTCATCATCAAAGGTGGGACTGAAATGGTTTCCTCACTTAAATGTGCATAGAAACCAACTAATTAGAAACATGTTACCTGATGGCTTTAATTGTTAATCATCCAAGCAATCAGTTAATTATATGTTTTGAATTATTTAAATATTTATCAAAGCTCAAACTAAAGTGTCTTTGTTTCTGTAGGTAGTGATTCCTCTGATCTTTGGCAATTATAAATTATTACAAACCTGCCAGCATTATCACAGTTGGCAGAGGGATCCTGGGGGTTTCAGGAACAGATACTGAGAGAAGGTTTTATTTGGGACAGGTTATTAAACTTGATTATATTAAGCAGTGTCAGATTTGTACAGCTGGGTTTATCACTGAGTGTAACCACAACATGGCAGATGGTGAATGTCACCCCTCCTTAGCAGTTCACTTCTGACATTAATGCAAAGGTCTGGGCTTGTGACTTGGAGAGTGTCAGGATGCGTTGGGAAGAAATACTTGAAAAGAAATTCCCAGAGGGAAACCTCTGATAGTACTATAAGCAAGTAAAACTGGGGGAAGGCAGCATGATTCCATTTTGCACCAGTTAATTTGAATTTTACCAGATCAATCTTCCTGAGATCTTCTTTTGGCGATTGACTTGGAGGCATAAGTACAACATGCTAAGAGAAAATGACCATAAACTGGAGAAGGAATTAACAGTCGCAGCCATGCCAATTACATTTCTTTCTTTATCCAGTTAGGGGAGGCTGGTTGTTACACCCGAAGAATCAGGCCATGATGGTACTAGTTCTTCATTGTATACTGTTTCTTTCTTCCATGGCATAATTCATAATAAACATGCAAGTATAAATAATGTAATGGATACTTAGTATGATATTCATACAATCATAGAATCATAGAACATTAGAAACTGAAAGGAGAGCATTGTGGGACTCATAAAGGTCTATCCAACCTACTCATGGCCCAGAGCACTTCAGATCTATATCCAAGTATTTTTTTCAAATGCAATGAGGGATTTCTGCCTCTACCACACTTTCAGTGAATTTCAGACTTCCACCACCCTCTTGGTAGAAAGATTTCTCCTCAACACGCCTCTAATCCTTGGTCAATAAGTTTAAATCTATGGTTGTTGACCTCTCTGCAAAGAGAAATAGGTCCACCCCATCCACTCTGTAGGCCCCTCATAATAATTGGCTACACCTTAATTAAATCTCCCCTCAGCCTCCCCTGTTCCAAAGTGAACAAACCCAACCTATACAATTTCCCCTCAGTACTAAATCTCTTCATTCCTGGCAGCATCCTCGTAAATCTCCCCTGTATCCTCATGAGCGTGATTATCTTCTCATAATTTGGTGACCAGAACTGAATGCAGCACTCTCATTATGGCCCAACTAGAGCTTACACAATTCTAGCATAACCTCCCCGCTCTGATATTCTATGCCACGATCAATAAAGGAATGAATCCTTATTCCTTCTTACCCACCTTATCTACCTGTCCTGCCACCTTCAGGGATCTGTGGACATGCACCCCAAGGTTCCTCTGTTCCTCTACACTTCTCAGTATCCTCTCATTTATTGTGTATTTCCTGGCCTTGTTTATGCTCCCTAAATGCATTACCTTCATCCTTCTCTAGATTGAATTCTATTTGCCACTTCTCTGCCCATCTCACCAATCCATTTATATCTTCCTGCAGTCTACAGCTTTCTTTGTTACAATCAACCATACAGCCGATTTTTGTATCATCAGTAAATTTCTTAATCATGATCTCTGTATTTGGGCAGGATTTTCATGGGGTTGATAAGGGCAGGAACAGAGTTGAGCAGGTTGGGGGTGGGGGTGTTGGGGGCGTAATTTCCTTTCACCAGCCTGGGTACTGATTTTCAGGCACCACCCTGCCTCTGAGCCATTTTGGAAAAGGCTGGGATCAGAGGCGGGAAGGGTGCACATGCACAAGCAGTGGTTAACGAGTTATGATAATTAAGACGCCAATTAAGACCATTGATCAGAGGCCGACTGGAATTTTCCAGTTGGCCTATGGGCCTCCCACGATGTGGGTAGCATGAATGGGGGTAGCGGGAATGGGCACAGGCTGGTGTGCAGTCGATTGCTGCCCGCGATAGGCTGCACGCCACCATGTCATGTGGGCGGGCCAATTAAGACCTGCCCAGCGTGATGCGCACCTGGAAGTTCTGAGTGCTCCCTGTGGGGGTGGGGGGAGGAGGCCAAGTTGGGGCCTGCGCTCTTTCGCGTGCAAGCGCGGGAAAGAGCACAGAAATCTCCCTGAGTCACGGAGCTGCCTCAGGGAGCTTAATTTCATTATGAAAAATTTAAATAAAGAAAAAAAAATTTCAGACATATTCCCTCATATGACAGTGTATCATGAGCTGGGACCATGTCAATGCATTTTAATTAAAAAATTTGTTTGATCCCACCTGTGGATGAGGTTTCATGATAAATGCGAAGGCCGCCTGGGCTCTTTGCCTGCCCGCCAACCTTAAGGTTGGATGGACAGCCCTGTTAATTGTTTCAATTAGCTTCCAAATGGCCTTAATAGGCCTTTGACGATTCGGCATGCGGGCAGCCGACTCCAGTGTGCGCCTGCCAAACTGAAGATTGGAATGATGTGTGGTGATGTCAGGACGCACGCCCGACATTACTGCATGTCATTTTGCATGTTAGCGAGCTGGGCCCGCCTCAGCACACCGACCAGAAGATTCTGGCTATACTATTCTAAATGGCATTAGGGTTTTATGTGCGTGAAAGGCACTGCGGTCACCCAACTATAATGTCTTTGGAATCCAGCATCAGCCTGACCATCAGTGGTCAGTCAGACTCCACCATTTTCAAGGTGCTATCCTTTCTACAAGGTAGGAGGACTTGCACTTTATTGTTGCTTTTAACTGTCAAAGTATAGGATAGGAAATGTATTTTTATTTCATTTTTTCATGTGATGTGAGCATCCCTGGTAAGATCAGTATTTGTTGCTCATCCCTAATTGCTCATGAGAAGGTGGCATTGAGCCGCCTTCTTGAACTGCTGCCATCTGGTGTAGGCACACCCACCATGCTATTTGGAGCTCCTTTAGAGATAGCTTAGTAGTAATGTCACTGGTCTCAAAATCCAGAGGCCCAGACTAATGCTCTGGTGACTGAGTTCAAATCCTACAACAGCAAGTTACAGATTTGAATTCAATTAATAAATCTGGAATTAAGCCTCAGTAATGGTGACCCATTCATTGAGTTTACTAATGCCCTTTTGGGAAGGAAATCTGCTGTCCTTACCTGGTTTGGCCTACTTGTGAATTCAGACACACAGCAACGTGGTTGTTTCTTAAATTCCCTTTGAAATGCCCTAACAAACTACTCAGCAACATCCAACTGTTATGAAGCCTCAAAGTAATGAAACTGGATGGACAACCCGGCGTTAACTCAGGCACGGGAAACAACAATGACAAACCCAACCCTTTCAACCCTGCAACGTTCTCCTTACTAACATCCGGGGGCTAGAGCTAAAATTGGGATAGCTGTCTCACAGGCTAGTCAAGCAACAGGCTGACATAGTCAGATCTTACAGGCAAATGTTCCAGACTCCACCATCACCTGGTGGGACAGGACGTACCAACCAGAGGTGGCAGCACAGTGGTATACAATTGGATGGGAGTTGCCCTGGGAGTCCTCAACATTAGCTCTGGACCCCATGAATTCTCATGGCATCAGGTCAAACATGGGCAAGGAAACATCCTGCTGATTACCACCTACCACTGTGCCCCCCACCTCACCACACTGCCCTCAGCTGATGAATCAGTGCTCCTCCATATTGAATGCCGCTTGGAGGAAGCACTGAGGGTAGCAAGGGCACCAAATGTACTCTGGGTGGGGGACTTCAATGTCCATCACCAAGAGTGGCTTGACAGAGCCACTACTAACTGAGCTGGCTGAGTCCTAAAGGATATAACTGCTAAACTGGGACTGCAGCAGGTGATGAGAAAACCAACATGAGGGAAAAACCTACTTGACCTCATCCTCACTAATCTACATTTCACAGATAAATCTATCCATGTCAATATTGGTGAGAATGACCATCGCACAGTCCTTGTGGAGACAAAATCCCGCCTTCACATTGAGGATAGACCCCATTGTGTTGTGTGGCACTACCATCGTGGTAAATGGGATAGATTTCAAACACATCTAGCAACTCAAGATTGGGCATCCATGAAGCACTGTGAGCCATCATCAGCAGCAGAATTATATTCAACAACAATCTGTAACCTCATGGCCCGGCATATCCCCCACTCTACCATTACCATCAAGCCAGGGGAATCAACCCTGGTTCAGTGAAGAGTGCAGGAGGGCATGCCAAAAGCAGCACCAGGCATACCTAAAAATGAGGTGTCAACCTGGTGAAGCTATAACACAGGACTACTTGTGTGCCAAACAGCAGAAGTAGCATGCAATACATAGAGCTAAGCGATTCCACAACGAATAGATCAGATCTAAGCTCTGCAGTCCTGACACATCCAGTTGTGAATGGTGGTGGACAGTTAAACAACTCACAGGAATAGGAAGCTCCACAAATATTTTGAGAAGGAATATTTTAATCCCTTGAATGTTGTGTCTTATAAGAGCAGACATAAGTCAGGCTTTCTGTTAAGTTTAAATCAAAAGAAAGGATAAACGTTTGCACAACACCTGGAAAGTGATTCCAACAAAAAAAAGCTGGCATGAATTTATATCATTAAGAAGAGTTTGAGAAAATCAGTAATACTTTAGTCCTTCATGATGGTGGCTGGAAATGTTGCAGGCCTGAGAATTCTCTCTTTCGGTTTACTGAAGGGAAAATGAGGGTCAGGGGTTTCTGGGCCAGAATTTTCCTGTTGGCATGCAGGGGCAGGCCACGCAGCTGTTGTGGAGGCGTGGCTCCCATTGTACCGCTGCTTAACCTCTGTTCTTGGATGGCAGAGAGGCGTCATGCACCATCATTTGCGGGGATAGTCTTGTCACCCAGCAGCTATCCATTCAGGCTGGTTGGGGCACTGAAGAGCCTCAGCACCTGGGAGTGTCTGAGGATGTAGGCGTCATGGGAGCTGCCTGGGTACCTTGCACAGACTTGCAGAATCTGCATCTTGTGATCACACACTATCCGCATGTTAAAGGAGTGGAATGAGCTGGTATGAATTTTGAAGTATTCCTTACTCACACAGGTGAGTATCAGTAACTTTCACACTTAAATACCTGAAAGATCACATTCTCGACCCCACTCACCCCTCTTATCCCACCTGTGGATGAGGTTTATACAAATGTCTCCTACCCGCCTGCCCATTGCGCCCATGCGACGTCCTGAAAATCACACGGGCCCTGAAAAATTGCAGTCAATTGCTGCCTGAATCCCTTAACTACATGAATAATTAATGGCGTGCATCCGAGAACATCGCGCACCCACCCACCTAAAAATCGCAATGGCGCATGGCAATATCAGGCTGAGCAGCGGTATAATAGTGAGTCCAAGGATGAACACGCACAGGACAATACTGAGGGGGTAGACGCTGACCTGGGCAACCTCCAGGGAGGCAGGGACACCCGGGAAGCTTTAAACCAAAGAACCTCCAGCTAGCTCACCACATATAGACCTCCAACACACGCCAGGGCTGCAGGTTCCATACTCGATACCTGAGGGCTAAATCTGCCTGGATAGTAACATTAACTAAGGCCCTTGTCAATAAAGCTCAATATCAAACAACTCTCTCATAACATCATGGGTACCCGTCTGCCTGCAGAAGTCAGGAATCACTCTGAGGCATGGCAACATGTCAAAATTTATTAAGAGAACAAATGTAACTTGATAAACCAAAAAAAAAATAGGTGTTGCACATCACACCAAGTCTTCAATAAACTGCTATGGGTCAACAAAAAAGCATCAGTGAGAAACCTGTGGTGTGCCTAAGATGCCTTAAATTTAGGCTTACGGGTGCTCCATCTAGGTGCTGTCCCCTTGCTGGCACTGGCATCTGAGACAGCCTGCTCACTGTGCTGTCCTCTTAACCTTAATGTCCTTGGAGGATGTCCTCTGGCCCATGGAGTCTTTGATGGCCTCGCCTGGGAAGGAGCGGCCAGTTCCACAGCTGGCTTCTCCCCAGTCGCTGTAGCCTCATTGGGTGCCATGGTTACTGGCAGAGCGGCGGAGGAGCTGCTGCCCTCATCTGGAGCACCATGAGAGGAGCCCGCAGAGATGACAGGCAGCTCGTGCGCCAACGTGAGGTTGCTTCGGACCTTCATTCTTACTGTATATGGATGGGCACCGAGCTGGGATAAAAATTAAAGCTTTTATTTCATTTGTATTTGCTTTTGGAAACCTCATCCCATCAGTGGATGAGGTTTCCAAAACAATGCAAAGGTCGCTTGGCCTTTTCGTCTGCCCATCAACTCTGGCGTGCACCCGCCGACCAATCTATCGCACAACTGCGTGATGACGTTGGCACTCTCGGCTGACATCATTGTACGTGATTTCAAGTTTGGTCAGGTCGGGCGCACGTCCACCCTCCAAGCTAAAAATTCTGGCCTTAGTGAGATGTTGTATGCAGTGTCAGCAAGGACAACAATTACCTGCAACAGCCCTATTACACCCTTGGGAGTGGCCAGGAAGGCCATGGGTATGAGTACACATCAACCATGTGGGACCTTTTATGGGAACAATGTTTTGCCTATCATAGGTGTTCATTCAAAATGGGTGGACATATACGAAGTGAGGTCACCCACACCTTCAGCAATAATAGACAAGCTACGACCAAATTTTGCAATTAATGGACTACCTGAAGTGCTAGTATCAGACAATGGAACAGTATTCGCGAGTGCTGAATTTAACCAATTTACAAGTCTCAATGGTTTTGTTCATACCATCCTTCTTCAAATGGACTCACCGTGAGAACAGTTCACATGAACAAATCTGGTATGAAGAAATTGTCTGGAGATTCGATAGTGACTAAATTAACATGATTTCTTTTCCATTATAGAACCACCCGTCATTCGACAACAGGTGTCACACCTGCTGAACTGTTAAATGAAGCACAGTCTCTGATCGAGACTGAGCTTAATTATGCCAAACTTGGGGGGGAGGGGAAATAGAAAGAAGGCAGGAAAATCAGAAAATTGGACATGATTATCACAGTCAGGACAAAACATTTAATGTAAGAGAAAAAGTATTTATGAAAAATTTTAGAGAAGGACCATCATGGTTATTCAGTGAAATAAGTGCAGTAACTGGACCTCTGTCTGACCACGTGAAAGTTAAAGATCGAGTAATTAGGAGACATGTGGATCACATAAGAAGAGGAGAAACCATATTCCCAGAGATGATTCCACCAGTGTTCAAGAAGGAATCAACATCCCCTGTTGAAAGAACTCAACCGGGTACAAATATGTTTGAAAGGCTGACTGTACCTGAAAGAGTCGAAGCAACAGATTTACAGGTACCTACTGAAGAACCAGGTGCTCAGATGATTCCGGTAAAAGAGGTTCCAAATCAAACTTCAGAAGCTGTAGAGCTGGGATGTTCTACACTCATAAGGAAACTCCCAGTGTGACTGACTTTGTAAATAATTGTGTAAATAACTTGATGCATTGGAAGAATTGTAAAATGTATTTTTAAGTAAAGGGGGAGGGATGTAGTAGCCTGATATGTAATATACCTTTACAGCAAGTGTTGTAATGAAAGATTACAAGATCTTAATACCCAATAGCAGAGTAGTATGGGCGACTTCTGTGAGAGAGTCTTGAGTTAGACACTGAAGAGTGAAGACAGGGTTTTGAGCTGTGAGCACACAAGTGTGGCTGTTGAGTTTAGTTTGTAAATAAACAGCATGTGTTTATTTTAACAACAATCGCCTGATGTACTTTGTCTCTGTACCAACTCGGTCACCCCGAAACAAGTGTACAACCCAGGTCCTTTTGCCCCCAACAAACCGAGGGCACTGGATCCAACACCCACTATTATCCTGCCATGATGGTTGGGACCACAAGTTCCCACTGTCATTGGGAACTCAATATTTTCATCCCATCATTTCCTCCACCTTCGCCCAACACAAACTCCACCACTGTCAGGGGTGGAAAATTCCAGCTGATAATTTAAATTTGTTTTTTTTTCGATAAACTCATTTCCAGCTGAGCTAATCAAAGCACACCAAGGGGAGAATTTTCTCCCCATCTGGCAGGCTGGTCGGGAGCGGGCACAGCTGGGCGCAGTCGACCATCGCTCTTGATTGGCTGTGCGCCGCCATTTTATGTTGCTGGGCCAATTAAGGCCCGCCCAGCATGACGCACGCACAGTAGTGCTCAGGCCGACCTGTACAGACGAGGGGTGGAGGGAGAGTCGGGGCCTGCACTCTTTCACGCATGCATCCTTAAGGTTGGAAGGGCAGCCCTGTCAAATTGGTTAATCAGTTTATTAATGGCTTTAACAGGCCTTTGACAGTTCAGTGAGTGCGCAGCCGACTCCGTTGCTCACCCGCCGAACGAAAGATCAGAATGATGCGCGCTGACATAGGGACACACGCCCTCCCCCACATGCCGAACAAAAACTTCTGCCCCAAGTTACCATTCGTGAATATATCAAAGGATATTTTTAAAACAAGATTTTTTAAAATTGCGTTTTAAAACTTTGGCAGATCGCATTGCTTCATGGCAGAGTTTGCTTTCAGTGATGTGTCAATGAGCTTCAGCAGAAACTCAGGGGGAATAAAAACAAGTACTTCTCAAATTTGGGGGCACATTTGGCAGTGGGGTCATTGATTTTGTTCCCAAAACAGAAACTATAACATGAAAGAAATTTGGGATCCCAAGGAACTCATTTGCATTTCTACCTAGATACAAGGTTAATGTGATTCCCATTGCCATGGGGAAGAGAGCAGTGGAAGTCACTTATGAGATCAAGATACAAGCTTCCCTACAAATCAATTAATATCTCAGCTAGATAGCAGTTTCCTTGTGATCGGTAAAGTGATCATACTCAAATACAGCCATCACTTTCTCATTCATTAGCATTCTTCTGCACAACACTCCTCTGACCCACACACCTTGCTACCACACACACTTCTTTTTCTCCAGACCCTGCTCAAATTTCCATCTCAACAGACACCACTCACGCTCGCCCTTTCACCTTTCAAGCACTATTTTGTTTGTGACAAGTTCTGTAATCATTTCAAACTGAAAATTGACTTCCACCTTCATCTCCTGTGCATTAATCTGGGTGCACAGCTCACTCGCCCATTGTAGAAACCCTCCACAATAGGATGAAAATCAGGTGAGATATGTAACTGTTGGGAGATTTACTTAGCCAGATTGTCACCCACGCAGTAAAGAGGAATGGTACCTCGAGAATGTCTTTGAAATATAGAGGAAATCTTTAAAGATTCTCTTATCCAACAGGGGAAGGTCCAGATAGACTGTCGTATTTCTGTGTGTATGTGAAATTTGAACTTTCACAATGAAAAAAAATCTACCATGTTATCACAGGACAAGAAACATAGAGTGTAAGGTAATAGATATCTCATCTTCTGTGAAGCTGAAAAGGGGGCTGGAATGCGTTTATATACATAAAAGCTGAAATTTCCGAACAATGTACGATGAAAAATGAGGTAAAATGAGGCAGGATATTGGGGTCGTTGGGCTGGTGCAGTGGGCAGGCCCAGCAGTGGCCGGGAAACGGGCTGCTGCCTGAGATCGGCCCCCAATTTCATACTAGCTGGCAAATTAACGGCCAGTCAGCATGAAACATGTGCTGAAAGGCTCAGCGCTGCCGGAGTGAGTGCGGGAGGAGGGCGAGCACTGAAGTCAGCGTGGGCGTGGGGGAACACGCAATGAAAGCTCCCTGAAGGCAGAGAGCTGCCTCAGGGAGCGGAACAATTTTAAACCATCAAATAAAGATTTGGAAATGCAGGAAAAGACTGTCCACACATCAGACTCCCTCACACGAACATATAGATTATAAAAATTCTGCCAAAACATTTTTATTATTTTTTAAAGTAATATCAGGAACCTCACCCTGCCTGTGGATGAGGTTTCCTCAAAAGTCCAAAGGCCGCCTGGCCGATTTGCCTGCCTGCCAACCTTGACATTGGATGGGCAGTGAAAAATCATACTTAGTTAATACATTAAAGGCCGTAATAGGCCTTTTAATTGTCGGCGGGCATGCGTGAAAGTTGGCAACACACCCACTGACTGAAAATTGCGCGAGTGCGTGATGACATTGGGATGCCCGCCTGATATCATCACGTGCTATTTTACGCCCGATCGGATGGAGCACGCACCTGCCTGTGGGATGTAAAATTCTGCCCATGCTTATCCCGATTCCACCCCCACAAAAATATCTGGCCCTAATAATTGCATTGGAAATCTGGCACACAGGCTGGCACCTTGATTTTATGATCCTGTCCACCTCCATTCCTGCCACCAACAAGGCCTGAAAATCCTGCCCCTAGTCACCATTTCTAAGGCCTTCCTCTTTGGCTAAGTAATATAGCATTTTCGTTGTCTTTCATTGTGTATGTTGTTCAGTTATGTATAGTCACAAACTAGTTTTACAATTTATTAAAAAGCTGGCAATCTTGGTCTCCCTGCAATGCAAAGTCCTGCGGCAACTAATGCCACGTGTGTAAATAGCCCCATCAACACAAACATGTAGCTTAAGCAATTGTGTGACAGATGCCAGTCACAATGAGTGGTGTGCAGCCTCCATCTAAGGCCAGGAAGTTGCCGAGGCTTTTGGTCTTGCATCTCAGAGGACTTTACAGCTAGAGTTTTGTTAACGCCATAACCCACTCTCAGAGATAAAAATGGGATAAAATGAGACAAGGTGGGCTTCTTTTTTATACTTTCTCGGAATGTGAGCATCGCTTTTATTGCCAGACCCTAATTGCCCTTGAGAAGCTGATGGTGAACGATCTGATTGTAACACTGCAGTCCATGTGGTGTAGGTACACTCATAATGCTGTTAGGAAGGGGGTTTCAGGATTTTGACTGAGCGACAGTGAAGAAATGGCGATATATTTCCAAGTCAGGATAGTGTGTAGTTTGGGATGGTGGTGGTGTTCCCATGTATCTGCTGTCCTTGTCCTTTTAGGTGGTTGAATTTACCGGTTTGGCAGATGCTTTCAAAGGAGGCTTGGTGACCTGGGGTAGAATTTTTTGCTTGGCATGTGGGCATGTGCCAGACATGACTGAGTGTAAAATAGCATACAATGATGTCGGGCGAGTGTCCTGACGTTATCGCGCACTTGTGTGATTTTTCTTTTGGTCGGCAGGTGCACGCTAAACTCGGAAGTGTGCCCACGGACAATTAAGAGGGCTATTAAGCCCATTAACGGCACAATTAACTGGGATTTTGCACTGCCCTTCCAACCTTACATTTGGCGGGCGGGCGAATTGGCTTTTGCATTTTTCAGGAAACTTCATCCAAAGGTGGAATGAGGTTTCCTTCATTAAACTGAAAAAAAAACTGTTTGGACAGAATGTTCAAGTTGTGTATGTTCAGGTGACTGTTTCTGATGTTTGTGCATTTTTTCCCGGTTTTTAAAATATTTATTTTTTGTATTTAAATTTTTCAGCTTTCATTCCGTGCTCTCCCATGTCCACGCTGACTCCAGTGCTTGCCCTCCTCCCACCCCCAACCCAGGCAGCGTTGGCCAATTAACTTCTTAAATGCTGTTGGAACTGCACTCATTCAGGCAGGTGGAGAGCATTCCATCACACTCTTGGCATATGCCTTGCAGGGGGTGGAAAGGTTTTGGGGAGTCAGGAGGTGAGTTATTCACTGCAAAATTCCCAGCATCTGACCTGCTCTTATAGCCACAGTAACTATATTGCTGGTCCAATTAAGTTTCTGACCAATGATAACCCCCTGGAATTTGATGATGGGGATTCAGTGATGGTAATGCCATTGAATGCCAAGGGGAGATGGTTAGAATGTCTCTTGCTGGAGATGGCCATTGCCTGGCACTTGGGGAGTGCAAATGTAACTTATCACATATCAGCCCAAGCCTGAATGTTGTCCATGTCTTGCTGCATATGGGCATTGACTGCTTCAGTATCTGAGGAGTTATAAATGGTGCTGATCATTGTGCAAACATCAACGAACATCCCTGCTTCTGATCTTATGATGGTGGGAAGGTCATTGATGAAACAATTGAAGATAATCGGGCCATGACACTACCCTGAGGAACTACTGCAGTGATGTCCTGGGGCTGAGATCATTGGTCTCCAACAACCACAACCATCCTACCTTTGCTAGGTATGACTCCAACTAGCGAGAGTTTTCCCCCTGAATCCCATTGACTAAAAATTTGCTGGTGTTCCTTTAAGCCATGCTTAGAGCAGAATTTTATGTCCCGTGGGCGGACGCAAGCTCATCCCGATCGGGTGTAAAATATCATGCAATGACATCGAACAAGTGTCCCGATGTCATCGAGCACTCACGTGATATTTCAGTTGGTGGGCGCAAGCGGGTGCCAGAACCTCACCTGCCCCATTAATTAAGAGGCCACTTAAGGCCATTAAAAAGCCAAGTGATGTGATTTTTCATTGCCCTTGCAATTTCACACTCATCGCACAGGCATAACAGCCAAGTGGCCAGCTGACATTTTCAAAAACCTCATTCACAGACAGGTAAAAGGGGTGAGCAGCATTGCCAGTGTCAGTAGTGGGAAGTTTGGTACATAGTTTGCTGCTGGTGACTTATTAGTACCTGTCAAATTCATCTCTGGGGCTTCATTCTTAGCATTTCCAGGCTTCATTTCAGGACTCCTTGGCATCCCTAAGACCCCCAAGGATTCAGACTGTGTGGTCCCTTTCAGATATCAGAAAGCCTTCCCTTACCCTGGTAATGGGGATTGTGGTCTCTTCTGGTGGCACCTCCTCTGAGGCGGAAGAGAGGGGCAGAAGGGAGAGGCGGCCAGGTGTCCCAATACAGCCTCCATGGGAGTGAATTGTTGGGGGACAGGGCACAGGAACAGGGGGCGCAGGGCCAGCAGGAAGTCCAAGGTGGAAGGGGCTGCAGAAGACACCACCATCCTGCTGCCAGGGTTTACAGGCGGCAATGCAGCTGCCTCAATATGTCTGAGGTGCAATGCCGAAGGAGGCTCCATCTCTCAAGGGAGACCGTGACCTCCATTTGTCAGATGATTGGGCCTGAAATCAGCTCTGACAGTATGGGTGGACACCCCATATCAATAGCTCTGAAGGCCACAGTGGCCCTCAACTCCTTTGCCTCCATCTCTTTCCAGGGGTCAGTGAGGGATCTGTGTGCAGTCTCCCAATCAGCTGTCCACAGTTGCGTCGAGCTGATGACAGAAGCTCTGTTCAGGTGGTACTGACCTTTATTTTTCACTGTAAGGATGAAGCCAGCCAGGCTGAGTGAGTCAGAGGCTTTGCAGCAATTGCTGTATTCTCCCGCGTCCAGGGTACAATCGACTGCACATATGTGGCCATCAGGACACCAGTGAGTCAACTGGGTGCCTTCATCAACAGGAAGGGATTCCACTCCATGAACATGCATATAGTGTGTGACCACAGGATGCAGATTCTGCAAGTCTGTGCAAGTTACAGTGGTGGCAGGACAGGTAGAAGTAGCTGTTTCTAAAGCATACAGTATTCTAGGCTACATTAATAGGGGCATATAGTACAAGAGCAGGGAGGCTATGATGAACTTATATAAGACACTGGATAGACCTCAGCTGGAGTATTGTGTACAGTTCTGGATGACACACTATAGGATGGATGTGAGCGCATTGGAGAGAGTGCAGAAGAGGTATATGAGAATGGTTCCAGGCATGAGACACTTTAGTTATGAGGAAAGATTGGAGAAGTTGGGATTGTTTTCCTTGGAGAAGAGAAGGCTAAGAGGAGACTTGATAGAAGTTTTCAAAATAATGAGGGGCCTGGACAGTGTAGATAGTGAGAAACTGTTCTCGCTCGAAAAGGATCGAGAACCAGAGGGCCAGATTTGCAAAAGAAGCAAATGTGAGGTGAGAAAAAACTTTTTCACACAGTGAGTAGTTAGGAGTTGGAATGCACTGCCTGAAAGTGTACTGGAGGCAGGTTCAATTGAGGCATTCAAGTCTACATTGGGTTATTATCTTAATGGAAACAATGTACAGGATTATGGGGAAAAGGCAGGAGATTGGTACTAAGTTAAAATGCTCAGAGAGCCGGTGCAGACAAGTTGGGGTGAATGGCCTCCTTCCCTACTGTAACAATTTTGTGATTCTGTACTCTGGCAGCTCCCACGATGCTTATATCCCGAGACACTCCCAGGTGCCGAGGCTCTTCAGTGCTCCAGCCTGACTGAATGGATGGCTGCTGGGTGACAAGGGCTATCTGTTGAAGAGGTGGCTCATGATGCCTCTCTGCCAACCAAGAACAGAGACAGGGAAGTGTTACAATACAAGTCATGCCTCCACAAGGGCAGCAATAGAGAGGACCATAGGTCTTCTCAAGATGTGCTTCCGATGCCTGGACCGTTAGGGGCTTGTACTACAATACCCACCAGAGCAGGTGTCACTGATAGTGGTTGCAAGCTACATTCTCCACAATCTGACACTGGCAAGAGAGGTTGGGGGGGGTGGGGCAGGCCCACTGAAGGAAGAGGATCTTGACACAGCTCCACAGGCCACAGATGATGAGTCCATTTGTGAGTCCAAAGAAGACTGCAATGAGGAGAATGCTGAGGGTGTAGAGACAAACCTCTGTATCCTTCAGGGAGGCAGGGACCCCAGGGACACCTTGATCCAAAGCTCCTTCAGCTCGGCTGCCAAAGATCAGCTTCAGGCTCATGCCGGGGCTGTTGCCTCCATTCGGGATGTCTGAAATGAACCTTTTCATTTGAACCCAAAGCCTACTCAGTGCCTGTGAAATAAAGTTTAGAGCCACTCACGGCCAGCATTACATACTGGCGTACCCTACAAAACAAAAGGCGAAGCATACTCAGGCCATTATGACAAAAACAAAATTTATCTCATTCTGGCAATCCAAACAAATTAGCAAAACCTTCTCTTCATTCCCAGACCGGCAAAGATAAACTAAACATAAATGAACAGAAAATCACCCGTGAACTGTGCCTCTTGTGCTCATGGTGCCTTTAACTTACGTTTCCGAGAGCCACGTCCTCATGCAACCCCCACCATCCGCCCCCCCCCCCCACCCTTGCGAGCACTGGCATTGGAGACAGCCTGCTGGCCCTGCTGTCTTGTTGGCCTTGATGACCTTGGTGCTGTTCTCTGGCCAGTGGAGCCTGTGCTGGCCCCACTGGGAGGGAGCAGTGAGTGCTATGGCTGGCATTTCCCCAGTCATCGCAGTCTCATCAGATGCGACGGTCACTGGCAAAAGAGCTGCTGCCACCATCCAGAGACCGCTGAGAGGAGCCCACAGAGACAACAAGCAGCTCATGCACCAACATGAGGTTGCTCTGGACCTCCCTGCTCATCATTGTTGGACTGGCACCTGGCTGGGATACGGGGTGCCTCATCCATCTCCCACACTGGCACTGACTACCTGAGTGCCTGAGTGAAGGCTTGCAATTCCGAGCGCAACCCCAGGAACCCTTGATTCTGTCCCTGGAGCTGCCTCTCCATGAGAGTTGCCACTTTTTCAATGGAGGAGGCAGTGCGCTTGGCCATGAGGATCAACACAGTGCTCACACTCCGCATGGACTCCTCCACAATGGAGACCATGGCACGCAGACCTTGATGGATCTTCACCAGGTTCTCTCGCATATCCCACTGGACATCCAGCATCTGCCACCTGATGGACGATCTAGAGACTCATCATCTGCCTTTGACTGAGCATTGTCCTGGCCCCCAGCCATCCTCCGACTGCCGGTATGCTGGGCACTCTCTGCCTCTGTCTGAACCACAAGCGATTGTGAAGTTCCCTCACCAATATGCACCGACATTCAAGCCACCAATCTCACACTCACCAAGGTGCTGGTATCTGTGCTGGTGCCTTCTTCAGGGAGCAGGTGTGATGCAGGTGCAAGTGAAGCCCGGTGCTCCTCTGGCGTCAGGGGTGGCCCTTCGGTGTCCACTGTACGATTGCACGCTGTTGAACCTAAAAGGGAGAACAAGGACATGTGTAAAGAATATATTTTTATTTTTTTCTTGGGCTGTGGCTTTAAGATTGGACTGTGGCTTTAAAAACTATCTTGGCTGCAGTTTAAAAGAAATGTTCAATGGGGCAGGAAGAAGAAAATCTACAATGTTGCTATTCTGGAACAGCGTATGCGAGGTTGGATAGAATTGTGCCGGAAAGGAGACCTGGTTTAAGAGGAAACTGCCCAGCGACAGTATTTTGATTGGCTCCTGAGAAAGTGGCCAGATTCTGAGTGAGGATAGTGCAGTAAATCAGCTGCTAGCCTGAAAAGAGGAAAGACCTGAAACCTTTCTCTCCTGTGTTTTGGAAGACTCCAGTAATCATGCCATAGTAGCTAGCTGGCTATTCCTCACATCATTGTATCCTGCTTTCTTTGAGAAAATCCTGTCAGGAGGCAAAGGGGAAAAGTCAGCAGTAGAGACATTAAAAACAAGTTTCAACCAGAGAACCACAGACTGCAAGTGCTGGGAGACCACCTCATGTCAGCCACAACAACTTGCAAGGAATTTGGGAAGAAAGCAATCAAAGTCAACCCATCTAATCCTGACTTCCATGTTGGTGCTATTGAACTGTTTTATTTCACCCTTAAAATCCATGTTTTGTGTGTCTTATGTGTGTTTGTGTATATGGGTTTTAGAAGGGTTAGAGTTTAAGTTACAGAGTTAAAAGTTATTAGTTCATATTCCTTTCTTTTGCTACTGGTTACAGAACATTTGTTTAATAAACAGTTATTTACTTGTTAAGTTTACAAACCTGGTACTCGCATTCTTTCAACCTAAATTAAACAGTTAGGTGGAATAGGGGAAATCTGGTGGTCTGATTAAACTTCTCACATTTGTCTCGGCTCGGGGAGCAGAGGGGTTTGATACTACATCGCACTATCCCCAGTGAGTCGTAACACACGTCATTAGCTAAAGTCACCACACTGCATGTCAGGCACCCTAGTGAGACAATGGAGATCTGCATCATGGTGCCATCATCTTTCAATGGTCAATAGGGACTCCAGGTTTGAGGTTCCCATCAGTAAAGGGACTACACTAGAAAGGTTGCACAATCTGAAACTCTGACCTCTGTGTACGGCGCTCTTACCTTCTGGCACCCCGGCCTCTCCATGTTTGGCTGCATGGGAAGTGTATCGGCTCTCCAGCTCAAGGGCATCCTGCTCAAACCTGCTGAGCAGTAGGAGGTTGGGTGGTCCTCCGCCTGTATGTGCCCTCTCTGCCTAGTTATGGCTCATCTTCTCCTGAAAGGACAGAGGACCATTGGTTATTCCACTCTCTTCCTGCAGCCTGGCCAACTCCAGCTGAGGAACACCTCACATGGCACATCTGAGTTGTTGCCCTTGAGCCACAAGGGACTCAGTCCCAGCAGCCAGGGCTCACCCCCTTGGTCTGCTCAGATGTCATTTACAGTTGACACTCAGATTCTAGCACCCCTGAGATCCACAGGGGGACGGTCATACCTCATCACTTCTGCACACTGACCCATGCCAACACAGTACTCACCCTTCCTGAGCACAACAGACCATTGACCCACTTCCGGCACTGCACCCATGTGTGCCGCAACAAGTCGTGGCTGCTCACCATTGGTGCCACCTCCTCCCATGCCTCTTTGTGAGGTGCAGTGGTCTCCTCCTCCCATCTCTGGGGACAAGGATGCCCCTCCTGGCAGCCACTTCCTCCAGGAGGATGAAAGGTCATTCATCCAAAAAGCGTGCCCATCCGACCTGCTCTGCTGCCTGGCATCTCCAGCTATACTTGTCGCCATAACTTGAATGTTGAAGGTGCAGAGGAGACGTTAACAGCCTGGGCTGTTCTTAAACCAATCCTTGGGCCATCATTGGACTCGGTAGCCAACAGGCACCCGCTCCCACTTGGCTCTTCCTGGCCAGTGATGAGCTGCGTTTCACACTAGGCAGGCTTTACTTGACCCGCCAGCGTGAAGCCACAGTTGGGGGCCGATCATGGGCAATGGGCCATTTCCTGGACGCTTCCAGGGCCACCCACCATGCCTGACGAACGGCTTCAAAAGACATCCTTGATGTCAAGGGCAGTCACTCTCATCTCATCTCTGGAATTCAGCACTTTTGTCCAGGTTTGGACCAAGGTTGTAATGAGATCTGGAGCTGAGATGCTGGTGGAACCCAAATTGATCCTGAGTAAATTGGAAAAAAACATAGAAACAAACAGCAGGAGATTCTATGGTTACATAAAAATAAAGAGAGTAGCTAAAGTAAGCAAGGGACCATTGGAGGATGTGACTGGAGAATTGATAATGGGAAACAGGAAAATGGCAGATAATTTAAACGAATATTTTGCATCGGTCTTCACAGTGGAGGATACTATAAACATTCCAAAGATATCAGATGAGCAAGGAGCTAATGAGGGGAAAGATCTTGTAACAGTCCACGTCACGAGGGGCAAAGTATTTGAGAAACTAATGGGGCTAAAGGCAGACAGATCACCAAGACCTGATGGCCTGCATCCAAGGGCTTTAAAGGAAGTGGCTGCAGAGATAGTGGAGACACTGACTGAAATATTCCTGAATTCACTGGATTCTGGGAGGGTCCCAGAGGATTGGAAAACCACAATGTGATGCCCCTGTTCAAGAAGGGAGGGAGACGAAAAGCAAGAATCTATAGGCCAGTCAGCCTAACAACTGTAATTGGGAAAATGCTAGAGCCCATTATGAAGGAAGAAATAGTAGGGCATTTAGAAAAGCTTAATGCAATCAAACAGAGTCAACATGGTTTTGTGAAAGGGAAATCATGTTTGACAAATTTGCTAGAGTTCTTTGAGGATATAGCAAGCAGAATTGATAAAGGGGAACCAGTAGATGTAGTGTATTTAGATTTCCGAAGGGCATTCGATAAGGTGCCACATGTATCTTATTGCACGATAGGAACTCATGATATTGGGAGTAATGTATTAGCGTGGATTGAGGATTGGTTAACACACAGAAGACAAAGTCAGGATTAATGGGTCTTTTTCAGGTTGGAAAGATGTAACTAGTGGAATGCCACAAGGATCAGTCTTAGGGCCTAAATTATTTACTATCGATATTCATGATTTGGAGAAGGGGGCAGAGTGTAAGGTATTCAAATTTGCTGATGATACAAAAGTAGGTGGGAGGGCAAGTTGTGATGAGGCCATAAGGAATCTGCAAGGGGATATAGACAGGTTGAGTGAGCGGGCAAAAACTTGGCAGATGGAGTTTAATGTAGGAAAGGGTGAGGTCATGCACTTTGGTAGAAAAAAAATCAAAAGGCAGACTATTATTTAAATGGAGAGAGACTCCAAAAAAGTGCAGCACAGAGGGATCTAGGTGTTCTTGTGCATGAAACACAAAAAGTTAGCATGCAGGTGCAGCAAGTAATTAAGAAGACAAATGGAATTTTGGCCTGTATTGCTAGGGGGTTGGAGTTTAAAAATAGGGAATTCTCGTTACAACTGTACAGGGTGTTGGTGAGGCCGCACCTGGAGTACTGTGTACAGTTTTGGTCCCCGTATTTAAGAAAGGATATACTGGCACTGGAGGCAGTTCAAAAGAGATTCACTAGGCTGATTCCTGGGATGAAGGGGTTGACTTATCAAGAACGGCTAAATAGGTTTGGCCTTTATTCATTAAAGTTTAGAAGAATGGTGGGTGATCTTATTGAAATGTACAAGATTCTGAGGGGCTTTGACAGGGTAGATGCTGAAAAGATGTTTCCACTAGTGGGGGTATCTCGAACTAGATAACATAGTTACTGAACAAGGGGACACTCATTTAAAACTGAGATGCAAAGGAATTTCTTTTCTCAGAGTATAGTGAATGTCTTGTGTTCTCTACCCCAATGAGCTGTGGAGGTGAGATCACTGAAAGTATTTAAAGAAGAGGTGGATAGATTTTTGAAATATTGGGGAGTTCAGGGCTACGAGGAGCTGGCAGGAAAGAGGAGTTGAAAAAAACAAAAAAACTGCGGATGCTGGAAATCCAAAACAAAAACAGAATTACCTGGAAAAACTCAGCAGGTCTGGCAGCATCGGCGGAGAAGAAAAGAGTTGACGTTTCGAGTCCTCATGACCCTTCGACAGAACTGTCGAAGTTCTGTCAAAGGGTCATGAGGACTCGAAACGTCAACTCTTTTCTTCTCCGCCGATGCTGCCAGACCTGCTGAGTTTTTCCAGGTAATTCTGTTTTTGAAGAGGAGCTGAAGCCTGAGGCAGATCAACCATGATCTTATTGAATGGCAGGGCAGCCTGAGGAGCCGTCTAACCTACTCCTGCTCCTATTTCTTATGTTCTTACGAGCAGGTTGCTGCTGAGTAAGTAATGCTGACAGCATTGTCAATGACACCTTGCATCACTTTGCTGATGATTGAGAGTAGACTGATATGGCAGTAATTAGCCGGATTAATTTGTCCTTGATTTTTATGATCAACATACCTGGCCAACTCAACCTTTGCTCAGTTGCTTTCCACTCCCATGGTCATCACCAACAAAACATCTTGCTCCTGAAGCATATAGCATCACTTTATCAGTAGATATATCTTTGCTCACAAATTTATAAAATCAAAGATTTCTGAATTAATCCCAGTATCACATGCTAATGAGAGTAAAGATAGGACGGTATGGTAGGTTAATACATGGCTTGAGACATGGTACAGGAGTGAGGGATTTGGATTCCCAAGACCAGTTCTGTGGTAGCAGGGGCCTCTTCAAGTCAGACAGGTTACACCTGAGCAGAGCTGTGACAAATATGCTTATGGATCGGTTGATTTGTGCAGTGCGGAGGATTTAAATGGATTTGGTAGGTGGAAGGGAACGAGGATGTGCCATTTAAAAGTGGAACCAAGCCACACAGAGGACTGGGAGAGACAATTTCTATGGACAGGGGAGGTGAGATAAACTGAAACCCCCAATTCCCTTCCGTTATTGCCGGTAATCAGTGTGGTTGTTTTGGAAAGGTAGATATGTGTGTTTCTAAGCCCCTATTAGCATGAAGTCAATTTAAGTAACCAGTAGCAGACTTGCGTGGGTTTAAAAAATTTTAAAAAGATTATTCACTGACAAACTCACCCTGAGTCTAAACACTACATCAATCACTCAGCACACACACACACACACACACACACACACGAAAAAAAATATAGTTATAGTGAATTTAGTAATTATAAAAGTTGTAAAGAAAAGAATAGTTCCTTGTTCACGTGCCCAGCTCATTAAAGCAAGACAGTCTGCAGGTATAGTGAAGAAGGAAATCTTTTCCACTCTTGAGTTGTAGTTTAGATGAGTTCAGATCACTGGAGTCAGATATCGGGATTATTTTAGGATTCCCTCGAAAAGATGTTCAGCAGGTCACAAAGTTAGGCAAATGCAATACCAAATATTGGTATTGTTCAACCAGAATTGTTGGGAAGTCCAAAACCACCAATACACAATAGGAGATAAATGACGGCCTTTTACACTTATCTTGTGGATAACTGGTTTCACCGGCTGTCTTTTGTTAAATCGAAAACTTGGAGGCATAGAGTCTAGGAGTCCATTGATTCTGTGATTGGAGTAAACCATGAACAACGGCAAGTGTGAATTCAACAAAGAGGTACTGTCAGGCCATGTCCATTGAATGGGGGGAGGCCCTCACTCTGCAGGATTAAATTTAGAACTTTCTGGAAGCTTGAGATAATCTGTGTTGAAGTTGCAAAGGTCACGTGACTCCTGGCAGCCATCTTAGTCACCTTGTCAGTGTCCATCTTAAAATATAAGTCTATTCTAGATGCTTCTACAGAAACAAATGTTTGAAATTATGAATAGGATATGCCTTTACTAGGAATGACATGGGTCAAATTCAAAATAATATATAGAGAATATAAAGAGGTCCATATTAAGTTCGGAGTGCATTTGTGTAACTGCAGTTTATAAGATTAATGGTCTGCAGTTGCAAATAGCGATGTTGGAATATGATAGCATGGTGATAACTGAGGCTTCGTCCAAAAAAATTGAGAATTTGATATTTAACATTTCTGGGTAGAAGGTATTTAGGAAAGATAGGGAAGAAATAAAGGAGAAGCCATAGAAGTTTTTATTAAAGAGAAAATTGCATTGCTAGAAGGAGAAAAGGCCTCAAAATTCAGCTCTGTAGCACTAACTTTGGCATCACCAGGATGGGTTGAAGAAAAATGTAGGTTGTTTCCCCTCCCAGTGACTTGTGTGAAAAATTGGATGTGATAAACATAGGGAGAGAAGAAGTATTGGGGGACTAGCATCCTTGAATGTGGCTAAATCACCAGGGCTGGATGAAATGTACCCCAGGCTGTTAAAAGAAGTCAGGGAGGAAATAATGGAGGGTCTGACCCCTGTTTTCCAATCTTCACTGGACACAGGTGCGATTCTGGACAATTCGAGGTCTGCTAACATTATGCCTTTGTTTAAAAAGGCAGTGGGGGATAGGCTGAATAATTACAAGCCAGTCAGTCTGACCTCGGTAGTAAGCAAATTATTGGAGTCAATTCTGAGGAATGGATAAACTGTCACTTAGAAAGGCACAGATCAATCAAGGGCAGTAGCATTCATTTGTTAAGGGAAAGTCGTATCTGACAAATTTGACTGAGTTTTCTGAGGAGTAACAAGGAGGATGGCTGAGGTTAGCATAGTTGATGTGTTCTACGTGGAGTTGAGAAACACTTTTGACAAGGTCCCACATGGCGGACTTGATAAAAAAGTTAACGCCCATGGGATCCAAGAGAATGTAGCAAGTTGCAAACAAAAATGGGTTAGTCGTAGTGTGATAGGTTTAGAGGGAGACTTGCTCCAAGTGCGGTAGCGGGAGTGATAAAAGATGTTTCCCGCCGGCTGCAATGATGAATTTTCACCCTGTATCATCTCCTTCCTGCCTCATAAATTATGCAGTCACAGAAAACATGCTGGATCGCTGGCCACTGGCCTTCATTTTGCCTGCCACACCATTAACTAACTGTTTCCTCATGCTGAGTGCCATATTTAAACTGCAGTCACACACACACTTCTCAATGCTTACATACCAGGACTGCTCTGGTGAAGACAGGGCCCCAAATGCCAGGATGAGTGCAGCCCCTGATTCAGTGGTGCATCCCTGGGACACCTTCTGGCTGCTATGGAGACCTACTGCAATGTCCTCTACCCCCGCACTGGCCACAGGAGGCCTATTAGTCTCACCATTCTGGTTTGGGAGGCAGTGGCAGAGGTGGTCAGTGCCAAAAGTTTGGCAATCCAATGCAGGAAACGGATTAATGATATTATCTGTGCTGCCAGGGTAAGGCAGCCATCTCATCAATCTCAGCTCACCCACTCACAAGCCTATCACACACTGCCAGCTCAAGAGACACCACCACACACTCTCCCACACACACCTACACATCTCCATCTGGCCTCATCTTCGCTAGGGATAGCCTCCTCATCCCATCCACTGCTCCACTCAGCACACACGCATTCCTGGCATCCTTTTCACATGGCCTGGCATGAGCCTTGCTCACACATTCCCCATCTTTATGCAGGACAAGATCGTGCATAATCAACGGGAGAGGTCCCAGACCAGCGGTGGAGTGCCAGACATCAACGACCTCACTCCGTTCAAGGGTTTGAGTGCTGGAGCTGGCCAGAGAGGACATGGACAGTTCCTGCAGCGTTGGTGGCGAATACCCATGTGAGGTTCCTGCACCACATGATCTGTCTCTCAAAGCTACTCTGAGTCCACTGTTCTGTGTTCAACGTGGCAACCAAGCACTAATAATCTCCACTTTCTATCCTAGGCACATCTGACATGTCAACCTCAGGCCGAGAGCACCTCGGATAAGGACCCTGAGGGCAGCACCATTGAAGATCCATCACAGCAGTCACCCCCACCCCCCACCAGTGCAGCAACTGACACCTCGGTGGGACCTAGATTTAGAGTTGCCTCGGGATCCCAATCTGGTGAGCACAGCACACAACCTGTTCCACAGCAGGTGGAAGCAGGGACATATTGGTCGCCGGCACTCAGAGGGCTGCTGGAGGCAAGGAATCTGCTGAGTCTGAGTCAAATGATGAGATTCTGGACTCGGTCCTCAATCAGTTGCTGGAGCTGCAAAGACAATCATAGGAATACCAGGAAGGGATGTCTGGTGCACTCCTCAGATTGCAATGGACAATGGAACACTCCGTCCTCCTTCAGGCTGAGGTGATAGCGCCAGCATGTCGATACGCTGAGGTCGACACTGGCAGGATGGCAGCCGCCATGGAGACCTTGGTCCAGGATATCACTGCTGCACTGTTGCATGGGTTGTGCTCCATCACTGACAACATAGTTGGCCTCCAACAGTGTCAATGCAAAAGGGGTGCAGAGCAGTTTGATCTCACTCCAGTTTCCCTTTCTCCTCAAGGAGTCAGCTAGGGATCATTGGGCACCCACAGGGAGGAGGATCAACAGCTTAACACCCCACAGCCATCCACCCAGGTGAGTTGAGAATGTCCGGCTGACCCAAATCCCCTCTTCCTGTAACCCCAGCAGCTCCAGCTCAATGGGCCAAGGAGAGTATAGCTGGCCGAAAGCAGGACACCCAAAGCAGGCAGGAGCCCTTGGCCCTCCAAAGTCATCACAGACAGGCATAACAGTCAGCAGGCTGCCTTCACCTCCATTGTGGATGGCTGGGGAGCACTAAGACGTAGTAGCAGGGTTAGGAAAGTTAAGAAAATGTAGTTGCACAGCCTGGGTATGGGTGTTAATCCTTGTACATAATGTTCACTATTGAAAATAAATGCCGAGAGTGTCTCCTTGTCTCTGGCTACTTGTTATGATGAGCAGTGTTCGTGTCACTCAGATGTGAAACCTTGGTTCTTGTACAAGATAAAGGCAGGTGTCTCAGTCCATGACATCTTCCCTGTGCAGTGTGTGACCTTCAGAGCAAAGTGATGGTCTGGCTTCACACTCACTGGACACATTAATGATGCTGGCACCTCAATGGTTCTTGTCATTGCTGCCAGAATATCATGGGCAGGCATCACAAAGTCCTGTCATTCTCTCTTTGTGCTCTCAGTGCCTTTGAGATGGGGCTGGCCCCCCATCTCTTCAGCATCTGTGACTGGTGATGCTGTGCTCCTGAAGGGGGCAGGTGCTGAAGGCTAACAAAGAATCAGGTGCATTTAAGGTTTCACGGTTGTGTCTCCATGATCTGCCTCTGATCACAGAGCGCAAGTGTGCTGCCCTCAGCCAGACTGGATTCAGAAATTCAGAGGCTATGTGAAGATCTATTGAGTGTCCTTACTGCATGTTATCATCATCCTCCTGCAATCAAGCGACTATTAGGGCCTCTGCTGAGTCTCCATGACTTGAGCCTGAGCACTGAGTGTACGTGCTCTGTCATCAGCCACACAGGAGTCAAACATTCACAGATGCAAGGTAAGGATGTCAGGACTGTCCTCACTGCAACCTGTCAGTATCTGCCATGAATCTTGCGGCTATGAGGGCATCCAAAGCGCACTTGCCTTGTGTGGCCAGTGCCTTCGAGGATGTCATTGTCATCATTTCCTTCGACGTCCTCCTCATTGGAGGAGATGCGCAGCTCTTCCATTTCCTCTTCAGCCAGGTCCTCCCCCATTGCAGCACCAGGTTGTGTGCACTCAACCCCGAGGTCTCCTCAAAGTTCAGCTCGCCAGGAGCATGCCGTTTAAAGGCGGTCGTGAAACATGCCGTTCTGAAGTCACGCCAACCGGGACAGTAAATTTGATTCTGGCATGAGGGCACAATAATGAGCTGCAAATGTGTTTAGATTAAGTTCCCGAAGCTGGATGGCGGGAAACATGGCCTGCCACAGATGGACAGGGCAGCAGATTGCAAACTGGTTTCATGATGGCGTGAAACCGATTTTTGCTCTTCTCACCATATTGCCCGCTCTTGCCCGCCATGATGCCCATCCACAACGGGACTGGACAATTCCACCCTACGATTCTATGATCAATGTACTCCACTGAAATTTTCTGTCAATGATATAGATGCAAAAACATGTAAACTAATGTAAATTCAAGGTGAGAAAACAATTCAAAAGCTATTTCAGATGAAATAGTGAGGCTGTTGAATACCATTATGGAAACATAAGGGAGGTGCTATGACTTTAAATTGAAACTTTGGAAATGAAGTGAAGCATTTCACTGCACATTGTGGAATATCAAAGCAGATAATATTTTTAATATAAAAACAAAAAAACTGCGGATGCTGGAAATCCAAAACAAAAACAGAATTACCTGGAAAAACTCAGCAGGTCTGGCAGCATCGGCGGAGAAGAAAAGAGTTGACGTTTCGAGTCCTCATGACCCTTCGACAGAACTTGAGTTCGAGTCCAGGAAAGAGCTGAAATATAAGCTGGTTTAAGGTGTGTGTGTGGGGGGCGGAGAGATAGAGAGACAGAGAGGTGGAGGGGGTTGGTGTGGTTGTAGCGACAAACAAGCAGTGATAGAAGCAGATCATCAAAAGATGTCAACAACAATAGTACAATAGAACACATAGGTGTTAAAGTTAAAGTTGGTGATATTATCTAAACGAATGTGCTAATTAAGAATGGATGGTAGGGCACTCAAGGTATAGCTCTAGTGGGTTTTTTTTTATATAATGGAAATAGGTGGGAAAAGGAAAATCTTTATAATTTATTGGGAAAAAAAAAAGAAGGGGGAAACAGAAAGGGGGTGGGGATGGGGGAGGGGACTCACGACCTAAAGTTGTTGAATTCAATATTCAGTCCGGAAGGCTGTAAAGTCCCTAGTCGGAAGATGAGGTGTTCCTCCAGTTTGCGTTGGGCTTCACTGGAACAATGCAGCAAGCCAAGGACAGACATGTGGGCAAGAGAGCAGGGTGGAGTGTTAAAATGGCAAGCGACAGGGAGGTTTGGGTCATTCTTGCGGACAGACCGCAGGTGTTCTGCAAAGCGGTCGCCCAGTTTACGTTTGGTCTCTCCAATGTAGAGGAGACCACATTGGGAGCAACGAATGCAGTAGACTAAGTTGGGGGAAATGCAAGTGAAATGCTGCTTCACTTGAAAGGAGTGTTTGGGTCCTTGGACGGTGAGGAGAGAGGAAGTGAAGGGGCAGGTGTTGCATCTTTTGCGTGGGCAAGGGGTTGTGCCATAGGAGGGGGTTGAGGAGTAGGGGGTGATGGAGGAGTGGACCAGGGTGTCCCGGAGGGAGCGATCCCTACGGAATGCCGATAAGGGGGGTGAAGGGAAGATGTGTTTGGTAGTGGCATCATGCTGGAGTTGGCGGAAATGGCGGAGGATGATCCTTTGAATGCGGAGGCTGGTGGGGTGATAAGTGAGGACAAGGGGGACCCTATCATGTTTCTGGGAGGGAGGAGAAGGAGTGAGGGCGGATGCGCGGGAGATGGGCCGGACACGGTTGAGGGCCCTGTCAACGACCGTGGGTGGAAAACCTCGGTTAAGGAAGAAGGAGGACATGTCAGAGGAACTGTTTTTGAATGTAGCATCATCGGAACAGATGCGACGGAGGCGAAGGAACTGAGAGAATGGGATGGAGTCCTTACAGGAAGTGGGGTGTGCCCACCAGCCTCCGCATTCAAAGGATCATCCTCCGCCATTTCCGCCAACTCCAGCATGATGCCACTACCAAACACATCTTCCCTTCACCCCCCTTATCGGCATTCCGTAGGGATCGCTCCCTCCGGGACACCCTGGTCCACTCCTCCATCACCCCCTACTCCTCAACCCCCTCCTATGGCACAACCCCTTGCCCACGCAAAAGATGCAACACCTGCCCCTTCACTTCCTCTCTCCTCACCGTCCAAGGACCCAAACACTCCTTTCAAGTGAAGCAGCATTTCACTTGCATTTCCCCCAACTTAGTCTACTGCTTTCGTTGCTCCCAATGTGGTCTCCTCTACATTGGAGAGACCAAACGTAAACTGGGCGACCGCTTTGCAGAACACCTGCGGTCTGTCCGCAAGAATGACCCAAACCTCCCTGTCGCTTGCCATTTTAACACTCCACCCTGCTCTCTTGCCCACATGTCTGTCCTTGGCTTGCTGCATTGTTCCAGTGAAGCCCAACGCAAACTGGAGGAACAACACCTCATCTTCCGACTAGGGACTTTACAGCCTTCCGGACTGAATATTGAATTCAACAACTTTAGGTCGTGAGTCCCCTCCCCCATCCCCACCCCCTTTCTGTTTCCCCCTTCTTTTTTTTTTCCCAATAAATTATAAAGATTTTCCTTTTCCCACCTATTTCCATTATATAAAAAAAACCCACTAGAGCTATACCTTGAGTGCCCTACCATCCATTCTTAATTAGCACATTCGTTTAGATAATATCACCAACTTTAACTTTAACACCTATGTGTTCTATTGTACTATTGTTGTTGACATCTTTTGATGATCTGCTTCTATCACTGCTTGTTTGTCGCTACAACCACACCAACCCCCTCCACCTCTCTGTCTCTCTATCTCTCCGCCCCCCACACACACACCTTAAACCAGCTTATATTTCAGCTCTTTCCTGGACTCGAACTCAAGTTCTGTCGAAGGGTCATGAGGACTCGAAACGTCAACTCTTTTCTTCTCCGCCGATGCTGCCAGACCTGCTGAGTTTTTCCAGGTAATATTTTTAATATCATTGCTGATGCTACAATGTCAAATGGTAAGCCTGACATACACTTCTAAATTTTTTTCTTCATTTATGGAATATGAGTGTAGTAATTATAGTTTTATTTAATGTGTAATGGACCTTTAAGAATAATATGTTAGGGACAATCACATGATCTGTAGTAACCAATAGGAGAGTAGCATGGGCTACCTCAGCAGTCAGTGAAGAGATAGAGTTGGAGTTGAAAGTACACGTGTAACTGCTGCTGAGTATACTGTAAATTAACCTAATGTTTCCACTTAAGAAGTTGTCTGCCATTCAACTCTATTGCAACAGTGAGCATCACTTCCAAGAGCAGCATTTATTGTCCATATCTAATTGCCCTCAGATAGACCCTTAAAACCTTCTGAACTCAAGATTGAGTTCAACATTTTCAAAGTCTAATCTCTGCCCTGATTTTGTTTCCTTTCTCTTTGCAAGATTTGGTTTTACTCTCGTTTTTCTCACTTCTGCTTTTGGACCGCAGCTATTCATCATTTTGCCATTCACATCTCCTCTAGATACACCCTTGTATCATTATTTGCCCCTTTACTTTGGCCTTGCATCACCAATACTTCTGTCATTTAGGGCAGAATTTTCCGGTCGGCATGTGGGGACAGGCCTGACACGCCGACACGTAAAATGACGCGCAATGACATTGGGCGTTCATCCCGACGTCACTCTGTGCCATCCCGATATTTTGGAAGGCGGGTGCGAAGAGTTCTGAGGCACACCCACCATTAATTAACGGGCCAGTTAAGATCCTTGAGGCAGCAATTGAAGATGATTTTTCGCAGCCTGTGCAATTTTCAGTGCGTCGCACTGGCACAATGGGCAGGCGGGTAGGCCCCATTTTTAAAAACTGCATCCACAGGTGGGATAAGAGGGGTGAGAGGGCTCGCTAATGCGAGTCGTTAGAACTTTAGTTTTTTACTCACTTGTGTGAACAGGACAAATTCAAGTCGCTTCAGAGCTGCTTTGACAGAAAGAACAGGCTTCAGTTCAGGACTCTGGAGGAATCATAACACTTGGGCCTTCCAGGTATCAGACAGCCTTCCCTTACCCTGGGAATGGGGATTATGGTCTCCGCTGGAGGCACCTCCTCTGAGGAGGAAGAGAGGGCCAGAAGGGGAAGGAGTCCAGGTATCCATATTCAGCCTCCAGGGGAGCCACCTGTGGGAGGACAGGCACAGGCACAAGGGATGCAGGGCCAAGAGGAAGTCCAAGGCAGAAGGGGCCACAGAAGCTGCCACTATCTTGCTGCCAGAGTTTACAGGCAGCGATGCAGCTACCTCAATATGTCTGAGTTGCAGTGCTGGAGGAGGCTACATCTCTCAGGGAGACAGTGACCTCCATCTGTCAGATGATCAGCCCTGAGATCAGCTCCAACTGTGTGGGTGGGCACCCTATGCCAGTGGCACTGGAGGTCATGCTTGCCTTCAACCTCTATGCCTCCGGATCTTTCCAGGGGTTGGTGGGTGATCTTTGTTCAAGCATCCATTGAGTTTCATTCACTATCGTTTGGATGAGGCAAGCCAGACACAGCGAGCCAGAGGCTTTGCCCATGATTGCTGGCTTCCCCCACATCCAGGGTGCAATCGACTGTACACATGTGGCTATCAAGGCGCAGGTGGGTGAGCCCAGTGCCTTTGTCAACAGGAAGGGCTTCCACTCCATGAACATGCAGGTAGTGTGTGACCATAGGATGCAGATTCTGCAAGTCTGTGCAAGGTAACCAGGCAGCTTCCATGACGCCTCCTGAGACACTCACAGTTGCTGAGGCACTTCAGTGCTCTGGCTCGGCTGGATGAATGGCTGCTGGGTGACAAGAGCTATCCCTTCAAAAAGTGGGTCATGACACCACTCCGCCATCCAGGAACAGAAGCTGAGCAGAGGTACAATAGGAGCCACACTTCCACATGGGCCGTGGTAGAGAGAACCATTGGTCTTCTCAAGATGCGCTTCCAATGCCTGGACCGTTCAGGGGGCGCACTCCAATACCCCCCAGATCGTGCGTCACTGATAGTGGTTGCATGCTGCACTCTCCTCAATCTGGCGCTGGAAAGGGGGGATGCAGTGGAGGAAGAAGATGTAGATGCAGATGCTCTGGCTGCAGATGATGAGCCCAGTAGTGAGTCTGAGGACGAGCATGGTCAGGAGAACACTGAGGGGATAGATATTGACCTTGGAACCTCCAATGAGGCAGGGACACCTGGGAGGCTTTGATCCAATGCTTCTTCAGCTAGCCTACCAAAGATGAACCACCAATACATGCCAGGGCTGCAGGCTGCAGGCTCCATACTCGATACCTGAGAGCAACATTTGCCTGATCAGGAACATGAACTATGTGCCTTTTCAATAAAGCTCAATGACAAACAAGTCACTCATAACATCATGGGTTCCCCTTCACCTGCAGAACTAATGAAGCAACCAGAGGTTTCTTGAGAACCAAAACTTTTAATGATTGCCAACTGCATACAGAAATCAAAGTACATTAAAAAGTGCTGAAAAGCACACCAACTTAAAAGTAACTTAAATTTGGGGCAAAAGAAAACCACTGGTGATAAGCCTTTGTTGTGCCTAAGGAGATTTATGCCTACGGGTGCTGCGTCTAGGCGCTCCTCCCTTGCTGGTACCGGCATTGGAGACAGTCTGCTCACTGTACTGTCCTGGTGGCCTTGATGACCTTGGCGGGCATCCTTGGGCCAGTGGAGCCTATGCTGGTTCCGGCTGGAAGAGAATGGCCAGTGGCATGGCTGGCACCTCCCCAGTCACCGCAGCCTCATTTGGTGCCATAGTCATTGGCAGAGGGTTGGAGGAGCTGCTGCCATCATCTGGAGCGCCCTGAGAGGAGCCTGCAGAGACAACAGGCAACTCATGTGCCAACGTGAGGTTGTTTTGGACCTCCCTGCTCACCATTGATGGATGGGCACCTAGCTGGAATACTGGGTGCTCAATCCACCTTCCACACTGACAGTGACCACCTGAGGTCATTGCCTGTGTGACGGCTTGCAGGTCCGAGCGCATACCCAGGAAGCCCTGCTTGTTCCCCTGGAGGGGCCTCTCTATGAGAGTGGCCACTCTCTCCATGGAGGAGGCAGTGCACTTGGCTATGAAGGTCATTGCATTGCTCATGCTCCGCATGGACTTCTCCGCAACGGAGACCATGCACATATTCCCTCATGTATCTCCGCCAGATCCTCTTGCACACCCTGCTGGACTTCCGGCATCTGCTGATTCAGGGACGACTCCAGAGGCACATCATCAGCCACCAATTAAGCATGTTCCTGGTCCCCAGTCATCCTCTGACTGCCGGAGCCCTGTGCTCTCTCTGCCTCCGGCTGCACGTCAAGTGAGTGTGAAATGCCCTCACTGCTGTGCACTGAGATACTACCCGACGGTCTTATTTCCACCGAGGTGCTGGTATCTGCGCTGGTGCCTGTCTGGCTGAGAGGGTGTGGCATTGGTGCATTAATGTCTTCTGTGCCCTCAGGGGTCAGTGGTGGTCCCTCTGCCTCCTGAGTCTGGGCATGCTCCGGACAGGCTGAAAGGAAGAACAAGGACATTTGATTAGTTCAAGTCGTTACACTGTTAATGTGCATGCCTGGCACCCGTATGAGGTTGTGTTCTTCCTTCCAGTATCAATGGGTTCCCATGTTGGAGGCTGAAATCAATATACAGTCAACAGTGGAATATCTGCACTGACAGACATTGTGACCTCAGTGGATGGCACTCTTACCTCCCAGTGGCACCCCAACCTAACTGCGACCGGTTGACCTGGGCACATGGCGCCTTTCCAACTCCAGTGCCTCCTGCTCGTACCTGGTGATGATGAGAAGGTGGGGCTGCCCTCCACCAGCCCACAGCCACTCTGCATTATTTTGGGCTGTCTTCTTCTGAAAGGAGAGAGGAGCATTGATCACCCCACCCTGTACCTGCATTGCCATTACAGCCTTGCCACCCCCACCTGAGGAAATCTTTGCTGGGCTCATGTGATTCATGACCCTGGAGCCGCCTACACTCACTCCAAGCAACCAGGGCTGACCCCCTTGCCCAGATGCTGCCTTCATCACATTTGCCACTCACACTCTAAGACCTTGCAAACCCACGAACACTACCACCTAGAAGGACAAGGGCAGCAGGTAGATGAGTACACCGCCACCTGGAAGTTCCCCTCCAAGACACTCAGCATCCTGACTTGGAAATGTTTCATTGCTCCTCCACTGTGGCTAGGTCAAAATCTTGGAACTTGTCTCCAAACACTACTGTGGATGTTCCAGCATCACATGCAGCTGATACAGAAGGCAGCTCAGCACCACCCTTCCTGATTACAAAAGGCCATTAAACCGCTTGCGGCACCGCACCCAGGTGTGTCTCGCCACATCGTGAGAGCTGACCCTTTCTGCCACCTCCTTCCAGGCACATTTTGTTATGTGGTGGGGGGTGGCCTCCTCCTCCCGTCCCTTGACACCAGGATCTCGCAGCATGCTGCCACCTCCTTGAGGAGGGCAGGGAGGCACTCATCCGACAATGTTGGGGCCGATTGCCCCGCCGACCTGCCCTCCCGCTTGGCCTGCTCTCCGAGGACGCTTTCCATCTTGCTTCTGACTGACACCAATGGCAGCCTTAGGACGGCTGCCTGCGCGTTTTTGAATAGATCGCTGGGTCACCACTAACCCGGTGGTCTTTGGCCTCTCGCTGTCCACCCCTTCCTGCTGATCTCGGGAGTGGCGATTTACACTGGGCGGGCCCTAATTAGCCTGCCCACATAAAATGGTGGCGCAGAGCCAATCACGGGTGACGATTGGTTCCACGCCCGCACCCGCCAGCCTGCCAGGCATAGGAAAAATCCTGGCTTTAATCTCTCCTGCCCTCCATCCTATTATTGATCTTCTCTTTTGTTTATTTTTCTGCCCTCTACCTGCTTTCACTTGCCTAAAACCTGTTACATTTAGAACTTTTCCGAGCTCTGATGAAAAACATCAACCTGCGTTAACTCTGTTCCTGTCCCTAGAGATGCTGCAAGATCCGCTGAGTATTTCCAGCATTTTCTGTTTTTATTACAGATTTCTAGCATCCGCAGTATTTTGCTTTTCAAAATGTATTTGGCATGTATGCAACTTGGAGCCGATGAAAAAGTTTGAGTGATTATAACAATCATTGCTCTGATTCTTTCCCAGTTGTTTCTGATAATTTTCCACCATTATGATGATACAGTCTGAAGCACTCAGAAGTAATTTTATTTTAAATGTCAAACATAATTGTAGAAGTGACAGAGACCAGTGAAAGAAAGTCAAAACAAGATAACAGCATGCCACAGGACATATTGATTCCCTTGCTCTAAACCCTGTGTTTCACAATTGACACATCTAAATTTGATAGGAAAAATTAATTGTGCTGATAACTGAAGCATGCCCAATGACAAAAAAACGAGGAAGAAGCCCCTTTATCTCCTTTCCTGAACCTAAATGTGGCTCTACTCAGCTCAGACTGGCCCAACGTTGTTTTGAATAGTGGGTTCATTGAAACAGTTCAGAAAATACTGCTATTCAAATAAATGGATAACCTGGTAGCAGATCAGGCATTTAACATTACACTAATTATATTGATTCAACATGGCAACTGATATACAGTATGATTAGATAATTAGACATGTAGGGCATGCTGGGAGATTCAACTAGTTTGATTAACTGCTGAGATTAGGTAAGTGGCGATTGGGTAAACACTATTTCATTTTATATATAAAGCATATATGATCAGGACTTGTGCGATATGACTTATACTCAGTAAAGGGACTGACCAGATAGCTTGTAAGTTTCATTGCTAGTCATGTGTTCGGTGTAACTTATAACTTCATAGCTCCTTATAATGTGTTCAGTTTATACATTAGGTAGGTAATCAAACTAAAATTAAAAACATTCAATATAATTTTTTAATTTTACATTCATGCATATTAAATATTAAGCTGATTTAATAAATATTATTTAATAGGGGCTATTAAGTGCTACATTGGTATTGTAAAATTCATTTAAAACCAAATTAATGATTTAAAAAAATGCAGATTTTGATTTAGGAGTTTAAAGGTAACCATTGTCCCTGGTTGGGTTTACACAAATAAACAAGAAACGAGCAGAAGTGACCTTGAATATGCAGTGACAGCTTCAGCTTTTGCCTTTAGGCATTTTTACAGGCTTTTAATATAGCTGTAGCCTTCAATTGCAACTAATATTTGAGTAACATATACAAACCACTCATTAACTAATGCTGAGTAATTTATGCCAAGTAGGTTTCTGTCTCTCATAACTTCACATATGAAGGAAAGTTTAACTAATCCTCCCCCAGGAGCAGAGATAGTCTGAATTGGGGGTAATGATGGCTGATAAAAAGGGGCTTATCAAGTTCCTGTCCTCATCATTTCTACTTCACTCTCTTCAGGGATGAGAAAGCCACCCACCCCAGAGGAGCAGGGTCCCAATTTAAATGGCAATGTCATGTTCCATTTGTGTGATGAAAAGTTGATGTCAGAAATGATTCAGGCCTAGGTAACTTCATTGAAATGTTTTTTCATGGTTCCTTGTGGACCAGGAGGATCTATATCTGCCCACCTCAGCCCCAAATTCTTGTATCCAATTCCTGATCTGAGTTTAAAAAAATCAGCCCTGTTCACGTTAGTTGCATTTTTCTGATAGCTTGAACATTAAGTGACCGATTAACTTTTCTTTGACAGACTGTGTTCTTTTGAGTATAAAATTACCAACATTTTCAAAGTATAAGAGCTGCCAATTCTTAATGCCACTTTAAAACAAACAGAAAACAGCTTGATAAGCAGAAGCACAAGTGTCAGGCAGTTATGAAAGGCATTTATATGTGGACAAAATGTGATATCTGCTTTCAAAAAGACTTTGATCGCCAAAGAGTGAATATTTTATGTAAAAATATAGGATCAAGATAATAAGATACCACTTATGTCTTGCTGAACAGCTTTAAGCACAAGAAGGTTCATTCTATTGAAAACAAATGAACTGTAAATAGCACTATTTCAAAATAGCTTGCAATGAATCACGCTGTCACAATGTTTTAATATACATGTCAAATTCTGACAAACAGTATCACAAAATCTGTCATACACAACATTTCTTGATCTATAGAATTCTGTGCAAATGCTAATCTTGTCATAATTAAGAGCTGTAGGCTGCTGAAAGTTAATGTTGAAGTATTTAGCATGTGTGGGCTGCACAGGAAGATGAAGTATTTCTGAATACTATCAGTGGAATGATTAATATTCTACTAAAAGCAGCGTACATTTCTTTTAGTCTGATAAAATAATAATTACAACTCCTTAGAGAGCTAATCTGCAATCTTTTGTCCAGATTTTCACCTTGGGGACATATTGTCCCTTGTCACTGAAACCTCGGGGACAGAAGGCTCCACCACAGGGAACCACAGCATGAAAATGGGATAATGATGAAACAACACTCAATTAATGAAGGCATGCCCAATGGCCTCCACTGATATACCATATGCTTAAGAAATGCAAATGACTGCAATTTAAATGAATTTTTCATCTTAATATATGCAAATGTGTTTATAAGTACTCCCTTATAAATATACCAGAACATTTTCAAACAAAAAGTGCAAATGTTGCCAAATATGTCTCTAATATACATTCAGAAAAACTTTTAAGCAAGAACTACTTAATTATACCTTTTGGGGAATGTGTATGGTAATTTGGAGTTATCAGGTAATACAACATAGCTCATCTGAAAATTCAAATGAAAACAGATTAGATATCTACAAAACAAATTAAACTCGCTGTAGCTCTTCCAATACTTCAGCCTCTTAATCAGCCAACAAGGAAATAGTGATTTTAAATAGGAAATAAATAATACAGAATGAGGGACACCTGTTTCTGGCTCCATGGAGAGTCATAAAGTCTCAGCCTACCCCTTATTAAAAAGTAGTTTTACAGGTTTTGGATATGCTTTGATATGATGTAATGCTTGCTAATATGAGTACAGTCACTCAAAGCAAAAACCTTTCTTGCACGCCATTCACGAGTTCTAGAACAGTGAAAAGCAGAGACTTGAGTCAGGATTTTCTCTGTGGCCTTCGGAACTCTGTTGTCACGGTCAAACAGGGTTCAGAAGCCCACAGCATGTAGGGAACAGCCACCTGCCTGTGATTTCCCTGAATTGGCCAATTAATGGCCAGAGGATGTGCTTGCCATCACAATGGGTGGGGTCTCGAAGCTGGAGAGCCAAAACGAGGCCCGCCAGCACTGAAGAAGCAGCAGGCTCCTATTAGAGGTAAACGAGAGAGAAAGTGAGAGCTAAGACTTAGCCTTGCTATGATCTTTGCAATGTAGTCAAGTTAAGAAGCAGATTCTGAATATGTGATATCACTTATATTATGGGATAGATCATGGATGGATGATTCGTTGACTGTCATAAGATGAAGAGTGTTTCCGAGACTTAAATCTTTTTCCATGCACTATATGAGCAATGTTTCCCATTGCCAGTGTGTGACCAGAAGGTTATCCCCTAAATCTAGCACTAAGCTCAGGATATAGCAGGATTCTGTAATGTGGACCTTGAATTTGTAATATACACAGAATATGACATCGCGAGATCCCTTTTTTTCCCATTCTGTATAATCCATCAGCATTACATTTTTAAATTAAATGTTATTAAAGCTTGCCATATCACTCTGAGGTAATGAGTACACATGGGGCTGAATTTTATGGAGCCTTTGGGGATGGGCTCGGTGGTGGGCAGCCGGCAAAATGGTGTGGGGGGGTTGTCAGGTGGCATGCCTCATGCCTACCTGCCACCATGCTACTTTGCCAACAGCAGGTAAAAGGTGATAGATGGCCTCCCACTTGGAAACCAGTTGAATCACTTTACTGGCCAACTGAAAGCCTGTGCTGGCATTTTACCAGCAGCCCTCCACAGTATGGGGAGACTGCCAGGTGAGCCCTGGCAGACCCTGAGTGGGCTCTGAGGGGTGGGATCTCTTCTTTGGGCACTCTTTTCCCCACTGAGGTGCCCAGGGATGGCAATGGCTGCCTCCATGGCAATGACAGCTCCTCCCCTCACCAGCACAAGCCAACTGGCCATGGCGCCTTAAGACCCCCCACTTACCATCGAGATGTTCACCTATCTTCCCCCAGGTGCAGTAGTCAATGCTTCTGGTGGCAACGCTGAGACTGCTAAGTTGGTGGTGCTCTGACTGAGCCGGTATATCTTGGGGGCAGCCACCATCCATAATAGAATGGAAGGCCATTTTGAATTGGCTGCCAACCCTAAAATGTAGCCTTGGATCTAGCACTGACAGCAGGACACCTGCTGCATTAGCAAAATCCCAGCCATGAAATTTGAGTGTTCCTTGGCTGTTTAAGGAATTCTTCTACTGCAACATTAATGCTGCTTAACTAAGTCCATGTTCCTGCCTTCAATGATAACAGCCCTCTCACTTCCTCAAGTGAGACTATACAACTTAGCACTGAGGATTAGATCTGGAATGAAGTGGAAATAAAATATTTCCGAGGGTGTGCAGATTGTTTCAATTACCTTTTTATTTTGATCCTTAGTGCAGAGATAGAGATATTGAATCCAAGCAATTTTAAATGCAATAGTTTTAACTAAGAATATCTCAGTGCTGTTTGACATCTGGAGACACAGAAATGGGTGCAACAAGGATTCAAAAAGGGGGGGAGTCAGAGGAGATAAGAAACTCATTGAAAGACCTATTGAAATTGAAGAAAAAAGACCCTGAACTGTGGCAGAGAAGGGAAGAAGCAGCAGAGAGATGTAAACAAATGAAAAAAATTGGGATACAGTTTCTAAGTGTTATAGTGTGGTCATGGTGTAGAAGGGAGGAGAGTGTCGTATTATTATAATGATATAATACCTTGGGCTTATTTACTGTACAAGATATCAGGCACCCATCACTCATAAAGGATTGGATAAACACATTGTGGGTTCATTTATCAAGACTAAGCACATGAGAACAGTTATACATAGGTATAAGGTTTGAAGACATCAGAGTTGTGTGTGCATGTGCTCTGCTCAAAGCAAAAGTGAAACTAAAACTGGATTACATAACTCATTTCCCTTCTAGAGCTATCATGCTGATATCTCTTCAATGAAGTGAAACTAGACTGGATTACATAACTCATTTCCCTTCTAGAGCTATCATGCTGATATCTCTTCAATGAAGTGAAACTAGACTGGATTACATAACACATTTCCCTTCTAGAGCTATCTTGCTGATATATCTTCAATGCATATTACAACAGAAAGGAGGTAAACGTTACAATTCTTGGCAATTATCACCTCTTTGCGCAATTGGAAAAAGTTTTCAAAACCAAATCTCCAGGGATAAATAAATATTTCAGAAATTCAAATATGATAAAGTTTCGGCCACTGTTGAAGCATAATAATAACTGAAAAAATGTAAAATAATTGTACAGCAGTTTTAGAATGGAGTTGAGTACAGTGAAAAATAATGTTAGAATTGATTTATTGATTATTGATTTATAGAGGATAATAATCTAAATAGGTGAATTGCCATATAAAAATAACACGAGCAAATTTTACACAAATTTTTAATCAGTGCACAACCAGAGGAAAAATGCCCCAAAAATGAGTAAAAAGTTGCGTCCAAAATATGTTTACTTTCTCTTACAGGCCTTGCAATATATGGGAGTCCCTTTACTAATAGCACTCAGCCCTATCGAGCCTGCAAAGTGCTCCTTACTAACTTCTGGGGGCTAGTGCCGAAATTGGGAGATCTGTCCCACAGACTAGTCAAGCAACAGCCTGACATAGTCATCTTCATGGAATCATACCTTACATTAACATCCCAGATACCATCATCACCTCCCTGGGTATGTCCTGTCCCACCAGCAGGTGGTGGCACCGTGGTATACAGTCGGGAGAGAGTTGCCCTGGGAGCCCTCAACATCAACTCCAGTCTCAATAAAGTCTCATGGCATCAGGTCAAACATGGGCAAGGAAACCTCCTGTTGATTGCCACATACCACCTTTCCTCAGCTGATGATTCAGTGCTCCTCCATGTTGAACACCACTTGGAGGAAGTACTTACGATGGCAAGAGCTCAGAATGTACTGTGGGTGGGGGACTTCAATGTCCATCACCAAGAGTGGCTCGGTAGCACCATTAATGACCGAGCTGGCCAAGTCCTAAATGACATAGCTGCTAGACTGGGTCTGCGGGAGGTGGTGAGGGAACCAACAAGAGGGAACAGCATACTTGACCTCATCCTCACCAACCTGCCTCAGCAGATGCATCTGCCCATGACTGTATTGGTAGGACTGACCACTACACAGTCATTGTGGAGACGAAGTCCTGCCTACACAATGAGGATACCCTCCATCATGTTGTGTGGCACGACCACCACGCTAAATGGGGTAGATTTCGAGCAGGTATAGCAACTCGAGACTGAGCATCCATGAGGCACTATAGGCCATCAGCAACAGCAGAATTGTAATCAAACACAATTTGTAACCTCACGACCTGGCATATCCCCCATTGCCTTCAAGCCAGGGGATCAACCGTGGTTCAATGAAGAGTGGAGGAGGGCATGCCAGGAGCAGCACCAGGCATCCATGAGGCACTGTGGGCCATCATCAGCAGCAGAATTGCACTCGAACACAATCTGTAACCTCATGGCCTGGTATATCCCCCACTCTACCATAACAATCAAGCCAGGGGATCAACACTGGTTCAATGAATAGTGCAGGAGGGCATGCCAGGAGCAGTACTAGGCACATCTAAAAATGAGGCGTGAACCTGGTGAAGCTTTAACACAGGACTACCTGCATGACAAACAGCATAAGCAGCAAGTGATAGAGCTAAGCGATCCCACGACCAACGGATCAGACCTAAGCTCTGTAGTCTTGCCACATCCAGTCATGAATGGTGGTGGACAATTAAACAACTCACTGGAGGAGGAGGCTCCACAAATATCCCCACCCTCAATGATGGAGGAGCCCAGCATATTAGTGCAAAAGAAAAGGCTGAAGCATTCTCAACAATCTTCAGCCAGAAGTGCCAAGTGGATGATCCATCTCGGCCTCCTCTGGAGGTCCCCAGCATCACAGATGCCAGTCTTCAGCCAATTTGATCCACTTGATATCAAGAAATAGCTGAAGGCACTGGATACTACAAAGGCAATGCTCCCTGACAATATTTCGGTAATTGTACTGAAGACTTATGCTCCAGATCTTGCTGTGCCCCTAGCCAAGCTGTTCCAGTACAGCTGTAATACTGGCATCTACCCGGCTATGTGGAAAAGTGCCTAGGTATGTCCTGTACACAAAAAGCAAGACAAATCTAACCCGGCCAACTACCGCCCCTTCAGTGTACTCTCGATCATCAGTAAAGTAATGGAAGGGGTCATCAACAGTGCCATCAAGCAGCACTTGCTTAGCAATAACCTGCTCACTGATGCCCAGTTTGGGTTCTGCTGGGCCACTCAGCTCATGACCTCATTACAGTCTTGGCTCAAACATGGACAAAAGAGCTGAATATAGGCTTGAATGGTCCAACATCCAGCCATACTAAATAACATTGGCTTTTTGGAAAATCATGAGTTTTTAAAAAATCGTTCATGGGATGTGGGCATCGCTGGCTGGCCAGCATTTATTGCCCATCCCTAGTTGCCCTTGAGAAGGTGGCGATGAGCTGCCTTCTTGAACCGCTGCAGTCGATGTGGTGTAGGTACACCCACAGTGCTGTTAAGAAGGGAGCTCCAGGATGTTGACCCAGCCACAGTGAAGGAAGAGTGATATATTTCCAAGTCAGGATGGTGAATGACTTAGAAGGGAACTTCCAGGTGGTGATTATCTCATCTATATGCTGCCCTTGTCCTTCCAGATGGTAGTAGTCAGGGGTTTGGAAGAAGCTGTCTAAGGAGCCTTGGTGAATTTCTACAGTGCATCTTGTAGATGGTACACACTGCTGCTACTGTGTGTCGGTGGTGGAGAGAGTGAATTTTGTGGATGTGGTGCCAATCAAGCGGATTGCTTCATCCTGGATGGTGTCAAGCTTCTTGAATGTTGTAATGAGGTCAGGAGCTGAGTGGCCCTGGCAGAACCCAAACTGGACATCAGTGAGCAGGTTGTTGCTAAGCAAGTGCTGCTTGATAGCTCTGTTAATGACCCCTCCAATTACTTTACTGATGATCGAGAATAGATTGATGGCATGGTAACTGGCCGGGTAGGCCTCGTCCTGCTTTTTGTGTACAGGACATACCTGGGCAATTTTCCAGATAGCCGGGTAGATGCAACTATTATGGCTGCACAGGAACAGCTTGGCTAGGGGCATTGCAAGTTGTGGAGCACAAGTCTTCTGTACTATTGCTGGAATATTGTCAGGGCCCATAACCTTTGCAGTATTCAGTGCCTTCAGTGATTTCACGTGGAATAAATCGAATTGGCTGAAGGCTGGCATCTGTAATGCTGGGGACCTCTGGAGGAGACTGAGATGGATCATCCACCTGGCACTTCTGACTGAAGATTGTTGCGAATGCTTCAGCCTTATCATTTACACTGATGTGCTGGGCTCCCCCATCATTGAGGATGGGGATATTTGTGGAGCCTCCTCCTCCAGTGAGTTGTTTAGTTGTCCACCACAATTGACAACTGGATGTAGCAGGACTGCAGAACTTAGATCTGATCTGTTGGTTGTGGGATCACTTAGCTCTTTCTATCAGTTGCTGTTTTGCTGTCTGGCACGCAAGTAGTCCTGTGTTATGGCTTCATCAGGTTGACACCTCATTTTTAGGTATGCTTGGAGCTGCTCCTGCCATGCCTTCCTGAATTATTCATTGAACTAGGGTTGATCCCCTAGCTTGGTGGTTATGGTAGAGTGGGGGATATACCAGGCTGTGAGGCTACAGATTGTGTTTGAGTTAGGGTATCCTCAATGTGAAGGTGGGACTTCATCTCCACAATGACTATGCAGTGTTCACTCCTACCGATACTGTCATGAACAGATGCATCTGCAGCAGGCAGGTTGGTGAGGATGAGGTCAAGTATGTTTTTCCCTCTTGTTGGTTCTCTCACCACCTGCCACAGACACAGTCTAGCAGCTACTTCATTTAAGACTCGGCCAGCTCGCTCAGTAGTGGTGCTACCGAGACACTCTTGGTGATGGACATTGAAGTCCCCCATGCAGAGTATATTCTGCATCCCTCGGTCCTTCCTCCAAGTAATGTTCAACATGGAGGAGCACTGATTCATCAGCTGAGGGAGGGCGGTACGTGGTAATCAGAAAGATGTTTCCTTGCCCATGTTTAACCTAATGCCATGAGATGTCATGGGGTCTGGAGTCAATGTTGAGGACTCACAGGCAACACCCTCCCGACTGTAAAACACTGTGCCGCCACCTCTGCTTGGTCTGTCCTGCCGGTGGGACAGGACATACCCAGGGACGGTGATGGTGGTGTTTGGGACATTATCTGTAAGATACGATTCTTTGAGTGCGAGTATGTCAGGCTCTTGTTTGACTAGTCTGTGAGACAGCTCTCCCAATTTTGGTACTCACCCTCAGAAGTTAGTAAGGAGGACTTTGCAAGGTCAATAGGGCTGCGACTGCTGTTGCCATTTCCAGTGACTAGTTTGATACCGGGTGGTCCAGTTTCATTTCTTTTTTGTGAATTTATAGTGGTTTGTTACAACTGAGTGGCTTGCTAGGCCATTTCAGAAGGCATTTAAGAGTTAACCACATTGCTGTGGGTCTGGAGTCACATGTAGACCAGACCAGGCAAGGATGACAGATTTCCTTCCCTAAATGACATTAGTGAACCAGTGGGTTTTTATAACAATTGACAATGGTTTCATGGTCATTATTAGACTTTTAATTTCAGGTTTTTACTGAATTCAAATTCCACCATCTGCTGTGGTGGGATTCCAACCCGGGTCCCCAGAGCATTACCCTGGGTCAATGGATTACTAGTCCAGTGACAATAACACTACACCATCACCTCCCTCATTGCTAATGACTTTAAAAGTGACCATGACTTTCAACTTCCTCGTGCGGGCTCTATGCAGGTTGAAGCAGGCAACTTCTCTACTATCTCGCAGTTTGTCATCCACTGACTTATGAGGGAGATCACTGATGCTTTGTACACAAAGAAAGGGAAATACATTTCATTCCCGATTTCCAGAAAGAAGCAGGCAGAGCAAGTACATGGCTTTGCCATGATAGCAGCTTTCCAGATGGTGCAGGGTGCTATTGACTGCACACATCATACCTCTTTGTGTGTGTAATTTCAGAGATGTACTGCAAACATGAAGGGTTCCACTCCTTCAATGTCCATGTTCAATGCATCATGAAGATCAATGCCCAATATCCTGGCAACAGTCATGATACCCTTCTTCTGTACCAGTCGTCTGTAACACCAACATTTCAGCACAGCAAACTATAGGATAGCTCCCGGGAGACAAGGACTATCAACTGACCACATGGCTTATGACACCAGTGTGCAATCTGAGCACATATGTGGGGGTGATTCATATAACCAGAACCATGTTGCCACACATAGTTGTTGTTAAACAGACCATTCTGCTGCTCTGGAAGAGCCCTGCAGTACTCAAAGCAAGTGTCATAATTCATCATGACCTGCTGCACCCTGCAAAACCTCACCATTATGCCGATACACTCCTAGCCACCAGGTGTATGGCAAACAGCTGTGAGGAGGAGGAGGAAGAGGAGAAAGAAGGAGAGGAGGAGGGGTAAGGGAAGAGACAACTAAAATAGCCCTTTCCATTGTGTTGTCCAGGATTGTCTCATCTAACTGTGGTTTCTACTGTGTTCTATGCCTTGGAGACATACAGAGATGATACACCAGTTTCTAAGTGTACAGGAGCTTTGCTAACATATTTTGAAAATGTCTGCTCCGATGCTTACAGCAGCTTGCCTCTGTCTAATCTCTCCCTCCAAGTAACCACACTAAGGTTTAACCAATCTCATGCAAAGATCAAATACATAATCAAACCCTGAACAAATAAACAATTGAGCGCTACAGTTCCAGTGAACACTACCTCAATCCCCTATTCACTTTCTTTACTTTACTTCCCTCTGTTATTTACCATAACAATGTCCTCTTGGCTACAATGATGAAATGAAAGTAAACACAAAACAAACGTACCAAACCAACTTTATCAATCAAACAAGGCAATATTCCATACACGTCAATTAATCATCCTTGTGCTTTCCCTTAGTGCTTAGTGTCTGGGTGCCTTTGCCTGTCCTCGCACTCCTGTGCAGTGGCTGCAGCATGGCTGGTGGAAGCCTGCTATCTTGGAACACTGCCATCCATAGCTAGGATGGCAAAAGTCTGAAAATTCTTGGCAACAAGTTGAGCTTGAAAAACTTCAGTCTTAACTTCCATTCTAGCACTCAGATTTTGGGGGATTTCAGCTTGTGCTGCAATGGAAGCTGAGACATCAGATATCAGGCGCTGCATCATGGTTGGGTCCACAACTGTAGTAAAGGAGTTGATTATCAACTCCACACCAGAAATAATGGGCTGCAAGCTCTGCACAAGTCAGATGGACTCAAAATGTTAACTGTGTTTCTCTCCACAGATGCTGTCAGACCTGCTGAGTTTTTCCAGCTATTTTTGTTTTTGTATATATGGCTTGTCCAGTTCAGTTTCTGATCAATGTTAATCCCCAGGATGTTGACAGTGGGGGATACAGCAATTGTGATGCCATTGAATGTCGAATGGCGATGGTTAGGTTCTCTTTTGTTGGAGATGGTCATTGCCTGGCACTTGTGTAGCATGAATACTACTTGTGATTTGTCAGCCCAAGCCTGGATAGCCATGCACTGCTTCAGTATCTGAGGAGTCACGAACGCTGCTGAACCTTGTGCAATCATCAGCGAACATCCCCAATTCTGATCTTATGATGGAAGGAAGATCATTAATGAAGCAGTTGAAGATGGTTGGGCCAAGGACACTACCCTGAGAAATTCCTGCAGTGATGTCCTGGAGTTGAGATGATTGACCTCCAACAACCACAACCATCTTCCTTTGTGCTAGGTATGACTCCAACCAGTGGAGAGCTTTCCCTCTGATTCCCATAGTTTTGCTCGGGCTGCTTGATGCCACACTTGGTCAAACGCTGCCTTGAAGTCAAGGAAGTCACTCTCACCTCACTTCTGGAGTTCAGCTTTTTGTCCATGTTTGAACCAAGGCTAAAATGGGATCAGAAGCTGAGTGGCCCTGGCAGAACCCAAAGTGGGCGTCAGTGAGTGGGTATTGCTAAGCAAGTGCCACTTGATAGCACTGTTGTTGACACCTTCCATCACTTTATTGATGATTGAGAGGAGACTGATGGGACAGTAAATAGCTGGGTTGGATTTGCCCTGCTTTTTGTGTACGGGACATAACTGGGCAATGTTCCACATTGCTGGGTAGATGCCAATGTTGTAGCTGTACTGGAACAGTTTGGCTGCCAGTGTGGCAAGTTCTGGAGCACAAGTCTTCAGTACTATTTCCAGAATATTGTCAGGGTTCATAGCCTTTGTAGTATCCAGTGCCTTCAGTAGTTTCTTGATATCATGTGGAGTGAATCAAATTGGCTGAAGGCTGGCATCTGTGTTGCTGGGGACCTCTGAAGGAGGCCGGGATGGATCATCTACCTGGCACTTCTGGCTAAAGATTGTTGAGAATGCTTCAGCCTTATCTTTTGCACTGATGTGCTGGGCTCCTCCATCATTAAGGATGGGGATATTTATGGAACCTCCTTCTCCTTTGAGTTGTTTAATTGTCCACCACCATTTACATCCGGATGTGGCCGGACTGCAGAGCTTAGATCTGATCCATTAGTTGTGGGATCACTTAGTTCTGTCTATCACATGCACGTAGTCCTGTGCTGTAGCTCATTTTTAGGTATGCCTGGTGCTGCTCCTGGCATGCCCTGCTGCACTCTTCATTGAATCAGGTTTCGAAACATAGGAATATAGAAAATATCAGCCAGAGTACGTCATTCAGCCCCTTGAGCCTGTTCCTTCATTCAACATGATCATGGCTGATCCTCTATTTAAAATTCATACTCCCACTCTTTCCCCATACCCCTTGACACCTTCAGAGTCCAGAAATCTATCCCTTTCCTTCTTAAATTTATTCGGTGAATTGGCCTCCATAGCCTTCTGTGGTCGGGAGTTGCACAGGTTCACCATGCTCTGAGTGAAGATGTTTCTCCTCATCTCAGTCCTAAGTGGTCAACCCCATATCCTGAGACTGTGACCCCTTGTTCCAGACCCCCCAGCCAGAGGAAACATCATCCCTGCAACCAGTCTGCCCAGCCCTGTCAGAATTTTATACATTTCAATGAGATCTCCTCTCATTTTTCTAAACTCCAGTGAATACAGGCCTAGTCAGCCCAAGCTCTCCTCATACGACAATCCTGCCATCCCAGGAATCAGTCTGCTGAACCTTTGCGGAACTCCCGCTATGGCAAGTATATCCTTTCTTAGGTAAGGAGACCAAAACTGCTCACACTACTCCAGGTGTGGCCTCACCAAGGCCCTGTACAGCTGCAGTAAGACATCCTTATTCTTGTACTCAAGTCCTATCGCAGTAAAGGCCAACATGCCATTTGCTTGCTGCACCTGGATGCTTGCTTTCAGCGATTGGTGCACAAGAACACCCAGGTCCCTTTGAGCATCAACATTTCCCAATCTATCACCATTTAAATAATACATTGCCATTCTGTTTTTCCTATCAAAGTGGATAACCTCACACTTATCCACGTTCTACTGCATCTGCCATGTATTTGCCCAATCACTCAGCCTGTCTAAATCGACTTGAAGCCTCTTAACACCCTCCTTACCATTACATTCCCACCAAGTTTCATGTCGTCAGCAAACTTGGAAATATTACACTTGGTTCCCTCATCCAAATCACTGATATATATTTTGAATAGCTGGGGCCCAAGCACTGATCCATGCGGTACCCCACTAGTCACCTCCTGCCACTCTGAAATGACCCATTTATTCCTATTCTCTGTTTCCTGTCTGCTAACCAATTCTCAATCCATGCCAACATATTACCCGAAATCCTACATGCGTTAATTTTACACATTAACCTCTTATGTGGAACTTTATCAAAAGCCTTCTGAAAACCCAAATACACTACATCCACTGGTTCTTCCTTATCTATCCTGCTAGTTACATCCTCAAAAAAACTCCAGTATGTTTGCTGAAACTCTGGCTTGGTGGTTATGGTAGAGTGGGGGCTATGCTGGGCCATGAGGTTACAGGTTATGGTTGAGTACAATTCTGCTGCTGCTGCTGATGGCCACAGCACCTCATGGATTCCCAGTCTTAAGTTGCTAGATCTTCTTGAAATCTATGCCATTTAGCATGGTGATTGTGCCAAACAACACGTTGGAGGGTATCCTCAATGTGAATCAGGGACTTCATCTTCACAAGGACAATGTGGTAGTCACTCCTACCAATCATAGACAGATGCAGCGCAGCAGGCAGTTTGGTGAAGCTGAGGTCAAGTATGCTTTTCCCTATTGTTAGTTTCCTCACCACCTGCCACAGACCCAGTTTCTCAGCTATGTCCTTTAGGACTTGGCCAGCTTTTTCTGTAGTGACACTACCAAGCTGCAGTTGGTGTTGGGCATTGAAGTCCCCCACCCAGAGTACATTCTGTGCCCTTGCCACCCTCAGTGCTTCCTCCAAATGGTATTCAAAATGGAGGAGCACTGATTCATCAGCTGAGTGAGGGGGATGGCGAAACATGGTAATCAGTAGGAGTTTCCTTGCCCATGTTTGACCTGATGCCATGAAACTTCATAGGGGCCAAAGTCAGTGTTGTGGATTCCCAGGGCAACTCCCTCCCAACAGTATACCACTGTGCTGCCACCTCTGCTGCAGGTATGGTGATGGTGGCACCCGGGACATCATCTGTAAGGTATAATTCCAAGAGTATGACTATGGCAGGCTGTTGCTTGACTAGGCTATGAGACAGCTCTCCCAATTTTGGCACAAGGAGGATTTTGCAGTGTCGACAGGGCTGAGTTTGCCGTTGTCGTTTCCAATGCCTCATTCAATGCCGGGTGGCCCTTCCGGTTTCTTTCCTTTTTATTGACTTTATCATGGTTTGATATAACTGAGTGGCTTGCTAGGCCATATCAACCACATTACTGTGGATTTGGAGTTCCCTGTAGGCCAGGCCATTGAGGACAGAAGATTTCCTTCCCTCAAGAACATTAGTGAACCAGATGGGTGTTTACAATATTCAAAAATGCTTTCATGGCCATCATTAGACTTTTAGTTCCAGAATTATATTGAATTCAAATTCCACCATCAGCATGCTGGGATTCAAACCTGGGTCTCTGGATTAGCAGTCCATTGACAATACCACTATGCTATCACTTCCTTCCTTGTGCCACCTTGTCCTGCAAGAAAGGGGAAAGTATGTTAGTCAGTGTGGTGGAAAGTGGATGATGTGATGTCATGGTTGAATAGCTGCCAACGTGTGAAAGCTGTGGGATGCAAGTGTGAGGCTTGCAGCAATGCTAAGTTTATGAGGGTGAGATGAAGCAAAGAATGTGAGGTATAAGTCATGGTTAATGGAAAATGTTAGTGGGTGAGTGAAGTGAGGTTGTGCATTGGCCAGCGTCTGGGGCTAGATGTTCGATTGTAAGGATATGACCTCTGACTATGTATTCGCTCACCTTAACAAGTTGCATTTGGTCATTCAACTTCTTGTGACACAGCATCCAAGTCCTAAGAGCTATGCTGACAGCACTGATCATAATGGCTATCTACTCCCACTGCCTTCACATTCTCTGTCCAGAAGGCCTCCTGATCCCCCATCCACCTCCTGCTCGAAGGCCTCCAGTGCTGCATCAGAAAATCTTGGAGCCTACTGTTTTCCATGTTGTGCAATTCTTGTCTTTTTCTCAGGGGCTACCCATTGCTCGAGTCAAAATGCACCTCCAATTTAAGAGGTACAGATTGGCTTTAAGTTTTGAAGGCTAGCTTTACCTCGTGCCAGTCTTTCACAATTTTGTGTCCCATTCTGGCATTCAACCACTGAACAGTGATTAGGGCTGGCTGCATTCTACAATCATGTAAATAAGCAGGCAGCTTGAAGTTTGTGTGCTGCCTGCACTGGAAGCAACACATGTGAATTAATTGTGCATTGTGATTCCTGCGCCCATTTTCTGACTTTATTCATATGTGGGTTAATCCTGAATTAAGGCTAATTTAACATCATTGTTTTAGATATCTGCCAACATTTAGACCAGTAAAATGTTTCAATCATCAGTAGTGGCCCAGTGGTTACATTTGCTTTGTACACAACCCGCAGAACCTAATTGGCGGATCAAAAAAAAACAGAATTACCTGGAAAAACTCAGCAGGTCTGGCAGCATCGGCGGAGAAGAAAAGAGTTGACGTTTTGAGTCCTCATGACCCTTCAACAGAAAGTTCTGTTGAAGGGTCATGAGGACTCGAAACGTCAACTCTTTCCTTCTCCGCCGATGCTGCCAGACCTGCTGAGTTTTTCCAGGTAATTCTGTTTTTGTTTTGGATTTCCAGCATCCGCAGTTTTTTGTTTTTATCTAATTGGAGGATGTTGGGCAGGTGTTTTCTATAGATATAAAAAAATTATGCTTCCATCAGTGGCACTACAAGAACTTTTCAGAGCTTTAAGTATTCTGTCTTACTCCATGCGAAAGAACACTTCTCATTGCATATCAATGTGAAGAGTGCAGCATGCGTCTAAAGTCTAGACTGACACCAGGTGGTAGAGGTCATGAGCTTGGGAGCTGTTGTTGAAGAAGCCGTAGCAATTTGCTGAAAGTGCATCTTGTTGTTGGTACGCTCTGCAACTACATTGTACCCATAATGAGACATTGAATATTTAAGATGGTCAATAGGGTGCAGATAAAACAGGTACTTTAAAAAAATTGTTCATGGGATGTGAGTACCACTGGCTAGGCCAACAATTATTGCACTTGAGAACTGAATGGTTTACTAGGCCATTTCAGAGTCAACCACATTGCTGTGGTTTTGGAATCACATGTAGGCCAGGCCAGTTAAGGACAGCTGATTTCCTTCCCTAAAGGGCATTAATGAACCAGATGGGCTTTTACAACAATCAACATGGTTTCATGATCGTCATTAGACTCGTAATTCCAGGTTTTTTGTATTGAATTCAAATTTCACCATATGCTGTGGTGGGATTCAAACCCAGGTCCCCAGAGCATTACCCTGGGTATTTGGATCACTAGGCCAGTGATAATACCACTATGCTCTGCTTTAGTCCAGCCTTGTGCATTCTAGGTGATGGAAAAATGTTTGGCAGTCAGGACTGAGTCACTTGCTGTCGAAAACCCTGTCTCAAACCTGTTATCTAGCCACAGTATTTATGTAGCTGATCTAGTTAAGTTTCTGGTTAATGGTAACCCCCAGAATGTTGATGATGGGGATTTATTAGAACAGAGAAGCATTGTACTTAGAAGCAGGAGCAGACCATTCAGCCCTTCGAGCAGATAACTGCTGATCTGATTGTGGTCTCAGCTCCACTTTCCTGTCTATCCCCCATAAATCTTGGCTCCTGCTTAAAAATGCGACAGTACTACATGTCCTATCTGGCTTGCTATAGTCATGTGACCTCTGCCATGAGGTAGTCTCTCAGTAAGCAGACAATTTATATCAGTTCAATAAAGACTTTGCACTGGAAAGCACTGCAATCATTGAACTCAAAGCAGCTCTTTTGTCTATCAAAAATCTATCTAACTCAGCCTTGAATAAATTCAATGTTCCAGCCTCCACTGCTTTCTGAAAAAGAGAATTCCACAGACTTCAGTGATAGTAATTCCATCCAATCTGAAGGGAAGGTGTTTGGACTCTCTTTTGTTGGAGATGCTTCTTGTCTGGAACTTATGTGGCATGAATGCTACTTGCTACATATCAGTGTAAACCTCAATGTTGTTTAGCACTTGCTGCATGCAGGTGTGGACTGGTTTAGTATCTGATGAATTGCAAATGGAACTGAATACTGTTCCATTCCACCAGTGAACATTTCCAATTATACCCTTTTGATGGAGGGAAGGTTATTGATAAAGTTGGGTATAGGACATTGACCTGAAGAGCTCCTTCAGCAATCTCCTGGAACTGCAATGATCAGACTCCAACAACTACAGTCATCTTCCTTTGTGCTACTGCCCCGGTGGAGTTTTCTCCTGATGTCTATTGGCTTCAGGTTTACCAGGACTCCTTAGTACAGCACTTGGTCAAAAGCTCCCTTGATATCAAGGGCAGTCACTGGCAGCTCATTTCTTTACTTCATGCTTGAGCCAAGGCTATAATGAGCCCTGGAGCCAAGTGATCCTGGTGCAACCAAAAATGAGCATCAATGAGCAGGTTATCACTGTGTAACTACCACTAAATTGCACTGTCTGTAGTGCTCAACTGCTCTGTGTTTGATTATGTGACTTTATTTACCATTGATGCTCACTGTGCTTTAATCCTGGGTGCGGACTCAGCAAAAAGTAAACAATGCTGGAAGCTAGCTGCTGGAAACTGTTAGAAACATGAGAGAGCAGGCATTTTAAAGCACTGTGAATAAATTCTTGTTATACACATATAAGTTGGTGTGTCATCTATACGCATCTCAGATATAAAATCTACAACACAGTCAATGAAACCTTCTATTACTTCACTGATGATGAAGAGTGGACTGATGGGATTGTAATTGGTTGGATTGGATTTGTCCTGCTTTATGTGTTTGGGACACACTTAGGCAATTTTCCGCATTGTTGGGTAGATGCTAATATCCAAGTTGTACTGGACCATCTGGGTGAGGGGCATGGCTAGTTCTGGAGCATTCCATAGTCTTAATGCTGCCATGTTGTCAGGATCCATCGGGCAGGATTTTCCCGCTGATGTTTGGGGGCGGGCCCTGCATGCACATGCGTAAAATGATGCACGGTGATGTTGGGTGAGTGTCTCTATGTCACTGTGTGCCATCGCAAAATTTCATTGGGCAGGTGCACGATGTTCTCCGATGCATGCCCGCCATTAATTAATAGGCCACTTAAAGCCCTTGAGGTGCCAATCAACCTCAATTTTTCGGTGCCCGTGCAATCTTTGGGTCAGCGCACAGGTGCAATGGGCAGGCAGGTAGGACACATTTGTATATACCTCATCCACGGGCAGGATAAGAGGGCTTAATGGGGTTGCAAGTGTGCTCTGTCAAATATTGATGTTTCAAAGTTACTGATATTTGCCTGGGTGACCTGCAATACTTCAAAACACATACCAGCTGCTTGGACTGGACTCACCATCTTCAGGTCAGCAATCTGCAGTGAGGAATCGTTTTTGGGCCTGCATGTTTCAGGAAGCCTTCGTATAGCCTGAGAATGGGAGCTGAACTCTCCAATGGAGGCACCTCCTCTGAGGAGGAAGGAAGGGCCAGGAAGGGGACGAGGCCAGGAATGTACATCCAGCCTCCAGGGGAGCTCCCTTTGGGAGGCCAGGCGCAGGCACAAGGGGCACTGGGCCAAGAGGTAGCCCAAGGTGGAAGGGGCCGCAGAAGACGCCACTATCCTGCTGCCAGGGTATACAGGCGGCGAAGCAGCTACCTCAATATGACTGAGGTGCAGTGCTATAGGAGGCCCCATCTCCCAAGGGAAACAGTCAACTCTATCTGTCAGATAATTGGGCCTGAGATCTCCGCTAGGAGTGTGAGTGGACACCCCGTGCCATTGACTCTAAAGATCACAGTTACCCTCAACCTCTACACCTCTGGCTCCTTCCAGGGGTCAGTGGGTGATCTTTGCGGTGTCTCCCAATCAGCTGTCCACACTTGTGTCAAGCAGGTTACAGACTCTCTGTTCCAGCATACATTGATCTTCATGCTCTACCATTGAGACCAGGCCAGCCAGACACAGCGAGCCAGAGGCTTCGCGACCATTGCTGGCTTCCCCCGTGTCCAGTGTGCTGTAGACTGCACACATGTGGCCATCAAGGCACCAGCAGGTGAGCCTGATGCCTTCGTCAACAGGAAGGGCTTCCGCTCCATGGACGTGCAGATAGTGTGTGATCACAGGTTGCAGATTTTGCAAGTCTGTGCAAGGTGCCCAGGCAGCTCCCACGATGCCTACATCCTCAGACACTCCCAGGTTCCAGGGCTCTTCAGTGCTCCAGCCTGGCTGGATGGATGGCTGTTGGGTGACAAGGGCTATCCCCCCAGAATGTAGCTCATGATGCCTCTCCACCATCAAAGAACAGAAATTGAGCAGCGGTACAATAGGAGCCACGGCACCACAAGGGCTGTGGTGGAGCGAACCATTGGTCTTCTCAAGATCCGCTTCCGATGCCTGGACCGTTCGGGGGCGCACTCCAGTACCCCTGTGTCGCTGATAGTGGGTGCATGCTGCACTCTCCACAATCTTGTGCTGGAAAGGGAGGACGCTGTGGATGATAAAGATGTAGGCACATTGGCTGCGGCTGCACACGATGAATCCAGCAGTGAATCGGAGGATGAGCACACACATGGAAATGCTGAGGGGGTAGACGCTGACCCAGGCATACTCCAGGGAGGCAGAGATACCCAGGAGGGCTTTAATCCAACAAACCTTCAGCGAGCATACCATATATGGACCTCCAGAACAAGCCTGGGCTGCATGCTTCATATTCGAGACCTAAATGCAAAATCTGCCTGGTTAGGAACATTAACTAAGGTCCTTGTTAATAAAGCTGAATGTCCCTCAAAGCACACATTACCTTACGGAAAACCATCCACCTGCAGAACAAAGGAGGCAACCTCAGCCATGGTGACATGTCTGAATTTAATATTGCAACCAAAGGAACTTAATGAAACAAAATGAAAAATAACAATCACACCAACTCATAAAAACTTCATTGTGGGCCAACACAAAAGCGCTAGTAATAAACCCATGGTGTGCCTAAGGTGCCTTATGTTTACGTTTTTGGGTGCTACCTCTTGGTGCTGACCCCTTGCTGGGAGTGGCATCTGAGACAGCCCGCTCACTCTGCTGTCCTGTTGGCCTTGATGACCTTGGCGGTTGTCCTCTGGCCCGTGGAGCCTGTGCTGGCCCCACCTGGGAGGGAGCTGCAGTTCCATAGCTGGCGTCTCCCCAGTCGTTGCAGCCTGATTGGATGCAATGGTCATTGGGAGAGGGGTGGAGGAGCTGCTGCCCTCATCCGGAACGCCCTGAGAGGAGCCTGCAGAGACCCCAGGCAGCTGCTGTGCCAACATGAGGTCGCTTTGGACCTCCCTGCTCACCGTGGATGGATGGGTACCGAGCTGGGAAACTTGGTGCCCAGACCATCTCCCACACTGGCACTGACCAGCTGTGGTCAATGCCGATGTGAGGGCTTGCTGGTCCGAGCGCATCCCCAGGAAGCCCTGGTTGTTCTCCAGGAGTAACCTCTCCATGAGAGTCGCCACTCACTACATGGAGGACGTGTGGCACTTGGCCATGAGGCTCATTCATCGGTGATAGCCTGCATAGACTCCTCCATCACGGACACCAAGTCAAGCATAGCCTCACGTACCTTCACCAGATGCTTCCGCAAACCCAACTGCATTTCCTGCACCTGCTGCATCGCAGACGACTCCACAGGCACATCATCATGCACCGACTGAGCATGTGCCTGGTTCCCTGCAGTCCTCCGACTACTGGTGCCATGGGCACTCTCTGTCTCTGCTAGCTCTTCCAGTGACTGTGAAGTGCCCTCACCACTGTGCCCTGGGACATTAGCTGATGTTCTAATTCCCATCGAGGCGCTAGTATCTGCGCTGGTGCCTGCCTCGCAGAGATGGTGTATGGGGTGAGCCTTCAGGGCTCTCAGGTGTGAGAGGGGGCCTCTGCTGCTCCTCCTCCTAGCCCCGCTCTGCCGATGCTGAAAGGAAGAGCAAGGACAGTGGATCAGTTAATTTGGAGACAGGTCAATGTGTATCCCTGTCCCCCGGATCATTATGCGCTCATCCTTCCATAATCAATGGTCAAGCCATGTTGCAAACTTCAATCACTGAACATTCAGCACTGCCATGGCTGCTGGGAGAACAATGGTGACCTCACTGCTGGGCATACATACGTGGCACCCCAGCCTCACCGACACCAGTGGACCTGGGTGCATGGTGCCTCTCCAAATCTAGGGCCTCCTGCTAGCAGCAGCTGAGAATCACTAACCGTGCCAGCCCACTGCTGGTGTTCACCCGCTCAGCTGCATTATGTGCATTCTTCTCCTGAAATGGAGGGAAGAGCTTTGATTAGTGCTACTTGTACCTGGATTCTCTTCGCAGACGGCCCACCCCAACCAGAGTGGGACATTGCAGGGCTCCCGTGTCTTCTCACTCCGCTGCTGTCGAACACTCACACAAAGATAATAGGCCTGTCCCTCCTCCCCCTTGGCCAAACGCTGCCTACATCATATCAAGAACCACATGGTCTAACCTTCCATAGCAAGGAGACGCAAGCACGTGGAGCGCAGAGGACAGCAGATCGATCAGTGCCATGCCACCTTGAAGCTCCCCTCCCAGCCTGTCATCACCCTGACTTTGACATGTCCTGGAGTTCCAGCACTGCGCCCAGGTGCAGCTCCTCCAGGTTGCCCCCAAAGCAGTAATTTAGGTCTCAGTGGGTGCAGAACCCATCTCTTCACCACTCTTTCAGGGTGACCTCGGCATGGGCACTATCTGCCGGCCCACCCAGCGAAGGACACATGCCGTCAATGATTCAATGCAGTCACTACACTCAGACTTGGGTGGAGGGGGGGGGAAGCAGGGGGGAGCAGGTAGGAAAGCCCACCTGCTGGGTTAAGTGACCATTGCCAACATTGTCCTCACCCTTTCTGAGCACAACAGGTCATTGAAGCGCTTGCGACACTAGATACACATGCGTCGCACCACATCGTGGGAGCTCATCACCTCCCCCACCTCCTCCCAGGCACGTTTGGTCATGTGGGGGGGCCTCCTCCTTCCAAACTGGAGTACAAGTACCTCTCACCGTGCTGCCACCTCCTCGAGGAGGGCAGCAAGACAATCATCGGAATAGCAAGGGGCAGACAGGACCCCCGCCCTACCCTCCTGCCTGGCCTGCTCACTAGCAGCGCTCGGGGGAGCCCTTCCATAGGCCATGATTCACAGCCTTGGAAAGGCTGCAGCAGCTTTTTTAAACAGGCCACGGGGTCACCATTGGACCTGACGGTCACTGCAGACCCACCGCCGCTCGCCCACTCCCGCTGTCCTCGGGAGCAGAGATTCACCTTAATTGGCCTGTTTGCGTTAAGTGGCAACATGGACCCGATCGCAGGTGGTGTTTTGGTGGGCGCCCGTCTGTGCCCACTACCGGTCTGCCACCGGTCTGATGTGATCCATTGGTTATGGGATTATTTAACTTTGTCAATTGCATGCTGCTTCTTCTGTTTAGCATGCAGGTAGTCCTGTGTTGTAGGTTCATCAGTTTGGCACCTCAGATTCGGGTACACTTGGTGTTGCTCCCAGCATGCTATTCTGCACTCCTCAATGAATCAGGGTTTATCCCTTGGCTTCACGGTGATGGTAGAGTTAAGGATATGCTGGACCATGCGCTTACAGATGGTGGTGCATAACTATTTTGCTACTGCTGTTCACCCACACTGCCTCCTGGATGTCCAGTTTGAACTGCTAGATCTGTTTTAAATCCATCTCATTTAACAAGGTGGTAGTGCCACACAACATGATGGAAGGTATGCTCAGTGTGAGGAGACTTTGTCTCCACAAGGTCTGTGCAGATGTCACTCCTACTAATATAGTTATGATACATCTGCAACTGATAAATCAGTGAGGATGAGGTCAAGCCTTACTTCTGGAGAGGGAATAAAATAGATATGTTATGTGAGTAATCAGTGAGGACAAGGTCAATTGGCTTTTCTCTCTTGTTGGTTCTGTCACCACCTGCTGCAGGCCCAGGTTGCCAGAAGGCAATACTTCTAGGGGAGAATTTTCTCCCCATTGGGCGGGCGGTTCAGGAGCAGGCGTGTAGCTGATTGCCGCCCGCGATCGGCTGTTCACCGCCATTTTACATGGGCAGGCCAGTTAAGGCCTGCTCAGCACAACGCACACCTGGAAGCGCTTAGCGCTACCTTTGTGGGTGGAGGGAGGAAGGAGAGTCAGGGCCTGCACTCTTTCGTGCATGGGTGTGAAAGAGCACAGAAATCACCTTGAGGCACGGAGCTGCCTCAGGGAGGTTAATTTGATTTGGAAAACCTGAAAAAAAGAATTAAAAAAATTATTCAGGCATGTCACCTCATGTGACAGTGTCACATGAGCTGGGACATGTCAATGAATTTCACTAAAAATTTTTATTACATTTATAAGCCCTTTATGAAACCTCATCCCGCCCGTGGATGAGGTTCCATGAAAAATGCAAAGGCCACCTGGGGTCTTCACCTGCCCGCCAACATTAAGGTTGGACGAGAAACTCTGTTAATTATTTCAAATAGTTTTTAAATGGCCTTAATAGGCCTTTGACAGTTCGGCGGGTGCGCAGCCAACTCCGGTGCAAAACTGAAGATCAGAATGACGTGTGGTGACGTTGGGACACATGCCTGACATCACCGCGTGTACCTTTACACATTGGCAAGCAGGGCCCACCCCCGCACGCTGACCAGAAGATTCAGGCCTTGGACTTGGCCAGCTTATTCAGCAGTGGTGCTGCCGAACCACACTTAATGATAGACACTTAATTCCCCCACTCAGTGTACACTCCGAGCCCTTGTTAGCTTCAGTGTTTCTTCCAAGTGGCACTCAACATGGGGAAATACTGATACATCAGCTGAGGGAGGACTGCATGTGGTACTCAGCAGGAGATTTTGTTGCCCATGTTTGACATCATAGTGTCTGGAGTCAATGTTGAGGACTTCCAGCATGCTTCCGGCTGCATACCACTATGATGCCACCTCTGGTGAATCTGTTCTGTCAAAGGAGCAGGTCGTAACCAGGGATGGGAATGGAGGACAAAAACAGAATTACCTGGAAAAACTCAGCAGGTCTGGCAGCATCGGCGGAGAAGAAGAGTTGATGTTTCGAGTCCTCATGACCCTTCGACAGAACTTGAGTTCGAGTCCAAGAAAGAGTTGAAATATAAGCTGGTTTAAGGTGTGTGTGTGGGGGGCGGAGAGATAGAGAGAGAGAGAGGTGGGGGGTGGGGGTGTGGTTGTAGGGACAAACAAGCAGTGATAGAAGCAGATCATCAAAAGATGTCAACGACAATAGTACAATAGAACACATAGGTGTTAAATTTAAAGTTGGTGATATTATCGAAACGAATGTGCTAATTAAGAATGGATGGTAGGGCACTCAAGGTATAAAACAAAAACAGAATTACCTGGAAAAACTCAGCAGGTCTGGCAGCATCGGCGGAGAAGAAAAGAGTTGACGTTTCGAGTCCTCATGACCCTTCGACAGAACTTGAGTTCGAGTCCAGGAAAGAGCTGAAATATGAGCTGGTTTAAGGTGTGTGTGTGGGGGGCGGAGAGATAGAGAGACAGAGAGGTGGAGGGGGGGGCTGTGGTTGTAGGGACAAACAAGCAGTGATAGAAGCAGATCATCAAAAGATGTCAACGACAATAGTACAATAGAACACATAGGTGTTAAAATTAAAGTTGGTGATATTATCTAAACGAATGTGCTAATTAAGAATGGATGGTAGGGCACTCAAGGTATAGCTCTAGTGGGTTTTTTTTTAGAGCTATACCTTGAGTGCCCTACCATCCATTCTTAATTAGCACATTCGTTTAGATAATATCACCAACTTTAACTTTAACACCTATGTGTTCTATTGTACTATTGTCGTTGACATCTTTTGATGATCTGCTTCTATCACTGCTTGTTTGTCCCTACAACCACATCCCCCCTCCACCTCTCTGTCTCTCTATCTCTCCGCCCCCCACACACACACCTTAAACCAGCTTATATTTCAGCTCTTTCCTGGACTTGAACTCAAGTTCTGTCGAAGGGTCATGAGGACTCGAAACATCAACTCTTTTCTTCTCCGCCGATGCTGCCAGACCTGCTGAGTTTTTCCAGGTAATTCTGTTTTTGTTTTATACCTTGAGTGCCCTACCATCCATTCTTAATTAGCACATTCGTTTAGATAATATCACCAACTTTAACTTTAACACCTATGTGTTCTATTGTACTATTGTCGTTGACATCTTTTGATGATCTGCTTCTATCACTGCTTGCTTGTCCCTACAACCACAAGCCCCCCCCCACCTCTCTCTCTCTCTATCTCTCTGCCCCCCCACACACACACCTTAAACCAGCTTATATTTCAACTCTTTCTTGGACTCGAACTCAAGTTCTGTCGAAGGGTCATGAGGACTCGAAACGTCAACTCTTTTTTTCTCCGCCGATGCTGCCAGACCTGCTGAGTTTTTCCAGGTAATTCTGTTTTTGTTTTGGATTTCCAGCATCCGCAGTTTTTTTGTTTTTATCTATGGGAATGGAGGAGTTTGGGACATTGGCTGTAAGGCACGATTTGATGAGCATGACTATGTCAGGCTGTCGTTTAGTTATTCTGCAAGACAGCTCTCTCAATTTTGCACAAGTGCCCTCTGTTACTGAGGAAGACTCTACAGGATTGACTGGGTTGGATGTATTTTGGTGTGTCCGAATCCAAAGCGTAGTTCAGTGCAGGGTGGTCTGTCTGGTTTTAAACCTATTATATCTTCTGTAACAGTTTATTTATAACTGAGAGGCTTCTAGGCTATTTAAGAGGACAGTTAAGAGTTTGTTGTGGTCTGGGTTCGCAGAAAGGCCAGAGAAGTTATGCACTGCAGATTTCCTTCCCTCAAGGACACCAGTGAACTAGTTTTTTTGTGACAATCCAGTAGTTTCAGGGTCATCGTTACTGACACCAGGGAAGAAGTTTTACCCTCAGAAGTGGCTGTGTTTGGGTCTGGTATGAAGTTAAAATGTTAAAAGTCTGAATGTTGGTCAGCCTGTCCATTTCTGGTTTTAAAACGAGGTGGATGGGGAGGGGAGCAGGTGACCAGCCAACTTTATGGAGGCTAATTTGCACTTTAAATATTATGAGGTGATGTGTATCATTTTCATTTTCACCTTTGTCAGCTGTAGCTCAGTTGGTAGGATTCTTGCCTCCAAGTCATGAGGCTCCTGGTTCAAGTTTCATTCCAGGACTTGAACTCAAAAATCAAAGTTGATACAACAGTGCAGTATTGAGGGAATGCTGCACTGTTGGAGGTGCTGTCTTTTAGATGAGATGTTAATGATTGATGAGATTAGATGAAATTATTTGCCTTCTCAGGTGGATGTAATCATTCCAATGACATTATTTTGAAGAAAAACAGGGCAATTATGCCCGGTGTCCTGGCCGATATTTATTCCTCAATCTTTCTTTTATTCATTTACGGGATGTGGGCTTCAATGTCTAGGCCAGCATTTATTGCCCATCCCTAATTGTCCTTGAAAAGGTGGTGAGGAGCTGCCTTCTTGAACCGCTGCAGTGCCTGTGATACTGGCACACCCACAGTGTTGTTAGGGAGGGAGTTCTAGGGTTTTGATTCAGTGAAAGAAGGGTGATATATTTCCAAGTCAGGGATGGTGAGTGGCTTGGAGGGGAGCTTCCGGGTGGCGGTGTTCTCATGTATCTGCTGCCCTTGTCCTTCTAGATGGCTGTACGTTTGCTGCCTAAGGAGCCTTAGTGAATTCTTGCAGTGCATCTTGTAGATGGTATACACTGCTGCCACTGTTTGTTGGTGGTGAATGTTTCTGGAACGGTGCCAGTCAAGTGGACTGCTTTGTCCTGGATGGTGTCAAGCTTCTTGAATGTTGTGGAATCTGCACTCATCCAGGCAAGTGGAGAGTATTCCATCACACTCCTGACTTGTGCCTTGTAGATGGTGGACAAACTTTAGGGAGTCAGGAAGTGAGTTATTCTTGCAGGGTTCCTAGCCTCTGACCTGCTCTTGTAGCCACAGTATTTATGTGGCTAGTTCAGTTCAATTTCTGGTCAATGGTAACCCCCCAGGATGTTATAGTGGGGAGATTCAATGATGGTAATGCCATTGAATTTCAAAAGGCAATGGCTAGATTCTCTCTTGTTGGAGATAGCCATTGCCTGGCACTTGTGTGGCACAAAGGTTACTTGCCACTTGTTAGCCCAAGCATGAATATTGTCCAGGTCTTGCTGCATTTGGACGTAGATTGCTTCAGTATCTGAGGAGTTGCTAATGCTGTTGAACATTGTGCAATCATCAGTGAATCAGTGAACATCCTCACTTCTGACTTTATGATGGAAGAAAGGTCATTGGAGGAACAGCTGAAGATGGTTGGGCCTTGGACACTATCCTGAGGAAATCCTGCAGTGATGTCCTGGAACTGAGACGATTAACCTCCAACAACCACAACCATCTTTCTTTGTGATAGGTATGACTCCAACCAAAGGAGAGTTTTCCCCTTGATTCACATTGACGCCAATTCTGCTAAGGTTCCTTGATCCCACATTCAGCCAAATGCAGCCTTGATGTCAAGCGCAGTCACTCTCACTGCACCTCTGGAGTTCAGCTCTTTTGTCCATGTTTGAACCAGGGCTGTAATGAAGCCAGAAGCTGAGTGACCCTGGTGAAACCCAAACTGAGTGTCAGTCAGTAGGTTATTGCTAAGCACTGTTGATGACCCTTCCATCACTTTACTGATCTTTGAGAGTAGACTGATGGAGTGGTAATTGGCCAGGTTTGAATTTTCCTGCTTTTTGTCTATAGGACATACCTGGGCACTTTTCCACATAGCTGGGTAAATGCCAGTGTTGTAGCTGTACTGGAACAGCTTGGCTAGGGGCACAGCAAGATCTGGAGCACAAGTCTTCAGTATTATTGCCAGAATATTGTCAAGCCCCATAATCTTTGTAGTATTCAGTGCCTTCAGTAGTTTCTTCATTCACGTGGAGTGAATAAAATTGGCTGAAGACTGGCATCTGTGATGCTGGGACCTCTGGAGGAGGCTGAGATGGATCATCCACTAGGCACTTTTAACTGAAGATTATAGCAAATGCTTCAGCCTTTTATTTTGCACTGATGTGCTGGGCTCCTCCATCATTGAGCATGGGGATATTTGTGAAGCCTCCTCCCCCAGTGAGTTGTTTAATTGTCCACCACCATTCATTACTGGATGTGGCAAGACTACAGAGCTTAAATCTGGTTGTGGAATGGCTTAGCTCTGTCTATTATTTACTGCTTATGCTGTTTGGCATGCAAGTAGTGTTGTACCTGTATCAAGTTGACACCTCATTTTTATGTATGCTTGGTGCTGCTCCTGGCATGCCCTCCTGCACTCTTCATTGAACCAGAGTTGATCCCCTGACTTAGTGGTAATGGTGGATTGGGGGATCTGCTGTGCCATGAGGCTACAGATTGTGTTTGAATACAATTCTGCTGCTGCTGATGGCCCACAGCACCTCATGGATGCCCAGCCTCAAGTTGCTAGGTCTCAGTAATGGTGATCATATTGTTATGACCACAGGCAGTGTTAACAGCTGCACAAACCAAATCCCAGAGGAAAACTTGGCTTATGGGCCATAACCTTTCTTTTTGTATCCTGTAAATGAGACAAAGGTGTACCGATCTCAGCAGTAAGAGGTCCAGTAACACTTTCGGGATTTTTTAAAATTATAACTAAAAGTTTTGTTAACAAAAATAAAAGAAAACTTAAGCACATAAGATTACAGTTACACAATTGAGGTTAGTCTTACAAAACATTCCCAAAAAAACTCTCTACTTCATTAATCCCACAAAGTAAATAGTTTCTAGGCAACACTGCCTTATAGATGTCTAAATATGAATTCCACTAATATTATCCAAGCTGTAGCTTTAATAAAAGCATACCACATGACCTCTACCATCTTCCACTCTGCAGTTCAAGCTACTTCAGAATAAAACTGATTGTTGTAGCCCAAGACTTTTCTGGCTTGACTGGATGGTTGATTCAAACTACATCTTCTCCCAGCCCAGAGTCTAGAGCTATAGCTGAACAGGTCAAGCAGCTATCTCTATACTTCCACAGTAACTCTAAAATACCTTTTCTTTTCCCTTTCATCTCAGGTTCCAGTGTTCTCACACCTCTTTTCTATCTCTATCTTGTCTTTGGTTTCATATTAATAAACTATAAAATCCCCACCACTATTTACCTCTGGAACTCCTGCAAGATGCAAACATGTTTCTTATGACCCCTGAGTCCCATTTGATATTCAGCAAATTCTCAACTTATCTAAAAATGCAAATGTTAGAACTAACCTATTCACTTGTTTCTCAAACTTAAAACACCTATCCTTTTCATGTTTTAAACTCCCCAGACAACCTGACTCCTATTAATCTCTGCCCAGTTTAATTAAATCACACACACATACACACACACACACACAATCAGAAACTCAGCCCTCTTTACAGCATAACACAATATTCCCCCAAAATATTTTAAAAAAATAATATCCATTCTCACAATATAATTACCGCATTATCATAAAAAACAAATGGCTCACTGATGACCTTTAGAGAAGGAAGTCTGCTGTCTTTACCTGGCCTGGCCTATATGTAGCCCCAGGCACACAGAAATATAGTTGACTCTTAACTACCCTCTGAAGTGGCCTCTCAGTTGTGAAGAACATGGTTTTCCAAAACCTTCTCTTGGGCAATTAGGGATGGACCATATGTTGGCCTTGCCAGCGCAGCCCACATCCTTTGAATGAATAAAAAAAAAGCCAAGTCTGTCAATCAGGCTGCCTCGCAGGCGGGGAATCTGTTGGTGACGTCACACATACACTGTGATGTTCAACCACTAAAACATGCAGGGGGACTGCAAATTCTGGATTCCCTGCTCTCTACTGGCTCCCACATTTTTGGCAGGTCAAATAAGTTAAAATTCTTCCTTGTTCACTTTTTATTCCAGCTTCATTTAATTAACTGAGTTTAAATTCGCCAATTGCTTTACTGGGATTTGAACTCACGCTACGGGATTATTAGTCTATACCTCTGGATTACCAGTCCAGTAACATAAACAGTATACTTCTGTAATATAAATAAAGCAGTGGCTCATGTAGAATTATGAATTGTCAAAAATATTTCATTGATTTTCTGTAGCTGTGCTGTGTAACCCATTTTCAGTCATTCGTTTTTATAATCCTGCTTCCGTTCTGAATTGGTGCTTGAATGATTAATTTTAATTTGCAAAACACCAGCTTGTATGTTATCTACCTTGTTTAACCTCCTGTGCAACTTTTAACATCAAAATTGTCATTTACATTTTGGTACTCAGAAATAAAGACTGAATTGTCTGAATGACTGCTGCAAATCAGATGGATGCTTTTAAATGGGAGAAAGCCAACAGCCTTTGGGTTGCTTTAGATCAACTTTGTCAAATTTGAAGCTTTTAGCGGAGAGTATTTTTCCTTTGTTTGCTACTTCAGTGAAAAATAGCTATGAATATAAAACAAGGAAGACTACACACTCTGGTTTTACTGCTAAAAATTGGTGAATAAGAGCAAAATAGATTCAAGGAATAATACTGTCTCACTTTTATCATCTCAGTGTGCCAGTGGTGAGTATTTAAATGTAAAGCCCTTGCCAGTTTCAAGGGCTGGCCCCATTTGGGTTGGCTAGGTTTTCTGGCTCGTTTTCAGGCTCATCCCAACCACTGAGTTCCTTTCTTCAGGTATTTTGACATGCTGAGGTAGTTGCAGACATTGCAAATTCTGTCATTAACCTGGCAGGCACAAGGCATGATTTTTTTAGGAAGTAACATCTTTCTCCTTTCAAATTCCACAGGGTATTTTATAACAACAGAAGAAATTGATGTTTGTGCCTACCAACCATTGGAACCTTGACTTCATGGACAGAAGTTTGGCCTGGGTGTGCAGCCTTGGCGGGGGTGACTGGGGGAGGTAGGGAAACTGACTGCCGCCCATGTTCAGGCCCAGAAGGCAATTTCATGCTGGTGGTCAAATTAAGGCCTGCCCAGGGTGAAATGCAGGCAGTGCTAAGCGCTGCCTGTAAGGTTGGGGGGAGGAGGGCAAGCTGGGCGAGCGCGAACTTTGTGCATGTGTGTGAATGCACCGTCCATAATCACCCTGAGGCAGAGAGGTTTTATAATTGTAACGAAATATGTCCCTCATTTCACATGAGCAGGGACGTGTTTTTAATGAAAATATAAAGTTTCTATTTGATTTTTATTTGCTTTTGGAAGCTTTATCCCACTCGTGGAGGTTTCCAAAAATTTGCAAAGGCCGCTTGGCCTTTTCGCCTGTAAGGGCAGTGAAAAATTGATTTCAATTAACTTTTTAATGGTCTTAACAGGCCTTTTAATTGTCAGTGGGCACGCTGCCGACTCCGCGTCATCACACGTCATTTTATGTTTGGTCAGGTAGGGCGCGCACCCATCCACTGAGCTAAAACTTTTACCCCATTTTAAAGAATCCAGATGAACTATATGGATGCTTAAATCTGAATATTTTGTTGTTTAAGTATTACAGTTCGCAGCTATTCACGTCACCCTACCAGTCTAGGTAATCACAAGGTAACTGTCACTTATAAGGCTACACCGTTGCATTGATTCACCAACTAGTGCTCCCTTCAAGCATGTCTGCCTGCTAGAGTGTCGGAACAATGAACTTACCCAGTACTTTATTCATTAACAAGTGTGTCGGAATTAATTAAAACTATAGTCTTCTTCAGAATATTAAAACTGATTGTGGTTGCAAAGTCATCATCTGCTTCTTTTTCTTTCAGCTTCTTACATTTTTTGTGGGGTTGGCACAATGCTGGTTGATCACCTGTAATAGATAAATGTATTGTCCCTCCCTCCTGTCTATCACTCATCATGTGATGCGATTACAGGGGCTTCGGCCAATAAGCTTATTGTGCAGATAACCCTGTGGGCGGGGCTTCCAACAGAGAGATCACGCCTAGCGTGCAAGCGCCTCTACATGCCTCCTTAATAAAGTTTAGCCTTTTCTTCACCAAACCTGCTGCTCCACTAAGTCATTACATCACCCTTCCGCATCTCCTCCTGTCAGTTACCCATTCCTTTTTCCAATCTCGCTGCATTTAAGTCTTTCACCACTGCATCCTTCCATCTGGTTTTAGGTCTTTGTCTTCTCCTCCTCCCTGGCAATCCCATCTCTATCATTGCAAAGTATTACCTATGATCAATAATTAGCATTATTTTCATGGCTGATCACTTTCTGCAACTAAAGATGAATAGAATTATGACACAATACAAATATTGTCAAATAATTCAGTATTTCTAAGTCTAGGGAGTAGAAAACCAGGGGCAGAATTTTCGAGTTGGCGAGAAGGAGTGGGGCCCGCTTCCAACGTGTAAAATGGCACACGATGATATCGGACTGCGTCCAGACATTATTGCGATATTTCAACAGCCAATGAAGGCCTTTAAGAAATCAATTAAAGCAGTTTAGAAAGCTGCCCATCTAACCTTAAGGTTGGCGGGCAGGTGAAGAGCCTAGGAGGCCTTTGCATTTTTCATGGAACCTCATCCACAGGCAGGATGATGTTTCATGAAGTGTTTAAAAATTTAATAAAATTTTTTTAAGAAGTTCAGTGACATGTCCCAGCTCACGTGACACTGTCCCATGAGGGGACAAGTTTTAAAAAGTTTTAATTTCTTTACTTACATGTTTAAAACTTAATCTCCCTGAAGCACCTCCGTGCCTCAGTGAGATTTCTGCGCTCTTTCATGCGCAAGTCCTGACTCAGCCTACTCCCCCTGCCCACACAGGGAGCGGTCAGCGCTTCCGGATGCGCGTCACGCTCGGCGGGCCTTAATTGGTCCACCCATGTAAAATGGCGGCGCGGATGCAATTGGGGGCGCTGGCTGGGTTCACGCCCACCCCCGCACAACCCTGCCAATGGGGGGACAATTCTTCCCGAAGTGGACTTCACTGGGAATATACTGGAAGGCTCAAGGGACGGTATGTTTGGTTGAAGCTTTACATTGGGGTTTCTAGTTGAGTTGTTGGAGATACTGGTTGGCCTGTGGCGATAGATGGCTAAATTTACACTGCAGAGATGGGAAATAGGAGCTGGGTTTGTTTTTAGGTGAGAAACCTGCTTCCAGAGCGAAACTGATTGAAGTTAGGGTTTTCAAGTGGGTGAGCCTCGAGGTGGGTTTCCTGTCCAATTAAGGGTGGTTTGCGGGCTCTGGAAAGCACTAATTCGAGACATTCTGGCTTCAAAAGAGTACCCGGCTGCAGTATAAACAGCTGCGAGGATGCTCCAACAAGGAGATGCCCTCTCAGACACTTATAAAAAAGTTTAATAAAAAAATCAGTTGCAAGATTTTTCATATGACAGTCGGGCTGGGTGGGAGTGGGCAGGGGTGGGCGCAGAGCTGATTGTGGCCCGTGATTGGCCCTCTACCGCCATTTAATGCTGGCGGGCCAATTAAGGCCTGCCCAGTGTAATATGTGACTGTGAGCGCAGCGCTATCTGTGCAGGCGGTGTCACGTGAGTTGGGACATGTTTTTATGTTTCTGAAAATTTATTTATTTAATAAAAGCTTCAGGAAACTTCATCCCACCTGTGGATGAGGTTTCCTAGAAAACGTGAAGGCCGCTTGGGCTCTTCACCTGCCCGCCAACATTAAGGTTGGATGGGCGGGGTTGTTAATAGGGGCAATTACTTTTTTAATGGCCTTAATAGGCTGTTGACAGTTCGGCGTCATCTTGCATTATTTTGCGCATCAGCGTGTCAGGCCCTCCCCTGCACACCAATGGCAATATTCTGGCCATATTGAAACATCCTAAGACACTTCACAGGGACATTGTAAATCCAAGTACTTCACCGAGCCACATAAGGATCAATGGAGCAAAGAAGAGGGGTCTCAAAAGAGGCAAATAAGGTAGAGGGATGGAAAGGTGTACAGAGGGGTACTCCAGATCTAAGGACCTAGCCAACTGCAGGTACAGCCACCATTGTGGACCAGCTATGATTAGGAATGCACAAGAGGCCAGAATTAGAGGAGCACAAATATCTTGGAGGATTGTGCAGCTGGAGGAGATTACAGAGAGAGGGACAGGAAAAGTCAGGGAGGGATTTGGAAACAAGAATGAGCATTTTAAGATCAAGACATTGCTTGAATAGGAGCCAATGCAGGTCAGCCAGCAGAGGGATGATAGGGGAACAGATCTTGCTGCTAATTAAGGCAAAGGCAACAGAAGTTTGGGTGACCTCAAGTTTTTGGAGGGCAGAATGTGTGGGATAGCCTGGAATGCATTGGAATAGTCAAGTCGAGAGGTAATGGAAGATACGAATGAGGTTTTCGGCAGCAGACGTTTTGAGACAGGGGTGAAGCTAGGCGATATTATAAAGGTACAAAAATAAGCAGTCTTAGAGATATGAGGCAGAATTTCACCCATGGGCTCTGTGGGCAGGGGCGGTTGGGAAACCAACCTCTTCCCGCGATTGGCACTGGACAACGATTTCACCCTGGCAGGCCAATTAAGCGCGCCGTGCGTGAAACCCGAGTGGCAGCGCTGCCTATGTGGACGGGGGGGTGGGGGCAGGGGCGGGGGTGTGCAGCAGTGCAAGCCGGGCGAGTGTGAACTTCACACATGCGTGTGAGTGCATGATTCACAATTTCCCTGAGGCACAGAGCTGCCTCAGGAAGATGAAGAGATATCAAAAAAACATAAAAATGTAATGAAACATGTCCTCTCATTGAGCAGGGACATATTTTTAATTAAAAATTAAAGTTTTTATTTAATGTCTATTTGTTTTTGGAAACCTCATCCCGCTTGTGAATGAGGTTTCCAAAAAAATGCAAAGGCCACTTGGCCTTTTCACCTGCCTGTCAACCGTAAGGTTAGACAGATGGCAAAAAATTCTTTTAATTAACTTTTTAATGGCTTTAAAAGGCCTTTTAATTGTTGGCAGGTGCACTGCCGACTCCAGCACGTGCCCACCAACTGAAATATCACGCGAATGCACGACGATGTCAGGACACTCGCCTAACGTGTCATTTTATGCTCGTTTGCTTCGGGCATGTGTCCACCTGCTGAGCGAAAAATTTTACCCTCAAGGTTGGAAGCTCATATCAGGATCAAGTGTGACACCAAGGCTATGAACAGACTGATGTAATCTCAGACTGTTGCTAGGGAGAGGGATCGAGTTGGTGGCTAGGGAATGGAGTTTGGAGCAGGGGGCAAAAACAATGGCTTTGATCTTCCTAATATTTAATTAGAAGAAATTTTTACTCATCCAGTACTGGATGTCAGATAAGCAGCCTGATAATTTAGCAACAGTGGAAGAGTTGAGAGAGAGGTGTTGGTGGGATAGAGTGGAATGTCATCAGTTTACATGTGAAAACTAATGCCTTGCCTTCGGATGATGTTGTCAAGGGGCAGCATTTGGATGAGAATTAGGAAGGGACCAAGAATAGATCCTTCAGTGACACCAAAGATAACAGTGCGGGAACAGAAAGAAGAACCACTGCAAGTGACTTCCTGGCTACAATTAGATAGATAAGAATGGAACCAGGTGAGAGCAATCCCACCCAGCTGAACAACAGTGGAGCAGCGTTGAAGGAGGATGTTATAATCAACTGTGTCAAAGGCTGCAGACAGGTCAAGAAGGACAAGGTGGGAAAGTTTACCTTTGTCAGATAGGATGTCATTTGTAACTTAGATAAGTTTGGTATTGTGGCAAGGGCAGAAACCTGATCGGAGGGATTCAAATATGGAGTTCCTGGAAATTGGAGCAGAGTTTGGAAGCAACAATATATTCAAGGATTTTGGAAAGGAAAGGGTTGCTGGAGATGGAATGGTAGTTTGCAAGGATGGAGGGGTCTAGGGTAATTTATGAGGTGGGGTCATGACGACAGATTTAAAGAAGAGAAGGAAAATACTTGAAGAGAGAGAATGACTAACAATATCAGCTAATATGGGAGACAGGAGGGAAAGTTGGATGATCAGCAGTTTAGTGGGATTTGGATGGTCACAGGATGGCCTTTGATTTTACCACCACCCAGGTAGGCAGGGAGAGCCTATAGGCCTACCAGGAGCAGTGACACTACGGTTTACTGCTGTGTGCCCATCTCCAGTTACTTAAATTGGCCTCCTTACTGTTGGGAAACTGGAGGCCATCTGAAAATTCCCAATCGGTCTCCTGAGCTTACCTTTAACAAAGTTCCTATTTGCCTACCTGCCTGGTGGGGCAAGCAGCCTTCCCGGGCTCCGAACCCACCTCTTACATAATGTCAGGCACCAGCAACAGCATCTGACACACTGCCTGGCACCAGTATTTTCGGAGGGCCCCCTCCTTGTTATGTCCTGTAGGGGTCTGAAAATTCAGCCTGGAGCCTCTGGCTGTCTCAAACAAAGCTATTAATACAAAATCAAGACCCAGTTGTCAGCAGGGAAACTCATGATCAGACTGCCTACAATTGTAAGACCTGCCTGGAGGTTCAGGTCTGGACATGCCCTGAACCTTCAGAGAGGTGAGGTAATTTAAACAGTAAGTATTTTAAATTGCTGCTTACAAACAGTATTCTGGGAAACTCATAAGGTTTTTCTTCCCAGAGGGCCTGGATTTTGTTTTGCTGTCCATTATATTTTTTTATTTATTCTTTCATGGGCTGTGGGCATCGCTGGTTAGGCCAGCATTTATTGCCCATCCCTAATTGCTTCTGAGAAGCAGGTTGTGAGCCGCTTTCTTAAATCATTGCAGGCCATGCGGTGTAGGCACACCCACAATGCTGTTAGGGGTTCCAGGATTTTGACCCAGCGACAATGAAGGAACACTGGAAAACAAGCACATAAGACAGGCAGGAAGGTTTGCACAGGGATGTTTTCTGTTAAATATTATAGACATAGATGGAGTTGAATGGTCAAATAACTTTTTGTACTCTGATTTGTTATTGGTGTTTATATTTGTAGTGAATTGAGGGCAAGGCCTATTAAGCTGGTCTGAACAAAAACAATCAGATGGTGCTAATAAAGTAGTAATAGTAAGTAGGTAATAAGGATTTTGAGATCTTATTGGGGATAGGAGAGAAGATTCATGTGAAGCATTTTTGGAAGAGCTGCTCTTTAAGCTCTGGCAGTTAGAGTCGCTGGTGATTGATGTTGCTCCTGCTCTTCCTCTTTTCATGCTCTTCCTCCTCCTCCTCCTTTTGCACTGCTGGTAATGGCTGAAGCCTTATTGTTGCAGATGTATGTGGCATACAACACATGACCAGAAATTTGTGTGCATGATCAGGGTTATACTGCAAAGCTCCATTCTTCTAAACATTCATTGATCAAATTTCAAGACAAATATCCGTTTGAAAATAAGGAGAATGTAATGGCACTCAGTGCTTCAGATCTGGTCTGTCTAAGGCTAATATCATTTTGGTGCTTCATCCCTCAATTTTACATCCACACATTCTGTAAGCTTTTTTAATTCCCTGGAGCATTGTGCCAATGATTTTAATGATCTGTCAACCAAAACCTAAAGATCTTTTCCTGTTATAACACTGCATTCTTTTAGTACATTATCCACAGTACAATTCCTTCTGCCAAATTTCATAACTTTACACTTATGCATATTAAATTGCATCTGCCACTTCTCTGCCCACAAACTTCGCTTCTCTAGATCCTTTTGGATGGATGCACATTGATAACTATTATCATTCACTACTCTCAAAATGGCTTCATCTGCAAACTTAGACACCTCAAAGTTGATTCCATTCTTCAAATCACTGATACAAAACAGGCTTTTAGTATCAGTCCTGACAGCAACCTCTGTGATGCCCCATTAATAGCTGACTTCCAGAGAGCTAAATCCTCATGCAACACATCTCACTGCTGTTTCAGACAGCAGTTTTCAGAACCAGCCAATACCTAGTCTTGTCTGATAGATTGCCATTTGTCCCATGAGCTTAAATATTATGCAATGGTTTATTGTGTGACACAGTGCCAAATGTCCTTCTGAAACCCTTAACATCAGCTATCTTGCCCCCTATCCACTGGGTCGATTAAGGATGACCAGCAGCTCCGAAAACCAAATTGACCCTCTCTCTTTAACCTGATCATCTCTCATGGTCCCTGATTCCTTATACTATCCACACAACATTCCAACATATGAATCAAACAAGAGGGAGACAAGTGGATAAATCCCCAATGAGGAAATATTCATGAAAAGAAGAAATCAAATCTGAGCAGTCAACAAAATCTATCAATAAAGGAAAGAGAAGGGAAGCCAATAAAATCACTTCAATTTTCCTTTGGGAATGCTTTTGGTCATCATTGTTGTTCCTTCATTAAGCTGAATGCTCGTGACAAAGAATAAGCTTTGCAAAAGGCCTGAAATTAAAAATTCGTTGAAGCAAAACATTTTGTTGCAGAGATATTTAGTAAAAATAGATGTTTTCAGATTGGTTTAATACATCCTTAAATTTTACAATTCTGTTAGCTTCACTATAAAAACCCATACCTTAAAGAGATAAACCATCAAGGTAAAATTATTTTCTAACATTTCTTGCCTATGTTTATTGATTTGCGTAAATGTGCCATATGAAGGGAACAATTTAAACCTTAGACAGGGGAAATGCTGCTTATGTATCAGTCAAATCATTTACTTTGTGTGTCATTAATTTCTGGAGTGGTTCGTTAATCATTTCCACTGAAGTTACAGTGGATGGTCAGTTAGACTGGGCCTCTCAAAGGCAGCCGATCCCTCTTAAAGGGGAGATGCACTTATGCAGCAGATGCCGCTGCAAAAGTTTCAGGAAGGTTTTGGTAAAAGTTAAGGAATAGCAAATGAAGCAAAACAACAGAGAAAGGGCTCCCAGGTTTTCAGTTGTAGCACTGAAAGCCTCAGTGAAGGGTGTTGAAAGAAGTGACAGGTGACCAGGAGTGCCCTCAAGGCACAGTCTGAGAAGGGAATGGTAGCAGATGGCCAGGGAAGTCAGTTTCTGGACCAGGTCCTTTCCCAAGGACCTGGTTGCAATGCCAGAGAAAATCAACAATCTCACATGGGGTGGTCAAAGTCAGTGAATGTATCTTCAAAGGCTATCCCCTACAGTTATAGACTTGATTTTCCAGACAGGTTTCTCACAAGAAACAGTGAACTTTATTTACAGGGCTTCAGCAGCGGTTACACAAACTCCACCCCTAAGGTTCCTCGTGTTTAGGGCTGATTCATTCATAGTGTCAAGTGATATTACAGTACAATATGTCTTAAAGCTACAGTCACTACATTCCTTAAAGCTACAGATTTTATATTCCTCCACCTTTAATTTCCTTTTTGCAATTTGTATTTACAAGAGCAACTACTTTCATGACATTACAAATGTATACACGGGTTATGAAATTAGAAGTTCAGTCTCTCAGGTAGTTTCCTGATCTGGGTGGAATGTCGTAGCTCCATGACTTTAGAATCTCTTATTGAATCTCCATTTTCTGGAGCCACAGCAACATCAGGTACCTCCTTGGGCACAGGCAATTCAGTGTTATCCACTCCAACAGAGACATCTGGTATGTCTATCCTTGGTCGATCAAACACAACTGGGACCATAGGTTCTACAACGGTTACAGGTGGAACATCGGTTTGTTGGCATATCTCCCTTCTTCTCAAATGATCCACCTGTTTTGGGGTGATAATGTGGTATGACAATGGTCAGGTCACAGAAACTATTACTCCAGGTAACCAACTCAATCCACCACCATCGTTTCGTACAAATACTGTTTCACCGATCGTAAATTCTCGCTCTCGACTATGTGAATCATGAATCACTTTTTGATTCCCTTGTGTGTTCTCTACCTTCCCCTCCAAATTGGGAAGTATCAGGTTTAATCTTGTATGCAGGCAGAACTTCATAAGTAACTCTGAAGGCGTTGAATCTGCAGTTGTGTGTACGGGGTCATCCTATAGTGAAACAGGAAACATGGAGATTTAGTCTCCAATAATCCCCCCAACAATTTTTCAACCCAACTTTAAAAGTTTGTACTGTTCTCCCAGCCAATCCATTAAATGACGGATGATACGGATGTTGTCTTTACATGTTTGATACCATTTAAGCTCACAAATCTTTGGAATTCAGCATTAGTAAATGCAGTACCATTGCCTGAGACAGTGACTTCTGGCAATCCATGTATAGAAAAACTTTGGTGTAACTTTTCCATAATTGCATATGATGTTGGCAATCTAACTTCGTACACATCTAACCATTTGGAATGTGCATTAATTATTAGTAGAAACATGGTGCCAGGAAATGGACCTATGTAATCTATATGCAGTCTCACCCAGGGTTAACCAGGCCATTCCCACCGGTGCAGTGGAGTTGCAGCAGGCAACTTCTGTAGTTGCTGGCATTGGAGACCATGTTTAACCATTTTTCTATATCACTGTCTATACCTAGTCACCAGATATAGCTTCTTGCAAGCATTTTCATTTTGGAAATTTCAGGGTGCATGCTATATTACTCAGTTAAGAGTGGTTCCCTTCCTTGTGAAGGAACGATGAGTTGCTTACCCCATAATAGGATACCATCCTGACTACCCAATTCATTCCTTTGAGTGAAGAATGGCTTCAGTTCTTTGGGGACTGGTTCCTGGGACCACCCTTTCAATACTTGGTCTCTCACTCTAGGCAAGACTGGATCATGGTTTGTCCAGTTTCTTAATTGTCTTGTGCAGACTGGCAAAGAATCCAGGAGATTCATCATTAATATGATCTCTTGGGGTGTTGGGGCATGCTCAATGCTCTCCTGCAAAGTAAGGTGACTTAAGGCATTTTAATTGGCTATCTGCATCCCTGGTCTGTGCAAAGAAATATGTTCCTATGCTCATAAAATCAAAGTCTATCTTTGAATTCTTGCGGAAACTTTCAGTGGGATAGCTTTCTATTCACTAAACAGACCCAAAAACAGTTTGTGATCAGACATTATTGTAAATTGTCGCCATGTACATACTGATGGAATTTATTAACTCCAGAAATGATCGATAACCCTTCTTTCCAGATCCTTCTCGGCTGTAGAAAGGGTTCTGGATACATAGCATATTGGCCTTTCTAAACCATCGTCCACCTTGTGAAATAATACCACTCCCATACCATGGGGGAGGCATCGCAAGTTGGCACTGATTAATTTGTCGAGTCGTATTGTATTAACAAGTTTGAAGAGTGCAAGAGCTGTTTAACTTTCGTGAAGGCTTCATCTTGAGGTGACTTCCAAGACTAACATTGGTTTTTCTTTAATAATGAATGTAGAGGGGATAGGACAATTAATAAGTTGGGTAGGAATTGACCATAGTAATTTACCATAGCCAACGATGACTTGAGCTCTGAGATATTTGTAGGTCAGGGTGCATCTTTAGTAGCTATAACTTTTTCTTCTACCGGGTGTAACCATTGGGCATCCACCCAGTGGCCCAATTAAATGACTTCACTTGCCTGAAAGGTACATTTTTCCTTTTTCAAGCACACCCCTGCTTCTAAGAATTGTTTTAAGCCTTCTTCCAAGTTAGCCAAGTGTTCCGCTTCTGTGCAGCAAGCTTTCCATCATCGTCTGGAAAATCATGCAGGCCGAAGAAACACTGAAAGGCAGGCGAGTGTATTGATACAAGCCTTGGTGTGTGTTTATGTTTACAAATCCTCTGGGTGTATCATCCAGTTCCAGCTGCTGATGTATGTGACACATATTTAATTTAGTGTAAGTTCTCCCTCCTGCTAATTTGGCATACAGATCCTCAATCCTGGGGATAGGGTACCTGGCAGCCTTGTTTACTGTTAATTTGTAATTCCCACAGATACAGATGGTCTGGTCTGGTTTCAAGTTGGGGACTATGGGTGCAGCCCATTCTGAAAACTGAACTGGCTGAATAGTACCCAGCTTCTCTAAACTGTTTAATTCGGTGTCAACCTGCTCTCTCGGGGCGTAAGGCACAGGCCCGGCTTTGAAAAAATGAGGAGTTGCTTCAGAGTCAACATAGATCTTAGCCTGCAGGCCTTTGATTTTATCCAGTTCCGCTCAAAAGACCTTGTCATATTTCTTTAGCATCTTTGACAGTCGTCCAGCTCTCAGCTAGACAATTTCAGACCAGTTTAGTTTAATTTCCTTTAACCAATCACAACCTAGAAGGCGTGGTCCTTCTCCTTCCACTGCAATCACAGGGAGCTGTGCTGTCTGGTGCTTGTAATAAACAGACAGTGGTAATATCTTTCACTTGTATGGCTTCACCAGTATATGTTTTCAATTTGGTTGAAATCTGCCCCATATTCAACTGTTGAGTACCCTTGTTTAAATATTTGAATGTGTGTTCCCCCATTACAGTGCTTGATGCACCAGTATCCACTTCCACAATCAAAGGTTTTCCATTGACCTGCAGAGTAACAGTGATTGGCTCTGTTTTCCCCATTTTCGCAATAAATAGAGAATAAACATCGGAATTAGTGGTTTCTAATTCTTCCACATAATGTACTTTGATCAGTTTAGTTTGCTGCCTGGGAGTCTGCCTCAATCTTGCTTTACACTGCTTCAGTATGTGCCCTCTTTTATGACAATAATGGCACTCTACCTCTTTAAAATGGCAAGTTTCAGGGATATGGTCACTTTCACATTGGTAACAATTTATTTTTAGATTTGCTGCTGAGCTGCCTCCTGTAGTTTTTAAAATTTTCGGGTAGCAGGGACTGTCTCCCACTTCACGGCTGACTCCCTGGTTTTTGCGTCAAGCCTGGCAACCTGTTCCCATCCAACTGGAAAACGGCACCATTTTGTACACCCTTTAAGGCCTGTGAATCCTGCTTGGCACTTTCCATTTCCAATGCTCTTTTAAAATCGATAAAAACTTTCGATAATAACCATTGTTGAATGGCATCATCATCCACACTGCAGACAAATTGATCCCTTGACATATCATTTAGGATCTCCCTGAAGTCATAATGTTAAGTTAGCTCTTTTAACTTCACTATGTATGTTGCTATGTTCTCCCCCGGGCTCTTACTCTCGAATTAAATTTGAACCTCTGCATGATTATGGATGGTTTGGGTTGAAAATGACCATTTACGGGGTCTACCAATTCGCTGAAGGTCTTTGAATGGGGAGCATTCGGGACCATCAAACTATGGATTAAATTAGAAGTTTTACTTCAACAGATGCTTAGGAGAATTGCTTTCTTTTCTTCCTTCACTGTTATTTACTTTGCTTGGAAAAAGAAACCAAGGCATTCTATATATTGACTCCAATCCTCTCTGGGTCGAGCCTGCCAAAAAAATGGCACACCTGGTGAGAATGTTTTCCATTTCTTCTGTTTAAAACAAGATACTCACATTCACTGTGCAAAGGATCAGTGCCAGAACTAATTCATCCTCGTCACCATTTGTTATAGACTTGATTTTCCAGACAGGTTTCTCATAAGACACAGTGAATTTTATTTACAGGGCTTCAGCAGCAGTTACACGCTTCCATCAAGATCCACGGCTAGATCCACCCCTAATGGTCCCCGCTCTTAGGGCTGATTCATTCACACTGTCACATGACACTACATAATACAATAAGTCTTAAAGCTATAGTTACTACATTCTTTAAAGCTACAGTTACTAAACCTACACATCATACTTCCAATCCCTCTCACATTGTTGCATGCACCACTGCTCCATCACTCACCCATTAGCAATGGGAACTGGTGTGCAAGAGGATGTCATTCAGGCACTAGAAGAGTTTAAAATTGGTAAGGAGAAGATATTGGATGAGCTGCCTGTACTTAAAGTTGATAGAGCTCTAGGACTGGATGAGATGCATCCAAGGATATTGAGAGATGTGAGAGTGGAAATTGCAGAGGCACTAGCCTTAATTTTTTAGTCCTCCTTTGTCTTGGGGATGATACCAGAGAATTGGAGAATTTTAAATGTTACACTCTTGTTCTAAAAAGGTGTAAAGGTAAGCCCAGAAACTATGAGCCAGTCAGTTTAACTTTGGTGGTGGGGAAACTTCTAGAAACAATCTAGGATTGATCTAGGGCCAGACTTCCCTCGGAATGACAATCACAGTTGAATTGCCACTGTGCTCCTTTTACTTACTGAGGTCGGGAGCTGCACATTTCTTGCCCGGTCTTCTGACCTGGGCCTGGTGAGAAATCTGCAGCACACCTGGTTCCCAAAGTCTTCCAGTACAGACCAGCAGTGCTGGGGGAAGTGAAGCCACCGCATCAGGCGGGTAGTCCGGGGTGAGGCGGGGAGGAAGGTTGTGGTGGGGGTGCAGGTTAGTTGGGCAGGTTGGGAGTATAGTCCAAGGGTAGTTGGGTGATCGGGATGGTAGTCAGGGGGCAGGAGGGTAGTCGGGAGGGAGTTTTTGTGGGGTGGTGGGCGTTGGTTGGTTGGGTGGGGGGTGGTGGTCAGTAGGTGGACTCAGTGGGGAGATCGGAGGGTGGGTGGTGGCTCGGTACCATAGTTACCCTGGAATTAGAAGTAGTTTTAATCCTTCTAACCTTTTCTGGGTAACTATTCTGCTAAGAGAGTCAGGTCCATCCAAAATCTCTGATTTATATGTTGTATATGTTGTCCAGGTATTGCTGCATATGGATGCTTCAGTATGAGGAGTCGTGGTTAGTACTGAACACTGTGTGATTGATAGTGAACATCCCCACTTCTGACCTTATGTTAGAGGGAACATCATTGATGAAACAGCTGAAGGTAGTTGGCCTAGGGCACTACCCTGAGGAACTGCTGCAGTAATGTCCTGGAACTGAGATGACTGACCTCCAACAACCACAGCTATCTTCCTTTGTGCTAGGTATAATTCCAACTGGTGGTGAATTTTCCTCCTGATTTCCTTTGACTCCAGGTCTGCTAGGGCTCCTTGATGTCACACTCAGTCAAATGCCGCTGTAATGTAAAGGATATTCACTCTCATCTCATCTCTGGAGTTCTCTCCCATTTGTATATTGCCCATAAGGTCTAGATCTGAATTGCCCTGCTAGAACTAAACCAACCATCAGTAAGCAGGTTATTGCTGAGCTGGTGCCGGTAGATAGCACTGTTGATGACATCTTTAATCACTTGGCTGATGATAAAGAGCACACTGATAGGCAGATAATTGACCAGTTGGATTTGCCTTGCTTTTTTTGGACAGAACTATGTAATGATTGATCATGAAAATTCTGGATTGTCACGTAAACCCATTTGGTTCAGTAATGCCCTCTAGGGAAGGAAATCTGCCATCCTTGCCAGTCTGGCCAACAAGAGATTCCAGATGCACAACACTGTGTTTGGACCTTCACTGTCCTCTGAAATGGCCTACCAAGCCAATCGGTTGTATCAAAACTGTAACAGAAAAACCAAGAAAGAATAAAGCCTAACAAATCATTCGGCATCAACCTAGGCATTGGAAATGACAAAGGCATACCCTGTTCAGTCAACCCAACAAATCCTGCTCAATAACGTCTGGGACAGCAGTTCCACAGATAAGTCAAGCAACAGCCTGGCATAATCATACTCATCGAATCATACCTTAAAGCCAATATCCGATACTCAGTTAGGGCGGGACTACCACTGTGCTAAATAGAATAGATTCAGAACAGATCGAGCAGCTCAAAACTGGGCATCCATGAGACATTTTGGGTCATCAGTGGTAGCAGACTTGTATTCAACCACAATCTGTAACCTCATGGCCCAGCATATCACATCCTCTACCACGACTATCGAGCCAGGGAATCATATCTGATTCAATGAGGTATGCAGGAGAAATGCCAGGAACAGTATTCAGGCATACCTAAAAATGAGAGGCCAACCTGGTGAAGCTACAACTCAGGACTATTTGCTAAACAATGGAAGCAGCATGCAATATACAAAGCTAAGCGATCTCACATCCAATGGATGAGAACAAAGCTCTGCAGTCCTGCCATTTCCAGTCATGAATAGTGGTGGACAATTAAACAACTAATGAGAGGAGGAAACTCCACAAATATAATCATCCTCAGTGATGGGGGAGCCCAGCACATCAGTGCAAAACACAAGGCTGAAACATTTGCAATCATCTTCAGTCAGAAATGCCAAGTGGATGAACCATCTCGGCCACGTCCTGAGTTCCCCCAAAAGTCTTCAGCCAATTCAATACATTCCACATGATATCAAGGAATGGCTGAGGGTATTGAGTACAGAAAAGGCTGTAGCCTTATGGTCAGATGAGGAATGATAGAATGGCTCCCCTCTCTTTCCAGCCCTTATCTGACTGCAGCAGGTTTTTATAAAAAGAGTACACTTGCCAATTCAGTGAGTGTTTAACTGTTTAAGTGGTGTGACACTTAAAAGACTGAGGTCAGAACCTTCCAGTCCCGCCAGTGGCGGGCATTGCCATGGGTGATATTGGAGAATTTAGAGAGTGACCATCCAGGTTCTCACAAGGGTCCAGCAATCTGCCCTCCAATTGCTTATTAGAATTGCTGAGGTTTCACCTGATGGGAGTGGCAGTGGCTCCATGGGGTACGAATCTGCTGTCCTCTCTCAGGATGACAACTTTTGTGTTTCCACACTGCCCTTGCTGTTGCCTCCCAGTTGGAATGTCTATACTGCTGTCACCCATACTGAGGTGGTGCAGTCTGAAGCCCAGCCCTCAAAGCCCAGAGTTGCTTAAGGTCATCCTGCAAGCCTATATGCAGTGTCTAATCGTGAAAGTCAGTGGCCTTCCACCAACCATGCTGCAGTCACTGGGGTAACACTGCATAGGTGTACTGGGACAGGCCAAAACACTCATAAGGCAGGCAATAAGGGAATGCACAGAAGTGAATAGTTCAGTTTTATATGTGGTATTGGAAGTACTGCTGGATAAATTCCTTATGAAATTTTTTTTGGTAGCTTTTACATCAGGGTTTTGGCCATGAGGACACATTGATGGCATGTAACAGATGGATTTAAAAGTGCAAATTGTGAAGAGATTATAACGTGAGAGACATCTCAGGGGAACTGGAACCTAAGCATCTGCTCATGGTTAGCTCATCCAGAGCGAAGGGGTCCCGGATTATTATTATTATCATTATTCTCCTACTCCTCCTTCTCCACTTCCTCTTTCTCCTCCTCCAGAGCTAGTCTCCAAACACCAGGTGGCAACGGTTGCACCCTCATGATAGTAAAGTTGTGGAGGATACAGCATTTCAGCACAAACCTGGAGAAACAGCTTATTTGAGTACTGGAGAGCTGCAGCAGCAGAATCTATGTTTTAGGATGCTGATGGTTTATTCCATGGTGTTCCTTGTTGCTGCATGGTTCTCATGCTGTGCTCATGTGATTGGGTGGTGGCGGGGAGTCATGAGTTGGATATATAGCGGCTATTCCTTGTCAAATGCAGACAGCCTCTGGTTCCTCATGGTGATTCAAAGATGGCGGCTGGCTGCCAAATGATGACTGTGTTGAGAGAATAGTGGGTAGTCACACATAGGGTCTTCAGGTTATAGTCATAGACCAACTGATAGATTGGTAGCCTTTGTGGTGGTAGAACATCTCCCCATGAACATATGGGGCCCATGGGGCTATGTAGATTGCACCCTGCACCATTGAGAATCCCATTAGGCCTTGAAAAGTGACAAACTTTTTCCTCCTGTTCCTATCTGGTCAGTGAAAATACAATGAAGTCCCCTCATCCTCTATATAGGGCCACTGTCACCTCCATAATGCAGCAATGGATGATGAATTTTAAAACATCGCTAATGCTCCCTGCTCCTGCCTGGAAGAATCCACTGGCATAGAAACTTAGGGTCACAATGATCTTGACAATTACTGGCAACATCGTCCTCAGCCTACTGTGTAACTGTAACCTGGGCTGTAGAAGGTGACATAGTTCAGTGACCACCTCCTTAGTGAATCATAACAGCCTTAGACACTGCTCCTGGCTGAGGTGAATGTGGGAGCATACTCACTAAAAAGCATTGGTGTTTGGCTCTTTTATTAAGAATACTCCTCCCTCTCCCACTGAACAGTTTCCTGCTACCTGTGCCCCATTTCCAAGACATGCTCCAGCTCAAGCGGTACTGCATTATAGCTCCTAATAGCAAATTTTCCCCAGGCCATCTCCTTTGATCGTCTTATCAAGATTCAGCACCACTCCTTTAGCAATCCAAAAAGTTTGCAAAACTCCTTCAATAACACTAAACACAATATTTCCATTAACTCTGCCCAAGCAAAAGTAAAAAGCACATCACCTGGACATCCAATGAAAAGCCCTTTAAATAGCACAAGAGGGGTTCCCTCACACTTGTTCAACTTGGCCTGATAAGGGCATTAATAGGATCAGCATGGTCTAAAATTGAGTTTATATGCCAGATCATCTGACAGTCAGGGTGCACAGCATGGGCCATTCTGAAAGTATACTGGCCGACATTTTTGCAGATTGGGGCTTCTGTAGCACTGGCACTGGCGGTGCTATGGAGTCACATCTCAGTCAAAATGTTAGAAGCTATAAACATAAATGTAGAAGCCCAAGGTATTGCTAATAAGATGATATGGTCAATTCTTGAAAAACAAATAACTAACCATTTAAGACAAATTACCCCTCACTCTGTGTTATATTTTCAGTCAGGATTTCTTTCAAGTTCAGATAAGAATAGCTAGCTGCTGATCTAATTTAATCACATTTAATCATTCATTCAACAATTTAATTTAAACAGAAACAACTGAATGAAAACAGATAATTTGCACAGAAATCATGATGTAAAACATGTCATCATTTGCTGGGTTGACCATAATTAATGTGCAGAGCAATGAAATCTGGTTGATTGGAGACATGATTTCAGATTTTGCATTTTAGTGCTTGATGCTAGGATTAGAATTAATCTTGGACCAGTATATGTTCATCTGTGCCTACTATATACTGACCAGTGAAGTACAGTCCTGCATAATCTAAGGACAGAACTTTCTGTGCCAATTGGCATTGGGAGTCATGGCGGGAGTGAGCAGACAATATGGCGGGAAGCCCAAAAATTGGCTTCACAACGTCATAAAACCAGTTTGTGATCATCTGCTCCTCCCATCAATGGCGGGCCACGCGTTCCGCCAGTGCACATTGGGAATTTCATTTTAATACATGTGCATATCATTATAAGGCCTGCTTGCTGGAATCACACACACCCCCACCATGTAATATTTACCACCCACATCGGCAGGTGGGGTTGGTAAACTCCAGGTATGTTTATTCAATGCGTTGGTGCCCTATAAAGTTAATGATCAAGAAAGGACTTGGAGTCATTGTTGGTTACTCAATTGAAGTGCAAAAGTGGTTCAAGATGGTTGTAGGGAAAGCAAATATGATTTTAGGTTGTATTGCTGGGACCTCTGAGTAATAAATAGAGAGCACTGCAGTATGTAAGTCTCTGGTTCAAACAACCTTTCGAATTGGACTGTATCTAATGTATTTTTAGTATAAACTCCTATAGACCAGAGTTTCAACTAAAGGCTCTAGGGAATTATATCATCCTGGTCGCCCTCCCCTTTACCAGATTTACATCTTCAATATTCTTTAGCATTTTTGGGAACTAAAACTCCAAATGCAGGTCTGATGGAGCCTTATTTATTTTGAAAAATTCAGGCTTCAAAGGGATCTGATTTATTTTTTCAAAATGAAGATAGCATTGGATAGCCCGGTTAGATAGGTTTTTTGTAATAGATAAGCAGATATAACCAGATGCCATGCTTATATTATCCATAAATAAAGGGATAAAAAGAAGGATTTCTTTTTGGAACAGATTCCCTGAATATGTGGTGGGGTATGGATTCTTCACATTCATTTCAAGGGATCTTGACAGGTTGCTGAGAAAAGGAAATATTTCCAGTTATGAGGGTAGGTTTCTCGTTATTGTCATCATGATGCCATGGGTAACTGTGGTCTTTTAAAGCTTACTTGCCTTCAAGAATCAAAGCAGAATTCCCCAATTTTTACTGAACTTGCAACAGGGCTTTTCTCTTTGGATTTTTATCTCCTTTAGGAGATAATGGCCATAAATTCCGAGCTCCAGAGCAGTGTAACCGGTGGGGTTTGGAGGGGTACCCCAAAGATGTGTTGGGGAACCCCCCTTCCAGATGTTCTCAGGAAGTGCAAACTTCCCTTGGTCAATTGCCTTGAACTGGAAAGCATCCAAAAATGCCATTTAAATCATAAACTTCAGATGGTTCCAACTGTGTCACATCAATAGTTACCCAGAAAAAGTTAGAAATGTTAAAACCATTTCTAACTTCTGGGAAACTATTGTACAGACCCACACCGATCTCCCCAGAGGCTCCACCCATCCACCCACTCCCCTGACCCCCAAAGAACTCCGCACCCCCACAAAGACTCCCCACCCCTACTGGATTCCTACCCTCATGACATCCCCCTTCTATGGGTTCCCCCTCCCAAGGGATTAACCTCCCAAAGGGGGATTCCCCACACACAGAAATCATCCACCCCACGGGATTTCCCCCAGGACGTCCCCCCACCCCCCCACCATGAGGCCTGACTCCTTACTTTAACTGTCCATCCCCCCGAGGACCAGCCTGACCCCCTGCCAAGGCCTGACCCATCCTGAACCCTCCACCTTTCGAGGCCTGACCCAACCCCTTCTGAGACCCGACCAGACCCACTGGTGAGACACAACCTGACCCAATCTCCCCCCCACACCTCCACAATCCACACCCACCCCCACTGAATCCAAAGCACTTACTGTAGTAATTATGGTTTTATTTAGTGTGCAATGTACCTTTAAGAATAATACTTGTTAAGGAAGATCACATGATCCGTAGTAACCAATAGGAGAGTAGCTCGGGCTACCTCAGGGGTCAGTGTAGCAATCGAGTTGGTGTTGAAAGCACGTGTGTAGTTGCTGCTGAGTATATTGTCAATAAACTTAATGCTTCCACCCAAGAAGTGTCTGCTGATCAACTCTATCATAAGCAGTTCAACTCAGCCAGCCTACAACCCTTACCTATACACTTACCTTCTCCCTGGCCTGTCAAGGATGTTTAAACTTGACTGGACATTTAACTCACCTGGTTTATGGCATCTAGTGCCGTAAACAAGGGGGCATGACCTCCTTACACTCAACTGAGCTGCTCTCAACGTTGGGCCCTAGGGATGCTCTGTACTGCCCTGATCTCACCCGGCTTGGGCAAGCTAGGATCAAAACCATTTCAGGTAAGAAGGTAGGAGTGGAGCGACAATCCGATTCTGATAGCCACTTTGCAGAAGTCCTGACCAATATAGTTATGAGGAAACTGAACAGTGTAAGAGATTGTATGTTTACCTCAAAGCAATGGAAAAGGTGAGCTTGATGCTCTTTCCTTGCCCTTCTTTTCATATATTTGTAAATTTACAGCTGTGATTCTAACTGGCAGGGTCCCATAAACATCTGGCTACTAACAATGCACAGTATAAATCTGATTTTCATTGAATATGTGAACTCATTAAAAGAGGACTAAAGGTTCTGGAGGCCCCTACTTCTTCCTACTCATGCAAACTTATGAATTAGGAGCAGGAATAAGCCATTCAGCCCCTCAACCCTGCTCAGCCATTCAATAAGATCATGGCTGCACTGATTGTGGCCTCAATTCTACTTTCCAGTCCATTCCCAACATCCTTTGACTCCCTTGCCAATGAAGAATCCATCTAATTCAGCCTTAAAAGTGTTCACGGACCCTACTTCCACCGCTCTCTGGGGAACAAAGTTCCACAGACTCATGACCTTTTAAAAGAGAAAAAATTTCTCCTCATCTCAGTCTTAAATGTGAAACCCCTTATTTTTAAAGAAAGTGCTGGTAAAATTCAGCAGGTCTGGCAACATCTGACCACTTCAGTGCTGCCATCAGATTACAGGCCTTCAGACTTAATAATCCATGGTCCCCTAGTTCTAGTCTCTTCCACAAAGGGAAAACCTCCTTTCCTCATCCAGTCTGTCAAGTCTCATCAGGATCTTGAACATTTCAATAAGATTGCCTCTCAATCTTCTAAACTCCAATGGATACAATCCCAACTGTTAGACTTAGTAATTTTCTTAGTCCTTTCCCTGGTGATTGTAATTGTTTTAAGTTCCTCCCTCCCTTTCACCTCTTGATGCACACTTATTTCTGGCAAGTTATTTGTATTGTACACACTGAAGACAGATGTAAAATATCTGTTAAATTCATCCATCATTTTCTTATTTTCCATTGTTAATTCCCCAGACTCATTCTGTAGAGGACCAATATTCACTTTATTTACTCTTTTCCTTTTTAAATACCTGTAGAAACTCTTACCATCTGTTTTTATATTCTAGCTGACAAAGAGGCGGTTGTGTATTGTCACTAGGCTAGTAATCCAGAGACCCAGAGCAATGCTCTGGGGAGCCCAGGGTCTGGGCTCGAATCCCACCACAGCAGATGGTGGAATTTGAATTCAATCAGTAAAAAATCTGGAATTAAAAGTCTCATGATGACCATGAAATAATTGTTGTAAAAGCCCTTCTAGTTCATTAATGTCCTTGAGGGAAGGCAATCTGCCATACTTCCCTGATCTGGCCTACATGTGACTCCAGACCCACAACAATGTGGTTGATTCTGAAATGACCTACCAAGCCATTCAACTGTAAATAAAGGATTGAAACTGGACGGACCACCCAATACCAAACAAGGCACTGGAAATGACAACAGGAAACTCAGCCCTGTCGACCCTGCAAAGTCCTCCTTACTAACATCTGGGGACTAATGCCAAAATTGGGAGAGGTGTCTCACAGACTAGTCAAGCAACAGCCTGATATACTCACACTCACAGAATTATACCTTACAGATCATGTCCCAGGCACCACCATTCCTGGGTATGTCCTGTCCCAGTGGCACAGTGGTATACAGTCGGGAGGGAGTTGCCCTGGGAGCCCTTGCCATTGACTTCAAGGCATCAGGTGAAACATGGGCAAGGAAACCTCCTGTTGATTACCATGTACCGTCCCCGCCCAACTAAGCTGATAAATTAGTATTCTTCCATGTTGAACGGCGAGTTGTTTAATTGTCCACCACCATTCACCAATGCATGTGGTAGCACTGCAGAACTTAAAACTGATCCTTTGGTTGTGGTATCTATTAGCCCTGTCTATCACTTGCTGCTTATGCTGTTTGGCATGCAAGTAGTCCTGTGTTTTAGATTCACAAGGTTGATGCCTCATTTTTTAGGTGTGCCTGGTTCTGCTCCTGGCATACCCTCCTGCACTTTTCATTGATCCAAGGTTGATCCCCTGGCTTTGTGGTAATGGTAGAGTAGGGGATATGCTGGGCCATGAAGTAACAGGTTGTGGTTGAGTACAATTCTGCTACTGCTGATGGTCCACAGCACCGCATGTTTGTCCTGTCTTGGGTTGCTAGATCTGTTCAAAGTCTATCCCATTTAGCATGGTGGTAATGCCATACAACACAATGGAGGGTATCCTTAATGTGAAGACTGGATATCGTCTCCACAAGGACTGTGTGATAATCACTCATACCAATACTGTCATGGATAGATGCTTCTGCAGCAGGCAGTTTGGTGAGGATAAGGTCAAGTACATTTTTCCCTCTCATTGGTTCCCTCACCATCTGCCACAGACCCAATCTAGCAACTATGTTCTTTAAGATTTGGCCAGCTTGGTCAATAGTGGTGCTACCAAGCCACTGTTGGACATCAAAATCCCCCTCTGAGGGTACATTCTGCACCCTTGCCACCCTCAGTGCTTCCTCCACAGTGGTGTTCAACATGGAGGAGTTGTTATGATGTGGCAGGTAATGTGTGCCAGGCAGACCAAATCCACAAGGGAAAGTTGGTCCCGCTATCAAAACAGTTTTACAATTTATATTTATTATGTGATGTGTGCACTGAATTCAGAAGTAATGAGTCCACCAAGACCTTCAGAGATTTTAAAAATGAAATTAAAATATCTACTAACAAAGTAAAAGGTTTCAAGCACATACATAATACTACAATTACTTACTACTATAAAAATTCTTAAAATTCCAAATGAACTTGACTCCCAGTTAGTCACTCCCCTTCAGGCAATAGTCAAAAATAGATTTTAGATTTAAAAGAGTATCCACTTGACAGTGGAATTCCAGATGTTTTTTCTCCAACTTCAGTTATTGGACATAGCTTACTTATGCACAATGGCTGGAGGCTTCTTGAAGGCTATTTCACACATTACTGTTAGATCTTCTCTTCACATAGCCTTTCATTCTCCTTTATATATGTTTCTCTCTCCTTAATATGTAAATTCTGTTGTTCCATATGTCTTTGAAACTGTATCCTTGTCATAATATAAAAACGTTCATGTTGCCAATATGTGAAAAATAAACACACTCCTTAGACTTGCTTATGTAGCTAGCTATAAACAGACTAATATCCCTTTCAAATCCAAACAATCTCTTCATTTATCTAAAAAAAATACAAACTGCCTTTGCATCTTACATGGTAAGTCAGCATCCATATTTACTCATTGGCATTTCAAGTACATTTCTACACCTAGCCTCTTTTGATAATTCCAAACTTACAGTCTACCTGACTGAAAATGTAATTTAATCACACAGAGAGACCCAAACCCTCTTCACGATAAACTAGAAAAATATCATGATAATTATTATACTTACTTAACAGGAACACTGATTCATCAGTTGAGGGGATGCATTACATGGTAATCAGCAGGTAATTTCCTTGCCCATGTTTGACCAGGTGCCATAAGACTTCATGGGTCCTGGAGTCGATGTTAAGGACTCCCAAGGCAATTCCCTCCCGACTGTATATCACTGCACCACCACCTCTGGTGGGTCTATCCAGCCATTGGAGCAGGAGTGATGATGGTGCTGTCTGGGACATTGTCTATAAAGCTGTTGCTTGAGTAGTCTGTGAGACAGCTCTCCCAATTTTGACATTAGCCCCCAGATGTTAGTAAGGATGACTCTGCAGAGTCAACAGGGGTCAGTTTGCCGTTGCTGCGTCCAGGTCAATGCTGGTGGTCTATCAGTTTTCATTCCTTTTAGGTTCTTTAGTGGTTTGAGACAACTGAGTGGCTTGCTAGGCCATTTCAGGGGGCATCTAAGAGTTGCTCCATTGTTGTGGGTCTGGACATGTAGGCCAGACCAGGCCTGGGTGCCAGATTCTCTTCCCTAAAGAACATTAGTGAACCAGATGAGTTTTTATGACAATTGACAATGGCTTCATGGTCATCATTAGACTTTTAATTCCAGATGTTTAATAAATTCAAATTTCACCTTCTGCCGTGGCAGGATTCAAACCCACATCCCCAGAACGTTGCCTTGGGTCTCTGGATTACTAGCCCAGTGACAATACCTGTATTCCAATGTCTCCCCTGCTGATTGGTTATGAAATATCTCCTTAAATGTCATTGCATTTCTTATCCCTTAACTTATCCCTTAACCTACTTTCTCAGTTGACTTTAAGCAGCTCTGTCTTCATACTCTGATAATTGTCCTAATTTAAGTTTAAAACATTAATCTTAGACCCACTTTTTTCTGTGGAATTCAATCATGTTATGATCATTCCTATCTAGGTGCACTTCTACTATGAAATAATTACCAGATCTGGAATAGCCTGCTCTCTGGTTGGTTCTAGTGCCTGCTATTCTAAGAAATTATCCTGAAAACACTCTGAATTCATTTTCCAGGCTACTTTTGTCAACCTGATTTGCCCAATTTATATGTAGATTACAATCACCCATGATTACTGCTGTATCTTGCTCATAAGCCCCCATTATTTCTTCCTGCATACTCCATCCTACAGTGTGGTTACTGTTATGGAGCCTATGAACTACTCCCACAAGTGACTTCCTACGTTTATGATTTCTTATCTATACCCAAACTGATTCTACATCTTGACCTTTAGAAATAAGGTCCTCTCTCTATTGTAATAATGTCATCCTTAAGTAACAGAGCTACTCCTCCACCTCTACCTAGCTTCCTGTCCTTCCAAAAGATCATGTGCTTTTGAATTTTTAGGTCCCAGTCTTTGTCATCTTGCAGTTATGTCTCTGTAATGGCTATCAGGTATTTATTTCTATTTGAGCTCTCAATTCATCTTTGTTTTCACTAATACTACGTGCATTCAAATAACAAAGTATTTAACTCTGTCTTTTTACCATTTTTACAATCTGTGGCTTTGCCTGCTGGCACACTCTTACGTTTATATGCTCTGTCCCTGCCTGCCACACTCTGATTATCACTTATTTTATTGCTACCTTGCTCTCTTGCCTTGTTTTCTCTCTTTATATATCTTTATATCTTCCCACACTTGATCCCTCACCCCACTATTTAGCTTTAAACCCTTACTACTTCCCTAGTTACACAATTCATTAGAACACTGGTCCCAGCACAGTTCAGGTGAAGACCGTGTCAACAGTACCGCTCTCGCTTTCCCCAATACTGGTGCCATTGCCCCATGAATCAAAACCCATTTCTCCCACACCAATATTTAACCCACACATTCAACTCCTAAATCTTATTTACCCAACACCAAATCACTAATGGCTCAGATAATAATCCAGAGATTATTACCTTTGAGGTTCAGCTTTTCAATTTAGCTCCTAGCTGCCCTAAACAGAACCTGTTCCTTACCTCTCCCTATGTCATTGGTACCTATGTGGGCCATGACCACTGGATTCTGCCCCTCTCACTTCAAGTTTCTATACAGCCCAGAGTAGATGTCCCAAACCCTAGCACCAGGCAGGCAATACAGTCTTCTGGGTTCTTGCTCTCAGCTGCAGAGACCTGTGTCTATCCCAGGGTCAATACTGTCCCCTGCTACCACTACATTACTATTTATTTTCCCCATTTGAATGGCCTCCAATACCATGGTGCCTTGGTCAGTTTGCTCACCCCACCAGCAGTCCTCCTCACATTCATCCATACTGGTTGCAAGCACCTTGCATCTGTTGGGCAATTGCAAAGGCTGAGGCTCCTTTGCTTCCACCTTCTGGATCCCCATACCTGCATAGTTGCAGTCATACCCTTCTGTCCCTGACCATTGACCAAATCAGAAGGCCCTATCCTCAGAAGTGTGTCTGCCTCCTGGAACAAAGTGTCCAGGTAACTTCCCCCTCCCTGATGTGTCACGGTGTCTGCAGCTCAGTCTCCAGCTCAATGATTCTGAGCTGAAGCTCCTCAAAACACAGTCATATTTGTTCTGGATCACACAGGCGTCCAGAATCTTCCACATTCTGCAGTCGGAACATATCAGCTGCCCTGCCAACTTTATTATGCGCTCCTTAATTTATTTTTCCTAATTAATTTATAATTAATAAACACTACTACCTCCAATAACCTTTACCACTGCTGGTAAATCTTACTACAACTAATAAAACCTTATTATTACTAATAACTTAGATAAGTTTTGAAATTGAACAAGCAAAATATTCACCAACCAATCACTTATTTGTTGTCCTGTGATGTCACACTATGATATCTCTCAGAAAGTGGCTGCTCCGCTCTGGAGCCACAAACTGGTCTGGGTAGGATTGGTTTGGGTAGCTCTTCCAGGTGCTGCTGACCATCTCAGGGTCCTCCTTTCACCTGCTCTTTTAGATGCTGCTGACCACCTCTGTACTTGTACCAGCTCTTTGAAAGGATGATTCAGTTAATCCCACTCTCTTGCTCTTTGACCATAGCATGACAAATTTTTCCTTTTCGAGTATATACCCAAATAGAATAGGCAAACTGGCCCAACTAGACAGATTATTGGAAACTCTTGCTGCTTTCTTTACTGGCTTTGCTCTTTTAATCTACCCTGTTCTTCTAGTCAACCAATTTTCTTTACATATTAAATAAATACACATCTTCAAAGCTTTGCCTTCCTATTTGCTTATTCACTCATCAGCCATTTTACTTGATTAAGAAAAGTACTAAAAAGCAGAGGATGCCCATCAAGGTAACAGACATGATGGTCTAAATCTCTTGGTGCATGTGAATGAGAAACATCTTCTGTTATAAAATAACATGACTTTTTTTACTTTAGAGCTACACCAGTTGCTATTTTAGTTAAATCCTGTGATCTGCAAAAACTAAATTGAGGTACAATGATAGCAATTACTGCTAGGAATAATAATTTGTCAGCAATAAGGGCAATAACCACACCATTAATCCCAGTTGCAACTACTTAAATTTAGGTTCCAACAAATGTAAATGAAAGCTGGCTTGATTTATTCCCTGAATGTTTTCAGCCTTGCAGGGCTGATATATGGTTGATCTTAGAAATAGAATTTCATTCCATCCAAATATAATGTATTGTAGAAGGAACTCAAGTGATTTGTACTTAAGTGTTCTGTGTTTTTTTCCTAAGCAGATCTATTGTCATAAACTGTGACTATAACTTGTAATTCCTGACTATAATTAATTTTAGGCACTCTAATTACAGATAGAGAGAGAGACCTGTTTTTAAACTCTGCAATTAGTCAAAGCAGATATAGGGTGTAGGAAATGGAACAAAAGGGCATCTATCCAATGTGTTATCGTGTTGAAAGTGCTATTTCTCTGATGAGGACAAATATTTAAACAACTGTGAACTTTCTGGAACACTCACTACATCTTAAATAAATGAAAATATGTAATAACTGAACCTAAAATAAAAGCAAAATGCTGCAGATGCAGGAACTCTGAAACAAAATTAGAAAATGCTGGAAAAACTCAGCAGGTCTGACAGCATCTGTGGAGAGAGAAAAACAGAGTTGACATTTTGAGTCCGTATGACCCTTCTTCAGAGCTGGGTAGTTGACTGTGAGGTAGTTCTGAAGAAGGGTAATAACTGAACCTGTTGTCAGAGAATAAGTATTCAATAAGTTTGATCAAGGGTCTGAATACAATTTATCTGTATTCATCTCTTGCTATTGTTGATAGCAATATTCATCTGATTCAGTGGCCTCAGGAAGTTCAATAACAACTTCAAAACTGTTTGGAACTGTTGTGCAAATTAATGCTCCTTGGTGGGATAATTGGATGGAATTATTCCCCATAGATCTGTTCACTAATTGTTATTTGCAATTTCAATTTTACTGAATTCTGGTAATTTTTACAGAATTGGCAACTAATATGGCAGATCATTGCCAACTTTCTTCAAAACATCTCGGCATTATTTGGTTCACAGGTTGCTGGCTACCTCAGTGTTAAAGTCATAGGTTCATGGAGTCATAGAGTTTTACAGCACGGAAAGAGGCACTTCAGCCCATCGTGCCTGCGCTGGTCATTAAGTCCCTATTTACTCTAATCCCATTTTACAGCACTTGACCCGTAGCCAATTAATTTCCACAAAATCTTTTAGCCATGCTCAAGTGCATGGAATACCTTTCCTGGAGCTTGGGAACCACTAGGCAGTACTGAGTCCCAGTTAATAAAGAAGGACTTGCATTTATATAACAGCACACAGGATTTTTTTTTTTCTGTTTCCATAGTGATACATCTTCTGGTTGTTTGATTTAGTTCCAAGTATTCTCCTACTCTAACAGATCGCCTACCTTCTGGTCAGACTTGTGCTGTTGTTACACTTCTTCAAAAAGTTTCATTAGGTTTTACCTGCATATAATTTAAGATGACATAAAAATATAGGCTAGGTGAAGAAAAACAATATAATATTTCTTTGTATTTTCACTTGTGCGCATACAGAATTCTTTTTCAAAAAGGGTGACGTTATCCTCTAAAGTTCATAATTTACTGTTTATGTTCATGTCGTTCCTCTTTTAACCAATCCTTTGCTTGTCCGTCCTATTTTTCTTCCCTGGCAGTTTATCATTCTCCAGTAGTTGTATTTCTTTTTCTTATTTTGTTGTTTCTCTGGGTGGAATTTTCCGTGCCCACTGGTGTCGGGCGTGGTCGGTGGCGTGAGCGGACAATATGGTGAGAAGGCCAGAAATCGGTTTCACGACGCCACAAAACCAGTTTGCAATCGTCCCCTCAGCCAGTTGATGGAAGGCTGCGTTTTCTGCCATCAGGCATTGGGAACCTCATTGTAATGCATCTGCATATCATTATGAGGCCAGCCCCATATCATCCCCCCACTCCGCTGGATTGTCCAGCTACGTTGGCGTGCAATCACGCCAATGTGTTTCACAACAGCATAAATAAGGCGTGCACTACTGGGCTGCATTTTGAGGGGAATTTGGAGGTAAGTGCACAGTAACATTGCGCAGCTCTCGTGAGGGTTGCCTGTTGGAATTAAACATTGAAGCTTGTTGGGGAGAGGGGGCAAGGGCTGCCCTGCGGTTGAGGTGCATTGGAGAGGGAGGGAAAGGACTGCCTGTGGCTGAGGTGCAATGAAGGGGGAGCTAAGGGCCAAGGGCTGCCCTGATGTTGAAAATAGGGCACAAGCCTGTGCAGGTGTGGAGGAGGGAAGCAGTCATACATTAGAGGAATCCTGTATAAAGTGACAGTTCCTCCGCAGCTGAGTCTGTTCAGATGCAACCACATTGATATGATTGGAGTCAGGCCTCTAGCTTATCTGCCCACTCAACCAACACAGAGGCATGCAAGTGTCATAAGTGCTCCAGAACTTTTCACCCCATGGACACATACTGCAAACTGAAGAGGATTTTAGTGGACTGCAGAACGGTTGGACGACTGGCCATGCTGTACAATCCCCTCGCTAAAGCTGGCAGTGGAGCAGTCACTGGTAGAGATGCTCACAGCCCCTTGCAATGTCATCATCCCAGTTTGGATCAGTCTCCCCCATGGTTCAAGCTAACAGCGCAGCCTTGCAGTGCGGGTTAGGAGAATGCCTGCACCTGAGCTGAGAGCATAGCATGCAGTCCAAAGGGTAAAGCTGCCGCCAATCGATCAGGTGTAGTGGGCTGGAGGTGGGTGGTATTACGGGCAGCCATGCAGCGCACTAAACTTTGGCCATCCAAGCGGTGACCAGCACTCTCTGAGCTGCGTTAAGGGGTCTTCAGGCTTAACCAAGAGAGGCTCTTAGAACACCCAAGCTAAGCCACATGTCTCTCTCTTTCATCCTGCAGGAGGAGTACATCAGGAGCATGGACCTTGGTGACCTAGCCGTATGCCTCATGATGTGGAGAGTGAAGATGACAGTAAAGAGAGTGACGGAGGTGCCTAGCTGCACAGAGCGGGGAACAGCACCCTCAGGAAGAAGGAGCAGCTTGGGCTTCCGCATACACTGCAGAAGAGCCACAGCGAGCTGTCACTGGGTCAGCACCTAGCTAGACCCAGGGTCCAAAGACGCAGCCTTTCATTCCTGCAGATGATCGAGAAACAGTGTCGTTGAAGACTGCGCATGTCTAGGGAACTGGTTGGTCACATCTGCCAGCTACTGCAGGATTTGATGCCAATGGGGGACATGGAGGGCATCCACTGCTGGCGCCCGTGAAAGTGATCACGGCGCTCAATTTTTACACCAGTGGCTTCTTTCAGGGCCCCACAAGTGGCCTCTGTGGGATATCACAAGCTTCTACCCACAAATGCACCCATGAGGTCACAGATACCATCTTTGTGAGGGCATACAACTGTGTGCATTTCACCCAGGACCAGGAGTGTCAGGTTGCAAGAGCGATTGGTTTTGCCCAGATCCCAGGTTTCCCACAGGTGCAGGGTGCCATCAACTGCACTAATGAGGTACTCAGATCTCCATGGCAACAAGAGGTTAACTATGTCAACCACAAGAACTTACATTTGCTGAATGTGCAGCTGGTGTGTGACCACCAGAAACACATCCTGTAGGTCTGTGCATGGTTTCCAGGGATTGTCCACGACTCCTACATTCTCAGTCAGTCACAGATCCCTGACATCTTCCAAGGTCCACGTAGGCTGAAGGGATGGCTCCTTGGGGACAAGGGCTACCCACAGAGAATGAGGCTAATGACGCCTGTGCGGTGGCCTCAGAGTGCAGCAGAGCGAAGGTATAATGAGGCTCATGCTGCAACTCATAACTTGGTGAAGCAAACCATTGGGACGGTGAACATGAGGTTCCCGTGCCTGGGCCGGTCTGGTGGAGCCCTGCAATATAGTCCACAGAGGGTGTCACGCATTGTCATCGCCTGCTGTACCCTTTACAACCTGGCACTGCAATGAGAGAGGAGCTGGCTGAGGAGGAGATTGAGGAGTTGGGCATATTCTCCGATGAGCAGGATGTTGACAGTTATGAGGGTGAGGAGGTCCTTAAAGGTGATGGATGACAGCGATGAAGCCCTTGCACTGGCCAGACAAGGCAGGTGGGCTTGGCAGGCCCTCAGATCTGCTAGATTTCTGGAGGATGGTGCAGTGAGGATGGATCATCACATTGCATCTATGAACGTTTGACTACAGTCTGGCTTATAGCAGCGCACATACCCTCTGTGATAATGCCCCTGTCGTGGTGATGCAGTGGAGGCCCTATTAGTCACTCAATTGCAGGAGGAAGATGATGACATGTAATGAGGACACTCCATAGATCTTCACATAGTCTCTGAGAATGTCTGACTCCTGTTTGGCCGAGGGCAGCTTGCTTGCACTCCATGATCAGGGTCATGTCATGGAGACGCAGCCATGAAACTTCTGATCCTTTACCTGCCTTCAGCAACTGACCCCTGCAGGAGCACAGCATCACTGGTCACAGATGCTGAAGAGATGGGGGCCAGCCCTACCTTAATGGTGCTGAGAACACACAGAGAGAATGACAGAACTTTGTACCACCCGCCCACCACATTCTGGCAGCAATGACAAGCACCATCGAGGTGCAGGCATCAGTAATATCTCCAGAGAGTGTGAGGCTGAACTATCTCTTAGGTCTGAAGGCTGCACAGAGCACAGGGAAGAGGCCCTGGACTGAGAAACCTGCCTTTATCTTGTGCAGAAAGTTTCACATCCGAGTTACACAAACACTGCTCATCAGAACAAGGAGCCATAGGCAGGGGCACATTCTTGTGAGTTTATTTACAGTAGTGAAATTATGTACAAGTGATTAACATCCATACTCAGGTTGTGTAACTACACCTTCTTAACCTTTCTAACCCTGCCACTACATCTTGGTGCTCCCCAGATATCCACAGCAGAGGTGGAGACAACCTGCTGACTGACTTGAGGGGCTGAGACCTGGAGGGTCTTTGGGGTCCTGCCGTGTGGCAGTGGCTCCCTCCTTGAGCTGTGGAGCTGGAGCTGCTGGTTTCACAAGAGGGGATTCGGATGGGCCAGACACCCCCGGAATCACCTGGGGTGTGCACCTGCTGATCCTCCTGCCTAAGGGTGCCTAAGGGCCCATGGCTGACTCCTTGAGGAGAAGGGGTAGCTGGGGTGAGATTCAGCTGACCCACACCCGTCTCGCATACGCATGTTGGGGGCCAACTATTGCGTCAGCGTCCTAGGCCAGGGTCTCCATGGCATCCTGCATGGTGCATTGACATGCTGGTGCTATCGCCTCAGCCTGAAGGCAATGGACTCCTCCATCACGCAGTGGACATCCCTTCCTGATATTCCGAGTTTGCCTTTGCAGCTCCAGCAACTGACATGACTCGTGTCCAGCGGCTTGTTATCAGCAATTGTCTAGCCTCCAGCAGTCCTCTGAATGATGGACACCTGGGAGGTCCCTGCTGCTGCCTGCTGTGGATCAGAAAGTGCAATGTGCTCGCAGATTGTGATCCCAAGGCTACTGTAAAGCTAGGACCCAACGAGGTGTGTGTCTCTGTGCTGTTGGAGGGCGTAGGTGAGTGCTGTGACAGGACTTCAAGGAGGGTGCCTTCAGATTCCTCTTCAGAGGTTTATTAAAGTTTGATTGGAGGCCCTGGGTTGTGGACTCCATCTGCTGTTTCCCAGATGTGCCTACGAAAGCAAGGGGAGATAATTAGTACATGGCAGTGGCCTGTGAAACAGGACACATCATTCAAAGCATCGTCGTATGATGGATGTTGCACTGCTGGATCCTCACTTGGTAGAGCAACTGCCAACCTCACCGTCAGCACAGGAATGGTCCAGGTCCTCGCTGACCAGCTGGATGGCTCTGTTTTCAAAGTCCGTGAGGACCTTGATTTCAGGCACTTCTCCACCAGTCTGTGTCCCTCTTGTTGTGTGCCAGCTTGTCCTGCATGAATAGAAATGGAGAGAGTGTAAGCAGGACACCTGCCAGGCCAGATGATAAGTATACCTGGCATGTGTGGGTAGTGAGTGGTCCAATGGAAGGGATGAAGACAATGAAGGTGCGCATGAGAGAGAGTGATTGGTGAGTCCCTTGAACTGGCAGTGAGTGAGGGCCCTGTGGATATGTAATAGGTTTATGAATGTGTGAGTTGAGAGTGATGAGAAGATTGACTTACTGTTGGATCCAATGCCCTTGGTTTGTTGGAGTAAAGGATCTGGGTTGCACCCTCGTTTTGGGGTGACCAAGTTGGTACAGAGACAGGGAACATCTGGAGATTATTGTTAGAATATGCTGTTTATTTACAAACTGAACTCAGCAGCTACACGTGTTTGCTTACAACTCAAAATCCTGTCCTCACTCTTCAGTGTCTAACTCAAGACTTTCCCACAGAGGTAGCCTGCACTACTCTGCTATTTGGTATTAAGATCTTGTGATCTTACATTACAATGCTTGCTCTAAAAGTATATTACATATCAGACTATTACTATTACTTTACTGAAAAATACATTTTACAATTTAAAAATATATATCAAGTTATTTACACAGGTCAATAATTTACAAAGTCAGTCTCACTGGGGGTTTCCTTATGCGTGTAGAACATCTCAGCTCTACAGCTTCTGAAGTTTGATTTTGAACCTCCTTTACTGGAGTAATCTGAGCATCTGGTTTTTCAGTATGTACATGTAAATCTGTTTCTTTAACTCTTTTCAGGTACAGTCAACCCTTCAAACACATTTGTATTTGGTGGAGTTCTTTCAACAGGAGATTTTGATTCAGTCTCGAACACTGGTGGAATTATTTCTGGGTATTTGGCTTTTCCTCTTCTTATGTGATCCACATGTCTCCCTATTACTCGATCTTCAACTTTCATGTGGTAGGACAAAGTCCTGTTACTGAACTTATTTCACCAAACAACCATGCTGGTCCTTCTCTAAAATTTTTCACAAATACTTTCTCTTCTACGTTAAATGTTTTGCCCTGACTGTGACAACCATGTCCAATTTTCTGACTTCCCTGCTTTCTTTCTACCTCCCACCATCCCCCACCCCCCAGCAAGTTTGGCATAATTAGGCTCAGTCTCGATCAGAGGTGATGCTTCATTAACAGTTCAGCAGGTGTGATGCTATAAATGCAAAGAAAATGTGCTAATTTAGTCGCTATAGAATCTCCAGATAATTTCTTCATTCTAGATTTGAACATCAGCGAGTCCATTTGAAGAAGGGTGGTATAGAGATGTTTTGACATGAACAATACTGTTGAGGCTTGTAAATCTGTTAAATTCAGCACTCGTGAATACCATTCCATTGTCTGAAACTAGCACTTCAGGTAGCCCATTGCAAGACTTTGACGTAGCTTGTCTGTGTTAGCGGAAGATGTGGGCGACCTCACTTCGTTCATCCATCCATTATGAATGAGTGTCTGTGATAAGTAGAAACATTGTTCCCATATAAGGTCCCACGTAGTTGATGTGCATTTGTACTCATGGCCTTCCTGGTCACTCCCAGGGGTGTAATGGAGCTGTTGCAGGTAATTTTTGTACTTGTTGACACTGCATACAATTTCTCTGTAAATTTTCTATTTCTCCATCCATCCCCAGCCACTACATATAACTGTGTGCTATTACATTAATTTTAGAAATTCCAGGATGTGCACTGTGAAGTTCAGATGACAATGGTTTTCATCCTTTTGGAGGAACAATCACTCAAGCTCCCCACAATGTAACACCTTCTTGGCTGGTTATCTTGTATCTTCTCTGGAAATACGGTTTCATTTGATCAGATTCTTGATTTTGTGACCTACCATGAAGAACTTGATTTCTCAGCTTGGATAAGACTGTGTCTCAATTTGTCCAATCTTTATAATTTATTTAGCACATATCAGTGATGAGTTCAAAACAACTTCCTGAGGAATTGGAATATCCTCATCTTTTACTTGACTGAGTGCATCTGTGTTTGCAATTTGACTTCCAGGTCTATGAATAAAAGTATACTCATACGCTGCCAAGATCAACGTTTATCCTCGTACTCTTGCCAAGGCAATAGGAGATATAGCCTTGTCTTCACCGAATAGTCCTAATAATGGCTTATGATCTGTAATGATAGTAAAATGACGACCCTGTACAAACTGATGAAACTTTTTAACACTGAAAATGATCACCAGGCCTTCTTTTTCAACTTGAGAATACTTTTTTTTCTGCAGTACTGTGTGTTCTCAACACACACCCTATAGGTCTTTCTGATCCATCATTCTTTCGATGGGAAAGCACTGCTCCAACTTCCAAAGGTGATGTGTCACACGTTAATATCAACTATTTTTTGGGCCAAAATGTACTAGAAGTGTAGATGATTGTACTAGAAGTGTAGATGAGGCAGCGAGGTGATGGCGTGGTGGGTGAATGACAGCCTGCCCACTATAGAAATGGTGTGTTTCCTTGAAATGCATAAGTAATGTGACAGGTTTGGGATGAAATGGTGTGAGAAGCAATTGCAGCTGATGGGTAAAACATTAGTGCAAATCTGGGATGATTCTGCCCCCTGTCTCTGCTCTCTTCTTTTATTTCAGTCTGTTGCTTTTTTATGGCTTTTCTTCTTTCACTTCTGTGTTTTTTCTATTCTCTAAGCTTACTCTCCCTCGCTCTCCAAGCACTTGGTGAGATTCTGTTATGTATACTTCCCAGGCTCCCTAAATCACATCGGAGCTTTGATATTCAGTATCTGATGCCAGTCCTCTATTTCCCCCATCCTCATATAGTCGAAGATCTTTCTTCCTAGTTACTTATCTTTGGATAATCTGTCTTCTCATGTCCTAATATGTCTCCACAAATTTTTGCCAGTTGATTTCCCTGGATCGTGCTATATGAAGTGTGGAAGTAAACAAACCTTTATATAGGCAAATCAAGACAACAGAATAACATGTGGGAGCCGGATCTAGGAAACACACAAGTATAAGAGAAACACAACGCAAATCAGAATGAAGGAGATCATAGTGGTTGGCAGGAGAGGGACACAGAAGGACCCCTGGTCTACATGGATTGCACCTCTGCGTATTAAAGCTAGAAAAGAGATAGCAGAGGCACAATTACATGTACAGTAAATCACCATTTTATGTTGTCCCATTTTAAGTCATTCCGCCTTAACATTAGTCAGTCGGTCAGGGCACTTATAGTGTCGGGCGTTTTGTTTTAATATCATTTTGCACCGGGTCTATCGGAGGATTGCAAGACCTGATTGGTACCATTTTGGAGTGGTCTTTCCTGCTCTCTGCTCTTACCCATTGCTGCTGACCTTCCTGCATGCCGACCTCCCCTTCAGATTACCTTCTGGGCCGATGCCTTTCTTCCTTCTCACCAACCTTTCCTCTTGCTGACCTTTATGCTCACCAACCTTCCCATTCACTGCTGACCATCCCTCTCCCTCATGCTCCCAGTCCCTGCCAACTTCCATCTCAATAACGATCCCTCTCACCAAACTTCACAGCCGCTGTTAACTTTCCCTTTCACGGAAGGTGAGCTGTCTCACAGACTAGTCAAGCAGCAGCCTGTCATAATCATCCTCATGGAATGATACCTTAAAGATAATGTCCCAGACACCACCATCACCATCCGTGGGTATGCGCTGTCCCACCAGCAGGACAGACCCTGCAGAGGTGGTGGCACAGTGGTATACAGTCAGAAGGGAGTCCTCAATATTGACTACAGACCCCATGAAATCTCATGGCATCATGTCAAACATGGGCAGGGAAACTACCTGCTGATTACCATGTACCACACCCCCTCAGCTGATGAATCAGTGCTCCTCCATGTTGAACATCACTTGGAGGAAGCACTGAGGGTGGCAAGGGCACAGAATGTACTCTGGATGTGGGACTTCAACTTCCATCACCAAGATTGGCTTGGTAGCACCACCATTGACTGAGCTAGGCAAGTCCTAAATGACATAGCTGCTAGACTGGGTCTGCGGGAGGTGGTGAGGGAACCAACAAGAGGGAAAAGCATACTTGACCTCATCCTCACCAACCTGCCTCAGCAGATGCATCTGTCCATGACAGTATCGGTAGGAGTGACCATCACACAGTCATTGCGGAGACGAAGTCCTGCCTACACATTGAGGATACCCTCCATCGTGTTGTGTGGCACTACCACCACACTAAGTGGGGTAGATTTCGAGCAGATATAGCAACTCAAGACTGGGCATCCATGAGGCACTGTGGGCCATCAATAGCAGCAGAATTGTACTCGAACACAATCTGTAACCTCTTGGCCTGGTATATCCCCCACTCTTCCATAACAATCAAGCCAGGGGATCAACACTGGTTCAATGAATAGTGCAGGAGGACATGCCAGGAGCAGCACCAGGCACACCTAAAAATGAGGCGTCAACCTGGTGAAGCTTTAACACAGAACTACTTGCATGCCAAGCAGCATAATCAGCAAGTGATCGAGAGAGGTAAGCGATCCCACGACCTAAGCTCTGCAGTCCTGCCACATCCAGTCATGAATGGTGGTGGACAATTAAACAACTCACTGGAGGAGGAGGCTCCACAAATATCCCCACCCTCAATGATGGAGGAGCCCAGCACATCAGTGTAAAAGAAAAGGCTGAAGCATTCACAACAATCTTCAGCCAGAAGTGCCAAGTGGATGATCCATCTTGGCCTCCTCTGGAGGTCCCCAGTATCACAGATGCCAATCTTTAGCCAATATAACTCACTCCACGTGATATCAAGAAACACTGGATACCACAAAGGCAATGGGCCCTGACAATATTCCGGCAATTGTACTGAAGACTTATGCTCCAGATCTTGCTGTGCCCCTAGCCAAGCTGTTCCAGTACAGCTATAATACTGGCATCTACCCGGCTATGTGGAAAAGTGCCCAGGTATGTCCTGTATACAAAAAGCAGGACAAATCCAACCCGGCCAATTACCGCCCCATCAGTGTACTCTCGATCATCAGTAAAGTAATGGAAGGGGTTATCAACAGTGCTATCAAGCAACACTTGCTTAGCAATAACCTGCTCACTGACGCCCAGTTTGGGTTCCGCCAGAGCCACTCAGCTCATGACCTCATTGCAGCCTTGGTTCAAACATGGACAAAAGAGCTGAATCCCGAGGTGAGGTGAGAGTGACTGCCCTTGATATCAAGACAGCACTGAGTGCAGCATCAAGGAGCCTGAGAAAAACTGGAATCAATGGGAATCAGGGGAAAACTTTCCGCTGGTTGGAGTCATACCTAGCACAAAGGAAGATGGTTGTTGGAGGACAGTCATCTCAGCTCCAGGATATCACAGCAGGAGGGTGGTGTTCTAGGCCCAGCCATCTTCAGCTGTTTCATCAATGACCTTCCTTCCATCGTAAGATCAGAGGTGGGAATGTTCACTGATGATCGCACAATGTTCAGCACCATTTGTGACTCCTCAGATACTGAAGCAGCCCATGTCCAAATGCAGCAAGACCTGGACAATATCCAGGTTTGGGCTGACAAGTGGAAAGTAACATTTGTGCCACACGAGTGTCAGGCAATGACCATCTCCAACAAGACAGAATCCAACCATCGCCCCTTGATGGTCAATGGCATTACCATCACCGAGTCCCCCATTATCAACATCTTCGGGGTTACCATTGACCAGAAATTGAACAGGACTAGCCATATAAATACTTTGACTACAAGGGCAGGTGAGAGGCTAGGAATCGTGTGATGAGTAACTCACCTCCTGACTCTCCAAAGCCTGTCTACCATCTACAAGGCACACATCAGGAATGTGATGAAATACTCCCCACTTGCCTGGATGAGTGCAGCTCCTACAACACCTAAGAAGCTGGACACGGTCCAAGACAAAGCAGTCCACTTGATTAGCACCACACCCACAAACATGCACCCCCTTCACCGCTGACACACAGTAGCAGCAGTGTGTACCATCTACAAGATGCACTGCAGGGATTCATCAAGGCTCCTTAGACAGCACCTTCCAACCCCATTACCACTACCACCTAGAACACGTAGAAGGAGAAGGGCAGCCAATAGATGGGAACACCACCACCTGGAAGTTCCCCTCCAAGTCACTCACCATCCTGACTTGGAAATATATCGCCGTTCCTTCACTGTCACTTGTTCAAAATCCTGGAACTCCCTTGCTAACAGCACTGTGGGTGTACACCACATTGACTTCAGTGGTTCAAGGAGGTAGCTTCTCGAGGGCAACTAGGGATGGGCAATAAATACTGGCCCAGCCTGCGAAGCCCATATCCCAAGAAAGAATTTTTAAAAACTTCCATCTCTGACTTTCTCTCTTGCTGATCTTCATGGTCTCTGCTGCCCTTTCCACTTACTGACCCTTTTGCTGTCTTTCCAGCTTGCTGTATACATCTGCAACCTTGCAACTCAAAGCTGCTCTTCCTAACAGGAAGGTTAGCAAGAGGGAGGGACAGCAAGAGGGAGGGTTGTCAATGTTAACAGGATAAACAGGTAGGGATATTGATTGATTAATTATCTTGAGCACATATAAAGGGGGACTGCTGGGATAAAAGCAGAAAATGCTGGAAATACCCAGCAGGTCTGGCAGCATCTGTGTAGAGATAAACAGACCTAACTTTTCAGGTCCATAAGAGCTAAAGAGAAGTAGAATTATGAAAGATTTTACACTGTTTAAAAGGGGTTAGAGCACATAGAGCAAGCTAGTAGGTCAGGGAGAGGTGGGAACTCAGGACAGATTGACAAAGATGTCATGGACACAAGACAAAGCAAGTGTTACTGGTAGTGGTAAAGACTAATGAAGGTGCTGATTGTGGCATAAAGGTAAGATAGCAGAATGTGTTAATAGCAGAATAAAGGTCAGCACGCTATGAAAGCAAAACATAAAAACAAGTGGCAGTTGGCCTTGTGGGAAGAGGGAAGTGAGGGCACAGTTGGGAAAAAAGGATAAAAAATGAATAAATAAAAGGATAAAACAAAAAATATGCTGAGTTAGTAGCTAGAAGGCAGACATATCCAACTCTGCATTCTGTAAATAAAGAAGCTATGAAGAAAAGCATCTGCGTATTGTTTCATACTTCACCATCTGGCTGGAATCCCAATTATCAGGTAAGAGGGAAGTTTGGTGAGCATGATCGGTGGTGACTGGGAGGGTGAGAAAATGACAGAGATTGCAAGTCGGACAGCCAACAAGCCGAAGGGTCAGGGAGTGGGAGAGGTGGTGAGTCAGAGGGTCAGAGAGCAGAAGAGGCAACAAATTGGACGTAAGTAGAAAGAATCAGCATATTTCTTTTATAGTTTTACATTGATTTTATTTTAAAAGTTATTTCAATTATGAACATAGGAATTCAGCAAAGTATTTCAGCCTACAGGGAATAATGTTTTAAAGTTTTTTTTTCCAATGAGAAAGGTTCTACAGACCTATCTACAACTTTTACATTGGTTACCATGGAAAACACTGATTCGCTTAATGTTGTTTCATTTTATTGGCAGGATTTTGAGGTAGTCAGGCGGGCACAGTGGACGGGCCCGGGAGCGGCCAGGAAATGGTCCACCGCCCGCGATCGGCCCCTGACTGCGCCAATTAAGGCCTGCCCAGCGCGAATGCAGCTCTGCACTGGCTCGTAAGTGCTGGACAGGGGCAGAGGTAAGGGCCTGTCAGTCATCGGTCCAAAGGCAACCCAGTGGCCAGTTTAAAAATTGCCCAGGTAGCCCCCAAAAGGTTTCCACGGAAGCGTTCCCAATGGAGTTAAGTGCGGCTGGATACGGCAGGCAGGAGGGCAGTTTGGTGGGCACTCGGCCCCCTCTTTTTCCGACGAGTGCCTTGCTCTCCTCCTGGAGGAGGCAGCTGCCAGGAGGGACACCCTTGTCCCCAGAGATGGTAGGAGGAGGCCACCACACCTCACCAAGAAGGCATGGGAGGAGATAGCAGCAATGGTGAACAGCCATGATGTGGTGCGGCGCATTTGGGTGCAGTGCCAGGAGCACTTCAATTACCTGCTGCGCTAAGGATGGGTGAGCACCGTGTGGCATAGGCCAATGTGCAGAAGTTACAGCCTCAGGGATGCTAGAACTGGCCCTGTCTGCTTGGGCTGAGAGCCTTGAAGCTCAAGGGCCATGACTCGGTTGTGCCCTGTGAGGGTTTTTCTCAGCCCTGGGTTGGCCAGGCTGTCATGGTGCTGCAGGTAGAGAGTGGCCTAATCAATGCTCCTCTGTTCTTTTAGGAGAAGACAAGCCAAAACCAGACAGACAGGACACATACACGCAGAGGGCAGCCCAATCCCCAGCTGCACAGCAGGTTCGAGCTAAATGCCCTGGAGCTCAAGAGTTGGCATGGTCCATGTGCAATTGGGCATGGAGAGGCAGGGGTGCCAAATGATGTTAAGACTGCTGTGCACAGGGGTGAGAGTTTCTGATTGTTCAACCATTCTAGTGTAGTCCCTTCCTTGATGCGAGCCTCGAACCTGGAGTCCCCATTGATCATTTCAAGATGACGGCACTGTAACGCGGATGTCCATTGTCTCACCAAAGTGCTGGCATGCACAATGACAGTGTGATGACTTTAACTAATGACATGTCCTTGTCCTCCCTTTTAGGTTCACCAGCAGGTGTTCACTCTGCAGACCTCAAAGGGCCACTCCTGACACCGGAGGACCACCGAGCTTCTGTTGCAACTGCGTCGCACCTGCTCTCTGAAGCAGGCACCAGAGCAGATGCCAGCACCTTGGTAGGCACTAGTTCTGCAGCTAGAATGTTGGTGCACATTGCTGAGGGCACTTCACACTTGCCAGAGGTGCAGGAGGAGGCAGAGAGTGCCCAGGATGCCGGCATTCAGAGAACTGCTGGGGACCAGGACGATGCTCAGTCAAAGGCAGATGATGAGCCTCTGGAGTCATTCATTAGGATGTCCAGCAGGATGTGCGGAAGGACTTGGCGGAGAACCATGAGGGTATGTGTGCCATTGTCTCCGCTATCGAGGAGTCCAGGTGCTCAGTGCTAGTGTGAGAGATGGATGAGGCACCCGGTATCCCAGCTAGGTGCCCATCCATCAATGGTGAGCAGGGAGGTCCAGTGCAGCCTCACATTGGCTCATGACCTGCCAATCATCCCTGTGGGTTCCTCTCAGGGCGCCCTGGATGACGGCAGAAACTTCTCCACCCCTCCGCCAGTGACCGTGTTATCTGTTGAGACTCGGGAGATACCAGCCATGGCACTGGTCATCCCCTCCCAGGCGGGGCCAGCACAGGCTCCACTCGCCAGAGGACGACTGCCAATGTCCTCAAGGCCAACAAGACAGCAGAGTCAGCAGGCTGTCTCCAATGCTGCTGCCAGCGAGGGACGGGGACTAAGGGAACACCAAAATGTAGCACTTGTAAGCATAAGTTAAAGGCACCATGAGTGCAAGAGGGATAGGTCACAGCTAATTTTATGTTCATTCATGTTTACTTTATCTATACTGGTCTGTGAATGAAGACCAGAGAAGTTTATGTAAATAGTTTGGAATTATCAGAATGAGATAAATGTTGTTCTTGTTGTCATGGCCTGAGTATGCTTCACCTTTTCATTTTATTAGTGCAGGGTGCGCCAGTATGTAATGCTGGCCGTAAGTATCTCTGAATTTTATTGCATGGGCACTGAGTGGACTTTGGGTTCAGATGAATGGGTCATTTCAGACATCCAGGATGGAGAAGGCAGCCCTGGCATGTGGCTGAAGCTGATCTTTGGTAGCTGTGCAGAAGGAGTGTTGGATCATGGCATCCTGGTGCCCCTACCCCCCTAGAGGTTACCAAAATCTGCCTCCAAAACCTCAGTGTTCTCCTCACTGTGCTCCTCTCCTGACACATCACTGGACTCATTGGCCAGAATCTTCAGGTGGGCGAGTGGGGCCCACTCACCGATGTGTAAAATGCGTCCCGACGTCACAACGCGTCATTCAGATTTTCAGTTCGGGGGACGCGCACCGGAGTCAGCTGTGTGCCCGCTAAACAATCAAAGGTCCATTAAGGCCATTTAAATATCAATTGAAATAATTAACTGAGCTGCCTGTCAAAACTTTAAAGTCGGCGGGCAGGTGAAGAGCCCAGGGGGCCTTCACATTTATCATGACACCTCAACCATGAGCAGGATGAGGTTTCATGATGGTTTTTAAAGTTTAATAAAAACTTTTACCAAAATTCATTGACATGTCCCAGCTCATGTGACACTGTCTTAATTTTTTTTTTCTTTATTTAAATTTTTACATGTCAAACTAATCTCCCTGTGCCTCAGGGGGATTTCTGCACTCTTTCGCAAGCAGGCCCCGACTCAGCCTACTCCCCCCACCCGCACAGGGAGCGAACAGCGTTTCTGGGTGCGCATCATGCTGGGCGGGCCTTAATTGGCCCGCCCATGTAAAATGGTGGCACGCAGCTGATTGTGGGCAGCAATCGGCTGCTCACCTGCTCGTGCCTGCTTTCTCCCCATTATCTGTGGCTTGTGCAGCTGCATCTAGATTCTCTTCCTCCAGTGGGTCCCCCTTGCCAGTGCCAGATTGTGGAGAGCACAGCTTGCAACCACTATCAGTGACACCTGCTCTGGGATGTATTGTAGTGCACCCACTGAATGATCCAGGCAATGGAAGCACAAATTGAGAAGGCTTATGGTACTCTGTACCACAGCCCTTTTGGAGCCATGACTCGTATTGTAACACTTCTCTGCCTCTGTTCTTGGGTGGCGGAGAGGCGTCATGAGCCCCTCTTCAACAGATCGCTCTTGTCACCCAGCAGCCATCCATCCAGACAGGCTGGAGCGTTGAACAGCCTCGGCATCTGTGAGTGTCTAAGGATGAAAGTGTCATGGGAGCTGTTTGGGTACTTAGCGCAGACTTACAGAATCTGCATCCTGCGGTCGTACACTGGGCAGAAATTTACTCTCGGCGGCTATGTAAACACACGACCTGGCTGAGCATAAAATAACATGCGATGGTGCTGGGTGAACGTCCCAACATCATCGCTTGTTTCCGCGATATTTCCACAAAAGTCCTGCAGCGCGTCCGCCGACAATTAAAAGGCCTATTAAGGCCAAAAAAAGTTAATTAGATTCAAATTTACACTGCCCATCCAACCTTTTTTTCTCGGGCAGGCGAAAAGGCCAAGCGGCCTTTACATTATTGAGGAAACCTCATCCACAGGCGGAATGAGGTTTCCTAAAGCAAATAAAAATCACATAATAATTTTACACTTGAATTAAAAACATGTCCCTGCTCATATGACAGGGTCATATATTTTTTGAAATCAGTTCATCTCCCTGAGGCAGCTCTCTGCCTCAGGAAGTTTATGTAGCGTGCATGTAGGAAGGTTGTGCTCACCCAGTTTGCACTCCTTCCCCCGGCACAGGCAACACTTAGTGCTATCACTAGCGTTTCACACTGGACGGGCCTTAATTGGCCCACCAGCATGAAATTGCCCTCCCAGCCCGATTGCGGGCGGCTGTCGGCATCCTGACCACCCCCGCCTGCCCCCACCGAGCCCACACACCGAGGCCAAAATTCTGCTCACGATCTGCACATTCATGGAGTGGAATACTTTCCTGTTGATGAAGGCACCCGGCTGACTGTTGGTGCCTTGATAGCCACATGTGTGCAGTCGGTGGCACCCTGGACACGGGGGAACCGAGCAATCACTGCAACGCCTTTGTCGCCCTCACCTCATCCATACGGTAAAGAATAAAGGTCAGCATCCACCTGAACAGAGTTTCTGTCACCAGTTTTACGCAACAGTGGACAGCTGATTGGGACACTCCACAAAGATCCCCACTGAGCCCTGGAAAGAGCCGGAGGCTTAGAAGTTGAGAGTTGCTGTGATCAGCAGAGACAACAATCCCCATTACGAGCATAAGGGAAGGCTGTCTGATACCTGAAGGGGTCCACACAGCCTGAATCCTCCAGGGGCCTGGCAGACAGCAATGAGTCCTGAAACGAAGCCTGGAAATGCTAAGAAGGAAGCCCCGAACAGAGATGAAGATGCCAAGTACCAATAAGCAATCAGCTGCAATGTATCTCCACAACTTCTCACTAATCACACTCGCAATGCTGCTGACCCTTTTTACCCTGCCCTTGGTGAGATTTTTGGAAATGTTAGCTAGCCGCCTGCCTGCTTTGCCTGTGCAACGAGCGCGAAATTGTACAGGCATTGAAAAATCATGTCAATTGGCCTGCTAATGGCTTGTTAATTAATGGTGGGCATGGCTCTGGCACCTGCTCGTGCCCACTGAGCGAAACATCCCGAAATCATCGCGCACTATTTTATGCCCAATTGGGTTGGGCGCGCCCCCCTGCGGGAGGTAAAATTCTGCCCATGTTGCACATTTCAGGAATGTAGCTTCAAATCAAAGGAAATTTACAAGCAAAGGAAATAGTGCTGGAGGACTAATGGACAGTTAATGTGATTCTGATATTTCAAAAGGGAGATTGCTATCACAAGCAGTTGTGGTTAATATCATAAATAGCTTTAAGGGAAGCTAGATAAACACATGGGGGAGAATTGAATAGACGGTATGTTAATAGGATTAGATGAAAAGGGGCGGAAGGTGGCTTGTGTGGAACAGAAATGCTGTCATGGATATTTGGGCCAAATGGTCCATTTCTATGGGCAGAATTATATGTCCGGGTCGAGTGTAAAATAATGTGCGACGTCGGGCGAGCATCCCAATGTCATCCTGCACTCGCGCGATAATTTCGGTTGGTGAGTGCAAGCGAGAGTCGGCAGTGTATCCGCCAACAATTAAGAGGCCTATTAAGGCTATTAAGCTAGCAATTAAGACAGGTCTTTTGCTGCTCATCCAACCTTACGGTTGCAGGGCAGACAATTCGGCCAGGCACTCTTTGCATTTTTGAGGAAACCTCATCCACGGGCGGGATGAGTTTTCCAACATTATTTTTTAAAAAATGATTTGACATAATTTTTATTAAATTAAAAATGCAATCATTTTTAAATGTTATTATTTAAATTATTATTCTCATGTGAGTGAGTCCTATGTGGGGACACCTTTTTCAGATTTTTCACATCTTTATTTTTGATTTTAAAATTCTTCAGCTCCCTGAGACAGCTCTCTGCCTTCAGGAAGCTTTCAGTGCACCCTCCCAACCCCATCCTGGCAACATTGAGCTTCTCAGTGCGCCTTTCATGCTGACTGGTTAATTGGCCAGCCAGAATCAAATCGCGGTTGGGGGCCGAGCGTGGGCAGTGGGCTGTTTTCCGGCCACTCCTGGGCCTGCCCGCTGTGTCCACCCAACAGCCTGGAAATCCTGTCCCGTGTTGGAAATACCTTCATTTGGAATTTTATAGAATTAACATGTAATTTCCCTTCCTTTACACCATATTTCGGTTGAAGATCCTACCTAACAAGGGAATCCGTGTAAGAACAAAAGCATTTCTTCAAAACAGAATATAAACTACAACTTACTTAGGGTAGTACTCTGATTAGAAATGAACTAATAATTCATTGTATTGCTGTCCGACAGAATATATTAATAGAAACTATCTCATTTAATGCTAATGGTAAAACATATATTGTCACTGTGAGATTAATGCAATGTATTATTGATAATAATTTGCATGTTGAAAAATTTGCATACAAAGTTCGACCTTGGTGGTTGCTACCTAGTGTTATCTAAAAGGCTGTAACAATAAGGTAAACAAAGGGAAGATTGTTCCTTCTTAGTTTATCTCAAATAGGAATTTTTTTTAATGTTTACCTTTTCATGGAAATCAAGCAGTTGCAGGTCAACTGCCTGTTTACACACCACCTGATGCAGACAAAAATCAGACAGGGTATAAAATGGGTGGCTGATCAAATGACCATGGAAAATACACCCTATAATGCCATCCATTCCTTTGAAGATTCCCCACACATAGGCAGAATTTTACGTCCCATGGGCAGGCGCGCGCCTGACCTGATCGTGCGTAAAATAGCACGTGATGACATCAGGCGATCATCCCAACGTCTTTGTGCCCTTGCGCGATATTTTGGTCAGCATCTGTGCGCAAGAGTTGGCAGCTTGGCAGTCCACTGACAATTAAGAGGCGTTTTAAGGCCAGTAAAGTATTAATTAACAACGATTTTTCGCTGCCCATCCAACCTAACGGTTGGCGGGTGGGCGAGTTTGCCAGGTGGGCCTTTACATTTTTGAGGAAACCTCATCCACTGGTGGGATAAGGTTTCCGACATTAATTTTTAAAAGAATGTTCTGACATAATTTTTATTATGTTTCTGTTCATGTGAGTGAATCCTATGTGGGGACATCTTTTTCAGATTTTCAGAAGCTTTATTTTTGAATTAAAAATTCTTAAGCTCCCTGCCTTCAGGGAGCTCTCAGTGCGCGCTGCCCTGTACCTACACAGACTTTTGCGCTCACCCTCTTCCTGTCCCACCCCGGCAACGCAGGCAGTGGGCCGTTTCCTGGCCACTCCCAGGCCCACCTGCCACGCCCGCCTGACAACCCAAAAGTCCTGCCCACACTCTGGATGACAATCATGATAAACTCATCACACTGTAACCATTCAAGGAAGCATACTCTAAATGTATCCACCTGCACCAGCAGAGAGCTGACTGCATTTATGAAGCTATGGGGTCATGACTGCTCTGGGTGTCAGAATATATTTAGCATTCTTGTTGATAAAAGCTCACTATAGTTCTCTCTGCTATAGGTTCACAGTAAGTTAATTGGTTCCTGAGAACTTGCAACAAATTGCTTTATGATTAGATGTTAATTAATCACACAGCTTCCAGATATTTGGAGCATGTAGTGTGAAGTTGCATATAAAGCAGGGATATGCAGAACTCCTGAAGTGATGTTTCAAGGAAAAGCGCACCAAACACGGCAAGGTAATCCAGCAACACAAGAGCTGAACCACTGCAGCTTTCAATTTTGGAAAAACTTAAAATGAATTGAGCAGAAATGTATTCATTTAAAATGATCTTTCTGGATTATGGTCAGTATATTCCCAGTTGTATGATTTTAATGAATATTAGAAAGTGCAAATATGGGAACAAAATTGATAGATGGCAATTTTACTTTTGTTCATTTGAATTGCTACTCTATATCTAGCTCCCATTTGTGTTTGTGGAAATTAGTGTAATTAGGGCTGTTAATGCAAATCCATGTAGAATTGCAATTGGACAAGAGGTCTATAAATAAAAAAGCATCTCTTAAACTTCAACCTAGTATTGGTATTAGTAGCCTTTAGGAATAGCAATTACCATAACAGCTTTCTGAGGATAGAGATAAAAGTTTAAATCAGCCAACAGGTTAACTCCAAAGTTGGGAATCCTAATGTTAACTTTTTTAAGCCACTGTGGTGATCTGAAATCTTAAACCAACCTGCTCCTTGGGAAACCTATGAATCTGATATATTGACCCTGATAGTTATGGGGAGATAGGTGAGACCAGGTGAACCACGTTTAACAGTTTGTGTAGTTCTAATTATAAATGTATCTGGCTGAATATATAGCCATTTTTGTCCTAAGAAATTCACAGTAGTCAGGAAATGTTAAAGATTGTCTCCAGCAATCGAGGTGAGAGATTACGGCTTAGTGGGAAAGAGGTTAGATCTTGGTAATTGGAAAGAACAGACAGACAGATAGGCTTGGGAGGCTGTGGGGAGTGGGGTCATAGCCTGGCAATAGGGAGGGAAGGTGGGAGAGATTGAGTCTTGGTGGAGAGGGGAGAGAGAGTGATCAGGGGCTGGCAATAGGGAGGCAGAGATCGGTGGGAAGGCTTGGTGGGGAGGCGGGCTGTCGAAGCCTGGCGGCAGGAGGCATGCGATTGGGGTTTGGTGTATAAGTGGGATAGTGCCTGTGGCAGCAAATAAAGGCCATGGTCAGCAGAAGGGAGGACAAAGGCTTTCTTGAGGAGCCCAGTAGAGCAATGCTCTAAAATGCACCACCTTGCTGGATCCAACTGTTCCCTCCTCTCTTCTGGCAGCAGATAAATTTAAATCAGGCTGTTAATTGTACACTGGGACTCATATTTAAATATGATAATGAAGAGTACCACCTCTCTAAGATGAGGCACCAGCAATAAAAATGTGGTTGGGTGCATATGCAGAGGGTTGGAGAGGCATTCCCTGATTTTTAATTTTAAAGTTCTGACTTTCTCCCACCCATCTTGGAGCGAGTTTAATACCAAGGCCATGGTTTCCAGAGCTCCATAGCTTAGGTTAGGTTCTTGCTCAATGGTTGCTCTATTCTGTTATTTTCAATTAGTCATAGAGAAAGTATCTGCATATATTTATTAGGCCCCCATCTGATTCTGCAGGGGTGTTGGCTTCCTATATGGGTAACTTTTATAGCTAATATTAACAGGTTTATTAAACAGCAGACTAATCTGTTCCCGTAGGTCCCTGGTTTTGTTTGCTCCATATGGACGTAGGTGAGCAAAATATTATTTTCATGTGGTAAACATCTCCTAAATATCATATGAGAAACAATTGGAACTACTTCAGCAATGACTGGGTCAGCTGGTTGGCTGGTATCACTCTGGTCCCGATCGTGACAGGGCAGGTTTTGTAGGCGGAAGAGTGGGCGTTGCAGCCACAATCCTGTGTTTATCTCAACTGATGAATCAGTTGTGGCTTTCAAAAGGGAAGTTGTAAGCACCTGAAGGGAGAATATTTGAGGGACAACAGGGAAAAGGTAGGGAAGTGGGATTAGCTGAGTTGCTCTTGCAGGAAGCTAGCATGGGCTCGATGGGCCAAATGTCCTCCTTATGTGCTGTAATCGTGCTATTATTGTATGAGAAGACAGACCTGTGCAGCACTCCCTACCGCAGCGCACAGCTGGGGTACCAGCCATAAGCAACCCAGGTGGACAAGGTTCAAATCCAGGTCCCAATGCTGCAAGACCCACAATACCACCATAGTCTTTCACATGCTTGTTTTTATGATTCAAACATTCACTACTTTTGTACTGATCAGTTTCATGGGACAGAATTTTCTCCCCATTGTTGGGGGGGGAGGGGGGGGGTGGTGGGGGGGGGTGGGGGGGTGGGGGTTGGGCTGGAGTGGGCGTGCATGTAGCCAATTGCTGCCTGCGATCTGCTGGGCTCCGCTATTTTATGTGGGTGGGCCAATTAAGGGCGGGGAAGGTGGGTTGCTTGTGTCTTGGCCTGTGATCTTTCACATATGAATGCGAAAGAGCGCAAAAATCTCCCTGAGGCACAGAGCTGTCTCAGGGAGATTAGTTTAAGTTAAAAAAAATTTTAATTGAAGAAAATAATTTAAGACATGTCCCCTCATATGAAAGTGTCACATGGGGGAGAATTTTCTCCCCATCGGGGGGTGGGGGGGGGTTTGGACAGGAGCAGGTACGGGGGGGCAGGCAGCCAATCACGCCCGTAATTGGCTGGGCACCACCATTTTACGTGGGCAGTCCAATTAAGGCCCGCCCAGTGTGACGAGCGCCCAGAAATGCTCAGCGCTCCCTGTGCGGGCAGGGGGCAGCTGCCTGAGTCGGGAAGCGCAATGCACATGAAAGAGCACAGAGCTGCCTCAGGGAGATTAGTTTTTAAGTTCTGAAAATTTTAATAAAAGAAAAAAAAGTTAAGGCATGTCCCCTCATCCCGTCTGTGGATAATGTTCCATGATAAAGGCAAAGGCTGCCTGGGCTCTTCGCCTGCCCGCCAACCTTAAGGTTGGACGGGCAGCTCAGTTTATTGTTTTAATTGATATTTAAATGGCCTTAATAGACCTTTGACAGTTCAGTGGGCGTGCAGCCAACTTGGGTGTGCGTCTACCGAACTGAAAATCTGAATGACGTGCGGTGATGCAGGGACGCATACCCGACATCACCGCGCGTCATTTTATACGTCGGCGAGCGGACCCCGCTCCCACTTACCGACCCGAAAATTAATTTCCTAATTTCTATCTCACCTTAATGGAGCTAAATTTCTGCATGTGCTTATTTAGAACTGGCCCTTGGGTTCCTGAATTGCATTTACTTCTTTAAAATAATTCATAATGCTTTCTAATGGGTAATAATGCATCAGTGAGGTTTCAGCCCTTAATTTATATTGCAAATTATTTTCAGCATACAAAGCAATGTATTGACTTAAGTGCACTAGTGGTAATAAAGCATAACCAAGTATGACTTATTTCACTGGTGGCGCAAAGGCTTTGAAATAATGAAAAATATCAGATTCAATTAAATTGACCGGATGTACGGTTAATTAGTACTTTCAGTCCTAGATGGTAAATGTTTACCGCTGAATCAAATCATAGACAAAAACGTTGCAGCTCCTCCAATTGATCTTTTTCCAATTTGGTGCTTATGCTGTTTAAAAGTTACTGACACTTGGAAACTAGGACCATGTTTCAAATTTGAATGGCAGAATTATTGATATATTACTATATTTGAGCTCAGCTGTTATTTCTATTCTAAACTGACGCAGTTCAGCACCATATTACATTCCAAAGAATTCCGTCTGCAGTGAAAGGCAAAGCAATGTTTTACTGTAACAAAAACAGGATTACCTGGAAAAACTCAGCAGGTCTGGCTGAGTTTTTCCAGGTAATCCTGTTTTTGTTTTGGATTTCCAGCATCCGCAGTTTTTTGTTTTAATCTCAATGTTTTACTGTAGTTAGGTTTACCTACATTCTTTTCAGACAGTACCTCAGAATCGAGGATGACTTGCTTCCACTGTGGTTCGATGGGTTCTGAGATGGCTGATGTGATGTGCCCAATGCGTGACATGCAGGACAGATAGTGCTTGGAGGGTTTGGTACATGAGTTGTTTGGAGGTTTGTGCACCTACATTACAGGCATTACAGCTAACAGAATGTAACAAAGAGATTTGTTATTTGAACAACAAAGAGACTAAGGGGTAGAGTTTCTGCTTTGGCTGCAGTAGGACAATGAGCACAAATTACACTTGACATCATGCTGAATAGATTATAGTTCACATTTTTCCTCAAATTCATCTGCACAACCACAAGTATAAAATCTTCCATGACCCAGTACAATCAAATAGTGTTATAGAGCATAACTATTTACTTTCTTTGCAATTATAAGTATTTGCTGATGTACTTAAAAGTGGTAATCTGGTATCATTCTATAAATACAGCTGAAAATAGTTTATCACAAAAAAATAAGCATTCTCCATCTGAATGTTCAATTCCCCCACCTGATAATCTGTGAATAATCTGATTTTACATCACTGAAAGTGACGTAAAAAGTGACATTCCAGAACCCATAGAACCACACTGGAAGCAAGTCATCCTCAATCTCAAGGGACTGCCTAAGAAGAGAAGGCAGTCAGAAATCTTTCAAATATAATATGGTGTTGAACTTCTGCAATGTAGGACAAATATGATAGCTCAGAACAAATATAGTAATATGTCAATAATTATGTCATTGAAAAAAGGCCCTAGTTTCCAATTTTTTAGGCTGTGTTAGCACCAAATTGGATAAAGGTGAATTTGAGGAGCGGTAGCATTTTTGTATATGATTTGATTCGGTGGGAAATTACACTAGCCAGCTTCTTAGTAAGTTCAATATTTTTCAATAAGGAACAAGTTTTAGCACATGCCTACTAATGCCCATGTGCCTAAGCTGATGAGCTTAATTTGAAGACCCACCTCAAACAGCCACAAATGATGCACTTGATGAAAACTCACCATCCTCACTATTTTGATCTGGGAGTGGGGGTGGGGGGGGGGGGGTGGGGTGACCAGTTTTATGGGCAGGTCTGGCTTTGGTAAAGATCACAGAAACTCAATTTATACTTGACGTATACATACATTTAAAATTTCCAGCTATTTTGAGCTACTTCAACCACAGATTACACTGCCAGAAGAATGCAAACTAGCAGAATATCTACCTTGTTAGTATACTGATACTAGGCAATGCTCATAATCAATTTTTAATGGTTTTTCATCCGTTTCCACATCAGTCTTCTTTGATAATATTTTTCAACTACATTGATTGTTTCAACAGCTCAGGAATTGCTGGAGTGATGCATCTCACAGCTAACGCCATTAATTAGATTTTTTACTTCACGCTTTAAATCAAGATTGCTAGAAATGTGAATCCTTAAAGTTGGAGTAATGCTAACAGTCCATCTGGGGTATCCTGAATGTTGGGTTCAATGATCTATCTCCTTAACCCATTTAATTTAAGGAAAATAAAAGAAAAAGAGCAAACGATGCAGAAGGAGAAGGGTGGGTTAGTCAAATTAAATACTAAAAGAGATGGACTATATGGGAACACTGTACTTGTCCACTTTGACAGGAAGAATAGAAAAGCAGCATGTTATCTAAATTGTGGGAGATTGCCGAACTCTGAGGTACGGAAGGATCTGGGTGTCCTGGTACATGAATCACAAAATGTTAGTATGCAGGTACAGCAAGAGATTAGGAAGGCAAATGGAATGTGAGCTGAATGCAATAAAAAAGTAGGGATGTTTTGCTACAGTTGCACAGGGCATTGATGAGACCACATTTGGAGTGCTGTGTACTGTTTGGTCTCCTTATGTAAGAAATGATAAAAATGTGATAGAAGCAGTTCAAGGAAGGTTCACTCAACTGATACCTGGGATGGGAATGTTATTGTATGACGAAAAGTTGGACAGGCTGGGCCTGAATCCATTGGAGTTTAGAGGAATGGGAGGTGATCTTATTGAAATATATAAGATCCTTAAGGGACTTGACTGCTGAAAGGAAGTTTCCCCTTATGGGAGAAACTAGAACTAGAGGATGGAGTTTAAAAATAAGGGGTCGTCCATTTAAGATGGAGATGAGAAAAAAAAAATTCCCTCAGAGCGTTGTGAATCTTTGGAACTCTCTTCCCCCGAGTGTGGTGGAGGCAAGGTCATCAAATATTTTTAATGCAGAGGTAGATAGATTCTTGAGAGTGAAAGATTAAAAGGGTAAGTGGAATAAAGAATTGAGGCCACAATCAAATCATCCATGATCTCATTGAATGGCAGAGCACCCTCAAGAGGCCAAATGACCTGCTTCTAACTTGTATGTTTACATGTTCGTAAGCAAATTGATCATTAATTGTTTTTTAACAAACTATTTTGGCATGAACAGCTAGAGCACTTCGAGAATTAAGGGTTTTTTCAATGAAAATGACAAGCTGGGAAGGCTTTGAGCAGTTGAAACCGAAGTGCTTCAGCCATGGTCATTTTGGACACTGCTGCTCAGACCATTTCTTCTCAGAGAGCATTTTCATTGCTTGACAGGTCTTTGCCAAATTTTTGGAAGTTAGTTCACCAGTCTAGTATGTCACTCACTTTCAGCTGGACTTCCTTGCTCTCATCCTTCAGCACAGTATGGGAGCAGCTTAAGTAGCTTTACCATACACCTCTGATGAGGAACTAGAGCAGCAGCAAAACCAACACCAACTGCGCCAACAGCAGCAGGAGCAATGCCAGCAGCACCAGCCACATGGCACCCAACAGGATAGAAGATATGGACACAGAGATCCACCTCCAAGGAGGCAATATAGACCCTCAAGACAAGGGTCGACATTCAGAGAGTCAGCTCTCTTGACGTATCTGAGCTTTAGTACTTCAGGAGGCTCAGACTTTCACAGCAGACCAATGCTGAAATCTGCAGCCTCCTGGAGAAAGAGCTGTTTTCTAGCAGTTCAGGTGAACACACACTGCCAGTGGGTGTTGTGGTGCCTGTCACTTGAGGGAATACTCCCTTATTCCTACCACCCCTAACCCAAATCTCTCCCCTTCCTGAGGTTGTGTGCTCTCTTCTCCTAAGTGGAGAGAAAGCAGAGTTATGAGTATGAGAAATAACTTATGGGAAAAGTAGGGAAGGACGTTTATGGAGGGTGACTGTGAAATATTGGTGTGAGAGGGCAACAGGGTGAGGGTAAATGAGAGTGTTGGCTGTTCAGATAGGAAGTGAAGAGGTGCCTCAGAGAGAGGAATGAGTGGATCTGTAAGCTGTGTTGCTCTGAGAAGAGTTGTTCAGGAGAATGCCAGGAAAGTCAGTGTGCGGGTTGGCATCTGAAAGTGTTGTGCTATTCACTTTCCCTCCCACCTAATGTCCTCTTTCATCCATGTCTTCCATGTTTCAGAGGTTGGCTTCTTCCTCTCCATCTTGGGAAAGATCACCTTACTGTAGTGCCTCAGACTGATATTGTCAGGCCTAAATAGTCCCAAATGGGAAATAAATGGAAAGTTCCTTGTTTTCTTCCTATTTCAGTATACACAAATTTGTGAATTTCGGCTTACATCTGTCTAGCCCATTGTCAATCTGCAGTTGGACAGATCCACTCATTTCTTCACTTCAGTTCACTCAATGTCCCTAATGCTTTACTAGTTATAGTGCAAATACTAGTTCTGTGCTTTAATCAATAGCAATTTAGGTTTTATATTAGCTCTATGCCTAAGGTTACCTCTTCTGACAACAGAATGGCCTGTACCATGGTGAATGATGAAAGATCCAATTACACTTGAGCAAATTAAAGCTTTATTACTGATGTTGCTAGGATATGAAGTGTTGAGTTACTTAACAATATATTGCAAGAGCGAATTAATAACCTTGGTTACTGGTACATCAAGGAGGATCAAATTACAAATCCTGGCAACAGCTGGTGTATCATGGTAGGGCAGAGTGAGACTCAATATTAACTGGGTTCCAACTGCCCAGCAAAGGTTTGAAGCACAATAATAAATTATCAAAAAACTACACTGAGGACATAGGGTAAATCAGATTACATTGGATGATATGTTGATACCATCTGTATAATCCCTCAAAATATATAAAACTTAAAATTAAAATCAATAATATTTATATCTTTTCACGTTTCTTGGTTTTGGGGTTATTTTTGTTTGCTTCTCTCTTAGATTCTATGCCATACCGCATTATCTGGTGAAAAGGTGGGAAGACCATTCTGCTCCGCTGATAGTTATTATATAGGTGCAAGGAATAGAGAGAGAATTGTGTTTTGATTTCTCAACACAGTGAAAAAGTGACCTTGTTTTGGATTGCACAAGTTATTTAAGAATTAAGAAGAAATTACATGACATCAAAAGATCCCAGAGTTCTTTGCAGCAATGTTGTGAGTCATGTGCTAGACAAAGAATATTCACTCCCCGCTCTTATAAGCATTGTCAATATTATTGCTTTTATAAGTAACACCTCTCAAACAGAATCAAAAATAGAGCAAAATTTCTTCCAATGGTTTAGATGTTGCTGTGCGAGTAATAGCAATGCATTCAGTGTTTACCACTGCTGGATGTCAAACAGGCCCCGGAACCTCTGGAGTGCAACATGTATACAGTGGGGTGCAAATCTGAAAGTTGAAGTGGCCCAACCAACCCGAAGTTTTTTGTTAATTTGTTATAAAAAATAACATTTTGGCAAAAAAGCTATTTGATTGATCGTCAAGAATCGCCAAACTGGGTAGTGACACAATCAGGTATTCACATTCCAATTGGTTTGTGAAGGTGGTGCACATTGAGAACAGAAGTGTTGGCTAACCAACGGGGGGAGTGTGAGGACGGGGCAATTCAATGCAGGAGATCATGTGATGACCACTTTAGGAATATCTCCAACCAGACCTGGCAATCTTATCCACAAGCCAAGAATACAAAATGTGAAGAGTATCTGGTATTAAAGAAACAGAAATGTAACCAATTTAATCCTTTCAACACCACTGAAGCAGTCTGTGTCCATATGCAACAAGATCTGGACAACATTCAGGCTTGGGCTGATAAATGGCTAGTAACATTTGTGACACACAAGTGCAAGGCAATGACCATCTCCAACAAAAGAGAATCTAACCATCTACCCTTGACATTCAAAGGCACAGACACCAATACCACCATCCTGGGAGTTACCATTGACCAGAAACTGAACCAGAATAGCCATATAAATCCTGTGGCTACAAGAACAGGTCAGAGACTGGGAATTCTACACAGTGCATCTCACCTTCTGACTCCCCAAAGCCACATACACCACCTACAAGGCACAAGTCAGGAGTGTGATGGAATACTCCCCACTTGCCTGGATGAGTCCAGTTCCATCAACACTCAAGAAGCTCGACACCATCCAGGACAAAGCAGTCCACTTGATTGGCACCCTATCCACCAGCTTCAACATCCACTCCCTCCACCACTGACGCACAGTGGCAGCAGTGTGTACCATCTCCAAGATGCACTGCAGGAATTCACCAAGGCTCCTTAGACAGCACCTTCCAAACCCACGACCAGTATCATCTCGAAGGACAAGCACAGCAGATGCATGGGAACACCACCACCTGGAAATTCTCCTCCAAGTCACAGACCATCCTGACTTGGAAATATATCGCCATTCCTTCATTGTCACTGGGTCAAAATCCTGGAACTCCCTTCCTGACAACACTGTGGGTGTACCTACACCACATAGACTCCAGTGGTTCAGGAAGGTTGCTCACCACCACCTTCTCAATGGCAATTAGGGATGGGCAATAAATGCTCACCTGGCCAGCAGAGCCCACATCCTATGAAAGAACATATAAAAAAATTAATTTTTGGATTTTTAAATCAAATACCATCACAGACTTCTGCTCTGCTTGATGGTGTCAGAAGCATTCAGAGTGTTTAGAAACTTGTTCACTAACACCTACCAACGAAAGTTCCTGCACAGAAATGGTTGACACTGATTTTGATAAGATAATGAAACATTTCAGGCAGGATTTTGCCATTGAGGGTGGGCTTGGCGGGAGAAGGCAGGGGTGGTTGGGAAGCCAACCGTTGCCTATGACCGGGACCGGACTGTGATTTCATGCTGGCAAGCTAATTAAGGCCCACCCAGTGTGAAATGCGAGTAGCAGCGCTGCCTGTATTGGGGGCGGGGTGTGTGGGAGGGGAAGGAGGGTTAGCGGGCCAAGTGCGAACTTCGCACATGCACACGAGTGAGTACTTCATAATCTCCCTGAGGCACAGAGCTGCCTCAGAGAGATGAAGCACTGTTAAAACATGAAAATGAAGAAAATAAAAATGTAGGGCAACATTTTTCCCCTATCGGGGGGAAGTGCGGGCGTGGCCATGGGTGGGCGGGCTTCTGATCTTGGGGACGCAGCACCATTTTACATGGGTGGACCAATTAAGGCCTGCCCAGTGTGACATCCGCCAGGAAGTGCTATGCGCTCCCTGTGTGGACAGGGTGTGAATTCCCTCAGCCGGGAGTGCGCTCTTTCGTGTAACTGTCACATGAGTTGGGACATGTCCATAACTTTTATTTAAATATTTAATGAAAATTTAAATACCCTCATGAAACCTCATCCTGTCCATGGATGAGGTTTCATGTTTTTTCCAAAGTCCGCCTGGGCTCCTGGCCTGCCCACCAACCTTAAGGTTGGTGGGCAGGTTCATCAATCATGTTAATTAGTTTTCTAATGGCCTTAATAGGCCATTGACAGTTCGGCGGGTGTGCTGCCAATTTGGCTGTGCGCCCACTGAACTGAAAATCTAAATGACATGGGGTGATATTGGGATGCACGCCCAATGTATCCCCGTGTTATTTTACAAGTTGGTGAGCGGGCCCCGCCCCCGCATGACGACCGGAAAAACCTGCCAGTAATAAAACATGTCCCCTCATGTGATGAGTAGGGACATGTTATTAAGTCAATTCAAAAATTTTTATTTTATCTTCATTTGCTTTTGGGAACTTCATCCCGCCTGTGGATGAGGTTTCCAAAAATATGCAAAGGCTGCTTGGCCTTTTCCCCCGCCCACCAACCGTTAGGTTGGACAGGCAGAGAAAAATTTAAGTTAATTGATTATTTAATGACCTTAACAGGCCTCTCAGTTGTCGGCGGGTGCGCTGCTGGCTCCGGCGCGTGCCTGCTGACCGAACGATCATGTGTCATTTCACCATTGAGCGGGTCAGGCATGTGCCTGCCAGCTGAGCAAAAATTTCTTCTCTTAATGACCTCTCATGTTTTCTGTGATCCCTCTAAATGCTGGAGCATTTACTTCACCTCATGCCGATACTAATGTATATAGCTCAGATATCAACACATCAATCTCAGTTCATTTAATTAGATTCTTGAGTTCCAGATAAGTGGATAGTTGCATGTAAATACATAGCTTCAGACTCATTTTTTTGGATAGATAATGAAATGCTGATATATTTTTTGAAGTCAACTTGTTTAGCATTTAAATTTACATTGTAGATTTCCAGAAAATACAATGCAATGCCATCATTTTTTATGCCTGTGCAAACATATTCTAAATACCATATTTTTCTCAGTGTATTTGTATGAAAACGTAATTGCATGTTAGCCTGAATGTAAAGTTGATCCTTGTGAAAGCACCAAATCCTTCAAAATTTCTTCTTGTTCTTGGCAGCATGCAGCCTATATCCAGGTTACAGCCAACTTTTTTTATTGATTTACAGGATGTGTGTTTCACTGGCTAGGCCAGCATTTATTGCCCATCTCTAATTGTCCTTGAGAAGATGGTGGTGAGCTGCCTTCTTGAACTGCTGCAGTCCCTGTAGTGCAGGTACACCCACAGAGATGGTAGGGAGGGAGTTCCAGGATTTTGACCATCGAAGATAGACAGGACGAAAAACACAAAGCCCTGAGTTACCAAGGTAGTCATTCCAATGATAATGATATTTTTAAAATATTTATTGATGTGGGAAATCTTGCTGTGTTTATTGGCCATCCTCATTGCTCTGAGGGAATTTCAAGCCAACCACTGGAATCACATATCGGCCAGACTGGGTAGGGGTGGGCAGGTTTCCTTCCCAAAACAAACTAGTGGAATTATTACAACAAACTGGGAGCTTTCATCCAATAGCAAGATAACACAGGTGATGGGAATCTGAAATAAAAACAGTAAATTCTGGAAATACTCAGTAGTTCAAGCAGCTCTGTGGAGAGAGAAGCAGAGATAATGGGAAAGATTTTCATTCCTGGGTCATAATCCTCTGTCAGGCTGGAGAGCAAGTTGAGAACTCAGAAATACTGGCAGTGAGACCCCAAGGGAGATTTTAGAGGAGGGGGCTGATAAGGTGCCTAATTGCCTGACCCCATCCAATTATGGATGGTGAGTTAGCTTCTGAGTCTGGAGGACTAATGCTGAAAGATCAGCAGCCCCACTGTCAGTGGTGGGTGGGCACTGCTGAAATATGTAGGGAGGTGTGAAGGTGCCTTCAATTTCAGTCACCGGTGACAAATCAGGGTTATAAGAAGAACCAGAAGGATTAGAGTCATCGGTGATAGTGGATGCATTGGTGGTTATCTTTCAAAATTCTATAGATTCTAGAAAAGTTCCTCCAGACTGGTAAGTAGCATATGTAACTTCAGTATTTAAGAAGGGAGGGAGAGATAAAATGGAGAACTACAGATCTGTTAGTTTGACATCAATATTAAGGAAAATGTTAGAATCCATTATACAGGATGTGATAACTAGACACTTGGGCAGAGTCAACATGGATTGTGAAATGAAGTCATGTTTGACAAACCTGTTGGAGTTTTTTGAGGATGTTACTTGTAGCATAGATAAAGGAGAACCAGTGGATGTGGTATATTTGGATTTTCATAAGGCTTTTGATAAGGCCCCACACAGGAGACTAATAAGCAAAATTAGAGCACATGGAATTGGGGGATATATGCTGGTATAGATTGAGAATTGGTTAGTAGACAAAAACCAGAGTGTAGGAATAAAAGGTTATTCTTAGGATGGCAGGCTGTTACTAGTGGGGTACTGCAAGGATCAGTGTTGGGGCCACAGCTGCTGACAATCCATATGAATGATTTAGATGTGGAGACCAAATGTAATATTTCCAAATTTGCAGATCACATAAAACAAGATGGGGATGGAATATGTGAGGAGGATGCAAGGATGCTTCAAGGGAACTAATTGAATAGGCAAGAATGTGGCAGATAGACTGTAATATGAATAAGTGTGAAGTTGTTCACTTTGATAGAAAAACAGAAAGGCAGCGTATTTCTTAAATGGTGAAAGGTTAGGAGTGTTGATGTCCAAAGGGACCTGGGTGTCCTTTAGTGAGTCACTAAAACTAGCATGCAGGTGCAGCAAACAATTAGGAAGGCAAATGGTATGTTGGCCTTCACTGTTAGAGGATTTGAGTACAGGAGTAAAGGTGTCTTGCTACAATTGTATCAGGCCTTGGTGAGACTGCACCTGGAGTATTGTCTAGAGTTTTGGTCTCCTTACCTAAGGAAGGATATACTTGCCATAGAGGGAGTGCAACAGATGTTCACCAGGCTAATACCTGGGATGACGGGATTGTTTTATTAGGAGAGATTGAGGAAACTGGGCCCACATTTGAACTTTGAAGAATGAGAGATGATCTCATTGAAATTTACAAAATTCTTGCCGGACATGACAGGTTAGATGTAGATAGGCTGGTGAGTCTAGAACCAGGGGACATAGTCTCCGAATAAGGGGCAGGCCATTTAAGATGGAGAGGAGGAGGAATTTCTTCACTCAGAGGGTGGTGAATCTTTGGAATCCTCTACCTCAGAGGGCTGTGAAAGCTGAATCATTGAGTATGTACAAGACAGAAATCGATAGATTTCTGGATACTAATGATATCAAGGGATATATAGATAATGCGGGAAATTGGTGTTGAGGTGGATGATCAGCCACGATCTAATTGAATAGTGGAACAGCTCTCATAGACCGAATGACCTAGTCCTACTTCTATGTTCCTATGACTAGGAAGAAAAAAGCAACTACCCCAACAATGGACATTGCCATGGTTACAGCCATTTATTAACACGACCGCAGCAATCCCCAATTCATTTTGGGGCTCCTTTTTTTACTCTTTCATGGGATGTGGATGCCGCTGGCTAGGCCAGCACTTATTGCCCTCCCTTAATTGCCCTTGAGAATGGCAATGTCTGTCTGTCTGTCCAACAGCCCTAATTTTTTTGGCTCTTCTTACATCCCCCATTTTTTGCCAGCCAACGGGAGTAAAGGCATCCTTATGTTCCACTACATACTTCAGCAGTTTATTAGAATGATCCCTTCCCCATTCAATGAGGCCTCCAGCTTTGATAGTTACCCAGCCTTCCGCTGGGAGGCTACTGCCATTTGACTTGACAAGTATCTTCTTGGGGTGAATATGCAACCCATTGCAGCCAGACAGGTACCCAGCCCTACTGTCATTGTGCCTCCTGCAGAGTCCCCTAAAGGAGGGAAATATCGTAAAGCCTGCCCAACAAGATTTTCTTCCCTCCTATTTTTGGGATCCTCTCCAGACCCATCTCCATGATCAATTGAAAATTCTGCCCAATATTTCAGGCTGATGACCTTTCTTCAAAACTGAGAAAAGTTTGAAATGCAGTAGGTTTAATGCAAACAAAGTGAACTGGTGGAGGTGGGGGGAGGAATGAAGAACAAAAGGGAAGGTCCATGATGGAGTGGAAGAGATTAACTGACAAATGGGTTAGTGGTGCAAAACCAAGGACAGTGGTAATGGGACAAGTAAAGAAACAAAAGATATGCCTTGAGGAGGTGTGAATGGTAGAATGATTAATATCTGCCATTCAAAATGAAAAAGAGAGCAAAAACGCCACCAAACATCAAACCATTGTTTATAGGTCTGTCACTGATCTCACCTCCTCCGGAAATTTTCCCTCAGTGGCTTCCAACCTCATAGTCCCTCAATCCCAAACAGCTCACTCCTACCTTGCTCCATAAATCCATAAACGGGACTGCCCATATAGACCGCTGCAGCTCTCCAAATTTTCCTATCCTGCCCACAATGATATCCACTGGTGTTAATGATGAAATTCACATCCATTGTTTCAGTTTGTTCCTGCCCAACTGAATTGATTTCTTCCTATCTTGTCCCTATGTTTCTCTCTAGTCCTGTCACTTTCCATCTGCATCTGTGACTCTTTTGATGCCCTCCATTACTTTAACAACATCCAGTTTCCTGGCTCTATCCATCTCTGCTTCATCATGAATGTTCACTCTCTCCACACCTCTGCCCCCTACCAGGACAGTCTGAGACTTCTTCCTGGAACAGAGGCCCAACAATTTGCCATTCACCACCATCCTTCTTTACCTAGCTGAACTTGTTCTCACATTGAACAACTTCTCCTTCAACTCCTCAACCTATTAAGACTGAAAGCCAACATAAAAGTGCAGCATGTCTTAATCAGAGACTCTCTGCCTGTTGATGATGCCGGACTAGTTGCCCAGACAGAAGACCAGCTCCAAAGGCTCATGGATCATTGTCCCATGCCTGAGTCATGTTCTCCCTCACCACCAGTGTCAAGAATCACAGAATCACTGAATTGTTATGGCACAGACGGAAGCTATTTGACCCACCGTGTCTAAATCGGCTCTCTGAATGAGCATCTCACCTAGTGCCATTCCCCCGCCTTCTCCCAATAACCCTGCACTTTCTTCCTTTTCAGATAACAGTCTAATTCCCTTTTGAATGCTTCATTTGAACCAGCCTCCACCACAGTCCCAGGTAGTGCATTCCAGATCCTAACCACTTGCTGTGTGAAGTTTTTCCTCATCACTTAAAATTTGGCTATGAGATAGGGTGATGTGTCTCTGCCTCTGGAAACAATCAGCATATTCTGCTACCTTGGATCCACAGTGATAGGCAACCTGTTTCTTGACGAAGGGCTCAACACACGCATTGGGGAGACAACCAACAACTTTGGCCAACCAACAAATCGGGCATGGAAAACCAATAAACTGACCTGCAGTACCAAAATGCTTGCCTACAAAACCTACATCCTTGACACATTGGTCTATGGCAGATAAAACTGGAACTTATATCCATCAGGAAAAAAGGCTCAAATACTTCCATCTCCAGTGTCAAGGGTGCATCCTCAGTATCAAATAAAAGGGAAAGTCACCAATGAAGCAGCCTTTTCTAGGGCAAACATGCAGAGCATGCTAGTGCTAATCAAGCAAAGAAGGCCTCACTGACTAGAGCATGTGCACAGGATAGAAGATGGCCACATCCCCAAGCGTATGCTATATAGGGAGGAGCTCATTCCAAGAGACCAGCAAGGTGCCCAAAGCACCTATTCAAGGATGCTATCAAAAGAGACATGAAAACCCTCAACATCAATCAGGACAAGTAGGAAATTCTAGCTGATGATCAATACAAATAGCACCACCAGCTGTGGGCAGAAATTCACCACCACTTTGGCATGTGGTCTCGGAATCTCCAAAGCAGCCCTGCAAACGAGGCATCTCCAGAGATCCTAATGCACCACTTGCAAGGGACAACTTCATGTGTGAAACTTGTGACAGACTTTGCCTTTCCAGAATTGGCTTGTTCAGACATCAAAACAAATCCAGCAGATGATCTCATCTGACCTTGCTAAAGTTCCGATTGCATTGTTTAATGGCTTGATTGAGGTGTGTTTGATTATGTTAATTGGTTCTCTGATCCAGGTAACTGAACTTGATTGCTTAGGTCTGTGGGTGGAGCCATAGTGCTAATGAAACCGAAAAGCTTCCAGAGAATAGACCTGGGTTCTGGCTGACACCATGGGCAGAATTTTATGAGTTGGCGAGCGGGGGTGGGGCCCACTCGCCAACGCGTAAAATGACACACAGTGACATTGGGGGGATCTCCTGATGTCACCACGACCGATATAAGTTTTCAGGAAGGCGGGAGCGCAGCAAAATCAGCTGTGTGCCTGCCGACCTGTCAATGGCCAATTGAGGCCATTGACAGGGTCAATTAAGTAATTAAAGGACCTGCCCGTCCAACCTTAAGGTTGGCGGACAGGCCAGGAACCACGGGCGGGATGAGGTTTCATGTAGGCTTGAAAAAATTTTAATAAAGGTTTTGTAAAAATTATGGACATGTCCCAACTCATGTCACGTTATCACAGGGTGGGGGGGACATGTAAGGGAAATTTTATTTTTCTATTTTTTATCTTTTTTACATGTACTGCCGATCTCCCTGAGGCAGCACTTAGCCTCAGGGAAATGAATGCGCTCTTTTGTGCACGAAAGAGCGCACTCTCGATTTTGGGATTCCCCCTGTGGAGGGAGCACATAGCGCTTCTGTGCGGTTGTCACGCTGGGCGGGCCTTAATTGGCCTTAATTAGCCTTAATTGGCCTGCCCAGGTAAAATGGCACCGCGCCCCTGATTGGGGGTGCCGATTGGAAGCACGCTTATACACCCCCGCCCACCAACTTCCCTCCCCCGACGGGGGGCAAAATTCAGCCCCATGTGTGTGCAGAAAAGCCTGTAAGTTTTGAGATGCTTTAGAGTATTGCAAATAAACCTGTTGTAGATTTAGACTAGTGCCAATTCTGCATTATTCTGAAGTAAATCAGACATATAAGATATCACTTTCAACTTCACTCACTTCCTCCCAGTTAAAGGTGTTGCTATCGATACCTGCATGGGTCTGAGCTATATCTACCTTTTTGTAGGATATACAGAATATTCCTGGTTCCATATCTACTCAGGCCCCTTATATCACTTCCTTTTCAAGTACATTGATGATTAGATTGGTGTCATTTTTTTTTCTTTATTCATTCATGGGATGTAAGCATTGCTGGCAACACCAGCAATTGTTGCCCATTCCTAATTGACCTTGCAACTAGTGACTTGCTAGGCCATTTCAGGAGGCAGTTCAGAGTCAACCACATTTCTGTGGGTCTGGAGTCACATGTAGGCCAGATCAGATAAGGATGGCAGATTTCCTTCTCTAAGAGACATTAGTGAACCAAATGGGTGTTTATGTTGGTCAATAATAATTGACATGGTCATCATTACTGAGACTAGCTTTATATTCCATATTTATTAATTGAATTTAAATTCCACCAGCTGATGTGGTGGGATTTGAACTTGTGCCTCTAGAGCATTAGATTACTATTCCAGTGGCATCACAACTGCGCCACCATCAGCCCAAATTTTATGTGCTTGACTGGAACTGAAAAAATTAATAAACTTTGCTTCCAGTTACCACTCTTCTTATCTTGCATGGCCTGTTTCTGATCCCTCCCTTCTCTTCCTCAACTTCTCTGTCTCCATTTCTCAGAATGAGCTATGAACGAATATTCATTATAAACTCCCTGACTACCACAGTTACCTTGACTACGCTTCTTCACACCCTGCTTCCTGTAAGGATTTCATTCTATTCTTCCAGTTTCTCCATCTCTGTGGCATCTGTTTCAAAGACACAACCTTCCATGTCACTATTATTGATATATCTTTCTTTTTTCCAAAACTAAGGATTCCCTCCAATTATGATTGACAGGGCCTTCAATTGTGTCTGTTCTACATCATTTTTGCTCTCACCCCTTCTCCTCCCTCCCAGAACCAAGATAGGATTCCCTTGCCCTCAACCTCTACTCTAGCAGCCTGTATTCAACACTCTATCCTCTGCCAGATCCACCACTGCCATTGTGGTGTCATCACAAAACACATTTCCCATTCCCTTCCAGCATTCCAGAGGAACCATCCCCTCCTGGTCCACTCTTCAATCTCCCAAAATACCTCCTCCCCTTCCCAGTGCGTCTTTCCATGCAAGCACAGGAGATGCAACACTTGCCCTTTCACCTCCTCTCTCAGCATTCAAAGCTCAAGTATTCCTTCCAGCTGAAACAGTGAATTATGTGTGCTTCTTTCAATTTAATACATTGTAATCGCGCTGCTCACAATGTAGTCTGCTTTATGCTGGGAGACCAAAAGCAGAGTGTGTGACTTTACAGAATACCTCCATTCAGTTTGGAGCATGACCCCAAACTTCTGGTTGCCTGTTATTTTCATTCTCCAGCTTGCCGTCAAGCTGATCCCTCTGTCCTCACCTCTTGAAGTGTTCCACTGAAGCTCAATGTCAGCTTGAGGAACAACATCTCTTCCTTCAATGAGGCACTTTATGGCCTTCTAGACTCAACATTGACTTCAAAAATTTCAAACCATAACCTTTTCCCCCATTTTGTTTCCTTTTCTTTGAAGGTTTTGCTATTCAAAATTATGACGGGTCTGGACAGAGTAGATAGGGAGAAATTATTTCCATTGGTGGAAGGATCAAGAATCATTAGGCATCAATTCAAGGTGATTGACAAAGGTAGCAATGGCGATGTGAGCAAAGCTTTATACAGTGAGTAGTTAGGAACTAGAATGCATTGCCTGATAGTGTGGTGAAAACAGATTCAGTCAAAACTTTCAAAAGAGAATCGGAAGAGAAAACATTTGCAGGGCTACAGAGAAAAGGCAGGGAACGGGATGAGATGTGTTGCTTTGCAGAGAGCTGGTAAGAAATGATGGTCTGAATGGCCTCCTTCTGTGCTGTAAAAAATCTCTGGGCAGAATTTTTAGCTTGGTATGTGGGCACACACCTGACCTGATCAGATGCAAAATCGCACGGGATGACTTTGGGCGAGCATCCCAACGTCATCCAGCGTTCCAGTGATATTGGTTGGCAGGCACGCGTAAAAGTTGGAAGTGCGCCTGCCAACAATTAAGAGGCCTATTAAAGTCCTTAATGTTGTAACTGTCTTTGATTTTTCATGGTCCATCCAATCTTACTGTTGGCAGATGGGCGAATTGGCCAGGTGGACTTTGCATTTGTCACGAAACCTCATCCAAGGGCAGGATGAGGTTTTTGTTATTAAATTAAAAAAATCTATGGAGGGCATTTTTATCATGTATGTGTTCAGGTGACTGATAGTGATGCGTGTACATTTTTTTGTTGATTTTAAAAGCTTTATTTATTGGTTTTAAAGGCTTCAGTCCCCTGAGGCAGCTCTCTGCCTTCAGGGAGCTTTCATTCAGCGCTCACCCATGCCCGCACTTACGTCAGCGTCTGCCCTGCTCCCGCCCCCACCCCAGCAGCACTGAGCGTTTCATCACGTGATTCATACTGGCTGGCCGTTAATTGACCATCCTGTGTGAAATCGAGGTTGGGGGCCAGGTCACAGGCAGCAGTCCGTTCCCTGGCCAATCCCAGCCCACCAAACTAAAAATCCTGCCATATGATTCTATGATTCTTTGAGTCATTCTGCCATTCACACCTCCTCTAGATGCTTTTTTTTGTCTTTAATTATCCCATTACCACTCTCTTCACTGTACACCACCAATTCTTTTTTGTTTAATGTCTCCTGTGTTCTACTTTATTATAAACCATTCCTTTTGTTCTTTTTCCCATAAGCTGCCCTTTCACTTGCTTAAAGACTATTACATTTCCAACTTTCCCCACTTCTACTGAATGATCTGAAACATTGGGCTGGATTTAATGCAGCCTGTGGCAATAGGAGACATGGCAGTTGGACCCACTTCATCTCAGCAGAGGCCCATATTTGTCTTCCAGTGGCAAGAAAATCTTCGATGATTATGTCAGAGGCTGGAGCAGGCCCATGGGGGAAACTCATTCCACGTGGCGGGTTGTCAGTTAGGCTCATTATCGAGCCAGTTGACGCCAATTATCCCTGAGCCCGCCAGAGTTTAGTGGTTCTTCAGGGATTACATGCAAGTGGCACAGCTTTCTCCCATGACAAACTTTGACCTGGAAGAAATTTGCTATTTCCATAACAAGAAAAGGACTTTTAAGAGTTTGCAGTACTTGTAAAGGGATAAATTGTAATTTCCTGGTATAATAAGAAATACTGGTCCATGTGATCTGTTGATCCTTGACCTCTGGAAACAATACCAACAGAAAGGAAGTTAAGATACAGAAGCTGTGTGGCCAGACAGCCCTCTGCCCTTGCCTCCGACACCCCCCACCCCGAAACCTCCTCTGATTCAACCCCATTCCTGCGACCACCATCCTACCCTCATTTGCTCATGACCTGGATCCTTCAATGATTCTAGGCCTCTTCCTGGGAGCATTACCGGTGGAAGCAACCTCTCTTGGTGGCACTGTCTGTAATGGAGAGCTTTTGGCCTCTGATTTCTGCCCTCAGGGTCCTGAGTCCTGGGGAAGGCCCCTTTGCTGGCCATTAATGAATGGACAGGCACTTCATCCGATCGAGCCTCCCCCTCAGAAGCGACCTGAGTTTCCCACTGGTTCTCATGGACGCATGTTGGGAACATTAAATCCGGCCTGTTAACTCTGTTTCTTTCTCCACAGATCCGTCCTGACCTGCGAAGCATTTCCAGCATTTTCTGGGTCTTTTTCCAGAAGCTTTCATGGTTATTTTCCAGTGCTAAACCATAAATTACCAGACTTATTAAACCCAGTATCACAATTTGCCACAGTGGGATTTGGCTCCCATGGTTAATGACCTCACTAAGAGTTGCCTGATCTGAAGCAAAGGCCTATGTCATTTTTTCACCCTTTTTGAATTTAGCCAAAACATTATTATATTTCTAATCTTTTAGTACCATTGACTCCCTTATAATGAATGATTTTACCTCACAAATCTGCTTGCTCATCTCTATCAGCACCCTGAGATAAATGCCAACCAAATCTAGGGATTTATTTGCTATAAGTCTTTTCAGCTGATCCAGGAGTAACATTTCACTTTTTTGGAGGGCATGTCACTAGTGAATTGATTAAAGAAATAATAATTCAAAATATTTATTATTTTTACTGTGCTAACCAAAATCAAGCTAGTTTGCTTCGTCCAGTGTTCTCAACTCTTCTCTGATCACCCACTTTCTACTGTAGTTCTGAAAAGAAGTTTTACTGTTATCTTTTCCCTCTGCAGCTAGGCATTTTCTAGGTCTTCTTTCCCTCTATGATCAATCTCTGGTTCTTCTTTGTGCAATGTTTTACTGGTCTCAAAGAATACTTTCCCTTTGAAAGATTGGAGTTCACATTTCCTCCCTATCTCACTTTAAATTTATTTGTTATTCCATTTATTTTATATGAATTTGTTAATCTTGGGTATATCTTTGTCCATCCTTTATAAATAAAACTCCTCTCCAAGTGTGACTTGGTGGTCTGTAGCATAGCCCTTGTGTTAGTTTACATTTTATCACATTGAAGAATTTGGTCCTGAATAGTTCTTTCTGTAGCTTCTGTAAGCCCTGTTACAAGGTCAACTTCATTCACCCCTAATTGTCCCTGGCACATTTGGCTACATCACCAATTTTCCTGCCCCTGTTGAACATTCAAACTCACTGAATGTTAAATTCTGTTCACTGGATTTAGCAATGCTTTTGATATTTCCACCAGTGTATTTTCCTACTGCCACAAGAGGCTCCAGCTGTGGTGCATTGTGGCAAAGTTCAATTCCAGTAGAGGTGCAAAACAGGAGGCAGTGAATTAACCACATACTCGATGAAAGGAAAAGTTGGATGAGAAGTACAATGGATGGCCACTCCATCATTGCCTGCTTTGTATCTCCAAAGCTAAGTTTTACTTCCATTATCTCTATTGCTCCTTTTATCCATGTATGAGGTCATTGACCACACTAAATAATGAAATTGTGACTTCCATGAAATACCTTTGAATAGGAAACTGACAACACCATAGACATTGCTGGTTTTCTGCTGTGAATTGAGCACTGCACCAGCTTTGGTCGTGTCGTATTGTTATTACATATTGTGCTGAAGGAGATGGTATGGCTCTGTCACAGCCTCCCTGTAAAACCTGAGTTTCCAAATATCTACTCTCATTCCAATACATTGGCCTGCTTGGAGATACCCATGCATACTACCTGCCATCACCTTTCAAACATTTCCTGATCGTCCTCTGTCAATTCCGTGCTACTGAAACACCAAATATTAGCCTAAAACGTAGGAACTGGGAAGACAACTTGAAACAACTCAACTTTAGAAGTACACTTTGTATACTTTGATAAAAGCAAAATACTGCTGGTGCTGGAAATCTGAAACAAAAACAGAAAATGCTGGAAAAACACAGCAGGTCTGACAGCATCTGTGAAGAGAGAAACAGAGTTAATGTTTTGAGTCCTTTTGGCTCTTCTTCAGAGCTACAGAGAAGTAGAAATGTGATGAAATTTACACTGTTTAAGGGAGTGGAGCAGGGGAAGCTGGATAGAAGGCCAGCAATAGGCGGGGGCTAAGATTGACAAAGATGTCATGAACAACAGGACAAAGGGAGTGATAATGGTAGTGCTAAGGAATAAAAATGGTACTGATAGTGGCATTAAGGTAAGAAAGCAGAATATGATAATAGCAGGACCATGGTAAGCACTCTAGAAGGAACAACATAAACAAGTAACAGATAGCCCTTGTAGGGGTGGGGTGGGGGAAAAAAGGATTGAAAATGGGATAAGAAGGGGGGATAAACAAGGGGGGAATGAAACAATGAATAAATGAATGAAAATAAAAATGAAAATAATTTAAAAAGCAGATATAAAATAAAAATGAATTTTGAAAAAAGAGCTGTGGAAAGAGTTCATGGAATGAAGTTGTTGAACTCAATGTTAAGTCCTGAAAGCTGTAAAGTGCCTAGTTGGAAGATGAGGTGCTGTTCCTCCAGCTTGCGCTGGGCTTCACTGGAATATTGCAGCAGGCCAAGGACGGACATGTGGGCATGAGAGCAGGGTGGTGTGTATATTTTGGTTTCTCTCTTAATATGTTTCATCTGGGTGAGATGAATACATTAGACTAAAGATATGAGCTGAGTCTCCTGAAAATTCCGTATCTGGAGTCCACAATAATCAGTCAAATGGTTTGAGTGCATTAGCACTTGCACTTGTTTTTTGTGCTCCAACTACATTGAAGCAGGCAGTGCACTAGCACTGTACCAAACAGCTGGCATTGCTGCCCCTCCCTCACTTACTTTCTTTATAATTCTTTATAAACACTCAGTTATATTTGGAGCAATTCTCCCCTCAATAATACTTTGTACCTTTCTATGTGGTTTACTAAAGCACATTTTTAAAAGTACACTTCTAACAAAAGCTGTTTGCATGCGATTAAGTATAAAATACCTAGCATATAATTAATTGATAATATTAAAAGATGAGAAACATTCTTACATATAATTAAATAATTAGATCCCTTTCAGCATAGATTACGTAGTTTGACCCAGCACAGCAGTAAGTTTTACACTTTATTCAGCAGACAACTCCTCAAATCTTCATTTACACTGCACAAATTAACCTTAGCAGCAGGTATTGGATAGTGAACACACTATAATTAACTTGTCTATTTTCAGCATGCAGTATAGAGTCCAAGTGATTATAATGTTCGGTATAGGCACAGAAAGAAAAAGAGTGTTGCCATGAATCTAAAGTGCAGCTGAATGATGAACAGTCAACAGTGGTACTCGTTGCTTTTATTTACATTATTTCATGGTCTTATATTAGCTATTGTTGGATTGGATTAACTGATGGGTTTGACAACAGTTGATGATGTGTCTGATAAGCTGAAGTCATTACCCAGTGATTCCACAGTAGGCTAGGAAACAATAATTAATTTATCAATGCAAAGAACAGAAATGCTTATCATTCCACCCTCAGATCATAATGGTGCATGAAGAGAAACGTGAGCTGGGATGCAGGAGAAGACAGAAAGCTTCAGCTCAGTGGGGATAATAAACTAATATTATTTAATATATCCTGCATATATAACTTTCAGGAGGCAATTTTCTTTGAATGGATCAGTACACTTTGGGCCGAAATTAGTGCTGGGACTGGGCTGGGAGGCCAGGGGTGTTGTTTGGTATGGGGCTGTATAATGGATCGGGAAGACTCTGGATGGAGAGTGTGGCATCTTCCCAACTCTCTCCAGTTAAGGCCAGGGCGGGAAATGTTGAGGACAGCCTTCACACCTGGGGCACAATTGAGGTATTTAAGTCAGTTTGGGTGGAGTGAAGAAACAACAAGGGGCAGAAATAGTTACTTGATAGTGCAGAGCTTGAGTGTAATTGCTGAAAAAATATATATGCTATTGAACCTTTTTGTCTTGGAAGTATCAGGGCAGAAGAAAAATGTCAAATTTCAAATGGAGCAACAACTTATTCTGTGCTCATGATGCAGTATAAATTGTTGTTCCCTCTGAAATATGGGATTCTTGCATCTGTCCTGATGAGTGCAAGATGAAATGCTTTGATACCATGTCTCTTTTACAGCACTACATAAGGGGCAGAAACTAATGGTGGGAATAGTTTACAGGCCCCGTAACAATGGTTGCAGTGTCAGGCAGGGTATGAATCAGGAAATTCAAGCTGTGTATAATATTCATGAAATACTTTAGTTTCCATATATGCTAGGCAAATAATATTTGCAATAATAGGGTAGAAGGCATGTTCATGGAATATTCAATATGGTTTTCTAGTATGTCAAGGAGCCAACTAAAGAACAGACTATTTTAGATATAGCATTGTACAATGAGATAGAGTTAATTAATAATCTTATAGTAAAGAAACATAATATGGTAAAAATATGATAACATTTTCTAATGAGCTTGAGAATGATTTAGTAAGCCTGAAACTAGGGTCTTAAATTTGAACAAAGCAAACCATGTAGTTATGAAGGCCGAATTGGTGAAAATAGATTGGAAACTAAGTTAAGGAATAAAAACCCTACAGGAAATGTCCAACTGTGGCTAAAGAAAAATTTAAAGATAGTATTAGATTAAGGAAGAGACTTGTAATGTTGCCAAGAGAGGAGTGGGATTGGGAGGATTTTAACATTCAGCAAAGGAAAACCAAAAGATTGACAAAGAAAGAGAAAATAGAATAAATGTGTAAACTAACTAGAGACATAACAAAACATATTATAAAAGCTTTGATATGTAAGCAAAAAGTAGAGATTAGTGAAAGTGAATGTGGGTCCCTTAGAGACAGAAACAGGACAAATTATAATTGGAAATTAGGAAATGACAGAGACATTGAATGAATAATGGGCCAAGCTTTTTTGGTTCCACCCACGGTGGGAATTGTCGGAGGTGGGATGGAAAACTTGTTGGACCAGCCAAAGGTCCATTGACCTTGGGCATGAATTTCCAGTCCCATCCGGCCATGGTATCTGTCCTTACAGCAGAAGATACAAAAAACATTTGGGGCATGGTGGGTGACCAACAGTCCAGTGAAAACAAGGAACTAAATGATCTTAGTATAAGTAGTGGGGGGCAAGTTGGGGGTGGGGGAGGGGTGGGGGGTGGGGTGGCGGTTGCGATCACACACCTTGTTTGACCTCAGTCCAGATATGAAAGGTATCAGTTTCGGATCCTCCACTCAGGACGGTGGTGGTCATGTTGTCATCGAGGAGTTTCAGGATGGTGACAAACTTCAATGGGCAGTCAAAGCGTTGGAGGATGATCCATAGAGCTTCACGATTTAATGATTCAAACACCTTGGTCATATCAATGAAAGTGAGGAATAAGTCTTGATTTTGCTCTCAACATTTTTCCTGGATCTGTCTAGCCACAAAGACCATGTCTGCAGAACCCTGAGATGGTCTGAAGTCACATTGGGTTTCGGGGAGGATCTCTTCAGTGACCAGACGAAGGCGGTTCAGGAGGATGCTGGTGAGGATGTTACCTGCGATGGACAGGGGAGAAATCCCCCTGTAGTTTTCACAATCAGACTTGTCTTCCTTCTTGTGGATAGTAATGATGGTCACATTCTTGAGATCCCTGCAGATGTCCTCTTCGTTTCACAGGCGGAGAATGAATTGGTGGAGTCACGATGTAAGCTGGTAGCTGCCAGCATGGTAGACCTCTGCGAGTATACCACCTGGCCCACAGGCTTTGTTTTTTTAAATTTGTTCATGGGATGTGGGTGCTGTTGGCTAGGCCAACCTTTATTACCCATCCCTAATTGCCCTTAGTTGTTGGCTTTCATCTGTTGGATGGCCAGTTTAAGCTCATCGAAGGTTGGTGGATCGCTGAGGGAATCCTCCACAGGGTGTTGTGGGATGGCTTGGAGGGTCTCCTCCGAAATGGTGGAGTCCCAATTGGGGAATAGTACAAAGTACTCTTTCCAATGCTGATGGATGGCATTGTTGTCCTTGAGGAAGCCATCCTGTGATCAGAGAGGATTTTGTCCGGTCCTCGCACCATCCACATACATGAGTTGGTTCTGGAGTATGTGCAGCATGTCCCCTATCTTGGCAGCCACCTCTCCCAAGGGATTACCATCAATGAGAAAGTCCAACACCAAGTCAACTGTGCCAGCACTGCCTCCTTCAAGCTGTGCCAACATGTCTTTGCTGACAAGGACCTTTGCAAGTCAACAAAGGTTCTGGTTTATAAGGCCGTTGTGTTGACGACCCTCCTCTACTGCTGCGAAACATGGATTGTTTACTGACGCCACATTAAGATTCTTGAGAGCATCCATCAATGGTGCTTGTGTTGAATCCTGGGGATCAAATGGGAGGACAGCCAGACTAACATGAGCACCCTATATGAAGCTGTGTCTACCAGCATTGAAGCCCTGCTCCTGCAGAACCAACTCTGATGGATGGACCATTGCACCCGGATGCCCAAAAACCACCCCCTCTTCTCACAGGTCTCTGTTGGCCAACATTCAATGGGCAGCCAAAGGAAAAGGTATATGTATACACTCAAGGTAGCCCTAAAGCATGGAGGCATTAACACCACTGACTGGGAGGTGAATGCTGCCTATCGCTTAGCATGGCACCTCCTGGTCCATCAAGGTGCAAGCCACTTCGAGGCTCAGCGACTCGACAGCAAGGGAGAATGGTGGCGGCAGAGTAAGGAGAAGGAAGCCAGCCTGGGGCTGCGATTTCCACTCCTGCACAACAATGTACCCTCACTGCAGAAGAACAAGTGGATCTAGAACCGGGCTCCTCAGCCATCTGAAGTTTCACCAAGCTTGACGGACATCATCCTCAATTCCAAGGGACTGCCAACGATGATGACTATAAGTAAAAAATAGTACTGGAGAAATAAAAGGGATTCAAATTCAATAAATCCCCTGGACCTATTGAATGTAAGGTTTTTAAAGAGGTGGCTACAGAGATGGTGGATGCATTGGTTTTGATTTTCCAGAATGCCATAGGTTTTAAAAGATGGATTGGAAGGTAGCAAATGTAACTCTGCTGTTCAAGACAGGAGGAAGAGAGAAACAGGTAACATGACATCAGTTGGAGGGGAAATGCTAGAAAATATTATTCTGGATTTGATAACAGGACACATAGAAAATCCCAATATGATTGGGCAGAGCTAACACAGATTTATGAAAAGAAAATCATGTCTCACAAATCTTTTGGAGTTTTTTTGAGGTTGTAACAGATAGGATGTATAAGGGAGAACCTGTGGATGTAATATATTTGAATTTTCGCAAAGCAATCAATGAGGTGCCACAAAAGATGTTGTTGGACAAAATTAAGGCTCCCTGGATTGAGGCTAATATGTTAGCATGGATTGAGAATTGGTTAACAGCCAGAAAATAGGAAGTGGGAATAAACAGGGAATCTTTGGATTGGCATGCTGTAACTAGTGCGGTACCGTAAAGATCAGTATTTGTGCTTTGGCTATTTACGATCTATGTTGATGATTTGGTTGAGAGGACTAAGTTTAATGCATCCAAGTTTGCTGATGACAGAGGGTTAGGTGGGAAAGCAAGTTGTGAGGAAGATGCAAAGAGGTTGCAAAAGAATTTAGATATGTTAAGTGAGTGAGCAGGACCTGGGTAGGTGGAATGCAATGTGGGGAAATGTGAAGGGACCACTTGGTAGGAAAATGGAGAAGCAGAATTTTTTTTAATATTGAGAGATTGGGAAATATTGGTATTCAGAATGGGTATGCTTGTACATGAATCACAGAAAGTTAACACAGAGGTATAGTAAAAAAATAAGAAGGCAAATGGTATGTTCGCCTTTATTACAATGTGATTGGAGTATGAGTAAAGAAGTATTACTACAGTTTGTATGGGGCCTCACAGTTTTGGTCTCCTTACTTCTTCTTTGGCTTTTGTATGGCTCTAAGAGCAGAAGCTGTCGTCACAGTTTTAATGTCAAGTTCCCTAATCAGTCCAAAGCCCTGTTGGCGAGCAAGTGTAGCTCCAGGATGTCACCCTCAAACTCGAGTCGTGGGCAATGTATTGTTATGAGCTCCATGGTTTGGCCAGGGTTTCCACAGTCACAGCCCGCCAGGCTTTGAGGTGCCACTTGTACATCAGGTGGCCACATTGGCCATGTCCATTCTGTGTTCTATTGAGGGTTGTCCACATGCTCTGGGGGAGATTAAAGTCTCATTGTTGAGAAACTGGATTGGAGAAAATGGGCAGAATCATCCCAGATTAACACTAAGCGCGGCAGGAAAAAGAACATTTTACCCACTGGATGCAATGGTGGCTTTTCACGTTATTTCATTCCAATCCCACCTCATTACTCACGCATTCCCAGGAAACACCATTTCGATGGTCAGTGGGCTCTCAAATGCCAGCCACACCATCACCTCACTGCTTCCTCATGCCGGGCACCATATTTAAAGTGCAGCCATGTGCACACCTCTCAGCGCCTCCAGCCCAGGACTGCTGCGAAAGAGACATGGTCCCAAAAGACAAGAAGACTGCAGCTCCCCGATTCAGAGACAACTTTTGGACGCTGTAGAGGCCCACGATGATGTTCTCAACTCCTGCTCTGGCCACAGGAGGTCCAGCAATCTCACCACTCCAGCTTGGTAAGTGATGGCAATGGTGATCAATGCCAACACTGTACAGAAGAGGTTGCCCATCCAGTGCCGAAACAGGATGAATGATCTCATCTGTGCTGCCAGAGTAAGGCAACCATCACTCTAAACTCACACATTCAAGCCCATCACACACTCACTGGCATCTCATTCACTGGATATCACCACTCACTCTCTCACACAGGCCCTCACATCTCCATCTGGCCTAATCTCCTCTGGAGACTGCCTCCTCAGCCCACACCACCTTGAGGCCACTTGCACAGATCAACCTGCACCCTCCACACAGCCTGGGGTACCCCACTTCCCCAGTACAGCCCTCACCCTGCAGCCTCCTCCCTTGCCTGAGGCCACTTCTCCCCCTTCCCCAAGCAAGCCATAGCCCTGCAGCCATTGAAAAGCCACCCCTGCCTTACGGTTGATCTGGTAGGTAGAGACATGCTCATGAACCCCACTAAAAGTGACATGGTGCTGTCTGTGAAGCTTGACACTGATGATTGTGAGTGCTGCCCAAAGCAAGGTAGGCAAACAAATCTTGAAGTCCTGAGTGAAGTGCAGCTCGCTAGGTGCACATCACTCATGAACTGTTGTGATGTGCATGCTGATGTGTTTGAATAATCCAGGTTGTGAGCTTATAATGATATGGAGATGTATTACAACGAATGTCCCTGATGTGCGGTGGCAGGAAACGTGGTCCACCATTGACTGGTGGAGCGGACGATTACTAACGTGTTTCATGATGTAGTGAAACCAATTTTTGGGCTTCCTGCCATATTGTCTGCTCTCACCTGCCATGGTGCCCAATGCCAACGGGAGAGAATGATTCTACCCATAGTTTAGAAAGGATGGCAGAGAGGCTGACCAGGATAACACTGATCAATTCAAGGCTGGAGATGAAAAAGATATGTATGACAGATTCAATAGAAGGTAAACTGACATAGAGATGGAAATCTGAAATTTGTTTAACTGACAGAATATGGAGTCAGGAGCTAAGCTTAGGGATACCAAAGCTGTAAACAATCAAGTTCAATCTGAGACAGGGAGAGGGATGGTACCAATGATAACTACAGGAATTTTTGTGGTTGGGGCTGCAGACAATGGCCTTGGTCTGTCTAATATTTAATTGGAGGATAATGTGGCTCATCCAAGACTAGAGGCAGAATTTTAACTACCAAGGGGGCAGGGGATGGATAGAGGCAGACAAGTTCGGTTGCGGATTGGGGGGTTTAAAGGTCGAAAAGTGGCTTTGAGTCAGAATGCTGACATAATTCTTCCCTCTTCCAGATTTAACCCTAGTGGGTTTGCAGGAGTGGGAAATCTCTTGAATTTTCTGTCAGATAGGTAGCTAAATATTGTTGCAGCATCTCCATGAATTTTTGTGCTTCTGCTAGGAGGAAATTTTTGTGCCTCAAGTCATGCATGATGCAAACGTACCTTGTACGAAAACAAAGGGTATCACAGTTACATTAACAATTACTGAGGCATCTCCTTGTTAACTATGGTGGCGAATGTCATTGCTCACATTGCACTGACTAGATTGCAATCCTGGCATCACACATCTACTCTGAGTCTCAGTGAAGCTTCAGAGCTGGCAGACCATCAGTTGACATGATTTTCTCACTTTGGCAGTTACAGGAGAAGTAGCGTGAACAGCACAGACCACACGGCATTGCCTCGGTAGATCTCACCAAGGCCTTTCACCTTATCAGCAGAGACAGACTCTTCAAACTGCTGTGGAAAATAGGCTGCCCACCTGGACCCCTGGGAGTCATTTCTTCATTCTATAAGAACATACACAGTTTCGTTGGTTACAGTTGAGGAACGCTGGATGCTTGCAAGTTCAGCAACTGTATAAAGCAGGGCTCTGTCCTGGCATCAATTCTGTTTGACATATTTTTCTCCATGCTGCTATTGTACACTTTCTGTGACTCAAATGAAGGTATCTACCTGCATGCCAGAGCTGATGGCAAGCTGTTTAACTTGGCCAGGCTGTGCGCCAAGACGAAAGTGTGCCAAGTCCTTGACCGTGAGAGCTAATGACACCACCCTGGCATTCCATACTGAAGGTCACTTGCAATAGCTTGTAGGTTGATTCTCCTGGGCCGGCAATGAGTTTGAACTGACAATCAGCGTCAGAAAGACTGCAGTTATGGGCCAGGACGTGAACACTCCACATTGCATCAACTTGTAGAACAAGATCAACTTGTCGCTCATGTCTGTGAGGCAAGGATGTCTGCAAGCAAGATTTCAAGTTGCTCGGGATCGGAGTCGATGTATGATAAGTCCTTACTGCTGACTGGAGTGCGTGGAGACAAGCATTCAGGAAGAAAGTGGAAAAGCGGAGGGCAAAAGAAATGACCTGATGGTGGAAAAGAGAGCAGCTGTAAGGAAAAAAACATCAGTGGATTTCAGACCAGCACTGTTCATTTGTGTGAGCTGCGAAGTGATTTTCATTCATGAATTGGCCACCTCAGCCTAAACAGACGATATTCAATTCAAAAATGACATACATCTCTGCCGCAGTGTAACTCTTTCGAGTACAAACCCGTTTCCATCTGTTTCAGATGAAGTTACATTGTTTCATAGTATGCCATTGTGAGATTTGAACTCTTGATCTTGGGGTTACAAACCCAGTACCATAACCACTTGGTTATTTAGGCCAAGCTTCTACCGCAGTGTATCGTCTCCCGAGATGTATGGATGCTTAACTAGCTAAGTAATTAAATATTTAAATCCTCAATTAATTCAGGATCTAACCAAGAATTCTGGCTTTAACAGCCAGCACATGGGTTTCGAGGTCACTAGTGTCAACCAAATGAGAAGACAGTGTTCAGAGCTTGTTCAGTGAAATTTACAGCCTGGAACCCTTTAAAGAGCGAACTGAATAGTTGCCATCCTGCCTAGGTGAGAGGCTGGTGCTAACAGCTTTTCTTCTGAGAGAATGCTTTCACTGCTTGCAAACTCTTGAAAGCCATTTCATCTGTCTAGGTCTGTGCTCACCTTGAGCTGCACTTCCCTGCTGCCAGTCTTCGACTCGACATGGGGATAGCTTATGCAACTCTACCTTGCTCCTCTGATGTGGAACAAGAGGAGCAGTGACACCAGCAGCACCAAGAACAGCAGGAGCAACACCAGAAGTAGCACCAACTGCCTTCTTCTCAGCCACATGCCACTCCATGAAGGGGGTGGGAACCCCCAACTCTTGGTCTTCTGGAAGAGGATCAGCTCTCTCGGCATGTGTCAGCACCAGTGCCTCAGGAAGCTCAGCTATTCATGGCAGGATGTTCCTGACATCTGCAGCCTCTTGGAACAAAAGTTGCTTCCCAATGGAGCAGTAATGGCCAGTAATCATCAAGGTGACTATAACTGGAGTACCATGTTCGCTTTGCCTCTATCTGAAGTTCTACATTTTCTTCTCCTGCAAGGAGTGAGAGCAGAGGGTTGTGAGTGAGAGAAATGGTTTCTGTGAAGAGAAAGGAAGGACAACATTTATGGAGGGTGATTGTGAGGCATGGGTGTGAGAGGGCAATAGGCAGAGGGTGAGTTTGAGTTTTGGCTGTTCAAATGGGGATATGAAATGTCTAGAGACAGGAATGTGTGGAGGAGCTGCAAGCTGTGTTGTTCTGAGGAGTGCTGTGTAAGCGAATGTTGAGGATGTCAGAGAGTTGGTTTGGTAACAGAAAGTGTTATGCCACTCACCATTCTAGCCCTCCTGAGCACCTTGTTACTCTTGGGGCATTGTCTCCAGGTTTGAGGATCCACAATCATTTTGCTCATTTCCTCAACCACTTACATCCCAGCATCCTTAGTTTGAGAGGCTGACCCCTTCATCCCATTCTCAAACCTCGCCTCGCTTCAATCTCTCAGAGCCCACAGAAGGAACTTCAGGTCTTCCTTCCCAGGTCTCCTCTCCATTCCTGTGGTTGCTGAAGTCTCAGGAATCAGTGTGTAATTCAGCCATTCTAACCAATGCCGGGGTCCATTTAGCTTTAAATCCTTCCTTTGACAGTTTTGGCATGTCATCTCACCCACACTCTCTGACTGGTTAGAAAATCTGGAAGTGGATTCCAAAGCTGAGTTAAAGAGCCACAGCAAAGCTCACTTCAATTACAAATGGGTTCACAACCCACTACTGTTGTGTTATTATAATGATATAATATCTTGGGCTTATTTATTGTATGAGACACAAAGCATCAATTGCTAATAAGGGATTAGGTAAACACATTGTGGGTTCATTTATTAGGACTAGGCACATGAGAACAGTTTTATATAGATATACAGCTTGAAGACATCAGAGCTGTATGTGTGCTCTGCTCAAAGCAAAAGTGAAACTATGACTGGATCACATGACACCCTTCCCTTCTAGTAACGAATGCTGCTATCACTTAAATTCATATTACAACATGTTCTTTCTTTTTAAAGATACTTCTCCCCATTCCAAAAAAGTAAACTATTTACAATACATGGTCATGTATAACTACCATTCCATATGTGCATGGAACTGATGAATGTATGAGTCTCTAAGGCATAGTGATAACCTGCTGATACACCCAGATCTTGCAATGGTAACCTTGTCTGGAGGTGTCTTTACTTGCTCACAGTGACCTGTGGGATTTTCATTCTTGGATGTTGTTCCTGGTTCCATTTAGGATCTTGTCCTAGGTGCAATAAGACTGTACGGTCGTTGAGGAGCTGGAATGGATCTGATTTGTCCTCAGTTATGCCTCACCTTTACATCTTTGTGTGTAATGACTTCATAGAACCTTGGTTCTGAACAAATCCTTGTCACCATGATTGATTGTTACGTATCTTCTGTGGGATCCTAGATATGAACTTGTGTTCCCAACTGTAAACTTAGCAATTCCTTACCTGCGTTTTTATCATACACATTTGTCATCTTCTCTTGTAGCTTTAAAAGTTGCTCTCTAATTTCTGAGAGAATAGAATGGGTAAGAGTAGGTAAATTGGTACACACTGGTTTGCCAAACATGAGCTCTCCTGATGATGCAATAGTTGCATTTAAATGTGTCGCTTTCAGATGTAACATTGCAATGTGTAAATCTTGCTTGGTCTGTCTACATTTGAGAATTAGGGATTTTACCATGCAAATCATTTGTTCAGCCAGGCCATTAGATCTAGGGTAATGAAGAGAAGAAGTAATGTGATTGATATTCCACTTCTCACACATATCCTGAAATAGCTTACTAATAAATTGTGGACCATTATCCGTAATGATCTCTCTAGGCACATCAGATAAACTGAAAATAGCACTTAGAGTGTGCATGACAGTCATGCTTGATGTATTGTGCAATTGCTGAATAATGGGGTACTTGGTAAATTAGTCAATGATGGTGATGAATTCAAACCCCTGGAAAGAGGCTGGATGTGATTTTGGACCAAGAATGGGGAGGAACTTCATGTGGAAACAATGGGTGCTTTGTGCTGACTTGGCATATGGTCTTGACATAACTCACACTTCTTGACAACAACTTCAATGTCATTGTTCTTACCTGTCTAATAGACTGTTTCTCTTGTGAGGTCTCTTGTTTGATTTATGCCCATGTATGAGTGATGAAGTTGAAGAATATCAGGTCGCAAAGATCCTGGTAAGATGACTTGCCTGCCTTTAAAAATGACTTCCCAGGAGATGTCTATCTTGTCCATTGAGGCCCAAATGCTCTCACATGATTGTGGACATGCAGAATTGAATCAGGCCATCCTTCAATGATCAACTTTCCATAGTTTCTGTAGTGTAGAATCTTTTGCTGTTCATTCTTCTAACTGCTGCCATTTGCATTGCGCAAAGTGTACCAGATCAATTTGGAGAACGTATTCAAGTACAATTTCAGTGAAGTCAACTTGTAGATCTAAGGATATATCTTCTGTTTTCATTGGGGTTTTCACTCATACAAGTAGTCTATAAAGTACTTTGAGGCATTTTCAGGTTCTGAAAGGCAGTATATGAATGCAAGTTTTTCTTTCATGTAAAAGTTGACCCCATGCTTTCAGACGATTTTGTTAAGGGATAGTATGTGAATGAAAATAAGGAGGGGACATGAATGAACCTCTGGGGGATCCCAGACATGATAGCTTTGAAGTGAAGCAATAGATAAAGGTCCTCTGGCAACAGTGTGATGGAATACTCCCTACATGCCTGGATGAGTGCAGCTCCCACAACACTCCAGAAGCTTGACACCATCTAGGACAAAGCAGCCTGCTTGATTGGCACCACATCCACAAACATTCACTCCTCCTACCACCGATGCACATTGGCAGCAGTATGTAGCATCTACAAGAAGCACTGCAGGAATTCACCAAGACTTCTTAGACACCACCTTCCAAACCCACGACCACTACCATTTATAAGGACAAGGGCAGCAGATAGACGGGAACACCACCGCCTCGAAGTTCCTTTCTATATCATTCACCATCCTGACTTGGAAATATATCGTCATTCCTTCACTGTTGCTGGGTTAAAATCCTGGAACTCCCTCCCTAACAGCACTGTGGGTACACTTACAACACATGGACTGCAGAGGTTCAAGAAGGCAGCTCACCACCACCTTCTCAAGGGCAACTAGGGATGGACAATAACGCTGACCCAGCCAGCGACGTCCGTGAATGAATAAAAAAAAAATTGGATAGTTAGGAGAGGAACAAAGCAAAGGCACTCCCAATTAGCTAAACACATGGGGAAGAGACATTCAAGAAAGCAGACCACATCAAAGACCATGCAAACTCAAGGGAGATGAGAAGGAATACAGTAACATACTATAGTCATAGTCATAAGGAGTGTTGTTCTGGATTTGAATTATGGCTGTTTAGGTGCTGTGTGAAGTTCACTTGAGAAACAACCATGGAACAAATAATTTCTTTGTGCTGTCACTTCCTATCTATCCTTAATCCAGCTCATTCTCATCTTCTTTCATTTGCGATGTGACAGATTGTACGTGTAACATGTTTAGGATGACCAGGTAACTTTGGGACTACATTCCCAAGGCTCTCCATATTGGGATTTTCCCGGTGTCATGCCTAGATCAAATAAAAACCAATTGATAGAGATTAATTGTCATGATTAGTCAGCAGCTCCATTATCATTAGACCATGTGACTGCCAATAGAAAATGATCTACATGGACTGTGGTCTTTTTACATTCACATTTACATTTAACAATTCATTTATTCCTACTTGCAACATAGATCTATGCTCCATTTCCTGGATCACTTCACACCTACTCTGCACCTGCACCTGTTCCTTCTGCCTCTGTCACATACATGCTCAGTTTCATCTTATTCACCTTCGACCTTTAATAAATCAGTTTAATCCTATTGTCACACCAGAAGAGTTCTTTTTCAAGAAAATCACTTGCAAATAACAGAGGGGGGAAAATGAGGAAAACTTACAGTGCAATCAAAGAACAAAGGTGTATCATTGTGCCCCATTAATAGTACACAAACACATCGTAACTATTTAAAACGCAGTCATTACAGAGTGGATGAAATCGGACCTAGGAAGGGTGTAACCAGACAACATTTAATGTGCAATTTTTGAAGCATAAAGCTATCAGTGTAATTGTGGCTTGCAAATCGGAGAAGTGCAACAACTTTAATCAGGTAGCGATATTTAGAAAAGTGCCATCTTTTGTTGGTTCTATTCTTGCATTTTCACTCTTGTTAAGAAGCTATCAAAAATTATCAAGGAAGTACAAGGGAAAATGTAAGCTTTCTATCCTTTGCATTGTCCTGAAATTGCTGATTCATTCTAGTTTACTGTTCCACGGATACCAGGAATTCCACCTGAGATCTTCATTTTTAATGTGTAATCAATGAGCATCAAAAACAAATCAATTCTAGTCCCTGCCATATTCAATTTTGTCTTCAAACAATGTTCACACAAGTGCACTGGATACTGAGTAGGAAAGTTGGCAAAGTTTTCCTTTTCTATAGTTCAAATATGTTGGGACCATTTGTACAACCCCTTCCTGCCGCCTGGCTAAACAGGGCTAATATCACACAGACTGACGGATTGGATAGGTAAAAGAGGAACAAAGCAAAGACACTCTCACTGAGCTAGAAAATGGAGAAGAGATGTTGGAGAAAGATGACCATATCAAAGGCCCTACAAAGTCAAGGGAGATGAGAAGGAATACAGTAGCATACTTAAGTCACGCTCATGAGGAAAGTTGTTCTGGATTTTAATTAGAACTGTTTAGTTGCTTATGGAAATCCATTTTGGAAACAATCATGGGACAAATAACTTCTGTCTATCCATAATCCAGCTGGTGCTCATCTTCTTTCATTTCAGGTGTAACATGCTTAGAAGGATCAAGTGATCAAATGTGGTACTCTCTTGCCTGTTCAATACCAATTAATCCAGAATTAAGTTAAGTTTGTGACACAAGATGCTGGGAGTTGAACTCAGAGCCTCCAATTTTCACTTGGGATCATTACAGTGAACAGAAAGAGATGTTTATCCTTTCACCCTAAGATAGATTCAAATCCAGGTTCCAGAGGGGACAGGGCAATGCTAAACCACTGTACCAAGCAAGGCCTCTTGAATAATGTTCACTCAATTTTACAGGGCAATGCATGAGTTAAAACAAGACTTGTAATCTAAATTCTCAAGCAGTAAACCTAAGTAGATATCTTGCAGAGGATAATTCTTCATAACAATAACTAACTCCGCTCCTTAATGAGACCCTTACAAGCAGCAAATTTGAAGGAAGCAAGAAATTTCATAGGGTGGACAGAAAGTGGAAATGCAGAGCAAGGGGACATAACATTAAAATTAAAATTAGAATTAAGCCATTCAGGGGTGATGCCAGAAAGCATTTCTTTCACACAAGGGTTATTGGGAATCTGGAACACTGTCTGCCAAAAAGCTGTTGCGGCTAAGTCAATTCAAAATTTCAAAACAGATTAATAGATTTTAATAGGCACGGTATTAAACGTTACGTAACCAAAGTGGGTAAATGGAATGAAAATATGGTTCAGCCATGATCTAACTGAGTGGCTGAATAGACTTGAGGGGCTGAATGGCCTACACTTGTTCCTATGTCCGTAGGCAAGTAGATAAATTCAACATTAGCCAGATAATGATACAGTCTTGCTTTAACACAGAAATGGAGTGTTCAGAAAAATAAAGAAAATATGTGATTCTCAGCTGCTGCTGGCACCACTCGCCTCCAATATTTGGTAAACAAACTTACTGGGTAGAATCTTCGGCCCGCCGAGGCATAAAATGACGCGCGATGATGTTGGGTGTGCGTCCCAACGTCACCATGTATCATTTAGATTTTCAGTTTGGCGGGCGCGCAACTGAGTTGGCTGTGCACCCGCCGAACTGTCAAAGGCCCATTAAGGATATTTTAAAAGCCAATAAAGCAATTTAGCTGAGCTGCCCGTCCAAAGTTAAAAAAAAATTTAAGGACAAGTGAAACTGTCAAATGAGCTGGGACATGTCCATTAATTTTATTAAAAATTTTTCAAACACTTTAAAAACATTCATGAAACCTCACCCCACCTTAAGGTTGGCGAGCAGGTGAAGAGCCCAGGCGGCCTTCCCATTTTTTATAGAACCTCATCCAAGGGTGGGGTGAGATTTCATGAATGTTTTTAAAGTGTTTGAAAAATTTTTAATAAAATTAATGGACATGTCCCAGCTCATGTGACAGTTTCACATGTCCTTAATTTTTTTTTAACCTTTATTCAATGTTTTATAAGTGAAAGTAATCCCCCTGAGGCACATTTCTGCACTATTCCGCATGCATGTGCGAAAGAGCGCATTCCTCGACTCAGGCAACCACCAACCCCCTACCATCCTACACAGAAAGCACTCAGCGCTTTCGGGCACGCATCATGCTGGACAGGCATTAATTGGCCGCTCATGTAAAATGGCAGTATCCAGTCGATGGGGCCACTGATCGGCTGTGCGCCTGCCCACGCATGCCCTTGCACAAGCTCCCAAGAAGGAGGAAATTCTCTCCACTGTGATGTACAGGTGTCATACTAACCCAGAAAGTAAAAATGCAAAACAGATATATAATTCTGTTCGCAGTCTTTTTTTGCACGTACAATGACAAAGGAGGCCTTGTGGTGCAGTGAGTAGCATTCCTGCCTCTGAGCCAGGATCTCTGGGTACAAGTCCCACTCCAGGAGTTTATGGCCATGGAAAGTGCATTCATAATGTGGCCAAACGAGTTGAGTATCAATCTGTAAATCCTTCCAATATGCCCGATGGCAGACGATAAGACCAGGAGAATCTCTTGGTCACCAATACTACAAGAGTCAATTGCAAACCACTGCAGTACTTTGCCAAGCATAATCGTGGATCAAGTAAATCAAAAGTGGATGCCCATGGTTGCCAATGCCCTCTCTACATGGTACCTGTAGAGAGAGAGACAAGCCAAGCAAAATCCTGACTTGAATTACAGGAGCACTTGTAAATTGCACACACCATTAAGCTACTTGATTTATGTAACACAATGAATATACCATGAAATAAAACAGCTGACAGTCATTGCACATGGGGCATTTTTCACTGCTACCTAAATAGTGGTTTGCTTCGATTTCACACTATCATATGGAATTTATTATATTCAACCATAGACTTAGCCATATATATATATATATATATCACAATAGGCCATAAGAAACAAATTGTTCATTCTCATGATTTCATTGCAAAATTGTGTGTTCATCTCTAGTGGGAAACTAAAAAGAAGTATATCGCTTCACTGTAATGTACAAGTAACGTTTCTGGTAAGTGGAATTGCCAGGAATAACACTGAGCATTAGTGCCTGAAATTGTTCTCAGGTGCATTTAACATTACATAGGTAATTTAATGAATCCTCGCTATTGGAAGAGATCCTCATTCAGGATGGTATCATGAAAATGGACTACAGCTTCACCAACTACCTATGGGCATATTGAACTTTTTAAGGAAAATCTGTGTTTTTAAAAAACAATACAAGAAAAAACACCGATGGCTGATGCTGCAAAGTGACCATTTTCTGGAAAATTCCTACGTGGATTATACTGACAGATCTGCCTGAAGGAACGTGGGAATTTCACATCTGAAGAGGTATCAAGGTCCACTTCAAACAGATACACTTGAAGGAAAGGTATGGAAAATGCAAAAGGCTGGACTTTAATCTCCTGTGTTTGTGGAGACAATGGAAACAGTTTCCTACACCCCATTGGACGTCGAAAAGCCCATCATCTGTTGACTTATATCTCAGAAAGTGTAAAAAAAAGTCTTGTAATGAAAGCAAAATAGACTGCCTATCCCCCACCACCAACCCCCCACCCCCTCCAACACTCCCCGCACTCCCGGGAATACACAGAGAAAATTAAAACTGGCTGAAGACCAGTGAGTGTCAGGTGACAGAAGCCAGAAGCAACACCAATGTTTGGCAGTCACCCCTGCAGAGACATGCAGGCCACCTCTCTCTCTCTCTTGCTGGAGGCAAGTTGTCTAGCAGGCAGGCAGCAAGCAGGAAGAATCAGGACAACTTCTTCAGTTAAAAGCAAAAAACTGCGGATGCTGGAAATCCAAAACAAAAATAAAAATACCTGGAAAAACTCAGCAGGTCCGACAGCATCTGCGGAGAGGAACACAGTTAACGTTTCAAGTCCGTATGACTCTTCAACAGAACTAAGGAAAAATAGAAAAGAGGTGAAATATAAGCTGGTTTAAGGGGGATGGGACAAGTAGAGCTGGATAGACGGCCAGTGATAGGTGGAGATAGCCAAAAGATGTCATAGACAAAAGGACAAAGAGGTGTTGACGGTTGTGATATTAGCTAAGATATGTGCTATTAAGAGTAGACATTAAGGGTAGAAAGCAGGTACAGATAGCCCTAGTGGGGGTGAGGTGGGGGGAAGGGATTGAAATAGGCTAAAAGGTAGAGATAAAACAATGGTTGGAAATACATTTAAAAATAATGGAAATAGGTGGGAAAAGAAAAATCTATATAAATTATTGGAAAAAAGGGGGGTCGGAAAGGGGATGAGGATGGAGGAAAGAGTTCAAGATCTAAAATTGTTGAACTTAATATTCAGTCCAGAAGGCTGTAAAGTGCCTAGTCGGAAGATGAGGTACTGTTCCTCCAGTTTGCGTTGAGCTTCACTGGAACATTGCTGCAGGCCAAGGATGGACATGTGGCAAGAGAGCAGGGTGGGGTGTTGAAATGGCAAGCGACAGGGAGGTCTGGGTCATGCTTACAGACAGACCGAAGGTGTTCAGCAAAGCGGTCACCCAGTCTGCGTTTGGTCTCTCCAATGCAGAGTTAGCCAGATCGATTCTCCCTCTGGGAACAAGCCAGCAAGTGTCTCCAACAGACTGAAGAATTGCCAAAGTCAACTCTACTGAAATCATCCAACTAAACGGTCGCAATTAACCACTATCTACGCCTCACATTCAAGCCAAGGGATGATACGTATATTCTTTTTTATCTTTTGTTTGGACTCTCACCTTTCTTATTTCAGGGGGCGGGTGGCGGGGGGGAGAGGGGTGTGTGTGTGTGTGTTTCACTTCTTTTATTATTTTTCCTCGGGTTCTTCAGTGTCTAATTAACTTAGTCATTCCTTGACTCAAGAAAACCTGGTTGAATTGGCTCCTTAATAAAAAATGAATACAGAAAAGGTATCGGGGGAAAGATATTAAACAAACCTTTGTTGCCACCAACCGAGGGGGTGAGTTAAAAGAGGAGCCAGCTCATTGCCCCTCATCTGGCCGTAACAATGGTCACTTTAAAATTACCCCTCATAAACAAGAACAGAAATCTTGCTTTTGTATGGTGGGTGTTCCTGTAAAATGTTTTGGACAAGCACTGAGGGCTATATTATTTCATTAGCATAATAGATGTATATGTGAAGTTGCATGTTCTTTTAAGGTAATTATTAACCTTTTTATTTTAAACATAGGAACAGCTGTATGAAGATGGCACACAAATGAACTCTGCGGTGATTCTGTACTCACCCCCTGACACCCTCTTACCCACCACCCCCCAACCCCAACAGCCCTGTCGCCTTTGGGAAATGATGCTTGAAGAGAATGTGGATTGAAGGATCAGAAGTTAATTTCTTACACAAATACTCCCTATGACTGTAGTTTTCCATCCAGGTATGTGGGGTTATAGAGCCACCCATTTTATGTAAATCCATTAACTTGTATGCTACCAGTAGGGAAAAAAAACCCTCCAGGTTATTCAGTGCCTCCTGCATTTTATTTAACATGCCTTCCTGTTAGCAACGGATATATACTTGCTCTGTTGGAAGTCATGTTTCATAACAAACTAATTAGAAAATAGCATGGCAGATGCTATTAAATAAAAACAGAAAGTACTGGAAATACGCAGCAGGTCAGGCAGCATCTGTGGCGAGAAAAACAGAGTTACTGGCTGGATTTTCGCTACTGAGGCGGCTAGATTGAATTGGGAAATTTCCCAATTCAGCATACATGCTTCAAATTAAAGTGCCCAGTCACACTTTGTTTTGCTCCGGGTGTGCGGTTACGGGTTAGACTTAGGCCATTTGACCTTAGATGCAGAACCAAGATAGCCTTTGGGGATGGGCAACTGCTGAAGTGGGCCCATCTTGATGCTGAGGGGCTTCATCCTACTTGTAATAAAAGCAGTTAGGTCCTCTAGCCCTCACCCCTCACGCCCCTCACCCACTACCCATTCCCCGAGGTCCCTCTTGGCCTCCATGCCAACTCATCCAGTATCCGTCATGGGAAAACCTCAGGAGTCATGTGGAGATGAAATAAAATAAACTTCTAAAAAACATCTAAGAAAGGTCTTACTCTATACATGTGGTAGTGAAAAATAACTCCTAGTCATGAATCTCACTCCATTATTTTAAATCTCAAGTGGTTAATTTCTCATAAAAAACAAAAAAACTTCAATTCATGCCCCATATCAGAAACAGCTAATCCTTTAATAATCTTTAAGTTTTCAATCAAACATATAAGATCTTGAGGGGTCTCGACAGGGTGGATGTGGAGAGGATGTTTCCTCTTGTTGGAGAGTCTAGAACTAGGTGTCACTGTTTAAAAATAAGGGGTCGCATATTTAAAACAGAGATTAAGCAATTTTTTTTTCACTCAGAGGGTTGTGAGTCTTTGGAACTCTTTTCCTGAAAAGGTGATGGAACAGAGTCTTTGAATATTTTTAAGGCAGAGGTGAGTAGATTCTTGGTAAGTGTTACAAAAGTATAAAAACTTCATAATATTTTTCTGGTTTGTTGTAAAGTAGGTTTATGGGTGTGAGTGCAGATGGTTCTATCTGGGTGATTTAATTATATTTGGAGTCAGGTAGACTGCAAGCTTCAAACGATCAAAAGAAGCTAAGTGTAGAAATGTACTTGAAATGCTAATGAGTAAACATGGATGCTGGCTCAGCATGTAAGGTGTGGAAGGAATTTTCACTTTTGGACATGTGAAGGGATTGTTTGGATTTTATAGGGATGTTAGTCTGTTTGAAGCTAGTCAGATTATATTTCCCAAAGGTTACCGACAATATTTGGCAACATGAATGTTTTTATACTGTGGTAAAGATACAGTTCCAAAGATATATGGAACAATGGAACTTACATATTAAAGAGAGAAAAACATGTATAAAGGAGAATGAAAGGCTATTTTGGGGGCCATATAAGAGCTAACAGAACTGTGTGAAACTGCCTTGAAAAAGCCTCCAGCCATTTGTGCATGTGGCTGTTATGTCCAGTAACTAAACCAATTGGAATTCCACCGTCATGTAGGTTCTGTGTTAACTTGCTGTTTTTTAAAAAAATCTAAAACCTATTCTGGAAGGTTGCCTTAAAGGAGGTGTGTAACTGCGAGTCAGGTTAATTAGGATTTGTTATAGTATTAATTAATTGTAGTCTTATGTACGCATTTGAAATCTTTTATTTTGTTAATAAATATTTTAACTTAATTTTTGAAATCTCTAGAGGTCTTCATGGGCTCATTACTTCTGAATTCAGTGTACACATCTTCTCCTAAAAAATACAAATTGCAAAACTGTTGTGATATCGCAGCCAAGTTTCCCTGAAGATTTGTTCCACCTGGCACACATCATCTGTCGCATCATAACAGTAAGCAAGGTTGTGACAGGCTGATAGGTTATCAGGGGTGGGCGGTATGCAGATTTCAGGTTACTTTCAGATCAGCCATGATCTTATTAAATGCCGGAACAGGCTTGAGGGGCTGAATGTTCTACTCCTGCTCCTTCTTCTTATGTTCTTATATATGTAACTGTGAACACCAAACCCCCTGCTGAGATAATTATAGGTTTTGAAACTCAGCCAAGTTTGCATGACAAAATAATAGCCTTTTGGGAAATGTTAAATATTACTGCAGGAAAATATGCCTCAGGACCTGGCTATCAGTCAAAGCAATTTAGCACAGGCTTTTTTTTAACAATCACTGACAACATCAGCCAATTTTTTTTCTACAGTTTAAAGAGCAGGATAGTTAGAAAAACTTCTGATCATGACAGTTCAACAGACCTTGTCTAACCTTTAAAAATGTTTATGTCTACTTCATGAATCAATGCTCCCACAATGTGAGTTAAGATCCTTGCAACAGAAAAAATGGGATCTATTTGAACTCAGCATTGAGTTCAAATGACCCTGCTGAATTCAGGTTGCCCTATTCTATGATTCATACCCTGTGCCTTTCCTGCATCAGCAAAAAATGAAATCCTGCTGAAATGGGGGCATGACTTCTGTATCTGGGTCCCACCCACCGTTTTGAAAGATCCGTGGAGTCAAATCCAGCCCATTGTCTCAGTCCAATGACTTTTCATCAGGATGTCGATGAAAGGTCATCGACCTGAAACTTTGGGCGGAATCGTCCCAGATTTGCACTAATTGTGGTAGTGAGTGGGGAAAAAAGCATTTTACCCATTGCCACAATGGCAGCTTCCCACGCCGTGTCAACCTAGGCCAGCTGCATTAATTATGCATTCCCAGAAAACACGCCATTTCGATGGCAGGTGGGCTCTCATTCGCCTGCCATGCCATCCTCTCGCCACTTTATCATGCTGGGCACACACTTCTCAGTGCTTCCAGCCCAGGAAGGCTGCACAGATAACATGGCCTGGAAAGGCAAAAAGACTGCAGCCCCCAGGTTTAATGATGCATCCCTCAAGCACCTTTTGTACCACGTTGAGGCTCACTGTGATTTCTTCGACTTCCATTCTGGCTGCAGGATGGACGGCAACATCACCAATCCAGCTTGGGAGGTGATGGCAGCAGTAGACCCTGCAAAAGAGGATAGCACCCAGTAGCACAAGAGGATGAATGATCTCCTCCAATTCACCAGGGTAAGTCACTTTTCTCATCACTCTCACCTCACACACTCACAAACACATCACATATCCATTGGGCCCTCATTCACTGCCATTTCAAGGGACATCACCATTCACTCTCTGACACACACCTTCATTGTCCTCAGACCAAACATGACAGGCATACTTATCATCTGGCCTAGCAGGCATCCCGTTCATACTCACTCCATCTCTATTCATGCAGGACAAGCTGGCACGCAACTAGAGGGAGATGTCACACACTGGTGGAGGAATGCCTGAAATCAAGGTCCTCACGTACTTTGAAAACAGAGCCATCCAGCTGGCTGGTGAGGATCTGGACCGTTTCTGTGCTGATGGTGAGGTCAGCGCTGCTCTACCAGGTGAGGATCTAGCAGTACAACGTCCATCAGACAACCATGCTGTGAATGATGTGTCCTCTTTCACAGGCCACTGCCATGCACTAATTATCTCTCCTTGCTTCCGCAGGCACATCTGGGAAACAACCAACGGAGTCCACAGCCCTGAAGAGGAATCTGAAGGCTCCCCCCTTGAAGCCGTGCCACAGGAGTCACACACACCTCGGTGGGACTTAGCTTTAGTGTAGCCTCAGGATAACAATCTGGTGAGCACATCACACTCTCTGATACACAGCAGGTGGCAGCAGGGACTTCCCAGGTGTCCATCACTCAAAGGACTGCTGGAGGCCAGAACATTGCTGAGTCCGAGTCAGGTGATGAGCCTCTGGACTTGGTCATGTCACAGTTGCTGGACCTGTAAAGGCAAGTTCGGGAACATCAGGAAGGGATAGCCGCTGAACTCTTCAGATTGCAAGACACGATGGAGGTGTCCATCTGTTTTCAGGCTGAGGTGATAGCGCCAGCATGCCAATGCTCCGAAAGCAACACTGGTAGGATGGCAGCCACCATGGAGACCTTGATCCAGGATGTTGCTCCTGCACTGCTGCGCAGGCTGAACTTCATCGCTGATGCCACAGTTGGCCTCCAACAGTGTGTACATGAGAGGGGTGTTGGGCAGCTCGACCTTGCTCCAGCTACCCTTCTCCTCGAGGAGTCAGCCAGGGGCCCACGGGCACCCGTAGGGAGGAGGATCAGCTGGTGCACACCGAAGCTGTTCATCCAGGTGTCCAGCTCATCCGAACCCCTTCTTCCTGTGACCCCAGCAGCTCTAGCTCTACAGCTCGAGGAGGGTGCCACTGCCACACAGTGGGACCACGAAAGCAGGCCGGGGCCCTCCAAGTCTCAGCCTTCCAGAGGATACCCGTCAAGGTCATCATACACTGGGTGTAGCAGTCAGCAGGCTGCCTCCACCTCTGTTGCGGATGTCCGCAGAGCACCAAGACGTAGCAGCAGGGTTAAGAAGGTTATGCAGATGTAGTTGCACAGCCTGGGCACGGTTGTTACCCACTTGTACATGATGTTCATGATTGAAAATAAACTCTCAACAATGTCTCCCTGTCCCTGACTCCTTGTTCTGGTGAGCAGCGTTCATGTCACTCAGATATGAAACCTTTCTGCACAAGATAAAGGCAGGTGTCTCAGTCCAGGGCCTCTTCCCTGTGCTTTGTGCAGCCTTCAGAGCAAAGTGATGGTCTGGCTTCACACTCCCTGGACACATTACTGGGGCCTGCACCTCGATGGTGCTTGTCGTTGCTGCTAGAATGTCGTGGGCAGGCGCCACAGAGTTCCGTCATTCTCTCTGTGTGCTCTCAGCATCTTTAAGGTGGGACTAGCCCCCATCTCTTCAGCATCTGTGACCACTGATGCTGTGCTCCTGAAGGGTCAGGTGCTGAAGGCGGACAAAGGATCAGATGCTTTCAAAGTTTCGTAGCTGTGTCTCCATGATATGACCCTGATCACAGAGCACAAAGTGAGCTGCCTTCGGCCAGACAGGTGTTAAACATTCTCAGGGGCTATGTAAAAATCTATAGAGTGTCCTCACTGCATGATGGCATCATCATCCTGTAATTGAGTGACTATTAGGGCCTCAACTGTATCTCAATGACAGGAGAATTATCACAGAGGCTATGCGCATTGCCATAAAGCAGACTGGAGTCAAACATCAATTCAATGTGAGGACCTATGTTGTCTCCTAACTGCATGTCATTATCATCCTCCACAAATTCAGCTATGCCGGCCTCCTGAGTACACCTGCCTCATCTGGCCAGTGTGAGGGTCTCATCACCATCATTGTCCCCTTCATGGACCTCCTCACCCTTTTCACCATCGACATCCTCCTGATCGGAGGAGACATGCAGCTCCTCCATCGCCTCCTCAGCCAGCTCCTCTCCTTGCTGCAGCCCCAGGTTGTAAAGGGTGCAGCAGGTGACGATGATGTATGCTACCCTCTGTGGATTATATTGCAGGGCCCCACCAGACTAGTCCAGGCACCAGAGCCTCATTTTCAGCATCCCGATGGTTTGCTCCACCAAGTTGCAAGTTGCAGCATGAGCCATGTTATACTTTCGCTCTGCTGCAGTTTGAGGCCACTGCATGGGTGGCTTCTGCAGTAGCCTTGTCCCCGAGGAGCCAACCCTGCAGCCTCTGTGGACCCTGGAAGACATCAGGGATCTGTGACCGATTGAGAATGTAGAAGTCATGGATACTCCCTGGAAATCATGTACAGAACTGCTGGATGCATTTGTGGTGGTCACAAACCAGCTGCACGTTCAGCGAATGGAATCCCTTGTGGTTGACATAGTTGACTATGTGCTGCAATGAAGATCCCAGTGCCACGTGAGTGCAGTCGATCACACCCTACTCCTGTGGGAACCCTGAGATCTGGGAAAATCCAATCGCTCTTATGTCCTGGCTTTCCTGACCCTGGGCAAAATGCACAAAGTTGTGTGCCATCGTGAAGATGCCATCCGTAACCTCATGGATGCATTTGTGGGTGGAGACTTGTGATTTCCCACAGAGGTCACCTGTGAAGCTCTGAAAAGAGCCACTGGTGTGAAAATTGCGTGCCACAGTTATTTTCACAGTCACTGGCAGTGGATGCCCTCCATGTCCCCATGGTGCCAAATCCTGCAGCAGCTGGCAGATGTAATTGACCAGTCCCCTAGACATGTGCAGTCTTCGGTGCAGTTCTCAGTCTGGTTCTCAGTCACCTGCAGGACTGAAAGGCGGCGTCTATAGCCCCTGGGCCTAGCCAGGTGCTCGCTGCGGCTCTTCAGTGGTGTGTGTAGGTGCCCCAACTATCGCTTCTTCCTGGAGGTGTTGCTCCTCCCTTTGTGCAGCCAGGCACCTCCATTGCTCTTTTCTCTTATGCCTTCACTTTCTGTATACCACAAGGCATACAGCTTGTTCACCAGGCTCCATGCTCCTGATGGATAAAAGAGAGAGACAAATGGGTCAGCTTGGGTGTTCTAAGAGCCTCTCTTGGTTAAACCTGAAGGCCCCTAAACGCATCCCGGAGAGTGCTGGTCACTTCTTGGATGGGCAGATTTTAGTGCACTGCATGGCTGCCTGAAACCATCTCCGCACCACTCCACCTGACCGATTGGTGGCAGCTTTGCCCATTGAACTGCATGCTGTACTCTCAGCTCAGGAGCAGGCATTCTCCTAACCTGTGCTGCAAGGCCGCACTGTTAGCTTGAACCATGGGGGAGACTGGTCCAAACCGGCATGCTGACATTGCAAGGGGCTGTGAGCGCCTCCATCAGTGACTGTTCCATGGCCAGTTTTAGCATGGAGATTGTACAATGTGACCAGTCATCCAACTGTTCTGCAGTCCACTAAAATGCTCATTAGTTTTTAGTCTGCCACCGAGGGGTGAAAGCTTTGGAGCACTTGATGGGACTTTCATCTTTCATGCCTCTGAGTTACTTGAGTGGGCAAGTAAGCTAGAGGCCCTTCTCCAGACCCATCTCAGCTGCAGAGGGATGGTCGCTTTGTACACAGCTTCCCTAATGTTTAGCCACTCCTCTCCCCCCCTCCACCCTGTACGTGCTTGTGCACTAGCTTCAACTGCAGGGCAGCTCTGGTCCCTCCCCCACGTCCAATGCACCTCAACCTTGAAGTCCAACAGGCCACCCTCACGAGTGCTGCACAGCATTACTGTGTACTGTGTACTCGCCTCCAAGTTCCTCTCAAAGTGCAACCAACCAAATGGACGCCTTTTACATGCGTGATCGTGGATAATCCAACGGGGGCGGGGGGATGATTCTGACGCATGGCCTTATAATGATATGCAGATGTATTACAATGAGGATCCCGATGTCTGATGGCAGGAAATGTGGCCCACCATCGATGACGCCTCGAAACTAGTTGTCCATATTGTCCACTTATGATACTGAACACGCCCGATGCCAGCGGGCACGGAAAGTTCTGCCCCTTAACTCTTTCTCCACTGAGGTTGTCTGAACTGATTATTCCCAGCAGTTTCTGTTTTTATTTATGGTTAGAAAAAAATATTGATAATTAGTAACATTGAAATACTTAGGGCAGAATCTACCTCTAATGCCAGTGGTGGGAATCGGGGTGGGCGGGGGCACTAAATTTGATGTGATGGAAAAAGTCAGTTTCCTATTGGCAAGAAATGACTTTGGAATTTTGTTCTCCCACCTTTGATGGCAGGCCAAAGGTGTGTCCAATTTCCCACTGATCTATGTCAGGAATCATATTTGTATCCATGAATGCTCATCAAAAGGCCAGCTCACTGGAATTGCATTCCCCTCCAAATTAAATGCCCTGACAGCGAGAACTTAGAATGGTTTGTTTCTTGACTGTATATAAGTGACGTGCACCTGCAATGCTTTAGTTCATCAATGACTTTGAGGTCTGTAGATTTTGCTTTCTCCTTTTTGAGATCTCTCATAACTTCACTTGAGCCCCATAAGCACTGTGCCAAGGCTGGACAAGGGAGGCAGGCTTACGGGGAAAGGGTGCCGAAAGTGTCCAAGGAAGGTGGGGGGAATAATGTCTGGGGAAGTGGTGGTGGGGGGGGTGATAGTGCCCTGGGGAGGGTGAGTAGAGTGTCTGGAGAAAGGGAGGAGTGGCTTTGGGGTGTCTATAGTGGTCTTCACAGTGGGATTCTTGGGGGAGAACTCAGGGTACTAATGATAGAGGGAACAGTTGCAATCAGTGGGGGTAGTGGGGTATGGTAGAGTGGGAGGTCCAGGGTGAGAGTCTGGTAGGTGAATGTCTGATCGGATGGATCACGGAGGGGATGAGACAGGTGCCTCAGATAATGGGTGGGGGCAGGGTCAGGGTTGGCATGGGGACAGTAACAGGTGTCAGCTCTGAGGGCAGGAAAGGCGCATGGAGGTGGATTATGATAGGATTCAGGATACTGGGGAGGTTCAGAGGTGATAGAGGGGAGAGGAATGGTGATATTGGGTTGGTCTATGGTTATGAGGGGGAAGTTGGTGGGTGACAGTGGGAAGCTAGAAGTGGTGGAATGAGCTTGAAAGGTGACGTGCATCATTTTTCCAAACTGACATGGACCATGCAGTTGGGAGGAGGGTCTTTTTGATGAGTGGAGTTCAAGGTCAGCACAAGTGGCTGACTAAAAGGGCAACCTAATAATCATGAGGTAACTGGATGTCAAAGATGCTCAGTTGTGTTCGTCTCTCTTTGAAGAAGCCCACATGGCGGCAGGTTTGTTCCCAACTCTTGGGTCTCATAACATTGTGATCCCAGCAAGGTGTGGAGCTGCTGTTCATTCAGTGCCATTTGCCATCAGCTGCAGTCAGAGGCAGGGGTGAAGTGAGGGAGGGATGTGGATGCCATCATGGGGCACAGATGATGGAGGGCAGCCTACACGCATCCCAATGTCCATCCTCCCGAGTGAATGGTCATGGCTGACAACGGATCATGTGATGAGTCTTTCTTTGCTGCCAAGGCAATGTCTACATGTACACTGTCAAGGGTAGTGGAGACAAATGGAAAAGTGTCTGCCTGAGGCTTCTTGCACATATCTCTCAAAGCCCTGATCAAAGAGTAATGGCTCCATGTGTAGTCATGTCTGAAGGGAAGGAACACCCATCTCTGGTCCTCCAGGATGTCCTGTACCTGGAAGGAGTGGGGCGGAGATGCCATGTCTAGATGGAGGTCAATTGAAGGGCTTAGTAGTTGCCTGCTGGCTTTGAGATGGAAAGAGACCTGTTCACTTCATTTATCACTTCAGTTTGTCCACACATCCACTGCGGTGTCAATGAGGCAGGCCGCAGGAAATCCTGTCTTGGTAGTGGCTCTCATCCGGCTGAGGAGAAGGATAGCCTGTTGCCATTTGACACAAGGCCATGAGGAGCAATGGCCTGAGCAGCCTGTAGCAGTGGGGCATCTATAAGGTCAAGAGTCTGGCCAACATGGAACTCTGCAACAGCAAGCATTGGCCCAACCACAAATGTATCGCCGGAGGTGCTCTTATCTAGAAATGAGTGAAAGGCAATGACAGAGGTAACCTCGTATGTCCCAGGATATGGTTGCTCACATCTGTGAGCTTCTCCAGTCGGAGCTGCAGCTGTAAGGAGTATTGCAGAGCTCCTTCCCGCATTGAGAGAATGTCTGTCTGAGTGCCCTTTAAATATGGTACCAGGACCTTCAACCCCATGAGATAATGGCGGGGTGGATGACTTCCTGCCCACCCCGTCCCGCCCCAGGATTCACCGAGCTCCTCGCTGATGTATAATTAATGAACTGAAAAGTGGAAGATCGCACATGTTCACTCACCTCGCCACCCAGTGGGAATCACACCGACTTTCCTGCCTAAGTCACTGGAATTAGTCTCCAGAATGGAAAATTCCACCCTTAGATTTTAAAGCCATGCAATTATGGCATCCATTCACTTCTAAGCAATAGTAATGACCTCAAATGTTTTTCAAATAGCTTTTAGAATATAATCATAGAATTGTAGATTGGTTACAACACAGAAGGAGGACAATTGACCAGTTGTGTCCATGCTGGCCCTCTGAAGGAGCAATTCACCCAGTGTCACAACACTGCCTTTTCCCCATAACCCTGCACAATTTTCCTTTTCAGTAACAATCCATTTCCTTTTTGAATCTGCCTCCATCACACTCTCAGGTAGTGTGTTCCAGATCCTAATAATTTCCTGCATAATAAAGTTTCTCCTCATCTTTCCATTACTTATTTTTTAATTACTTTAAATTAGTGCCCTCTGGTTCTCAATCCTTCTGCCAATGGAACAGTTTTGCCCATATATTCTGCTCAGATCCATCATGATTTTGAAAACTCTATCAAATTTCCTTTCAACCATCTCTTCTCCAAGGTGAACAGTCCCACCTTCCCCAATCTATCTCCCTAACTGAAAGCTCTCATCCATGGAACCATTCTTGTGAATCCTTTCTGCATCCTCTGAAGTCTACACATCCTTCCTAAAGTGTGGTGCCCAATTCTGCACACAATACTCCAGTTGAGGTCAAACCAGTGTTTTATACAGGTTTAACATAACTTCCTTCCTTTTGTACTCTATGCCTCTATTGATGAAGCTCAGGACGCCTCATGCTTTTCAACCTGCCTTGCTACCTTCAATGATTTGTGCACACGTGCACCCAAGTCCCTTTGCTTCTGCATTCCCCATAAAGTTATATCCTTTATTTTATATTGCCTCTCTGCATTCTTCCTACCAAAATGAATCACTTCAAACTTCTCTGAATTAAATATCATCTGCCATTTGACTGCCCATTCCATCAACCTGTCTATGTCCTTTTGAAATTCTACCCATATTCTCCTCACAGCTTAGAATACCCCTGTGTTGTGTCATCTGCAAATTTTGAAATTGTGTCCTACATACCAAGCACTATGTCATTAATATATATCAAAAAGACCAGGGGTCCTAATGCCGACTCCTGGGGAACTCCATTATAAACCTTCTTCCAGTCTGAAAAATACCATCCACTGCTACTCTCTGCTTGCTGTCACTCAGCAAACTTCATTTCCATCTTGCTACAGTCCTTTTTATTCCATGTGCTCAAACTGTGTTGACAAGCCTATTGTGCAGCACTTTATCAAATGTCTTTTGAGAGTCCATGTACACCACATCAACAGCATTACCCTCATCAGCCCTCTCTGCTACCTCATCAAAAAGCTGAAGCAAGTTAGTTCAACATGATTTGCCCTTAACAAATCCGTGCTGACATTCCTTAATTAACCCACATTTGTCTAGGTGACTACTAATTTTGTCCTTAATTATCATTTCTAAAAGCTTCCCCACCAATAAAGGTAAACTGACTGACCTGTAGTTGTTGGGCTTATCTTTGAACCCCTTTTGAACAAGGCTGTAATTTTTGCAATTCTCCAGTCTGCGGGCACCACCCCTGAAGTCATGGAAGCTTAGAAAATTGTGACCAGTACCACTACAATTTCCATTCTGACTACCCTCAGTGCCCTTGGATGCATCTCATCCAGTCCTGGTGTTATATCAACTTAAAGTACAGACAACTTATCCAGTGCCTCTTCCTCATCTATATTTTTCAATGATGAAACACGCAGCATGCAGAATTGAATTTGTGGAAATATCAAGAGAAGAATTGGGAAACTACTGTTACTATTAGTTCCAAACATCCGTCCTAATATGTACTGAGTTACCAACAGTATGTACAAGATTACTATCAACAATAACAACATCTTACATTTATATAGCACCTTCCATGCAGTAAAACATTGCAGGGCATTTTAGAGGAGCATTATTAAACAAAATTTGACACTGAGCCACATAAAGAGTTATTTGCTCCATAGCACCACTGGAGTCAATAATACAGAAGCCAGAGGTCCTCTGAGTAGGCCATGCAGCAATTCTGGTCTCTTTGAGCATGTCTTGCAGGCTGTTCGCATGCTGGGAAGGACGCTCGTGAGGTTTTTCCGTATGTGAAAGTTTCCCAGCCGACCAGGTCATGACATCAGACAGCCATTCCAGCAGATCAACTTAATACATGTGCTTGTCATTCACCAAAAAACATACATTTAGCTGCAAGAAGGAACACCCACTAGCAATATTTAAAAGCCAGCTGTCCAACTTGCAAGCGAGGTGTTTTAGATTAATTTTTGCTATTGCAAAGTAAGTGGAATTACTATGAAGTCTTTACAGAAATGTTATAGTGAATTCCTGGATTTTCTAGGTAGTGTTCCTGCATCCTCACAGGGAGGGCAGAGGATTTGGTGACATGTCCACATAAAGGTACAACAGGTATGAGGGCTGTACTTCCAGTGCCTCTAGGCCTGCAGCATCTGCATCTTGACAGGGAGATGGAGTAGAGGCTGTGAAGTGGGGAAGCTCTGCACAATGCCCTCTGCCAGTCCAACAGTTCAGCCTGCATACTCATCAGTATCCACCTGCATGCTGGCCCATCAAGGTCCTCAACCGAGTCCCCTGTAGCTGAACTTGCATGTGAGACTTCAGCCCCCAAGTAACTAGCACACAAACTATTCTTTTCTCCTGGCCTGGCTGCAGCCCATTCATGCCCAGTTTCTCAGCACTTGGAGATTCCAGCTCTTCACTTGTGTCATGTCTAGCACAGGCATGCAGATATTACAATTTTTAACGTTATAAGTGTTTTTAAAAAAGTTAACACAAAAGTTGTTAAGATGGCTCCAGCATGCCATGTGACTTTTGGTAATTGAACTGTAGATAGCACAACCTGCAGCCAATACTTGATTAAATGTGGACCTGAGAGAAGGCACCTCTCAGCCACTTGTGAGATTCACACATCTCATTGTTTAAGGATGGACAAAAACCTACAGATAATCAAGTTTGCAGACAACTCGTCTCCATGTTTCATCAGGGACATAAGAGACATTGCAACTCAATAGGCACTAGACAAATGTGAAATGGCACCTCTTGACCTTTCATTGTATTGTGATAGTCCCTTATTTAAACACAAAAACCTTGGCTGCCTTAAAATCTCAAGGTGTGAAATGCCACAACATAGGATGTTTGTCAGCCTAACACACTACCTTATTTGGAAAAGGATTTTGGGCTTGTAATAGGTCATATGAATAAGACAGCCACATTTGTTGCCTGCTTTTTAACATAAGAGCAAAACATATTCTTAGACAGAGAGACCAGAAGATCACCATTGAACCAGCTGCAAGTCAACCAAGCAGCCACGGTAATAAATAATACCTTGAAAGTGGGAGAAGGTCTCTCTCTGACCTGTTCAACTTCAAGTTCATGTGGGAACCAGCTTCCCAGAAATTCAACTACAAGAAGCCTTGCAACTACTGAGAAGCCTTTGCTTGTAAGATCTTTACTTCAACTAAAAGCATTAACTCATCTAAGAAACTACAGGCCTGCCATGAAAGAGAGACTGAGACAATTATACATTGTAATTGTTTTATTTTGTTCTTCATCTGCACCTAATCTTTGTGTGAGTGATAGCATGCCTGAAAGAAGTCAAATTTTTAAACCTGCAGGGCAAGTATGGAATGATAAATAACCTTATTTATGTTTAAACTCACAAAAAAACCCTTACTGCTGAAAATATTTAAATTGGGACAAATCACTCTGAGGGTAAAAAAAATACACACACCTCACATACAAATTATGTTGATCATGGACAATAAGAAAGCACATAAATTCTGTCCATGACACTTGTCTCTAAGATGTACACAATGCCAGGATCCCAGCTGGTGACTGCTAATGTCAAATCAAATGGTAAGGCCTCTTTATTAGTACTATGTGGGTGTCTCTCTTTTTATGGGGCTGCTGTGGTTGGGCAATTGACAGTTCTTGGGTGTTTGAAAGCAGAAACTCAAAAAGGGTAGGGCTGGGGTGAGGAAAGGGGATGCCAGTAAGAAGCAGGAGGTTGATGGTCACACCATCAGCAGCTTGCTCATCATGTCAGATCACAGCTTGAGGGTGAGATCAAATTGAGAAGGGGCATAAAGCAGTAACATACTATCTTCGTTGTTCTCTGATGCTGGATACCAGAGGGCCTGTTACAGCCAGCCCCATGATGTGGAGCACCGCCTCTTCCATAGGTTTCAGGAGATGCAGGTGTCTTGAGTTTTAAGGACTCCTAATGAGTGAATAATGGGGGTGTGGTGCATTGAACTGCATGAGAGGTTAGTGGAGCATTGAGTAGGTGATGACTTTTGACCTTGGCTGTTCGCAGGACATCATTGAACTCCTTGTGGCACTGCTATCAGATCCTCAGAACCAAATTCTGGACATTCATTTCCCTGGTCACCTGCCCCCATTCCCTTCAGACAGTTTGCCATGAGGGCCTCCTGCCTTCCTGCAGAAACCTGACCTCTCTCTTCCTGTCCTCCTTCACCACTAAGGGCTCCAGCAATGTATTTGGAAACCTAGGAGGCCTCTTTCTTTCTTGGTGCTCTATTGTACAACTTCTTCTTGTGGGCAGTGCCAGTATAGACAACCAAAATCAGCTGCCTTCCACTGAGTACAAGTCCTCTTTCAAAGCTGCATCTTGTGTTATTGGCACATGCAGCTGAGTGCTTGGCAGCCAGCAGTGCAGACCTTGCTCGGGCCAATGCTACAATCATTAAACATGGAGGTGGCACCAAATTTCCATTCTGCCTACTGTTGTAATATGTCTTTAAGGAATAGCGGCATGCCACCACTGAAAAGGAAATGTGTCATGTGATCCAGTCTCAGGCTCACTTTAGCCTATGAACAGAACAGAGCATGCACAGCGCTGCTGCTGATGCCTTCAAGCTTTCCACCTTTGCACAGCTGTTCTTATGTGCCTAGTCTAAATAAATGAACCCAAATGTGGGTGCTTTTATCTCATTATAAAAATACACCTACCTCAATAAGAATGAACACAAACAGATTTCAAATTTTGACCTCTCTCCAACCCCCAGTTCAAAATAGAGCCTTAAAGAATTTTTAGTCCAATTAGTCCAAATATAGGGTTTTTAAGGAGTATTTTAAAGGCAGAGAGAGCAACAGAGAGATGGAAAAATGAATACTTGTAGTAATGGAGCTTGGATTACCATCAGTGTTAGCTTTAATCTCTGCACGAATAACATAGATTTAATTTTAGCAGTACTTCTAGCACTAATTGTTGGGATTACTGTCAATGTGAGCAGTAATTCCAGTACTAATTGCCTGGATTACTGCCACTGTGAGCAGTAATTCCAGTCCTAATTGCCTGGATTACTGTCAGTGTGAACAGTAATTCCATGCTAATAGTCTAGATTGTTGTCAGAGTTAGCTGTAATTCCAGCACTAATATCCTGGTTTACTGTCAGTGTTGGCTGTATTTCTTGCACTGATAGAATATCAGAATAATGTTGTCTTTAGCTGCAACATTGAAGGAGAGGATGATCTTTGTTTATTTGTTCATGGGTTATGAGTTTCACTGGCAAGGGCAGCACTTTTGCCCATCCCTAATTACCCTTGAGAAGGTGATGGTTCAGCTACATTCTTGAACCATTGCAGTCCCTGTCGTCTAGGTACACCTACTGTGATGTTAGGAAGGGAATTCCAGGATTTTAACTCAGCATTAGTGAAGGAATGGTGGTATAGTTCCAAATCAAGAGGGTGTGTGTCTTGGAAGGATACTTGTAAATGTTCGTGTTACATGTATCTGCTGTCCTTATTCTTCTCGGTGGTAGAGGTCACAGGATTGCAAGGAGCTTTGCTGAGTTGCTACAGTGCATCTTGTAACTGCTACTGTGCACCAGTGGTGGAGGGACTGAAAGGTAACGGGTGGGGTGCTAATCAAATGGGCCGCTTTTCACTGGTTGTGTCTAGCTTCTTAAGTGTTTTGGAGCTGCTGCATCCAGCCAAGTGGGGAGTATTCCATCATACTCCTGACTTGTGCTTTGTAGACGTTGGACAGGCTTTGGGGAATCAGGAGGTGAGTTACCCTTCACAGATTTCCAAGTCTCTGACCTCTTCTTAAAGCCACAGTATTTATATGGCTGCTTTAGTTGAGTTTCTGGTCAATGAATGTTGTTAGTGGGAGATTAAGTGATGGTAATTATTTGAATATCAAGGGGATATGATTAGAATCTTACTTGTTGGCGCTGGTTATTGTCTGACACTTGTGTGGCCTGAATGTTACTTGCCACTTATCAGCTCATTCTGAATATTGTCTGGGACTTGCTACACGCGGGCACGGAATACTTCAGGATCTGATGAAACACAAATGATGAAGCCATCGCTGAGTAGCTGGTGTAAGTTCAAGATACACTTCAGTAAGCACCAGGCCTGTTATATAATTTCAATTTCTCAGTATAAATCTGTTCTTGAAGATCACATCACATACAGTATAGCTCCAGGGCAATGTCAAATTTGAAATAAAAAGCAAGAAATGCTGGAAAAACGGAGTTGAGGCAATTTGGGGGTTCAGAAAGATTTTGTGGAGCAGAGCCCAATGTGGCTTAAATACAGTTTTGTGTGGCACAAAAGAGTGCCAAAAAAATTAAGTTTTACAAACACATTACATGATCTTCACTGGGTGCCTTCCAAGTTTTGAGCAGAGATGTACCGCTCTGTTGGCCTTTGAAGTTGCAATGGATCCTACTGACATCATAGAACCTCAAGTGACTATAATTCGTGGGTGGGTCAGAGCATTCACTCAGGGTCAGTAAAATTGCCATGAGACGGTAAAAGAGCAGTAAAGAAAAATATGATAGACTTGCACTTGTGAAGCACCTTTCATGACCACCAGATGTCTCAAATTGCAGATATAAAAACAAAAAAACTGGGGATGCTGGAAATCCAAAACAAAAACAGAATTGCCTGGAAAAACTCAGCAGGTCTGGCTGCATCGGCGGAGAAGAAAAACGCTTATATTTCAACTCTTTCTTGGACTCAAACTCAAGTTCTGTCGAAGGGTCATGAGGACGCGAAACGGCAACTCTTTTCTTCTCCGCCGATGCTGCCAGACCTGCTGAGTTTTTCCAGGTAATTCTGTTTTTGTCTCAAATTGCTTTACAGTCAGTGAAGCGCTTTTGAACCATTGCAATGTCGAAAACTCAACAGTCAATTTGTGCACAACAAGCTTCCACAAACAGCAATGTGATAATGTCCACATAATCTGTTTTTGTGATATTGATTGAAGGATAAATCTTTGCCAGGACACTAGAGGTAGCTCCCCTGCCCTTTTACAAAGTAGCACCATGGGATCTTATACATCCACCTAGAGCGTGGACAGGGCCTTGCTTTACCATGTTATTTGAAAGACAGCACCTCTAACAGCAATTCCTCAATACTTAATTTTTGTGCTCACGTCCTGGACTTGAACTTCGAACCTTGCAACTCAGGCAAAAGAAGGCTTCAAATTGAGCGACAGCTTGACACAAGCACAATAGCATATGCAGCACTTTAATTTTAACTCCTGTTTCTGCAGGCAGAGAGGGAAGTTACCACACCTCCAATAAAAACAGCTGTAAAGAGAAAAGAGTGGCTAAAATTTTAACTAGACTCTAGTTAAATTACTCAATATGACTATGAATAATCATTGAATGATTTTTCTAAAATTGAAAATGTAATTAATTAAACCAAATATAGTTGGCCAAATCTCCTGGTCCCTGGACACTGGAGGTATGACTAAAGATGTGTCTTGGGATCCTGTGGAAGTCCTGACCCCAGGCCTACGTGGAAGGCTTAAACTTCTGCTGGGCAATTCCCCTGCTCTCTGGGCCCCTCTGTGAAAGAGTAAGCAAACATGGTAACAAAAAACAAGATTAAAGGCTCCTTATCTGAGTACACACAGCATTCATAATAAGATGGATGAATTGATAGCAGAAATAGAAGTAAATGACTATGACCTGATAGTCATTACAGAGACATGATGCAAAGTGGTATTTGACATTTTGAAGGATAAGAAGGAAAAGGAAGTGGTGTAGCCCTGTCAACAAAGATGAGGGCAGTAATGTAGTGAGAAATGATCTTGGCTCAGAAGATCAAGATATTGAATCAGTTTGAGTGGAGATAAGAAAAAGCAAGGGAGAGAAGTCACTGGTGGGAGTAGGTTAAGGCCCCCTAACAGTAGGTGCACTGCAGGATAGACAATAAATCAAGAAATAATGGTGGCTTGTAAGAAAGTTACTATAATAATCATGGGTGATTTTAATCTTCATATAGAGTAGACAATTCAAATAGGCAAAGGTAACCTTGAGGATGAGTTAATAGAATATATTTGGGACAATTCCATATAACATTACATTCTGGACGCAACTAGTAAACAGATTATTTTAGACTTTTTGATGTCTAATGAGACAGGATTAATTAATGATCTCATAGTAAATGAACCGCAAAGCAAGAGTGATCACAACATGATAGAATCTCACATTGAGTTTGAGAGCGAGAACCTTTGTTCAATTGGCCAGTAGCTCTCTAATGAGGGACTTTCTCCCAGGATAGGGGTGGAAATCTTGTCTTAAAGCAATTAACCCTCTTCCCAGTATTAAATTGCTACAGAGTAGCTGTCAGGGCCATGGGCGGTTTTGCCACTGACATTTTAGCCAGTGGGGCAGGGACAATGGCACCTCATAAAATTCAGCCCGTGGAGAACTGTGTACAGTTTTGGTCTCTTTATTTAAGGATGGATATATTTGCATTGGAGGCAGTTCAAAGAAGGTTGACTATGTTGCTTCCAGGGATGAAGGGATTGTCTCATGAGGAAAATTTGAGCTGCTTGGATCTATATGCTTTGGAGTTTAGAAGATTGAAAGGTGATCTTATTGAAATATATAGAACTCTGAAGTGGCTTGATAGGGTAGATGCTGAGAGGATGTTTCCTGTCATAGGGAAGTCTAGAAGTAGGGAGCGCAGTTTCAAAATAAGCTGTTTCCCATTTAAGACAGATGAGAATGATTTTTTTTTCTCTCTCAAAATGTCATTGGTCTGTGGAAATCTCTTCCCCAGAGAGCAGTGGGAGCAGGATCATTAAATATATTCAAGGTTGAGTTAGACAAATTTTTGATCTCTAAGGGAGTCGAGGGTGTTTGGGGTGGGAAGGAAATTGGAGTTAAGGCCAAGACCAGATCAGCCATGATCAACTAGGAATGTTCCTTAGACAGCACCTTCTTAACCTACGACCACTACCATCTAGAAGGACAAGTGCAGCAGGTGCATGGGAACACCATCACCTGGAAGTTCCCCTCCAAGACACACACCATCCTGACTTGAAAATATATCACCGTTCCTTCACTGTCGCTGGGTCAAAATCCTTGAACTCCCTCCCCACACCCTAATAGGGTGCACCTAAAACACGTGGTTCAAGAAGACAGCTCACCACCACCTTCCAAGGGCAATTAGGGATAGGCAACATGTGCTGGCCTAGTCAGAGACACCCATATCCCATGAATGAATAAAAAAAATCTTATTGAATGATAGAGCAGGCTGAAAGGCCAAATGGCCTACTTTTGCTCCTATTTCTTATGCCCTTCTGGTTTGATGTTCATAAGAACTGGAAACTGGAAGATAATCAAGCCCATTCATTGGATTGAACAACACATCTTCTGCTCTGCTGATGATCTAGGGAATTAAGTTTTGGAGCGCAAACACTGGGAGCCAGCTCAGGGACGCTGGGCTCTGAGGATCTGACCTAAATAAACACCAGTAATACAGCAGCCACTCACTCTTTCTGTCAGGGCCTCCAGCACCTGATTAGTAAACCATGTTTTCCTATGTCTGAAAACTTCCTTTGCTGAAGAAAATTATTGCATAAACAATTATGTCATCAGCTCCCCTGGGCTATTTCAGGTGTTTAAATGGCTGCTTATTCCATTTAACAAGTGCTAGTCGATATAATTGATTCTGCCACAACATTAAATGGCCCGCTGTGCAAGTGTTAAAGCAAATGCTTTACCACAGTTCCATTAAAAGAGCAAAGTCATGGGTTAATAAGATTGCTTGGCTACATGCAAAAACTTAAAAGTTACTTCAGTTAGCCTCTAAATGGGGGAAGAATAATGATGCTTTTCTGCTTTCAACCCACGTTTCCTTGCCCTACTCCCTTAATTGAAAATATTATTCTGGGTTATCACTTGCCATATTCATAATTAACTTACAAAAATCTCTATAAAATCACCTCACAGATGGCTCCTTTGTAGATATCCAATCTTTTGTTGTGCCTTAGATCCTGGATAAGAGGGATCAATGAGGCTGGAGGGGAGGGGGTGGTGAGTGGCTCGGGGAGATGGTGAAGATGTTAAAATTTACCCTTTGAGGTTTACAGCCTTGGAAAGGTAATGACTTGAGAGGTGATCTCTCAGAAGTGTACCAGTTAGTAAATATAGCAAATTGCATGGAAAATCTTTTCTGCTCAGCCTCCAATCCAACAATGGAGCTGAGGCCTAGCATCATAAAAGCACCCAAACAACAACAATGCGACAATTCTAGTTCCTACACCAGCCATTCTTATAGGCTTTTATAGGTGAAAATGTCAATTCATGTGAACTAGGGGCTAAGGCCTCTTGTCCGCTATGAATTGGATTGAGACTGCCCAAGCAATACTGTGGTGGGCTATTAGAGGTAACAACAGATATCATCAGCAGATTACCGTAGGCGGAGGCTCTGGCGCCTGCAGGTTCATTTATTGTGTGGTAACCCATCAAAACGTACAGTACCCTACTGGGAATGTTTTAGCCTAAAAGCCTTGTGTATTACTTTCATGGCATGTTTACCTTACCATGATGCTGCCAATGACAATAAATTGGCTGCAATGCAGTAAACAAGGTGGTGCTGCTACCGATGGAGAATCCATGATTCATCAAAGGTAATGCTTTGCACAGGCACCTCCACAAAAAGTGCTGTCCTTTCAGCAGTGTAAATATATTTCTGGGCAATCGCTGAGTGGCTCAGTTTTGCTTGGCCAGCAGGAAGCTTTGCACTCACTAACCTGTACATAACTTCCTAGTCATATAAGGTACAATAACCAGAAACAAGAACTGCCTTTATATTGCACAAGATCAACACTGGTGCTGCCAGTTCCTGGAAGTATGAGCTTTGTGCAGCTGGCTGCAAATGTAAAACTGCCAGAACTCAGGAGAAAAAAAGGATCTTCCTGCCAAGCAGCTTTAGCGAGTTCTGCAGTCTTACATTTGGTTTACAGCCTTCTGTGCAGGTCCCATGCTTCCAGGAACTGGTATTAGTATGGATCTCATGCAATGTAAAAGCAGCTAATGCAGTAAATCATGACTTAAAGCAACCATACATGCAAACATTTCCAGAACAGTACTGCAGAAATCCATAACAGAAAATAATGTGGGAAGTATATATAGGGTCAAAACACTGAGGCATTATGGCAGAATGATATCAGCAAGTACATGAAACGAAAGTATGTGGCAACAGTAACTATATTTTTTTCCAAAGGTATATATGATTGTTTAAATCAGAACTATTGTTTTAATAAAATGAACTTCTAAACTCATGCTGTGGTAAAGTGGAATGCTCTGTGCCTTAAAAAAATGTAGTTAGTTGACCATGTGACTATATTGACCAACCACTACACAGTGCGTGCTTCTTGGGTAACTGTAAGTCTAGAGCTGGAGGTGATTGAAGAAGCACACATGGTGTTAGTGCTCTGTTCCTAGTTCCAATAAACAACCAACTTTTGTTCAGTTATTCGGTCTCTCCGGTTGTACTGTTTCAAACACCAACTAAGGTGTAAACATCAAGGGTGCAGCTAGCGTTCACTGGACAAAGCGAACCTGATAACCAAAAACATAAAACTGGCAATGAGGATAAACTGGATCAATTGACGGCAATCAAGAAAGCCATGATAAGCCAGCTACATCACTTTGCCACTACCATGAAAGCTGTTTGAAAGCGTAGTCTCCTTAGTCATTGGGTGTGCTGTGGTTTGGATATCTTGAACCATTCGACCCCATTTTTGATGACTGCTCTCATTACATTGAACGCCTAGCTTTCTTTTTTACCACTAACGACATCGCGGGGGAGGTCTAGAGATGGCGAATCTCATGCTGGAGCAAAACATATGAGCTGATCCACAGCCTCATGCTACCTAACACCCCTGAAAAGAAGACTTTTGGTGAGTTAGTAAACATTGTAAAAAACCACCTGAAGTCAAATCCCTCAGTCGCTGTGCAGCGTTTTAAATTCAATTCGAGGAATAGGCTTCCAGGAGAGACAATCACTGGCTATGTAGCTGCTTTAAGGGAATTAGCGGAATATTGTGAGTTCGGAACTTCAATTAATAACATGTTGAGAGAGCAATTGATATGTGGAATCAAGGACAATGCTATTCAAAAGTGATTGCTGTCTGAAACTAATCTAGACTTCAGTAAAGCATTAGAATTGGCAACACCATGGAGTGCGCTGTTAGAGACTCGGAGGCAATAAAAGTTACGCAAAATAGCGCCGTCCATCTTTAGGGCGGGAAGGGCCGATAACAAAAATCAGATTCCACAGAAAGGCAGGGAACTTCCACTATATACAGACCATTGAAGAATAGCAGTACTGCAGTGAAAACCCACGACATCAATGAGAGAAATGCACCCAGGCAGCCTGCAGGTGATCGACAGTTCAGAAATATCGAATGCTTTTTCTGCCAATGCAATAGTCACATATAGTCAGATAGGCTGAGACAGCATTTTAAAAACAAAGGTAGAAATCACAAAATCTGTCTTGTTGAAGAACCAGAGGAAGCAGAATCTGACATTTATTCATTATAGAACCTGAAAGTGGGTAGAGCTGAGCCAATCTAGGTCGTCATTAGAGTCACTGAACAAACCATCAAGATGGAGGTTGATACTGGGGCATCAATGTCTGTCATGGGAGAACATATGTTCAGACACTTGAATAAAGGAGTCCATCCTTTAAGTTTGGAAGAATCGGACACTAACTTAAAAACATATACAGGTGAAGAAATAAGAATGAAAGGGATGTATCCTGGCGCAGTATGGGGATCAGTCTGGAAATTTACCCCTTATAGTAGTAGCTGGGGTGGGCCCCAGTTTAATTGATCACAACTGGCTCAAAAAGATTAAATTGCAATGGGCCAAGATTTTTCAAATCAGAACTAGAAACTTACAGGAATTGTCACAAAAGCACACTTCCATTTTCAGTGATGAGCTAGGAAGGATCCGTGGGCTACAAGCCAAAATCCACATAGATGTTAAACGCAACCTCCAGATTAATCAGAGCCAGACCAGTCCCTTAAGCCCTATGGGACAAGGTAGTGACTGAGATAAACAAGCTTCAAAAATTGGATATCTTACAACCGGTGCAATTTTCCGAGAAGGCGACACCCATTGTACCCACGCTGAAGCCAGACCAAAGTGTTCACTTTTGCGGTGACTATAAGTCAATTGTAAACAGAATGGCCAAACTTGATAGACACCTGATACCGAAGGTTGACGAATTATATTCGAAATTGGCAGAGGCCATCACATATTCAAAACTCGACATGAGCCATGCCTACCAGCAGGTAGAGTTGGAAAAAGGCTCTAGGGAATTTGTGACCATCAATACACACCAAGGATTGTATCAATATACCCGACTCCTTTGGGATCTCATCGGTGTGTGCCATTTTCAGCGTTCCACAGAAAATCTGCTTCAGGGACTGCCCTGCATCATTGTTTATCTGGATGATTTCTTAGTCACTGGACGAATTGACAAAGAACACTTAGCTAATTTGGAGGAGGTGCTGAAACACTTCTCACAAACGGGGATGCACTTGAAGCGAGAAAAGTGTCTTTTCCAAGCCAAAGAGGTAGTTTACTTGGACCATAAGGTTAATGTGCAGGGCCTGCAAAAATGTCAAGGCTATTGGCGAGGCACCTGCACTGAGAAACACTACAGAACTAAAGGCCTTCTAAGGCCTTTTCTCCCAAATCTATCAACCATACTGTCTCTGTTATACTCATTGCTTAAGAAAAACCATAAATGGATTTGGCAAGTTCTACACCAGAATACATTTCTGAAGATAAAGCAATTGTTAAGATCATCGGCCCTACTGGTCCACTTTGACCAAAAGAAAGAATTGATTTTAACTTGTGACACATCCCCTTATGGAGTAGGGGCTATACTTTCACATCGGATGGCAGATGGCTTATAAATCTCACATGCTCAGTGCTACAGAGTGACAATATTCTCAAATTGAGAAGGAGGGCTTGTCTGTTGTGGTTGGTGTTTGGAAATTCCATCAATACCTCCAAGGTCGCCATTTTCACATTATATCCGGCCACAAGCCTCTGCTGGGATTATTTGGGGAGGATAAGGCAATACCCCCCATCGCATCTGCTCACATCCAAAGGTGGGCACTGATATTGGCTGCTTAGAAAAACACTGTTATTCACCGATCAGGAAGCCAGTTTGCACATGCTGACTGGCTGGGCCAACTCCCCCTGCCAGATAACAACGTGAAGGTTCCAATTCTCCAGCAGCTTGTCTTAGTACTACATTTTATGGATTCCTCCCTGGCCAGGCTAAGTAGATCCGTGAGTGGACAAGCTGAGATCCACTTCTATCTCACGTCCGGGAGCAGGTCTTGAATGGATGGTCAGACGAACCAAAGTCTGATGACATGAAGCCTATTTCAATTGCAGATATGAGCTCACTTGCTAAGACGGCATATTGCTCTGGGGAGCAAGGGTTATTGTGTTCCTGAGAGGGCTAAGGCCATTACTGGCTGAATTACATAGCGCTCACCCTGGCATAAGTAGGATGAAGATGCTCGTGCGCAGCTACTTGTCGTGGCCAGGGATGGATGCAGATATCGAAACCTTAGTCAAAGGTTGACTTCAATGCCAGCAGGTACAAAAGCTCCCCCCCTTAGCTCCATTGCATCTCTGGGAATGGCCGGGGCGGCCATGGGTACACCGCTGTGTCGACTACGTGGGACCTTTCTTGGGCACAATGTTTCTTTTACTAATAGTCGCCCACTGCAGGTGGATGGATGACTATGAAGTCCAGTCACCCATGTCTGCTGCCACCATAGACCATTTGCCACAGTTTTTCAGTGCACGGGTTACCAGAGGTGCTCATGTCAGACAACGAGACTGCATTTACCAGTGGAGAGTTCCACAGGTTTACAACCCTCAACGGAACAACTCACATCAAAACCTTGCCTTATCACCCTGCCTCTAATGGTTTGATTAAGCTGGCGGTCCAAATTTCTAAGCCTAGGATGAAAAAGCTGATCAGGGATTCGATCAGCGCCAGATTGTCCCGGCTCCTGTTTGCATACCGGACGATGCTGCACACGACCACCGGTACTGCCCTTGCTGAGTTTCCAATGAAGAGATGTCTCCACACCCGTCTAACACTTATCAGGCCAAATTTAGGGGAGAAGGTGGAGAGAAGCCAAGAGGCCCAGAAGGCTAGACATGATGGCCGTAATCATGGAAGAAATTTCACAGTTGGAGACAGTTTCGCAAAGAACTTTGGAGAGAGGCCTAATTGGCCATTAGGCGAAGTAAGTGCCATGACAGGACCTCTCTCCTATAATATGTCGGTAAACAGCCAAATAATTAGATGACATGTGGATCATCTCCAGAGAAGAGAGACAGTCCCACAAGAAGGAATGCCATCATCATTTGCATTGAAGCCTGCAGTGCACGTGAAATGTCACATGATTTGGAAGTACCGGTGGGGCCTGTTGGACCCGAGAGGGCCAAAGACATAAACTTGCCCACTTCTACCAAAAAGCCTGGTGGACAGTTGACCCCTGAAAAGGGGGTCTCAGACAAAGCAGCCAAGGCCGTTGAGCTATGACGCTCGACACGTCTGAGGAAGCCTCCTGAGAGACTTGACTTGTAAATAGTTATTCATGTAAACAATTGGGATGTTGTGATGCTTGTCAATTGTATTTTCAAGTAAAGAGGTAGGGATGTGGTAAAGTGGAGTGTTATGTACCTTTAAGAGAATGTAGTTAGTTGACCATGTGACTGTATTGAACAATTGCTACACAGCACAGTCTCCTTGGGTAACTGTAAGTCTAGAGCTGGAGGGATTGAAGAAGCACAAATAGTGTTAATGTTCTTAGTTCCAATGAACTACCAGTGTTTGTTCAGTTAATCGGTCTCTCTGCTTACATTGGCTCAAGCACCAACTAATGTGTTAATATCAAGGGTGCAGCTGGTATTCGCCAGACAAAGCAAACCTGATAACCAAAAACATAAAATATGGTCCTTTATTTTTCAAATGGCCTGGATTGCTGATCCTTGATATTAAAATTTGAATAAGTTGACATAAGAGCACATGGTTGATGCTGAAAGTGAGAGGTTAGGGGCACAGACAGGATATTCATAGTGAGCAAGAAAGAAAATGCTGTTGTTGCTGAAAACCTGAAACAGAACAGAAATTGCTGATACATATTTCCAGCCCGATTTCTAATTAGTTGCAAATGAATGTTCCTTCTAAGGTTTACGCATGCACGGATGCATTTTAGCCCAGAAGACACCTTAGACTCAGGACTCAGTCCTAACAATCACATGCTCCATTTCACCCTCATACATGCTGCCAGCCTCACACCCATCTTTTCCTGCCTCCACTTAACTCTAGCTAATTAACATTGGCAGGACTTTCAACAGAACACAGCTAGTGCAATACTGTCACTGTCATTCATCCCTCTATCTTGCAGAGCAAGATATCAAAGTAGAATTGGCAGGGGATAGGCATCCAAGCTCTACTTAGGAGAAGGTACTCTGCATCATGAGGCTGGGTGTAACAGAGCATGTTGCATCTATCATCACTGAGAACTCTCAGGATGACAGTAAGTTCCTGCCTTATGCCAAAGCAACTATCCCAACTCCCACATCACCCTCATCTTGCTTCCTGGTGTGAAGTGCAAACTGCTGAAGATGTGGACCTCTTGCTTCCCACCCCACCCACCTTGACTCATCCCAACCCTGTCCTTTTGATTTTCTGCTTTCAGACACCAAGAACTGTCACATGCCCAGCCACCGCAGCCTCAGGAGAAAGAGTGAGAGCAACAGGCAGCACTAATGAAGAAGCACTGTTGCTTGGTTTGACACCGCAGCCACCACTTCACATATTGCTGCTGAGTGTACTTCAGAGACCAGTATGGAGTTGGACTTTAATGGGGTGTCACACAGGAGAATGCAAATGAGCACGCACAGCGAGATGTTTGGTACATTTACAGATATGCCACATAACCTCTTCTCACTGTCAAAGAGCATGGAGGAGTCCATTTATAAACATGGCAGAGGGCATCGCTTAATGTTTGGAGCCCATCTTTTTCGCTGTAGAGATGGTGGTCTATGAACCCAACTGTGATGCAACATCTGGCGGCTAATGTCTCAACTTTCACTGCAGCACAGGCAGAAACCACCCAACATCTTAGTGCTGCAGTGGAACCACTGCGGAGGTTATGAGAGCTTGTTGTCGTGCAAGCCCAATTTAATGCCATGCTGGCTCAGACTGCTGCCATCATGGCTGTAGTTGCCAGTACTCAAAGGAGAATGCAGGATCTCATGGCTTGAAGTGATTACTTGGAGTGCTGAGGTACTGCCCTTTGGGAGTGGCAGTGCCTCCATAGACCCCAAATCCTCTGTTGTTTCTCCAGCCGACAGCATTTTTTCTCCCACCACTGCCACCCCTCCTTGCTGGTGCCTCTCAACCAGTCAGCCCAGATTGCTACAGTGCAAAGACAGGCCTTCAAGGCCCAGATCTACTCAAGGACGAACTGCAAGATCATCTGCCGTGTTCCCTACCGAAAGTCAGCAGCCTTCTACCAGCAGAGCTGTAGCCACTGGAGTAGCATTAGATCTGCATGGATTACCTTTCGAACAATGCTCATATTGGCCGTAATGACTGGTTGACCTCATGATCTTAAGTCTCCTGATACTTCGTGCACACACAAGTCATGTGTTAGCATTCTTCCCAGCAAGATGCACTGTGTGGATCTCACCAGAAGTGGCTAGAAGAGCTACAGGTGCCATTTGCTGACCTCAGGGCTGTCATAGCCTCAGAACCAGCAGCACTATGGAGCTCAATTTCATAGCCTGTGTCTTTGATGAAACCTTTCATCATCTCTCACTCTTTTCCAAATTCCTGTTGAGCATCTAATCAACCAAACTGCCTTGTTTCTTGGGATATTTTGCTATATTAAATACATTATATATCTGTAAGTTGTTATTATTGTTGTGTGAACTGGTTTTATCTAATATTTCTCCCTCTCATTGCATTACAAATCCTAAAGTTAAAATTGATTATCTCTCTCTGTCTGACTTTGGCTCCATTTGCCTGACTGCCCCAATGGCCAATTTGAGATGTTTTTGAATATTGGCTGATCAGTATTACCTGCAATGCAATTTTAAGGATTACAAAAGGTTTTATTGTTAGCTACAAATTGATTCTGATCTCTATTTTCAGTTCTGATGGTTTTAGTTCCATTTGTGTCATATTTTCTGTTCACTGGAACTGTCAATAAAATAAATCATTCCAAATTACACCAATCCAAAATTGGAAAAACAGAGACTTAAAAACATGTCAATGATTTCTGCTGAAAATTTTAATTCTGAAAGTCTATTGGCAGGGTGCTTATTGATCTGCACATCTACTTCACATTGTTAATAGTCATATTATTTCCAGCTATAAAAAAAAATTTGATTCCGGCTGGAGAAAGAATGATAAGTCACCCTTTATGAGTGTTTAACAATGAATGATGCTATTATTCAACTACAGTAATACGCTGGTTGTAAAAATTATACTAGATCAGAACTGGAATTATGTCTAGGATCATTGTGTGGTGAGGAGAGAATTTTTAACTGCCTGTTTCTTATCAGAAAAGCGGGTGGTCGGCAGTGGAAAATCTGATGGCCACATTGGAACTCAGTTAATGCCTGTTTCAATTTTTAGGCAGGTGGAATGCCTGAAATTTGCACGTAAGAATGGGCAGGATGCCATTTAAATATGTAAATTTGGGTCCTGCACCTGGAGGATCCCGGTTGCAATTTTAATACACAAATAGGCAGAGCATGCACCTTGCATGATAATTCTGGCTAGAGCAAGCATTGGCCTTCATGACCAGCAGCCCTTAAAGAAATAGTGGGGAGGGAGGGGGAAACATGGGGCAGAATTGCCCCAGATTTGCATGGAGTGTGGCAGCAGGCAGGAAAAAGAACACTTTACCTGTCAACCGCAATAGCAGCTTTTCACGTCATTTTGTCCCAATCCCACCTCATTGATTATGCATTCTTAGGAAACATTTCGTTTTGATGGTAGGTGGGCCTTTAATCGCCTGCCACGCAATCACCTCGCTGCTTCCTCATGCCAGGCGCCATATTTAAATTGACGATGCTTGCATATCTCTCAGTGCTTCCAGCCCACAACTGCTGCAAAGATGACATGGCCCCAAAAGACAAGAAGACTGCAGCCCCTCGATTCAGTGGCGTGTCTCATGAGTGCTTTTTGAATGCCATGGAAGCCCACCATGATGTTCTTTACTCCCACTCTGGCCACAGGAGAGGCAGCAACATCACCAATCCAGTTTGGGAGGCAGTGGCAGCAGTGGCCAGTGTCAAACAGGGACAGACACCCAGTGACACAAGAGATTGAATGGTCTCATCCCTTACGCCTGGGTAAGACACTCTTCTCATCAATCTCAGCTCACACACAAATAAACCGATCACACATCCACAGGGGCCTGACACCTCAAGGGGAAACAGCACTAACTCTCAGACACATACTCACATCTCCATCAGACTCATATACTCTGGAGCTCATATTTTCATTCTGTCCATGTCTCCGCTCAACACAAAAACATCCCACACAGCGCCATGTGTCCTGCTCACACTCTCTTCATTTGTTTTCATGCAGGAGAGGCTGGCTGGCGATAGCAAGGAGAGGTCCCAGACTAGGGGTGGACATTAGATTCATTAGATTCACATTAGGCCCCTCACTCAATCTGAGGAGCGTGCCATCGTGCTGACTGATGAGGATGTGGACCATGCCTGTGGCGATGGTCCCATGTGAGGATCTTGCACATCATCCCTCTCTCAACGCAACTGTGAGTGCTCTCTCACTTACTTTTGACTCTGCTGCCATTCCCTGATTATCTCTACTTTGGTTCACAGGGAGCTCTGCCAAGCGACCGACACCCTCAGCCAGCCAGTCCCTCAACTCCATCCACATCCTCATCTGTAACCAAGAGGACCCCTCCATTCAAGAGCTGGAAATAAGCAGCTGAGAAGATCTGTTACAGCACTTACCCACGCCGTACATCAATGCAGAGACACACACCTCCTTGGGACCTCGATCTGGAGCAGGCTCGGGTTCATAGTCGGGATCACCGAATGGACATGAGGAGGCAGGAGGAGGCAGGTTCAGCTGAGGTCTCCGGCACTCGGAGGACTGCTGGAGAAAAGGCATCGATGAGGCTTGAGTCAGATGGCGACCCTCTGGATTTGGCCTTCCAACTCATCGTGGAGAGTCAGCAGAAGGCGGGGGAACATCATGCGGAGCTATTGGAATCCTCAACAGAGTGGCATGCGAGTTGGAGGAGTGTGTTTGCCTGCCCTCTGATGAAGTGGTGCCCACACGTGCGTGTGTGGATGTCTGCATAGGAAGGGTGGCAGACCCCATGGAGACCTTGGTCCAGCAGAAAGGAGAGATGCATGCAGACCTGTGCTCCATTGCGGGAGCATGGGTGAGTTCTTGCAATGGCAATGCAAGAGGGAAACGGGGCACCTTGACATCCCACTAGGTGCTCCTTTCCCTCAAAGATTTATTGCCAGGTGCTCAGGCACCTGAAGGGAGGAGCGGCAGCTGGATACACCTGGGTCAGGATAACAATGTCTGTCCTCTCCCTCCGAGTCCTCTTTCCTGTGACCCCCTCAACCTCGCCCTCTGCCACCGCAGAGGGAGCAGTTGGCCCACAGGAGGACAGCCAAGGCAAGTTGGAGTCCCCAAGGTTGCGGGTCTTCAGAGGACCCATGCAGAAGTCATCAGAGACAACAGGGCCAATCATTGCACAGGCTGTCTCCACCCCTGCTGTGGACGTCAGGGCAGCACCTAGAAGACTAAGGCATTCAAAAGTTAAGAAATTCTGATCACAGTTGGTTGTACGAGTGAACACATTTTGTCACTTTACAATCTGAAAATATATTCACTTTCGCTGAATAAGGTGGAATTTTAGCTTCATTTACAAGCTTCGCAAGTCAACCTCCTGCATCCTCCACCGACCCCACTAGCAGTTCAGCTGCACACAGCTGGCCTACGAGTGATCTGCAGGGAGAACTGTGTGTGTGGCAGGGCCTTTCGGAGTATGGTGCAAGAACTACCCCACACATGCGGATCCTTCCGCTATCATACCCATCTCAATAATGCCCTGAGCATTTACAGTGCTGCCTGATGGGGTTCTCTTTCAGTTCTCCATCTGAGCTGACCTCCATCTCCACCCACCCACTGATCACACTCCCATCCAGCTCCTGTTCTTGCCCACGACAAGTCTCATTTCACTTTCGATTTAATAAGCATGGTAATGGTACAATTTTTCTTGAGGCCTCCTGTCCTTTCCCCTCTGTAAGTCACCAATGTCCATTCTCCCATTACTGTTCACCCCCTAGCTTCACCTTCCACCTCCCCTCCTTCACCTACCAGCCACAATCCTTTATTTTCGGGGATATCCAGGTGAACGTGCATGTTCTTTACCTTCCCGAAAATCCCACCTCCATTCACATTGGCCTCACCGACCTCCTCCTTCCCACCCCCAGGGTCCGTGTCTACCCCCAAGTGCCCACCAACCACCTTCGCTGTACCTTCTAGTGATACCATCACACCCTCACCCTCCCATCCTATCGCCTCACTCTGACATCAGCCATTCTCACTATTCCCTCCTACCATGCCCGCCCTCAGTTAGCTTCCCGGGAGATAGTCATCAACTCCACAGACCCTCCCCTTTGCGTATTCACTTGAAGATCCTCCCATGGGACTTCTTCCCCCGTGGAACTTGGAACTCCTTCCTTCCTTGGAACTCTTCCCCCGCCCCCCCGGATACCTTACCCCCACCCCGGACTCCTCCACCCCCAAGACTCCACCCACCCCGGACTCCACCCCCTCCCGCCCATTACTCCTTCTCTCTTCCTGACTCCTTCCTCCACCCTTACTTCTTCCTCCAGCCACACCAGTTCCCACTTCCCGGCTCCTTCCTCCACCCTTACTTCTCCCCTTCTCTAGACTTCTTCCTCCACCCTTAAGACTCCCCCTCTCTGAACTCCTTCCTCCATCCTTACTCCTCCTGCTCTCTGGGCTCCTTCCTCCCCCGGACTCCTTGCTCCCCTGGACCCCTTCTGCTCTCGAGACTCCTTCCCCTCTCCTGACTCTTTTCCCTTTCCAAACTCCTTCCCTTACACATTCCCCCCCCCTTACACCCACCTTCCCAGTTGCCCCATTTTCCTCCATTATCCCCACCCCCCCATTCCCTCCCAGCAACCTCACCCCCCCCCCACCCCTGACACCCTTGTTCCCCCCTGCCACCCTCACCCACCTGACACACTTTCCTCTCTCAGTCAAACCTAGACCTTCCTCTCCCACCCCTCAAGTACATCATCCTCTCCCAAACACAGCTGGACTTCCTTCTCCACCCCTCGACCGTCATCCAATGCAGACCATGGACAAGACACTGAGCAGACCCTCAACGATGACCTTCCACCTTCCATGAATTGCTTCATGGCATAGCCATGTCCATGAGAATCCACCCAACACCCTCCAGGATACCGTTGCTGTCAGGATCGAGCATCTTCTGCTCCTCGGATGTCTGCGATGTGAGTAAGGCCCTGACCGTAAGTCCCGACTTCTGCATGTCACAGTTGTCAAGAGGTTTTCAGCAGTGATTTTCTGCCGATGTGCTCGAATGATGCAGTGTGGGGTTGATTTCAGCGAGCTGGGCTTATAATAATACACAGCTGTATTACAATGAAATTCCCTACGTCCTACGGCCGGAAACGTGGCCTGCCATTGAAGGCCAGAGTGGACGATTGATAACTGGTTTCACGGCCAGTGGGCACGGAAAGTTCTGCCCATAGTAAAAAGTAGGCGTTTGGAGGTTTTTCATAAGGTTTTCATGATTTCAGAAGGAGAATTCATGTTCCTTTGTGCCTGACAAAAATCTTGCAGCCTGCTGCGAGTACCTCTTCTTGTCCCCTCTCTCTGCTGCACTGTGATCCACTTCATTCCAGCAGGCCCAGCCTGCTATCCCTGTGCAGGAACCAACCACTTTTCCACCATTCAAAACCAGTAAGCTGCAGTTGAATACCTGCTTGGTGCCTGTTACATTCTTCCCCATCAATACAAACATACGAGTCATATACAAGGTTTGGTGAAACAATAATGTGGGTTATTTATTTGAAGATGGGACTATAAACAGATAATATTCACTGGGAGGCTAAATATGGGACATCTGATCTCTACCCTGCTGCATGTCAATTCCTACAAGGTCATGGGGCGAATGCATCACACCCTGCTGAGGTGGTAATTATTGGCAGTAGTTTGAGATACGTCCCCTTAAAGGTGCATGCCAACATATCACAACAACCCCTTTTGTTTCTAGCCAAAGGTTTACCCTTAAAGAATCAGGCTATTTACATGGAAGCCAAAAAAAACATTGGGCAGACTTTTACGTCCTGCGGGTGGGCACATGCTTGACCCGATCGGGCGTAAATAACATGCGATGACGTCGGACGAACGCCCTAACATCATCGCGCACTCATGCGATATGAGCACATGCAAGAGTTGACAGCACACTTGCTGACAATTAAGAGGCATATTAGGGCCATTAAAGAATTAATTAAGAGAGATTTTTCGGCCAGGCAGCCTTTGCATATTTGAGGAAACCTTATCAACGAGCGAGATGATATTTCCAACATTAATTTAAAAAATAAAAATGTTTTGACATAATTTTTATTATGTCTATGTTCATGTGAGTGAGTCCTACATGGGGATGTTTTTTCAGATTTTCCAAACCTTTATTTTTGATTTTAAAATTCTTCAGCTCCCTGTGGCAGCTCTCTGCCTTCAGGGAACTTTCAGTGCATGCTCCCCCATGCATGCGCAGGTTTTTGCGCTCACGCTCCTTCCGCCCCCACCCCAGCAGCGCTGAGTTTCTCAGCCCACCTTTCACCCCACCGTTAATTGGCCAGCCAGTATGAAATCGGGGATGGAGACCAATTGTGGGCAGCCGACCGTTTTCCGGCCGCTCCTGGGCTTGCCCACTGCGCCCGCCCAATGACCGGAGAATCCTGTCCATTGTGTCTGAATGTACTTTAACACAGGGTAACAAATTTACAAGTCTCAAATGTATGGGCAGTTTGCTTGTCTGTCCAGCTTTATCGTGATCTTTGCTAGAGGCTGCTGTACATTTTCAGAATGCTGGTTTGGTGTGCTTTGTTTGTCTTGCACCTTCAGCTGTCTTCTAGTTGCAATAGAGTTACTCGGTGCCTCTGACTGTGGTACTGTTCCAATTTGGCATCTGTTTTGTTGCACTATCATGCTGTTTGGTATTCATACTTGATATGATATATGGTCTTGGTTCTGGGAATATGCAGATGATTTCTGCTGAATTCCATGTGCCATCAGTAGGGTGTTATAATTGAACTTTCAGTCCAATGTCTATGTTGGGTAATTTTTCATCTACATGCCAGTCATGCGCATCTTACTTCTTCCTCTGCTTTTCGAATAATGTACCTTGTACTCCTGGGCGTATCGATGAGCGATGACTGGGGAGTGTTGTGTGCACTTGTCTGCCAAATATCAATTCTGTTTTGGTTCTGCAGTATGAAGTTTGCAGGTTCGGAATGGGTATACATATTTGGTTCAAACAGTGTCACTCAGCTTGTTGGTTGATGGTGCACGGTGCAGGCTTAGGTGATCTTCTCAGTGTAAGCACAGGGTTTTGTATGATGCTCCTTATGGTGTCTGGTCTTCATCATTGTCTGGACAATATCATGGATGGTGACCAAGGACAGATCCTTGCTTGTTGGTAGGCCTGTGATCACTGGACCTGTTTTGTCAACAATGTAATTAGCTATGGTGACCAGGGTGAATTTTTGTAGTGACACTTGAGTGTAATGGACCCCAGGGATGAAATCTCTGAGCCATTGTACCCAGTGAATTTGGCAGTGGTTGGTTGAATCATCACTTGCCACTTCTGTGGGTACATACATTTCAGTGTACGAAGTGCAAGGATGTTTGCACCTGCGTGGTATCCAGATTTGCTTCTAGATTATGTTAACCCTTCAGCTATGGATAAACTGGATGGTGGCAAAGGCTTCTGTTGGTACCACTATGCCAATACATTCTTTGATGTTCACCATGCTGAATGTCTGCTCATTTTGTGTGACAATGGTCTGGTCACCCTCATTATCTGACCTTGTAGTTGGCTAGACATTTTGTGGATCTTCTCTTTACACTGTTTGGCACTCTCTCTTGATTGATTGGAATGCTGTACCTGTCTGGCCTCAGGTTGTGGCTTCTCATAAGATTGAACCACTTGTGTTGGCCTCTTCTTTCTGCTTTGGCACTTCCAAAGTCCTCTGGTGCCACATGCCTTGCATACTGTGTTAAAAACTGGACATTTTCTGGGTGGGTGCATGAGGCCACTTTGCACATATTGTTTACTAGGCCTTCCTGTATCAGTTATTGTGCCACTGGTGAACAAGTTATGCATAACCTGTAGACTCTGTCTATCCATTACTATGGCTTCATATTGCATTGACTTTGTAGTAGTGCTTCCACGGTGCGACCTTTGGGTTGGTCCAAAAGGTCTTTTTGGAACACTTCCATTGAGGTAGATGCTATCACAAACTCAATTATTCTGTCGGCAAGCTCGGTTGCCATGAAGTCACAGTCATGACCTTAGTCTCTGCATCTACTTATGAACTGGTCAATGATCAGTTGTTGTCTAAAGGACATGAATTCCACAGAGTATGTACAAGTTGAACTTCACTTGTAATTGATTGTCGAGTGTTGACCATATTTTATCTGGATTATTAAGATGGTCTTCAGAAGATCTGATATGTTCAGTCTGTGGAGACCTTCATTGCTTATAGTGATTTTGATTTTTTGGCTTTATCTGGTTCGGAAAAATTGAGGTCCAAAAAGCACAGCTCGATGCATTGTCAGAACAAAGTAAACTCAGATAGGAGATCTGTTGTCTTCTAATTGAGGGTTAAAATTTTTGGGGTCATTTTTTTAGATTTTTACAGGTTTTTTAATGCTATCTTGAGATTTTGACAGCTTTGCAAGTTTCCTCCAGTTCTTTTAGAGTTAATTTAGCTCAGATTTGCAGTACCTTTAATGGCCACTGCCTTAGCTTGTCATAGGTTACTGCTTGACTGCAATGGTGGTGCTGATGAGCCCTTTCTGGTTTTTCCTGGTTTTAGCCCTAAGCACCATCCACAAAGCAGTGATTTTAGGTGGGAAAATGGCTGCAGAGCTTCCAAAGTGAAAGCAAACAGTGAAAAAGGATTTTTACAGGTTTCTTCAAGCTGTTAGGGGCTATATTGGATAGATTCTTCTTCTCAGCCCAGTCTGCAGTTGTTAGCTTCAGCTGTAATGAATTCTCATGTCCGACAGGATCCAATTAAAGTGAGACCACCTGCAGTCCTGCTTAAACTTTGCACCAGGTAAACATATACTATTTAAGCTCTCCCAACTTTGCACAATCTTATTGGGACCCACTGCCTGCTGGTTGGAGCAAGGTTGATCCCAGAACAAAGGTACTACAGAGCTGCCAAAGAACTTATACATATGAGTTTTGATTGTTGTTTCACTTTCACACCAGTTCTTCTTGTCTGCTTGATGTGAAGGGCTGAAGCTTGTTTATTTTTCAGTCAAATCTTCAAAAACCATGCTGCCACCATGCTACCACATCGCATTCTGCTTCCCTTCGATGTAAATGTACTAATTATACAGAAAGATTGGTGAAACAATAACATGGGTCCTTCATTTGAAGATAAGGCTATATACATACAATGTTCACTGGGAGGCTCAGTATGGCACGTCTGATCTCTACCCTAATGCTTGCTGAGTCTTACAAGTCATTGGACTAATTCATAACATCCAACATGGTGGCGATGATACGTACCCTTAAAGGTGTATGTCATCATATCTTAATAGTTTTCACAGTTGCCAATAACATTCTGGGAATAACTGAACATGAAAATGGCTTAGACCTCCCTCCAATGGCCTTGGGCAGATCCTATGGATAAGCTGCTGCTTTCATGCCCATTTGAGCTTGAAATTAGAAATCCCCCATGTTGCTTATACAGTATAGAGGATGTAGAATGGGATTTGCTGGTTGACTAATCATTGGGCAGCTAACGTAGACTTGAGAATGAGTGAGATATGCAGACTTGACTTCTTAATGGTTTATTTTATGGCATTCAAAAATTACCATTCTGAGCATTGCTCTAGCACAAGCACATTGATAAACATACCTTAGAAAGTTAAGGGACTTGGATCCTATTTGCAATTTGGTATAACTCTGCATATAATTTATTTTTTTTTTGTTATGTGGTGAGTGGGCAAGTTTCTGTAATGTGAACAAGAACTCTGTTTTTTAACACTTTTATTTGAATATTAAAAATTTGAATGAAATGACAGTTCAGCCCCCAACCAAGCTGAATTTTTCTAATGGTACCTTTCCTCATTTTTTTTGACATCCATGATGAAGACTGCAGGCCAATGACCTACTAGGCTTTCAACAATGCCACTCTAAAACCAGCCTTCAGAAGATGAAGCAGGAGAGAGCAAGAATGCCTTGCCTTCTGATTTCTCTATGTGTGAAGAAGTACTTGGCCTTCATTTGGTGCTTCCCAGCAGGGGTTTGGCTGAGATTAGCATCTCAGCATGTGGAGAATCACTAGTGTGAATATGCATGCCACCTCTCTTGATGTTCCAACATGCTGTGCCATCATGCCACTTTTTTTGTTTATGTTCCTCTAAGCAGTGTTAGACAGAGGAATATATTCCCACGTTTTGCTCCCAGTGTTAGAATCAAACATTCTCAGGTTAGGTTGTAACAAAGGCAAGATTCAGGACAAAACTCCCCTTATAATTTCCTGACAATGTTCTTTTACCAGAATCTCATTAGAGCATTTCTATTACATCAGTGTGGCATCTCAATTTCTCATGTCAGTCAATATCCTGAGGTAAGTCTGGTATTAAATGTTTGGCACTCTATTGCTTATTCTTTTCACACAAAGAATCACATATGATAATTTTGTAGCATTTCCTTCATCTCTTGTACATGCAAAATGCAATAAATAGCATTTTTACCAAAGGGTTATATTCAAACAGTCACACTCCCAAAGAGCCACATAGATTTCAAACCTAAAACCCTGTGAAAAAGACAAAAAATTCTGGAGACACTGTAGTCCTAAGGGAGGACTCATACCCAAAATGTTAACAGACTTGAGAGTCTAGAATTTCTTGTTTGGGTGTAGTCAAGAAGTTGCGTCCAATTTGCTGATTTTGTTCATGTCAATTTACTTTGAAATTTTGTGTGCATTCAGAAGAATAAAATTCTTCCAGCATTATTCTGACCTGTGAAATTTCTACAGCCCTAAGCCCGTTACAAATCAAATTAGATTTTAAAAATGCTGAAAATATGTTTTAAAAGTGAATGCAATTTTTCTTAATTATTATTATTTTTATATGGCTGGGAAAACATTTATAGTTTGATGCTGAGGCTAACAATCCATTCAGTGGTTTCAGCTAACACAGTGCGAATGGTTTTAATTTTACCAGGAATGGATCTCTCAGGGCAGAGGTTAACTACATGGGTGATGGTCTAACTTGGATGGTCACAGTCACAATTTGAGCTGTTCCTCATGTTTCACTTGTAGACCAATTGGCCACACCTGCCATCCTCAACCAGCCTAGGATTCTCTATATTTCCTGTGTAAGATTGAAAACCGGGACTTTGCCACTTGGGTGAGTTACCAGTTGCGGTTAGTAGTGATGTTTGCAGTCAACCAGACACTGTGCCATGGAGAGGTGAGGTTATCATTAGTTTGTAGGGTGTGAAGTGTCTGTCAGTAGGGGATGCAGCATCTCAGGTGGGTGTGTGGGGTTTTTTTGAGTTCCTGTATCAGTGGGAGTGCCTTGTTATCTGTCAGCTGATGGTGTTCTTTGAGGAAGATATTTTCCCTGCAGACGTCAGGAGCTTCAATGTGTGTTAACAGAGGAAGTCTTTCAAGCTGTGTTGGTCTCAATGTTCCAGAAATAATCATCATGATTTCTTGGATTTTCTTAATTTTAATTTTCTTAATTATATTAACTATTCCAGTATTCAATGTGATAACAATCAAAAAATGTGTTTTGATGAGTTTTAAAATGTCACAGAGTTTTCATGACTTTTAGAGGTTGCCCTGTAAGAACAATGGGGTCATCTGGGCTGGAAGATAAAAATAAACAAACTTAACCATTTACACTTTTTAAACAAGAAAGACCAAACATCACCCAACCTTTTTATCTTAACATATCTAACAGAGCTGGAACAAGCAAGACAAACATCAAACTTTTGTTCTGTTCCTTCAGAAGGAGCCAAAATTTTAAAGTGCGCAGAAGCAAAAAATGTTGATGGAAGGTCATCAACCTGAAACATCAACTGTGTTTCTCTCTCCTCAGAGGATATTCTTACTTTTTAAAATGTCTAATTGTTTTAGCTGACCTAGCTGAACAGCAATTGAATGATAAAAAAAATGATACTGTACAATTCAACAGGTCAAAAATTGAACATTGTTCAAATAGGTTCCCTGCATTGTTTATAAACTTGTACAATGGCTGAAGAGGAATGATGTATTCCTATTGCCATTTTAAAAGGCTGTAACAATGACCATTTTGTCTGAGTCATGCTACCTTCTCCACAATCAAGTACGTCGCTGGATACGTTGATTCCGACTTTTACAAAATGTATCTTAAATTGACAGGTAGATTGCTGGAAATGAATACACACAAGCTTACTGCATTCTTGCCCATTTCCTCCTCACTGGGCTACGAATGCTAATCCTAGCACTCCATTTGCCACTGGTCATTTTATAGACGTTTATTATTTAAGTGGAATGGAAGGATCAACAAGCAATATTTCATATCAGTAAAGAAAGAAAGATTAGACTTTCACCTATATAGCACCTTTCACAACCCCAGAACATCCTAAAGAGCTTTACGGCCAATATTAGCAGCCCAATATGTTGAGGAGGAAGTGGATAAGTATTGGTTCCCAATATAAAAGGGTATCTCGCCTGATCATCTTTGAATCAATTACATTTAAATTCAGAATTAACTCAATAGTATAAAACACTATTGCTTTAGTGAGACCAGAATGCTTGAGAATTTGAGTGCAACTTTACATTTTTTCTTGACAGAGATTGATAGATTTTTGGTTACAAAGAAAATTAAGGATATGGGGCTAGTGCAGGAAGCTGGAGCCCAGGCGGAAGATCAGCTATAATGTTGGACCCAGCGCCCTTGGTTTGTTGGGGCAAAATGATCCGGGTTGCACACTTGTTTTGGGGTGAGCGAGTTGCAAGTTGGTACACAGACAGAGAACATCCAGAGGTCTTTGTTAAAATAAACACACTGGGGAGAATCTTCCGGTCGGCGAGCAAGGGCAGGGCCCACTCTCCAATGCGTAAAATGGCACGTGGTGACATTGGGCGGGTGTCCCGCCGTCACCGTGCTTCATTAAATTTTCATTAAGGCCTGTTGAAAACTAATTGATACAATTAAATGAGCTGCCTGTCCAACATTAAGGTTGGCGGACAGGCGAAGAGCCCAGGTGGCCTTCACATTTTTCATGGAACCTCATCCACGGGAGGGATGAAGTATCATGAAGTGTTTAAAATTCAATAAAAATTATTTTAATAATTCATTGACATGTCCCAGCTCATGTAACACTATCACATAAGGGGACATGATTTAAAAGTTTTTAATTACTTCATTCAGATGTTTAAAACTTAAACAAATCTTCCTGAGGCATCTCGGATTCAGGCCCGGGTGCAGGCCCGGATTCAGGGAATCCCTCCCCACCCACAAGGGAGTGCACAGCGCTTCCAGGCGAGCGTCACGCAGGGCAGGCCTTAATTGGCCTGCCCACGTAAAATGGCAGTGCGGCCCCAATCGGGGGCGCAAAGCGGGTTTGTGCTCGCTCCCATCCACCTCGCACAACCCCTGCCAGCGGGGGGAAATTCAGCCCATGCTGTTTATTTATAAGCTAAACTCTGTGTCTACACTTGTGTGCTCACAACATAAAACTCTGTCTTCACGCATCGGTGACTAACTCAAGACTCTCTCACATAGAGATAGCACGCGATACCCTGCTATTGGACATTAAGATCATGTGACCTTACATTACATTGCTTGTCTTAAAGGTATATTACATCTCAGATTATACATCCCTCCCCCTTTACTGAAAAATACATTTTACAATTTTTCAATACAGCAAGTTATTTACACCATTCAATTATTTACAAAGTCAGTCTCTCTGGGGGTTTCCTTATGCATGCAGAATGTCTCAGCTCTACAGCTTCTGAAGTTTGCTTTGGAATCTCCCTTACTGAGGTCGTCTGAGCATCAGGTTCTACAGCATGTAAGTGTAAATGTTTTTCTTCGACTCTTTCAGGTACAGTCGATGCTTCAAATACATTTGTACTTGGTTGAGCTCTTTCAAAAGGAAATGTTGAGTCTCGAACACTGGTGGAATCACTTCTAGATATTTGGTTTCTCCATTTCGTATGTGATCCACATGCTTCCTTATTAGTCAAACCTCTGCAGTTATTTCACCCAACAACCATGCTGGTCCTTCTCTAAAATTTTTCACAAACACCTTCACTCCTACATTAAATGTTCTGTCCCGACTGTGACAATCATGTCCTATTTTCTGGCTTTCCTGCTTTCTTTCTACTTTCCCCACCAAGTTTGGCATAATTTGGCTCAGTCTCAATCGGAAACAGTTCTTCATTAACAGTTCAGCAGATGTGACACCTGTTGTCGAATGAGGGGTGGCTCTATAATGGAAAAGAAAGCGTGCTAATTTAGTCACCAACGAATCTCCAGACAATTTCCTCATGCCAGATTTGAATGTCTGAACTGCTTTCTCGCCGAGTCCATTTGAAAAAGGATGGTATGGGGATGTTTTTACATGAACAATACCATTGTGGCTTGCAAATCAGTTAAATTCAGCACTTGTGAATACTCTTCCATTATCTGTTACTAGCACTTTAGGTTATCCATTTATAGCAAATCTTTGTCGTAGCTGGTCTATTGTTGTCGCTGAAGATGTGGGTGACGTTACTTCGTATATATCCATCCATTTTGAATGCATGTCTATGATAAGGAGAAACATTGTTCTCATAAGAAGTCCCACATAGTCGATGTGTACGCATACCCATGGCCTTCCCAGCCATTCCCATGGGTATAATGGGGCTGTTGCAGGTATTTTTTGTACTTGTTGACACTGCTTACAACTTTTTACTAGGTTTTCCATTTCTCCATCCAATCCTGGCCACCACAAATAGTTATGTGCTATTGCCTTCATTTTAGAAATTCCAGGATGTGCACTGGGAAGTTCAGATAACAATGGCTTTCGTCCTTTCAGGGGAACAATTACACAAGCTCCCCACAATAAAATACCTTCTGGCTGGTTACCTCGCATCTTACTGGAAATACGGTTTCATTTAATCGGATTCTTGTGTTTGTGACCAATCGTAAAGAACTTGATTTCTCACTTTGGATGAGACTGGGTCTTAGTCCCTCCAATCTTTACTTTGCTTAGCACATATCGGTAATGAGTCCAGGAAGTTCAATAACAAGACATATTCCTGAAGTAAAGGCAAAATACTGTGGTTGCTGGAAATCTGAAACAAAAACAAAAAATGCTGGAAAAACTCAACAGGCCTGACAGCATCTGTGAAGAGAAAGACAGAGTTAATGTTTCAAATTTGTATGACTTCTTCAGAGCTGAAGGGAAGTAGAAATGTGGTGAAATATATACTGTTTAAGGGGGGCGGAACGGGTGAAGCTGGATAGAGGGCCAGCGATAGGTGGAGGCAAAGGAAAGATTGTGAAAGATGTCATAAACAAAAGGTCAAATAGTGGTGATTCTGGCTAAAGGAGGTGCTAATGGTGACATTAAGAGTGGAAAGCAGAGTGTGATAATGGCAGGACCAGGGTAAGCACTCTGGAAAGTGACAGATGGCCCTAGTGGGGGTGGGGTGTGGGGAGGAGTCAGTGGTGGGAAAAAAGATCGAAAAGGCTAAAAGCTGGGGATAAAACAATGGATAAAATGGAAATAAATTTAAAAAATAATAATAATGAAAATAAGTGGGGTAATAAGTAAAGATTAAAAAATTAAAATGAACAAAGCAGAAAGGGAGGATCAGAAAGGGATGGAGGAGAGAGTTCATGGTCTGAAGCTTTTGAACTCAATGTTAAGTCTGGAAGGCTGTAAAGTGCCTAATCGGAAGATGAGGTGTTGTTCCTCCAGTTTGCGTTGAGCTTCACGGGAACATTGCAGCAGGCCAAGGATAGACATATGAGCATGAGAGCAGGGTGGTGTGCTGTAATGGCAAGCGACAAGAAGGTCTGAGTCATGCTTGCGGACAGACCGAAGGTGTTCCGCAAAGTGGTCACCTGGTCTGCGTTTGGTCTCTCCAATGTAGAGGAAACTGCATTAGGAGCAGCAAATGCAGTAGACTAAATTGAGGGAAGTGCAAATGCTGCTTCACTTAAAAGGAACGTTTGGGCCCTTGGAAGGTGAGGAGGAGGGAAGTAAAGGGCCAGGTGTTGCACCTTCTGCGGTTGCATGGGAAGGTGCCGCGGGAGGGGGTTGAGGTGTTGGGGGTGATGGAGGAGTGGACCAGGGTGTCATGGAGGGAACGGTTCCTATGGAATGCTGGGGAGGGGGGGTAAAGGAAGGATGTGTATGGCGGTGGCATCATGCCCATTTTCCTGAGGAATTGGAACATCCTCGTCTTTTATTATCAAGGGTAAACTACTAAGTGCATCTGCATTGCAATTTGACTTCCAGGTCTATGAATAAAAGTATACTCGTACGCTGCCAAGATCAACGCCCATCTTTGTACTCTTGCTGTGGCTACAGGGACTATAGCCTCTGTCATCACCGAATAGTCCTAATAAAGGCTGGTGGTCCGTTATGTGAGTAAAGTGATGACCTTGCGCATACTGATGAAACTTTTTAACACCGAAAATGATCGCCAGGCCTTCTTTCTCAATTTGTGAGCACTTTTTCTCTGCTGTACTAAGTGTTCTCGATACATAGCCTATAGGTCTTTCTGATCCATCATCCGTTCGATGAGAAAGCACTGTTCCAACTCCGTTAGCTGATGCGTCACAAGCATCTTTGGACCAAAATGTACAAGAAGCGTAGAAGATTGTAGCAACTGTTTCAGTTTGGTGAAAGCTTCTTCTTGTGGTGTTTGCCATGACCATCTCTGGTTTCCTTGAGCAAATAATACAATGGTGCCAGTTCTGTCAACAAATTAGGCAAGAAGCGTCCATAGTAATTGATCATCCCCATGAACGATTTCAGTCCGGATGTATTCTTTGGTGCTGGGGCTTCTTTAATGGCTTTTACTTTTTCTTCAATTGGATTTGGGCCTTGTGAATCTACCTTGTGACCTAGGTAAGTAACCTCTTTTGCCTGGAAAGCAGTTTTCCTTTTTCAGTCTCACTTCAACCTGCAAAATCATTTCAGAACTTCTTCCAAGTTCATCAAATGTTCATTTTCAGTGAATCCAGTCATGAGAACATGATCCAAATAAACTACAACATGGGGCAATCCCTGTAGTAAACTTTTAATGGTTCTTTGTAATACAGCACAAGCAGAAGATATGTCAAATGGTAAACGTGTGTATTGGTACAACCCCTTATGTGTATTTATGGTGACAAACTTCCAGAGTTCTTTCTCTAAATCCAATTGCTGGTAGCGTGACTCAAATCTAACTTTGTGTAAGCCTTTCGACCTGCCAGCTTAGCATATAAACCTTCTATTTTAGGAATGGGGTGTCTTTCCGATTTTGATACTTTATTGGCAGTTAATTTTTTGTCCCACATATTCTAATGCTTCGGTCAGGTTTGAGAACAGGTACAATTGGAGCTGCCCAGTCTGAAAATTGTACTGGCTGCATCACTCCCAGTTTTTCTAATCTGGCCAGTTCGGCATCTATCTTATTCGACATTGCATAAGATGCACGTCCTGCCTTCATGAATTTTGGTGTTGCCTCTGGACCCACACGAATTTTACTTGTAGCCCTTCGATTTTTGAAAGTTCTTCCTTGAAAACTGAGGCATATTTTTGTAGCAGCTCTGAAAGTCCATTAGTTCTTAGTTGGAAGATTTTATAACAGTCCAATTTAATTTCTTTCAGCCAGTTTCATCTGAGGGGACCAAGTCCCTCACCTGCTATTACCATCAAGGATAATCTCACTGTTTGACCTTCATAGTTTACTGTGACTTTACATACGCCCTTGACTTGTATGTCTTAACCTGTGTAAGTCTTTAACTGTGTAAATCTTTAAGCAGAACCTCAATAATCCCTGGATTGTTACCTGGGCCACGTGCAAATTGGCATGGGGCAAATAAGATTAGGGAGACAAATGCGTGTCTCAAAGACTGGTGTGAGAGAAGTGGGTTCTGGTTTGTGGGGCACTGGCATCAGTACTGGGGAAAGTGGGGGCTGTACTGTTGGGATAGTTTACATCTGAACCAGGCTGGGACGAGAGTCCTCGTAAATCACATAACTAGGGAAGTAGAGAGGGCTTTAAACGAAACAAGTGAGGTGAGGGATCAAGTTTGGGTAGAGGTAACAATTCAAGGTGTAGAATCAAGACAGGAGAGCAAAATAATAATATGAGAAATGAGGGTCAGAGAATGGCAGGAAGGGACTGAGAGAAAAATCCTAATGATATGTCAACAGTCAAGACTAGATGTTACAACAGTAACAAAAAGACAGAACTGAAGGCTCTGTATCTGAATGTGCATAGTATTCATAACAAAATAAATTAATTGATGGCCCACATTGAAGTAAATAAATATGATCTGATAGCAATTATGGAGATGTGGTTGCAGGACGACAAAGATTGGTTCCTTAATATTAAGGGGTACTTAACATTCAAGAAGAATAGGAAGCTAGGTAAAGGTGGAGGCGTATCACTGTTAATCACTGGTGCAATAGTTAGAGATAACCTTGGTTCAGGAGATCAGAATGTAGAATCGGTTTGGATGGAGATGAGGAATAGTAGCGGGAAAATGTCAGCTGTGGAGTGGTCTGCAGGCCCCCTAACAGTAGCCACAGTGTAGGTCAAAGTATTCAAGAGAAAATATTGTGTGCTTGTGATAAAGGGATGGCAATAGTCATGGGCGATTTTAATCTACACATAAACTGGAAAAATCAGATTGGCAGTAGTAGCCTGGATGAGGAGCTCTTAGAGTGCTTTTGTGATAGTTTCTTAGAGCAGCATGTTCTGGAACCAACCAGGGAGCAGGTTATATTAGACTTGGTACTGTGTAATGTGACAGGATTAATCAATGACCTCAGAGCAAAGGCACCCCTAGGTAGCAGTGACCACAATATGATTGAATTTTGCATCCAGTTTGAAAGGGAGAAGAGCGGGTCTAAGACTAGTATCGTAAACTTATATAAGGGCAACTATGTGGGGATGAAAGCTGAGCTAGCTGAAGTGAACTGGGAAACGAGGCTAGAGGATAAATAAACAGAGAAGCAGTGGCATACATTTAAGGGGATATTTCAGAGCTTTCTGAATAAGTAGATTCCCACTATTAAGAAAATTCTAAGGGGATGACCAATAATCCACAGTTAACAAAAGATGCTAAGGAAAGCATCAAACTTAAGTAAAAAGCATACAACCCCACAAAAATGAGTGGCAGGACAGATGATTGGACAGAACATAAAGCATGGCAGAGAATGCTTAAAAGATTAATCAGGAGAAAGAAATTAGACTATAAGAGGAAGCTAGCTAGAAATGTAAAAATGAATAGCAAGAGTTTCTATAGGTATTTAAAAAGGAAGAGTAAGTAAAGTGAATGTTGGTCTCCTAGAGAATGGCATTGGGGAGTTAATAGTAGATAATACGGAAATGGCAGAAGAAATTAATAAATATTTTCCTTCTGTGTTCACTATAGAGGGTACAAAAAAACATTCCAGTAATAGCTGCAAATTAGGAGCTGAACAGGAGGAAGGAACTTGGTGAAATTTAAATCACTAGGGAAATAGTACTGAGCAAATTGATGGAGTTGCAGGCTGGCAAGTCTCCGGGTCCCGATGGACTACATCCCAGGGTCTTAAAAGAGGTGGCTAATGAGGTAGTCAATGCATTGGTGTTAATTTTCCAAAATTCACTAGATCCTGGAAAGGTTCCATCAGATTGGAAAGCAGCAAATATGACCCCTCTATTCAAAAAGGGAGGGAGGCAGAAAACAGGAAACTATAGGCCAGTTCACTTGACGTCTGTCGTGGGGAAGTTGTTAGAATCAATCATTAAGGAGTTTATAGCTGGGCACTTAGAAGATCTCAAGACAACTGGGAAGAGTCAGCATGGATTTGTGAAAGGAAAGTCATGTTTAACTTATTTATTGGAGTTTTTTGAAGGAGTAACATGTGCAGTGGTTAAAGGGGAGGCTGTAGACGTATTGTACTTAGATTTCCAGAAGGCATTTGATAAGGTGCCACCTCAAAGATTATTACGGAAAATTAAAACCCAAGGTGTAATGGGTAACATATTAGCATGGATAGAAGATTGGCAGTCTGGCAGAAAGCAGAGAGAATGAATAAGTATGTAGTTTTCTGATTGGCAGGATGTGACGAGTTGGAGTCCTACAGGTATCTGTACTGGGGCCTCAGGTTTTTACAATTTACACCAATGACTTAGATGAAGGGAGTGAAGACATGGTACCTAAATTTGCAGATGACACTAAGATAGGTAGGAAAGTATGTTGTGAAGAGGGCAGGAGGAGGTTTCAGATGGATACAGATAGGTTGAGTGAGTGGGCAAAGATCTGGCAAACAGAGTTTGATGTGGGAAATGTGAAGTTGTTCACTTTGGCAGGAAGAACAAAAAAGCAGAGTATTTCTTAAATGGCTGCATAATTCTGAGGTGCAACGAGATCTAGATGTTTTAGTACATAAGTCACAAAAAGTTAGTATGCAGATACAACAAGTAATTAAGAAGGTTAATGGAATGCTATCCTTTATTATGAGAGGGATTGAACATAAAAGTAAGGATGTTATACTTCAGTTACACAGGCATTAGTGAGACTGCACCTCGAATACTGGGTGCAGTTTTGGTCTCCTTATTTAAGGAAGGATGTAAATGCATTGGAGGCGGTTCAATGGAGAGTTGTTAGATTGATACCTGGAATGAGTGAGTTATCTTATGAGGAAAAGTTGGACAGACTGGGCTTGTTTCCACTGGAGTTTAGAAGATTGAGGGGTGAATTGACTTAAGTATACAAGATCCTGAATGTCCTTGACAAGGTGGACATCGAAAGGATGTTTCCTCATGTGGGTAAGTCCAGAATTAGGGGCCACTGCTTTAAAATTAGGATTCGCCCTTTTAGGACGGAGGTGAGGAGAATTTTTTTTCTCTCAGGGCGTTTTGTGACTTTGGAGTTCTCTGCCTCAGAAGGTGGTGGAGGCAAGATCATTAAATATTTTTAAGGCAGAGGTAGATAGATTCTTTTTCGACACAGGAATCAAAGGTTACCTAGATTAGATGGGAATGTGGAAATCAAAACACAAGGTCATCAGCCATGATTTTATTGAATGGCAGAGCAGGCTTGAGGAGCCAAATGATCTACTCCTCTTCCTATTTCTTATGTTTTTATGTTCTTAATTTTTCAACAGTTTCTTCTAAATTCAGCTTACATTTTCCATGATTCAGATATTGAAAAGTCTGCTCTCTGATCACTGTAGTTGCTGCACCGGTATCCACCTCCAGTCTGATAGGCTTCTCGTTCACTCTCATGGTTACATAGATAGGCTCCGTTCTTCCTACCTTTAAATTGTATAATAATAGATATCAACTTCCATTGCTTCAGGCTTTTCAACTCTGTTTATCTCCTTGGGTTTTTGCCTTTGTCTGACAGTCTGCCTGATTCTATCTTTACAATTTCTCATGAGGTGTCCATATCGATAGCAGAAGAAACATTTCAGCTTTTTAAATTGTGTTTCATTACAGGGCTGTCTACTTCCACCTCTCTTGCTATAATTCCATGCTTTTCCTGCTAAGTTTTCCTTTTTAATTTGTCTGCTAGCAATGGCTACTTCTCGCTTCGGAACAAAGCTCTGCACTTTTGCGCACTTTTTGGCTGAGTCTCCCCGCCCAACATGGAGGATGGTGCCACTTTGCGCTCCTCGACTGACTTCTCAGTCTCGCACTGCACCTTCCATTGCAAGACTGATTTACAATACCTTCTGAAAATCTAGATTTGTTTCAACCAACAATCTCTTCTGAATCGCATTTTTGTTTATACCAAAAGCCAACTGATTTCCAAGCATGTAATTGATTGAAGTACCAAACTCGCAGTATTCAATTAATTGCTTCAGACTCGGCACATAAGAAGCAACTGTCTCCCCCTCAGCTCTAATTCTTGAGTAGAATTTAAATCTTTGTATGGTCACCGACTGCTTGGGCTGGTAATGATTCTTTACGAGGTTCACTAAATCATCAAACCTTTTGGAGTCTGCAGCACTGGGCGGTGACAGATTTCAAATTAATCCGTATGTCTTACTCTCACACGTGGACAGAAGGATCACGTGCCTCTTCTCCTGCCGCGCAACATCATTCATCTGGAAGAAGAATGCAAGGCATTCAACGTGGTGAGACCAGTCGTCCAAGGTTGGATCTACTCTTCCAAATTGTGGCATCTCTTAGGGAATTATTTCAGTGCTCAGAAGGAAACTTTTCTTTTACTTATAACTATCGTGTGAGGTACGGCCCAATTTTGATTCTTCTGATTTCCTTCGTTTTTCTTACTTTTTAACCTAATTTTTTCCGTGATTTTTCCTGATTTTACTCTCATCACCAGTTTGTTGGATTCAGTGCCCTTGGTTTGTTGGGGCTAAAGGATTGGGTTGCATGCTTGTTTCAGGGTGACCGAGTTGGTACAGAGACAGAGAACATCTGGAGATCATTGTTGGAATAAACACATGCTGTTTATTTACAAACTAAACTCTGCAGCTACATTTGTGTGCTCACAACATAAAACTCTGTCTTCACTCATCAGTGACTAACTCAAGACTCTCACATAGAGGTAACCCACACTACTCTGCTATTGGACATTAAGATCATGTGACCTTACATTACAATACTTGTCTTAAAGATACATTACATCTCAGATTACTACACATGATCATATTGAATAACAGAGAAGGCTCATAGGGCCAAAAGAATTATTCCTGTTCCAAGTTTCATATGTTTTATATTCTGAATCTGTGTAAGTGCAGGAAATTTGCATTGTTTGCTTATTTGGAGGGAGGATGAGACTATGCAGATAAGTGAAAAAAGGCCTGGGCAAAGATTCACTGTAAAAGATCAAGGAATTTTGGCAGTATTCAAAGAACAAGTATGAATCTCTTCTGCCCATATATGTTAGATATTTTGAAACCGATATTAACATTGTGCTGTGAAGATGTCATTACTATGGGCACAAGCTGAAAGGAAATTTTGGGTGGTGTTCTCTCAACAGATGCTGCTTGACTGTCTGAGATTCTTCAGCAATCCTTGTTTTTGCTTCAAGTTTTCAGCACTGGCTGATTTTTTTTAGATTAAATTAGAAGCAGAGTAATGGCATAGGAGCCATGTAACTGCCATTGTATCCTCTGGGTAAATGGTTTGTGGCATATCTGGGGTAATGGGTGCAGCAGATCTGGATCAATTTGAGTGTTGGCTCTCAAACAGACATCCCAATGCAACTAGATGGATTCAGGCTGGTGCAATATTGGGCAGGAAGTCCAGGGGTGTCCTGATGTAGATTGCCATTCAGGGCCTTGGGAAATTCAGATGGCTCTCCTGACATGAGTGGCCCGCAGATATGCCCTGAAAAAGGGTGGGGTACTGTGGTGAACTGGAGGGGTGTGGCAGCAGCCCACAATATTTTTGTGGAGCCATGAAGGGCATTCCTGCTTCATCTATCTCCACAGAAACCAAAGCATAAAGACATTAATTTATCCCATTTTATTCTTGCTGGCCTCCAATGCTTAGCTTTAAGAATCGTAGATTAGGCCACTGTATACTCATAAAAATTAAGAGGAGATTGTGCAGTGCATGCTTAGTGTGATAAATTTCAAATGTGACTTAAAACAGGTCTCAGGACCCTGATTTGCATTCTACCTGTTTTGGGCGAGCACTGGGTCCCTGGATGTCATTGGCTTCCAATTTAGCAATTTAGATGTACTTCTGGAAAGATCAGGCATGAGAAATTGGCCCCATAATGTACCGGTAAATTGTGCCCCAAAAACAGATGTGACAAAACCAGTTTCACCTTTAGTCATATATTTTTAGAATATCACTGTCTCAAAGTGTTAAGTTACAAAGAATTGAAGGATATTATTCCGTGACATGACATTTCTAGCAATATGTAAGTAAGTTCACCTTGTTTAATGTGTTTTCATCAATTCAGCCTTAGCATAAATTCCTTTCATTTTGTGCAATGAAATCATTGGCTGGAATTTTACCAGTGCATTGGTGACAAACTTGGAGGCATGTAGTCTGACAAAATGGCACAGGGAGGTATCGGTGGAGGTGGCCAATGTCTTCCTTCCACCATGCCATTTTTCCAATGTGGGAAAGGTGGTAGATCGGCCATCCATTGGGAGCCTAATTGTGCCACTTATCTGGACAATTAAGGACCCATTTCCGCCTCCATTCACATTTAATCTGTGTCGGGGGCCCCACCATCACATGGGGAGGCCACTTAGTGAAACCTGTTGAATACAGATGGGCATTTTAACAATCTCTGTGGAATTAAGGAGTGTTATGAGGGGCTTGTTGTCTGTTTCCTCATGGAAGGGCAGCCCCATCAGGTAATCAGAAAAGCGCTCAACAGCCCATGTAACTGCCATTGATTCTTTCTCAATAGTGGCATATATTCATTCAGTTTCCATGAGGGCTTTCAAAGCAAAATAGATTTTATTCGCTGTTTATTTTCAGCAGGACAAGAACCCTGCCGAGGCCCGTGGAGTCAGCAGCAATGGCGGTAAACAGAGTGCGGTTGTAGTGAGCCAGGACATCGGGGGGGAGACAAGTTGACCTTTAAAGGATTGAAAGGTTCAGTGCCCCAAAACCATTGTTAGCCCTTCTGCAGGAGGTCTCTTAATGGTTCTATGAGTGTGGTCAAGTTAGAGATAACCTTTCCCACCTGGTTCACCATCCCCAGGAAATATTGAATGTTGGTGACGCAGGCTGGTTGGGGAAACTCAGTAATAGCCGTTGTTTTCTGAGAATCGACCATAATAATATGCTGGGAATTTTATGTTGGTTCTGGTGAACTCACACTTGTCATTCAGTGTGTGGCCTGCTTCCTGGGCAGCCTTGAGGACCTCTCTTACCCTATAATTATGTTTCGTTCTGGTAAAGCCATGTATGAGGATGTTGTCCATGTGGCAAAAAACCCCTTGTCTGCCCTCAAGGATTGTTGACATTGTACATTGGAAAATCTCAGAGGCAGACGAAATACCGAAAGGGAGGTTATTAAAGTAAAATTGACCAAAGGGCGTGATAAATGTCATCAGTAACCTAGATTCCTTGTCGAGGGGTATTTGCCAAAACCCACTGTTCGCATCAAGCTTAGTGAAAAGGACACTATTGGCAAGCTCGGCCAAACTGTTGTATACCAATGCCATTGGATCAACTTCCCTCTGTATGGCTTTATTAAGCTGTGTAAGATCAACACAAAGGAGGATGTGGCCTTTGGGCTTAGGAACAGTGACTAGGCCGGAACACCACTGGGTGATTGTGTGACCGGGGAAATAACACCCCTGTGTAACATGCGCCATCCTCCTTAACTTTTGGCATTGGGGGGGTGGCACCCTCCTAGGGATAAACATGTACACTTGCATGGCATCTGGGAGTAGAGCAATATAATATTTGGTTTTCAGCTTCCCCAGCCCTTGAGAAAGTTGTGGAAATTCCTGGCGGATTATGACCCTGGTATCCGATGGAAGAACCTCAACCACTTTCTGTATGATGTCTAACTGTACTCCTGTAAGTAGGGAAATGCTGCAATTGTGAATGATAGAAAGGGTCTCTGTGATCTGTCTCCTATTGCAGCATATTGTGGCAGTAATCTGACCCTTAACAAGTAGATTTGTTCCTCCTGGCCCCTGGAGCTTTCTGTCAGAAGGCTGAACAGGAATTATGTGGAGCCATGCAAGGTAATCAGCCAGTATAGATACCCATGCGCCAGTGTCAAGTTGACCCATGTTGGGAACCCTTTGACCACTAAATTGATGGGCTAGAGATTCTAAGAATGCCGGTGAACTTCACCTAGGAAATGTGAGATCGGCGTTATCTTCGCATGGTGCCATCATTTGCCCCATTTGTTGGAGATTCTAATTGAGCAGAGGTGCTGGAAATGTTGCATGTGAAACATTCAGTGCCCCTGCTGGGCAACCTTGTTGTTCAGCACCACAGTGGAGACATTTCAAAATGGCGATGGACTGGTTTCCTGCCTTTTGAGGTGTTTTGGTGAGCTTCGGCATGGGCAGAGTGACCGCGTTTGGGCTTACAATACAAGTTGACTTTACCAGCGCCTCAGTGTATGAGGTGATGGACCCAATTCGTTTGGTTGGGATGGGGTGACCAACATGATGCTGTGTCGAAGATTGTTGTCAGTAAGGACTAGTTATTGGGCCCAGAGTTTTCTTCATTCTTTCATGGGACGTGGGCTTCGCTGGCTATGTAACCATTTATTGGCCATCTCTTAAGAAGGTGGGTGGTGAACTGCCTTCTTGAACTGCTGCAGCCCATGCAATGTAGGTATACCCACAGTGCTGTTAGGGAGGTAGTTCAAGGACTTTGACCCAGCAACATTGAAGGAACGGTGATATATTTCCAAGTCAGGATGGTGTGTGGCCCAGAGGGGAACTTTCAGGTGTTGGTGTTCTCATGTAGCTGCAGCCTTTGTCCTTCTAGATGGCAATGGTTGTGGGTTTGGAAGGTGCTGCCTAAGGAACCTTGGTGAGTTGCTGCAGTGCATCTTGTAGATTGTACACACTATTGCCACTGTGCATTAGTGGGGGAGGGAACGGTTGTTGAAGCTGGTGGATGGGGTGCCAATTAAGCGGGCTGCTTTGTTCTGAATAGTGTCGAGCTTCTTGTTGTTGAAGCTGCACTCATCCAGGCAAGTGGAGAGTATTCCATCACACTCCTGACTTGTGCTTTGTAGATGGTGGACAGATTGGGGAGTCAAGAGGAGTCTCTGTAGAATTCCCAACCTCTGACCTGCTTTTGTGGCCACAATATTTATATGGCTGACCTCATTCAGTTTCTGGTCAATGGTAACTCCCAGGATGTTGATAGTGGGAGATTCAGTGATGGTAATGCCATTGAATGTCATGGGGGGGATGCTTGGATTCTCACTTATTGGAGATGGTCATTGTCTGGCACTTGTGCAGTGTGAATGTTATGTGCCACTTGTCAGTCCAAGCCTGGATATTGTCCAGGTCTTGCTGTATTTGGACATGGACTGCTTCAGTATCTAAGGAGTTGCAAATGGTGCTGAGCATTGCCCAATCATCAGTGAACATCTCCACTTCTGACCTTATGATGGAAGGAAGGTCATTGATGAAGCAGCTGAAGATGGTTGGGCCTAAGACACTACCCTGGGGAACTCCTGCAGTGATGTCCTGGTCCTGAGATGATTGATCTCCAACAACCAAAACCATCTTCCTTTGTGCTAGGTATGGCTCCAACCAGCAGAGAGGTTCCCCCCTGATTCCCATTGACCCCAGTTATGCTAGGGCTCCTTAATGCCACACTCGGCCAAATGCTGCCTTGATGTCAAGGACAGTCACTTTTGTCTCATCTCAGGGGTTCAGCTCTTTTGTCCATGTTTGAACAAAGGCTGTAATGAGGTCAAAAGCTGAGTGACCGCAGCAGAACCAAACTGAGTGTCAGTGAGCAGGTTATTACTGAGTAAATGCCACTTGACAGTACTGTCGATGACATTTTCCATCGCTTTTACTGATGTTCGGGAGTAGGCTGATGGGGCAGTAATTAGTTGGGTTGGATATGTCCTGCTTTTTGTGGGCAGGGCATAACTGGAAGTTTTCTACATAGCCGCATAGATGCCGATGTTGTAGCTGTACTGAAACAGCTTGGCTAAGGGTGCAGCTCATTCTAGAGTGCAAATCTTCAGCACTTTTGCTGGAATGTTGTCTGGGCCCATAGTCTTTGCAGTATTCAATGCCTTCAGGAATTTCTTGATATCACATGGAGTGAATCGAATTGGCTTAAGAACTGGCATCTGTGTTGCTGGAGACCTCAGGAGGAGGCCAAGATGGATCATCTACTCGGCACTTCTGGTTGAAGATTGTTGCAAATGCTTCAGCCTTATCTTTTGCACTGATGTGCTGGGCTCCTCCATCATTGAAGATGGGGATATTTGGGCAGCCTCCTCCTGTTGGTTGTTTACATGTCCAACACCATTCAAGGCTGGATGTGACAGGACTGCAGTGCTTAGAATTAATCCGTTGGTTGTGGGATGGATTAGTTCTGCCTATCACTTGCTGCTTTCACTTCTTGGTATGCAAGTAACCCTGTGTTGCAGCTTCACCAGGTTGACATCCCATTTTTAGGTATGCCAGGTGCTCCTCTTGCACTCTTCAATGAACCAGGGTTGATCCCCTGGCTTGATGGTAATAGTAATATTGTATTTGGAACATACATGAAACAAATACTGAAACAATATGGTTTTTTTTTTATTCATAGCTTCACACTCTTCCCTCAGAGAAAATAGTGTGAAGTGGTGGAAAGATTCAGAGATTGATTAGCACACCACATTATGAACCCTCCTTCCACAGAATAGGAAGGAGGTTACCTGTACCAGGTGGTTAGTCCTATCATGTAGGTAGGAGTGCATTGCAGTTTTTCTGTCTATCAAAACCTATGCAACGAGGGGAGGCACCTATGCCCATTGATGTAAACTAACATTCAGAGACAGACTCTAATTTTCACTCACCAGACCTGTCCTGAGCATTATTTGAAACATGCAATTTCCAACTTAAAGTGAGAAACACTTACACTTAGTTAAATATTCACTTTCCATTTTATCTCAATGGAGGATGAAACATCAGTTTTTATTTCCATTGGAAAATAAACATTTATCCACAATTTTCTTTCACTTTGTCTGATTGCACTGAAGAATTCCTAAACTGAAAATAAGGTAGCTATGGATGTTTTATGGATATTTGAATAAAAATAAGGGTGCTCCTATTGTTATACTAAGGGTATTTGTATAGGTATATGAAGGAGTATTGCTGGTTTGGTTTCCCAGTATATTGTTAGCAAACAGTATTTGCTCTATTTTTGCAGAGTTTCCATAGTCCTTCAGACGGAAGATGGGTGAGAGAACTCCATTGGGAGTCCACCCCTTTCCCAGACTTTTAGCTGTCACTGAGCTATTATCTATATCCGGGACGTCAAGCCTGGATTAGACATCAAAAATGGCATCAGGCATCAAAATATGGGCAGACATACTGCAATGACATACAATCAATTTCCCATCATTCGTGCCAAAGTAATGCTGGGTGCTGGAGAAACAATCGTTTTTCTGACAAACGTCGTGTTATGGTGTGTAACGGTGGGGGGGTTAAATTTTGCATGCCTAGAAGAGAGTTCAATTTATTGCAGGGAAACTAATTCAACTCTTCAGCCTTGCAAACTTCCCAAAGCTGACAGGTGTCTTGTCAGGGTGGGATTACATTTAAGCCGCCTGCAGGAAATCAAATAAAACATAGGTGAAGATATGGGATTGGCTCAAGCAGCGTTACATAGAGTAAGAGTGTTTGAATTGCTAAGGGTTCATTTGGGATCGGGGAAACTGTACTGTGCACATTATGATGTAGAGAGTCACATGGTGGTACCTCAAGGCATGAAAATTAAAGAAACTGCAGACTGACCTGAATTGAAGACACAGCTGGAGATCACCTAAAAAGAAGCTCCACTGCAGACATGAAGACTGAAGGACTCCACCACGGCACATGCAGGCCTATTGCCAGATCTGATCAAATGCAGATTCAAAGGACCTAGCCAGATCACAAAAAAATGAGCAAAAGCTAAAGGTGATTAAACGCAGAGTCAATGAACCTAGACAGATCATAAAAAAAGACTGAACAAAGTAAAAAGGCTGAACTAATCATGGCATGAATCAGGCAGAGCATACCAATTGTTTAACCAGCAGAGCTAGAAGAACTGGATCCGGAATCAGTGCCATACCATGAGGCGGCAAAGCTCAAGCAAATAAAAAATACAATACGATAGAAGGCAGAGCAAAACTATAGGCTCCAAATCGAATTCCCAAGCTCAGAAAAGCAAATCACTGACCAAAGCTGTTAACTTAAAAGATTTCCTGCAGAATCACAAAGTTTTTAAAAATAACGCTCCATGAGCACAACGGGAGTACACCGAAAACCAACAAGTGTGGGAAGAAGTGGAATAAATGGTTACTGAAGTGCCATCTTTCAAAGTGCAACAGTATTTAAATCTTTACTCCCCTATGCTAAAAAGCAACCATGGATAATAACTCAACACTACCAGGTCAACTTGGGCTGATGCAAGGGCCAAAGCCGATGCAAAATTGGCCCCTTGGACAAGAAAATGTTTTAATTTACCAGCGTATAACAGGGTTAAGTAGGAAATCAGAAGAAGTACAAGTTAATACATTTTTATACTTGTTTAGGGTGTTTGCTGATGAAGTAATCCTAATACAAGGCATTGATGAATACTCAGCTAGCTTTGATGAGGTGTTCAAAGCCTTTGAGCAGTATTTTAAACTCTAAGTTGTGGAGAGTGCAGACCTTAAAAAAGGTATGGAACAACCCCAATAAAGCGCCAAAAGGGCAAGGAGGCCCCAGAGCGAGGAAGAGAATACCCAAGCAAAATACAAGATCATACAAAACCATGTTGGCATGAAATGCTTGAGCCAAAGAGTTTAGTGCAGAAGATAGACAAGGCTGAGAAGCAGCCAAAAGGCTTAAAAATATAGCTTTTTGAAAATGCCGACACCTTGCCCAACCTGCAACAGCAGCTGGCAGTGTGGAATAAGCAGGTGGCTGTGAATGAAGGAAAGCTATCTGATGTAAACCCGAACAAACAAAACCTGTAAAAATAAAATGAATCTGTTCCACAGGAAAATGTTCACATCATGACTGAGTTGGAAGAATTTATCCAGAAGTACCGCCAGGCACAACAGCAGGCTGAAAAGGTACTCAACGAAGTTGCTGCCCTGAAAAACTCTTGGAAGAATTAATAGGTGGCCCTGGAAAAACATGAGGAGCTAAAAAGATATTGAATACTACTTTAGAAAAAGCTGCATTGGAACTATCAGTAGCAACAAAGCAATGCACTGAAGCGCAAGGTGAGTTGGTAAGAGGATCAAGAAAGAGACTAAAGAGCTGAATAACAAACCAAATTTAAAAAGTGGAGCATTGAAAGGAAAAGCCAAAGCGCTTTCTAAGCTGAGAACAGATACTAAAGACATGAGTAGTGCAATTACAGAACTGAAGCAAGTTAAGACTTCATTGGAGACAGGTCTGGCTAACAGTGAAACCAAAAATGAAGGACAAATACAAAGCTCTGCTGCAGATGGTGAAAGAAAAGACAGAAATAAGATCAGGAAATGTATATCCGAAGCTGAAGGTCAAGGAAATAGAAGGAAAAGCACTGCAAACCTCAAGCTTAGTGAGGACAATTGAATTGTTTAAAAATGACATGGCCCAATTAAAAATCAAGAACCTAGAATATCAAAAAAATGTTGAACAGTTGCAAGAGAAAGTAGGAGTTCTCACAAATGAACATGAAGAATCTTAGGGTGGAATCGTCCGTGCCCGCTGGTGTCGGGCGTGTTCAGTGGGGTGAGCGGTAAATATGGCGAGAAGGCCAAAAATCGGTTTCACAGTGTCGTGAAACCAGTTGCAGTCACCTGCTCAGCCCGTCGAAGGTGGTATGCTTTTCCCGCCATTAGATGTTGAGAACCTCAATGTAATACATCTGCAAATAATTATAAGACCAGCCCAAACAGAATCATCCCCCCAGCCCCCCCATTGCCGATGGATCACCCACCCGCATTGGCATGATTGCATGCTGATGTGTTTCACAACAGCATATATAAGGCACACATTAGGCGGGCTGCACTTTGAGGGGAACTCAGAGGTGATTACACAGTAATCACCAAACAGTAAACAGCGCTCACCAAGGTTGCCTGTTGGACTTCAAGGTTGAAATGCATTGGAGGCAGAGGGCAAGGGCTGCCTTGTGTTTGAGGCAACTTGGGGGTGGGGGCAAGGGCTATACTGCGGTTGAAGGTGGTGCAAAAGCATGTGCAGCGTTGGGGGAGTGAAGCGGCCACGCATTAGGGAAACCTTGTATAAATCGAGCATTCCTATGCAGCTGAGACAGTTTGGACACAGCCACATTGACATGCGTGGAGGCGGAACTCTACCTTATCAGCCCACTCAAGCAAGTGCCATCAAGTGCTCCAAAACCTTCCATCCTTGGGCGCAGACTGCAAACTAATGAGCACTTTAATAGACTGCAGAAAGTTGGACGACTGGGCACATTGTACAATCTCCTTGCCGTGGAGCAGTCACTGGTGAAGGTACTCACAGCCCCTTGCAAAATCAGCATCCTGGTTTGAACCAGATTCCCCCGTGGTTCAAACTAACAGTGCAGCCTTGCAGTGTGGGTTGTACAATGCCTGCACTTGAACTGAGAGCACAGCATGCAGCCCAAAGCCCACCTACCAATTGGTCAGGTGGAGTAGGGCAGAGGTGGGTGGGGTTTCAGGCAGTCGTGCAGCGCACTAATCTCTGGCCATCCACGTGGTGACCAGCAAATTCTGGGATACGTTAAGGGGCCTTCAGACTTCAATAAGACAGGTCCTTAGTATACCCAAGCTTGACCCATGTGTCTCTCTCTTTCATCCTGCAGGTGGAGTACATCAGGAACATGGAGCATGGTGAATGAGCTATCTGCCTCATGATGCACAGAGAGCGGAGACGACAGAGCACAGAGCGACGGAGATGCCTGGCTGTGCAGAGCAAGGAGCAGCACCCTTAGGAAGAAGGGCTGACAGGGGCATCCGCACATGCTGCTGAAGAACCACAGCAAACTGGCGCTCGTTGGCCCAGGGTCTATAGATGCCAAATTTAATTCATGCAGGTGAAAGTGACTGTGGTGCTCAATTTTTACACCAGTGCCCCCTTTCAGGGCTCCACAGGTAACCCCTGTGGGATGTCATAAGCCTTCACCCACAGATGCAGCCATGGGGTCATGGATGCCATCTTCACGAGGGCACACATTTTGTGCAGCAGTGCAGGAGCGACGTCCTAGGCTATCTACCAGTGTTGATCTAGGTGCATTGGCATACTGGCGCTATCACCTCAGCCTGAAGTTGAACGGATTCCTCCATCGTGCCTTGTAATCACAGGAGCTCAGTGGACAATTCCTGATGTTCCCGAGCTTGCCTTTGCAGCTCCAGCAACTGTGATATGACTGAGTCCAAAGGTTCATCATCTGAATTGGACTCAACAAATTTCTGGCCTCTAGCAGTCCTCTGAGTGCTGGACAGCTGGGAAGTTCCTGCCCACTGCCTGCTGTGGATCAGACAGTGCGATGTGCTCACCAGATTGTGATCCAGAGGCTACTCTAAAGCCAGGTCCCACCGGGGTGTGTGTCTCTGTGCTGGTGGAAGGTGTGGGTGAGTGCTGTGATGGAACTTCAGGGAGGGATTCAGCGGATTCCTTTTCTGAGCTTCCCTCAGAGCTTGGTTGGAGGCCCTGGGTTGTGGGCTCTCTTGGCTGTTTCCCAGATGTGCCTGTGGAAGCAAGGAGAGATAATTAGTGCACAGCAATGGCCTGTGAAAGAGGACACATCACTCGCAGCATGATTGTCTGATGGATGTTGCACTGCTGGATCTCACTTGGTAGAGCACCGCTGACTTCGCCATCAGCACAGGAATGATCCAGATCCTCGCCGACCAGCTGGATGGTTCTGTTTTCAAAGCCCATGAGGACCTTGATTTCAGGAACTCCTCCAGCAGTCTGCAGCCCTCCCTCTTGATGTGTGCCAGCTTGTCCTGCATGAATAGAGATGGAAAGCGTGTAAGCAGGATGCCTGCCAGGCCAGATGATAAGTATGCTTGGCATGTTTGGGTGTTGACCAGCCCCATGGACTGGATGAGGACAATGAAGGCGTGTATGAGAGAGTGAATTGTGGTGTCCCTTGCTCTGGCAGTGAGTGAGGGCCCTGTGGATGTGTGATGGGTTTGTGAGTGTGTGAGTTGGGAGTGACGAAAAGAGTGACTTATCCTAGCTGAATGGAAGAGATCATTAATCCTCTTGCGGCACTGGGTGGCTGTGGACATGTTTGCAGGACATTTGCATTGACCACTGGTGTCACTGCCTCCCATGCCGGATTAGTGAGTTGTTGCCCATCCTGCGGTCAAAGCGAGGGTAGAGGACAGAACAGCGAGCCTCCACTGCGTCCAAAAGGCGCTTGTGGGACACATCATTAATTCTGGCGGCTGCAGTCTTTTTGCCTTTTGGGGCCAAGTCTTCTTTGCAGCAGCTGTGGGCTGGAAGCACTGAGAGGTGCACACGCAGCTGGACTTCTAACATGGCGCGCAGAGTGATGAAGTGGAAAGGTGATGGCGTGTCAGGCGAATGAGAGCCTGCCCACCATGGGAATGCATAATTAATGTGGAGGGTTTGGGATGATACAGTGTGAAAAGCTGCCATTGTGGCTGACAGGTAAAACGTTGTTTTACCCACCCGATACCTCACTTGGTGCAAATCTGGGACAATTCCACCCTCAGAAACACGTGTCAGAAGTAAATTTAAAGAATGTGAGCTTGAGGGATCACTCACATGAATTAGTCTCTGCTAAGGAAAATCTGTTCAGCGTAGAGAACTAACTTTCAAATACGAAAGATGAGTTTGCTAATGAAAAATTGAAATTTCAAGGATCAGTAACCTCCATTAAGTATCACAAAAAGTGCTTGGAACAGGAAAAAGGATTGCTGAGGAATCAGAACAGTTGGTTGAATGCAGAATTAACAACCATAATAATGAAAGGTGGGAACTTCATTATGAAAGGAGCAATGGAATTCTTGAACTTCGAGATAATTTGAACAACATGAAAGATGAGGGCCACAACTTTCAGGTTAGTGGGTGGGCACTATCAGCAGGCCTGGGATCTGCTGGGAAATGGGCCACCACCTGTGATCGGCCCACGACCGTGATTTCATGCTGGTGGGCCAATTAAGGCCTGCCCAGTGTGAAACGTGGCTCCTCAATGGTCAGGAAGGGCTGGGCGGGAGAGGGGGCCTGTCGGTCCATGGTGACCTAGTGGCTGGCTTAAAAATGGCACAGGCAGCCCCTGGAAGGCTGCCAAAAATGAACAGATCTTCAACGTTGTGACCGCGAAGCTATGGCATCAAATGCGGCTACAGATGCCAGGCGGGAGGGCAGGTCAAGTGGGCACTTGGTCCCACGGTTTTCGGATGAGTGCCTCACGGTCCTTCTGGAGGAGGTGACGGCCAGGAGGGACATCCTTGTTCCCAGGGATGGCAGTAGGAGGCCATTGCGCCTTACAAAAAGAGCTTGGGAGGAGGCAGCAGTGCTGGTCAGCACCCATGATGTTGTGCGGCGCACCTGGTCCAGTGCCACAAGAGGATTAACAACCTGCTGTGTTCAGGAAAGGTGAGTACCGTGTTGGCATGGGTCAGTGTGTTGAAGTGTTAAGGGCTGGACGTCCTCCCACAGAGCTCAGGAGCGTTAGAGTCTGAGTGCCAACCATCAATGATGCCGGAGCTGGCCAGGGGGTAAGCCCTTGCTGCTTGGACTGTTTGCCTTGCGGCTTGAGGCCACGACTTGGATGTGCCCTGCAAGGTTCTCCTCAGTTTGGATTGGCCAGGCTGCAATGGCGCTGCAGGTAGAGAGTGGACTAATCAATGCTACTCTGTCCTTTCACGAGAAGACAGCCCATAACAACATTGAAAGGTCGTGGACTGGCGGAGTCCCCAACACATCCTAATCCTAACAAGGTATGAGCAGGATGCCCTGGAGATGGAGAGCCAGCATGCATTCTGGTGGAAAGGCTGGGATGTCAGACGAAGTTAAGAGTGCAGTGCACAGAGATGAGAGTTTCGGATGGTGCAAACATTCTTGTGTAGGCTCATCATTGATGGGACCCTCAAAACTGGGTTCCCCATTGATCTTTGATCTCCATTGTCTCACCAGGGTGCCTGGCATGCACAGTGACAGTGCGATGACTTAAATTAATGACATGTTGTTGTTCTCCCTTAGATTTGCCATCACACACCCAATTGCAGGGCCCTGAAGAGCCATCCCTGACACCAGAGGACTGCTGGGCTCCACATGCACCTGCATCACACCTGCTGTCTGAACGAGATACCAGCGCAGATACCAGCACCTTGGTGGCTGTTAGATCGGCAGCTAGAATGCCGGTGCACAGTGGTGAGAGCAGTTCACACTCACTTGAGGTGCAGATGGAGGCAGAAAGAGCCCAAGGTGCCGGTAGTGAGGGCACTGCTGGAGACCAGGACAATGCTGAGTCGAAGGCAGATGATGAGACTCTGAAGTCCTCCATTAGGCAGCAGATACTGTATTTCCAGCGAGATGTGGGGGAGGATCTGGCGGAGATCCATGAGGGTACGTGCGCCACGGTCTCTGTTGTGGAGGAGTCCATGCGGAGCATGAGCACTGTTTTGAACCTCATGGCCGAGTGCACTTCCTCCTCCATGGAGAAAGTGGTGACTCTCATGGAGAGGCAGCTCCAGGAACAGAATCAGGGGTTCCTGGAGTTGTTGCTGGACCTATAAGTTCTCACACAGGCAATGACCTCAGGTGGTCAGTGTCAGTGTGGGAGATGGATGAGGCACCCAGTATCCCAGCTAGGTGCCCATCCATCAATGGCAAGCAGAGAGACCTCACTTGTCCTGCTTGTTGTCTCTGCAGGCTCCTCTCAGGGCACTATGGATGACAGTGCCCCTCCGCCCTTCTGCCAGTGTCCATGGCATCTGATGAAGCTGTGGTGACTGGGGAGATGCCAGTCATGGTGCTGGCCACTCCCTCCCAGGCAGGGCCATCACAGGCTCCACTGACCAGAGGATGACCACCAAGGTCATCAAGGCCAACAAGACAGCAGAGTCAGCAGGCTGTCTCCAATGCTGGTGCCAGTGAAGGAGGAGCACCAAGAAGTACCACTCACAAAAGTATGTTTAAGGCACCATGAGCATAAGAGGGACAGTCCACAGGTGATCTTCTGTTGTGCAATGTTTTATTTATGTGGTCTGGGGTTGAAGACCAGAGAAGCTTCTGTTAATTTGTTTGGACAAATTAGATTTTTTTTTGTCGTGATGGCCTGAGTATGGCTTCACCTTTTTCATTTAACGTGGTGCAGGGTACGCCAGAATGTAATGCTGGATGTGGGTGATTTGAAACTTTATTGCACAGGTACTGAATGGACTTTGGGGTCAAAGGAAAAGGTCATTTCAGACATCCAGGATGGAGGCAGCAGCCCTGGCATGAGGTGGGAGCAGTTATTTGACAACCTAGCTGAAGGAGCATTGGATCAAGACATCCCTGGTGTCCCTGCCCTCCTGGGGGTTACTGAGGTCTACCTCCAGACCCTCAGTGTTCTCCTCACCCTGCTCCTCTTCTGACTCACTACTGGATTCATCCTCTGTGGCCTGTGGAGCTGTGTTAAGATCCTCTTCTTATAGTGGGTCCACCCTTGCCAGTGCCAGATTGTGGATAGTGCAGCATGCAACCACTATCAGTGACACCTGCTCTGGGAGTTATTGTAGTGCACCCCCCTGAATGGTACAGGCATTGGAACAACCTCTTCAGAAAACCTATTGTCCTTTCTATCACAGCCCTTGTGGAGGCATGGTTCCTATTATAACGCTGCTCTTGGGTGGTGGAGAGGCGTCATAAGCCACTTTTTCAGGGGATAGCCCTTGTCACCCAGCAGCCATCCATCCAATCGGGTTGGAGCACTGAAGAGCCTTGGCACCTGGGAGTGTCTCAGGTTGTAAGCATGGAAGCTGCCAGGGTACCTTCCACAGACTTGCAGAATCTGCATCCTGTGGTCACACATTATCTGCACGTTCATTGATTGGAATCCCTCCCTGTTGATGAAGGCACCGGGCTGACCCGCTGGCGCCTTCCTGGCCACGTGTGCAGTCGATTGCACCCTGGACACCAGCAATCGCTGAAAAGCCTTTGACTCGTTCAGCCTGGCTGGCCTTGTCCATATGGAAATGAATCAAAGTCAATACCCACCTGAACAGAGCTTCTGTCACCAGCTTGATACCACTGTGGACAGATGATTGAGACACTCCACACAGATTCCCCACTGACCACTGGAAAGAGCCGAAGGTGTAGGAGTTGAGGGCCACTGTGACCTTCAGAGCCACTGGCATGGGGTATCCACCCACACAGTTGGAACTGATTTCAGGTCCAATCATCTGTCAAATGGAGGCCACAGTCTCCCTTGAGAGGTGGAGACTCCTTCACATTGCACATCAGACATATTAAGGTAGCTGCATCGCCACCTGTAAACTCTGGCAGCAGGATAGCGGCATCTTCTGTGGCCTCTAATGCCTTGGACTACCTGCTGGCCCTGCGTCCCTTGTGCCTGCATCGCTCATCCCACAGGTTTCCCTCCTGGAAGCTGCATTGGGACACCTGGCTTCCTCTCCCTTCTGCCCCTCTCTTCCTCCTCATAGAAGGTGCCTCATGCAGAGACCACAATCCCCATTTCCAGGGTCACAGAAGGCCGTCTGATACCTGGAAGGATCTACACAGTCTGAATTCCCTGGGGTCTTTGGAAACACTGATGTATCTTGAAATGAAGCCTGGAAATGCTAACAATGAAGCCCAGAACAGATATGAAGCTACCAAGTACCAATGAGCAACCGGCAGCAAAGTATCTCCCAAACTGCTCACTACTCACACTGGCAATGCTGTTGACCCTCTTTTTCCCACCTTTGGATGAGGTTTTGCAAATTGTCGGCTGCCCACCTGCCTGTTTTGCCCATTTGATGAGCCTGAAATTGCACAGGCAACAAAATTTTGGTATCAATTGCTTTTTTAATGGCCTTAACTGGCCGCTTAATTAATGGTGGGTGCGGCCCCAACACCCGCTGACCAAAATATCGTGCGAGCATGGGATGACGTCAGGATGCTCACCCAATGTCATCTCGCACAATTTCACGTACAATCGGGTTGGGCATACGCCCGGTCAATCAGCGTAAAATCCTGCCCGAGATGCGCAGTATAGAAAAGCAAAATTTAAGAGCAGATAAGGATAATTCTAAGAAACAGATCGATGATCCAATGAGTGAATGGAAAGATTCTAAGGAGCAGTCAGTGACCATGGAAGAAATGATTTGAAAGGAACTGAATGCCCAGGTGAAGTTGTTAAGCTGGAATAAGAGCTCTGCAGATAACTCTGAAACGAAGACAACTGCATTGGCAAAAAGGCCATTTTATACCAAAACCCTTCTTTCCCTCTTCGGTTCGATGTAATGTACCCCACGTTAAAGAACAGCAGGCCAACTATTATCCCTCAATCAATACCTGCAAAAGAACAATATTTATTTAATTTGCTGCCTGTGGAATTTTGCTGTGCACAAATTGGTGTATGTGCCTCATTCCAAGAGTAACTGCATTTCTAAAGACCATCAATGGATAGGAAGCACTTTGGACCAGCCTGAGGATGTTATAAATGCTATGTAAATGCAATTCCTTTCTTGAGAAAGAAAGGCAGAGGATTTCTTATTGTTTGAACAGGCTACTTGTGATGGAATAGAAGAATGAAAAAGCAAAGAGAAGGAAGAAGGAATCCAACACTGGTGCCTGAATCTAGTAATGAGCACAAGTTGTGCTTTAAAATCTAAGGTGTTCACAAAATCCTATCTTTATGAAAATTGGACTTTTAGTCTTTGGGCTAGATCTTACATGGAAACATATTCCCTGCTAACGCAGTTTTAATTCTTCTAAATTTTCCTGGGTAACTATTCTGGTAAGACAGTTGGAAACATTCAAAGTCTCCAATTTACATCATAGCATTGGCTGGTCCCCAATGCAGGTAATTGCCCATTGGAAGTTTGAACTTCACAGGCAATTCCCATGCAGTCCTTGTGTGGGGACTTCCAGGGAGGACCCCACAGCGCATTCCCTGGGGTACCTCCATTGCATGAACACCTGAAGATAGCAAGTTCTGGGCCTACATATTTGTGTAACGGGCTCTTATATAACAAGTACTGTGTGTCATTTTGGTTTTGTGTGCTAATGTATGATAGGAGAAAGCAAATTAGCAGTCCATTTTACAATGGTTTCAGTGGAATAACAATTGAGAAAAATGTAAAATGGGTTGCCATTTTTACACGATTGGACAGTCAAAATTATCCCCACCATGTGCAGACTTCTCTATCACTGGCATTACTAAGCTCAATATGGTTATTGAAATATAACCTTATACGCAATGGGTGGAATCTATGTTTCGGTTATATGTTTATCCTAGGTTGTAAAGGTATGTATACCACAGAAACTATGAAATTATGAAAAATGTACTCTTAAAGTGAAAGGTACATGTTGTTACTTTTTGATTTCAGACACTTTTTCTACAGGTGGCCCTTCCTTTCAATGCTGTGACAACAGGGGAAGACTTGGCACTATATCTGATTGTTTATTTGTACTAACAATCACAATGCTCCGCTCACGGCATGTTTGACTTGACAGAAAGGGGAGAAATGACACCATGAGCCCACATATTGGCTTTGATTCTAAACTGAAGACAGGTTCATATTAATGAATCATATTTAGCTGTCTTAGAGCCAATAAGAAATCCTGTTTTTTGGCATCTAAACTCAAAACAAATTTAATTTGTATCTAAAACTGGCTTCAAGTCAACTCTTTCAATAGCTCAACCATAGACTTTCCCTATTAGTTACTGTACAGAACCCAGGGGGATTCACAAATAACCTTAGGCAAGATACTAGCATTTACACCTGGAGAACATAAATGAGATGAACATGATTTGTAATATAAAAAGCAATTTAAAAGAAGAAATGAAGAGAAAATGAGAAAGAAACAGACATATTGTGAAGACAGCCACTTGAAATGCAAGATAAGTGCGCTGCTAAAGGTCTCTCTCTCCTCCTTCAAGACACTCCTTAAAAACTAACTCTTTGACTAAGTTTCCTGCTCCAAATCTCCTAATGTGACCCAGTGTTAAATTTTGTTTGACAACATGCCTGTGAAACACCATGGGATGGCACTATGAAAATGCAAGCTGTTGTGGTTATTGTAAAGAAATATTACATAGTCAAAAACTAAGGGTTACATTGGGTATAAAATAACATTTCAATGATCATCTGCCTCTGAAGATTTATCCCACTGTATTACATCAGACAACACACACTCCATCTATGTTTGCAGTCACGGAGACTTGATTAGAACACGAAAGCTATGAGAAATAAATTATCTGGCTGCTACATATTTGATATGCAATAATACTTGAAGGAGATTAAGCTTTTCTTTATTTGTCTATTCAAACCACTTCACTCTAGTGCTGAGTTAAATTGGGTTATACTGCTGCAGGACTGAATCTAACATCGTCTGACATTTGTTAGATTTGCCCTTCTCTATTCAATCTCAACGATATTTGCACTATAAGATCTCTGAAGTGTGAGCTTAAAAACACACAGTGAATGAAAGTGTGCATCTGGGACCTAGGTGAACAGGGCAAGCAACTGTGTATCTCCTTACCGAATCAGATTGCAGGATTGTGAAATTAACAGCGCAAGGACTGAAAAGGAAGTTTAAGTTGGAGTGGATGGATACAATGCCAAATCAGGTACAGAAAGAGAAATAAAAAGAAGTGAAAAAAAGTTTTAATTAAGACAGAAAGAAGTCAAGAAAGAAATATGAAAAAAAGTTAATTTAATATTTTTAAGATATCCAACAACAAGTAAACCCTGAAAGAAAGAGACAGTGCACTTGTAATGGTTAATTTTCTGTAGCATCAAAAGAATCGCTAAGGGCCTAATTAAATATGCAGATCTTGGATAGATTCAAAATAGTTTCACTGGCATCACAGTAATTCTAACTTTCTGTGCCAAATTTAGTTTGTATCTAGTCTATAAATACAGCAACTTCACGATGCTCAATGTGTTCAATGGTGAGACAGCAAAAGGCCATTTTAAAAAACTAATGCAAACTGGCACATCTCAACAGCAACTTCAGGATTTCAGTGAGTTAACTGTGCATTTACACCTCACCTGTAGATGCTGTAGCATTTGCTCATTTGTCATTATTATGAGAAAAAAATATGGGCCATTATCTTCTTTAATCCTTAAGTGCTGAATTACTGGGAATCATCCTCATGTTTCATATTATTTGTTAAAGCCTTCTTAAATATATTTGTTAGGAAGAAGATTTGTTGTAGAATCTTTTTTGTTTGCTTCTGATCAAAAGTTAAAACTAAATAAAAATAAACCTGTTTACATTGAATTAGATCGCAATCAATTTGCACTATTCTATCCAATTTAAATTAAAGTGGAATAGGGCCTAAACAACATTTGGCATACCTGTTTAACTCTTCTTTTAAATTGCTATTCATTCTTTCTTCCTGGTTGTCTTTCTGTGCATTGCACTATTCATCTCATTTATGCTCTATTGCATTACTGGTAGCACATTTTGCTTTCCTGGAGCAAATGTAGATGGTCCCACAGAAATGCAAAGTGAGAATCTACAGGAACATCGGTAGTTATAATACATTAGAACATTTTAATATAACACAGCCAAATCATTTAAGAATATCACCTTGGGTTCAGGTTGTGCATTTAACATTATATCTTAATAAATTGCATAGTCTCTGAGAAGCACCGTCAGCATAAAAAGTGTAAGAGTGCAGGTTTGCCTGATAATTCTAGTATTTCTCCAAAATTTGTCTGTTGATCTGATCACCTCAAATGCACCTCAGATTTCTAACCCTGATTTCCCTCTTCAACAAAATTGATAAGCTAACTCTTGATTCCACAGCATCAGACTAGCTTCCACATATACACCAATGGTATGAGCTCTCAGTCTCTTCCAGTGACCCAAAAACTGTTTCTCCATCCACCAACTTGCTATTAGAATGTGAACGAACCAAAATGGTCTGCAACTGATGTCGACAGAATTAAAACCATCCTTTTTGATTCTCATGAGTAGCTGAGTGCCTCTGGTTTTGACCCGATTAACCTATCCAGAAGGCTATATCAGAAGATGCAGAATCTCCATTTGCTGCTCAACGTGAAGCTCAGCTCCTCTCCCAAATCACTTCCATTACTATAAGTTTTCTCTTCAACAATGCCTGCCTCCTCCTCTATTGCTCTTCTACTGTTGCTGAAACTCTACTCCATGCTTTTATCAACTAGAGCCTGGTATTCCTTAATGTTCCCTTAGATAACCAGAATGCTAAAGCGCAGGTCCCCAGCTACACATGGTGCACTGCTATAGCCCCATCTTCTCCAAGCTCCACTGGTTCTCTATTCCCCATGAAATTGAATTCAAGACCTTCATCCTCATTTTCAAATGCCTCCATAGCTTCTGCTAATATAACTTTATCAATCCCCTGCAGGCTTACGTTCCCACCTACACCTTCAATTCTCTGACACTGGGGCCAGAATTTTACCTCCCACAGGCGGGTGCCCCACTGACCCAAATGGACATGAAATAGCACGAGATGAGGTTGGGTGAGCATCCTGATGTCATCGTGCACTTGCATGATATTTCACTCAGCGGGTGCGTGCGGCCATGGGAAGCACACCCGCCAACAATTAAGCAGGAAATTAAGCCCATTAACGATGCAATTAACAGTGATTTTGCATGGCCCGTCCACATTTACGAATAGCGGACAGGCCATTCTCCCAGGCAGCATTCACATTTTTGCACAAACCTCAATCGAGGGTGGGATGAAATCTCCATGGGGAAATAAAATAAAAGAGACGTCTGGGTACTATTTTTTATGAGGTATGCTTTCAGGTGCTTGATTGTGCTACATGGCATTTTTGTCATTTCCTTTATTCTGTGGAGGTCTGCAGTTCCCTGGGGCAGCCATCTGCCTTCAGGGAGCTCAGTAGAAGCGCTCACCTGCACCCTCAGTTAGGTTGGCGCCACCCTCTTCCCATCCCCACCCCAGCAGTGCTGGGCATTTCTCAGCATGTTTCTCGCTGGCTGGCCATGAATTGGCTGGCCAGTGTGAAATCATGGTTGGAGCCCATTGCAGCCGAAGGCCCATTTCCCATCACTTCTGGGCCCATTGATTGCGTGCGCCCTATGAATGAAAAATTCAGGCCAGGGTGATTCCTAATGCCTTGCTCCCTCCACTCTACCACTGGGATTTGCCCATTCAGTCACTCTTCTCCTGCCCTCTGGATCTCTCTCTATTATTTACTCTGCCTTGCCTCCTCCCACCCTGATTTCAGAAACCTTCTCAATACCTTGGTCTCCAATCATCCTTTCTTATCCCCTCATGCAACCTCCTCTGGCTTTACATTTCTTGCGTACTGTCCCATATTTCTATCTCCTTAACGTAAATTGCTTTACGATGTTTTCTGTCTTTTACAAAGAAAAGGTTATTGAAATTCAATTTGCTGTTAACAATGACTGTCGGTCTAGATAGGAAAACTGCTTGGCATGTTTCATAGCAATGAAGCCAGTATGAGATCAGCTGTGTAGCTTATTGGGAGTTCGAGGTGAACCACATTTACCCATGTAACCTTGGTTTCCATTGAAATTATGATGAATGAATCATAGGATTGTTACAGCGCAAAAGGCCAATCAGTCCATCGTGTCTGCGCTGGCTTGCCCTAAGAGCAATTTAGTGCCACTCCCCTGACTTCTCCTCATAGCCCTGAACACTCTTCCTTTCAGATAACAATCCAATTTCCTCTTGAATGCGTCAATTGAACCTGCCTCCACCACACACTGACAGTGCAATGCAGAACTTAACCATTCTCTGTCTGAAAAGGTTTTTCTTCATGTTGTCATTGCTCCTGTTGCCAATTATCTTAAATCTGTGCTCTCTTGTTCTCAATCCTTCCACCAGTGAGTACATTTTCTTCCCTATCTACTCTATCCAGACACCTCATAGTTTTGAATGCCTCTATCAAGTCTCCTCTCAAACTTCTCTTCTCCAATGAAAACAATCCCTACTTCTCTAATCTATCTATGTAACTGAACTTCCTCAGCCCTAGGACCATTTTTGCGAACAGGAGAAATCCTAAGGAAATTGAATGTCTAATTTCTATTTTACAAACATGCCAGGCAGTTTGCCTATCTAGGCCAACAGTCATTGTTAACGACAATTTGAATTTCTACGCTGGACATAAATTTTCTTGAAAATATAAATCTGAAGATTCCACAATGGTCAATTACATAGCTTGATATCAAAGCTAGAGAGATAGATCACAATATGATCTTCAGTTTGTGCTCAGATAGCTGATCCAATCATTGTTGCTACATTTGCATGGATGTTGGGGGAGAACAGGGCTGAGCTTGGCACTGAGGGAAATAACTTGGGATGGGAGACTAACACAATTATTAATCTATTGCTTTCCCTAGAAGCAAAATTCATGCAATAACTGCCAATTAATCTATGTTGAGAATGTTAAATATTTAGGAATGTTATCACTTTCCTCTTTACCTAGGTTATAATAACTAGGGGCATGTTTTTAACTGAGGGGGCATGTAAAATAGGATGGGCCCCCACCCCACCACCTCCTCACCCACCCCCAAGCTCACCTCCATAATATGGGAGGTGGGCAGCAAAATTGGCAGCCTGCCCACAATATTTGAATAGATAATCAAGGGTCAATTGAGCTTGTTTCCAAGCCAATTGACCTCAATAATATGCTGCCCACACCATAAAATGGATGGTGTAGGCAGTCAGGTGGGAGTGAGCAGCCCGATATTTAAAAGGGCAGCCCCTCTTAAGAGAGAACTCCCCCCTTTCTTCCTAGCTGCCTGCTACCTTAAAGCCACCCCTGCCGCCAACCCTGCACCCCTCCCTACCCTGCTCAAACCTTTCTTGCCCAACACCCTGCACTTGCCTGTCTCTGGGATCCATTGCTCCTTTCTCTTGTTCTTCGTCGCTGTCCCTGCAGTGCCTACTAATGTGCTCTTGGCGCTGCCTGGACTGATGGAGCTGCCAGCGACTCGGATTGGCTGGCAGCTCCCGAATTCGGGACCTCCTCCCCAGTAAGGGGTGGAAGTCCTACTCTGCCCCAGTTGAGCCTGCCCACAGTGTGGGGTGGCTCCACACTGACTTTGCTTCCGGGAGTTTGGGGAATGGATAGTGTGAGCCATCCATCTCCCTGTAATATCCAACCCTATGATTCGGAGCTTTTATTGTTGCTTGAAGCAAGATACTCATTAAGTAAAATTCTGCAGTTTGTTAAGAGAGAAAGCAAACTCCTATTTACGATCCATTCATGAACATCTTCTGCTAAGTGTTTTAATCCCTGAATTACAATTGTGAAAATAATTCAATTTGTAACATCATTTTTATTTGTTTTGGAGGGCTACAGTTTCTTTCTGTGCAGTACATTCTTATAATCCACTATCCATGGTCTGCTTGTTCTCTCTAACAGCCCTGCAAAACTCAAGCTGTACTGTCACACTTTGCTGAGAACTTGGGCTCATCAGAAGCAGGCATATCTGTTTTGTTTATAAACTAAGGTTCTCTGGAAAGTGTTATAGCACAGCTACAGAGTACAAGCTGAGTGCAATGATGAAATCGTATGCAGTGTGTACGACATATGGCCTTTAATGTCAAGCTGTCAGCTAAGTATGCGAGCAAGACATTTTTAGAGCTGCTTTAAATAAGACAGCCTGCTAGCCTATAGGTCTAGCTTCCCAACCAGATGCTCGCGGGTTGGCAGCCCAGAACTTGCTTCTACTCCAATCTGCCAGATATGGTTGGAATGATCTTAGTTAATTCTCAGCTGGGCCACTAGTTGGAGCAATGTGTTGTATCAGAGCTTTCCATCTGGATGACAGTGATTGTGTTTAGGTGCAAACATGTGCTTTTTATTCTTTCAGGGGCAGTAGGTGTTGCTAGGCAGGCCAGAATTTGTTACTCAGCCCCAGTAGTCCTTGAGAATATGATGGTGAGCCACCTTCTTGAATTGCTGCATCCCATCTGGTGTGGATACTCCCACAGTGCTGATAGAAAGGGAGCTCAAGAATATTGACCCAGTGATAGTGAAGGAACGGCGATACATTTCCAAGTCAGGACGGTGAGTGGCTTGAAGGGGAACTTGCAGGTGGGTAGTGTTCCTATCTACCTGCTGCTCTTGTCCTTCTAGGTGGTAGAGGGTTTGGAAGGTGCTATTGAAGGAACGTTTGTGAGTTACAATTAGTAGGCACATAAAGATGACTGGATTTGTAAGTAGGTTACAAACATAGTTCAGAAACCATGGATGCAAATTTATTGCAGTTTTATAGCAACGGTCGTTAATACATTCAACAAGGATATATTTGTAATGTCACTTCACAATGACCTGAGCAATTCCATTCCCCAATGAACAATGAGACTGATATTTGAATGGTTTGTTAATCAGCTGAACATTACTATCAGATAACCAATTCCAGCAATAGTGTTGATTCAAACATGTCTATGACTGAACTTCTTGTCTTCCCCCTTAAAGGAAAGATAAGGTCTCTTGAAAAGAAATAAAAGCAGAAAACACTGGAAGCACTTAGCAGCTCTGGCTGCATCTATGGACAGAGAATCAGAGTTAATATTTCAGGTCTGTGATCTATAATCAGAATTGGGAAAAGTTACAGATGTAATAGGCTTTGAGCAAGCGAAAAGGTGAAGGGTGACAAGGTGTGATAAGATGGAGAGCAGAAGAGATTAAATGACAAGAGGGTTCATGGTGCAAGGCCAAAGGGAGTGGTAATGGGACAAGCAAAGAAGCATAAGAATCATAGAATCATAACTGGTTACAGCACAGAGGAAGCCATTCATCCCTTTGTGTCCATGCTGGCTCTCTATAACAACAGCTCAGTGAGTCCCACTCCCCCACCTTTTTGCCCATAGGCCTGCAAATATTTTCTCTTCGGAATATTATCCAATTTCCCTTTGAAAGCAATACTTGAAACTACTTCCACCACACTCTCTGGAAGTGTATTCCAGATCCTAACTATTTGCTGCATAAAGAAGGTTTTTCTCATGTCATTTCTGGTTCTTTTGCCAATCACTTAATTGGGATATCCTCTGGTTATCCACTCTCTTGCCAATTGGAAAAAGTTCTCCCTATCTATTCCTCATAATTTTGAGCGCCTCTATCAAATCTCCTCTCAACCTTCTATTCACTAAGGAGAACAGGTTCAGCTTCCTCAATCTATCCATGGTAACCAAAGTCTCTAATCCACAGAACCATTCTCTGAAATCTTTGTTGGATCATTTTGACTGCCTTCATGAGTTTCCTAAAGTATGGTGCCCAGAATTGAACATAATTTTCCAGTGGAGCCTAACCAGTGTTTTAGAAAGGTTCACCATAACTTCTTTGCTTTTTCACTTGAGACCTCTATTTATAAAGCCCAGGATCCCTTATGCCTTATTAATCACTTTCACAATCTGCCCTGCCACTTTCAATGATTTGTGCACACAAAGCCACTAGGTCCCAGTTCTCTTGCACCTACCTTAGAATTGTATGCTTTATTTTATATTGCCCTTCCTCAGTCTACCTACTAAAATGTATCACTTCACACTTCTCTGTATTAAATTTCATCTGCCAAGTGTCTACCCATTCCGCTAACTTGTCTATGTAATTCTGAATTCTACAAATGATCCCTTCAAAGTTTACAATATTTGCAAATTTTGAGTCAAATGCAATTTTCGGAAGAGTGCCCTGAACATTCAAGTCTAGGTTGTTAACATAGATAAAAAACATAATGGTCCTAATACCAATCAGGGCGAACCCCTTCTCTGGACCGCTAAACAACCTGATGCGTCCTGACATCATCACGTTGTCTCGTGATGTTTTGTTCAGCAGGCATGCATCGGAGTCACCGCATAACTAAAAGGCCTACTAAGGCCATTAACGCATTCATTAGTGGTATTGTTTCCGCTGCCCCGGCCAACCTTGAGGTTGGCGGGCAGGCGAAAAGGCCAAACCGACCTTTATGTTTTTTAGGAAACCTCATCCACGAGCGAGACGAGGTTTTCTAAAGCTTTTAAGAATCAAATTAAAAAGTTCTCTGAAACATAAAAACATGTCCCATCTCATATAGCACAGTCACATGAGGGGACATGTTTATTAATTTGTTTTTCCATTTATTTATTTATTCCAATAGCGCTTCAATCTCCCTGAGGCAGCTTCATGCCTCAGGGAGATTGAAGCACTCATTCGCATATGCGTGAAAGGGTACTGGCCCCGACTTGTCCTCCTCCCCCCAGTGCTTCCAGTTCTGAGCTAGAATAAGGCCCAATTAACCGAGGTGCGTGTATCTGTATAACTGTGGAGAATGCGGAGGAATGATGTGATGGTGCTGCCTCAGGGACATTACTCCCCGCAAAGGAGGCCAACGATGACTTGAACTACTCACCAGGTGCCACAACACAACTAACCCAACAGATGACAGTGGTTGTATAGCCACAATGGATGTGGGACAGGTGCGACTTCCATTCCCTTCACCTGTAGATTGAACAATCAAATGACCCTGCTCTCGACAGCCTCTCATCATATCCTTGCCCCCGGCCTGACGCTAAGGCACCCTTGCCCTCTCTCACTTATTCCAGCATGACATTCATGAGGTGTTGCACTCCTCCAGTGATGCCTCCTGCTCAAGAGTGCCCCATATGTGAATGTTACAAATGCTTCAGTGATCCAACTGTTCACTTGAGCTGACAATGTTCAGGAGAACTATGGGTACAGTCTATGCAACTCGTCTGCATTCTGCTGCATATGCAAATAGAAATCTGTCAGCCATGTATTGCTTGCCACTCACTTTCCCAGACCTTATCAGATAAGGGAAGCACTTCTGTACTGCACTTACAGCCTCTGTGACTACCTCCATCTGTGCCCATTTGGTTTGCTTCTTCTGAATAGAAGGATGAACACATCTCTCTTCTCGAAGACAATGCCCCTCAAAGCTTCAAGATAAGCAACAGAAAAGTGTGCTGGGGCTGCCCAGGGAAGCCGACCCTAGCCAACACTGGCTCACTGAGTTCCCTGATGCTCCATACTTTCAGGCAGTGCCCAGTCATGGCTGCCATTTGCCTTTTAAAATCACCCTCCATAACTAGGCTCCTTCCCTCCCTAGAGCCTTAATTGGGCACTGATATTGCCTCTGGGGCAATTAGAGCTTTTGCATTTGAAAATCATGTTGTGTCACTGATGTTGATCTGGAAATGATCCAGGTGTCCATTCCCCAACTCCAGATTGAAAGTCCAGTCCCATATTTATTATTGTAGACATTAGAAAACTTCTTTTTAAACTGGGAAATGAAATGACAATTATGTTTTTTTTGGAAATCATTTTGAGTAATTTGTCGGAACCCACTGTGATTATGCAATCTAAAAATGATATGCTCTCATCAACAAGTGGCAGCTATTGTGTGTGCCTCAGGCTATGACAGTGAATTATGGTGCCTTTAACATTGGAAATATCTATCACAGCTCCACCTACAGAAGTAACAATTATTGCAGGTGCTTATCATATGTTTCAATGAATGTATGCCCTGTATTCTGAACTTAATGTATCCTAGTTTGTTAGATGTAATCTTTCTCAAACAATATGAATCAACGAAATGATTTATATTTTGTCAAATGCTGAGATTTGTTAACTTTTACTCATTTGAGTGACAATCATTCTGTAGAAAGACAATTATGCATTTGGCTTAAAATATGACCTCTTTTGATGAATGCCATTCTTTGAAACAGGAATTCAACTAGTCAGCGGCTGCACGTGCTGTCCTGCTATCGTTACATTGACAGGCCTGGATACTTTGATGCTTAATCCTGGTTTTAAAATCACAAAAATGGCTGTTTAAGGCAGGAATAATAAGCTGCTTTAGTTTATGTAATATAGCTTAGATAAATATAGATTTCACATTATAGCTTCTGTGACTTTAGCTTCCTGAGAAAGTGCATATTTTCTAAACAATCCGCACATTTGATATTCTAGGTAACAGTGATGTGCCTGTCATGGTGGAGGCATTCTCTGTGGCTGAATAAAAGTTCCTAGCCCATTTAAATTCTGAGGTTGGGTGAGGGGTGGTGTGGGGGTGGGGAGGTGGTGGGTGGGGGGTGGTGGTCGTGGGGTTGGAAGGTGCTTGTTCCTTGTGTCTTAGCAATGTGCCTGGGAGAGTTCTTAGGCTATTCAAGAAGTCTCTTCATTTTACCCTCAGAGGCATTACTGGATGAGAGCTGGCATGAATTCAACTGGGGTTCTAAGGTGATAAGACTGCCCAAGACAAAGTTGATGGATCCATAAGGAAAGTGAGTAGGTAAACACCCATTAGAGGATTGCTTGTCCTGTCAGGCAAGGATTGGGGTAAAGAAATGCTATTTGCCTGTTTTGCCATCTCCTCCCCTTCTGAAGTAGCCCGAGCCACAGCTTGTGCTAGGGAACAGGATTTTCACTATGTGCTTCTGGACTCCTTCAGGCTACAATGGGGGTCAGAAGCCTGCACTACGTGGGGAATGGTCTCTGAACTGTGGTTTTCCCTGAATTGGCCAATTAGTGGCCAGAGGTGGGCTCACCATCCAGCTGAGGCTGGCAGGCATGGTCTTGAAACTGGAGGGCCAACAGGAGGCTTTCCAGCTTGCCCTGTCAGGGCAAAGCAGCAGCAGGTGCCTTTCCAGTTAAGTGAGGGAGAAGGTGCCCCAAGTCTTCTCTCTAACTTTTAAAAATTTAACATGGCCTCAGCAGAGGGCCACCACTGGGGAGGGAGGGGAGGAACACCTCTGCAGCTGAAGCCAGGCAGGCAGGGAGGGTCTGTAAGCCTAGCCCCCTGATCTTCCACCAGGGAGTCACTTTCAGGGAGCTATAACTGTTCCCTGATGCCTCTGGGGACCTGGAGGCTGATTGGAAAGTTCCTGTCAGTCTCCGACAATTGTCCTTAATCATTCCTTAATTAGTTGAACTGGCTACCCACTGCTTGCCGACAGGGTATCCCTGCTGCACTCCCATGACCCCCCCCCCCCCACCCTACCACCACCATGCTGCATCCAGGAAAATGGCCTGAGTGCGGGATGGAGCAAAGGAACTTACAGATCGGCCAGCGATGTGAATTTTTTTGCACCTGCCTCTGTGCCCAACTACCTTTGGAGTGGGGGTAAAATTCTCAGGGTCTCTATCACTGGTCCTGATCACAGGTCACTGGCAGTTTCGCTCTGCCGCATATCTACCAGCACACCAAGAGAATTTCAGAACCTATTTACTTATTTAAAAGAAACCATTCAATAAATTCTTGCCTAACTGTCTCTGAGCATAATATATCACAAATTTATTTCCAACTCCTCTGAGCAGCTATGAGAGCACCCCACCAGACTCCACACCCCTCCTGCACTGCCCCCTGCTGTAGTAGCATGAGCACAGACTTAACCATAAGTAGCATGGCGAGATCAGTGACCAATTTTTTTAAGGAGTCAGCAGCCAACATACTGATCCTTCTCTCTTCTATAGGTTTTGTTTACATCATAATTGAAAAAAAAATTGGTGATTTAGATTGCCATTTTGAAAAGGTTTGTGCTTCTTATTTGCGCAAAGAATTGTATGTACATTAGTGGTCATTAGTGGTCATTAGACTCGTGAGCTTTGTTGTGCTAGTTGATGTGAATCTCCCGTAGAAAAGTTTTTGCTGTTCCCTGAAGCAATTATGCCATCTGCCAGCCGAAAATGGAACAACATTGGCATTAAAGGTCATGAAAAAGTCTGTTCAGCTGTAAGATCTACATGTAACAGAGAGGGAGAAAAAACAGCTAGGGTTTCCAGGCATTGAATATTGTCCAGTGGCTTTGGGTAGCTTAGGTTCGGCTGTGATTCCTGTCACTCTGTTGAATAACCTAAAAATGCTCACTATCTAAACACACTGATGAAGCCAGACCTTCAGGAGAAAAGGGATAAGAAGATGTGAATAAAACATTTGGAAAAATAACCAAGGGAATAGAATGTTAATTAGAAAGTGACTTTGCTTCAGACAAAATGACAGCTTTGCACTTAAATGCACCATTCATTTAATTGCAAATACATGTTCCAGTCCTACTCTGGCCCCCTCCCACAACTTTCTCCAGTACATCGATGATTACTTCGGTGCTGCTTCATGCTCTCGTCGGGACTTGGAAAAATGTATTAATTTTGCTTCCAATCTCCACCCCTCTGTCATTTTCACATGGTCCATCTCTGACACTTCCCTTCCCTTCCTTGACCTCTTTGTCTCAATTTTTGGTGATAGACTGTCCACCAATATCCATTACAAACCTGCTGACTCCCAAAGCTACCTCGACTATAGCTCCTCACACCCCGCTTCCTGTAAGGACTCCATCCCATTCTCTCAGTTCCTTCACATCCGTCGCATCTGTTCTGATGAAGCTACCTTCAAAAACAGTTCCTCTGACATGTCCTCCTTCTTCCTTAACCAAGGCTTTCCACCCATGGTTGTTGACAGGGCCCTCAACCGTGTCTGGCCCATCTCCCACGCATCCACCCTCACGCCTTCTCCTCCCGCCCAGAAACATGATAGGGTCCCCCTTGTCCTCACTTATCAACCCACCAGCCTCCGCATTCAAAGGATCATCCTCCGCCATTTCCGCCAACTCCAGCATGATGCCACCACCAAACACATCTTCCCTTCACCCCCCGTGGCGGCATTCCATAGGAATCGTTCCCTCCGGGACACCCTGGTCCTCTCCTCCATCACCCCTTACTCCTCAACCCCCACCTATGGCACTTCCCCGTGCCCACGCAAAAGATGCAACACCTGCCCCTTCCCTTCCTCTCTCCTCACTGTCCAAGGGCCAAAACACTCCTTTCAAGTGAAGCAGCATTTCACTTGCATTTCCCCCAACTTAGTCTACTGCATTTGTTGCTCCCAATGCGGTCTCCTCTACATTGGAGAGACCAAACGTAATCTGGGCGACCGCTTTGCAGAACACCTGCAGTCTGTCCGCAAGAAAGACCCAGACCTCCCTGTCGCTTGCCATTTTAACACTCCATCCTGCTCTTTTGCCCACATGTCTGTCCTTGGCTTGCTGCATTGTTCCAGTGAAGCCCAACGCAAACTGGAGGAACAACACCTCATCTTCTGACCAGGCACTTTACAGCCTTCTGGACTGAATATTGATTCAACAACTTTAGATCTTGAACTCTCTCCTCCATCCCCACCCCCTTTCCATTTCTTCCCCCTTTCTTTTGTTTTTTCCAATAATTTATATAGATTTTTCTTTTCCCACCTACTTCCATGATTTTTAAATCTTTTATGCCCTGCTAGTCTTTCCAATCCACCTCCACTAGAGCTGTACCTTGAGTGCCCTGCCATCCATTCTTAATTAGCACATTCGTTTAGATAAAATCACCACCTTCAACCCCTCTTTGTTCTTTTGTCTGTGATATCTTTTGATTATCTGCTCCTATCACTGCTTGCTTGTCCCTACAACCACACCAACCCCCCACTTCTCCCCCCGCCACCACCCACCCCCCAACCCACCTTAAACCAGCTTATATTTCACCCCTCTCCCAATATTCACTCAGTTCTGTTGAAGGGTCACGAGGACTCGAAACGTTAACTCTTTTCTTCTCCACCGATGCTGCCAGACCTGCTGAGTTTTTCCAGGTAATTCTGTTTTTGTTTTGAATTACATTAAGTTTTATTATAATAAAGTAAACAAACAAGGATTGAAACTTGAATATATGTTGAAGTGAAAATATCCCCTTGCTGGATCAGAAACACTGTGCTGACCCAGCTAAAATATAACAACAAGCTAATGTGTATGATATATTGGAAGGGAGAAATTCAGATAATATTGTAAAAGGAGTTCTCCAATTCATTTTGTTTGAAATTTGAGGGGGTGAAATATGTCTTTACCAGCGGTGTAAAATGAACTTGTAGCAAATCGGCAGGCAAATTTTCTCCTCACAGTTTTTATTTCCCATTGGCTTGGAAAATATTGCCAAGAATTTTAATTTCAAACCAAGTAAAAATGACAGGGAGATTATGAAGAGAATCTCCAAAAAGAGTTAAAACTGTCTGTGAACTTCAGTGGAAAGAAGATTGGGCACCTTGGCTAGTGATTTGCTATGAATCTGATTTGCACTTCTAACAACTTCATCCCCCAGATTTATTACCTGCAAAAAATGTAAGAAAGGGTGTATTATTTTTTAAAAATACAAGCACCTTCTAATTTATCCATATTCTGAGACAAAGGCTGGGATTTTCCATGCCTATCAGCATTGGGTGTGTTTGGTGGTGTGAGTGGACAATATGGTGTGAGCGGTTTCACAACTACGTGAAATAAGTTTATGATTGTCCACTCAACCCACCAATGGTGGGCTGGGTTCCCCGACATCGGATATTGGGAACCTCATTGTAACGCATTGGCATATCATTATAAGGCCAGCCCGCCAGACTCACCCCTACCCACTGGATCATCCGCCTATGTCAGCGGGAAAGAACGCCAAAGCGTTTTACAACAGCAATAAGCGACGTGCACCTGGAAGACTGCAATTCACTTGGGACGTAAAGGATTTTTTGCCTACCTTGCTCCAGTTGGCATTCGCAGTCATCAGCGCCAGGCTTTGCAGACAACACCACATCACTTTTAGGGGGGGCTCACGGCAGGCCTCTACCTACCAGATCAGCCATACGTTTGTGGCTTTTCAATGGCTGCAGGGCTAGAGCTTGATTGGTGAAGGGAGAAGTGGCTTCAGGCAAGGGAAGAGACTGCAAGAAGAGGACTATACTGGGGAAAGAGGGTAAGCCAGGGTGTGTGTGAGGGCACATGTTGATCTGCAAGTGGCTTCAAAATGGTGAGGGCTGAGGAGGCAGTCTCCAGAGAAGGTGAGGCCAGATGGAGATGTGAGGGTCTGTGTGACCTACCCACCTAATCCCATTTACCAGCGTGTGGTCCATAGCGTTGAATGTTCTGACATGCCAGGTGCTCATCCAGGTACTTTTTAAAGGATGTGAGGCAACCCACCTCCACCACCCTCCCAAGCAGCGCATTCCAGACCGTCACCACCCTCTGGGTAAAAAAGTTTTTCCTCACATCCCCCTAAACCTCCTGCCCCTCACCTTGAACTTATGTCCCCTTGTGACTGACCCTTCAACTAAGGGGAACAGCTGCTCCCTATCCACCCTGTCCATGATCCTCATAATCTTGTGCACTTCAATCAGGTTGCCCCTCAGTCTTCTCTGCTCCAAAGAAAGCAACCCAAGTCTATCCTACCTCTCTTCATAACTTAAATGTTTCATCCCAGGCAACATCCTGGTGAATCTCCTCTGCACCCCCTCCAGTACAATCATATCCTTCCTATAATGTGGCGACCAGAACTGCACACAGTACTCCAGCTGTGGCCTCACCAAGGTTCTATACAACTCCAACATGACCTCCCTACTTTTGTAATCAATGCCTTGATTGATAAAGACAAGTGTCCCATGTGTCTTTTTCACCACCCCAATAACATGCCCCTCCGCCTTCAGAGATCTATGGACACACACACCAAGGTCCCTTTGTTCCTCAGAACTTCCTAGTGTCATGCCATTCATTTAATACTTCCTTGTCAAATTACTCCTTCCAAAGTGTATCACCTTACACTTCTCAGGGTTATATTCCATCTGCCATTTATCTGCCAATTTGACCATCCCGTCTATATCTTCCAGTAGCCCAAGACGCTCAACCTCACTATTTACAACCAGGCCATCTTTGTGTCATCTGCAAACTTACTAATCCTATCCCCCACATAGTCATCTGTATCGTTTATATAGATGGCAAATAATAGGGGACCCAGCACAGATCCCTGTGGTACGCCCCTGGACACTGGCTTCCAGTCACTAAAGCATCCTTCTGTCATCATCTTCTGTCTCCTACAACTAAGCCAATTTTGCATCCACCTTATCAAATTACCCTGTATCCCATGTGCATTTGCCTTTTTTATAAATCTCCCTTATTGACCATCCCTAGTTGCCCTTGAGAAGGTGGTAGTGAGCTGCATTCTGGAACCACTGACGTCCATGTGGGATTGGTACACCCACAGTGCTGTTAGGAAGGGAATTCCAGGATTTTGACCCAATGACAGTGAAGGAACAGCGTTATATTTCCGTGTCAGGACAGTGAGTGACTTGGAGGGGAACTTCCAGATGGTGGTGTCCCCATCTATTTGCTGCCCTTGTCCTTCTAGTGGTCATGGGCTTTGAAGGTGCTGCCTAAGGAGCCTTGATGAATTCCTACAGTGCATCTTGTAGATGGTACACACTGCTGCTACTGTGCGTCAGTGGTGGAGGGAGTGAATGTTTGTGGATGTGGTGCCAATCAAGTGGGTTGCTTTGTCCTGGATGGTGTCCAGCTTCTTTAGTGATGCAGGAGCTGCATCCATCAAAGCAAGTGGGGGGTATTCCATCACACTCCTGACTTGTACCTTGTAGATGGTGTACAGGCTTTGGGGAGTCAGGAGGTGAGTTACTCTTCACAGGATTCCTAGCTTCTGACCTGCAGTTGCAACCACAGCATTTATATGGCTGGTCCAGTTCAGCTCCTAGTCAATGGTGACCCCAGGATCTTGATAGTGGGGGATTAAGTAATGGTAATTCCATTGAACATCAGGGGGCGATGGTTAGATTCTCTCTTGTTGGAGATGGTCATTGCCTGACACTTGTGTGGCTAGAATGTTACTTGACAATTGTCAGCTCAAGCCTGAATATTGTCCAGGTCTTGCTGCATTTGAACATGGACTGCTTCAGTGTCTGAGGAGTCACAAATGGTGCTGAACATCGTGCAATTTTCAGCGAACACCTCCACTTCTGACCTATGGTGGAAGGAAGCATTGATGAAACTGCTGAAGATGGTTGGGCCGAGGACACTACCCTGAGGAACTCCTGCAGTGATGTCCTGAAGCTGAGATGACTGACCTCGAACAACCACAACCATTTTCCTTTGTGCTAGCTATGACTCCAAACAGTGGAGAGTTTTCCCCCTGATTCCCATTGACTCCAGTTTTGCTAGGGCTCCTTGATGCCACACTCAGTCAAATGCGGTCTTGATGTCAAAGGCAGTCACTTTCACCTCATCTCCCAAATTCAGCTCTTTTTCCCTTGTTTGAACCAAGGCTGCAATGAGGTCAGGAGCTGAGTGGCCCTGGCAGAAACCAAACTGGGCATCAGTGAGCAGGTTATTGCTAAGCAGGTGCCACTTGATAGCACTGTTGATGATCACTTCTGTCACTTTACTGATAATTGAGAGTAGACTGATGGGGCGGTAATTGGCTGGGTCGGATTTGTCCTGCAATTTGTGCACAGGACATACCTGGGCAATTTTCCACATATCTAGGGAAATGCCAATGTTGTAGCTGTACTGGCACAGCTTGGCTAAGGGCACGGGAAGTTCTGGAGCACAAGTCTTTAGTACTATTGCCAGAGCCCATAGTCTTTTCCATTATCTCGTGCCTTTAAGCGTTTCTTGATATCACGTGGAGTGATCAAATTAGCTGAAGACTGGCACCTGTGATGCTGGGAACCTCTGGAGGAGGCCGAGATGAATCATCCACACGGCATTTCTGGCTGAAGATCGGAGCAAATGCTTCAGCCTTATCTTTTACACTGATGTTCTGGGCTCCTCCATCATTGAGGATGGGAGTATTTGTGGAGTTTCTCCCCCTTCCACCCCCAGTGAATTATTTTATTGTTCACCACCATTCAAGACTGGACGTGGCAGGACTGCAGAGCATAGATCTGATCCATTGGTTGTGCGATCACTTAGCTCTGTCTGTCACTATAGTCCTGTGTTATAGCTTCACCAGGTTGACACCTCATTTTTAGATATCCCAGGTGCTGCTCCTGGCATGCCCTCCTGCGCTATTCATTGAATCAGGGTTGATCCCCTGGTTTGATGGTAATGGTAGAGTGAGGATATGCCAGGTCATGAAGTAACAGATTTTGTTTGAGTGCAATTCTGCTGCTGATGCCCCACAGTGCCCATGGATGCCCAGCTAGATCTGTTTGAAATTTAGCACAGTGGTACTGCCACACAACATGATGGAGTGTATCCTCAATGTGAAGATGGGACTTTTTCTCCATCACGATTATGCAGTGGCCACTCCTACCGATACTGTCATGGACAGATGCATCTGCAGCAGGCTGGTTGGTGAGGATGAGGTCAAGTGTGTTTTTTTCTCTTGTTGGTTCCCTCACTACCTGCTGCAGACCCAGTTTGGCAGCTATGTCCTTTAGGACCTGGCCAGCTTGGAAAGTAGTGGTGCTACCGAGCCACTCTCAATGATGGAAATTTAAGTTCCCAACCCAGAGTACGTTCTGTGCCCTTGCTAAGTGGGAGGTGAGACAGGACATACACAGGGATGGTGACATTAATTGTTGGATATGAGTTCATGAGGGTGAGTATGTCAGGCTGTTGCTTGACTGGTCAGTGAGAGAGCCCTCCCAATTTTGGCACTAGCCCCTAGATGTCAGTAAGGAGGACTTTGGGCCAACAGGGCTGATTTTGCCATTGTCATTTCCAGTGCCAACGTCAACACCCAGTGGTCCATCCAGTTTAATTTATTTTTTTGAGACCTTGCAGCAGTTTGATATGGATTCAACTGCATTGCTGTGGTCTGGACACACATAGCATTTCTCCTGCACAGACTTTCCTTCCCTAAAGGGCATTAGTGAACCAGATGGCCTTTTTACAACAATCGGCAATGGTTTCATGGTCATCATTAAACTTTAATTCAGATTTTTATTGAATTCAGCTTCTGCCTTGGCAGGATACAAACCCAGGACCCCAGAGCATTACCCTGGGTTACTAGTCCAGTGACAATGCCACAAGGCCATCGCCTCCCCCTTGTCCCTTGAGCTGACAATGAGTGAGATACCAACGAATGTGGGGTGGGCTTGAGTTTGTGAGTTTAGAGTGATGAGGTGGTTGCCTTACCCTGGCTGCACAGGTCAGATCATTCATCCTCTATCTGCATTGGATGGCCTGCCTCTTCTGTGCAGCATTGGCACTGACCACCACTACCATCGCCTACTAAGCTGGAGTGGTAACGTGCTACCTCTCCTGCGGCCAGAGTGAGGGTTGAGGACATCACAGCAGGCCTCCACGGCATCCAAAAGGTGCTCAACGGCTGCAGTCTTTTTGCCTTTCGGGGTTATGTCTTCTTTGCTGCAGTCCCGTTCTGGAAACACTGAGATTGGCTGGACTTTAAATATGACACCTGACATGATGAAGCAGCGAGGTGATGGCATGCGGGCGAATGACAGCCCTCCCACCATGGAAACAGCGTATTTCCCGGGAATGCATAAGTAATCGGCTGGTTTGGGATGATGCAACGTGAAAACCCATCATTGCAGCTGGCGTGTTTTACCCGCCTACTACCGCATTTAGTACAAATCTTGGATGATTCCGCCCAAAGCATCTTCTGCTCAGTTGCTGATTATAATTTCAGCACAAGCAGTAAACAAGTAGTGTTGAGGTTGAACCACCTGTGATAGAAAATGCCCAATTTTCATTTGCAAGTTTAAAATAGGTTGCGTTGTGCCATGGCTTTCAAAATGTCATATTCTGAAAATAATATGCATTTTACACTTTGCACCCATGACAAATTAACATGTTTCTTCAGTATATTGGATCTCCAGCATGGTTCACCAAATAATCAAAGCTAATAGATTCTCACTTACAATTGTTTATGTACTACTGCTGATTTCCTGCACCAAGTAAATATTCTCATGGCGATCAACTTTACTGCCTGAGGGCAAATAAGCCTGGTCTTAAGCAATTCAAAATCAGCTGCTTGGAGGTGAATAAAAACTGCATTAAATCATTGCTGATTTGTCCTTTCTCGAATGATGACCACTCCTGAGCACCTTCGCTGCTCTGGCAAATATTCAGTCTATGTGTGGGCCTCAGAAGTACAACTCATTGGTACTTCAATATGCTGTGTTTCACCTTGATTCACTAATGTCCTTTAGGGAAGGCAATCTGTTTTCCTTAAATGCTTTAGCTTACATGTGACTCCAGCAATGTGGTTAACTCTGTCCCCTTAAATGGCCTGGCAAGCCACTAAGTTGTACCAAATGCTGCAGCAAAGTTGATAAAGAATAAAATTAGACAGAACTCTGAGCATCGTTGCCTTACTAATAGCTGGGAATTTGTGCCAACACTGGGAGAGCTGTCCTACAAACATTGGTCTGGAGTCAATATGGCATAGTCATGCCCACTGAATCACATCTCACAACCAATGCCCCAGTCTCCAGCACCATTCCTGGGTATGCCCTGTCCCATCAGCAGAAAAGACACAACAGAGGTGGCGACACAGCTGCATACAGTCAGGAGGGAGTTCCTAGGGAGTCCTCAATATTGACTCCAGACCATATAAATTCTCATGGCATCAGGTCAAACATGGGCAAGAAAACCTGCTGTTGATCATCACCTAATACCCTTACCTCTCCCTCCCCGAATGATGAATCAATACTCCTCTATGTGGAAGACTACTCGGAAGAAGCACTGAAGGTAGCAAGGGCATAATATATACCTTGTGATGGGTACTTCAATGCCCATGTTCAAGAGTGGATCAATATAATCGCTACTGAATGAGCTGGCTGAATCTTGAAGGCCTAGGCCTGCCACAGATGGTGAGGGAAGCAATAAGAGAGAATAATCTACTTGACCTCACTTTCACCAATCTGTCACAAAAACATCTATCCATGACAGTACTGGTAGGACTGATCACCGCACAGTCTATACGGAGACAAAGTCCAGTCTTCAGACTAAGGATACCCTCCATCATGTTGTGTGCCACTACCTCTGTACTAAATGGGATCGATTCAGAGCAAATTTAGTAGCTCAAAATTGGGCATCCATGAGGCACTGTGGGCCATTAGCAAGAACAGAATTGTACTCCATCAAACGCTATAAACTCTTGGCCCGTCATATCACTCGCTCTACAATTACCATCAAGCCAGGGGATCAACCCTGGTTTTGTGAGGTGTATAGAAGTGCATGCCAGGAGTAGCACCAGGCTTACCTAAAAATGCAGTGCCAACCAGATGAAGCAATAACACAGGACTATTTGCATGCTAAATAGTGGGTGCAGTATGCGACAGACAGCATAAAGCGTTCCCACAATCAACAGGGCAGATTAAAACTTGTAAGACCTGTCAGATCCAGTCACAAGTGATGGTGGACAACTAACAAGCGGAGGAGGTTTCACAAATATGCCCATCCTCAATTCTCAGTTATGGGGAAACCCAGCACATCAGTGGTAAAACAAAGCTGAAGCATTTGCTACCATCTTCAGCCATAAGTGCCAAGTGGATGATCCATCTTGGTATCCCTGGAGGTCCCCAGCATCACATATGTCAGTCTTCAACCAATTCGGTTCCCTCCATGTTATATCAAGAAACAGCTGAAGGCACTGGATACTGCAAAGGCTATGGGCCTTGACAATATTCCGGCTGTACTACTGAAGACTTGTGCTCCAGAACTAGCCACACCCCCAGCCATGCTGTTCCAGTACAGCTACAACCCTGCAGCTACCTAACAGCATGGAAACTTGCACAAGTTTGTCCTACCCACAAAAAAATGAGGATAATTCCAATCTGGCCAATTACTGCTGCATTAGTCTGCTCTTGATTATCAGCAAAGTGATGGAAGGTGTACAAAATCAAGCGGCACTTACTCAGCAATAACCTGCACATGGATATGCTGTTTAGGTTCAGCCAGGGCCACTTAGCTCCTGATCTTAATACAGCCTTGATCCAAACATGGACAAAGAGCTGACCCCAAGAGGGGAGGAGAGAGTGACTGCCCTTGACATCAGCATTTGACCAAGTGTGACATCAAGGAACCCTAGCAAAATTGAAGCCAATGGGAATCAGGGGACAAAATGTCCATTGGTTGGCAAACACTCCACAAAGGAAGATGACTGTGGTTGTTGGATGTCAGTCATTTCAGCCCCAGGACATCATTCAGGAGTTCCTCAGGCTAGTGTCCTAAGTCCAGCTATCTTCAGCTGCTTCATCAATGACCTTCCTTGCAACATAAGGTCAGAAGTGAAGATGTTCGCTAATGATTGCACAGTATATAGAACATTTGTGACTCATCAGATACTGATGCAGTTTATGTCCACATGCAGCAAAGCATTCAGGCTTGGGCTGATCAGTGACAAGTAACATTCACACTATACAAGTACCAGACAAAGATCATCTTCAACAAGAGAGAACCTAACCACCTCCCCTTGACTTTTAATGGCATTGCCATCGCTGAATCCCCCACTATCAACATTCTGGAGGTTACCTTTGACCAGAAACTGAACTGGACCAGCCATATAATTACTGTGGCTACAAGAGCCGATCAGAGGCTGGGAATTCTTTGGAACGGAACTCACTTCCTGACTCCCCAAAGCCTGCTCACCCTCTCCAAGATATAAGTCAGGAGTGTGATGGAATACTCTCGATTTGCCCGGATTATTGCAGCTCCAACAACACTCAAGAAGTTCAATAGTGTCCAGGACAATACCCAATTGATCAGCAGTCCATCCAGCCTGTTAAACATATTCACCACATCTGCTACCAGGGCATTTATCAGCAGTGTATACTATTTACAAGATGCATTGCAGCCACATGGTAAAGCTCCTTTGACAGCACCTTCCAAACTCCCGAACTCTTTGACCTAGAGGGACAACGGCAACAGAAGCATGGGAACTTCACCACCTGTAAGTTCACCTCCAAACCACACACCATCCTGACTTGGAACTATACCACCATTGTTCACTATTGCTGGGAACTCCCTTCCTAAAACCAAAGACCATATGGGCTGCTTCAGTTCAAGAAGGTGGCTCACTGTTGCCTTCTGAAGGACAGTCAGGGGTGGCCAACAAATCTTGTCCTAGCCAGTAACTTCACATACCATGAACGAAAAAAAAGATATGCAATTCACTTATTCGTACCTTTGCATTCACATTTGGAGTCCTATAAATATCAAATTCCACATGTTTATCTGCCTGAAACAGATGCCCACTACCCAAGATGGTATGGCCAGAAGATCAGTGTAAGCCAGACAATAAGTGCCTCACAGCATTGTCACTCCGAACTTCTACATGTATGTCAGTTTGTGTGAGTTAAAATTGGCTCTAAAAGCTATGGTTCGTTACATCTCAAAACTTTGCTCTCTTGTTACCCATAAATTCCAAATGTACATTTCTCCATTCTACTTCCTGTGCCAGCACTTTATGGAAATTAAGAATCATTGCATGATATTTTCTTTCAACTCCATTTTCCTACAATCTCAGAACCGTGGTGCTCTCTTTTTATTTACAATCTACAGTTTTGAAGTCAAGATTGGTACTGCCTAACCGCTATTTCTGGATTGCCTTCCCTCTTAACTTCTTAACTTTTGGTGCTATCCATCACTTCATATATGAACTATAATTCAATAGAATAATGTGGGATCACAGTATCCTGAAGTCATAGCTCATATCTTTAAGACATTTAAAAGTTCCAATACACTCCAGGAGGGGGGTGGTGTGAAGTAGGGGGCACAGTGGTGGATATTTTAACTGTGGCTAGCTGATGTCAACAAGTTGCTAGTGGCTTGAAATGGCATTAGTGTTTACACTGACCTTGCAGCCACCACCAGCCTTTAAGGGACCTTTAGATGGGTGTCCATATTTAACATATCACCTGCATCAGATCCTGATTGAATTTGTACCTGTATTGAGCAGCCTAACCAGTTATCTTTAAAGGGACTGCTAGAGATCATGCAAGAAAATGACCCAAAGGCATTTTCATCTCTGCATTTTGTGAGGCCAGGAGGAACAGAAAAACTCCATTAAAAATACTCTGTCCTGCTGTCAGCCTTTGTCTACCCGCAAGGTGCTCCCTCCCCTTTCATGCCATAAAGTGAGTTTGTCCTGTCTGGGATTTAATGAATTTGCCACCTTCCCCAACTACTGAGTTTCATTGGAATGCCCGTTTGATTTGTCCAGGTCACTGGGGCCATGAGAAAGAGACCCAGGGCTTGAAATGTTTCACTCTTCACAGCAGCAATGATGACCACCTTATTTTGTGCCAAATGTTACAATTAACCCCATTTTTGTTGCGGGGAAATAAGATGACAAGTGATTTGTTTCAGTAAATTTAGTGCTCCACTCAGTGGAAGTGGCATTGAACTGCTGATCTTCTGAATTAATCATTGCTTTTAAAATGTTTCCTACACCAAAACCTCTGCTGTTTCTCCTGGGATTCTATATTCTTGTATTTTGTATAACGATATATTTGGTGAATATTTGTGCCCATTGATGTGAAAAGATTTGTCTGGAAATTCAGTTCTATTTTGGGCACGAAATATCTAAATCAAACATTCCCAGAGGAGGTGTAATACCTACAGATATGGGGTAACTCTCTCTATTCTATCAGAATCATGTCTTAAACAACTTTGAAATAGTGCCTCCTATTAAATCATCTCTTTTTTCGTGTCCCATTCTTATTATTTTTAGGCCAATGAATTGTGTTGTGTAAGACAGGAATTTTTGCCCTATAGGCCTGGAACTGGGTTGAGAATGCCTAAATTCATTTAGGACACTTAGAGGGCTCTTCCAAAAGTACCCTATAATGTTGGTGGAAGTGCTACACATAAAGTTACAGTGAACAAACTGGAGGTCCCCACAGAAATTCATACACCCCTACCCCACCCCCATTATAGCCTGAAGTGAAAGAATTCTTTCACCCCAGTAGCCTGAACAAAAAGCAAGTCAAATCCCAGAGATGAATGGAAATTATGCGTTACCCAGTCACCATGGAGATGATAGGGGAGAAGTTGATGAATCCAGTAACATAAAATAGGTTGATAGCAGAATCAGCAATCCATTTTACACCAATACAAAAGCAAAATATTGAGGATGTGGTTGCCTGACCTGCTGAGTATTTTCAGTATTTCCTGTTTTATTCCTCATTTTACAACATTCTGATTGTTTTTTTTTTCACAATTAGAACATTGGTTCTGAGCCCATTTCCTCCCACTGTGCCATTAACCTTCAGAATCCTTCATCCCCCAGTACTACAAATCTTCACACCAATACTGACATATGTGAACTCCCCAGAGTCCCTGCTCACGTGTTGCCAAACAATTGCAACTTGTATTTATACAGCACCTTCAACATGGCAAGTGTTGCATGGTGCTTCCAGGAGTATAATCTGATACTAAGCCACATAAGGAGATACTGGGTCAGGTGATCAAAACCTTGGTTGAAGAGGTAAGTTTTAAGGAGCACCTTAAAGGAAGGTAGAGAAGTAAAAAGGATTGGTGAAATTTAGAGCTTAGGGCCTATACTGCTGAAGACAAGGCTGGTGGAGTAATAGAAATCGATGATGCATCAGAGGCCAGAATTGGGGGAATGCAGAGATCTCAAAGGGTTGTAGTGTTGGCAGAGTTCACAGAGATAAGGCAAGGTGAGACCACAGAGGGATTTGAACTCTAGGATGAAAATTTTATATTTGAGGCATTGCTAGACTGGGAACTAATGTAAGCCAGCTAGCACAGATGGGTGAAGGGAACTTGAGGCGAGTTAGAACCAGGCTTCAGATTTTTGGATGAGCTCAAGTTTAAGGAGAATGGAAAGTGGGCGGCCAGCTAGGTGAGCATTGAAATAGTTGAGTCTGGAGGTTACAAAAGCATTGATGGGGTTTTCCACAGCATATGGACTGAGGCAGTGTTGGATACAGGTGAAACTGTGGAGCTGGAAGTAGGCGGTTTTGGATATTGGTGTCAGAAGCTCAGCTCAATGTTAAACAGGATGCTGAGGTTGCAACCAGTCTGATTCAGCCATTGAAGGGAATGGAGTTGGTGACTAGGGATCAGACACTGCAAAAAACATGAGAAAAAATTAAGATAAAAGCAAAAAACTGCGGATGCTGGAAATCCAAAACAAAAACAAAAACACTTGGAAAAACTCAGCAGGTCTGACAGCATCTGCAGAGAGGAATACAGTTAACATCTCGAGTCCGTATGACTTTTCAATGGAACTAAGGAAAAATAGAAAAGAGGTGAAATATAAGCTGGTTTAAGGGAGGTGGGACAGGTAGAGCTGGATAGAGGGCCAGTGATAGGTGGAGATAGCTAAAAGATGTCATAGACAAAAGGACAAAGAGGTGTTGATGGTGGTGATATTATCTAAGGAATGTGTTAATAGGTGACATTAAGGGTAGAAAGCAGGACGAGCAAGGTACAGGTAGCCCTAGTGGGGGTGGGGTGGGGGGAAGGGATCAAAATAGGCTAAAAGGTAAAGATAAAACAATGGATGGAAATACATTTAAAAATAATGGAAATAGGTGGGAAAGGAAAAATCTATATAAGTTATTGGAGAAAAAGAGGGATCGGAAAGGGGGTGGGGATGGAGGAGAGATTTCATGGTCTAAAATTGTTGAACTCAATATTCAGTCCGGAAGGCTGTAAAGTGTCTAGTTGGAAGATGAGGTGCTGTTCCTCCAGTTTGCGTTGGGCTTCACTGGAATAATGCAGCAGGCCAAGGACAGACATCTGGGCAAGAGAGCAGGGTGGAGTGTTGAAATGGCAAGCGACAGGGAGGTCTGGGTAATGCTTGCAGACAGACCGAAAGTCTTCCGCAAAGCGGTCACCCATTCTGCGTTTGGTCTCTCCAATGTAGAGGAAACCGCATTGGGAGCAGCAAATGCAGTAGACTAGATTGAGGCAAGTGCAAGTGAAATGCTGCTTTACTTGGAAGGATTAACATTGAATAATAGGTAGAATCTTTCACTCTGAAGTCTAAGTTCAGTGGCAGGTGGGGAAGTCGCAGTGAATCCGACTGGACAGCAGGATGGTTGAACACACGTGATCTTGTGCTGTTCAGCTCATTAATTATGCATTTGTGTGGATCTTGGCAAATCTGATGGCAGGGCAGGCAGGAAGTTGCCCTCTGGTCTGCATGCCATATTTAAAAGGGCACCTGGACAGCCATTCACTCTCTGCAGACCAGAAGCTCCAGATTCTGTGTCAACCAAAGTGTCTCAGAGGACAAAGCAACCTGAGGCCCCACGGTTCAGTGACTCCTCCCTGGAGATTCTCTTCCCCCCCTGTCTCCTTGGAGACCTCATCAAGTCTCCCTGGAGACCTCGCCAAGTCTCCCTGGAGACTTTCCAAGCTGACCAGGAAAGATGGGGGGGTTCTCTTTCTGGGGGATGGGAGCAGGAGGTCCTCCCATCTGACCACAGCAGCCTAAGGAGATGCGAGGAGCATGACAGTGCATGTGTGGAAGGCAAGATCAGACTCCCCTGGGAACCTAGTGAGGATGCATCCAGCCTCCAGCTCCAATATGCGAGCATTGACTCGCTGAGGTTGTTCCTGCCCGTGGCTCCCAGTAAAGAACTGGGTGAATGATCTTCTACCCTCTGCCAGGGTAAGTGAACTGTTTACTCAATGCAAATTCACACTTGCATAATGGCATCAGGCAGTCGAAGGATTAGAGTGTGCAGGGAAGTTACACACTATCAGTTGATGGGGCATCAGCACTGAATAAGTGCCAGCCACTTTAAGCTCTCTATCCCATATTAGTTCCAGGACAAAATGATTCTTAACCACTTACTGGGAGTGGCCTCAGTTGCAGCAATGGGCGTGCATGCTTCTGAACTGTTCATTTACCCAATGACATCACAATCAATTCTTCTGTCTATTTACAGGACAAGATAGCCCATAACAAACACGAGCAGGCTATGACTGGAGGAGGAACAGCAGAAATTTGTCTGCTCAGCAGCTTTGAGAAACAGGCTGTGTGTATGAGGAGCGTGACTGTGCATGTGCAGAAGGCAAGATTTGTATCCCCTAGGAGCCAAGTGAGGATGTATCCAGTCTCAAGCTCCAATATGTGCACATTGACTGTGGATGATCTTTAATCTATAAGCCTGAAACACTAACTCTCTCTTTTCCCTATTTCAGGTATCAGCAAGAAAATGGGGAGGAGGTCCTGAAGGGCATGCCACAGCTGCATCTCCAGCCCACCTCTGAGGAGGAAGCTTCAGTATCCTTAGATGAAGCATTATCACGGCATTCACCTGCACCCTTCACCAGCACAGATACACATGCCTCGATGGGTCCTTGTCCTACAGCAGGCTCAAGGTCATAATCTGGTTACCTTACTGACACAGGCCCACAGCTGGCGGAGGCAGAGACGGCTGAGGTCTCTGACATTCGGAGGACTGCTGGAGACCAAACCTCTGCTGAGTCTGATTCTGATGACAAGCCTCTGAATTCAGCCCTAAGAGACCTCTTGGAGATGCAGAGACAAGTAGGAGAACATCAGGCTGAGTTGCTAGAGACCATTGGCAAACAGGATCAAAGGCTGGAAGAGGCTGTTCACATTCTGTCTGCTGGCATGGCTCTGGCATGTGAGTGCTTGGCTGTCTCCATGGGATAGGTGGCACCTGCCTTGGAAACTCAGGTCCAGCAGAACACACAGAGCGGAATTTTATGCTGGCAGGGTTTTACGGTACCACCGAAGTCAATGGACTTTTGAACGGCTCACTGGATTTAACGGGCCCAACAGGGCCTCAAAATTCCGCCCACAGTTTCTGCCAGGTGTACACTCAGACCTGTACTCCATCACTCTAGCCATGGCTGCAGTGCAGCAGTGGCTAGACGAGAGGGGGACGGGGCACTCAATTTCCCTCCAGTTGTCTCTTGTCCTCAAGGAGCCCAGAGGGGGGAGGAGGAGTGCCAGCCCAGGCACCAGAAGTATCCACCCAGGACACTCCAGGACACTCCTGCTGCTCCACCTCTCTTCTGCCAGTGACCCCATCACCTCCAACAGGTCAGGCCAAGAAGGATGCATCTGCACCTGAGCAGGAAACCCTTAGCAGGCCAGGACCTTCTAAGCCTTGGGCCTCCAGAGGATGCCCATCAAAGTCATCTCAGTCAACAGGGCATAGCAGTCAGCAGGCTGCCTCCACCTCAGCTGCGGATGTTGGGGCTGTACCTAGACATAGCAGTAGGCAAAAGAAAGATTAAGAAGTATTGAATGCACACAGATGGCATAGGTGTGCACTCATTGCATATAGTCTGCACACTTGTAAATATATTTCGAACATAACTGTTTGCAAGTCTCACGGATTGCATTTTTCTAATTGTTACTTTAAAGTGTCGTAGCCAGTTAGGGTCCAGGTTGTTACCCCACATCTCAAGCTGATCAGAAATTTCCAATGGACTGGATTTTACCGTCGGCGAGCGGGAGTGGGGCCTGCTTGCTGACGCGTAAATTGATGCGGGATGATGTTGGGCGGAACTCCTGATGCCACTGCACCTCATTTAAATTTTCAGGAAGTTGGGCACGCAGCAAAATCAGCTGCGCGCCTGCCGACCTGTCAATGGCCAATTGAGGTCATTGACAGAGCCATTAAAGTAATTAGTGGGTCTGCCCGTCCAACCTTAAGGTTAGCGGACTGGCCAGGAGCCCTGGCGAGAAGTAGAAAAGTCATGAAACCTCATCCACTGGCGGGATGAGGTTTCATGTAGGGTTTTTTTTAGAAATTATGAACATGTCCCACTCATGTGACATTGTCACGTGACGGGACATGTAAGGAAATTTTTTTTTCTATTTTTAATATTTTTCAAAGTAGAGGTGGTCACCCTGAGACAGCACTTAGCCTCAGGGAGATGAGCGTGTTCTTAAGTGTGCATGCGCGAAAGAGCGACTCTCGATTTTAGGCATTCTCCCCAGCCTGCACAGGGAGTGCATAGCACTTCCCGCGGACATCAAGCTGGGCGGTCCTTAATTGGCCCACCCACGTAAAATGGCATTGTGCCTGCCCATCAACTTCCCCCCCCAACAGGGGGAAAATTCAGCCCATTGAGTCAGTTCTCCCTCATTATCACCAGAGTGATTAGTCTATAACCCCACTTGTACAAGATTAGGCACTGGCCATCTGTTGTCGAACACTCAAGTCAGCCAATTCACAGAATCACAGAACCAGAGGTCTGAATTTTATGTTCCGAGGTCAGGCGTGTGCCCATCCCGAACGCGTGAAATTGGGCAAGATGACGTCAGGCGTGTGTCTCGACATCATCGCGCACGGGGCAATATTAAGGTCAGCGGGGCATGCGCGGGAGTCGGGGCAGCCGACAATTAAAGGGCCAATTAAGGCCATTAAAAAGCCAATTGTACTCAATTTTACATTGCCCATGTGATTTAGCGCTCATCACATGGCCAAAACGGGCAGGTGGACAGCCCATTTTTAACAAATGGTCACCCATAAGGTGGGATAAAAGGGGTCTGGAGCATTGCCATTGTGAGTAATGAAGAATTTACGAGATAGTTCGCTGCTGGTTGATTGTGAAACTTAACAGCTTTATCTCTGTTTTGAGCTTCAGTCATTGCATTGCTAGCCGTCATTTCAGGTCTCATTGGTGTCTCCAAGGCCCCTGGAGGATTTATACCATGTGGAATGTTCCAGGCACCAGACAGCCTTCTGTTTCTCTGGTAATGGAGATTGTGTACTCCACTGGTAGCACAGCCTCTGAGGAGGAAGAGAAGGGCAGAAGGGAGATGAAGCCAGATGTCTGTAGGAAGCGTCCAAGAGAGCGACCTGTGGGAGGAGAGGTGCAGGCACTGGGGGCGCAGGGCCAGCAGTGAGTCCAAGGTGGAAGGGGCTGCAGAAACCACACTATCCTGCTGCCAGGGTTTGCTGGCATTGATGCAGCTACCTCAATATGTCTGAGGTGCAATGCCAAAGGAAGCTCCGCCTCTCCAGGGAGACTGTGACCTCCATATGTCAGAGGATTGGGCCTGAGATCCCCTCCAATTGTGTGGGTGGACACCCTAGGCCAGTAGCTGTGAAGGTCACAGTGACCCTCAACTTCTATGCATCCTGCTCTTTCCAGTGGTCAGTAAGGAATCTGTTGAGTGTTCCAATCAGCTGTCCACAGTTGGGTAAATCTGGTGACTGATGCTTTGTTCAGGTGGTAACAACATTTATTTATTTCGGGATGGATGAGGCCAGCCAGACACTGCGAGCCAGAGGTGTTACAGTGATTGCTGGGTTTCGCTGCATCCAGCGTGCCATCGACTGCACAAATGTGGCCATCAGGTGCCAGTGGGTCAGCCAGGTTCCTCCGTTAACAGGGAGGGCTTCCACTCCATAAGCATCCAGATAGTGTGTGACCACAGGATGCTGATTCTGCAAGTCTGTGTAAGGTATCCTGGCAGCTCCCATGACGTTTACATCCTGAGACACTTTCAGGTGCCGAGGCTCTTCAATGCTCCAGCCCGACTGGATGGATGGCTGCTGGGTGACAAGGGCTATCTGTTGAAAAGGTGGCTTATGACGCCTCTCTGGCTCCCAAGAACAGAGGCAAAGCAGTGTTATGATAGGAGCCATGCCTCCACAAGGGAGCATAGGTCTTCTGAAGATGCGCTTCTGATGCTTGGAGTGTTCAGGGGAGCACTACAATATCCCCCAGAGCAGATGTCACTGCGCTCTCCACAATCTGGCACTGTTGTCATGTTGGCATTGATGACCTTGGAGGTTGTTGTCTGGTCAGTGGAGCCTGTGTAGGCCCTGCCTGGGAGGGATCATCCAGTGCCATAGCTGGCCACTCCTCAGTCATCGCCGCCTCATCAGATGCCATGGTGACTGGCAGAGGAGCTGCTGCCATCATCAAGTACATTGAGAGGAGCCCGCAGAGACGACAAGCAGCTCTTGCGCCAATGCGTGGTCGCTCTGGGCCTCCTTGCTCGCCATTGATGGATGGGCACCTAGCAGAGATACTGGGTGCCTTATCCATTTCCCACACTCGCAGGGACCTCCTGAGGTCATTGCCTGTGTGAGGGCTTGCAGGCCTGAGCACAACCCCAGGAATCCCTGATTTTGTTCCTGGAGCTGCCTCTCCATGAGAATCGCCACTCTCTCAATGGAGGAGATCATGCACTCAGTGATGAGGACCAACGCAATACTCATGCTCTGCATGGACTACTCCACAACAGAGATCATGGCACACTTACTCTCATGGATCTCTGCCAGATCTTCCCGCACATCCCACGGGCATCCAACATATGCCAACTAATGGGCCAATCCAAAGGCTTATCATCTGCCTTTGACTCAGCATCATCCTAGTCTCCAGCAGTCCACTGACCGCCGGCACCCTGGGCACTCTCTGCCTCCGCCTGCTCCTCATGTGAGTGTGCTGTGCCCTCATTGCTGTGCTCCAACATTGCAGTTAATAGCCACTGAAGTGCTGGTATCTGCACTGGTGCCTGGTTCAGAGACGGGAAGTTGACACAGGTGCATCTGACAGCCACAGGTCCTCTGGAGTCACTGGCATCCTGCATGCATTGGCGGGAAAGAGATTCTAGGGGAGCAAGATGACATTAGTATTAGTCATCACACTGTCACTGTGCATGCCAGATGGTTGGCGAGACAATGGATCATGGTGCCATCATCTTTCAATGAACAACAGGGACTCCATGTTTGCAGTTTCCATTACTGATGAGACGACTCAAGAATGTTTACACACTCCGACACTCTTTCATCTGTGCACTGCACTCTTACCTTCATCAGAGACCACTGCCTCTCCACAACCAGGCGCCGGCACTCCAGCTCTTAGGCATTGATCTTGTTCCTTGTCAAAAGTAGCAGCTTTGGAGGGACTCCGCTCATCCTTGTCCACGTGATGCTGTTACTGATTCTCTTCTCCTGAAAGGACAAAGAAGCACTGATTAGTCCACTCCCTACCTGCAGCTCCATTCAGCCTGGCCAACCCCACCTGAGGAACATCTTGGAGGGCATATCTGAGTCATGGCCCTCAACCTGCTAAGCAATTAGACCAAGCAGCCAAAGCTCACTGCCTTGGCCGGCGCTGATGTCATTGACAGTTGGCACTCAGACTGTGACACTCCTGAGCACCATGGTTACACGGACAGCCATTAACACTTCTCCGCACAGGTTCATGTTAACTCGGTACTCATCCTTGCTGAGCACAGCAAATTGTTGAACCTTTTGCATCGCTGCACCCATGAGCGCCACACATCTGGCTGCTGTCCTTAGCTGTCACCTCCTCCCATATTTTCTTTGTCAGGTAAGGTGACCTCCTCTTGCCATCCCTGGGGATGAGAATGTCCCACCTGGCATTGACCTCCTCCACTAGGATTCCCAGGCATTCATCTGAGAACTGGGGAGCCAAGTTCCCACCAGACTTGCCCTCCTGCCTAGCCTGCCCAGTAGATGCTGGTCAAAATGTATGTTCCCTCAAACAACTCCAAGGCAGCAAAGTGTCCCCTGGCAGCCTTCAGGGAGTTGCCTCTGCCGCTTTTAAATCCCCCACTGAATCGCCATTGGACCCGGTGCCCGACAGGCTCCTGCCATTGCCCAGCGCTTCCCGACCATTGATAAGACATGATTCATGCTGGGTGGCCACTTGGAAATGCGATGTCGCCCCAGAGCGCTTCCTACATCCGCTTCTGGGCCCACCCACCTGGTGCGAACGCCAAGTATGAATTTCAGGCCAGAATCTTTACAGTGCAGACGGAAGCCATTCGGCTTATCGAGTCTACACTGACTCTCTGAAAGAGCATTCCACCTAGTCCCACTCCTCTGCCTTATCCCCGTAATGTTGCACATTATTTCTTTCCAGGTAGCAATCCAATTCCCTTTTGAAACTTCGACCAAACCTGGCCTTCATATACTTTGAGGAAATTTTTTCCAGAATCCAACCACTCTCTGGGTGAAAAAGTTTTTCCTCACATCACATTTATTCCTTTTGCCAATTATTTTGAATCTGTGCCCTCTAGGTCTTGAAGTTCTCTTCAGTGGGAACAGTTTATCACTATTTATCCTGTCCATACCCCTCAGGATCTTGAACACCTCTATCAAGTCTTCTTTTCTCCAAGGAAAAGAGTCTCAACCTCTCCAATCTATTTTCATAGCTACAGTCCTTTATCCCTGGAATCATTCTTGTGAATCTCCTCTGTACTCTCTCCAATGCCTTCACATCCTTCCTCAAGTATGGCACCCAGAACTGGACGCAGTACTCTAGATGAGGTGTAGCTAGTGCCTTAGACAAGTTCAACATGACCTCCTTACTCTTGTACTCAATGCCACTAATGATAAAGCCTAAGAAACTATACACTTTATTAACTGCTCTCTCAACATGCCCTACCATCTTCAATGACGCATGTACATATACACCAACGTCCCTCTGTTCCTGCACCTCCTGTAGAGGGCCTCTCTTTATTTTATAGTTTCTCACCATATTCTTTCTGCCAAAATGGATCACCTCACACTTCTCTGCATTGAACTTCATCTGCCAATTTCCTGCCCAATTCACCAACATGTTTATGTCCTTTTGAAGTTCAAAACCATCCTTATCACAGTTGACAACATTTCCAGTCTTCAGGTCATCTACCAATTTTGAAATCATGTCCTGCACACCACAGTCTAGGTCATTAAAATATATCAGGAAGAGCAAGGGTCCCAACCCTGACCTCTGGGGAACTCCATGACAAATCTTCCTCCAATCTGAAAAACAACCATTTATCACTACCCTCTGTTTCCTGTCACTCAGCCAATTTCTTTTCCAAGTGCCTACTTTCCCTTTTATTCCATGACAGAATTTGGCTCACAGTCTGTTGTGTGGCACTGTATCAAATGCCTTTTGAAAATCCATATGTATCACATCAACAACATTTCGCTTATCAAACTTCTCTGTTATCTCCTCAAAATTCTCGCTGCTTACTATGCTGTAGCCTCGGGAGATGTACTCATCGGGCTCATAGCAGCTCCTGCTGCTGTTGCACTGATGTCAGTTATGTGTGGATGGCATGATTACTTGTGGAGATTTAAATCAGCTACGTGTGTGCCAAGTTCGTTGTGAATGCAGGTTCAGGGGCGAGAAGCTGTAGTTGGACACTGTAACAGTCGAAATCCAAAGGCTAACTATCTGAAGGAAGTCGTGGTGGGCACGTTCAATCATGTATGTCGTTCCTTGGTGATTTGTCAATTTCAGCGACTGTGCAGCTGAACAAGGCAAGTAAGGCCACAATGTGCACTTGACTGCAAGAGGGTTTTGATTCTAGGATTTAAGAGGCGTGTCTGCATTTGGATAAAGGTTTTGCCAGACCTCATATGGAGAGCTGTTTGCCCTCCTAGCCTCCTTATCATGGCTATCAGTACACCTTGGTTTAAAGGGTTTGCACTCAAATCGAGTTTTGATTCATTGCATGACAGGGCTTTTAGTGAATTACAGGAGAGAGCATAGAATGGGCCTGTGTGTTGGACTATCTCAAGGACTGTAATGCAATCAATGTGATACAGAGCTTGCTCTCTCCAACCTCTGCAGGGCCCATGCAGGAAAGGTTTCCAACTTGGTTGTTGTGTCTAAAATGACGGGTCACAGTTTCGCACTAATGCTAAGGCCATCTAGGAAAGAGACAATTGAAGAGTCCCAAGTGGTTGCATCTCAGCTACCCATGGTTTGGGTGAGGCACTCTCAATGAAGACACCACAAAGAAACCTCAAAACTTCACGGCATGATAAATATGTCATGTGTTCTGGGGTTATGATGTGCCAGTTGAGATCAGAGGACAGGAGCACAATCGTGCCTCATCAATCTGCATTGAAGAGTGATGTCAAGGGGAAGGGTGGTGGTCTCATGTTACTACTCCCTGTTGACCCATACATCTGGTTATGCCTGAGAGAGTTATGTGTCTGGTTGCCACCACAACCCCCCCACCCCCACCCCTTTGGGAGCAGGTGTCAGGGTGACAGGAGTGCAACGCTGATGAAATATGAGACCAAGCTGCTGATAAGCTGCCATGCACATTGACTTTTTGAGGGCATGAGTGAAATCACCATTCCAGTTAAAGATTATTTTTATTCATTCATGGATGTAGGCCAGCATTTATTGCGCATCCCTAATTGTTCTTGAGAGGTAGGCAGTGAGCTGCTTGAACTGCTGCAGACCATGTGGCGTAGGTTTGAATGCTGTTAGGGAAGTAGTTCAAGGACTTTGACCCAACGACAGTGAAGGAACGGTGATATATTTCCAAGTCAGGATGGTGTGTGGTCTAGAGGGGAACTTTCAGGTAGTGGTGTTCGCATGTAGCTGCAGCCCTTGTCCTTCTAGTTGGTAATGGTTGTGCGTTTTGAAGGTGCTGTCTAAGGAGTCTTGGTGAATTCCTGCAGTGCATTTTGTAGGTGGTACACACTACTGCCATTGTGTCAAGTGGGCTGCTTTGTCCTGGACGGTGTCAGGCTTCTTTGGTGCTGTTGGAGCTGCACATATCCGGGCAAGTGGGGAGTATTCCACCACACTCTTGACTTGTGCCTTGTAGATGGTGGACAGGCTTTGGGGAGTCAGGAGGTAAGTTACTCGCCACAGAATTCCCAACCTCTGACCTGCTCATGTAGCCACAGTATTTATATGGCTTGTCCATTTCAGTTTCTAATAAATGGTAACCCACAGGATGTTGATAATGGGGGATTCAGTGATGGTAATGTCATTGAATATCAGGGGTGATGGTTGGCTTATCTCTTGCTGGAGATGGTCATTGCCTGCTATGTGTGTGGTGTGAATGTTACTTGCCACTTGTCAGCCCAAGCCTGGATATTGTCCAGGTCTAACTGCATTTGGACATGGGCTGCTTCAGTATTTGAGGAGTCATAAATGGTGCTGAACATTGTGCAATCATCAGCGAACATCCCCACTTCTGACCTTATGATGGAAGGAAGGTCATTGATGAAGCAACTGAAGATGGTTGGGCCTAGGAAACTGCCCTAAGGAGCTCCTGCAGTGATGTCCTGGAACTGAGATGATTGACCTTCAACAACAATAACCATCTTCCTTTGTGCTAGGTATGACTCCAACCAGCAGAGAGTTTTCCCCCTGATTCCCATTAACTCCGGTTTTACTAAGGTTCCCTGATGCCACACTTCGTCAAATGTGGCCTCGATGTCAAGGGCAGTGATTCTCACCTCACCCCTGGCGTTCACCTCTTTCGCCCATGTTTGAACCAAAGCTGTAATGAGGTTGCCTGACTGCCTCAGGTCATGGGAAAAGGGAGTGCTGTTCAGGTTCTACAATGGCCAATGATTGTCAGGGCTACTCATTTAACCATGTTTTAGACATTCAAATGATCAATCCAACATCAGGGCAGATGGTGAGTACTGATATTTCATTATGCTGTAAGGGAATATGGATCTTTTGGGAAAAATAATGTTTGTAGCAAAAAGGTGCGAGGACCTTCCAGGCAGAAAAAGGGAGAAGACAAAACAATTGTGGACATGTGTTGGCACCTTACTCCTTCTGGAATCTGGGAGCTATCAGATTATCACGGGCACATCTGCTACTTCGTACCACTGCTATGGCCTCTGTATGTGGCTTGTCAACATCCTAGCCCTAGTCAATTGCATCCTTTTCAACATCCTCCTCGTCGGAAGAGAAATCTCGCTCCTCCACGTTTCCCTCAGGCAAGACATCCCACATTTACAGTGCCATGTTGTGCAGGATGCAGCAGACAACGAGGATCCCTGACACTTTGTGGTGATTATTGCAGAGCCCTGCCAGACATCGGAAATGCATATTTCTGCTCAATCACAGAACTGGTGGAGGCATGTGCAGCATTGTACCTCTCCTTAGAAGCACTCTGTGAATGTTGAACTGGTCATCAGTCATGTCTTCTGGGGTATTCTTTATCCTGGATTAGCCAGCCCTGTAATCGCCAAGGTCCCTCAAAGATCTGTGGTGCCTGCAAGTGGCTCAAAATATAAGTCGTAAGAACTCTCTGGGCATTGGGCACATTCAGAATTTGCCTTCTGTGATCACAAGTTAGCTGGATGCTCAGAGAGTGGAATCCTTTTTGGTTGATGAATCTCACAGGCGGGAAGCCAGATATAGCTGCAAACCCTACCACTCGCGCAGCCCATGCTGAACTGATGAGCCAAAATGAACAGGGCATCTGTTGCCTTCCATATGCATTTGCGTGTCACTGATTGTGAGATGCCGCACAGATCCTCAGAGGAACCCTGGAAGAAAAGGCTGGCAAAAAAATTCAGTGGTGCAGTGACCTTCAATGCCACTAGCATTGGATGCCCTCCAAGTCCTTCCAGCTGCAGTTCATCCCAGAGAAGTTCGCAAATATGAGCTACCACATCCCTGGACAAGTGAAGGTGACTGCAGCATTGTATTTAACCTATTTCCACATATGAGTAGAGCCTGTGATAAACCCATGGTCAGGCCAATGGTTGCCGTTGCATTTGCCCCTCCTCGGGAGCATCTTGGACGCCGTTCCCTCTTGCTGCTCAGCCCGCTGCTCCTCCTGGCTCTGTGCCAATCTATGATGGGCTCTACTTCTCCTCCTCATTTTAATGAGAGCCAGAACCAAGGTAGGGTTGCCCGGAGCCTGCATCCTCGACATCTCCTTGAATCTGCAAACAAATCAAATTGATACATTTACTGACTATGTCCTTAACAGGTTTCCCTCCATCTCCAAGCCAGCAGTCCAGTGCTAAGCTCTTGGCCTGTCCTCCATCTAGACATATCATCCCCAGCCCACCCTTTTCAGGTGAAGGACATCCTGGAGGACCACATATGAATTTTCCTCTCCTTCATACATGACTGTGCATGAGACATTAAACATTAACACAGATGATGATAGCCATGTGTGAGAATTCATCGTCAGGCAAATATCAGCTTGCCTCCATTACCATAGACACTCCATACATGGCCTTGGCATCATGGAAAGACTTTCTGCATTATGCTTCGTCAGCCATGACTATTTAGCAGGGAAAATGGATTTTTGGAGTGTACATCTTGCGGCTGCCCAGGAGCCATGACACTTAGATGAATTCACCTCATTCTTTTCTTCTCTGTCTTTGTCAGGAGCAGATGGCCAAACACACTGACCCAACAGCAGCTCCAAACCTTAATGGATTTTCGTGAAAATGTGATCCATTAGTCAGGGAGCAATGCTCCTTCAATGGTCATTTGAACCTTGAGAACAGCACTCAGCTGAGCCTTATTCTCCATGGCTTGAGCAAATAATTAATAGGGTGCCCCTTCACTCAGCCCAAAAGAGGAGTCATTAACTCCTCCCACCTGCTTTGAGACCTCTCCCATATTGTTTTTTTTCCTGATACTCTTTCAAACTGTGTCATAACTGAACAAAGTGGAGGATGGTTCTTCTTCAGTTCATGAGCACTTCCAGCACCTTCCAACCTCCCCATGTCACCCACCGTTCCTCCCATCCTCCTCTACAGTCATCACCTCCTAATTACTCTCTAGCTTGTAACCATTCAGCCTCCCCCATTACCCTTGATCCCATTATTATTTATGTAAATAGTCCTGTTCTCCCCAGTTCTCTTCAATGTTGACATCCACATGCCACTCGTGACCCTGACTCCTCCTGTTCTTGAGACCAGCTGCAGCCTCACTTTCAGAGACACCCCCATGAGACCATCCACTACCCACCATGAGAATTGAACTTCTCCTGTACCGGATCCAGCTGCCTCCCCTGAATGTGACTGACCCTTCTGTGTCCCAGTACCGTCCTTCAAACCCCCAAGACCAAAGGCAGTAAATCACAGACCACACACTTTCGATACATTTCTCTAAACCCTCAGTGCCCAGAGAGGCCTCCCCCCCAGCCCAAGACCAGGACCTAGACAGGAGTTCCATGCTGAGCCCTCTAACATGACCTCCCCCACCTACCCTGCAGAGAGTCTGGTTTCATTCCCCGGATAGCCTCTTCAATATGCCCCGGACAGTCTTCGACCCTTCCCCACTGGTCCTTCTTCCACCCTAGCCCTGCCTCCGTACCACCTTTCCCCTCTGGTCCATCCCCCCAACATTTCCTGTCTCTGTTCCACCCTTCCCCGTTGGTCCTGTCTCCCATGCCCAGCCTTGGCAGAGCTTGTGCTATCAACTCCCAACAGGGAGGCAAAAGCAGTGTCAACTCACCTCAAAGTCACGGATGAATTGAAGCTCGCCAGGTGCGTGCCACTTATATACAGTTGTAAAGCTGAATATTCTAATTACCCGCTGGCAGGGAACTTAATTTTGAGGGTGAACTTAATTCTGGCGAGGTAGCCTTTTAATGAGCATTCATTCCATGCTAATGCGGTTCCCAAAGTTGTTCATCAGGAAGCTCAATCTGCCTTTAACCTGACTTGAAAGTCGAAAGAACAAATTTCCAACAGTTTATCCCACCATCGGTAAATAATTTTATTTTTGTCTCCCACCAAATTAAGTGCCCTCACCCTTCATGACTCCCACTGCTGGAGAGACCAGAAGGTTCCACCTAATGTATGGATTAGGTCAGGTGGAAGGTTCAAGTCAAGGGAAATGTCATTGGCCAGGATTTGTCCCTCTTCTGGTGGGCACGGTGTGGGGGTGCGGTTGGGAAGTCAACCGTTGCCCACGATCGGGACCAGACCACAATTTCATGCTGGCTCGCCAATTAAGGCCTGCCTGGCGTGAAACGCGCATGGCAGCGCTCAGTGCTGCCTGTGTAGGGGCGGGGGGGGGGGAGGAAGGCAAGCGTGAACTTTGTGCATGTGCAGAGCTGCCTCAGGGAGATGAACAGTTTTGGGAATAAAAAGTAAATAATTTTAAGCTGTTAAAAAACATGTCCCCTCATGTAACTCTGTCGCATGAGCAGGGACATGTTCTTAATGAAATGTTAACATTTGTATTTTACTTTTAATTGCTGTTGGAAACATTATCGTGCCCGTGGATGAGGTTTTCTAAAAAGTGCAAAAGCTGCTTGGCCTTTTGCGAGCCTGACAACTGTGAGGTTGGACGATTAGTGAAAAATAACATTTAACGAAATCTTCAATGGCCTAAATAGGCCTTTTCAATTGTCAGCGGGCATGCTGCCGACCCCCGTGTGTGCCCCGTCGACTGAAATATCGCTTGAGTGTGTGATGGCATCAGGATGCCTGCCCGATGTCATCGCGTGTCATTTTATGCTCAAGCAGGTCAGGCGCCCAACTGCCTGCCCTCTCAGTGAAAAATCCTGTCCATTGTATTTGAAAGCCAGCTTCCACGCACCGACAACCAGATTAACCCAAACTGCTCAAGCCTGTGCAAGTAACCTTCTCCAGATATGTAGGTTTCTGATTTGAATCTTTAAAACACTGAAGTGAAACAATATTGCAACCCATATTTAATTTGAATGCTGCATGAATGGGTTTCCTGGGCAAGCAGAAACTTGGTATTGAGAAGGAAAAGACAATTCATGGAGGTCATTAAAAGCCAGGCAAACACAGCAAGAAATATCCAGCTCATAGCTGCTTTCTTACTGGGAAATGCTAAGTCAAGAGTATCAACAGTGAGAGACCAACTTCTACATTTTTGGAGTATTGCAGACTCAGCATCAGGATGTACAGAGTATACTCACAGAGTACACAGGAAGAGGCTCAGCTTCCTTGACCTCTTGGAAGAGCAGTGCTTGTGGAATACAAGTTGTTCGTCAGGTGATGATATACATCTGCAGCCTCTTGGAAGAAGACCTATTCCCTGATGAATCTGGTGGCCATGCCACCAGTTTTCTTTCAATGCATGGCCACTGTTATTTTTTTTTTCTGTGGCTGTGCACACAGGTTATTTATTTTAGAAAGGAAGGCAGGTGCAGCATCTTTCAGGTTACTGCACACCTGCATGTGATCTGCTTAGTGGGTATATTGTTTGTAACTAAATAAGAATTTCATTCTACATGTAGCTGGTAGCTTGGCCTAAATAGCCAAGTGGTTATGGTACTGGGCTTGCAACCCCAAAATCAGGAGTTCAAATCTCACAATGGCAAAGTATGAAACAATGTAACTTCATCTGAATAGGAACAGATGGAAATGTGTTTGTACGTGAAAGAGTTACATGCAGCTGGTGTGCAACCACAAGGAAAGGTTTATGCAGGTGTCCATCTTATTTAGCTAAGCTGCCGTCATATTTTCATGTTGCAGTAGTCTAAGTTCCCTGACATCTTTGAACCTGCAAGCAAATTTCAGGGGTGGCTGCTGGGAGACAAAGGCTAGACCCATCAAACTTGGTTGATTTTACCCATGGGAAATCACACCAATGAAGTTCCAAAGTGGCACAATAGGGATAAGAGCATTATCAATTGTATGGATAAAAGCTGGGGCTGGAGGGTTGATGAGTGACCTGGCCAGGGCATCAGGGTACAAGAAGCCATTCAAGAGGGGGGAGTAAATAGAAATGCAGAGATAGTAGAACACAGTATAGTCAGGGGGTGTTATGATCAATGCAGTTGGTAAAGTGGAGTTTTTTGAAAATCCCAGAGGGAAACTTTAAACAACTGTCATAACCAATAAATTTTAAGATTTATGTTTGAGATGTGACTCTAAACTCAGGAACCAGACCACTAGTTCTCGAGGCATTACATTAACTAATTGAAATATTTTATCAATTTACACAGGTTAAAATGAATATACACATGGCTACAAATTACTGCTATCATAACTTTTAACAAATTCTCAAACTAATCTCCATTAAGGCAACAGCAACCCATAGACTTAACTAGACACCAGGCAAAGCATTTTCACCTTATGAATTCAAAATGAGGTTCCTTTCACTGTGGAACCATTTGGCAAATGCCTTTTGATGTTACATTGCCTCTGCCTGCACACCCAAAAACTATTGAAGTTATACCTACCAGCTCCATTTAATGTTAATTCTCATTGTATCATCAACCTCTTTGAACTTCACCTTTTAACAATGAAACCCCTTTCATAGCACCAATTTTATTAATAATATAAACATATAGCTTGATAGCTGTCAGAAATGTTTCGTTTTCACTCCACTTCTTGGAAGCTCTATTCAAAAAATGCGAATGCACGCCATCTCTGTTTATATTTCAAACCAGTACATCAAAACACCCAGACTAGCTGGCTTTAATCCAATTAAGACATGCCCACAGATCAAACCTCTATTTTAAAAGAAAAATATTTTCCAAAATATTATATACATTAATAGCTTCATGACAGGGGGATAGATACAGTTCTCTGTAACCAAGGGTGAGAGTGCAGAGGGCTATGTTGCCTGCCTGGTGCCTGCATTTGAGACATCTGCTATGGGCTGAAGAGGAACTTGCAGTGGGAAAAGGAGGGTTGAGTTGTCTTGTTCCACGTCAATACTAAGACCTCATTCCACTATTTTTTTATAAATTACAACGGCTTTAAAATGACTGAAACCATACCTGGCCATGACTCAAACAAAAGGAATATTTCAGCTTTTATATTTAACGCAAAGAAGCTGGTACCTCATTATCCCTAAAGAGATGCTAACGTCCTTTGTAACTGCAGAGACCAAATTCCAAATGAATTGTATGAAGGCCATTTACATTTCTTAGGCCAGTTCTGGGCAATGGAGATAACCAGCCTGTGAGGAAAAAATACCCTTTAACCTCTTTTGAAGTTATTAATGGTTGAAACATTACCAATCTCAAGAATCCAAACTAAGGAATATACATCCTTTGTTCAAACCAAAGTGGAGAGGTGAGAGTTATAGGATGTCCCCAAGCTGCTAGAACCTGTAATATTGCCTTGTGGAGCTGTGAAGCTCAGGCTGCCATTTTCTATCTAACAAGAAACAGCTCAGAAAAGAAGGGCTCTGTCCAGGTTTGAATACCTGGCTCCCCATCTATACTATTTCCACTAGAAGGTCTGAAATTCTGCACCAGTGCCTACAAGACTAATTCATCTCTATGTGCCTATCCTATTGTGGAAGTCATCTCTACTGGAAAAGTGAAATATCCAGCATCAGTCTTCAACCTGCCGACTTTGTGAAAGAATACACCATTGGACTTCGATTCTGGATTCTGCATTCACGTAAAATAATAATTCTTATTTTATCTGTGGGTCTTTACCCTGTACCTCTTTCTTTTCTCTATCTCACCTTTATTGTATGAATGAAAATTGGTATCCTCCTCTCACTTTTCAGTGTGTGCACATAACTTAGCCCTTATAATTTAGGATAAACTATCTAAAGTTTGCTGTTGGGTTATTAAGAGACAATTGGATCACACCAAAACTGAGGGGTTGGGAAATACATTGTTGTGGTCGAAATCCACTCAAATCTGTGAGTTTCCAGAAAGCAAAGGTTTTATTCAAGCATATGCTGGGAGGATATAGCCTGGTTCTACAATGTGATTCTCTGATACAAAGGCTGCATAGCATATTTATATCTTTTAGCTATCACGTTTCATTATACTGCCTAGTACAACGTCCAGTCACATACCTAATGAGCAGAATTATTCAAGCTGCAGATGTCTCTATTATCTCACTGGGAGGATGGGGAATGTCTTGGTTCTAACACCTCTCAGTTTGTGCTGTTATCGCCCTAACATGTATTTATCCATCCTGTGAAGGCCATTAAATTTTATGACTTATGATTGTTAGTTGGGTTCCCACAGTACCATACCCATCATGCCTATCTGTTGGCTATATTTCCCATCATGCTTAGAGAGAGCTCTCATAACTACACTTGTCTACTTTTGAAGCTGTTAATGCACATCTTAATATCAAATTATTTCAATTATCCCACTTCAATACCATCGCTTATATGGGGGGAAATAAAAAATAAAAAAACACATTTCTGTTTACGAACGGGTGATGAGAGGAGAAATCAGGACTGTTTAAATTAAACCCTTTCCTGCCTGTAACAGTATTGACAACATAGATTGGACTAGGAAAGAAGTCCTACATAGGGAGTATGAGCAGCTTGGGGCCAAATTAAAAAGCAGAACCTCAAAGGCAATAATCTCTGCTTTGGTGTGGGAGAAATGGGTTTCAATTCACAGGACACTGGTACCTGTACTGGGGAAAGTGAGAGCTGTATCATTGGGATGATCTTTACCTGAATCATGCTGGGAGCAGTGTTCTGGTGAGTCACATAACTAAGGCAGTAGAGAGGGTGTTAAATTAAATAGTGGGAGATGAGGGACCATGTGAGGGAAGGTGTGGTAAGTTAAAGGAAAAGGACAAGACAAGGGAACAAGATAGCCTTAAGGGCAATGATAATCAGAGCATGGCAGGGAGGGACAGAGCATACAAAGGAAAGAGTGCACCAGCAGATAAAACTAGAATTTGCAAAAATAGTAAAAAGACAGGACTAAAGGCTCTGTATCTGAATGCCCATAGTATTCATAACAAAACATATGAATTGTCAGCTCAAATAGAAATAAATGCAAATGATTTGATAGCCATTACAGAGGCATGGCTGCAAGGAAACTAATGCTGGGCCTGAATATTCAAGGCTACTTGACATGTTGAAAGGACAGGAAGCTAGGAAAGGGTGGTGAAGTTTCCCTGTTAATTAAGGATGACATTAGTGCAATAGTAAGAGATGACCACGGTTATAAAAATCAGGATGTAGTTTGGGCATGGATAAGAGATAGCAAAGGGAAGAATCAATTGTGCGAGTAGTTTATAGGCTTCCTAACAGTAACAACACTGTAGGAAGGGGTATGCAGGAAGAAATAATGGGGGCTTCTAAGAAAGGCACTGCAATTATCATGGGTGATTTTAATCTACAATAGATTTGATGAATCAGATCAGCAAATATAGCCTGGGAGATGAGTTCATAAAGTGTTTTTTGGCACAATTCCTTAGAGCAGCACATTCTGGAGGCAACCAGAGAGCAGGTTATTCTAGACTTGGTAGTGTACTGAGTCAGAGTTAATTAATGACCTGATAGTAACGGAGCCTCTAGGTAGCAGTGATCATAGCAAATTGAATTTCATATCCTGTTTGAGGAAGGAAAGAGTGGGTCTAAGACTAATACTTTAAATTTAAATAACGGCAATTACAAGGGAATGTTGACGGAACTGGGAAATTAGTTAAGGGGTATAGCAGTAGAAATACAGTGACAGATATTTAAGGAGATATTTCATAACATTCAGCAAAAATACATTCCAATGCGAAAAAAAGACTCTGGGAGAAGGATGCACCATCCATGGCTAACTAAGGAAGCTAAAGATAATATCAAATCGAAATAAAAACGGTACAATCCTGTGAAGATTAATGGTGGGTCTGAAGATTAGACAGAATTTTAAACCCCAGCTAAGAATGGCTAAAAATGTAATAAGGAGGGATAATTTAGAGTATGAGAGAAAGCTAGCTAGAAATATAAAAACAGATAATAAGAGGTTCTACAAGTATTTAAAAAGGGAAAGAGTAAGTGAAGTGAATGTAGGTCCTCTAGAGAGTGAGTCTGGGGAATTAATAATGGGAAATAATGAAATGTCGAAGCTTTAACATGTCTCTTTTTTCAACAATACTCAAGTTCTGGACTACCAAATGAATAAATAATGAAATGTTGGAAGTGTTGAACAGATATTTTGTACTTGTCTTCACTGTAAAAGATACAAATAACATACCAGAAATACTTGTAACTCAAGAGGTGACAGGGAGGGAGGAACTTAAAACAATTAACAATCACCAGGGAAAGGGTACTGAGAAAACTATTAGAACTAAAGGCTTACAGGTCCTGAAGGACTTCATCTTAGGGTCCTAACGAAGTGGCTACAGAGATGGTAGATGCATTGGTTTTAATATTCCAAAATTCCCTCAATTCTATAAAGGTCCTATCAGATTGGAAAATAGCAAAGGCAACTCCTATATTCAAGCAAGGAGGGAGACAGAAAGCAGGTAACCACAGGCCAGTTAACCCAACTTCTGATGTAGGGAAAATGCTCGAATCTATTATTAAGGAGGTTATAGCATGGCACTTAGAAAATCTTAATGCAATTAGGTAGTATTAACATGCTCTTGTGAAAGAAAAGTTATGTTTGACTAATTTATTAGGCTCCTTTGAGGATGTACAAGTAACATGGATAATGGTGTGGTGCACTTGGATTTCCAAACGCAGTTTGATAAGGTCCTGCACCAAAGGTTACTATACAAAGTAAAATGGTAAGAAGAATGGATTATAAAAGTAGGGATGTTTTACTACAATTACATAGGGTATTAGTGAGACCACATTTGGTGGACTGTATACAATTTTGGTCTCCTTACTTGGGGAGGAATATAAAAGCATTAGAAGCAGTTCAGAGAAGGCTCACTCAACTAATTCCTGGGATGAAAGTTTTGTGTTATGAAGAAAGGTTGAACAGGTTGGGCTTACATCCATTGAAGTTTAGAGGAATGAGAGGCAATCTTACTGAAGCATATAAGATCCTGGCGGGACTTGACAGGATGGATGCTGAGAGGATGTTTTCCCTTGTGGACAGACTAGGACTAGGGGACACAGTTTAAAGTAAAAATAAGAGGTCTCCCATTCAAAATGGAGATGAGGAGAAATTTTCTCTCTCAGAGGGTCATTAGTCCATGTAAGTCTCTTCTCCAGAGAGCAGTGGAGGCAAGGGCATTGAATATTTTTAAAGCTGAGTTAGATAGATTTTTCATTGACAAGGGAGTTAAAGGGTATCGGGGTAAGACAGGAAAGTGGAGTTGAGGTCACAATCAGATCAGCCATCTTCTTACCAAATGGTGGAGCAGGCTCAAGGGGCCGAATGGCCTGCTCCAACTGCTAATGTATTTGTTTGCATCTATCACCAGATATGCTACTGAGCAAATAATTGGCAGGCTCCATATGCTATTCAGGTGCCTGAACAAATCTGGAGGCTCCATTCAGTATTCACCATCCAGGTTCCCCAGAATCATTGTGGTGTGCTGCATTGTGCACAACATTGAGTTGCAGCCATTTATGAAGCTAAAGGATGAACAATTTGCAGAGCACACATCATCTCCAGACAGATCTGAGGAGCAGGAGGAGAAAGAAAAGGGGAATAGTAAAAGGCAGAAGTAGCAGAGGGAGAGGCAATGGAATAGTGGTATTGTTGCTGGACCAGTAACCCAGAGACCCAGGGTAATTCTCTGGGGACATGGGTTTGAATCCTGCCACGTCAGATGGTGGAATTTGAATTCAATAAAAACCTGGAATTAAAAGTCTGATGATGACCATGAAACCATTAGCACAGATGTCACTTTAGGGAAGGAAATCTGTCATCCTTACCTGGGTCTGGCCTACATGTGACTCTAGACCCACAGTAATGTGATTGACTCTTTAAATGCCCTCTGAAATTGCCTAGCAAACCACTCAGTTGTAACAAGCCGCTACAAGGTCACAAAATAGGAATGAAACAGGATGGACCACCTGGCATTGACCTAGGCACTGGAAATGACAAAGGCAGCCTCAGCCCTGCTGACCCTGCAAATTCCTCCTTACTAACATCTGGGGGCTAGTGCCAAAATTGGGAGAGCTGTCTTATAGACTAGTCAAGCAACAGCCAGACATAGTCATCCTCATGGAATCATACCTCACAGACATCACCATCCTTGAGTATGTCCTATCCCAGCAGAGGTGAGGTACAGGTGGGAGATAGTTGCCCTGGGAGCCCTCAACATCGACTCAAGACCCCATATGTCTCATGGCATCAGGTCAAACATGGGCAAGGAAACTTCCTGCTCATTACCACATACCACTCTTCTTCAGCTGATGAATCAGTGCTCCTCCACGTTGAACACCACTTGGAGGAAACTCTGAGGGTGGCAAGGGTGCAGAATGTACTCTGGGTGGGGGACTTCAATGTCCATCACCAAGAGTGTCTTGGTGGCACCACTACTGACTAAGCTGGCCAAGTCCTAAATGACATATCTGCTAGACTGGGTCTGCAGCAGGTGGTGAGGGAACCAACAAGAGGGAAAAACATATTTGATCTCATCCTCACTAACCTACCAGCCGCAGATGTGTCTGTCCATGACAGTATCGGTAGGAGTGACCACTGCACAGGTGTTGTGGAGACGAAGTTCCACCTTCACACTGAGGATACCCTCCATTATGTTTTGTGGCACTACCACCGTGCTAAATGGGATAGATTTTGAACAGATCTAGCACCTCAAGACTGGGCACCAATGAGGTGCTGTAGGCCATCAGCAGCAGAATTGTACTCAAACGCAATCTGTATCCTCATGGCCCAATGTATCCCCAACTCTGTCATTACCATCAAGCCAGGGGATCAACCCTGGCTCAATGAAGAGTGCAGGAGGGCATGCCAGGAGCAGCACCAGGCATACCTAAAAATGAGGTGTCAACCTGGTGAAGATTTAGCACAGGAGTACTTGTGTGCCAGACAGCATAAGCAGCAAGTGATCAAGAGAGGTAAGTGATCCCACAACCAACGGATCAGATCTAAGCTCTGCAGTCCTGTCACATCCAGCCATGAATGGTGGTGGACAATTAAACAGCTCACTGGAGGAGGAGGCTCCACAAATATCCCCATCCTCAATGATGGGGGAGTCCAGCACATTAGTGCAAAAGATAAGGCTGAAACATTTGACACAATCTTCAGCCAGAAGTGCCGATTGGATGATCCATCTTGACCTCCTCCGGAGGACCCCAGCATCACAGATGCCAGTCTTTAGCCAAATCAATTTACTCCATGTGATATCAAGAAATGGCTGAAGGCATTTGATACTGCAAAGTCTATTGGCTCTGACAATATTCCGGCAATAGTACTAAAGACTTGTGCTCCTGAGCTTGCCACACCCCTAGCAAAGCTGTTCCAGTTCAGCTACAACACTGGCACCTACCTGGCTATGTGGAAAATTGCCCAGGTATGTCCTGTACACAAAAAAGTAGAACAAATCCAACCCGGCCAATTACCGCCCCATCAGTCTACTCTCCATCATCAGTAAAGTAAAGGAAGGTGTCATCAACAGTGCTATCAAGCAGCATTTGCTTAGCAATAACCTGCTCACTGACGCCCAGCTTGGGTTCTGCCAGGGTCACTCAGCTCCAGATCTCATTACAGCCTTGATTCAAGCATGGACATAAGAGCTGAATTCTGAGTTGAGGTGAGAGTGGCTGCCCTTGACATCAAGGCTGCATTTACAGAGTGTAGCATCAAGGAGCCCTAGCGAAACTGGAGTCAATGGGAATCAGGGGGAAAACTCTCTGCTGGTTGATGTCATACCTAGCACAAAGAAAGGCGGTTGTGGCTGTTGGAAGTCAGTCATTTCAACTCCAGGATATCACTGCAGGAGTTCCTCAGGGTAGTGTCCTAGGCCCAACCATCTTCAGCTGTTTCATCAATAACCTTCCTTCTGTCATCAGGTCAGAAGTGGGGATGTTCGCTGATGATTACATGATGTTCAGTACCTTTCTTGACTCCTCAGGTACTGAAGCAGTCCATGTCCAAATGCAGCAAGACCTTTACAATATCCAGACTTGGGCTGACATGTGGCAAGTAACATTTGCACCATACAAGTGCCAGCCAATGACCATTTCCAACAGGAGAGAACCCAAACATCACCCCTTGATGTTCAATGGCATTACCTTCACTGAAGCTCACACTATCAACATCCTGTGGGTTACCATTGACCAGAAGCTGAACTGGACTCACCATTTAAATACTGTGGTTACAAGAGCAGGTCAGAAGCTAGGAATTATGTGATGAGTAACCCACTCCCTGACTCCTCAAAGCCTGTCCGCCATCTACAAGGCACAAGTCAGGCATGTGATGGGATATTCCCCACTTGCCTGGGCGAGTGCAGCTCCCACAACAATCAAGAAGCTCAACACCATCCAGGACAAAGCAGCCCACTTGATTGGCACCCCATCCACAAACATTTACTCCCTCCACCATCAATGCACAGTAGCAGCAGTGTGTACCATCTACAAGATGCACTGCAGGAATTCACCGAGGGTCCTTTGACAGCACCTTCCAAACCCTCAACCACTACCATCTAGGAGGACAAGGCAGCAGGTAGATAGGAATATCACCACCTGGAAGTTCCCTTCCAAGACACTCACCATTCTGACTTGGAAATATATCGCCGTTCCATCACTGTCACTGGGTTAAAATTCTGGAACTCCCTTCCTAACAGCACTGTGGGTGTACCTACACCACATGGACTGCTGGGATTCAAGAAGACAGCTCATCGGCACCTTCTCAAGGGCAACTAGGGATGGGCAATAAATGCTGGCCTAGCCAGCGAAGCCCACATCCCATGAATGAATAAAAAAAGAAGGGGAGGAAGTTAGCAATCAAAACACAGCACTAGCCACAAACCTTGCTGCCACTGATGCCAAGATTAGAGCTGGCAGGTACAGTTAGTCACCAGCATTGCATCAATGTGGCAATTCCCCCCTCCATCCCCCATCTCATTGATGCAAAACAGTCATATAACCAACCAAGACCCTATGGCATTTCACCCCATTGATCTCCAGCAATTCTTGTCTTCCCATTTATCAACAAGTAACTGAAAATGTGAGTTAACTCATGGCAACTCAGAATTGGCAGCATGGGAAAGTGCCACCAGAAATATAATTTTTGTGATACTACTAAACAATGGAAACTTAACAGTGTTACATTTTCACATATACCCATGTGCAACCATAATGCTTTATTTGTCCTTTTTCTATCACCTGGTGAAATCCCTGTGCCTTCAGCAGAGGTAGAGATAGGCAGCTCAGATCCCTACTCTGACTGCTGATGTTGACCAACAACCTCTGGGTGTTAGAAACTGTGAGGGCCCCACCAAAAACTGCTCCACCTGCCATTAAGAGAGGAGACAGCATGTTCAGTATTAAACTGAGGTGGGGTAGGGAAACAGCTAAAATGCAGGAACATTTTGAATGGATTGCCTGTTTAATTCTTCTTTTGCCACCACTCCTTTCCTGGGTCAGCCACACTTCACTACTCTCACTCTGTGGGGGAGTAGCTTGGTGCAGATCAGTGATGTGCTGTTGCCTGTCATTCTATTTGAGGTGCCAGACAGGTTGGCATGCAGAGGCAACAAGGCCATTACTGAGGTCTGCATACACAAAATTAGGGCTCTTGAGATGGGGAACAATATATTAGCATGGACGGAGAATTGGTTAATGGTCAGAGACTGGAGACAGATACATGGGACCTATCTGCATAAATATCCTGGAAATGTTATGCTGGTTTAATACCTGTGCATACCAGAGATTAACTAGGATAACTCAACTGAGAGCCACAATTGATCTTCCTATCACCGCCACCGACCCAACCACTCCCCCAAACCCAACAGCTTCCTACCCAAACCGACTGCTCCTCTAGCTGACTACCCACAAGCCCTCCAGCTCTCCACCACCCTCGCAACCTGGCAGCCCACTCACGCAGCCACTCACCCACCCATCCAACTCAAAGACCCAGAGACGTTTAAAATCTTACCTGAATATGGCAGATAATGTGGTGAAAAGGGGCCATGTCTGCTCTTCGTCCATCTCTTCCTGCACCCAATGTTATCTGTTCTGACCCATTGATGCTTCAGCTGAGATCAGAAATCCTAGCTGAAAAATCTCAAAAGGGTTAGGTTGCAGAAATCTTCATGGGCAGCACCAATGTACTCAGCTTGAGACTGAATGAAAGATCTGGGTCATTATTTTATTCAAATTATATTTGATATATAGCATAGTACATTCACTATACTGCCTAGATTCAGAAATATTGGTCAAAATGATAGGTCGAAGTGGATGATATACTAGGTGGGGTCTTCTGGACTTATCGTAGATTGAGGGACAGTGGGGGTGTTGCAAACTCACATGAAGTGATCTCTACTGGACGATTTCATGGGCCAACCCAAAGATGGAATTTGGAGGAACATGGAGTTTGAACTAAGAGAGGCTGAAATCTCAGAAAGGTTTCAGGGCAGTCAAGGACTGCATCTGATAAAACAACGCATCAGCTGATGCACTTCACAGTGCAGTGAGGGATCAGAGGGAAATACTCCTACAGCCTTGTTGAGAAACAGGAGGAAGAAAGCTCCTGCTGCAACAAATTATGTTATGCTGGTTAAATACCTGTGCACACCAGAGATTAACCAGTATAACTCAACTGAGAGCCACAATTGGCTGGAGATACCTGAGGAGATCAGCAACAGGAGCATTGTGCTCCATTCCTGGATTCAGTAATAAGTCAAGAAAAGTGAGTAGAGCCATACATTCACCTATGGCCTGTTGTGCACATCACAATCCCCATCCTGCCAGCTCAGACCTCACTTTGCCTTATCAAACCTGCTCCAGCACATCAATCCTCATGTTCACTTGACTTGCAAGTGCTCACTGTTATGGTCACATCATATGCCCTGTAAAGCTTATTGGGTGATGGACACTTTACTTTGAAAAAACAATATGCAATACGGACATTGTACCATCACAAAATAGATTCCAGAGAGTCAGATGACCTCTTTGATGATTTATGTAAGGAGACAGATATGTCTGATCATATCTCTGGGAAGTTATGTAAAATGCAAACAGCCTTCCCAGATGCTGATTGAAATGGCGAGAGGTGATCAATGGAAGAGGTTTAAAATGACAACAGCTGCTAGTCTTGGCAGCCCCATCAAGATGGAATTTTAAATGGTAGCATTTCGGAGGCTAATCACTGCTGGAATGGTGGCAAGATAGCAAACGCTCTCCACAGTGTGACAAGTTGCTTCGCCATCACCCCATTGTGTGGACAATGGAAAACCTTGACACCATTGTCACATGACAGTAATTGACTTGTGATAAGAAATATCTGGAAGCAGCTTAATAAATCACAAGGCCAGAGCAGGTTAGTCTAGGATACAAAGACAAGATGGAAGCCATCTCTTACCCAGGGCAAGGCAGGACCCTGCCTGAAAAGTCACCATAGACAGAGAATTGGGGCTTATTCGTTTTAGTTACAAGATTATATTTCTTTACTACAGAGGCTAGACCGTAACTGCAACTGAAAAGCCAGAAACTTCCAATCTGTTTTGCCTTCAGTGAACCAAAAGAGAATCCTTCAGGCCTGTAATATTTCAACCACCATCTTAAGGACTGTATAAAGAAGGTGCCCATTTCTTTCTTTTTACTCTTTAAGTAATTGAAGTGCATGTTGCATCTTTAGAAATCATCTTTTCTTGGTGGGGGGGAGGGGGCGGTATTTTTGAGGACTGGGGTTTCTTGTTCTGCCACTTAAAAAGTTAGTGGGGAACACGGCCCCATTCCTGTCAACTGCCCCACAGCCATATAAATGCTCTGTTGGACAGTTAATTGGCTGGAGGAGGGCTTTTCTCCCAACATGGAGAGGAAGTCGCACCTCAGAGAGCTGCCAGCCACCTGATTGGCCAGAAGCTCTCTAGTCCCAACAGTGCTACTGGGAACAATGATTACTGCTAGCATTACATCCAGAGTCAACAAAGAAGAGCCAGGAGCTAGATGAAAAGTGAGAACAGTGGGCCTCTTGGCAAAGGCAGTGCACGAGGCCCCAGGGTGGTGGCCAGGGTGTTTGAGGCTGGGTTCCAATTGGCGGGGTGGAAGGAGACACTCAGGTGGTGCAGACTTTGGCAGGGGACCCTCGACCAAGAAAGGGGGCCAGTGAGGGAGGTGCTCCCCTCTTCCAACCCAAGTTCCAAGCTGGCTAACCTGCCAGGATTCCTACATGTCCCAGAACTCCTCCAGCCGGTCTGAAAAACATGACCATGATTTGGCCACTTAACGCCTTCAGTTGAACTGAGAGCAGGCAGGAAGCTTGGCATTGCCCACCCCCTTGTAAAATCATGGTCAGCTCAGGTAGGTGGCAAGAGGAATACTTGCAGAATTTTACCTTCAAACCCGCCAGTGCAGGACCATAAAATTCTGACACGTCTCTTCCCGATAGTCATCCTTAGCAAATGCATTGCATCCATTGGGTGAATGCATGCAGTTACAGTCACTTATTGGAGTTCTTTTTCCCATTGCAAAAGGAAAGAGTACATGAGGCAGAGGGAAAGAGCTAGAGGTGGGCCTCCACAGATTTCCAGGTTGATAACTGCAGAGAAGGGAACAATAGGGTTGGCATTGCATCAGCATCATGAAACATCAGACACTTGGGGAGATAGGGATCTCCCAGTTATCTGGTGGAGAATTAAATATTAGCTATCGACATGTCACATGACATTGGATTCACAGATAGGATGGGGACATTGCTGACTAGGCAATGATGTGGAACGTCAATTGTGTTAATCAAATATGCCCATCAGGCCTTCATCATGCTGATACAGAATCTGGATGCCAATAGGTTTGGTGCCTTAAACAGGATGACAAGCAAATTAACCTTGGTCTTAGAGCTCTCACCTAATGGCACCAAACTGACCTCTAGCAAAGTGAACTGACCAACATTTATTGCCCATCCCTAATTGCCCTTGAGAATTGAGTGCCTTACAAAGCCATACCAGAGTCAATTACATTGCTATAGGTCTTGAGTCACATGTAGGCAAGACCAGGTAAGGACACCAAATCTCCTTCCTGAAATGAAGGGCATTAGTGAATCAGATGGGGTTTTATGACAATCATCCAGATTTTTTTATTGAATTTAATTTCCACCATCTGCTATGGTGGGATTTGAACCCAGGTCCCAAGAGCATTATCCTGGATTACTAGTCCAGTGAAAACACCACTATATCACCAGCAACCCTGACTAGATTGCAGCTACTAGTTAAATATTAACCTATGCATAATGATAAGCTGCAGCATTCTTATCGTGCACATCTTTTATCTACATCTTAGTCTTCACATGTGCTGCAGCAACCAATGGACCTTACAGACAATGATACCTTGTGAGGGTGCATCATCACAGGACCATATTTACCATACCGGTGCATACACTTGCACTTAATTGAGTCTACTTAGACCAGATAGTTGGGTTTTCACCCAGCCAGTTCACTAGTGAGCTAGAGCAGACAGTGACAGCAGGAATATCCGTGGAGAACCCGTATTGGAGGATGCAGCTCTCCCCAAGCTCTGTACATCTGGACACAGGTGCTGTATCCTTGGGGACCGTCAATGAAAAGAATAATTATTGAATGGCAGAAGAAAATCTACAACATACTGAAAGGCCTTTCACTCACACGGTCTGCAATTACAGGGAAAATAGAGGAGCCCAAATCCAGCATGGGTGGATTGATCTTGCTGGGCATTATGAGGATATCTTCTTCTGTGGATAGAGAGGCCAAATCTGTGGAATATCAATTGTGCTAATCAAATATGCCCATCAGGCCTTCATCATGCTGATACAGAATCTGGATGCCAATAGTCTGGTGCCTTAAACAGGATGACAAGCAAATTAGCCTTGGTCTTAGAGCTCTCATCCAACGGCACCAAACTGACCTCCAGCAAAGTGAAATGGAGGGCTGGTGGTGAGAGTGGCTGTTGGATGTGATTGTTGCATTGGTCGAATTATGATGACTCACTGAACCTTACAGCTAGAAGGGAATCCCTGTCAACCTGGGCACAAATGTGAGAAGTTGGTGCCACATTGGGCCTGCCAACTTGCTCCACTAAATTCCTCTGGAGATGATGTGTGCTCAGTGTCCTATTCTTCCTGTAGCTCTAATCCTGACTGCCACGTAATTCTGTGCAGAGTGCAGTGCAGCATGAACATACTGGAGACACCGGCTGGTGAGTACTGAAGGGCACCTCCAAGCCTGTCTAGACACCTGAACTGCGTCTTGAACAGTCGATCAGATGCTTAATAACACATCTGATTTTTATAAGTCTTGTGAGTACCATTCCTGAGCTTCATTGGGTTTATCAAGAATGTCATCAGCCAAGTTTGAGGGTACGTCTTTTGTCTCCAAGATGCCAGCTCTTATATCTGCTTGCAAGGCCAAAGAGGTCAGGGAATTTTGACTGCTGCAGGGCAAAAACATCATGGCAGCCCTGGGAAGCTGGCGTGTGGCTGCATAAACTTTTCCTATGGTTGCACATTGGCTGAATATTGATGGAATGGAAATCCTTGCAGCTCATGAATATTCCTGATGGTGTGCAAATAGTACATTTGTGGATTCAATGATATCCTGCACTTGTGGCTAGCCAGCCAGAGACATAGGGCGGAATCTTGTGAAGCTCCCAGGAGTGGAAAACATGGCGGGCAGGGGCATTTAACTTTGCGGGAAGTCAAAAGGCAGATTTTCGACAGCAGGGTGAAACTACGGTGAGGAAGCCTTCCTGATGGATTTGGAGTGAGCAGGAGCTGCTTTTTCTTCTATGGGGAGCTTTGTTCAACTAGTGGAGAGGAGGCATCGATGACTGGAATTGGGCGTTGGCAGTGAAAGGGGAATGGGGCATGGCTGACCAAGGGAAGGAGGGAGGGAGTTGACAGCCCTACAGGTGTGCATGGGGATTAGAGGGAGGAAGCTGAACAAAACAGGGAAGGTCAATTTCTAAAGGTGAGTCAAGCATGATTGTGGAGAGATTAAGTGTAGAGAGGGAAGACCAATGGTGAAATCCTGATAGTTAATGGAAACAGAGGGAAGGTCAAGGATGATAGGGGGAGGGCCAAGGATGATGGATGGCAGGTCGAGGGTTGGGGGGGGGGCGGAGGTGTTGGGGGGGGGAGTGTGCTGAGGGAGCTGACTGATTGTGATGGGGGAAGGTCCAGGATGAATAACAGTTGGTTAAGGGCGATGAAGGGATGGACGCTTGGTCGAGGGTTACTGGCTACAGGGCAAGGGTGATGGAGTGTGTATCAAGGGTGATGGAGGGAAGCTCAAGTGTGATTAAGGAAGAGTGCAGGGTGGTGTGGAGGAAGGGAAGGCCTAGCGTCTTCAGTGGGGCAGTCTTATGGCGGGGCAGTTCCAGGGATGCTGAGGTGAATGATGGGCCTAAAGGGCGGGGTTGTTGCTGTCAATGTTGGGTTCCTGTGGGTCAAATTGAGAGTGTTGGGTGGCAGAGGGAACAGTCACAATCACAGCAGGAGATGAATTCAGTAGTGGGGCAGATTAATTATCAGGGCCGGGTATTCAAATGTCTCATGGGGCGGAGTACAGGATCAGACGAAAGTATTGAAGAGATTGAAGAGGATAATGGGAAGGTTCGGTGTCAGAGTGGGTATTTGTATGGGCACGAGTATAGAGAAATGTGATAGGGTCCAGGGTAACAGGGGAGGTTCAAGGGTCAGAAAGGGAAGATCAAAGGTTATGTCTGGTGGGTCAAGGGTGATGGGGGCAAACGTGAGGGTGACAGAAAGAGGGTATGACAAGGACAGGCAGGAAGCTTCCATGCACCATCTTTTCTGGCTCACTTCAAACGCATTTGAGGGTGCCAAGGTTGCAGATTGAAGCAAGTAGAGGACCATATTGACATCATGGACTTCTGTGTATGTACAATTGGCCAATCAAAGGGACTCCCTGATCATTAATTCTGTGGATGAGAACCATGGATGAACACGCTCCCGTCTCTATGTCTGGCCTCTTCACACAGTGCAATCACTGCAATAACCATGGGTCTCATTGACCTGGTATTCCTGCAACCTCGGGAGGAGGAGGAGAAGATGAAAAGAGGAAGAGGTCTTGCTGCCCAACGACAGAGGCTGCAACACCAGCAGAAGGCAGCACCAGAGGGATTGACTGTTCCAGATGCATGTGGGATGCATGGATGGGATTGGGTGGTGGCATAGTGGCAATGTTACTGGATGAGCAATCCAGAGGCCCAGGTTAATGCTGCGGAAACACAGGCTCAAATCTCACCATGGCAGCTGGTGGAATTTAAATTCAATTAATAAATCTGGAATTAAAAGCTATAATAGTTACCATGAACCCATTGTTGATTCTCATAAAAACCCATCTGGTTTACCAGTGTCCTTTAGAAAGGAAATCTGCTGTCCTTACCTGGTCTGGCCTTCATGTGACTCCAGGCCCACAGCAAAATGGTTGGCTCTTAAAATGCCCTTTGAAATGACCTAGCAAGTCACTCAGTTGTATTAAATCACTATAGAAGAGTCATTAAGGAATGAAATAAAACAGACAACTAACATTGACCTTGGTACCAGAAACAACAATGGCAAACCCAGCCCTGTCAACCCTGTGAAGTCCACCTTACTAACATCCAGGAGCATGTGCCAACCTTAAAGAGCGGTCTCACAAACTATTCAAGCAACAGCGTGACATAGGCATACTCACCGAATCATATCTTATGGCCAATTTCCCAGACGGCACCATCTCCACCCCTGGGTATATTCTGTCCCATCAGCAGGATAGACCTACCAGAAGTAGTAGCACATTGGTATACAGTCGGTTGGGAGTTGCCCTGGTAACCCTCAACATCGACTTTGAACTCCATGAAGTCTCTTGGCATCAGGTCAAACATGGGCAAGGAAATCTCCTGCTGGTTACCATGTATCACCCCTACCCCCTCCTCAGCTGATGAATCAGTACTCCTACATGTTGAATACCACTTGAAAGGAGCACTGAGGGTAGGAAGGGCACAGAATATACTCTGGGTGGGAGACTTCAATGTCCATCACCAAGAATGGCTTGGTAGCACCACTACTGACCAGGCTGGCAAAGTCCTAAAGAACATGGCTGCTAGACTGGGTCTGCAGCAGGTGGAGAGGGAACCAACAAGAAGGAAAAACATAGTTGAGCTCATCCTCACCAATCTGCCTGCCATTGATGCATCTGACCATAAGAGTATTGGTAGAAGTAACCACCAAACAGCCCTTGTAGAGACAAAGTCCTGTCATACATTGAGAATACCCTCCATTGTGTTGTGTGGCACTACCACTGTGCTAAATGGGATATATTTCAAACAGACTTAGCAGCCGATGCTGGGCATCTATGAGGCACTGTGTGTCAACAGCAGCAGCAGAATTGAACTCAACCGTAATCTGTAACCTTATTGCCCAGCATATCCCCACTCTACCATTACCACCAGGCCAGGGGGTCAACCCTGGTTCATTGAAGAATGCAGGAGGGCATGCCAGGAGCAGCCACAGGTATATTTAAAAACAGGGTATCTATTTTGTGAGGTTATAACACAGGACTATTTGCATGCCAAACAGTGGAAGCAGCATGCGATAGACAGAGCTAAATGAACTCACAACCAATGGATCAGATCTAAGCTCTACAGTCCTGCCATGTGCTGTCATGAATGGTGGTGGAGGAATAAACAAATAGCTGGAGGAGGGGGCTCCACAAATAACCCCTTTGAAAATGATGGGGGAGCCCTACACATCAGCGTAGGAGTCAAGGCTGAAGCATTTGCAATCATCTTCAGCCAATAGTGTCAAATGAATGATCTATCACAGCCACCTGATGAGGTCCCAAGCACCCAAGCATCACAGATGCCAATTTTAGCCAATTCAATTCATTCCACGTGATATCAAGAAATGGCTGAAGGCACTGGATACTGCAAAGACTATTAGCCCTGACAACTTTTCAGCAGTAGTACTGAAGACGTGCTCCAGAACTAGCCTTGCCATCAGCCACGCTGTTTTAGCACAGATACAACACGGGCATCTACCTGGCAATGTGGAAAACTGCCCAGAGTTGCCCTGTCTACAAACAACAGGACAAATCCAACCCAGCCAATTACCATCCCATCAGTCCACTCCCAATCATCACCAAAGCGATGGAAGGGGTCATCAACAGTTCTAATAGGCAGCAATTACTCAGCAAAAACCTGTTCACTGACATTCAGTTTGGGTTATGCCAGGGCCACTGAGCTCCTGGTTCAAACATGGACAAAAGAGCTGAATTCAAGAAGTGAGGTGAGAGTGACTGCCCTTGACATCGAAGCAGTATTTGACCGAATGTGGCATCAGGGAGCCCTGGCAAAACTGGAATTAATGGGAATCAGGGGAAACATTCTCCACTGGTTGGAGTCATAACTAGCACAAAGCAAGATAGTTGTGGTTGTTCGAGGTCAATCATCTCAGTCACAGGGCATCACTGCAGGGGTTCCTCAAGGTAGATTCCTCGACCCAACCATCTTTAGTTGCTCCATCAATGACCTTGCTTCCATCATATTGTCAGAAGCGGGCATCCTCACTGATGATTGTACAATGTTCAGTACCATTCCTCAGATACTGAAGCAGATACTAGTCCATATGCAGCAAGAACTAGACAACATTCAGGCTTGGGCTAAGAAGTGACAAGTAACTTTCATGCCACACAAGTGCCAGGCAATGAGCATCTCCAACAAGAGAGAATCCAACCATCTCCCCTTGACATTCAATGGCATTACCATCACTGAATCCTCCATTATCAACATCCGGGGGGCACTTACCATTGACTAGAAATTGAACTGGATTAGCCATATAAATGCTGTGGCTACAAGAGCAGGTCAGAGGCTGGCAATTCTGTGGCGAATAATTCACTGCTTGACACCCCAACACCTCTCCGCCATCTACAAGATACAAGTCAGGAGTGTAATAGAATACTCTCCATTTGCTTGGATGAGTGCAGCTCCAACAACACTCAAGAAACTTGACACCATCCAGGACAAAGTTGTCTGCTGGATTGGCACCCTATCTACCACCTTAAACATTTACCACTCCACCACCAATGCACAGTAGCAGAAGTGTGTACCATATACAAGATGCACTGCAACAACTAACCAAGGCTCCTTCAACAGCACCTTCCAAACCCAAGGCTTCTACCACCTAGAAGGAACACCACCAGCTGTAAGTTCTCCTCCAAACCACTCACCATCCTGACTTGCGACTATATCGCCACCATCGCTGGGTCAAAATCCTGGAACTCCCTCCTTAACAGCACTGTTAGTGCACCTACACCACAAGGACTGCAATGGTTCAAGAAGGTGGCTACCATCATCTTCTCAAGGGCAATTTGGGACGGGCAATAAATGCTGGCATAGCCAACGATGCCCTTTTCCTGTGAAAGTATAAACTAAAAAAAATCCATCCAGGTAAGGCATTGGTGAAAACAGACACTGGCGCATTAACGCATCCTGAGGACAAGAACAATCTATCTCTGAATGTCGGAAAGGCTATACCAGAAACATCTGAGGGTATCCCAGGAAATGGTCACCCAGATATCTCAGATTCTGCATCAAGACCTGTGGCCATGTGGATTTGCTGGCAACTCCAACATCTCGCAAAGTTACAAAAGCTTTCAATTACTACTCCAGTGGTGGTTTCCAGGGCACGAAGGATGACACATGTGACATGTCACATGCTTCCACACACAGGTGTATACAAAGGAGGTGACTGACATCCTATTCCATCGTGAATAACTTTAAACACTTGCCCACCGATGAAGACAGCCAGGTGGCAAGGTCAACCCTGTTCGGTGCCATTGTTTGCTTTACTCAACTGCAAGGGGTTATTGATTGCACTCACATGTCCTTTAGAGATCCCTGGAAACAGCCAGCTGTTTTTGTGAGTCAAAAAATCTTTCACCCCTTGAACAACCAACTGGTGCTGTTATGATCCCAGCTGAGGTTACCACTGGACAAGCCTGATCCCAGAGTGGAACGCAGGTTGATATATCCTAACTTTTATTTTTTGTTTAGATACGTGGAGAGGGGTGACTGCACAGACTCACCGGAGTCAGTCAGTGAACTTTTAACAAGAGCATAAAACAATTATTAAACAAGAAAAGATGAACTATATTACAATGCTCCTTCACCACAACTATACCTTTACAGATATATACAGATTTGTAAGGATAACATAAGTTACAAAAGCTATCTTGTACTCTAATGTTCACGGTAAGTACAGTCCATGTAAACCAATATGCGACCAGTGGTCAGACAGACCACACTCTGAAATCAGATGACAGATGCCACCACAAACAGATGCTATGGATCTCTCATCAACTCCCCACAGACGCTTGTCACATCATGAGCCAACCAGTCTCACTGAACTCCGTCTTTCACATGAGGGTTTCCAATCTCCACTGTCCAAAAACTTGCCTTGGAATCTTCTCCCAAACCACTTTCCTCAAAGATTTACCTCCAGGGTTTCAAACTCTCCCTCCCATTTCCTTTCCTCAGGGCCACCACATGTATTCAAGCTTTCTTCCACATGCTCTCTCTCTCACCAACTCACCTGTCAACAGTACACCACTGCTTCACAGGCCCTTAGCAAAGAGTTATAGACATTCAGTTGCCTCTTTAGGCCTTCCAACTTCTCACTTTGATTTTGCTTCCAGCAGCTTTAAGCTTGAAACTTGGAGCCTTTCTCTGCCCCTCAGTCTTAACTTCACTTAACAGGACCTTTTCCAGGCTCCTGTCCTTCCTTTGACTAGAAAGTCTCCTTGGGATTTACTCCTGTTCCACTCCCCTGGATTCTTGGGCACTTTCTTCTTTAGCTTGGGACTGTCTATCTGGTCCTTCTAGGCTGCTTCTGCCTGGCAGCTGTCTTCAAAACTTAACTCAAAACTGCTGTTTCTTTAGTTTTTCTGTGTGTATGTGTGTGTGTGTGTGTGTGTAGGGGGGGTGGGGGAGGGTGGGGGCGAGATCTGCCTCCCTGGGCCTGTGTTGCTAGGCAACAGCCCAGTTTTTCTACTCTTGTGTTTGCTTAACTTCTCTTACTGTCGTAAACTCTCATTAGAAATGCAGGCACCTTTTAACTAAGACTCGACTTGATGTTCTCTTAACACATAGATGTAGAAATACAAATCAAACTTAAGCATTAAAGCTAAAACTCACTCCTATCACCTACAAATACCAATATAGCTTATTTAAACTATCTCTATTTTCTAACTGTGTCAGTCACAGGAGAAGAATCATAGAGGTTGTGATCATTTTACAGGAATCAGAATGCACACATTTTGTGCAACTCTCAGCCCACAGAGCTTTTCAAACACCCACGTCAGGTTCCCAGTTGAAGAATGGATCCTCAGTGACAAGGGCTATCCATTGGTTACATGGCTGATGACTCCAGTGGGGCATGCCCAGAGCAATGCAGAGAAGCACCACAATCAAGCTCAACAACCAGCAGTGCCATCAAACAGCACATCGTTGGATTGCTTAATATGTGCTTCCATGCTTTGACCAGTCTGGGAAGTCTCTGTAATACGCATCCCAGAAGGTGTCATGAATACTAGTGGTCTGCTGTGCATTGTACAACCTGGGTCTATAACATGAACATGGTGCAACAGTAAGAATATGAGGAACATCGGCCTTCCTCAGGTGACAAAGGTTGTCAGAGCATGAGGTGGAGGCCATAAATGTAAATGAGTATTTAATGGATGCCATGGCCATAGAAAGTGATGCAAGGTTTGCCAGGGACAATCTGATCTGCACAAGGTTCACCCAACAAAAGGCATCTGCATGACCATCGCTCCATTGCCAGACTTCCATCACTTTCCTAGGGTGTAGACCTAGCCCAGCCATCCTCCCTCACAGAGTTAACTATAAACCTGTGCCTTCTACCACCTAGAATAGTACAGGTAGCAGAGCTTTGTCACACACACTCACTATTAACCTGCCTTATGCAATTATTCTGATCTAGCATCACTTTTAAAGTGCTTTGGCTGCAACTGTGCCTGCCTCATTTATACACGCTGAGAGTAAAGTGGGCCAATATCCTCTAGAGTGTTTGGGAGGTGGGGGGCGGGGGGCAGTTGTACCTGCATTTTAAGCATGTTCTACAGGATAATCATCATAAAAGTGACAATTCACATGAATATTCAATAAATTTGCCAAGAAAATGCAACACTTCTCATTCAGCAATACTGTCCATGTCCCTATCTCCTCTGAAACCAAAGTGTGCCAAACATGGGGCATTCCCTGACCATTAGCTCCCACATTTTGGCAGGCCTCAAACATTATCCATAAGTACACACAAACATATAAATTATACCATCTCGCGCATAGATTTACAAGTGCAAAACCAAAGCACCCATGCCACCTTTGTGCTCATACTTTTTAAAGTTGTCTTTTTCTTCCACTTTTCGGTGAAATCCTGACACCAGCAGCTGAGGTGGAGGCAGCCTGCTCACTATGATGACCCATTGCCTTGGATGACTGTGGCGGTCCAAGACCTTGAGGGCTCCAGCCCACTGCAGACTACTGCATGGGTGCAGGGGCAACCCCTTGGCCTTACCTGCTGGAGCTGTTTGGGTCAATGGTGGAAGGGGGAGGAAATACCGCTAACGCTGAGGGTGTCCTGAGAGGAAGGCCCCAGAGCAGCTGGTATTCTCTCTGCCTCCCCCTTTGTGTGTGAAGGCACTTGCATATCTCTCTGAAGGGAATGGGATTCTGGAGGGAGGCCCAGGTGTCTCATCCCCCTCTTGCCTAGCCACTGCTGCACTGAGCCTATGGTTAGAGTGAAGGAATGCAGGTCCCAGCATATATCTGGCAGTCACTGAGCATCCTGCTGGGCTTGGCTCTCCCTGACAGCCACCAATCTTTTGATGGAGGAAGACTAGTGCTCGCATTCTGGAGCCATGACAGCACTCATAACTTTTGCTCAAGACAGCAGGTGGCCTTGGGGCATCATCATAAGATGGCTGGCTCAGTATCTCCATTAGGTTGCTTATGGCTGATTCCGGAGACATATCATTAGCATGGTTCGCACAGGCCTGATCTCCAACAGTCCTCCGACTGTCAGGGACCTCCATCAGCTGCGGGGATGTGTCTGTGTTGTGCTCAGATTGTGACCTCAGCCTAATTGTGAATACATACCCACCGAGATGAATGTCTCTTGTTATGACACAGCAGTTGGTAAAGGCTGAGTTATTTCAAATCCCAGAGGGAAACCTTAAACAATTGTCATAACCTATATTTTCAATTGATATGTTTGAGATGCATCTCTGATTTCAGAAATGAAACCACTAAGCCTCCAGACGCTTTTTTATATAAATTAAATTAAATAGTTATTAATTTAACAAGGTATTAAACACTTACACATGTCTACAAATTACTACCGTAATAACCATTAAACAAATCCCCAAATTAATCACTCCCAGGTCATCTTCCCCAAGGCAACAACAACTCCTAGAATTAAACAGACACCAGGCAAAGCACATTTTATCCTACAAATTCAAAATGAGGCTCCTTTCAATTTGTTCCTTGCAGACACAGTGATAAGGTTTACAGGCAGCTTAGATAATACATGCCTCTGACTTTCACACACAAAACTCTTTTCTGTATATACCTAGCATTCCCTTTGAATGCAAATTCTCATTGTATCACCAGGTCATTTGAACTCCACCTCTTCTAACAATAAAACCTCTTTCATAGTACCAATTTTATTAGCAATATAAACATATTGCTTGGTGTCTCCTAGCTAGGAGTAAGATTTCACCCCCAGTCTTTGAATGGTTTATTTCCAACATGCAAATGTCCCCTTTACCTTACTGTTTACATCTCAAAACTGCTATACATCAAAGCACCCAGGCTAGCTGGCTTTAATCCAATTAAGACCCACACACTCATACCCACAGACACAGACCCTACTACAAGCCCAATTTAAAACTAATTTCCAATAACATTATTTACATTAATATCTTCATGACACTCTGCACTGGTGGAGTGTGCAGGGGAATGACATGACAGTGCAGCCTCAGAGGTGGAGCTTGGGGAAGGCTGCCTCTTTCTTTTTGCCTTGTTGCGATGGTCTGAGGTGGAGATCACCAAGAATTAGCTCATGATATTGCACAACACCTTTGTCCCATCAATATATCAGATGTTACACAGACACCCCCATTCAAATGCCACGAAATTATAGCCTCTCCATCCGTGCATAATCACCACCCTCCCCCCCTCCCTCTGCCCACTTCCTCCTCAGCCTGCTCTGCAGCCTTTTCTTTTGTAGAGGTCAAGTGTTTCAGGTCAGGGACACATTCACCTGTCTTGGAGTGCTCCCTGAGTTTTATTTTCCTGCTTAAGTGTCATCCCAATGAGTGCTTTGTGTGCTTCCCTGCCTATGTCAGCTCCTATGCCCTCACTGGTAAACGTTCCACAAATACACACTGCCCTGCAAGTAGTACAACTTTTGGGGCATGAAGTGGTCCCACACATCCAGTCCACATACTCCATCTGATGCTGAGACCTACAAGCCAAACTCCTGTCTGGCATCCCTTTCCACTTTCACATTTACATTGCTTGATACTCTCATGAGTGCCACTTTGTAGTGATTACATGGTGCCACCTACCCTTGTGGAGCACAAGATCGTTCATCCTGTTCCTGCACTAGACCTGGTTCCTGTTGTTGTGTTGGGATGGTCCTTCTCTCTGTGGACTCTAGGCGTGGTATTTGGTTAGTTGACAGACTGTAATTATACTGGCTTGGACATTTGTCAACTTTTGCATGAGGTTTCAGCAAGTGATTGAGATTAACAGATGGACAAGGGGTGGCAGAAGCTTCAAGGATCCAGGTGGCAGGTGGAGCGGAAGTGGCAGCAGTTGCAGTTGCCAAAATCTCCTCTCAGGCAGCAGAAATGATGGTGATGGCTAGAAGGGAATTAATGCCTGTCTGGGCAGCTGGCCCTTGACCCCATGATGTAATGGCAGCAATTAAATCCTGTCCGCCCTTCCACATGATTTGTTGTGCTCCTCGCACATAACTACTTAATTGGTTGGCCAGTGCGTGATCACGTGTGGCCAGCCATCCCAACTTCAGGCAGAAGTGCTGCACAATTCTGGTCCCATTGCCAACAACATCACCACTATGAGAAGATTCCAGCCATAAATTTGAGTATCTGCTCAATCTGACCAATGTATTCACAGGCAAAATTAACACTTTATGCGCTTATGTGCAGCCAGATGGGAGATCCTGGAAGAAACTTACCCAAGTTCAACCCTGAAATCAGCACATTGGAGCTGGCTTCCAGACATGCTAACATTTTTCATGAATTTAACATCCGTAATCACATCTAAATCCATGTGCTACCCAACAGTAAAATCCCCTCATTGGATCTAGTCCATTTGCACAAGCAAACATTGAAAAGCAATGAATGGATTGCAAACTTTGTAATTTTAAATGATATGCCTTCTTTTTACTGCCTAATTGGCACATCTATCACTGCTGAAGAGCACATAAATAAAATAAGATAAAAGCAAAAAACTGCGGATGCTGGAAATCCAAAACAAAAACAAAAATACCTGGAAAAACTCAGCAGGTCTGACAGCATCTGCGGAGAGGAACACAGTTAACGTTTCGAGTCTGTATGACTTCAACAGAACTAAGGAAAAATAGAAAAGAGGTGAAATATAAGCTGGTTTATGGGGGGTGGGGGGTGGGGGGACAGGTAGAGCTGGATAGAGGGCCAATGATAGGTGGAGATAACCAAAATATGTCATAGACAAAAGGACAAAGATGTGTTGAAGGTGGTGATATTATCTAAGGAATGTGATAATAGGTGACTAAGGGTAGAAAGAAGGACGAGCAAGGTAAAGATAGCCCTAGTGGGGGTGGGGTGGGGGAAGGGATCGAAATAGGCTAAAAGGTAGTGATAAAACAATGGATGGAAATACATTTAAAGATAATGGAAATAGGTGGGAAAAGAAAAATCTATATAAATTATTGGAAAAAGGGGGGATCGGAAAGGGGGTGGGGATGGAGGAGAGAATTCATTATCTAAAATCTAAAACTGCTTCACTAGAATTGCACCCAGATGTTGCAGACGAGAATTAACCTCAATGTTTCCACAGAATTTTGATTTTCTGCCTTGGTTGACACACTGGAAATGAAAAAGTGAAATATTGTCAGATGTCCATTGTATGAAACATTGAACCCAGATCCCATTTGCCACTACTGGTGAATCAAGTGGGGGCTGAATATCTACTTTGAGATCTGGCAAATATTGCATCTCCAATCCAACACAATTGAACATTCCTCACTTTGCTGTTTATAGGATATTGCTGGTGCAGAAGGACGCCTACATTTTTCTACCAAACGATAGCCCTTCAAAAGATAAATCATTATGTGCGAAGCGGTTTGAGGTGTTGTTTCATGATAAAAAAATGCATAACTGCAAGTAATATCACTATAATGCTAATGCAAAGCAATGATATAAAGGGACATTTTTGCACCTGTAGAGGGCAGTATTGTTCTTTTGGAGTTTTTTTAGTTTTGCTTTTGCTGTATTATAAATTCAATCAGTTTTTAGGCATTGCTGAGTATTAAAAATATATCCTTTTCTAAACAACATTGTTTAATTGTTAATTCCTGTTTAATGACAGGAGCAATAATCATGTCCAACAATTCAGAAAAAAAAACATAGTATTATACTATGATAATCAGAAAGAAGTCATAGCGTACAATCTTATGTGCTGAATATCTAAGCTTGAAGATTTCCAATGCTCTGACAATTGATTTGAGGATATCCGCACACCAAAAGAATATAAACATATATGCATGCTGGACTATAATTTTGGAAAGACTACACACCTCTGTGTTTCTAGCTCTGTTGAGCTCCACATTTCATTTTGTCCAAATGCCACAGCTCACTTATTTTACCAGTCAGGACAGACTGAGGAAAGTTTGTCCCTCCAACAGTTCGATCATACAAATAGTTACCTTCCAGTGATTTGTTCAACATCAGCGTAAAGGACTCCTAAGGTCCTCCTATAAGAAAAAGGGTGTTTTTTGTAATCAATAACTTGTTGACTAGTTCATCCTCAGAAATGTTGGTTTGAAGTCTCCTGTTCGAACAATTTCACTTGCGGTTTATTCATTCTGAAACATGCATTCTTAAAAGAGCTATTTGGGGATTTCAGAAATCTTTAGCAAGAAGATGAGAAGAATATCTTTATCCTCTTTTGAGTAAGAAGAAATTAACAAATTAACAAATAAAACAAAGTAACAAATCAGGGGGTGGTCTCTTAAAGGGCCACTGCAAGTAAAAACAAAATCTCAAATGAAACTTTTCAAATCAAATTAAGATGTAGTTCTGGGGGTCAATAATGCGCCCCAGCTCTCACGGTGCCCACCGGTCACAGAAGGCTTTAAGCATGCTAACAGACACCAAGTGCTAAGAACATCTCTATATAGTTCATATATATAGCATATAAAGTTCAGTGATATCCATGTAATGAAGTATTATTTAAATATTGTTGGTGGTTAACAGAGGTATTCATTGATAGATGCGTTTTCTCCATCATTACTACAAAATCAGTGTAACTAAAACATTCCAAGGTACTTCGCAACATAGATCTGACCTGCACAGCAGCAGGAAGTCAAGTTAGGGAAGGTGGCTGCAAGATATGAGTGGAGATATACAGCTGGTTTGAGGATGCAAAATTAGTGTAGAGTGAGGCCATGAAGGGAGATTGTAAATTAAACCAATGGTATTGAAATCAATGTTCTGGAAGGCAGTGAGCTTGAGAGTCTTACTTGGCGAGAGCAAAAGCAACAGATGAACACAACTTAATAGAGTACTCCACTGATTACTGCTCAATGACGTCCCTTTGAGCTTTGGGTCAACCTTGAAGCACAGAGTTGCAGAATTTCAATTTAAATTTCCACTATAGTGCAATAGAGCAATGCACTGATATAGGGCACTGATGATTAAGAATGCTGTGACCACAGTTCTCCATAGCTCAAGTTTCTTCTTTAGTGTATGCCATCAAGGAGGGGGACAGAGTGGAAGCTGTGCAATTCACCAAAGACAGGAGGAAGAAGTGTTAGAATACAAGCCAGATGAAAGATCAGAGACCTACAACATTGGGTGGAATTAAATGGGCGAAATTTTACGTCAGCGGGATTTTACTTTCCCACCAAAACCAATGAGGTTTAGAATGTCTTGCCACATTTTATGGCCCCGTCCCTGCCAAAACGGGGCTGTAAAATTCTGCCCAATGTTTCTGATGTGGGTCCCACCTTCCCAGTTGGAGAACCCATGTTGCTTCCATGGGGGAGGCCTGACCAATTGAGTGCTTACCCAACAATTAACTGGTCAGAGTTGGACCTTACTTAGGAGTTAGGACCGGAACGAAGGAAATCCTGTCCACCGAGAGCTGCAGCAATTCAGAGACTGGCAGCTCTCCATTGCCAGCAGTGCTAACCAAGAACAGTGGCTGCTGCCAGTAGTGACTTCATCAGGGATCATTGATGGATTCCTGGACTCAGATGAGTGAGTGTAAAATGGAGATTGCGGGACATGGGGGAGGGGACTTGTAGGCAAGGGAAGGGGGTGGCTTTCAGCCTGCCCACGTAAAATGGCGGCAGGGCCCGCTTCTCCGGTGATGATCGGTTCCCTGCCTCCCGGAGATTGGGTCGGGCCCGCCCGCCCGACAGACAGAAAATTCTGCCCTATGTCTTTACTTATAAACACCAAGGTGCCATATGCTTTATTAAATGCAATTTTGACCTGTCCTACCACCTTCAAAGGTTTGTACACAAGTCCCGGATCACTATCCTCTTTCAGTCCCTTTAAAATTCAACCAATTAGCATGATTGTCTCTCCTCATTTTTTCTCCCCTATAAAGGTTGGAGGTGTGAGCAGTATTCTTAACTCACCACCTCTTGTGTGCTATTGTTTTCTTCTGTGTTGCAGCTATGTCCTGGCATTGATTGCCTCTGCAACCTCTTCATATTGGCAGTAGAGCTGTTTTCTGGAGTGATTTCTACCCATGGGGTGGAATAAGATCCCCCTCATTATTTTCACTGCCTAGTCCAGGTCTTCCAACATGGCATCAGAGAAGGTGGATGACCACTCAGGGCCTTCTTGAGTCATTTGTTTCAACCCTGGGAGTTCCCATGTTGTCTGCAGCCCTTTAATGGTGCATTTTCTTTCACAGGTACTGGTCATGTTTAAGTAGTGTTAAAGTCACCTGATTTTGCAGTCTCACACCACATTATCCAGCTACCTCCTCCCCCAGGCAAACAGGCATACAGTAACCAAATAGCAAGTACATGACTGGCTGCATGCCTGGATTATTATAATAAATGTCCAGCACTAATTTACCAATTTTACATGCCCCTTGGATCTTGTGAACAGCCTTGTTCAGTGCATATTCTGCCCTGTAAAAGCCAGTTTTTGGGTGTGATCAAGTTTCTAGGCCATAGACTTGAACATAATTTCAGCATTTGAATGACAGTTATTCAGATCAATACTGCAATCAAGGAGATAGATTTAAAACATTGAAGGCATGTCAAATATCTTTCTGAATCGTACGTGCACTGCCATTAGCTGAGACAACTTACCTGCTTCAGGCCAACTAATACATCATGGATTAAAGAGCCTAGTGTTGAAACCAATCACATTTGGTTCATTTGTTCTTTCAAGTAAATCTAATGGTCTTTCTCCATTGAAAATCAGTCATTGTGTGTATATTGATCAACATATCATTGCACTGTTTGAATAAATTATGATAATTAATCAATAGCTATTAAGGGATCTAATTATTTTATAGGTTTGTTCAAAAATAAGTTACCAGAGCTTCCATTGCTTACTTACATCAGAGTTATTGAACACTTGATAAAGTGTGATTAATTTTCAGTTATTCAATAAGTAGTAATAAAATATTGCAATTCAAGAAAAGAATTTGCTTTTATATAGTGCCCATGATGACCTCAGGACACTCCTCCATGTTGAACGACACTTGGAGGAAGCACTAAGGGTGACAAGGGCGCAGAATGTACTCTGGGTGGGGGGGCTTCAATGTCCATAACCAAGAGTGACTCGATAGCATCACTACTGAGCGAGCTGGCCGTGTCCTAAATTACATTGCTGCTAGACTGGGTGTGCAGCAGGTGGTGAGGGTACCAACGAGGGGGAAAAACATACTTGACCTCATTATCACCAAACTACCTGCCATAGATGCATCTGTCTATGACAGTACCGGTAGGAGTGACCACCACACAGTCCTTGTGGAGATGAAGTTCCATCCTCACATTGAAGATACCCTCAGTCATGTTGTGTGGCACCACCACCGTGTTAATAGGGAAAGATTCTGAACAGGCCTAGCAACTCAAAACTGGGCATCCATGAGACGCTGTGGGCAACAGCAGAAATGTTCTCAACCACAATCTGTAAACTCATGGCTCAGCATACCACCCATCCTACCATTGCCTCTAAGCCAGGGGATCAAACCTGGTTCAATGAAAAGTGCAAGAGCACATGCCAGGAGCAACACCAGGCATATGCCAAATTGAGGTGTCAACCTCGTGAAGCTACAGCACAGGACTACTTGCATGCCATACAGCATAAGCAGCAAGTGATAGACAGAGCTAAGCAATTCCACTCCCAATGAGTCATATGTAAGCTCTACAGTCCTGCCACATCCAGTCGTGAACAGTGATGGGCACTTTAACAATTCACTGGAGGAGGAGACTCCACAAATATCCCCATCCTCAATGATGGGTGAGCTCAGCATATCAGTTCAAAAGATAAGGCTGAAGCATTTGCAACAATCTTCAGCCAGAAGTGCGGAGTGGATTATTCACCTTGGCCTTTTCCGCAGGTCCCCAGTCTTCAGCCAAGTTGATTCACTCCACGTGATATCAAGAAATGGTTGAAGGCACTGGATATTGCAAAGGTTATGGCCCATGATGATATTCTGGCAATGGTACTGAAGACTTCTGCTCCAGGACTTGCTGCACCCCTAGCCAAGTTGTTCCAGTACAGCTACAACACTGGCATCTACCTGGGAATGTAAAAATTGCAGGAAGAATCCAACCCAGTCAGTTACCACCCCATCAGTCTTCTCTCGATCTTCAGTAAAGTGTTAGAAGGGGTCATCAACAGTGCTATCTAGTAGCACCTGCTTAGCAATAACCTGCTCACTGAAGCCCAGTTTGGGTTCCACCAGGGCCACACAGCTCCTGACCTCATTATAGCCCTGGTTCAAACATGATAAAAGAGCTGAACTCAAGATGTGAGGGAATGACTGCCCTTGACATCAGGGCAGCATTTGACCAACTGTGGCATCAAGGAGCCCTAGCAAAACTGGAGTCAATGGGAATCAGGGTGAAAAATGTTGGAGCCATACCTAGCACAAAGGTTGTGCTTGTTGGAGGTCAATCACCTCAGTTCCAGGACATCACTGCAGGAGTTCCTCAGGGTAGTGTACTCAGCCAACCATTTTCAGAAGTGGGGATCACTTAAAAGTGCACAATGTTCAGCACCATTTGCGAATCCTCAGATTCTGAAGCAGTCCATGTCCGAATGCAACAACACCTGGACAATGTCCACATTTCAGCTGACAAGTGGCAAGTAATGTTCATGCCCACAAGTGCCATGCAAACACCATCTCCAACAAGAGAGAATCTAACCATCGCCTCTTGACATTCAATGGCATTACTATCACTGAATCCCCCACTATCAACATCATGGGAGGTTACCATTGACCAGAAACCATATAAATGGTTATTAGAGCAGGTCAGGGGCTGGGAATTCTATGGTGAGTAACTCACCTCTTGACGCCCCAAAGCCTGTCCACCACTTACAAAGCACAGATCAGGGCTGTGATGGAATACTCTGCACTTGCCTGGATGAGTGTAGTTCCAACAACACTCTGGAAGCTTGACGCCATCCAGGACAAAGTAGATCACTTGATTGGCACCCCATCCACAAACCTTCACTCCCTTCATCATCAATGCACAGTGGCAGCAGTGTGTACCATCTAGAAGATGTACCTTAGGAATTCACCTAGGCTCCTTAGACAGCACCCATGACTGCTACTATCTAGAAGGACAAGGGCAGCAGATACATGGGATCACCACCTCCTGGAGGTTCCCCTCCAAGACGCTTACCATCCTGACTTGCATCTAATACTTTCTCAAGTAAGGAGACCAATCTATACACACTATTCCAGATGTGGTCTCACCAATGTGCTATACAACTGTAAGAAAACTGGCCTACTTTTACATTCCATTCCCCTTGCAATAAACAACAAAATTCCATTTGCCGTCCTAACCTCTTGCTGTACCTGCATACTAACTCCTTTGATTTATGTGTCAGGGTGCTCTCATCTCTCCATGCCACAGAGTTTTACAATCTTTCTCCATTTAAATATTACTTTTTAATTCTTCCTGCCAAAGTGGACAAGTTCTCAATTTCCCAAATTATACTCCATCTACCAATTTTTTGCCCACTCACTTAACCTATCTAAATCCCTTTGTTTTCTCTTTATGTCCTACTCACAAGTTACTTTCCTACCTATCTTTGCATCATTAGCAAATTTAGGAACCATACATTTGGTCCCTTCATCCAAGTCATTTAAATGGATTGTAAATAGTTGAGGTCCCAGCACTGATCCCTGTGGCACTCCTCTGATTACATGTTGCCAATCTGAAAAGGACACATTTATCCCAACTCTCTGCTTCTTGTTAGCCAACTAATTATCTATCAATGATAATATGTTATCCCTGAACCATGAGCTCTTATTTTGTGTAGTAACTTTGATGTGGCATCTTATCACTTTATGGTTGAGGGATGAACATTGGTTGCGACACTAAGAGAGTTCCCTTGCTCACCTCCAAATAAATGCCGAAAGGATCTTTTATGTCCTCTTGAGAAAAAAGATTGTGCTTCAGTTACAATTTCATCAGAAAGATTTGTTTCTATAAACATTTATTTTTAATAAAATGGGCATAATTGATCAGGAATTTATCCAGCATGTCAGTTCTTCATTTATTTAGTGCTACATGCAGTTATGCCCTTGGGATTCACATATATCACTGGAAGTACCTGTCGTTTTGCTATTTATAATATTGAAAGGAGGCCAGAATTATGCAATTGCTTCATTTCCCAGCATTGCAATGGGGATATTAAGAAACAAAACCCACCACCTAAAATAGGTACCCAGTGTTGCTAGGTACTGTGTTGTTTGCCATGGTTGATATTAAGATTGGTGGGATATTTTTGAGGCAACATTTTAATCTTTTCTTTTCCTGTTTTTCCTGTCCTTTTAGTTTATCAGGCACTTTTGCACCAATTATTGAAGCACAGGCATTTTTTTTTGGCAGCATCAACAATAATGTCAACCCAGATTTTCATCAGCTGATTGTCTTATTTTTGGGATATAATTGGGAAACTGGTATGAAAAATGAACAAATTTCCCCCACAGTAAACCCACTCATTTTGTGATGGATAAGGCCAGCAGAAATGGACATGCTGGGTCAAACAGGCAGGCACTTCAATTGAATATGTATTTGGGTGGTATCTGTCCTACTCCTCTCCTGCTGTTCTAGTATGCAGGTTACCCAATGCAATTGATGTCCTGGTGAAATGGGGCACCCAGGGTTGCCAAGCAGTTGTAACTTCACTGAAAGTCCTTGAAAGGATCCAGGAATGTGAAAGTAAGTTGAATTTAACAATCTTTTAACTATTTAGCATTTAGGTTCTTATAAGCTTGTAGGCTGACAATCATTTATTTCACCATCTCACTGCAATTGAGACTAATGAGCATCCTAATATCTTATGTGATTGGATGTAAGGGAGGACTGATAAACTATGCCTAGCAGGGAAAACAAGTACATTTCTAGCCTTCAGAAAACAGCAAGGATCTCATTATCTCTAAAGAGGCACTAGTGCCCCCTGTGACTGCAGAAATCAAATTCCAAGGAAATGCACAAATGTCCTTTACGTTTCTAAGGCAGAGCACTGGTCAACGGAGACGATACATCTGCAAGGACAAAGGGGCCATGAAACTGCTGAAACTTATTAATGGATGCAACAATTACCTATCTCAAAAATCCAGGAAAATACATCCTTTGTCCTAACCAAGGGGAAGAAGTGGGATTTATGTCATTAACCTCACCCCCCAAAAAAACGAAAAGCTGCTAGAACCTGTAATATTGCCTTGTGGAGCTGAATCCAGGCAGTCTGCCATCTTCCATCAACAAAGCAGCAGCAGAAACAACTATCTGTCCAGATTTAAATTGCCTGTTTTCTACTGGAATGTCTGGACTTCTGTGCCAGTGCCTATTGTAAGACTGATTCACCCCCTATGTGTTTCACCCATTGTGGAAGTCAGCGCTACTGGAAAAGTGAATCACCCCACATCAGTTTCTGCCGGCTAACCTCTCTGAATGTATCCACCATTGGACTTTTGATTCTGGGCTCTGGACTCATGGGAAACAATAATTCTTATTTTGACTGTGATCTTTGCCCTGTACCTCTTTCTTTTCTTTATCCTTCTGTTATGTGAATGTACCAGGGGCGGCGGGTGGGGGAGGTGCATTGTAAATTCCCTTCCTGCATTTTTTAGTATGTGTAAAATAAACTAACCCTCTGATTTTACCCTATCTCAAGTTTGCTGTGGGGTTATTAATAGAGGATTGGATCACTCCAAAAACTGAGGGTTGGGGAAAATATGCTACCACTTATACAGGGGGAAATCAAAAATCAAAACCACCTTTCTATTTAGGGGTAGTTGGTGAGAGTAGAAATCAGGGCCGTTTTAATTAAGCCCCCTCCTGTCCATGGCACCAAAGAGTTTACAATGGCAACAAGGATGTTTCCTGACAATTTTGTGGGAAATCTTCAGCTAGCAGCTGCTCTTTAAGTTAATTAGTTGAATGGTCAGGACAAAAGGCTTCTTGGGGTGATTTTCATGTGGAACACATGTTGCACGAGTGGTGCTTGGGGTCTGAAAGAATGAGTTGCTTGATTGGGTCTAACTGATATTAATTTGGCAGGCTACCAGCATGGAGCACATTTCTTACCTTGCCTCTTAGGAGAGAGGCAAATCAGCAGGGTAGTTGGGAATTACAGGCACGCAAAGGCACGTTGCAAGAGATATGTTTTATTGCCGATGCCCCACCCTTAGTTTGATTTTGCAGTGGTGGAGGTGCAGGTTAAACAAAGGACTGATAACAATCTATTCTGCAGAAGGAACTATCTACAAACACATACTCTGTAATGTGCACACGGCATAGGAATGTGATCCCGGATCCTTGCTCTTGCACCATTGTTGCACTGCTGATCAAGATGGCATTGTCTGTGCCAACCTATCACATTTTGGCATGCACTCTAAGCCATCATCTGTAATCCCACTCTGGCAGAAGTGGCTGCGTCGTCGAAGGCACAAAGGCATGCTTTGCAATTACAGATATTAAGAGAAAAACAAAAGCACCTTACTTCTTCATTATGGAGGTGAAGAATTGTAAGATGTTTTTGAGATGCTTTGGCCAGGACAAGACAGCTACAATTCAGCAAAAAAATGCACTAACAACCTAATTCATGTCCAAGAAGAAGGCAATTTATGAACAAATTGCCTACTGATTCACTAAGCAATAGTTTCTATCATGAGGGACAAAGTATTTGAGAAACTAATGGGACTAAAGGCAGACAAGTCACCAGGACCTGATGGCCTGCATCCAAGGGTTTTAAAGGAAATGGCTGCAGAGATAGTGGAGGCACTGGCCGAAATATTCCATAACTCACTGGATTCTGGGAGGGTCCCAGTGGTTTGGAAAACCATTAATGTGACGCCCCTGTTCAAGAGGGGAGGGAAACAAAAAGCAGGAAACTGTAGGCCAGTCAGCCTAACATCTGTCATTGGGAAAATGCTAGAGTCCATTATTAAGGGAGAAATAGCAGGACATTTAGAAAAGCTTAATGCAATCAAACAGAGTCAATATGGTTTTGTGAAAGGGAAATCAGTTTGATAAATTTGCTAAAGTTCTTTGAGGGTATAACAAACAGAGTTGATAAAGGGGAACCAGTAGTTGTAGTGATTTTTTGGATTTCCAGAAGGCATTCCAGAAGGTGCCACATAAAAGATTATTGCAAGAGATAAGAGTTCACGGATTGGGGGTAATGTATTTGCATGGATTGAGGATTGATTAACACACTGAAGACAGAGAATCGGGATTAATGGGTTTTTTTTAGGTTGGAAAGACGTAACTAGTGGGGTGCCGCAAGGATCAGTCCTAGGGCCTCATTTATTTACTATCTATATTAATGACTTGGAGGAGGGGGCAGAGTGTAATGTACCTAAATTTGCTGATGATACAAAAATAGGTGGGAGGGCATGTTGTGATGAGCACATAAGGAATCTGCAAAGGGATATAGGCAGGTTGAGTGAGTGGACAAAAACTTGGCAGATGGAGTTTAATGTAGGAAAGTGTAAAGTCATGCACTTTGGTAGGAAGAATCAAAAGGCAAACTGTTATTTAAATGGAGAGAGGCTCCAAAAAAGCACAGCACAGAGGGATCTGGGTGTTCTTGTGCATGAAACACAAAATGTTAGTATGCAGGTGCAGCAAGTAATTAAGAAAGCAAATGGAATTTTGGCCTGTATTGCTAGAGGGTTGGAGTTTAAAAATAGAGATGTCTTGTTACAACTGTACAGGATATTGGTGAGGCTGCACCTGGAGTATTGTGTACAGTTTTGGTCCCCGTATTTAAGAAAGGATATACTGGCATTGGAGACAGATCAAAAGAGATTCACTAGGCTGATTCCTGGGATGAAGGGGCTGACTTATCAAGAATGGCTAAACAGGTTAGACCTTTATTCATTAAAGTTTAGAAGAATGAGGGGTGATCTTATTGAAGCGTACAAGATTCTGAGGGGACTTGACAGGGTAGATGTTGAGAAAATGTTTTCACTACTCGGGGAATCTTGATCTAGGGGACACAGTTACAGAATAAGGGGACCCTCATTTAAAACTGAGATGCGAAGGAATATCTCCTCTCAGAGGGTAATGAATATCTGGAACTCTCTACCTCAGAAAGTTGTGAAGGCTAGATCACTGAAAGTATTTAAAGAGGAGGTAGATAGATTTTTGAAATATCGGGGAGTTGAGGGCTATGAGGAGCCGGCACGGAAGAGGAGTTGAGGCCTGGGGCAGATCAGCCATGATCTTATTGAATGGTGGGACAGGTTTAAAGGGCTGAATGGCCTATTCCTGCTCTTATTTATTATATTCTTATGTTCTAACTGAGACAATTGATCAATATTGCACACAACCGAAGCCACTAGCCAACAAGTGTGACTTTGGTGATGTTGAACAGGAAATCAAAACACAAATAATCAAAGGTTATCCTCGAGTCATCTATGCAGAAAAGCACTGGACAAAGACAGAAAACTGTCAGAACTGCTGGAGCTAGCAAGATTGTTATCCCTTCAGAATCCAGAGCTACTGAAGTTGAAGCTGCCAGCACTAGCACACTCCAAATTCAACCCCTGTGAACAGTGCCTACATGCATGTCTACAATGTCTAACCTCACCTTGAATAAAAACAAGTACTTGTTCAGTGAAAGCAGAATCAAATTCTTCAGTTATGTGTTCAGTGGTGAAGGAGTATCACTTTAACCATGGGAGGTGGAAGCCATTGCAGAAGCTGCAGATTCGACAAACATGCAGGAAATCTGGAATTTGCTGGGGCTCATCATGTACTATGGTCACTTTACTCCTGACCTTGCTCCATTGTCTGTCAGCCTACACTACCTGACAAAAGAGAGCACCAAATGGGTCTCTGAGGAAGAGTCATACAGACTCAAGATGTTAACTCTGTTTCTCCCTCCACAGAAGCTGTCAGACCTGTTGAGTGTTTCCAGCATTTTCCACTTTTATTTCAGGTTACCAGGATCTGCAGCATTTTGCTTTTACCCAAGTGAGAGTGGACTGACTCACATAAACAGATTGTACACCATATCAAACAATAGCCAAGAGCTAATGAAGAGGTCGAGAGATTTATACGAACCTTGAAAAAAGTGATGTGTACAGCTACAGCTGAGGGCACATCATGGAAGCAGAGTTGTATTGCTTTCTTTGCAATCACAGTGTGACTCCTCACTCCAACTGCTGGAAAGCCCCCAGCTATGCTCATCTTTGCACATCCTATGCGCACACATCTCCCTGCTACCTCACAGAGCTAATGATCAACATGTACACAAACGCGATCAAGAACAGGAGGACCAAATAAAAGTAAATGCAGAACGAAATATGAAACTTAGAGCTACACCATTAAAGCCAGGAGAGAAGTGCCTATGAAATGTGATGGTCATGTTCGAAAGCAAATAGTCCTATCTGACAACTAACCATTTACTGTGAACAACACGGAAGGACCAAAGTCAAGGCTAAGCGTGGTTCGCTAAATCATCACACATAATGTGTAACTCTTCAGTGAACTGAAAACACCATTCACTAGCATCGAATCTTATTTAGACATTGAATTCTCAGATGAAGAGCTTGAGTTGAATGAGACAACACCTGATTTTGCAAGTCAATATCCTACTCATGAGAGAATACGTTTACCATACTTAAGCAATTATGTTACAAAGTAAACAGTTTTCTTTTGGTGAAGAAATATTTCATCTTATTGTACATGACTGCGTGCATTTTTAACTGACTGCAGAAGTTTGCATAAGTAATAGTGAAAGTTTGCCATAAGTCTGTCTTAAAAAAAACTGGACAAGGTTATAGATGCAAAAGTGTTACTGATGAAGTTGGGTGTTTAAGTTATGTTTTGGTTTATTGTCTTCATTATTTCCACCTTTGAAACTAAACAATTGAAACACTGTACCTCTCAATTACCAAGGAGAGGAATGTATTGTATTGTGAGTATTGTTCATTTGATGCCACTGTCTTGTCTAAAGGAACATGTGCCACTAGAGGGAGTCAGAAGATAAAACAGCTATGTTTTAACAGCACATGCAGGTCTACTATTGAATGTTTCTTATCAAGAACTTTATAGTCTTCAGCACTACAGCCAGAATGTTGTCAGGGTTCATAACCTTTGCTGTATCTCATGCACTCAGCTGTTTCTTGGATAATATGGAGTGAATTGACTTGGCTGAAGACTGACTTCTGTGATTACGAGAACCTCAACAGAAGGCCAAGGTAGATCATCTGCTCATCATTCTTGGCTGCAGATGCTTGCAAACGCTTCAGCTTTGTCTTTTGCATTTAACTGCTGGCATCTGCCATCATTGTGGATGGAGACGGTAATAGATCCTCCTCTTCCCATTAATTGTCTAATCGTCCACCAGCATTCAAGACCAGCAAGACTGTAGAGCTTTGATCCAATCCATTGGTTTGGTAGCTGCTTCTGCTGTTTAGCATTCATGTTGTCTTGAGTTGTAGTTTCACCACTTTAATTTTAGCCTGGTGCTGACTCTGGCATGCCCTCTTGCATTCTTCATTCAAACAAGGTTGGTCCTCTGCCTGATGCCAATCCATGTGGTTACAGATTTTGGGTGAATCCAATTCTGATGGCACACAATGCCTCTTGGATGCCCAATTTTGAACTATGAGATCCGTTCCGAATCTATCCCATTTTGCACACAGGCAGTGCCACACAATATGATGGAGCATGCCTTCAGTATAAAGAGGACATTGTCTCCATTTGCACTGTGTGTCGGTCTCATCTACCAATAGTGTCATGGGCAGGTGCATCTGTGACAGGTAGATTGGTGAAAATGAGGTCAATTGGGCTTTACCCTCTTATTGGTTCTCTCACTACCTGCCACAAAGGAAGGAAGATATCTTCATGAACCAGTTCCTGGGACTGGCCAAATTAGCCATCAACAGGACCAGGCAGCTGGCGATCGAGGAGGTCGTCCAGCCCAACTGTCTTTCCCTCTTCCACGGTCATATTTGCAGCCGAGTGTCCTTGGAGGGGGAGCATGTGGTGTCTACCGGCTTGATCAAGGCCTTCTGTGCTTGGTGGGCACCGCGGGGACGGGGGTGTTTTATTGATCCATTTAATCAGGTTTTAGTTTGATGTTTATAAGTTTCCTTTCAGGTTTTGCTTTCCTTTTTGCAGTATCCATTTAAGGAGCTGCCTTTTAATTTGTCCCTCATTTTACAAATTTAGTTTACTTGGTTAAGCAAAAAAGCCACCACCTGCCACAGGTCCAATTTAGCAGATATGTCCTTCAGGATTTGGCCAGCTCAGTCATTAGTGGTAGTACTGTGCCATTCTTGATGATGGACATTGAAGTCCCCACCCTGAGTACATTCTGCATCCCTAATATGCTCAGTGCTTCTTCCTAGTGGTGTTCAACATGGAGCAATACTGATTTATCACCTCAGGTGGATGAAAGGTATCAATCAGCTGGAGGATTCCTTGCCCATGTTTGAGCTGATGCTCTGAGACTTCAACTGTTGTTATGTCAATAAGATATGAAAAGAAATCAAAACTGTATGTATCAAAACTTTATTCTTTTTCTGCTATTTTAAAATGGACTTCTGCTGAACCACAAGGCTGTCAGAGATCATATGATGCACAAGATCCTGTTCTGGAAGCTGCCAACAGAAATTTCAAGAACAAAAGAGTTTCACTCTCATCCTTGTGGAATCTCAAACCCCATTGTAAGGCCACATTATAATCACAAAACTAGATGGCTAACAGGCAAACCGATTCCCTCAGCCAGGACAATAACAAAAACAGAGACATCAAAACTCGTTGTACCTGAAGAATTGTTAACAGCCACCATTTTGCTATGAAGGGAAACAATGGATTTTGCCAGAAACATAGAAGCTGCTTGCGAAGCTGCAATTAACTCATTAATGGGCCATGTCAAATGACCCCATGCGTCTAGCCTTTTGGGTTATTTTAATGGGTAGAATTTCCCCCCCATTAGGGGGGTTGTACAAGGGTGGGTGCGGGCATTAATTAGCGTGTCATGCCTGACATCACCCTGTGTCATTTTATGCCTCAGCGAACGGGTCCCGCCCCCACCCATCGAGCCGAAGATTCAGCCTAATATTACATGTCCAGCCTCACAGCTCAGATTGTTCATTTAATACCAACTGGAAAGGACTCCAGCAGCCCCCAGCAAAACAGGCAGCTGGCCACCATCTCTCAACTCCTTGAAGCCTGTTTGATTTTAAAAGTCCCTGATCATCGCATGCCAAGTGATCTAAGCACAGAAATCCCATTGTGCTGCAGTGTCATTCATTTCAAGGATTTGCCTGTTGCTGTCTCCAACCAGAATCTTATCTGGACTGAACTTTGCCATGAACGAAACATACTCAGGACATTGACTTCGCATACGCTGGAAATCACATGAACTAATATTCATTTCTGTAATTCTTTTACTGTTGTTGTCCATAGTTGTAAATCTTTCTATTTTCTATCTCTCCTTAATGTATATGCGCATGTGTGTGTTGGAGGTTACGAACATTCCCACTCCCACCATCCCCCAATGCCCCACACCCCCGTCCCCCCCCACTGCCCCAGGTTTGAATGTGAATAAGCTATCCTTATGAGTTAATCATAATGCGAGTTTGCTGTGAGTTATTTTTAAATTGGGTTATGCAAAATGAGGGTTTGGAGAAACATGCCACAGCCTATTTTAAAAATAATCCAAAACTGTTCTGCCTACAGACAGAGAGGGAGAGGATAAAATGTTCAGTTTCTCTTTCTTCTGTCCTTATCAGAGTCTAGAGTCAATGCTGAGTACTCACAGGCTCACTCCCTCATAACTGTGCACTACTGTGCCACCGCCTCTAGTGGGAGGGGATGTATTCAGGGATGGCAATGGAGGAGACTGGGGCATTGACTCAAAGGTATGATTCCTTGAGTTTGACTCTCCCAATTTTGCTATGTTCCCAGATGTTACTGAGGAGAATTTTGCAGCGTTGACCGGGCTGCATGTGCCTTTGTTGCATCCAAATCAGGTGCCTAAGTTGGTCCTCGTGGTCCATCCAGTTTCATTATTATTATAGCTTTTGTAGCAGTTTTGATACAACTAAATGGTTTACTAGATAATTTGAGGAGACAGTTAAGAGTCAACCACATTGCCATGCATCTAAAGTTACATATATATCAGACCAGGTAAGCACGGTAGGTTTCTCTACTTTAAAGGATATTGCTTTCCAAGATGTTGGTCGGGGGATAAATATTATCCAAGACTTTGGAATACCTTTCCTCTTCTTCTTTGAATAGTGCCATGGGATCTTTTATATCCACCTGTCAGACTCCACAAAATTGCTTTCTATCCATTCTCCAGTACCTACACACAAAGGAAGCAGGAGAAATGTTGATGGAACCAATACAACAGTGCAAGAAGTGTGAAACTGTACTTCCAAGGTTTGAAATAACCTAAACATCTTCTTCTTGAGTTCTCAGCCCAAAGGCAGGACCCACAGCAACACAATCTCCATCACAGGTTGGGTAAGGAGGCAGGTAGCAAATCCACCCCGGCTTTAGGATCAAATCCCACGCTGTTGTCATCAATCTGAAGCACACCAGCCATCCAGCCAACTGGTCCCTTCAAGGAATCCAAGTTGCTGTGGCAACGTACATTTTTACATGCACACTGTGGTCTGGAGTTATGGATAGTGTTGGTAGAGGCACCAATTTCTTTTCATCATATGGCTGACCAGGAATCTCTCCTGCTCTTACTGTCTCAAAATGGCTTATGTTAGGAGGATTTACAAATTGATCGTCAGCCTGTTGGCTGTGTTATGAACTCACCTACCTTGGCTGTCAAGTCCTGGCATGGGGCTTGAACCTGGAGCCTCTGCCTCAGAGGAAGGGACGCTACCCATTCCATCGCCAGGCTTCCTCTATGGATCTAAAAGAATAGAAATGGAACAGGCATGACTGTGCCTCACAGGGGAAGGGAATGTGGAAGCCATCAATTTTATTTCTTTTATTAGGCTGTTTTATAGTGTCTGTTCTGGTTGCAGTATTAATTTAACTATTTCTGAGATCTTAATAAACCTTTTACTTTTTTTAAATTCACAAGTTCTCAGCATACATTGCAATACTGAGTACTGTGGGCATTTTGAAGACTTCAGACCTCTCTGTCTGACCACATGGAACACTTGTTATTGCATTGCCTTTATATATAGCTCTTCATGTGACAAGTGAAGTGATAAAGTAGGTCATCAGATGCTTCAGTTTTGATTAGCAAATGAGAGAATCGCTGAGAATTGACATCAGTGAAAGATTTGCAGTTGACTGTAGTCTTGCAAATTTGCCACCTCTTCAACGTTCTACTGTTCTCCCTATCATGGATTCAAAATGATTCCTTCTCATATTGATTTAACTGTTGTATTTTTGGGGTAGCTTTCTAAGAACCTTCTCTCCTCCTTTTTGTTATGTGGTGCCTTCTCCTGCCCCGAGAGTAAAATAAATCTGCAGTTCCTATTATCAGCATGCAGGTCTATCATGCATGGCAGTTCTGACATGTGCATACATGATGCATTTGAATTAGATGGGAGAATTATTTTGGGCTGAATGTATGTAAGGCTGTGAGGACTATTTCCCGGTGAAAGCTATAGTTTCAAAGTCAATTCTGGGCAGAGCATCCTCTGTGCATGCTCTAACCAGTAGGCCAGTAAAATTGCATTGGAGTCCTGTGTATTGTCATGAAAAGCAGAATACAGCCAGAAATTACTTACAGAGCTTCTTTTTAAGGAAAACCAATATTTTTAAAAGAAATACAAGTAAAAACTGATCAAAGGATGGCTGATAATGTAAAGTGAACACTTTCTGGAAAGTTCCTATGTGGATTATGCTGACAGCCCTGTCCTGAAAGAATATGGAATGTCACACCTGAAGAGGTACCAAGCGCTTCTTCAAACAGAGGGTATGGAAAATGAAAAAGACTGGACTTTAATCTCCTGTTGTTGTGAAGACAGTGGAGATTGTTTCCTATCTTGTCAGACATCCCACAATCCATCTTCTATTGATTTATATCTCAAGAAGTGTAAAAAGCTCTGATATGAATGCAAGACGTGACTATTTCCGCTCCTGGGAATACACAAGAAAAATGGGTTAAAAAGCTGGTTGCAGAGCAGTTTCATGAGTAACAGCAACAAGAAGAGCCAGTCACCCCTGCAGAAGCAGGTGAAGTTGCTTTCCCTCTCTCCCACTCTGTGTTGCCGAAAGCAAAGCTCAGCAGAAGCCACAATCAAATAGAAAAAGGACAGCCTCTTTAGATATCCTGCAAAACCAAGTGTCTCCAATTGATTGTGAATCTGCCAAAGTCAGCTCAACCAGAATCACCCAGCTTAACGGTTGCAACGTACAACCATCTATGACTCACAGACAAGCCAAGGGTTGATTTGAATGGTTTTTGACTTTTATTTGGATTCTTAACTTCTCATTTCTGATCTGTGTGTATGTGTGGTGTGTTTTAATTATTTTTATCAGGTTTTAGTAACTAGTAAGCTTGCTCTTCCTTTGACTCAAGAAAGCATGGTAAATAAAAGTAAATATGTTTAGACTGGAAAAAGGTATCCATGGGGAAAGGATTTTTAAACTAACCTTGTTGTGACTAAGCAAAGGGTTTGAACAAAGAGGGGAGCCAGCTCATTCCTCCTCAACTGGGGATTTAAGAAATTGGGGGACCTCGTCTAGGAGCTGCTCATGACAGTATATCACAGGACTCTAATTTCCATTGATTTCTGAGGCACCCATCTGATTCAGGGAAATTCCTAAAACACCCATGTACCAGCCTGGGGGCTATTTCATTGTGTGCAAGAAGGGAGATTGAAAGTGGAGTAAATCTACCATTGCACTTTTAACGTTGCTACTGCCTTGTTTCTGCTGGGCAGAAGGGTTAAAACAGTCTCTTTGGTTTCCAAAAGTATTTTAATTTTCTGCAGCTAGCATAAAAACACATTTCTGCTCTCGGAAGCTTAGAAACCCATATGACTTTTAGACCTAATTTCATAGGTTACGGATGGGGTAAGATATAATGAAGTTTGCAGTCTGAAATATTAATATATTTTGGGGAAATTATAGTTCAGAACTATATTATATAATAACTTTTAGCTGGGTTTTACTGTCACTTGATATTATTTATAGTATGTGCTTAAATATGTTCATAGAAAATGCAACTGGACAGCTTCGCTTGGTCCTTAGTGACAATAAACCATTCCCATATAAACTCACCATAGTTCAGCATACGCTTCTTTATGCCACATCCACAAACTGCCAAAAGCAGTTTCGCTATTAGGCAACTACACTTGGGAGTCCTTTAGATCTGTCAAGAGGAAAACATGTAAGTTAGATTTCTACAATTAGAGATGGGAGTTAGCAATAGGACAAAACTCGCAGTACACAAAATCATTTTAATGGTATTGTGGACAGTAATGGTGCTCAAGTAGTAAGTGAGAACTTTAAAAAATTACATTGATACCACATGTATAAGCTGCAAATACTCAGCTGGTGTGCAATCACCAAGTTGTTGAGATGCTTTCAGACTGTGACAGTCTCTTGAGACCTGCAGTCAGTTTTAAAGGGTGGCTGTTAGGAGACAAGTTCTCAATTTCTTGTCTCTTTTCACCACACATTCTTGTTGTGGGCCAGCTGCTGGAGACCAGCTTGATGAACTCAGTGAAACACTGTGAGGCCAAGCTGAGGTATCTGTCTTCCTATAAGTTGCCAGAGATGTTGGCATCCAAAGTCTGCATGGCTGTGGTCACAATTTTAACATTTCAAGAAGTTGATCCCTCTACTCCTCACAATGCACTGTGACATTTAACCCAATTATACCTGTGATAGTTTGCCCTGTTATCTCCATAATCATGGTCTGCATGCATGGAAACTCCAAGTATTTTGCAGATTTTCTGCTGCTCCTCAATGATTATCTTTCTTATCAATGGGGTGCTGCATTTGACTTGGCATTTTTCACACTCGAACTGTGAGATGTTTTTAAAATTCATCACCCATCCGTAATTGCCCTTGTACAGAGGGCATTTAAGAGTTAACCACATTGCTGTGGGACGGCAGATTTCCTAAAGGACATTAGTGAACCAAAATGGGTTTTTACAACAACGATCATTTCATGATTCATCATTTGGCTTCTAATTCCAGATTTTTATTGAATTTGAATATTTGCTGTGAGTAGGATTTGAACCTGGGTCCCCAAAAGATTATCTTAGGTTACTAGGCTAGCAACAGTTCCACTATACCACCATGTCTCTTGTGCTTCCTCTGTTCTGAGGGTAGGAGGCAGTCTAACGCAGCCTGTTTTCAGGCTTCCTAAAGATGTACTTGTCGTATCAGCTCAGTCTAATCAGCATTGCCTCAATCACTGAGAAGCCAGCACAATTCAGGAATTGGATGTTAGCATTCTGGTGTTTGTTTTCTGATTTGTGCAAGGCTAGTAAAGATGAAGCTTGTAGAATCTTTGATGTGACATCTGTATAGATTGTTCACACAAATCTCGCAGTCATAGCCTTAAATCTCCATGTTTACATTGTGATGTTGACCTGGATTTCTAGCCTATGTTCATTCAATCTGCCCAGGAGAAAATTGAGGAAGACTTCCACTTGCTCAATAAAGAAAACCGTGCTTTCTGTTTGTCTTGGTTGCATAGTGATTTTTTTCTGGCAGCAGAGTTCTTTCCATTCATCCAACTAAAGGTGGCAGCACATTTCTCAACAAGAAAGATTGGAATCTCCTGATCATTTATATTGGACTTTATATTTAGACATAACTGATGTTGTCTTCGGTTTTGTAGACCGCTTTCTTGAACTTTGTCCACTTTACGGATTCTCCCTGATTTCTGCTATCAAACCACAAATTATCCAAGCAGATATTTTATGTATTACCCCTCTTCAATTCCTTATGGTGATAGGGAGCTATAGATAGCACTTTCAGCTTATCAAGTTACTGAAGAACAGGCTCCATTTAAAAAGGGTAATTTTACCAACTACAAATCTACAAATAAGAGCTCCAGAGGTGGAGTTTACTCACTTAGGGCATATATTTGGAGTGTGGCCTCTCCCATTCCACTAGAAGTTCAAAATAATAAATAAAGAGGTCTTAGAAAGAGCAGTAAGTGTGCAAATACCTCCCTTTATAACATTTTGGGAAAATTAACAACCCAATGCCTTACTAGTTCCGTTATTGTTTCACTCCCAGAAGCACAGACTTGAGTGTTCAGTCCTCCACTTGTGTTTAAGACTATCATTTGCTTGCGCATATTTGTAATTTGTGGCTCCTTTATACTCCTAAATAAAGCCCCATCACTCATCATTACTAATGAGACATCAAGTGCATGAATATTACAAATGATTTAAAGGAGGTGTATTCTTGAAACAGTGCATTTTATGGATGTTATATGTTTATTGCACTACTATACATGTTCTATAACTCAGTCCCCGCCACTTACAGCAGTGCCTCCCAAAGCTTTCCCCAGTGTAACCCCTCAGACGGATTACCCCCGACTTCATCCCGCCCCATTTAAATCTTCAGGAAGGCAGGGGCACAGCGAAATCACCTGTCTGCCCGCCGACCTGTCAATGGCCAATTGAGGATATTGACAGGATAATTAAAACAACTAAAGGCCCTGCCCGTCCAAACTTAAGGTTGGTGGGCAGGCCAGGAGCCCTGGTGAGGAATAGAAAAAACAAGAAACCTCATCCAGCGGCAGGATGAGGTTTCATGTAGGGTTTAAAAAAATGTATTAAAGTCTCAGTGAAATTTATTAACATGTCCCATCTTGTGTGACATTATCACATGAGGGGGACATGTTAAGGATTTTTTTATTTTTCTATTTTTAAAGTTTATAAAGCTGTCAGCGATTTCCCTGAGGCAGCACTTAGCCTCAGGGAGATGAGTGCTCTTTCATGTGCATATGCGAAAGAGCGCACTCTTGCATTTGGGGAATCCCCTCCCCCGCCCACACAGGAAGCGCATAGCTTCCCGCCGGGCATCACGCTGGGCGGGCCTTAATTGGCCCGCCCACTTAAAATGGCGGTACTTCTCCAGCAGGAATCAGCTTCCCGCCTGCTAGAGATTGAGTCATGCCCGCCCCCCTGTAGGCAGAAAATTCTGCCCATGGTGGGGGTGGGGGGGGCGGTGGGCGTACAAGAGTTGTTGAGTGGGGGGAAGGCTTTCATTGTTGAATGGGTGGAGGAAATTATCAATGGGTTATTAATGTATTTGGACTCTCTGATTATTAATGTAATAACATCCTGATCATTAATATTATCAGGTCAGGATTATTGACACTATTAGTGAATGACTTCAATATAATTGGATCCTGTTTATTGATACAATAGGACATTGATTATTAATTGAATGATTATGATTATTAATGTATCAGCTTTTTGATTATTGTTGCAATAATTTCCTGATTATTGAAATAATAGACAGATTAATGCAATAGGAACAGTGTTATTAACATAATTAGATCCTGGCTATTAATGTAATGGACTGATTACAAATGTAATAGCATGCTGATTATTTATGCAACAAGATCCTGCTTGTTGGTGCAATAGGCACCAGACTAGTAATGCAATAGTATCCTGATTAATAATGTAGTAGTATCCTGAATTTTAAAGATGGAGGACTTTGATTATGAATATCATAGGACACCAAACATTGATGTAACAGGATCATCATTATTGATGCAATATGATCCTGATTATTAATGTAATAGAATCATTATGAATGATTATTAATGCATTATAATCCTGATTGCTGATGTAAGATTATCCTGAGTATTGAAGAAATAGGCTTTCTACAAAAAAAAACCTAACTTTTCACAGGCTTTTTTGCAGTAGCAATTGAGCCCCAGAGAGGAGTCCATTAAGACGCATCTACCAACAAAAATACCACACAGATGTAAAAGACCCTTCCAACTGTCAGAAACCAGTCCCACTCCAGGGCAGCCATTGCTGCCTCGGAGCATGTGACCCCAAAATCTCATCTCATGACCCCACTGGGGGTCGTGACCCACACTTTTGGAAACCCTGACTTACACCATCCATGCTTATCACTGACTCCCTCCTATATTGAGCAAATTTGTCATTGCAAATTAAAATATATTAAAGAATGCTGACTATCTTGTGAAGTTCAGTTCTTAAAAATTTAAAATCAAAATCAGCTTCAATCAGCTAGTTTCACTGTTAGCATTTTCAGAATGTATTTCAATGCTGCAACCTACCACAGTTTTAACATTTACTGCAAATAGAAGGAAGGTGATCTTATAGTGCATTGGGTAGAGTCCCTACCCCTAAGCCAGAACCTCGGGATTCAAGTCCCACACAAGACTTGATGGCCCAGGAAGCTGCATTCATAATGTGGCCAAGCAGGTTGATTATCAACCTGCTGCTCCTTCCAACGCACACCAATGGCAGGTGTTAAGAGCCGAAGGGATTCCTGGTCAGCCATGGGGTGGAGAGAAAGTTGGAGCCTCTACCATCAGTATCCATAGCTCCAGACTATAGCATGCATGTAAAGGTGCAAGTTGCCACAGTGGCCTGGACTCTCTGAAAGATCTGTACACCATCACATATAGTGGGCAAATCCTGTTAGCACAAACACACCTGCTGTATGCAGTGGCAACTGTATTGGTTATACTTGCACATGACCATGTTATACAACATAAGTTGCATAGAAAAGACAAATTAGCTGATAAGTTACTCATTAAAACAACAAAATAATTGACTATTTGAATTTTGTTTGAAGTCAGTAAAATAGATGACTAACAATTGTAATTAAGAATTTTATAATTGAAATTAAAACATGTTATATCTAGTCTGGAACATCTTTAGAGCTATATCTTTCAAAAGCAAAATCTAGAATGCAAGGTTCTCTGTTGTTTGAATGCTGCCCTTGAAGATATTGCTGTGTGAAATATCTTGTCAAATAAAAAATATTCAGGATCCCTATGAACTTTCAGAAATGTTATGGCTGATGAAACCTAAAATGGATTGGATGTTACTCCCCAGGGGTCAGTCATTAAGAAGGTGTTTTGAATGGTCAATTAATCTGTATCACAATGATAAATGTTTAAATTTTGCCTTCTAAAGGCGAAAGAACGATTGCCAGGTTTCGCATGAAAAAGTCCATTTTTTTAAAGTGAAACGGATAACAATTCTGACTGACCTTGCAGCAAAATATTCCTGAACAACTCTTTGTATAGTGCAGCTGCGTAAAGTTAAACATAAAAAGCACGTGAACAGGTTCAAACTGTGATGCTATTTTGCTAATTAATAAATATATATAGTGTGGTTCATTTCTAGTTATTATTCACAGTTTAGTTATTTTAAGAAAAGAAAACCACCTTGTAGTTTGTATATGCTCTACTGGAAAATGTTAAAGTACAGTCACAGAGGGCTAAGTCAGCCCTGCAGGAAAGAGAGATTGTGTCTATATATAGCACATTTTAGAGTTACTTTCCTAATTATAGGAATTATTGTAGTATCTGTAGTTTAAGGGTCTGGCACATAAAGGATTAATGTGTGACTGAGTACAGCATCACCCACGTAGTGACATAAGAGAACACATGACCTACACTGAAGGGTCAGTGTTGTGATTGATGGAGCCGTGTTTAAAAACAAGCATGAAGACAGCTCCTAGCTTGGACCTTTACTGTACCTATGTATATAGTTCTAGAAGTTAATAAATACTTACTTTTGAACTACTAACACCTTACAATAGTATTTGGCAGTCCTAAATTACTAGGATACTGAATTTATGGTGCTTTACCGTATCCTTTTTTTACACAGGCATCAGCTTTTCCAGACCCTTTTTCTGGAGCTGGTGAACAGCTAATTTCAAGTGCTTTGAAGTTGCCTCAAAGCCAACAGTCCTCTCCTTTTCTGCATGTGTGAAAGGAATAGGAGCCATATCCAACGAGGGCATAAAAACAAAAAAACTGCGGATGCTGGAAATCCAAAACAAAAACAGAATTACCTGGAAAAACTCAGCAGGTCTGGCAGCATCGGCGGAGAAGAAAAGAGTTGACGTTTCGAGTCCTCATGACCCTTCGACAGAACTTGAGTTCGAGTCCAGGAAAGAGCTGAAATATAAGCTGGTTTAAGGTGTGTGTGTGGGGGGCGGAGAGATAGAGAGACAGAGAGGTGGAGGGGGTTGGTGTGGTTGTAGCGACAAACAAGCAGTGATAGAAGCAGATCATCAAAAGATGTCAACAACAATAGTACAATAGAACACATAGGTGTTAAAGATAAAGTTGGTGATATTATCTAAACGAATGTGCTAATTAAGAATGGATGGTAGGGCACTCAAGGTATAGCTCTAGTGGGATTTTTTTTTTTTTTTTATTTTATATAATGGAAATAGGTGGGAAAAGGAAAATCTTTATAATTTATTGGGAAAAAAAAGAGAAGGGGGAAACAGAAAGGGGGTGGGGATGGGGGAGGGGACTCACGACCTAAAGTTGTTGAATTCAATATTCAGTCCGGAAGGCTGTAAAGTCCCTAGTCGGAAGATGTGGTGTTGTTCCTCCAGTTTGCGTTGGGCTTCACTGGAACAATGCAGCAAGCCAAGGACAGACATGTGGGCAAGAGAGCAGGGTGGAGTGTTAAAATGGCAAGCGACAGGGAGGTTTGGGTCATTCTTGCGGACAGACCGCAGGTGTTCTGCAAAGCGGTCGCCCAGTTTACGTTTGGTCTCTCCAATGTAGAGGAGACCACATTGGGAGCAACGAATGCAGTAGACTAAGTTGGGGGAAATGCAAGTGAAATGCTGCTTCACTTGAAAGGAGTGTTTGGGTCCTTGGACGGTGAGGAGAGAGGAAGTGAAGGGGCAGGTGTTGCATCTTTTGCGTGGGCAAGGGGTTGTGCCATAGGAGGGGGTTGAGGAGTAGGGGGTGATGGAGGAGTGGACCAGGGTGTCCCGGAGGGAGCGATCCCTACGGAATGCCGATAAGGGGGGTGAAGGGAAGATGTGTTTGGTAGTGGCATCATGCTGGAGTTGGCGGAAATGGCGGAGGATGATCCTTTGAATGCGGAGGCTGGTGGGGTGATAAGTGAGGACAAGGGGGACCCTATCATGTTTCTGGGAGGGAGGAGAAGGAGTGAGGGCGGATGCGCGGGAGATGGGCCGGACACGGTTGAGGGCCCTGTCAACGACCGTGGGTGGAAAACCTCGGTTAAGGAAGAAGGAGGACATGTCAGAGGAACTGTTTTTGAATGTAGCATCATCGGAACAGATGCGACGGAGGCGAAGGAACTGAGAGAATGGGATGGAGTCCTTACAGGAAGTGGGGTGTGAGGAGCTGTAGTCGAGATAGCTGTGGGTGTCGGTGGGTTTGTAATGGATATTGGTGGACAGTCTATCACCAGAGATTGAGACAGAGAGGTCAAGGAAGGGAAGGGAAGTGTCAGAGATGGACCACGTGAAAATGATGGAGGGGTGGAGATTGGAAGCAAAATTAATAAATTTTTCCAAGTCCTGACGAGAGCATGAAGCAGCACCGAAATAATCATCGATGTACCGGAGAAAGAGTTGTGGAAGGGGGCCGGAGTAGGACTGCAACAAGGAATGTTCCACATACCCCATAAAGAGACAGGCATAGCTGGGGCCCATGCGGGTACCCATAGCCACACCTTTTATTTGGAGGAAGTGAGAGGAGTTGAAGGAGAAATTGTTCAGCGTGAGAACAAGTTCAGCCAGACGGAGGAGAGTAGTGGTGGATGGGGATTGTTCGGGCCTCTGTTCGAGGAAGAAGCTAAGGGCCCTCAGACCATCCTGGTGGGGGATGGAGGTGTAGAGGGATTGGACGTCCATGGTGAAGAGGAAGCGGTAGGGGCCAGGGAACTGGAAATTGTTGATGTGACGTAAGGTGTCAGAGGAATCACGGATGTAGGTGGGAAGGGACTGGACAAGGGGAGAGAGAAGGGAGTCAAGATAACGAGAAATGAGTTCTGTGGGGCAGGAGCAAGCTGAGACGATCGGTCTACCGGGGCAGTTCTGTTTGTGGATTTTGGGTAGGAGATAGAAGCGGGCCGTCCGAGGTTGGGCAACTATCAGGTTGGAAGCTGTGGGAGGGAGATCCCCAGAGGAGATGAGGTCAGTGACAGTCCTGGAAACAATGGCTTGATGTTCAGTGGTGGGGTCATGGTCCAGGGAGAGGTAGGAGGAAGTGTCTGCGAGTTGACGCTCAGCCTCCGCGTGGTAGAGGTCAGTGCGCCAGACAACAACAGCACCACCCTTGTCAGCGGGTTTGATGACAATGTCAGGGTTGGACCTGAGAGAATGGAGTGCAGTAAGTTCAGAGAGAGACAGGTTAGAATGGGTGAGAGGAGCAGAGAAATTGAGACGACTAATGTCGCGCCGACAGTTCTCAATGAAAAGATCGAGAGAAGGTAAGAATCCAGAGGGAGGGGTCCAGGTGGAGGGAGAATATTGAAGATGGGTAAAAGGATCCGTTGAACTGGGAGAGGACTCCTGCCCAAAGAAGTGAGCCCGGAGACGAAGACGGCGGAAGAAGAGTTCAGTATCATGCCGAGCCCGAAATTCATTGAGGTGAGGGCGTAAGGGTATGAAACTAAGTCCTTTGCTGAGCACTGAACGTTCAGCATCGGAGAGGGGAAGGTCAGGGGGTATAGTGAATACACGGCTGGGGTTGGGATTGGAAGATGGGGTGGGGACGGAGGGACAGGCAGGGGTGGAGGGTCCTAGATGGGTGTTGGTGTCGATGAGTTGTTGGAGCTTGCGTTCCTTAGCACTTGAGAGAAAGAGAAAAAGTTTCTTGTTGAGGCGTCGGATGAGCCGAAGGATAAAATGAAACTGGGGGCACGCGCAGCCATATCTCCTTTCTCAGTGACTGTCTCCGTCTCCGACTTACCCCACATGGATTTCAACTGAAATTCCACCCCTCATGTTTCGAACCCACCCAGGATTATAGGTATCTCCGGGACATAAAACGTTTCTCGGACTGCTGTTCCCGTCACATTCTGAAATCCACTCTCAGTGCCATGCGCCACCATATGAACACACTCGACCTCTCCCTCCAGCAGCACCGCCGTACCCTTTTTCAAAGCTGCGCGTGCCCCCAGTTTCATTTTATCCTTCGGCTCATCCGACGCCTCAACAAGAAACTTTTTCTCTTTCTCTCAAGTGCTAAGGAACGCAAGCTCCAACAACTCATCGACACCAACACCCATCTAGGACCCTCCACCCCTGCCTGTCCCTCCGTCCCCACCCCATCTTCCAATCCCAACCCCAGCCGTGTATTCACTATACCCCCTGACCTTCCCCTCTCCGATGCTGAACGTTCAGTGCTCAGCAAAGGACTTAGTTTCATACCCTTACGCCCTCACCTCAATGAATTTCGGGCTCGGCATGATACTGAACTCTTCTTCCGCCGTCTTCGTCTCCGGGCTCACTTCTTTGGGCAGGAGTCCTCTCCCAGTTCAACGGATCCTTTTACCCATCTTCAATATTCTCCCTCCACCTGGACCCCTCCCTCTGGATTCTTACCTTCTCTCGATCTTTTCATTGAGAACTGTCGGCGCGACATTAGTCGTCTCAATTTCTCTGCTCCTCTCACCCATTCTAACCTGTCTCTCTCTGAACTTACTGCACTCCATTCTCTCAGGTCCAACCCTGACATTGTCATCAAACCCGCTGACAAGGGTGGTGCTGTTGTTGTCTGGCGCACTGACCTCTACCACGCGGAGGCTGAGCGTCAACTCGCAGACACTTCCTCCTACCTCTCCCTGGACCATGACCCCACCACTGAACATCAAGCCATTGTTTCCAGGACTGTCACTGACCTCATCTCCTCTGGGGATCTCCCTCCCACAGCTTCCAACCTGATAGTTGCCCAACCTCGGACGGCCCGCTTCTATCTCCTACCCAAAATCCACAAACAGAACTGCCCCGGTAGACCGATCGTCTCAGCTTGCTCCTGCCCCACAGAACTCATTTCTCGTTATCTTGACTCCCTTCTCTCTCCCCTTGTCCAGTCCCTTCCCACCTACATCCGTGATTCCTCTGACACCTTACGTCACATCAACAATTTCCAGTTCCCTGGCCCCTACCGCTTCCTCTTCACCATGGACGTCCAATCCCTCTACACCTCCATCCCCCACCAGGATGGTCTGAGGGCCCTTAGCTTCTTCCTCGAACAGAGGCCCGAACAATCCCCATCCACCACTACTCTCCTCCGTCTGGCTGAACTTGTTCTCACGCTGAACAATTTCTCCTTCAACTCCTCTCACTTCCTCCAAATAAAAGGTGTGGCTATGGGTACCCGCATGGGCCCCAGCTATGCCTGTCTCTTTATGGGGTATGTGGAACATTCCTTGTTGCAGTCCTACTCCGGCCCCCTTCCACAACTCTTTCTCCGGTACATCGATGATTATTTCGGTGCTGCTTCATGCTCTCGTCAGGACTTGGAAAAATTTATTAATTTTGCTTCCAATCTCCACCCCTCCATCATTTTCACGTGGTCCATCTCTGACACTTCCCTTCCCTTCCTTGACCTCTCTGTCTCAATCTCTGGTGATAGACTGTCCACCAATATCCATTACAAACCCACCGACACCCACAGCTATCTCGACTACAGCTCCTCACACCCCACTTCCTGTAAGGACTCCATCCCATTCTCTCAGTTCCTTCGCCTCCGTCGCATCTGTTCCGATGATGCTACATTCAAAAACAGTTCCTCTGACATGTCCTCCTTCTTCCTTAACCGAGGTTTTCCACCCACGGTCGTTGACAGGGCCCTCAACCGTGTCCGGCCCATCTCCCGCGCATCCGCCCTCACTCCTTCTCCTCCCTCCCAGAAACATGATAGGGTCCCCCTTGTCCTCACTTATCACCCCACCAGCCTCCGCATTCAAAGGATCATCCTCCGCCATTTCCGCCAACTCCAGCATGATGCCACTACCAAACACATCTTCCCTTCACCCCCCTTATCGGCATTCCGTAGGGATCGCTCCCTCCGGGACACCCTGGTCCACTCCTCCATCACCCCCTACTCCTCAACCCCCTCCTATGGCACAACCCCTTGCCCACGCAAAAGATGCAACACCTGCCCCTTCACTTCCTCTCTCCTCACCGTCCAAGGACCCAAACACTCCTTTCAAGTGAAGCAGCATTTCACTTGCATTTCCCCCAACTTAGTCTACTGCATTCGTTGCTCCCAATGTGGTCTCCTCTACATTGGAGAGACCAAACGTAAACTGGGCGACCGCTTTGCAGAACACCTGCGGTCTGTCCGCAAGAATGACCCAAACCTCCCTGTCGCTTGCCATTTTAACACTCCACCCTGCTCTCTTGCCCACATGTCTGTCCTTGGCTTGCTGCATTGTTCCAGTGAAGCCCAACGCAAACTGGAGGAACAACACCTCATCTTCCGACTAGGGACTTTACAGCCTTCCGGACTGAATATTGAATTCAACAACTTTAGGTCGTGAGTCCCCTCCCCCATCCCCACCCCCTTTCTGTTTCCCCCTTCTCTTTTTTTTCCCAATAAATTATAAAGATTTTCCTTTTCCCACCTATTTCCATTATATAAAATAAAAAAAAAAAAATCCCACTAGAGCTATACCTTGAGTGCCCTACCATCCATTCTTAATTAGCACATTCGTTTAGATAATATCACCAACTTTATCTTTAACACCTATGTGTTCTATTGTACTATTGTTGTTGACATCTTTTGATGATCTGCTTCTATCACTGCTTGTTTGTCGCTACAACCACACCAACCCCCTCCACCTCTCTGTCTCTCTATCTCTCCGCCCCCCACACACACACCTTAAACCAGCTTATATTTCAGCTCTTTCCTGGACTCGAACTCAAGTTCTGTCGAAGGGTCATGAGGACTCGAAACGTCAACTCTTTTCTTCTCCGCCGATGCTGCCAGACCTGCTGAGTTTTTCCAGGTAATTCTGTTTTTGTTTTGGATTTCCAGCATCCGCAGTTTTTTTGTTTTTATCTCTGTGTTTAATTGACTGCCACTGCTCTTCAAGAAATGCCTACCTCCTTGAAGAAGTTCTGTTCCTCTCTGCGACAAGATTTCCGGATTTCTCTGTTGCCTTGTTCACCTTCATTGCTTTCCATTTCTCTCCTAGTGTTTGACAAGGTGTTTACTAAAACCCGCTTTCACAGCCATATCTCCTTTCTCAGTGACTGTCTCCGTCTCCGACTTACCCCACATGGATTTCAACTGAAATTCCACCCCTCATGTTTCGAACCCACCCAGGATTATAGGTATCTCCGGGACATAAAACGTTTCTCGGACTGCTGTTCCCGTCACATTCTGAAATCCACTCTCAGTGCCATGCGCCACCATATGAACACACTCGACCTCTCCCTCCAGCAGCACCGCCGTACCCTTTTTCAAAGCTGCGCGTGCCCCCAGTTTCATTTTATCCTTCGGCTCATCCGACGCCTCAACAAGAAACTTTTTCTCTTTCTCTCAAGTGCTAAGGAACGCAAGCTCCAACAACTCATCGACACCAACACCCATCTAGGACCCTCCACCCCTGCCTGTCCCTCCGTCCCCACCCCATCTTCCAATCCCAACCCCAGCCGTGTATTCACTATACCCCCTGACCTTCCCCTCTCCGATGCTGAACGTTCAGTGCTCAGCAAAGGACTTAGTTTCATACCCTTACGCCCTCACCTCAATGAATTTCGGGCTCGGCATGATACTGAACTCTTCTTCCGCCGTCTTCGTCTCCGGGCTCACTTCTTTGGGCAGGAGTCCTCTCCCAGTTCAACGGATCCTTTTACCCATCTTCAATATTCTCCCTCCACCTGGACCCCTCCCTCTGGATTCTTACCTTCTCTCGATCTTTTCATTGAGAACTGTCGGCGCGACATTAGTCGTCTCAATTTCTCTGCTCCTCTCACCCATTCTAACCTGTCTCTCTCTGAACTTACTGCACTCCATTCTCTCAGGTCCAACCCTGACATTGTCATCAAACCCGCTGACAAGGGTGGTGCTGTTGTTGTCTGGCGCACTGACCTCTACCACGCGGAGGCTGAGCGTCAACTCGCAGACACTTCCTCCTACCTCTCCCTGGACCATGACCCCACCACTGAACATCAAGCCATTGTTTCCAGGACTGTCACTGACCTCATCTCCTCTGGGGATCTCCCTCCCACAGCTTCCAACCTGATAGTTGCCCAACCTCGGACGGCCCGCTTCTATCTCCTACCCAAAATCCACAAACAGAACTGCCCCGGTAGACCGATCGTCTCAGCTTGCTCCTGCCCCACAGAACTCATTTCTCGTTATCTTGACTCCCTTCTCTCTCCCCTTGTCCAGTCCCTTCCCACCTACATCCGTGATTCCTCTGACACCTTACGTCACATCAACAATTTCCAGTTCCCTGGCCCCTACCGCTTCCTCTTCACCATGGACGTCCAATCCCTCTACACCTCCATCCCCCACCAGGATGGTCTGAGGGCCCTTAGCTTCTTCCTCGAACAGAGGCCCGAACAATCCCCATCCACCACTACTCTCCTCCGTCTGGCTGAACTTGTTCTCACGCTGAACAATTTCTCCTTCAACTCCTCTCACTTCCTCCAAATAAAAGGTGTGGCTATGGGTACCCGCATGGGCCCCAGCTATGCCTGTCTCTTTATGGGGTATGTGGAACATTCCTTGTTGCAGTCCTACTCCGGCCCCCTTCCACAACTCTTTCTTTGGTACATCGATGATTATTTCGGTGCTGCTTCATGCTCTCGTCAGGACTTGGAAAAATTTATTAATTTTGCTTCCAATCTCCACCCCTCCATCATTTTCACGTGGTCCATCTCTGACACTTCCCTTCCCTTCCTTGACCTCTCTGTCTCAATCTCTGGTGATAGACTGTCCACCAATATCCATTACAAACCCACCGACACCCACAGCTATCTCGACTACAGCTCCTCACACCCCACTTCCTGTAAGGACTCCATCCCATTCTCTCAGTTCCTTCGCCTCCGTCGCATCTGTTCCGATGATGCTACATTCAAAAACAGTTCCTCTGACATGTCCTCCTTCTTCCTTAACCGAGGTTTTCCACCCACGGTCGTTGACAGGGCCCTCAACCGTGTCCGGCCCATCTCCCGCGCATCCGCCCTCACTCCTTCTCCTCCCTCCCAGAAACATGATAGGGTCCCCCTTGTCCTCACTTATCACCCCACCAGCCTCCGCATTCAAAGGATCATCCTCCGCCATTTCCGCCAACTCCAGCATGATGCCACTACCAAACACATCTTCCCTTCACCCCCCTTATCGGCATTCCGTAGGGATCGCTCCCTCCGGGACACCCTGGTCCACTCCTCCATCACCCCCTACTCCTCAACCCCCTCCTATGGCACAACCCCTTGCCCACGCAAAAGATGCAACACCTGCCCCTTCACTTCCTCTCTCCTCACCGTCCAAGGACCCAAACACTCCTTTCAAGTGAAGCAGCATTTCACTTGCATTTCCCCCAACTTAGTCTACTGCATTCGTTGCTCCCAATGTGGTCTCCTCTACATTGGAGAGACCAAACGTAAACTGGGCGACCGCTTTGCAGAACACCTGCGGTCTGTCCGCAAGAATGACCCAAACCTCCCTGTCGCTTGCCATTTTAACACTCCACCCTGCTCTCTTGCCCACATGTCTGTCCTTGGCTTGCTGCATTGTTCCAGTGAAGCCCAACGCAAACTGGAGGAACAACACCTCATCTTCCGACTAGGGACTTTACAGCCTTCCGGACTGAATATTGAATTCAACAACTTTAGGTCGTGAGTCCCCTCCCCCATCCCCACCCCCTTTCTGTTTCCCCCTTCTCTTTTTTTTCCCAATAAATTATAAAGATTTTCCTTTTCCCACCTATTTCCATTATATAAAATAAAAAAAAAAAAAAAAAAAATCCCACTAGAGCTATACCTTGAGTGCCCTACCATCCATTCTTAATTAGCACATTCGTTTAGATAATATCACCAACTTTATCTTTAACACCTATGTGTTCTATTGTACTATTGTTGTTGACATCTTTTGATGATCTGCTTCTATCACTGCTTGTTTGTCGCTACAACCACACCAACCCCCTCCACCTCTCTGTCTCTCTATCTCTCCGCCCCCCACACACACACCTTAAACCAGCTTATATTTCAGCTCTTTCCTGGACTCGAACTCAAGTTCTGTCGAAGGGTCATGAGGACTCGAAACGTCAACTCTTTTCTTCTCCGCCGATGCTGCCAGACCTGCTGAGTTTTTCCAGGTAATTCTGTTTTTGTTTTGGATTTCCAGCATCCGCAGTTTTTTTGTTTTTATCTCTGTGTTTAATTGACTGCCACTGCTCTTCAAGAAATGCCTACCTCCTTGAAGAAGTTCTGTTCCTCTCTGCGACAAGATTTCCGGATTTCTCTGTTGCCTTGTTCACCTTCATTGCTTTCCATTTCTCTCCTAGTGTTTGACAAGGTGTTTACTAAAACCCGCTTTCACAGCCATATCTCCTTTCTCAGTGACTGTCTCCGTCTCCGACTTACCCCACATGGATTTCAACTGAAATTCCACCCCTCATGTTTCGAACCCACCCAGGATTATAGGTATCTCCGGGACATAAAACGTTTCTCGGACTGCTGTTCCCGTCACATTCTGAAATCCACTCTCAGTGCCATGCGCCGCCATATGAACACACTCGACCTCTCCCTCCAGCAGCACCGCCGTACCCTTTTTCAAAGCTGCGCGTGCCCCCAGTTTCATTTTATCCTTCGGCTCATCCGACGCCTCAACAAGAAACTTTTTCTCTTTCTCTCAAGTGCTAAGGAACGCAAGCTCCAACAACTCATCGACACCAACACCCATCTAGGACCCTCCACCCCTGCCTGTCCCTCCGTCCCCACCCCATCTTCCAATCCCAACCCCAGCCGTGTATTCACTATACCCCCTGACCTTCCCCTCTCCGATGCTGAACGTTCAGTGCTCAGCAAAGGACTTAGTTTCATACCCTTACGCCCTCACCTCAATGAATTTCGGGCTCGGCATGATACTGAACTCTTCTTCCGCCGTCTTCGTCTCCGGGCTCACTTCTTTGGGCAGGAGTCCTCTCCCAGTTCAACGGATCCTTTTACCCATCTTCAATATTCTCCCTCCACCTGGACCCCTCCCTCTGGATTCTTACCTTCTCTCGATCTTTTCATTGAGAACTGTCGGCGCGACATTAGTCGTCTCAATTTCTCTGCTCCTCTCACCCATTCTAACCTGTCTCTCTCTGAACTTACTGCACTCCATTCTCTCAGGTCCAACCCTGACATTGTCATCAAACCCGCTGACAAGGGTGGTGCTGTTGTTGTCTGGCGCACTGACCTCTACCACGCGGAGGCTGAGCGTCAACTCGCAGACACTTCCTCCTACCTCTCCCTGGACCATGACCCCACCACTGAACATCAAGCCATTGTTTCCAGGACTGTCACTGACCTCATCTCCTCTGGGGATCTCCCTCCCACAGCTTCCAACCTGATAGTTGCCCAACCTCGGACGGCCCGCTTCTATCTCCTACCCAAAATCCACAAACAGAACTGCCCCGGTAGACCGATCGTCTCAGCTTGCTCCTGCCCCACAGAACTCATTTCTCGTTATCTTGACTCCCTTCTCTCTCCCCTTGTCCAGTCCCTTCCCACCTACATCCGTGATTCCTCTGACACCTTACGTCACATCAACAATTTCCAGTTCCCTGGCCCCTACCGCTTCCTCTTCACCATGGACGTCCAATCCCTCTACACCTCCATCCCCCACCAGGATGGTCTGAGGGCCCTTAGCTTCTTCCTCGAACAGAGGCCCGAACAATCCCCATCCACCACTACTCTCCTCCGTCTGGCTGAACTTGTTCTCACGCTGAACAATTTCTCCTTCAACTCCTCTCACTTCCTCCAAATAAAAGGTGTGGCTATGGGTACCCGCATGGGCCCCAGCTATGCCTGTCTCTTTATGGGGTATGTGGAACATTCCTTGTTGCAGTCCTACTCCGGCCCCCTTCCACAACTCTTTCTCCGGTACATCGATGATTATTTCGGTGCTGCTTCATGCTCTCGTCAGGACTTGGAAAAATTTATTAATTTTGCTTCCAATCTCCACCCCTCCATCATTTTCACGTGGTCCATCTCTGACACTTCCCTTCCCTTCCTTGACCTCTCTGTCTCAATCTCTGGTGATAGACTGTCCACCAATATCCATTACAAACCCACCGACACCCACAGCTATCTCGACTACAGCTCCTCACACCCCACTTCCTGTAAGGACTCCATCCCATTCTCTCAGTTCCTTCGCCTCCGTCGCATCTGTTCCGATGATGCTACATTCAAAAACAGTTCCTCTGACATGTCCTCCTTCTTCCTTAACCGAGGTTTTCCACCCACGGTCGTTGACAGGGCCCTCAACCGTGTCCGGCCCATCTCCCGCGCATCCGCCCTCACTCCTTCTCCTCCCTCCCAGAAACATGATAGGGTCCCCCTTGTCCTCACTTATCACCCCACCAGCCTCCGCATTCAAAGGATCATCCTCCGCCATTTCCGCCAACTCCAGCATGATGCCACTACCAAACACATCTTCCCTTCACCCCCCTTATCGGCATTCCGTAGGGATCGCTCCCTCCGGGACACCCTGGTCCACTCCTCCATCACCCCCTACTCCTCAACCCCCTCCTATGGCACAACCCCTTGCCCACGCAAAAGATGCAACACCTGCCCCTTCACTTCCTCTCTCCTCACCGTCCAAGGACCCAAACACTCCTTTCAAGTGAAGCAGCATTTCACTTGCATTTCCCCCAACTTAGTCTACTGCATTCGTTGCTCCCAATGTGGTCTCCTCTACATTGGAGAGACCAAACGTAAACTGGGCGACCGCTTTGCAGAACACCTGCGGTCTGTCCGCAAGAATGACCCAAACCTCCCTGTCGCTTGCCATTTTAACACTCCACCCTGCTCTCTTGCCCACATGTCTGTCCTTGGCTTGCTGCATTGTTCCAGTGAAGCCCAACGCAAACTGGAGGAACAACACCTCATCTTCCGACTAGGGACTTTACAGCCTTCCGGACTGAATATTGAATTCAACAACTTTAGGTCGTGAGTCCCCTCCCCCATCCCCACCCCCTTTCTGTTTCCCCCTTCTCTTTTTTTTCCCAATAAATTATAAAGATTTTCCTTTTCCCACCTATTTCCATTATATAAAATAAAAAAAAAAAAAAAAAAATCCCACTAGAGCTATACCTTGAGTGCCCTACCATCCATTCTTAATTAGCACATTCGTTTAGATAATATCACCAACTTTATCTTTAACACCTATGTGTTCTATTGTACTATTGTTGTTGACATCTTTTGATGATCTGCTTCTATCACTGCTTGTTTGTCGCTACAACCACACCAACCCCCTCCACCTCTCTGTCTCTCTATCTCTCCGCCCCCCACACACACACCTTAAACCAGCTTATATTTCAGCTCTTTCCTGGACTCGAACTCAAGTTCTGTCGAAGGGTCATGAGGACTCGAAACGTCAACTCTTTTCTTCTCCGCCGATGCTGCCAGACCTGCTGAGTTTTTCCAGGTAATTCTGTTTTTGTTTCCAACGAGGGCATACTTGGTGAGTCTCCAAGGTGAGATCCTTGGAGCAGCAGCATCTGTTTGTGGATTCAATTGCATTTACTTCTTATGAATGGAGACTCACAACAGCAACTCACCAGAGGAGAAAGAAGCCAAACAAATAAAGAGAAACAAAGAACTAGGGGTGTAAAAAAATCTTATCAAGAATAGCAAAGCAAAGATAAAACTTCTGTAAATTGTGGCAATGGAAAGATAAGAAAGGAAGAGGGAGAGACTTAATAGATTAAGGAGTTGGTTTTGAGTCACTGAGTCGTGGAATGGCAGCACATGGATTCCCACTTTTACCTCGTATGTGCACCCAGAAACGCAAAATGGAGGAAGTAGTAAATATAAAAGGAAGTAGTAAATAAAAAAGGAAATAAGAGTCTCACATGAATAGTCAAAATATAACCAAACAAGAAAAACAGGCATTAGAGGAGATTTAACAGTCAGATACACCTATAATGCAGATACAGAGGAAATCAGGGGATTGGAAAACTGGCTAAGCAGACTATAGAATGTTTTCTGGATGGGTCCTTTTGGATGTGTTTTTTCTGCCAACAGTACTTTGTATGCTATGGCACATTTCCAACCATAGCCTCCTTAAGGCCCCAGAATTCATGCAAAAATATTTAAATTAATATCTGGCAAAATTTAGTGCCAGAATTGCAATTTATATCTTCAAAATAATTTTGAATGGCTGCACTGAAAGCTGAAAATGTGAAGGAATTATTAAAGAGGATCAAGCTCCATATGTATTGTTGCTGCAATGTTACTACAGGGAATGATTTTACTTGTTCCATGTTATCTGATAAATCTCTATAGTTCAGACCATAACTTAAGCATTTGCAGAGCTTCAACACGATGCTCAGCTGGGAACATTCACTTACTATGCAGATGTTATGCTTGTATCTGAGGTATCCATGCTGGATCAACTCTGTTGCTTGCAAAGTGAACAAGTCGTTGGCTTTCACAATGGCAAAATTGCTGAATGTATGAGGGGCATAGATAGGGTAGATAGGAAGAAACATTTCCCCTTAATGGAGGTGTCAATAGGCAGCGGGCATAGACTTAATGTAAGGGGCAAGAGGTTACGAGGGGATTTGAGGAAAATCTTTTCGACCCAGAGTGTGGTTGAAATCTGGAACACATTGCCTGAAAGGATGGTAGAGGCAGGAACCCTCAGAACATTTAAGAAGTATTTAGATGAACACTTGAAACGCCGTAGCACACGGGGATATCGGCCAAGTGCTGGAAAATGGGGCTAGAATAGATAGGTGCTTGATGGCCGGCACTGACATGATGGACTGGAGGGCTGTTTCTGTGCTGTATAATTCTGTGGCCAGGATTTTCCCCTCGGCGATTTAGGGGCAGGGCCCGCTTGCTGGGGGGAAAATGACACGGGATGACGTCAGGAGGAACCCCGACATCATCCCGGCCCCTTTAAATATTCACGAATGCTGGCGGACAGCGAAATCAGCTGTCCGTCCGCCGACCTGTCAATGGCCAATTAAGGCCATTGACAGGCTAATTAACCTTATTAAACACTCTGCCCAGCCAAGCTTAAGGCTAGAGGGTGGGCCAGGAGCCCCAGCAGACTCCAGATTATTCATGAAACTTCATACACTGGCGGGATGAAGTTTCATGTCTGTCTTTTAAAAATTTAATAAATTTTATGTGTTTATTATTAACATGTCCCATCTCATGTGACATTGTCACATGAGGGGGACATTTTAATATTTATCTATTTTTAGAGTTTACTTACCTCTCACGAATCTCCCTGAGACAGGACTTTGCCAAATAGGCATAGTGCTTCCTGTTGCAGGCCACTGGGTGAGCTCCATTTCAGCGGCACGGTTTCGCTGCCCACCCACCGCCGAGTCGGTGGGGCCTGTCAGCCAAAGGTTAAATTCTGCCCTTTGAATCTACGGGCAGAATTATAAGCCCAGTGGGCGTGCGCCCAACCCGTGTTCAGCTGGAGCGTGCAGGAGCCAGCAGCGTGGTCACCTACAATTAGAAAGCCTTTTAAGGCCATTAAAATGGCAATTATATTCAAATTTGCAGTGCTCTTCTAACCTTATGGTTGGTGGGCAGGCAAAAAGGCCAAGCGGCCTTTTCATTTTTTAGGAAACCTCATCCACCTCATCAAATAAAAATTTTACACTTGAATTAAAAACATATCCCTGCTCACGTGAGTCAGATTAGGTGACATGTTTTATGACATAAGCAAAAATACCTGGAAAAACTCAGCAAGTCTGGTAGCATCTGCAGAGAGGAGCACAGTTAACGTTTTGAGTCCGAATGACCCTTCAACAGAACTAAGTAAAATTAGAAGAGAGGTGAAATATAAGCTGGATTAAGGGGGGGTGGGGGGGTGGGACAAGTAGAGCCTCTGATAGGTGGAGATAACCAAAAGATGTCACAGACAAAAGGACAAAGAGGTGTTGAAGGTGATGATATTATCTAAGGAATGTGCTAATTAAGGGTAGAAAGCAGGACGAGCAAGGTACAGATTGCCATAGTGGGGGTGGGGTGGGGTGAAGGAATCAAAAAAGGCTAAAAGGTAGAGATAAAACAATGGATGGAAATACATCTAAAAATAATGGAAATAGGTGGGAAAAGAAAAATCTATATAAATTATTGGAAAAAAAAGTGGGGGATCGGAAAAGGTGGTGGGGGGGGTGGGGGGGTGGGATGGAGGAGAGAGTTCATGACCTAAAATTGTTGAACTCAATATTCAGTCCGGAAGGCTGTAAAGTGCCTAGTCAGAAGATGAGGTGCTGTTCCTCCAGTTTGCGTTGAGCTTCACTGGAACAATGCAGCAGGCCAAGGACGAACATGTGGGCAAGAGAGAAGGGTGGAGTGTTACCCTTAATTAGCTTATTCCTTAGTTAATATCCCCACCTTCAACACCTCTTTTCCTTTTGTCTGTGACATCTTTTGGTTATCTCCACCTATCACTGACTCTACTTGTCCCACCGCACCCCCACCCCTTAAACCAGCTTATATTTCACCTATTTTCTATGTTTACTTAGTTGTGTTGAAGGGTCATTCAGACTTGAAACGTTAACTGTGCTCCTCTCTGCAGATGCTGCCAGACCTGCTGAGTTTTTCCAGGTATTTTTGTTTTTGGATTTCCAGCATCCGCAGTTTTTTGCTTTTATCTTAATGTTTTATGACATTTTTATTTCCTTTATTTCTTTCAGAGTGGTTCATCTCCCTGAAGCAGCTCTGTGCCTCAGGGCGATTATGAAGTGCTCCTCGCGCCCATGCATGGAGTTTGTGCTCGGTCCGCTTGTCTTCCTCCCCCCCGCCATACAGGTAGCACTGAGTGCTGCTGCTCACATTCTACATTGGGCTGGCCTTAATTGGCCCACCAGCGTGAAATCGAGGTCCAGTCCCGATCGTGGATGGCGGTTGGCTTCCCGACCACCCCCGCCCACCCCCATCCAGCCCACACGCCAAGGGCAAAATTCTGCCCTATGACTCTTTGACTCAATATGATTGGCAAATAGACTTTCAATCCCTGGTCTGTGTTGAGTCAGTTGAGGTCGGATAGGCAGCATTAAGAATGGTATAATTGTCTCCATATCTCTGAACTAAGGTGCCATAAATATATCCTGCTCACTTGAGCTGTAAAATGGGCTCCTGGCTCATCTGTTTGTCACCTAGTGGTCAGCATTACAATTAACTCCTGTTAGGTTTTGTGACTTCTGATGATCTGAATAGTTCTGTTGTTTTTTGGTCCATCCAGAATTTCCTCAGCCATTAAGGCTTCATGGCCAATAGTGGTCAACAACTGCAGGTTCAGAGAATCCATGCAGTTGTAAAAAAGGAATTGGAGAAGCAAAAGAGTAAAAAAGGAACATAATTTTGATGAAAACCTGAAGAGAATTTGAATATAAACTGCTAGTGGCTTGTCGATTCTCTAAGAATAAAAACCTTTTTCCCAATTTCTATAAACAAAGAAGAAGACAAGACACATAAACAGATTACAAATGATAGCGGGATTACAGATTTATTTGAAATTAAAGAAGCTAACAAATAATTTGGAAACTAGTTCAAATTATATTTCACCCATGAGTAGAATGTAGGGTAATAACAATGATTAAAGTAAAAGAATACACAATGTGAAACGGGACACACATTGGTAAAAATTATTGATACATTGCATGAACATTTAAACCTCGATTTTAGCCTTAATATGAGTTCTATGTGAGGGGACTGTGGAACAGGTAGTTGTGAGGTCAGAAAACCCAGAGAAGTGGGTTTACCAACTGTCCTGCAAGAATTTAACTACAGGGCTCCTTTAAGTGGGATTGTTGCAATATTGTACGCATGCCAATGCAGACAATGACATGTATCTTTAAGAAGCTGCATAGTGACATCGCTATGACATAATCGTGTGTAAGGCTGGAGGGTAAAGGCACAGTCTCCATGTTAGATGTTCACTATTGCCTGTGATCTCTACTGCAGATCTTCACTACCATCTGTGACTCTGTATCAGCAACACTTTATGTATACCTTATGAGTCAGGCATATAGACATGTAATCAGCCTATGTAACTGTTAGGACTGTATACTGCAGAGCTGTATACAGTTGTTGCTGGTAATAAACTAAATGTAATTGTGTTCGACCAGAACCCTCATCAGTCTCGATGTCTTGCTTAGCATAGATAACATAGGGGCAAACCTTTGAGGTCTACATCGAGACCCTCAACATATATGGCGACAGCATACTGTAAGAGAACATGATAGGGTCCCTGGCCACAGGCAGCCACAGTGATAGGTTGCAGACTTTTCGAGAAGGGAGTCTCCTTTACAGTGCTATGAGAATAGTTAGGTATATAGTGAAGTCCCACCGTTTGCGAGGGTTATGTTCCTGGGAAGCCTCGCAAATGGCAAAATCACGAGCGATGCACATGCTTTTCAACGGAATAGGTTCCAGTAATGCAAGGTAGCATTGATTCGTGCCATGGCTCTACATCAAATTGTGGTGCAATATACATATACGACAGGTGGGGGGAGCCTCTGAGCAATATAAGACGTATTGAAAATTTTAAAAAGGGACAATCCTCATTTAAGAAAGAAATGAATCAGCTGAAAACTAGCAGACAAAATCGGTGAACATTTCAAAATTGAACAGAGCTGCTATTGCAGCTCTTGACTGAAAGGTTCAGGCATTTCCAGGTTAATCTCTCCATTCAGGTTGCACTTAATCTGAAAACATTCCAGGCACCGTTTCCCACCGCTATTGAAAAGGCACTTAAAAAAGAAAAGAGAATTCAATGTCCATGCCAGGATTAATGGAAGGAATCCGCTTCCAGAGGCTTCCACACCACCTCCCTGTTGAAACATGTTAAGGCCTCTGCTCCAACATGGCTGCCGTCTCCTCAGGGAAAGAGGAAAGGGGGAAAGAAAAGGCAGATTAATGAACATTGCTCACACGATGGCAATGCAGCGTGCAAAGTGTGGGTAAGCGAATACATGAACAAGGAAGTCATGAAAGGCGGGACTTTGCTGTATAGAGAGTAAGAGAAATCAAGCAGAGGCGTTGGGATTGTGGGGGTATATCCTGATCACAATGTGGGGATATGGAACACCTGGATCCAGGAGTTTTGATGATGTTCTTGGGGGTCTGGATCACAGGATTGGCGGTGGGTGGGGTAGGGGCGCAGTGGTTGTGGTGTCTGAGGATAATCCAAAAGGCCCATATCATGGGATGGGGGGTTGGGGGTCTGATAGTGGTTTGATCCAGGGGTCCCCAATCACAGAGAGGAGGCTTGATGGTAATTCAGGGCGCTAATGGGGCTTCGGTGAGCAGTTGCATTTGTTGGTCACAGTTGTGGGTGGAGTGATGGTGCAGGGGGTCGGGGTCTTTTAATTCACTGGGTAGCTTATGGACCTGGAAGAAGCATTCCTGGTCTTCCTGAAGAAGCAGTGCTGTAAAGATACTTACCTCAAGAATTCAGACCTTTACATCTTTAAGCTGCTGAGTTTCCTGCCAAGGCTCAGGAAACCCAATCACCAGTGATTGAAAGTGAAATGACTGTGTCAGCTGTGGTTCAGTTGGTGGCACTCTTGCTTCTAACAAGGCTGTGGATTCAAGTCCCACTCCAGGAGGTGAGTAGAAAAATTAAGGCTGCCATTCCAGTGCAGTGTGGAGGGAGTCCTGTTCTATTGGAAGTGCAGTCTTTTAGAGGAGATATTAAATTGAGGCCTCATGTGCCCCTCAGGTAGATTTAGAAGATCCCAAGGCATTATTTTGAAGAAGACCAGGGTATTGTCCCTGGTGTCCTGGCCAATATTTATCCCTCAATCAACACCATAAAACAGATTATCTGATCTTTATCATGTTGCTGTTTGTGGGACTTACTGTGTGCAAACTGGCTGTGATATTTCCTACATTACAAATACCCACACTTCAAAAGTACTTAATGGGCTGTAAAGCAGCACTAATGGGAAGTCCATTAATCATAAAAAGTGCTGTATAAATACAGATTTTTTCCCCTTTTGACTGTTAAAATGAAGACATGCAGCCTTATTATAATATTTAAATAAGTAACTTGTTTGCAGAGAGTGGCTGGGTTCCCCACGCCTTGTCGCAGCCCTCATCCCAGCTCTGGCCCTGTATTTTCTGGACCAACCTCAATCCAACCCAATCTTCAAATCTGGGCCTCAATCCTGGCTCCAAACCTGGTTCATTATCCGATCATGGAATCCATTTACCTGAAGGCTGCTGTGATGCTAGCAGCAGTGCGATCTTGCATTTTGCTTCACCTGTTGAACATCACTGGATCCATCCTAATGAGAACAGAAATCCAGGAGTTAGGCACAGGGCAGGTGCACTGTGCTGCTGAAAATGGGCACATGCAAATTTCTTGGCAAACGTTTATAAAGGTCAGAAGTTACATTGGTTAGAAAGGTTTTTTAAAACTATATAGCAAGGAAGTTGTCAAAACTTTTTTGATGCCCATGACAATCATACTAAACTTTTGATAAAAATGAAGCATATGGCCGCACATAATTTTGACCAGCTCGATAAGGAACTTAAGTAGATGGATAAAAAGAAATTGTTTCAAAGCAATGCGATGATTTTAACGGGAGATAACATCATGCAGACAATCTGCCCACAATAAAGATGAGGGACAACTGTGTAAAGGATTTCATTAGTGAACTTTCTGATCAATGCTTCCTCTATACAAATTCCCAGTGAGCCTGGGAATTTCATTGTTATCAATTGTTCAAAGAGAATAATATGATGAAATCTCACAAATGGTTTGGTTTACTCAGCTGTCTTAAATAATGAAATAATAGCAGATAAATGAACAGTTGTGTTAAGGATTTTGATTAAAAAGTTTGTATGGTTATAACCAAGTGAGGAGGAGTGAACTGGCTCCCAGTGAGTGAACTGACACTCAACCTTCTAGGTTGGGCACAACAAAGGCTTTTAAATTTCTTTTCCATATGGATGCCTTTTCTGAATCCAAATGTATTTATGCTATCTATGCAGTGAACAATAAGGAGTCAATCAAAAGAGGTTTTCTTGAGTTAAAGAAAGAGCAAGTTTATGAGCCACTTGTGATGACTCTATGGGGCAAACTGGTTTCATCAAAAAACAGTTAAACCTCATTGCAGAGACATTTTCAGTGCTTGCACTTTCGACCAGATTTCTTATCAGACAAACCCATGCCACCGATTGCCCGTGCTAAGAGCTCACTGGTCGGAGCCCCCACAGTACATCACATGGCCTGTGATAGACAGGAGGGAGTGACTATACATCCACTTAGCATATTTGCTCCCCCTTTAGTTTTTTTCAATTACTCTTTACAGAAAAACATTTACCCAATCCAACAAACATGTATACAATTTCAGGTGATTATAAATCAAGTCTCTGAGGTGCTCCCCTTATACGGCTGGAGCAGCATGGCTCTAGCACTGGAGGTTCCTGAATTGGATCGACAGGATCTGGAGTTGCACCACGAGACACATCATCAGAACTAGGCAGCTCAGGATTTGGCAACTCTTCTGAAGCACCTGGAATGTCTGTTCTAGGTTGATCACACACCTCAGAATTTGATCGTTCAACATTAATCACATATTGATCAGTTAATTGTTGGAATGCCTCTCTGACATAGATGTGATCTACGTGTTTACTTGGAAAGATAATGGGCCAGTCTCTGAAACAATGGCTCCCAGAGCCCAGCAGGGTCCACTGCCGAAATTTTGTATGTATGCCGTGTCATCTATACTGAATAGGCAAGCCTTACTGTGTATGTCAAGGTTAAATTTCTGATTACTCTGCTTCTGCGCTACCTTCCCCTCTAAATTCAGAAACACAAGTGTAACTGTATATGCAGGCAGTGTTTCATCAATAACTCCCAACAGTGTTGAAACCGCGGCAAATGTGGCATTGTATGATAACTGAAGCGAGAAACTGGGAAAGTCGAGATTCCAGAGTACCTTATGATATTTTTTTCATGCCAGACAAAAGTTTGTACTGCCCTCTCGGCTAGACCATTCAATGAGGGATGCTAAGGGGCTCTTTTAATATATTGGATTCCATTTATATCCATAAATTTCTGAACTCGCTGCTGGTAAAAACTATGCCATTATCAGAAACGACAATTTTAGGTCGGCCATGTATGCTGAAACAGTGACATAGCTTCTCAATAGTTACATTTGATGTTGGCGATTTGACTTCATTCACATCCATCCATTTTGAATGTGCATCCACAATTAAAAAGAACATTGTACCTAAGAATGGTCCTACATAACTAATATGTAGACTAACCAAGGGTCGACAAGGCCAATCCTTATGCAGGTGCAGGGTGCAGGAGAGTCGAAACAGACAACTTCTGTTGTTGCTGACAATGGAGGCAGTGCTTGACTGTGCTTTCAATGTCACTGTCAATGCCTGGCCACCAGACATAGCTTCGCGCAAACATTTTCATCTTTGTTATGCCTGGATACATACTTTGGATATCTGTTAAGAGTGGCTCTCTACCTTGTCGTGGTACAACATCTCTTGAACCCCACAACACAATTCCGTCTTTACAGCTTAATTCCGTGTTTCTGACATGGGATGGTCTCAATTCTTCAGATACAGGCGAGTTTGGCCATCCTTGCAAAACAAAGTCTCTGGCTTTCGGCAATATTGGATCTCTGTTCATCCACTTTCTAATTTGTTTCGCACATACAGGTGAGGAACCTAAGAAATTCAATAATAACACTAATTCTTGTGGAACAGGAGTACTTACAATACTCTCTAGTAATGGGAGGCAACTGAGTGCATCTGCATTTGCAATGTTAGGCCAGGGTGGTACACAAAAGTATACTCATATGCAGATAATGTCAGAGCCCATTGCTGTAGTCTTGCTGATGCTATTGGTGGAATAGCCTTATCCTTGCTGAATAATCCCGTTAATTGTTTATGGTCCAACACAATGGTAAAATGACGTCCATGTATGTATTGGTGAAACTTTTTTACACTGAATGCTGCTAATAATCCTTTTTCTAACTAAGATTAGCCCTTCTCAGCTAGGCAAAAGGTTCTCTAGACATAGCCAATCGGCCTTTCTGATCCATTTTCCATTTTAGGAGAGGCATCACATGTTTATATCAGCTCCTCTGATGTACCAATAAACATGTCAAATGCAGCAATTTCTTTGCTTTCACAAAGGCTTCTTCCTGTTGTGAAACCCATGACCAATGTGGTTCTTTTTTAACAGCGAATGTAATGGTGCCAAAACAGTTGACAGGTTGGATAAGAAGCAGCTATAGTAGTTGATCATACCTAGGAAGGAATTGAGTTCTGTTACATTGGATAATGATGGTGCATCTCTTATTGCCTGAACGTTATCTTCTACCGGATGCAAAACCATGACATCCACCCTGTGACCTAGATAGGTGACTTCTGGTGCTTGAAACATGCATTGTTCCTTCTTTAACCGTACACCGGCTTCAATAAACCTTCTTAGCACCTCCTCCAAGTTGGCTAAGTTTTTGGTCTCAGTTGACCCTGTGATCAGAACATCATCTAGGTATACTACCACTTAGTGAAGTCCTTACAAAAGACTCTCCATTGTTCTCTGGAAAATAACGCATGCTCACGAGACTCCAAAGGGTAGATGAGTGCACTGATAAAGACCCTTGTGTGTGTTAATATTCATGTATTTTCTCGATGTGCTATCCAGTTCTAATTGTTGGTAGGTGCGGCTCATATCTAATTTGATATAGGACTTGCCTCCAGCCAACTTGCCTATCCTTGGACTGGGGAGCTTATCTAGTTTTGCTAGCTTATTTACAGTCAATTTATAGTCTCCACAGGTGCGTATGGTTTGGTCAGGCTTAACCACTGGAACTATGGGTGCAGCTCACTCCATGAATTGAACAGATTGGATGATGTCCAGCTTTTCTGACTTGCACAGCTCTGCATCCACCTTTTCTTCAATGTATAAGGCACAGGTCTGGCCTTAAAGAAACATGGTGTCGCCTGAGGATCAACATGTATCTTGGCATGCATGCCTTTTAACTTCCTTAATTCATCCCAAGAAACCACGTCGCATTTCCTTAGAAGCTCTGGGATTCCATCTGAATTTAGGTGAAATACCTCAGACCATTTGAGTTTGCTCTTATCCAGTCAATCCTGACCTAAAAGACTGGGTCCCTCTCCTTTCACTATTATTACAGGCAGTTGTTGTTTGTAAGAGATTGGAGAGTGGCGATGCCCTTTACTTGAATAGATTCTCCCGTATAAGTTCTTAATTTAGCGGTTGTCCACTCTAAGTTTATTGGCTGTCTTCCTTCTGTTATGATGTGGCTCCTGATGTGTGCCAGGTGGGCAAAATTCACAAGGGAAACGTGGTTGCACTATCACAACAGTTTTGCAATTTGTATTTATTTCAAGATGAGTGCACTGAATTCAGAAGTAATAAGTCCACCAAGACTTTTAGAGATTTTTAAAAGAGTAAAATATTTATTAACAAAAAAAGATTTCAAGCACATACATAGGACTATAAATTATTACGATAATAACTCCTAAAATTCCTAATTAACCTGACTCCCAGTTACACCCCCTTTAGGCAAAGGTCCAAAACATATACTTTAAATTTTAAACAGATCCAGCAAATTAAAACAATACCCTGGACAGTGGATTCCAAATGACTTTTCTCCAGCTTCAGTTTTGGTAGACAGCAGACTTATACACAAACACTGGAGGCTTCATTAAGGCTACTTCACACACTTCTGTTAGATCCCACAATGCCTTCTTCTGACACATAGCTTAATTCTCCTTTTTTTTATATCTCTCTCTTCTTAATATGTAAATTCTGTTGTTTCATATACCTTTGAAAATGTATCTTCCTCATAATATAAAAACTTTCATGTTGCTATTATTTTTGCCAGTAAACTTTGGGAAAAATAAACACATTCCTTAGCCTTGCTTATCTGGCTAATTTGTAAATGGACTGAGATCCCTCTGAAGTCCAAATCTCCCATCATTTATCTAAAAATGCAAATTTCCTTCAAGCCTTACATGCTAAGCCAGCATCCATGTTTACTCATTAGCATATCAATCACCTAGCTTCTTTTGACGAGTTAAACCTTGCAGTCTACTTGACTCCAAATGTAATTAAATCACACACAGACAGACCCAACTACTTATCCATATAAAACTACTTTACAGTAAACCAGAAAAATATTATAAAAATTATTATACTCTCATGACACTTCATTAAGGTATCTGAAACTGTGCCCTCCTACCACCATTGTTGCAACACCAGTGTCCACTTTCATTGTCCATGGCTTCTTATTCATTTGTACGGTTACTGTAATAGGCTCAGTCTTCACAGCAGTCACATTATATAAATAGTAAAGGTCAGGAGCAGCTGCTTCAGCCTTTGCTGTGTCCATTACTTCTATCATGTTTGTTTACTGTTTTGCAGACTACTTCAACTTGTTGCCTAACCACTTGAGTCTTCTTATGGCAGTAATGGCATTCTGCCTCTTTAAATTTACAGGTATCTGCTCCATGGTCACCTCCACATCTACAGCAATTTCTTCTTAAAACTAATGATGAAGCGTTTCTTTTAGGCTTCTTAATGTTTTTTACAATGGCCATTGAATCGCGCTTTAATTCTGCAGGCCTGGCTTTTGCACCATGCTCGGTGGCAGGTTCCTGCCCAACATGAAGAATGGCGCCATTGTCCACTTGCTGTAAAGCCTGCGAGTCTCTCGCAGCACTTTCCATGGGGAGGGAGATTTCTAGGGCATGTTTAAAATCAATATCAACCTCAGCAAGCAATTGGCGCTGTATTGAGTCGTCCTTGACTCCACATACCAATCGGTTCTGCAGCATATCGTTTAAAACATCTCTAAAGTTGAGGTATACTGTTAACTGCTTTAGGTTCACTGCATAGGATGCAATGGGCTCTCCCAGGGCCTGAACTCTTGAATTGAATTTAAAGTGCTGCATTATCACGGATGGCTTCGTCTGGAGATGTGTTTTCATTAGGCCAACTAATTTGCTATATGACTTGGAAATGGGCACGTTTGGGGGAGTCAGGTTAGTAATCAAGTTATATGTTTTACTGCCACATACACTTAAGAGAATTGCTTTCTGCTTTTTTTCTATGGTTATTTCATATGCTATAAAGTAAAATCCGAGGCATTCAATATACTGGCTCCAATCTTCAAAATTAGCATTGATTCATCCAAGCAGCGGCATGACTGGTGAGTAGTTTTTTTAAAAGTTAATTTACTCACAGTAACAAGGTGAGGTGCAGAGTCAATGTTGATTTTAACCTCATTACCAGATGTGATGACTCTATGCAGCAAACTGGTTTCGTCAAGAAACAGTTAAACTTTATTACAGAGACATTTTCAGTGCTCACACGCTCAACCAGATCTCTCATTGGAAAAACACCGCCCTGCGGATTGCCCGCGCTAAGAGCTCACTGGTCGGAGCCCCCACAGTACATCACATGACCTATGATTGAAAGGAGGGAGTAACTAAACCACTAAACCACAGGGAAATAATAAAAGATGCTATGTCACACAAACATACAGGTGTTAGAAATAATGAAGATTAGAGTCCAAATTTAAAAGAAACATATGATTAGATTTCCTTTGCTTGTCCTTGAGGCATAGGTTGTTAAACCTTGCAACAGATTTAACTTAGTTGGTTCCTTGGATGCAGATAGATGTAGATGGTATTGCAATTCTTTTGAGATCTTGGTTCATTGGTAGATATTGGTATGGTGACTTCTTGAACCAGGTTCAGCACTTGTTCCAGGGAGAGAGAGAGACCTCTTCAGCCTGTTTCTCTGCTGAAGTCTTTCATAAGCTGGGAAGTTCCTGCTGCCGCCTGCTGTGGATTAGAGAGTGCAATGTGCTCACCAGATTGTGATCCCGAGGTTATTGTAAAGCTCGATTCCACCGAGGTGTGTGTGTCTGCTCTGGTGGAAGGTGTGGGTGAGCGTTGCGATGGGTCTTCAGGGAGGGTTTCAGCGGATTCCTTTTCTGAGCCTCCCTCGGGGCTTGATAGGAGGCCCTGGGTCATGGACTTTCTTGGCAGTTTCCCAGATGTGCCTGTGAACACAAGGAGAGATAATTAGTGCATGGCAGTGGTTTGTAACATAGGACACATCACACAGCAAAGAAACATAGAAACATTGAAAATAGAAGCAGGAGTAGGTCATTTGGCCCTGTGAGCCTGTTCTACCATTTAATATGATCATGGCACTATCTCAAAGCCATAATCCAACTCTCTCCCCATATCCCTTGATGCCTTTAGAGTCCAGAAATATATTTCCTTTTTAAATATATTCAGTGGCTTGGCCTCCACAGCCCTCTGTGGTAGAGAATTCCACAAGTTCACCCCCCTCTGAGTGAAGAGGTTTCTCCTCATCTCAGTCCTAAATGGCCTACCCAGTATCCTGAGATTGTGACCCCTTGTTCTTGGCCCCCCAGCCAGAGGAAACATCATCCCTGCATCCAGTCTGCCCAGCCTTGTCAGAATTTTATACGTTTCAATGAGATCCTCTCTTAGTCTTCTAAACTCCAGTGAATACAGGCCCAATCGGCCAAATCTCTCCTCATATGACAATCCTGCCATCCTAGGAATCAGCCTGGTAAACTTTCTCTGCACTCCCTCTATGACAAGTGTATCCTTTCTTAGGTAAGGAGACCAAAACTGCACACAACACGCCAGGTGTGGCCTCACCAAGGCCCAGTACAGCTGCAGTAAAACATCATTGTTCCTCAAGTCCTCTCGCAATGAAGACCAACATACCATTTGCTTCTTAACTGCTTGCTGCACCTGTGCGCTTGCTTCCAGTGACTGGTGTACATTGACACCCAGGACTCTGTACGTAAACATTTCCCAAACTATCATCATTTAAATAATACTCCGCCATTCTGTTTTTCCTACCAAAGTGGATAATTTCACAGTCATCCACACTATACTGCATCTGCTATGTATATACCCACACACTTAACTAAATCATCTTGATGCTTCTAAACATCCTCCTCAGCACTCACATTGTCACCAAGTTTTGTGTTGTCATCAAACTTAGAAATATTACATCTGGTTCCCTCAGCCAAATAATTGATATCTAGCATGAATAGCTGGGGCCCAAGCACTGATCCCTGTAGTACCCCACTAGTCGCTGCCTGCCATTCCAAAAAAGACCCATTTATTCCTGCTCTCTGTTCCCTATCTGCTAACCAATTCTCAATCCATGCCAATATATTACCCCAATCCCATGTGCTTTAATTTTTCACACTAATCTCTTAGGTGGGACTTTATCGAAAGCTTTTTGAAAATCCAAATACACCAAATCCACTGTTTCTCCCTTATCTATCCTGCTAGTTGCATCCTCAAAAAAACTCCAGTCGGTTTGTTGAAACTCTGGCTTGGTGGTTATGGTCGAGTGGGGGCAATGCTGGGCCATGAGGTTACAGATTATGGTTGAGTACAATTCTGCTGCTGCAGATGGCCACAGCGCCTCATGGATTCCCAGTCTTAAGTTGCTAGATCTGTTTGAAATCTATGCCATTTAACATGGTGGTTTTAAGTTCCTTGTAAGTTTACTCTAATACTCTATTTTTCCCCTCTTAATATATCTCTTCATCCTCCTTTGCTGAATTCTAAACTGCTCCCAATCCTCAGGCTTGGTACTTTTTCTAGCAACTTTATATGATTCCCCTTTGGATCTAATGCTATCCTTATTTTCTTTTATTAGCCATGGTTGGGCCACTTTTCCTGTTGTATTTTTGTGCCAGAAAAGAATGTATAACTGTTGCAATGCATACATTGGTTCCTTAAATGTTAGCCATTGCCTATCCACCATCATGCCTTTTAATGAATTTCCCCAATCTATCTTAGCCAACTCATGTCTCAAAACTTCATAGTTTCCTTTGTTTAATTTTAGGACCCTAGTTTCGGATCGGACTACTTCACTTTCCAACCTAAGGAAGAATTCTATCATGTTATGGTCACTGTTCCCTAAAGGATCCCGCACAACAAAATTATTAATTAATCCCTTCTCATTGCACAAAATCAAATCTAGGATAACCTGTTCCCTAGTTGATTCCTCAACATACTGGTCTAGAAAAATACATATCATACATGCTCCAGGAATTCATCCTCCACAGTATTATTGCTAATTTGGTTTGCCCAGTCTATATGTAGATTAAAGTCACTCATAATTTGGGAAGGCAATGGTGTAGTGGTATTGTTGCTAGACTAGTAATCCAGGAGACCAAAAGTAATGCCGTGGGGTCCTGGGTTCAAATCCTGTCATGGTAGAATTTGAATTTAATAAAAACCTGGGATTAAAAGTCTAATAGCGACCATGAAACCATTGTTGACTGTTGTAAAAACCCATCTGATTCACTAATGCCCTTTAGGGAAGGAAATTTTGTCATCCTTGCCTGGTTTGGCCTACATGTGACTCCAGACCCACAGCAATGCGGTTGACTCTTAAATGCCTTCTGAAATGGCCTAGCAAGCTACAAAAACATAAAAAAGGAATGAAACTGGACAGGCCACCCGGCATCAACTTAGATTCTGGAAATGACAATGGCAATCTCAGCCCTGTCAACCCTGCAAAGTTCTCCTTACTAACATCTGGGGGCTAGTAACAAAATTGGGAGAGGAGTCTCACAGACTCGTCAAGCAACAGACTGACAATAGTCATCCTCACAGAATCATACTTTACAGATAATGTCCCTGACTCCACCATCACCATCCGTGGGTATGTCCTGTCCCACCAGCAGGACAGACCAAGCAGAGGTGGCGGCACAGTGGTATACAGTCGGGAGGGAGTTGCCCTGGGAGTCCTCAACATTGACTCCGGACCCCATGAAGTCTCATGCCATCAGGTCAAACACAACCTCCTACTGACTGCCACGTACTGCCCTCAGCTGATGAATCAGCGCTCTCCCATGTTGAACATCACTTGGGAGGAAGCACTGAGGGTGGCAAAGGTGCAGAGTTTTCTTTGGGTGGGGGACTTGAATGTCCATCATCAAGAGTGGCTTGGTAGCACCACTACTGAGCGAGCTGGCCGAGTCTTAAATGACGTAGTTGCTAGACTGTGTCTGTGGCAGGTGGTGAGGGAACCAACAAGAGGGAAAAACATACTTGATCTCATCCTCACCAACCTGCCTGCCACAGATGCATTTGTCCATGACAGTATCGGTAGGAGTGACCACTGCACAATCATTGCAGAGACAAAGTCCCGCCTTCACATTGAGGATACCCTCCATCGTGTTGTGTGGCATGACTACCATGCGAAATGGGAGAGATTTCGAACAGATCCAGCAACTCAAGACTGGGCACTCATGAGGCTCTGTGGGCCATCAGCAGCAGCGGAATTGCACTCAAACACAATCTGTAACCTCATGGCCTGGCATATCCTCCACTCTACCATTACCATCAAGCCAGGGGATCAACCCTGGTTCAATGAAGAGTACAGGAGGGCATGCCAGGAGCAGCACCAGACATACCTAAAACATAATGAGGTGTGAATTGAGGGATGACCAATAAATAGTGGCCCAGCCAGCAAAGCCCACGTCCTGTGAATGAATTTTAAAAAATGATTACTGTAGCACTCTTGTTACATGCATCTCTGATTTCCTGTTTAATATCATTCTCTATCTTACCACTACTGTTTGGAGGCCTATAGACAAATCTCACTAATGTTTTCCACCTCTTATTGCTTCTTAGTTCCACCCAGGCTGATTTTACATCTAGATTTTCTAAGCTAATATCCTCTTTTGCTATTTCACTGATTTCATCCTTAACTAACAATACCATGCCACCTCCTTCTCCTTTTTTCCTGTCCTTCCTAAATATCGAATACCCTTGAATATTCAGTTCCTAGCCTTGGTCACCCCACAGCCAAGTTTCTGTAATAGCAGTCACATCAAACCATAACTGACTGATGGATGTTGCACTGCTGGACCCTCACTTGGTAGAGCACCGCCGACCTCACCGTCGGCACAGGACTGGTCCAGATCCTCGCCAGCTGGATGACTGTTTTCAAAGTCCATGAGGACCTTGATTTCAGGCATTCCTCCTCCAGTCTGCGACCTCTTCCTCTTGTTGAGTGCCAGCTTATGCTGCATGAATAGAAATAGAGCTAGTGTAAGCAGAATGACTGCCAGGCCAGATGATAAGTATGTCTGGCATGTGTGGGTGGTGAGTGGTTCCATGGACGGGATGAGGAAAATGATGGTGAGTGTGAGAGAGTGAATGGTGATGTCCCTTGAACTGGCAATGAGTGAGGGCCCTGTGGATGTGTGATAGGTTTGTGAGTGTGTGAGTTGAGAGTGATGAGAAGAGTGACTTATCCCGGCGGAGTGGAGATCATTCATCCTCTTGCAGCACTGGGTGATTGTCCCCTTTTGCAGGGTGTTGGCATTGACCACCACTGCCATCGCCTCCCTAGCTGGATTAGTGATATTGCTGTCCATCCTACAGCCAGAGCGGGGATAGAGGACATCACAGCAAGCCTCCACTGCATCCAAAAGGTGCTTGAGGGACATGTCATTGAACCTGGGGGGCTGCAGTCTTTTTGCCTTTCAGGGCCTTTTGCAGCAGTCGTGGGCTGGAAGCACTGAGAGGTGTGCACGTGGCTGGACTTTAAATATGGTGCCCGGCATGATGAAGCAGCGAGGTGATGGTGTGGTGGGCGAATGAGAGACCGCCTGCCATGGAAACGTCATGTTTCCTGGGAATACATAATTAATGTGGCGGGTTTGGGATGATACGATGTGAAAAGCCGCCATTGCAGCTGGCGGGGAAAAACATTGTTTTACTCGCCTGCTACCACACTTCATGTAAAGCTGGGACGATTCAGCCCCATATTTGAAAATTACCGAGGTATAACTTCCTGACAATATGTAAAGCTGCTGTCCTGGGAAGAAACCTTACTCTCTGATATGACTGCCTAATACCATTCCCAATAACATCATGATGACCTGGAGTGAAATTATATTGAACCATTGATTTTACCACAGCACAGTTCTGAGAATGTGGGAATATAGGAGCAGGAGTAGGCCATTTTGCCCTTCACGCCTACTCCACCATTCAATACGAGCATGGCTGGTTGTGGTCTCAGCTCTGCTTTCTTGTCTGCCCCACATAATCCTTGACTCCCTTGCCTAATAAAACACTGCAAAACATGGAATTACAATGCTCTGTGCAGATGCATTTGGAAGCATATATACAGTTCAACTCCAACTATCTCATTAGAAGATAGCCAACCAAAATGCCAGTGGAGAGAGAAAGAGAGAGAGGAAAAAGTAGAAATAAAGCAAGTGAAAGGAGAGAGATAGACAGACAGAAGGGACTTAAGCAGATCAAGATATGCAAACACAAGGGGTAATGGGGACAGAATGAAAGGAGGTAGATGGAAGGGATGGTATTGAGATGGACAGTGAAGAAAGTGATAAACAGACAGCAGGGATCAGAGCGAGAGAGACCAGAGAGATGAAATAGTCAGTGAGGCACTCTGAAAAGGAGCAAGAAAGATAAAAGGGATGGAGCAGAGGCAGAACAGAAAAGACAGTGAAGGGAACAAAAAAGGAACTGAGACAAATAAAAGATGGAAGGTGAGGGAGGAGATGTGAAACACAAAGACATACAAAAGGGAAGCTAAGAGAAGCATGCACCAGGGAAAGTGAAAGAGTCAGAACAGAATTTAGAGTGAAACTTTCCCACCCTGGACTTACCTAGAAAAGTGTGAGAAAGTGGGAATATTTTGGTGGAGTCAATTATAAAAATTGTTGAGAATCACTTTCAGGTATGATGTGCTGCATGAGCAAGCTGCAAAGAACACAGGCTTAAAATATAAACATTAAGCATAATTTTGTTCCAGAGCTTCACAATTTTGTTTTAAAAAAACGAGACATCTCTACCCTTGTAATTAAAATTTTTTTAAAGAAAAAAATCCAATCTTCACATCCATCATATTATCAATGGCCTGTAAGACCATAAAGAGAATATTTAGGATGGGGTCCCTCATTGCAGCTGCAGCAGAGGGCCAAACAGATGGAACTGAAAATTCATGCCCTCTGACCTTCAGTCAGTCCTGCGATGGCCTTCATTTTCATGAAAATAGGGGACCCCTGTGAACCTTTCAGCCTTTATAGTTGGAAGATGTGACTTTTAAATTTGTTATGACCCTCATACATGAATGGAAATAGTGCTTCTGTTCCCAAGTATAATTCATTTGTGAATCTTGTTTATATAAAAAATATACTTCATAAAATTTGAGTTTTGTCTAATCCAAACATTTCTGGGAATGTTCAAATTGTATGCAGTGTCAATACACAGAATGTTTCATTACTTAATTTGCTGATTTTATTCCCTCCAGCCTCCATTCACCACGAAAAATTCTGACCATGTCAATTTTCTAGAAAGAAATTCAGACAAAGGGTGAGATCCTTTCAATTCTTTATAAACATGTTGCTACTGGGATGTTGCTGAAGAGCAGAATGTTGCACACTGGAGCACCATGATTCTTCACATTATTCAGTATGGTCAGGAGAGGAGGTAAGAAAATTGGAACAGAAAAAAGATCCAACACTTTGTTAATGCTCTATGTGTTCTTAAATGCTTTTTGCTATCAAACCCTGTAAAACATTTTCTCAGAAATTCAAATTTTGATGCTGGGAAGATGTTGAATAATAGGTGACATAAAATAACCATACGGTTGAAAAGACGGTAATAATAAAACATCTTAAAATATCTTTCATTCACTGTTCATTTTACAAAGTAGAAAGGAAGAACTGTATGATGTTATTGCCGTTCTGGTAGAAAATGATTTATTTACAAGATTTTCCAGTTTGGAAGAAGTTGTAGTGAAATACTTACCAGCACTGTTAGTCTGATTATGATGAATGTAATTCATGAATTCTGTGTGTTGTAGTAGTGTGCTTTGTGTCCTGACCCATAACCTACAGAAGGAGTCGCATAGTCTAAAGAATGATGACAGACTTCATTAGGAGGGAAAGTCAGTAATCCAGTGGGAATTCTAACAGGCACAGCAGGAATTCTAACAGCCAAAGGAAAGATGAAATACTTATATTAAATCCCAAGCATTTTAACTAATAAATTTGTTTTATAAAAATCTCAGTGTGTGGGTTGTCTCTAGTTTAGAACAGCAAAAATTCCTTCATAATTATGGAGATAAATATAATTTTCAACATACTTTCACTTTAAGACAAAGGTGCTTTTTTCAATTTATTTGGTTTAAATTGGCAATAAATCTAATTATCTCAGTACAAAACCATAAGATGTAATTTACTGTATCAACTTAACTGCGATTGCCCCAGATTGTTTGTTAGCTAAATTTAACAAATAACTACAGAATTTGACTAAAATTTTCTGTTCCTTTTTAAACCTAGTTAAGAATTAATGTAATTAAGAAAGGTCAGTTATTCATATATTTGGCTCAGGAATGTGTTTCTGAATACATCAAACTGGTAAGGCTATTTCATGTCCAGTTTAATCTCAATGTGGAGTTTTTTTTCCCGCTGCTTTAAGGCTACGCACATTAAATCATTAGTGTACAATGCTTTTTTTGAGTAAAGCATTCTGCTTACAAAGCAATGCAAAAGGTGTGATTCAGTGCGATAACTTTGTTATGCTAACTTCACAGTTCTCTTGCAATGTATAATTTGGTCCTACATTCTCTTATTCAGCCTCTCCAAAGTTGGAGAGTATGTGGTGCTACTGTAATGCTATTTATGGTGCCCTAGTTCTAGATGTTGTTTGTTCAAGGGAAGTTGAGGGTAAACAGTTTTTCGCCTAACTTTGTATGTGCCACATAAAACCACAAGCTAATGACATAAGACCAATCATTTCTTTCTCAGCATTATGGCTTCACAGAAATACACTGAGCTTGGCATGACATCTACTGTACATAAACATTTTTAGTGTATACATGCCATCCCAAAGTAGAACATGTGTGATCCTTATGTGTATTTGTAATTAATTTCAAAAATTACTTTCTCAGATCATACGTTAGTATCTGTCTATGATGGGCAGGGCTGGGGATGGTGAAGGTAACCCATGTCTCTGCCAGGTTGCTAGCTCTGAAAAAGGCGCTAAACAGAGAGTAAAGCTTCCCCACCTGGAAAGAATGAAACTTGGAAGGTAGCAGCACTTATCTCCTAAAAAACATCTCAAGCACCGATACAGGAGTATGAGTACCCAGTTCCCCACCTTCAAAATTTCATGGCAAGATATTGAAGTTATAACAAAGAAAAGGTCACTTGACCCGATAAATCCATTCTGCTTTCACCCATTACAGGAGAAAATCACCCATTATCCTTCCGCATCCCAGTGTACCCTTCACTATCATCAGCCTAATTTTGAATGTTGACATATTTTCTGCATGATCCACTTTCTCTACAAGTGAATTCTTAAGCTTCAAGATTCTCTGCTGTTAGGTTTGACTTTGGGCTGTAGTGTGAAATGAGCAAATCAGGCCAGCCATCCATGATACATCTCTCCTGACATTCATTGCCTTGCCATTGACTGATCTGATATCGCCATTTTGCACTATCACCCAAAGTTAGAGCGACCCCACAGTGCAAAGAACTTTCTGTTGTAATTGTTTCTAAATTTCTTGCATTTAACCTTGTATCTTCAGTCCCTCATTGTAAATAGCTATGAGAAAAATTGGATAAGTCCAGAAAACAAGAGGATCATGATGCATGATAGACCTGTGCCCATTCCTTCCAATGCAGGCAGCACAAAAACTTTGTTTTGGATGCGAATTTAAAGAATATTAGTGTGCTGCCTGCTTATTTAAGCAATAGCAGTGTGCAGTGCAGTGTTAAATGTGTTGTTGAGTGGCTGCACACCTCAGGAGGCAACCAACTTTATATAAGACTGGCACTACTTAAAGCTAGCTGGCATTGCTTAAAGCCAGCTGCACTTCTTAAAAGGGAGGTGCATTCTGACTGGAGCATTGTGTTCTGGAAGTGATTAGGATAGTTTGAGCAGGAAGAACTTTGACTAATGAAATAACAGGTCAGAGAGCAGGCTCCAGGGTTCTCAGTTGCAGCATTGGAGGCCTTTGTGCAAGAAGTGGATAGGTGGAGGGAAGCCCTTTATCCACAGGGGGTCAGGTGACTCATTACATTCGTAGCTTCACCTCATCCTCATACACTTAGCAGTGCTGCAGACATCACACTCACATCTCACAGCTGGCGTATACACTATTCAACTGTGACTGGCACATCAACCAAACACATTGCACCACACTCACTGATACACTTTCCTCTCTATTGCAGGACAGGTTGGCACACAGCTGGAAGAAGCAGTGCCTAACTAATGGCGAAGGTACATCTGTATGTCCTCACCCTGATGGAGGAGATTTTACTCACTATCATTGGAGCGGTCATGATAGAGGCTGTGGCCAACAGCCGGGCTGAAGCCATAGGAGATGATGGTATCTTCATACCTTATCCTCCTTCTCACATCTCATTTCCTCATATTGTACAATCTCTTCTGAGGTACAGGATACTGAAACTACAAGCATTTAACTCTTGCTTTCTCTTGCTCCCAACCCTGACAGTAATCTGATTCATGTGCCTTCCTCCTTTCAGACAGCCAGGAACTGCAACCTGCACTGGTGCAGGAGAGTCACATGGTGATGAAGAAACGCCATCACCCAATCTCATGCTTGCAGCCACCAGCTCAGATACTGGCACCCTGTGTACTTTAGAAGGTAGCATAGAGATGGGCATTAAAGGAGTGCAGGAGGGTAATTAGTTAACACCCATGTGACTATTGGATGATTTCTCTGTCAGCATCAAATTATAATGGTTGCTTTGTGATGACTCTTATTTCAGCATTGTGGCCAAGAGAAGGTCAGTAACAGAGGCAAGGGAAGCTGCAAGACTGCTGTAGAAGGAGAATTGGGGTTGTGTTCACTGGTACCATGGTCAGATGCATAAATCGTATACAGCACACTATGAAAGAGGATGTGATGACTGCTTCCTTCCTTTCTCCTCTTCTTCCTCCTCCTCAGCAGTTTGCCATATACCCTGTGGCAAATGATGTGCTTTCTTGATGACAAAGTTCTGTAGCATACAGCAAACCATAATGAATTGTGACACAGAGCAGGCCATTCAGTGGAAGCATTGCTTGAGACCATTGCTTGGTTTGTTTTAAGATGTTTCTTGTGGCAGTCTGGCTTTCATCATATGTAAGCTAGCCACCTATGCATGGGTTGTGCACCAGAGTCATAGATCATATCAGCAGGTTGCACTTGCCGCCCAGCTGCTGGTTTGATGGTAGTAGCTCAAATACTGTAGTGGACTGGCACAGAATAAAGGTGGCATGAATGCTGCAAGGACACCAGGCATCCATCTGCAAAAATGTGCTGAGCATGTTCACCAACCAACTGCACATTCAGGGAGTGGAATCCTCAACACCTGCACTGGGAGAGTTGGGCATGGCTGAGACAGGTTGGAGACCGCAAGGCCACTTCAACCTGGAGGTGATCTTGCTGGCCTAAGTGAAGTTGAAGACTCCTGAAGCCAGCACGGATATTAGGATGGAAGGGAAACCCCGCCACAGGATTGAACACGGCTGCACTTATGGCCTCCTCTCTGATCCTTTGGTTCCCTGGCCTGCTGTTGGGAGGCCATCTCCATTGAGCAGGCAGTCTCCACATGTGGTGGAGGGCAGCTCTGCCAGTGGGAACATTCTGGTGATGCTGCAAAATCGCCCTTAACTGGGGCTTTAACCATCCTATTAGAAAGAGGGGTGCAGCAAATACTGTTACCAGCCCAACCCTGGGGATGTTACCCGACAACAGGAGTGTGCCAGGGAACTGATCTGCGACAGCCACCCGATTTTCCTGCACCACTACCCCCTCCATCAACCCCTCCCCCTCCCCTCCATACCCTCCCTCCTCCCCAACCTGCTCCCCCCAACTCCTCGGGGGTCAGAAAAATCCAGACTGTCAATGTTAGAAGCTCCTTATATGTCTGAGATTGCCACAAAACACATGTTCAAGTTCAGAAGAAGGAAGGTGTAGGGACAGTTTAGATTTAACTTTTTTAATGTCGTGGACAGTGAATATGAGGAATGGACTGCCTAGAGAATCAACAAAGGGAAATAATGCAAAATAAATTGAGAGAATTGGATAAACATTAAAGTGAATGAGTCATGAGATGTATTAGATTGGAACTGACTAAATGGACTTCTGTCTTTTCTCGCCCTATGTCAAACCGTTTTCCTATATACAATTGTAATCTTCATCTTGATATAACAGTAATTGGGGGAATATTTCCATTGACCACGACTTCCAGTGAAATGATGGATTGTATCTTTGTTGTGATTTATTTATTTTTCATTGTATAACCTGTACTAGATTTTGGTTTTGCTTATGTTATGCTATTTCTGTACTGCAAGTTTCAGTTTATAAGGGGGTTAACTCCCAATAGAAGTAAAATTTTTTAATATAACATAAACCAGGAGACAGGAAACCTTGGGAGGTAGCTTTGCTAATTTAAAGTATTAATTGGGTACCCTTAAGGAAGCTGGATCAGCAATAACACCATTTACTTCTGTTTCTTCCAGCACTTGGAAAAGCATCAGAGGTCAATTACAAAATGGTCATACCATTGAAAAGCATTTTCATTCATCAATACAGATGGTCTGTGTTTTCAGTCAATGTTTATTAAATATCCATTGTAGTTTAATTAGAAACATAGGAATAATAGGTTATTATCTACCTTGGGGCTGCTCTACCATTTAATTAGGTCATGGCTGATCTGTACCTCAATCCCACTACCTACGTTTGCTCCATATCCCTAGGTACCCTTACCGGACAAAAACTTAGCAAGCTCCAACTTCAATGGCTGAATTTTCCTTTCCAACGCTGGGTCAAAATGCAACTGGCAGGCTTCAAAAAAGACATGTAGGAGCCAAATTTGGAATTCCCGTCCTCATTCCCGGCACTGGCAATTTTCATTGGCACAGGGTAAGGGGATAGGTAGGGAGCCTGCACGCTGCTGTCCTGATGTTGCTAGCACCATTGTGGAAATGACAATTATAGACCTTAAGTTGGGCTGGTTTTGATAGGCAGCATAAATCACACCAGCTCAGGGGCTTGTGAACCATGGGTGAAATGTGGCTTGGAGGTGGGAACCATATGAAGATGTTGCCTACTTTGCATGCATAATGAAGTGCTGTGGCTTAAGTTATATATGTCTTAAGTTATATATGTCTTTACTATAGTGATTGATCAAAGTGCTTTGTTTTGAAAAGGTAAGTGACCATTAAATAATATGGTTTCCAGGTTGTTACTTCTGACAACTGGAAAGCTGTCAAGGGAATTGTGAAAGTGTAAAGGTCTTCAGCTGCATTAGAGTATATTATGCACTGGATAAAGTACTATTCTGAATTGTACAATGGTGAAATACAGATCCGATAATATGAAATATTCCCATTGTTTTCATTCTTTCCTTCAAGTTCAGCTTGGCGGCCTGTTTGGCTATTTCAAAGCTTTGGCAGATGCTTGAGTTTATGGCTGCCTTCAAAGGTTCTAACGGATGCTGCTCAGAAGGGTTTGTTGGCTGAGTTGTTCAGTGGAATGTTATTATAAATGCATGGCTGTCTTCCAACCTGCTAATATATTCTGCTCAGCAAGGATTATTTATACAATTCTTCAATAGAATGTCATTCTGAATGCCTGGTTTCTTTCCAAACCACTAATGGATTCTGCTCAGCAGGGTTTGTTTGACACAGAGGTCAAGGGGATTGTGGGCTATTCAAGTAATGTTTATCTTGACAGATTTATGAGCTTTTCAAAGACTTTCAAATGTTATTGTTGACCATCAAATGATGCATGACCATCAAATGGATGCATCTGTAACTGTCTCCTCATGATGTTGGCCACCTGTTCCATGCCAGGGAGGATAAGTTCCAAACTCTGTACGAAATCCTGTGCCAAGTTAGTGCTGGACTCCTCCACACACATTGACCAGAGGCTTTCTGTCTGTCAGTGCATCAGGCATTTGATTGTGAGTAACCATCAATCTTTCTTTGTACACACTGTCCCATCTCCCCATTGAAGCCCACATCTGTGTACTCTGGAACAAAACACATATGTAACCTTGCCCTTTGACAAGCTATGCTAACCTTGTCCACTGCCCTGGGCACCAGGGGACTCATGCCCAGTGTCTCACCATGTTCAGATCATTCTTCTAAGCAATTCTCTAAGCAGCATCAGTATCTAAACTTGTAAATCTGAAAAGGTGGTGTGATGAGGAGGGAACAGATACATGGGTACACAGCCACCTGCATGTTCCCCTCCAAGCCACTTGGAACTATATTGCTGTTCCTACACAGTTGTTGGATCAAAACCTTGGAACTCCCTTCCTAACAGCACTGTGAGTGTATCAACACCTGATGGATTGCAGCAGTTTAAGAAAGTGGCTCACTGCCACATTCTCAAGGGCAAATAGGAATGAGCAACAAATGCTGGCTTCCAGCAATGGCAATATCCCATGAAAGATTAAAAAGGAAACAGTCAATGACTCCCTGAACCATGGTGAATCATGTAATCCTGTTGAATCCTAGAGTTCCCTGCCTCTGGACTTCACTATCATTTGTCAGAGCATATAGAGATGCAGAACATTTCCTTATAGAGAAGTGCACAGAACTGACATGTGACTTATATTACCTATTGTCACCTCAAAAGTTCCAGCTGCATAAAAATTAAGCTCTACTGTGACCTTGACTGTCACAGACAATGCAATCCTGGCTGCCATATTTGAGTTTTTGTTCCATAGGCCACAGATTGACTTTTTATTCATAAAGTGTAGTCTCCTCATGTATTGTTTTTGGATCAAACGTTTGTAGCAGTGCTGTCTGAAGAGTCTGGGTCAATAGGGCCTTCTGTTGAGAGCTCTGTTGTCCTCTCTTGCAACAGCTGGTACTGCTCCAGCTTACCTTATCTCTTCCTCTAATTCCTTATTAGGAGCAAGGAAACCCTCAAACAAGTTGCCCAAGACCAAGCACTCCTTTTCTCCTGGTGACTCCTATAAGGTTCCCAATAAGGTAGAGTTGAGCAGCATTGACTCTATTTAGATTAATTCCTGAGTGAATTTCTGGGAAAAATGTTGGTTGAGTGTTGACAAGTGGCAGAGAGTGTTCTGTGATGTTTCTGTAATGCAGTACGGTCGGTTGATCTCAATCAGCAAGTAAACATTGAAAACTGAGCATGACTTAAGGTAACGCCTAAAAACTTCAGCAAAGACTTGTTTACTCTGCGCAGCTGGTCACTGTTCAGAGTAGTCATTAAATGAAGTATTACTCACCAAAATTGTGTGAAACCTCTTTAATGAGTGCTGCAGGCAACTTAATTTATCAATCAGTGCCTTAATGATCCTCCAGGCAACCATTTCTAGCCTGTGGTTCAATTTATTTACCAAGATGGTGCATTGTAGCTTTAAATCCCCACCTTGGTCACCTCGGAGACACTTTAAAGCCTAAAGTATTAGGTCAAAATCTTCCCCATGGTTTCTCCATAATTATAAATATTTTTAAAAGTGCTTCTGCAGAGGCATTTTGATTAATGACTATTTAATGTTGCTTTCGTATGCTTAATGGTGTATATAATGCAAGGCACTGCTGTTCAACTGAGCAATCTTCCTAATTCTAAACAAATTAGTGGTAAACTCTCCTACCCCCCTTACCTTCCTACAGCAATTGCTTGGAGTAAGCAATTAAATTCTAGTGTACTGACACATTTCTTTCACGATTAAGGGGTATGACTGGGTAATGTTCCATGCTGAAGATCAAGGTTATTTAAAATGTTCAGCTTGTAAGCTATCACTGCATAATTGTGATATTTTACTCACTACAGTGGTAGACTTTCCCATTAAATGATTTTTATTCTCTTACCTATTTTGTTTGTTCATCACAAACATAGTTCATCCATTGGATCCAAAATTTTCCATGGCTCTTGCTCTGCTAGGGAGCTAAGTTTTGAGATTAGTGTACACTTGACATTGTAAATCTTCATTTCCTTTCTCAATAAATTCACTGAAATAAAGGAAGGTGCCAGAGATTTACCGATTCTTTCAACATTTCTAAAAGGTAAGGCAGAGCTTGGCATAGGAGGCAGGAGGGGACATAGGTGTGGGTGGAATTAAAAAAAGAAATGCGTGAAGAAACCAAACCAGCACAAAACAAGCGGGGACAGAATTATGATTTACAATTGTTAAACTCAGTGTTGGATCCCGAAGGATATTATGTGCCCAGCTTAAAGACAAGGTCCTGTGCCTTGAACTTGCTTTTGAGCTTCATTGGAGCACTGCAGCAGGCCAAGGACAGAAAGGTCAGAGTGGAAGAAAGGTGGAGAATTAAAATGCCAGGCAACTGAATGCTTGTGGACTGCATGGATGTATGCCGCAAAGCATTCATCCCGTTTGCATTTGATGTTCCCAGTGAAGAGGAGACCACATTGTGAGGAATGAATACAATATATTAAATTGAAAGAAGTACACCTTGAAGGAGTGTTTGGGGCCTTGGATGGTGAGAAGAGAGGAGGTAAAAGAGAAGGCTTTGTTTCTATTTCAGAGTTCCAGCATTTGCCACATTTTGCTTTTGTATTAGGGTAAGCTGGGGTCCAGTCAGGGAAGCAATGATGTAGTGGCAATGTCACTGGACTAGTAATCCAAAAGGCCCAGGCTAATATTTTGGGGACTTGGGTTCAAATCCTACCATAGCAGCTGGTGGAATTTAAATTCAATTAATAAAATCTGGAAGTAAAAGCTAGTCTCAATAACAGTGATTGCCTTGGAAACCCATCTGGTTTACTAATGCCCTTTAGGCAAGGAAATCGCAGTTCCTCTCCACATCAAGGGAAGTATGTCCTGAGGAAGTTGCCAGGCTACTCCAGGATTTCAGTTTGGTATGCCCTTAGCAGATCTCAACAAAACAGGCCACCTGAGAGCAGCCAAGAGCCTGTGGAGATCCCAGGGAAGGTCCCAAAGTGCCTGGGGAGCCAAAAAATTCAGCAAGCAATTTTTTTTTTTTGCGCAGTTCCTGCACCTCCTGGCCTGTCCTGTTGCTCCAAATTTGTTGCTGGCTGATCAACATGGATAATGCATATGCCTTATAAATGCCAATAACTTCCTCTTCCACTGCAAACCCCTAATCTGGGGTGTCTAAAAATATAGTGATATCTCTCTCATCTGCACCAGCGCTTACATTTGTTGCCAGATCTGCTGCTTGCAGACTAGCTCACTCCTGTAAATGGTACTCAGCAGTGCAGCACTGCTCCTAAAGCTTCAGCTGTTGTCAATTGTAGTTGTATAAATGAAAGGGTTCACTAAATTCCGAGCATGAAGCTAAGTTCTTACAGAAGCTAAACCTCACTGAGCCTGATAATAATATGGGTTTATACGCACAAATGACTAGGCTGTGTTTTAACTATTGTATGTGTAAGTGGATGGGTTTTGAGTTAACATTTTTCCTTTCAGGCTTCAAACATCTTGTTAAAATCTGCCGCATGAGCAACAGAGCAAAAGGTTTCTGTCCTCGGTTAAACAGCAATACCATCTATTATTGCCCTTCCTAGTGCCAACACTACAAATGAACAAGCTATGTATTCCTGCCTAAAGAGCCAACAACTACCACAGGAAGTGGTTTCTCAAAGCTTCTACATAGGCAGTGGTGTTGTTATTGAGAAATGCAGGAGGCTGTGGACAGTCCCACCATCTTCTGTTTTTCTGGTGACAATTAAGTGAATTCTCAACCCATCCAAAAAGGCCAGACAAAGTTTTCACACTGGGTGCCTGTAGAGACTTGATCTTGATTATGACCTTGAAATGACCACATGTGCTGAATTGTGTACATGGCCAATTGTTTCTCCATTGTGTTCAGCACAACATCAGTCAAGCTCTATTAGGTTAGTAATTGGTAATTTGGGAATCTTTAGTCAGTTTGCTATTCTAAAATAGCCATTGAATCTAAGTTTTTGCTGACCACTGCTAAAAGCTGGTGAATGGAGTCTTGGATATTTGCATAATGTTACTTAACATATTGCAGTCTTTAGGGAATAAAGTGCAACTATTTGAAAAAGTCTCAAATATGATTCATTAAAAGGAATAATTACTGCATGTATTGGTTTGATTAATCAATTGAATATATTAGAAAATTTCGACAATCATTCTGAAATTGCCTTTGATTTGGGGGTAGTGTTAGGTTTTGCTGCCAAAGTCATTGTTTTGAATATCTTTTAAGAGGCTCACCGATACACAGGACAGGTTATGTTGCTATGTAGACCTGCATTGATGAAGTAAAAATTCCAAAATATTCTTTAATACAAATCTAAATTCTGCACATTTTTAAATTCATTTATGGGATGTAGGTGTCGCTGGCGAGGCCAGCATTTATTGCCCACCCCGAGTTGCCCTTGAGAAGGTGGTGGTGAGCTCCCTTTTTGAGCCGATGCAGTCCTTTTGGTGTAGGTACACCCACAGTGCTGTTAGGGAGGGAGTTCCAGGATTTTGACCCAATGACAGTGAAGGAATGGCAATGTATTTCCAAGTCAGGATGATTAGTGGCTTGAAGGGGAACTTCCAGGTGTTGGTGTTCCTAAGTATCTGCTGCCCTTGTCCTTCTATTTAGTAATGGTCATAGGTTTGCAAGGTGCTGCCTAAGGAGCCTTGGTGAATTCTTCAGTACATCTTGTAGATGGTATACACTGTTGCAACTGTTTGTCGGTGGTGGAAGGAGTAAGTGTTTGTGGAAAGGGTGCCAATTAAGCGGGCTGCTTTGTCCTGGCTGGTGTCAAGTTTCTTGAGTGTTGTGGGAGCTGCACTCATCCAGGCTAGTGGAGAGTATTCCATCACACTCCTGACTTGTGCCTTGCAGATGACCTAGAGGCTTTAGGGAGTCAAGAGGTGCATTACTCGCCGCAGGATTCCTAGCCTCTGATCTGCTCGTGTAGCCACAGTATTTATGGGGCTAGTCCAGTTCAGTTTCTGATCAATGGTAAGTCCCAGAATATTAGTAGGGGGGGAATTCAGTGATGGTAATGCCATTGAATGCCAAGGGACAATGGTTAGATTCTCTTTTGTTTGGAATAGTCATTGCCTGACACTTGAGTGGCATAAATGTTACTTGCCACTTGTTAGTCCAAGCCTGATTATTGTCCAGATTTTGCTGCATTTGGACATGGACTGCTTCAGTATCTAAGGAGTTGCGAATGGTGCTGAACATTCTGCAATCATCAGCGAAGATCCCACTTCTGATCTTATGATGGGAGGAAGATCATTGAAGAAGCATGAGAAGACGGTTGGGCCTAGGACACTACCTTGATGAGCTCCCGCAGTGATGTCCTGGAACCGAGATGATTGACCTCGAACAACCACAACCATCTTCCTTTGTGCCAGCTATGTCTCCAATTAGCAGTGAGATTTCCCCCTGATCCCCATTGAGTCCAGTTTTGCTAGGGCTCTTTGATGCCACACTCAGTCAAATGCTGCCTTGATGTCAAGGGTGGTCACTCTCACCTCACCATATGCACACAGAAAGTTTTGGTGCATAGGCAGGCCTATCAGAAAGCCTGCAGTCACTGTCAAGGAGCATGGAGGATTGTAGCCAGCACCAATCTTGTACATGAATTTCTACAGAGTTTGGACCCCAAAGTTTTCAGTGTGGAATTGGTGGCCAGCTGCATTACAGCACACAATTTCAAAGCTCACAAATGACACCAAAACTTGCAATTACTGTGAACACGGAGAAGGGTAGTGATAAACTTCAAAAGGACATAGACAGGGCTGGTGGAATGGGCAGACATGTAGCAGATTAAATTTAATGCAGAAAAGTGTTAAGTGATATATTTTGGTAGGAAGAATACGAAGGGAGAGTATAAAATAAAGGGCACAATTCCAAGAGGAGTGCAGGAGCAGAGGCACCTAGGGGAATATGTGCACAAATTGTTGAAGGTGGCAGGGCAGATTGAGCAAGTGGTTAATAAAAATACAGCATCCTGGGCTTTATCAACAGGGGCTTTGAATACAAAAGCAAAAAAAAGTTATGTTGAACCTTTATAAAACACTAGCTCACCCTCATCTGGAATGTGATGTCCAATTCTGGGCACTGCACTTTAGGAAGGGTGTGAAAAATATTTATCAGAATAATTCCACAGATAAGGTTACATAGATTGGAGAAACTGGGGTTGTTTTCCTTATAGAAGAGAGGTTTAAGAGGAAATTTGATAGAGGTGTTCAAAATCATGAGGAATCCAGACAGAGTAGATGGAGAGAAACTGTCGGTAGAGGGGGGGAGAACCAGAAGACACAGATGCAAAACAACCAGATGTGACATGAGAGGAAACCATTTGAAATGCAGCTCCTGGTTAGGTTAGGAATGTACTGCCTGGGAGTTGGATAAGTATCTGAAGATAAAAGATTTGCAGGGCTACAGGGAAAGGGCAGGGAGTGGGACTAGCTACATTGCTCTAGCAGAGCACTGGCATGGGCTCGATGGACTGAATGGCTTCCTTCTGTGCTCTAACCATTCTAGGATTCTATGATTCCCACACTTGCAGACTCAACCATAATGCAGCTTCTGATGGTTGATGTCTCGGCTTCCATTGCACCATAAGCAGAAACCACCCAATGTCTGAGTGCTGTGGTGGAAGCTCAGACTGAGCAAGCTCAACTTGTTGTCATGAACGTTCAGACTGCTGCCATCATGGCTGGGGAAATCTGTGTTTAAAGAGGCTCAAAGCTTCTCACGGAAGTTTGGCAATCTGTCATCCAAAAGAGTACAAGGATTGCTGAGGCACCCCCTCAGAAAGTGACAGTGGTTTTTTGGATCATGAACGTGCTCTTCTCTGTCAGGATGATAAGTGCAAAATTCCAGGGCCCGTGCTTTAGTGGGGTACTAGATTTTAGTGTAACCCAACCATTTTCAGGTGAATGTCATGTTATATACATTGTACTAAGCTAACAAGATCAAAACACTTGATCTTGAACTCAGTATGTTAACACTGAGATAAGAAGCCATTTTGATGTTGTTAATCTTTTACAACAAACAAACGCAAAACAGTGTTACAAAGCAATCACTGACTAGCAACAGATGATTTCATTAGAAGGAAGTACCATAATTACTCTGGTAATGAAGAATAAGTAATTAATGATCAGTAGTTAATCAGAAGCCAGTTTACGTTATTTCTGTATTTCTCCATTAGCATTTCTTATGAGAGAATTATAATAGTGTAACAGCTGGGAGAGAAATGACATATGATTTCGACTCCTTCCCTATCAGGAACACACACTGTCCTGTAAAAGGACTCGTGTAAAGACAGTAAGGTAAGAGACATAGCTTAGGGAAGGCAATGTTCTAAGTTTAAGATAATGTGTGTAATTAGCTAAAACCAATGGAGTTAGCTCATCATATTATTGAGGAATTATAAATCAATTAGCCATTTCCAACAACTTGGCTAAGGTGGGCTTACAACAGTGACAGAGCTCGTGACGAGGTGGCCGAGAGGTTAAGGCGATGGATTGCTAATCCATTGTGCTTTGCACACGTGGGTTTGAATCCCACCTTCGTCGTCACTTTATTAACTGGTTCTTCATGAACGTGGTGCCTTTTGGCTTGGCCTAAATAGCCAAGTGGTTATGTTACCGGGCTGGTAACCCCAAGATCAAGAATTCAAATCTCACAATGGGAAACAATGTAATTTCATCTGAATAGGAACAGATGGAAACATGTTTGTACTTGAAAGAGTTACAACATCAACAGAGCTCATGATGAGGTGGCTGAGAGGTTAAGGCGATGGACTGCTAATCCACTGTGCTTTGCACGTGTGGGTTCAAATTCCACCTTCGTCGTCACTTTGCCCCTTCGTCCTTTTCAGTGGTTGGCGGAGAGGAGGGCTGTGGCCGCAGGGGTGACCAGGATCGGGGACGTGCTGGGTGGCGGAGGACTGGGCTGGATGCTCCCACAAGGGTTGGAGCGACGCGCGTCTGTGAGTGTCCAGGTTGCAGCCGATGCCATCCAAGACCTGAGAATGGTCGTGCTCGGACCCGACGTTATTTTGGGTCTTGAGGTGGCCCGGGTGCGCGGTAGTCTTCCGTCTGAACGTTCCCCTGTTCGGACAGAATTCCACATTGGCCCCAAGCCCCGAACCCTCCCTCGGGTGCTGGTGCCCCGCAATATGAGCCGCCTCGGGGACATGCCCTCCGTGCCTTTTGGCACGGCAAAGAGGGGCTTTTTGTACGGACTGCTGCTGCACACCTTCCATTTTCTTGCCCTTGTCCGTCGACCAGACACGCCCTGGCGTGCCTTGTTGCTGTCCGGCGGCGGAGGCCCCCGATGGGAGGCCCTCTACGGAGGTGTCCTCCCCCTTTCTATCGGGGACCTGGGTTGGAGGGTGTTGCATGCAGCAGTCCCTTATAACAAGAGGATGCATTGGTTCACGGACTCTCAGGACACGTGCCCTTTTTGCGGTCTTGTGGAGTCCGTGGACCATGTATACGTAGGGTGTTGTAGGCTGCACTCCCTTTTTAGTTATTTGAAAAACCTTTTATTGATGTTTTGTTTGCACTTCAGCCCCACGCTCCTGATCTATGGGCACCCGGTGCGGAAGGGGGTCGGGAAGGAGGAGGACCTCCTCGTGAACCTGCTCCTGGGCCTGGCCAAGTTGGCCATTAACAGGTCCAGGCAGCGGGCGATCGACGGGGGAGTCCCGCCCGATTGTTTGTCCCTCTTCCGTGGCTACGTTCGCTGCCGGATGTCCCTGGAGAAGGAGCACGCGGTGTCTGCTGGCACTCTCAAGGCCTTCCGTGCTCGGTGGGCACCGCGGGGACTGGGGTGTTTTGTTTTCCCCTTTAATCACATTTTGATTTAAAGTTTGTAAGTTTCCTTTAAACTTTGTTCTTGGTTTTACAGCTGACCTGAATTAGGGGCTGTGCCTGATTTATCCCAATTTTGTTGATTTGGTTTTCATTTAAAAGATTATCAAGAGTTCAAATCTCACCATGGCAAATTATGAAACAATGTAATTTCATCTGAATAGGAACAGATGGACACGTGTTTGTACTCAAAAGAGTTACAACATCAGCAGAGTATATAAAGGGGTTGTTGGAACCATCTTTATAGTTTTGATTTAAAGTTTGTAAGGTTCCTTTAAACTTTGTCCTTGGTTTTACAGCTGACCTGAATTAGGGGCTGTGCCTGATTTATCCCAATTTTGTTGATTTGGTTTTCATTTAAAAGATTATCAAGAATTCAAGTCTCACAATGGCAAATTATGAAACAATGTTACTTCATCTGAATAGGAACAGATGGAAATGTGTTTGTACTCGAAAGAGTTACAACATCGACAGAACTCGAAAGAGTTACAACATTGATAGAAGTGCTGGTATGATAGCCAAGTGGTTATGGTACTGGGCTTGTAACCCCAAGATCAAGAGTTCAAATCTCACCATGGCAAATTATGAAACAATGTAATTTCATCTGAATAGGAACAGATGGACACGTGTTTGTACTCAAAAGAGTTACAACATCGACAGAACTCGAAAGAGTTACAACATTAACAGAAGTTCTGGTATGATAGCCAAGTGGTTATGTTACTAGGCTGGTAACCCCAAGATCAAGAGTTCAAATCTCACAATGGGAAACAATGTAATTTCAGCTGAATAGGAACAGATGGAAACATGTTTGTACTTGAAAGAGTTACAACATCAACAGAGCTCATGATGAGGTGGCTGAGAGGTTAAGGCGATGGACTGCTAATCCATTGTGCCTTGCACGTGTGGGTTCAAATTCCACCTTCGTCGTCACTTTATTAACTGGTTCTTTGTGAACGCGGTGCTTTTTGGCTTGGCCTAAATAGCCAAGTGGTTATGGTACTGGGCTTGTAACCCCAAGATCAAGAGTTCAAATCTCACAATGGTAAACTATGAAACAATGTAACTTCATCTGAATAGGAATAGATGGAAACATGTTTGTACTCGAAAGAGTTACAAGGGCCACTGTTTTGCTTGGCCTGAATAGCCAAGTGGTTATGGTACTGGGCTTGTAACCCTAAGATCAAGAGTTCAAATCTCACAACGGCAAACTATGAAACAATGTAACTTCATCTGAAACAGATGGAAACAGCTTTGTACTCGAAAGAGTTACAACAGCAACAGAGAGCATGACGAGGTGGCCGAGAGGTTAAGGCGATGGACTGCTAATCCATTGTGCTTTGCACACGTGGGTTCGAATCCCACCTTCGTCGTCACTTTATTAACTGGTTCTTTGTGAACGCAGTGCTTTTTGGCTTGGCCTAAATAGCCAAGTGGTTATGGTACTGGGCTTATAACCCCAAGATCAAGAGTTCAAATCTCACAATGGCAAACTGTGAAACAATGTAACTTCGTCTGAATAGGAACAGATAGAAACGTGTTTGTACTCGAAAGAGTTACAACATTGACAGAGCTCATGACGAGGTGGCCAAGAGGTTAAGGCAATGGACTGCTAATCCATTGTGCTTTGCACGCGTGGACTGCTAATCCATTGTGCTTTGCACGCGTGGGTTTGAATCCCACCTTCGTCGTCACTTTATTAACTGGTTCTTTGTGAACGCGGTGCTTTTTGGCTTGGCCTAAATAGCCAAGTGGTTATGGTACTGGGCTTGTAACCCCAAGATCAAAAGTTAAAATCTCACAATGGCAAACTATGAAACAATGTAACTTCATCTGGAAACAGATGGAAACGTGTTTGTACTCAAAAGAGTTACAACATCACTAGATCTCATGACGAGGTGGCCGAGAGGTTAAGGCAATGGACTGCTAATCTATTGTGCTTTGTATGTGTGGGTTCGAATCCCACCTTTGTCGTCACTTTATTAACTGGTTCTTTGTGAATGCAGTTCTTTTTGGCTTGGCCTAAATAGCCAAGTGGTTATGGTACTAGGTTTGTAACCCCAAGATCAAGAGTTCAAATCTCACAATGGCAAACAATGTAATTTCATCTGAATAGGAACGGATTGAAACGTGTTTGTACTCGAAAGAGTAACAACATCAACAGAAGTGCTGGTTTGATAGCCAAGTGGTTATGGTACTGGGCTTGTAACCCCAAGATCAAGAGTTCAAATCTCACCATGGCAAATTATGAAACAATGTAATTTCATCTGAGTAGGAACAGATGGACACGTATTTGTACTCAAAAGTGTTACAACATCAGCAGAGTATAAAAAGGGGTTGTTGGAACCATCTTTATGTATTTTAATTGGGGAAGAACTAGGTTAGATCTTCAGGTGTAGTTGAGCATCGTCCTATTAGCGTGAAGATTATTTCCAATGAACTTGAGCACAGATGAGTATTGAGGGTAGTTAGTACTGGGATTGGTTCGGTGATGGATTCCCTGCCATTCGAAATCCCAGGAAGGTGCAGTGCTTCTTGGAGGCAGTGACAGTTTCTCTGTCCGTGAGAGGAGCTGAAGCTGTTGTCCACTTCCTGACCTCTTCCCTCAATGGTGGCTTTGGCTTTTCCTGACCTCTTCCCTAAAAGGACAGAAAGGAAATACATCTTCCCATCTTCAGCTGAACTTCTCAGCAATATTAATATCCTAACCTCCCATATTGATTATGGTTGAGGGCTTGACAGTAAACCCCAAGACTGGGGGAGTGAGCCAGACATATTCACACACAGGTAGAGGCTGCTTGGATATGCACGCACACACATACAAACACACTCCTCCTCCTCCTCTCTCCCCAAAAATCTATTTGCACACTGGGCCAGGAGAGGAAGAAAACCTAGGCTGAAGACAACCCACTTCTGAATCACACTTGCGTATGAATTCCACCAAGGCCATTGAAGAGATGTATTAATGAGGGGCTTCTTTAGTTGAACGACAAACTTTATTTACAGAGCTGTTGGATTAGCTATCTGCTTCTAGGCTAGGAAAACTTATGAGATTCCCCATTCTCAGTGTCAATTGGCTGTTTGGACCACACAACCTTACTCAGTAAGGCTGGCCTTAAAGCAACAAGCACCACATCACTCCCCTTTTACATTCCTTACACAAATTACTTTATACAGGTGAATAGAAAACAATATCAAAAATCTTAGAAATAATCACACTCGCACTTTGTCATGAATTCAGATTATACACTTACACACATAGGCCCAGCAATTACAAATCAAGTCATTGAGGGGGTTTTCTGTTCTGGGTAGAGCGGTATAATCTATATCCTGAGGATCGACACTAACAAGAACTACGATAACAGGTACCTCTTTTGGCACAGGCAGTTCATTGCTTTTTGATTCAACGGAGACATCAGTTATGTCTTTAACAGGTTGATCAGGTCCTTCGGCACTTATGGGTTCGATAACATTCCTTGGTAGCAACAATTGACTGTGGAAGCATCTCCCTGCTCCTCAGGTGATTCACGTGTTTAGGAACAATCCGGCCTTCCATGTCTACTTGGGATGAAAGGGGTCTGGCCTCACCGACAATAATCCCTGGGATCCAACTTGGCCCACTACCGAAGTTTCTTACATATACGGCTTCATCTAGCATAAATGTCCGGACTCTACTATACAAATCGTATCTTGTTTTCTGATTACCTTCGTTCTTCTCTACCCTCCCTGGCAAATTTGGAAATATGAGGCTCAGTCTCATTCTGAGACGATGCTTCATAAACAGTTCTGCTGGTGGAGCTTCCGTCGTTGCATGTGGAGTCGTGTGGTGGCTAAGAATGAAGCATGCGATTTTTATTTCCAAGGTTCCTCCTGACAAGTTTTTTATTCCTATGAACACACAGCACTTTCCCTTCCCTGGAGCAGGAGTACTCTGTGCTCCTAATGGATACTCCTGCAGCATGGCCCGCTGCACCCCATGACCGCCCCCACTCTCTGACTATTGACTGTGAGGTCTACAGAGCCCCAGGTTTGCCTTTACTCTCTGGCTCCTGACTGAAAGCCCCAGACCAATTACTTTGACTTTCAGAGTTCCCCATTGCCCTCATGACTGATGACTACACTGTCTCCCTTCCAACCAACCTCTTGTGAGTCCGCATGCAATCTATCCCTCTTGTGACACATGAACAACCACTTCCCCACCCCTTCCCACTTTCCTACTCGAGACTCTGCATGCATCCCCTCCCATTCATCCATGTGGTATCCCTTTCACCCTCCCTTGTTTGTCAGTGTTTTGGTTACCTTTGTCAGGCTCCAGCTCCCCACCCCTCAGTCAACCCTCTGCCTCCCATTGGTCCCCTTCCTCCTCCACCTCCTTGCAAAGCTCTCCTGCTCCTTTTGCCTTCTATCATGTCCCGTTCCACTCCAACCCCTTGCAAAGCCTTCCTTCGCCATTGCCCCCCATGTGTTCCCCCTTCCCCACCCCCCCCCCCCCCCCCCCAACCTCTTGCAAAGCCTTCCTTCCCCATTGTACCCCCTCAGCCTTGTATGCTGTACACGTGCCACTGCACGGTGCTGTCCTTCTAGGCAATGGTGGCACCCACCGGGAGCAGACCATCCCTATACCATTATTCTCTGTCTGAAAGTTGATTTAATGATGAAGAACTAATGATTAAGGCATAATCATCCAGTGACAATCAGCTGTTAACTACTGCAGAAAGAATTCACCAAGAAGCGGTAACTAGATATTTCCTGCTAGTAGAAATTATAATAGATAACAAAATTGGATTTCACCAATTATCTTTGAATTCATTCAACATTTTGAATTGTTGATTTAGTGTCATTTTTAAAAACAAATTGTACAACAGAAAGAATTGAGGTCCTCAATTTAAACTAAAATAGATAACAACCATTCATACTCCCTCACGCTTGATACTCAGTTTACTGTACTCAGCATTGGAATCAGAATGTACAGCTACCTCTGGTCTTCACCCTGGCAAATGGTTATTAGTGGTTATTTAAATTAATTTAATATTTGCTAGTCATTTTTGACTATTTGACAATTTATTTACTCCAAACAAAATGCCAGAGCCAGGATTTTCCATTTGTTGGGTGGGCTCGGTAGACCGGGCGGGGGACGGGGAGTTCCCGGAACCAACTGCCGTCCACGATCGGCACCGCACCGCAATTTCATACCAATTAAGGCCTGCCCTGTGTGGATCGCGAGTGACGGCTCTGAGCACTGCCTGTGTGGATTGGAGAGGAGGGAGAGCCAGGACGAGTGTGTAGTTTGTGCATGTGCGCGAAAGAGCGCTTCAATCTTCCTGAGGCACGGAGCTGCTTCAGGGAGATTGAAGCGCTTTATGAAAAAATTAATAAAGATAGTAAAAATTCAATGAAACATGCCCCCTCAAGTGACTGTGTCACATAAGATGGGACATGTTTTTAATTTCAAATGAAACTTTTTATTTAATCTTTAATAACCTAAAAAACGTAAAGGCCGCTTGGCCTTTTCGTCCCCCCACCAACTGTAAGGTTCAACGGGCAGCATAAAATTCACGTTAATTACCTGTCTAGGGGCCTTAATAGGCCCATCAATTATTGGCAGGCGTGCAGCTGAGCCCGGTGCATGCCTGCTGAATGAAATATCGTGTGATTTCACAATGACGTCATGCATCATTTTACATTCCGGCGTGTCGGGCGCGCAACCGCACGCCAAATGTAAAGTTCTGCCCCAGGTTTTGAGAAAAAGTAATTATTCTTGAAAAAGAGACAAACAATGCAGGAAAAACTCAGTGGGATCAAGCAACATCTGTGGCAGAGACAAAAGTTCATTGAGACAATTCCTCAAACCTTCCTTGTCCTGAGGAAGGGTCTACACCGAAAAGATTGACAGATTTCTGCACAAATGCTGTCTGGCTAGCTGAGTGTTGATTGGTTGATTTAACAATTTTAAGCATTGGGGATGAATTGGCAGAGATATTAATTTTCATGATATTGATCCATTTGCTGCCATGAACGCTGGAAAAGGGGTTTTCCTCTCGATACACTTGACTCACTTTGATTTCCACACTTATCCTGGTGTTATTCCTTTATTCTCAAAAACTGAAAGCTAAATTTTGTTTCATAAACAACTTCCCAATTTCAATTTATCTCTTTATATTCTATGAAATTTCAGTCCAATTAGCTTCTTAGAAACACTTGTTTAAAAAACAACACTCTTACAGCACATTCACTTCTCGTCATAAAAACTGAGCCGCACAAAGTAATGGATGAATGAAAATTGTGAAGATTTGAAATACATGGAGAATCTGATTGAGCAGGAAGAGCTTAAAATAAAGAAAACTGATTGGTGAATCTTGAAAGAGGGAGAAAATAACATGCATGATTGTGGGAGGGTTAAATATGGAGAGAATGACTGAAACCTATATGAGTTCATAAAATAAGAAAATAAACATAAGGAAAACTAACGTGACTTCTGAGTTCCAGGGCAGTGTGTATGGAGATGTAGTAATTATGGTCTTATTTAGTGTGTAATGTACCTTTAAGAGTAATACATGATAGGCAAGATCACATGATCTATAGTAACCAATAGGAGAGTAGTTCGGGCTACCTCAAGAGTCATTGTAGAGGTAGAGTTGGTGTTGAAAGCACACGTGTAGTTGCTGCTGAGTATATGATAAATAAACTTAAAATTTCCACCCAAGAAGTGCCTCCTGAACAACTCTATCATAAATAGTACAACTCAGCCACCCTACAACAGGGGCTACCTCAAAGATGCACTGGGGAACCACACTGCCTGGAGGGTGTCTCAGGTAAGGATTGTACGGCAATTGCCTGGGAAGTGCAAACTTCCTATGGGCAATTGCCTTGCACTGGGAACCATCTGAAAATGCCATTTAAATGGCAAACTAAGGATAGTTCTGACTGTGTTACATCAATAGTTATCCAGAAAAAGTTAGAAGAATTAAAACCGCTTCTAACTGCTGCGTAACTATTGTACATACCCACACTGACTCCCAACGGGACTCCGGCCACTCAACCCCAACTCCCACGTGACTCACCTCAAAACCCCAGGGGATTCACCCAACTCTCCAACTACCCCCCCACCTCCCCAGGACTCGCCCAACTCCCAACTGCCCCTTACGCCATGGGACTACTCCCACTCATCAACAATGCCCCCTACAGGGTCTCTCCAACCTCATGGTGTTCCCCGCCCTATGGGATTCCCTCAACCACATGAAACTGCTCCCCCTCCCCATGAACACTCTTCCTAGCCACTCCCCAAGGCCCGAATCCTGCCTCTTACCGCACTCCCCCAGCCCAGACTCGGCTTCCGACTCACTCCATTCCAAGCCCCAATGTTCAACCTGACCCAACCCCACCCCTGGAGGCCTGGCCCGACTTGACCCACCCATCCCCTCGGAGGCCTGACCCAACTCACCTACCCCTGAGGCCCGACCTGACATGTGACAATCCTCTCCCCACCGAGGCTAACCTGATGCAGGACACCACCAACCCCCAACCCGAGGCCCACAAGGCCCAGCCCAACCTGGCTCACTTTCACGGCCCCACCCGACTCCCCCTCCTATGAGGCCCAGCCTGATCCAACCCACCTACCATCCCCCAAAGCTTGACCTGACCCATTCCCCGCATCCTCCGCCCCACCAACACTGCCGAAATCCTGCTCCCTCACCTTAGACACTTATCTTCTCCCTGGCCTGTGAAGTACCTTTAAACTTGGCTGGATCTTTAACCTACCTTGTTTTTAATGCAGTAAAAAAGGTGGCATGGCGTCCTTACATCTAACTTTGCAGTGCTTGACTGAAGGCCTCTGGAGTGTGCTGCACTGCCTGGATTTAACACGGCTTGAGTGAGAAGGATGGGTGAGATAAGATCGAAAAAAATAAATTTCAGGTAAGAAAGTAGGAGTGAAGTGGCAATCCAACTCTGATTGCCACTCCATGGAAGTTCAGGCCCAATGTTTCAAGTCTAATAATTTCAATCACTTAAAATGATCTATAAGCATCTGTATTTCATTACAGATCATAAAACCTGTCACAAAGATTTTCGCCTTCCCACACTTTCACCCCTCAGCAGGTAACTGTCACGCTCTATTATCGTCCATTATGTTGTCTCTTCTTGATATAATTGACCTGCTTGCTTCTGCCAGCCATTCAATAGCCCTGCCAGAAACAACGAAAAAGAGGCATAAAGTTGTGTTTGGTGTTCTAGACCGACAAACAGCTAACCAGCATTGAGCCATTGTCTGCCATGTCCAATGAAAATGATCGCAAAGAAAGAGTAATGTGCTAATTGAAATAGAAGGGGAGGGAAGAAGCTCTTGGTCAAAATTTTGAAAGTAAGCAGTAAGATTTTTTTCATCATTACACATAGAAATTAGGCCTATATAGTGACAGATAAAATTAGGATATTGAATAGGCCTAGAAGCCTTTCAGGAAAAAAAGATGTAAAACTAGTCAAAACTGGTTTCAAAATTATGGGCTGAATTTTCCCAGAATTACACTCAGTGCGGTAGCAAGCAGGTAAAATGGAGTCCTACCCACCGATAAAAATGGTGGGTCTTCATACCGTATCTTCCCAAGCCTGCCTCATTATATATTCACTCCCATGAAACACGCCGTTTCCATGGTGGGCGGGCTCTCATTCGCCCGCTCGCCATCACCCCGCCGTTGCGTCATGCTGGCCGCTATCTTTAAAAGGCAGCTGCCAGCAAAGTGCTCATTGCCACCGCTGCCTGGGAGACATGGCGAGCAAAAGCAAAAAGACAGTAGCCCCGCGCTTCAATGACGGGTCCCATGAGCAACCACCAGGTGCCACGGAGGCCCACCGGGATGTGCTGTTCCCCCCGCCCTGGCCGTAGGGTGGGTAGCAATGTCACCAGCCCAGCTTGAGAGGCGGTGGCAGCGGTGGTTAGCGCCAACGCCCTTCAGAAGAAGACAGTTACCCAGTGCCGGAAAAGGATGAATGATCTCCTCTGTTCCACCAGGGTAAGTCATTCTTTTCATCACTCCCAACTCATACACTCACAAACCCATCACACATCCACAGGACCTTCACTCATTGTCAGTGCAAGGGATATCACCATTCATTCCTTCTCATGCACCATCATTGTCTTAATACCATCCATGGTATCACTCACCACCCACACAGCCCAGGCATTCTTATCATCTGGCCCAGCAGGTGTCTTGCTACACTCTCCCCTGTCTCTATCCATGCAGGACAAACTGGCTCACAACAGGAGGGAAAGGTCGCAGACAGGCGGAGGGTTACCAGAATTCAAAGTTCTACAGAATTTGAAACCAGAGCCATCCAGCTGGCTGGTGATGACTGGGGCTGGTCCAGTGCTGCCGGTGAGGTCGAAGCTGCTCTACCAAGTGAGGATCCAGCAGTGCAACATCCATCAGACAAACATGCTGTGAGTGATGTGTCCTCTTTCACAAGCCACTGCCATGTACTAATTATCTCCCCTTGCTTTCGCAGGTACATTTGGGAAGCAGCAGACGGAGTCCACGGCCCAGAGCCTCCAAGCAAGATCTGAAGAAACCCCCGAAGAGGAATCTGAAGGCACCCTCTCTGAAGTCCCATCACAGCGCTCACCCACACCCTCCACCAGCACAGAGACACACACCTTGGTGGGAACTAGCTTTAGAGTAGCCTCGGGATCACTATCTGGTGAGCACATCGCACTTGCTGATCCACAGCAGACAGAGTCAGGGATTTCCCAGGTCCCCGGCACTTGGAGAGCTGCTGGAGGCCAGAAAGCTGCTGAGTCCGAGTCAGATGACAAGCCTCTGGACTCGGTCATGTCATAGTTGCTGGAGCTGCAAAGGCAAGCTCAGGAACAGTAGGAAGGGATGTCTGCTGCACTCCTCAGGTTGCAAGGCACAATGAAGGAATCTGTCTGCCTTCACTCTGAGGTGATAGCGCCGACATGCCAATGCACTGAGGTCAACACTGGCAGGATGCCAGCCACCATGGAGAGCTTTGTCCAGGACATTGGTCCTGCACTGCTGCATGGGCTGAATTCCATCACTGATGCCATAATTGGCCTCCACCAGTGTGTAGGTGAGAGGGGTGCTGGGCAGCTCGATCTCACTCCAGCTACCCCTTCTCCTCAAGGAAACAGTCAGGAGCCATCGGACACCCATAGGGAGGAAGATCAGCAAGTGCACGCTCCAGGGCTATCCATCCAGGTGCCTCGGGGAGTGTCCAGCCCATCTGACTCCCCTCTTCCTGTGACCTCCTCAGATCCAGCATCACAGGCTGAGGTGGTGGCCGCTACTACACAGCAGGACTCCAAAAGCAGGCCGGGGCCCTCCAGGTCTCAGCCATTAAGAGGACGCCTGCCAAAGTCATCACAGACAGGGTGTCGCAATCAGTAGGCTGCCTCCACCTCCACTGTGGATGTCCAGGGAGCTCCAAGATGTAATGGCAGGGTCGGGGAAGTTAAGGAGAATTAATTGCACAGCCTGGGCATGAGTATGAATCACTTGTACATAATGTTCACTATTGTCAATAAACTCCCAAGAATGTCTCCCTGCCTGTGGTTCTGATGAGCAGTGTTCTTGTCACTCAGATGTGAAACCATTCTGCACAAGATAAAAGGCCTCTTTCCCGAGCTCTGTGTGGCCTTCAGACCACAGTGATGGTCCAGCCTCACATTTCCTGGGGACATTACTGATGCCTGCACTTCAGCTGTGCTGGTCATTGCCGCCAGAATGTAGTGGGCAGGCGCCACAGAGTTCTCTCATACTCTCTTTGTGCTCCGTTAAGGTGGGGTTGGCCCTCATCATGTCAGCATCTGCGACCAGTGATGCTGTGCATCAGCTCCTGAAGGGCTGAGGTGCTGAAGGTGGACACAGCATCAGATGCATCTAAAGTTTCATAGATGCGTCTCTGAGATGGCCCTGATCGTGGAGCACAAGCGAGCTGCCCACGACCAGACAGGAGTCAGAAATTCTCAGAGGCCATGTGAAGATCTATGGAGTGACCTCGCTGCATGTTGTCATCAACCTCCTGTGATCAAGCAACTATTAGGGCCTCCACTGTATCTTCATGACAGAAGCATTCTCACAGAGGGTATTGGAGCTGTGATAAGCCAGACTGGAGTCAAACATTCACAACTGTGATGTGAGGATCTACAGGGACACCTCACTGCATGTTGTCATCGCCCTCCACAAATCTGACAGCTATGAGGGCCTCCCGAGTGTGCCTGCCTCATCTAGCCAGCACGAGAGCCTCATCCTCAACAGCATCCTCCTCATTGCAGAAGATGTCCAGCTCCTCTATCTCCTCCTTAGCCAGCTCTGCTCCCTGTTGCAGCGCCAGGTTGTGAAAGGTGCAGCAGATAATGGTGATGCGTGACACCCTCTGTGGACTGTATTGCAGGGCTCCACCAGACCGGTCCAGGCACTGGAACAGCATCTTCAGCATCCCGATGGTCTGCTCCACCAAGTTGTGAGTTGCTACTTGAGCCTCATCAAAGCGTCACTCTGCTGCAGTCTGAGGCCGCCGCATGGGTGTCATCAGCCACAGCCTCTGTGGGTAGCCCTTGTCCCCAAGGAGCCAACCCTGCAGCCTCTGTGGACCCTGGAAGACATCAGGGATCTGCGAGCGACTCAGGATATTGGCATCGTGCACACTCCCTGGAAACCGTGCACATACCTGAAGAATGCGTTTCTGGTGGTCACATACCAGCTGCACGTTCAGTGGGTGGAAGCCCTTGCAGTTGATGAAGTTCACTGAGTGTAGCGACAGAGACCTGAGTGCCACATGAGTGCAGTCAATCTGTGGGAATCCCGAGATCAGGGCGAATCCAATGGCCCTTGCATCCTGGTTGTCCTGGTCCTGGGCGAAATGCACATAGTTGTGTGCCATGGAGAAAATGGCATCCGTGAACTCATGGGTACATTTGTGGGTGGCGGATTATGAAATCCCACAGTGGTCACCAATGGAGTCCTGAAAGGAGCCGTGGCATAGACATTGAGCCTCGTGGTCACTTTCACTGCCATTGGCAGTGGATGCCCTCCTTGGCGACAAGTCCTGCAGTAAGTGCCAGGCCTACCATGCACAGTCTTCAGCGACACTGGTTCTCAGTCATCTGCAGGAATGGCAGGTAGTGTCCATAGACCCTGGATGTCGCTAGGTGCCGACCAGCCATGGCTCGCTGTCGCTCTTGGGCAGCGTGTGCTGGAGCCCCTGCTTCCCCTTCTTCATGAGATTGCTGCTCCTGCCTTTGCACAGCCAGGAGCCTCAGTCACTCTCTCCTCTGTCTTCTACGGTGTCTGTAGGCCATCAGGCACACAGCTAGGTCACCAAGATCCATGATCCTGACGTGGTCTTCCTGCAGCATGAAAAAGACAGTGACATGGTTATCATGGCTGTACGTAGCCCTTTCCTGGCCCTGTGTGACCGCCCCTTAACGCTTCCCGGGGAGTGCTGGTCACCCCTCTGATGGCCAGAGATGAATGCGCTGCATGGCTGACCTGTCAACCTGCGACATGGGGACACTGGTCTAACCTAGGATGCTGAGATTTCAAGGGGCTGTGAGCGCCTCCAGCAGTGACTGCCACAAGGCCAGCATTGGCAAGGAGATTGTACAAATTGTGCAGTCCAACTGCTCCACAGTCCAATGAAGTGGTGGCAGACTCGATGTCTGTGCCGGGGGAGTTAGGGGGAGAGATGGTGTGGGGCAGGTGGAATAAGGTATGGAGTGCTTGTTGGCCCTTTGGTGCCTCCACAATGCTTGCATCAGGTGCGGGCAGGCTAGGAGCCTGACCCCAATCATATCATTGTGGCTGCACCTGATCTGTCTTAGTTGCAGAGGCATGGTCAGTTTATACAGGTGTCCCTAATGTGTGGCCACTTCCCTCACTTACCCTGCCTCACACCTCAGTTGCCTGTGTACGGGATGCCAGGGCAGCACTTTCCCCCAGACACCCCCCACCCCTCAGCAGTTGCCCGCGGGGCCAGGCATCAGTTTGCCCCGCCCCTGGTGCCCCTGAGCCTGTAAACAACAGGCGAGCTGTAGAGAACGCTGCTGCTCAGTCACTTCAGTTCCCCCAAAGTGAAGGCCGCCAAGTGCAAGCCTCCTGTGTGCTGTTGTGAAACACGTTGTCCTGCTTTCCTGCCAATGTGGACGGATGATACAGCGGGGTTCCAAGAGCCTGGCGAGATGGCCTTTTAATTATATGCGAAGGTATTACAATTGCCTCGCCGCTGACCGATGGCAGGAAACACGGCCTGCCGTCAGCGGGCTGAGCAGAAGATCGTGACCTGCCTTCACACTGTCGTGAAGTGGGTCCCACCATATTTTCCATGCACATCACCAATCACGCCCAACGCCAGCGGGCTCGGAAAATTCCGCCCTATGTTTCCACAATTATTTCCTCAATCCTTATTTAGTTTGTTCCTTAGAGATGGAATATTTTTTTATTCAGCCATGGGATGTGGGCGCCTCTGGCTAGGTCAGCATTTATTGCCCATCCCTAATTGCCCTCGAGAAGGTGGTGGTGAGCTGCCTTCTTGAACCACTGCAGTCCATGTGATGTAGGTCCAACCACAGTGCTATTAGGTAGTTCCAGGCTTTTGACCCAGTGACAAGTGAAGAAATAAATCCTGTAACAATTGTACTTTGAAGTGTGTTTTTATAGCGACTGGCACCATCTTTATACTTATCGCTGTCACAGACATAGCTTTTTCTTCCAGCTAAAATGGGTGGGTTACAGGTAAGAGGTGGCTAGTAACAACATCCCAACTCCTAACTCCCTACATGCCAGAGCTGAACCATCAAACCTTGTCTGGTGGGTATTTTATGCAACTGCTGACAAAAGGTGAACACACACTCGACCCTGTCAGGAGCATTGGGTGAAGCAGAAAGGCTAAGACATGAAAATGAATTTCTGTGAACAGAAAGTCAGAGACTAAAGGAGCATTGAACTGTTGAGCCAAGCCAGGAACATGTAGTTTGAATAACAAATTAGGTAAGGAAATCGCTGCTCCACAAATTTGTCGCTTTCACTACTGTGCATGATTGTTGTATTCCCACAAACTGTGTGTTGTTTGGGTTACCTAAATAAGTGTAGTGTAATCTTGAAATTAGCTAACTGTAGTCCCAGGAGAGAAACTAAAAGTGAACATCATAGAAACAATGTAGATCCCCCAAATCTTCTGAATTTCTAGCCCTGGTCTTCCTCAAGACAGTCAAAGAAAGTAATCAATGATTTTCTCTTTACATAGTAGTTGTCATTCCTCAAAGGGTGAAGTTTATGTGGGACATTGTTGCTTTTTTAGAAGACAATGTTAATCACTGAGAGCAGGACTGAAAATGAAAACTTGTTAAGAACTTTTAAAATCCCTCCTCCTCTCCCCATGATGCACACTTGGGTCTCACTGAGAGGTTACAACATGCTGCTGTGCTATATAACAGGCCTGACACATATAAGATGATGCCATCAACTTTGACTTTTGTTTCAACTTGCTTACAAGCAATGAAATTTGAAAGAAAGGGGCCTAATAGTGCCAAGGACAACTTTCCTCTGCTTTTCAGCAAATTCAAGGGAAGAATTTCGCTTGACAGTAGTCAAACGTTACTAGTGACAGCAGAGGTAAAAAGAAATGCTCTTTGAGAACTTGGGTTGGATCAAGCCCCTGCTGAAACCCCTTCTCCCCCTCCTCCATCTTCCAGCAGCTTGTCTCCTTCTGTGCTGCTGCTGCTCAAACTCCCTTCCATGCTGCAGGTTGAGGGGGATGGAAACTACAGCATCCGTGGGGAGCAGGTGGACTAACCAGAAACCTTGCAGTCAAAACCAAGGCCTCCCCCACATACAGTACAGCTCCCTGTCAACTTAGAATCATAGCATTATAGAATGGTTAAAGCCTGGAAGGAGACCATTCAGCCATTTGAGCCCATGTCAGCTCTCTGCAAGATCCATTTAACTAATCCCGCTGCCCTGGCCTTTTTAAATAGCCATGATTTTTTTCCTCCTTTGAAAGACTAGATTGAATCTGCCTCCACTACCCTTTCAGGCAGTACATTGCAGATCCCAACCATTTGCTGGACAAAAATCTTTTCCTTAGGTTGTCTTCGCCAACAGCAGTAGAAAATGCACAGTCTTCTAAAACATAGAGCCAGTAGAAATAAATTAGCTACTAAACTGAAAGTAGTTAATGATCCCTTTAAATAGTGCTGGTATGCGTTCTTCCTGCTGTTCAATGTATATACATCTATGTGTATTCAATAAAGGACATTAGCTGGAGTGGTATGGTTGAAATTGCCTAATTTGATGCCACAATCTTCCCATTTTGCATACTTCCAGTCTACATTAACACCTGTGCTAATACCCTCACTAAATTGGCATCGGCTGTTCTCTGAGTGCAACAGAGATTAATTTTGCTGCTGAAATATCTTTCTTGAGGTAAAGAGAGCAAAAATAGTAAGGAATACTCCAGTTAAGGTCTCACCAAATCTTTATATGACCTAATTATTTCTGATCCTACTTTCATGAGGAACAGTTCAGACAATACAGTACAAAACTCTAGTTGCTTTGGCTATGGCCATCTAAATGACACCATTCTGAAACCTTTAACAATCAATGACCACTGCATATCTCTCTTTCGTTTAACCCACATCAACACATTTTATTCTTAATACTTGAATTAACACACCTATGCGTATAACTGCACACCTATCTCCATTGAGAGACATTTTTCCTATCTTGAGCCAACTTACCCAATTTACCTAAAGCCAGTTGTTGCACTCTGACTCTGCTGCACAACTTACAATCATCCACAGATTTATTTATTTTTTATTTGGAAACTCATAATCTTTGTCCAGGCACTATGAAAAATAGGTGGTGCCTTATTAGATCAAGTATATCAGAGTCCTGTGATATTGTTTTTTTTTTTAATTTATCCAACTGTATTGTTTATATTCTGTTTCAGATTATTAATAAATTTAATAAACAGGAAAGCTCCCACATCGTGGGGCATCCTACTAATTGAGTCCATTGGGAAGCAGGCATATTGAAAACCGCACTTGGCCTATGATTCTTTAACCAATTTGCAATCCATCCCTTAATATCCCCTTGGAATTTAATTTTAGCACAGAGCCCCTCACTAATGTTGCACATTACCAAATATTCTCGTGACAAGCTCAAGACAAAGCCTGACCTCTATTTTCTAAAGTTATATTCCCTCTCAAGCCCAAGTATCCTGGTTAATCAATTATGATAACTTCCCTACTACTGAAGTTCAGCTCACCTGTTTACAGTTGTCAATTTATGGTTTAATTATTTTTTAAAAAGGGCACCACCTTATACCTTCCTTCAAACATTCAGCTCTTCCCAAATTCTCCATGACTTATGGAAAACATTCACTGGAAATCACAAATATGCACAACCGGTTCTCTCAGTGCTCTTGGATAAATTTAATCTGGCCCTGGTGTTTTTTTCACTCTTGCACCCTTTTAGTTTAGTCTGCACTATTTTCTTGGAAGTACTAAAATAACCCATTTATGTTTTACTTTAATTTACAAGGGTCAGATGCAAACGTCTCATAATTAAGAACAGTTACAATAGGGTTCATTTTCAACTCCTTTCTTCCAAGAAATTTGGAGCTTAGTAGCTTTGGCCTCGATCCAGATGGTATTCAGGCTGCTGCGATCTTCATGGGACCTTGAAATGCATGGTCCAGGCACTATGAAAAATAGGTGGTGCCTTATTAGACCAAGTATATCAGGGTCCTATGATATAGCTTTTTTTATCCTGTCATGAGGTGTGAGCATTGCTAGCTAGACCAGAATTTATTGTCCATCCCTAATTGCATTGCTGCCTTCTTAACCACTGCAATCCATGTTATGAAGGCCCTAATGCTATTTTCAGTCATAAATAGGGAAGCCCTCCCCAGGATCATGGGTATCCACACTGGAGATTGAATTTTCCATATCTTTCTGTTGTGATCACACCCAATGTTAGCTGAGAGCATGTAGGAGAATTTCCTTCCTCATGTGCCATTTTCCCTTTCATGTACTCGGGTAAGTTCCTGAGCAAGAGCTGTCCGTAAATGGTTCAAAGGCAATCAAGCAGAAGCTCAAAACATTTATCTCTACTTTCTGCTCTTCTCCCATATTACCTTTCATTGACACAAATTAACACAACAATGGCTTTTGCTGGGAGTTTATTAAAGAACAAGTTACAGGAATTGTTCCCAGGATTCCTTATCTAATTTTTTTAAAATTTAAAATGACTTTCCCAACTGGGACAATCACTTGATTGGAAGCCATAATCTAGTCTATTAATGAAATAGTCTCCACAGTTTTGAGCAGTATTATAGCCCAGATACAAAAGACAAGTAATGATATATCATACTTGAATGCCATCTTGCTTGCTGTGTCTCAGAATTAAAGACTCCCCTCAAAGGTCATGATCTCCATGGATACTGATTCTTAATAATTTAAATATTGAAATTAAGAATTCTCCAGGCCTCAATGTTAATTAGTGCTTTGCAATCTTCGCCAGATTTTCAGTAAATTTGTAAATTGTCAGTCAATATCAAAACATCAACCTTACTGAATTAAGACATCTTTCAGAGCAAACTGATAGTGGATCTTATCATGGTTCTTGTACAAGTAAATTGCATTCCTCGCATAGTTACATTCTCACCCATGACTGCTCTTATGTGCTCTTTCTCTAGAGGTTTTGCTACAAATTCACAGCTTCCCTTGGCCAAATGACAATTATCAATCTCTCTGTGAGCCTTAATCCTCAGCTGTGTGGGATAAAGCTTAAACATGTTGAACTTGCAAAGCATCTGTGCCTTATTGAGTTTAGTACTGCTGATGGTGGAGGTCCACAAGTGAAATCTAGAAGAATCATTAGCTTCTGCTGATTAAATCACAGCAATACTTTTCTCTTTCCCCCAGGAATGTCTTAATATTTATCCTTCATCTGATTTAAAAGACAGCAGGAGAACAAAGGGAGTCAAGAAATACACATAACTACCCACCAAGAAGGCAATGCTGTGGAGCATTCTGGGCACTTGAATTACCAATGCTATCACAGGCCCCACATTCAACTTGGAATTGAAATGAAGGCAAGTTATGTACAAATCCACACAGCCCAAATCACTTCAGGGTTTAATAGTGTTAAACCAGCAGAGTAGTCTCTCTTTGGAATATCTACCGAAATAAATGACCAGTGGATCCACCCTTGATTGCCAACTGAAGAAGGTAAAGAGCATTGGTTTTTATGGATGTTTGATTGTGTTTCTACATTTACTACTTTACTTGTTTTCTTGCTCTTCCTCCCATTCTCAATTAGGCAGAGGTGTGTCTGGTTAATGACTTATTTTACCTATGAGTCTAGCACACGACAATTATTTATTAGAAAGTAAATTTTTTGTCTGCAATTATAGAATCACTCAATGATATAGTTCAGAAGGAAGCCCTTTGGCTGCTTGTGCTGTTTTTTTTAATAGCCTTTTAGTCAAATCCCCATAACCTTTTACCATTGCCCTGGAAATATCTCCCCTTCAAGTGTTGATCCAATTCCCTTTTACAAGTTATTGAAACTACTTCCACCATCCTTTCACATAGTGCATACCAGGTCACAACAACTCACTGCAGAAAAACTAATATTTATCTTAATTTATCTTATCCTCCTCTTGCCTCTGGCTGTTTTACCAATTACCTTCGCTTTGTGTACTCTGGCCACAGATCCTTCTACTGCTGTTAACATGTTCTTCTTTCCTTTACCAATTCAAAGATGTAATTTGCATGGACTTGGAGGTTGAAGCAACAGAGTAAGAACTGACAGCATGGAATCAGAGTGCGCAAAGGCTGTCATACCTTCCTGGGTGTGCTGCTGGGGACATTGAGCAATTGAAGGGAAGTATCAATCCTGGGTAATAGGAAGAAGATGTTTGCTGAACAGTGTGGCTGGAAGTGACACTGGAAGTCAGCACCAGATGCAGTGAGCTGCATGTTACTGGATTCAGTGCAGGAAGTGATGTAATGACCAAGGTCAGGAAAGGTTTGCATTTGCACATTCAGATACATCACCTCATCCCTTCACTCTGCTTTGTCAAGCCTACTCTAGCCCATCACTCTTCACACTCATTTAACTTGCATACCAGCCATCCTTCTCTTTCTATGCGCTTCCTCAGATCCCCACCTGCCCTTCGACCACTCTCACTCACCCTCGCCCTCACCCTCAGAGTCACCATCACCAAATGCACACCATCCCATTGGATGAATACATACCATTATATACCCTCATAAGTCTATTCTTTTCCTTATTCCAGGAAAAAAGAGCACAGGGAGACAGAGGGAACCATAGTGGCTCTCCAGGCATTTCTCAGCTAAAAATTGCAGAGGAGGGGGCGCTGGAAATCAGTGGAGTCTCAACATGCCCACCCATTGGAGATTGGGAGAGCAGGAGCTCCCAGCTATCTGCCGACATAATTCAATAGGAGCCACCCAGGTGTCCTATAACATTCAGTCACATTGACTTGATTTCAACAGTGAGTGAAACGTGATCATCTTCATAGGGATAATCTTAACATTCTTCTTTTGCCTATGCTAATTCATGTCACCTGTAGGGCCATCATGTGTGCTACAGGAATTGTTTGAGGTCACAGATGATGATTCCTGAGAGAAGCTGATTCCTTCTGAGGGTGCATCATTAGAGAACTCGTGCAGACAATGCACCAGTTCAGATACACACACTTCAATGATACACACCATTCAGACAGATAAGTGGGTTCTCACCTGGTGACTCACACTTCACAAGTGAGCAAGAACAGATTATGGTGGAAGGGACAGCAATGTTCACATCATCAGCTGTAGCCCACTGGATGCAGATACTATACTGGGGACTTTCGATTAAAACAGAATTTTTGAGCAGCAGCTGATAATATGCAACGTGCTACGGGCCTCCTAATCTCACTCACCATGATTGCACAGAGAATGGAGGAGTCCACCAGAAACATGAGTGGGTTGATGTCGCAGACAATTGAGATGATGTCTTCTCCCACTCATAAGTGGAACATCCCACTCCCATGGAACATCAAACACTCCAATTCAATGGGGAGAATTTTCTCTTGGTTTGGAATGGGCGCAGGCAGCCACGGAGCCGATTGCCGCCCGCGATCGACATTTACGTAGGCGGACCAATTAAGGCCCGCCCAGCGTGATGTACACTAGTAACACTCAGCGCTACCTGTACGTGCGGAGGGAGGAGGGAGAGTTGGGGCCTGTGGTCTTTTGTACATGCATGGAGCTGCCTCAGGGAGATTAAGTTCAGTTTTAAAGTTTAAAATAAAGAAAGTTAAAAATAATTTACACATGTCCCCTCATGTGACAGTGTCACATGAGCTGGGACATGTTTATGAAATGTATAAAAATATTTATTAATTTAATAAACCCTTCATGAAACCTAATCCTGCCCATGGATGAGGTTTCATGAAAAATGTAAAGGCTGCCTGGGCTCTTCGTCTGCCTGCCAACGTTAAGGTTGGATGGGCAGCCCTGTCAAATTGGTTAATTGTTTTATTAATGGCCTGAACAGGCCTTTGACAATTCAGCAGCGCGCACCAGAGTCGGCTGTGCGCCCACCAAATGAAAGATCAGAATGAAGCGCAGTGCCGTCGGGACACACATCCGATGTCGCCGGGCATCAATTTACACGTCGGTGTGCAGGCCCCCCCCCTCCCCCCGCCTCCCGTTGAACGGGAGATTCTGCCCAAAGAGTACATTCACACCTTGACGATGATCATGGACACTATGGGCACCAACATAGGTGGTGGTTTCTTAATAGGGTGGCAAATAGGCCTGGGCCTTACAGCACTGCAAGAAAGACTGGCATTTGATGTGGCAGGGCCAGAAGAGGCATGATGGTGAAAGGGAACATGAAAGTGTGGACTCCAGTCAAAGTGCTTCTACTTCTCACCTATTACCCTCACCACCTGTCCCCCTTTCAGACAGTAGCCCACATGCTACCTCCTCTACCAATGGCTGAGTTTGCCCCTGCATAGCTGCACAGGTACAGGTGGAGCACTCATTGGTGAGGGCCCCATAACAGAGAATATCAGTCAAGGGCATCCCAGCAGTTAAAGCAGGTATCCAAGCCATCCCCCTCTACCTCAGCTGAAGCTACAGGGGTTGCTACATGTAGGGATAGTAGGAAAGGAAGAATAAGTCTTGCAGTTGCACAGGGGTATTCATGATCATATGAGAAAAGATTGTGTTGTTAAGTTTCTGTTATTTAATTAGGTCACGTAAATATTATTCTTTTGCACCATTTTCCTGTCTTATTTATTATTGCATGGTGGTCAATTAGTAGCATTTTAAATTGATTCATGATGAATGGGAAGACATTAATTGTTGGGGGCCAGTGACGAGGGCATTGAAGGGTTGGTTGGTTGTTTGCAGGGCTGCTTTGTTTCAATTGCATTGGGGCAGGATGGGAAGAGATGTCATTTTATGTCAAGAGGGGTTGGTGCTTGTGATATGGTCTACTGGTGCAACCTAAGTGAACCTTGCATTAATAAGGGCATCCCTGTCTTCTGGAACAAGAGTGTGAGCAGCTGGCAGTGCATTTCTTTCATCTTCTTCCACCTCCTTGTTGTCTTTCCCCTCCACCTCCCCTCCGATCACCTAAAGAGGACCTAAGTTCTTTGCCTTGTTCTTCCTGAGGGTCCAACCCTCAGTACTGGGCAATATTGTGCAAAGCCCAGCAAACCATGACAATTCTGGAGAACCTGCCTGGTGTAAATTGAAGGGAGCCTCCAGATTTGTCTGGGCACCTGAAACATCACTTCAACATGATTATAGCTGGTTTGACACACATCTAGTTGTTGTATGGCATTTATTGTAGCATGTTGGCCTTTATTGGTCGAGTCTCTGACAGTTGCCACCAGCCTAGTTTGAAGTCACTATTCCTTGTCTTCTACGAGTTGCCCCACGAAATTTTCTTTCAGCTCTGAAGTTATCATGCATTAAATTATTTTTCAAGAATGGCAGCCTGGATTGACTGGTTAGAATCTTCCCCACTTTAGCGCAATTATCTCAGTTCTTGGAAGTGTCAAATCCCATCTTTAGCTAGATTTTTATGCTGCCTACTCAGTCGTAATTAATTTTTAATAATTTTCTTTTCTCTTTGTTCAGAGTGAGCTCAGGAATCAGGTTTCTTGGACTACAATTTAAATAGCAATTTCTGACCACTGCAGTATGTAACTTTTTTCAGGGTTTGAGTTGGTCCAGGAACTTTAAATTTTTAGTTCACTCCTGCTGAGCCTGCTGACTCTGTACACTCTGAGTATTGAAGTTGGGCTTTCACAGGATTCAGTGGACTATTCTGCTGCAGTGAGGAATTTAATTTCTGCCTTCAGCTTCCAAGCCTTTCTTTGGAGCTTTTCTTCGGTGATTTCCTTCTGTGCCTTCACTTCTTAAGCTTTTCTTCAAGTCAGAATGCTTCTTTGATTTTTTTTCCTTCAGTTTTGCAGGATTTTAATTTTCTTCTGCATTCTCTGAGGAGAGTTAAATTCGCTGCCACCATGTTGTAAGCTGTTGAGCATAGTTCGGTAAGTCTTGTTAAGGTATTCGTAGTCTTAGGTAGCTCAACAGTATTTATTAACTACAGGAAACTACATACATGGGTACAGTAAAGGTCCAAGCTAGGAGTTGGCTCCATGCTTGCTTCTCTAATGTTCTGTCCAATGGTACACTGACCCCTAGGTGCGGGTCATACATCTTACATCACATGTGCCTTACATCACTGTGTGGGCAGGACTGTGCTTAGTCCCACATTAACCCTTCATGTGTCAGACCCTTATATAACATACAGGGCACAATATCAACATTTGATATGATGATATGAAACTTGGAAGCATTGTGAACTGTTGGGGAGGGGGGATTCTAGAACTACAAATAGACATTGACAAGTTTGTGGAATGGGTGGACAATTGGCAGATGAAGTTCAGTGCAGAGAAATGTGAAGTGATTCATTTTGGTAGGAAGAACATGGAGAGACAATATAATATAAACAGTATAACGCTAAAGGGGGTGGAGGAGCAGGGGGACCTTGTATATGTGCTTAAGTCATTGAGGTGACAGGACAGCCTAGACCTCTAGTCCAGTCACATTAACACTATGCCGCCATTTCCTTATATATAGAGACATTATATTTTGTTTAATGAAAGAGGAATGTTACATTATTCAGAAAGAACTAGGAACTAAATGTTAATGGAAAGGTCCTGGGGATAAAGGACTTCTCTTATGTGGAGAGGCTAGAGAATGTGTATGATTCTACCACTCACTAATTCAGATATTTCTGTCAGCTCCTTATTAACATTGTGATGTCTGCTAGGATGTACATCAGAGAAGCGCTGAGTGACTTGCAGTCTGGCTTCACTCCCTCCTTCCACTGGTGAAATATTTGGTATCCACTCAGTTCTTCTTCTTGACAACATATGTCAGAGAAGAAACTTGAAATACTTGCAGAAGCTGGGGTTGCTCTTTTTTGTTCAGAGAGTTATCATGATCTGGAATGCATTGCCTGAAATCGTGGTAGAAACAGATTCAATAGTAACTTTCAGAAGGGAATTTGATAAATGCTTGAAGGGAAAAAAATTGCAGAACTATGGAGAAAGAGCAGGGAGAATAGGACTAATTAGATGCTCTTTCAAAGGGCTGGCATAGACATAATCAGCTGAATGGTCTCCTTCTGTACTGTAAGAATTCCATGATTCTATGAAATGTGCTATATAACTGTTAGGCTTTCTTTCTGTCTTCATGCCACATTTACAAAGAGATGATACTGAAGAAGCGAAAACTAAGCAGGAGGGACAGAGGTTGAAGAAAGCTTAGGAGACGAGGAAGCATAGTTGAAAAGAGGAAGGTTTTTAAAAGGGTATCGAAAGCAAGGAGGCTGGTGACCAATGGGAGTTAGTAAATGAATGAGCTCCAGATGGCAGGGATGTAATGACTGAAAATACAGCTGCCATTGATGGAACGGGAGCATCATGAAACAGGAAGTAGGCCAAGCTGTTTAGATCAAATCACATTGCCACTCTATTAGCCTATACTCCCAATTATCTGGAGAGTGGTAGATAATAGCCCTATCAAGTGATGCTGACTCGTATATAACCTTCTTACTAATACTCAACCATAAGGGTAGCTAGAGACACTGGTAGCAGGGGACAAGGCTTTGCTTAAGCTGTTGATATACAGAATGTTCATTCATTTGTGTGGAGAGGCTACAGTATCAAGCATTTACACTCATACAGGACTATTAATATAGCAAATCATCCCAAGGTGCTTCAGCAAAGGCCTGACCAAATACCAAGTGGAAGGAAAAGGTCAGTGTTGAGTTCTGCCAGTAATTAATTTCACATTCAAGAGACACTGCAGCTTTATTTCACAGTTTAATCATCTGGAGTCAATAATCCAAATGAGTAATCATTCTACATCAATAGGTCAGTAAAGGACTTGTAAACCTACGTGCTTTTTAGTTTGTCTCGTTCTGAGTAAATCAGCGTGAGCCACCCCATTGCAGACTTCTTTGACATCTTGGGAAAACTGGAAGAAGATCGCCTTTGTTTTTCATTATTGAAGTGTGGTGCTATCTTTCTTACCCATCACTGAAGACAGGCAAAAATTTGACTTTTGGTGACAGTGTAAAATAAGCGATATTGATTGAGCTGCAGGCTAGCTATACATCTCTTCCAGTAAAATTACCCTCATAGTCTTTGTTCCCCATTGACTTAAGCCCAAGGCATGCTGGAAATTGGGACTTAAGCTGCATTTCCACAAAATCAGCAAACTGAGATTCCAATTGATCATCCCAATGCAGTTCACTGGTTGGAGAGTTGGGAAACTCAATGGAGTCCAATGCCAACCTAACCTATATGTAGGTAAAAGTCCTGGTGTGGTGATAATTGTGAGGAGTGGTATGTGGTGACAACACCCATACAGGATGCGAGCCTGGTCTGGCACTGGTCCTTAGCATTCTTGAGGAGCCAGGAAGAGCACCAGTTATGCCATTTTAGAAATGGCAAAACTAAGCATAGTGTGAACAGTCCATTCACTGCCCAGTTTATGCTGAATTTGGGTGTGAAATCCTCCAATAGTCATTCAGAACCTGATCAGAAGATTCAAGGGGTCTCATACTTGTTCAGGTCAGCGCCCTAAATATTTAGAAGTCGCTCCCTGCCAATTTAGCAGGCTGTTACATTTCCAGAGGAGATTGCATGCGTGAGATTATCCTCTGAAATTGGCCCCACCGCTCTAGATTTTACCCAAATATCAGGAGTGATGGAGACCAGTTTCTCCCCAAAGCTGTCCAATTCATATTTGGGTACAAACCTGAGGTACTAGAAGGCTGCCAGCTCTGATGAAAATCTATCTCCACAGGAAACAGAACATCAACAACAGCTTGTATTTATATAGTGCCTTTAACATGTCCCAAATTTAAATTCAAGAAATAAAGGAAGGGTGGAAAGTGTGAGCCAGCTAGTTCTCAATTTCAAACTATAAAAGTGAGACTTTTTGAACTCCCGGTCAAGTTGCTCCTGCTGCTTTGTTTATGAGTGGAGTTCCTTTCCCTCCATCTAATCAGGCACCGTAAGAAACCACTCTCACATCACTCAATATACCACCTCCCTGTGCTCTCTCTATCACACTGTCAAGCCAAACTTTATGAAGCTAAAGCTGACACCTCCGCCATCCATGTAATTTAATATCTGGGTATTTGAGTGTGAAGAATGAAGCTAAGGGTCAAGAAATTAGGATACATGAAAATGTTAGTCTATATAAATTGGTGTTCAGTAGAATATCTGTAGTGAATGTGCTCATGTTGAGACAGTCTTAATATAACACCTAATAAATTTAACTGGCAGAATAATGAGATTTTTATATGACTTGAGTCACTAGGGAGAATTGAACTAGGAGAAGAAGCACAAAATGGATTTCCAGTCTTCCAGTGTGCTTTTTTAAAAGCAGTTTATACACAGAGAACAGCTGGACATTAAATATGTTGGTTTTATCATATCTTTCCAATTTTCTGATAAAATTCCTCCCACATTTCTGCACTAAATTTGCAATAAATTTTTCTTAACTTGCACAGTTAATGTGATAAATTTGAAATAAGCCTTTGCAGATGTTTTGCTATTCATAGACTTACCAGCAGATAGGTTCAACTGAAGGAGACCATTCAGCCTAATTCAGCTTATCCTTGTCACAACCAGTATTGAAAATATAACAAGCAACAACACAATCAGGTGCTCTGATTATTACTATTTGTAAGACCTTGGGCTGAATAATGCGTGGGACTGGGACCTGCACCCAGAAGTGGGTGGCCTCCTGACCTCCGGGCCTGCCATTGGAACGCGCCCCATGAAGTGCAAATTGATCCAATAGTGAACAGAGTACGGGTTTGAGGCCTACAAGCGGTGAGCATCCTACCCAACCAGTGTTGGAGGGTGGGATGTCAGGCCTCCGAGGTCATTGGCCATGACCTGGAACAAGATCACCGACAGTAGTTTAAAGGACCCCCTTGCACAGGGCTGTCAGAGGACCCAGCAAATGTCTTCACTCAGCAGAGTTCTGCAGCTTTTTGGAATGGGAGAAATTTGCTGGCCTTTAAGGTAAGCGTGCATTTGTGCAATATCTGATGTGTCCAAATTTTGCCAATGAGCAGAGGTGGCATTCTTTTTGAATGTAAACAAGTTTTCCAGACCTTAGCAAAGAGAGGTTGTCTAGTTGTCGCATGTTTCCCTCCAGATATGTTAGAGTCATTGGAGCGAGGGGAGAGGCAAAGGACCAGCCCCTGGATTTAAGGATGACTCCCTTAAATGCCTCCTCCATTCAGTTTCTAACTGATGGGATCAACTCATACCATCCAGTGGATAGAAGAAAAACCTGTCCGAAACATATGCAGCCTGGGAGGAGGTAGCTGCTGTGGTCAGCAGCATTGGGCTGGTGAGCCGCACGTGGTCTTAATGCTGGAAGAGGCTCAATGACCTTATAAGGGTGGCCAGGGTGAGTAAGTCCTCAGTATGTGTTATCTTGTGCCAGTGTGCTACAGGGTAGTGTCGTGAACGCAGGAGGCATGTGAGGTTGGCTGGAGCACCAAGGCAACATGATGCAGCAAAGGCACTGGTGTTGGCATCGATATCAGTGGGCACGTATTGCTTTGGTCCAGTTGCAGAGTGGGGTTTGGCAGCCTGTACAGGTGAGGAATGTGCACAGCAGCTACACTGTCAAGCATTCCACTAATAATGCATCGGCGACATGCCATCAAATAAACTAACAGTGCTAGTGATTGCAATGTCACATCTATTTTCAGGAGAAGCATGCCCACAATACCCGTAAGCAAAGCCAGACTGGCAGGGGTGTGCCAAACTTCATTGTGCTGACTCCATTTGAGGTTTTGATGCTGTTTGATTCTGAGTCATCCAGGTCAACTGACAGAGGCAAGATTAGAGGAAGGCATGGGTCTGGTGAGATGGCAAATGGCAGAAACCAATAGAAAAGGGGGAGAGAGCAATTTGGAGGTGGATGGAGGCTTAGCATGATGGAATGAAAGTCAAAAATCTCTTTCCAATGCTAAAACCCAGGATAACTTCATCCTCGGAAGCTATAGATGTCGCTACGAGTGTGCACAGTGTCTGCATAGTGTCGTCTCTCATGTTGCATATGACTAATGTTGTTGAGCTTTGTGGCTTTGCGCAGCTGTGGAAAGGTTTGTGATGACCACTAATACCCTTACTCCTATCTCTTTGTCACAGATGAGGCCTCTTCTGCTGACCCTCGCCTAATGCCGGGTCACCTCCCCTCCGAAGATGAGGAAGAACGTTTGGAGGATGCAGCGTCACATCCTCTCTCTATCCCAAGCATGAGCACAGACACTGGCACCTCAGCAGGGATTTGCGAGTCAGGATGAGGGCATGCACAGTCTTGTGAAGGCATTTCACTGTCGCACGTGCAGCTGCCGGACAGAGTGGTGGAGTAGACCTCAGGCAGTTTGAGGAATGTTCGAGGTGATCCGGTGACTGATTCCGAGCCTGATGATGAGCTGCTGGAGTCATCCATGAGGCGGCAGATACTGGATCTCCAGTGCAAGGTGTGTGCAGATTTGGCGGATATACCAGAGGAGTTGTGTGCTTTGGCTAGGACAGTGGAGGTGTCCATCCAGGCCACGCACACTGCGATCACATACTCTTCGGAATGCCAAGCTTCCTCCATGGAGAAATTGGCAACTGTCTCGGAGGGACAAACTGAGTATATTGCAAATGCAATCATGGGTATGCGCACAAACTTACACACCATCACCCTGACTCTGAGCTCTGGAGCGTACTGCAATTCCCATCCTGACCTGCCAAGACACCTGAACTACATTTTCAATAGGCAGATGGTCTGCTCCTAATTTTTAGCCCTACCCGTCAGCCATATTATCCGGAACTGACACGATGATATTAGGAATGCGACCCAATAATACATTGGTAAGGCATGGAACAATCTCGTTTTTGGAGCGTATTATTCAGCTCTTTGTGTGCAAATTAGTCACCATGGCTTCCCACAGTACAAAGGTGACTAGACTTCCCTTCCAGGGATGTCTACCTTCAAGAAGTTCTGCTCTTCTCTCTGGCAGTATTTCCATTTATTTCTTTTGCCTTATCCATATGAACAAGGAGCAGGAGTAGGCCACTTCGCCTTCATTGACTCAAAACATTAACTCTTTCTCTCTCCACAGATGCTGCCAGACCTGCTGAATATTTTCAGCACTTTGTTTTTATTTCAGATTTCCAACATCTGTAGTATTTTATATTTATTCAAAAGGTATTTGATATAGAGCTCCTTGGAATGTACAGATGTCATTCCAGAGGGCACTATAAAAATGCAAATTCTTTATTTTTCTTTTATAATTAACGAGAGTGATGGTTTTAGCTTTGCATAGAGTCTACTAAATGTAACAGATGCTTGTAGTTCTTATAAAAGAGATAAACAAAGCAAAAATATATATATTTCATGCAGGATGAGAACATGCTTTAGAATGGAGTTGAGGAGACTTTTTTTTTTCACCCAGAAGGTGGTGGGGTTTGGAAATCACTGCCTGAAAGGATGATAGAAGCACAAACCCTCACTGCATTCAAAAAAAGTATTTGGATATTCACCTGAAATGCTGTAATCTACAGGGCTAGACGTTCAAAGCTGGAAAGTGGCATTAAGCTGGAGAGCACTTTTTCAGCCAACACACAATAGACCAAACAGGCTCTTTCTGTGCCAGATATGCTTCTATGTCTCTATTTTAAAACAGAATTAAATTTTAATCTCTCAAGTCACATATCTACTGTTTTGATGTTCAAATTATTCATTGATTATGAAGCAACAGCAACATCTTTTTAGGATCAAGAATATAATAATTCCTCGGGGCATGTAATGACATACTTAGTATTAATGCTTTTCCGTGGTCTGGTTCCTCCAGCTGTTGCTAAGGAAAACACTAACAGGATGACTTTGGCTGTGAAATTATGGCCTGAATTTTTTGGATGGCGGTGTTTCCCTCTCCGCCATCCCTCGCCGCTGACTCCGAGTGCCCCACAGCCATTTTGTGCTTGAATGAGCATTAAATGGTTGCAGGCGGGACTTCTGCCCCTCACTCGGGAGGAAACCCCACCTTAGAGTGCTGCCAGCCAATCTGATTGGCCAGCAGCTCTCCAGTCCCTGCAGTGACAGCACTGCAGTGGACAGAAGGGGAACTTCAGGAGGACGTCAGAACTTAAGGCCAAGGAACAGAGGCTCAGGTAGGTTCGAGGGGTCCCAGGTCAGGGAGGGTAGGGAAGGCCATGGAGGGACACAAAGGGGGTGATCAGGGTCTTGGGCAGAGGACAGGGTGGAGGTTGGGTGGAGGGAACTCTGGTGACTACAGGACCTTAAGGGGGCGGTGCCTGACTTCAGAAGGAGTCTTATGATGGAGCCACCACTCTGCCATCCCTTACCGCGCAGGATTTAACTCTGCTTAATTTCAGCCTTCCCTTCATTTCAGCTCAATCCTCCTGCCAGCTGAAAATTGAGGCAGGTTGGGCTTCCCATCCAAGGTCTTGCCCGCCCCAGTGTAAAATCGCTGCATAGTCGGGGCGGGAGAGAACCTGGAGGAAATCCCTTTCCTTCAGTTTCACATTGCCCGCCACACCAACCCCCCCCATCCCCTCTCCATCCCCCACCACCACCCCACCACACCCCCCCACCCCCCCACTCCCCCACCACCCCACCTCCCCAACTCATCCCTCCTGAAAACCTGCCAGTGGGGGAATGGAAAATTCTGGACCCTGTTCCCCATCTCCTGGTTTTTGGCATAATGAGCGCAACATTGCTGCCAAAATGAAATCTGTGGTGTTCCCACACCCTTGTAGCACTAACCACATCAGACACCATTTTGGTGAGGGCTTTAATGTGTGCACAGTCAGGGCACACTGGAAATGTGCAGAGTAGAGGCACATGGTGAACTCGATAAGCATGAAATGCTGATTTGATGCCCACACATGCTGCAGCTAATGCCATCAGTTAACCTTGTACAGCTGACCATGCATCATTCAGCAGCAGGAAGGACCTTCCTGCATTAGCACTGATTAGAGGGATCATCAACTACTTTCAGGTCAGTTGCTGATTGATTTCTATTGGCTCTTTCTGTGATTGTGGCTGTGGTTGGTGGTTTCCAGAGTTGTTTAAATTTGCTGAAGTCGTGTAAAGTAGGACTTATCCTGACTTCAAAGATTCTTCACAAAGCACTTGCTCCCAGACATGGATGCAGTAGTTGTATCTGCCTTGGACTGCAGCAAAACAGAGAGAATGAACAAAGGTGACACAGAGCAGGGGAAGCTGCTAGAAGAGTGAGGAGGAGGAGGAGGAGGAGGGAGGAAAAGGCTATCAACAGAAGGCTATAAGTCCAGGTATTCAGGGAGCAATTCTCCCATTTGAACCTCAGTAAGGAACAGTGAATGAGATTTCACTGCTTCACAAAGGATGTTCTCACTGAATTCCATCACATGCTGCATTCACAACTGCAACCTCAGAGCAAGGTGAGGTTAGTACAGCCGGTGGCTGTGCAGGTGACTATAGCCGTGGACTTTTATATATCATGCTCCTTCCAGGCTGGAGCAGGCAATATTTGCAACATCTCCCAGTGTAGCATTGTGCAGTCTGCATAAGGGAGGTCATTGACACCCTGTATTCCAAAAGAGCTCAATAATTTTCATTTTGACTTGCCAGAGATAATCAGATCAAGTGAGTACAGTGTCTTGTCAGGATTGCAGGCTTCCCCCGGTTTAGGCTGTCATTCAATGCATGCATATCACTTTGCTGGTGCCACATTTCAGGTCTGAGAGGCATCGCAACTGAAAGGGATTCCAGCCCTTCAACATCCAGATGGTGTGTGACTGTGCTAGTCAATAGTGTATCATGTACATCAATATTCAGTATTCTAGCTACAGTCATGATGCCCTCATTCTATAGCAATCAGCTCTACCATCTAAATTTGAGTCACCACAACACACCAGGGGGTGGGTAAAAACTGTCAATCTTTGGGACTTCTGGACTGTATACCTGGCATCACACCAGCACTGAAATTCATAAACTAGATTTGTGTGTAAGGCAGAAAATCTTTTTGGTTGATGGTAGCAGCCTGTTAGTGGAGAATATCACTCATGTTGCTAATGCATAGTAACAGTGTATAATGGCTAGCTTCAACTGTTTCTCAACCTTTTGAGACACCTTACCCTTCCAGGGTAATCTGAATATATAGGTCGTATGTCCCAACAATTGGTGGGTCATTTCAAACAGCATGTCACCTCAGCTGTTCGCAACAGGCAAAGTACTGATCATATCCAACTACCCCGTGCTTGTAAAACTCAAAATATAATGTCCAACATCAGAGATCATTCTGCAATTGGATAACACCTGCTAAACAATCCTGAGTGCATTAAGAATTACACTGAAAACCAATTTGTGATTATCAGTCAGGCTCACAGTATGGCTCATTTACACATACTAGAAGTCACATGTATTCACACACAGGGCCCTGTCTTTTGCAGACAGAAGGAACGTGTCCACACTTTGCAACTTTTTCATGTAAACAAAAGCTTAGGGAACAGTCATTCCCTAGTTCATTCCCCAGGGAAATGCTTTGACCAATAAGGAACCAGCCCGATTTGAATTTGAATAATGCTGGGCAGCGAACTGCTCCATGCCGCATTTTCCACGGCAAAGTTTCCACCAATCAGAGTCCACGCACCAACCAATCAGCACTCTCTCCTCATACATTATAATTCGTCGTTTCCCCATTACAGCTCGGTCATTCTTGCAAGCTATCCTGATAATGCAAGGTTGAAAGCTTACACAGCATGTCTCTGTTTTCAGCAATACTTAAGTTCTGTACTACCAAATAACTAATTTTTGTTACTCATGTACAAGGACATGCAGATTTTTAAAAAATTATCTTTTTATGGGAATGGATATTGCTAGCAAGGCTAGCATTTGGTTTGCTCATCCCTAATTGCCCTTGAACTGAGTGGTTCACTCTAGGCCATTTCAGAGGACAGTTATGAGTCAATTACCTTACTGTGGATCTGAAGTCACATGTACATCAGACCAGATAAGAACAGCAGAATTCCTTCTCAAAAGGACATTAGTGAACCAGATGGGTATTTATGACAATTGATAAGAGTTTCATGGTCACTATTATTGAGACTAGCTTCAATTCCAGATTTTATTATTTGAAGTTAAATTCCACCAGATATCATGATGTTCAAATCATTAGCCTGGGCCTCCAGATTACTAGTTCCGTTACATTGTCACCACAGCACTGTCTACCCACTCTGTCCCAAAGCATCTGCAATCTCTCAGCAAAAATGTTTCTTTGTTTTGTGAGCTCCTACGAAAAGGTACTAAAAACTACATCCCAACACCTCAGTGGATTTCTGTTTGTGTTTCTCTCTCATCTGTCTGGCAACAGAAGTCGCATGGACACTTCTCCAACTGAGGTGTTTATGAAGAATTCACTTCCGCCCCCCTTTTCAGTACTATCTGTTTTGCTTTAAGTTGAAGGTATATTTTAAAACACAATCATGACATCTTATTTACTGGTGCCCTCTTGTTTTTGTACAGGAATCTCAGACTGCTCTCATGCATGCTTAGTTTGTTGCCATGCAAGCTCAGACTGCGGACATTATGGCTGAGTATGGCAGTATTCGAAAGGGCTTGCAGGGTCTCACAGCAGTCCTTCCCTGCCACACTCTGGTTGTCACTACCTGCATCTCTACGCTACACTATTATCTTGTCCTTTCACATTAACTTTCTAAATATCCACTCACATGAACATTTCCCCTCACCTCATTGCCACCAGCAATATGGCAACCAGCTGAAAAGCAGGAAGAGGAGGAGGAAGAGGCAGAGGAGGAAAAGGCAGAGGTGGATGGGGAAGGGAAAAGGCAACCAACACAGCGCCATTCTGGTAGCATTCCTTATAATCAATTCACCTGACACCAGCAAACGCTACCCCAATTCAACAATGGTTCCACACTTTACTTTCCTTCTCTTCCTGGCCGTCACAGTGCCCACTTGGCTGCAATGGATAAATGAAAGCCACCAAAAAATAAACATTCCAAACCAAATGTATATTTCAAACCATGCCATATTGCATACAAATGCCAACTAATTATCCTTGTGCGTATCCTTCTTTGTGCCTCTATCTATCCCAGGGCAGTGCTGAGAATGGCTGAAGTATGGCTGGTCGCAGGCTGCTGACTTTTAGTGGGAAAGGCTGCTGATGGCCTGAGAGGATAAGGTCAAGCAGTCTGTGCGTAGAAGGTCTTGCTATGGAGTATACTACCTTTGGCAACAGCAGTCTGGGTGGTTAGCTGACAGGCAACAACAAGGGCACTGGCTGAGTAGCAGGCATGGGAGGACAAATAGGAAGATCCTGAGAGAGGACAGCAGGTTTGTGCTACACAGAACCATTGCCACTCACCAGGATGGTTCCTCAGCAACCCTTGTAATCTTTTGGAGGACAGAGTGCCGGACTACTGTGAGAACCTGCAAGCCCTTTTGAATACTATCATACTCAGCCATGATGACCGCAGTCTAAGCTTGCATGGCAACAAACTAAGGATGCATGAGAGCACTCTGAGATTCCTGTGCAGCACCCAGATGTTGGATAGCTTCTGTTTGGGCTATAATGGGAACTGAAACATCAAGTATCAGACACTACATCCTGGTTGTGTTCTGAAGTGTGTTAATAGAGTTGGCCATTACTGGACAACTTTGTGCCAAGTTGGTGCTGGACACATCTATTTTCCTTGATCTTGCACGTAGGTTTTTCAGCAGGCCTGCCAATGCACCAAGCATTTCATTGTGCATAGCCATCAACCTTCTTCTCTAGTCTGCGCCATCAAATTACTTGTTTGAAACCTCTGCAACAGCACTCATGTGCAATCTTGCCCTCTGGTGACCTGGCACCTGTGCTGCCCTAGCTCCCGGCCCTGATTACAGGGCACTCATGCCTGGTGTCTCAACATGTGCAGGTCTCATCTCTAAACTAAAGTCTAAATTAAGTGTGGTGTCAGTATCTGAGCCGGTGGCTGTGAGTGCGAGAGTAAGAGCTTTTTCCTCATCACTGTCTTCCTGCTCTTTCACTTCTTTCTTTTCCAATACTGCCTGCCAGGTTGTAATTCTTGAATATCTGAAAGGAGAAAGACACAAAGGTGGAGTCGTGGTGAGTGTATGGCAAGAAGCAAGAGGTGCGTACTTACAACATTTGCAGCTGGTAAATCAAAAGAGACTGTGGGATAAGGATAAAGTGGAATGTGAGAAGAAGGAGTAGGTATCAGGATAGTGTCATCTTCAGTGCTTTCAGCCCCATTGCTGGCCATGACCTCAGCCATGGCCACTCCAGTGATGGCAAACTGTCTCACCATGCTGACCAGGACATGCAGTCATGGCTGTCCCACACCGATGAGATCCTGTTGCCTTTGAGTTACACACCACCTTCTGCTGCAAGAGAGTGTGTCAGTGAGTATGGTGCAATCTGTTTGGATCTGTCATGGTTGAGTAGCTAGCAGTACGTACAAGCTGTGGGATGAGTGTTTGAGACTTGCAGCAGTGCTAAGTGTGTGAAGATGGGGTGAAGCTATGAGTGTCCTAAGTCACGGCTGATAGAAATTATTGGTAGCTGAGTAATGTGGGTATGGTGCATTGAACAGTGTGTGATGATTCAGCTGGTGAGTTGTAGTATTTGAAGATATATTTATACTGACCTTGACCATCTGTATGAGGTAATTGATCACTGCATCTAGGCCCACGGGGCATGATGCCTAGTACTGGCCGCCACAGGTATCTGGTTCCACTGCCTTCACCCAGTTAGCCTGGAGGGCATTCTGGCCCCCGTGAGTAGTTCACATTTCTCCTCCTTTCCACCTTGCCTGCCAAAATGTGTTCTGACATTGAAATTTATTGACTGAAAAATCCATTGAGGCTGTTAGTTTTCATGAAATTATTTTTCAGTAAAGTAATCCTTCACATTGTAAAGAATCCATGAGGTCTGAGGAAACAAGGTTAGTCAACTCAATGTGACTCTGCTGTGTATATTAAGAAAAAGTATTGAAAAAACTATTTCATAAGATTAATGAAAGGTTTTGCAACCTTACGTGGATGTGTAAGTGGCTACGCACCATCCTTCTATTTAATAAGACAATTCATTCCAGTTATAGATTGAAGAAATAAACTGATGGGGGAATTTGATCTGGCCCACGGGAGCAGGCTGGAAGGCTGAGGGTGCAGCAGGATTGGGAGGGAAGGTGATGGGGTGGAGTGTACTTCGCCTTCCTGACTCCCTGTCAGAATTGGCAGAGGTCGAGTACAGCCTTCTTGTCCAGAGACCAATTAAGGTCCTTGAGTGGCCAATTAAGGGCAACTTAAGAGCCTTTTTCCAGCACCAATGTCATGGGGGCACTCTATCAAATGGGGTGGCCTCCAAGTTAAAGCTGACAGCCTCCTTGAAAGCTTTGGGGAGGGCTCTTCTGATTGGGCACCGTGTGCCCCACTGAGGGCCATCCCTGGTGGCAATGCCCCACTCGCTCACTGAAACATCTCCCCCTTCCCTTAGCAATGACCCCCCACCCTCTTGCTGGGGCCTCAGCAGAACCTGCTCATTTCTGTTTCCGGGCAGTCTGCTCTATGCTGTGCCTGACTTGTTGCAGTACTGGCAATGGACACCACGCCCAGTAGCATTGCTGCAACTGAAAAGCCACTGACCCTTTGATTGGCTAGCAGCTCCTGGAGGCAGGAACTTCCCCATAAAGTCCCATTGCCAAGCAGTTAATTGCTTGATGGGGGTAGAATTATATTGGGGCTCCTGGGAATGGCCGAGGTGCAGTTGACCCCAATTTTCTTAATTCTTAATGCTGTAGCATGTTTTTCTGTTCAAAACCAGGAAAGGTAGAGCAGCTTTAACCCACAATAAAAATGTTTCATGGTTTTATTATATCAAGCTGACTTGATTATAAAAAATTTGGCAAGGTATGGTTGGAATCATTCCAGATTTACACAAAGTATAGTAGCGGGCAGGAAAAAGGATGTTTTACCTGGTGGCCGCAATGACGGCTTTTTGTGCCTTATTGTCCCATTCCTGGTGTGTTCCGCCTAATTAGTTATGCATTTATGGGAAACACACCGGATTGCTGGCAGGTGGGCTTGGATTTGCCCGCCATGCTGTGACCTTAATGTTCCCTCGCTCTGGGTCCTATCTTTGAAGTATCCCAGACAGCGTGTGTACTTCATGTCTACAGACCAGGACTGCTCCAGGTGACAGATGACCCTGAAAGCACATAAGACGGCAGTCGCAAATTTAGTGACAACTCCCTGAGACGCCTGCTGGACACAGTGGAAGGCCGCCACGATGTTCTCTACACTCACTCTGGCCACCCGAGGTCCTCCGGAATCAACAATCCGGCCTGGGAGGTGGTGGCAACTGCGGTCAGTGCTGCCAGAGCACAGGGGAGGCCAGCCATCCAGTGCAGGAACAGGATGAATGTTCCCATCCATTCCGCCAGGGTAAGTGAACCACTCTGAACTCACACACTCCCAAACCCATCACACATCCACACAGATCTCATACCACAAGAGACAACACCACTAACTCTCACACACACCCTCACATCTCCATCAGCCTTATATCCTCTGGCGTTTGTGCCCTTATTCCATCAATGGCTGCATTCACCACACAAACATTCCACTCAGTGGTGCCATGCACCCTGCTCACATTCTCTCCATCTGTTTTCATGCAGGAGAAGCTGACTCATAGCAGCAGGAAGAGGTCCCAGACTGGGGGTGGAATGGCCTACATTTGACTCCTCGCTCACTTTGGGGAGCGTGCCATTGCCTGATTGGTGAGTATGTGTTCCGTGCCTATGGCATCGGTGAGGTCGGCGGCAAACACTCACATGAGGATCCTGCACCACATCATCCCTCTCTCAATGCAACTGTGAGTGCTCTCTCTCCTGTTTTTGACTCTGCTGCCATGCACTAATTATCTCTACTTTGGTTCACAGGGAGATATGCCAAATAATTGACACCCTCAGCCAGCCAGTCCCTCAATTCAATCCAGGTCCTCAAATCCAGCCAAGAGGACACCTCCTCCATTGAACTGTTGGAAATAAGCAGCATAAAAAATTGATCACAGCACTTACCCACACCCTCCACCAGCGCAGATTGTTATGACACAGCAGTTGGTAAAGTCTGATATTTAAAATCCCAGAGGAAAACTTTAAACAACTGTCATAGCCTATATAATCAAGTGGTATGCAGCTCTAAATTCAGGAATAAGACCACCAGTTCACGAGAGGTTTTTATATCAAACTAAATCAGACATTTATTAATTTATAACAAATTAAACATATACACATGACCACAAATTACTCCTATCATAACTTATAACAAATTCCCAAATTAATCTCCACTAAGGCAACAGTAACCAATAGTCCTAAACAGACACCAGGCAAAGCATTTTCACCTTACAAATTCAAAATGAGGTTCCTTTCAATTTGGTTCCTTTGCAGACAGTTGTAAACTTACAGGCTTTGATATTACATGCCGCTGCTCTGCACACACAAACTCCCTTCTGTTATACTCAGCACTCCCCTTTAAATGTAAATTCTCATTGAATCACCAGGCCCTTTGAACTCCTTTCATTGTACCAATTTTAGTAGTAGTATAAATATTGCTTGGTCTCTGCTAGCTAGGTGCAAGATTTCACTCCCACTCTTGAATACTCTATTCAACAAAATGCAAATGTATCTCTACCTCTGTTTACATCTCAAAACTACTACACATCAAAGCACCCAGACTAGCTGGCTTTAATCCAATTATGACATACACAGACTAAAGCTCTATTATTTTTTTCCCCAATAACATTATATACATTAGTAGCTTAATGACAAGAGACACACACCTCAGAGGAACCTAGTTCTAGAGCAGGCTTAGGTCACCGCACGGACACGTGTCCACAGTAGGGGGAGGTAGGTTCAGCCAAGCTCCCCAGCACTCAGGCATCTGTGAGGTCTGAGTCAAATGGTGAGCCTCTGGGTTCAGCCTTCCAACTCATTGTGGAGAGTCAGCGGAAGATGGTCAAACATCACACAGAGCAGTTGGAAGCCCACAAGGTGAGTCAGAGGAGTGCATCCACCGGCTCTCTGAAAAAGTGGTGCCCACTTATACGCGCATGGTGTTTTCCATGGGAAGGATGGCAGATACCATGGAGGCCCTGGTCCAGCAGAATATGGAGATGCATGCAGACCTGCACTCAGTAGCCATGGGTGAGTTCTTGCAGTGGCAATAGAAGAGGGAAACAGGGCACCTCAATGTCCCTTCAGGTGCTCCTTTCCCTTAAGGAGTGAGGCTGGGGTCCTCGGGCACCCGAAGGGAGGAGGAACAGCAGCTGGACACCCCTGCACCATCCACTAAGGAACCTCAAAGACTATCCTCTCCCTCTGAGTCCCTATTGCCTGTGACCTCCTCAACCTTGCCCTCTGTCACCACAGAGGGAGCAGCCAGCCCACAGGAGGACAGCGAAAGCAAGCCAGGTCCTCAAGGCCTGGGATCTCCAGAGACCCCATGCCAACGTCATCAGAGGCAACAGGGTGAACCATTGTACAGGCTATCTCCACCCCTGCTGTGGGTGTCAGGGCAGCACCTAGAAGTGGTAGGCCTAGAGAAGTTAAGACATTCTGGTCACAGTTGGTTGCACGGGTGAACACATCTTGGCACTTTATAATCTGGAAATATTTTCACTTTCACTGAATAATGTGTAATGGTATCTTTCAGCTTCACTAACATGCTTCGTGAGTCCTCCCACTGCATCCCCACCGCCTCTCCTGTACTGATCCCACTAGCACATAGCTGGAACATGAGTATTTCTGGAGGGAGGAGTATGTGTGTGACAGGGCCTTTCGGAGCCTCATGCAAGCACACTCTCGTGCACGCAGAGCCTTCCTCCATTACACTCATCTCAATATCTGCCTGCTGGGGTTCTCTTTCGGTTGTCCATCTGAGCTGAGCTGCCTCTACGCCCACTCACTGATCACAACCTGTACCCATCCAACATGAGGCTTCGGTCACTTTCGATTTGTAAAATATGGTCATAGTCAAGCGCCCCCCCATCCTTTCTCCACCCCCAGTCACCCATGTCCTTCCTCCATCACTGTTGACACCTGTGGCATCACTTTTCACCTCCCCACAGTTACCTACAAACCCAAACCCATTTATTTCCAGGATGTCCAGGTGAATGTGCACATTCCCTACCTTCCTGAGCATCCCATCCCATCCACTTTGACCTCCCCGACCTCCTCCTTCGCACCCCCAGGGTCCATGTCTGCCTCCGAGACCCCACCAGTCGCCTTCCCTTCTACTGCTACCGTCGCACCCTGACCTTCCAGCTCACTCTGCCCCCTCTCATACTCACCATCCTCACCTATCACACCCCCCTCAGTTCACTCCCCAGGAGGCAGTCATTGACTCCATAGAACCCTCCCCTGCACATTCACCTAGCCACCCCCTCTTTACTCCCTCATCCACCTTTACTCCCTCCACCACTCTTACTCCTTCTTCCACCCTGACTCCTTCATCACTGCAACCCCCCCGACTCCTTCCCCTCCCCAACTCATTCCCTTACACCTTCCCGCCCCTTACTCCCACCTCCCCACCTACTGCATTCTCCCTGTTACACCCTCCTGCCTTGTCCCCCCCACAACCTTCACCCCCTCCCCAACCTCAACCACTCCCCTGACACCTTTATAAACCTCTCACCCAATCCCACCCCTCCAGTACACCTTCCTCTCTCACTGAAACCTATGCCATGAGAATCTGCACAGTGTGCAGTGCACATGTTCCTCCAGGGTCTGATAGCTGTAAGGCTTCAGCATCTTCTGCTCCTCGAATGTCTGTGATCTGAAAAAGGTCCTAACGGTAATTCCTGACTTCTGCACATCACACTTGTCCACACGTGTCCTGGGCCGTCATGTTTTCCTGCCAGTGTAACGGTAAATCCGGCGTGGGGGGATGATTCTAGTCCGGCCTTACTTTGCATCCCATTAGCGAGAAGCAAAGCAGGTTCACGCCGGCCTCCAGCAGGATTGCTGCTCTGCCTTGGTGGACATCAGGTGATCTCAATGATGTGAAACAGAATTTTGACCTTCTCGCCATATTGTCCACTCTCCGCCTACCATGATGCCCGATACCAATGGAGCTGGAAAAACCCAGCCTATGTGTATTATGTTTCTTTAATAAGCATTTTCTTACAAAATAAGAAAAGCTTTAGAGTCACATTATACTAAAATGTTAAATGGCAATAAACTGTTGTTCCAGGCTAAGTGATTTGTTCTAATATTACATATTTAAACCAATTTAAAATTTAAATTAAGCTTACATTGCAATTAGTGTTGATTCATAGCATGATTATATTTAAAGGCTTTTCCTCCTTTCTGCAAGGGACAATATTTAGGGGCTAAATTCAGCAGCCCCCAGAAAGGGCCTGTAATCATGAAGTGGAATTAACCCACACCCACTGCTTCCCATGCAGGCAGCTGCCTTTTAATTTGCATGATTGTAGTGTGCAGCCATTCCACAGAGCCTCGGAAGGGGTCAATATCATGACAGGCTCGCACTATTTAGAGACAGCTTGTGCTACTTAAAGCAAGCTTGCACTGCTGAAGGGGCAAAGGGCATTGTGGCTTCAACAAGTCCAGCAAGTCCTTCCACAACTGATTCTGAGTTGGGAAAGACACAAGAGTGTGATAACATGGTAGAGAGCTGGCCCCAAGATTTTTCGGCACTATGCTGAAGCTCTTAGCTGAGGAAGAGCGGAGGAGAAGAGATGTGTTCTATCGACAAGGGCCAGGTCGTCTTCCAGACAAACTCCCAGTAGACAGTCGGACTATATAGCCGTGGTAGTAACATGCCAGGAGTCAGGACCTGAAGGCCTGCATGTAGTGCCACAAAACATTTAATGATCCCACATGAGTGTCAAGCTCGGTGATTATGTCTCCAAACATCATATCTCACCCACTGCACCAGTAGCTTCACACACTGCTCAATGCACCCCAGCTTCATCATTCAACTACCAACAATCACAATCATCCATGACTCACAGCAATCAGAACTTTATCTCACTCTCACTTTAACACTGCTGTAAGCCTCATGCATACATCTTGTGTATACTGCCAGCTATTCAATCATGACAGCCACACCATCCAAACACATTGCAGCACACTCACAAATGCAATTCCCTCTTTGCAGCAGAAGATGGTACAAAAGCAGAAGCAGCAAATGCTAATCTATAGGGGCAGTGTGGCTTCATGTCCTTAACCCTATGAAGGAAATGTTGCTTGCCATCATTGGACTGATCATAACTGAGCCTTGGCTAGCATGGAGTCTGAAACAATAGAAAATAGCAGTATGCCTAATCCTCTTTCACACATCCCATTTCTCCGTCATCCCTCAACTCATTCTGATTTCCAAGCTGTAGATGGTGAAAGTATTCATCTCTTAATTTCTCTCCTCCTCTCACCACAGCCCTACTCTTGTGCCTTTCTCCTATCACATACCCAAAAAATGTAACCTGGCCAGGCAGTGGTGGAAGAGCAACAGATGGAAGAACACAAAGACATGGATGATGAAGAAGCACCAGCACACAACCTCACACACAATGCCAACAGCTCAAATGCTGACACTTTGCATACTTTAGAGCGTAGCTTGGATGTTGGACATGATCGTTGTAAGACATTGGGCATGAGTGGCCTGCAGCCAGGACAGGGACAATGATAGATTAAGTCCCAGCTCTCCGGAGGGTGAGGTCACACATAAGTACTGCTGCAGAGGACTCAGATGAACATTACGATGGAACAAGCCATGGAAGACTGTAAAGTGGGTATTGTCACAACAGTGGATTACAGCCCCAAATTACTCACGGGCATGTTGAACTATTTAAGGAAGACATGCTTTTTTAAAAGACATAAAAGCAAAGACATTGAGCAAAAGATGGCTGAGAATGTAAAATAACCACTTACTGGAAAATTCCTATGTCGAGTATACTTGACTGACTAGTCCTGAGAAAACATGGAATGCCGCAGCTAAAAAGGTGTCAAGGCCTACTTCAGACAGACACACTTAAAAGGAAGAGATGAAATGCAAAAGACTGAACTTTAATGTCTTATGGTTGCAGAGACAATGGAGACAGATTCCCACATCTCAGCAGACATCCGTAACGACCTCCTGTTGAATTATATCTTAAATGTGGAAATTATTTGAGCTGAAAGAAAATGGACTGTGGTGAAAGACATGCTTGTATTTTGCCTTCTAGGAATACACAAGGAAATGGGTTAAAAAGCTAGCTACATTCCTGATCTGTGTTCGCCAGTGTGTGCTGTGAGAGTCACAGCAGAAAGAGATCAACTAGACATCCCTGAAGCTTGCAGGCAAAATGATATCTCCCTCTTTCTGTTGCTGGAGGCAAGTCAGCTATGCCACAATCAGAAAGGATTCTTCAGCTAACCTGTAGAACCAAATGTCTCCAAAACCAACTGTTAAACTGCCAAAGTCAGCCCTACCAGAATCACCCAGTTTAATGTCTGCAACATTTTACCATCTACTCCTCAGAGACAAGCCAAAGACTGATTTGTATATCTTTTTGTTTAACTTTTATTTTGGACTCAACTTCTCATTTCTGATCTTGTGTGTATTTGTATTGCATTCTTATATATTTTTTCAGGTTTTTAGTAACTAATAAACTTATTCTTTCTTTGACTCAAGAAAGCCTGGTTAAATTGGCTCTTTATAAAACATAAGTACATTTGGACTTTGAAATGGTACCCACAGGGGCAATGGATCCCTTTTGAATTAACCTTCTTGTGACCAACTGAGGGGGTTTAATAAAGAAGGGGAGCCAGCTAATTGCTCCTCACCTGGGAACATAACAAAATTGGGGTCTTGTTCAGGAAATTAAGGATTTGGGGGAAATCGCCCGGGAACCGGTCATAACAAATTGGGGGTATCTCATCCAGGATCATAACAAATTCGGAGCTCAGAGCTGGAATAGTTCCCACAGACAAAACAAAAGAATTAGAGTGGGGAAAGTAAATTGTTCCTTTCAAACCAATTGAAAAAAAGCACAAAAAGTCCGCCCTACTAAAGTGTAAAAGTATTCACATTCGATGCTAGTGTTTTTACAGACAACAGGGACGTTAGTTATGAAAATTTAACAGTTCTGTCCCTCAAACAGTTAAAAGAGCAAGCAAGGCACTTTAGATTAGAATTTCACCCGAAAACCAGTAAACCCGAAATTTTAAAAGGGGTGGCCAACGGTCTACAGTTGGAAATTGAGGACAATGGAATGGACAGAGTAGTGGTAGAGAGATTAAAATTGGAGCAGCTGAAATTAGAGTTTCAGGAAAGAGAAAAGGAAAGGGAAAGGGAGAGTAAGGAAGAAGAGGAAGCTTTCCAAAGGGAATGGAAAGAGTGACAAGAAAGAGAAAGGGAAAGAGAGGAAGCCTTCTAAAGAAGACTGCATGAACTGGAAAGGGAGATAGAAGCCTCCAAGGCATCCCATAAAATAATACTCCTGAGTAGTGAGGAAAAATCAAAAGGAGCTGAAAGGGCTGGAGGAAGCCCTCTGGGATCTGCAGCAATACAGGGAACCCAGGATGGTTCAGAGGCCTTAAAAAGGGCAACAGAGCCTGTAAGGGTTGGAGTAGCTAGACAAGGGCTACTTGCAATCAAAGAGGCAGGAAACACGCAGCCAGAGTCTGCAGAGAGGCAGAGTGCTGGAGAGTGTTCAGGGGCCCAAAAGGAGGCAATAGAACCACTAAGGGTTGGCGTAGTTAAAGAACAGCTTCTTGAATTTAAAAAGGCCAAGGTTAGGTCTATAAAATTAATGAGGGTCCAGAAGAGACCGGTGACCTGTACATTGAGTGACTGGGTATATTTTTTGCTGAATTAAACGGGGCCAGGCGAGTTCCGAGACAAGTAAGGAGATAGTGAGAGAGGTGACACGCCCAGTTACAGAGCTACTGGAAGTTAAAAGGGTCAAAGACAAGCCTGCAGAAGTACAAAGAACCAAGGTAGAACCTGAGCAAACTAAAAAGATCAAAGCCAGATCTGCAGTAATAGAAGAGGTCCATAAGGGACATGTAAAGGCTAAAAAGGAGGACAGGAATAAGCCAATGACCTGTTTGGCAGACAGCTTCGTGGCAGATTTGAATGGGGACGAAGGGAGTTCCCAAACAGAAAGGCAGATAGTGAGGGAAATGTTTCACTCAGCTGGAGAGCTACAGGAGAGTACAGCAGGAGCCAAATATCCACTTGGAGGCGAGATGTGGAAAAGGTTAGGGGAATGCAAATTCCAAAGGCACCGGAGGGTGCTGTTGAACCCGTGTTCTGCTGGATTGTTAGCTTTGTGGTAAATTTAAATAGGGAACAGGGAAATTCCCAAAGAGGCCGGGGAGAGTGAGGATGAATCCCCACTTAGCTGAAGAGCCGCAGGGCACAGCTTCTGAAGCTAGCCCGACCCGTGTGAACGAAAATATCCCCAAAGATACAGGGGAGAACAGGGATGCAAAATGGGTCCCAAAACAGGCAGTATATTTGAAAAAGAAAGAAGCCTGCATCCCTGCAGGATGTGCAGGGGGTTTGGCTAGCCCACACCATTTTTCCAACTTTAGACAGAGAACAGGGAAGTTCCCAAGTAAACATGCAGATGGTGAGGGGATGCCACACCTCATTGATGAGCTGCAGGGAAGTGCAGCAAGGGCTGAACCTCCACCTGAGGACAGTAGTGTTTCGAAGCGCGTGGGACTGTTTAGGGGAAGACCCCCTCCTAAAACAAAAGAGGAAGAGAGGAAAGTCTACCCTAAAGTAGGAAAATCATGTGGAAATCAGAAGCAGTATAGCAGGGAAACCCATGCAGGGGTTAGGCCTGGTAAAGCCGATGAAACCAAACAAGATTTAGACCACAACCAGAATGGTGTTGATGAAAAACTCACAAGAAGTGAAGTATCAGAATCAGGATCCGTACAGGAGGTGAAAGTCAAAGCACAACCCATTAATTTCCTGACAATTAGGCCTGTAAAAGTGCCTGGATTTGGGCCAGCAATTTTTTTTAAATTCACTAACGACATTTGGGCCTCACTGGCTAGGCCAGCATTTATTGCCAATCCCTTTTTGTCCTTGAGAAGGTGGTGGTGAGTTGCCTTCTTAAACCGCTGTAGTCCATGTGGTGTAGGTACACCCACAGTGCTGTAGGGAGGGAGTTCTTGGATTTTGACCCAGCAACAGTGAAGGAATGGGAATATATTCCTAAGTCAAGATGGTGAGTGACTTGGAGGGGAACTTCCAGGTGGTGGTGTTCCCATCTATCTGCTGCCCTTGTCCTTCTAGGTGATAGTGTCCATGGGTTTGGAAGCTTCTGTTGAAGGAGCCTTGATGAATTTCTGCATGCATCTTGTAGATGGTACACACTGCTGCTACTGTGCTGATAGTGGAGGGAGTGAATGTTTGTAGATGTGGTGCCAATCAAGTGGGCTGCTTTGTCCTGAATGGTGTCAAGCTTCAGTGTTGTGGGAGCTGCGCTCATCCAGGCAAGTAGGGAGTATTCCATCACACTCCTGACTTGTGCCTTGTTGATGGTGGACAGGCTTTGGGGAGTCAGGAGGTGAGTTACTCGTCGCACAACTTCTAGTCTCTGACCTGCCACAGTATTTATATGGCTAGTCCAGTTCAGCTTCTGGCCAATGGTAACCCCTAAGGTGTTGAGAGGTTTTTTTTATTCATTTCTGGGATGTGGGCATCGCTGGATAGGCCAACATTTATTGCCCATCCCTAACTGCCGTTGTTCAGAGGGTGTTTTAAGAGTCAACCACATTGTTGTAGGTCACGAGTCACATGCAGGCCAGACCAGGTAAGAATGGCAGATTTCCTTCCCTGAAGGACATTAGTGAACCAGGTGGGTTTTTAATGACAATTGACAATGATTTCATGTTCACCATCAGATTTTATTGAATTCAAATTTCTCAATTTACCATGCTGGGATTTGAACCGGGTCCCCAGAGCATTACAGTGCTATCAAGCACCACTTAGTTAGCAATAGCCTGTTCACTGACGCTCAGTTTGGGTTCCTCCAGGGCCACTCAGTTTCTGACCTCATTACAGCCTTGGTTCAAAAATGGACAAAAGAACTGAACTCCCGAGGTGAGGTGAGGTGATGCCCTTGACATTAAGGCAGCATTTGGCTGAGTGTGGCATCAAGGAGCCCTAGCAATACTGGAGTCAATGGGGATCAGGGGGAAAACTCTCTGCTGGTTGGAGTCATACCTAGCACAAAGGAAGATGGTTGTGGTTGTTGGAGATCCATCACCTCAGCTCCAGGACATCACTGCAGGCATCCCTCAGGGTAGTGTCCTCGGTCCAACCATCTTCAGCTGCTTTATCAATGACCTTCCTTCCATCATAAGGCCAGAAGTGGGGATGTTTGCTGATGATTGCACAATATTCGTCACCATTCGCAACTCCTCAAATGCTGAAACAGTCCATGTCCAAATGCAGCAAGACCTGGACAACATCCAGGTTTGGGCTGACAAGTGGCAAGTAACATTTGCGCTACACAAGTGTCAGGCAATGACCATCTCCAACAAGAGAGAATCCAACCATCACCCCTTGATGTTCAATGGTATTACCATTGAATCCCTCACTATCAATATCCTGGGGGTTACCATTGACCATAAACTGAACTGGACTAGCCATATAAACACTGTGGCTACAACAGCAGAACAGAGGCCAGGTATGGTGCGATGAGTAACTCACCTCCTGACTTCCCAAAGACTGTCTACCATCTACAAGGCACAAGTCAGGAGTGTGATGGAATACTCTCCACTTTCCTGGATGAATACAGCTCCCACAACACTCAAGAAGGTTGTCACCACCCAGGACAAAGCAGTGTGCTTGATTGGCACCACATCCGCAAACAATCACTCCATCCACAACCAACGCACAGTAGCAGCAACATATACCATCTACAAGATGCACTGCAGTAATTCACCAAGGCTCCTTTGACAGCATCTTCCAAACCTACGACCACTACCATCTAGATGGACAAGGGCAGCAGATAAATGGGAACACCCACCACCTGGAAGTTCCCCCCCCCCAAGTCACTCACCATCCTAACATGGAAATATATCGCTGTTCTTTCATTGTCGCTTGGTAAAAATTATGGAACTTCGTTCCTAATAGCATTGTGGGTGTACCTACACCACATGGACTGCAGCGGTTCAAGAGGGCAGCTCACCACTATCTTCTCAAGGGCAACTAGGGATGGGCAATAATTGCTGGCCCAGCCAACGAAGCCCACATCCTGTGAATGAATAAAAAAAAAACCTGGGTCTCTGGAATACCAGTCCAGTGACAATACCACTACGTCATATCCTGGTCCTTTCTAAACATTTGCATAGATAAAGGAGTGTACAAGGCGCAAACCTAACAGTGTAGGAATATCAACATGGCAGCCTGAACTAAGACTGTTTAGAGGTCAAAATGTTTAGAAATCTTTCCAAAGAATGAATCAATGCTGCTTAGCTAATTTCATAAAATGAAGAAAATACCCCAATTTCTTACATTGGTGAATTGGCAGGCCTGTCAGAAAGTCAGAATGCAATAAGGAACATAGAGAGACAGGTACAAACTTGGCACAGGACTTTGCACAGAGTTAGGAGTATAAAAGTGACAACCAACTCCATTAACATACTTGCAGACCCAACCATGATGCAGCATCTGATACTGATATTTCAGCTCAATTGTAGCATAAGAAAAACGAGTGAACATCTGATTGCTGCAGTGGAATTTCAGACTGAGGTTATGGAAGCTCAGCTTGTCACCATGCTAGATCAGACTGCTACCATCATAGCTGCAGATACAATTGTTTGAAGTGGCTTGCAGGGCCTCACAGCAATCTGCCCTCCAATAGGTAACTGGGATTATTGAGCACCGTGCTGGAGGAATAACAGTGGCTCCTTGACACATACTGTCTTCTCTGTGTTAAAGCATTTCTCCTTCCACCTCCACCACTCTGTCAGTGTCCTTGTTGTTGCCTGTCAGCCAGCCACACTGCTGCCACCCATGCTGAGGTGGTGCAGTCCGAGATTGGGCCTTCAAAGATAAGAACTGCTTGAAGTCATCCTCCCAGGCCAACTACAGTCTCCTTCACTGAACATTATTAACATTCCACCAGCTGTGTTGCAGCCATTGAGGTCACACTGAGTAGGAGTACCAGGTCAGCAAAGGAACACAGAAGACAGACACTAGGATGATGCATGAGCATGATTAGTAGAGTTTTGTGTGCAATATGCATGTTTTTGATTGATAAATTTAGTTTGGAATATTTACTTTGTGTTGGATTTTATTTTTACATTGTGACATACTGACACCGTGTTGTCAGTAACAGGGGATAGGTAAAGTATGGGACTGTTGGTGAATGGGAAACTGGAGCCATATTCACTGGTGTTGAAGTCAGTTGAATAGTTCATGGACATGCATCCTCCTCCTGTTCCTCCTCTTGCTCCTCACTATACAGCTGGTAGCAAAGGCTATACCTCATCATTGCAAGGTTATGCAGCATACAGCAAACTACAAGGAATTTAGTTTCTAATGTAGTTTATATGAAACATCTGCCACGTTGAGTACTGCGGGGTCCCTCCAACGCAGTCCAGGCAGCGGAAGCATTATTTCAGCATGCCAATAGTCTGATCAATTACATTTTGTGTAACAGCGTAGCTTTCATTGTATGGATGCTGCCCATGTTGGGCTGCACACTGGAGTCATCAGCCATGCAGTCAGTCGATAGCTCTTCTCACTCTGTAGCCTCCCTCTGGTTTGTTGTGGTGCTTCAAATGCAGATGGCATGGTGGACCACTGCAGAATGAAGGTATTATGACTCCTATCAGGATAGCGGATACGGACCAGCATGATTTACTGTGTTTGGTCACATACCAATTACACTTTGAGCAGAATTCCTTTTGGTTGTGATACATCTCTGCGTTGACGTGCAGTGCCAGCAAAGCGATATGTGTGCAGTCAGTGACACCTGCATGACCTGTAGGCTTTAGCGATTTAAAAGAATGCTAGAAAGCACTAAATTATTGCACAATCAGTAACAGCCAGTAGAAATCAATCAGCAACTAACCTGAAAGCATTTGATGATCCCTTTGAGTAGCATTGCTGGGGGAGAGAGAGCTCTTTCCTACTGTTGAGTGTGTGCTCAGCTGTATGTGCTTAGGAGATGGTATTAGCTGGAACATTGAGTTCCAAAATACCACAGCTGGCATCAAATCAGTAATACACTTGCCAAAATATTATCTGATGTGACTCACACCACTACAGGCATCATTATGAACATTCAAGGCCATTCATAATTACCAAAGAATGTGTACTATCCATCCAAATGTTGTGCTGTGTGTTTGAGATTTTACCAATTATATGCAGGTTCTATTAGTTTTGTTTGGACGTCACAGTTCCACCTCCATTCAATTGTATGTACACATTATTAGATACCTGAGGTTATTTTTTAAAGGATAAAGTGAATAATGTACCCTCCTGGAGTATTGAGTCCAACTCTGGACACCACACTTTAGGAAAGGGTAAAGATTTTGGAGGGAGCACAGAAAATATTTATGAAAATGGTTCTAGGAATGAGGGACTTCTGTTTTGTGGATAGATTGGAGAAGTTGGGACTGCTCTCCTTGGGGAAGAGCAGTTTAAGAAGAGGTTTGATAGAGGCATTCAAATTCATGAGGTGTCTAGACTGAGTAGATAGGGAGAAACTGTTCCCATTGGTGAAAGGCTCAAGAACCGCAGACAATAATTTAAAGCGATTGACAAAAGAACCAATGGCAACATAAGGAAAAAGTTGTTTACACAGTGAGTGGTAATGCACTGTCTGAGAGTGAAGGAAGATGCAATTATGACTTTCAAGATGGAATTGGATAAACATCTAAAGATAAAAATAATTTATAGGACTATGTGGAAAGGGCAGAAGAATAGGACTAGCTGAGTTGCACTTGCAGAGAGCCAGAACTGACACGATAGGCCAAATGGCCTCCTTCAGTATTGTAAATATTCTATGATTTTATGATCCAATGCTAAGGTGAATAGAAAGCCAACCAAGCTATGGGCATGGGGTGACCACTGCCTGCAATACCCTTCAGATTAAAAACCACATCTAGGTCTGTTTTTAATAACCTACATAGAATTGAAACCAAGTTTGCCATGCAACATTACTGAATAAATGGGATAAAATCTATGGGGGATTAATTGGATCCTCTTATGCATATTAATATGTCACTTAACTATATTAAGTGATGTAACAATAACAATTCTGAATAAATGGTATTTTTGAAAGCTAAACTAAGGTGTGATAAGAAACTATGAATTCAAATACTTGGCCACTTGCTGAAACATGAGAGTTTACATATTAAACACACTTAAATGAATAACTAATCTATAATTAGCCCACCCAAAATAAATAATAAACAAATCCTTTTTCTGAGTCTCACTGATCATATAATAAATATTAAAAGTTCCAATTAAATAAATAAAAAGAATTAAAAACGAAAGGCAACTGCTCTACCTCAGAACATTTATTTTCTATTATAAACAGTAGCTAATTTACTGATGGCTACTGCATCTCAGTTAATTGTATAGTTAGAGGAATTCTGATATTCTCCTGTTGCACAACTGAGTGTGGCCAGTATGAATGAGTGTAGATGCGTGTCAATCAACGTGATTCTGCTACTGCATTTCAATTGGATGTGCCTTAAGAGAAATCCTTTTGATGCTTCAGCATTGTGCACACGGCTGTCAACACTGGGGGAAACTGTGGCACTAGTTTGTTGCAACAAGGACCACAGAAGCAATGGGGAGAATGAGAAAATAGGAAAATTGATTACTGGAAGAGCCCACTTTGTGAATAAGTTCAGTTGACAAATGGATTATTCATCAGTGGACTCCACTGTATTGGGTTCTGTACGTTGTTCAAATCTATCTACTTCCCAGATCTTTTTCTCTCTGCAGCGGAGAAACTTTTTCCATTGTCAAGTCATTTGGGAAGGTGCAGGTTGTAAATGATTGATCAAACAGATGTGCCTGTGGATATGCCAAGAGATTGTCTCAAGAGCTTTTGAATTTTAGCATCCAGATTAAAGGTATCTCTTTTCCTGTGGGCTGATACATACCCTTTCATCTTGTTATATTTAAATTTTTCAAATTTCATTTTTTTTTCTCCTTCTTCCGATTCACCTTCTGGAATGGAGAATTTCTTGAGACAAATAATGGGGGATGGGGGCTTGCTGATGGGCAACGGCAATAGCAAAAAATGGGCTGGCAGCAAATAAGCAGCTCATTTTCCTTTGATAAGATTTTCTGAGATTGATAAGGTTAGCTGGGCTTATTTTGATACAGTAGCTCTGTGCTTGGATCAGGGGACAAAAATAGGAGGGAAGCTACGCTTTTGGTTGCCAGCAACCAGCCTGAAGATCATACTGAGGTGAAAATATTTGACTTCCCTTACTGCCGCCATTGATCTTTGAGTTGCCATCTGGAAACCCACTGGCCATCTATAGAGGATCTTGCCACAAGCTCCAATGCCAGCTTCCTTGGGGAACTCTGTTTTAGTGTCTCCTCTGAATATGCAGAATATGTGAGGCAGGAAGAGAGAGATCCTTTATCCATAGGGGGCCAGGAGACCCTCCAGAAAGATAACACAAAGCAGCGGGAATAGATAGCTGCCACAATCAATGTCAACAGACCAGCCCTGAATATCTGGGTGTATAGCCATGAGAAATTCATTGACCTCACATGAGTGGTCAAGCTCAATAAATGTATCTTCAAACGCGACATCCTTAAAAATGAACCACTAGCCTCACACACTACACAAGCCCCACTGCACTATCGCTCACCTACCAATAATCTCCATTAATCAGTGATCATACCTCACATAGCTTCACCTCACCCTCACGCACTCTGCCCTACTCCAAGCCTCATATCACACATGTCAGTTTGTACGCATTATTCAACCATGGCAGCCACAACATGCAAACAGATCACACCAAACTCACTAAAAGCATCATTATCTCTCCTGCAGGACAAGATGGTCCATAACCAGAGGCCAGCAGCACCTAACCAATGGGAGAGGAAATGGCTGCATGCCCTCATCCCCATGGAGAAGATGGTGCTGGTCATCATTGGAGCTGCCCATAAGTGAGGCCTTGGCCATCAGGGGTGGGGGTGGGGGGAGTGCTGAAAGGATCAAAGATGATGATATGTTCATACCTAAACTTCCATCTTACATCCCATCTCCCCCTTATCACTCAACCATGTCTGAGTCCCAAACTTTGGATAATATAAACATCCACTTCTTTGCTTTCTCCCCTCCCATCGAGCAACACTACCCTTTCTCCTTTCAGATACCCAAAAGTTGCCGCCAGGCCAGGCATCAGTACACAAGCATTAACTGGACAAGGAAGAAGAGACTGATGATGAAGAAAAAAATATTATTACTCAATGTCACACTCACAGCCTCCAGGTCAAATGCTGGCACTGTGCATACTTTATAGTGCAGCAAGGCAAGGGTGAGTTAACAGGCACCAGGAGCCTGCTGCAAAGGCAGGAGGAAAGGGTAGCATGGGTGCCAGCTCCCCAGAAGGCATGGTCATACACATGTCCTCCTACAGAGGAGCCAGATGAGGACTTTGATGGAGTGGTGTTTAGGAAAGGCTGATTGGTATTCACATAGACATGCTTGTTGTGATGGAAAGTCTGCCAGAAAGCCTGCATTACTGTCAAGAAATAGGGAGATGTCCAGCACAAACCTGACACAGGTCTTGCAGACCTTCCTTTCTAGTGTGCAAGTGGTGGCCGAATCCAAGAGAACATTTGCTGACCCAATTATTATGCAGTATCCGAGGCTGATTTTTCAGATTCCATTGCAGCATTGGCAGAAGCCACCCAAAATCTGAGTGCTCCAGTGGATGATCAGACTGAAGTCACATGAGCTCACCTTATTGCCACATGGCAAAGACTGCTGCTACTGTGGTTCTGGATACCAGTGTGCAAAGCGGCTGCTGGCTGTCACAACCATCTGTTCTCCAGCAGATTACTAGCAGTGCTAAGGAACGGAGGAGGCCGCATGTCATTTGTTTCTAAGTTGTGCTTTCACAGAGCGCTCACCCTTGTTCTGCTATTAATTCATTTTGTCATTATCATCTTTAGCCCTTAACACTACCTTTAACACTCCCTTTGTCTTGTGTCCATGACATCTTTGTCAATTTCTCTTTACTCCCCCTATATCCCTGACCTTCTACATTTTACAGATAACAGCCAATTAAGAGGCAGCCACTGGGACCGCTGTCCAATTGAGATGGTGACCAGCCTCCCAGAGTTGCTGGCCCAATTAGAGGGAAGCTCAGCCACCTTGACAGCACCACAAATAGAGGTAACTGCGGCTGTTACTACAGAAAGAAGAAGGTGCCTCCATACTGCAGCACCCTTGAAGCCAAGGTAGACTTGGGGAGGGGGTGCGCCTTCTCACAGTGGCAGCCTTTCCACAGTGGGGAACCATCCATGGACAATGGAGGAGTGATAAACCCCATATCCTGGCAACCCACTGGTAAAATGCTAACCAGGGCGGAAAATGACCAATAATAGGCTTCTTAATTGGCTTAATTGGCTGCCTGGTGGTATTCTGCGCCGCTGAGATTCCTGTCACTGGTAACATCCCCGTAGAGGTGGGAAGACATCCTCTCCTATGCCTTCCAGAATAATTCCATGAACCTTCCAGCTTCCCAGCCCATTTCCAGAGGGCAGGTAAAATCCAACCAAATGTACCAATGACGAAGATGAAAAGGAAAGTGAGGTTAAAAATTACAAGTTTTACTATTGTTACAATAGGTCCCGACTCAGGTCCCCCAATTTGTTAACTTCCCAAAGGGGACCCCAATTTTGTCATGCTCCCGGGTAAGGGGGAAAGAGCTAACTTCCCTTCTTTATATAACCCCCTTGGCTTGTTGCTACAAGGTTAACTGAAAAGGGCTCAGTTTCTCCATGGATACCTTTTCCTAGTCCAAATTTATTTATTTTTAGGAGTCAATTTAACCAGGTTTTCTTGAGTCAAAGAAAGAGTAAGTTTAATAGTTACTAAAAACCCAAGAAAAATAATAAAAATGCAACACACATACGCACAGATCAGAAATGAGAAGTCAAGAGTCTAAATAAAAGAAAAGAAAAATATACAAAGCAGTCCTTGGCTTGTCCATGAAGTGTAGATGGTGAAACATTGCGACCATTAAGTTGGGTGATTCTGGTAGAGCTGACTTTGGCAGTTTAGCAGTTGATTTGGAGACACTTGATTCCAAAGAATAGCTGAAGAAGCTGCCCTATTTCCTTTTCGATTGTAGCTTCTGCTGAGCCTTGCCTCCAGCAACAGAGAGAGAGAGAGAGAGAGAGAGTGGGAGAGAGACAGAGCGAGACTTCACCTGCAACTGCGATTAGTTGGTCTTCTTCTTGCTGTCACACAAAGAGCACATTACACAACTCTGCAGCTAGCTTTTTAACCCATTTTACCCTGTGCATCCTTGTAAAGGAAGAAAAACAATGGCGAGAATTTTCTCCCCGTCAGAGGGGTTGGGTGGGAGCGGGCACCGGCAGGCGCGCAGCCAATCACCACCCACGATTGGCTGTGTGCTGCCATTTTACGTGGGCGGACCTTAATTGTCCCTATTAAGGCCCGCCCAGCCTGACGTGCACCCGGAAGCACTGAGATCTCCCTGTGCAGGCTGGGGGAGTAGGTTGAGTTGGGGCTTGCACTCTTTCACGTACATGCACTTAAGAGCGCAAAAATCTCCCTGAGGCACAGAGACGCCAGGTAGATTAGTTTGAATGTAAAAAATTTTAATTAAGAAAAAAAAAATTATGACATATCCCCTCATGTGACAGTGTCACATGTGCTGGGACATGTCAATGAATTTTATTTAAAAATTTTATTAAACTTTAAAAACCCTCATGAAACTCCATCCCACACCTGGATGATAAATGCAAAGGATGCCTGGGCTCTTCACCTGTCCACCAACCTTAGGGTTGGACGGGCAGCTCAGTTAATTATTTTAATTAGTTTTGAAATGGCCTTAATAGACTTTTGACAGTTCAGCAGGCGTGCAGCCGACTCTGATGCGCACCCGTCAAACTGAGGATCTGAATGACGCGCGGTGATGTCGGGACACATGCCCAAGCTCACTGCGCATCATTTTTCGTGTCGGTGAGCCGGTCTCCCACTCGCTGATCCAAAGATTCTGGCCAATGTCTTAAGCCCAGAGTCTATTTTTTTTCATCTCTGACTGTTTTACACATTCTGAGATACAAATCAACTGGCGATGGAGTTTAGATGACTGCTGAGACATGATAATCAGTCTTTGGCTGGGAATTTCCATGCCCACTGGTGTTGGGCATCTTTGGTGGTGTGAGTGGGCAATATGGCTCAATTGGTTTCATGACGGCATGAAACCTGTTTGCAATCGCCCGCTCAGCCCACAGATGGCGGGCCATGGTTCCTGCCATCGGACATCGGGAACCTTATTGTAATAATCCACTTATCATTATTTGGGCAGCCCACCAGAATCAAACCCTCTGCTGGTTCATCCATGTTTTCCTGCTGACGTGTTTCACGACAGCACATAAGCGATATGCACCTGGTGGGCTGCATTTCACCTGGAAAGGTTTGTTGGCCTACTTTGCTTCAGGCAGCGCTCGCAGTAATCAGCACCAGGCTCCACAGACAGAACCACATCCCTTTTAAGGGGGCACATGGACAGGTCTCTACCTACCAGATCAGCCATTTTCAACAGCTGCAGTGCTAGGGTTTGCTTGGCAAAGGGTAAGAAGTGGCCTCAGGCAAGGGAAGAGACTGCAGGACAAGGGCTGTACTGAGGAAGGAGGGTATCCCAGGGTGAGTGTCGGGGCACATGTTGATCTGCGGCCTCAAGTTAGTGAGAGCTGAGGAGGCAGTCTCCAGATGAGATGAGGCCAGATGGACATGTGAGGGTATGCATGTGAGAATGGGTAGCGATGTCCCTTGAGCTGGCAGTGAGTGAAATGGGCTTGAGTGTGTGAGGGTAGAGTGATGAGATGGTTGCCATGCCCTGGCTGCAAGGAGGAGATCATTCATCCTCTATCTGCATTTGATGGCCAACCTCTTCTGCAGTATTGGTACTGATCACCACTGCCATCACCTCCTAAGCCTGGTTAGTCACGTCACTGCCCATCCTAAGATCAGGGCAGGGGTAGAGGACATTGCAGCGGGCCTCCACAGTGCCTAAAAGGCATTCCAATGAGGCATCAATAAGCCTGGGGGCTGCAGTTTTCTTGCCTTTCGTGGGTATCTTCCCTGCAGCAGTCATGGGCTGAAAGAACTAAGGTGTGTGCGCGCGGTTGGACTTGATGGCGCCCGGCGTGATGAAGCAGCGAGGTGATGCCGTGGCGGGTGAATGAGAGCCTGCCCACCATGGAAACTGTGTTCCTGGGAATGCATAACGAATGCAGTGGGTTTGGGACAATAGTGAAAAGCCGCCATTGTGGCCAGTGGGTAAAACGTTGTTTTACCTGCCAGCTATCACACTTAGTGCAAATCTGGGATGATACCGCCCTTTGTCTCTGCAACCACAGCAGATTGAAGTTCAGTCTTTTGCATCTTTCCAATCTCCCTTCCAAGTGTCTCTGCTTTTCAGGTGCAACATTCCTCTCAGGATAGATCTGTCAGTATCATTCACATAGGAATTTTCCAGAAAGTGGTCACTTTACATTTAATTTACATCTTTTGTTCAGTGTCCTTCCTTGTACTTCTTTAAAAACACACATGTCTTCCTTAAAAAGTTCAATATGCATGTAAATAATTTGTGGCTGTAATTGGCTTTTCATAGCATTGTACTGCTTGTTCTGGCATGAAAATTTGAAAATGACAGCACAAAGCTTTTTTTTCCTTTTCACAAGAATTTAGTATGCTCTGTTCCTGTAGCAGAGATAGCCAACCAAACCTTTGGAGGGCATCAGAGTACTTGCAGTATTAGACTTGGCTGCTGTGTAACTGGCAGTTTGTGCTTGCTTGCCTTTTGATATCATTGGGACTAAAATCATTTCATTAATGATATCAAACTGAACTTTATAGCTGCATTAATACATTAATGTTAATTCCCATTCCCATTTTGGATACTAAAAGGACTTTGAATACAGCAAAGTAACTATGGAGTTAATAGAGTTTGAAGAAGAATGCCCATTAAGCAAGTGACAATTTAATGTACTATTAATACACTCATTTCCATTTAGGGGATTTACACAGCATTGTGTGTGTGTGTGTGTGTGTGTGTGTGTGTGCGCGTACAGGAAACCACAAAATACCAATGCTCAGGAAGATTAATCCAGTATAATCCAGAAATGATTGCATTGAAGTCTTTTCAACTCATTTATTAAGGAAGCATATTCACTTGATCCCTGAATGTAATATCTTTACCTGAAGAATAACTCCACATTTCATCTGCAAGAAATGGTTATTTGGAGAATGCACTGATATTATTGAGCTGTATTTCAACTCCTCAAAAGTTTATTCCATTGCAATGTTAAACCAACATATTTTGCATCAGTCCACAAGGGATAGTATTATCAGAGAATTAATTATCTTAGGGATCTACATTGGTTAATCTCAGTGAATGAAAAGGCCGGATGTTTGATATTTTCGGTTGCAATAAATTTTAAGGGGATAGCATTTGAACAAAGTTCCAATATTGTATTCAACAGCACTGTGCTGATAATTGCAAATCTCATATTGTGCATTAGCCTAATGTCAATTCAGAAACAACAAAAACTTTGGTAATTTACCTTTATTAAAAAGAAAGACTTACATTTTTATAGCACCTTTCACAACCTCAGGATGTCCCAAAGCACTTTACAGTAAAAGCTAATTGCAAGTGTTTTATCTCAGAGACCACACTGTGGTGCAAATGTTTGACATGTATTGTGTGAATATATTTTAGAGAGAAATATAATTTAACCATTCTGTGCTTGTTGCTCCTTTGGACAGTCCTGAACATTTTTTTTTTATAGATCCTTTAAATATCTTGATTGACGATTTTATTCAAAAGGGTGAGTCCTGCAAAGATCTGGGAATCTGGCTAAGATTCACAGGGTGAACATCCTGCTTCAAGTGCCAGGATGCAGCTGCTTGTGCTCTGTGCTTGTGACCCTGCAAAAGTATCCAGGGCCAGAACCAGATCATAGATTATAATCCCTACAGATAATTATCCAATTCTCTTTTGAAAGCTTTTAAAATCTTAAAATTTTAAAATTCCCCCTCCACTGGGCTATCAGGCAGTGAACTCAACTCATTTCTTCTCCGCCCGGCGATGCTGCCAGAACTGCTGAGTTTTTCCAGGTAATTCTGTTTTTGTTTCGGAACTCCAAACCCTAACCATTCACTGTGTAAAGGTTTTTCTCATATTGCCTTTGGTTCTTTTGCCAATCACCTTGAATTTGTGGGGGAGATGGTGGTGTAGGTAATGTCACTGGACTAGTGACCCAGACGGTCAGGCTAATATGCTGGGGACATGGATTTGAATCCCACCAGGGCAGCTGATGGAGTATAAGTTAAATTAATAAATCTGGGATATAAAGCTAGTGATGGTGACGATGATAACTATCATTGATTGTTGTAAAAACTCATCTGGTTCACTAATGGGAAAGGAAATCTGCTATTTTTACCTGGTCTGGCCTACACATGACTCCAGACCCCCAGCATTGGGCCCTCTGAAATGTTCAGTTCAAAGGCAATTAGGGATGGCCAACAAATTCTAGCCTTGCCAACAACACCCACATCCCATGAAAGAATACATTTTTTTAAGAACATGTCCTCCAGTTCTCAAGCTTTCCTACAATGGGAACAGTTTCTCCCTTTCTATGCTGCCCAAACTTCTTCACGGTTTTGAATATCTCTATCAAATCTCCTCTCAATCCTGTCTTCTCCAAGGACAATAATTCTAGCTTCTCCAGTCTGTTCATGTAACTGAAGTTTCTCATCCCTGGAACAATTCTCATATATCTTTTCTGCACCCTCTCTCATGTACTCACATCCTTCTCTAAATACACAAGTAAAATAAATCAGCTGATTCACATGCCTCTGGCAGATACTTATCACTTCCCAACAATTAACTCAACTGTTACATTTCCCTTCACATGACACACCTTTCTCTTCCCACCACCACCATCCACCACCCCCCACCAACCCTTTAAAGGCGTAATCTTCCATTCTAGCACTCCTAATTTGCCAGGGAACTTCTGACAATGCAGCTCAATTCACTAAAGGAATCTGCCTGTTTAATTGTGCATCTTGGATTTCTAATATCACCCTTTTCACAAGGTAGTCCACCATCTCCAAATCCTTCTCTCCTCAATGCACTTTATCTCATTGGTTTGATCACTGCTGGTTCTAGCTATAGCTTCTACCTGACATTTGCTTCTCTCTGGAAGAATACAGTCTGCAGGAAGTGAAATTTTTGATCAAATGCAACACCTGGAATTCACCCTTGGAGCCTGCAGCACAGAGTCCATTCTGGAGCAAAGGGTCATGGGAAGATTATGCATCATTGGAGCAACAGTGTTTTCCCAGCCAAATCCATTTATTTGGTCAACTTGCTGCTTCCAATGTTTAGCAAGTGTACAGATTTGCATAAAGTGCCTATGTTTAGTTATATAACTGGAATGTTTGTGTGGGAATTGAGTGAAGCTTGCCAGTGATGATTCACTGCCAGCATCCATTGCTTGGGCACCCATAGTGGAGAATGACTGGTGGACCATGCTGACACAAGAAATGTAAACCAATGGGCATAATTGCCTATAAAAGAGAATATCCGCAGGAGGAAAATAAAATTAACAGGAAAGACCAAATAATAAAAAAATTGAGATAATAAAGTTGAAAAAAATTGGTGACATGAAAATTAGGGGCTGCAATATTCGGATGCGTAGCAATGATGTACAAGGGAAGTGAATGACCCCGTATGCAAAGAGAGGAAAATACATTGCTTTTGTCTTTTCTAGGAGTGAAGCAGGTGGAGCAAGCACGTGGCTTTGCCAGAATTGGAGGCTTCCCTATGATGCAGGTTACCATTAAATGCATGCACATCGCTTTGCTGCACTACATCTAAATTCTGGGATCTACAGTAACAACAAAGCATTCCACTTCCCCAGTGTTCAACTCAGGTGTGACCATGCTCAGTGCATCATTCAGTTGAATGCACAGTATCCTGGCAACAGCCAGAATGCCTTTATTCTGTGCCAATCTTCTGTACCATCAGCATAGAGCCACCATTTCAAACCAGAGGGTGGCTACTGAATGACAAGGGCTATCCACTGACCACCTGGCTCATGCCTTGGCAAGCAATTCACACACACGTGGGCAGCACACATATGACGAGAACCATGCTGCAACATGAATGTCATCAAGCAGACAATTGGGGTACTAAAGAAGCTCTTCTGTCACCAGGACCACTCTGGAGGAGCCCTGCATACCCTGCTAAGCAAGATTCATTGTGGCCTGCCTCATCGCCAAGAAGGCACAACCCTTGCCATCAGGTATACTGTGAGCAGTTGAGGAGAGGAGGAAGTGAAGGTGAAGGAGGAAAGCAAGAGGCAACCAACATATCCACCTTAGGACTGATCAGCTCATCCAGCTGCTGTACAGGATGCTGCAACCATAATTCCCAATTCAACAATAGTCTCACATCCTACATTCCCTCTGTCACTGACCATCACAGCATCCTCCTGACCACAATGCTGGAATAAAAGCTGCCATAAAACAAACATTCCAAATCAACTTTGATCAAACATCCAATATCTAAAATCAACGAATCACCCATCTGTATTGTGCAGTGGCTGCAGTATGGTTGATGGAAGGTTGCTGACTTTCAGTGGGAGAGACTGAAAATGGCCTTGTGAGGTTACCTTGTGCAGCTCTGACACAAGAAGGCCCAGCTTCCAACTGCATCATCTTGGCATGGGCAGCAGGAGTCTGGATTGGCTGCCCTGACAGACAACAGCAAGTGCATTGGCTGAGTGACAGCGGTGGGAGGACCAATGCTGTCATTCTAAGAGAGAACAACAGGTTCACAGAGTTACTGCCACTCCATGAGGTCGTTGTCTCAGCAACCGGTGTTGGAGGAGAGATTTGTACTAGTGTGAGATGCTGCAAGTACTGATATCTGCAGTCATGATGGTATCAGTCTGAACCTGCATAGCACCAAGCTGAGCTTGCTTGACTTCAGTCTGATCTTCTACTGCAACACTCAGATGCTAGCTTCTACTTGTGCTACAGTGGAAGCTGAGACATTATCCATCAGACATCGTATCATAATTGGTTCCACAAGTGTTCTCATGGAGTTGGTCACCATTTCCAAGCTGGAAAAGATGGGCTGTAAGTTCTGTGCAAAGTCCTTTGCGAGGTTGGTACCAGGTTCCTTAAATCTCCTTGACAATGACCACTGACTTTCTGACAAGCTTGTCATCAAGCATTTTCATGTGCAGTCCTCTCCTGTGCACCAACCCATAAAAGTCCTCAACTGAGCTTTCTGTAGCCACAATTGTGTACGGCCTTGCCTGTGAGTTGTCACCTGTGTGATTCTTCTCTTGGTCTGGCTGCAGGCCACTCATGCCTGGTGACTCACCACAAGTGGATTCTGCCTCTATGCTATTCTCTAAGAATGTACAGTATCCGTTTCTGTGCTGATAGCTGTAAGTGCCAGATTGAGAGATAGTATTTCTTCATCATCAGCCTTGTCTTCCTTTACCACTATGTGACCACTGAAAGGAGAAAGGCACCAGGATAAGGTTGTGGCAAGGGGAGGAGAGGACAGCTAGAGGCCAAATCTTAAACCATCTGCTGCTTGTAAGTACAAAGAGATTTTGTGATAAGGGGGAAGTGGGATTTGAAGAAGAGGATTAATTATGATCATGGCGTCATCTTCATTGGTTTCTGCCTTGCTAATGATCAAGGCCTCAGTAATGACTACTGTAATGATGGCAAGTACTGCCTCCTCCATCGAGGTGAGATCATACAGTTGTACCTGTTGCCCATTGGTTGGCCCTTGCTACCGCCTATATCTGCCACTATGCCCTGTAAGAGAGAAGCGAGTGTGTCAATGAATTTGGTGCAATGCTTGCTGGGTGATTTGACCATTAAGGCTGAATAGCTAGCAGTGTGTGCATGCTTTGCAAAGTGGGTGTGAGGCTTGCTGCAGTGTTAAGTGTGCGAAGGTGAGTTGAAACCGTATATGTGAGGTACTGGTCATGGTTGATAGAATTTGCTGGTATGTGAGTGAAGCAGGTGATGAAAAGAACAGTGCGTGAGACTAATGGTTCAGTTGTAAAGATATAGCATTTGAAGTGGAATCCATTGACCTTGATCATTCATGTGAAGACATTAATCTTCTTCCAGCACCAGGTCTTTGGGGTTATACCGACTACATTGAAAGTGATAGCTATCTATTCCCATTGCCTTTGCAATTTATTTGGAGGATCTCTTGGCCCCCTATGACTGGAGGATTTCTTACTTCCTGTCCACATCATCCACCAAAGCCTCCAGTGCTTCATCAGAGAACTTGGGCACCCGCTCACTGTCATGTTGCACCATAATCATTCTTCTTGCAGATCAGACACCCTTCCCCAGACACTTCCAGCACCTGCAGCAGCCAGAATGCACCTCCCCTTTAAGAAGTGCAGGCTGGCTTTAACAGGTGTTAGTCTCACATGAACTTAAGACCTCTGCTGAGCCATGCAGCCACTCAGTAATGGGTTTAGAACTGGGTTGCATGGCACTATTATTTAAATGACCAGACAGCACGTTTATCCTGAACCTTGATCCTGATGCCCATTTTCAGGGACTATTGAATTTTGCTCTCATAATGATTACAAGTGTTTACAAATATTATGCAAGTTTTTGCATCTTAAACATTGTAAGAAGCTTGGACAATGATGTTACTTCTGAACACTACCCTATCAATAAAAAATTATTCTTGCCCCTGGGCCCCAGGGATCAACTGTCGGATATGCTATTTTATTGCTTCTCCAAAAGTCCTGGTTCAAAAATATCAATCAAACCTGAATCAAGCTTATAACAAAACAGATGGGTTGTGATGCTCATGGCTGATGACAATACCTGTATTGAACTCTGAGGATAATTGTACTGATGATTGAGGATGGTGCTGGCGGCTGAGGTTATTGTCAAAGACTGAGTAAAGTATTGAAGACTGGGGATGATGCTGGCACATGAAGCTATTAGACACTGATGACAGTTATGAGATGATGGTGAAGACTGATGACTGAGTAGAAAAAAGATTTGGTTCTGAAGATTGACGGTGCTGATGTTATTTATTAATAAATCACCAGATATATACCACTGCTAGTTTCTCGTCAGTTCATTAGTTAACATAGATCTGTCAAGGCTGGTAATATATTGCTTTGGTCTGAAACTTAGAAAGGAATCAGATTTCCAGTATTTTGATTTTTTTCAATCTCTTGTATTAGCCTCAAATATATTCCAATTTAAATTTAATATTTTTAATAAAAGGATGAACTTTTCCACATAAAGAACTCAAGAATGTGTTATATTTAAGGAGAGTGTGTATTAAGTTAAAATGTGTTGGCACCTGTATAAAATTCATCTTGCAGCCATCTGGTGCACATCCTCAACACCACCCATCACCATGCCATCACCATGTAACCTCATGTCCGCCACCCACCCCCATGTTCCCTCATAACCCCAATGCTGCATATAGCCATTCACACAGTATCCACCGTGGGTAGTGTGGTAACCTGAGGTGCAATACACCTTTGACAGAATGTGTGAATAAACAGCACGTGCTTCCTTTTACAATGGTCTCTTCGTCTACATTGTCTTGATTACCAGCTCTCTCATCAGTAGATAGGTGTGCAACTGTGTTTGCTGAACATAGCGACCTGGTAGAAGGAACATAACAGGCAGACTTCAGCAGCCATGTGAAAATTAAAACAAGGCTTCTAACAATCTATTTTTTTTTAAATATTCATTCACGGGATGTGGGCATTACTGACTAAGCCTACATTTATTGCCCATTCCTAATTGCCCTTGAAAATATGGTGATGAGCTGCCTTCTTGAACCGCTGCAGTCTATGTGCTTTAGGTACACCATAGTGCTGTTAGGAAGGGAGCTTCAGGATTTTGGCTCAACGACAGTGAAAGATTGACAATAGGTTTCCAAGTCAGGATGGTGAGTGACTTGGAGGGGAATTTCCAGGAGGTGGTGTTCCCATCTATCTGCTGCATCTATCTGCTGCCCTTGTCATTCTAGATGGTAGAGGTCGTGGGTTTGGAAGGTGGTGTTGAAGGAGCAATGGTGAGCTGCTGCAGTACATTTTGTATATAGTACACACTGTTGTCACTGTGTTTTGGTGGTGGAGGGAGGGAATGTTTATTATAGTGGGTGGGTTGCCAATCAAGGGGGCTGCTTTTTACTGGATGCTGTCGAACTTCTTGAGGGTTGCTGGATCTGCACTCATCCAGGTAAGTGGAGAATAGCCCATCACGCTCCACATTTGTACCTTGTAGATGGTGGACAGGCTTTGGGGAGTCAGGATGTGATTTACTGTCCACATAATTCCCAGCATCTGACCTGCTCTTGTAGCCACAGTATTTATATAACCGATCCAGCTCTGGTTCTGGCCAATGGTAACATCCACGATGTTGATAGTAAGGAGTTCAGCAATGGTAATGCCATTGAATGTCAAGAGGCGATGGTTGGATTCTCTCTCCTTGTAGATGGTCATTGCCTGGCATTTAGTGGTGCAAATTTGGATTTGAGTCTAAGAGTGAACATGTCTTACTGCAATTATATAGATCCTTGGTGAACCTGCAGTATTGTGTGCAGTTTTGGTTTCCTTACCGAAGGAAATATATACCTGACATGGAGGGGGTGCAATGAAGGTTCACCAAACTAATTCCTGGGGTGGAGGGCTTGTCCTATGAGGAAAAGTTAAATAGACTAGGCCCTTATTCTTTAGAGTTTAGAAGAATGAGAGGTGATCTCATTCAAACATACAAAATTCTTACAGAGCTCGATAATGTAAATGCAGGAAAGATATTTCCCCTGCCTATGGTACAACTTCTGCATATGGGTCTCACCTGCCATTTTTGAAGGTCTGTGGAGTCTTTCTGATGCTGTGAAAATCTAGCCTAAGGTCTTTGAGGGCCACATTTTCTTCACAAACCCACCTTGTATAATCACTTACCCAACTTGAGCCATACTACACTCCAGCTCCCTACTGAAAGGGAAAAAGAGGAAGCCAGAGAAAGGTAGTACAGGACCGACTGATCTGCAAAAGGAAGCATTTAAGGGAGAGAAGAGGAAATGCTAGATGAGAAAAGTCCAAGGTCCATCTAGTTTGCCTTCTACCATCCTGGTGATCACATAATTCAACAGTAATAAAGTTGTTGACTAACCATAGCAATAAACCTCCATCAATTAGTCCATAAAAGACCCAGACAGAACACATGGGCCAGAATCTTTGGGTCAGTGTGCGGGGTCGGGTCCTGCTCGCTGACACGTAAAATGATGCGTGTTGATGTCGGGCTTGCGTCCCGACGTCACCACACGTGGTTCAGATCTTCAGTTTGATGGGCGCGTAGCGGAGTCAGCTGCGCACCCGCCGAACTTTCAAAGGCCTATTAGGGCCATTTAAAAACTAATTACAGTAATCAATTGAGCTGCCCATCCAACCGTAAGGTTGACGGGCAGGCGAAGAGCCCAGGCGGCCTTCGTATTTATCATGAAACCTGATCCATGGGCGGGATGAGGCTTCATGAAGGATTTAAAATTCAAATAAATTTTTTTACTGAAGTTCATTGACATGTCCCAGCTCATGTGATACTGTCACATGAAGAGATATGTCTTAACATTTCTTTTACTTTATTAAAATTTTCAACAATCAAAATAATCTCCGTGAGGCAAATCTGTGCCTCAGGGAGATTTCTATGCTCTTTCGCGTACATGGATGAAAGACAGCAGGCCCCGACTCAGCCTACTCCCCCCACCTGCACAGGGAGCGCTCAGCGCTTCCAGGCATGCATCACGCTGCACTGGCCTTAATTAGCCCTCCCATGTAAAATGGTGGCGCGCAGCCGATTGCAGGCTTCCGCCCAGACACCCCCAACAGGGAGAAAATTCTCTCCATGGAAAAGTCCAGTGGTGGAGATTTTTAGGAGCCATAGAGTCAAAGTTACCTTTTCCTCCTGAGCTTCTAATTTACCATATTCCCAAATTATTCAGATACTTTATCCCAAAATGTGGCATTCTGAAAGAATTCTATCTGACTTTCATTTAAGTTAATTAATACTAACAGCTTCTACCATCTCCCTAGGAAGCCTATTCCACAGATTAACCACTCACTCACTCAAACATTGGGAAGAATTTTTTCCCTGTTGGGGGGGGGGGGAAGTGCAGGAGTGGGCGCGGGCAGGCATGCCTCCGAGCAGTGACCCCGAATGGGGCCGCACTGCTATTTTACGTGGGCAGGCCAATTAAGATCCACCCAGCATGACGTCCACCAGGAAGTGCTATGCACTCCATGTGTGGGTTGGTGGGGGGGGGGCGATTTCCCTCAGCCAAAAGTGCGCTCTTTTGCGCATGCGCACAAAAGAGCACATCATCTCCCTGAGGCTAAGTGCTGCCTCAGGGAGATTGGCTCCAAATTTAAAAATGTTACAGAGACAAATATAAAATTTCTCTGACATGTCCCCTCATGACTCTGTCACATGAGTTGGGACATGTCCATCACTTTAAGTCAAATATTTATTAACTATTTAAAAACCCTCATGAAACCTCATCCCGCCCGTGGATGAGGTTTCATGCTTTTTCTGAAGCCCGCCAGGGCTCCCGGCCTGCCTGCCTGCCAACCTTAAGGTTGGACAGGCAGGTCCATTAATTATGATAATGACTTTTTAAATGGCCTCAATAGGCGATTGACAGGTCGGTGGGCATACAATTGACTTGGCTGCACCCCCACTGACCTGAAAATGGGAATGACGCAGAGTGATGTTGGGAGTTCCGCCCAACGTTATCCCATATCATTTTATGGCTGGCGAGTGGGCCCTGCCTGCCCGCTCGCTGACCAAAAGATCCTGCCCATTATTTCTCCAGAAAAGTTTTGAATTTATCCCCTCCTGTCCCCCCTCCCATACCTTTCAACATAGGTTGGTTCTACTGGACATAAATCAATAGCTTGTCATGGTTCACATTACCTACCCCCTGAAAATTATAAAATATCAGTCCCATCACCTCTAAAAAATTAACATAATCACGCTCATATTTCAATTCTTCATCCCCTCAGTTACCCTTTTGGTGGCTGTGAATAGAAAATTCTGGCTCTGATTTTACCCACCCCCATTCAGCCAGAATGATGGGCAGGAGGATGAAAACTTAAAAATTCAAGCTTCATCAGGACAATGCAGAGTCATATTTAAATGAGGCCCTTCCTTTTATAATTAACTGGGCTTCCACATTCTGGTCTTGACATGTTCATCACCGACTATCGCACTCCCTCACAGCTTTCCTGCTGTTTGCTAAATATCAAGGTCAAAGAGATAGAGAGAATCAACAACATGAAGACATCAGAAACAAGAAAATTCTCTAATTTACCATGTACAACACCACTGAAGGTCACCTAGTTGTACAGAATTTCACTTGTTGAATTTTGAATAACAATAACCTCCCAATTTGAATTCTATCAGAATGTACTGACCAGGATCAATCTTCATCATATTTTTCCAAAGCAGAGACATATTGGACTTGAAACTTTAACTCTGTTTCACTGTTCACGGATGCTGCCAGACATGCTGAGTTTTTCCAGCACTTTTTGTTTTTATATCATCATATCTTTTATTTGTTTAGATCTGTAGGCTTAGGCTTATTCTAATCACAATTATCGTAATCCTAAAACCTTTTTTTCTGTCTTTCATCAGCTGACAGGTTGATTCAGGAGAAAGAACAGTAACATATATGTGCAATGACTAACCTGCAGTGTAGTCTGACTAATTTATTAGCATTGCAAAAAATTTGAATAGAAGCATTAAAGCAAGAATCTTCCAAACTATCCCCTGGGCGAATGAAGTGCCTGTGTTAAGATGCTGAAATGGAAATATGTCCAGAGACAGATATGAATCATAAAATCATAGAACTGAAAGACTTGCACCACTTTTTAAAAACATGGTTGAAGATGACCCTATTAGAAACGACAGCTTGATAGTTTTTACTTTCTGCTTCAATTCTGTTCTCCATTCACACTACCATTGATAAAGTCAGTTGTATATTTGCATTTTCAGCTATTGAACGAACGCACAATAGTCAATTTTTACTTAAAGCAATTTCTTGTTTATAATATTCTTAGACATTGTTAAAGGAGTAAACTAATAAACTAAATTAATTGAATAAATTTATATTGTCTGCCTTTATCTAATAATATTACATTCCCAGTATTTGGTTAAATGAAATGATAAATTTTATAAACAACAGCCACATCAGTACAAGAACAATTTGTTCCATAATTATCCAATGTACCACAAGGCTTGATCACCTATAAGGAGAAAATGAAGTAAATGCTATATGGTCTAAAAGACAACCATATGGCCTAAAAGGCAACCCGCACTGAGATGTACAATGACTGGTCTATTAAGCAGTTGCATTTTACAGACAGCTGTGCAAATATCCTTTCACATTTTATTGCTGTTAATGGGAACTCACACTTTCCTATTCAATGGCACATTTCATTCTGAATTAGTCCGTGTTTTTAAATCAGCTTTCATCCTATTTAATTCTGATTTTACATTTCTACAAGATATTGAAAACCTTATCACTGCTCACCGTGGTGGTCCAAAGGTACAGCTTGCTATAGCACATAATTGAACTTGTAATCTGTCATTTTTCACTTAGAAATAAGGATGATCTCACATTTTACGTTAGATCATAAACAATGCATTCATAGGTGTTTTAAAAGCTGTGAATTGGAGAATTGGTGGTGCACAATAGTCAATTTTTACTTAAAGCAATTTCTTGTTTATAATATTCTTAGACATTGTTAAAGGAGTAAACTAATAAACTAAATTAATTGAATAAATTTATATTGTCTGCCTTTATCTAATAATATTACATTCCCAGTATTTGGTTAAATGAAATGATAAATTTTATAAACAACAGCCACATCAGTACAAGAACAATTTGTTCCATAATTATCCAATGTACCACAAGGCTTGATCACCTATAAGGAGAAAATGAAATAAGTTACTTTATTAATAGCAACTCCACACTCACCATTTTCCTGTGAGGAGAAAAATCTTCAAAAGACCAATTACCATTAACTGCAAGTTTTTGTTAAAAACTCCTTCATCTAAGAAGTATTGATTGGGCTATATTCTTGCATCTAATGGATGCAACAATCATTAGTAAATATTGCATTATGTCAGGCTATAACTGTTAAGTTGATTTCTTATGCATCATTCTCATCAGTGGTTCAAGTTTAGATACCTGCTGACAGTCTTGCAAGGTTTTCTGATGCCATGTATCAATTTTCAGCCAGTAAAACTTGCTTTGAAGTTTAGTGTCCCTGTATAAATATTTGTTGGTAATGGCCTTGCAATCCAAAAATGAGTAAGGAGAAAATATTACTCGCAATTATAGATTAAGAGGAAAGGAAGGCTGCACCATAATTGTTTGAAATCAAAACATTTCACTATATCTATGAATTCTGGTTGTCAACCATTCACTTCCAAAGATGCTGATTTATGCTGGAATATTATTTCACAAGTAATGCACATTTTTAATGGGTGAGTGCTCAGTGTCAGCGTCCTATTCAAGCATGGGCAGGCATTACAGCAGAGACTAATCCTGTTCTCAATACGCACACACAAACACAAACAATTTTCTAGCAAAGATTGCTTAGTAGTAATCAGAAACTTAATTTTTCCAATCCCTATCCCAAACATGCTGGGGCAAATTTTGTTGGTATACTGGCCCAGCTCAGATTGACTAACTAAGCATGCAGCAATAATAAAAACAAAAGTGCTGGAAAAACTCAGCTGGTCTGGAAGCATCTGTGGAGAAAGAAACAGGGTTAATGGGTAGGATATTTAGGTCGGCGAGCCCTGCCCACCACTCACCGATGTGTAAAATGACACGGGATGACATCAGGCAGAACTCCCGACGTCATCTCCATTTTCAGGTCAGCAGGGGCGCAGCCAAATCAGCTGTGCGCCCGCCGACCTGTCAACGGCCCATTGAGGCTATTTAAAAAGTCATTACCATAATTAATGGACCTGCCCAACCTTAGAGTTGGCAGGCCGGCCAGGAGCCCTGGCGGGCTTCAGAAAAAGCATGAAACCTCATTCACAAGCGGGATGAGGTTTCATGAAGGTTTTTAAATATTTAATAAAGGTTTGATTTAAAGTGATGGACATGTCCCAACTCATGTGACAGTATTATGAGGGGACATGTCAGGGAAATTTTTTGAACATTTACCTTCAGAGTTTTAATCCTGAGCTGATCTCCCTGAGATAGCACTTAGCCTCAGGGAGATCTGTACACGCTTTCATGTGCATGCTCCCGGCTGAGGGAATCCCCCCCACCCCACCTGCACAGGGAGCACACGGTGCTTCCTGGTGGACGTCACACTGGGCGGGCCTTAATTGGCCCGCCCACTTAAAATGGCATGTGCCCCCCAATCAGGGGCGCCGATTGGAGGCGTGCCTGCCCATGCCCACTCCTGCACTTCCCCCCCACCCCCAACAGGGGGAAAATTCTTCCCAATGTGTATAAGGAAGGAAGGGAAACAAGCAGTAGTGTCATGGAACATATAGAGATTAAAGAGGTGGAAGTGCTTGCTGCCTTACAGCGAATAAAGGTAGATAAATCCCCCGGGCCTGACATGACATTCCCTCAGACCTTGAGGGAGACTAGTGTAGAAATTGCAGGGGCCCTGGCAGAAATATTTAAAATGTCCTTAGCCACGGGTGAGGTTCAGGAGGCTTGGAGGGTAGCTCATGTTGTTCCGCTGTTTAAAAAAGGCTCCAAAAATAAACCAGGTAAGTACAGGCCAGTGAGCCTGACATCAGTAGTAGGTAAATTATTGGAAGGTGTTCTGAGAGATCGGATATACACTTATTTGGACAGCCGAGAGCTGATTAAGGATAGTCAGCGTGGCTTTGTGCAAGGTAGGTCATGTTTAACGAACCTTGTAGAGTTTTTTGAGGAGGTTACCAAGAAAGTAAATGAAGGAAAGGCTGTGGATGTTGTCCATATGGACTTTAGTAAGGCCTTTGACAAGGTCCCAGATGGGAGGTTAGTTCAGAATGTTCAGACACTTGGTATCCATGGACAGGTTGTAAACTGGATTTGAAATTGGCTGTGTGGGAGTAGACAGTGGTAGTGGATGATTGCTTCTCAGACTGGAGGTCTGTGACTAGTGGTGTGCCTCAGGGATCTGTGCTGGGACCATTGTTGTTTGTTGTCTATATCAATGATTTGGATGATAATGTGGTAAATTGGATCAGCAAGTTTGCTGAAGACATTAAGATTGGAGGCATTGTGGACAGCGAGGAAGGCTTTCAAAGCTTGCAGAGGGATCTGGACCAACTGGAAAAATGGGCCAGAAAATGGCAGATGGAATTTAATGCAGAAAAGTGTGAGGTGTTGCATTTTGGAAGGACAAACCCAGGTAGGACATACACAGTAAATGGTAGGACACTGAGGACTGCGGAGGAACAAAAGGATCTGGGAGTTCAGATACATAATTCCCTGAAAGTGGCGTCACAGGTAGACAGGGTTGTAAAGAAAGTTTTTGGCATACTGGCCTTCATTAATCAAAGTATTGAGTATAGGAATTGGGATGTTATGGTGAGGTTGTATAAGACATTGGTGAGGCCAACTTTGTAGTATTGTGTGCAGTTCTAGTCGCCTAACTACAGGTAGGATATCAGTAAGATTGAAAGAGTGCAGAGAAGATTTACTAGGATGTTGCCGGGTCTTAAGGAGTTGAGTTACAGGGAAAGATTAAACAGGTTAGGACTTTATTCCTTGGAGCGTAGAAGGATGAGGGGAAATTTGATAGAAGTTCACAAAATTATGAGCGATATAGACAGTGTAAATGCAAGTAGGCTCTTTCCACTTAGATTAGGAGAGATAATCACAAGTGATTAGGGTGAAAGGGGAAAGTTTTAGGGGGAACATTAGGGGGAACTTCTTCACTCAGAGGGTGGTGAGAGTGTGGAACGAGCTACCATCTGATGTGGTAAATGCAGGCTCACTCTTAAGTTTTAAGAATAAATTGGATAGATACATGGATGGGAGAGGTCTGGAGGGTTTTGGAGTAGGTGCAGGTCAATGGGACTAGTGGAATAATATTTTGGCACTGACTAGAAGGGCTGAATGGCCTGTTTTCTGTGCTGTAGTGTTCTATGGTTCTATGTTTCAAGCCCATATGACTCTTCTTCAGAGCTAACAAAAAGCAAAAAGAAAACTTTAAAAAAGGGGAAAAAAGAATTTTAATTTATTTATTATCCTTTCTCCTCAACCACCCACCACCTCCCACCGGCACACACACACACACCACCCCCCCACCCCCCCCCACCCCCTCCAACACCCCAGATGCCTCACAGGGTCATCTGTCACTTGTTTCTATGTTATCCTTTCACAGAGCACTTGCCCTTGTTCTGCTAGTAACACACTTTGCTATCTTACCTTTATGCCACTATCAGCACTTTCTTTAGTCTTTAACAATACCATTAACACCCTCTTTGTCTTGTACCTATGACATCTTTGTCAATCTCACCTGAGATCCCACCTATACCTGACCCCCTATTTTGCTCCACCTGCTCATCTCCTCTTAAAAAAAATCCATCACATTTCTACTTCTGTTTAGCTCTGAAGAAGAGTCATACGGACTCAAAACGTTAACTCTGTTTCTCTCTCCACAGATGCTTCCAGACCTGCTGAGTTTTTCTAGCATTATCTGTTTTTATTTCAGATTTCCAGTATCCACAGTATTTTGTTGTTACCTTAAATGAGCAGCAAATTGAGGCTTGGGCCTTCCTGCCATAATAATCAGAGGATTTTTCAACAGAACCAATGAGGGAACTTGGTCGTTCTTTGCTGATTGTTCTGGATTATTCAGAAATAATCATGTTTGCTTTCTGGTGATTATATTATGGTGATATAGGGAGTGACAAGGTATTGGAGGTGTTGGCAAGCTTAAAAATGGACAAATCTCCAGGTCCGGATGATTTGTGTCCCAGACTGCTGAGGAAGGCAAGGGAGGAGATCACAGGGGCTCTGACCCAAATTTTTAATTCCTCTCTGACCACGGGGGAGGTGACAGAGGACTGGAGAACAGCTAATGTGGTTCCGCTATTAAGAAGGGTTGTTGAGATAAGCCAGGGAACTACAGGCCAGTGAGTCTCGCGTCAGTGGTAGGGAAACTATTGGAGAAAATTCTGAAGGAGAGAATCTATCTCCACTTGGAGAAGCAAGGTTTGATCAGGGATAGTCAGCATGGCTTTGTCAGAGGGAGGTCATGCCTAATAAAATTGACTGAATTTTTTGAGGAGGTGACCAGGTGTGTAGATGAGGGTAGTGCAGTTGATGTAGTTTATATAGATTTCAGCAAAGCCTTTGACAAGGTCCCACATGAGAAACTTATAAAGAAGGCAAAATGTACATGGGATACAGGGTAATTTGATAAGGTGGATTCAAAATTGGCTTAGTTGTAGCAGACAGAAGGGTGCTTGAGTGACTGGAAGCCAGTGTCCAGTGGCGTACCACAGGGATCTGTGCTGGGTCCCTTATTATTCGAATTTATATAAGCGATATAGATGACTATGTAGGGGGTAGGATTAGTAAGTTTGTGGATGACACAAAGATTGGCCAGGTGGTTAACGGTGAGGTTGAGTGCCTTGGGCTACAGGAAGATATAGACAGGATGGTCAAGTGGGCAGATAAGTGTCAAACGGAATTTAACCGCGAAAAGTGTGAGATGATACACTTTGGAAGGAGTAATTTGACAAGGAAGTATTCAATGAATGGCATGACACTAGGAAGCTCTAAGGAACAAAGGGACGTTGGCGTGTGTGTCCATAGATCTCTGAAAGCAGAGGGGCAAGTTAGTGGAGTAGTGAAAAAGGCAAATGGGACACTTGCCTTTATCAATTGAGGCATAGATTACAAAAGTAGGGAGATCATGTTGGAGCTGTATAGAACCTTGGTGAGGCCACAGCTGGACTACTGTGTGCATTTCTGGTTGCCACATTACAGGAAGGATATGATTGCACTGGAGGGGGTGCAGAGAAGATTCACCAGGATGTTGCCTGGGATGAAACATTTAAGTTATGAAGAGAGGTTGGATAGACTTGGTTGTTTTCGTTGGAGCAGAGAAGACTGAGGGGCGACCTGATCGAGGTGTACAGGTGGATAGGGAGCAGATGTTCCCCTTAGTTGAAGGGTCAATCACAAGGGGACATAAGTTCAAGGTGAGGGGCAGGAGGTTTAGGGGAATGTGAGGAAAAACTTTTTTACCCAGAGGGTGGTGACGGTTTGGAATGCGCTGTCTGGGGAGGGTGGTGGAGATGGATTGCCTCACATCCTTTAAAAAGTACCTGGATGAGCACTTGGCACGTCATAACATTCAAGGCTAGGGGCCAAGTGCTGGTAAAAGGGATTAGGTAGGTAGGTCAGGTGTTTCTCACATGCTGGTGCAGACTCGATGGGCCAAAGAACCTCTTCTGCACTGTGTGATTTTGTGATTCTGTGATAACAGGTCCTAAATACATACCATTCACCCATTGCCCTAATGAATGGACATATTCAAGATACTACATAATTCTTAAGTTTCTGTCTATCACCCTGCCTGAACAACAATTGCATTAGATTGTTCAGTACACATTCTTTCAACACTTTGAGGTGTTGTACAATCTTGACATTCTGCTCAACTGTAAGCTGATCTCCCTGCCACACATCTGGTCAGTTATCAAAACTGCCTTCTTTTACATCTGCAACACTGCCCAATTGCAAAATTTTATATATTCTGCTGCTATAACCATAATTCATGCCTTCCTTATCTATAGAATTGGGTTCTTGCCTATCCTCTTTGCCAACTTCCCCATCATAAATGCCATGGCCTGAATTTTTCCTTATACCATGTGCCACATTCACCAACATACACTGGCTTCCTGTTCCTATTGTGGTGACAGCAAAGACCTTGTCCTTATTTCCATATTTCTATCTATAATCTTGCTGTACCTTAATCTTCCCCAGCGATGAATCCCAGTTTACAATCCCCTGTCATTAGGTCTACTGCACGTCCTCTGCTCTCTCCACTTCACCACTGGAGGTCAAACATCTGTCAGCATCTCCCTGTCTCTCTAAATTCTCCCCACAGGCCACAGTGCTTTGCTATTTCTATCCTATCCTTCAGAAGCTTTACAAATCCATCCCAATTACTCACAGAGTAAGTTTCAACTTCACCATCTGGGTGACAATCTGGCAGAGTGGGTTGTTCATCCATTGTTGACAATGGAATTGGCTGGAGGGTGGGCCATATGCTCCAACTGCTTGCCATGCAGGCAGTAAAATTGAAAATCACCTGCATAAAACATTCTCATTACTTGCTTAACATTCTCCTCTTCGCTGTAAACAATTCTGAAGTATTCTATGTCAGAACTTCAATAAAAATGTAAGTTTTATTGTGGTAAACTGAAGTGCAATATATCTTTAAGAGAGTGTAAGCTGATTGACCACGTGACTGAATTACCCAATTGCTGTGTAGTGCGGGCTACATTGTTAAGCAATGGTTTTAGAATGGGTTTGGTTTTGAGAAACACCCATGGGTTAGTGCTGGTTATGTGAATAAACAGCATATGCTTTATTTTACATGGGCTCTTTGTCTACATCATCTTGATTACCAGCTCACTTACCAGTAGATGGGCATGCAACCATGTTCACTGAACAAATGAGCTGGTAGAAGGAACATAATTGGTGAGGAGGCAAAACATGACCAGTCGACAACACGAAGGGCAGCCACAGGAATTAAGCAGAAGTAAATCAGCCGTACTTTGCTGGTGATTGTAAGTACAGCCTCCATCATAGTCATTTGAGTTATCTTGCCCTAGCATGCCACAACTTAGCCTTATCAAATCATTTGATCAGACCACTGATGACTGGTCACAGTACATTGAATGCCTTGCGTTCCTCTTTTCAGTCAACGACATATTGGGGGAAGAGAAGAGGCGAGCGATACTCTTATCAATAAGTGGCAGCAAAACATACGGCCTAATTTGTAAAAACAAAAAACAGCGGATGCTGGAAATCCAAAACAAAAACAGAATTACCTGGAAAAACTCAGCAGGTCTGGCAGCATCGGCGGAGAAGAAAAGAGTTGACGTTTCGAGTCCTCATGACCCTTCAACAGGACTCCATTTTCAGGGAGGAGCTTGGAAAGATTCAGGGGCTGCCAGCTAAAATCCACATGGATCCTGAGGCAACCCCCAGTTCTGTTGAAGGGTCATGAGGACTGGAAATGTCAATTCTTTTCTTCTCCGCCGATGCTGCCAGATCTGCTGAGTTTTTCCAGCCTAATTTGTAGTCTAACAGCACCCAAGAGCTTTGATGAGTTGATAAATCTTGTGAAAAGCCACTTTCAGCTGAAACTCTCAGTAACAACACAGCATTTTAAATTTAACTCGAGGTGGTGCACCCCTGGAGAGACAGATTCTTTCTATGTAGCAGATTTAAAACAATTGACAGAGCGTTGTGAGTTCAGACTTTGATTAATGACATGTTAATAAACCAATTAGAATGTGGGAGTAATGAAGATGCCATTTAAAAATGGTTGCTGTCAGAAATTATTTTAGACTTCAGCAAGGCGCTGGAGTTGGCAGTCACAATGGAGAGCACAGTCAGGGGTTCAGAAACAATCAAGAGAGCACAAAATGGTGCCGTCCTTCACTTCTGGAGGGAAGCACTAGTTAGAAATGGCACAAAAGCACAGGGTTCCGTGGAAAAGCGGGAAACCGCCACCATTAACAGACCAGCAAAAAACAATGGTTTAACATTATTAACAATAATAAGGACAGAAATGGAATCAGGCAACCTGCAAATGAATGACAATTTAAAAGAATTGAATGTTTCTTCTGCCATCGTAATGGACTCATTATGCGACATTGGAAGGACAGGTTAAGGCAAAACTTTAAGCCAAAAGGTAGAAGTCTTGAAATCAACATAATAGAGGAACAGAAGAAACAGAGTCAGATACTTATTCACTATACACTTAAAGATGGGTAAGACAGAGCCAATCTACGTAACAGTGAGAGCCAGCGTGAAATCCATCTGGATGGAGGTGGATACAGGGGCATCCATGACAGTTATAGGGGAACATACATTCAAATACTTAAATGGAGAAGGCCACCCATTAAATCTGGAAAATTCAGAAGCTAAATTAAAGATGTACCCTGGTGAAGACATACGGGTAAGAGATATATGCAAGGTTCCAGTACAGTATGGAAATCAGTCTGTTAATCTATCCCTAATAGTGTAGCAGGGGAGGGTCCAAGTCTATTTGGTCGGAACTAGCTTCAGGAAATAAAGTTGGAGTGGACCGAGATTGTACAACTCAGAATGAAAGATTTGCAAGAATTATTACAAAAGTATGCCTCCATTTTCAGGGAGGAGCTTGGAAAGATTCAGGGGCTGCAAACTAAAATCCACATGGATCCTGAGGCAACCCCCAGATTCAGGAAGGCGAGGTCAGTACCCTTTGCATTGCAAGAAAAAGTTGATGTCAAATTAGACAGGCTGGAAATGTTGGGAGTCTTAGAGCCTGTACAATTTTCCGAATGGGCAGCACCTGTAGTTCCAGTACTAAAGCCTGACCAAAGTCTGCAAAGGTGTGGGGACTACAAGTTGATTGTTAACAAACTGGCCAGAATAGGCAGGCATCCTATACCAAAAATTGATGAATTGTACTTCAAGCTGGCAGGGGAACCACATATACGGAACTCGACATGAGCCACGCTTACCAGCAAGTTGAAATAGAAAAGGCCTCTTTGGACTTTGCGACCATCAACACACAAAGGGGTTTCTACTAATATATCCAGTTACCCTTCAGAGTCTCATCGGCATGTGCCATTTTCCAACAGACTATGGAAAATTTACTTCAAGAGCTGCTCCATGTGTTGGTTTATCTCAATGATGTCCTGGTGACAGGACTAACTGATGAAGAACACCTGGTTAACCTGGAATAGGTATCGAAGCATTTCTCACAAGCCGGAGTACACTTGAAAAGAGAAAAATTTATCTTCCAAGCAAAGGAAGTGATTTCCCTGGGCCATAGGGTTGACTCATAGAACCTTTACCCAGTAGAAGACGAGGGGAGAGCTATTTGTGAGGCACCAGCACCAAAAACGCCATAGAACTCAGGTCCTTCTTGGGAATGATTAACTATTATGGCCATTTTCTGCCAAATTTGTCAATGGTTCTGGCTCCATTATACATTATTTGGTTTGCTCAAGAAATACCACAGGTGGCCTTGGCAAGCTTCACAACAGCAGGCATTTATGATGGTAAAGCATTTGCTACATTCCTCAGCTTCATTGGCACGTTTTGACCCAAAGAAAGAATGAATTCTGCCTGTGATGCATTGTTCTCCCATTGGATCATGGATGGCTCCGAACAGCCCATTGGTTATGTCTCAAGAACACTCAGTGTTGCAGAATGACTACTCACAGATTGATTAAGAAGGCTTATCCATTATTTTTGGCGTTGGGAAGTTCCACCAATACATCCATGGTCTCCACTTTACCATTGCATCCGGCCACAAGCTAATACTAGGTTTGTTCGGGGAAGATAAGGCAATACCCCTGATTGCCTCTGCACACATCCAAAGGTGAGCACTGATTCTAGCTGCTTCCGAATATACTTTTATCCACTGGCTGGGAAGCTAGATTCCAAATATTGATGCACTGAGCCAATTACCTCTAAAAGACAGCAACATTACCGTCCCAATTCCCCAAGAACTTGTCATTAAACTTTCTGGATTCGTCACCAGTACGTGCCAAACAAATAAGCGAGAGGACAGACTGTGGTCCAGTTTTGTCTCATGCAAGGGAATAAGTCTCACAGGGATGGTCTAACAAGCCAAAGTCTAACGAAATTAAGCCCTATTTTAATGAGAGATACGAGCTCACCTGCCAGGGTGGCATCTTGCTGTGGGGAGCAAGAGGCATTGTGCCTCCAAGAGGAGAAAGCCATTATTGACCGAATTGCATTGTGCTTACTCTCGCATCTCTAGAATGAAAATGTTGGCACATAGCTACTTATGGTGGCCTGGGATGCATGCAGGAATTGTAAACATAGTCAGGAGCTGCGTGTAGTGCCAACAGGTACAGAAATTGCCCACTTCTACTCCATTGCATCCCTGGGAATGGCCAGGAAGGCCATGGATCTGCCTCCACGTTGACTACGTGGGACCTTTTTTGAGCACAATGTTACTCCTTTTCATCAACATTCACTTGAAGTGCATGCGAATTAAGATCACCCGCATCTACCAGACCTTCAAGTCTGGAATGAAAAACTGGATGGAGGCTCTTATGCAACTAGATTATCAAGCTTCCTATTCAACTATAGGACTACGCCACACGCAACTACTGGTATTGCCCCAAGGGACATCTCCAGTCACGTTTGACTCTCATAAAGCAGACTTTAGGGGGGAGGATAAAGAGAAGTCAGGAGGACCAGAAAATTGGACGCGATTACCACAGTCATGAAAGAAACTTCACTGTTGGAGACACAGTTTTTACAAGGAACTTTGGAGATGGGCCCAAATGGCTATCAGGTTAGGTTAATGCAGTGACAGGGGCTCTTTCCTATCACATATAAGTCAAAGGTTGGATAATTAGGAGACATGTAGATCACCTCAGGAAGAGGGAAACAGCTCTATAAGAAAGGATGCGCCAAGCATTCCCGTTTGAGCCTACACCACATGTAGAAGGAACCCCCTTTGGTTTGGAAGTGCCAGTAGGATCTGTTGAGCCTGAGAGAATTGAAGAAACAAACTTACAGGGTCCTACTGGAGAGCGTAGTGGACAGATGACTCCTGAGAGGGAGGTCTCGGATAAATCATCTGAAGTCGTAGAACTATGACATTCGACATGTTTGAAGAAGCCTCCTGAGAGACTGAATTCATAAATAGTTTATTTATGAAAATAGTTGATATATTGTAAAGATTGTAATTTGTGCCTTCGAGTAAAGGGGGAGGGATGTGATAATCTGGTGTGCAATACACCTTTAAGAGAATGTAATCAGATTGACCATGTGATTGTATTGCCCAATTGCTGTGTAGTGCAGGCTACATTGTTAAGCAATAGCTTTAGAATGGATTTGGTTTGGAGAAACATTCATGGGTTAGTGTTCCATTACTTACGTGAATAAACAGCATGTGCTTCATTTTACAATGGTCTCTTCATATACATCATTTTGATTACCAGCTCGTTTATCAGTAAATAGGCGTGCAACCATGTTTGCTGAACAAGCGGCCCAATAGAAGGAGCATAACAATTTTATTATTGATTTAGATTGACTACATTTAAAGACCTAAAAAAGTATGGCTGCAATTTGAGAGAGAGTAATTATGCACAGTAGAAACTTGGCAAGTTCTTCACCACAGAAAAAAAATGATCTTTTTTAAACCAGTGTTGGTTAGATATGAATGGTATTGTCCAGGACTCAAGGGATTTGATGGGAAACACAATGAAGCATAGCACCCATTGATCATATGCTTCTAAAGACAATTGAGAACTATTTTCTTCACTGTCTCACAGCTTGAAGTTTGATAAATAATCATCTCTGGTACTTCTCCATGGACCATGATACCCCTGAAATAAATGGGAACTGAGGCTTTCTGCTAATGTCAGATAGGGGATCCTCCTTTAATGATTTTGCCAACTGCTGCTGAGTTCCACATTGCTGTTTATATAAAACTGTAATTGAATTTTACTGAGTCTAAGTGAACTATAATAACGTATGGGATTCCATGACAAAATAAGTTCATGTTACAGTAAGGCTTGACAAACCCTGTAGCATACCTTCGAACTTCTATCATAAAAAGTTAAATAATTACAGAAGAAGATTTTCTTTGTGTGCAATGTTTTATGAAATCATAAACATGTATTTTATAACACATTTTACAGCATATTTAAGACAGGAGTGATCATTCCCTATTATCAAAACCAAAGCAAATTATTTGGTCCTTGTGCTCCATGTGGGTCCCACTTCTCTCCATTTACTTAATCTCATTCTACCAACATATCATTCATTCCTTCTGCCCTTGTGCTTGTCTAGCTTCCCCACAAATGCATGTATGCTATTCATCTCAGCTACTCCCTGCAGTAAGAGTTTCACATTCTCACCGCTCTCTGAATAAAGACGTTTCTCCTGAATTTCTTAATTGCTTTATTAATGACTATCTTATATTTATAGCCCTTAGTTTTAACTCCCCCACAAATGGAAATGGCTTCTTTGCAAGTTTGCAAGTTCCCTATCAAAACTTTCAGAAAGTTAAAGACCTCTATCAAATTACCTTTCAATCTTTTTCTCTAGAAAGTCAGAGTCTCAATCTGTTCAACCGTTATGATCCTTGTAAACCTCCTCTTCACTTTATCCATTCTTTCTGTACCCTTTTTGTAGCTTGGAGAGCAGGGGTTGGATTTTTCGGTCTCGTTTTGAGATCATACGGAGTAGGGAATAAGAAAAAAATTACTGCCTTCTGCTACGTTCAGCAGACTGTGGAATAGGGTGGAGTGGGAACCGCGCATGCTGCTGTTTCGATGTTTGCCATGATCATTCTGGAAGTGGAATTTTCAGAACTTATGGAATTTTCAGCAAGGTGGCCATATTTTAGAAGTCCCTCTAAATCACACCTGCAGAGAGGGGGCATGAACCATGGATCGGAGGTGGAAAGAGTATTAAAGATGAGTAAAAATGGTGTTGACCCCTTTAGGGATCATCATGAACTGTTAAGGGGGAGGGTGTGGATGGGTTTTACACGGACCTGGTGAACTGGACCGATGTCTCTGGGAACAGAGTCAGGCCCTTTAACCTGGTCGTCTGGGAATCAGCCCGCCTTCATCTCCGCCTCAGGCAACTCCAGTCTATCCTGTTCCTCCTGAAGGTGAAAATCCCACCTGCTGGCACTACTGGGGCTGAGGCAGAATCGCGACATCAGGAAAATTCCCGGCTTCTGATTTCCACAACCATGATGAAAGTCCAGCCCCACCACTGAGCACAAGAGTGTGCTCTAAGCAAGATTCTAGGTTAAGTTTAAAATTCTTCTTTGCTTTTGTATTCCATTTTTCTCAAAATGAATTTCAGTGCTTTGTTTGCACTTTTTATGCCTTGTTAGTCTGTATTGCTGCTTTTAATAATTTGCGTATCTGAAACCTTAGATCCCTTTGCACCTCTACCCCATTTAGTCTCTTGGTTGTTTGGTGTTTTATAGATGTTTGTGCTATATTGTGTATATGACCATTGGAATTCCCTCCTTCCTGGTTATGGCTAATAACCCTAGGAATAGGAGAAAGGAAAATTGATCCAAACCATAAACACATTGCTCACCAAATGTGAATCCCATGAAACAGAAGAAACAACTTTCTCTGTCCTACAATGGGCCATTACTCCTCTGGCCCCCACACACCTTAAACCAGCTTATATTTCAACTCTTTCTTGGACTCACTCAAGTTCTGTCGAAGGGTTATAAGGACTCGAAACGTCAACTCTTTTCTTCTCCACCGATGCTGCCAGACCTGCTGAGCTTTTCCAGGTAATTCTGTTTTTGTTTTGGATTACTCCTGTGGAGTGGCAATCACAGTCAGATTGCCACTCCGCTCCTAATTACTTACCTTGAAATGCAGCCGCAACTTTCCCACCCGACCGTCCGACTCAGGCCAGGTGAGAAAGTACAGCGCAGCAGGTTCCCGAGGTCTTGTGTTGAGGGTAAGTGAGTCAAAGGTAAGGAAGACACGCCCACCTTTTTGAGGCACTAGCTCTGTTAAGCAGGTAGGTTTAAAGGTCCAGCCACTTTGAGAAGCCAGGGACAGTTAATGTGTAAGGTAAGTGGGTGGGTGGGTGGGGGCAAGGGGAATGTCAACTGGTCAGTGGGAGGGCTGGTCAGTGGGGGAAGGTGCTGAGTGGGGGGCGGGGGGGGTGGTGGGGTTCAGGTGGTTAGTAAGGGGGAATCAGATGGTCAAATGGGGAATCAGGGGCAGGACGGTTGGTTAGTTGTGGGGGGGGGGGATCGGGTGTTAAGTGGAAGGGTTTGTCAGTGGAGTGGGTGGTCCATGAGGGTGGTCAGGGTGGGCTGGGGTGGTAGTCGGGGGTGGGGGTGTGGTCAGGGGTTGGGAGAGATTCAGGAAGTCCTGTGGGTGCTTGCCAGGGTAGTCAGGGAAAGTCGGTTTGGAGGGGTGGGGGGGTGCAGTTTGTGGTGGGTGGGGGGCGTGGTACAGTGGGAGAGCCCAAGTGCATCTCTGGGGTGCTCCCTGGGTGCGGCGCCAGAGAGATCAGAAGTTACGGGCGACTTCCAGCAGCACAGCTCAATGTGTACTGTCTTTTAAGTATTTGTGACTCAAAGCAAAATTGTATATCTACGCAAAACATTAGGTTGTATTCTCTGAGTTGTCAAACTCTAACTGCAAAATACAAAGAGAAATGGCAGCAAATATTGGCAATTCATAGGGACTCTGACCTTGTTGTTGGAATAGCCATGGTTAAACTATCATATCTGGGTGCTTATCTGGGTCAGTTCCACAAAGAGTTCGGAGAATTGAATCTGCACAGGAAAACATCCAATCAGTTCCTTTAATCCACTGTGGTGAAATGACAGATTCTTTGCCATGGGGCATTTGACTACATGCGATGCAGCATTACTAAACTTGCCTACTCTGCTCTGATAGGAACTCTTTTGTTCAGACTGATAGGAAAAAGGGTTATGCTTGTCCAAACACAAACAACCTCTTGGCCTGTTATATATATATTGGAGTTATTATTATTATTTCAGTATTGTGGTATAAAGCTGCATCATGCCAAGTGATGACAAGTCATACAGATTTGTTTAACATTTGAGGTAGTGACTTGTGCAACTCAAATAAAAGTAATCGCTTGAGTTTAGCACTTAAACTTAAAATAGAACAATTGCCTCACATGAGACTGCCAGAGCTAGGCTTATCCTCCAGTGGCTAGTCTGTGACCTACTTTTTATTGGCTGGCGTGCAGTTCATAACACATTGCAATGCAATGACACAGGTAGGATTATTCTTTTAAGCAGGTCATAATGCGCTTTGAAATTGGGTTATCCTATATAAACTGGTTGCAGGTGGTATGATTATTCACCAGAAAAGTAACTTTCTGTACAAGCATGCCTAGAAATTGACTGACCTTGGCCCTGTCTTACAGGCATAAAATGGGCACCAAGGCTTAAATACAGTGGGGAAAAATAAAAACAGAAAATGTTGGAAATAGTCAGCAGCTCTGGCAGCTTTTGTGGAGGGAGAAACAGAGTTAATATTTCAGGTTATGATCTCTCATCAGAATTGGAAAAAGTTAGAAATGGAATAGCTTTTAAGAAGTGAAATGGAGGAGGGTGGGAAAAAAAACAAAAGGGAAGGTCTGTGATAAGGCATGAGACAGGAGGCATTAAATCCTGACATGGTGCAAGGTATGAAGTGGAGACACAGGAGCTGAGGAAGTGAAGTGAAGTGTCAAAGATAGACGATGTTCATGTGCTGAGAAGCTCCTCTCATTTCTTCCCCCAGCTGTCCTCTTCTGGTTGTCCCCTCTCTCAACTGCTCTTCCCCCAAACGCTCCCGTGCAAATCCAACCTCCTGCATTGCTGGCAATGGGCTGAAATTCAAATCGTGTCCTCCGGAGAGATGTCTAGCTGGCAACGCCAGTTTGCAGGTTTGATTTAAATGAGGCCTGAGTCCAAATCTCATTTCGGCACAGAAATTAATCCCCAATTTCTAATCCGAAGACTCTTCTAATGTAAGTACAAAACATGTTTTTCATAAGAGCTTTGTTACAATTTCTTATTTTCATGGATGTTCTCACACCCAAGTTCCTCAGCAATTGGTTTTTAAAAATTAACTAACGTAACAATTCCATCGAGAGCAAAGTCTGGAATAGGGATGTATGTAAAGTTTGGATGTACAGGCAGCAGGCTTGTAGCAGGCTGCAAGGTCTGACTTTTGGGGCTTATAAACACAAAGGGTGAAATTTTATCCTAACAGGCTTGTTGCAGCAGTGTGGCTGATAGCAGGTCAGGAACCAGTTAACTGAAGCAAGCTTTGCCATGGTTTTTTAACTCAACCATTAACATCCCACTTCCAGGTTTCCTGGCCAATCAAAAGCCCAGAGTGGTGACAACCTGTGCTCTGAGTGAAGAATCTCTATTTAGAGGGGACCCAGCGGAGGTCAGAATGGGTGCAGGAAACCTTGCTTGTGAAGGTTAGTGTTGTAAAGGGATATCGACATGGCAGCACTCGAAGGGAAATGTGTCATGTGATCCAGTCTTAGTTTCGAGCTTTGCTTCGAGCAGAGCACACACACACACACACACAAACACGCACACAGCTCTGTTGTCTTCAAGCTTTATACCTATGTAAAACTGTCTCATGTGCCAAGTCTTGCTAAATTAACCCACAATGTATTTATCCAATCCCTTATGCGTGATTGGTGCCTTGTGGCTTACACAAATAGGCTTAAAGACTTATATCATTATAAGAACACGGCAACTAGTGAAGGCAAGGAAATGGAAAGAAGACATGGTAAAGTTGCACCCCTCCTCCCCTGCTCCGCCCTGACCCTGGTTCATTCCTGGAAGTCATGCTGGAGACAGGGTGCACAAAAAGGGTCATACTGTTTCTTCTGGACAGGAGGAAATGGCTATATATCCAAACTAAACAGTCATGTCTGGAAGTAGCTGAGGCTGTCAGCAACAAGAGTGTGGTGCTCAGGACCCGAATACAGTCGGAAGAGGTTTAATGACTTCATTAAGTCAGGAAAAGTTAGTGGAATACCACATTCATGTGTCAGCCATCACGCTCGGACCTCCCAAGCATTCTCCTCCTCTGACCAACACACTTCGCAATTCCACTCTTTCCTTTCTCTCCAGCACCTCATAGAGTCATAGTCATAGAGTCATAGAGCCCTACAGCACAGAAAAAGGCCCTTTGGCCCATCGAGTCTGCACTGGTCAAGTAAGTATCTAACTATTCCAATCCAATTTCCAGCACTAGGCTCATAGCCTTGTATGCCATGGCACTGCAAGTGCACATCCAAATACTTCCTAAATGTTATGAGGGCATCTGCCTCTACCACCTTTTCAGGCAGTGAGTTCCAGATTCCCACCACCCTCTGGGTGAAAAAATTCTTCCTCACATCCCCTCTAAACCTCCTGCCCCTTACCTTAAACCTATGCCCCCTGGCTATTGATCCCTCCACCAAGGGGAAAAATTCCTTCCTGTCTACCCTATCTATGCCCCTCATAATTTTATATACCTCAATCATGTCCCCCCTCAATCTCCTTTGTTCCAGGGAAAATGCTCCCAGTCTATCCAATCTCTCATAATTAAAACTCTCCAGCCCAGGCAACATCCTGGTAAATCTCCTCTGCACTCTAGTGAACAGCCAACAATCACACTCACACTCACTCTCACCCTCATCCTATTGCCACCTTACACTCATTCCTCACAAATTACCCTCCACAATTTTTCTCAATCCATCCTCAAAACATATGCCACTTCTCACACTCATAATGTTCTGCTTTCTCTCACTGCAGGAGAAGAGAGCACAAAACTCCAGGGGTGAGCCTGCAGCCACATTGACCACACTGGAGGAGGACTTCCTGGAAATCGGCAGGAAAGCATTGCTTTCTGAAATGTCACTGTGCTCTGTGCTGTTTTTGTACCCTTTCCCCTCATCAGCACTAGCACATGTTTTTGATCTCCCGCAGGCCTTTCAAAGAGAGCCAGCACTCTGAGGGTGCACTGTCACATGGCTTGTGCACCCTCCACCAGCATAGATGCACATACCTTGGCAGGGAACTCTAAGGGAGATAGTTAGGCTGTCACACAGTGAGAAGCATATCACATGTGAGCAGCAGTGGGTGTTGGAGACAGGGCCAACAGTGGAGGGTAACTGTCAAGGGCATAGGGTACTCCAAGTTTTGTTCAGCTGGACATAGATGCTGACCCTCGAAGGTTAGCCATGGACAGTGAACTTGTGCAGCAGCAATCGCAATTGTGTGTTCTTCTGTCAGCATTTCCAGATGCAGTGCATACCCTTGGAAAGAGATGGGAGGAGTCCATATCTGACATGAGTGCCATGATGCCTCATGCCTTTGTGCTGATATCCACCTTCATAGAAAGATAGGCCACCTCCATGGAGAATCAGACATGGTAGGCTGACAGTAGGAAAACTAAGATGAAGGTGAGTGAAGATGAAAAGTTAGGGGAAAGTAATTCCAAATGACCTACAAATCAACTAATTCAGGCTCTTAGCTCATGTCCTGTAAACACAAGCCTTTCATTGAGTCAGGCCACAAAATTTGCGATTTCAATCTTTAAGGGCTTTGCAGCATGCCAGTTTTATTGTTGAATATATCCGATATGCTCTTGTCTCATTGGCCCTGCAAGTTCCACACAGCTGAAAAATTGGAGCCAGAATCCTGAGTTAAATTCTCCGTTAACTGCCTATTTGAATATTGGTCAGTTAACTTCCATGCACTTACACTATTTTGTTAGGCAATTGGAAAAATATTATTAGCACAGAGAAAATATAATGACAAATTCAGCAGATCTGCAGTTCTGGACTGAAGCCTCACTAACAGGGAGAAAGGAATGGAAAGGCCTTTTGACGGGTTTAGACAAAGAAGGGTGGGAGAAAGTTTATGTGGAGCATAAACATCACCTTAGGCCTCTTGGCCTGTTTCGGTGCTGTAAATATTTTGTCATTCATTATATTAGGAGGACAGATTTGAAACAGTTATAAGATAATAAAAGCAAAAAAACTGCAGTTGCTGGAAATTCAAAACAAAAACAAAAATAAAAATAAAAATATAAATGAAGAGCCATATGGACTCGAAATGTTAACTGTATTCTTCTCCACAGATGCTGTTGGACCTACTGAGTTTTTCCAGGTATTTTTGTTTTTGTTTTGTATAAGATAATAATCCTGATTTGTTGACTTGCACTGCAGTCTAGTGATGCCCTGATTCGATAGGAAAACCTTGAAGAGCTTGTCAGATAGAAAAAAACAAATTTGTAGGTCCTGCCCTTACTCTGCTCTGTTCAATGAAAACAGCTCACCTGAAGTACACATTATCACTCCAGACCCAGGAGTGCTGGACTTCTTCAAAGTAATATGGCCTCAGAACAACCCAATGTAAATCCACTCTGGTGGCCTTGCATGAGTAGGCCTAGGGCTTTCACTGTGATTAAATCTCTAGCGATCCCTGACAACATAAAAAGGGTGAAATGGCCTCGGTCTCTTTTTGTTGACCTTAGTGCCTGGGAACTTGGTGGGCTCCAGAAGATCAAAAATCTGGAATATCAAACAGAAAATGTCTTGCCACATTCCTCAGAAACATCTGACAACTTATGAAGCATATCGGTGGGAAACCACATACAAAAACAATATGGGTCGAAGAGAGGACTACAAAACTGTGATGTCAATTCTCCTTTCAGTTGCATCTCTGAGCTGGGAAAGAGAGATTAGTGAATGTATTGTTGTATGTGAAAGCTTATATCTGTGTCAACCTGGCTACTTTATAAAATTATTATTGTACTTTTAAATGGGCCAAGGCTTTACCCTGACTAGCCATGACTTATAAGAGAAATTTCTAACCTTCGGAAACCAGCAAAGATCTTGTTATCTTTAAAGAGGTGCTAATGCCCTCTGTGATGGCCATCAATCAAATTCCAAAAAAATGCACCAAAGCCCTTTACACTTCTAAAGCAGATCTCCGGCCAACAGAGGCGGTATGTCTGCAAAGGACAAAAGGGATCGTGACTCCTCAAGATTCCAGACTTGGGAAAGTACATCCTTTGTCCAATACCCAGGAGAAGTGGGAGGTATGGCACATGACTTTCCCAATCTGCTAGAGTCTGCAATATTGCCGAGTGGAACTGAACCCAGGCAGTCTACCATTTGATCATCTAACAGGTAACAGCTCTGTCCAGGTAAAGTGCTGGGCCTTCATCTACACTTGAACTACTGGAACATTGGAATTATTAGATCTGTGCCTTCAAGATTAATTTGTCTCTACCTTCCTTACCGCATCATGGAAATCCTCGCTTCTGGAAAGTCAGATCACCCTGTAACAGCTTTACCTTGCTAACCTCCGAAGGAAGATACCACTGGACTTTTTATTCTGTCCACTGGACTCATATGAAACCAAAGCTCTTATTTTTATGGTGGTCTTGCCCTGTACCCCTTTCTTTCCCTTATTGTATTCCCTCTTTTATTGTATGAATGCAAAAGGGGCAGACGTTGTGAAGCTGCTTCCCACTTGTGTGTGTGTAAAATAAACCAACTCTCTTATCTTATCTCGTGATTGCTGTGGGGTTATTGATAGGGGATAGGATCGCTCCAAAACTGAAGGGTTGGGGAAAATACTCCACTACTTATAAAGGGGGAAATCAAAAATCAAAAACCCCTTTCTGTTTACGGATGAGTAGTGAGAGGAGAATTCAGGGCTGTTCAAATCAATCTCCCTCTTGTCCCTAACATGAGGACATATTGTACTTCCAGTGGGTGTTATAGCTATATAAACATGTTGGTGTGGTAATCCAAAGGCTGTTTTTACTTCAGGCTAAGGAACATTTTTGCAAAGACATAGCATACAATATGAGAAGTCCCTGGAGTTTAATTGCTGCAGGGCCCCCTTGTCAAAAACAAAAACAAAAATATCTGGAAAAACTCAGCAGGTCTGGCAGCATCTGCGGAGAGGAACACAGTTGATGTTTCAAGTCTGAATGACCCTTCAACAGAACTAAGTAAAAATAGAAGAGCGGTGAAATATAAACTGGCTTAAGGGGGGGGGTGGGACAAGTAGAGTTGGATAGAGAGCCAGTGATAGATGGAGATAACCAAAAGATGTCACAGACAAAAGGACAAAGAAGTGGAAGTGGTGATATTATCTAAGGAATGTGCTAATTAAGGGTAGAAAGCAGGACAAGCAAGGGACAGATAGCCCTAGTGGGAGTGGGGTGGGGTGAATGAATCAAAAAAGGCTAAAAGGTAGAGATAAAACAATGGATGGAAATACATTTAAAAATAATGGAAATAGGTGGGAAAAGAAAAATCTATATAAATTATTGGAAAAAAAGTGGGGGGGGGGATGTCGGAAAGGGGGTGGGGATGGAGGAGAGAGTTCATGATCTAAAATTGTTGAACTCAATATTCAGGCCAGAAGGCTGTAAAGTGCCTATTCGGAAGGTGAGGTGCTGTTCCTCCAGTTTGCGTTGAGCTTCACTGGAACAATGCAGCAAGCCAAGGACAGATAGGTGGGCATGAGAGCAGGGTGGAGTGTTGAAATGGCAAGTGACAGGGAGGTCTGGGTAATGCTTGCAGACAGACCGAAGGTGTACAAGGGCCCCCTTGTGTTTAGTTTCCAATATTCAAGTGCAATACCTTTCAGCAAGGAGTTTTGCCTGCTGGGTACGAATATTGAAAATTAAGACAGGCACTGCTAATCCATAAATTACAGTGGGAGGCCTGGTTCCTTTTAGCAGCCTTGCCTCATTCTACATTATGCTCATCAGCTGTCTGCCAGGAATGGCCATCTGGAGGCAACTCACTGGCTTTCAGCCTGAAAAGATTGGGTGGCCCACAGGGCACAAGTGTCAGGTGAGGTGCGGGTGGAACGTTTGAGAAGCTTTTGCAGATGGATAACGGGGAAACTTTGGGCAGCAGCCACCTAGCTGTTCTTTTTGGGTTTTGGAGGAGCACTCCTTCTTCTGCTGATCTCACAAAGAATACTTTCCTCACAGGCCCTAGCCTGCCTCTTGTCTACCAGATTTTACTAACGCTGATTCCTCAGCTGAAAAGAACTGTGGCGATGAGATTGCTGCTGGGGGGGTGAAGTTGAGCTGTAAGTATGTTGTTTTCATGCTAACTTCCATTCTCCCCAGTATCCGCTGGGCAGCGTGAACTAAAATTCCCCTTACACCCACGATTTAAATTCTCCCTCACAACTGTAAAATAAGGATGGAAGAGGGGCTGCACACTGAATCTGTCTTTAGAGGAAGAAGATAATACAAAAGTCATAGTGAGGTAGTCGAGATATTGAATGGGGTAAAAATTGATATAAGAGGAGGCATTAGAAACTATGGCTGCACTTAAAAGTCGATAAGTCACCAGAGAGACGCATACAAGGATGCTAAGGAAGTAAGGGTGGAAATTATGGAGGTAATGGCTATAATTTTCCAATCCAAAGGATTGAAGGATTACAAATGGTAACTTCCTGTTCAAAAAGGATGATAGGCAACCATAAGTCCTGTCAGTTTAACCTCGCTGATGGGAAGGCTTTTCGAAACGATAATCTGGGACAAAATTAAGAATCACTTTAACAATTGTGGATTAATTATGGAAATCCAACACAGACTTGTTAAAGGAAAATCATGTTTAGTTAAATTGATCAAGTTTTTTGATGAGGTAACAGAGATGGTTGATGTGGATAATGCAGTTGATTCATGGTCATGGACATCTAAAATGCTTTTGATAAAGTGCCACATAATAGGCTTATAAGCAAAGTTAGAGCCCATTGAATAAAAATGAGAGTGATAGCATGGATACAAAGTTGGCTGAGTGACAGGAAATGGAGAATAGTTGTAAATGGTTGTTTTTGGGACTGGATGAAGATATATATTGTGATCTCCCAGAGGCTGGCACTAGGATCATTACTTTTCTTGACATATATTAATGACCTAGACTTGGGTGTGCAGGGTATAATTTCAAAATTTGAAGATGATACAAAACTTGGAAGTATTGTGAACTGTGATAGACTTCAAGAGGACATAGACAGGCTAGTGGAATGGGGGGGAGTCTAAGCAGATGAAACTTAACGTAAAGAAGTGTGAAGTGATATGTAGGAAGTGGGAAGAATGAGGAGAGGCAAATGAAGGGTACAATACTAAAAGAGGTGCAGGAACAGAGTGAGCTGGGAGTATATATGCTCAAATCATTGAAGGTGCAGAGCAGGTGGAGACACTGACTAAAAAGGCACAAGGATCTTGGGCTTTATTAATAAATGCACAAACTACAAAAGCAAGCAAGTTATGATGAACCAAAACAGAAAATGCTAGGAAAACTCAGCAGGTCTGGAAGCATCTGTGGAGAGAGAAACAGAGCTAACTTTTCGAGTCCCTATGACCCTTCTTCAGAGCTCTGAAGAGGAGCTCCTCTTGTAGAGTCATGGCACAGACACAATGATCCAAATAACCTCTTCTGCACTGTAAACATTGAATGGTTCTATAGTTCATTTATTTACTGTCGTTAATCTTGCTTCACTTGAAAACTATCTGAAATTATGGGCAGAGTTTTGTGAAGGCGACGGGGGTCTCGGTCGCCGACCAGACAGTCGGTGAGACCCCCGCATCTTCTGTTTTCAGGAAGACACTGCATCCTGTGCCACTCGGGCATTAAATTGGATGTGGCAGGCTTTCCTGCTGGATCAAGCACCCCAGGGGTGGAATTCTGTCCCGCTAAGAGCTGCCAGCCAGTCAGAGGCTGGCAACTTTCCTGTACTCAGCAGCACTATGAGAAAGGTAGTGGCTGCTGGCGGTTCTACACCAACCCAAGGCCTCGGAGCGAGGAGGGACCCAGGCACAGGTGAGTGATGGCGGGCGGGAGGTAGTGGGTGATGGGGGAGGATTGGGTGAGGGGAGGTCAGCAGCAAAGGCAGGGATGGCTCTCAGCAGGCCCCCCGTTTCCCGATGCTGGATCCCTTGATCAGGGACCGTATGTCTTTGATCGAAAGACTCTCCGCCACCCTCCCAGGACTCTGGGAGTCCACAAGCAAACACTTCAGGGCTTGGCTGTCATGTTGCCTACCTGGCAATGCCCCCCTACACCCGCCGCTGGGTTCGTATCATCAGCAGCAGCATAAGGCCTTTAAGTGGGCATTAGTTAACTTCCTGCCCTAGACTTAATTGGATTGGAGACAGGAAGTTGACGGGGTCCCCACCTGCCACCCTTCCAAACAAATGAATGTCCCACACCACCAAACTCACCACAGGAGAGGGCACAAGATTCCACCCTATGTGGATATTTGAGCCCTGAGATTTCCAACAAGTTTCAATGCTGCTTTTTTGATCTGCACATCCCTTAACTGAAGTTTCAGGTACCCTATAGACATTGAATAATTCATCCACAACTACAAACATGTGAAGCTAAAGGTTACATATTAATCAGGCACGACTACAAATCCCAATGTCACTTCTTTTATGATGGGGCTGAGGTAACTAAGGAATGTGAAGGGAAGTGTGCACGTCAAGGTTGAGTTATACTGGTATGAGTTCATGCAGTTAATGCTGACAGTATAGTTCAGAGATGATTGTGAATCGTACGTCCAAGGATATTGACAGTAGCATCTGGGAGTAAATCAACTTTCATCTTAAAATGTGTGTGAGGTTTTATTTTCGGGGGTGTTGGGTGGTGATGGAAGTGTGACGTATTTGAGTTAAAACACTGAACTATGTATCTTTATGTAGTATGGTGTAATAGGAAAGTGGCGATGCAACACAGTGGCTTGTGTTCAAGGTCCATTTAAATAACATTGCTAAGGTCAGAAATTGGATCTGTTATAATGTACTATAACCTTACATTGCACTGATGTAAAGGATGCAATGTCAGGAGGAACGTCAGTAATAAAGAGTGGGTGGGTTTGGATTTGTTAGGGTTGTTGTGATCCACAGAAATGTCAGTGCCAATGAGGCAAACTGCTGCTTATATGAATTAATTGAGGCAATTTGAATGAGATTGTCAATGTGATTTAAATTTAACATGACATAGACCTACTTCCCTGAAACCCTTCATTGAAGTTATGTTAAGAAAACTGAACAACAATTTAGGGGCATCATTAAACTTCAGGCAGACAGATATCAATAAATACTCACTGCTCATAGTGGCCTCCTTATCTCTCTCTGAGAAAGGGTTTTGGGGAGTACTTGTGCTGAGAGTCCAGTTTGTGTGATTTGGAGATATTGAGACTCAGATCAGGGTAGGTGGCACCTTGGCTATCTTAGATTTGGACCTCGGATGAGGAGCAAGATGACCAGCAGCAGCAATAGAAACAGTCTGCTGTGGAGAGATCTGCTGGTAGCCAATATGAGGAAGAGCAATAGAGGAGTCAAGATCATAGGAAGCACTAACCATGTCCTAGGGTGTATAGGCAGGAGCTCCATTTCCTCTCAGAACAACAGTTCTACTAGAAGCTGAGGATGTTGTGTCAAATGGTGACAGACATCTGTAACCTCCTAGAAGAAAACCTGTTCCCTACCACACCTGGTGGCATTGTCAATGGCCAGCAGCCTCAATGTTTTTGCCCTTGGGTCCTTCCAGGGCATTGCTGAAGACATAACCTGAATCTCCCAGTCAGTTGCACACAAATGTAAAAGACACGAGGTTGATAGGTTGTTTTCTAGAGCAGGTAACTTTGTCAACTTCATCTGTGGCAATGCCAATGAGAATGAGCTGGTGCTCAGAGTTGCCTCTCTGGCTGGCTTCCCACAGATGATTAGAATTATGCCAGATCAACCAGGCGAATGTGTATGCTGCAAGGGTTTCTACTTTATCAATGTGCAGCAGATGTACAACTACAAGATAATATTTATGCAGGTGTGTGTCAGATTTTTGGGGACCAACTGTAATGCCTTTATATTGCTGTCCGACTTCTTCAGACCTGCAAACAATTTTAAGGGGGAGCTGCTAGGAGACAAAGGACACCTTTCAAAATTAGTGGATGACAACCATAAAGTGCCTAGCCATAAAGCCCCAAAATGGTGCAACAAGTCATATTGTAATATACAGGAAGATCTGAGCATTTTGTTATATTGCCCTCTCGCTGCTCTTTCTATTGGGGAGATGTGACAATAGCTGCCTACAGCTGAGCATGTATTAGTCCTACTCACTATAATACACAACTGAAAGATGACAATGAAGCTGGGGTGGAATTTTCTTTTCCATTTCATTTGAGATAATAAGGACTGAAGAACATTGTGACACATTTTTGGAACTCCGAAAGATGATTTTGAGAAACTTTGAGCAATTTAAAAGATTGCTCCATTTGCACATCGTACTCAGGTACACAGTGAGTCAGCACATTGCATAATTGAAAAAAATTGCATTGAAGGTATATTTGGAGACAATGGAGGTTTTTAACCCCAACAAAGAGGATGGGTGTAATTATGAACAGAAGTTACACATTTGGCTAAAAGGGAATAATATATGGGAAGGATAAAGTAAATGCTTTCCTCACCATGATGGGGCCAGATGCTTTTGAGGTGATGGCTAACCAATGTTGTCTATAACACGCCAGTACTAAGGAGTATTCTGAAATTAATAAGATTCTGGACTCATATTGCGGCATGACTAATGGGTTGCATTGAGAATTGCATTCCGTGAAAGGAAGCAGTTGCCAAGTGAGAATGTTGCATATTACATCCTCTAATTTAAGAAACTCCCATCACTGTGGGTTTGGCACAAACTTAGAAATTCACCACAGAGACTTTTGTAGGAGGCATTTAGAATAATAAACTCCAAGCCAAACATTTGAGCAAAGGCGATAAACTGATGCGGAAGGAGGCCTGCGATGAGGCCACAGCCATCGAAATAGCAGAGAGATAGTTGCAATATACAAGGGTGTTCTTTTCCTGAGCTGGCGGAAGAGATCCACTGGATTTTAGCATGTTTCAAGCCACAGCAGCCAAGTTCACCAATACCACGGTAGCCACCATCTGTGTAAATGACACAATTTCCAGTCAAAGAACTATTTCTGTGGGAAAGTCTGTCATATTCAGAAGGCATGCAAGCGCAGAAGAAACAGTATGCTTCAGATCATGGTAAAGCTCCAGATCACAGCTGTACACCAGGTTGAGGTTTTGATTGATCTAAATCTAGTTCAGGAGTCTAGAAATCCTTGAATGTGTATGCAATAGATATAGAAGCAGAATTTGATGTTTCCAAACAGGAAGATCAATCATTCAGAGAGTGAGAAAAACAGCACATAGAAGATGAGAGTACTGGGGCTGAAGATAAAATTCCAGCACCCACAGTGGAATGCCACTACCAACTATCCACGGGCATATTGAACTTTTTTTCAGGAACACCTGTGTTTTTTTTAAAATATAATAAAGACTAATCAAAAGATGGCCGATAATGTAAAAATTGTTTTTTTTAATTCATTCATGGGATGTGGGCTTTGCTGGTTAGGCCAACATTTATTGCCCACCCGTAATTGCCCTTGAGAAGGTGGTGGTGAGCTGCCTTTTTGAACTGCTGCAGTCCATGTGGTATGGGTACACCCATAGTGCTGTTAGGGATGGAGTTCCAGGATTTTGCCCCAGCAACAGTGAAGGAATGGCAGTATATATTCAAGTCGGGATGGTGAGTGGCTTGGATTGGAACTTCCAGGTGGTGTTGTTCCTATGCATCTGCTGCCCTTGTCCTTCTAGATGGTAGCATTCATGGGTTTGGAAGGTGCTGTCTAAGGAGGCTTGGTGGGTTCCTGTAATGCAACTTGTAGCTGGGGCACACTGCTGCTACTGTGTGTTGGTGGTGGAAGGAGTGAATGTTTGTGGATGCAGTGCCAATCAAGTGGGCTGCTTTCTCCTGGATGGTGTCAAGCTTCTTGTGTGGCGGAGTTGCACTCATCCAGGCAAGGGGAGAGTATTCCATCACACTCCTGACTTGTGTCTTGTAGATGGTGGACAGGCTTTGGGGAATCAGGAGGTATGTTACTCACAATAGGATTCTTAGCATCTGACCTGCCGTTGTAGCCATGGTATTTATATGGCTAGTCCAGTTCAGTTTCTGGTCAGTGGTAACCCTAAGGATGTTGATAGTGGGGGATTCAGTGAAAGCAATGCCATTGAATGTAAAGGGGTTATGGTTAGATTCACTCTTATTGAAGACGGTCATTGCCTGGCACCTGTGTGACACAAATGTTACTTGCCGCTTGTCAGCTCAAGCCTGGATATTGTCCAGGTCTTGCTGTATTTGGATATGGACTGCTTCAGTATCTGAGGAGTAGCGAATGATTCTGAACATTGTACAATTAACAGAGAACATCCCCACTTCTGACCTTATGATGGAAAGAAGATCATTGATGAAGCAGCTGAAGCTGGTTGGGCCTAGGACACTACCCTGAGGAACTCCTGCTGTGATGTCCTGGAACCGCGATGATTCACTTCCAACAACCACAACCATCTTCCTTTTTGCTAGGTATGACTCCAACTAGCAGAGTGTTTCCCCCCGATGCCCATTGGCTCCAGTTTTGCTAGGGCTTCTTGATACCATACTCAGTCAAATGCTGTTTTGATGTCAAGGGCAGTCACTCTCACCTCTCCTCTGGAGTTCAGCTCTTATGCCCATATTTGAACCAAGCCTATATTGAGGTCAGGAGCTGAGTGGCCCTAGCAGAACCCAAACTGAGTGTCAGTGAGCAGGCTATTCCTGAGCATGTTCCGCTTGATAGCACTGTTGATGACCCCTTTCATCACTTTACTGATGATCAACCGTATAATGATAGGGTGGTAATTCACTGGGTTGGATTTGCCCAGCCTTTTGTGTACAGTACATACCTGGGCAATTTTCCACATAGCTGGGTAGATGTCAGTGTTCCAGCTGTATTGGAATAGCTTGGCTAGGGCTGCGCCAAGTTCTGAAGCACAATTCTTCAGTACTATTGTTGGAATATTGCCAGGTCACATAGCCTTTTCAGTATCCAGTGCCCTCAGCCGTTTCTTGATGTCACGCGGAGCGAATTGAATTGGCTGAAGACTGGCATCTGTGAGGCTGGGGACCTCCAGAGGAGGCTGAGATGGGTCATCCACTCATCAATTATGGCTGAAGATTGTTGCGAATGCTTCAGCCTTATCTTTTGCACTGATGTGCTGGTCCCCCGTTTCATTGAGGATGGGGATATTTGTGGACCCTCCTCCTCCAGTGAGTTGTTTAATTGTCCATCACCATTCATGACTGCAGGGCTTAGATTTGATCCATTGGTTGTAGAACGCTTAGCTCTGTCTATCAATTACTGCATATGCAGCTTGGCATGCAAGAAGCCCTGTGTTGTAGCTTCACCAGGTTGACACCTCATTTTTAGGTATGCCTGGTGCTGCTCTTGGCATGCCCTCCTGCATTCTTCATTGAACCAGGGTTAATACCTTGTCTTGGTGGTAATGGTAATAGAGTGGGAGATATGCCAGGCCATGAGATTACAGATTATGGTTGCCAATTAAACAACAAATTGAATTATACTGGTAGACCTGTCCTGAGAGAACATGGAATTTCGCAGCTGAAGAGATATCAAGGCCTGCTTCAAACAGAGACACATGAAAGGAAGATATATACAATGCAAAAGACTGGACTTTTATCTCCTATATTTGCGGAGACAATGGAGACTGATTCCCATATTCAGCAGTCATCCAAAAATCCATCTCCTGTTGTTTTATATTCTAGAATGTGTAAAATGGTCTGAGATGAAAGAAAAATGAACTCTGGGTGCAAGATATGACTGTTTCCTCTCCCGGGAATATACAAGAAAAGTGGGTTAAAAGGCTGGCTGCAGACCAGTGTTTGTGAGTGACAGCAACAAGAAGAAGAACCAGTCAACCCTGCAGAAGCAAATGTTTCTCTCCCTCTCTCTCTTACTGAAGGCAAGGTTTTAGCAGAAACTGCAAGCAAAAAGGAAATAAAACAGCCTCTTCAGCTACCCTGCAGAACCAGGATTCCTCCACTGGGACAAGCTAATAAGTGTCTCCAAGCGACTAAGAAACTGCCAAAGTCAGCTCTACTGAAATCAACCAACTTAATGGCCTCAATGTACCAGTTTTTATACCTCACAGACAAGCTAAGGACTGAGTCGTACTTTTTTTCCTTTTATTTGGAATCTTAACTTCTCGTTTCTGACTTGTGTGTGTATATCCGTCTCCTCATTTTATTATTTTCCTCGGGTTTTAGTAACAAATAAACATACTCCTTCTTTGACTCAAGAGACCCTGGTTAAATTGGCTCCTTATAAAAAGTAAATACATTTGGGCTGTGAATAGATATCCATGGGGAAAAATTTTTAAACTAACCTTATTGCAACCCACCGAGGGGTGGGCGGTTACATAAAGAAGTGAAAAAACAAAAACAGAATTACCTGGAAAAATTCAGCAGGTCTGGCAGCATCGGCGGAGAAGAAAAGAGTTGACGTTTTGAGTCCTCATGACCCTTCGACAGAACATAAAGAAGTGAGCCAGCTCATTCCTCCTCACCTGAGGTTATAAGAAAATTGGGGCCCTGCCCCAGTCATAAAAAATTGGGGATCTCGTCTGGGAACTTAACACATTGGAGACCTCACCCAGGACCATTCCTAAAAGTAGAAATGAAAGTTGGAAATGCACAATTTAATTTCATCATGGATAAAACTGCAGCCATGTCTGTTATCTCAGAAGGAGAATACAAGAAGTCTCTAGGTCACATTGTCTTATGCAAAACTGGTATGAAACTGACTAGTTATTATAATAACAGTATTCCAGCATTTTATGAAGTTAGCGTTAGAGTGGAATATGTTGATGCATCCTATTACTTGCCATGTGTATGATAAGAGGTGACAAAGACTCCCTGATGGGAATGAATTGGCTTAAGAAAATACAGTTAAACTGGGCCATGTTATTTACAGTAGGGGTCAGTAAGAGCACTAAGATAAAAGCAAAATACTGAGATGCTGGAAACTTGAAATAAAAACAGAAAGAGCTGGAAATATTCCGCAGATCTGGCAGCATCTGTGGAGAGAGAATCAGAGTTAACATTTCGAGTCCAATATGACTCTTCTTCAGAACTGAAGGGAGGTTATAAGCTGTTGAAATGTGGGAAGGGGGAGGAAGAACATAAGGGAAAACCTGGGATAGAGTAGAGGGCAGGAGAGACTAGATGGCGATGAAGTAATGGAACAAAAGGCAAAGAAGTGGAAATGGTAGTAGTAAAAGAACAAAGCATTTGTGCAGAGTGAGTGTGGATAGCAGAATAATGAACAACCCTGAAAGCAAAAATATTAAATACAAGATTCAAACTGGCACATGGCAAAAAAAAGAATCAAAATGAGGGACAGAGATCATGGCTTGAAATTTTTGAACTCAGTATTGAGTCCAAAAGGCTGTAAAGTACCTAATCAGAAGATGAGGTGCTGTTCCTCCAGTTTGTGTTGAGCTTCACTAGGACAAGGGCAGAAATACGAGCATGAGAGCAAGATGGAGAATTAAAATGGCAAGCAACTAGAAAGTCGGGGCCTTGCTTGCATACTGGGCGGATGTGTTCTATAAAGTAGTCACCCAATCTGTGTTTGGTCTCCCAAATGTAGAGGAGATTGTATTGTGAGCAATGAATACAGTATACTGAATTGAAAGGAGTACAAGTATTTGCTGCTTCATCTGGAAGGAATGTCTGAGGCCTTGGACAGTGAGGAAGTAAAACGGTAGGTGTTGTACCTTCTGTGATTGCATGGGAAAGTGCCATGGGAAAGAGCATTGAGAAAGTGCTGTGGTCATTGAGCAAGGAAGACTAAAGGATAAAATTAGCCATATTAGTCTACTTAGGCTTAGTTCCTCTGGGCTCGTGTGGGACAATGGGCAGCAAGGCTTTGCCACTGGTTCCGGTCCATCGCAATCTCTTTTTCTCCAGCCCAGGTGGTGCCCACTCTTGAAAATCCTCCTAAAATGTACTTCACCAGGTCCTCTTTGGCCAGTCTTCTTCTCTCGCCTGGTGGTATCTACTCATGGAAGAACATAAGGGAAAACCTGGGATAGAGTAGAGGGCAGGAGAGAATAAATGGCCATGATGTAATAGAACAAAAGTCAAAGAAGTGGTAACGGTAGTAGTAAAAGAACAAAGCATTTGTGCAGAGTGAGTTCAGGGCATTTGTCTGGGAAGCAACATATGTGTCCTGTCAGCTTCAGTTGTCTCTCCGTCACAATGTCCTTAAGGGAAGGGTGTCCTTTAGGGCATGAAATCGGCTGTCCTTACCTGGTTTGGCATACATGTGACTCCAGACCGACAACAATGTGGTTAACTCTTAACTGCCCTCTGAAATGGTGTGGCGATCCATTCAGTTCAAGGGCAAGTCAGGATGGGCAGCAAATGCTGGCTTTGTCAGCGATGCTCACATCCCATGAAAGAATAACAAAAAAGATACCTCTGACTAATCCTCCAGAGGACTTATTCGTTGATGATGTTGTTTCTTCATGTGATGCCCAGGATATTATGTAGACAATGGTGGTGAAAGATGTTCAATTCACATGGCACTTTTGCTGTTCTCTTATATGCCCCACTGGCATAGATTGCTATTGGTACCACTATGGACATGTGGGGTCACATCTTTATGGCCGTGTTGATGGTGACGGATACCCAGAATGTGTGGAGCCGATGGAAGACAGATGTTGCTTTGATGATTCTTGTGTGGATACAGATCATACAAAAGTGAACATTCTTTCGAGATTTCCGATGAAGATTGATTCATTCTTAGCCACTGATTTACCTGTGAATTGCTTTACATAAACAAATGAGATGTCAGTGTCTGTCAGTGAAATTGGTGAAGAATCTTGTGGTACTCAGTGAAGTGCTCAATTATGGATGAATGTCTGTCCGAAACAGTATAATGATGAAAAATTGCAGGAGTATTTCACACATAAAAATGAACTGAGTGTAGATAAAGGCTGTCTCCTATAGGGTTTTAGAGTCATTATTTCACCAAGGTTTAGATAGGGATTCTTAAAGGAACTTCTTCAAGAGCATACAGGGAAAGTCCATAGGAAAGCAGTAGCAAGAAACTATTTTTGGCATCCAAATGCACATAGCAAAATCTACACAATGCCTACCATACAAATGAGTGATGTGAAATATGAATTTCAGTAACTGTGTGATGCTAGATTTGAAGGTTATACATTCCAATGTCAGGTGGATCATAACAAACCGCTGTGGGACCGGAAATTCCTGCACAAAGTCAAATTGGTCTGTCAAATTTTCAACCCACCCACATCAATTACCGCCACAGGCAGGACCAGAAAACCCCAGTCATGGTGTCCAACATTAGATATGATTCTGCAATTGTGCAGCACTAACTGAAACAATTCTCAATGTGCTAAGAATTACAGCAACAACCAATTTAAGATTATCAGCCGGGCTCACAATGTGGTTCATTTATGGTTGCAAGGCCCTGCAAGCAAAAAGAACATGTCCAGGGATTGCATCTTTTTCAATTGAACAAGAGCATGAGAGACAACTTTGTCCTGGTGAATTCCCCATGACAATGCCATGACCATTCAGAGCTAACTTGCCTTTTTTTTAAATTTAAACAAAACTTTGGAGGCTAACTGTCCCCTGGTGCATTCTCCATGGCATCGCCCCAACCAATCAGAGTCCACCTTCCAACCAATCTGCACCCTTTCCCCATTCGATATAAATCATTGTTATCTTTGAGATTTGGTATTTTTGTGCCTGTTCTGATCAGTGCAAGATGAAACACTTTGAGATGTGACTTGTGTTGGCCCAAGTTGAGTGCAATGCCTGAGGTGGTGGCTGCGACGAAGGGCGGTGCATCCCGCAAGGCGTCAAAGCAGTCGCTGATTAAAGTCACCAAGAAGCTGCTTAAGGAGCAGAAAAAATCTCGCAAGCAGAGCTATTCCATTTAGGTGCTGACCCAGGTCCACCCTTCCACCAGGATCTCATCCAAGGCCATTAAGAATTCCTTTGTTGTCGACATTTTCGAGCGCATCACCTCCAAGGCTTTGCACCTCATTCACCACAATAAGCGCCTCAGCATCTTGGCCAGGGAGATCCAGAGCGCCATCCACCTCGTGCTGCCCGGGGAATTGGCCAAACATGCCATCTCCGAAGGCACCAAAGCGGTCACCAAATACACCAACTTGGTTTAGGTAGACAAATCAAAAGATTATGAAACATATTGAGAACATGCTTTTTTTCAGCAAAGGTCAACATATGGAAGAATTGATGAAAAATTGTGGTCTTTCTCAGAATGAGAAATGATCCAACTATAGTTCTTTTCATTCCATGACTAAACAGAAGAAAACTATGGGCAAAATTTCACCCATGTTGGGCGGGCTCAGCGGAGACAGGCAGGTGTGATCGGGGACAGCCAGGAAGCCAACTGCCGCCCACGATCAGCACCGGACCAATTAAGGCCCATCCAGCGTGAAATGTGCACGGCAGTGTTCATTGCTGCCTTTGCAGGTGGGGGGGTTGAGGAGTGCGAGCCGGGTGTACATGAGTGAGTGCTTCATAATCTCCCTGAGGCACAGAGCTGCCACAGGCAGATGAAAAGATATGAAAAAAAAACGTAATGAAACATGTCCCCTCATGTGGCTCTTTCACATGAGCAGGGACATGTTATTAATGAAAAATTTAAGATTTTATTTTATTTTTATTTGCTTTTGGAAACCTCATCCCACCCATGGATGAGGTTTCCAAAAAAGTGCAAAGGCTGCTTGGCCTTTTTTCCTGCCCGCCAACCATAAGGTTGAACGGGCAGAGACAAATTTATTTTAATTAATTTTTTAATGGCCTTCCTAGGCCTTTTAATTGTTGGTGGTGCACTGTTGACTCCGGCGCACACCTGATGGCAGAAATATTGCTCGTCATTTTACACTCGGTCAGGTTGGATGCATGTCTGCCCACTGGGCAAAAAAATTTACCCCATGGAACAAATGTTGATTTCTTTGAAGTGGAAGGGAAAGAGAAGATTGTTTTGATCGATAGCTATAACAAGTGGATAACCATTGAGTCTATGCCCTATTGCACAAGTGTCAAAACTATTGAGGCTGGGAAGTTGGTTTGCAATTTAGGGGTTGCCTGGGTTACTGATGTCAGATAATGGTCCACAGTTTATATCAGAAGAGTTTGAAATATTTCTGAGCAAGAGTGGAGTCAAATACACTTTAACACCACCATATCATCCAGCAGAAAAAAAGAGTACACATTGTGAAGAGATCTTTGTAGAAATATTTGCTGGGAAAAGTAGACAGTAATTTCCATGTTTCTCTTTGACACAGACTAGACAATTTTCCAAAGTTCTAAAGAAGAGTCAAATTGGACTTGAAATGTTAACTCTCCACGTATGCTGCCAAATGTGCTGAGTTTTTTCAGCATTTTCTGTTTATTTCTAGACAATTTTCCGCTCTGTTACAGAATAACCCCACAGTATACTACATGTTGTTCACCTTACGAGTTAACGTTTAAACACGCTCCTAGGACAAGTTTTAGTTTGCTTGAGCCTGATGTCTATATCAAAGTAAGAGAAAAGCAAGACAAAGTAAAGATAATTCATGATGCACCTGGCATGAAACTTGGAGAGTTCAGTGCTGGTCAGAAGGTCATGGTGAAAAACCACCAAGGTGATAAAGAGAAGTATGTGATTGGAGTTGCTGTAAAGGGGCTGGATTTTTCGTCCCAAAGGCGGGCGCGCGCCTGACCTGAAAGGGAGTAAAATAGAGTGCGATGACACCAGGTAAGCGTCTCGACATCATCGCGCACTTGCGTGATATTTCACTCGGTGGGCGCGTGAGGCTACCGGAGAGGTGGCTGCCAATAAATAATAGGCCCCTTAAGGCTCTTTGTCCAATTGTCTGTGATTTTACATTGCCCGTGTGATTTTTTGCTCGTCGCACGGGCAAAACGGACAGGCGGCCAGCCGACATTTTCAAAAACCTCATCCAAGAACAAGACAAAAAGTGTCAGCAGCATTTTGGACAATTTTGGAATAGTTTGCAGCTGGCTGCTTATTGGTATTTGGCAGCTTCATCTCTGTCTGGGGCTTCATTCTTAGCTTTTCCAGGCCTCATTTCAGGACTCATTACTGTCTGCCAGGCCCCCAGAGGATTCAGACCGTGTGGACCCTTTCAGGTATCAGACAGGCTTCCTTTACTCTGGTAGTGGGGATTGTGCTCTCCTCTGGAGGCATCTCCTGTGAGGAGAAAGAGAGGGGCAGAAGGGAGAGGAGGCCATGTATCCCAGAGCAGTTTCCAGGGGTGGGACCTACAGGAGGAGGCACAAGCACAAGGGGCGCAGGGCCAGCAGGTAGTCCAAGGTGGAAGGGGCTGCAGAAGACACTACTATCCTGCTGCCAGGGTTTACAGGCGGCAATGCAGCTACCTCACTATGTCTGAGTGCAATGCCATAGGAGGCTCTGCTTCTCAAGGGAGACCATGACCACCGTTTGCCAGATGATTGGGCCTGAGATCAGCTCCGATTGTGTGGGTGGACACCCCATGCCTATGGCTCTGAAGGTCACAGTGGCCGTCAACTTCTATGCCTATAGCTCTTTCCAGGGCTCAGTGGGGGATCTGTGTGAAGTCTCCTGTCAGCTGTCCGCAGTTGAGTCAAGCTGGTGACAGAAGCTCTGTTCAGGTGGGTCCTGCCTGACCTTTATTCTTCACCGTACAGACAAGGCCAGCAGGTCTGAGCAAGCCAGAGGCTTTGCGGTGTTTTCTGGGATTCCCCTGCATCCAGGATGCCTGGATCAACTTCACACATGTGGCCATCAAGTTGCCAGTCAGTCAGCCGGGTGCCTTTGTCAACAGGAAGGGACTCCACTCCATGAACGTGCAGATATGTGTGACCACAGGATGCAGATTTTGCAAGTGTGTGCAAGGCACCCTGGCAGCTTCCATGGCACTCCCAAGTGCCAAGGCTGTTCAGTGCTTCAGCCTGGGTGGATGGATGGCTGCTGGGTGACAAGGGCTATCCATTGCAGAGGTGGCACATGAAGCCTTTCATTTCCAAGAACAGAGGTAGAGAAGCATTACAATACGAGTTATGGCTCCACAAGGGGACCGTAGGTCCTCTCAAGATGTGCTTCTGATGCCTGGAACATTCAATAGGTGCACTAAAATACCCCCCAGAGTAAATGTTGCTGATAATGGTTGAATGCTGCGCTCACCACAATCTGGCATTGGCAAGGGGGGGACCCACTGGAGGAAGAGGATCTTGACGCAGCTGCACAGGCCACAGGTGATGAGCCCAGTAGTGAGTCTGAGGAGAAGCACGTTGAGGAGAATGTTGAGGGCATGGAACCAGACTTCAGTAATCCCTGGGGAGGTGGGGACACCAGGGACGCCTTAATCCAACTCTTCTTCAGCTAGGCGATAAAAGATCAGCTTCAACCTCACACCAGTGCTGCCTCCTCCATCCTGGATGTCTGAAAAGACCTTTTCATTTAAACACTCAGAGAACACTCAGTATCTGTGCAATAAAGTTCAGAGTCACGTACGTCCAGCATTATATACTGGTGTACCCTGCATCAATAAAATAAAAATGTGAACCTTACTCAGGCCATGATGACAACCAAACTTATCACATTTTGACAATTCCAAGCTATTTACATAAACTTATCAGGTCTTCATTCCCAGACCATAATACATAACTTAAACATAAATGAACATAAAATCGTCCATGACCTGTCACTCCTGTGCTCCTGGTGCATTTAACTTACGCTTGCGTGTGTTACGCCTAGGTGCTCCCCTTTGCTGGCTCTGACATTGGAGGCAGCTTGCTGACCCTGCTGTCCTGTTGGCCTTGATAACCTTGGCTGGCACGCTTTAGCCAGTGGAGCCTGTGCTGGCCTGGCCTGGGAGGGAGCGGCCAGTGCCACAGCTGGCATCTCCCCAGTTGCTGCAGCCTCATCAGATGCTATGCACTGGCAGAGGGGAGAGGAGCTGATGCAGTCATCATCCAGAGCGCCCTGAGAGGAGCCTGCAGAGATGACAGGCACCTCGTGTGCCAATGTGAGGTCGCTGTGGACCTCCCTGCTTGCCATTGATGGACGGGCACCTAGCTGGGATACTGGGTGCCTCATCCATCTCTCACACTGGCACTGACCACCTGAGGTCATTGTCTGTGTGAGGGCTTGCAGATCTGAGTGCAAGCCCAGGAACCCCTCATTCTGTCCCTGGAGCTGCCTCTCCATGAGAGTCGCCACTCTCTCAATGGAGGAGGCAGTGCAATCAAGCATGACGGCCAATGCAGTGCTCATGCTCCATAGGGACTCCTCCATCACGGAGACCTTGGCATGCATACCCTCATGGATCTCTGCCAGATCCTGCTGAACATCTCGCTGGACATCCATCATCTGCCACCAATTGGATGACCCCAGAGACTCATCATCAGCCTTCAACTAAGCATCATCCTCGTCCCCTGCAGGCTCCAACGGCTGGTGCCCTGGGCACTCTCTGCGTCCACCTGTACCTCAAGCTAGTGTGAAGTGCCCTCACCAATGTGCATCGAATACTAGTCACCGATCTAATGCCCACCAAGGTGCTGGTATCTGTGCTGGTGCCTGCTTCAGAGGTGTGACGCAGGTGACAGTGACAACCAGTGGTCCTCTGGCATCAGGGCTGGTCCTTAGGGGTCTGCTGGTGAACCTAAAAGGAAGAACAAGGACATGTCATTCATTAAAGTCATCTCACCATCACTGCACATGCCAGGCACCTGGTGAGGAAATGGAGATCTGCATCATGGTGTCATCGTCTTCCAATGATCAATGGGGACTCCAGGTTCGAGGCTCAAATCAATGAGGCGACTGCACTTGAATGGTTGCACAATCCTCAAAGTCTCACCTCTGTGAACTGTGCTCTTATCTTCGTCTGGCATCCCTGCCTCTCCACGCCCAATTGTACAAGGGCCGTGCCGCTGTCCAGCTCCAGGGCATCTTGCTCGAACTGGGAGAGATTCAGCAGATTACATGGGCCTCTGCCTGAATGTGCCCTCTTGGCTTGGTTATGGCTTGTCTTTTCCTGAAAGGACAGTGGAGCATTGATTATCCCACTCTACCTGCAGCGCCATTGCAGCCTGGCCAATCCCAACTGAGGAACACTTCGCCGGGCACATCCGAGTCATGGCCCTCGAGCCGCAAAGCACTCAGTCCAAGCAGCCAGGACTCACCCCCTTAGCTGGGTCTGGTGTGATTGACAGTTAGCACTCAGACTCTAACACCCCTGAGGTCCACGAGGGGACAGCCACACCTTAACACTTAAGAACATAAGAAATATGAGCCTGCTCCACCATTCAACAAGATCATGGCTGATATTTTTGTGTTTCAATTTCCACATTTCCATCTACCCCGGTAACATTTGATTCCCTTGACAACAAGAATCTTTCTACCTCTGTCTTAAAAACATTCAATGACCTCACCTCCATCACCTTCTGAGGCAGAGTTCCAAAGTCGCACAACCCTCTGAGAGAAAAAAAATTCTCTTGATCTTTGTTCTAAAAAGGCGACACCTAATTTTAAAACAGTGCCCGTTGGTTCTGGACTCATTAACAAAAGGAAACATCCTTTCGATGTCCAGCTTGTCAAGGCATTTTAGGATCTTGTATACTTCAATCAAATCACCCCTCACTCTTCTAAACTCCAGTAGAAACAAGCCCAGTCTGTTCAACCTTTCCTCATAAGACAACCCACTCATTCCAGGTATTAATCTGGTAAACCTCCTTTGAACCACCTCCAATGCACTTACATCCTTCCTCAAATAAGGAGACCAAAGCTGCATACAGTATTCGAGGTGCAGTCTCACAAATGCCCTGTATCACTGAAGCATAACATCCTTACCTTTATCTTCAATCCGTCTCATAATAAAGGATAGCATTCCATTAGACTTCTTAAGCATCCGCTGTACCTGCATACCAACTTTTTGTGACTCATGAAATAGAACACCTAGATCCCTCTGCATCTTAGAATTATGCAGCCGTTCTCCATTTAAGTGATGCTCTGCATTTTTGTTCTTCCTGCCAAAGTGAACAACTTCACATTTACCCACATTAAACTCCGTTTGCCTGATCTTTGCCCACTCACTCAACTTATCTGTATCCATCTGCAACCTCCTCATGTCCTCTTCACAACATACTTTCCTACCTATCTTTGCGTTATCTGTAAACTTAGCTACCATGTCTTTGTTCCCCTCAACTAAGTTATTGATGCCACCTCCTCCCATGTCCTCTTGGTGAGGTGCAGTCACCTCCTCGTCTCATCTCTGGGCACAAAGGTGTCCCTCCTGGCATCCACCTCCTCCATGAATTCAGCGAGGTACTCATCAACAAAGCAGGGGCCAGGTGCCCACCCACCCTGCCCTTCCACCTGGCGTTTGCTGCTGCACTCGAGTGCATTCTTCCGTGCCAGCCTTCCATGGGCTGCCTGGGCCTTTTTTAAACCGGTCTTCGGATCACCATTGGTCCTAGTGGCCATCAGGCACCAGCCTACACCCCCCCACGCCCCCCTCCCCCACCAGTTCGGCCCTTCCCAGCCTGTGAAATCGCGGTCGAGGCCCAGTCACATCGGTTTCATGGCTGCTCCTGGGCCTGCCCGTCGCGCCCGCCTGTCAAAGGCAAAATCTTGCCCTTGGTGCATTCACTTACCTGGTGAAGTTTGGAGAGAGGCTCCATCTATGTAGCTCATTTGCTTGAGAGAGGGAACCTGACAAAGGGAGAGCATGGGAAACCTCTCATAATCCAAATTCTATCCTGCAACCCAAAGTGAAAGTCAGAAAGAGAGTGAAAGTCTAAAAGACACTGAAAGTTTGCTGGTATTACGGAATCCACCGGTGGAGCAAAGTGAGTCAGGGTCTTCAATGAAGACAAATCGATCAATGTCACAGTCCCGACCATCGAGTGGAGTTGATAGTAAAATTCAAAGTTCACAGTTAGAGATGTTGGGAGAGCAGAGTCAAACTAATGGCAATGGAAGAAGCTAGCCAGCGAGAAAGAGAAAGAAACCAGATAGGTTAATTGAATGAAAGCAAAATATTGTGGATACTGGAGATCTGAAATAAAAATAAAAAGCGCTGGAAAGCAGACTTGGCAGCATCCGTGGAGAAAGAAACAGAGTTTATGTTTCGAATCCAATATGGCTCACCTTTGCAACTGAAGGGAGGTAGAAATGTGATGGGTTTTTTTGCTTTTCAGAAAGGGGAGAGGGTCAGGTGGAACAAAAGGCACGGTCAAAGACAGGTTAGAGGGTGGGAGAGATTAAGTATCAATGATGTCATGGAACAAAAGACCTAGGTGAAAAGGTTAATTGAAAGTATGTAGCAAGGAAGAAGAAAAAAGTTGTTCTGTTCGTTATTTCCTGTAAAATTATGATATTTTTAGTTAAACATACACTGGTGTTAAGGAAAAGCAATGTTTTACTTAGCCCTGCTCTGCTCTGGCAGTTTTTAGTCATATGGGTTGTGATTAAGCAAAAAAGAACAAGTATATAACCCAAGATGTTAAATGTTCAGGTATTGTTGATGTTAGCTTAGTTATATTGCATTCAGGAAAATGACGTGCGTGTAGCATTTTACATTTTCATATATAAGCTGTTTCTTTTAAAGTGGGAGTGTAGTATATCACAAGTTAGCCTTGCTCAGTGCAATACACAACATATATGTGTCTTTGCGCATGCAAGTTGACATGCTCAAGATTTTCTTCAAATGCCTAGACAGATCTGGACTTGCCATTTCATACTTGCCAGTCAGGCCCACCAGAGTAATCATGATGTGCTGTGATCTACACAACATTGCACAGTAGTGAGGATTTGAATTGCAGGAGCAAGGAAGCATTGAACACACCTCGTCTGTGAACCAAGACAATGAGGAGGCAGAGACTGCAGATAGCAATCCAAACACAACACCAGCCTCTTATATTACTGCACTGGATATCATGGATTACCTTTTAATTGTAAGGTTCATTTAGTCACTATACCAGGCCAATGCAAGTTTCAAATTCAGCCACCACCCTCTCACCCAACTATCCCCACTCCATCCAATTCCTCTCCCAACTCACTGACACAAAACAATCCTGTAATCAATTAACAACCCGCAATGATCCCCATCACTTTATGTCTTTCCATTCACCAAAATTTGAGGATGAGGGTGAGGAAGAGGCTGCATAAATAGAATTGTATATTGTGAACTTCTAAACGTGTTTTCTTTGTTACATTAAGACCTATTTCTGAAGTTTGTCTTTTTCCCCGTTCTGTGGTTTCATGTTTTCTGATATTAACTGCTGGTTTTGATTTGAATAAAAATTGTTGATACTAAAAAAGAAGCAACTGAAAGGCAGAATGCCACCTGGCAACCAAGAATGAGTCTAGCAACATAAGACGCACACATGTGTATACCCTTGTTGAAATGCAGAAGTTTTACTCTTCCTTTTCCTACTTCTCCATAGTGCAGGCTGAATGGCTTCAGCAGAGATAGTGATAAGCCACTCGGATCCCTGTTCTAACAAAGCTGAATTGCTCATGGCCAATGTCCTCTGGGTTTTGGAACCTATGTTGGCCCCACCAAAGACTGCTCCACCAGCACCAGGGCAGGGACAACCCTGGTCATTGGGAGACAAGGCAAAATATTGGATACTGACTGAGGAAGGGTGGCAACAGGTGAGAAGTGGGAATGCTTTGTGTGGAATCCCCACTTCCTTGTCCCTTTCACCACCATATCTCTCATGGACCAGGCACACTTCATCGTTACCACTCTGCTGGAGAGCAACTTATTGCTAATAAGTAACATGGTGTGTAATGCCAAGGCTAAGCGATCTGAATACCTACTTAATGCACCAGCCAGGTTGGCATCCAAAGTCTGCAAGGCTGTGGTCAAGGCTTGCATGGAATAATTTGACTGCTGCATTTGATGTTCCACAGCGTTGGCAATCTATTTGTGGAAGGAGATATCCTTACAGCACTCAGCAATATCAACCCCCTCATGCTTGAGGTGGACTCCTCCATTCTCTCTATAACCTTGGACAATGGGTGCAGAAAACTAGCCAGTACATTGCACATGTTCTGCTGCCCCTAAGTGATTATGCTATTCATCATTTGCTCCCAGGGTGCATCAACTTCACCCAGCTGAGCAGAGTCTGAAGAAGAGTGTGCCCTCTGGAATAGCCTATCCACAGATGTCCCTTTCACCACTGTCTGCTCTATTAGACCTCAGCTGGAGCATTGTATACTTTTCTGGACACCACACTATAGGAAGGATGTGAACGCATTGGATAAAGTGCAGAAGAGGTTTACGAGAATGGTCCCAGGGATGAGACACTTCAGTTATGGGGAAAGATTGGAGAAGTTGGGACTGTTTTCCTTGGAGAGGAGAAGGCTAAGAGGAGACTTGATATAAGTTTTCAAAACCATGAGGGGTCTGGACAGTGTAGAGAGGGAGAAACAGTTCTCAGTTGTAAATGGATCAAGAACCAGAAGGCACAGATTTATAAAGTGTTTTGCAAAAGAAGCAAATGCAAGGTGAGAAAAGATTTTTTCACACAGTGAGTAATTAGGGTTTGGAATGCACTGTCAGGAAGTGTGGTTAGGGCAGGTTCAATTGAGGCATTCAAGAAAGTATTGGATTGTTATTTAAATAGAAACAATGTTCAGGGTTACAGGGAAAAGGCAGGAGATAGGCATTAAGTTAAAATGCTCAGAGAGCCGGTGCAGACATGGTGGGCCGAATGACCTCCTGTTGCACCATAACAATTCTGTGATTGTCAGTTGAAATTGAGAGTCACCAGGTGAAAGTGCACATAACTCCCTAACTGCACCCACCAAAGTGAAAGTGTCTGTGCTGGTGCACCCTTAGAACAAATCAATTCCTCTGAGGAACTCTGCTCTTGTACTTATGAAGGCCCTGGAAAACTTATAAGCATAAGAAATGGAAGCATGCCGACCTTCATGCCTGCTCCCCGATTCAATAAGATCATAGTTGATCTGCCTCAACTTGACATTCCCAAATTACCCCCTTTAGTATCCAAAAATCTATTGACCTTTGCCTTGAATATACTCAATGATTGAGCATCCACAACTCTTTGGGGTAGAGAATGCCAAAGATTTTTAAACCCTTTGAGTAGGCAAATTTCTCCATATCGTGGTCTAAAATGCCTGACTGCTTATTCTGAGACTGACCCCTTTTTCACGACTTTCCAGGCATAGGAAACATCTTCCTACCATCTACCCTGTCAAATCCCTAACGCATTTGGGGACGTCAAACAAGGCAAAGGAACACACAACAAATGGAAGGTACTGAGATGTGTAGAGGAAGTGAAGGACCAGGGATCTTTAGATCCCTGAAGATAGCAGGACAGGTCGATAGAGTGGTTAAGAAGGCATATGGAATGTTTTTTCCTTTATTTGCTGAGGCATTGAATATAAGACCAGGGAGGTTATGCTGGAGCTATATAAAACACTAGTTAGGCCACAACTTGGGTACTGCTTGCAGTTCTGGTTGCCTCATTACAGAAAGGATGTAATTGCATGAGAGAGGGCACAGAGGAGATTTGCTAAAATGTTTCCGGGACTGGAAAATTGCAGCTATGAGGAAAGATTAGATAATCAAGGCTTTTTCTTCTCGGAACAGAGGAGGTTAAGGGGAGATTTGACTGAGGTGCACAAGATTCGCGAGAAGCCTGGATGGAAGAGATGGGGAGTATCTATTTCTCTATGACTAGGGGTCATAGGATTAAAGTGATTGGCAGAAGGATTAGGCTGGAGCTGAGGAAATTGTTTTTCACCCGGAGGGTGGTGGGAGTCTGGAACTCACAGCCTAAAAGGATAGTACAGGCAGAAAAAAAGTGTTTGGATATGCACACGAAGCCCTGTAAACTCCAGGGCTAGGGACCAAGTGTTTGAAAAATAGGATTAGGCACAGTTGGCACAGACATGATGAGGAGAATGGCCTCCTTCTGTGCCATAAGTTATTCTACGCTTTCTAAATTTTCCAAATATCCAAAAAGGAGAAATGTGCAGGGATGTGGGGAGAGGGCAGGGGAGTGTTAGTATGTGAATTGCTCCTTAGGAGAGCAAGCATGGACATGATGGGCTGAATGGCCTTCTTCTGTGCTGTAATGCTTCTATAATTCTATGATAAAACATATTCAAAAATTCTAAATCCCTTCAAGTGGTCAATCTCTTACAAAAACAAACAAGCCATTATTCAGTAGCCACATCAAAGCTAGTGAGCCGTTCAATAGCCTCTGAAAACTGTCAATCAAAATGTAACCTCAGCACCGCCCCCCCCCCCCCCACCCTTTCCCCCTCTACCCGCTGCGATAATTAGTTTTGGAGCTTTAAAAATCAACGAAGTATTCATAATAGGTTCGTTTATAATAATGGGTCTTGGGAAATGTCAACACTGAACTCTATTGATACTGTAGCAACAAATGATAGTGGCTTTTTTCTAAGCTACACCAGATGGCCTGTCAATCAACATATTCCAGCAGTACATGCTTGTTTACTTTACTCTGACATCTGCAGCTTGTTGTTTTCATGTTTAAAGGGCAGGAGATTTAAATAACTTCAGTTTGTGACACTTAACAGATCGTATTGACCCTTGAAGAGCACTTACATCTCCTTCATCAATTCATTACTCCCACACTGCAGTTTTAGGCCTTTGGAACAGTGAAAATTGAGTTTGTTTCAAATGCCACTGCAGAATTTTGGTTTCTCACCTGTGTGATTCATGCCCTTCTCCGTTTTACTGCTGACAAAGAAATAGGATCTGATGGAAATGTCATTCTGGCTTTATGAAAATCCGACCCTCAGTATTGTGAAACTGAAAAATATTGCACTAACTTTTTTGTATACAGGTTCTGTTCACTCATAAGTGGGCCAGTTCACTGTGATATATATCAAAGTAGAGAAAAGGAGGAAGCCATTTCAATTCAATAATGTGTTACGGACTAGAAGGGGATTAATTTGAAGAGACCTGATTTCTCTTCTCACTACCCATCCGTAAACAGAAAGGGATTTTCGATTTTTGTTTTCCCCCTTTATAAGTGGTGGCATAATTTCCCCAACCCCTCAGTCTTGAAGCTATCCAATTCTCTATTAACAACCCCACAGAAAACTTAAAATAAGGTGAAACCACAGGGTTGTCTTATTTCACACACACACACAAAACACTGGTAAGGGGTTTTTCAATGTCTGCCCCTTTTTTGCAATCATACAATAAACGAGGGATAAGGAAAAGAAAGGGGTACACAGCAAGACCCACAATAAAAATAAGAGTTACTGTTTCACGTGAGTCCAGAGTCCAGAATCAAAAGTCCAGTGTCAGAGGTTAGCAAGGTAAAACTGTTGCAGGGTGATTTGAATTTCCAGAAGCAAAGGCTTCCATGATGGGAGAGGCACATAGAGATGAATTAATCTTGAAAGTGCAGATACAGCAGTTCCAATGTTCCAGTGTACACAGTGTACACAGTACACAGTGTAGATGAAGGCCAGGCACTTCACCTGGACAGAGTTCTTTCTGCTGCTACCTGTCAGGTGATAAAATGGCAGACTGCCTGGGTTCAGTTCCACATGGCAATATTACAGGTTCCAGTAGCTTGTGGCATATCTCCCACCATTTCTCCTGGGCATTGGACAAAAGATGTCTTTTCCCAGCTCTGGAATGTTGAAGTGCCTAATGGAGGAGTCATGGTCCCTTTTGTCCTTTGCAGACAAACAAAGCAGAATTTTCCAAGCCCGCTGGCGGTGGGTGTGATAGGTGGCGGGGGCGGAAATTATGGTGCGACCTGCTTCACGATGTCGCAATCATCTGCTCAGCCCACCAACGGCGGGCCGCGTTTCCCACCATCGGTCGGGAAATTAGCAGTTAGGAAGCTAACTGTAATACTTCACCATAATTAAAAGGCCATCCCGCCAGGCTCTTGGAACCCCGCCATATCGTCCGTCCACATTGGTGGGAAAACACGCCGACATGTTTCACAACAGCAAACAGGTGACGTGCACTTGGTGGCCTTCACTTTGGGGGGACTGAGGTGAGTGAGCAGCAGCGTTCTCCACAGCTCACCTGTTGTTTACAGGCCTTAGGGGCGCCGGGGGGTGGGGGGCAGGAAACTGATGCCTGGCCCCAGAGGCAATTGCAGGGGGTGGGGGGTCGGGGTGGGGTGGTATCCAGGGGCAAGTGCTGGCTCGGAGGCGACCGTTGTCATTCTGAGGGGGTGGTCAAGTGCTGCCCTGCCGCTGCATCCCACACACAGGCAATGAAAGTGGGGGACAGGGTTATCGAGGGAAATGGCCACACATTAGGGACACCTGTATAAACTGAGCATGCTTCTGCAACTGAAAATGATCAGGCACAGCCACAGTGACATGATTGGGGTCAGGCTCCTGCAAGCAATGCAGTGGCACCAAAGGGCCACCAAGTGCTCCATACCTTACCCCATCACCCCTCACACCACCCGACACAGACTTTGAGTCCGCCACCACTTTATTGGACCCGTGGAGCAGTTGGTCTGCACATGCTGTACAATCTCCTCGACAACACTGGCCATGTAGCAGTCACTGCTGGAGACGCTCACAGCCCCTTACAATCTCAGCATCCTGGTTTGGGCCAGTGTCCCCCATGTCACAGGTTGACAGGGCAGCCAAGCAGCGCTGATTAGTCTGATCATCTGAGGGGTGACCAGCACTCCCTGGGAAGCATTGAGGGGTGGTCACACAGGGCCAGGAAAGGTGAAAAGTACAGCAATGATAACCACGTCTCTCTCCCTTTCATGCTGCAGGAGGACCATGACAGGATCATGGATCCTGGGACCTAGCTGTGTGCCTGATGGCCTACGGACACTGTAGAAGACAGAGGAGAGAGAGACTGAGGCATCTGGCCGTGCAAAGACAGGAGTAGCAACCTCATGAAGATATGGCAGCAGGGGTTCCCGCACACACTGCCCAGGAGTGACACTAAGCCGTGGTTGGTCTGTGCCTAGCGACACCTAGGGTCTAGAGACGCCGCCTGTCATTCCTGCAGATAACTCAGAACCAGTATCGCTGATGTCTGCGCATGTCTAGGGACCTGGTGGCTCACAGCTGCCACTTACTGCAGGATTTGGCGCCAAGGAGACATGGAGGGCATTGACTGCCAGTGGCTGTGAAAGTGACCACGGCGCTCAATTTCTATGCCAGTGGTTCCTTTCAGGGCTCCACAGGTGACCTCTGTGGGATTTCTCAATCTGCCACTCACATATGCATCCATGAGGTCATAGATATCATCTTCTCCTTGGCATACAACTTTGTGCATTTCGCCCGGGACCAGGACAGCCAGGATACAAGGGTCATTGAATTCACCCTGATCTCAGAATTCCCACTGGTACAGGGTGCGATTGACTGCACTCATGTGGTGCTCAGTTCCCTGTCGCTATGCTTGATGGACTTCATAAATCACAAGGGCTTCCACTGGTATGCAGCTGGTATGTGACCAGCAGATATGTATCCTGCAGTATGTGCATGGTTTCCACGGAATGTGCTCGACGCCTTCATCCTGAATCGCTCACCAATCCCTGCGGTCTTCCAGAGTCCACAGAGGCTGCAGAGCTGGCTCCTCGGAGAAAAGGGCTATCCGCAGAGGCCGTTTCTGATGACACCCATGTGGCGGCCTCAGACTGCAGCAGAGCAACGCTAAAATGAGGCCCATGCTGCAGTCACAACTTTGTGGAGCAGACCATCAAGAAGCTGAAACTGAGGTTCCGGTGCCTGGACCGGTCTGGTGGAGCCTTGCAATACAGTCTGCAGAGGGTGTCATGCATTGTCATTGTCTGCTTTACAACCTGACACTCCAACAGGAAGGCGAGCTGGCTAAGGAGAAGATGGAGGAGCTGGAGGTCTTCTCAGATGAGGAGGACAGCGATGGACATGAGGGTGAAGGGGTCCTTCGTGGTGACGATGATGGGCATGAGGCTTTCTTATTGGCTAGATGAGGCAGGCGCACTTGGGAGGCCCTCATAGCTGCCAGGTTTGTGAAGGACGATGACAGCATGCAGTGAGGTGTCCCCATAGATCTTCACATCACAGTTATGAACATTTGACTCTAGTCTGGCTTATGGCAACACCAATATCCTCTGTGAGAATGCTCCTGTCATTGACATTGTGAAGAAGAGACATTGATGTATATAATTTTATTGGAAATTAATTTTTTTAAATAGAGGTTTTAATCTGTGTGTTAATTGGATAAAAGCCAGCTAGTCTAGGTGCTTTATTGCATAGTAGTTTTGAGAATTAAACAATAAGATTGCATTTTATTGAATAAACCATTCAAGAGTAGGAGTGAAATCTTGCACTTAGCTCGGAGACACCAAGCAATATTTATATTACTAATAAAATTGGTACCATGAAAGGGTTCAAAGGGTCTGGTGATACAATGGGAATTTACATTCAAAGGAGAAGGCTGGGTATAACAGTAAGGAGTTTTGCGTGTTTAGATCAGAGGCTTGTAAGATCTAAGCCTGTAAGCCTACCACTGTGTCTGCGAAGGAACAAATTGAAAGGAACCTCATTTTGAATTTGTAAGGTGAAAATGCTTTGCCTGGTGTCTGTTTAAGTCTATTGCGTATTGTTGCCTTAGAGGAGATTAATTTGGGAATTTGTTAAAAGTTATAGTAGTAATTTGTAGCCATGTGTATATGTTTAATTTGTTGTAAATTAATAAATATCTCATTTAGTTTGATATAAAACCTTTTGAGAACTGGCGATCTTATTCCTGAATTTAGAGCAGCAACTCAAAACATACCAATTGAAAATATGGGTTATAACAGTTGTTTATAGTTTCCCTCTGGGATTTTAAATAACTCAGCCTTTACAAACTGCTGTGTCAAAACAGAGATGCAGTGGAGGCCCTAATAGTTGCCCGACAAAATGCAGTAAGGACACTCCATAGACCTTCACATAGCCTCTGAGAATGCCCGGCTACTGCCTGACCAAGGGCAGTTTGCTTGTGCTCCATGATTAGGGCCATCTCAGAGATGCAGCCATGAAACTTTATACACATTTGATGCTATGTTTACCTTCAGCAACTCAGCCCTTCAGGAGCTGGTGCACAGCATCACTATTCACAGAGGCTAGTGTGATGGGGGCCAGCCCCACCCTAAAGGTGCTGAGAGCACACAAAGAGTATGAGAAAACTCTGTGGCGCCTGCCCACTGCATTCTAGCAGCAAATACCAGCACCGCCGAGGTGCAGGAATCAGTACTATTTCCAGGAAATGTGAGGCTGGATCATCACTGTGGGCTGAAGGCTGCACAGAGCACAGGGAAGAGACCCTGGACTGAGACACCTGCCTCTATTTTGTGCAGAAAGGTTTCACATCTGAATGACATGCACACTGTGTATCAGAACAAGGAGCCATAGGCAGGGAGACATTCTTGGGAGTTTATTGACAATAGTGAACAGTATGTACAAGTGATCAACACCTGTGGCCAGGTTGTGCAATTACTTTTACTTAACTTTACTAACCCTGTTGCTACGTCTTGGTGCTACCCGGACATCAACAGCGGAGTTGGAGGCAGCTGTCTGACTGTGACGCCCTGTCTGTGATGACTTAGGCTGGCGTCCTCCGGAGGGCCGAGACTTGGTGGGCTACGGCCTGCTTTCGGGGTCCTGCTGTGTGGCAGTGGCACCCTCCTCAGCCTGTGAAGCTGGAGCTGCGGAGGTCACAGGAAGATGGGACTCGGATGAGCCGGTCATTCCCAGAGTCACTTGGGTGGATGGCCCCGGAGCGTGCACCTGTTGGTCCTCCTCTCCTCTCTGTGGGTGCCTGAGCACCTCTGGCTGACTCAGTGAGCGGAAGCAATAGCTGGAGTGAGATTGAGCTGCCCAGCACCCGTCTTGTGTACACACTGTTGGAGGCCAACTGTGGCATCAGCGATGGAGTTAAGCCCATGCAGCAGTGCAGGAGTGACGTCCTGGACCAAGGTCTCCATGGCAGTTGTCATCCTGCCAATGTTTATGTTGGTGCATTGCAATGCCAGCGCTATCACCTCAGCCTGAAGACGGACAGACTCCTGCATTGTGCCTTGCAATCTGAGGAATGCAGCGGACGTCCTTTCCTGATGTTCCCGAACTTGCCTTTGCAGCTCCAACAACTGTGACACATCGGAGTGAAGAGTCATACAGGCTTGAAACATTAACTGTGTTCCTCTCCGCAGATGCTGTCAGACCTGCTGAGTTTTTCCAGCTATTTTTGTTTCTGTTTCAGATTTCCAGCATCCACAGTATTTTGCTTTTATTTTAGGCTCGTCATCTGACTTGGACTCAGCAAGGTTCTGGCCTCCAGCAGTCATCTGAATGCCTGGGACTTGATCTGCCTGCTGTGGATCAGACAGTGCAATGTGCTCACCAGATTGTGATCCCAAGGCTACTCTAAAGCTAGGTCCCACCGAGGTGTGTGTCTCTGCGCTGGTGGAAGGTGTGGGTGAGTGCTGTGACGTGACTCCAGGGAGGGAGCCTCCAAATTCCTCTTCAGAGGATTCTTTGTGGTTTGATCGGCAGCCCTGGGCCATGGACTCAATTGGCTGTTTGGCAGATGCACCTGTGAATGCAAGGAGAGATAATTAGTACATGGCAGTGGCCTGTGAAACAGGACACATCACTCACAGCATGGTTGTCTGATGGATGTTGCACTGCTGGATCCTCACTTGGTAGACCAGCGCCAGTCTCACCGTCAGCATAGGACTGGTCTCGGACATCACCAGCCAGCAGGATGGATCTGTTTTTGAATTCTGGCATCCCTCCCCCTGTCTGCAACCTTTCCCTCCTGTTGTGAGCCAGTTTGTCCTGCATGGATAGAGATGGGGAGGGTGTATCAGGACACTGACGGGCCAGATGTTAAGTAGGCCTGGCCTGTATGGGTGTTGAGTTGTCCCATGGACGAGATGAGGACAATGACGGTGTGTGTGAAAGAGTGAATAGTGATGTCCCTTGCATTGGTGAGTGAGGGCTCTGTGGGTGTGTGATGGGCTTGTGAGTGTGTGAGTTGGGAATGATGAAATGAGTGACTTACGCTGGCGTAACGGAGGAGTTCATTCATTCTTTTGCGGCACTGAGTGGCTGTCCTCCTCTGCAGGATGTTTGCGCTGACCACTGCTGCCACCGCTTCCCAAGCCAGGTTGGTGACTTTGCTGCCCATCCTGCAGCCAGGGCAGGGGGGTAGATCACATCCCAGCGGGCCTCCATAGCATACAGCAGTCCCTTGAGGGACCTGTCGTTGAAGCGACGGGCTGCAGTCTTTTTTCCTTTGTTGGCTACATACCCCCGGCTGTGGTGGTGAGTTGGTGGCGATGAGCGCTTTGCTGCCAGCGGCCTTTTAAAGATGGCGGCCGGTGTGATGCAACATTGGGGCAATGGCAGGCGGGTGAATGCCATGGAAATGGCACGTTTCAGGAGAGTGAATAAATAATTAGGCAGGCATGGGACGATACGGCGGGCGGGACTCCATTTCACCCGCCCACTACTGTAGTTAGTGCAATTCTGGGAGAATCCCGCCCTCTGTCTCCGTTGTCTGGAGCTCTGCCTTAGAAATGTAAAGGGGGTGGGTGCATTTCTTTGGAATTTGTTTGTCAGCCGTCACAGAAGGCATTTGTCCTCTTTAAAGATAACAAGGTCCCTGCTGTTTTCTGAAGGTTAGAATTTCCTCTCATATTGAGTCTTGGCCAGTCAAGGTAAAGCCTTGTACATTTTTAAAATAAGAATAATAATTTTAAAAAGGCAACAGGTTAACATACATATATGTATAGGGCAGGATTTTACTGTCGGCGAGCCAGTGTGGGGCCTGCTCGCCGACGTGTAAAATGACGTGGAATGATGTTGGGTGGAACTCCGGACATCACCCTGCCCCATTTAAATTTTCAGGAAGGCGGGGGCACAGCAAAATCAGCTGCGCGCCCACCGACCTGTCAATAGCCAAATGAGGCCACTGTCAGGATCAATTAAGCAATTAAAGGACCTGCCTGTCCAATCTTAAGCTTGACGGGCAGGCCAGGAGCTCTGACGGCAACTAGAAAAAACATGAAACCTCACCTACCGGCTGGATGAGGTTTCATGTAGGGTTTTAAAAATTTTAATAAAGTTGTTATGGAAATTATGAACATGTCCCAACTCATGTGACATTGTCACATGAGGGGATATGTAAGGGAATTTTTTTTTCTATTTTTAATATTGTTGAAAGTAGAGCTGATCTCCCTGAGGCTGCACTTAGCCTCAGGGAGATGAGAGTGCTCTTTCATGCGCATGTGCGAAAGAGCACACTCTCGATTTTAGGGATTCCCCCTGCCCACAAAGGAAGCGCTCAGCGCTTCTGTACGGATGTCACGCTGGGTGTGCCTTAATTGGCCCGCCCACACAAAATGGCACCATGCCTCCGATCGGGTGCACCGATCAGAAGTGCACCTGCGCGCGCCAGCCCATCAACATCCCACCCAACAAGGGGCAAATTCTGCCCAGAATATATATATGTATGTATATATTCCTTCCTGTTTCTGGCTGGGACAAACGAAAGGGGAGGTCCCTTTAGTTCCAACAAAAAGTGTCTCTGAATGGACAGCTTTTCCACCAAATTGCAGTGACACAATTCATCTTCTCCATTACATGTATTCATGGCAAATAAGGCTCGTTCTCACAAATAAATTCCCAGACTTTAAAATTGTTTGAAAATGCGTCTGCCTGATTTTCATTTGAAAGTTATCACTCTTAGCAATTATATGAAAACGAGCTTAGAGTCCAGAAATTTTGGGTTGATGTCCCGCTTTAATTACATGAGGAGACATGATTTTATATAACATAAATAAAACTGGCAAAGGGCATTTAAAGAAAATTAACTAACAAACCAGTTTAAATTATTGGTTGGTACTGAATTATACAGTGATACTAAGAATAACATGGCATTTTCACAGCGGATAATGCTCAAATAGTCAACTTAGGTGCACAGGTCATGTGTAATTATTATTGGTTGGATGCATTGAAATACTGAGTTTTAATACAATGTGATCACTATTGATGGTTTAAGCTCCCACAGAAAAGGCATTAGGGGAATAAAGCTCACAACTCAGTTATTTCATAAGTTTATTTTGTTTGATGTTAATTCTCTAAGTTCAAAGAAAACAGAAACAAAGTTTATTATGTTCATTCATAACTATTAGCAATGGGGATAATGTGCAGTCAGGTGTTGAACTTATTTACTTTCCCAGTTCTATATGGCAGGCTCTTTGGAGGCATCTGGACACATTTGTAATCTCGTAAACAATTAAAAGTTTTGAATCATAAATATCAAGTGCAAAGGATTTATCAAATTTCTCTGCAAAAAGGGTTATCAGCTATAAGTGGACAAATCCTCTGCGACTCCTGCTCTCAATCAGAAGAACAGCCATTCAGCCTATCCAGTCTACTACTGGAGGATACACAGGTTGAAGACAAGATTGGGAATGACTGTAACATCCATCATGGTGGAATAGCTTGCCAGGCCTCATAGTTGAAATTATGGATGAAAGACGGCCATATAGACAAGATGGACAGGAGCTATATGCCAACATGAGTCAGCACGTTTTAAGGCAAAAGATAGGGGTGTGGACAAGAGATAATCAGTGTATGAAAACAGTTCATGTAGCGTCAGATGAGGTATGATGGATTTTCTTCTAAAAATAATAGTCATGTTTGAACTGAGCTTTTGACCTGATTGCGCTTTACCCCTATTCCAGGAACAAAGCTTGTCTGAAAATTCCTCAATGTGACAACAATGCCATTTAAGTATTTTGAATTGAATAGAAATTCTGAAGCCTAAGTACAAAGCAAATTAGAGAACAATGCTAGGAAATATGAGTTCTGTGTATGTAATGTGAAGCAGGAGTCTAGTGAAAATGAGCACGTAGCTGCCTTTGACTACACTAAACCTGTTGCATGCTGTTTGAAATTAATTAACTCTGACATGATGTTCGTGAAAGTGGAAGAATGGTGATAAATCTCCGGAAGAAAATTATTTGTGTCTGTACATATAAACAATTGCAAATATAGATGAAGCCCTGTATTTAAATCTTTCAATAATAAAAATAATAGATTGGGTAGACTAATATGTAAGGCAAGTTGGTTCTGAAGGGAACATATTGATCTCCCTTCCAAAAAATACACCAGCAATGTTCCCAAGTAACAAAATTAAGGGATTGATAGGACTGAAGTAACAAATGCAAAACCATACAGCAGTAGAACTGCTGGGAAGTGTGAAAGTTAAATAACTAGCAAGGAAAAAGGGGGATCCATGAAAGTTCAGTAAGGATGCTGCATCCAAAGAAGAGAAAAAGGAGTTAAAATAGAAATTATTTATTCTGTCACAGGGTAGATAAACTAGAGCTTATGGGACCAAATTCCTTCCTTTCATCCTTCCTCCCAACATCACCCTTGTCCCAACGTAATCCACCTTATATACATTTCACAGAAGCCCAAATTGACTTGGATTGAAACAGTTTTCCAGGTTCAAGGAATTACCAATTTCTCAGTGAGTATTGCACTGGCCTGTTGCTTAGGAATTTTCACTGTCTCCAAATTGAGCAGAGTTGAGTGCTTCCTGCCCCACATTATGACCTTTTTCCTGCTTAGACATTTAAAAAAACCTTAAATAAGCTCCCAAAAGATTTCTGGCTGTCTCTTTATAGATCTTTCAATCTGACAGACAGGATCTGCAACCTTCAACATACGATTTTCATTCAAAGTCTTTAGAAAAGGTGTCTGCCAAGTAGAATCAAAATAAAGGAGAAAGGAAAGGACATGCATTTATATAGCACCTTTCATGACTTCAAGACATGCCAAGGTGATTCACAGCTATTTAAGTATATTTTTGAAGTGAAACCTTGTTGTAATGTAGGAAACACTGCAGCCTACTTGCACATAGCAAAGTCTTGCAAACAATGTAGTAATGATCAGCTAATCTGCTTCAGTGATGTTGGTTGAAGGCTAGATATTGGCCAGGACAAGAGGGAGAACATTTCAATTTTTCTTTGGATTGTACCATGGGATCTTTTACATCCACATGAGAGAGAGGTTTTCATCTCATCTAAAAGAAAACACTGGAGTGTCAGCCTGTAACATGTGCTGTCCTCTAGAGCAGGACTTAACCTCACTACCTTTTTATACCAACACAAGAGTGCTACCACTGAGCTAAGTCTGTTCTAATCAATGACTCCTCGTGTGACCTAATTCTGCAACCTTCAGTGGAGGTTGGTCATCAATTATAGCATTTAGTCATGCAGTGGAAAGTAATTACTCTGTCATAGTTGTCTTGGTCATTATTTACAGAATAATACAATCCCCACAACAAACCATTAGTTCAAGATTTATTTTAGCCTGTGATTTGAAACTATATAGCCAAGCATGGATTAATTGTTGAACAAAACAGTGTCAAAACTATCTCATTAAAGCATGCATTTCATTTATCAATCAATTAAGCAAAATTTTTTATTTTTGTTTTGCATAAAGGTTAAAGGTTATTCATATTGACTTGCACAGGTTTATTCATGCACCTTTTAATTTGGATTCTAATCAGACTGCAACACACTGCATAAGGGCAAAGTATTTTTCATATTTGAGTTTAATAAATTGGATCCAACAGTGAATCTGCCATATGATAACAGAAAGCATGCAATGAAAAGATGAAAGCCAAAGCTCACTAGCCTTACAATGGAGATAGTGTTATCGCTGACAGCCAGCGGGAATTCCCTTGGTGGGTTTAATTTCTGCTCACAGTGGAAGAAAGCTTTCCTGATCTAAGAGAAAATGGAAGAATGTGGAGGTGAAAATCACCTATGTGGGCTCATGGGCCACATTGCGTGAGTGTTAAATGCCTTGTTGCAACAGATCTGACGATCTTTTCTTCTTTGTTGTTATTATAGCCAAGATCATTTCAGGGTAAATCATAAGTAGGTCTTTCAGGCACATCATCAGATCTGAAGCCACAGTGCACCACTCATGCAATGTGATTCCTGACTACACATACACAATTGCCATTTCCAGCTTTATGTCAATTCCAATCTCTTTATTCACTCTTTTACTGTCTTCAGAAATTGAATTTATTTGATGAAATCTCAGTGTTAACACAATCTCAGTTACAAGACCAGTGAGTTTTGACTGTGCTGTTTCATAATATGCATTTTTAATAAGTTAAATTATCTGTTCTATTTTTATTTTCTAATGTTTTAATCTCATTATAATTAGCATTTTTTAAAAAATGATAATTATACAAAGCTGGTGGTTATATAGTGCAGTGTACAATAGTCATTAATTAAAATAAGATTCCAAAATCCAGAAATTATTGTTTGGTTATTAATATTTAATACTTTAACATATTAATATTTGATGTGTTCATATGACATTCTTCTATTTGTTATTTTAATGAAGAAATTAACCTTTATACTTTCATGGAACCTTATGTCAATTCTAAACCTCATTTGTTGCTAAAATGCTACATCCAATTAATAAAAATTCCTAGGCTCCAAACAGCTTGGATTAAGTCACAGACTAGTAACCTAGCATCTTGTTCTTAATTCTAATTTATTGCCATAATTTCATTCACTTAGGGTGGGATTTTCCAGCCCGAACTGCGATGGTCGCCATGGCAGGGGGAAGTGGAAAATATCTCGAGATTGGAGTAATCAGTTTGCCGCTGTTGTAAAAGCAGTCCAGGACTGTCCGCTTCAGCTGTCAATTGCGGGATGTATTGCCCACCACAGCACATCAGGAATGTCCTTTTAATACACTTGCATCTCATTATAAGGGCTGCTCACTGAAATCATACCCCCATGCTGAATCAAGAAGGCACATTGGTGTCCAATTAGACTGACTTGTTTTACAACGGTACATAAGCGATGTGCACCTGGCGACCATCATTTTGTTTGTGACTTTGAGGTTTGTTCACTATCTTGCACTGTGCAGTGCTTGCGGCAACTCAGACTCAGTGCCAGGCTTCACACGCAGCACTACATCACTTCCAGAGGGGTGTCAGAGGTCAGTCTCTACCTACCAGGCCAGTGGTAAGGTGAAGGTGGCTTTTAATGTGCTGCAGGGCAAGGCTTCTACTCAGAAAGGGAGGGAATCTGGCCTGAGGCAAGGGAAGGAGTTGCAGGACAAAGGTTCCAATGGGAGGTAAGAGTGGAGAAGGTTGCACTCAGACATGTGACTGCGTGGGGGGTGGTAGGGAAGCGTCCTCAGTGCCAGGATGGGGACAGAGTCAGTTACAGAATGGCATAAGTGACTTTGGGCCAGATGTAAGGATCGCTGAGTAAAGAAGTGCTTCAGTGCTGAGCTTGCAAAGACTGTCCTTCTCCAGGCAGGGCGAGGGTGTGTCAGTCTCCAGGAGGTTGGGCACAGGGCGTTGTCGTAACATCATGTGCACTGGTCTGAGGGGATTCGGGGAGGAATCTGCAGCCGTTCGATGGGGAAAAGGTACTGTGGGGGGAGTTGAGGATGTTGCGGGGGAGAGGTATATGTTAGACTGTGCAAGTGTCCTCAAGATGGGGAGGGGTGAGGTCCACACTGGGCATAGGCGCATCCATCTCACCATATTCCAGGGGTAACAAAGGGATATCCACCACAATCATGATGGGATCAAGGAATACAGGGAGAGGATTGAGAGGTTCTTGAAGGAAGGGAAACCTGAATATTAAGCTCCTGTAAGATGATGGGAGGGATTTCCACACTCACACAGGGAGGGCTCAAGCTGGCCTGGTAGTGACACCTCAACACCACCATCTTCCAACCTGCAGCGATAGCATAGTACAAAATTAAAGTGAGGAAAAACCTTGCTGATGAGGTCTCTGAGGGACAATTGGAGTGAATGCACTGGGTGGGGTGATTAAAGGGGCACCCAACTGAACTGTGTATTCCGAAATGAGGAGGGATGCACAGCTGAGACATGCAACGAGCCTTTCAATGACAATGCAATGAAGCAGGAAAGTGGAACCATGATGTGCTTTCATGCGAGGCTAATCCAGCAAAGTGGCACTAATCGATCTTGTATTAAGGCCTTGATCATAGCCTGTAGATTCCCCAGGGTGGTAATGCACTCCAGAGCAATTGGGTGACTGGACAAACTTCAGATGCATGTTAGAATCATAGCTCTGGCAGCTTCACAGAAAAGAAGCCTCAGGCCTCCCTCAAATAATCTCAGTTCCTGACTAAACATTTTCCCTCATGTGTATTCCAAAGAGTGTGGTATTAGAGTGCAGTCAATGAGGGCCCAAGTGCCTGGGCTGAAAGCAGCACATTCAAGTGCCTGCCAAAGCAATCTCATAGCAGTCAGTCTTGTAAAAGGATGGTGACAGTGGGGTTGGGGTGGGGAGGGTGGGGGAGGGGGGCACCTTGAAAACCCTGCACTGGCCTGGATTTACAGGACGATTAGTTTCCGACACTGGAACACAGTCACTGACAAGTGTGCAGAACTTCCATGTCTTATCTGCAGATGGGCAAGAGACAGTGTCACCGACGGCACTAAATGTCCAGGGATCTGGTGACTCACATTTACCACATTCTCCAGGAATTGGTGCCACGGGGACTGGGAGGGCATCCATTGCCACAGGCTGTGAAAGTAACTGCCACTGTGAACTTCTACATGAGTGACTCTTTCCAAGGCTTTACTGCAAACCTCTGCAGGATCTCTCAAGTGTCCACTCACAAATGCACACATGAGGTGACAAATCCCCTTTTTACCAAGGCCCACAATTACGTCAACTTTGACAGAGATCAGGCAAGCCAGGATGCCAGAGCTCTGGGCTTTGCAATGATTTTCGGATTCCCATAGGGGCAAGGTGTCATCTGCTGCACTCATGTGGTTATAAAGTCTCCTTGGCAACAGGCACTGCAATACATAAACAGGAAAGACTTCCACTCGCTCAATGAACAGCTGGCCTGTGACAAGAAGAAACTTTATCATGCAGGTTTGCGCCAGATACCTAGGAAGCATCCAAGGCTCAGACAACTTGAGTAGAACGCATATCCCAGACATTTTCGGAGTACCACACAGGATCCAGCGTTGGCTCCTCTGGGACAAGGGGTACCTGCAAAGGATGCGGTTGATGATGCCCGTGTGGCAGCCACAGAATCCTGCAGAGAGAAGATACAACAATGCTCATGTCGCTGCCTGGGCATTGGTGGAGCAGACAATAGGCATCAGAAAGATGTTACTCCAGTGCCTGAACAGATCTGGCGGAGCACTCCAGTACAGTCCCCAGAGGGTCTTACAGATCATCATGGCTTGTTGCATGCTGCACAACCTGGCGCTGCAAAGTGGGGAGGACTTGCCAGATGCTGACATGAAGGAGCTGCACGTCTCCTCCAATGAGGAGGACATTGAAAGGGATGAGGGCGATAAGGTCAAGGAAGCCAATGCTGCCGGGGAAGGGGCCATGGCATGGGCCAGATAAGGCAGGCTGCACGTGAGGCCCTCGTAGCCACCAGATTCCATGAGGAGGATGAAGAGTTGCAGTGAGTACCTTCTTTGACAAGTGCCCTGCATCATGGGCCAGCATTAATACCAATGTTGCTATTCCTCTCATTTCAACTATTCTCATCAGTATAAGAGGCTCACATTGTCTTGATCCTTTGAAGGATGACAAAGCTTTAGAAACATGTGTCTTTGCTGCAGTGAGGTGCTGACCGGAGGATGAAGTCCTGGCATCAGACATCAAAAAGTGCTGCCTCTTCAAACGTTTCCAGCATTCTAGTCACAACGGCAGCCTACAAGAGCCAGGAGCTATTCCACTATCCTCAGTGGGCTTGTAGCTGTATGCCTTCACTGTGACAAAGCTCTTCAAGGAGATCCACTTCCAGCAATGGGACAACGCATTCTGTGTAACCTCGGTGATGAACCTGATCGGTGACACTTGGGCCAAGGCAGCCGAGGATGTTCTTCAGGTGTACATCTATTGCGAGATGGCTCAATCCTCTGTGTCACCTACTTCTCTATCAGATTAACAACCAGCGCTCTCAGTTAGGGATGCCGGCCTCATTTTATCCTCATCTTCCTCTGCATGTGAACCACCTGAAGATGACAATGTCCAAACACATGCATGCCAGACATTAAAATACCTCCCCTTTAAGACACACATTGTGCCCTCAAGGCCAGCCCTGGCCCTTGCGAACTCCAAAATGCTCAGACACCAAGAGGTCCTCATGGTGATGAGTCATTGCTCATAAAGAGCAGACTTCAGCTTCAGGACACCCTCACTCCTATTCCATTGCTCCCCTCAACATTGTCTAAAGCTACAATGTGCGCTTCCAGAGCCTGCTCAAAGGCTATGCTGACCACCAAAAATCACGATTTGCAATCAGCATCACACATCTCACCGAGTGTTTAGGTGATGGGATGCAAAACGTTACATCCCAACATTGTGACGAGAGCCTTGTGGCTGCAATACAGACAATTACAGGTTGAAAAACAAACAAGGTTGTCGGTTCAAGTGCCAGGGCAATAATGTGGCTGAGAGGGGCAGAGATTTGGCACCTTGAGGTGGCAAGGTGCTCCCCACTTATTGGTGAGCTTAGCAGATGTACACTCGGAAAATTGGAAACACAGTTGACAGATGGAATGCACAAGCTCTGAGTTTAGGCTCATAGCATGAAAACTATGCTGGGTGACAAAGAACGCATGGAATTGCACAATATATGCCCCTTCTCCATACGTAAACACATCTCTCCTTGTACACTACACCTTCACCTTTCAAAAATGCAGACGAGATAGGAGAAGGCCTCTGCCTCAATCTTACACAGCCAAAATAAACAAGACATAGCCCTGCAAAGCATATGAATAAGATTCATTCCCATAAGCCACTTAACATTGAGGTCAGGGCATCACTGATGTTGAGAATGGTCTGGAAAAGGGCCACACACGGTAGTGATATGGAAGCACACCACATAGAGGGGAGGCCCATGATAGTGATATCAGTGATAAATGGAGGGGGAGGCACCATTGTATCATACCTGATTGATAGCAACACAGCACATCATAAAAAGGAAGCATACATAAGAGAAGTGGATTGGGTGTGATTCTATTTACTTTTGTGAACATTATATACATGTTGTGAACACCCATGCCACCATTGTGCTCCTAAATGTTTCTAATTTTCCTAACCTACCTACATCTGGGTGCATCCCCAACATCAACAGTGGAGGTGGAGGCAGCCTGCTGACTGCTATGCCCTGTCTGTGATAACTTTGGTGGGCATACTTTGGAGGGCTGAGACCTGGAAGACTCCAGCCTGCTTTGGGTGTCCTACTGTGGGGCAGTTGAACATTTCTTGGCCTGTGCATCTGGAAGTGATGGGGTCACAGGAAGAGGGGAGTGGGATTGGCCGGACAATCCCAGGGTCAACTGAGTGGTTGGCCCTGGGGTGTCCATCTGCTGGTCCTCCTCCCTAAGGATTCCTCGGGGCTCTTGGCTGACTCCTTGAGGAGAAGGGGCAGCTGGAATGAGATCAAGGTGCTCCACACCCTCTCATATGGCCACTGATGGAGTGCAGCTCCTGCACCAGTGCAGGACTGATGTCCTGGACCAAGATCTCCTTGGCAGCCACCATCCTGCCTGTGTTGACCTTGGTGCATTGGCACGCCAGCATTATCACATCAGACCAAACGTGGATGGAGTCCTCCATTGTCCCCTGCAATCTGAGGAATGAAGCTAACATTGCTTCCTGATGTTCCCATGATTGTCCCTGCAGCTCAATCAACTGATTTAGGCTGAGTCGCGAGGCTTGTCATCTGACTCGGACTCAGCAGAGTCCTGGCCTCCAGCAGTCCTCCAAGTGCCAGCGACTTTGGATGTCCCGCCTCCACCTGATTGTGTGCAGTGTTCACCAGATTGTGACCATGAGCTTGCTCTAGGAACCACTGAGGTTTGGACCTCTTCACTGGTGAGTGTGTGAGTGAGTGCTGTGATGGAGCTTCTGCTGTAGCGTCCTCAGGGTTCTCATCTGAGTGTCGTTGAGGTTCGAGCTAAGGGCCTGGCTGGCTGAGGCCATTGAGCGCTGGCTGAAGTTCTTATTAAGGAATGTGCAACATATGAAACATGTCGCTGGGTAAATATCCTGGAACTCCCTCCCTAACAGCAAAGTGGGTGTACCTACACCACATGGACTGCAACGGTTCAAGTAGGCAGCGCACCATCACCTTCTCAAGGGCAATAAGGGATGAGCAATAAATGCTGGCCTAGCCAGCATCATCCACTTCCAATGAACAAATATTATAAAAATAAATAATTAGTGAATAACAGGTAACTCTAAAACAGGATAAGGCACTCACGTTATGGTTGTCTGAGGGATGAGCTGGTACAGTATCCTCACATGGGTGTTTGCCGCTGACCTCATTGTTGCCGCAGGCATGGCCCATGTCCTCTCCAGCCAACTCAATGGCTTGGTTTTCAACCAGAGGGAGGACCTTGAGTTCTGGCAGTCCACTCCCGGTTTGGGATCTATCCCTGTGATTGTATGTGATCTTGTCCTGCTTAAAGACAGATGGAGACAGTGCGAGCAAAACGCGTGCCAATGCAGGTGGTAAGGATACCTGGCATGTGTGGTTGGTTAGGGGAGCCTTGGACGTGATGACGATGCGATCTCCAGAGGAGATGAGCCCAGATGGAGATGTGACGGTATATGTGAGAGCAGGTAGTGATGTCCCTTGAGCTGGCAGTGAGTGAGATGCCATTGAATGTGTGATGAATTGTGAGTGTGTGAGTTGAGAGTGATGAAAAGGTTGACTTACCTGCGCGGCACAGATGAGATCATTCATCCTCTTTTTGCATTGGGTGCCTGACCTCTTCTGTGCAATGTTGGCACTGACCACCACTGCCACTGCCTCTCAAGCCAGATTGGTGAGCTTGCTGGACCTCCTACAGCCAGGGCAGGGTTAGAGGACATCGCAGCAGGCCTGAAAAATACGTAAGGCCATCTATGGTCATGAACATATATTTTCTTCAATGTTAAGTTGCAGAAGAATTGCTAAATTTTGAAGTCCAAATGCTAAAACTGATCTCATTAATTCAAAACAGTATGAGTGTAATTGGTGGTCCCCCAGAGTGGGACCGGGAGGGAGTGGAAGAGGGGTGGTGGGACCTGAGAGTCAGAGTGGAGATTTAAAAAGAGCAGGAGCTGAGAGTCAGAGCAAAAAGCGACATGACGCAGGGGAGGCAGCTGTTTGGTAAGCAGGGTCAGGTGAGTACTTCTACTTCTACTTTTGCTACTAACTAAACTGCTGCAGTTCATTAGCTTAAATAAAATAAGGACTTTGGACTGTAGTGGGAGTGTTTGGAGTGGAATAAGGCCCCTAGTGTAATTAGTATTCTTTAAAGGAAGTAACTAAAGAGCTTAATCTAAAGGTAAGGTTGGCAGCAGAACTCGCATCCGTGATATGCTCTTCCTGCACTATGTGGGAAGTCATGGACACTTCCAGTGTCCCTGGTGACCATGTGTGCAGGAAGTGTGTCCAGCTGCTAACTGCATTTCGGAGCTGGAGCTGCAGGTGGATTGACTGTAGAGCATCCGCAAGGCTGAGATTATCGTGGACAGCATGTACAGTGAGGTGGTCACACTGCAGGTAAAGACTGAACAGGCAGAAAGGAGATGGGTGACCACCAGGTAGAGTAGAAGAAGGCAGGTAACACAGCAGCCCCCTGAGACCATCCCCCTCTCTAAAAGGTATATTATTTTGGCTACTGTTGGGGAAGACAACTTCTCAGGCGAAAGCAGCAGAGCCTAGTCCAGGCACCACAGGTGTCTCTGCTGCACGAGAGAGAAGGAAGAAGAGCAGCAGGGCAATAGTGATAGGAGATTCAATAGTAAGGGGAACAGACAGGCATTTCTGCAGCCGCAAAAGAAACTCCAGAGTGGTATGGTGTTTCCCTGGTGCCAGGGTCAAGGATGTCTTGGTGAGGCTGCAGGATATTCTGAACGGGGGGAGTGAACAGCCAGTGGTCATGGTACACATTGGTACAAATGATATAGGTTAAAAAAAAGGGATGAGGTCCTACAAGCTGAATATAGGGAGTTAGAATGCAAATTAAAAAGTAGGACCTCAAAGCTAGTAATCTCACCAGTGCCCAGTGCTTGTGAGAGTAGGAATAACAGGGTATATCAGATGAATACATGTAGAAATGGTGTAGGGGGGGGGAGATTCAGATTCCTGGGACTGGTTCTGGGGAAGGTGGGACAGTACAAACAGGATGGGTTGCATCTGGGCAGGATTGGGACAAATGTCCTTGGCGGAGGGGGGTATTTGCTAGTACGGTCAGGGAGGGTTTAAACTAGAATGGCAGGGGGATAGGAACCTGAGCAGGTAGACAGAGGAGGGGGAAACAAGGAAAGAAACAAAAGACAGAAAAATGGAAGGCAGGAAAAACAAGGGTAAAAAACAAATGGGGCCATAGTGCAAAATGAAGCTAAGATGACTGACAAGGTTAAAAAGACAAGTCTGAAGGCATTGTATCCTCATGCATAGAGCATTCGCAATAAGGTAGATGAATTAACAGCGCAGATAGATATAAACGGTTATGATATAGTTGCAATTATGGAGACATGGCTGCAGGGTGACCAAGGATGGGAACTGAACATCCAGGGGTATTCAATATTTAGGAAGGACAGACAAAATGGAAAGGAGGTGTGGTAGCATTGTTAGTAAAGGGGGAAATCAATGCAATAGTGAGGAAGGATATTGGCTCGGAAAATAATGATATGGAGTCTGTTTGGGTGGAGATAAGAAACACCAAAGGGTAGAATATGTTGGTGGGGATTGCTTATAGGTCCCCAAGCAGTCATGGAAATGTAAGGGAAGGCATTAAGCAGGAAATTAGAGATGCATGCAATAAGGGTACAGCTGTAATCATGGGTGACTTTAATCCACATATAGATTGGACAAACCAACCTAGCAATAATATCGTGGAGGAGGATTTCCTGGAGTGTGTACATGATGGTTTTTTAGATCAATACATTGAGGAACCAAGTAGAGAGCAAGCTATGCTGGACTGGTATTATGCAATGAGAAAGGATTAGTTAACAATCTTGTTGTACCTATCTTAGGGTAGGGCAACCATAAAATGGTAGAATTGTTCATTAGGATGGAGGGTGAAGAAGTTGAATCTGAAACTAGGGTCCTGAATCTAAATAAAGGGAACTATGAGGGTATGAAGCACGAGTTGGCAATGATGGATTGAGGACCCGTACTAAAAAGGTTGATGGTGGATAGGCAATAGCTAATATTTAAAAAATGTATGCATGAATTACAACAATTATTCATTCCTGTCTGGCGTAAAAGGAAAACAGGAAAGGTGGCTCAACCATGGCTTACAAAGGAAATTAGTGCTGGCATTAGATCCAAAGAGGAGACATATAAAATTACCAGGGAAAGCAGCAAGACTGAGGATTGGGAGCAGTTTAGAATTCAGCAAAAATGGACCAAAAGATTGATCAAGAAGGGGAAAATGGAGTATGAGAGTAAACTTGCAAGGAACATAAAAGTGACTGTAAAAGCTTCTATGAATATGTGAAGAGGAAGAGATTAACGAAGATAAATGTAGGTCCCTTACATTCAGAAATGGGGGAAATTATAATGGGGAACAAAGAAATGGCAGAAGAATTGAACATATATTTTGGTTCTGTCTTCACAAAAGAGACACAAATAATTTGCCAGAAATGTTAGGGAACCAAGGGTCTCATGAGAGGGAGGAATTGAAGAAAATCAGTGTTAGTAAAAAAAAATGGTGCTAGAGAAATTCATGGGGTTAAAGGCTGAAAAATGCCCAGGGCCTGATTATCTACACCCCAGAGTACTAAAGGGAGTGGCCCTGGAAATATTGGATGAATTGGTGGTCATCTTCGAAAACTCTATAGACTCTGGAGCAGTTCCTACAGATTGGAGGGTGGCAAATGTAACCCCACTATTTAAAAAAGGAGGGAGAGAAAAAAATGGAGAATTACAGACTGTCTAGCCTAACATCAGTAGTGGGGAAAATGTTGGAGTCTATTATAAAATAAGTGATAACAGAACACTTGGAAAGCATTAATGTGATTAGACAAAGTCAGAATGGGTTTATGAAAGGGGAATCATGCTTAACTAATCTACTGGAGTTTTTTGAGGATGTAACTAGCAGAATAGATGAGGGAGAATCAATGGTGCATTTGGATTTCAAGAAGGCTTTTGATAAGGGCCCACATAAGAGGCTAGTGGGAAAAATTAAAGCACATGCGATTGGGGGTAATACGCTGGCAATGGATGGAGTATTGGAAACAGAGAGTGGGAATAAAAGGATCTTTTTCTGGGCAGCAGTTGGTGACTAGTGGGGTACTGCAGGGATCAGTGCTTGGGCCCCAGCTATACACAATATATATAAATGACGTGGATGAGGGAAACAAATGCAATATTTCCAAATTTGCTGATGACACAAAACTGGGCAGGGTTGTGAGTTGTGAGGAGGATGCAAGGAGGCTTCAGGATGATTTAGACAAGTTGTGTGTGTGGGCAAACACATGGCAGATGCAGTGGATAAATATGAGGTTATACGCTTCGGTGTGAAAAATAGATAGGCAGAGTATTATTCAAATGGTGATGTATTGGGAAATTTGAATGTACAAAGGGATCTGGGTGTCCTTGTACACTGGTAAATGAAAGTAAACAGGCAGATGCAGCAAGCAATTAGGAAGGCAAATGGTATGTTGGCTTCATTCCAAGAGGAATTGAGTTCAGAAGTAGGAATGTTTTACTACAGTTATACACAGCCTTGATGAGACCACACGTGGAGTATTGCGTGCAGTTTTGGCCTCCCTACCTAAGAAAGGATATACTTACCACAGAGGGAGTGCAGTGAGGGTTCACTAGGCTGATACTGGCGATGGCAGGACTGTCATATGAGGATAGATTGGTTCGACTGGGCCTGTATTCACTAGATTTTAGAAGAATGAGCGGGGATCTGATTGAAATGTATAAATTCTAGCAGGGCTAGACAGAATAGATGCAGGGAGGACATTCCCCCTGGTTGGGGAGTGTAGAACCAGGGGCCACAGTCTCAGGAAACGGGGCAGGCCATTTAAGACTGAGATGAGGAAAACTTTCTTCACTCAGAGGGTGGTTAACCTGTGGAATTCTCTACCACAGAAGACTGTGGAGGTCTGGTCACTAAGTATATTCAAGAAATAAATTGATAAATATTTGGATATTAGGGGCATCAAGTGGTATGGAGAGAAAGTGGGAATATGGTGCTGAGGTAGAGGATTAGCCATGATCATATTGAATGGTAGAGCAGGCTCGAAGGGCCAAATGGCCTACTCCTGCTTTTGGTTTCTATGTTTCTATTCCTTGAGCAAACAGGCAAAATGTGAGTCATTTACTGTGTACTATTGCAGAAAAATAGTACTCATCACTATATTGCAAAATTTTGGAAACATTCCTATCACTAGAGACACTAAGATGAAAAGTATCCCATTCAGGCTACAGAGTTTTGAAAATATATTTAATCAAATAAGCAGTAAGTAAGTTACTTTTAGCTGCTTGGTAGTACAGTACTCGAGTATTGCTGAAAAAAGAGACATGTCTAAGCTTTTCGTCTTGCACTCATCAGGACCCTCGCAAGAATACCAATATAAAGGGGAAAACAACAATTTATACTGTAAATGAAGAGAGCTGATTGGTTGGCAAGTGGCATTGCCATGGAGAATGCACCATAGATGGTGACTGACAATTAACTGCCAAGCACTCTTTGAAATTTAAACCAGGCAGCCTGATTCTGATTGGTCAAGGCATTGTCCTGAGGAATGAGTCAGCAAATGGCTGTCACTTATTTTGTTTCGCTGAAACAGGTGCAATGTTTCAACAACCACTGTCTGCCTCGAGGCGCTACTGAATACAGAAGAGCTACTGGCCACTAATTGGCCGGCAGCTCTCAGCAGGCGGGACTTCACTGCCCAGGGTGGAGGATCCTGGGGGAATGCCTGCCGCTGGCCTGTCAAGTGTCTGAGTGGCACAAGGAGCAGCAGATCTTCATGAAAATAGGTGCTGCAGGGCTCTCACTGACTCCCCAGCCAGCGGCCAAGACACTTGTCGCTTCCATGAGATTCTGCCCAATATAGGGGGAGCGGAATCTTGTGCAGGCGATAGTGGGTGGATCTTGCCCATCAGCTGGACAGATTGCAAGAGCCTAGCAAGGATCCCAGGGGCAGATGTCCTACCCAGAGCGGTGGTTGAATGAAGCCCTCAAGTGTGTATTAACTGCATTCCCATCATGGACGTAATCGGGGCAGAGATGGGAATGTGGCAGGATCCCCACCAACCACTCTGCCACCTGAAATATGCTCCCATCACAAAACTCACCACAGGAGAGGGCACAAGATTCCCCCCGTTGTAGGGAACTGTTTGAAGAGTTAAATACTAAATTAAATATTTTAAAGATACAAAAACATGTTAATTCCTCAGCATTCCCATTACTTTGCAGTTCCCTCATTCAATATTCCTGTGATATTAAAAATCATTTCAAGTCAGCACTCTCCTCAAATTAGTACATAGCTCAACTGAGCTTCTTTCTGATTAAAGAGCAAAACATTATGCTGCTTTATTAGGCCACCAAAGTATGACCTCCTTAAAAAATTGTGGTATCCAAAAGGTCCCTTCACTTTAATTAGTATCAACAGTAATGGATATCACACTTTGAAATCCATAAGCTCCCAGCAACTGATGTATTAAATATTGGAAGCTCACATTGAATATTTAGTTAGGGCTGGACCCAGTGGCTTCACTGCAGTCAGGCTTGCAGAACTCACCACATAAACCAAAGTGTCTCAGCTGTACCTGCGCACATGTTGGAAAATCTACCCCATCATTAATTCATTTTGGTAGTAATAAACAAAAACAAATAATGCTGTAAAAACTCAGAGATAAAAACAAAAAACTGTGGATGCTGGAAATTCAAAACAAAAACAGAATTACCTGTAAAAACTCAGCAGGTCTGACGGCATCTGTGGAGAGAAAGACAGAGTTAACATTTTGAGCCTGTATGACTCTTTTTAATTTATTTCTGTTTTGTTTTCTGGAAAATAAACAGTAGTCTTTCTTTCTAATTAAAGTAAATCTCTTTGTGCAAGTTTAGCACTTGCAAACTGATTGATTAAATGTGTGTATGTATGTGTGAGATATATTCAAGGCTTTAAAGTTGTTCATGATTTTTAAGCAATGCCATGTCCAAACCCTGCTCATTTATAAATCCATCCCACAATATAAACTGGAAAATTTTGGAATACAAGCAACTGGATTAAATTGCAGGGCTATTTCATCAACACTATAAATAGAACACATTGGCCAGGGTTGGGGGAGGGGGAAATTAAATTCCTCTACAGACAAAATATTGGAGACAGACTATTTTTCTCCCTAATTCATCCCCACCAAAAAAGATTTGTAATTATTGTTCCGTGTGATGTTTAAAATTGTTCTAAAATGCTTCTCAGAGATAGGAGCAAAGCACACGTCAGGAGTGTGATGGAATATTCCCCACTTGCCTGGATGAGTGCAGCTCCAACAACACTCAAGAAGCTTGACACCATCCAGGACAAAGCAGCCCACTTGACTGGCACCCCATCCACAAACAATTCAATCCCTCCTCCACCAATGCACAGTGGCAGCAGTGTATATCATCTACAAGATGCACTGCAGAAGCTCACCAAGGCTCCTTACACAGCACCTTCTACCTCCACAACCACTACCATCTGGAAGGACAAGGGCAGCAGACACATGGGAATGCCACCACCTGGAAGTTCCACTCCAAGCCACTCACCATCCTGACTTGGAAATATATTGCTGTTCCTTTACTGTCACTGGGTAAAAATCCTGGGGATCCCTCCCTAACAGCACTGTGGGTGTACCTACACCTCATGGACAGAAGTGGTTCAAGAAGGTAGCTCACCATCACTTTCTCAAGGTCAGTTAGGGATGGACAATGAATGCTGGCCTAGCAGCAACGCCCACTCCCATGAACAAATAAAAAGAAGTATGACATCACTAGGAAGGAAGTGTGTCATGCAATCCAGTTTTAGTCTCACTTTTGATTACAGCAGATTACACACAGGCAGCTCTGCTGCTGATGTGTCTTCAAGCTTTCTGTCCATGTATATCTGTTCTCATCTCCCTAAAATTAATAAATCAACCCACAATGGGTTCACACAATCCCTGATGAGCAATTGGTGCGTTTCTATAATTTCCAAAACACGACAAAAGTGGCTTCTGCATCATTCTTTGTTTTGCCATATGGCCTCAGAGGTCACATGACTGGCAAACCACAGTATTCAAAAGAGAACAATGCACAAAGGCATTTCTCCAAACATCCCCCTTTTCATTAAAAGAAAAAAAATGGCATGCACCATCATTTGCAATTACACGTGACTCACAACCTTGTTCTATAAAGAAATTCATCACGCATGAACGAAAAAACTGTTCTTCCTTGTCTTTTCTGATGTCATGAGTCATGAGCAGCCCTTTAGGTTGCTTAGCTTGATGTTCCATCCAAGCGCTGCACTGGCTGACATAGTCCTTAATCTAATTGCTCATGCAGTCCTTTATTGTATTGCCGAAGTTATTCCAGTACAGCTGAAACACTAGTATCTACCGAGCAATGTAGAAACTGCCAGGTATGTCCTGTATAAAAAGCAGGACAGGACAAATCCAACCCAACCAATTACTGCCCCATTGGTCTACTCTTGATCATCAACAAAGTGATGCAAGGTGTTGTCAACAGTGCCATCAAGCGCCACTTACTCAGAAATAACCTGCTCACTGACACTCAGTTTGGCTTCTGCCAGGATCACTCAGCTTCTGACCTCATGACAGCTTTAGTCCAAACATGGGCAAAAGAGCTGAGTGCATGAGGTGAGGAGAGAGTGACTGCCCTTGACATCAAGACAGCATTTGACCGAGTGTGGCATCAAGAAGCCCTAGCAAAACTGCAGTCCATGGGAATCAGGGGGAAAACTCTACACAGGTTACAGTCATACCTAGCCCTTTGGAAGTAATTCATCTCAGTTCCAGGACATCAATGTAGGAGTTCCTCAGGGTAGTGTCCTAGGCCTAGCCATCTTCAACTGCGAAGCTCATGATGTTGCATGTAGCACTGGTATCTACCTGACACTGCATATTAACTTGATGCTTTCCTTCTGCAGTCATCATTCCAATAGTCACAAGCCATTTTTCACTTTCAGATTTGACGGTACCGACCTATTCTAGGGTGTAAGGTGATTCATTTGAATCACTCATTGACATTTCTCCAGCAGCCATCTTCAAAGGCCTGCCCTTCTTCTCTCCGGCAAGACACTTGCATGCAATGTGATTCAGTTTCTTGCAGGTAAAGCACGGCTTTCCCCAAGCTGGACATACTTCCTTTTCCTTTTAGTCTCTGTAATATTTACATCCAGTACTCTGGTTTTGATCTTTCTGCTGCCCCTTTTTTAAATAGTTCTTCAATTTCTCCATTGTCTTGTACTTGAAAGCCTGGGCTACCTCAGCAAACTATAAAGTCTTTTCAGTTCTCCCATCAATATTCTGCAGCTGATGAATAAGCACTTCAGAGCTTCTGCATGTCAATAGCTTTCTTGAGAGTAAGTTTCTCTTTTCTTAGCAGATATGCTCTCACAGTGGGATTTCTTAATTGTCTCTAAAACAATCCTATCTCTGATCAGGTTATGCTTAAGTTTCCCAAAATCTCAATTCAGCTGGAGATCTCTTTGCAGTCACATAATGATCAATATTCTCCCACCTCTTCCAAGACTGGCTTATCTGCTCTTCAGTGAGTTTCAGGGTACAAAGCAGTCTGCAGCACCTTTTCCCAGCACAGATAACTGAGTTGCTACTCATATTTGTTCAGGTTTCTTGATAACTCTGGCAATTTCATAGTTCTGCCATCATGACTGGACAGTTTCCAATTCATTTTCAAATCTCCCCAAATCTCCATAGGTGCCAGTGCCGAAATATTCAAAGTCATTCCAACTCATCCAGCGTAAACATCCTGTACAAAGTTGCAGACTGAAGTTTTAATTGTTCTCTGCTCTTTCAGACAGCAGCTGGCTTTCTTACAGCTACCAACATCCACTTAATTTCAGCTTCTGGCACCATTGCCTGAATGTTTCTGTCAATGGGGTGGGGGCGGAGCCTGCTCGCTGACGCGAAAATGATGCGGGATGACGGTGGGGGGAACCCCTGACGTCATCCCACCCCATTTAAATCTTCAGGAAGGTGGGTGGACAGCAAAATCAGCTGCGGGCCCGCTGACCTGTCAATGGCCAATTGAGGCCATTGACAGGATCATTAAAACAATTAAGTGACCTGCCCGTCTAACCTTAAGGTTGGCGGGCAGGCCAGGAGCCCCAGAGGGCTTCTGATAATACATGAAACCTCATCCACTGGCGGGATGAGGTTTCATGTCTGTTTTTAAAAAGTTTAATAAAGTTTTTGACATATTTATTAACATGTCTCATTCGTGTGACATTGTCATGAGGGGAACATGTTAATTTTTTTATTATTCTATTTTTGATATTTAAAACACAGTCAGTGATCTCCCTGAGACAGCACTTAGTCTCAGGGAGATGTGTGCTCTTTCGTGCGCATGCGTGAAAGAGCGCACTCCGGCAGTTGGGGAGTCCCTCCCCTGCCCTGCACAGGAAGCACATAGCACTTTCCATCAGGCAGACCGCTGGGCAGGCCTTAATTGACCTGCCCACTTAAACTGGCGGCAGGGCCCATTTCGGCAGCGGTGATCAGCTGCCCACCCGCCGCCGAACCAGTGGTGCTCGCCTGCCCACCAAGGGCAAAATTCTGCCCCATGGGCAGCATATTGCATTTGTCAAGCAGACACTCGCCTGACCCAAACAAGCTTCACGACCGCTCCCAGGCCCGTCCGTCTAGCCCACCCGACCACCAGAAAATCCTGGTCCATGTTCCATTTGGTGCTTAGAATAGCTTCTGACTTAGTCTTTTGTTTTACCAAATATGGCTTCAGAAGTCACATGACTATGACAAACCACAGTACTCAAAAGGCAACAGTGCAGAAAGGCACTTCTCCAAATGTTTATATCACATCTTTCACAACCGCAGGATATCCCAAAGTACTTTACAGCCAATGAAGTACTTTTAAAGTGTACTCACTGTTGCATTGTTTGATATTGGCTATGAAATTAGGCTAAAACATCACACAGGAGGCAACAGGCTTACAACATGCATCAAAAGGTGAAAGCCCAAGGATTACTGGAAATTTAGCCTGTGTTTAATCTACATAATAAAGGTCAGAAAATTTGATCAACTCTGACACAGGGCCAATCCACAGGTAGTGCGGGGTGGTGGGGTGGGGGAGGGGTGCGGGGGTAGTGAGGGGACAAGGGGGACAGGGAGACAGTGGGCGGGGTGGTAATTTGAGGGGCCAGTGCTATTGCCATGAGGCCAGGAGGAGCCCTCATGCTCCTCTTGACTCCCCACATGCTGTTGACACAAAAAACTGAATGGGACATTGTGAAATTTGGCATCCACATCCTAAAACAGGTATTGGTCCCCCATTAGCATATACTAGCCATTCAGCATTTGCCAGATGGTCCACTTCTGAAAGGGAGGGGGTGATGGTGTGGGGTGCTGGGATTGGATCAGAGAGATTGTACTCAAAATTAGTCCCCCACAACCCCTTTCTCCTCACCCAGTAACTGAGTATGAGGGGACCAATTTCTCTTGCATTTCATTCTCAGAAGTTCTGTGTTTCAAAGCTATGCATTCCCATATTTTAAATTAACTTGTTATTTAAAAACATAATTCAGGCCCAGTTACATGTACACTTTTGTATACATTAAGACTATGGGCTGAATTTTTCAGCTGGCCTCGAAGGTCTGCAGCCGGAACCGAAAGCAGAAGTTCATCCCACTCTGGCCAGCATCAGGACCCTAGGGCAGCGTTTTGCTGCTTGAAGTCAATTAACAGACTGCCACTGGGGCCACCATCCAATTAAGAATGTTGGCCCACCCCCAAGAGCTGCTGGCCCAATCCGGGGACTGTTGCTTAGTGACATCAGCAATGCCACCACTAGCAGTGGCCGCTCCTGAGGCTGAAACTCCAGGATGAGAGTGTCTCAATGGCCCCAAGTCCTCATAAAACAGGTAGGTTTTCTTGTGGGGAAACAGACAGGCAGGCTCCAGTGATTGGGGTTGTGGGGGGGATGTTGTTGTGCACTACTGGTGTCTTGGCTACAGAGGCAGCCATTACTGCATGGGCCATGGAAGCCTGTCAAGTAGACCCCCCACCAAAACCCCAATAGGAAGCCACTGGGGTTTACCTAGTGATCTCTCCACGCAACAGCAGGTCCTCCCAATAGGGGCAAAATGCTCATGCTATGGGAAATAGCCTGTAATTGGGTCATTAAGTGGCTTAAGTGATCGCCCAGTAGGCCGAAGCGCCACTAAGAATGCAGCTGCTGGCAATATCCCTCCCAATGCCTTCTCCTGCCCTATTGCCAGCCCTCCCATCTCGTAGCCTGTCTCCAATGGGCCAGGAAAATTCAGTCCTATTGTTCAGGCACTCAGTTGGCTGTCATTGTTGTTAAAGCTATGATTCGATTGAGAGCACTCCCATCTTTGAGCCCAAAGTTTATGGCTTCAATTCCTAAGGCAGAGGCCTAAGCACAACAATCAAGGCTACCAATCCAATGTAATGCTGAGAGAGTCCTGCACTGTTGGAAGTGCTATGGTTTGGATGTGATGTTAAACTGAGGCCCTGCCTACCTGCTCAGGTGGGTGTAAAAGGCTCCAAAACACCTACTTTATTCATTATCACACTGCTGTTTGTGGGAGTTTGCTGTGGGGTGAATTGGCTGCAGCATTTCCTACATTACAACAGTGCAGACCCTTCAAAGATGCTTCATTGGCTGTAAAGTGCTTTGGGATGTCCTGTGGTTGTGAAAGGTACTTTATAAATGCAAATCTTTCTTTGTTTCTTTTTTCTTTGTGCCTGGAACTCATGTAAGGCAAGGAAATATGATCATGTGTTTCATGGAGCAGCTGGCAACAAGTTCATTTTTGGTCCAGTCATTGATATAAATATCTCTCTATATCAACCATAGCAATGAAAAGGGACCAACAAAGTAGGTTATTTTAGAAAAAGGAAAAAAATGATAAATACTTTTTGAAGTAGCCCACTTGTCCTTTACAATGTTCCTTGTCAACTGACAGCTGACATACATTTTGCATACCAGCCGCATAGTATTAAGGATGGTTGAAGTGCAATTACTGAAGATTTATAGTGAAATAATTTGCAGTTGATTACTAGAAAATGGCAAGTGTGGAATAAATGCTGTGAGAGCAACACCATTAAATGTAAATATTTCAGTTAGTCATGCACTGACTAAGGAAGAGTGTTATTCAATACAAGTAGGTCGTCAGTGTAATGACACTAAAGCCAATATAAAATTCCCATATTTCACTATTTCACCATGTTATCATGAACTTACATATCTATAAACCCCCATACTCCAACACTGTTCAAAAATCCTGAGTGCTTATCTACATAGTGAATCAAGAGATTTAATCCATTCGTCAAGAGGGCTACACTCCTGCTGTATGTACCAAGTAATTTATTCTGTTGCTGCAGTATTATAAGCAATTATCTTCTGTGATTCCTCCAGCAGATTGCACTCAATTCGTTAGTAACATTGGGTGGAATCTTCCCAGATTTGCACTAAGCGCGGTAGCAGGCGTGTAAAATGATATTTTACCCACCGGCTGTGATGGCGAGTTTTCACGTTGTATCGTCCCAAACCCGCCACATTATTTACGCATTCCCGGGAAACACGTCGTTTCCATGGCGGGTGGGTTCTCTTTTGCCCACCGGATATCACCACGCTGCTGCATTTAAAGGCGCCATATTTAAAGTCCAGCCACGCGCACCACATCTCAGTACTTCCAGCCCACGATCGCTGCAGAGAAGATGTCCACGAAAGGCAAAAAGTTGACAGCCCCCAGGTTTAGCGACGCATCACTAGAATGCCTTTTGGACGTGGTGGAGGCCCATCAGGATGCCCTCTACCCCTGCTCTGGTAGGATGGACAGCAGCGTAACCAAGCAGGCTTGGAAGGTGGTGGCAGCAGTGGTCAGTGCCAATGCCCTTCAAAAGAGGACAGGCACCCAGCAACGCAAGAGAATGAATGATCTCCTCTGTTCCACCAGGGTAAGTCACTCTTCCCATCACTCTCAACTCACACACTCACAAACCTAGCACACATCCACAGGGATCTCACTCACTGCCAGTTCAAGGAACATCACTATTCACTCTCTTACACTCATTGTCATTGTCCTTATCCCAATCATCTGTCCTGGCAGGAGTCCTGCTTACACTTTCTCCATCCCTATTCATGTGCAGGACAAGCTGGCACAAAACAAGAAGGAGAGGTTGCAGACTGAGGGAGGAATGCCTGAAATCAACGTCCTCATGGACTTTGAAAGCAAAGCCATCCAGCTGGGCGGCGAGGATCTGGACCATTCCTGTGCTGACAGTGAGGTTGGCGATGCTCTACCAAGTAGGCTCCAGCAGAGCAACATCTATCAGACAACCATGCTGTGAATGATGTGCCCTGTTTCACAGGCCACTACCATGCACTAATTATCTCTCCTTGCTTCCGCAGGCACATCTGGGAAACAGCCAATGGAGTCCACAACCCTGGGTCTCCAGTCAAGCCCTAAAGAAACCTCTGAGGAGGAATCTAGAGGCAACCTCCTTGAATTCCCATCACAAGCGCTTACCCACACCCTCCACCAGTGCAGAGACACACTCCTTGGTGGGGCCTAGCTTTAGAGTAGCTTCAGAGTCACAATCTGGTGAGCATATCACACTGTCTGATCCAAAGCAGGCGGCAGCAGGGACTTCCCAGGTGTCCAGCACTCGGAGGACTGCTGTTGCTGAGTCTGAGTCAGATGGCGAGCCTCTGGACTCAGTCATGTCACAGTTGCTGGAGCTGCAAAGGCAAACTAGAGAACATCAGGAAGGGATGTCTGCTGCACTCCTCAGATTGCAAGGCATGGTGGGGGAGCCTGTCCGCCTTCACTCTGAGGTGATAGCACCAGTATTGCAACGCACCAAGGTCAACACTGGTAGGATGGTGGCCGCCATGGTGACCTTGGTCCAGGATGTCGCTCCTGCACTGCTGCACGGGCTCAAATCAATCACTGATGCCATAATTGACCTCCAATAGTCTGTACACGAGACAGGTGCAGGGCAGCTCGATCTCCTTCCAACTACCCATTCTCCTCAAGGAGTCAGCCTGTGGCTCTCAGGCACCCATAGGGAGGAGGATCAGTAGGTGCACACCTTGGGGTCATTCATCCAGGTGACTCCGGGAGTGTCTGGCCTGTCCAAATCCCCACTTCTTGTGACCTCAGCAGCTCCAGCTCCACAGGCTGAGGAAGGTGCCACTGCCACATGGCAGGACACCTGAAGCAGGCTGGGACCCTTCAGGTCTTGGACCTCCAGAGGATGCCCACCAAGATCATCACAGACAGGGCACTGCAGTCAGCAGGCTGCCTCCACATCCACTGTGGATGTCCAGGGAGCACCAAGACAGAGATAGGGAAGTTTAGAAAAATGAATTGCACAGCATGGGCATGGTGTTAATCATCTGCACGTACTATTCATTATCATCAATAAACTCCCAAGAATGCTTCTCTATTTATGGCCCCGTGTTCTGATGAGCAGTGTTCGTGTCACTCAGATGTGAAACCTTTCTGCACAAGATGAAGGCTGGAGTCTCAGTTCAGGGCCTCTTCCTTGAGCACTGTGTAGCCTTCAGACCACAGTGATGGTCCAGCCTCACGCTTCCTGGGCACATTACTGATGCCTGCACCTCGACGGTGCTTGTCATTGCTGCCAGAATGTAATGGGAGTCCATTATTCCCTCTGTGTGTTCTCAGCACCTTTTAAGGTTAGGCTGACCACCCTCTCTTCAGCATCTTTGACCAGTAGCACTGTGCTCCTGAAGGCGTCAGGTGCTGAAGGTGAACAAAGGATCAGATGCTTCTAAATTTTCATGGCTGCATGATATGACCCTGACCACAGAGCGCAAGTGAGCTGCCCTTGGCCAGACAGGAGTCAAACATTCTCAGAGGCTATGTGAAGATCTATGGTGCATCCTCAGTACATGTCATCATCATCCTCCTGGAATCTAGCATCTATTAGGGCCACCACTGCATCTCCATGACAGGAGCATTATCATAAAGGGTATGCACACTGCCATAAGCCAGACTGAAGTCAAACATTCACAGATGCGATGAGAGGATCTATGATGTCTCCTCACTGCATGTCATCATCATCCTCCAAAAACCTAGCAGCTATGAAGGCCTCCTGAGCAGGCCTGTCTCGTCTGGCCAGTGCAAGGGCCTCATCCCCATCATCATCGCCTTTGAGGACCTCCTCATCCTCATCCCTGGATCAGAGGAGACCTCCAGCTCCTCCGTTTCATCCTCATCCAGCTCCTCTCCCCATTGTAAAGGGTGCAGCAGAATACAAAAATGCGTGACACCCTCTGCGGATAATATTGCAGGGCTCCACCAGACCGGTCCAGCCACTGGAACCTAATTTTCAGCATCCCGATTGTTTGCTCCATCAAGTTGCAAGTTGCAGCATGAGCCCCGTTATACCTTCGCTCTGCTGCAGTCTGAGGCCACAACACTGGTGTCATCAGCCACGTCCTCTGCGGGTAGCCCTTGTCCCCGAGGAGTCATCCCTGCAGCTTCTGTGGACCCTGGAAGACTTTAGGGATCTGTGACTGACAGGATGTAGGAGTTGTGCACACTCCCTGGAAACCGTGCGCATACCTGCAAGATGCATTTCTGGTGGTCACACACCAGCTGCATATTCAGTGAATGGAATCCCTTGCGCTTGATGTAATTGAACGTATGTTGCAATGGAGGCCTGAGCGCCATGTGCATGCACTCGATCACACCCTGCACCCATGGGGAACCCAAGATCTGAGCAAATCCATTCGCTCTTGCGTCCTTGCTGTCCTGCTCCCGGGCGAAATACACAAATTTGAGTGCCTTTGTGAAAGTTGCATCCATGATCTCATGGACGCATTTGTGGGAGGAGGCATGTGAGGTCCCACAGAGGTCACCTGTGGAACTCTGAAAGGAGCCACTGGCATAGAAATTGAGTGTCGCGGTCATCTTCATGGCCACTGACAGTGGATGCCCTCCATATCCCCGTGGTGCCAAATCCTGCAGCAGGTGATAGATATGACCGGCCCAGACTAGACATGCTCAGTCTTCAGCGACATTCGTTCTCAGTTGTCTGCAGGAATGAAAGGTGGTGTCTATAGACCCTGGGTGTCGCCAGGCGCTGAACAACGATGACTCGCTGTGGCTCTTCAGTGGTGTGTGCGGGAGGCCCAGCTGCCCCTTCTTTCAGAGGATGCTGATCCTCCCTCTGCACAGCCAAGAGCCTCAGTCGCTCTCTCCTGCGTCGTCTTCGCTCTCTGTAGGCCATCGAGTATACAGCTAAATTACCAGGCTCCTGATGTACTCCTCCTGCAGGATGAAAGAGAGAGACACATAGGTTAGCATAGGTGTACTATTAACCTGTCCTGGTTAAGTCTGAAGGTCCCTTAACGCTTCCTGGAGAGTGCTAGCCACCACTTGGATGGCCAGAGCTTAGTGTGCTGCATGGCTGCCTGAAACCCCACACACCTCTGCCCCACTCCACCTGACCAATTGGCAGCAGCTTTGCCCATTGGACTGCATGCTGTGCTCTCAGCTCAGGCGCAGGCATTCTCTTAACTTGCGCTGTGCAGTTGCACAACTGTTCTGCAGTCCACTAAAATGCTCATGACTTTGCTGGCAGGAGGGTGAAAAGCTCTGGGGTATTTTGTGGCAATCTGATGCCTCTGCGTTGCTTAAGTGAGAAGATAAGCTAGAGACCCGAATCTAATCATATCAATGGCTTCACTTGAACTGTCTCAGCTGCAGAGGAATGGTCACTTTGTACAAGGTGTCCCTAATGTGTGTCTGCTTCCCTTGCCCACCCTGCCTCCCACCCCAAATGCTTTTGCACTATATTCAACCACAAGGCAGCCCTTGCCCCCTCCCCAACAAGTGGCCTCAAACACAACGCAGCCCTTGCCCCTCCCAAAGCCAACATGCCTCAAGCTCGAAATCCAACGGGTGACCCTGGCGAGCACTGCACATTGTTGCTATGTACTCACCTCCGAGTTCCCCTCAAAGTGCAGCTTGCCAAGTGCATGCCTTTTATATGTTGTTGTGAAATGTGTGCTGCCGACGTGGACAGACGATCCAGTGGGGATGGATGATTCCAGCAGGCTGGCCTGAAAATAATATGCAGATGTATTACAATGTGGTTCCTAACGCCTGATGGCGGGAAATGCGGCCCACCATTGGCGGGCTGTGCGGTGATCGCAAACTGGTCTCATGCCATCGTGAAACTGATTGTGCCGTATTGTCTCCTCATGCCACCAAACACACCCGACGCCAGCGGGCACATAAAATTCCGGCCATTTAATCCATTTCAGCAGCAATACATATTCAACATCTGCCTGTGACATATAAAAACAATGAGGCTAATTTTACTCCTCAAGAACAGTTGGATCTTGGAGAGGTGAATTGGAAAGCAAAAGAAAATTAAAATTACAAGCCCAACTCGAAACCACCCACATCCAGTTTTAATGGAGGTGTGTTGGAGAGCAGGCAACCATCTGATCTCAGAATATGGGGTTGACTGTTGAATCTTTTAAGGTGTGTGCTTCCAATTTAACTAATGTTGGCTGTGTTTTCCAGGGCTTCCTGCCACAAGGAAGGCAAGGAGGGCTGATCCTTTGGGTAAGTGTCTATTGCTTGTGGGCCAGGAGCAACAGGAATGTTTACTCCAGGTCCAGCAAGCAAAACCTTTCACAGATACTATGATTGGCCAAACCCCCATCTCTCCCCAACTTCCCTGATCTCCAACATCACCCACCAGGACTTCCATAATGTACCCCCAGGACTGACTGATTCCCCACCTTGATCTCCCTCAGATTTCCCTGCTCCACGTGGTCTCTCAATGGTTTTCTGCTGCAATGTCCCCACACGATTCCTCCCCGCAATTTCCCCTCCGCAATATCTCCTCAACTTCCGCACGATCTCTTCCACCAATCCTAAATCACAATTGTATCACCTGACATCCATACAATCTCCCGCCTACAATCTCCCAACCCCTGATCTGCCCCTGAACACCATATGACTTTCCCACCTGCCAATCTACCCTGTGATCTCCCACTGGCCTCTTGAAGATCACCCAACATGATCCCCACCCCACCTCCACAGATATCCCTCAACACCCCATGATCTGCCTTCTGTAAGCTCCCTGCCTGACCTCCTCATGGTCTATACAATACCCCTCCAAAATCCATGTGATCTCCCTCTGATCTCCACTTGACCTTCTCCAATCTCCACATGATCTTTCTCCCTGCAAAATCACCCGAATCCTCCTTGCAGAAACTCCACTGCTCCTCCTCTGCACCATCCACCAGCAAATTCTACCCCCAGAAATACAGGTGCCTTCTTCCCAGGCTATTTTGAAACCTGGCAGCAGCTGCTTTCTCATTTACTAGTCTAAGACAATTAGCAGAAAGTTATACTCCTGGCTGTAGTCCAAGGAAGCAGTGTGTATACATGTACCCAAGTGTTCTGTTTAGAAAGTTGATGAAAATTTTCAGATTAGCATGAGTATTCTGTCAAGAAATGCAAAGGTACCTGCCAGGGTTTTTTTAACCTTGAACCACCTTTGACATTCCTATACCAATTCAACACAAAAGCTGCACCACATCCATTCAAGAATTGTAAAAAGAAACAGCAATCAATCTTGAAATTAGGGACCACCTGACTATACTGGCATTTGTAACTCTAGAATTTGTTTATGAAATAAAAAGATTTTCTTTCAGCTATTTTTGGACAATGGGCTGTAGTCATTCTGGGGAAATCCAGTCATTTTTATAATAGTTTCTCTTTAAACATTTCACAAATGTTTCTGGTAAGATCACTCAGTAATTTGTAGCTGGTTGCAAAATATTCAGAAGAATTTTGGCATATTAAAATGTCTATTTAATCTATGAAGCCAAGTTGTCCAAGAAGACTGTAGTTACTGTAGCTTTAAGGGGTGTAGCGACTGTAGTTTTAAGACTTATTGTACTGTATAATATCATGTGACAGTGTGAATGAATCAGCCCGAAGAGCGGGGAACCTTAGGGGCGGAATTTGTGTCTAGTTGTGGTTCTTGATGGAAGCACGTAACTGCTGCTGAAGCCCTGTAAATAAAATTCACTGTTTCTTATGAGAAACCTGTCTGGAAAATCAAGTCTATAACAACTGACGATGAGGATAAATTGGTTCTATCCCTCACCCAGTGATTGTGAGTATTTTGTTTTAAACAGAAGAAAGGGAAAGTATACACACCAGGAATGTTTCTTTTTGGCAGGATCGACCCCTTTGACTCATCCACAGAGGATTGGAGTCAATATATAGGACACCTTGGTTTCTTTTTACAAGGAAACTAAATAACAGTGGAGGAAAAAAAGGAAAGTAATTCTCCTCAGCGCCTGTGAGAGTAAAACTTATAATTTTACCTTAAGTCTGACGGCCCCGAACGCTCCCTCCCGATTCGAAGACCTTCAGCGAATTGGTAGACCTCGTAAAGGGTCATTTTCAACCCAAACCCTCTGTAATCATGTAGAGGTTCAAGTTTAATTCTAGAGTAAGAGCCCCGGGGGGAGACCATAGCAACATACGTAGCGAAGTTGAAACAGCTAACTGAACATTATGACTTCAGGGAGATCCCAAATGATATGTTAAGGGATCATTTGGTCTGAGGTGTGCACAATGGTGCCGTTCAATGACAGTTATTAGCTGAAGTAATTATAAATTTTAAAAGAGCATTGGAAATAGCGCTTGCAATTGAAAGCATTGAGCTGGATTCGCAGGCCTTAGGGTGTACAAAATTTCACTGTTTTCCAGTTGGGGCGGAACAGACTACCGGGCATGACACAAAAACCAGGGAGTCAGCCGCAAAGTGGGAGACAGTCACTGCTACCCGAGAATTTTCAAAATATACAGGAGGCAGCTCAGCAGCAAATTTGAAAATGAATTGTTACCGGAGTGAAAGTGACCATATCCCTGAAATTTGCGATTTCAAAGAGGAGAGTGCCATTATTGTCATAAAAGAGGGCACATACGAAAGCAATGTAAACCAGGCAAAACGTGGAAGAACCAGAAACCACGAATTCTGATGTTTATTCGCTATTTAATGTGAAAGGAGGAAAAACAGAGCCAACACTGTTACTTTGCAGGTCAATGGAAAACCTTTGATTACGGAAGTGGATACAGATGCATCAACCACTGTAGTGGGGGAACACGCATTCAAATATTTAAACAAGGGTACTCAATAATTGAATATGGAGCAGACTTCAGCCAAATTGAAAACGTATACTGGTGAAGTCATACAAAGTGAAAGGTATTACCACACTACCTGTTTATTACAAGCACCAGGCAGCACAGCTCCCTGAGATTGCAGTGGAAGATGAAGGATCAAGCTTTCTAGGTCTTAATTGATTGAGGGGAATTAACCTTGATCGGCCAGTGAGATTTCAAAAGGGAGCTGGAAGTGTTCCTGAGTTGGAAAAGGAACAAGGCAAATTACTTCAGAAAGAGCCTGGAGAGTTAAAGGACCTTAACAGGATGCAAAAGGAGTGTGTAGCCATTCAGCAACCTGAGGAAATGAAGACTGTCTTAAACAGCAACATGGAAGAACAGCAGAAGAAACTCAAGGAGGCTCTGATGAATTACACAATTCAAGATGAAGTGAGTGAGCTTCGCAAAGAAAAGGAAAACATGTGAAAGACCTTCACACACTACAAGGATCCCTCAGGAAAATTATGAAGAGAAGCAGGATGAATTTAACATCACTCTGCACAAACTGAAGAACCAGTTGGCAGAGAAGATGCAGCAATATTCAAGTTTCCAAGAGGAAGCCAAAAGATACAAGAAGGAGACAGAAAAGCTGAAGAATCAGATGAGTGAAACAAAAGAGGCTTTAGAAGGAAAAGTCGTGGAACTTTCTAAAATGCAAGTGGGCGATGATAGGTAGCTCAACCCCTTAACTGAACCAAGTTGAGATGTTCCTGAGAGAAGTCTGGCTGAATGTGAAGTCAAAATGAAGGATGAGACTAAACTCTGTGGTAGACAGGAGAAGACAAGGTGGAAGATGGTTCAGCAAAGACAATGAACGACCCCCCCCCATACTACCACAGCTTCAACACCATCAGAATTAATTATGATGCGCTGCCTGTGTATGAGATTAAGCCTGGTACTTCCCTATTTGGAGGGGAAGGTAGAGAACAGTCAAAGGAATCAAAAAGTGATTCATGATTTGCATAGTCAAAGCGAGAATTTATGGTCAGTGAAACAGTATTTGTACAAAACTTCGGTGGTGGATCGAGTTGGTTACCTGGTATAATAGTTTCTGCGACTGTACTGTTGTTTTACCATGTAGAAGTGGAGGGCCATATCACCCAAAAAGATGTGGATCATTTGAGAAGAAGGGAGAAACCCCAACAAACTGATGTTCCACCTGTAACCATCGAAGAACCCGTGGTCCCTGTTGCGATTGATCAACCAAGGATAGACATACCAGATGTCTCTGTCGGGGTGGATAACACTGAACTGCCTGTGCCTAAGGAGGTACCTGACAATGCTGTGGTTCCAGATAATGTGGATCCTGTAAGAGATTCGAACGTCGTGGATCTACAATGTTCTACCTGGATCAGGAAACCACCTGAGACTGAATTATAGTTCCATAACCTGTGTATATATTTGTAATGCCATGGATGTAGTTGTTCTTGTAAATACAAATTGTAAAAAAAAATTAAAAGGGTAGATTTGGTGTCTTTGATGAATGGACCACAGGAGACTCAGGTACAGGTTACGTTCATTTATTCAAGCAATTACAAGGAGGGCACCATCTCAATACAGCTTGAGACAGTACTCTGCTAAACTGCAGGTATTCAACATTTTTATACATTATTGGTCATGTACAAGAATAATTTCCAGATTCTGATCTCGTCAACATATAGGTTTACATTACAAAACATCTCTGGTAACCATTACATCCCTATTTGTTTTCACCCAGGCAGAGACCTTACCATCTGTTCTTCCCCTATCTGTTGAAGAGCACACTTAACCTTAGTTGTTATTGCCATCCTCTGACTACAGTCCAGCTCCAATGCCTTTCTGTTGTTTGCAGGCCCTTAAGGCTGTGCAAGGTTCATCTGGTAACCTTTAACTGCCAACGTGCTTGGAGATTTTAAGTAATTCATTCCCTTTCAATAAGTTCTTACTGTACCCCTATATTCCCCCTAATAATTACTGTATCCCTTTATTTCCCCCTAACAGGGAGGAATGTAGTAACTGTAGCTTTAAGGAGTGTAGTGACTGTTGCTTTAAGATTTATTGTACTGTGTAGTATCATGTGACAGTGTGAATGAATCAGCCTGAAGCACGGGGTGGAGTTTGTGTCTAGTTGTGATTCTTGATGGAAGCATGTAACTGCTGTTGAAACCCTGTGAATAAAGTTCACTGTTTCTTGTGAGAAATCTGTTTGGAAAATTAAGTCTATAACACCCTCTGGCTAGCAAAAATATAATTCAGTAATTTGTAATTTCCTCATAATAAAGTGATATATGATTCACAGCAAGCAGCAAATAATTTTATTTATGGGTAACTTTGAGATGGACAATAAAAAGGTAACACCCCTCTTTAAAATGCACAGTATATTTCTCTAAGCCAGTTACAAAACTTTCTTATTTACTTTTTTGGATATTTTCCTTTTAAAAAATTGTACGTAGTATTAGTTTAGGTGCAGCACTTTTGCCTAAATGCTATATTCATTATAATTCAAAGCCCATTTTTGTTTTGTATTCATTTTCACCCTTATATGCATTAGAGATTATAAATGTTTACCTTATCTCAGGTAGGTTTGAAACTGCATCCTAAACATGGAAGCTACTGCTAGGCTTTATTTGATCAGTTTTTTTGAAACTTTCCATCACAACTTTTGCATCTTTAAACCAATTCCTATTTAATTGCTGAAATCTGCTTCATGAATTATGTATCATAGATGCGTGTGGCTAATTCCCTCTTGAGATGGATCAAGGATAATTGAGTCAATATGGTGCATCCCACTTAGACAGTGGGTCAACTAAAGCATACAGTTAGACGATTAGAGCCTGGGGGAAAAAAGTGTTAATCTAGGCAAGTTAGTATCTTTACAAAACAGCACTAATTGACAACATGTTTTGTAAACTAGACTGACTCATATCCTTCGATCTCTTTCAAATAATGCAAGATGTTGGCAATGAAAGTTAGAAGTATGATCTTCTAGATTAGGGCTAATAAAGTAAAAACATAAGTAAAGCAGAAATTTCAATAGTGGTACATTTTAAACCTCGTGTGTAATTATGAGGTCAAAGGCAGTGCTGTATATGGAATTTAATGGGAGTTGGGTTGACAAACATATCAATGAAGCATTGCAAGTAGATGAATAGATTATGATGAACTGTTGAATGTCATGAATGTGCATTTTTGAAAAAGCAGTAAAGGTCTTAATCTCTCAAAAAGGTGTAACACTTGAGATAATTTTAACCCATTAAGCCTGGCGATAAACTGATGGGATCAGATCAGCTGCCTGTGTTACTCCTGCCCGACTTTATGTTGTAGTGCAAAACTGGCAGTCAACTTGAACCTATTAATCTCCCATTGAGCGGGTTAGGTTAAAATTATTCCGTGTAACTTTTTCTCTACCTCAGCATACTGCAGTTAAAAAAATTACTTTCAACATGGAAACTGTTTTTTGTGCTAAATGTATGAACTTTCTGATTTATATTGCTAGGTTGCGTCAATACTCACTCTCGCCTCTGAGATGGAAATTAATGGACCTGATAGATTTATAAATAGTTAATAAAATTATCCTAATATTTATCTATAAAAATCTGGTGTTCACTTACCACGACATTCATTGAGATGCTTAAACACATAAATTGTGCAGTAATCCTTCTGGTCGGAAAACATGCCAGTGTCAGGATCTATTGGGTTACCTCCTCTTTAATGTCACTTGGCATTAAATCTGGTCACTGTTGGAGAGGGGAGTGGATGCTTTTGCTGCCCATCCCAGTTATGTCACTGCAGCATTCTTGGAACAGGTCCAGGGTGTTCCTATGCTACCAGGAATGCCCCAATTGAACAAGCGGGGCATACATCCATTGAGATCCGGCATAGGTCCTGTTATAGAGCTAATGAATGTCTCAGCATTGAAGATTCTCTCTCTTTATCCCAGTAGGAGCCTTTGGCCTCTTTTCTCAGAGGCAGGGTGCTCCTTTGAGATCACACTTCCTCCATGGCTCAGGTGACCCTATTGTGTCACCACAGGTGAGCATGCCTGCTCTTATAATTAAAATGACTGCGTTCTCAGAATTTGAAACAGAGTTCCCAGCAGACCAACTTGACAGATGCAAGCTCAGGCTAGACAAATTTACAACAGTTCATTGGTGCTGTGATCTTGCTACCCCTTTTCTAATTACTTGTTTCAGTAAGTATAAAAAACTCTACCTTTCCACAGCCTTTCAATCAGAGCTACCAAATGATTACCTTTTCTAAGCATGCTTTTGCAGAACAATGCATGAAAAAGAAGCATTTCAGCAGTTTTTGTATAAGTGGCAGTTTGAAGCTGTATTCTTTTATAAACCAATATATGGCTGCCAAGAACTATCAGTGATGATTCCTACCACACTTCAATCAGCTTTTAAAATGGCATTCATTTAAAGTAGTTTAATAATGGATCAAATATTTTTAAAGAAGGAAGTTTAGTGGTGAAGGTAAACAAAAAGGAAATACAATTTAACTAATATAATTTGAATTATACACTGAGAAAAATGGTAAAATATAAGAATATGACCAAAAGCCAAAACTTTACTTTAGAGTACCCCATTTATTAAATAAAATTATTAAAATAATCAGGAATATATTTGAGTGATGCCTTGCATGCCAAGAGTTTATTGAAAATCTAATTGTTTGAAGCTCTTCTGAGCAGCAATGCAGAGGGATACAATTTCATCATAAAGTAAAATCTAGAGAGGTGGCACTCCAGACACTAACAGAAATTGTAATGCCACGGATCAACACCCATTGTTCCTTAACAAAAACAGAATTACCTGGAAAAACTCAGCAGGTCTGGCAGCATCGGCGGAGGAGAAAAGAGTTGACGTTTCGAGTCCTCATGACCCTTCAACAGAACTTCTGTCGAAGGGTCATGAGGACTCGAAACGTCAACTCTTTTCTCCTCCGCCGATGCTGCCAGACCTGCTGAGTTTTTCCAGGTAATTCTGTTTTTGTTTTGGATTTCCAGCATCCGCAGTTTTTTTGTTTTTAACCCATTGTTCCTTCTCCATTCCTTTGCTACCCATTAAGTTGAAATTATTCTCTGTGATAGATAATGCAATGCTTTCAGCTGATTGACATTCCCAGGACACTATTCATTTGTGTTATATTGAACTGGCAATTATTCAACCTGCTTGTCAACTCTTATTGGTAGCTAACTAACTGGTTAATGAAAGAAAATCAGTTGGGTATTTGTTTCTTCTAATATGTTTTCATGAGCTACTGGAAGACTAAGGACAATGGATTGATAACTGAAAGTTTTCTCAGTAAAATATGCCATGTTAATACTTTCAGTAGTTTACCTTTTAAAGGAATATTGTTGCTTAGTGTCTTGTATAATAGCATCTCATAAATAGTCATGTTGGTTGGTAAAATTTCGTTTTTGATGTCAAATTTCATTAAACATTAGCACTGAAACACAAAACTGCAGTGCGAGGATTTATCCTGTGGCAAACCGAGCCTCTTGGCAGGTTTCCCAAGGTGATCATGGCACTTAATTGGAGTTTTCAGAATAGATTGGCCTTGACTTCTCCGGGAATGAAGACAAGATAAAACTTTGAAAACTTGTTTTCAGAATTGTTGAAGGTGTTTGCTTGTCAACAGAATGCAATGCTTTGTTCAGTATTATGGGACAGATTATCAATTTGCCACCCAGTCATAAAACTGGTGTTGAGATCAATTAAAATCAGTTTCTATAACAGTGGCCAACTCACAACACCAGTTTTATGCCTCAAGAAAATGTTGAAAATCGACGCTAAAACCTCCAAGACTGGCATGAATAACTTACCAATTAGCCTCAGAAATGGTAACAAATATTTTTGTCTTGAAAATATCATAGGATGTGCAAAATAAATGAAGTCCATGGGCCGAATTTTCTTCTGGGGACAGAGGCATGTTTCTGTGGGTGAATCATCACACTTAGGTTTTTTTTGATAAAATCTGTTTTTCCTCTGTATTCCCAACCCCACTCAAATTTCCTCCGGCCTTTTTGCAGTTTGGAAATGCCTAGTTCACAAAATACACACCAGTCCAGGCTGATGTCCAATTTCCCAACCAGCATTTTCATCTGGTGATGTGGGGTTTTGGAAGCCCATTTAAAGTACACCAGATTTGAAAGTTTGTGAAGAAAATGGAATGCCTACTGATGAATTGGGGACAAGTGCAAAGTGTTTTCACACCTTCAAATTATTAGGTGCTGCATTGTAATGTAGATGTGTTTTTAATGCAGTGATTCAGCATAGGGATCTGTCCTTTAAAACTATGTTGACCCTTATATTGAACATCATTGTGTAACTCTTCATATGCATCACTCCACTTTTCCAGTGGAGTAAGGCACAGTGCAGTAGAAATGTTACAAAATGCCTTGTCAGTCTGTGCTGTCATGTTTTCTACTGTGATTAAAAAATGGTTTTGATACTTGAAAAAAAAATCTATATTTGAACAAGATTTAATCACCCACTCCCTTAAATTTTGTGTTTGACACTTAAAAAATCTGCACTTAGAAAAAAAGCTAACCAACAGCTCCCTTACATTGATTGACAGGCATTGGGCTTTGAAATTCAATGAAGCACAATCTGTTCTATCCTTTCCAGAGATTTGTCTATTGGTTGGGCAGCTGTGGCATCATCAATGTTCGACTGAATTTCAACTGCTAATGTGTTTCAGCACAATAGATATTCCATTCATCGGAGAATGGAGGACAAGTTCAAGAAGTTGTAGTAACCGATTTTCCCCTTGGTGTGGTTTCTGGCTTATTGATACAAGCCAGTAGGGTTACAAGTATTACAAAGCTTTTTTTCAGAATGCAGGGTGCAGCTTTTCTTAGATTAATGATATGGAGGCTTTTATTAGATGGTGATGGTTTTTTTTCCCCTCATATTTCCCTAATATTTTCCAATGTTATTGCATGGAATCTAAGGATTATACATAGTGCATACTGGGTGAGTGGCTATGGAGGATACATGGGGGGCATAGAGCTGATATGGGTGGCATGGGTGATTTGAGGGGACATGGAGGAAACATGGTTGGCATAGAGGTGGCATGCATGATCTTGCGGGGGGTGGGCTACCGTGGGAGTGGATGGGGTGGGGGAGGCGAGGGGTGAGGTTTAGGGTGCCTTGAAACATGGTTGACAGCTGGGATACAATGTTGGAGAACTGAGGCAGGCCCACCTCCTCACCACCCACATTTCTCTCCAGCACAGTTCACAAATTTGCACTGCAAATTCGACCTTGGTGTGCAAAGACTAAAATGGCATGTGAAGTCACACATGGGTTTGTGAACCATGAAAGTGCACAGGTTGGGTTTTCCCAAGCCTTGAGAAAGGTTCAACCCCATATTTCTATTCATATCTAGCATGACATGCACTTCTGGAAACATTCCTGCTGATGCAAAATCAAGAAATCAGTTCTAGAAGATGTAGTACTTTAGATAGGGCCTTGCTGCATGTCCTGGGCTAGCTTTTGACTTTGTAAAATGGGTGATAGAAAGAGAGATGTAAAAGAGCTGCTAAGTAACTTTTACACTATCGCATAAAACTGAGATCATCCCCTTTATTCTATTTGAAATGAGAGCATTCATTACCAATGTTTTACTTGTCAAACTAAAAGAGGAAATGATGGACTCGCCCACTTAGTCATGTATTTACTTTGTGGTACCTCTGTTTCCTCTCATCCTTTTCTAATTGAGGAAAGTATCAGAACACACTGAACAGGGAGGGGTAAATAAAATAAACATTTTCATTTTTTTCACGTAGCAGCTTTCCCTGTGAGAATGGTTGCAAGCTGTAAATGACAAGAGTGAATATGGTTGATGGTCTAGGCAGTTACTTCTGTCTTGTAAAATAATCAGTTTGCAGCAACAGGTTATTTTGAAAAATCGAGTTAAGAATGACATAGTTTGCAAGTTTGAAAAGATTTAAAAAGACACTAAATTATTAATCATCATTAATTTAAGCACAAAGCAGCTCAGGGTAAGTGGGGGAGGACGATTTTAATTACGTCCTTCTGGGGTAGAGGTAGTGACCCGCGAATGGTATTGGGTTATTTTATGGTGACCTCCCAGCAGCTGGCAACTTAAATACTCCCCTGAGATGGGCAGCTGGGGCACAATTCTGCTTATAAGGCTTGGGCACTAGAAATATACAAGTTCTATGATGTACATAGGATCTGCACTGTAATTTTAAGGTATCATAGGTGGAGCCACTGTAACACATGCTTCACCAATTTGTACCCACACTGAGCAGCATAACAACCGGTCCTTAAAGGGACCACTGCAGGTCTCTCGGATCAAAGCTTCTTTATTTACTATTATTTTTGTGGTGTCAGGATCCTTCTGCTGTTCCAACTGCAAATATCAATATCATCCAAACCAATTTGTCCAATGTATTCAAACAGTTCTAATCTAAGTTAATGCTGGCCCAAAGCTTCCGAGGAGTGGTAATCATCGTCAGGTTGCCGCTCGGTTCCTACTTTTCTGTGCCATGCCAGAGCTCCTTATTTCTCCAATCCCGGCTTCTTCAGAAATGACTGCTTCCTCATGCTGCTGTATCAACAGTGAAGACAAGCCATGCCCCCCTTTTCCGGTGCTTGCTGCTGTATTTTGTTAAGTATTCACTAACATACTGAAAAGCTGGGATATTTAAACAGCATTTCAGTGTGTTAGCGTATGAGCATCTAAGTGTGAGGGTAGGTGGGTAAGGGGGTGGGGGAGCAGCTGGGTAGGATGGTGCGGTTTGGTCAAGTTGGCCTGGCGTGGGGGAGTTGAGGGGTCATTGGGAAGGTGAAAGAACCAGGGGGAAGTTGAGTGGTGAGGTTTGGTCAGGTCAGTTGGGGCGCCAGGATTACAGGGAGTAGTTAGGGGATCATGTGGTGAGGTTGGGTCAGGTCTGGTCGGGGTGGGGCTGGCCAGTGTAAGTGATTTGGGGGTCAGTTGTATAGTTACCAGGAGTTAGACGAGGCTTATTCTGTCTAATATTTCTCGGGTAACTATTCAGGTAATTAAATCAGGACTGTCCAAAGTCTCCGAATCTAAATCAGAGTTGGAGACTTTTTCAAAGTGTCCAGGGGAGCAGGGGAATTGCCCATTGGAAGTTCAACTTTCCTAGTAGTCCGATGACACTACCGGTATGCCATCACCTCCCCCTCTTGGGAGGCACATCCAGTCTCCAATGATTTGGAGACTGAATGATCTGGACCACTGATTCAGATTTTTCTTTGTTCTTCTTTCCTCTATTCAGTCAGTAAACTTTGTCCAGTCAGTTGAGGCAGAATCTTGAAAATAAGTGTAAGGCTTGTTTAACCTTAAGGTTTGACAACATTTCAAGTTATAGTATTGTGTCTTATATAATCTGAAACTTTAAGGTAAAGTACTAGCTTTCTTGCCTTTCCAACACCCATAATTCTGTGCATTCAGGCCCTATTTCAACTTTCCGAACTTTTCTTGTTCAAATTGCTCTGAGATAAAAGCCTAAAATTACTGTTTGTGATGCTAATGAACGAACACTTTGTATATTTGAATTATATCTTTTGTTATTTTAAGTGAAGAAGTAATCCATTTGAAATAAATGGATTAACCTCCCCATTAAACCAGCAGGCAGAAGAAGGTTGTAAGAATATTTTAAGCATCTGTCAGTTGATATCGTCAGCAGTAACATCTAGGCTATGCCATTATATAGTTAATATTATATCATTATAGGATTTGACAGCACAGAAGGAGACCATTAATCCTATAACAGCTGTGCTGGATCTCTAACATGAGCAAAAATATCAATTTGAATAGAAGCCATGGTTTTAGTAAAATGGCGCTGAGGCCAAACACATTGCTCACAATCCATGTTAACTTGAACAGCATAGCCTGGATCACAAGAATCAAAACCAACAGCTTGCATTTTTATAGCGCCTTTAATGTAGTAAAGCACTCCCACTTTTCATCCTTTGTCCCCTGCACCTGCCTCACCCCAATCCACCCAAACAGAACCTCACCTGCTGTCTCCTGCCCCGATGACTGAGTCTGCCCCAACACAGGTGCAGATGGAGCAGTCTTTGGAAAGCACTCAAAATGCAGGGGACGTTCACCACGGCTACTCATCTGTCAAAACAGGGGTACGAGTAGCCTGCTTCTAGCTCTGCTTATGCCGTGGAGATAGCACCACATAGATGTAATAGGAAGCAAATGAGAAAGACATGTTCGTTGCACAAGGAGGTTCACGATTTTATAACAATGTTCATGCTGTTATATTAATATTGATTTAAATGAATCAGGTACGTAATTTGAACTCTTCATTCTCCTGCCATCTACTTTGATCATCCTGAATTCCAAATGGACATTAAAATGCAGGAGGTTTTCAAGGCCAAGTTGGAAGATGAGGAAAGGATGTGAATGTAATGCAAAAACAAACATACCTGGAAAAACTCATCAGGTCTGGCAGCATCTGCGGATAGGAGCACAGTTAATGTTTCGAGTCCGAATGACCCTTCAACAGAACTAAATAAAAATAGAAGAGAGGTGAAATATAAGCTAGTTTAAGGGGGCTGGGGGGGTGCGGGGGTACAAGTAGAGCTGGATAGAGGGGCCAGTGTAATGGTTGGATTTTTGACTTTGGGAATGATTTGTGTTGGGGGCAGGGTCATGGGGCGAGGCACAGGGTTTTAAGATTACACTACCATATGAACTCATGAACTCAGATTAACTGGAACCTGCCTGTATGAGGGCTGTTGTAATCAGGGTAGTTATGGCTGCAGGTCAACTCCCTGATCTCAGCATCTCGCTAGAGTAGTGTGCTCTCTTATCCTGCATCTAGAGAGAAAGCCGAGAGTTCTGAGTTTGAGAAGAAGAATTTGTCTTGGGGATGGGATGAGAATGTTTATAGAGGGTGACTGTGAGGGATGGTTTCAAGAGGGCTTAAAGATCAGGCTGAGTATCAGTGTTGGCTGTTTAGGTAGAGGTTTGTGGAGGTGCCAGGGGAGATAGGAATGAATGGAGCTGCAAGGTATGTTATTCTGAGGAATGCTGTGCAGGGGAATGCTGGGAAAGCCAGCGAGTGATGGCTGGCAATTCAAAGTGGTATGGCACTCAGCTTTCCTGACCAAATGAGGCCATTAAATCTTTTGCAACACTGGATCCATGTACTTAGGGCTGCATTGCTGATGCTAACAGCATTCAAAAATTCCATCCATGCTGGGTCAGTCTGTGTGCCTAGTCTCTTCCTCCTGCCCACAGGATACAGCACCTCCCTTGTGGCTCTCATTGCCTCTAGTATGATCTCAAGGGAATCAGAAAACCAGGGTTGGGGAGGGGCAGCATTCTCACATTTTCCTTTCATTCTTCTCCTTCCTCCAGCCTGCAGCAGCAATGTTGGATACAGCTATTCTGACTCCTGCCAGGGTCCCTTTCAGTGGAGATCCTTCTATTGACAGACGTAGTCGTCATCACGCTCATGTTATTAGAATGCTCTAATACCTTGGGTTTATATACTATACAAGGCACTAATTGCTATAAAGGATTGGGTAAACACATTGTGGGTTCATTCAATAAGAATAGGCACATAAGAACAGTTATACATAGATATAAAGCTTGAAGGCATCAGAGCTTCGTGTGTGCTCTGCTTAAAGCAAACGTGAAATTAAGACTGGATCAAATGATACATTTCCTTCTAATTATGTCTGATACTAATAACTCTTAAAGGCATATTACAACACCCCACTTTTTTTTAAAGATACTTCCCCCCCACCGCACCCCCGCACCACCCCCACTCCACCCTCCCCAACCCCGGCCCTCAATTTCCAAAGAAGACCCGGAGCAGGCTGCACATGTGCAGTTCTACAATTTTAAGTTCTTCGGGTCCAGGACAGGCCCAGCCCACCTGTGCCTGGAAAAAATCACAAACATCCAGTTCAATGACCAGGAGTGGAGCACCATGAAAGACTAGTGTCCCAGGCAGGAGACAGGGCGAAGGGAAAGGGAGAGGTCCCAAAGGAAGACCCAGGTCGGGGGGAGAGACAGGGAACAGAAACAGGTCCCAGATTAGTTAAGGAAGTAAGGAGCAAGAAACAGACTCCAAACAAAAAAGGCTGCAGGGAGCAACTTTAAGTGATGAAGCCAGCTGAAGGTTGGTGACACTGTGCTGCCGGCTGTTGGGGCAAAGGTACCCCTTTGGAGCAGCAGTGTTCTGCTTGGTGTGGCTGAAGAGCTGAAATTGTGCTTGTGAATTTGTGCTTCAGTGAATACTAGGAAACTAGGGGAACTGAATCTAGGGAGATGAGATTGAAACCCTATGAAGTGAGCCGTTGTTGAAGCTACCCGAGTTGGAGTGACTTTTGGAGAGAATTCCAAGGCGAAACCTTCGAAGGTAAAGACTGGAATCCCTCGTGAGAGACAGAGTATCAGTGAGATTGGTCGACTCACAGTGTTATTGATGTCTGGATGGATTGTTGAGAAATCTATGCAATCTTTTTTGGTCACATCTTTCATTTATTGTGCAGTGTTATGTGTTCAAACACAGTTCGCCTGTTAATTCACATGTAACTTATATTAACTCTGAATGTTAGAGTATAAAATAGGTATTGTAAATTGATTTATCTTTCTGACCTTATATGGTAAAGTTTATTTTTATTTGTTCAAAACCTATGGAATCTTGGTGCATTCTTCGCTGAGCAAATGTCTTGAATCCCAAACTACGTCAATTTTGAACAAAACATTATCGGTCTGTGTAGTGATTGCAGCTTTAAGGAATGTAGTGACTATAGCTTTAAGACTTATTGTGTTATATAATACCATGTGACAGTGTAAACAAATCAGCTCTATGCACTGAGTTGTGGTGGGAACATGCCAAGGAGTAATGGCGTCTGTTTTCTATTCAATTGTTCAGCAACTCCCAAAGCCACCTATTATAATCGTAACCTTCTCTGGCCTGATTTTTATGACTTTTTTTTTTGTTTGACTCTCCCTTGCTCACTATCAATCCGGCCTACACCTTGGTCACTCACCTTTCCTGACTGAGGTTGGTCCTCTCAACATATTGACCCACTCACGGAACTGACAGGCTATGCGCTGTAATCTCACTACGAGGGATCCATCTTCTTATCAGCTCTTTACCTGAGCACTAGCTCAGCATTGTGTCTCCAAAGCTTTTCTTCACAGTCACGACACTGAATTTTAAACACTCTCCAATGCTGTGACTTTGTTGTGGTTTGACAAAAATGTAGAGGATCTACTCATATCATGTAGCACGATCTAAGTCTGTTCACCATGTCGTACATGTACTTAATCTTGCTGCCACCTGTCCAACCATTGCTGATCACCATGTGTTATTATAACGATTTAATACCTTCAGTCTGTTTACTGTACAAGACACAAGGCACAAATTGCTTCTGAGTAATTTAGTAAACACATTGTGATTGATTTATTAAGATTTGCCACGTGAGAGCAGTTCTACATAGGTATAAATCTTGAAGGCATCAGAGCTGTGTGTGTGCTCTGCTCAAAGCAAAAGTGAAACTAAGACTGGATCACATGACACACTTCTCCTAGTTATGTCATATTGATACCCCTTAAAGGCATATTACTACGAGCACACCCACATTCTGTCCTACATTGGGAAACCCAAAAGTGGAATGCTAATGCCGTGGCTGAGTTAAAGAGCCATGGCACAACACACTGGTGAAATAAACAGCTTCCCAACCTGCTGCCCACACACCGAACAACCTGAACCCTCCACTTCCACGTAGTCATGTCTGGAGGTAGTAAGAAGCTCAAACCAGATAGCTTTCATTTGTTGTGTCTCACTATACGTGACTCTTGAGCAAACAACTAGATATATTATTCAAACATTTGGTGGAATCATCTCAGGTTTGTACTAAATGCCGTAGCAGGTAGGAAAAAGAACGTTTTCCCCACCAATTGTTATGGTGGCTTCACACGCTGTATTGTCTCAATCCTGTCTTGTTAATTATGCATTCCTGGAAAACACACTGTTTCCTTGGCAGGTGGCCTCCGATTCACCTGCCACACCATCACCTCACCACTTCCTCACAACAGGCGCCATACTTAAAGTGCAGCCGTGTGCACACCTCTCAGTGCTTCTAACCCAGGACTGCTACACAGAAGGCATGGCCCCAAAAGGCAAGAAGACTGCAGCCTCTCAATTCAGTGATGTGCCCCTGGACCACCTTTTGTACATGGTGGAGGCCACCATGATGCCCTCTGGGGGAAGACCAGCAAGCAAGGTCACAAATTCAGCATGGGAGGCAGGGACAGCGGTGGTCAGCGTCAATGCCTTGCAAAAGAGGACGATCACCCAATGCCACATGAGGATGAATGATCTCCTCTGTTCCTCCAGGATAAGTCACTCTTCTCATCACTCTCAACTCAAATACTCACAAACCCATCACTGATCCACAGGGATCTCACACCTCAAGGGACAACACCGCTAACTCTCACACACACCCTCAGATCTCCATCAGGCTCATATCCTCTGCAGCTCATCCCGTCCATGGCTCCACTCACCACACAAACATTCCATGCAGTGCCATGTGTGTCTCCACCTGTTTTCATGCCGGAGAACCTGGCTTAAAGCATCAGGGAGGATTCTCAGACTGGGGGGTGAAGTGGTCCACGTTAGGCCCCTCACTCACTGACAGGCTATGCATTGCAGTCTCACCACAAGGGATCCATCTGCTCACCAACTCTTTACCTGAGCACTAGCTCAGCATTGTGTCTCCAAAGCTTTTTTTCAGTCACGACACTGAATTTTAAACACTCTCCAATGTCATGACTTTGTTGTGGTTTGTCAAAAATGTAGAGGGTCTACTCATACTATGTAGCATGATCTAAGTCTGTTCACCATGTCATACCTGTACTTTATCTTGCTGCCACCTGTCTAACTATTGCTGATCACCATGTGTTATTATAATGATTTAATACCTTCAGTCTGTTTACTGTACAAGACACAAGGCACAAATCGCTTGTGAGTAATTGAGTAAACACATTGTGGGTTCATTTATTAAGATAAGGCACGAGAGCTCTACATAGGTATGAAGCTTGAAGGCATCAGAGCTGTGTGTGTGCTCTGCTCAAAGCAAAAGTGAAACTAAGATCACTTGACACACTTAGCCTAGTTATGTCATACTGATATCCCTTAAGGCATATTAAAGGAGCGTGCCATCATGCTGACTGGTGAGGGTGTGGACCGTGCCTGCAGTGACGGTGAGGTCGGCGGCGAACATCCTCGTGAGGATCCTGCACCACATCATCCCTCAATCATCACAAATGTGAGTGCTCTCTCTCCAGCTTTTGACTCTGCTGCCATTCACTAATTTACTCTACTTTGGTTCACAGGGAGCTCTGCCAAGCGACCGACACCCTCAACCAGCCAGTCCCTCAGCTCCATCCAGGTCCTCACATCCAGCCAAGAGAACCCCTCCTCCATTGAGGACCTGGAAATAAGCAGCCTGGGAGACCCGTCACAGCGCTTACCCACACCCTCCACCAGCACAGAGACACACACCTCGGTGGGACCTAGATCCAGAGCAGGCTCAGGTTCATAATCTGGTGGTCACCGCACGGACATGTGTCCACAGCAGGAGGAGGCAGGTTCCGCTGAGCCTCCCGGCACTTGGAGGACTGCTGGGTAGAGGCATCTGTGAGGTCTGAGTCAGATGATGAGCCTCTGGTTTTGGCCTTCCAACTCATCACAGAATCAGCAAAAGGCGGGGGAATATCACGCAGAGTTGTTTGAAGCCCTCAGCAGAGTGGCACACAAGTCGGAGGAGTGCGTTCGCCTTCTCTCTAATGAAGTGGAGTCCACATGTGCTCTTATGGAGGTTTCCATGGGAAGGATGGTGATGCCATGGAGACTCTGGTTCAGCAGAACGCGGAGATGCGCACAGACCTGCACACTATTTTGGTGGCCATGGGTGAGTTCCTGCAGAGGGAAACAGGGCACCTCAACATCCCCCCCAGGTACTCCTTCCCCTTAACGAGTCAGTCCATGGCCCTCAAGCACCCAAAGGTAGGAGGAGTGGCAGATGGGTTATCCTGGGTCATTCACTCAGGAATCCCAGAGGCTGTCCTCCCCCTCTGAGTCCCTTTGTCTATGACCTCCTCAATCTCATCCTCTGTCACTGTAGAGGGAGCAGCTGGCCCACAGGAGGACAGCCAAAAAAAGCCAGGGCCCTCCAGGCCTCAGCTCTGCAGAGGACGCATGCCAAAGCCATCAAATACAACAGGGCCAACCATTGTACAGGCGGTTTCCAGCCCTGCTGCGGATGTCAGGGCAGCACTTGTGTTAGACCTAGAAAAGTTAAGAAATCCTGATCATAGTTGGTTGCATGGGTGAACACATTTTGAGAATATTTTCTCTTTCACTGAATAATATGTAATGTTGTCTTTCAACTTCATTAACAGGCTTCGTGAGTCCTCCCACTGCATTCCCACCCCCAGCAGCAGTTCAGCTGTTCACAGCTGGACCATGAGTGATTCTGAAGGGAGATGTGTGTGTGTGGCAGGGTCTTTCAGTACCTCATGCAAGCACTTTCCCATGTACGTGGAGCCTTCATCCATCACACTCATCTCACTGGCCTGAGCATTTTCAATGCTGCCTGCTGGGGTTCTCTTTCAGTTGACCATCTGAGCTGAGCTGCATCTCCACCCACCCACTGATCACACTCCCATGCAGCACCAGTTCCCAACCACCATGAGGCTCCTTTCACTTTTGATTTTGACAGCCATGGTAGTGGTTAAGTTTCCCATCAGCTCCCCCATCCTTTCCCCTCCCCCAGTCACCTATATTGTCTCCTCCATCACTGTTGACCCCCCACCCACCCCCGGCATCACCTTCCTCCCCGCCATCACCTACCAATCCGAACCCTTTTCTTTCCAGGGAGTCCAGATGAATGTACACATTCCCTACCTTCCTGAGCATCACACATCATCCACATTGACCTTCCCAAACTCCTCCTTTCCACCCCCAGGGTCTGTGTCTACCTCTGAGCCCTCACCAACTACCCTCATCGTCCCTTCTAGCACTCCCAAAGTACCCTCATCCTCTGACCCTTCCAACTCACTCTGCCCCCTCTCATATTCTGTCCTATCACACCCACCCTCAATTCACTCCCCAGAAGTTAGTCATTTACTCCACAGACCCCTCCTTTGCATGTTCACCTGGACATCTCCCCCATCCTTAGCCCCTCCTCCACCCTTACTCCCTCCTCTACCCTTACTCCTTCTTCCAGCGTGGAGACCCTCCCCCTTCCTAACTACTTCCTCTCCCCAGACACCTTCCTCTAACTGGGCTTCTTCTCCACGCCGAACCCCTTCCTGTACACCTTGCTTCCCCCCCCACCCCCCCACCGTACATCCACCTCTCCACTTGACGCATTCTTCCCCGATACCCCCTCCTCCCCCATCCCAACCTCACCTCCTGTGGCACCTTTGTTACCCCCCCTCTCAGCCTCAGCACCCCCCTGACACCTTCATTTCCCTGGTCCCCACCCGCCCACCCCCCCCCCCCACCACCCCACCACCCGGTACAATCTTCCTCTTCCAGTCAAACCTAGACCTTTCTCTTCCAAGGCCCCCATCACCCACCCTCCCAACACCAGTACACCTTCCTCTCCCACTCACAGATGGATCTTCCTCTCCCCCAACCCCCACCCTCATCAGTCATCCGTAGCAGCCATGGCCAAGACTGGGATGTTCCGAAGCAGACCCCAGAAATCAATGGAGACCTCCCACCTTCCGTGAGCTGTTTCATGGCAGAGCCATGTCCATGAGAATCCACCCAACATGCAATGCATGTGTTCCTCCAGGGTCTGGTAGCTGTAGGGCTCCAGCATCTTCTGCTCCTCGGATATCCAGGATCTGAGCAAGGCCCTAGCCCTCAGTCCCAACTTCTGAATGTCACACTTGCCCAGATGTGTTCTGGGCTGGCTTGTTTTCCCACTGGTGTAAGGGTAAATCCGGTGTGCAGGGACAATTCTGGTTGGGCCTTAGTTTGCATCTCATTAGTATGCAGGCATGAAACCGATTCTTGGCCTTCTCGCCATATTGTCCCTCCCCTGCCTCCCCCTGACAGCACCACCCTCCACCCAACCCCCATCCACCATGACAAATGATGACAACGGGGCTGGAAAATTCTGGCCACAGGGAGGGTATACATCTGGTGCTCCTTTGGCTGTAGGTATTGTTGCAGAAGGACATAAAACTCAGTCACAGAACTCGGGACAGACACAGCCTCCTCTGACATTGCCTTTCAGTCATATTCAGGTACGTTACCCTGTTCCTGTATACCTTCTCGGATGGGTCATCAGCCACTGTCTCATCATCCAATGCCTCCTTCTTGTGGACACTTGGCGTCATGGTTCCTCCTGCCTTTGGACTGGTGCACAAGGAGAAAGAGTCATTTCAGGGCTGCTGCTGCTACACCTGTGCTCCTATGAGCTGAAGATTTGTAAAGGAGGTGCCCAACTGCTGAAGACCCTAAAGCTAAAATTAAGATCTGTTGATGGCAGGTCTGCAGCTGCATTTGGTATGGTTTGCAGAGACTTCTCCTTGCACTCCCTCTCCCCCTATAAGCACCCCACCTCCCGTCCCTGGCAGAGAAGTCCTTGGTTTGCAGGCAGGCTTTGCAGTTTTAACAGTTGAGAAAAAGCGGGAAGAAAGTTGCTCCACTCCAATCCCATACTCTTCCTGACCTGGCAGAAGTGGTTGTGACTCCAATGAGGAGCTGTACTTTTTAAAGGTTAATACAATGCCCAGTAAGAGAGGAAAATGGCATGTGTGAGAAAAACAAATTTCCTCTACTTTTTGTGATGGTCACCCCAACGTCAGCGGGGAGTGGTGCGTGAGTATTTTGTATGTGTGCCCTCCCAACCTGTAAGAAGGCCATACAAAAATGGCATAGAGTGGGGAAAGCACAGGAAAATCTGTAACAAAAAGAAAAATAGCTGGAAAAACTCAGCAGGTCTGACAGCATCTGCGGAGAGGAACACAGTTAACGTTTTGAGTCCATATGACTCTTCATCAGAACTGAGGAAATATAGGAATGAGGTGAAATATAAGCTGGTTGAGGGGGGTGGGACAGGTAGAGCTGGATAGGGGGCCAGTGATAGGTGGAGGCAAAGAAAATATTGCCAAAGATGTCATAGACAAAATGACAAAGGGGTGTTGACAGTGGTGATATTATCTAAGGAATGTGCTAATGGTGACATTAAGGGTAGAAAGCAGGACAAGCAAGTGATAGATGGCCCTGGTGGGGTTGGGGTGGGGTGAAGGCATCGAAATGGGCTAAAAGATGGAGATAAAACGATAGATTGAATTAAATTTAAAAATAGTTGGGAAAAGAAAAATATATTTTAAAAATATTTCCAATATAAATTATTGGAAAGAAAAGGGGGATCAGAAAGGGGGTGGGGATGGAGGAGAGAGTTCATGATCTGAAGTTGTTGAACTCAATGTTAAGTCCGGAAGGCTGTAGGGTGCCTAGTTGGAAGATGAGGTGCTGTTCCTGTTTGCATTGAGCTTCACTGGAACAATGCAGCAGGCCAAGGACGAGTATGTGAGCAAGAGAGCAGGGTGGTGTGTTGAAATGGCAAGCGACAGGGAGGTCTGGGTCATGCTTGCGGACAGACCAAAGGTGTTCCACAAAGAGGTCACCCAGTCTGTGTTTGGTCTCTCCAATGTAGAGGAGACCGCATTGGGAGCAACGAATGCAGTAGACTAAATTGAGGGAAGTGCAAGTGAAATGCTGCTTCACTTGTAAGAAGTGTTTGGGCCCTTGGACAGTGAGGAGAGGGAAAGTAAAGGAGCAGTTGTTACACTTTCTGTGGTTGCATGGGAAGGTCCCATGGGAGGGGGCTGAGGTGTATGTGGTGATGTAGGAGTGGACCAGGGTGTCCCGGAGGGAATGATCCCTGCGGAATGCCACCAGGGGGGTGAAGGGAAGATGTGTTTGGTGGTGGCATCATGCTGGAGTTGGCAGAAATGGCAGAGGATGTTCCTTTGAACGTGGAGGCTGGTGGGGTGATAAGTGAGGACAAGGGGGGCCCTATCATGGTTCTGGGAGGGAGGGGAAGGAGAAAGGAAAATCTGTTCCTCCTGTAAAAATAGCACTAATTTCCGCATTTTCCCTGAGGAAATTAAAATTTATCCCCTGAGCTCACATTCAACCATGGCAGCTGGGAATTTAAATTCAGTTAATTAAATAATATCTGGACTAAAATGCTAAGGTCACCGATGGTAACCCTGAAACTATTGGATTGTCATAAAAACCCATCTGGTTCACTATTGTCCTTTAAGGAAGTAAATCTGCTGTTCTCAGCCAGCCTGGTCTATATGTGACTCCAGACACACAGCAATGTGGCTGACTCTTAACTGCCCTGTGAAATGGCCAGCAAGCCACTCAGCTGTATTCAAGAAAATGACCACCATCACCACCAACATCTTCTCAAGGGCAGTGAGAAATGGTTAATAAATGCTGGCCATCCTGGCGGCACTCACATCCCATGAATGAGTAAAAGAAAATTCCAGTTGCCACCATAAAGTTATAAGCCCTGATTTTTTTTTTGAGTCTGTTAGAAAGTCCAGAGAAAAGGCAGGGACTGGGTATACCTGGTCCCAGCCAACTCTGGGAACTCCTGTTTGGACTTGTCTATGGCAGAATTTCTGAGTTGCCTTGTCAAAAAATATATTATTCATGAGAGAGCTTTGATAGGATCAGCAGGTCATTTAACCATGTGGGCTAGTCCAATCCTAAAACTCACTTAATGTCAACTCAGTGGTTGCTGGATGGCGATTAGGAGGGTCAGTCCTGGCTGATTTATTTTCCTCTTGCCTACACTGCGGGACTGAAACAAATTATAACAACCCTACCACCACCTCCTGACTAAAATCAGCAAGCTCAACACTAACTGTGAATTAAACCTGGGATCATCTTGATCTGTGTTACTCAGCAACTCTCTGAATAAACTCAATAAGCCCTTAGGGGAGGTTATTGACAGTTCTTAATTAAAATTTAAAAGGATTAATTATCTTATTAGTCACTTCATGTCTCACAGATATGGTTAAATTCTATTTACTTTGACAAAATATCATAAAAATAGATTACTAGCTAGTCTGTTTTTTAATAAAATATCTACTGATTGTATTGTATTCTGTGTAATTAATGAGAGTTGCAATGACTATATGAGGATCACTAATCCTTTATTGATGTCATGAAGTATTCATAACATGGAGTATGCTAACCTTCACAATAGCAACCATCAGCTAAAAGACAGACACCAAACTGAGAAATAATAATCCTTTGAGCTTCCCCAATTCAAACACTGGTTAAAGCAATGAATAGCTGAGCAATTTGTATCAGAAAGGTCCCAAGTTCAATCTCTATTCTGTGCTGATTTAACTGATCGCTGCTCGGATACTACCATTGTATTCATACCCATGAGTCATCAAAATCCATTGGATCTTGCTCGAAAAATAGAACCAACGTGGATTTGTAAAGTGTATGGCCATGTCTCATGATCCTAATTGAATTTTTTTGAGAAGGAACTAAAATGGTCGGTAAGGATATGCCCATGGGTAAAAGCAAAAAACTGCGGATGATGGAAATCCAAAACGAAAATAAAAATACCTGGAAAAACTCAGCAGGTCTGGCAGCATCTGCGGAGAGGAACACAGTTAACATTTCGAGTCCATATGACTCTTCAACAGAACTAAGTAAAAATAGAAAGGAGGTGAAATATAAGCTGGTTTGGGGGTGGAGGGGTGGGACAGAGGTTGGAAGCTGTGGAAGGAAGATCTCCAGAGGAGATGAGGTCAGTAACAGTCCATGCCTATGGGTGTAGTTTTTAGTGGAGATATTTAATGTAGACTTTCATAACGCATTCGATAAGGTCCAACATAAGAAACTAAAGCTCATGGAATTGAAGATAAATTATTGAGCTATTTAAGAGATGGCTCAGACAGTAGAAGACAGAATGTAGGCATAATGGGTATACACTCGAATTGGAAAGAAATTACTAATGATGTCCCACAAGGACCTATGGTAGGGCCTAAATTATTCAGTATATTTATTAATGACTTAGATAACACATTGGAGAGCCATAAACCCAAGTTTTTGGGTCTACAGAGCATCAGTAATGGGACATACATTGGAAGATCTGCATCATGACCCTGCTGAGATACTGATGCTGGACATACATGAGGATTTCCCGGGAAGTTTAAACTTCCACTGGTCTAATCCCTGCTGCCCAGAATCCTCCACAAATGTGTCCAACTCTGAGCTAAATACAAGGGACTTACTTTGATACTTACCAAGGAAATATAAGATAGCTTAAAACCTGGTCTAACAGATGGCTACCTCCACAATCGAATACCTAGTTACCCCCTCGACCGCCTCCCAACTAAACCCGTGACATCCTGACTACCTCCTCAATCACACGATCGCCTGACTACCATCCGGACTACACTCCCCCACCCACCCGACTACCTCCTCCATTTGGCCTGACTATCCCTCAATTGCCCAACTACCCCCCTGACCATATGACTAACCCCATCCACCAGACCACCCCTTGACTACCCCTGACCACCCAGTTACCACCCCCCCCAACCCAACTGCCCTGCTGACCAGCCCTGATGAACCCTTGATCACCTGACTAACACCCTACCACTGGACTACTCCCCACCCCCATCCTGACCAACTACCCCCCACTGCAAGACTCATCTACACCACTGACCTGGCCCGACTACCCCTCTCCACCCAAATACCACCCTGACTAACTGACTACTTTCTGACCAGACCCAACTACCTCCCCAACCAGACCAAACCTCCCCCCTGCCGGACCCAACTCAGTTACCCCGCCAACCAACCCGACTAAATCCCAACCACCCGACTACTTCCTCCAAACACACAACTACGCCACCCGACTAGCCTCCACCCCTGACCAGACTTGACCCAACCTTATGAGTCCCTCCACTACCCGACTAAGCTCCTGACCAGACTCAGCTACCACCCTCCTGCAACCTGACTAACCCCTGGACCAACTACCTACTTACGCATCTACCCACCTCACCCCCTTATCCTAATACCCATCTCACCCACCTATCCATTCACTCAGTCCCTCACCCACTCACCCATTCACTAACCCACACTCATTTGTTAAAAGATTTGGAATTTTAAACACTTACCTGAATACCGCAACTAATGTTGTTAAAAAGATGTGTTCTCTCTTCCCCCTGGCTCCACTACACTTACTGGGCTTAGCCTGGAGATGCTGCACTGTCCATTCCTGCTTCTGCTTGGATCAGAAGATCCCTGGAGAAATGGTGCAAAAAGAATATAATTTTTCCTAATATTACTGTGGGATACCATGAAGCAGGCTTGTCAGGGCTGTGTGTGTGTATGTGTGTGTGTATGAGTGTGTGTATGTGTGGGTGTGTGTGGGTATGTGACTAATTTAATAAGACTGAAGACAGTCAGACTGCAAGGTTTAAATTATCAAAGGGTAGGGTGCAAAAGCAGACATTTTGAAGTGGAAACGGATGAGCTAAGATGGGGTACAAATAAATAAGTTTGAGCTAATATTTGCATTTGTAGATAAGTTGAGAGATTGTTTGAATTTCAATGGGGAATTAGAAGATGAAAAGGAAAATGTTTGTATGAGTTCATAGGTAAACAAGTAGTGGGGATATCATATTTTTATTGACCCAAAAGCAAAGACAAGATGGAAACATAAAAGGTTTTATATGTGGAATGGTTTGAGTTTCAAAGGGGTGCGAGAACAATGGGATTAAAGATCAAAGGGGAGGAAATATATTTAAGGAAGGATTGAAAGCTGTATGAGGGTGTGGCCATGTGATCTTGAAAAGGGTGCTGTGTGAATACAATCATGTGAAAATGCAATTCCTATCTACCCCAGAGAAGTGTCTGCTTGTTCCAGAAAGCAAGGTTTTGTTACAGGCTTTGGATTTTCATTATCCAGTAAGAGGGAGAGAGAAGCTTGTGATATACCTCCCTTATAGCAACAGTTGGGGCCTTGCAGTAATATCGCTGGATGTTTTATAGATTAAGAATCTATTGGGACTGTTGCCTGAAAAGGGTGCTTATTTGTGAGTCAAGCTAAGTAGAAATATTTTGGTAAATGCTATAAGACTAAATTTAACTGTATAACTGTAATCTTGCATGTTTAAGGTTTTTTTTGTTAATAATTGTTCTAATTTAATATTTAAAATCTCCAAATGTGGTTGTGGAATCTTTACTTCTGACTTCAGTGCACATACCTTCTCATAATAAAATACAAATTGCAAATCATTGCGATAGCTTGGTCAAGTTTCCCTCTGGAATTTGGTCAGTCCTGGATCTGCCACCTGCCATATCATAACTATGGGCAGCATTGCTGGGTCGGGAAACACTTCATGGGCAGCTGCAATGTGCCCAGCAGTAGCATAGATGGGAACATAAAATTATTAAGAAATGTTGAAAGATTAAGTGAGCTGGCAAAACTGTGGCAGGTGAATTCCAGTAGAGATAAGTGTGAAGTCCCTCATTTAGGTCCAAAAATGTTCAGATCTGAATACATTTCAAATGGTGAAATGCTAGCAACAGTGGAAATCCAAAGAGATTTAGGTATCCCTGTACACGGATCACTAAAATGTAGTAGTCGGGTACAAAGTACAATCGGAAAGTCTATAATGGAATATTAGTCTTGATGCCCAGAAGATTAGAATATAAAGGGGAGGATGTTCTGCTGCAGCTTTACAAATCTCTGGTTAGACCACATCTGGAGTTCTGTGCATAATTTGGAGTAATGCAACTTAGAAAGGATATATTGGCCTTTGGAAGGAGTATAGCATAGATTCACCAGAATGCCAAGAGGGCTCCAGGGGTTAAATCATGAGGAGCGATTACATAAATTCCACTTTTATTCCTTGGCATATAGAAGGTTAAGAGCTGATTTAATTGAGGGTTGAAAGGGATTTATGGGGTAGGCAGAGCAAAATATTTTCCACTGGTGGGTGGGTCCTGGACTAGGGGCTGTAACTTTAAAACCAGGGCCAGATCATTTAAGAGTGAAGTTAGAATTTACTTCTTCCTACAAAGGGTGGTAGAAGTGTAGAAGTCTCTCCCCCAAAATACAAGATAAACTAAAAATTTCAAATTCATGAACAATAGATTTTTTTTTCTAGCCAAGAGCATTAAAAGATATGACATGGAGGCAGGTGTTTGGAGTTAGATCACAAATCAACCATGATCTTATTGAATGGAACAGGTTCAAGGGATTGAATAACCAGCTGCTATTCTTATGTTCCTATCTATGAACATCAGGCAAAGATAGGATTAAAGGGTCAACTGGTGGGTACAGTGAAGACAATGATGTGGGTGGAGTGAGGGGAGGAAAGTTTTTTAATGACCAAGAGGCTCATCGATTCCCATGTCCTCTTTGTTAGTCTCCCACCATTCATCCTCCATAGACTTGAGCTTATCCAAAGCTTTGATTCTCCCAATGTTGAGCATTGATACATATCCACAAACACTTGAGAATGGCTTCTTTGGCCATAGATTAACTTCACTGGACTGCCTGTCATTCAAACTCTGGTGACGAGTTGAAACAGTTTTTGACCAGCCTACCCAATAGCATGATTGATTCGCAGAATACTTCATCCTAGGAGACTGGTAGAAAATAAAAGAACTGTCAAATTGGGTCCAAACTGTAGCTATTTGCTGGACAAAGTGCAGGGCTGTAGCAATCCACTTTACCGCTCTGATCATGCGGCTTGGGTGTTGAGCAGCGGCAGTAAGAAATAATAGATTGGCGATAAAATGTATATATAAGATTGATTTATAAGAGTGTTGATTTAATGGACTTCAACATTCTTCATAAAGGCATGCACTATGATTATTTTATATTACTAGTTAAATGAGGTAAGAAAATTAGCCCCAGGAATTACTGGTGATGATATCTAAGAACACGTTCATGTGATACTGGTCTGTTCAGTGTTTTACTTTAAATAGATTAGCACCTCCAACAATAGCAAAAAAATCACATAACCTTGTTGTGTTTGTCTGTAATTATTCCCAGCAGCAAGTTCACCCATTAGATACTGAATTATGCTAACTCTACGAGCAGATGGTGGCATTGTGATAATGTCACTTGACTCATAATCCCCAAGCCCTGACTAATGTCCTGGAGGTGTGAGCTGGTGGAATTTAGATTCAATTAATGAAATCTGGAATAGGAAGCCAGTCTCAGTAATAATAACTATGAAGCTATCATTGATTATCAGGGAAAAAAAAAACATCTGGTTCACTAATAAATCTGCTGTAATGGAAAGTGTTTGAAAGACTTTGCAGCTCTGGTAGAATCTGTTGGGGGAGGGAAAGATATTTCACAGTCCAAAGAGGAGTCATACTGAACTTGAAATGTTAACTTTGTTTCCCTCCAGTGATGCTGCCAGAGTTGCTGAGTTTTCTAGCACTTTTTGTTTTTATTTCAGATGTTCAGCATCTGCAGTATTTTACTTTTATTTTAAGGAAATCTACTGTCCTTACCTGTTCTGGCCTACAGGTGACTCCAGACCCACACATGATAGACTCTTATATGCCTGCTGCAAAGTCAGAATTGGGAGTGCTATCCTTTGTCAAGCAATGACCTGACACAGTCATACTCACAGAATCATACTTGACAGCTAATGTCCCAGACACCACCACCCACTATCACTGGGGATATCCTGTCCTCCCAGCATTACAGAGCAAGAGACGGTGGTGGCACATACAGTCAGGAGCGTTTGCCTTAGATTCCTCAACATTGACTCTGGGTCCCATGAAGTCTCATGACAGCAGATCAAGTTTCTGAAAGCCATATCTGTGCTGTACTGTGGTGGAAGGGCAAATCTTTCTTTAACACATAGGGGATAACAGGTAGGAATGTTAAAACATTTTTTGTAAAGCATTTTCAAATGCAGTAATATCATTTTTATAAAGAGCTCTGACCTGTTGGAGATTAAATAAGCTATTGTCATTTATAAACCAACTGTCAATCTATATTAATTTTTGTTTGATCTTAATAGCAATTTGTGATTTTTATATGAAAATCTCTTGACTATTAAAAGTTTGCCTTTTGATTTATGGGATGGTGAGGTTGGCATGTCTGACATGAAGTGACACTTAAATGCCCATCCCACCTTCTGGTGTGTGAATAAATAAGTATATATCCTTCAGCTGGGTTTTCTTTTTGAGGACATTGTTTCTGGGCAAATCTTTGCTGGGTTGGTGCAATGATGGTTGCAGTTTTAAGTAGGAACTAGGAGGCTGTGGTTTGGGAATACTATTGAAAGAGTCACATGGCTTTTTGAGTTCTTTGCATTATGACTTCTGCCACAATGTAACAGGTTTAGAGGAAACAATTTGTGGCTTGCATACTGTAGATGTTGGCATATAAGTTGAACATTGAAGCCTTGAAAAATCCATCCAAAAATGGAGGCTGATTTATATGCGAAATATAAAAGTGCACCACCAGCATTGGTGTGGGTGGTCGCCATTTTGAAATGTCATTGGCATATGATGCAAACAGTAGGCATGTCTTAAACTCCTGTGCATATTCTCAACACAGCTGGTATTGCTTGCTTGGCCCCTTGAGGCTGACTAATAATGCAAGTATAGCATCTTGTGGCTGTAAATCTCAGCTTATATGCAAAAACATGGGGGTGAAATTTTCCGTCGGCAAGCAGGGGGTGGGGCCCGCTCGCCGACACGTAAATGATGTGGGATGGCTTCAGGGGGATCCCTTAACGTCATCCCGCCCCATTTAAATTTTCAGGAAGGCGGGGGCACAGTAAAATCAGCTGTCCGCCTGCCGACCTGTCAATGGCCAACTGAAGCCATTGACAGGATCATTAAAACAATTAAAGGACCTGCCCGTCCAATCTTAAGGTGGGATGAGGTTTCATGTAGGGTTTTAAACAGTTTAATAAAGTTTTAGTGTAATTTATGAACATGTCCCATCTCATGTGACATTGTTACATTGTGACATTGAGGGGGACATGTTAAGGATTTTTTTTTTATTTTTAATTTTTTCAAAAGTGTCAGCACTTAGCCTCAGGGAGATGTACGCTCTTTCGTGCGAAAGAACACACTCTCCCTTTTGGGGAATCCCCCCCCCCGCCCGCACAGGGAGTGCATAGCCTTAATTGGCCCACCCACATAAAATGGCGGTGGGGCCCACTTCTCTGGCGGGGATCAGTTCCCCACCTGCGAGAGATTGGGTCGGGCCCGCCCGCCCAGCAGGCAGAAAATTCTGCCCCATGATTTTTGGGTCCGGAAAATTGGGTCATCTTATACGGCAGGTTGACTTATATGTTTCCATTTATAGTACATTGCTTGGTGCAAAGAGTGGGTGGACAACTTTATGTTAGCAGATTTTCTCAGTGATGAATTTCTTTCTCATCTCAGTCAGGTCCTCTTGATGTAGATAGAACACTGCATCTGGCCTTTGTGCTACCTCCTCTCATGTTGTGTGGGCCGTCCTCTTGCGGTAAGAGTGTGCTGAAATATTAGATAGAGCAGCTTCCTTTTATTCATGGCTGTTACCTGCAGCTTTCTGAAGATTTTTTTTCAGCTCTGTCAATTTTTTACTACTATAAATAAATCTCCTGTTTACTTGGCTGCTATTACATCTTTGGGAGGCCCAGCACTATTGAAAATTCCTCCTCTTATTTCCCTCCTAACTCCCCTACTGTGGGAGCTTAATCTAAACAAAGCACTCTACAATTAACATGCCATTCCCTGTCCCAGCCAGTTCCAGGTACATGGAAAGCTGGGATATAGAATCTTGCTAGGGGCAAGGGAAATGCAGTAAATCTCATCAAGCAGGCACTCCCTTCTAGAATTAATTGCTTGCTTTGAAATCACCTCCATTTCATCTCTGCTCACAAGCCAGGCATTCCATTTATGTAACCTTTAACTGTCAAAGAAATGCTATTAAAGTATAGCAAAAAAGGTTGAAACTTGTCGAGTAAATGCTGATGACAAGGACCCTCAACCGCCACCATGACATTGGCCTGCAATTCCCCAATAAGCACCAACAATTGGTGAACTTCATCACCATTGCTGCATACTCAGGAAACATAGAGCATGCAGCAAGTTTGCAAAGAAATCGTGTGGATTAAAACTTGTCCCATTCCTTTTATTTATCTTTAAAATGTGTGAAGTCGTTGTCCCCTGGAGGATAGTGTTCACCAAAATAGCAGAGCTTTCATTGCAGTATCTCTTGGGTGCCATTGTCACGTCTCACAATGTTATTCACGCTGTTTCAATGCTGCTCTTGGCATTTATTAAATTACCATTGCAATAGGTTTAACAAATGGCTTTTCCATAAAGGTTTATCAATAACTGACTCTTTCCCCCAACCCTAGCTCCAGAATCTGACCTCAAATTTCAGATATCTTTCCTCTTGCTTTTTTTTGTGGCACAGACAACCATTGTGTAATAGGTAAAATTTGATCTGATTGGAAAATTAAGGGCCTGACCAGCTTCTCATTTTTTTTATTGTAAAATGAATGAGACACACAAATGCTTTCAAAATCTATTTTTTATTGTGTACTTGAAAGGGACTAAAAAGAGACTTTGTAGATGGTGAATTATACTTTCTCCCTATAAATGATCACAAATCCAGATGGCAAGCTCATAAAACAATTGAAAAAAGCCATGCAGACTGGAAGTTCTGTGCTGATTTATCCAATCTAAAACAGGAACTTCATGATTGACCTCAATGACCCCTGGTGACTCTTGCTGAAAATTGTGTATGTGGGATTGGGGGCTTGGTTGTGCTGTTCAGTACAGTTGAATAACCAGCAAACATTCACAATCTGGACTCACATATGAGCATTGGTTATTGGGTGAGATATTGAACCAGTAGAACTGTATTCCAAGAAATGTATTTCTTCAGATTTTATTTATTGCTGGAAATTTTTTTAAATGAAAAAAAACATTGGCCAGAATTTTCCCGTTGGCGATTTGGGGCGGGGCCCGCTCGCCGATGGGAAAATGACACGCGATGATGTCGGCGGAACCCCCGACATCATTCCGCCCCATTTAAATATTCAGGAAAGCGGGTGGACAGCAAAATCAGCTGTGCACCCGCCGACCTGTCAATGGCCAATTAATGGCCCTGCCCATCCAACCTTAAGGCTGGTGGGCAGGCCAGGAGCCCTGGTAGGAAGGAGAAAAAACATGAAACCTCATCCACTAGTGGGATGAGGTTTCATGTCTGTTTAAAAAATCTTTGATAAAGTTTATGTAATATTTATTAACATGTCGCATCTCATGTGACATTGTCACATGAGGGGGATATGTCAATAATTTTTTTATTTTTTAAGTTTACAAACCTTTCAGCGTTCTCCCTGAGACAGCACTTAGTCTCAGGAAGCAGTGCGCTCTTTCGCGCACATGCACGAAAGTGCGAACTTTGACAGTTGGAGAATCCCTCCCCCCACCCCCACCCCACCCACTCCACCACCCCCCCCCCACCCCTCCACACAGGAAGCACATAGCACTTCTTGTTGGGCAGCCCTCTGGGCGGGCCTTAATTGGCTCGCCCACGTAAAATGGTGGCGGGGCCTGTTTCGGTGGTGGAGTTCGGCTACCCGCCCGCCGCCGAGCCGGTGGGGCCCGCCCACCCATTGAGGGCTAAATTCTGTCCATTACTTTTATCTCTCTCATAATCCAATCTTTCCCTCTCTAAATGATTTTCTAAATAAGTTGGAATTGAATTAACTATTACGATTGTAATGAACTTGATATACTGGACAGGTTTCTTACTTGAAACAGAAAACTTTATTATAGAGCTCTTCTAGAAGCTACATGCTTGAGCCAAGTCCATAACTAGAAAACTCTGGCCCTAAGATTACCCAGGCTTAGGGCTCATTCATTGGAAAAATCACAGCAGGCGGTAGGAAAAGTTATACCTACAATCACTACAACAACAGGCAATTCCTGGTTCAGACTCTATGTGCTTTAGTAAAGATTCCTTAATCCAATTGGTTAAGGAAATACTTGCCCTGTTCACATAGATCTAAGATTTATGTAGAGGGTCCTGCATCCAAATGGCTTTCTAATCAATGACAACTGCAACAAATGCTATTTATATAGTACTTTTATGGCCAAGGCATTCTACAGGAACATTATCAAGCAAATTTGACTTGGAACCAAATAATGATTAGGGCAGATGACCAAAAGCTTGGTTAATGTTCTAAGCAGTGTCTTAAAGGATGGAAGAGAGGTAGAGAGATGGAGAAGTTTAAGGAATTGCAGAATTTAGGGCCTTGGTAGCTGAAGATGGCCACTGATGATGGAATGATTAAAATTGGGGATGTTTAAGAGGCCAGAATTGGAGGACCACAGATATCTTGGAGAGTTGTAGGGAAGAGCTTATGGGGAAAGGGAGGGGTGGTGACACATCAGGATTTGAAAACAAGGAATTAAATTTTTTAATTGAGGCAACGCTTAACTGGGAACCAATGTTGGTTGAGGAGCACAGGAGTGATGAATGAATGGGACTTAATGTGAATTCAGGCAAGCAGAGCAGCGTTTAGGATAGCCTCAAGTTTACGGAGGTAGGAGCCCATTGAGGAGTGCATCAGAACAATCAAGGCTAGAGATAACAAAGGAATGGATGAGGTTTCAGCAGCAGATGAGCTGTGGCAGGGATAGAGTTGAGCTATTTTGTGGAGATAGAATAGTCGTCGATCTTGGTGCATGTGTGAATATATGGTTGGAAGCTCATCTTGGCATTAAATGTGACAGCAAGGTTACAAATAAAGATTGTAGTTTAATGTAAGTGTAATGAATGGCTGGTACTGTTCATTCACTGCAGACCACAAAATCTGGGCTATTATACATAATAATGAATTTCAGGCCTGACCTCAGGCACTGCTAACTATGTGTCACAATGTTTGACAAAAATTGTATCATATGGAATAAGATAGGGTGATACAGGTTGTAAGAGTTGGATGTATGTTAGAATATGTGTGTGTGCGATACAGAATTTAACGCTTTGGCAATATAAAGCAGCATACCTCCAAGTTACAATGGGGAACACCACAGCAGATCCACGAATCTAAAAGATTTCTGATGTTTTTATTAATGAAAGTGGAATAAATGAAAAGCTGCTGGAATATTTGGTGATACAAATTTAAAATTTGATTATACATCAGTTTAAATTATTATAGGAATTAACCAGTAATGCATTCAGAGATTTCTGTCATTCTGCAGGATACTTTCCAGTATCATACATCAATGTCAATATCAGATTGATATTTTACACAGTTTTTATGAATATCCGTATATATTGATAACTTTTCCATATTCCAACCTTTAAAAAAAAACACAAGTGTGATTTCGAAGTTCTTCACCATTCCTTTCATCATTTCAAATGCGCTCAACAACAGAGTGATGTTATGAGCTGGGTCAAGCACATCGTGAGTTGGTTTATATGGGCAACTCAGTGTATGACTTGGAGCAACTGAATGATTGTGCACACGTCATCTACGTCATGCCGTAGTATTCAGTTTCTTTACCATCCATCTTTTAGAGTGATATTTTAATGCCATATTGTGCTATTTGCAATCTTGTCGTTTGAAATGAAACATATAGGTGAAATCATTCTCCTGTTATCCCATACGATGTATTTATTGAGGGTTGACTCTTAAAGAACCACAACAAACCTGAAGGGCAGGTAATTTGATATGCTTAAACTCCAGCGTGTATTGCCAATGAGTAGTAGATTATGGTTTTTCTGTCTTCAATTCCCCACACAAGGTATTTATACATTTAAATTGGGACACATGGAAGTTATGCTCAAATGGATTTCCACAACCTCTGTGAGAAAATCTTACCCATTAATTGTGCTGTCAACCTTCAGTCCAAATCAAAACGCATAAAATCCCCAGGTCTGTTGGCCAAAATGAAGGCAACCCAACTATGTAAACTTAGCTGTAACTGGAGACTTGACGACAACTTGTAAATCCCATGAAAATCTGGATCAAAGCATCATCTGTATTTTTTCACTTTACTCTTTATATAGGCTGAAAGAATTGAATCCACAATCCCCATCTTGCAGTGGCACTGAGTTGAGCCTTCAAGAAGGAAACAGTTTCTTTGTCCTCCACCAGAATACTTCATTTGAGAGTTGAGAAAACAGGACTGCCATCCAGTCACAGTGTCCAGTCCATCGTAGTTGATTTTGTAGGAGTTTTGCCTGAATGCTTGTGGAACTGGCTTCAGGAAGGACACTAGTGTTTGTTCCCATTGAACCCAGATGATACGGCAGAGACATTGCTGATGAAATTTGTCTAGCGCCCTTATGTTTTACTGATGCACAGACCAGGTCTCACTGCAGTACAGGAGTGTGGTGAAAACAACTGCTCTACACTAGGACTTTTGTTAACTTGAGGAGGTCTTTGTAGTCAAACACTTGCTGCCGTAGTTTGTAGAAGACTGAGCTGATGTAACTTACCTGGTGTTGGATCTTCTCATCAATGGAGGCTTTCGGAGAGAGGTGGCTGCCAAGGTACGGGCAGTGTTCAACATATTCCAGAGCCTCCTTTAACATATCTGGAATTGAAGCTCTCCCTGAAGCATAGCAGCATTGACATTAATGAATGGGAGGAGCTTGTTACCAATCATTCAAAATGGAGGGAACTTGCCCATCAGGCTGCAACGTGCTTTAAGTTACAATGTCTTAATGAAGAGGTCGAGCAGCAGCAGAAAAGTAAAGAAAATGAAGCAAACCCTGCACCCTGGGTCCCTTAGATCATGGGACACCCTGCCCCATGTGTACCAAAATCTGTGGGTCAAAAATCGGCCTGTTCAGTCACATGAAGCCCCATGGCAGAAATATGCAACCCTGAGTGGACAGTTGTTATAGAGTTGATCTTCAGACAACTTTTCTTAGTGGAAATATTTAATTTTAACATCAAACTCCATAACTAAAGAAGTATTCTCCACTGTAGAGATTCCCCGCACCGCTAAAACATTGGTTTACACAGATCTTGTGATCTTCCAGCAGAGGATTATTCTTAAAGGTACAGTCCAACGTTTCCCAAAACTATAATTACTACAACAGTCATCCTCAAATCGAGTCACAGTTGCCGACAACTACAACAAGAAGGAAGGGAGGCAATCATAGAAAGGCACTCCACTTGGAGTTTTGTGCTTCCTATTGGTTGATATCAAGGGTCTGGGTGTAATTGCTTGCCATTACTTAGAAAGCTGGTGATGTGGAAGATGCAATGTTGGAAGACAAGTAAAAATAAATTATAATTTTTAAAAATATAACTACAACACACCATTTCACCCCTCTCCTATTTTTACTTAGTTCTGTTGAAGGGTCATGAGGACTTGAAACGTCAACTTTGTTCTTCTCTGCCGATGCTGCCAGACCTGCTGAGTTTTTCCAGGTATTTCTGTTTTTGTTTATACCCTAGCTTTGAAGTACTTGTGATTTTTTTTTTATTTGGGAAGCTTGGGTACAACAAGGCATCAATATGTAGCAATTTTCAATAAACCAAGCAAAATTGCCTTTTGACGTACAATATTGCTGTCAAGTGATATATCCTTTAGGGGGAGCTGCTGCTAATTCTTTGCAAACAATGGTTTCTCTGCTAATCATTGCCTGAGTATGATAGTTTTACAGTGAACTTTATACTTCCTTATGCATGGTATGTCAAAGATTTTGTGGAAAATGAGTAAGGAACGGGAAATGACACCAAATACTGTAATGCATTTAAATGAGAGTAATCTGTCATGGTTGAATTCTGACAGTTTAGCACTTGCATCATTCTCTAGTGACGTGTAGCAAAAAGCCTGAGTAATCTAAAACTGCACAGTTCTGTGCTGTTATCTATTTATCTAGTATTATCCTCATTTTAAGTTGATATTGTTATCATCCAAAAATGGTTGTGAAAGTTTTTTAATTTGTTTCCCAAACACAGGAGATATTGAAGTAATTCTCATTGAAGCATATTGCTTTGTCACAAGAAATGCCATTGCTATGATTGCGCTCAATATAATTGTGATGAAAATAATGGATGGCATATCTCAAGCCATCAACAATATTCCTTTAAAATTCTGCCTGATTCTTTATAATTAATGCACTGATTGCCAACTAGACGTAAGAAAAGTAATTTTATAAAATATATCAGCAAAGCCAATAAAGCTATGCAACATCTTTACTTCTTTGAGCATTTTTGCCTCCTACATCTCAAGAACAATCTAAGAAGTGGACAGAGGTCACGGTTTGGAAGGTGCTGTCAAGTGATCCTTGGTGTGGAGCATCAATGTACACTGCAGCTATAGTGCAGTAGTGTTAGAGAAAGTAAATGCTTAAAATGGTGGATGGTGTGTCAATCAAGCGGACTGCTTTATCTTGGATGGCTTTGAACTTCTGACTGTTGTTTGCCTGCATTCATCCAGGCAAGAGTAGAGTATTCCATTACATTGCTAGCTGTGCCTTGTCGATGGTGGGAAGGCTTTGGGGAGTCAGGCTGCAGAATTCCCAGCCTCTATCCTGCTTTTGTAGCAACAGTATTTATTTGGTTGGTCTAGTACAGTTTCAGGTCATTAGTAACCACCAGCCAGCCTCCCCATCCCCCACCCCACCCAAGCTGGAATGTTAATAATAGGGCATTCAGTTATGGTAATGCCATTGAATGTCAAGGTGGGTGGTTAGACTTTCTCTTGTTTGAGATGGTCATTGTCTGACACTTGTGTGACATAAATGTTACTTGCTACTTATAATTCCAGGCCCGAATGTTGTCCAAGTCTTGCTGCATGTAACATGGGGAGCTTTATTATCTGAGGAGCTACAAAGGGAACGGAACACAATTCAAACATTAGCAAACATCCCCACTTCATAAATTGTGACGGAAGGAAAGTCATTGATGAAGCAGCTGAAGATGATTGGGCCTAGAATGCCATCCTGAGGAACTCAGCAGTGATGTCCTGGGACTGAGATGATTGACTTCCAACAATTACAACTATCTTCCTTTGTGCTAGATATTTCTTCAACAGTGACAGTTCTCCCCCAGATTTCCATTGACTAAAGTTTCATCATAAATGCTGCCTTCATGTCAAAGGCAGTCACTCGTAGCTCATCTTTGGAATTCAGCTCGATTGCCCATGTTTCATTCAGGGCTGTAATGGGGTCTAGACCCAAGTGGTCCTAGCAGAAACCAAACTGAACATCAGTGAGCAGGTTATTGGTGTGTAGGTGTCACTTGATAGCACTGTTGATGGCATCATCCATCACCTTGCTGCTGTTTGGGTGTACAGTGATGGGGTGGTAATTAGCTGGATTGGAATTGCCTTTTTGCTAAGGACAGGACATACTTGGATGGCATTCCTTTTTGTTGGGGGGGATACCAATGTTGTAACTGTTTAGCATGCATACAATCCTGTGTTGTAGCTTTTTCAGCTTAGTACCTCATTTTTAGGGATGCCTGTTGCTAATCCTTGTACGCCATTCAATACGTGCATTGAATCTCTGGCTTGAAAGTAAGGGTAAAGTTGGGGATATGACTGGTTTGAGGTTACATATATGTTGGAATACAATTCTGCTGCTACTGATGACCTATAAACCTCCCCGATGCCCAGTTTTGTGCAGCAAGATCTGTTCTGAAGAACGGTCATTGACCTGAAACGTTAACTCTGTTTCTCGCCACAGATGCTGCCTGATCTGCTGAATAATACCAACATTTTCTGTTTTTATTTCTGTTCTGAGTCAATGTCATTTGGTATGATAATCATGCCACACAACATGATGGATGGTGTCCCCTGTGTAAAGATGGGAGCTTGACTCCACAAAGACTGTGCAATATGATCACTCCTATCAATACTGTAATGGACAGACGCATCTGCATTGTGAGGGTGAGGTCAAGTAGGTTCTTAACATCACGGAGTATTTTTACATGCTGGAAATTAATGCTGTACAGCATGATTTCTCTTTCAAAATGCTTCTATATCCTCAGTATGCACAATAATTTTACCTTTATGTTTGGAATTAAAATGTTCACAAATAATAACTTGATATTATTGTATTCTTTATTTATCACTTAACCATCTCACTGAGCCTATATTATACAATTATTTTCAGGTAATTATATATTTAACTGTTAGGACAATCACCATGTGTCTGGTTGGGATCTAAAACCAACTGAAACGCCACATTGACGCATTCTAACTGCTTTTATATTACATGCTGGTAGTGTGGGTCAGCTGCAACCCAAGAGTAAATTTGGAAAAACTCAGCAGGTCTGGCAGCATCGGCGGAGAAGAAAAGAGTTGACATTTCGAGTCCTCATGACCCTTCCACAGAACTGAGTGAATCTAAGGAGAGGGGTGAAATATAAACTGGTTTAAGGTGGGGCGGGGGTGGGGATGGGGGGGGGGTAGAGAAGTTGGCGGGGGGGGCGGTGGGTGGTGCGGTTGTAGGGACAAGCAAGCAGTGACAGGAGCAGATAATCAAAAGATGGCACAGACATCTTTTTTTTTCTTTTGTTTTCCATTTTGTTCCTTTTTCTGTGACATCTTTTGATTATCTGCTCCTATCACTGCTTGCTTGTCCCTACAACCACAGCAACCGGCCCCCCCCCCCCCACCCCCACCGCCTCCCCCCCCACCCCCCCCCCCGCAACTTCTCTCCCCCACGACCTTAAACCAGCTTATATTTCACCCCTCTCCTTATATTCGCTCAGTTCTGTGGAAGGGTCATGAGGACTTGAAACGTCAACTCTTTTCTTCTCTGCCGATGCTGCCAGACCTGCTGAGTTTTTCCAGGTAATTCTGTTTTTGTTTTGGATTTCCAACATCCGCAGTTTATTGTTTTTATCCAAGAGTAAATTTGTCAGGTTTGGTAAGATCAGGTGGCTGGAAAAAAAAACATGGGGTGACATTCTTGTGTTCACAATTTTCAGTGAAAACTCAGATGTCAGCATAAAATGGCAGCTTTTACTCCATCTCCTATTGAACTAAAATTAGCAAAGGTGGGATCATCCCCTGTCCTGCAATATTCAAACCAGAGTTTAAGCCTGTAACTGGAAAAGTCTCAGTACAACAACAACTCAAATTACACAGCATTTGATTTACTGTTTGGCTTTGTATCTGTGGCTCAGTTTAGCCACAAGCTGGCATTGTATCGGCCAAGCCTACAGCGTAACAGAGTAAATGGGGCATTGTGGTGGCGTAGTGGTAATGCCACTGGACAAGCAATCCAGAGGCCTAGGCTAATGCTCTGGGGACATGGGTTCAAATTCCATTATGGTGGCTGATGGAATTTAAATTCAATTAATAAAATCTGGAATTAGTCCCAGTAATAGTAGCCATTAGTATTAAAACACCACCCAGTCACTAATGCCCTTCAGGAAGGAAAATTACCTGGTCTAGCCTACACATGACTCCAAATTCACAGCAATGTGGCTGACTCTTAAATGCTTGCAATCATTTGTATCATGCTGCTAGAAAAGTTGATAAAGAATGAAACAAGATGGGCCACCCTGCCTAGATCTAGGCACGAGAAATGACAGTGACACACCCAGCCCTGTTGATCCTGAAAATTCCTCCTGACGAAGTGTTGGTGTCCTATGTCACAATTGGGAGAGCTGGCCCTCAGGCTAGGCAAGTAATAGTGTGACAGAGCCATACACATGGAATCATACCTTACAGATAATGTCCTGCATCATCATCACCATCCCTGGGTATGCCCTGTCCCACCAGCACGACAGACCCACCAGAGGGTGGCACAATGGTATATGGTTGGGAGGAAGTTTCCAGGGGAGCCCTGAGCATTGACTCCAGACCCCATGACATCAGGTCAAACATGGGCAAGAAAATGTCTTGCAGGTAACCATGTACCACCCAATTCTCCCAGACCCCTCAGCTGATCAATTGGTGCTCCCCCATGTTGAACATCAATTGGAAGAAGCACTGAGGGTGGAAAAATACAGAATGTACTCTGGGTGGGGGACTTCAATCTCCGTCACCAAGAGTGGTTCGTTAGTACCACTACATATGAGTCCAAAAGGACATAGCTGTTAGACTGGTCCTGCAGCAGGTGGTAATGGAACTAACAATAGTGAAAAATATTCTTGACCTCGTCCTCACCACTCTACCTCTTGCAGATGCATCTGTCCATGACAGTATCAGTAGGAGTAACCACTGCAGACAAAGTCCCTTCTTCACATTGAGAATCATGTTGTGTGGCACTATCACCGTGCTAAATGAGATACATTTTATACAGATCCAGCAGCTCAAAACTGAGCATCCATGAGGTCCTGTGGGCCATCAGCAGCAGTGGAATTGTATTCAACCACAATCTGTAACATCATGGTCCAGCATTTCCTCCACTCTACAATTACCACCAAGCCAGGGGATCAACTCTGGTTCAATGAATAGTGCAGGAGGGCATGCCGGGAGCAATACCAGGCATACCTAAAAATGAGGTGTCAACCTGCTGAAGCTGCAGCACAGAACTACTTGCACGCCAAGCAGCATAAGCAGCAGGCAATAGACAGAGCTAAGAGACACCATAACCAATGGATCAGTTCTGCTAAGTCCAGTCGTGAATGGTGATAGTCAATTAAACAACTAAGGGGAGTAGGAGGCGCTACAAATATCTCCATTCTCAATGAATGTGCAGCTCAGCACATCTGTGCAAAAGATAAGGCTGAAACATTTGCAACCATCTTCAGCCAGAAATGCCGAGCGGATAATCCAACTCGGCCTCCTCCAGAGGTCCCCAGTATTTCAGATGCCGGTCTTCAGCCAGTTCAACTCATTCCACATGATATCAAGAAACAGTTGAAGACATTGGATACTGCAAAGGCCATGGGCCCTGGCAACATTTTGGCACTAGTACTGAAGACTTGTGCCCAAGAACAAGCTGCACGCCTAGCCAAGCCGTTCCAGTACAGCTACAACACTGGCATCTACCCAACAATGTGGAAAATTGCCCAGGAAAGCCTATACACGAAAAGCAGAACAAAACCAACCTGACCAATTACCATCCCATCAGTCTACTCTCAATCAGCAGCAAAGTGGTATCAACAGTGCTGTCATGCGGTACTTACTTAGAAACAACCTGCTTATTGCCACTCAGTTTGGGTTCTGCCAGGGCCACTCAGCTCTTGATCTCATTACAGCTTTACATGGACAAAAGAGCTGATCTGCAGGAGTGCAATGAGAGTGACTGCCCTTAATATCAAGGCAACATTTGACTGAGTGTAGCATCAAGGAGCCCAACAAAACTGGAGTCAATGGAAATTGGGGGAAAACTCTCCACTGGTTGAAGTCATATCTAGCACAAAGGAAAATGGTTGTTATTGTTGGAGGTCCAGCATCTCAGTCCCAGACATCACTGCAGGAGTTCATCAAGGTAGTGTCCAAGGCCCAACCATCTTTAGCTGTTTCATCAATGACCTTCCCTCTATCATAAGGTCAGAAGTGGGGATGTTCGCTGAAATTTCACAGTGTTCAGCATTATTTGCAACTCTTCAGATACTGAAGCAATCCATGTCAAAATGCAGCCAGACCTGGACAACATACAGACTTGGGCTGATAAACATTCATGCCACACAAGTGCCAGGCACTAACCATCTCCAACAAGAGAGAATCCAACCAACTGCCCTTGACATTCAATAGCATTCCTATTGTTGAATGCCCTATTTTCAACATTCTGGAGGTTACCATTGACTAAAAACTGAACTGGACCAGCCATATAAATACTGTGGCTCCAAAAACAGGTCAGAGGCTGCGAATTTTGTGCAGAGTAACTCACACATGGACTCCCCAAAGCCTGTCCACCATCTACAAGGCATAAGTCAGGAGTGTGATGGAATACTCTCCACTTGCCTAGATGAGTGCAACTCCAACAACATTCAAGAAGCTTGGCCCTATTCAGGACAAAGCAGCCCACTTAATTGTCACCCCATTCACCACCTTCAATAATCACTCTTTCCATCACCAATGCACAGCGGCAGCAGTGTGTACAAACGGCACTGCGGCATTTCACTAAAGCTCCTTCAACAGCACCTTCCAAACTTGCAACCTTTACAACCAAGAAGGACAAGGGCAGCAGATGCATGGAAACACCAACATCTGCAAGTTCCCCTTCAAGCCACACACCATCCTGAGTTGGAACTATATCACTGTTCCTTCACTGTCGCTGGGTCAGAATACTGGAACTTCCTTCCTCACAGCACTGTGGGTGTTCCTACATCACATGGACTGCAGCGGTTCCAGAAGGCTGCTTACTGCCATCTCCTCAAGGGCAATTAGGGATGGGCAATAAATGCTGGCCTAGCCAGCGAGGTCCACATCCTGTGAAAGAATTTTGTAAAATACCCAAGCGTATGCTCGGATGGAAATTTATATTGGAAACACAAATCCTAACTTCAATATGATCCAGATTGAAGGGGTGTGTCATTTCCTGTTTTTAAGATAATTTAACTCTCACTCTGCTGCATTTGCTGTTCTGTGGTCACCCCAGCATCTTTAATCATGCACACCACATGCAATAATCTTATAATGACCCACCTAACATCATGTTCAATGGAGCTAGAATACTGCTAAATTAATAACACGTGCTCTAGTTCTCATGTGACTTTGCTCACACATAGTTACACAAATGTGCTATCCAGCATCTAACAATTATAATCAGAAATTTTTATTCATTCCTGTAATTGAAATTAATAATATGACTGGTCATGTCAAGGAAGATCAAAATTTCTTGCATTCATCTTAATTAAAAGAATGCACTGAACTTATTTTTGAACACATTGCCCGGTTTTGCATTCTTCATGCATATTTTAATACCTGCACACCAATAATGAAATGAATTGCCATTAACAAATTAACTACTGATGTAAGTATGATGTTATTTGAACACTAAAGAACATTGAACCTATAGACAATGTACAATAGACTGATTATAACCTCACAATGTGATTGACATTGACATAACTAACATATTGCAGATAATTAAACAATCAGTGAGACTATGTGCTCTCATTGAGAATAAATGCCAACACAGGCTCGTAGGGCTGACTGACCTATGTTGTTTAGGGTTGCCCACCCTCTAGGATTGGCCTGGAGTCTCTAGGAATTGAAGATCCAGGACACTGTTGTATGCAATCCTGAAGAAAAGTCATAGTGACATTCAAAAAGATAGTTTTATTTATTTTCTTTGAACACTTTTTATTATCAGATACAAAAATATTGAAAATAAGAGAAAAAACATTGTTTGGCTGACATTCAAACATCATCCAATTAGATAATGAGTCGTTTTGCTTTCCAATTGGCTAGGAAGGCAGTGCGTCACAAGAATGGATGTGTTGGTTGACTAATGGAGCTTGGGGGAAAGTTATGTGATGAAACCTCCAGGAATACATTTCATCACAGTTGGCAACACTAATGTTGTAGATTCCACGTACTCCAGTGTATAGTTGTTTGAATCAGCTGAGATACTCTTAAATTCTCATTGTGGAGAACTAACCCTTTTCAGGGATAAACGCAGAGGTTGACCTTTCCTGAGGTGTTGCGTCAGTTAGCTTTTACTGATGTGGCATTGCATGCATTAGTTAACTTTGTGGAATTTATGGGCACACTGTGCACAACTTTAATGAATTTCAGTACTCCTGCAATTTTCAATCAAATGCCTGCTGCACGCTAGGCTTTATTACTAACACAACACCTCTGGGATTTTTTTCCCAGAATGGCATACATTCAAACAGTTGGTTAAGTGCACAAAACTAAACATAGTATTATTGGCTGAGAGTAATCTCAGAGATATATCCACCCTGCTGCCGTAACTTCACCAGAGGTCCATCGGATACTTGGTTTATGCATATTAATAAGGTTTCCGCTACACTTCTGGCAAAGTTCAGAGTAGCACCAAAGAAATTTACTGCCAAATATTTAATGCACACTCCATTCTGCCCATTACGCTGATGCTGCTGCTGCTATCACACTGGAGCTACTTCCTAATTCCCTGCTCTTTTCTCTAATGGCATTGTGGCACTGAGTTTCAGATATCAGAGTTGAAATTAATTGAAACATGACATCTGAGAGGTATTTATATAATTGCGTACTGCAGGTGTGCTATTTCACCTGCCAATGGCCCAGATTTTGGTGTAGCAGGTCATCTAATAGCATCTGCTGTTAGTTAAACTTGCCCTTGTATACTTAGGTTTTTACATTTTGTTTTGTGGCCAGTTGCTGAAACTGTGAGATAATAAAATCAAAGTGAGGAAAACCGGCACCTAGCACCTGAGTGAACAGGGTAACTAACTGTGTATCTGCGTAAATAATCCGATTGAAACGAACAGCACAAGGATTAAATGGAAGTTGAAGTTGGTGAATTCAACATCAAATCAGATACAGAAAGAAAAGAGGGAAGGAAAGGGAAACCGGATTAAGAAAGAGAGAGAGAGAGCGAGACAAAGAAAGAGACAAAATGAAAAAGTCAAAAAAAAATAAAAACGTTGACATTTTTAAAACCTTTGATATCAATTAACACCTGAAGAAGTGAAATTCCACACTTGCAATAATTATTTTTTAGTCCCAGAGAAATGTATTGGTAGTAATTAACATTTGTTATGTTGTTAAAAGGGTACCTAGGCATGAAATTGCAAGACTTAACTTTCTGTGGCATGCAGAAACAGCAACTTCACACCATTTAATGCATGTTATTGGTGAGGCAGACAATGAGATGCTGCTTTCGCTAAGTCAATGGCAACATGGCACAAATCAGACAGCAACTTTTGTTAATAGTTGTTCAAATGATGGTGAGCACCATTAGTGTCACTCTTATTTTGAGAACAAGATCTGGCCCAATGAGGGTGTATTACCTCCAGCAGGACATGGCATCTAATGGCCACTACCTTCAATTGTAAGCACAGCATCATCACATTGCAAAGATCAACTTAACTCATCCTTCCAAAGAAATGCCTCATTGAAGGAAGCAATAGATGTTCAGGAAATTAAATGGCTTAACACAGACAACATTGAGATAGGAACACCAGCAGTTGTATGTTTCCACACGTAGACACACAGACCTCGACTTAATTTTAATTTTCATAGCAGCTTAGGTAATGAGACTGTGACTCAAGGCACGATATATTCCCTTTAACAGAAAGAATGTTCTGCAGAGGAAGTTTAACAATAAAGTAATCCCTTTGACTATTGGTTTGTTTAGTGTTATTGACAAAGTACAAATGTTACATAGAAGATAAAGGTACTGGATTCAATGTACTGAGCAATATTTCACTCCTTGTTTGGGCAGGAAGGGTACAGGGCTGGGGTTTCCCTCAACCACCCCTCCCCCACCCTCCCGCCGACCCCACAGTAAGACCAAATCATTTCGCACGAGAGATGCTGTTGTGCTGCTGCAACACGAAAGAAGGTGATGGGGGAACTTAAGGGGGCAGAAGAACCCAGTGATGCAGAATCTTAACAGCTTCAGTTTGAGCCCTACTAGGTCATCACAAGATCTCTCTGTGCCTTCTTTCCTCACTGGCAAAATTTTCCCTGGGCCCTTTGCCAATCTTCATCAGGCAGACTGAGGGCATCATGCTAAAAGACCCAATGGGAAGAAATTGGGACAAGACGAGGTGCCTGTTCCCCCAGTGCTGCTTACATGTAGTTGGACCATGGTCCGCATGAAGATCAGGGAGGCAAATGGAACTTGGGAAGTGAGGCAGCTGCCGGAATACAGGTCCCCATTGAATGCTGAATGTAATGAATGTTACACGAAATAGGTTTGGGAAGTCTCACTATAATTCCCACTGGCACTAACTTGACAATATCACTTTGATACAAGACACATTAATGAGGCAGAGTAGAGAGAGCATGTTTTTGGCTATATCTGACCTGGAAATGTATTTCAGTCCCTGGCACCAGCATTTTGATGAGCATATAAAATGCTTCAGAATGCTTTAATCACCACTCTCGTGTAACTAAACATGTTGTTATATGAATACTTTACATCTACAATGTTTGATATTGTTTTGGGCAGGGAGACAAAGAAAATAAAAGACGTATGTAAATCTGAGCTCTGGATGCATAAGTGCCAATGTTGCAGAGCTGGGAAAGTAGCACAGTTACACTAGCAGGATCTGATAGAGTCAGTTGATCAATGTACATACCCATTTTATTAGTAGAAATTGAAGCATTATAGTTCCTTCCATTCCTTCTCTGATTTCTGCTGAATAACTTTGTAAACAGGTCTAAGGATAACTGACAGTATAATTGTTCTGCCATTGCGTCCTGGTAAAAATTTAATACAACTATAGTTGTGTGATGCATACTCAAGGGCGACTCCTCCCATTATTTAAAGTCTCCATAGAATTTTTGATAGCAAAGATACAGGAGAGGAAAATAATCTCTTTTTAATTCTGTTCTTTTTTTTGTTGAAGGCACCCCAACCAGTAAAAGCATCAATAATTAATTTTGGATTGAAACATCTGAGCTAATGGGCGTGACATTATCACTGCAGGAAGTGAATCATCCTGAAACAGTGCCCATATGGCTTACTTTTTCTCTTTTATTATGTAAATCAGGAATCAAGGATGGTGAAGATTAAAGCACTGCAAATGCTGTGAGGGGTTGCATTGGCCTTAATAACCATTAATATTATGCAACCAATATCCATATGTGTGGAATGATTTACTTAAGGTTTCACTTAAACTTTAAATAGAAATGTTTTATTCCTCACCCTCTTTTTGGTTTTCTTTCATTTCAACATTAAAACCATTTGTTTAAAGAATTAGTGAACAGTAATTTTATGATGCTCTGCAATGGTGGTGCTGTCAGAAGTGTCATTTGGTGTGGCTTTGCTGAGTCTCAGTGACTATGGGTCAGGGAATCAGGTTATAAACCAGGGAACCCCCTGCCCAGGGGCCAGATCCTGATCTGGCCCGTTGTGAGGCCTGATATCCAGGAGCAGGAGCACAGGGCAGGGTGGGAAACTGCTGGCTGCCAATCGGATGGTGAAGTGTGAGTAACTCAGGGCGGGGGAGAAAGGGAGCAGGACACCCTGTTTCATCTGTAACTCATCCTACTCTCACTCCCAGCTCCATTGGTATCCCTGCAGAGGAAGTGGCCCAGGCTCCAGGCCTTGGGTTATTGAACCACTGCCCTGGGCTGGTTTGGGGGTGAGACAGAGTAGGGAAGGACAGGGAGAGAAAGAGAGAGACAGAGCGGGAAAGGAGAGATAGACAGACAGACACGGTAAGAAAGCAGAGACAGAGAGAGAGGGAATAGGAAAGGAAAGCAAGCAAAAAATTGAGCTAAATTTCATGAGTGTTGTGATTGAGGCACAAAAGCTGAGCTACTCATTAAGGAAAAGCAAACTCAGCCTTCACATTAAAGAAGTGGGTGAGTTGAATGTTTCTGTATTATCTCTTAAACACAATAAATTAAGCTGATTGTTATGTATGTGTTGCCCGCGACTGATTTTGTCTGTGTGTGAATGACCCTCGATAAGAAAAAGTTCCCCACCCCTGTTATAAACCCATTTCCTATCAGTGTTCAAACCTAGTGCTTTTGGAGACAGACAGTTTGGAGGGGAGCTGCTGGAGGACTGTCACTTGGAGGGTTCCATGGTGACGGCAATAAGGGGCTTCAGAGTTCAATTTACAAATATTTAGCTGCTTATTTGTCTTCATTGACATTAATTTTTCTGCTGAAGTTTCAAATAAATAACAAATTCTTCAATCCATGCCCCATCCGAGAATGCTACATCAGATTCCTTATCCTGACATAAAGATGCAAGACTTAAATACCTGATTGAAAAAGAACACACAAATATATTTTCGCTTCCTGTTTCACCACGGGCAGTCTGTTTTATATTGCCCTCTATTTTTATTTCCTTTGCTGTCAGGCTGCTGATTTCCTATCACCAGTTTTAAGCCATGGTATAAAAAGTGGGTGAGGGGGGAATTTTAACTCAGAAGTATGGTCAGTTTGGGTCAGGCAGGAGGAGGTTAAAATGTTGAAGATCTGAATCCAGATCCCAACCCTCTCACATGTCTCTGTAAATGGCTTTAAGCAAGGGGCAACAAAAAGATCCTTGGAACCTCACCCGCTAGGGTAATTTGGGATGAGTGACAAAATACATTATTAATTCAATGAAATAATGTCCTTAGTTTATTACTGAATTTCCTGACATTTGTGCATGGCATCTCTTACATATGTGAACATACATTTAAATGGTATGCTTTGCATCAAATTGAAGAATTTCAAATTAGTAATTTCTTATTCTGTCAGGTATTCTCGAATGCTTTGTGGACAACACTTTGAAGGATGAACAGGCTGGTACACTGAGCAGATAGATGTCAGATGTAATTTAATACAAAAACATGTGATGTGATGCATTTTGAGAAGAATAGCAATAGATTGTATTTACCACTTTCATTGTTGAAAACCGTGGCAGGGCCTGAGGGATATGCATTCTTCTGGCTTTCCTGACATCATCCAATCCCTTTGTTCCCTTGCCTTCTCTGAGTAAAAATCTAACTCAAAGTTTTAACCATGCCTCAGTTGGCTGCACCCTCACCTCTGACTCTAAAAGTTATGGGTTCAAACCTTGCTCCAGAGACTTAAGCACATAGTCCAAGCTGGTACTTCAGCGCAGAGCTGGGGGAGTGTGACATTGTCATCGTCAATGCGATGTTAAGCCAAGGACCTGATGCCCTCTCAGGTACATGCAAGAGATTTTGTGGCACTTTTTTAAAGAAGAGCAGAGGAATTCTTCCTAGTGCCCTGACCAATATTTATACCGCAACCAGCATCACTAAAATACAGACTGGGTGCTATATTACCTCCAAAATAATATCTACAGCACACATGGCACAATTCTGGTGCCATCTGTCCTAACAGATGTCTTTATGGTGAAGCCATTAGAGCACAAGCAGGGAGTGCTGCTAGAAGTATATGGTGTAGGCAGATCATAATACAAATCATTGTATATTTGCTTAATTTGACACTAGTGCTACTTTTCTGGAGGCCAACAGTTCAGCTAATGCCAAGTTTTATTAACGCATGGTTGAACATATGCGCACCAGCAGAAAGGATCCCTACAAATCAGCTCTATCTAAAGGGGTCAACAACCATATTTACGTTTAGTTGCTGATTGATTTCTACTGGTTCTTGCTGAAAATGTAGACGTGGTTGATGGTTCTCAGAGTTGTTTAAAGTTGTTGAAATTTACATGGAGTGCTGAAGAACTATCTACTGACTTCAACGATTCTACACAGACCGCTAACTCACAGATATGAATACAGTAATTTGCATTCTCCTTGAATTAAAACAAGACAGCAAGAATGAGCAGAGGCAACACAAAATAGAACAAGCTGCTGGAAGAGGGAGAAGAAGCGAGGGAGGAGGAAGAAGCTGGAGGCCATTTCTGGCCAGAACGTTCATGAAGCAATTTTCCTACCTAAACTACAGAGTGGAACAATGTGTCAGACATCTCCATTTTACCAAGGAGGTCCTCACTGAAATTTGCCATCTACTGTAGCCACAATTTCAGACTCAGAGCAAAGCAAGGACCACATTGCCAGTGACTGTGAAAAAGACCATGGACAGTGAACTTTTATGCATCTGGCTCTTTCCAAGTTGCAGGAGATGATATTTGCAACATCTCCCAGTACACTGTCCATTGCTGTTTGAGGGAGGTCACTGAGGCTCTGTGCTCCAGGAGAGTGGAATGTGTTTAATTCACTCTTGCCAGACAAAAGCAGATGGAGGGAACACAGAGCTTTGCAAGGATTGCAGATCTCCCTTTGGGGTAGTGTGCTTTTAATTGCATGCATATTGATTTGTGGGCACCACATGTCAAATCTGAGTTGCATCACAACTGGAAGGGATGTCAATCCCTCAATGTCCAGATGGTGTGCAGTCAGTCCATCGTGCAGATAAATACCCCATATCCTGGTAGCAGTCATGATGCCTTCACTCTGCAAAAGTCCACTGTAATATCTGCATTTGATTAACCGTGGAAAACCAAGGGGAGGCCAAGGGCTAACCACTAACAACCTGGCTCACGACTCCATTGTGAAACCACACAAAGGCTACTTACATGTAATGAAGGTTACGATGCCACACAAAATGTGATCGAGCAGAACACAGGGATGCTTAAAGGTTGCTTCTGCTGCCTGGGCCACTTTGAACGAACCCTGCAATACTCAGAAAAAAGCATATCAAAATTTGTTGTGGTCTACTACACAACCTAGCCATAATGAATGCACAGCCCTTGCCAGAAGCTATACTATAACCATTTGAGGGAGAGGAGGGGAAGGAGGAAGAGAAGGAGAAGGAGGAAAGGAAGAGGAAGAGGAACAACCAACACATCCTCTTCCTGGTCATGCTGCCCATGATCAACACATCTGACTACAGTACTAGTGAATCCACCCCAATTTTCCATTCACTAACAGTCCCACATCTCACTTTCCCTCTGTTACTAAGCATCACGCATCTCCTTGGCCGCAAAGCTAAAATAAATGTCAGCACAGGACCAACACTCCAAACCAAATTTATTAATTGCATCCAGAAGTCAGCTATTCGTTCTTGTGTATTCCCTTAGTCTTGCAGGTGCCTTTGCCTGAGCTAGTGTTCATATGCAATGCTACCCCAGCGACTGCAGTATGGCTGGTTTAGGGCTGCTGACTTTCAGTGAGGGAGACTACAGATGATCTTGAAGGATGCCCTCAACCAGATCTGTCCCTAGAAAGCTTGGCTTTGGACTGTATGCATCTTGACATTGACAACAACTGTTTGGGCTGTCTGGTTGACAGGCAACTGCAAGGGCACTGGTTGAGTGCCAGTTGTGGAAGAACGAACGCCATCATTTTGTCATGTTGCCTGCATGAAACCACTGCTACACATCTGGGGTGAAGCCTCAGCAATCCTACTAATCTGTTCAACAACAAATTGTTGCACTGTTTAGTGACACCCTGCAAGCCACTTTGAACAGTGATACCTGCAGCCATGGTGGCAGCATTCTGAACCTGCCCTGAAGCAAACTGAGCTTGTGTAACTTCAGTCTGAGATTCTACTGCAGCATTGAGTCTTTAGGTGGTTTCTCCTTGTGTTACAATGGGAGCTGAGACATCAGGCATCAGAAGTTGCACCATGGATGGGTCTGTATGTATGGTAATAGAGTTGCTTCCCATTTCCATGATGGGAATAATGGGTTGCAAACTCTGCGCAGAGCCCTGTGCCAAGTTAGTGCCAGACTCCTCCATGGTCCTTTACAGTGACCATGAGTTTTCTGCAGGCCTTTCAGTGAGACAGACATTTCTGTGTGAATACCTCAGGATGTTGCATTCTTCTATTCAACATAAACGTACCAATTATATGATAAGACAATTATATGATAAAACAATTATGTGGGTTATTTATTTGGAGATGAGCCCCTGGAGTCATCCACCAGGTGGCAGATTCTGGATGTCCAGCAGGTTGCATGTGAAGATCTGGCAGAGATCCCTGAGATCTGTGTGCCATGCTCTCTGTGTTGGAGGAGTCCATATGGAGCATGAGCACCGTGTTGGCCCAGCGCTCAGAAAGCACAGCTTCCTCCACAGGGAGTGGCAAATCTCATAGAGGCAACTCCAGGAACTCAATCAGGGCTTTTTGGGGTTGCGTTCAGAACTGTAAGCCCACATACTAGCAGTGACGTCAGCAGGTCACTGCCAATGTGAGATGAATGAGGCACCGAGTGGCTCTGCTAGCTGCCCCTCCATCTACGGTGAGCAGGGAGGTTCACCCCAACCTCATGTTGACGGATGACCTGCAGCTCACATCTGGGAACTCCTCTCAGGGAGATATGATGATGGCAGCAGCTCCTCCACACCTCTGTCAGTGACTGTCGCCTATGAGGAGACCGCGATGACTGAGGATTGCCCAGCCATGGCGCTGGACTCTCCTACCCAGATGGGCATACACAGGCCCCGATAACGAGAGGACGGCCACTAAGGTCATCAAGACCAATGGGGCAAAAGATTCAGCAGCCTGCCTTCCATGCCTCTGCCAGCGAAGGGGATGCACCAAGATGCACTTGCTCTTGCAAGTGTAAACTTAAGTCACAATGATCACATAAGGGGTCTCACTGGTGATTAATTTCTGCACATGCACACCGGTGCATATATATATCTTTGCCTTCAATATTAAAATGTTACATGATGTGCAATGACCCCAGTATGCTTCATGCAATTGATAGGGAGAGGCTTGGGAGTCACGTGCCAAATTTATAATGGGCTTCAAAGTTTATATGCACAGGAGTGCATCATCAGCACTGATCAGTTAGGTGGCGTTTCCCTTGCTATCACCTTGACTCTTTGCTTTGGATTCCTAACTGAAAGTCCTCTGAATCAAGGCCTCCCTGCCTCTCATAAGCATCCTCAATTCGGGACCTTGCTCCTCATCCTGGAGCTCTTCAGGCTCATTCTCAGACTCAGCACTGGAATCATCCTCTACAGCCTCTGGAATAGCAATGCTGTCTTCATCCTCCAATAGGTCCATGCTTGAGAAAGCAAGATTATGCAGTCCAGAGCAGACAACAACAATAGGGGAGACACATTCAAGAAGATATTGCAGTGATCCCCGAGTGGCCCAGGCAGCAAAACCTCATCTTGAGAGGGTCTATGGTCTCCTCAATTATTGCTCTTGTGGAGGCATGACTGCAGCTGTAGCTGTCCTTGGCTGGAGTCCTTGGGTGTCTTAACGACATCATTAGTCACCTTTTCAGCAGATAGCTTTTGTTTCCCAGTAGCCAGCCATCCAAGCTGGATTAATGGACAACCTTGGCAACTGGGAGTGACACAAAATGTCAGCATCATGACAGTTTCCTGGACACCTAGCACAAACCTGCAATGTCTGACTCTTGTGGTCATACACAATCTGGGTGTTTATTGACAAAGGCATCTGTCTCCCCCTCTGGTGCCTCTTTGGGCACAAGCGTGCAGTCAATGGCTTCCTGAGTTCTTGGAAACCCTGCTATTGCAATGAAGCCTCTGGCTCACTCTGCCTGGCTAGCCTTGTCAGTCCTGAAGTGCATGAAGCTGCTGACCCTCAGGAACAGTGTCTACGTGACCAACTTGATGCAGCTGTAGGCAGCTGATTGCGAGACTCCACAGTGATCTCTCTTAACACCTGGAAAGAACCTGAGACATAAAAGTTCAGAGCAACTGTCACCTTCAGTGCCACTGGCATGGGCTGGCCATATGCACAGTTGGAGGCAATTTTGGGGCCGATCATTTCGCACATAGAGGTGACAGTGACCCTGGAGAAGTGAAGCCTTCTTTGGCACTGAACCTCTGATATGGTCAGGTACCCTGATCACTGCCTGTACATGCTGGGTAATGGCATCTTCTCCGGACCCTTCTGCCTTGCATTTCCTGCTGGCCCTTCACCCCATCTGGTTGCGCCTCTCAGTCCATAGGGCCAACTCTGGGCGGTTGGTTGCAGGCAACTGGCCTCCTCCACCTTCTGGGCCTCTCTCCCTCTTCTGAGGAGATCCCTCCAGCTGAGTACAAAATCCCCATTTATGTTCAAATGATTCGACAGGTTTCTGAACTGAAGTGGCCTTTCTGCAGAAAGCCTATGCAAATGATTAAGAATCATAGAGTTTCCAAAATGCCCCAAAAATGCCAGAAATGTTCAACAAACCAGCTCCAAACAACTCAAGCGACACTACTAACTCTTCAAATTACCAACATCTTCCCAGCCTTTTATGCTGTCCTGGGTATAGAATGAATGTAAAACGAGAAGGCCAACTGGCCGATTGGCCCATGCACTGAGCGTAACAGTGCACGCATCACTCAAAGTCGCTGTCAACTTGTTTTTAAATAGGCTAAATTGGCCCATTAATTGTCGGCAGGCATGGTTCTGACTTCCACGCATGCCCACCAACTGAAATATCGTGAGCTGGCACGGATGATGTCAAGATGCCCTCCTGATGTCATTTCATTATATTTCGCAACCATTCGTGCCACCTGCTCGGAAAGAACAAAATGCTGGCCTATATATAGGACACCTGACTTCTAGGTGCTGCAGCTATATATTTGTCATGAAAATATAATAATTTTCATAATATTATTGTGGTTCATTATAAAGGTATGTTAATAGTGGGGGTTGGATTTGTTTCTCTGGGTGGATATGTCAGGGATTTAACTGAATTGGAGACAGCTGGTCTGGTGCTTTTGAGTTATCAAAAGATAAGCTACGTTTGAAATGCTAAATACATAAACATGGCTAAAGTTTTAGAATGTGAGGGGTGAGGAAAATTTGCATTTTTAAATAAATTGAGTAGTTTGAATTTCAAAGAGATGGTAGGATGTTATACCTAGCTAAAGGAAGCTAAGCCAAGCAGTGTGCTTATTTTTCTCAAAAGTTACTGATAACATGAGTACTATGAAAGATTTATATTATGAGAAAAGTAAAGTTACAAAAACATACTGGAACAATGGAATTTACATTAAAAAGGGGAGAAACATGTATAAAGGAGATGAGGTTATGTGTAAGGTAGAAGGAATTCTAAGATCTAACACAAGTGTGAAAAGCCTCCAGCCTCTGTGCATCAAGTTGCTGCCTACAGGAACTGAAGCTAAGAAAACTCACTTTGATATCACTATCCAGGGTATTGTGTGCTTTCACTGGGCCTGGTAAGCTTATATTTTATTTTACTGTTGCCTTAATGGAGGTGTAACTGGGAGCCAGATTAATTCAGGCTTTAGGAGTTATTATAGTAGTAATTTGTAGACCTATGTATGTGCTTAAAATCTTTTAATAATAAATGTATAATTTAGTATTGTAAAAACGTTTAAGCCTCGGTGGACTTATTACTACTGAATTCAAGGCATGCACCTCAAAAGAAAATACAAATTGCAAAACAGTTGTGGCAGCTTTTTCAAGTTTCCCGCTGGGATTTGAGCAGCTCAGCATTTATTATCCGCTGTGCCATAACAAAATCTGAGGCTCGTTGCGGGATATGTTTGAAGTTCCTTGATTGGGTTGAAGTTGATGAACATTAAGATTACGAATACAAGAGGCATTTTGAATTCAGGAGTTGGTATGAGATTTTTTTTAAAGTGGTGAGCCTGCAATATGGTTTTGGCAGTTGCTAAGACTTGTCTGGGTATTGCAGTTATAATTTTGGTCGGTCTACAAAAGGTAAATAAAGCTAAGTTAATGGCATCGGCAGATAAGTTACAAAGGAATTACCTGCTGGGGTAAGGAAATCAGACATAACTGAAGGTCTAGCAAAGCATTTAAAATTGGAGGGAATAGCGAGAGACCAAGTTCTCCAAGGGTTGGGTCATTGGAATGGGCTGAAATTCAGTTGCAAGTGAAAAAACTTGAGCAAGAGGCAGCAGAAAAAGAAAAAGAAAGGGAACAGGCAGAAAGGGAGGAAAGAGAAGAAGAAAGAGACAGAGAATTCCAGCTTAAAATGCTGGCAGTTAAAAAAGAGACACCAGAGGTTCGGAAGGACTTAGTTCCATTTCAGAACCCAGTGGGGAGATGTTGAAATTTGTACAAACTCTTCCAAAGTTTGAAGAAAGAGATGTTGAAGCATTCTTTATTTCATTTGAGAAGATAGCTAAACAGATGAAATGGCCACAGGAAAAGTAGACATTGTTGTTACAATCTAGGTTGGCGGGTAGAGCACATGAGATTTATGCTTCACTTTCAGAAGAAATGTCGGTGAACTATCATGTGGCTATTTTGAGTGCATTTGAGTTGGCTCCTGAGGCATACAGGCAGAAATTTAGGAATATGAGAAAGCAGCCTGGGCAAACTTATATTGAGTTTGAGAGATTAAAACAAATTAATTTTGAAAGGAGGATATGGACATTAAAGATAGAGATGACATATGCAGCTCTAAGAGAAGTAATTCTTTTGGAAGAATTTAAAGATTCAATTCCTTCAGTACTGAGAACTCATGTGAGAAAGAGAGGGTTAAAACAATAAGACAAGCAGCGGAGATAGCTGATGATTATGAGTTAGTTCATAGAGCTAAGCCTTTTTTCGTCATCCTTTGAAATCAGAGAAGGATATAAAGTGGGAAGGTGAAAGGAAGGTGGGTAGACATGGAGGAGAAGGAGTAGGTAGAAATTCTGAGAAAGGAATGTGTTGATGGTAGAAAATCGAGGTGTTTTTGTTATAATAAAGTTGAATAGCTCAGCATTTACTATCCGCTGTGCCATAACAATACTGAGTACAAATCATGGGACTGCGGTCATGGTAATAGCTGATTGTGGCAATGGCCTCCAGTATTAGACACGATTGGAAACTCTGTACTAGATAGCGGGTCACCTGACCTGGGAGTTGAAAGTCAGATACCACATGTTGGAACCCGTCTTGACAGAATTCAGTTACTGCAGGTATGTGTTCAGGTTAGGAAAATGTGTTATCAATAAAGTTAGCTCAGCTACAATGTCGATGGCCTGTGTGCATGACTGAAACAAAAAACAAGACGTAGGGCTGGATTTTACCGCCGGTGAGCGGAGGCAGGGGCGGGGCCCACTCGTCGATGCATAAAATGACACGCAGTGACATCGGGCGGAACTCCCGATGTCATCCTGCCCCATTTAAATTTTCAGGAAGGCGGGGGTGCAGCAAAATCAGCTGCGCGCCTGCCAACCTGTCAATGGCCAATTAAGGCCGTTGACAGAGCAATTAAAATAATTAGTGGACCTGTCCGTCTAACCTTAAGGTTGGCGGGTAGGCCAGGAGCCCTGGCGAGAACTAGAAAAAAAACTTGAAACCTCATCCAGCAGCAGGATGAGGTTTCATGCCGGGTTTTGAAAATTGTAATAAAGTTTTTTTGGAAATTATGTACATGTCCCAACTCATTGTCACATGAGGGGACATGTAAGGGAAATTTTATTTTTCTATTTTTAATATTTTATAACGTGCAGCTGATCTCCCTGAGGCAGCACTTAGCCTCAGGGAGATGAGTGCACTCTTTCTTGCGCATGCGCAAAAGAGCACACTCTTGATTTTAGGAACCCCCGCCCGCACAAGGAGCACATAACGCTTCCATGCGGACATCACGCTGCGTAGGCCTTAATTAGCCTGCCCATGTAAAATGGTGCCGCGCCTCCAGTCAGGGGGGGAAAATTCAGCCCATGGTGTTAGAAGTAAACTAAATGCAACAATGGAGGTTCTGAAACCACCTACAAAGTTCAGTTTGTAGGTTAATCTCACTGAAAACTGAAAGAATTTCCAGCAGCGATTCAAGCTGTAACTTACAGCAACGGGCAGTGATAAACCTCAGGTACAGGCTTCCAACTTTCTTCACGTAGTAGGGGAAGAAGCCCTTGAAGTCACGCTTGAAAGTGATGAGAAACAAAATGACTGAAAGAAATAATGGAAAAATTCAATGCCTAATGCAGCCCTAAGAAAAACACTAATGAAAGATAGAGATTTTTTACGCGCAACAAGGCAGTGACAACATTAGTCAGTATGTAACTGAACTGAGAAAATGAGCTAAATCAAGCTTGAAGAATCACTCATCCAAGATAGAATAATTTGCAGGATCACAAATGACTCTCTGAGAGAACAGCTTTTGAGAGAAGTTGATCTCACACTGGAGAAAGAATAAATATCTGCAGAGTGGCAGAGACAACAAAACGTCAGATTAAACATATGACAGAAGATGATAAGCCGCACATGATCAAGCAGGTAGATGCAGTTAAACAGAAACAGCCGCAGGAAAGAACAAATAGAAAGTCTGAAAGCAAAAAGAACAAATAGACTATTAAAATATCTAAATGCAGCCAATGTGGAACAGAGCATTTACCACATCATTGCCCAGCCTACGGAAAGCAGTATAAGAACTATGATAAACTAAATCACTTTGCTAAGATTTGTAAATCGAAGAAAGTGCACATGATTGCAAATGATGACACAGACACTGAAACTAAACATTTTGTTGGTGCAATAACAACAAATTCCAAAGAAGACAAATGAAAGGTTGATTTAGAAATTGCCAACATGATGGTGAACTTCAAGCTTGACACAGGTGCACAAGCAAATGTCAATCCCCTAAGCCTATATTGTATAAGCAAAGAAAAACAGTTAACTAAAACAAAAAAGAAGCTGTCTACTTATACAGGTGAAAAAATTGCAGTAGAAGGCAAATGCACACTTAAAGTGAACTACAAAAAATAGTTTCAAGCACTTCTATTCATAGTGGTGGAAACTGATGCAAAGCCCATTCTTGGAATCAACGCTTGTGAAAACCTGAAACTAATCAAGAGAATAATGATTGTCACCACTGATGACATCCTGAGCGAGTATAAAGATGTCTTCCAGGGGCTTGGCTGCCTAAAAGGAGAACACACCATCAAGATTGACGAAACTGTGCCACCCAAAATACACCCACCCAGGAAAATACCAGTAAAGCTGAGACACCGACTGAAAGCAGAATTGGATGGAATGGAGAAACTTCACTTCGTCAAGAAAATTGAAGAACCAACAAAGCGGGTTAATCCAATTGTAATTGTAGAAAAATCAGAATCTGCAAGCCTGTCTGGATCCCAGAGACCTAAACCAGGCAGTGCAAAGAGATCATTACCAGCTGCCCACAGTAGAAGAGATCACGCGTAAGCTAGCTGATGCTAAATACTATTCAATCTTGGGTGTGAGTTCAGGCTTCTGGTAGGTCAAGCTGGATGACTGCAGCTCCTATCTATGTACCTTCAACACACCATATGGGCGATACAGGTTTTTACGCTTACCTTTTGCTATTAACTTAGCTCTGGAGGTTCCACAGAAGAGCTGTTTGAATGGTTAGAGGGTGTGGAAACCTATATTGATGATGTGCTGATCTGGGGAGCCTCACGAGAAGAACACGAGCACAGACTAAGGTATTGGCCAGAGCTAGAGAAAGGAACCTCAAGTTGAAGGAGAAAAAGTGAAAAATAGCACTTAATGAAATCAGATACTTGGGACATGTGCTAACAAGTGAGGAACTGAAGTCAGACACGAGTAAAATCAAAGCAGTCATGAACATGCCACCCCCAGAATGTAAGAAAGACTTGAAGAGGTTTTTGGGACTGATGACCTATCTTGAGAAGTTCACTCCGAACATATCAGACCTGATAGCACCTCTCAGAGAACTTCTACAAAACTATGTGGAATGGCACTGGGAACAAAGTCACCAGGAAGCTTTGACCAGTCTGAAGAAAACACTGACCCAGGCACCAGTGTTAAAGTATTACAATGTCAGTCAACCGGTCAAGATCTCAGTGGACGCTTCAAGGACTGGCCTGGGAGCTGTCCTCTTGTAAAATGAGGCGCCAGAGGCATACGCTTCAAAGGCAATGACTGAAACACAGCAGCGGTATGCTAAATAGAGAAAGAAATGCTAGCAATTGTGTTTAGCCTAAAACCAGTTTGTCTATGGCAAAGACATAGAGGTAGAGCCTGATCATAAGCCTTAGAAACTATACTTAAAAGACTCCTGAACTGTGCACCACTGCAGAAGAAGAGCTTGACATGTAACATATTGACCTGGAATAGGAGTACATATCAGGGAAATGGTGAATACGTGTGCAATGTGCCAAAAGTACAGTAAATCACAACAGTAAGAACCACTTCAACCACACAGTGTTTAAGAGAGGCCTGGCAGGAAACTGGAATGGACTTGTTCACATTTGACAACAGTGAGTACTCACTTGCAGTAGATTATTACTCAAAATTCTTTGAGTCTGTGCTGCTGAGAAACGATAGTAAGAGCATCGCTGTAATGAAGTGCTCATCCAATAATGGTCCACAATTCTCGGGCACTGAGTTTTGCAAATTTGCACAGGACTGCGAGTTTTGCTACACTACATCAAGTCCCAAATATCCACAATCAACGGAATGGTGGAATGTACTGTGCAGACCTTAAAACAGTTGTTGAAGAAAGCAAAGGCAGACAGAAGAGACCCGAAACTGGCTCTGCTGGATTTCAGGAATACTCCATTAGAGGGCATTGGATCATCTCCAGCACATCTCCTGATGGGGAGAAGACTAAGAATTAAGCTTCCAACTTTACGCCAACTGTAATTTCCACAGCCAGTGAGCTGCAGCGTACAGTACCTGCTCAAACTGAGACAGCAGAAGCAGAAACGTTACTTTGATCAAGGTGCCCGACCTCTGCCTGGCCTGAATATAGGAGAAATGGTGAGGATTCAGCATGAAGGGATATGGGATCCTGCTGTTGTCACAGGAATCACAGGAGAACCAAGGTCTTACATAGTACAGACTCCAAACAGACAACAGTACAGGAGAAACCGAAAATTCTTATGGAACACAAATGAAATGCAACCTGCTCTGAACCAGAACGTGTCACTGAAGATAAAAAACCAGAATGCATCAGTGAAGCAACAGATAACCAGACAAAGCATGACTGCCCTGAAAACTATCCAATGGGTGATAGTGACACAGAGCTAGAGAAGGCCCCTTGTCCTTCAAAGTCACCTCTGTTACCATTCAGAACATCCAGTGGAAGAGATACAAAGATGAGTAAGTGGCAAAACAGGCTGATCAAAACAGAGTGATTAAGAATAGATTAGAGACTTGTGTACTTGAGTTATGTAAAAAAAAACATTTTTAGGAAGGGAAATATCATGATAATATTTGATTGTGGTAGTGGCCTCCAGTATTAGATATTATACAGTGCTCTGTACTAGATAGCGGGTTACCTGACCTGGGAGCTGAAGGTCAGATACCACATGTTGGAACCTGTCTCGATAGAATTTGGTTACTGCAGATATGTGTTCATGTTAGGAAAATGTTTCTTCAATAAAGCTAGCTCAGCTACAATGTCAATGGCCTGTGTGCATCATTGAAACAAAAAAACAAGACAACTACTATATTTTTAAAATTTATTCATGGGATGTGGGCATCACTGGCTAGGCCAGCATTTATTGGCTATCCTTAATTGCCCCTGAGAAGGTTGAGGTGAGCTGCCTTCTTGAACTGCTGCTCTCCATGTGGTGTAGCATTTTGACCCAGTGACAGTGAAGGAGTGGCAATATAGTTCCAAGTCAAGATGGTAAATGGCTTGGAAGGGAACTTCCAGGTGGTGGTGTTCTATGTGTCTGCTGCCCTTGTCCTTCTAGATGGTAGCGACCGTGGGTTTCGAATATGCTGCCTAAGGAGCTTTGGTGCATTCTTGCAGTGCATCTTGTAGGTGGTACACACTGCTGCCACTGTTCGTCAGTGGCAGAGGGAGTGAATGTTTGTGGATTGGGTGCCAATCAAATGGGTTGCTTTGTCCTGGATGGTGTCAAGCTTCTTGAGTATTGTTGGAGCTGCACTCATCCAGGCAATTGGAAAATATTCCATCTCACTCCTACATTGTGCCTTGTGGATGGTGGACAGGCTTTGGGGAGTCAGGGTGTGAGTAACTCACCACAGGATTCTTAGCCTCCAACCTTCTTTTGTAGCCACAGTATTCATATAGCTAGTCCAGTTCAGTTTCTGGCCAATGGTAACACACCAAGATGTTGATAGTGGGGGGCTCAGTGCTGGTAAATCCATTGAATGTCAAGGGGTGATGGTTAGATTTTCCCTTGTTGGAGATGGTCATTGCCTGGCACTTGTGTGGTGCAAATGGTGCTTTTCACTTGTCAACCCAAGCCTAGATATTGTCCAGGTCTTGCTGCATTTGTCTATGGACTGCTTCAGTACCTGAGGAGTTGTGTATGGTGCTGAACATTGTGCAAACATCAGCAAACCTCTTCACTTCTGACCTTATGGTGGAAGGAAGGTCATTGATAAAATAGCTGGAGATGGTTGGGCTGAGGACACTACCCTGAGGAACTCCTGAGAAATGTCTTGGAACTGAGATGATTGACCTCCAACAACCACAACCATTTTCCTTTGTGCTAGGTATGACTCCAACCAGCAGTTAGTTTTCCCCCGATTCCCATTGACTCCACTTTTGCTAGGGCTCCTAGATGCCTGTTGCAAGGAGGTAATGACTGACAGCTGTTTAAGATATACGCCCATAAAGTTAATGTATATCATATCACAACATCCACCTTTTTTTCTAAACTAAAGATTTACCCTCACAGAATCAAACTATTTACATGACAGCAAAGTGACATTGTGTCTGAATATATCCTTATACAAAACCATATATCTATAAATCTCTGAAATGATAGTTTGCTCTTCCTTCCAGACTTATTTATGGTGATCTTGGTTGGAGACTGCTTCATGTTTCCAGAATACTGGTTGTTAGTAGAGATGTTGTGTTGGGTTTATGTCTTAGACCTATTCGGAATAACCCTGCTCAGTATTTCTGGTTGTGGTATTGTTCTGATTTGGCATTTGTCTCATTGCACTATCATGCCATCTGATGTTTGTACTTGATAAGCTTTTGGTTCTGGGCATATACTGAAGATTTCTGCTGGATTCCATGTGCCATCAATTGGGTGTTATACTCGGACTTTTTGTCCAACTTTTAAGATGGGTCATTCGTGGCCCACATGCCAGTCATGAGCATCTTTCATCTTGCCCTCTTTTTTGATTAAAGCATCTTGTATGCCTGGGAGTATCAACACATGACAACTGGGAAGGTTCGTGCACACTTCTCTGCCGAATAGTAATTTTGCAAGTAAGGGAACTGTCCACCTAAGCAATGTTGCTCTAAGATGCAGCACGATCACATGTAGATTGTGTTTTGTTTGATCTCACGTCAAGATTCAGGATTTTATGGTTCAGAAAAGTAATCCATTACAAGCAAGAAATCATCTCCATGGATCTTAAAGAGGTCAGTTGCGAGTCTGGTCCATAGATGTATGGATACCTCGTGATGCAATAGTGGTTCTTTCTGGTTACTAGGCATGAGGTTTTGACATGCTTCACATTCCCTCAAGGCCTTTTCAATGTCTTTGGTGGATTCCTGGCCGATATACCATCTCTCTGGCCGATCTTCTGGTTTGCCATGTAAAGCCGATTACCACCACAAATTACTTACAGGCATATTGTTAAGGAAGACATGTTTTTTACAAGTAAGGACACTGAGCAAACGATGGCTGATAATGTAAAGTGACCACTTTCTGGAAAATTCCTATGTGGCTTATACTGACTGACCTGTCCCGAGAGAACATGGAATGTCACACGTGAAAAGTGTCATGGCCTTCTTCAAGCAGAGACACTTGAAAGGGAGATAGGGAAGATGCAAAAGACTGAACTTTAATCTCCTGTGGTTGTGGAGACAAGACTGATTTGCACATCTCAGCAGTCACCCAAAAATCCAACTCCTGTTGATTTATATCTTAGAAAGTGTAAATAGTTCTGATATGAATGCAAGATGACTACTTCCTCTCCTGGAATCCACATGAAAAAGATGGGTTAAAAAGCTTGCTGCAGGGCAGTGCAGTGTGTGCTGGTGTGCTGTGGGAGTGAGAGCAAAAGAAGACCTGCAGGAAAAATCTCTCTCTCTCTCTCTTTCTGTTGTTGGAGGCAAGGCTCAGCATAAGCCGCAATCAAAAGGAAATAGGACAGAACCAAATATCTCCAAACCAGCTGCAAAATTGCCAAAGTCAGTTCTACCAGAATCACTCAACTTAACCGCCACAAAGTCCTGCCATCTACACCTCACAGACAAGCCAAAGACTGATTCATATTTTTAAAAACTTTTATTTCAGCTTTTAACTTCTCATTTCTGATCTGTGTGTACGTGTATTGCATTTTTATTATTTTTCTCGTGTTTTAGTAACTAATTAACTTAGGCCTGAATTTTCCTGTTGGCGATTTGGGGGCGGGACCCACTCGCCGACAGGAAAATGAAGCGGGATGACATCAGAAGGAACCCCTGACTTCATCCTGGTCCCTTTAAATTTTCAGGAAGGTGGGTGGACAGCGAAATCAGCTGTTCACCTGCTGACCTGTCAATGGCCAATTGAGGCCATTGATAGGGTAATTAAGATAATTAAAGGCCCTGCCCGTCCAACGTTAAAGCTGGCGGGCAGGCCAGGAGCCCCAGCGGGCTTCCGATAATACATGAAACCTCATCCACGGGCGGGATGAGGTTTCATGTTCCATTTTAAAAACTTTAATAAATGTAAAGTGATATTTATTAACGTGTCCCATCTCGTGTGACCTTGTCACATGAGGGGGACATGTTAATGATTTTTTTATTTCTCTATTTTTAAAGTTTTTTAGACTGACACTAATCTCCCTGAGACAGCACTTAGTCTCAGGGAGCAGTGTGCTCTTCCGCGCACGTGCACAGAAGCTGGGGATTCCCTTCCACCCCCCCCCACACAGGAAGCGCACAGCACTTCCTGTCGGGCAGGCCACTGGGTGGGCCTTAATTGGCCCGCCCACTCAAAATGGTGGTGGGCCCCATTTCAGTGGCGGGGGTCGGCTGCCTGCTCGCCGCGGAGCCAGTGGGACCCGCATGCCAGCCGAGGGAAAAATTCTGCCCTTACTCCTTCTTTGACTCAAAAAGGTCTGGTTGAATCAACCCCTTCTAAAAATAAATACATTTGGACTGAAGAAAAGGTATTCACAGGGGAAGAGATCCCTTCTAAATTAACATTGTTGCAACCATCAGAGGGGTTTGAATAAAGGAGGGGAGCCAGTTCATCCCTCCTCACCCGGCATCATAACAAAATTGGGAATAATTATATAGTTCCAAGTCAGGATTATATGTGGCTTGGAGGGGAACTTGCAGGTGGCAGTGTTCCCATGAATCTACTGCCCTTGTCTTTCTAGGTGGTAGAGGTCGCGAGTTTGGAAGGTACTGTTCAAGGAGCTTTGGCGGAATTGGAAATTGAGCTTCACTTGTAATTGATCTTTGATTGTTGATCGTATTTTTTCTGAATTTTTAAGATCATTTGTCCAACAGATTTCAATCTACGGAGGCCTCCATTGCCAAAAGCAATTTTAATTTTAATGGTTTGTTTATCTGGTTCAGAAATATTGGGCAGAATTTTGCCCTTGGTGGGCGTGCTGGCCCCACCAGCTTGGCGGCGGGCGGACAGCTGACCCCCGCTGCCGAAATGTGGCCCTTCACCATTTTGAGTGGGCGGGCCAATTAAGGCCTGCCCATCAGCCTGCCCGACAGGAAGCGCCATGCGCTCTCTGTGAGGGTGGAAGGGATTCCCCATCTGTCAAAGTGCGCTCCTTCGTGCATGCACGCGGAAGAGCGCACTGCTCCCTGAGGCAAAGTCCTGTCTCAGGGAGATTGGTGACAGTGTAAAAAACTTTAAAAATAGAAAAATTTAAAAATTATTAACATGTCCCCCTCATGTGACAATGTCACACGAGACTGGACACGTTAATAAAAACGACATAAACTTTATTAAACTTTTTAAAAGCGGACATAATACCTTATCCCGCCAGTGGATGAGGCTTATATATTACCAGAAGCCCACTATGGATCCTAGCCTTCCCGCCAGCCTTAAGGTTGGACGGGCAGGTCTTTAACAATCTTAATTAGCTGTCAATGGCCTGAATTCGCCTTTGACAGGTTGGCGGGTGGACAGCTGATTTTGCTGTCCACCACCCTTCTTAAAAATTTAAAGGGACCAGGATGATGTTGGGGGTTCCTTTCAACATCACCCCGCATCATTTTCCCGTCGACGAGTGGGCCCCGCCCCCAAATCGCCAATGGGAAAATCCTGGCCATTGAGTTCCAGAAAACACAGCTCTATGCATTGTTGGAACAAAATAAACTATTTTCAGAGATCCATTGTCTTCCAGTTGAGTGTTAGAAATTTTGTGGTCACGTTGTGACTTTTGCAGGATTCTTAAAATTATCTGGAACAGGACAGGTATTCAGGTATTTTTTTCAGAGCCCTTCCAAACTTAGCTTGGCTGCCTGAGTGGTCACCGCCACTGCTGGTCATAGGTTGTTGCTTGACTGCAATGGTGGCACTAGTGAACTGTTTCTGGTGCGGTGTGATTATGCATTGTGATGCCTGCGCCCATATCAGACCCTGTCAAATTTCACAGCCATCATCTAGTCATTGCTGCTGCTGGAACTTTGCTGTGTGCGAGTTTGCTGCTGCATCTCTTAATTTATAACAGTGGCTACATTTCAAAAATGTATTATTGTGCATACAATAGTATGGGACATCCTGAGGTTGTGAAAATGCTGTTTTAACACATCGAACTTCATAAATACTTGAGGTGCTTTTGCATGACTGTAGTCATATTAGTTCCCATCTTGAGGGGTTTTGTGTGTGATTGATAGTAATAAAATATACACCTCATTGGGCAAAATGTTCCTAGCCCAGTGAAGGCAGCTATGAAGGCAGGGAAACCAGAAAAATAGTGTGGGACCAGTCCCCCAAAATGTTCCTGGTTCTTCCTGTTTTTCCCAGAGGTGGGTTCACAAAGAAGACAACCAGCCCAGCAGCAATGGGAATGCAATTAGTGTTAATTTTACCACAGTAATGCAATCTTCCGGGTGTCACACTGGTCCCCATTGTGACAGTACCCTGGCAGCTCAGAGGTGATGGCTGCACAGCTGGGAGGTTAAGCTCCAATAAATTCAAAGGATTTTAAATGTTCACAGTGGGAAAAAAAGGCAAGGATGCTGTCTTCCAGGGTCAGAAGCTTATCATTGTGCCAGGATCTCCTGGAGATTGTTGCCTCCAACAGCGCTAGAACTGATGCAGTAACAGGCACTTCCCTGGTAAAGATAGCACCCCCATTGAGTTCCTACCACTCCTGCTGCTTGGGCCTCAGGCACACTCTCAGTCGTGAGACAGTGAAGTCTGCTGGACTCCCTCGTACCTGTTGGATGTGTCCAACTCACAATGCTGGAATCTGCCCACCTTCCCTAATTGGATGGCAAACTCGGAGGCTAATTGCCTGCCTCAAAGATTTCATCAGTGGATGCACTGCTGAAACGCATGTGGCTGGACCCAGGAATGGTCCCAATTCTCGAAAATCTTAGTGCAGAAGGTTCCAACCAGTTTTCTAGATTTAATTTTTAAGGGCTACCGATAAAATTGCTAGTTTCAGAGATAGAATTGTGTCTTACAGTTGGATCTCAAATAACAGCAATTTCATGTTATGCACTCATCCATGGAGTAATGGAATTGCATTTTGGGAGCTGGCCTGCAAAAAGACCAACTCCACTTTACCATGTAGACATGGGAGAGAGGCATATCTTCCCCTGAGACCTGGACCCAGATGTCAGAGCAATCTGTTTGGCTGTTGAGGACATCACAACCAAGCTTGATCTTCCTTTCTTACTAGAATGCGATCAGAATTTGGGGGCGTTAATTGAAGTGTAGTGAAAACAATTGCATTGCCCTTGTTGCAATCATCAATTACCTTGGCACAGATTCAATCCTGAGACTTCCACAAAAGAGAGGTTTAGCTTTTGAGCGCGCAATGGCACTCAATAGGAAGAGCTTTATTAATGCAATCTTTAAATTGTTTCATTTAGAAGAAACTTATCAAATTAATTCCTATTGAAATATCTGAGGTATCTCACCTTAATACTATCTTTCTTTGAGATAATATTGCTTGGAGAAGTGGGGTCACCGCTGTAAGGTAGGAGTTCCAGCAGCCAATTTAAGCATAGCAAGGCCCCACAACAACTTTGAGGTAATAGCCGAAAATCTATTTTAGTGATGTTATTTAAAGGAAAATTATTGACCAGGAAACCAGGGAGAACTTCCTTGTTCTGCTTTGAATATCATGGGATATGCTTTATATCCATCTTGGAGGGCAAATATGGCCTTGGTTTAACATCTCATCCAAAAGACTTCACCTCAGACAGTGCAGATTTCTCTCAGTACTGCACTTGAATGGCACTCTGGATTACCTGCTCAAGTTTCTGGAGTGGGACTTGAAAATTCACAACATTCTAACTTAGGGGTGAGACTGCACCCACTGAGCCACAGCTCAAATTAGACTTGCAGGGGGCAAGTTGACGGAACAAAAGCTCAATGCATATCCGATGTCAGCATCAGTTGCAGGTGCTAAACAGTCTTTCCAAGGCAGCTCGCTGGTCAGGATTTGATGTCTCAGATGGTGGAATCTTACCAGCATGAAAAATTTTTAGGCATCAAGAGAATTTTCACATCAGAGGTGCGTTGACAGGAGGAATCATCCAGGAGGCAACCAATTAAGAGGCTGCCTCTGTGAGTTGGATAGTACATGGAGTCTGAGGTGGGAATGCAGGACATTGCAAGCCATTCCAGTGAAGGCTGGCTGTCCCCATGTGAGACAACTGAGAGTGCTGTAGAGTGCTGGACTGATGGAGTGGCAGGGAGGCAATGCAGCTGCCATCAGCCAATGTAGAACGAATGCAAGGTTAGCTGCATCTAGTCATCAGAGTTAATCATCTCCACTATTTCAGAGCTCAGTGACAAAGCTGTGATATGGGCAAACAACAGCATTGCCAATTGCTCCTGCTGATCTCCTCAGTAGCCTGAACATTAATCATGTTCTGACCACCTGCTGTGAGACCATCTCTTCTAACACAGCAGGGGCCCCATGTGCCATTCACAATATTGCCTGACACTCAGTTCAACTGTTCCAACTTGCATCTAAACCGGCCTAACCTTCTGTCTGCAACTTTCAGGTGGGCAGCCACTGCCACTTTAGCCCTCCGCCAGCAAAAGCGCATGGAGGAGGGAATGCTTTGGGGAGCCAACTCAACACATAACTTTCAAAACCTACTCTCAACCCTGTCTCCAAATCTGCTTTCACAAGGCTGGTAAGATTCCATGAGAGATTTATCCTGGATGGCTTACTGCCACATTGTCAAACTGGCTATTGGAAGACCTGATGCTTAGATTACTTCTGATATATTCTCCTACCTGTTTCATTTGCTTCTGAATGACCATTGATCCACATCTCCTTCTGTGGCGACCATGTCCTTTGATCTTCATACATCTGTTCATCCATCACCACTAAGCAAGCTATTCATCCTCTAAAGTTACAAAATAATACTTGCACAATTCAAAAGATTCAATTAAAAATAAACATCTCCTGTGTATAAGTAGAATAACATGCTAATGCTGGTATGTATATTCCTAAAATTATTATATTGAAGGTCATCTTCACAATTCTAATCATTTTGCAACATTTTCCCTTTGATTCTTTCTCTCATCAGTATTAACATTTCTTATGAGTGTATTCCTGAATTTATCAAATCCCACAAATTCTATTCTTCAACTATCACCTCATTCCCAATATTTGTTAATCAAATATTACATTTTTGCATAAGAAATGAATTTTAATTTCCCATTATGCCAACATTAATCTAATAAATGTATCTAAAATATTTTTCTTCAATTTTCCTCCCAATGTTCTCCTCTTTTCCCCATTCGACATCTAAAATCTCCAACTCTTGCATAAGCTACACTTGCAGATATATAAAATACCCTCCAGTATCACTTCAGTCAACCATTATTTCCTGTGGTAGCATAGACAGTGGGCTGGTAAATTCACTGTGGAGAGAATCACAGCTGGGTTTAACCATGTTCTCACACAGTTACCATACCATACCACTGGAGAGTTGCTGGCTATTTTGCTACTAACATTAATTGATCTTCAATATCATTACTGGCAGATTTTTTTAATATAGAAATATTCAGCTTTTACTACGCACGTTGACTTGTTGGGTACCAGCAGCCACCAGGTCCCTCACCTAATTGGCTGCCTTTTCAGTGTGAACCTAGATAGTGAGCATCAGAAGCCTGTTTAGTCATGGAGGGATTGCAGCCAAGCTCAATGCTTTCATCACATGCTGGCCATATGCATACTTACACTTTGCAGTGAGATTCTCTGAATAGCAGCAGCTTTATTTGATTTCTCCTTGCTTAGCCACAGTGGCATTAATTTCAAGCACATCTAAGTCCATTTCATACCAGCGAAATCAATTCTAAACTTTTAAGAAGTCAGTGCTGAAGTAAAAGTTAGTGAAATCAAGGAGTTGCTATAGAAATCTGTTTTGTAGCTTCAACATTGAAGTGTTAAGGAAGGCACGAGTCTATACACATAACACATGTTATAGTGTGAACATGACGCAAGCATGATCGAGAGTTTCTGGATTGTTCTTTGAATATGCCTTTTCCCAGAAGTGCTCCCCTAACAGCTGGGAAAGTGAATACTCCTCTAAGGAATTCAGCATCTGTTCAGCTTGCTTCATTATATATGAACAAATACTTGGCATTTCAACAACCAATAGAATCCAGTTCTACTTTAGAGCAACATTTTCTATATGTACTTCTATGGACAGGTTTTTCTTACTTCACATGTAAACTGAATTGGCACAAAAGTGCTGAATATACCGATAAATTATAAACTGTCTTTATCTAATACTTATTCCAATTTACAAACACTGTCCTTATGCAGCTGAACAAGAGAAATAACCAGCTGGAAAGACCGTCAGAAAAACTTGCTGGGAGAAATGATCACTTAACTTCCAATAGTGACATGTAAGGGTAGAAATTCCAACTCTTTGGGCAGAGGGAGGGGCAGAATTCCACACAAGTCATGGCATGGAGGATTGTAATTTATGATGGAACAATTTATATTAAGATATAAATTCCAGCTTGGGAGGGAATACTTCTTATGCCCCTCCCCTTCTCCCAACATCCTAGCAGCATCTCGGGGGCATCTGTTGGAACATTCCAGGCTACGTTGAGAATAAAAACAAAAAAACTGCGGATGCTGGAAATCCAAAACAAAAACAGAATTACCTGGAAAAACTCAGCAGGTCTGGCAGCATCGGCGGAGAAGAAAAGAGTTGACGTTTCGAGTCCTCATGACTGTTAACTGGGGAAAGAATTTAATTTTTAAACTCAACCTCTGTCTCAATAAAGGCTTTGGACTCTGCAACACTTAGCAACATTGGTGCAGCAAGTTAGCGCTCCAAATTTCTGTTGGTAAAGTAGAATAGGTGCCATTCACTGTTCCACCTCTGCAGATATGAGCTGCACCCCAAGATATCAACTCAAACATGTTCATGGGATTTGGGACAGGGTCATGGTAAAGTCAAGGCACTAGGCCAAAGACAAGACTGCTGCATGTTCATCACTCTGAAAAGGATCGCAGAATTTCCAGCCTGGTATCTCTGGTGTCCAGCTGACTAGGGCCTCAATGTAACACCTCGTTCAAGATTATATAATAGTACTTAATCTTTCTTGTTGCCATGGGTATAATAAAATATTTTTCTCTTCTTTGATTAGGTTATGTAGAGATTAGAATGCTAATTATTGTTTTATGATAAGCAATTAATCAATGACTTCCAACATTTGAAACTTATTTGAAAGATGTTCCCAATAAAGCTCTGGCAACCATTTTGGAATTGATGTAAAATTGTGGGAAATGGGGCCTGGGAGTTATCAATGCTAATTGTAGTGACCATTTATTGGTGATTTCAAATTATAAAAAATATATAAGGACTCTATCAAATGTTATGTGTAAGTACTCTATCTTATCAGATCTGAGGACTTTTCCTACATAGCTTTTTCTGTAGCCGTTACATTCCAAAATGCTTCACTGTACTGGAGAGAAACAATGTGAAGAATAAACACATGAAAACATTGCACAGAAGTATGCTAACGCTATTGACTATTGCATAGTGTTAATACACATTTGTGACACCATAAAAGAAGTTGATACTCTCAAATTAGATGGAAGATTGATGTTTGTACAGAATGCCTGTGGGAAAGGAAGGGTCATTAAATAAACTATCAGAAATATTTATTGATGTGCTATCTCCAGTGTTGGACATGTTTCATGTGACTAATTGAGGAGTCAGCCTTGACTTACTGGTAGTACTCACATCTCTGAGTCAGAAGGTTGTGGGTGCAAGCTGCATTCCAGGGACTTGCAGCATATAATTTAAACTGACACTTGCAGTGCAGCAATGAAGGAGAGCCGTAATGGCAGAGGTGCTAACACCAAATAGGTGTTAAAGCCAAGTCCCTCTTAGATAGATGTAAAAGGCCCCTTGACACCATTTGAAGAGGAACAGGGGAGTTTGTCAGGTATAGTGGACAATATTTATCCCTTAACCAACATCACAAAGCCAGAATATCTAGCATTTGTTTCATAGACATAGACAAATTATTTTCTGTGATTGGGGATGAATAAACAGCCTTAACAATAGAGATAAGGTATCTAGTAATGTAGTCAAAAAGCAGTTCCTTACACAATGGGTCATAGAAACCTGGAACAGTCACCCCAAAAATATTGTGCATGCTGGATCAAGTTTTGAAGGCTGAGGTTGAAAGATTTTTGTTAGGTGAGGATATTAACAGTAAAAACAGTTGAAAACAGATCAGCATCCTCTAATTAAATAGTAGAGCTGGTTTGAAGGGTTGAATGACCTATACTGCTACTCCTTTGTCATGCCAATATGGATCCCAACTTTATGTGTACCCTAGAGTGCAGAATCTGAACAAGAAGTTTCAGAACTATGGCCAGAAATTTCCCCCCATTAGGGGGGGTTGTGCAGGGGAGGGCGGATGCAGGTGCGAATCCGATCGGCACCCCCGATTGGGTCCACGCTGCCATTTTACGTGGGCAGGCCAATTAAGACCCGCCCATCATGACGCACGCCTGGAAGTGCTGTGCACTTCCTGTGAGGGTGGGGGGGGGAATTCCCTGAGTGGTTCCCTGCGCTCTTTCATGCATGCATGCGAAAGAGTGCAGAGATCTCCCTGAGGCACAAGATTTGGTTCAGTGTTAAATTTTTTAATAAAGGATTTTTAAACTTTTGAACCATGTCCCCTCATGTGACCGTGCTACATGAGCTGGGACATGTAAGTGAAATTTTGGAAAAATTTTTACTGATTTTTTAAACACTTCATGAAATCTCATCCTGCCCGTGGATGAGGTTCCATGAAATCTGAGAAGGCCGCCTGGGCACTTCACTTGCCCACCAACCTTAAGGTTGGACGGGCAGCTCATTTAATTGTTTTAACTAGTTTTCAACAGGCCTTAATAGGCCTTTGACAGTTCGGTGGGTGTGCAGCCGAGTCGGCTGCCCGCCGAACTGACAATCTAAATGACGCACGGTGACGTCGGGACGCAAGCCCGACATCACCGCGCATCATTTTGCACGTTGGCGAGCGGGCTCCGTCCCGCGCTTGCCAATGGGAAATTGAATTCAGTAATTTTAGATCATAACCTCTGCCCCCATTTTGTTTCTTTTTTCTTTCCTGGATTAATTTTTTTCACTCTCTTTTCTCTTTTTTTTTCATTTTCTTTGCCTTTTGAGAACAGCTAATCATGATCCTGTCATTCACACCTCCTTTAGACACATCTTTTGATTCTTTTCTTACCCCGTTACTATTTCCTTAGGTCCTGCATATGATCCTTTTGTCAGTTAATCTCTCCTGCCCTCCACCCTATCACAGACCTTCCCTTTTGCTCTTCTTCCTATGCCCCCCGTCCCCTTTCTCTTTGTCAAAATCAATTACATTTCTAACTTCCCCAGTTCTGCTGAAAGGTAACAGACCTGAAACCTTAACTCTTTCTTTCTCCATGGATGCAGCCAGGCCTGCTGAGTATTTCCAGCATGTTCTTGTTTTTAATTGATAGTTAGCCTGTTAATCTCACTCTGGCTAGTAGAGGTCAGGTTGGCATAGTTTATTATGTGTGTACTCTGATGAATTCAGTTTCAGCTCCAACGGTCAGGAACCCTGTAAAACTTTCCCAGTGTATTTTCGTTTTGCTCTTAGCTTTAAGAAAGCAGAACTAACCACAAAGAATCTGAAAATGAAAGAAGATACAGCCGTTAGGAAAAAAAATTGGCAGAAAAACAAATTCATTGTTTAGCAAATGCACAATGTGATGATGTACTTGTGACAAAATGGATCACTTTACCACATAATTACAATTTGCACGATTTTTGATGAAGGTGACCTGAACCTCTCCCGTCCAATTGCCCTCCAGGATGACAAAGCATTGCCATTCTTTTAAAGTCAACCCACTGAATTAAACTCCACTAAGATAAAAGGAAGTAAACTGCAGATGCTGGAAATCTGAAACAAAAACAGAAAATGCTGGAAAAACTCAGCAGGTCTAAAAGCATTTGTGGAGAGGAAAAGAACAGAGTTAACGTTTCAAGTCCTTAGCAGTTAAAAATGTTCCAATTGATTTTTAAAAATGTTTGCTGGGATAACTGTTTTTCTCAGAAGGTCAAAATATTTAGCAAACGCATGGTTTTAAAAATGCTAAAATAACACATTTTTAATTGTGAGAGCCAACCTGCAAGAATTAGTTACGCCAGTTTTGCTCAATGGATTTGCTCTACTTTTACTTTTTTTGGTTTTTTGCCACAGAAATCCATTAGTGTTAACAGAACAAAAAAGGCAAGTCATGACATACAATCGTAAACCTCACCACATATCTCTCAAGCACCTAACAGCTGATTAGCCAGTATAACAGCTGAAAACCTAGTAAGCCCAGCTGTACACAATGTGCAACACAGAAAAAAATGAAATATGTCAAGTTGACTGGCTAGGATTTGCAAAGTAGGGTGAGCTTTTTGAATTAAGGGAATAGTGCACAAACATCTCAAGCATGGTAAATTTAGGAGTGTTGTAGGAACAAGTTAAAAGTCAGGCCATTCTGATCCCAGTAATCTGATTCCAGACCTGATCATAACTCATTAGAGAAAGAGGCATCCAGATATCCCGCTGTCTAAAAAGAACACTGGGGAAGAAATTCAACTCATGGACATCCATCTTCCACCTGAAAAATTGACATTGCAGGGTTGGAATCACAGGAAGGGGAACCTTGGTTTCTCCTTTGATGGCCAAGATTGGTCATGTGCCATAGTTAGACAAGCTTATAAATGGGTTATCATGACAGTGCAGTGGTCACGTTACTGAATTTCAACATGACAGGGAGAAGTGTTTTGCAGTGTTTGTGTTACTGTTGCATCTGTCATCAAAATACTAAATCCACATGTCATCCCACTGAAATTCAATAGGTAGAGATGTGACTCTCCTCAAATGGGTATGCTTGGAAACTGTACATAGAGATTTACATAGAGATTTGAGCACAAATACAGGCCTGAATTTTTGCTTCCAGGTAGGGAGCACAAAGTCAGGAGAATGCCCGGCTCCACAGACCCTACTCTTAAAAAACTGCCCTGGATGTTTCGATTTTCATTCTGGGAGGTAGGGAGGCAGGGTTGGGGGGGAGGTTGTGTGCAGTGTGGTGGCAGGTGAGGGGTGTAATGGGATTTGGGCCGCCACCCGCTGGAAGCAGTTCAGAGGCAGCACGGGGGCTATCGGGTGCAGGGGTACGCTGGGTGAAATCCCACAATAAAACAAAAGGCAACCCTCTTGCCCTCACCCCCTCAAACCCCCTCATGCCCCCTCACCCCCACACATTCCCTGTGCCCCATCCATGCCAAGCCATGCTACTTCATGCCCCACCCTGTCCCCATGGCCCCTTATGTCCTCCATGCCAACTTAATGCCAACTCATGCCAAACCATATTCCCCCACCCACCACCCTTACTCCCTCCATGTCAATTCACCTAGCATCAACCATGGATCGACCTCAGGACCCATGCTGAAAGGAAATAAAATAAAGTTCTAAGTGTCTATTGATTAATTTACTGTTTGAAAAACACTCTCATTGATAAAAACCCATCAATTACATTTTAATTCCTTCAACTATGTAATCCTTTGTAATAACCAGCATTTGTATTCATAGCCCCACATTGAAAACTTTATAAGCACTTGGTGCTGTCAATGAAAATGTGAACTGACAGGTACCCCATTGTGATAATGGTAGGTCCAGTCATACAGCACAGATCCATCATAATAACTCTGAGGCTTATGTCAGAGTGAAATAGCAAGCACTGATTTTTCTTTACCTGCGCACTGCCATTTTTTAAAATTTAGAGGCCAGGAGATTCAAATCCCCTGACAACTTGACAGTTCCAATGAGCTTGACAGTTCCATTGTGTTTACCCACTTCTTGTGCACATTCCTGTCTGTTTTTAATAATTCCAAAGTGCACCTTATCTCTCCCAGAGGGCAACCAGCTCCCACAAAGGGCAGCTTACCTCTCCTAAAGCTGTCTCTGGAGTGATCCAAAAGGGTACCCTACCTTTTCAAAAGGAGTTCCAAAGAACTGCGCTAGTTTACATTTTCTATAAATAGGTCTAAAGTGCACATCGCGTGTTTGGGACAGCCCATTTGCCAAAATTGGATTTGACTGAAGGCAGCTGCACTTTAACATGTTCATGCCTCCATGAACCACTGATGTGCAAGTACAAACCCACCACCCCCTCCCCATTTCAAGGCAGAGGTATGATCAATTAATAGTAGCACAGAAAAGGGACAAACGTAATGATTTTGAAGCAAATGCTCTTCATGCAATGCTCTGTGACTCTATCACACCCAGTGAAAATAATTGGTGGACAATCAAGCAACTATTAAGCGGAGCAGTCTCTAAGTATTTTTCCTTCCTAACCACGAGAGCAAGATACAAGGTTAAACTTTTTGATCCAGCTTGTTCTCTTCCCAAGGCTACCACCATCATCGATGCCAATGTCTAGCTAATTTATGAGATCACAACATGCTTGCAGATGAGGGAGGCCTTTGTCCAATTTTAGTTCATCCATAGAGTACAACTTTCACTCCTCTTCTTGCAGCATTTAAATGTTTATCTTCACTACATGGGTAGTAATTGATAGAATCGATCACATGGCCTTTTCAAAATTATTCAATTTTCATACCGTTGAGATCCAACAAATAACTGCCCACATGCTGAAGATGAAAATATTCCACATTGTTTCTTAAATTTTTCCAGGGTTTTCACCTCTACTGTTGTGTCTGGAAGTCATTCCAAGTATTGATCATCTTTGTGTGGAAAACAAAAACCCTCCCTAATAGTAATCCTGTTGATATGCTTTACAAGTTTCATGCTGTATCCTAGCGTCATACTCTTACTGTTTATTATAAAGTCATCATGATTTGTGCTCTGATCAAAGGCGGTTCCTTTGGCTCATTGGCCAGGATTTTATAGCCCCCCCCCCTCCCCCCGCCCAGCGGGATATTACGACCTCGTTGAACTGAATGGAGGTTTAAATGGGTTCCCACATCCGCCGGGGGGGGGGGGGGGGGGGGGGGGGGGGGGGGGGGGGGTGGTGGTGGTGGTGGTGGGGGGGACACGACATGACACAGTGAGGATGTAAAATCCTGGCCATTGCCTGCTGAAGCTTCATCCTGAGTCTTTTTCCTGGAAGTTTTTGTCAGTGGTGTTTTGCATTGCTTTTCACTCTCAGGGGCAGGGTGATGAGGCAGGTCCCAAAGTCTACCTCAGCTGCAAAGGAACCAAACCCCTGTTGTTGGTAATGCTAAACCATATGTTAGCCATCTGAGCTAACCAGCCTCTTATTTTAAAGTAGTCTTGAGGAAACTATTTCCATAGGTGGAATTTAATGACCTACCATGAGGCGAGTTTGGGGGTGGTGGAGAGGGGGGGTGGTTTTAGTTGGACTAAGTGTGCTGGGTGGGGACCCCATTACCTTCCAACCTCTGCTGTAATTAAGTCTGGGACAGGAAGGCTTGTGGATGGCCTTCCTGCCCAGGCACCAATTGAGGCACTTATGTGGGCATTTAAGTGGCCCACTTATGGGTCTCATCCTATCTCTGCTGATATTCAACCTGCAATGGGCAAGCCTGTTGGCAAGCAGAGAGCCCAAAAAGCAAATCCTTGCAGGTGTTGCTTGCAGACTCCTGGTGGGAGGGCCTCTTGTTGTTGGGCACTCAGTCCCTGATCATGGGATCAGACATCAAGGAGGGTGGGGGGATAGTGGCTGACCTTTCCTCTGACACCTCCCCCTCCCCACTCACTGCCGCCAATCCACTCCTCTGAGTCTGTAACCCCACCCCACTCTCACTCATTTGTTGCTTAGGTTCCCCGCTGATCCTTGGCCTCTGGTGGGTGCATTGCTGACAGCTAACACCAGTCCTGGTGTCATTACCTGCAATAGAGAGCTGCTGGACAGGTCAGCACCTCTCAGGGGCAGGATTTCTGTCCATCCTTGATCCCACTGCCCACTTAAATCCCTAACTGGCACTAAATAGGGTGGGACTTCCCCAAAGGAAGCAACATAAGGCTCTTGCCAGCTTGCAAGTCAGTGGGCAAGCCCCCCATTGCCTATATTAAATTCCATCCCATATCATTTACAATTTATATAGATAAAAGAAATGGTCAAAGTTTAAAACTAGGTGGCATCAGCATTCATGTGGAATCTGACCTCGTGCCTATGACTGATGTCATTAGGAGCAGCATGCGTGAGGAAGAGAGCTACAACTGATCTTTAGTGCATCAAAGTAGCCCACTTGAGAACTGGAGGAGGAGTCTTGCTTGAGATGTGCTGGCTGCATTACAACAGAGGCAGAAGGTGAAGGAGAGGTTATAGAGAACAATGGCATGATCAACAGCATTGGACACTGCATAAAAGTTAAATTCAGGAGCAATTATTAGAGAATTTTCCCTGGAAAAGGTAGGAGGGGTTGGGTGCATGCAGGGAGTTAGATTCCCTAAAAGTGACGTTGGGTCAGGTCACTGACATCATCTCATCCTCATCTGGATTTCAACAAAACTGGATTGGGAAATCCCCATGTAGCTGTCAGGCAGGGCTTTTAATGACCATAATCGGTAGTTAATTGCTGTTTTGGCCTGGCATTCTGACTTTAACAGCTAGGACACCTGTTTCCTGACATGTCAGCAACTCCCCAGGGTCACTGAGGTGTCAGAACAGCAGGAAATGTTGCTCCAGGGAAACTCACAGGGTGGGGGAGGCTTTGATCAGTTACACTGAAGAGCTCTAGCCATGGCCAGGTGAGAGGCTGCTTTTCAAAACACTTCTTCTCTCAGAGAGTGCTATCACAGCCTGACAAGTGATTCTCTTCACCTGTCTAGCCCTTCACTCACCTTGAGCTGCACTTTCCTGCTGCCAGCCTTCAACATGGCATGGGAGCAGCTTATGCATCCTTATTTTGCACCTCCAATGAGGAATAAGAGGAGGCAACACCTCTACCAATGGCACCACCAGCAGCAGGAGCAAGACCAGCAGCAGCACCAGCTGTTCTCTCCTCCCTCACATGTCCCTCCACAGGGCAAGAGGAATAGACACAGAGTTAGAGCTGCAAGTAGACAAGATCCCAAAACAGCGTTTACAGGTGGAGGATCAACTCTCTTGACATGTGTGAGGACTAGTGCCTCAGGATGCTCAAGCTTTCAGAGAGGGCTACTGTTGGCTTTTGCTGGCTTTTGAAACAAGACTCAATCCCAGTGGACTAGGTCGGCTTGCGTTAACAGCGGCCAATAAGGTGCCAGTCACTGGAGGACAATCCATATCCCCTGGATCTTTGCCTCTTCCTGAGGTTGTGTGCTCACTTCTCCTGTGAGGAGAGAAATCAGAGAGCTGCGAGTGTTTGTAATGACTTGTTAGCAGGGCAATATTTATGCAGGGTGGGCGTGAGGCATGGATGCGAGAGGAGAAATAGGCTGAAGATGAGAGTGAGTGTGTTGGCCCTTCAGATGGGGATGTAAGGTACCTGGAGAGACAGGAATGAGTGCAGCTGCAAGGTGCGTCGTTTTGAGGAATGCTGGAAAAGTCAAGTGCAGGGCAGAGGGATGGTGGGAGGTGACACCTGAAAGGGTTATGTAACTCACCTTTCCATGGATCCTCATGGTACACTATCTCCAGGTTGAAGGGATCACATTCCTGCTGCTGACATCCTTGGCCACTTCCATCTTAACATGCTTGGTTTGAAAGGTTGCCCTCTTCCTCACTGCAGCCCCTCAGTTCCCATCGCTGGTCCCGCAGAGAAGAGAGAGAAACTCGGGGAGCGGCATTCCCAATTCCTGTGATTGCTGCACCCTCAAAGAAACAAGTGCTGGTGACCCACTGTGACTCATGCCATGTTTCCTTTCATTAGAAATCATCCTTCGACAGATCCGGTATATCATCCCACCCAACTCCCTGATTATTTAGGGGACCTGCACCCCCACTGCATCAGAAGAAAAAACAAACTGACCGATTTTAAGGAAGGCAGCTCTGCGGTGATAACACACTGCAGGCGGCCTTAGCAAACAGACAGTGGGACTTCCACCCCTCAGTTGGATGAAGGTCTGCCATCGATAGGCCAATCTGATTGGCCAGAAGCTCTTGCAGTCCCAGTAGCGCCATAATTCACTAATGGGCACTGCCGGAACTACAAGGAGGCCCACGGAGATCGAAGATGTAGACAGGACCCAGGTAATCTTGAGCTTTTAGGGTGGGAAGGAACCGGGCATCCTAGAGAGGTGCATGGAGGGTGAAGTTGGGGGCAGATAATGGAGGTCAGGTGGGGAGGCACAAAATAGGGGTATGGTCTTAAAGGGCAGGCCCCCAATGTGCAGAGGACAGCCCCCAAAGTATGTACCCCTTTCCTTCCTGCCTTTCCACAACTTGGGTGAAAAAAACAGCCTTCTCACTCTCACCTACCTGCCACTGTCCAGCATATTATGGCAGTGGAGTCAGATAGAGGCTCTTAAATGGGCAATAATTGGCCACTTAAGGGCCTTAACAGTCCGAAGGATGGACAGGCCTCTTGGCACCTTATGCCCTACCCCCTATTATGGGGACTGGGTTGGGGGTGGGCAAGAAAATGGTGGGCTACCCATCCATCATATTTTATGTGCCCCTCTGCCCTCCGCCACTGAAAGTATACCTGGTGGTGGGGCCATTAAATCCAGTCCAAGGTGTTAATGCCACAGCTCAGTTAGACAGCCTCAGCAAAACCCAGCTCCTTCATTATTCAGATTCCAGGCCTGCTACTTGTCCCATTGTTTGACTAAGTTGGGAAATTCCACCCAATGTGTTATAGTCGCAGTCACAGAGAATCACATTTTAAACTTTGACTATGGCAGATATGGTGCAGGGCTAATTGTATTCTAACAGGGAGTGGCCCCTCTGGACAGCCCTACATCCAACCCACCCACCCATTGCCTATGTGATCATTGTGCAACACGACCATCACTCCTTACATGTATAATTTTCTCACTAGGTTGCTGGAGATACATGAATGTGGTTCATGAGTTTACAGCTGGGATTTTACAGGGGATGGGGGGCATACTGCTCAACTACCTGCTCCCCTCACCCCACACACCCTGAAGAGAAGTTGGTAAGAAAATTGGGTTAAGAAAGGCATCACATTGGCTGGAGGCCCAGCAACACCAGAACTCAGTTGTGGGTTCCACTGAGACTGCATGAGAGCTTGAAGATTGAAGATGGAGACTGGATCCAGGTTAGTCCTGGGCCTTTAGATCAGGCTAAGTGGCACAAACGTGGGGTACAATCTTAAGAGGGGGTGCCCCTGCTGCGCACAGGCCAGTGCTCAAAGGATGTGCCCCCTTCCTTCCCGCTTTCTCACCAACTTAGGCGGAAAAAATGGCCTTCTGATTCTCGCCTGCCTGCCACTGCACTGTGTATTATGGCAGTGGGGGTAAATTGAGGGCAATAATTGGCCAATTAAGGGCATCAATAGGCCCAAGGGCAGACAAGCTAGTGGGTGTGTTACCCACCCCTCCATATTATGGGCATCAGATTAGGGATGTGCAGGTATACAATAGGCTAGCCTCCCAATATATTTTACGTGGCCTTCCTGCCGAAAACACGCCTAGTGGGGGGCCGTAAAATCCAGCCCTATGTGTTCATTATTAGGGCCTGATTTTAACTCAGTGTAAGCGAATGGATTTTGAGTGAGTTAAAATCAGGCCTCAATGTCTGGCTGACCAAAAAAAGGATGTGGCTAAGAGTTCTCAACATTCTTATTGGTGATGTATGCTTCTGCTTTTTTTTTTACCAGTTGTGGCCTGTGATTACAGCTAGTAGGGAAATTCTGTTCTGGTTTATCTTCTTGCCTGGCTTTTGTTCAAAGCATACCCCATCAGCAGTACTGAGATTAGGTTCTCACAGTAGAGAGAGTTGTAGTGGTAAACCTGTGCCATACCACACCATGGCACAGATAAAAATTCATATTACAATTTGAAATAAGAGATTTTAGAACCCGAGAAAGAAATTCTTGCAAAAACTATATTCTTCTAAAACGTAATGCTAAATATTACTCTTCATATTGAGAACAAGCACAGAATAGGGAATGTGCCTATTCATCCAGTGGACAGAAATTTCCATTCCCACCAGCGGCAGGAATTGAGGTGGGCGGGGGCACTAAATTTGGCGTGATGGAAAAAGTCAGTTTCCCATTGGTGGGAAATTCGTTTGGAATTTTGTTATCCTGGCTATGATGATGGGTCAAAGGCAGGTCCAGTTTCCCGCTGATCTATGTCAGCAACCACATTTTACATTCATTTGCATCTCACAAATGCTCATTAAAAGGCCAACTTGCCGGAATTAGGTTCCATTGCAAATTAAGTGCCCCACCAGGGAGTTATTAGAATGGTCTTTTTCCTGACTGTATTATTGTAGTGCGTACCTGATGCGCTCCAGTTCACCAGTGACTTGGAGGTCAGCAGATGCTACTTTCACCTACTTTTAAAAGTGTTGCTGTGAGTTATCAGGTGCTTGTAGCACAATCCTTGCCAAGGCAAGGCACAGGAGGCAAGACCAGCGGGGAGGGATCAGATGGAGGCAGGACTGGGGGGCTATATGGAACACGAGAGGGGAAGGGAAGATGGAGGCAGAACTGGTGGGTGTGTGGAACAGGACAGGGGAGGGGGGAGACAGGGGCAGGACAAGGGGGTGGGGCAAAAAGGAAAGCAGTGATGGGTGAAACAGGCAGGACTCTTGGATGGTCATGAGGAACAAAGTGGAGTAGTGAAAGACTGTACTGGGGTAATAATTATAAGACTGTCCAAGAAAGAGTCAGAAACTGTCCTGTGACTGAGGTCACGCTGTCAGGGACATATTGAAGAGACTGTCCTGGGTCTGTAGATGCTATGTTAGAGGGCTCTGCATGGCATGCATGTCTTGGTCCCGGTCTTGGGTGGGGAAAGGCCTCTCTGGGTAGTGACAGTTGTGCATAGTATGGTGTGCAGGGCGTGGTCAGAGACTGCAGTCCTGCCTTGCATTTGGACAGAGACCATCCCATGGGAACTACCATTGATTGTTCAATTGTATCCATTCACAAGCAGGAGTGGACAATGCAGACTGTAGGCAATGCTGCCTTCTTGATAGCTTTAATTCGAATGATGAGAAGGTTCCATCACTGACTTGCGTTGCTCAGGGAAGACCATCATACTGAGGAATAAGAGCCAACGGAGCCCCAGGAAGTTGCAGATGCAGGTGAAGAGGTGCCAAATCCACAAAGATGTTTGACGCTAACCAGGGTCTACAGAAGCCTGTACAACTCATACATGGAGATGAGTGAAAGAAGGCGCTGCAGGAGCCTTTGCTTATCTAGGGATGTGGTAGCTTATATTTGTCACATCCTCTGTGAGGAACTCATGCCCCACTGAGTTGGAGGACATCCAATGCCAGTTGCTCTGAAGGTTACCGTTGCACTGAACAGTTTTGTCAGCTGGTCCTTCCAGGGCTCCACTGGGAGCTTTTGCGAAATCTCACAATCAGTGACACACAAATGAATAAGGGAGGTGAGAGTGCACTTTTCAGTAAAGCTCACCATTATGTGCAGGTCCACATGGATGAAACAAATCAGGCAGCCAAAGCTCTGGGATTTGCTGCAATCTCAGGCTTCCGTAAGTGCAGGGCACCATCAACTGCACATATGTGGCCTTGAGAGCTCCTTGGCAGCAGCCCGTGAAATTCATTCATAGTAAAGGATTTCACTCTCTGAACATTCAGCTAATTTGTGTTCATAGAAAGCAGATCCAGCATGTTTGTGCTAGGCACCCAGGGAGGTCACATGACTCATACATTTTGAGTCACTCCCAGGTGCCAGAGATATTTAAGGGGGCTTGGCACTTAGAGGGTTGGCTCCTTGGTAACAAGGGGTACCCCTAAGGACATGGCCAGTAATGCTTGTTTGTCACCCACAGAGTGCATCTGAGGAAGGATACAATGCTGCAAATTCCACCACAAAGTCCTGAATAGAGCAATAATTGGCCTCTTAATGATATGTTTCTGATGTTCGGACCAGTCAGGTGGGGCTCTTCAGTACTCACCGCAGAGAGTGTCCTATTGTTGTTTAATGGGCCCTGCACAACCTAGCACTGCAAAGGGGAAATGTGTTTTCAAAAGAGTTTTAGGAGGAGTTAGATGCCTCCTTGGAAGAGGAGGACTTGGAAGGGGATGAATCAGAAGAAAGCGAGGATTCAGATGAGCCACATGAGTTTTTCATTCCATGGGAACAATGTGGCAGATGTGACCTCATAGCTACAGGATTTCAAGATGAATAAGGCGAAGACAAGTTTTCACTAGCGAAGTTCTCCTCAGGCTTCGATGCAGAGGACACAATCAGACCTTCATTGTCAGCATCAACATAATATGAAAGGACATCAATCTCACAGTGATCATGGAGGCAGTATTAGTCACCTTCATCCCTGGCGTCATCCGGGGAAGGTGCAGTGGCCTAGGGAACATGTGGCCACTGTAGAATGTGATCAGCACTCCACTCACACACCCTCCTTAAGCAGCTATACATAGTGCAATCCTTTCAATGAGGGCATCTACAAGTCATTGGGAACGACAGCCTTCAAGTGGCTGAAACGCCATTGCGTACATGGATGCACTCATGACAGTATGACAGCAGCTTAACAAGGCAGCACCAACAGGAAAAGCATTAGTCAATATTAGCTCTTGACTATCTCAAGAAGGAGCTACATCCAGACAACTTCATCTCTCCAAGCCCCAGCTCTCATGCAGCAAAAATGCAGAGGCCTCATCTTGCTACTGAGCCTCATTATGCCTTTGGACATCAGGTGGAGAATTTTCCTTATGTCGGGCAGGCCGGTCAGGAGTGGGCGCGGGCAGGCGCAGACCCAATTGCCACCCACGATTGAGTCCATGCTGCCATTTTATGAGGGCAAGCCAATTAAGGCCCGCCCAGCATAGTTCACAACTTCCGTGCATAGTGGGAGTGGGTGGGTGGCGGCAGGCGTGCACAAACCACCGGGTCCAGTGGAGACCTGACAGCCTGTATAAATGAAGGCCTGGCAGCCTTGGAAAGGCTGCTCACAATGGCTGAGAGAAGGGCTCAGCAGATTAGCAATGTTGGTGACGCAAGTCCGGAGGGTAGGCCATCAGGGCAGGCCAGGCCGAAGGGCAGGCCAACATAGCAGTGTGCCCATTGTTTTTCAGACGAGTGCCTAGCTGCCCTCCTGGAGGAGGTGGCAGCGTGTCGGGAGGTTCCTCTTTCAAGGGATGGGAGGCGGAGGTCTCCCTACCCGACCAAACGTGTGTGGCAGGAGGTGGCTGAGAGTGTGAGCTCCCATGATGTTGTGCACCGCACATGTCCTTCAGTGCCGCAAAAGGTTCAATGATCTGTGTTCAGGAAAGGTGGGTACCATGTAGCCTCAAGTCACTTAATGCAGCCGTCACCCATTCCCCCAAACCCCTCCCCCAACCCCACCCACACACCCCCGCCAACTCTAAGTACAGTAACATCATTGAATCCCTCATGGCATGGATCCCTCACTGGGTGGGCCAGCAAAGATTGCCCATGGCCAGTTCACTCTGAGAGTGTTGAACTAGGGTGTGTTCTGCATCCACAGCATATGTGACACTGACACCCAGAGTATGGAATGGGGTTGCAAGTCAAGGGTCTGCACCAAGGCAGAGTGCTAGAACTGGGAAGCATGTCAAAGTCAGGGTGCTAATATGCAGGGATGGGAGCTTCCAGTTGGTAGGGCACCAATCCATCTTCAGGTGTTTGTGCTCCACTTGCTTGTGCCCCCTTGCTTAGGAAAGTGACACCTTGTGGAGCCACATGTGAAGGAGACAGCATTTGGGCAATGCGGGTGTGGCGGGGGGGGTGGTGGTGGGGGGGGTGGTGGTGGTCAGCCCTGTCTTGCTTGGGTGAGTGTGCGACAGCTGCAGGGTAACGAAGAACTGGTGTCCTGCAATGTCCCTCTCTGGTTGGGTTGGCAGGGATGCGATGGGAATCCAGGTACAGACTGGACTAATAATGCTCCTCTCTCCTTTTCAGGAGGAGACTGTGCACAGTTCCGCAGGGCGGATGCAGACTGGCGGAGGGTAGGCCCAGTTGGCCATTCTAACGGCTGTCAAGCAGCAGGCCATGGATCTTGAGAGGTGCCATGCCCCCAGGTGCACCGGTGGTGGTGAGGCTGGAGTGCCATGGGGAGGTATGTTTGGAGAACAGTCAGGTCACCATGTGTGTCCCAGAAGCCATGGCACTGCTGAATGCTCCATGGTTGAAGTCAGCAACATGGATTTACCCTTGATTATGGAAGGATGAGCACATAATGATCTTGGGGAGCAGCATGCAAGTTGACATTGTCTGCACTGTAACTAATCAAATGTCCTTGTTCTTCCTTTCAGCATCACCGGAGCAGAGCCGAGAGGAGGGAGAGGGCCCACCTCTCATCCCTGAAGTCCCCAAGCAAATGCACTCACCAGCATCACACCATCTCTGCCAGGCACCTTCTGCTCCACAGGAGGTTTCTGTCCTCCCTGAGCTTGCCTTAGGACACCTGTATTACGGTGTGACAGGTGTACCGTCCCAGTCAAACTCCCCACCAGCGCAGAAACTAGCACCTCAGTGGGAATTAGATCTTTGGCTAGTATCATGGGGCACAGCGGTGAGGGCACCTCACACTAGCTTGAGGTGTAGGCAGAGACAGAGAGTGCCCAGGGCACCGGCAGTTGGAGGACTGCTGGAGACCAGCTACTTGCTCTGTCGGTGGCTGATGAAGTGCCTCTGGAGTCGTCCGTGAGGCAGCGAACGCTGGCAATGCAGCAGGGTATGCGGGACGATCTGGCGGAGATACATGAGGCTATGTGTGGCATGGTGCCCATGCTGGAGGAGTCACCGATGCAGTAAGCCTCATGGTTGAGCGCCATGCTTCCCCCATGGAGAGAGTGAGGACTCTCATGGAGACACACCTCCAGGAGAGCTATCAGGTCCTCCTGGGGTTGCGCTCCGATCTGCAAGTCCTCACAGCGACATTGGCCACAACTGGTCAGTGCCAGTGTGGGAGATGGTTTGGGCACCAAGTATCCCAGCTCGGTGCCCATCCATCTACGGTGAGAATGAAGGTCTGAAGCAACCTCACGTTGGCACACAAGCTGCCTGTCATCTCTGCGGGCTCCTCTCAGGGCGCTCTGGATGAGGACAGCAGCTCCTCCACCCCTCTGCCTGTGACCATGGCATCTGATGAGCCTTAAGCGACTGGGGAGAAGCCAGCTGTGGAACTGGCTGCTCCCTCCCAGGCGGGGCCATCAAATGCTCCATGGGCCTGAGGACGTCCGCCAAGGTCATTGAGGCCAACAGGACAGCACAGTGAGCAGGCTGTCTCAGATGCCAGTGCCAGCGAGTGGACAGCACCTAGATGTAGCACCCATAAATTTAAGGCACCTTAGACACACCATGGGTTCCTCGCTGGTGCTTTGATGTTGGTCCATAATACTTTGTGGAAGACTTGGTGTGATGTTCAACATTGTTTTTATTTTGCTTTATGAAGTTACTTTTGTTTACTCAATAAATTTTGACATGTTGCCATGCCTCAGGGTGATTCCTCACTCCTGCATGTGTACGGGAAACCATGAGGTTATGAGAGAGTTGTTTGACATTGAGCTTTATTGACAAGGGCCTTAGTTAATGTTATTATCCAGGCTGATTTAGCACTCAGGTATCGAGTATGGAGTCTGCAGCCCTGGTGTGTGTTGGGGTCCACCTGTGTTGGGCTAGCTGAAGGTTCATTGGATTAAAGCCTTCCGGGTGTCCCTGCCTCCCTGGAGTATGCCTGGGTCAGCATCTGCTCCCTCAAAGTTCTCCTGTGCATGGTCATCCTCGGACACACTGCTGGACTCATTGTGTGCATCCGGAGCGATTATGTCTCCGTCTTCCTCGTCCGCTGTGTCTCCCCTTTCCAGCGCCAGATTGTGGAGAATGCAGCATGCATCCTCTATCAGCGACACATGATCTGAGGGCTATTGGAATGCGCCTCCTGAGCAGTCCAGACATCTGAAGCGCATCTTGAGAAGACCGATGGTTCTCTCTGCCACAGCCCTTGTGGAGCGTAGCTTATATTGTACTGCTGGTCAGCCTCTGTTATTGGATGGCAGAGAGGCATCATGAGCCACCTTGTGAGGGGATAGCCCTTGTCACCCACCAGCCATTCTTGCAGCCAAGCTGGAGCACTGAAGAGCCTCAGCACCTAGGAGTGTCTGAGGATGTAAGTGGCATGGCAGCTGCCTGGGTACCTTGTACAGACTTGCAGAATCTGCATCCTGTGATCACACACTATCTGCACGTTCATGGAGTGGAAGCCCTTCCTGTTGACAAAGGCACCGGGCTCACCTGCTGGCACCTTGATGGCCACATGTGTACAGTCTATAGCACCCTGGACACGGGGGAAGCCAGCAATGGCCGCGAAGCCTCTGGCTCGCTCTGACTGACTGGCATCGCCTCAGCGGTAGTGGATGAAAGTCAATGCCTGTCTGAACAGAGCATGTGTAACCTGCTTTACACAAGTGTAGACAGCTGATTGGGAGACACCGCAAAGATCACCCATCGACCCCTGGAAAGAGCCGAAGGCATAGAAGCTGAGGGCAGCTGTGACCTTTAGAGCTATGGAATGGGGTGTCCACCCACACAGTTAGCGGAGATCTCAGGGCCAATCATCTAACAGATGGAGGTGACTGTCTCCCTTGAGAGACGGAGCCTCCTTCGGCACTGGACCTCAGAAATACTGAGATAGCTGCTTCACCACCTGTAAACCTGTATACCCTGGCAACAGGATATTGGCATCTTCTGCGGCCCCTTCTGCCTTGCACTTCTTGTTGTCCCTGCGCCCCTTGTGCCTGCGCTTCTCCTCCCAAAGGTGGCTCCCCTGGAGGCTGAATGTGGACTCCTGGCCTCCTCTCCCTTCTGGCCCTCCCTTCCTCCTCAGAGGAGCTGCCTCCAGTGGAGAGCACAACTCCCATTCCCAGGCTAAGGGAAGGCTTCCTGAAAGCTGCAGGCCCCAGAAATTATCCTTACTGTAGAGTCCTGACCAAGGCTTTTCCTCCTGTCCTAGCAGCTGGTATGAGTTTTGAAGTCTTCCTGCTCACTCAGGTATGTATGAGTCACTTTCACACTTAAATTCACACACCCCCCGCATGCCAACAGGAAAATTCTGGCCTAGGACGCAGTGACCTGTTTATTCTGCAGCAGGCATCCAAAGCTGTGAGTTACATTCACATTGTCCTCAGAGAGAGTGGCTCAGCAGGGTCATTGTGTGATTATTTGCAAATGCTCATGACCCTGCATTCATCAGAAACCTGCCAAGTCTACATCCTGCATTGCATTTTGGAGAGAGGTGGCTTAGTCAGCAATCATTGACAACTTCTTCCCTTCATAGCTCCCTGCTGAGCACTCAGGAGATGTGCCGGAGCAGCACTTTCATAGCAATGCAGTCCTCAACATTGTCTGTCTCACAAAGGCCAAGCCTTTCTACCTACCCTAAGTCAATGAGTCCACAGTCAAGCACCGAATTCCATATCGAGTTGCCTTTACTGAAGGATTCTATAAAGCACCACTCCACAGCCATTCAGGAGCAAAGTGTGAACCTCACAGGTAAGTAGACAGCTTCACTGGGACGAGAATACACTTCTGACATCACACACTCATTCCCCTCAGACAGATATTTCAAAGGACACCGAGTGGAAACTACTTTAATCGTTGAGCATCATGCATGGAGAGAGTGGGAACTAGGAAATGAATAACATTTAGCCTTAAACACGGAGATGAAAATATGCTGCAGGGAGGCATGAAAGGTTATGGTGCTCAACAATGAATACGACTTTTCCCAAAAATGCACAGTCATAAATAGTTGCCATTGCAAAGTACACTTGGGAGAAAAGAATCTAACCTTGGTCATGACAAATACTTGTTACATCCACAAACTCCAGACTTTAGTGCGACAGCATCTGGATAATCACTAACCTTGATGACCAATTCTCCTGAGGCCACATAATGCAAGAGCCACAAGTATATTGTCCAGCCATCATTTTTACATAGGAAGGCCTTTGTTCATGTTGTAGATATGGAACTAAAGGTGATTCACTGCGATGAGATTGAGTGAGTCTTAATGGAATAAGGATCCAGATGTGAGATAATTGAAGGGGGTTCATTTTGGATCCTTGAATGAACACAGGACCTTGTATCACATCGATTAGCTATTCAATACCTGAGACTTGGAGAGGGATAAATGTGAATCATATTTATAATCGTGAAGATTATATACAGTGAATGATACCCATGCCACCATTATACATTCAGAACTTATTAATTTTTCTAACCCTACCACTACATCTAGGTGCAGTCCCAACATCCGTAGCAGATGTGAGGGCACCCTGCTGACTGCTATGACTTGTTGTCTAAATGACTTTGGCAATGGTCCTCTGGTGGCCCAAGGCCTAGACGGCCCCAGCCTGATAAGGGCCTCCTGCTTACTCTCTCCTCACCTGACCTGCTGGAGTTGATAGGGTTACAGGCAGAGGGGACTTGGAGTATCCACATCGTATGCCTCCAGGTGTCTGGCTGGCGCTCATCCTCCCTTTAGGTGCCAAAAGCCAGTCCTTAACTCTTTGAGGAGAAGGAGCAACAGGAGGGAAGTCAAAGTGCCCCAGCTCCTGTCCCTAGCCTCTTCTGGAATGCACCAAAGCTAGAGTGATGGTGTGCAGGTCTGAGCGCAGATCCAGCAGAAACTGCTGGACCTGGGTTTCCAAGGTAGCCGCCATGCTTCCCTTGGAGTCTTCAATATGTTCGCATGCCGGAGACATGACATTAGATAGAATATGGTTGGAATCCTCCATCCATCAGTCCAGTCTGCTGACAGCATTTTACAACTTTTCCTGATGTTCCCCTGCCTGTCTCTGCATCTCCAACATTTCTCCTAGTGCCAATTCCATTGGACTTGAACTCAACAGGGGCCTGGTCTCCAGCAGTGCTCGGAGTGCCAGAGACCTCAGCTGCTGCCACTGCCTCCACCTGCTGTGGACATGTGTCAGTGAGGTAATCACCAGATTGTGAACCTGAGCCTACTCCAGAAGTAGAACCCACTGAGATGTGTGTATCTGCACTGGTGGATAGTGCAGGTGAACACAGTGACTGGTCTTCTCTGATGGTCCTTTGACACCCTCACCTCAGGTGCTCTGGGGGCTGGGGCTGAGGCATTTGCTGGTGGTCTTCCTCCATCTTTTCTTGTTGGTATGTTAAATAGAGGGAAGAGATAATTAGTAATCGGCTAGGCAGGCTCCAACATTGTAGTCAGTCACTGTCATTGTCCACCTGTTGACCATGTACACATTGATACATCCTCACAGGCTTCTTGGGAGAGGCTGACCTTATCTTCCTTGCAGGAACGATCTCGATTCTCTCCAGCGAGTTCTGTTGCCTGTGTCTTGTGGGAGGAGACTGTCCTCAGCTCTAGGGTTCCCCACTCCAGTCTTCGCCCTCCCCCTTCTATTGTAGGCGATCTTGTCCTGCATAAAGACAGAGATGGATTGACTCTGAGTACTATGGATGAAGAACTGTTCAGAAGCATGTGTCTGCTGAGCCTCCCCAAGTACGAGTTTAAGATGTCGATTGTGCAGGAGCACAATGATGGTGATGTTAAAGTGGCTGTCAGGCAATCAATGCTGATGTCCCATCTGCTGGTCGTGTGTGACATCCCTGTGGACTCTAACCCAGGCTTGTCCAATCTTTTCAGTCAGGATCCACATTTGCATATTTCTCTCACTCAAGGAGTAAGGCAAATTTTGGAAAGCTAGGGTTTGGCACAACAATAACCTGAATTTTTTTAAAAGGTTGATCTTTTAAGGAAAGAAATAATTGCTGAGCAAAAGTGCAGCAATGTCATAGCAATAAATTGTTAAGTTAAAAAAGAGTAATTAATAAAAATGACCAGAGTGTCAGGGTCAGGGTGCTCACTCTCTCGCCCTCACCCACTATGAGTGGGTGCATGTGTATGTGTTTGTGTGTGCTGGTGAGGGTGAGTGCAAGGCAGACTCATATTTCCCAACCCCCCACCACACTCAGTCTCTCACACTCCCCCCCACACACAATCACTCAGGCCCTCACACTCCTCCCCACAGACAGTCACGCAGTTTCTTGCACTCACCTCACACACAGTCATTTACTCTCACTCCCACACACGCTCACATAGACACTCTCTCATCCCATACACACTCTCAGGCACACTCTCTCACTCCCACACATACTCACAGACATAATGGGCTGAATTTTACACCTCGTGGACAGCGGGTGTTAAATCGCACAAGATGATGTCAGGCGAGCATCCCAACGTCATCCCACATGCACGCGATGTTCAGGTCAGGAGGTGCGCGCGGGTGTCAGAGCTGTGCCCGCCATCAACTAAAAGGCCACTGAAGGCCATTAAAAAGGCAATTGATCCCAATTTTACATTGCCTGTGTGATTTTGCGCTCGTCACACGGGCAAAACGGGCAGTCAGGCAGCCCACTTTTTATAAAACCTTATCCAAGGGCAGGATAAAAAGGTTCAGCAGCATTGCCATTGTGAGTAGTGAGGAGTTTAGGAGATAGTTTGCTGCTGGTTGCTTATTTGAACTTGACAGCTTCTTCTCAGTTCTGAGCTTCAGTATCAGCATTTCCAGGCTTCATTTCAGGACTCATTGGTATCTCCAAGGCCCCCGGAGGATTTTAACCGTGTGGGCCCTTCCAGGTATCAGTTAGCCTTCTGTAACCCTGGTAATTGGGAATTGTGGTCTCTGCTGGAGGCACCTCCTCTGAAGAGGAAGAGGGGCAGATGGTAGAGGAGGCCAGGGTGTCACAATGCAGCTTCCAGGGGAGCAACCTGTGGGATGAGAGATGCAGGCACAAGGGGTGCAGGACCAGCAGGTAGTCCGAGGAATGAGGGGCAGCAGAAGACGCCATTAACCTGCTGCCAGGGTTTACAGGCGGCAATGCAGCTACCTCAAGATGTCTGTGGTGCAATGTCGAAGGAGGTTCCGCCTCTCCAGGGAGACTGTGACCCCCATTTGTCATAGGTTTAGGGCTGAGATCAATTTTTTTTTCATTCATGGGATGCGAGCTTCGCTGACTGGGCCAGCATTTATTGCCCTTCCCTCGTTGCCCTTGAGAAGGTGGTGGTGAACTGCCTTCTTGAACTGCTGCAGTCCATGTGGTGTAGGTCCACCAACAGTGCTGTTGGGAAGGGAGTTCCAGGATTTTGACCCAGCGACAGTGACTACCTGCTGGTCCTGCGCCCCTTGTGCCTGCATATATTTCCAAGTCAGGATGGTGAGTAACTTGGAGTGACCTCCCATCTACCTGATGCCCTTGTCCTTCTGGACAGTAGTGGTTGTGGGTTTGGTAGGTGCTGTCAACTGTGTGGATGGACACCCAATGCCAGTGGCTCTGAAGGTCACAGTGGCCTTCAACTTCTATGCCTCTGGCTCTTTCCAGGGGTCAGTGGGGGATCTTTGTGGAGTCTCCCAATCAGCTGTCCACAGTTGCATCAAGCTGGTGACCTAGGTATCGGAAACAACAACAGCAATCTCAGCCCTGTCGACCCTGCAAAGTCGTCCTTACTAACATCTGGGGGCTAGTGCCAAAATTGGCAGAGCTGTCTCACAGACTAGTCAAGCAACAGCCTGACATAGTCATCCTCATGGAATCATACCTTACAGATAATGACCCAGACACCACCATCATCATCCCTGAGTATGTCCTGTACCACCGGCAGGGCAGGCCCAGCAGACCTGGCGGTACAGTGGTATACAGTCGGGAGGGAGTAGCTGTGGGAGTCCTCACCCTAAAGTCTCATGGCATCAGGTCAAACATGGGCAAGGAAACGTCCTGCTGATTACCATGTACCACCCTCCCTCAGCGAATGAATCGGTGCTCCTCCATGTTGAACACCACTTGGAAGAAGCATGGAGGGTGGCAAGGGCACAGAATGTACTCTGGGTGGGAGACTTCAATGTCCATCACCAAGAGTGGTTCGACAGCACCACTTCTGACCGAGCTGGTTGAGTCCCAAGGGATATCGTTGCTAGACTGGGTCTGTGGCAGGTGATGAGGGAACCAACAAGAGTAAAAAACATACTTGACCTCATCCTCATTAAGTTGCCTGTTGCAGATGCATCTGTCCATGACAGTATCGGTAGGTGTGACCACCATATAGTTGTTATGGAGACGAAGTCCTGCCTTCACACTGAGGTTACTCTCCATTGTGTTGTGTGGCACTACCATTGTGCTAAATGGGATAGGTTTCAAACAGATCTAGCAACTCAGGACTGGGCATCCATGAGGTGCTGTGGGCCATCAGCAGCAGCAGAATTGTACTCAAACACAATCTGTAACCTCATGGCCCAGCATATCCCCACTCTACCATTACCATTAAGCCAGGGGATCAACACTGGTTCAATGAAGAGTGCAGGAGGACATGCCAGGAGCAGCACCAGGCATATTTAAAAATGAGGTGTCAACCTGGTGAAGCTATAATACAGGACGACTGCGTGCCAAACAGCATAAGCAGCAAGTGATAGACAAAGCTAAGCGATCCCACAACCAACAAATCAGGTCTAAGCTCTGCAGTCCTGCCACATCCAGTTGGAATGGTGGTGCACAATTAAACAACTCATTGGAGGAGGAGGGTCCACAAATATCCCCATCCTCAATGATGGGGGAGCTCAGCATGTCAGTGCAAAAGATAAGGCTGAAACATTTGCTACATACTTGCCAGAAGTGCTGAGTGGATGATCCATCTCGGCCTCCTCTGGAGGCCCCCAACATCATAGGTGCCAGTTTTCAGCCAATTCAATTCACTCCTCATGATATGAAGAAATGGCTGAACGCACTGGATACTGCAAAGGCTATGGGCCCTAACAATATTCCGGCAATATTACTGAAGACTTGTACTCCAGAACTTGTCGAACCCATAGCCAAGCTGCTCCTGTATAGCTACAACACTGGCATCTACCCAGCTCTGTGGAAAATTGCCTAGGTGTGTCCTGCACACAAAAAGCAGGACAAATCCAGCTCCACCAATTATCGCCCCATCAGTCTATTCTTGATCATCAGTAAAGAAATGGAAGGGGTCATCAACAGTGCTATTAAGTGGTGCTTGCTTAGCAATTAACTGTTCACTAGTGCTCAGTTTGCGTTCCGCCAGGGTCACTCAGCTCCTTACCTCATTACAGCCTTGGAACAAAGATGGGCAAAAGAGCTGAACTCCCAAGAGGTGAGAGTGACTGCCCCTGACATGAACACCACATTAGACCAAGTGTAGCATCAAGGAGCCCTCGCAAAACTGGAGTCAATGGGGATAAGGGGGAAAACTCTTCACTGGTTGCAGAAAAGGATGATGGTTGCGGTTGTTGGACGTCAGCCATCTCGGTTCCAGGACATCACTTCAAGTGTTTCTCAGGGTAATGTTCTAGGCCCAGCCATCATCAGCTGCTTCATCAGTGACCTTCTTCCCATCATAAGGTTCGCTTATGATTACACAATGTTCAGTACCATTTGTGACTCCTCAGATACTGAAGCAGTCCATGTTCAAATGCAGCAAGGCCTGGACAATATCTAGGCTTGGGCTGACAAATGACAAATAACATTCATGCCATACAAGTGCCAGGCGATGACCCAACTATAGAGAATCTAACTATCACCCCTTGACATTCAATGGCATTATCATCACTGAATCCCCCACAAACAGCATCCGAGGGGTTACCATTGACCAGAAACTGAACTGGACCAGCCATATAAATACGGTGGCTATGATAGCAGGTCAGAGGTCAGGAATAGTGCAACGAGTAACTCACGTCCTGACTCCCCAAAGCCTGTCCACCACCTACAAGGCACAAGTCAGGAGTGTGATGGAATACTCCCCAATTGCCTAGATGAGTGCTGCTCCCACAACACTCAAGAACTTGACACCGTCCAGGACAAAGCAGCCTACTTGATTGGCACCACATTCACAAACCTTCACTCCCCCACCACGGTAGCAGCAGTGTGTACCATCTACAAGATGCACTGCAGAAACTCACCAAGGTTCCTTCGACAGCACCTTACAAATGCATGACCACTACCACCTAGAAGGACAAGGGCAGCAAATAGATGGGAACATCACCACCTCGAAGTTCTCCTCCAAGTCATTCACCATCCTGGTTTGGAAATATATCGCCGTTCCTTCACTGTTGCTAGCTCAAAATCCTGTAATTTCCTCCCTAACGGAATTGTGGGTGTACCTACACTAGCGGGTCAAGAAGGCAGCTCACCACCACTTTCTTAAGGGCAACAAGGAATGGACAATAAATGCTGGCCTAGCCAGCAAAGCCTACATCCCGTTATTTAATAAAGAAAAGCTCTTTTTAGGTGGGTAATGACATTTATTCATTTCCATACGGATGGGAATAGCCAGGCTGAGCAAGGCAGAGGGTTTGCAGCGATTGCTGGGTTCCCCCACGTCCAGGGTACAATAGACTGTACACGTGTGGCTACCAAGGCGCCAGCGGGTGAGCCCGGTGCCTTTGTCAACAGGAAGGGCTTCCACTCCATGAAAGTGCAGATGGAGTGTGACCACAGGATGCAGATTCTGCAAGTCTGTGCAAGGTATCCTGGCAGCTCCCAGGACGCTTATGCCCTGAGACGCTCCCAGGTGCCAAGGGTTTTCTGTGCTCCAGCCCAATTGGATGGACTGCTGCTGAGAAACAAGGGCTATCCATTGAAAATTTGGCTTATGACGCCTCTCTGCCACCGAAGAACAGAGGAAGAGCAGCATCATAATAGGAGTCATGCCTCCACAAGGGCAATGATAGAGAGCACTATAGATCTTCTGAAGATGCGCGTCTGATGCCTGGACCATTCAGAAGGAGCATTACAATACTCTCCAGAGTGGGTGTCACTGTTAGTGCTTGCATCCTGCGCTCTCCACAATCTGGCTCTGGTAAGGGCGGGACCCACTGGAGGAAGAGGATCTTTGGGCAACTCCATAGGCCACAGGATAAATCCAGTAGTGAGTCAGAAGAGGAGCACGGTGAGGAGAACACTGAGAGCATGGAGGCAGACCTCGGTAACCTCCAGGGAGGCAGGGACACCAGGGACGTCTTGAGCTCCTTCAGCTAGGCTGCCAAGGATCTTCCACCTCATGCCAGGGCTGCCACCTCCATTCAGGATGTCTTAATTGACTCTCTCATTTGGACCCAGAGTCCACTCAGTGCCTGTACAACAAAATTTAGAGCTACTCACATCCAGCATTACAAATTGGCATACCTTGCACCAAAAAAAGTGAAGAATCCTCAGGCAAATAAAACAAATGCAAAATTTATATCATATTGACACTCAAAACAAATGAACATTACCATATCTGTTGTTAATGCCCACACCAGTAAACATATTAACAAAACATGCAGAACAGAAGATCACCCGTGACCTGTCCCTCTTGTGCTCACGGTGCCTTTAATTTATGTTTGCAGGTGCTACGTCTTGGTGCCCCCACCTCCCCCATTTGCTGACACTGGCATTGGAGACAGCCTGCTGACTCTGCTGGCTTGTTGGCTTTGATAACCTTAGTGATCCTCTGGCCAGTGGAGCCAGTGCCGGCCTCACCTGGGAAGGAACAGTGTCATGGCTGGCTTCTCCCCAGTCATTGCAGCCTCATCAGATGCCACAGTCACTGGCAGGGGGGCGGAGGAGCTGCTGCCTTCATCTGGAGTGTCCTGATGATAGGCAGGTCATGAGCCAATGTGAGGCAGCTCTGGGCCTCCCTGCTCGCCATTGATGGACGGGCATCTAGCTGGGATACTGGGTGCCTCATCCATCTCCCACACTGGCACTGACCACATGAAGTCAGTGCCTGTGTGAGGGCTTGCAGGTCTGAGTGCAACCCCAGGAATCCTTGATTCTACCACTGGAGCTGCCTGTCCATGAGAGTCACCATTTTCTCAATGGAGGAGGCAGTGTGCTCAGTGATGAGGGTCAATGCAGTGTTCATGCTCCGCATGGACTCCTCCACAACAGAGACCATGGCATGCAGACCCTCATGGATCTCTGCCAGATCCTCCCACACATCTCGCTAGACATCCAGCATCTGCCATCTAATGGACGACCCCAGAGGCTCATCATCTGTCTTCGACCCAGCATTGTCTTGATCACCAGCAGGCTCCAAGTGCCTCTGTCTGCTCCTCAAGCATGTGTGAAGTGTCCTCACCACTGTGTACTGACATTCTAGGTGCAGATCTAATGCCCACTGAGGTGCTGGTATCTGCGCTGGTGCCTGGTTCAGAGAGCAGGTGTGATGTAGCTGCCATCTGAAGCCCAGCAGTCCTCTGGCGTCAGGGACGGCTTTTCGGGGTTCTGCAAATGAGTACGTGCTGGCAAATCTAAAGGAGAACAATGAGATGTCATTAGTAAAAGTCATCACACCATCACTGTGCATGCCAGGCACCTAGTGACGCAATGGAGATCTGCATCAAGGTGTCATTTCCTTCAAACATCAATGGGGGCTCCGGGGTTTTGAGGCTCGCATCAATGAAGAGACTACGCAAGAATGTTTGCACAATCTGGAACTCTCATGTCTGTGCACTGCACTCTTACCTTCATCAGAGATGCCTGCTTCTCCATGACTGGCTGAACGAGGTAAGTGGTGGCTCTCAAGCTCAAAGGTGTCCACTTCAAACCTTGCCAATATTAGGAGGTTTGGGGGCCTCTGCCTGTCCTTGACCTCTCTATGTTGTTATGGCTCCTTTTCTCCTGAAAGGACAGAAGAGCATTGATTAGTCTACTCTCTATCTGCAGCGCCATCGTAGCCTGGCCAACCCCACCGGAGGGGCACCTTACAGGGCACATCTATGTCGTGGAGCTCGAGCCATAAGGTATTCAGTCCAAGCAGCCAGGGCTCACCCTTTTGGCCAGCTCCAGCGTCATTGACAGTTGGCACTCAGACTCTAACACCCCTGAGCTCCATGGGGGGACAGCCAGCCCGTAACACTGACCCAACATGGTGCTCAGCGTTGCTGAGCGCAGCAGGTCAATGATCCTTTTGCAGCACTGCACCCATGTGTGCCTCATGATGTCGTAGCTGTTGACTTCGGCTGCCACTTCCTCCCAAGTTTTTTTGACCTGATGTGGTGGCCTCTTCCTGTCATCCCTGGAAATGACGGTGTCCCACCTGACACTCACCTCCTCCACAAGGACCGTGAGGCACTTGTCCAAAAAACGTTGGGCCAAGTGCCCAACTGGCCTGCCCTCCCACCTGACATCTCCAGCCGCTGCTCGGTTCCACAGACTCCAGCCCCGCCATACCTTTGCTTCCCTCAACATGGCAGCGCTCAGCACACTCAACAATGCCAGTGTTTGTTGCTCCTCCAATCAGAGATTGTCAGCAACAAATGTAGGAGAGATCCAGCCAGTGATTGGAGGAGCAATCTTCCATTCAAACTCACCTGTTTGACCAGAAGTTGAGAACTGGCTCCTGGGGCTGCATAGAGGGGCTTTGCGGGCCGTACATTGGACAAGCCTACCCTAACCCTTAGACTCCCTGATGCCCTAATAAGAGTGTGAGTTTGGACTGAGTAGAAGTTTCATTTACCCTGGCAAAGCATATCAGATCATTCAACATTTCCTTGCGCTGCCGGCCATGGTTCTTTTGTGGCCCACAGGCACTGACCTCTCTGGCGACCTCCTCCCAGGCCGGTGTGGTCAGGTGGGAAGACCTCCTGCTCCCATCCCAAGGAAAGAGGACCTCACACGTCTTTCCTGGACAGCCTGGAGGAGGATCCCCAGAGAGGCCTCATTGACCCATGGAGCACAGGGTCTTGTTCTTTTGGGCACCATTGAGAAGCAGAACAAAACAGCAAACCTGGGCTGCAGTGAGTGAATATCTGTGCGGATTCCATTTAAACATGGTGCCAGGACCTGTGACCCCATGAGGTAATGGCAGGGTGGACGAATCCTCGCCCGCTGTGCCACATGATTCAGCATGCAGCTCACAGATGCATAGTTAATGAGCTGAAAGTGGAAAATTGTGCAGATTAATCCGACCCATCACCCAGCAGGGTTCATACCAACTTTCCCACCTGCCACTGCACTTAGGGCAGAATTGTCCCAGGTTTACACTAAATGTGGCAGCGGGCTGGGAAAAGAAGGTTTAACCCGTCGGCCACAGTGGTGGCTTTTCACACCCTATTATCCCAATTCTGCCTTATTAATTATGCATTCCTGGGAAACATGCCATTTTGACAGCAGACGGGGTCGCATTTGCCCACCACACCGTAACCTCGCCGCTTCCTCCCACATGTAAAGTGCAGCTGTGCGCACACCTCTCAGTGCCTCCAGCCCAGGACTGCTGCACATAAGACACGGCCCCGAAAGGCAAAGAGACCGCAGCCTCTCGATTCAGTGAACCATCCCTGGAAGGAATTTTGGACGCTGTGGAAGCCCACCGTGATGTCCTCTACCCCCGCTCTGGCCACAGGAACTCCAGCAATCTCACCACCCTGGCTTGGTAGGCAGATTGCAATGGTAATCAGTGCCAATGCTACACAGAAGAGGCTGGCCATCCAATGTGGATGAATGATCTCACCCATGTCACCAGGGTAAGGCAGCCATCTCATCACTCTAAACTCACACACTCAAACCCATCACACATTTGCTGGCACCTCACTCACTACCAGCTCAAGGGACATCACCACTCACACACACATCTTTGCATCTCCATCTGGCCTCATTCCCTCTTGAGACTGCCTCCTCAGCTCTCACCCTCTTGAGGCCACTTGCACAGTTCAACAAGTGCCCCCACATACTACACCCTGGGATACCCCCCTTCCTCAGTACAGTCCTCGTCCTGCAGCCTCTTCCTTTTCCTAAGGCTACTTCTCCCCCTCCCTTAAGCAAGCCCTAGCCCTGCAGCATTGAAAAGCCTTATGGCTGGTCAGGTAGGTGGAGACCTGCCTGTGAGCCCCTCTAAAAGTGATGTGATGCTGTTTGTGAAGCCTGGCGCTGATAACTGCGAGTGCTGACAGGAGAAAAGTAGGCAAACAAACCTTGAAGTCCTGAGCAAATTGAAGCTTGCCAGATGCACATCACTTATGCTCAGTTGTGAAACATGTCAGCATGTAATCTTGCTGGCATGCTCGGATGATCCAGTGTGGGGGGATAAATCCGGTGAGCTGGGCTTGTAATGATATGTAGATGTATTACAATGAAGTTCCCGCTATCCGACGGCAGGATGTTGTGAAACCAATTTTTGGTCTTCTCGCCATATTGTCTGTTCACGCTGCCAAACACGCTCAGCGCCAACAGGCACAGAAAATTCTGCCCTTAGTCTCCAGAATGGAAAGTTCCGCCCAGTGTCTCTCACTGAGAACAGTGAAGTACTAGTTTATACTTTAGCGGGTGAGACATCTCATTTGAGTAACAGAACATGACAGATACCTGTCGCTGAAAAGTTATAGGCCTAGAAACTGAATCATGCATTGCCTATTTTCGGCATGAAAGGCTACTGCTGAAGGATCCAATATGGCACACGAAGTGCGTACGGGCCATATTGTTTGGTATGGCCAGTAACCATTCTGGTTACATTCAGGGATGATTTAACCGTACTTTAAGTGAAATTTGTGCTTGAGACTTGCAAAAGTATACAACCCAGATTCTATATTCCATCTCAATAGTTGAGATGGAATATAGAATACTGTTTGCTATAGACAGATGTACAGAAATTGATCAAATCTTACCAGCATGCATCAAACTAAAGTAATCTGTTAAAAGATGCAGGCTGTCTTTTGTCACAAGTGAACAGAGTCATTGGTCAATAACACTTTTAAGGCTGTGAAATGTTTAGCAAGAAGCAAAAGATCGTAAAATCAGGTAGAGCTGTCATGTTTGGTATCACATATAAATGAGGTTTGCATAACTGAATGTTTTTTTTTTAAATGCTATGTCAACTAGCTTTATTGCTACACAAAGTGCTTTGAAAGCTGCAGAAACTGGCACAAACTGACATTGGTTGATGATGTCAGAGTATTTTAAAACACAAGAAGCAAGTTGTAAGAAGTCAATAATTTGAAGCACTCTGACTGTTTATTTATCTTGTGATTTTGAAATGTGTGTGTGACCAGGAAAGGAAGCTGCTATCATAGTTGCTGATAACAATCTTAAAGACAACTGTAGCATCCATGAGTGATGGGATTACTGGAGGAAGTTTAAAACAAATGTACATAATCAAGGCAGTCTCTAATATCGTGGTTTGAATAAAGAATTAGACACCTCATTAGACAATTGTAGCTTAAGGTAGATTTTGATAGGACAGTGTGATCTTGTCAATGAAACATCCTGCCCATCTTGGGAAAAAAGATATAAAAATTGTGAAAAGTGATTCTATGCTTTAGCCAAGCAACCTGGTCAGTTGCTGCCGAATTTGTTAGATGAGGTTGACTGCTTGCTGTATGATTCTATGTATAAATCCTTGTCAAGTATTTGTGCGTAACAGGTACTTTGCTAATGACATATTATGAATGGGTGTATTGCTAATGGGTGTGTTGCATTGTTAATTGGTATTCCGACCAATCTCTTAAAAACATTAGTATTTAATTTGGGCTTTGAGAGTTCCCTCATTATTTCTTTTAATTCTTGTGCATGAACAGTAGAGGAACCTGTTAGAGGTAGAAGGTTGTGATTTAGAGTCCCCCTGAAGCAAAGGCTCGTTATCTTTGCAAACAGGGGTTAATGCTTATCCCAGGCTCTTTTCCAATATTGGATTGAGACTGATGACACTATTCTTGCTGCCGTCAGTGTTCTCATAATACCAGTGATCTTTACAGGTAGGAAAGCAAGTAGAAAATGTTTTACTTAACCAAAGTAGGAGACAAAGGGTAAGGAGTGCTCCTCCGGGTTCCATTAAAGCTGTGGATCACTGCTGATTACCGCTCGCCCCCTTCCATCGCTCCACCAACCACCTCTGCTGTTCTGCTCCCAGATTTGGTGCAAGCCCTGCTATCTTCCTTCAGAATCATCACATCCCAGTCCCCAGCAAGCCAGTCGCATCCTGATAATGCAAGACGATCAATTTCACATGGTTCAGTAATAAGGAACTCAATAAATATTTAAATTGCATGTTACTAGTATTCTGCAACTTTAGCTTCTGAGGTGTGTAACACTGTTAGCACATGGGGAAGAAGACATCAAGACTAATGGTGGAAGTACAGAGAATTAATACCAGCCCTCACTACTAGCCCGCTCCACAACCACTGTGAATCACAAGACATGCTCTGTTGGACACATTAGCCCAGGCACTTATAGGCAAGCAATTAAAATATATTTGAAGTATTTTTAAATATGTGTGTCAGTATTGGCAACATCCTCCACTGATCCACCCCCAGAGCACATGCCCACATAGGCAGTAAGCAAGTAACGTTTATGCCTGAGAAAAATTAGAAACTAAAATGGAGTTAAAACTCACTGAAAATTTACCCCTTATTGAAACCACCCACATTGTATTTCCTCCTATGTTTACTGCTCTGTAATAATTGTGCATTATATTAATAACACAACGCTTTCCTCCTTAATCTTCAGTTACAGTAAAAAAAAGTTATGACAGGCATGGATAATGATAGGATGAAATGGTGTCCTCAGTCACACGTTAAGCTATTGCACACAAAAAAAAATTTCACTGAACCAATAACTTATGCAGATTAAATTCACCCGCCTGTGCTGGCATTATCATTATAGTTTTCTCTTCTACAAAATTGTTATACCACCAAACACAAGAATACATTGGTGGTGGTCCGGAGACAAAATGGAAAATTCAAATGCTTTCATGTCAAGAAACAGAAGAAAATCAACTGCTGCCTTTGGAGGGTTAATGGCCATCTGAACTCTTCACAAGACCATTTTAAAAAACATCATTGAATTTTTGGATGGCTTTCAGTGAAATGCTTGAATAAATCCATCAGCTGTATAACAAAACCTTTTAGATTCATAAAGCCTTTTGCAGAAGAATAAGTCTGCCCATGGGGTAGAGAAAAACGTGACTGACAGAATTTGAGACAGAACTTTTCTGACAGCTGTGCTCTGATAATTGAAGAACTGATCACCCTTTAGGGGCTGTAGTCATGCAATCTACTTTAGAAGGTAAAGCGTCTGATATTGCATTCGCTGTTCTTTAAATTCATGCTTAGATTTTGAGAAGAACAACTGGACTGATTTCTAGAACAACTAGGTTGTTATTTGTATTACTATGGAGCAGCACTCAACCTTTAAAAGTAGCCTGTGGCATGCATTTTGCCTATTTCCAGTTACAATCATGAAGAAGGAGAGAAGAAGAAGGAGGTGAGGGGTAAAGGTTTGGTAATAATTTATAAAATTCAAATAATATGGAAATCTGCACTTTATCAGAATTGAATGACATGGAAAGTGTGCCAGTTTTAATATAATATATATAGGTTAACAACTTAATTGAAACAACATACACAAAAATATTCCATTTTTAATTTAAAAATGGACAAACAAAAAAGTTAGAAACTGTTGAAATAAGAAGTAATCAAAGGAGCATGTACAGTTGCTTTGGCAGTGCCCAGTGGGTTAAAAGCACCACCTGGTAATGGTTCTAAGCCAGGTCAGGTTCTGTTGCGGTTTGTGATTTTTGGCCATTCCATCATGAAAAGATTTAGGCACGTTTTATGTTGGAGTTTATACTTAAGTTGAAATGTGTCAACAAGGTTTTAAACTCCAGCTTGTAGTCAAGCTTGAGGGAAAAAGGAGATGATTAGTCAAGACAGATGAATTGGCCATTGAATATTCCCTGTCCTCTGTTCAAACCAGAGGAGACTATTAGGTCATCTCAAGAAGTTATCCAGGCTCGTTGCGTTGCAATACATCTCTCTCTCTCTCTCCAAGTACCATGCCCTAAGAGGGTATTAGTGACTATGGACTTCCATGTGTTGGTCCATAGTTATGCTTGGCAAAGGTACTGCAGTGGTTTGCCACTGCCATCTGCAAGTTCTGGCTGGCCAGGAGACTCTCCTGCTCTTACTGCTTGCCATAGGTCTATTGGAAGGATTTGCAGGTTGATAATCAACCTGTTTGGCCACGTTATGAAGGAATCTTCCATGGCCATCAAGTCACAGAGTGGGACTCAAGCCCAGGGATTCTAGCTCAGGGGCAGGGAGACTTACCACTGCACCACAAGACCTCTCAGAATAAAGCTGCCTATTCTAAAAAAAAGTGGAAGGAGCCCTGTAGGTGGGAAAATAGCTTGTTTAATTGTTTAACTCCTGGTCTGACCTTGAATTTTCCACCTCCAGGAAATAAGTGTGGACTCAGTTGGTAGGAGCTGTTGTGAAAAAACTGGCGATAGCCTAGGTTGGAAATAAAGTATAGAGCCCACTCTGTGGAGAAACTGTAAGGCAAAATCTGTTATAATTGTTATGAACTGTATGTTCACATGCTAGCTGTAAATAAATCAGCTGCACATGGGGGAGGGGTGGGGTGAGCTGCAAGTGGAGTGGGGGGAGGAAATGTTTTACTGGGGTGGTACCCAAACACGCTGTCGCGCCAGCTGTGCACTGGAGCTTCTGGAAGTTTCCAGTCAATGTATTTGGATGGTCCATGGTCAGATGGACCATTGTTGCAAACTTGTTCATCTACCTTTATTGCACATCTGTCAGCACGTATGCTCAGTGAATATAACCCACTGAGGGCTTATCTTTGCTTTATAGTAATATATTTACACAAATTATATCTCATTCCATGGATAAAGGCAGTCACAAATCCTGAAACATGCTAATCGTGTCCAGCAACATGAAACTTTAAGGCGTTAACTTCATTCAGTGCTTTTAAAGACATTTTTAAGCCATATTTTTTGTTAGTTTCCAATGAAGATAATGCTTTTCCTGTTAAAAAAAAGTACAAGGCCCAGAGAAGCAGATGTGCATTTGCAATTCTTTGAGCACATCATTTCTAACTGTGGGGGTGAAGATAATGGGTGCTATTTGATGCATGTGTTAGCTATCATGAGCTCATTTCATAAGGAACACACATCTTTTCTGTTCTTACTGAGATACTTACTGCAGTCACAAAAATACAAACTTTATGTTTAGTTCTTGTCCAAATTCTGTGGGGAATAACCTGCTAATTTCTTTTAAATGAATAGAGTTAGAGAGCTCCCATATAGTTGCATATTGGCTTGTCATTACCATATGATCATTTAATGCAATTGATCAACATGCCAACAATTGACTATATAAGAGCATACAGGACTGTCGTTGTTTATACTTTCACTGTGTGCCCACATCTTCTATTTTTACCCTATTTCAATTTCATTGTAACTCTATTTTTAGCATTCTTTACTATTTTCTTCTCAACCTGACCAAATTCCAACATGGTTAAGACAGAGGGAGCATGATGGAAGAAGGCAGAAAAAATGAAAGACAAGTAACTTGAGACCGCACTATGGAATATTAATAATAAACACTTTCAGGTGAAATGTATCTATCTTACTGAAGGGGTTGATTTAATTAAAATGTTCTGATTATTGATCTAAACTCAAAAAATTAACCCAGCTTTTCCCTTTCCAGGTGCTGATGAGTTTACTGCAGGCTTGTCCATTCTTTTTGTGTGTTGGTGGGTGGGTGGTGGGGGGGAGGGGGGGCACATTTCCATTTTTTTTCTCACTCAAGGGGCCAATGAGCAGATTTCTGTAAGATACATGGATTTTAAAAAAAAAGGTTGAGTATAAATAAAAGAAACAACTTGCTCAGCAAAAATAAAGCAATATCAAAGCAATAAATTGGCAAGTTTTAATGAAAGGGTTATTAATAAAAATGAACATTAAATTGTAAGATGGTGTGAATGTGTTTATTTGGCTCACTTCCAGTCTCAAGATTCCCCATCGCCTTCTTCCCCACATACCAACACATACTCTAACACAGCCACACACACAAACACACACACTCTCTCACACCCAGTCACATGCTCTTTCCCTCTCTCACAATACACTCACTCTCTCCCTGTCTCTCTCTCTCTCCTTCTCACAAACACACACTCGTTCTTCCTCTCTCTCATACACACTCACTCTCTCCCTATCTCTCAAACACACACACACAATCTCACTCTCTCCCTCTCGCTCACACACACGCTCACTGTCTCCCACTCTCCCCACCAAACACACTCATTCTCTCTCTGTCTCACACACACATTCACTCTCTCCTTCACTATCACACACACACTCTTTCTCTCCCTCTATTTCTCACACACACATACACTCACTCTCCTCTTCTGAACACAAACACACACACAGATTCTCTCCCGTTCTGTCTCATACATGGCACAATCACTCTCTCACTCTCATGCATACAATTACTCCATCTCTCACACACAGACACGCACACGCACACACACACACACACACACACACATGCTCTTACATTCTCTTTCTATCACATGCAAGCAGTCACTCCCTCCCTCTCTCTCACACACACACACACTCTCTCCCTCTCTCACACACACTCACTCCCTCCCTCTCTTTCACACATACACAGATGCACTCTCACCCTCTTTCACACACACACTTCCTGTCTCACATACACACACACACACACACACAGACTCTCTCCCTCTCTTTCTCACACACACACACTCACTCTCTCCCTCTTTCACACACACTCTCTCTGTCTCTCACACATACACACACACGACAGACACATAGACAGACACCTTCTGTCCCTCTCTCTTTCACACACACACACACACACAACACAGACTCTCGGTCTTTCTCCCTTTCGCGCATACACACATATACACATACTCACTCTCTCCCTATCTCTCTCTCACATACATTCGCTCCCTCCCTCTTCCTCACACACACTCTCCATCTCTCACACATACACACACACGTTCTTTCTCTCCCTCTCTCCTTCTCACACACACACTCCCTGACTTTATCATACATTTACACACTCACTCTCTTCTGCTCTCGCTCTCTCACACACACAAACTCTCTCCCTCTGTTTCACGCCCACAAGCACTTTCTGCCTCTCATGCACACACACACACACACACACTCAATTTCATTCACACACACTCTCTCCCTGTCTGTCTCACACATACACATGCTCACTCCCCCTTTCTCTCACATGCACACAAATACGTTTCTCTCTCCCTCTCAAACACAGACACTTACATTCTCTCTCTCTATCACATACAAGCAGTCATTCTCTCCCTCTCTCTCTCACACACACTCACTCACTCTCTCCCTCCCTTTCACACAAATACACTCACTCACTATTTTCCCTCTTTCATACTCACGCTCTGGGCAGAATTTTCCGTTTGTCGAGCAGGCAGGCCCGACCCAATCGCCAGCGGGCGCGGAGCCGATTGCCACCGGCAATCCAGGCCGCGCCGCCATTTTGCGTAGGTGGGCCAATTAAGGCCCGCCCAGCACGTTTAACACTCCCATGAAGAGCAGGATTTTCAAATATGTGGCGGGCATGCACAGACCGCTGGTTCCAATGGGGAACCAGCAGTCTGTATAAAGAAAGACCAAGCAGCCTCCTTTAGGCTGTTCACCATGGCCAGCGACATGTGCAGGGGGTCTGCACAGCAGGTTCTGGTAGAGGGAAGGCCAGAGGAGGAGGGCGGGCTGCAGTGTAGGCCAGCGGGGGGGCCAATGTGCCCCTCGCTTCTCTGAAGCCTACCTTGCTGGCCTTCTCGAAGAGGTGGCAGAGTGTCAGGAGGTCCTGTTTCCTGAGGATGGGAGGAGGGCCCCCCACATCACGAAGTGAGCCTGGCAGGAGGGGGCGGAGGTGGTCAGCTCCCAAGTTGCTGTTCGTCGCACAGGGAGCCAGTGCTGCTGCGCTCTGGAAGGGTGAGTGCCATGTCAGCCTTGGCTATTTAACCCAGCAGGTATCCTGGAGTTGGCGGAAATGGTGGAAGATAATCCTTTGAATGTGGAGGCTGGTGGGGTGATATGTGAGGACAAGGGGGACCCTATCATTGTTCTGGAAGGGAGAGGAAGGTGTGAAGGTGGATGCACGGGAGATGGGCCGGACACGGTTGAGGGCCCTGTCAACTTTGCACTTCCCCCAATTTAGTCTACTGCGTTCGCTGCTCCCAATGTGGTCTCCTCTACATTGGAGAGACCAAATGCAGACTGGGTGACCACTTTGTGGCATACCTTCGGTCTGTCCGCAAGCATGACCCAGACCCACTGTTGCTTGCCATTTTAACACTCCACCCTGCTCTCATGCCCACATGTCTATCCTTGGCCTGCTGCAATGTCCCAGTGAAGCTCAACACAAACTGGAGGAACAGCACCTCATCTTCCAACTAGGCACTTTACAGCCTTCTGGACTTAATATTGGGTTCAACAACTTCAGATCATGAACTGTCTCCTCCATCCCCACCCCCGCTCCAATCCCCCATTCCAATAATTTATAATTTTTTTAATATACATATGTTTCTTTTCCCACCTATTTCCATTATTTTAAAATGTATTTCCATGCATTTTTTAACTCTACCTTTTAGCCTATTTCGATTCCTTCCCCCCACCCCACCCCCACTAGGGCTATCTGTCACTTGCTCATCCTGCTTTCTACCCTTAATGTCACCTTTAGTACATTCCTTAGCTAATATCACCACCGTCAACACCCCTTTGTCCTTTTGTCTATGACATCTTTGGCAATCTCTTCTTTGCCTCCACCTATCACTGGCCTCTATCCAGCTCTACCTGTCCCACCCCCCCTCAACCAGCTTATATTTCAACTCATTTCTATATTCTCAGTTCTGATGAAGAGTAATACAGACTCGAAATGTTAACTGTGTTCCTCTCTGCAGATGATGTCAGACCTTCTGAGTTTTTCCAGCTATTTTTGTTTTTGTTTCAGATTTCCAGCATCCACAGCATTTTGCTTTTATCTAAATGGTCTTCTCTGTTCTGCAGGCATAAACAGAACACAACAACCAGAAGTGTTTGCGCACTGGTGGTGGCCAGGCCATGCTACACCAAGTCACCAACTTCGAGGAGCAGGCCATGGAGCAGGGGAGGAGGCAAGCGGCCAGGTCAGCAGGTGTCGGTGAGGCTGGGGTGCAGCAGCCAGGTAGTTGAGGCCCACAGTCACGTCCACTCTGTCTCCCCACCATCCAAAGCACAGATGATTATTGCAATCATTAATGCAGCAAAACTGCTCATTCACAAACTGATACAGTCAGACGTGTGGGTCATACACAAAGATCCCTCGGCCCCTTGAGGATGTGCATCTTTAGCACCTTCCAAAGTCACCTTCACCCATTTCTGACCACTAACCCCATGGCCTAACATGACATGTCATCCCTGCTGCATATCTAAACACTTATTGCATCTTTGGGGGGTTTGTACCTCCACCACCCTTTCAGCCAGTGCATCCCACATTACTCTGTCCAAAAGGTCCTCAGCACCTCACCTGTATGAAGATCAATAATGTGACCTGTCAATCTCCTGTGCTCAACGGCAAATGTCGCAAGTGTTTGCAATGTTTCCTCATCACTCCAACTCTCCAGGCCAGCATGCATCCAGGTCAGGAACCTCTGCACTCTCCCCACTCCAATGCCATCCCTTCCATGAAGTGCAGGTCACAACTGAATTTTAACATTTCATAAACATGCCAGCTCATCTGGTGCTGTCACATGAGGGGACATGTATAAATGATTTCTAACTTTCTTTATTGTAAACTTTAAAACTGAAGTTAATCTCCCTGAGGCAGCTCCGTGCCTCAGGGAGATTGCTATGCTCTTTCGTGCATATGTGCCAAAAAGAACAGGCCCTGATTCTCCCTCCTCCCCCGCCCGCACAGGTAGCGCTACCAAGTGCACATCACGCTGGGCGAGCCTTAAATGTCCTGCCCACTTAAAATGGCGGTGAGCAACTGATTACTCCGTGCCCGTAACCGACCGGCCTGCCCGACCAGGAGAAAATTCTCCCTTGTGTATACATTGTGGGATATTCAAATGTTCTCTATAAATAGAAATTGTAAAAAAAACTAAAGGGGGAGGAAATGTAGTAATTGAAAGTATAGTCTCTCATACTTTCTATAAAGGGTCTCGTGATTGTTCTTGGAGGCTCTGACCAATGCCCCCTAAATGTAGGTAATCCAGGGGGTTGGGGCATTCTTGTCGAGGACCTGGTTCAAGCAAATAGCTTCTGAAAAGCTCTCTGTACTAAAGTTAACTGTTTCTTGTTGAAACCTGTCCAGTATGTCAAGTCATTACAGCCCCTCAGCACCTTCTTGCCCCGGACCCCTCAGCACGTTCTTACCCTGGGCCCCACAGCCCCCCTCTCTCTCTCTCTCTCTCTCTCTCTCGTGCCCGGCACCACAGCACATTCTCTCCCTGGGCCCCGCAGCACCTTCCCTCTGCCCGGCCCTATCAGCACCGCCTCTCGCCAGGCCCTGCAGCACCTTCTCTCCCTTCTTCCCCACTGAAATGCTTTCCCGAAATACTTTCCCTCCTCCCAGCACACTTCCTGCTGCCATTGATTGCTGCTCATCTAATTAGAGGGTGTTTCCCACATTTGTTGCTGCAAACAAAGGAGAGTTACAACCTGTGAGCTCCCCCTCGCAGAATCTTCAGCTACACCAGCATTGACCAGCATTTTGAACAATGTTCTGGGGACCACATAGAACGGCTTTGGGGGACACAATCGGGCCCATACGCGTGGGTTTGACAAGTCCAGCCTACAGCATAGAGTATTTGTACTAGTTTCTATTTTTTAAATTAATTTTCTGGAATTTGCACTGAATCGGTATGACCAGATCAAATGATACAGAGATCACACTTGTCTGACACCTCCTCCCATCTGACCTGACTTTGGTCCAAGAATCATTAAGTTAAAGTATTTTTAAGCCCAGAGTATATTCTTGGCTTTGGCAAAGGCTTGGTTACGCTCTCAGCCTCCCTGTGCTAACCAAAAGTACAGTTTCCATGTTCTGGCATCAATGAGCTGTTCCAATAATTTGAGGGAAGCACAAGCCAGAATGACATACAGGCACTGATGAGTAAATTATTTGCACCCACCCCCATCTCATTTTAGAATGGGGCAAGAAGTGCTGAGTCAAATCAGTTGGTTCATCTGAGAGTGGTTAATGAACTGGAACATGTGTGATTTGCAAATCCCTTGCCCTCATCTTTAACAACGCGCTGGATTGCTTGCTTGGATTGGAATGATGTGCATTAATGCCCATTTTCAAAAAGCATGACAAGTTAAATCCAGGGCAGCTCATAAACCTGATATCAACCATCAATGAGGTATTTAAGTTAAACAGATCTTTAATAAATGAACTTGATGTAGATATTAGGGGAATACTTAAACAATTGTATATATATCAAAATGACCAGGAAAAGGGAACTCATGCGAATGGATCAAAATGGTAAATTATTTGTCCATTTCTTTTGGTAGTTTACTAATTTCCTCAACCTGAAGCAGAGGCCTGTAGGAAAACTGTGGGGCCATGCATGGCTGTGCAAGTGCTCAAGATGTGTCAACTATTGACTATGGGTCAGGGAGGGTATGTGAGTCATGTGGCATTGGAGGATGACAGGCGTATTTGAGTTTCCCAACCAGTTAGTGTTGACAGGAGGTCCAGAAAATCATCCTGTTTGGGTGGGAGGACATCAGGTTCCCACTGAACAAAAAAATTGGGTAACCCCATAATCCCCATTTAAAAAACCACCCAAAATCATTTTAAGATAATAGAAATGAAACTGGTATTCGATGGAGGTGAAAGAAACAGGTAATAAAAGATTGGCAGGCAGATTTACATCATACCCAATTGACTTGAATGGAAAAGAAAATGGTTTGTGGAGTAAAATGGTCAATTCACTGTTGCCTATTATTCATTATTTCATGACCTCATGGAAGATTAATTACATTCTCAACATTTTTTTACTCTTTCCAGGTGGGCCCACACACCGGGCAGAATTTTCCATTTGGCGGGCGGGCGCAGCTGAACCAATCGCGGGCCTGCCCAGTGCATTTCACACTCCCGTGGAGAGCGGGACTTTTAAAATTGTGGCGGGTGTGTACAGACCGCCAATTCCATTGGGAACCCGCAGTCTGTACAAAGAAAGGCCAGGCAGCCTCCTTTAGGCTGATCACCATGACCAGCTACAGGTGCAGGGGGTCTGCACTGCAGTTTCTGGTAGAGGGAAGGCCAGAGGAGGAGGGCAGGCTGCAGGGTAGGCCAGCGGGGGGCCAATGTCCCCCTCGCTTCTCTGATGCCTGCCTTGCTGCCCTTGTTGAGGAGGTGGCAGCATGGCGAGAGGTCCCGTTTCCTGAGGATGGGAGGAGGAGGGCCCCCCACGTGACGAAGCGGGCCTGGCAGGAGGTGGCGGAGGTGGTCAGCTCCCATGATGCTGTGCGGCGATCATGGACCCAGTGCCGCAAGCTCTTCAATGATCTGTTGCACTTTAGAAGGGTGAGTACCATATTGGCCTTGGCCATTTAACCCAGCAGGTAGCCTTAGCCTTTGAGGCCCACCACCCCCCACCCCACACCTTGGTGTCGTTACTGCATTGGGCATTTGGTGCACGCTGTGGGCAAACAGACAGTGACCATGCTTACATCAGCCTTAGTGGTTGATGAGAAGATGGGTTCCCCCGCAGCATGTGTTGGTGTTTGTCGCACTTAAGTAGTCTGGAGGCAACCTGAAGGAGAGGCAACTAGGCACATACTCAGAACTCCAACACATGTCTTATTGACGGTGATGAGATGGTGGAAGGGGAGACTCAAGGTGTTGTGGCCAAGAGCCATCTGCTGGCCTCGGCACCACACCTGGTTGCGCCTCCTTGCCATGGGCACTAAGGCCCATGTGTTATTGAAAGTGATGGACGCTGAATGTGTCCAAACTGGCCATTGGGGTAGGGGGTTGGGAGCAGCCATACTATTTACTGATGACTGATCACCAGTAGTGTGGACAGGAGCCACTGGAGGCCTCAGATGGGTTTGGGGTGCAGCATGTACGTGCAGAGTACATGAGCGAGCAGCCCCAATAAATTATGTTCTCAATTCTGCAGGCGAAAACTGCGCACAATATCCACGAGCGTTCGTGCACTGGTGGTGGCCTGGCCATGCTCCACATACTGACCCAATTCGAAGAACAGGCCATGGAGCTGGAAAGGAGCCAAGCGGCCTGGTCAGCAGGTGTCGGTGAGGCTGGGGTGCAACAGCCAGGTATTTGAGGGCCACAGTCCCATCCACTCTGTCTTCCCACCATCCAAAGCACTGATGATTGCTACAATCATTAATGCAGAAACACAGCTCATTCACAGACTGATACAATCAGACGTGTGGGTCATACACAAAGGTCCCTTGGCCCCTAGAGGATGCGCATCTCTAGCACCTTCCAAAGTTGCCTTATCCCATTTCTGACCACTATCCCCATGGCCTAACATGCCATGGCATCACTGCTGCACAGCCAAAGACTTATTGCATCTTAGGAGAGTTTGTACTTCCACCACCCTTTCAGCCAGTACATCCCACATTACTCTGTCCAAAAAGTCCTCAGCACCTCACCTGTCAACCTCATGGCACTCAACTTAAATAAATGTCACCACGTTAGTTATCCCTGCGCCAAGGGGAAATGTTGCCTTCTGCCCACCCGGTCTATGCCTCTCATAATGGTATGAAGGTCAATAATGAGACCTGTCAATCTCCTGTGCTCCACGGCAAATGTCGCAAGTGTTTGCAAAGTTTCCTCATCACTCCAACTCTCCAGGCCAGCATGCATCCAGGTCAGGAACCTCTGCACTCTCCCCACTCCAATCCCATCCCTCCCATGAAGTGCTGATCACAACTGAATGCAGAAGTGTAGCTGTGGCCTCGACAGCATTTTCTGCACTTGCAACATGATCTCCCTTTTCCTACATTCTATTCCTCAGCTAATAAAGGCAAGTCTGGCTTTTACCTTGTTAAACGCCTTATGTTCCTGTTCTGCTTCCATAGCGGGTCTGCCCAGCAAGGTCCCTGTAATCATCCTTACTTCCCACGGTCCTACCATTTCTCCTGTATTCTCTTGTTTGTCTTGCTCAAGTGCTTAACCTCACACTAATCCCCATAACGTTCCATGTGGCGTTCCTTAGGCCATCTGACCAGCTTGTCTGTATGTGCGTGTAACATTTGGGCATCCTCTTAACTATTCACCACCAATGGTCTTCTTCTTAGGTTCTTGAAGGTTGAGCGCATTATGAGCCAGGAAGGAAAGGGATGAATTGTGTTACTGACTGAACACTAACTGATCCACTGTCCTTGTTGTTGATTTCAGCATCACCACCACTTGGCCACCAGGGGGACGTCCAGAGTCCCCCCTCCAAACCTGAGGGACGTCAATTGGCACCAGCGTCACATCATTTCAACAAGCCAGGCATCAGAGCAACGACTACCACATCGGTGGGGAATGTAACATCGGCTAGTGTCCCGGGGCACAGTGGAGAGGGCACTTCACAATCGCTAGTGGAGATGGCACAGACAGAGAGTGCCGTTGGCACCAGCAACCAGAGGACTGCAGGGGACCAGGTACATGCTGAGTCAGGGAGTGATGATGTGCCTCTGGAGATGTCCGCCATGCAGCAGCTGCAGGAAAAGCAACAGGTTGTGCAGGAGCATCTGGCAGGGTTGCATGAGGGTGTGCTTCACTTGCTGTCTGTGGTGGAGGAATCCAGGCAGAATGTCAGTGATGGCATGAACCTCTTGTCAGAGCATTAGGCTTCCTCCATGGAGAGATTGGTGACTCTCATGGAGAGGAGCTTCCAACAGATTGATCAGTTTCTGATGGGGTTACGCTTGGAACCGTAAGCCCTACTGGGCACAGGTGGTCATTGGCACTGTGGGAGATGTTCTGGGCAGCAAATGTCGCTGCTCGGCACCCATCCATCTGCGGCGAGCAGGGAGGTCCAATGTGACCTCACGTCGATGCAGCAGCTGCCTGTCGTCATTGCGAGCTCCTCTCAGGCCACTCCGGATGAGGGCAGCAGCTCGTCCGCCTCTCTGCCAGTGACAGTTGCATCCTTTGAGGCTGCGACAACTGGGGAGGTGCCAGTTCTGGAACTGGCCACTCCCTCCCAGGCAGGACCATCACAGGCTCCATGGGCCAGAGGACATCCACCAAGGTCATCGAGGCCAACAGGACAGCAGACTGTCTCACAAGCCACTCCAAGCAATGAGGCAGCACCTAGACGTAGCACCCGCAAATGTAAGCATAAGGCACGTTAGGCACTCCACGGGTTTGTCACTGGTGATTTTCTGTTGCCCCTAGATTAGGGAATTTATATTTTTCAACGTCGGAGCAACGTTTTGTTTTGATTTTTGTGGCACCATCTGATGGATGGGATTAAAGTCCACATTTCTGACCATGGCTGAGGGTGTTTCCTTTGTGCTGCATTTGTATGTTTCACAGATATATCATGAGTGTTTGAGTGGACATTGATGTTTCTGTGCTAAGCCCTTAGTTGCAGCTGATGAAGTGGAAGATGTAGCACTTAAGTGCCGCGTATGGAAGTGCCAGGCAATGCTGGTCCTGCAGATCCACTTGTGTGGAGCTAGCTGAAGGTTCGTTAGAATAAAGTATCCCTGCCTCCTTGGTGTAGTTCCAGGTCAGCATGCTGTCCCTCATCATCGCCCTGTGCTTCCTCATCCTCTGAACCACTGCTGGACTCATCATGTACAGCCGCATCCACTGCGTCAAGGTCTTCATCGTCCACTGCGACCCCCCTTTCCAGCACAAGATTGTACAGAGTGCAGCTTGCTACCACTATCACAGAGACGCGATACTGGTATGCGCCCCCTGAATGGTCCAGGCACCGGAAGCGCATCTTGAGAAGACCAATGGCTCTCTCCACCACAGCCCTTGTGAAGCCGTGGCTCCTATTGTAGCGCTCCTCAGCATCTGTTCTTCGATGGCGGAGAGGCGTCATGAGCCACCTTCTAAGGGGTTAGCCCTTGTCAGCCACCAGCCATCCATCCGGTCGAGCCGGAGCACTGAAGAGCCCTGGCATCTGGGAGTGTCTGAGGATGTAGGAGTAGTGGGAGCTGCCTGGGTACCTTGCACAAACTTGCAGAAGCTGCATCCTGTGATCACACACTATCTGCACGTTCATGGAGTGGAAGCTCTTCCTGTTGACAAAGGCACCAGGCTCACCTGCTGGCACCTTGATGGCCACATGTGTACAGTCTATTGCACCCTCGACATGGGGGAATCCAGCAATGGCCGCGAAGCCTCTGGCTCGCTGTGCCTGACTTGCCTGGTCGCAGCAGAAGTTGATGAAGGTCAATGCCTGTCTGAACAGGGCATCTGTAACCTGCTTGACACAATTGTGGACAGCTGATTGGGAGACACCGCAAAGATCACTCACGAAGCCCTGGAAGGAGCCAGAGGCATAGAAGTGGATGGCAACTGTGATCTTCACAGCTGCTGGCATGGGATGTCCACCCACACAGTTAGGAGATATCTCAGGGCCAATCAGCTGACAGATGTGGTTAACTGTTTCCCTTGACAGTCGGAGCCTCCTTCGGCACTGCACCTCAGTCATATTGAGGTAGCTGCTTTGCGCCTGTATACCCTGGCAGCACGATAGTGGCATCTTCTGTGGCCCCTTCCACCTTGGACAACCTCTTGGCCCTGTGCCCCTTGTGCCTGAGCCTGGCCTCCCAAAGGTGGCTCCCCTGGAGCCTGATTGTCTAATCCTGGCCTCCTCCTTATTCTATCCCTCCCTTCCTCCTCAGAGGAGCTGTCTCCAGTGGACATGTTAGAACTTATACCCAGGCTAAATGGAGGCCTCCAGAAAGTTGCAGGCCCGAGAAGGATTCCTGACTGCGGAGTGTTGAGCTGAAGCTTCAAAGTACGGAGAAAGTTGTTGGAATTCGTTCAGATCACACAGGCAAGTTTAAAATACTTGCTGTAATAAATACTTCCTATAAAACATTGACAACCCCACTGAGCCCACGTACCCCGCCTGTGGATTAGGTTTGTTAAAAAGTCACTTACCCGCCTGTGCGCCGAGCCGAAGATCCCATGGACGCCTCAAAATCAGCACCAATTATCGAGTTAAGGGCCTTAACAAGCCCTTTAATTAATGGTGGGCACGCCTCACACTTCATCACGCACCCGCCCAGCTAAATGTCGCGATGGCATGTGGTGATGTTGGGACGCTCGCCCAATGTCAGCACGCATCATTTTAAGAGCTGACGTGCAGGGCCCGCCCCTGCATGTCACCCAGAAAATTCTGCCCACAGTGACAACCATATACCCTGAGGTTCTTCCCCTACCACATTGTGAGGTACAGGCGGAAGTTCCAGCCAACAATTAAAGCATCCAGGTATCTTTGATGCAAGATTTTGATCCAGAATAAATGGAACTAACATACGACTGTTTAAATGGACAGGCTAAGACAAAGTTACTGTTAGTGTTTGCTAGAACAGCCACAGGTTTTTGACCTGATTGTTATTGCCACTATACCACTTAACAAAAGTATGGATTTTCCACTTGTGTCTTGTGATGCAGATACAACCACTATTGAGATTATTAGAAACTGTTAATGAATTTTGAAAATGGTGAAGAAGACCACAAAATTTAAACTATGATTCCAATTCCTGCTCCAGTTCAGTTTCAGATTCAGCACTCCTATTCTGGCACTGCATCATGCTCTTACTCCCAATCACTCCTGTAACCTGTAAGACACGACATAACGCCTACAGCCTCAGCTGCAGTCAGTACTATTTGGGTACTAGATCATCCTCAGCAGAAAAACAAGCTGCTGTCTATTTCGTAATGAACATTTGTAAGATGAGGTGACAGAAAGCAGATGTCTGAAAAAGAACACCACATCCCTCAGGTTCTTCACAGCACACCAGGGATAATTAGAAGGCCGTCACTTTTCAGGTCCTGTCACAAACCTCAGAATCACTCATTAATAAAGCTACTTTTATTTATATTTTTTGACATAAAGTGACTGAAAAGGAAGTTGGACCATTAAAAAAGACTGTAAAAACCACAGTTTCAATTTGCATTACGAATTGTGTTGAATGATGTTCACTGATTTTATTATTTTTAAAAAACAATTAAATATTTGTAAGAGCAGAGATCAGGGCAAGACAATCCATCTTATTCATAGTAGCTCAGCGGCAAGGGATAAACAGAGTTGTGGCTGCAATTTGTCCATTTGGTCCATGAGCACAATGAAAATAGCACATGATTTCAATTACAGGAGCTAAACCAAATAGTAAACAATCTCAACCATTCCTCTAGTGCCATTTGACAGCTTCTTCTGATTATTTACTGGATAAATACACCACCTGGTGTGTTACTCAGCCAGGCAGAGCAGGAGCCTTTCAGATTCAATCCCCAGAGTGAGTTATCTGATCTCAGCCAAGGTAGCAATTGGGGGCTGGAGGGGGTGGGGGCATGATTTATACAGTGCCCCTTTGCTAAGGAAAGGAGCAGAAAAAAATAATCAGCAAAAACTTGCACACACCTAACTGCTATTTAACAGCCCACACAGGAAAGTGTTTCTGTGAGTGTTGGCTAAGGACAAGGTTAGCCATGATGCCCCCCGTGTTCACTGCTGAAACTCATTGCAGGAGCCTATATTTGAATATTGGTCACCTGAGTGAGTTGCCAGAGAGCAGTTACCACTTGTGGAATGACAATTCGCCACAAAATAATACTTCCAAGAGAAGAAGGCAGAGAATCGGGGGAAAAAGAACAGATTTTTGTTCTGAGCACAAAACATACCAGAGGTCTCAACTGCCCTGATTTTCCATAATTTTCATATAATACAACAGTGACTACACTTCAAAAGTACTTCATTGGCAATAAAGTACTTATGGATGTCCTAATGTCATAAAAGGCGCTGTCTGTCTTTCCTTCTTTCTTCCCCTTATTTGCTCAATATCCAGATCAGTATTGTGCTGAATTGAAGTATTTCATAACATAAAAGAATTGTCTTTCACACAGGAGGATCTCAATGGATAATTCCACATATATTTGTTCAAACAGAAACTGATTCTTCAATGTCACTAGTGACAGTTCCTAGAAGTTCTCGCATTTACAACTGGCACAAAATAAATCCAAATAACAAAAAAAACCCATTAAAGTGATTGATGACCACTGATCAATTTCCAATGTGTGAGCATTCTATGAATTTGAAAGTGGCATTGTGACACACACAGGTCCTTTCACCAGACATGACACCTGTGATTCTAAACTGCCAACCTACTTATTTCTCATCTGAAAGGACCAGAGACAGGCAATGTGGAAGTGGGAAAATCTGTCTGGAAGTGGATTTACAATCAGATTATATAGAACGTAGGCAAGAGCAGTGTTCCAGCATTCTGTAGCTTCTGACACAACCTGAAGGAGCAGCCATGGAATGAGGAGTAATGAGTGAAAGAGCAAGTGTTGGCATATTCTCCACATACAGCATTTCTCTCAGGAATTCAATAATGCACGCAGCTACATGCCACATGGTGAAGCTAAAGGGCTCAGCTGCCAGTGCACATTCTGCATAATTAACATACTACCCTCTACGGTACAGTCAAGCACTATCATCATCTTTTGACTCTTCCAATGTTATTTGATCTGTTCCATTTCATTCTTGACTCTTTTTTTTGCAATACCAGCTCTTTGACTCCAAACCTCAACATTGAACACATTAATAAGTTTTTGAATTTAATTTTAAAAAAAGACTTACATTTATAAAGTGCTTTTCAAGACCCTCAGAAGTTTCAATGCACTTTATGGCTAATGAAGTGCTTTTGAAGTGTAGTCACTGTTATAATGCTGGAATTATTAATATATTGTGCAAACATTAAGCCTTTACAATTAGCTAATATGGCACTAATAACATCAGCTACTGCATATCATGTGAAGAACCCACATCTGCACCTACTATAGATATTCTAACTTTGTAGCATCAACCAGCAGTGTTATTTATGAAAACAAAATTAGCCTTTCTGTCCACATCATGGGTAAGAAAAGGGAAGAAAAATTTTCCACGGAAAGAACTAGTGTATTTATTTTTTTTAAATCATAATTTGACAAATCTTCATTTTGCCTGGTCAGAGGAAGAAAAGCCATGGGAAGAATCTTCTGCCAGTAAGGCAGGCCGGTCGGGAGTGGGCGTGGAGCCGATCGCTGCCCGCGATCAACTGCGCGCCACCATCTTACATGGGGAGCCAATTAAGGCCCGCCCAGCCTGATGCGTGTGAAAGAGCGCAGAAATCTCCCTGAGGCACAGAGGGTGAAGTTCCATGAAAATTACGAAGGTTGACGGGCAGCGTTGAGAATTAGTCCAATCAGTTTATTAATGGCCTCAAAAGGCCTTTGACAGTTCGGCAGGTGTGCAACTGCCTCCAGCGAATGCCCGCTGAATGGAAGATCTGAATGACGTACAGCGACGTTGGGACACATGCCCGATGTCACCTCGCATCATTTTACGCATCGGCATGCGGGGCCTGTCCACACACGCCAAAGAGAAAATTCTGCTCCATGGATATCATTAATTCGGATCTCAAATGAAAATGACAATGATGCGTGACAACACTATTTTACCATGTGATATGTTTGTAAACAAAGGATAACAGAGTTTTCAATGAAGGCATTGTCCCTTTAGAAAGAATATTTCATGGTGAAGGAAAAAACTATTTGCCTAGTGAAGGGAAAGTGTTAAAAGTAAATGCCTTCCAGTTGCCCTGTGCTGTTATCATGGTAAATTAAAGGAAAATAGTCATCTTCGTTTCACAGCAGACAGCTACAATATCCCGAATTGAGGATTTAATTTAATAAGGCTGATATTTCTTGTATGATTATGTCTAAAAACAAACAATGATTATCCCTACAGGCCTACAATTTAGGAGAGGAAAAAATGTAATTTATGTATCTCAGGAGGATTGTTGACCAAGCATTTGGAGATTTGAAGCTTTAGGACATGGGATAATCAAATGACCAGACGTTTATTTACATGTATAATGTGTTTTAATGTTTGCTTTCTAACAAGATTATACATTTAATCTAGGATGAATATACTATTGTTGCAATACTAAAGATGTGTGACCACGGGATAGCATACATGAACTGTGGGTAAATTGGAAATCTAGTAAATAATATGTATTTTAGTGATTTAAATAAACAAGTGAGACCTTCCCATCTACATCCATGATTCCTCTGACACCTTACGTCACATCAACAATTTACAGTTCCCTGGCCCCAACCGATTCCTCTTCACCATGGACATCCAATCCCTCTACACCTCCGTCCCCTACCAGGATGGTGTGAGGGCTCTCAGCTTCTTCCTCGAACAGAGGCCCGAACAATCCCCATCCACCACTACTCTCCTCCGTCTGGCTGAACTTGTTCTCACACTGAACAATTTCTCCTTTAACTCCTCTCACTTCCTCCAAATAAAAGGTATGGCTATGGGTACCCGCATAGGCCCCAGCTATGCCTGTCTCTTTATGGGGTATGTGGATCATACCTTGTTCCAGTCCTACTCCGGCCCTCTCCCACAACTCTTTCTCCGGTACATCGATGATTACTTTGGTGCTGCTTCATGTTCTCGCTGGGACTTGGAAAAATTTATTAATTTTGCTTCCAATCTCCACCCCTCCATCATTTTCACGTGGTCCATCTCTGACACTTGCCTTCCCTTCCTTGACCTCTCTGTCTCAATCTCTGGTGATAGACTGTCCACCAATATCCATTACAAGCCTATCGACTCCCACAGCTACCTCGACTACAGCTCCTCACACCCCGGTTCCTGTAAGGACTCTATCCCATTCTCTCAGTTCCTTCGCCTCCGTCGCATCTGTTCTGATGATGCTACCTTCAAAAACAGTTCCTCTGACATGTCCTCCTTCTTCCTTAACCGAGGTTTTCCACCCACGGTCGTTGACAGGTCCCTCAACCGTGTCCGGCCCATCTCCTGCGCATCCGCCCTCACACCTTCTCCTCCCTCCCAGAAACATGATAGGGTCCCCCTTGTCCTCACTTATCACCCCACCAGACTCAGCATTCAAAGGATCATCCTGCGCCACTCCACCAAATCCAGCATGATGCCACCACCAAACACATCTTCCCTACCCCCCCCCCCCCCCCCGTCGGCATTCTGTAGGGATCGTTCCCTCCGTGACTCCCTGGTCCACTCCTCCATCACCTCCTACTCCTCAAACCCCACCTACAGCACCTCCCCATGCATACGCAAAAGATATAACACCTGCCCCTTCACTTCCTCTCTCCTCACCGTCCAAGGGCCCAAACACTCCTTTCAAGTGAAGCAGCATTTCACATGCATTTCCCCCATTTCTACTGCATTTGTTGCTCCCAACGCGGTTTCCTCTACATTGGAGAGACCAAGCGCAGACTGGGTGCCCGCTTTGCAGAACACCTTCAGTCTGTCCACAAGAATGATTCAAACCTCCCTGTCGCTTGCCATTTTAACACTCTACCCTGCTCTCTTGCCCTCAAGTCTGTCCTTGGCTTGCTGCATTGTTCCAGTGAAGCTCAACGCAAACTGGAGGAACAGCACCTCATCTTCCGACTAGGCACTTTATAGCCTTCCAGACTGAATATTGAGTTCAACAACTTTAGATCTTGAACTCCCTCCTCCATCCCCATCCCCTTTCTGTTTCTTCCCCCTCCCTTTTGTTTTTTCCAATAATTTATATAGATTTTTCTTTTCCCTTTTTCCATTATTTTTAAATCTATACCTTTTATGCCCTTTTAGTCTTATTTCACCCCACCCCCACTAGAGCTATCTGTACCTTGCGTGTCCTGCTATCCATTCTTAATTAGCACATTCGTTTAGATAATATCACCACCCTCAACACCTCTTTGTTCTTTTGTCTGTGACATCTTTTGGTTATCTGCTCCTATCACTGCTTGTTTGTCCCTACAACCACCACCCCCACTTCTCCCCCCCCGCCCCCCACCCACCACCACCACCCCCCCCCCCCCCCCCCCCCCCCCCCCCACCTACCTTAAACCAGCTTATATTTCACCCCTCCCCTATTTTTACTTAGTTCTGTTGAAGGGTCATGAGGACTCAAAACGTCAACTTTGTTCTTCTCCGCCCATGCTGCCAGACCTGTTGAGTTCTTCCAGGTAGTTTGTTTGTTTTTGTTTTAGATCTTCAGATTTTTTTTAAGAACCGTTTTATTGCAAAGCGAACACTCACCTGGCACTAATTGGATTAGTGTTAGGTTTATTCCAATACTTTAAAACTTAAAATTACCCTTCTGTTGATGAACAAAAACAGCATAAAAATGTATCCATACTCCAGATTTTGGTCACCAGTATTTCATCAGGCTGAACTGGAATTATGTCACCGTCTTTGGTTGATCAGGTTGTACCAAGATTTCTAGAGGATATCTCTAAACATTGAGAGCTGGAAATTTATGTCATTTTGTCGAAGGCTTTGGGCTGTGTTGGATTTTCTATTTTTGCTTTTTCTTCTGCTCTTCTCCTGCGATGACTTGACACAAGTGCAAGTTTCATTGGAACCAACAGCCCACCATTAACAAATGTGTATTCTTCATTTCTGAGGTTAAACAGTCACTAAGCTATCAGAGTATAAGGGGTAACTGTATCTAGTCCTAACACGCAAATGCACTCAATGGTGACCTGGAGTCTAAAATTTAGAAAGGAAGTTTCAACTTCAAATCTTGCATATCATCATCTCAACCTATTTGTCCATAAAATACAGATAATATGCAATCATGTCTAGTATATACATATAAACTTAGATGAGTAAAATGTATTTATTTTCTTCTTGCAGCTTCGGATAAGGTTGAATTTAATTGCAAGGCAACATAATTATATCAGGATAATGCACATCAAGTGACACAGAGACAGAAGCAAACAAGTTGTACCAAGAAATAAAGCAGAAATAGATACAAGACACTGTAGATGCATTCACTTCTATCAGTCCGTTCCTCACAAAAAACACTGTTACACTGAAAGAGCCAGCACCACCCCACCTCCCTTATCGCTTCCTCCTTCAATCTTACTCCCATCCTATCCACAGTATCAAAACTGTCCAGATAAAAGTTACAAATTATGTTCTCTGAATTGACTATACTTTCATAGTTTATCAACCCAGTATCACATCCTAAAATGTATTCACTCTTTCCTTCCCTTCAGCTAAATCCTTAACCATGCCTGCATTTTACCAAAAACTACCACAGCTAATCAATCTGTTAGTATTTCTCTCATGCACCTGTAGTTTGTGTTATAAAAATTGTGACAAAAAAATTTGGCTTTGTAACACTGGTAGTTTTGGCACTATGGGAGCTGATTGAGCTAAAAAATGGCAGAGGCATCACTTCCGACAACTTCCAGTGTGGCCCATGTTGATCACCATGTTGTTGAGGGCAATAGAACAGGCATTCTGTGCCAGAAATATACAGTGTGAGCAGATTATGATTTCAGGCAGTTTCTAACGCTGATTTGGTGCCTGATATGCCACTTTGAATCTCACCACTCCAGTTAATGCCTTCTCTTAAACATGCATGGTTGAACAAGCATTCAGCTGCATGAGGCATGCCACACCAGTGCTATTTAAATATATGCCCATGATGCTTTTGACTACCTACTTACTGTTGCAGTTTTCATGGAAGTTCTTTCTCAAGTGCAATTAAGTATGGGAAACAAAAGCTGGCCTTGCCAGTGACGTTCACATCCTATGATCAAATAAAAGAAAACCGGGTTATTGGAGTTGTGAAAAGTTGACTAAGTCTGCAGAGGGTGGTGTTGGACATTGTCCAGGTGTGAGGTGGTTCAATATCTGTGCTATCTCTTTGACCCGTACATGCAACCTCAGAACAGGGTGTGGATAGTGCTATCTGTTGCTGTCAAGTTGATCATCGCCCGAGTTTTTATGCCACAGATTATTCCAGCCTGGAACCAGTGACATTGGCAAACATCTTGTAGTTTACCATCTATTGTCACTTCTGGGAGGTCAGAGAGACTCTGCATGCCAGGAAAGGGGACTTCATTATTTTCACTAAACAGAGAGAAATACAAGCGGCAGGCATATGGCTGTGGGATAGTGGGCTTCTCCATGGTGCAAAAAGCTATTGCCTGCACAAATGTGGCCTTGCAGGCACTGTATCTCAATGGAGAGATGTCCCAAAGCAGCAAGGAGTAACACTCACTTGACAAGCAGATGGTGCAGGACCACTCCCAGAATATCGTACTGGTCAATGCCCACTACTTTGGCAGCAGTTATGAAACATTCATCCTGCACCAACCATCTTTGAGTCACCACATGGAACCCAGGGGTCGCAGCTTGGCCAGAGAATTATTCATTTACACTTAGCTGATGATTCCTCTCTACAAACCAACCACACGTGGCCAGCATTCATACAATGAGAGCCATGTTGTAACTGGGAACATCACGGACCATTCCATCAGTTTGCCAATGCAATTGTTCCACTGCCTGGTCCATTTGGGTGGAGGCCTCCTGTTTTCTCCAGAGCATGTGTGGTGCCCACAAGCTGGCTATCATGAGCACAAAGCTCTTGCCACTAGGGATATAGTGAACATCTCAGAGGGAGGAGTAGAGATGAGGAGGCAACTGGCACAACTACGTTCTGGAGCAGTTGTCTGTGAGTTTATCATCAAACTATAATTTCATGAAATACAGATCTCCATTGCCTATCCCAGTGTCCTCTTGGCCACAATCCTGAACAAAAGACACCACAAAAGAACCATTCCATTTAACTTTATCAAACAGCACATGAAATACTGCATACAATACTCAAACAATCACCTTTATGCATTCCTCAGTGCCATGATTGCAGCAGTCTGACCTCACACGGCAACAAGCAAATAATATTGCGTGGCTTTGGCTTGTGCTGCAATGGAAGTTAAGGCATTGGCCATCAGGCAATGTATCATGGTTGGACCAACAAATGTTCTCATGGAGTCTGTCAGGACTTGCACACTGGAAAGGATGAACCCCAAACTCTGCACAAAACCCCGTGGCCAAGTAGGAGCCAAACTCCTCCATGTTACTTGACAGTGACAACAGGCTCTCTGATTGGCCTTCCAATGCAACAAGCATTTCTGTGTGCATGCTCATCAGTTTTTTTTAATCTGCACCATCCCAATGAAGCCCTCACCTGAGTCCTCTAAAATAGAGCTCATCTGTGACCTTGCTTTCCGGTGTGTAGCCAACAGTGCTGTCCTTACCCCCTTCTCTGGCTGCAGCCCACCCATGCCCGAAGACTCATCACGTGCAGATCTCGCCTCTATACTATCCTTTAAAGCAAGTATAGTGCCAGTATCTGGGCTGGTGGTTGCACGTGTCAGATCAAGTGTGGTGTTTCTTCCTCTTCAGTCTGCCTGCCTTCTATAACCTCATGAACCACTGACTGACCAGGTGAGAGATTTTGGGTCTCTGAAAGCATAAATGCTCAAGGGGAGGTTTGGGTGAGGCAAGGAGGAGTTCGAGGAAAGCAAGTGGTACATGATGACACCATCTGCAGCTTGTACATCGTATCACATTGCAGAATGAGGGTGAAGTGGGATTTGAGAAAGTGCACAAGGCAGGAACATATCATCACCCTTGGAGGCTTTAGCGACACTGTGTCAGTGACAAATGCTTCAATTATCTTGATCCTCGCTGGTTTGCAGCTGCTGCTGTCTATTATGGGTCATCTTGTCCTACAAGAGAAAGATAAGTGCGTCAGCGAATTACAATGTGTTTGGATGATGTGCCTGCCACAGTTGAAGAGCTGCCAGTGTTTGCAAACTGCTGGATGTGGGTGTGCAGTTTGCAGAAAATGCATAAGAGTGAGGTGAAGCTTGTGACTATGAAGTTTCAGTCAAGATAGTTGTATTTGGTTTGTTGGTAGGCAATAAAAGGACTGTAGTGAATGGAACAATGTTTGAGGCTAGCGTTCAGCTGGCATTTCAGGATACATTCATTGGCCTTGACCACCCATGTGAGGTCATTAAATGTCTCATGGCACTGGATCCATGTCAGGCACCTGGCTGTTGGCATTGATCCCCACGGCCACTTTCTCCCACTGACTTCTCAAAAGTTGTCAGAGCTTCCTCCTGTCCCGCAAAGGAAAGAGAACCTCTCTGCTCAGGTCCACGTTCTGCACCAGTAACTACAACACAGAATCCGAAAACCTGTGAGCAGGCTGTCTTGCTTCTTGCAGCATTTTGGTTCCTTTCTGAAGATCTTCAAATCTTGCTCAAGGCAATTTTAACATCTGTTGCAGCCAAAATGCACTTTGCCTTTAAGAGATACAGTCTAGCTTTAAGGAGCTCAGGCTAGCTTTAAGTGGTACTAACCTCACACAAAACTGGGCTGCCTACAGAGGTGTGTAGTCACACAGCAGCACGCTCAGCACTGGGCTGCATGGCACAATCATGGAAAGTCTGTGTGCTGCCTGAATCACTTTGATTGGGCTGAGTAATCATGCATCGTGATCTGCATGCCCAAATTCCTGTATAGCTCCTGTACATCTTATACTTGGTCCTTAATAGTGTTGAAACCCTCTCAACACTAGGGGTTAAATCAATCTTAATCATATTGTGACTGTTATGATCCAGATGTACTATGGCTTCCACTTTCAGTGTGTCAAAGGAATCTGATTATTAATAAATCACGATGAATATTGCCCCATATAATCCCTCTGAAACAAGCAAGTCACAGGGCAATCATTTACTAATTCTCATTCTAAGCCAAAACAAAAACAGAATTACCTGGAAAAACTCAGCAGGTCTGGCAGCATCGGCAGAGAAGAAAAGAGTTGACGTTTCTAGTCCTCATGACCCTTCAACAGAACTAGGTGAATCAAAGGAGAGGGGTGAAATATAAGCTGGTTTAAGGTGGAGGGGGGAGAGAAGTGGAGGGGGGGTGTGGTTGTAGGGACAAGCAAGCAGTGATAGGAGCAGATAATCAAAAGATGTCACAGACAAAAGAACAAAAGAACAAAGAGGTGTTGAAGTTGGTGATATTATCTAAATGAATGTGCTAATTAAGAATGGATGGTAGGGCACTCAAGGTATAGCTCTAATGGGGATGGGGGCATAAAAGATTTAAAAATAATGGAAATAGGTAGGAAAAGAAAAATCTATATAAATTATTGGAAAAAACAAAAGAAGGAGGAAGAAACGGAAAGGGGGTGGGGATGGAGGAGGGAATTCAAGATCTAAACTTGTTGAATTCAGTATTCAGTCCAGAAGCCTGTAAAATGCCTAGTTGGAAGATGAGGTGCTGCTCCTCCAGTTTGCGTTGGGCTTCACTGGAACAATGCAGCAAGCCAAGGACAGACATGTGCGCAAGAGAGCAGGGTGGAGTGTTAAAATGGCAAGTGACAGGGAGGTTTGGGTCTTTCTTGCGGCGGTCTCCTCTACATTGGAGAGACCAAACGTAAACTGGGCGACCGCTTTGCAGAACACCTGCGGTCTATCCGCAAGAAAGACCCAAACCTCCCTGTTGCTTGCAATTTTAACACTCCACTCTGGTCTCTTGCCCACATGTCTGTCCTTGGCTTGCTGCATTGTTCCAGTGAAGCCCAACGCAAACTGGAGGAACAGCACCTCATCTTCCGACTAGGCACTTTACAGCCTTCCAGATTGAATATTGAATTCAACAACTTTCGGTCTTGAACTCCCTCCCCCATCCCCACCCCCTTTCTGTTTCTTCCCCCTTCCTTTTGTTTTTTCCAATAATTTATATAATTTTTTCTTTTCCCAACTATTTCCATTATTTTTAAATCTTTTATGCCCCCCCAACCCCACTAGAGCTATACTTTGAGTGCCCTACCATCCATTCTTAATTAGCACATTCGTTTAGATAATATCACCAACTTCAACACCTCTGTGTTCTTTTGTTCTTTTGTCTGTGACATACTTTGATTATCTGCTCCTATTACTGCTTGCTTGTCCCTACAACAACACACCCCCTCCACTTCTCTCCCCCCACCCCCCACCCCCCCTCCCCACCATAAACCAGCTTGTATTTCACCTCTCTCCTTGGATTCACCTAGTTCTGTTGAAGGGTCATGAGGACTCGAAACATCAGCTCTTTTCTTCTCCGCCGATGCTGCCAGACCTGCTGAGTTTTTCCAGGTAATTCTGTTTTTGTTTTGGATTTCCAGCATCTGCAGTTTTTTGTTTTTATCTCATTCTAAGCCATTTTGACATTCCACATTTATATTTAGTTAACCATAATCCACATCAATATAATCTTCCTTTTCTTACATAACCGCTTTATTTCTTTTGTAAAATACTGTGGTCCATAACTTCCGATCTCTGGGGGGCCATACCTGGGATGTACCCCAGAAGATGTACTGAGGGAGCCCTAGGAAGTCCCCAGACAAGGGCTGCACAGGAATTGCCTGGGAAGTTCAAACTTCCAATGGACAATTTTCCTGCACTGGGAACTGCTGTATGAAGGTTTGGATCATATAATGTGGTACTGAATACAGTACCACTCACACAGTGATGTAAGAGACTATATGACCTGCATCCAGATTCAGTTGAGTGTGGCATTGATCAGAGCTGATGTCGACCTAAGCATGGAAACAGCTCCTAGCTTGTACCTTTTACTGTACATATGTAAAGAGTTTTAGTAGTTAATAAAGACTTACAGTTAACCTACCAGAAACTGTGAATACTTTATCAAACCTACTGAGATGTACCAACACCTCACAGCAGGAACCATCTGAAACTTCAAATTAAATCGGAGACTTCGGATGGTTCTGACTGTGTTGGCAGAATAGTTAGCCAGGGAAGGTTAGAAGGATTAAAAGCACTCCTAACCCCTGGGTAACTATAGTACTGACCACCCCCACCCCCCCCGACACTCCCCCCCAACACCCACTGGGCCCCCGGCTACCCTCAAACCACCCGCATCCCCCCGCCCCCCTGCATCTTGCATTCATAACCTGGCCAGTTCCAATGTGGGGATAGACATGCCCTTGTCCTCCATAATTTTCATGAAGTCGGGCCAGCTTTTCAAAGTGTATTGGTTCACAGCACATCAGACGTGTTGTGAACGAAAGTCTGCATGAGGGACCCTTTTGAAAGAAAAGTTTAAAAGGTCATCCTCAAGCTCCTCATGCCAAGGTAGTCCACCATGGATATTTGGGCTCTCAGCCAAGAATGGATAATGAGGCTTGGCTGAGAGCCCAGAAATCCATTAGCCTGCTGAAACACCTGAGCTCTAGGGAAAACATCATTTGATCGACAGCTTTGCATTCTGATCACTTCCATCAATTGCATAGTGTTTGTTTACAAAATAAAGAGGTTTCAAGTGCTTGTAGTTTCTGCTATTGATACTTTAAAGGGTATGGATGATTTGCACTTTTATTGGTCTGTAGTAAAAATAAGTTTTTTTTAGAAAGTGAAAAGTTATCAATGAATGACTGTGTTTTTGAAAGCCTTTTTTACACACACTACTGTCACAATAGGTCTCATTGCATCTACATTGTGTTACAGACAGGAGGGGATTTAATTTAAACAGCACTAATTTCTCTTCTCACTACCCACCCATAAACAGAAAGATGTTTTTGGTTTCTTTCCCTCTTTACAAGTAGTGGCGTATTTCCCAACCCCTCAGTTTTGGTGCAATCCAATTTTCTATTAATAACACACAAACTCGAGATAGGATGAACTCAAAGGGTTAGTTTATTTACATGCAATAAAACGCAAGAGGAGGGTTGCAACGTTGCCTCCACACCCAGACAGGAAAGAACGGGATCGATAAAAGAAAGATTTACAGTGCAGAGACCACACAGAAAACAAATATTGTTTCATATGGGTTCCAGAGTCCGGTATCAAAATCCAATGAGGTATTCCTTCATGGAGTTGGCAGTTTGAAATTTGATGCTGTATAATTCAATTTTTCAGTGGCTTCACATGATGAGATAGGCATGCAAAGATGGATCAGTCTTCTTGGCAATGGTACACAAGTTCCAGCAGAAGCAGTGTATATGGGGCCAGGCGTTCAACCAGGTGTTCTGTGAGGCTGCCAGTTAGATGGTAAGCAGCAGACTGAGACTTTGCAGTTCAGCAAGGCAATATTACTTGTTCCACAAGCCAGAGGCCTATGTCACATGACTCCCACCTCTCCACGCTGTCTTTGACAAAGGATGTGTATCCCTCATCTGGGTCCCTAAGATTATTAAATGTCTCAACCATTAGGAATTGAAAGGAAGTTTACCAGGCCCTTTGCCTTAGCAGATGAGCAGACTCCTGTTGGCTAGCCTAGGTTGTGAAATGCAGATGACCTTTGTACATCTCTCTTCAAATTTGGCCTGTGCAGCCCACAGGGGATTGTTAGTGGCTCCCAGAGATAAAGATATGCAAGTTTCCCCAACTATGCCAGGTAGCTTCTTTTGCTTCGGGGTCACTTTTAGACATAGACTCAGCCATTTTAAAAGCCTTTTTTAGAAATAGCAGTGGACATATCTCTATATTTTTCATTTTAAAAACCACAGGGTTAGGTCTTAGTCCCTCACAACAGTGTATATTGTGTAAATGGGCATTGAAGTGCCATAGCTTGTCATGGGGACAGGCAGGGACACAGCTGTTATTCAGGGGCATACCTTGTAATGGGGGACCTGAGGGACAATAGGGGTCGTTTGGGGCATACCTTGGTATGGGGCATGAGGGGCCATTGGAGGTTGATGGGAGCATGAGGAGGTATGGATGGTGCATGGGGACTGTGTGAGGAGCAATAAGGTGTGAGGGGTGAGGGCTGGAGGACCTTTCTGTTTTAATTTTAACTGGGGCAAAGTCCCACAGCGCAGAGGTGGGCTTTTTACACAGCCTGTCTCTGTACCTGTAAGCCACTGTGGCTGCCTCCAAACTTTTTCCCAGGTTTGCTGGCCTGACTGCAGCCCACACCTGTCCCCCACAATGAAAACCCCATCCTTGCTGGCACTTTCTCCTGAGGGGCAGGACATTCTCCTGGCTTCCACTAACCACTTTATGGATGAAAATCTTCAGGAGTCAGTTTAATTAAGAAAAAGGTGAAATCCTGGTGGGATTCTGTCTCTAATTCTACAGCAAGTGACTCACCTCCTGACTCCCCAAAGTCTGCCCATCATCTGCAAGGCACAAGTCAGGAGTGTGATGGAATTCGCCCCACTTGCTTGGATGAGTGCAGCTCCCACAACACTGAAGAAGCTGGACAACATCCAGGACAAAGCAGCCAACTTGATTGGCACCACACCCACCAGCTTCAACATTCACTCCCTCCGATGTGCAGTGGCAGCAATGTATACCATCTGCAAGATGCACTGCAGCAAGTCACCAAGGCTCCTTCGACAGCACCTTCCAAACCTGTGATTTCTACCACCTAGAGGAACAAGGATAGCAGGTGTATGGGAATACCACCACCTGCAAGTTCCCCTTCAAACCACACACTATCCACTGCGCCCACAACTTGGAACTCCCTTCCTAACAGCACTATGGGTGTTCCTGCAACACATGGACTGCAGCAGTTCAAGAAGGAAACTCATCACCACCTTCTCAAGGGAAATTTGGGATGGGCCTAGCCAGCAATGCCCATATCTTATGAACGAATAAATAAAAAATTGGAAGCTTAGCGCCATGATGGATTGGTGAAGGGAAAAGGTGTGCTACCACAAACTGAAACTCAATGATGAAATGCCTGAGAGTTCCGGTGCAGAATGCAAAACTGTCAAGCTTTTGGAGGCATCTTTAGAAGTGTTGCAAATTTGGATGAAGTAAGAGACCTACTTTGGGCTATTGAAAGAAGGTCAATGGAACCGTCCAGAACAATGGAAGGAAGTGGTCCAACATAAGTGCCACCTTCATGAAACCCCACACAGCTACTCAATGGTGCAATGTAGATTAATGCCCTTTCCTGGTTAGGCAAGGTAAGAACACTTAGCTAGGCTGTCCTAATCTGCATTGTACTAAGCATGTTTATCACTTACAACCACCTTCCCTTCACTGTCACGAGTGTTTCAAGAGATTACCATTAAAATCCAAATCATTCCATGGGATCTTTATACACCCAGCTATCACCAGCAAGTGTTTCCTTCCCCACATCCGAGCATGTATGTAAAAATCAACATGACAACAAACTGTTCGTTTCTCACACCTGTCATTGTCTCCATTGCAGTCAGAATGCTTATGCAGTTTTTCACTGCATCCCATGCAATCAAAGGACATTCTGACTTTATGCATTTTTCTTACAGCAGAGTTCAGCCAATAAATGTTAAGAGAGATTAGTTACAGATGGTGTTCCGAATTTAATTTCAATTTTCTCAACTCTTATAAGGGGGGAGCACTGGTACTCCTGGGGATGCAGAGAGAAGGCAGTGAATTTCTAGAACAGGTGCCAGCTTTTTTCATGGTGCTCTGTTCTTCATCCTTCTCTTTTTATTGGATTCACATAACCTGTTAGGAAGGCAAACCATGCAATTGTCATGTTAATCCTTTTACCAAAAGTCCCAGAGGCATGTGTTCAGGAAAGCAGATTACAATCACGAAGATTGAGATTGTAGTAGCTCCAAGGGGGGGGTTCAAATAACTTGAGGCATCTCAACTACCTACCTGCCGTGTTTTTGCTGGATGGAAAGCGTTAAAATCAATTCTTCAGGTTTCAAAACTTTAGATTTTTGTTAGGGATTTCTGATTAGCCAAATAACAACATTCACATTTTTCGTAAAAACAAGAGTTTCAGACACATCTGTTTTTTTGAAAGCTAAAATACAAAAAGAGACTTATGGATTGAAAATACATACTGAATTTCAAAATAACTGAATTATCCTTAGAAAGGAATAACAATAGTAACAATAGCAGCTCAAAAACAGTAGAGATTGGGGCAGGACAGCCTGTTTGTTGCTACTGCAACAACAGCAAGTGCACTTCCTAATGTGAGTGCTCTTGTTTCCTGAGCATTCTAAGCAGCACCATACAATAAAAGTCAGGATGTGTCTGGCAAGGGAATCAAGATAACCCATGCAAGAGTAATATAGGGGTGGTATGAGACTTCCTTAATAAGGAACACCCAAACAGCCACAACCACAAAAATACAAGACATATTGGCAATAAGGGTGTCACTAACAAGGAAGCCAGCAATTACTAGGGAACGATAAATCCTCCTCCAGCTCACCAAGCCCATGCAATCATCCTCATTACACAAAATTTTCCCTACATCTCTCTAAAATGAAATTTTAAAAATGACAAAAAAGGTCTAATTCTCAAAGCAACTAACAGCAGTGAATCAGCACTGTGAAAAGAAAAACATACATGTATCTCATGCATTTCATGGCCTTGGGAGATCCCAAAGTGATTAGGAGTCAATGAAGAGCTATGGAAGCATAGTCACCGGTGTAATGCAGCAAACAGGACAGCCAATTTGCACATGTCACATACCCGCCAATAACAATGTGATAATAACCAGAAAACATTCTGTGTGGACAGGGATGAGAGAGACCTGAACCCTCAATTCCCTTCTCTTACTGTCCATAATCCGTGTTTTTGTTTTGGAGAGGAAGGTATGTGTGTTTCTCAACCCCTGAGTGTGTGGTTATATTTTGACTAATCAGCATCAAGTTTTCATGGGTTTTAATCAAGTGGGCTATTTATTCTCAAATTCACCCCAAAAGTTTAATACTACATCAATCGCTCACACACACACACACACACACACACTCTCAAGAAAAAATATAGGTAAAGAGGATATGGTACTTGTAAGAGTTGTAAACAAAAGAATAGTTCATAGTTCACATGTTTGGCTTGTAGAAAAAACAGTCATTATGGGCTTGTTGAAGAAGGCATTTTCACTCCTGAAGGGCTAGTATAAGTATATTAAAATAGCCAGAGTCATATGTCAGGGTTATTGCAGGTCTCCCTCAAAGAGGTGCACTTTTCCAACAGGCCTTGAAGTTGGTTACTTGTGGTTTTCTTACCAGAAGGACAATTTTCTGTACAGGTGGAATCTGAATAGGAACCAGGCTTGGAGGCATTTCAGATGTAGCAGTCTCCAGGTTTAAAAAGGTGTGGGTCTACTGCCTTTTTCTGCTGCTGATATCCTGCATCTGGTGTTCTGTGTAAATTGACCAGTTTCTCTCTGGTTCTTGGGATAAAAGAATTTGTGATCTGAAGTCAGATTCTGTCACAAGATAAAGTGCTATTTTCCACCCAGTATTGTTTGGAAGTCCAAAGCCATTGCTACACAATGGGCTATGTATGACGGCTATTTACACCTATTTGTGATTAACTGTTAAATATCAAGCTTGATATCAAGATGGGTGTAGGAGTCCATATATTTTGAGTTTTGGGTAAAGCACAAACAATAGTAGGTGTAAATCCCACAAATAAGTTTCATCTTGATATTTCCATTCAAGAGGGAGGTCCCCATTCATGGTTATTCAATCAAGAACTTTCTGGAGACTAGAGGAAGACATTGAAAAAGTCACCTTCAGCAACCATCTTACCAGTTTTATTAATGTCCATTTTTATATAAAAGACAATTCCAGAAGATTAATAACTAAATGCAGTCCATGTTTAAAGTTATGAATAGCGTATGCCTCTACTGGGCATGGTAATATTTTTGGTGTTTGTTGATGAATAATTGCCCAGGATGTTGCCTAACCTTATTCAAAATAGTGTCATGGGATCTTTTACATTAACCCAAGAGAGAAGGCAGGGTCACAGTTTAATGCCTCACCTGAAAGACAAGGCCTCTGCATCTGCGGGACAGGAACTCTAATGGTGCTCTAAGCAGGTAGAGAATGTGACAGCTATTAGTTTAGAATTTATTCATAGGGTAAATGATTTGTTGTAATATTTTTTTGTTATTACACAGATTGTCTCAGCAATCATCAGTTTTTTCAGCTTCTAGGAACTTTTATATAAATTGCAGGCTTGTACAAACAGTTGCACTACACACAGAGTAATTGTGGAAATTTGCAGAATTAGTTGTTGCCTTATTTATTAAAAAAATATGTACCCGTATCACTCTGGAGCCTTGAGCCCAAAATCCAGGCTGATGCTCTAGTGAGGCAATAGGGTTAAAATCATCTCCTCTGGGTTCAAAATTTTTTGCTCATGGATTTTTGTTAGGGGTTTCTGATTAGCTAAAGAAGACCACTCACTCATTGGAGTCCTGAGCAGTGATAAACAACTGAACATATGTTATAAAAGGGATACTGTGTAAAGCATTGGCATGCATATTATAGAAAGGAAAGTTATACCTTTGGAAAAGGTGCAACATAAATGAAAAGATATAATTATAGCAATAGGACCTGTAGTCACTGGGCAGAGGTGATTACACGTAAATCGAACAGAAGCATACAGCTTTAAGAGTCAAAGATGGTAAAGAATGAAAGGTTATTTCCACTGCTCAGCAATAAGCGGCTATGAATCTAAGATTAGTGAGAGGATCTTAAGGAAGGTTAAAAAAATGAATCCTATGATAATATGAAATTCATTATCACAAATGACTTTTGAAATTCAATTAATCATATTTATAATTTGATAAATAGTGAAGAAAAATGTTAAAGACTATTGCGATAGAGCAGAGAATTGGAATTACATAGGTACAATGGACTAATTGGCCATTTCTGTGCTGAAATTCATGATTCTGTGAAAAATGATATTAATTTTGCAGCAGGATATGTGTGGGATTCAGTGTTGTTGACATTCTCAAGAGTAAGTCAGCAAAAGACCAGATTAGCTCAACAGTTATCTGAGTACATGATATTCTTTAAGCCCCAAGGACAACAAGCTTTAGTATAGTTACTATTATTATCCATTAAGGAAGGCACTGATTTTCATAGCCCCCACCCAGCAGAAAGGTAGCGAGCTGGAAATGATTATGTGCCACTTACTAACCCACTCCTGATATGGCCATCATCATCACTTCTGATCCATTGTAGAAATGGGTGACTTCCTATTTTGCCACACACACTCTGATAATTGCTATTAGATGTTGAGTGACCTAACTGGCAGTACTAAAATTAATCACTGTAGGCTGCTGTCAAAACAGGTAAGATAACTTTTCCCTTAAGATTTTACTTGGCCAAGAAAATATGAATCTCATGATTCCCAATGTGATTGGCTCACCCCACCCATTTTAACATTGAAAATTTGTCTCAGCTCACTAAAGTGGCTGCCAGTTATGATAGCCTCCCCCCAGACAACAAGCTGCCTGTGAACACTGGGTCAGCATTCCCAGCTTGCCAGCATGATGAAAATGATCTAAATTACTTGGACCTTTTCTTGGGGACAGTCCCCCAGAAGGCAGCAAAAAACTCCTCTTCACCTGCCTGCTCATTGTCCTTGCAAAGTTAATATCGCACTGAAATGTCTCCTGTATCTTTTAAAAACATGGATGCCTTTTATTTCTCTTCTGAATTTCTTTTCCCCTCTGAAGACTCTTGCAGGTATAAGATTCCAAATACACTAACTGCTCTATTCTCACTTAAGTATTTATTTTCCATGTGTGACTCTGAACCATGAATATTAGCAGACTGTCTGACTGTGGGGAACCTTGTCTTCAAATACTAATATAATGCATCCTCATGTCTGCAGTGAGTGCTGTTTATTTTAATCTTGATTTAATAGTTAATTTAGTGCACACCTATAATCCAGCCCCACGCAAATTCCTGCAGATCAGTTGATGTGATAAACCTCACAATGAGTCGATCACTATAGCATGTGCTACCCGGTAAACAGGGCTGCATAGTTGTGAGTCAAGTGCCTTCAGTCATCCCGAACTACCCATGTATAAAATGCTGGCTCTGGCACAATTTCACTTGGAGTTCATTTTACAAAGAAGCCTATCTGTAATGCTGTCACCACCATAACCACTTAAAGGGGCATTGTTATGAAAGAGATTTGTATGGCTAGGATTTCCCGGTCAGCGAGCGAGGGGCGGGACCTGCTCACCAATGCTTTAAATGACGCAAGATTCTCCCGACGTCACCCCACCCCATTTAAATTTTCAGGTAGGTGGGGACTCAGAAGAATCAGCTGTGCGTCCGCCAACCTGTCAATGGCCAATTGAGGCCATTGACAGAGTCATTAAACTAATTAATGGACCTGCCCATCCAACCTTTAGGTTGGCGGGCAAGCCAGGAGCCCTGGCGGGCATTAGAAAAATGCATGAAACCTCATCCACGGGCAGGATGAGATTTCATTTAGGTTTTAAGAAATGTAATTACAGTGTATTTAAAAGTGATGGACATGTCCTAAATCATGTGACAGTATCACATGAGGGGACAAGTCAGGGAAATTTTTTTTTCTGTCCTTACCATTTTTTAATGTGAAGCCAACCTTCCTGAGGTAGCACTTAGTCTCAGCGAGATCTGTGTGGTCTTTCATGTGCTTGTGCGAAAGAGCACACTCTCGGCTCAGGGAATCCGCGCCCCCCCCCCCCCCACCACCCCCAGCCCACCCGCACAGGGAGCGCATAGCGCTTCCAGGCGGACGTCATGCTGGGCCTGCCTTAATTGGCCCGCCCACGTAAATGGCGGCGCATCCCCAATCGGAGGCACGCTTCCGCATGCCCGCTTTTAACTGTTTTCCCCGAGGGAAAATTCTGCCCTATGTGTTTGTTTGAGGAACAACAAACTGCATAATTTTGCACTAAAGTGATGTGATGTATAAATGGCAAATGGCACAATAACATTTAAATGTGATTTGTGTAAGAAAATACCTGCTAAAAAAGTTTGTAAAATACATTTTCAAGAAAATATGACTCTTTTAAGGCATGCAGGCCCTTTAACACTGTGGAATGAGACCAGTTGTTTAGCAGTGCCAATATTGATGACTTAGAGTTCCTAGATTTGAACATTTATCTGCTCATCACTCAATAAACAAAAGGCCATGGGAAGCACAAAAGGATAGTGAATACAAAAGATAAGAAAAGTGCTGCTGCTTTATTATCAATGTCGGAGTTCAACAGGATGGCAGAAACAACCCACCCACTTTATCAAAGAGTTGGTAAAAGCTAAATGTAAACTTCTTATCCCCTTGCTCTAAGACACACTAATGCTGAGTGCAAGTCAGACAAACTGTAATCTGTTTGTTTATTGGATATAAAATCCAGCAAGACTCCTTGGAGTAGATTTAAGCCTGAGTTCCTTTGCGGCTCCAGACTCAGTATGCACAATCAGCTGCGTCCAAACCAGGAGGCACAAGGATTGACAGAATTTAGTCCTCAGGCCTCATCAGAGTAGCCAGATCATCGCCCAATCACAGGGAGCTCGCCCAATCGAAAACATCAATACAAAAACAGAACTACCTGGAAAAACTCAGCAGGTCTGGCAGCATCGGCGGAGAAGAAAAGAGTTGACGTTTCGAGTCCTCATTACCATTTAACAGAACTAGGTGAATCCAAGGAAGGGGTGAAATATAAGCTGGTTTAAGGTGTGGGGGGGTGGGGGGGGTTGGGTGGGGGGAGAGAAGTGGAGGGGGGGGTGGTGTGGTTGTAGGGACAAGCAAGCAGTGATAGAAGCAGATCATCAAAAGATGTCACAGACAAAAGAACAAAAGAACACATAGGTGTTGAAGTTGGTGATATTATCTAAACAAATGTGGTAATTAAGAATGGATGGTAGGGCACTCAAGGTATAGCTCTAGTGGGGGTGGGGGGAGCATAAAAGATTTAAAAATATTTAAAAATAATGAAAATAGGTGGGAAAAGAAAAATCTATATAATATATTGGAAAAAACAAAAGGAAGGGGGAAGAAACAGAAAGGGGGTGGGGATGGAGGAGGGAGTTCAAGACCTAAAGTTGTTGAATTCAATATTCAGTCCAGAAGGCTGTAAAGTGCCTAGTCGGAAGATGAGGTGCTGTTCCTCCAGTTTGGGTTGGGCTTCACTGGAACAATGCAGCAAGCCAAGGACAGACATGTGGGCAAGAGAGCAGGATGGAGTGTTAAAATGGCAAGCGACAGGGAGGTTTGGGTCATTCTTGTGGACAGACCGCAGGTGTTCTACATAGCGGTCGCCCAGTTTATATTTGGTCTCTTCAATGTAGAGGAGACCGCATTTGGAGCAATGAATACAGTAGACTAAGTTGGGGGAAATGCAAGTGAAATGCTGCTTCACTTGAAAGGAGTGTTTGGGCCCTTGGACGGTGAGGAGAGAGGAAGTGAAAGGGCAGGTGTTACATCTTTTGTGTGGGCATGGGGAGATGCCATAGGTGGGGGTTGAGGAGTAGGGGGTGATGGAGGAGTGGACCAGGGTGTCACGGAGGGAACGATCCCTATGGAATGCCGACATGGGGAGTGAAGGGAAGTTGTGTTTGGTGGTGGCATCATGCTGGAGTTGGCGGAAATGGCGGAGGATGATCCTTTGAATGCGGAGGCTGATGGGGTGACAAGTGAGGACAAGGGGGACCCTAACATGTTTCAGGGAGGGAGGAGAAGGCGTGAGGGCGGATGCGCGGGAGATGGGCTAGACACAGTTGAGGGTCCTGTCAACGACCGTGGGTGAAAAACCTCGGTTAAGGAAGAAGTAGGACATGTCAGAGGAATTGTTTTTGAAGGTAGCATCATCGGAACAGATGCGACAGAGGCGAAGGAACTGAGAGAATGGGATGGAGTCCTTACAGGAAGCAGGGTGTGAGGAGCTGTAGTCGAGGTAGCTGTGTGAGTCAGTAGGCTTGTAATGGATATTGGTGGACAGTCTATCACCAGAGATTGAGACAGAGAAGTCAAGGAAGGGAAGGGAAGTGTCAGAGATGGACCACGTGAAAATGATGGAGGGGTGGATATTGGAAGCAAAGTTAATAAATTTTTCCAACTCCCAACGAGAGCATGAAGCAGCACCGAAGTAATCATCGATGTACCGGAGAAAGAGTTGTGGAAGGGGGCCGGAGTAGGACTGGAACATGGAATGTTCCACATACCCCATAGAGAGACAGGCATAGCTGGGGCCTATGTGGGTACCCATAGCCACACCTTTTATTTGGAGGAAGTGAGAAGAGTTGAAGGAGAAATTGTTAGGTGTGAGAACAAGTTCAGCCAGACGGAGGAGAGTAGTGGTGGATGGGGATTGTTTGGGTCTCTGTTCGAGGAAGAAGCTAAGGGCCCTCAGACCATCCTGGTGGGGGATGGAGGTGTAGAGGGATTGGACATCCATGGTGAAGAGGAAGCGGTTGGGGCCAGGGAACTGGAAAATGTTGATGTGATGTTAGGTGTCAGAGGAATCACGGATGCAGGTGGGAAGGGACTGGACAAGGGGAGAAAGGAGGGAGTCAAGATAATGAGAAATAAGTTCTGTGGGGCAGGAGCAAGCTGACACAATCGGTCTACCGGGACAGTTCTGTTTGTGGATTTTGGGTAAGAGGTAGAAGTGGGCCGTCCGAGGTTGGGCGACTATCAGGTTGGAAGCTGTGGGAGGAAGATCCCCAAAGGAGATGAGGTCAGTGACAGTCCTGAAAACAATGGCTTGATGTTCAGTGGTGGGGTCATGGTCCAGGGAGAGGTAGGAGGAAGTGTCTGCGAGTTGACGCTCAGCCTCCGCGAGGTAGAGGTCAGTGCGCCAGGCAACAGCACCACCCTTGTCAGACCATCAATGTTGGACCATCTCAGTAAGCCCCTGGTAGGGCAATGTGTGTTGGGGAGGGGTGGAGGTGGGAGGAGTGATTGCGGCTCCTGTTTGTTTTGATCATTTTATTTAACAAAGAAATATTACTAGTTACTTTGCCATCCACAGGGGCCTCTGAGGAATTATCAACCGCTATGAATTTTGAAAATGGGTCTTTCAACAGGTCATCAACCTATAATTTACACATTTAAGGGGCTGAACACTTGATTTATGTGCCCGTATAAGGACACATGAAAAAAAAGGCCTTACCAAATTTAGCATGTGACCAACACTCGCATAGATCAGGTGCAGTCCATCCTGCTATTATATTGGTCTGATTTGTGACTGTTTAAATATCTGAAACATGTTTCAATGCACATTCATTTATACTGTAGTGAAAATAAGGAGGACTTCAGATATGGTAAGATATTTCAGGGAGATTTCTCCTGTTCGCTACGAACATACGAACAAACAAATTAGGAGCTGGAGTAGGCCACTCAGCTCATCGAGCCTGCTCCACCAGTCAATTCGATCATGGCTGATCTGATTGCAGCCTCAACTCCACATTCCCACCTACTCCCAATAACTTATCACCCCTTGCTTATCAAGAATCTATCTAGCTCTGCCTTAAAAATATTCAGGCTCTGCTTCCACCGCCTTTTGAGGAAGAGAGTTCCAATGACTCATGACCCTCTGACAGAAGAAAACACTCCTCATCTCTGTCTTAAATGGCTGACCCCTTATTTTTAAACAGTGACCCCTAGTTCTGGATTCTCCCACAAGAAGAGACTGCCTTTCCATGTCATCCGCCCTGTCAAGACCCCTCAGGATCTTATGTTTAAATCAAGTCGCCTCTTACTCTTCAAAACTCCAGCCTTTCCTCATACTAACCTTTTGCGATTCATGCTCTAGGACACCAAGGTGCCTCTGCATTTCAGAGCTCTGCAACTTCTCACCATTTAGATAATATGCTCCTTTTTTATTCTTCCTGCCAAAATGGACAATTGCACGTTTTTCCACATTATACTCCATTTGCCAGATCTTGAAGGTTAAGTGATTTGGCAAAGATCTGGCAAATTGAGTATAATGTGGAAAAACGTGCAACTGTCCATTTTGTTAAGGTCTCAGCACTAATCCCCATGGCACACCACTTGTTACATCTTGTCAACCAGAAAATCTTGCCCACTTATGCCTATTCTCTGCTTCCTGTTAGCTAGTCAATCTTCTATACGTGCCGATATGTTATTGATTTTCCACAATAACCTTTGATGTGGCACCTTATCAAATGTCTTCTGGAATTCTAAGTACAGTACATTCATCGGTTCCCCTTTATCCACAGAAAATGTGACTCCTTTCAAGAAATCTAATAAGTTGGTTAGAAATGATTTGCCTCTCACAAAACCATGTTGACACTGCCTGATTACCTTGAATTTTTCTAACGTCTAACTGCTATAACATCCTTAATAATAGTTTCTAACATTTTCCCAATGGCAGATGTTAAGCCAACTGGCCTGTAGTTTCTTGCTTTCTGTCTCCCTCCCTTTTTGCATAAAGGAGTTACATTCGCTATTTTCCAGTCTAATGGAACCTTCCCTGAATCTAGGGAATTTTGGAAAATTAAAACCAATGCATCAACTATCTCACTAGGCAATTCTTTTAAGGCACTCGGATGAAATCCATCCTGCAACTCCCTCCCTAACAGCACGGTGGGTATACCGACACCACATGGACTGCAGCAATTCAAGAAGGCAGCACACCATCACCTTCTGTTAGGAATGGGCAATTAGGGATGGGCAATAAGTGCTGGCCGAGCCAGCAACGCCCACAACTTGGAATGGATTAAAAAAAAGGACTCGGGGACTTGTCAGCTCTCAGCTCCAACAGTTTGCTCAGTAGCACATCCTTGGTGATTGTAATTTTCTTGAGTTCCCCCCTCCCTTCCATTTCTTGATTTGCTGCTATTTATGGGATGTTACTTGTATGCCCTACAATGAAGACCAATGCAAAATAACTGGTTCCGCCATCTCCTTAATTTCCATTATTAACTCTCCAGACTCACTTTCTATAGGACCAATGCTCACTTTGTTAACTCTATTCTTTTTCAAATATCTATAGAAACCCTTACTGTCTGCATTTATAGATCTACCTAGCTTTCTATTGTACTTTAATTCTTCTCTCCTGATTGATCTTTTGGGCATTCTTTGCTGTTTTTTATATTATGTCCAATCTTCTGACCTGCCACCCATCTTTGAGCAATCATATGCTATATGTAATAATACGTAAATATCCTTAAAACATTTTAGTGATTTTGCGACAGAATAAGGGCAAGGTTTTACCGTCAGCGAGCGGGGACGGGGCCCGCTCGCCGATGCGTAAAATGATGGGCGGTGAAGTCGGGCAGAACTCCCAATGTCACCGCACCCTATTTAAATTTTCAGGAAGGCGGGGGCTCAGCAAAATCAGCTGTGTGCCCGCTGACCTGTCAATGGCCAATTGAGGCCATTGACAGATCAATTAAAGTAATTAGTGGACCTGCCCATCCAACCTTAAGGTTGGTGGGCAGGCCAGGACTCTGGCGGGAAGGAGAAAAAATATGAAACCTCATCCAGAGGTGGGATGAGGTTTCATGTAGGGTTTTAAAATTTTTTTTGGAAATTATGAACACGTCCCAACTCATGTGACATTGTCATATGAGGGGACATGTAAGGAATTTTATTTTTTATTTTTAATATTTTTGAAAGTAGAGGAAAATCCCTTGAGGCAGCACTTAGCCTCGGGGAGATGAGTGCACTCTTTTGTGCGCGTGTGTGAAAGAGCGCACTCTCGATTTTCGGCATTTCGCCCCCACCCACACAGGGAGGGCATAGCGCTTCCCTGCGGACGTCATGCTAGGTGGGCCTTAATTGGCCCACCCACGTAAAATGGTGGCGCGCCTCCAATCGGGGGTGCCGATTGGAAGTGCGCCCGCACGCACCCACCGATCAACTTCCCCCCCGACAGGGGGAAAATTCTGCCATAAGTGTTGGGGAGGAGAATTTGGAAGGTGCTCGCCAGATGGAATGCGTCAAGGCAGCCAAGTCCCGCATTCATTATTATAGATATTGGCAGCCTAATTAGCTTTGTTCTAACTTATTACTGTTGTAACTTATAACTTATAACTTATTGTGTTGCTAGACACACTGAAACATATTGAGAATGTTGGCATCATTTTAGGTCCCAGGCCTCAGTGCTGGATGTTTCAAAGACGAAGTGTACAATGCACTTTGGTCTATTGGGCACCCACAGTATTATTATTAGCCCACATGTGCACTCTTGCAACTCTAAAAGATTGCCTTCAATGGCAGATACAATGTTGGAGGTTAAGCTGTGATATAAAATAGCCTTAGGTTGCCAACTGTAGTTGGGTGTATTCTTGAAAATTTCATTACATGTCTTCCCTATTCCAACCAAAGCTCCTGCCATGAGTCTTCAGACACATCCATCTTGAGACACACAGACTTTCCACACCCAAGCGAGCAGATCATTTGTTACCGGATTGGGTGATTTTTGACTGTCGGTCAAACAGCCTTTTAATTCCATCTCCAATATCTTTATAACTAATAAAAAAATAAGTTAAAGAAAATAGAAAGAAAACATAGTTTGCCGTCATATTTGTCCTGGAAACCCCAGGATAATTCTGGAGTGTTAGGAACCCTAAATTAGCTTGACACTCTTGCCAGATATCACTTCTTATCTTTGACTGAAAGTGGCACCAGCAAACAATGTAGAAAGCTTATTAGGTTAGCATTTGCTGCCCACTTGCCATTTTGGGTTGCCCTCGCATCTCCTGCCTCTACGGGCTGGCAAGCTGCTTCAATAATGCTCAGCTGGCTGCACAGAATCTTCCCCAACTACTTGGAAAGACCTTCACATAATTGTATCCATGGCTTTGCACTAACATACAGTAGCATTAAAGCTGTCAGCATGACTTCAGAACTTGATCATGCACACATTTGCCCTGCAGTTAAAATATTTCAGAAATATATGAGCTGAACTAAAATTGAATGCATCATTATTCCAAAATGGTTTCTCCAAATAAGGCTTAAATCATAGAGATTTGAGAAACAGTTTTGAATTATGCACAAATTAGAAAGAAAGCGTAATATGATTTACTAATTAAATCCTGGGTAAGTAGCAGAGTGCAAGACTCTACAAAACGCAAGCAAAGAGCAAGCTATGCTAGTCTCCTTGCCATAGGTAAGTGACAATCTTAAAAAGTAGGTGAAATATTAATGCCTGCTTTCAAAAAAATGCTGGAAACATTCAGTCATTAAAAAGGACAATGGTCATTTATTATGTTTTGCAGCAAAATATTGAGTACTCAGCGAACATGTTGGCCTAGAAATTTGAAGTCGCTGGGACCAGATTTAAGGCTCAAAATGAACACCTAAGCATTCAATAGGGCCTGCTGTGAGTGAAGCATCTGCCATTTTGGTAAAGGCAGAAAAAAAGGCATCCAAGGCCTATGTGTGAAACAGGCAGTGGCAGATTGCATTGCCAACAGATTAATAACGTAAACAGAATTTCCTGGAAAAACTCAGCAGGTCTGGCAGCATCGGCGAAGAAGAAAAGAGTTGATGTTTCGAGTCCTCATACTCCTTCAACAGAACTGAGTGAATATTAAGAGAGGGGTGAAATATAAGCTGGTTTAAGGTTGGGGGGAGAGGTGGGGGAAGAGAAGTTGGGGGGTGATGTGGTTGTAGGGACAAGCAAGCAGTGATAGGAGCAGATAATCAAAAGATGTCACAGACAAAAGAACAAAGAGGTGTGGAAGGTGGTGTTATTATCTAAATGAATGTGCTAATTAAGAATGGATGGCAGGGCACTCAAGGTACAGCTTTAATGGACGTGGGATGGAAAGACTAGCAGGGCATAAAAGATTTAAAAATAATGGAAATAGGTGGGAAAAGAAAAATCTATATAAATTATTGGAAAAAACAAAAGGCAGGGGGAAGAAATGGAAAGGGGGTGGGGATGGAGGAGGGAATTCAAGATCTAAAGTTGTTGAATTCAATATTCAGTCCGGAAGGCTGTAAAGTGCCTAGTCGGAAGATGAGGTGCTGTTCCTCCAGTTTGGGTTGGGCTTCACTGGAACAATGCAGCAAGCCAAGGACAGACATGTGGGCAAGAGAGTAGGGTGGAGTGTTAAAATGGCAAGCGACAGGGAGGTTTGGGTCATTCTTGCAGACAAACCGCAGGTGTTCTGCAAAGCGATCGCCCAGTTTACGTTTGGTCTCTCCAACGTAGAGGAGACCACATTGGGAGCAACGGATGCAGTAGACTAAGTTGGGGGAAATGCAAGTGAAATGCTGTTTCACTTGAAAAGAGAGTTTGGGCATGGATGGTGAGGAGAGAGGAAGTGAAGGGGCAGGTGTTGCATCTTTTGCGTGGGCATGGGGAAGTGCCATAGGTGGGGGTTGAGGAGTAGGGGGTGATGGAGGAGTGGACCAGGGTGTCACGGAGGGAATGATCCCTACAGAATGCCGCCAAGGGATGTGAAGGGAAGCTGTGTTTGGTGGTGGCATCATGCTGGAGTTGGCGCAAATGGCGCAGGATGATTCTTTGAATGCAGAGGCTGGTGGGGTGATAAGTGAGGACAAGGGGGACCCTATCATGTTTCAGGGAGGGAGGAGAAGGCATGAGGGTGGATGCGCAGGAGATTGGCCGGACACGGTTGAGGGCCCTGTCAACAACAGTGGGTGGAAAACCTCGGTTAAGGAAGAAGGAGGACATGTCAGAGGAACTGTTTTTGAAGGTAGCATCATCAGAACAGATGCGACGGAGGCGAAGGAACTGAGCATGGGATGGAGTCCTTACAGAAAGCGGGTGTGAGGAGCTGTAGTCGAGATGGCTGTGGGAGTCGGTGGGCTTGTAATGAATATTGGTGGACAGTCTATCACCAGAGATTGAGACAGAGAGGTCAAGGAAGGGAAGGGAAGTGTCAGAGATGGACCATGTGAAAATGATGGTGGGGTGGAGATTGGAAGCAAAATTAATAAATTTTTTCAAGTCCCAATGAGAGCATGAAGCAGCACCAAAGTAATCATCGACGTACCGGAGAAAGAGTTGTGGAAGGGGGCCAGTGTAGGACTGGAACAAGGAATGTTCCACATACCCCATAAAGAGACAGGCATAGCTGAGGCCCATGTGGGTACCCATAGCCACACCTTTTATTTGGAGGAAGTGAGAGGAGTTAAAGGAGAAATTGCTCAGTGTGAGAACAAGTTCAGCCAGACGGAGGAGAGTAGTGGTGGATGGGGATTGTTCGGGCCTCTGTTCAAGAAAGAAGCTAAGGGCCCTCAGAAAATCCTGGTAGGGGATGGAGGTGTAGAGGGATTGGACATTCATGGTGAAGAGGGAGCGGTTGGGGCCAGGGAACTGGAAATTGTTGATGTGACGTAAGGTGTCAAAGGAATCACGGATGTAGGTGGGAAGGGACTGGACAAAGGGAGAGAGAAGGGAGCCGAGATAACGAGAAATGAGTTCCATGGGGCAGGAACAGGCTGACACAATCGGTCTACCGCAACAGTTCTGTTTGTGGATTTTGGGTAGGAGGTAGAAGCGAACCCACCCAGGATTACAGGTATCTCCGGGACATAAAACGTTTCTCGCACTGCTGTTCCCGTCACATTCTGAGATCCACACTGAGTGCCATGCGCCGCCATATGAGGGAGTCAAGATAACTAGAAATGAGTTCCGTGGGGCAGGAACAGGCTGACGCAATCGGTCTACCGGGACAGTTCTGTTTGTGGATTTTGGGTAGGAGGTAGAAGCAGGCTGTCCGAGGTTGGGTGACTATCAGGTTGGAGGCTGTGGGAGGAATATCTCCAGAGGAGATGAGGTCAGTGACAGTCCTCGAAACAATGGCTTGATGTTCAGTGGTGCGGTCATGGTCCAGGGAGAGCTAGGAGGAAGTGTCTGCGAGTTGATGCTCAGCCTCCACGAGGTAGAGGTCAGTGCGCCAGACAACAACAGCACCACCCTTGTCAGTGGGTTTGATGACAATGTTGGGGTTGGACCTGAGAGAACGGAGTGCAGTAAGTTCAGAGAGACACCTCTCCCTCCAGCAGCACCGCCGCAGCCTTTTTCAAAGCTGCACGTGCCCCCAGTTTCATTTTATTCTTCGTCTCATCCAATGCCTCAACAAGAAACTTTTTCTCTTTCTCTCAAGTGCTAAGGAACGCAAGTTCCAACAACTCATTGACAGCAACACCCATCTTGGACCCTCCATCCCTGCCTGTCCCTCCGTCCCCAACCCATCTTCCAATCCCAGCCCCAGCCGTGTATTCACTATACCCCCTGACCTTCCCCTTTCCGACACTGAACATTCAGTGCTCAGCAAAGGACTTAGTTTCATACCCTTACGCCCTCATCTCAATAATATTGGGCTCGGCATGATGTTGAACTCTTCTTCCGCTGTCTTCGTCTCCGTGCTCACATCTTTGGGCTGGAGTCATGTCCCCATTCAACGGATCCTTTTACCCACCTCCAATATTCTCCCTCCACCTGGACCTCTCCATCTGGATTCTTACCTTTTCTTGATCTTTTCATTGAGAACTGTCGGTGTGACATTAGTCGTCTCAATTTCTCTGCTCCTCTCACCCATTCTAATCTGTCTCTCTCTGAACTTACTGCACTCCATTCTCTCAGATCCAATCCCAACATTGCCATCAAACCCACTGACAAGGGTGGTGCTGTTGTTGTCTGGCGCACTGACCTCTACCTAGTGGAGGCTGAGCGTCAACTCGCAGACATTTCCTCCTACCTCTCCCTGGACCATGACCCCACCACTGAACATCAAGCCATTGTTTCCAGGACTGTCACTGACCTCATCTCTTCTGGGGATCTTCCCCCCACAGCTTCCAACCTGATAGTCACCCAACCTCGGACAGCCCGCTTCTACCTCCTACCCAAAATCCACAAACAGAACTGTCCCGGTAGACCAATTGAGTCAGCCTGTTCCTGCCCCATGGAACTCATTTCTTGTTATCTCGACTCCTTTCTCTCTCCCCTTGTCCAGTCCCTTCCCACCTACACCCGTGATTCCTCTGACATCTTACGTCACATCAACAATTTCCAGTTCCCTGGCCCCAACCGCTCCCTCTTCACCATGGATGTACAATCCCTCTACACCTCCATCCCCTACCAGGATTTTCTGAGGGCCCTTAGCTTCTTTCTCGAGCAGAGGCCTGAACAATCCCCATCCACCACTACTCTCCTCCGTCTGGCTGAACTTATTCTCACACTGAACAATTTCTCCTATATCTCCTCTCACTTCCTCCAATAAAAGGTGTGGCTATGGGTACCCGCATGTGCCCCAGCTATGCCTGTCTCTTTATGGGGTATGTGGAACATTCCTTGTTCCAGTCCCATTCCGGCCCCCTTCCACAACTCTTTCTCTGGTACATCGATGATTACTTTGGTGCTGCTTCATGCTCTCATTGGGACTTGAAAAAATTTATTAATTTTGCTTCCAATCTCCACCCCACCATCATTTTCACATGATCCATCTCTGACACTTCCCTTCCTTTCCTTGACCTCTCTGTCTCAATTTCTGGTGAGAGACTGTGCACCAATATTTATTACAAGCCTACTGACTCCCACAGCTACCTCGACTACAGCCCCGCACACCTGCTTCCTGTAAGGACTCCATCCCATTCTCTCAGTTCCTTTGCCTCCGTTGCATCTGTTCTGATGATGCTACCTTCAAAAACAGTTCCTCTAACATGTCCTCCTTCTTCCTTAACCGAGGTTTTCCACGCAATGTCATTGACAGGGCCCTCAACCGTGTCTGGCCCATCTCCCGCTCATCCGCCCTCATGTCTTCTCCTCCCTCCCAGAAACATGATAGGGTCCCCCTTGTCCTTACTTATCACCCCACCAGCCTCTGCATTCAAAGGATCATCCTGCGCCATTTGCGCCAACTCCAGCATGATGCCACCACCAAACACATCTTCCCTTCACCCCCCCCGGCGGCATTCCGTAGGGATCGTTCCCTCCAGGACACCTGGTCCACTCCTCCATCACCCCCTATTCCTCAACCCCCACCTATGGCATCTCCCCATGCCCACGCAAAAGATGCAACACCTGCCCCTTCACTTCCTCTCTCCTCACTGTCAAAGGGCCCAAACACTCCTTTCAAGTGAAGCAACATTTCACTTGCATTTCCCCCAACTTAGTCTACTGCATTTGTTGCTCCCAATGTGGTCTCCTCTACATTGGAGAGACAAAACGTAAACTGGGCGACCGCTTTGCAGAACACCTGCGGTCGGTCTGCAAGAAAGACCCAAATCTCCCATTTTAACATTCCACCCTGCTCTCTTGCCCACATGTCTGTCCTTGGCTTGCTGCATTGGTCCAGTGAAGCCCAACGCAAACTGGAGGAACAACACCTCATCTTCCGACTAGGCACTTTACAGGCTTCCAGACTGAATATTGAATTCAACAACTTTCGGTCTTGAACTCCCTCCTCCATCCCCACCCCCTTTCCGTTTCTTCCCCCTTCCTTTTGTTTTTTCCAATAATTTATATAGATTTTTCTTTTCCCACCTATTTCCATTATTTTTAAATCTTTTATGCCCTGCTGGTATTTCCATCACACCTCCATTAGAGCTGTACCTTGAGTGCCCTACCATCCATTCTTAATTAGCACATTCGTTTAGATAATATCACCACCTTCAACACCTCTTTGTTCTTTTGTCTGTGACATCTTTTGATTATCTGCTCTTATCACTGCTTGCTTGTCCCTATAACCACACCCCCCCCACTTCTCTCCCCCCACATCCAACCCCCCCACCCCACACCCACCACCTTAAACCAGCTTATATTTCACCCCTCTCCTAATTTTCACTCAGTTCTGTCGAAGGGTCATGAGGACTCGAAACGTCAACTCTTTTCCTCTCCGCCAATACTGCCAGACCTGCTGAGTTTTTCCAGGTAATTCTGTTTTTGTTTTGGATTTCCAGCATTCGCAGTTTTTGTTTTTAAGCCAATAGATTAATGTCTGTTTGAGGCCTTCTTTGCATAATTCGCTTGCTCTGAACACAGTCGGCATCATATTGGGAAAATAGGAGCACATAACTGCAAAATTTAAAGGGGAAAATTATTTTGTAAATTAGAGTTCTGTGCCACTTGTATGTCTTGTTCTTGATTTTTTCATTCCCCACTCAGGACATGCTGAACTTGAGCAGTGCACTGTGATATTATGAAGAACCACATACTTACCTTAATGCAGAAAGGGGTGGACCAGGAGTCAGAATGAACCCATATTGCCTGATTTTGTTGTAATAAATACATATATACTTTCGTGCCCTAAATAAGCCAAAACACTTAGAGAATTCAGTTGAGATAATTTTAAAAATCTGCAAAGGTTGAAAACCTGGAATTAATAACAAAAGTGCTGCCATTACACAGCAGGTCTTTTGGCATCTACAATGAGACAGATTATTGCTCCACATGAACACTGCTTGTCAGAATTGCTGATTTTTTCTAAATATGTTACAAAACTCTGTGTGTCAGTTGATGTCAACTGGGTCATAGTCTCCTGTCAAAATATTTGAACTTCCCAACTGCTTTTGGAAAACTGTAGTAACTGAAGGTATAGCCTCTCCTGCTATCTACCAGGGGTCATGTGATTGTTCTTGGCGACTCCAACCAATCAGCCCTAAGCTTGGGTAATCCAGGGGGCATGGCTTCTTGCCAAGGACCTGGTTCAAGCATGTAGCTTCTGAAAAGCTCTCTGTAATAAAGTTTATCTGTTTCTTGTTGAAACCTGTCCATTATGTCAAGTCATTACATTTGGCGACAAGGGTAAAATAGCTTTGATGCTGCACCTCACTTTGTTAATGTGAGTACATCAAATCTTAAAAAAAAAGACTTGAATATTCACCAGTCATACCACTCTTCATCAGAATCGACCCTTACAGTGCGACTGTGGAAGACTGGAGCCTGTATGTGGAGCGCCTTGGTTTTTATTTCGTAGCGAACTAAATTATCGTGGAGGAGAAGCGGAAAGCAATCCTTCTGAAAGTATGTGGTAGCAAGACATACAATCTCATCAGCAACCTGACGGCCCTGAATGCACCCAATTCTAAGTCCTTAGCGAACCTCTTGAAAAAGCATTTCCAGACAAAGTTATCCGTAATAAGGCAGAGGTTTAAGTTTAACTCCAGAGTAAAGGTCCTGGGAGAGTCAATCGCAACATATAACTTTGCTGAAGCAGTTGACAGAACACTGTGACTTCGGAGACAACTAAATGATATGCTGCAGGACCGGTTCGTTTGTGGAGTTCACACTGACACTATGCAGAGGTCGACATCGATTTGAAGCTTGCCCGGGAGAGAGCACTAGTCATGAAAAGTGCTGCAAGAGACTCTCAGGCTTTACAACATATACAACATGACACCGTTCTTCAAGTGGGGTGGGAACCTACTGCCAGGCATGGTGCACAAACCCAAGACACAGCAGCGAAGCAAGAGGCAATGTCCACTGTTAGGAAAACAAAAAGACCTAGTAAGAACATTTCAATGGTGACTCCAAGGTTAACCTGTTATAGATGTGGGGGTGATCACGTACCAGACACCTGCAGACTCAAGGAGGCAGAATGCCATTACTGCCATAAGAAAGGTCACATAGTAAGGCAATGCAGGGCGAAGTCGAAACAGTCCATAAAGCAGTAAACCAACATGACTGAATAAAACCTGAAGCTGCTGATACCAACGTTTATTCCCTGTACAATGTCACAGCGGTAAAAACCGAACGTTTCACTGTCACAATCCAAGTTAATGGGGAACCACTAATAATGGAGATTGATACGGGACCCTCAGCATAGTGGTGGGAGAGCACATTTAAATACCTAAATGAAGGTAGCCAGCCACTGAATCTGGAGCAGAAAACTGCTAAATTGAAGACATACACTGGGAGACTCTATACAGGTAAAGGGCATCGCCACAGTACCTATGTCCTATACGCAACAGACAGCCCAGCTTCCAGTGATCACAGTGACAGGTAAAGGGCTGAAACTGGTTACAAAAAATTAAGCTTAACTGGTCTGAAATATTTCACATGAGAACAGGAGGAGTTCCTGAACTGCTAAAGAAATAGGACAGCGTATTTCCGAACGATTTAGGAGTTTTGAAGGACCTTCACATGCTGCAAGGATCCTTCAGGTAAGAGTTGGTTCCTCTGGAAATTCATGAAGAGAAACAAAATGAATTTAGTGCCATTCTGAACAAACTGAAGAAACAGTTAGCCAAGAAGACTCAACAGTGTTCAATATTGTGGGAGGAAGCCAAGAGATACAAGAAAGAGACTGAAGAGCTGAAGAATCAGCTGAATGAAACAAAAGGGGCTTTAGAAGGAAAAGTCATAGAACCTATCAAGATGTAAGTGAATAATGAAGCCATGGGTAGCTCAGCTACTGAACTGAAGGAAGTTAAGATTTCACCAGAGAGAAATTTGGCCAACTGTGTAATCAAAATGAAGGACGAGACAAGACTCTGTGGCAAACACAAAAAGAGAAGTCTGGAATTAGATCCAAAAGGCCAATTGGCTATGTCTCAAGAACTCTTTCCACAGCTGAGGAGGGTTTTTCCCAACTGGAAAAGGAAGGTTTATCGTTGATAATCAGAGTGAAGAAATTCCACCAGTATCTGCATGGATGACATTTCACCTTTGTGTCAGACCATAAACCATTAATGAGTTTATTCAGTGAGGATAAGGCCATTTCGCCAATAGAAACATAGGGCTGAATCTTATCTATGTTGAGTGGGCTGGGCAGGAGCAGGCACAAGTGGGCGTGGAGCAGCTTGCCACCCACAATTGGCTGTGTGCCGTCGTTTTATGTGGGCGGGCCAATTAAGGCTCAGCAATCCCCCTGAGGCACGGAGCTGCCTCAGGGAGATAAAGTACATAATGAAACCTTTTTATAAATAAAGTGAAAAATCTTTTAGGCATGTCCCCTCATGTGACACTGTCACTCGAGCTGGGACATGCTTCTCAATTTAGCAAAATTTATTTACTTAATTTATTAAACATTCAGGAAACCTCATCCTGTCCGTGGATGAGGTTTCCTGATAAATGGGAAGGCCGCTTGGTCTCTTTGCCTGCTTGCCAACCTTAAGGTTGGAAGGGCAGAGTTGTCAGTAACTTTAATTGCTTTTTTAATGGCCTTAATAGGCCATTGACAGTTTGGCAGGCGTGTAGCCGACTCCAGTGTGCACCCACTGAATGAAATATCGAAATGACATGCAATGACGTAGGGACACATCGGCATGTTGGGCCTGCCCCTGCACGTCAGTATTCTGCCCATAGTAAATAGAAGCAGGAGTAGGTCATTCGATCCTTCAAGCCTGGTCCGCCATTCAATATGATCATGGCTGACCCTTTATTTCAACACTATTCTCCTGCTCTCTCCCCATATCCCTTGACGCCTTTAGAGTCCAGAAATCTCCCTATCTCGTTCTTAAATATATTCAGTGACTTGGCCTCCACAACATTCTGTGGTGGAGAATTCCATAGGTTTACCACCTTTTGAGTGAAGAAGTTTCTCCTCACCTCAGTCCTAAATGGTCTACCCCGTATCCTGAGATTGTGACCCCTTGTTCTAGACCCCCCAGCGAGAGGAAATATCATCCCTATATCCAGTCTGACAGAATTTTATATCTTTCAATGATATCCCCTCTCATTCTTCTGAACTCCAGTGAATACAGGCTTAGTTGGCCCAGTCTCTCCTCATACGACAATCCTGCCACCCTAGGAATCAATTTGGTGAACCTTCGCTGTACTCCCTCTCTGGCAAGTATACCATTTCTTAGGTAAGGAGACCAAAACTGCACACAACACTTCAGGTGTGGTCTCACCAAGGCTCTGTACAGCTGCAGTAAGACATCTTTGCTCTTGTACTCAAATCCTCTCGCAATGAAGGCCAACATACCATTTGCCTTCTTAACTGCTTGCTGCACCTGCATACTAGCTTCCAGTGATTTGTGTACAAGGGCACCCAAGTCCCTTTGTACATCAACATTTCCCAACCTATCACTATTTAAATAATACTCTGCAATTTTGTTTTTCCTACCAAAGTGGATAATTTCACACTTATCCATGTTATACTGCATCTGCCATGTATTTGCCCGCTCACTCAACCTGTATAAACCACCTTGAAGCTTCTTAACACCCCCTCATCGTTCACATTCCCACCAATTTTCTTGTCATCAGCAAACTTTAAAATGTTACATTTGGCTCCCTCATCCAAATCATTGATATATATTTTGAATACCTGGGGCCCAAGCACGGTTCCCTGCAGTACCCCACTAGTCACCACTTGCCACTCCGAAAAAGATCCATTTATTCCTACTCTGTGACCTGTCTGCCAACCAAATCCCAATTCATGCCAATATAGTACCACCAATCCCATGTGCTTTAATTTTACACACGGACCTCTTATGTGGGACTTTATCAAAAGCTTTCTGAATATCCACATACACCAGATCCACTGGTTCTCCCTTATCTACTCTGCTAGTTACATCCTCAAAGAACTTCAGTAGGTTTGTCAAAGATGATTTCCCTTCCATAAATCCATTTCACTTTGTCTAATCCTGTTGATATTTTCTAAGTGTCCTGTTATCATATCCTTTATAAAAGAGTCTAGCATTTTCCCTACTACTGAGGTTAGGCTAAGCAGTCTGTAATTCGCTGGTTTCTCCCTCCCTCCTTTTTAAAATTGTGTGGTTACATTTGCCACCCTCCAATCTGCCGGTACTGTTCCAGAATCTACAGAATTTTGGAAGATGACAACCAACGCGTCCATTGTTTCAATGGCCACCTCTTTGGTTATACTGGGATGTTGATTATCAGGCCCTGGGGATTTATCAGCTTTCAGTTCCATTAATTTCTCCAGCACTATTGTTTTAGTGATACTAATTTCCTTCTCACTAGACCTTTGATTCCCTAATATTTCTGGGAAGATATTTGTGTCTTCCTCCATGAAGACAGAACTAAAATAGTTGTTTAATTGCTCTGCCATTTTCTTGTTCTCTATTATAAATTCTCCTGTTTCAGACTGGAAGGGACCTACAGTTGTCTTCAGTAATCTTTTTCTTCTTACACACTTATAAAAGCTTTTACAGTCTGCTTTTATGTTCCTTGCAAGTTTACACTCATTTTCTATTTTTCCCCTCTTAATCAATCCCTTGGTCCTCCTTTGCTGAATTCTAAACTGCCCCCAATCCTCGGGCTTGCTACGTTTTCAGTAACCTTATATGTCTCCTCTTTGGATTAAATACTAGCCTTAATTTCTTTTGTTAGCCATGGTTGGACCACTTTTCCTGTTGTGTTTTTGTGCCAGAAAGGAATGTATAACTGTTGCAATGTATACATTTGTTTCTTAAATATTAGCCATTGTCTATCCACCATCATGCTTTTTAATGAAGTTCCCCAATCTATCTTAGCCAACTCATGCCTCATATCTTTGTAGTTTCTTTTGCTTAGATTTAGGACCCTAATTTCAGGTCAGACTACTTCACTCTCCGCCCTAATGAAAAATTCCATCATGTTATGGTCACTGTTCCCTAAAGGACCCCATACAACAAGATTATTAATTAAACCCTTCTCATTGCACAATACCAAATCTAGGATAGCCTGTTCCCTAGTCAGTTCCTTGACATACTGGTCCAAAGATCCATCTCGTATACACGCCAGGAATTCATTTGTCACAGTATTATTGCTAATTTGGTTTGCCCCGTTTATATGTAGATTGAAGTCACTGTCGCATCCTTGTTACATGCATCTCTAATTTCCTGTTTAATGCTGCCCCCTACCTTACCACTACTCTTTGGAAGCCTATAGACAACTCCTACTAATGTTTTCCACCTTTTGTTGCTTCTTAGCTCCACCCAAACTGACACTGCATCTAGATTTTCTGAGCTAATATCCTCTCTTGCCATTGCACTGATTTCTCACTTAATTAACAATGCCATGCCACCTCCTTTTCTTTTTTGAAGGCATGGTCATGCACTGCCTCCATTGTCTGCAACAACAAAAGTTGCCTGTTTCAGCTCCATTGCATCCGCGGGAGTGACCTGGTCGACCCTAGTTTAAACTATGTGCGAAGTCAGATTACCCACATCGAGTGCAACTATCAAAAAGCTGCATCAAGACCTGATTCAAGCATATAGCGTCTGCAAAGCTCTCTGTGATAAAGTTTGTCTTTTTCTTGTTGAAACCTGTCCAGTATAATAAGTCATTACAAAAACCTAATGGAATCGAGAAACTAATCAATATCAGTGTTATTTTAATGAAAAATTGGATTACTTTAAATTGATGGATTTATTGATATGTAGTTAGAGTTAAAGGATCCACAGTTCCCATTTTTGCTGCAAATGTAGTATTGTCCCAGTGGAGGGAACTGGAAAATGAAATATGTGTCAGGTACACCAGAGTTTTAAAATATATGCTAAATTCTAGCAAAACTGGCTGCTGCTAAGATGCCCATGTCCCAAAATGCTACATGTATAAAAATGATAGGCTAATAAAGGCAAAGGTTACTGTCCCAGACATCTATGTCAGAAGTATACTAATCTTAAACTAACCTATAGAGAAAAGGATTACTTATATGATAGGTCAAACAGAAAATGGTTGAGTTCACAGTCTTTCATTGTTCACAAATTTTGTATGAAAGATCAACTTTAACTGAAACAATTTTGGAAGATCTGTGGAGTATCAGCTCCCCACTTTCAGGTCCCACTTTCAGCTCTGACTCTGCTGGTGCCATTATAGTAAATAATGAAGGAGTGCCTATAGATATAAAATGTCTATAAGAAAGCAGAGGGAGAAGGTAATTTACCTTTCCTGCTCTGGTGAGGTCATTAAAGTAGTCCTGTACCAAAAAAGTGCCCTTGGCTTCAAGGAAATGGCATTTACTGTGGCTGCTACTTCCCTCCACATTGTTTGCCTCACGTTCTCGGGGCTCTCCAGCTTTCAGTCCAACAACAGCAACTTAATTTATATAACATCTTTAAATTAATGAAACATCCCAAGGTGCTTGCTTTGCAGGAGCATTATAAAGCAGAGTTTTATAGCAACCCAAGACTAAACATTCTTCTTCTTCTATACCTTTGTTAAGAGCACCTGCAGGTCTGGCTTCCCCAGGTTTGCTGCTAATTTCTCAATCTGTCCATAATCCTTGTGTGGTCACTTTGATGAACGGATCACAGATGTTTCAGGTTCAGGTCACGATTGTTTATTCAAGCAACTGCAAGGAGAACACCATCTCAATACTGCTTGAGATAGCACTCTGCTAAACTACAAGTATTCAACATATTTATACATTATTGGTCACCTACAAGAACAGTTTCCAGATTCCGATCTCGTCAACATATAGGTTTACATTACAAGACATCTCTAGTAACAAGTACATCCCTATTTGCTTTCACCCAGGCAGAGACCTTACCATCTGTTCTTCCCCTATCTGTTGAAGAGCACACTTAATCTTAGTTATTATTGCCAATGCTCTGACTGCAGTCCGGCTCCCAAGGCCTTTCTGTTGTTTGCAGGCCCTAAGGATGTGCAAGGTTCATCTGGTAACCTTTAACTGCCAATGTGCTTGGAAATTTTAAGTAATTCATTCCCTTTCAATAAGTTCTTACTGTACCCCTATATACCTTGTTGCCCAGGTTACCTGGTTATTCAAGTGTCGCCATGTCCCTTTAAACAGCAGCAGGTTTTATATCCTAATGCTATACCGGTTTCTACTGGAATGTTGAGCCAAAAATTCTTTAAGGTGGGATTAATTATCACAGCCTCATAGTAGCTATCTTTAGTCAATATGGTTTATCACCCAGGGTTCTGAACATACTCCAGCGCAGCAAAAAGATGACTATCTCCTCTGATTGAACCTGTCATTGGAAAATGAAGTGTTCAACAACACCTTCCAAATCAGTGATCTCACCAGCTAGGACAAGGGCAGCAGGTACATGGAACACTATCGCTTCCACATTCCCCCTCAAGTTGCACACCATCCTGACTTGAACATATCTCACTGTTGCTTCATTGTCACTGGGTCAGAACACTGAAGCTCGCTACCTAAAAGCACTGTCTAAGCACCTTCAACACACTGCCCACAGTGGTATAATAGGAAGTCACCAGTATCTTCTTAAAGTCAAACCAGGATGGACTATAAATGCTGGCTTACCAGAAACCCCAGCTGCCTGAGAAGGAATACATACAAAAAAGATATAGGGCCCCCAGGATAGTTCATACTACCAGGAATCCACATTCATTTGATTTTTGCCTTGGCATAATACCTATCCTGAGATAGGTGATCTGATTCACCTTAATTTTGAATTTTCAGTTTTAACGGTTCATAATGACAAATGGAAGCTGGCTAACAGGGTGACCCTGACCTCCATGTGTCAACATGAATAAGGTGATAGACAGCAACAGATTCCAGATGTCAATGGCTAACAGTATGAAGAATAACAAACTTCAGCTCAGACTTACTTCTTTGGAAGACTTTGAATATTTAAATGAAGCTCATTGTCATACAATGATCTCTGAATGCACTCTTGTGATTCACAATCTGTGCCAAATAGAGAAACCAAGAAGAAATGCAATGGCTGGTTTTATTCATTCAGCTGTTGCTCAGTTCAGAACTAAACCACGTTTTTAAAGAGTACTTGAGGCAGTAAATTTTATCTAATACTGGAGCTATACTAGAAATAATTTTCATCTTCATTGCTTGGTAAGTTAACTGGCTGAGCAAAATTCATTGACACTCAAATCCCATTCCAAATCAAAGATAATGCCATCTGCAAGTCAGGAGTATGGGGCATACCCAGAGACAACTGGCCTAAAACCATAGGGAATTAAAATTGGCTAGCTTCAATACAGGTGGATGCCATACTCCTCCAATTTACTGCTTAATTGGCAAAGGTGAAAATTATCCCATATACAGACACAGGTATATTTACTGTAAACCTAGGACCTGAAATTCCCATCAAAATTAATGGCAGAAAGACAGAGGATGCGCTAAACTGAACTGGAATGTCAAGCAGAACCTGTTGTGAAAATTAGCCAGCAAAATGCTACCCCCCACTTCCCACATCAAGAGGACATGCTTGGGGGAGGTATTGAACCACCACAGGAATTCCATCCGACACACCCATATAAGTCTTGAACAGAACAGTTACTCGTGACAGCTGACAAAAATTTTGATTTGAGGCCTTTGGAAAGGTCATGAAGTCTCCCAAGAAAGGTTTATTTGAATGGTGGCTAATAATGACCACAAATTGGCTGGTGCCTTAGATCCACTTGGTGGAAGATAGAGGTTGAAGGATCATTCTAAATTTGTCCTCAGGCCTCATTTGAATATACCCGGTGAGCTGTGGGCACCAATCAGGAACCCTCATGCTTTACAGACCCTGTGAATTACAATTGCCTCAAAGGTATGGCCTGATGGGAGGACAAATAACAGAAGGAGGGCGAGCACAGGCTGGCGGGGATCTGCTGTTTTAAGATGAAAGCAGGAGGAGCATTCTGACTTGTCATAGCTCAACATTAAAGAAAGTTTACCTGCTTGCTTCTTTGTTTCCATTCAGTACTACAGGTTAGGCTGTTGTAAAGCCTGAAATATGACTTGGAGCGTATGCAGCTTGAGCACCGACTTATGCAGGGCTATCACTACAGTATTGAATTAAGGCCTGTGATCACTTCAGGTGGTCAGCAGGACCACAGTAAGTAAAGCATTGGCAAATTTAGTGGCTGTCCTAATGCTCTTGAAAATCGGAAGAGGGCCATTGTTCTGCATCATTGAGTTGAAATTTCGAGGCCTCCTGAAGGCAGGAACGGAGGTGGGGATGTTGCTGAGGGGGGTTTGCGGGGTGGAGAAAATACTAGCACCAGGCAGCATGCCAATTTCTACATGGTGCCAGCAATACTCACCAGGGACAGGAATTCTGCTCTCTGTCCATTTAAGGCTAATTAAACCCTTTAAACAGCCCTTTTAGAGCTTGTTGGCAGGGGGGATGGAATATTTAAAGGAACACACAGGATTCAGAAGCTGTCAGTTCTGATCAGCTGATGGGAGGTAGGTAAAGAGTGGGGACCCAGTCATGGCCGCTACCAGGGCATCACCACAACCCATAATAGGTCAGGAAGGCAAAGGGGAACTGGACACATGGTAAGTGGTGCCCTTGGCACTGCACAAGTGGCAGGTAAAGTAGGCACTCAGATCCTGGGCTCTGAATTGGGTCAACAATCATTGCAGGGGCAGAAGAGCAGGGGTAAAACTGCCAAGACAATTTGTGGCCATTGATCCAGAAGAAAGGCTTCAACTGGCAATGGGGGCACGACTGCCAAATTTTGGGGTAGATTTGGAGGAACACATTTCGCAGAAAGGGCAGAACCCTGAGCATCAGGAAGGCACAGGAGAGGAAAGAGGGACAGGAAAGCAACAGAGGCCAAAACCCCCAACACAGGATCTAATGCCAAAGATGGGGATACCTGGAAATGGCTGAGAAGCAGTGCCACAGAAGATTGCAACGGGAAAGGCAGATGGTCACAGGCATCGGTGCATTCATCGGCGAAAATCTCTCACTTCACAACACTGGGTGCCTTTTCAGCTGCCATCCAAGTCACTGGGCAGAATCATCCCAGATTTGCACTAAGTGCAGTAGCAGGCAGGAAAAAGGATGTTTTACCCACCAATCACAATGGGGGCTTCTCAGTGGGGCCATATCATCCCAATCCTGCCTCATTAATCATGCATTCCCAGGAAACATGCCGTTTTGATGGCAAGCGGGCCCCGATTCTCCTGCCATGCTGTCACTTCACCATTCCATCAAACCAGACTCCACCTTTAAAATACAGCAGGCTGCACACCTCTCAGTGATTCCAGCCCACGACTGCTGCAAAGAAGACATGGCCCCGAAAGGCAAGAAGACTGCAGTATCTCAGTTTAGTAACATATCCCTCGTGGATGCCATGGAGGCCCGGCATGATATCCTCTACCCCCGCTATGACCACAGGGGGGGCAGCAACATTACTACTCTGGCTTGGAAGGCAATGACAGTGGTGATCAGTGCCAATGCTGCACAGAAGAGGTTGGCCATCCAATACAGAAAAAGGATGAATGATTTCATCTGTGTAGCCAGGATAAGGTAACCATTTCATCACTCTAAACTCACACACTCAAGCCCATCACACATTCACTGGCATCTCACTCACTGCCAGCTCAAGGGACATCACCACTCACTCTCTCACACACACCCTCACATCTCCATCCGGCCTGATCTCATCTGGAGACTGCCTCCACAGCCCTCACCATCTTGAGGCCACTTGCACAGATCAACTTGTGTCCCCACATACACCCTGGGATACCCTCCTTCCTAATACAGCCCTCAGCCTGCAGCTTCTTCCCATTGCCTGAGGCCACTCCTCCCCCATCCCCAAGCAAGCCCTAGCACTGCAGCCATACAAAGCCACCCCTGCCTTATGGCTGATCTGGTAGGTAGAGACCTGCCCGTAAGCCCCCCATAAAGTGATGTAGTGCTGTCTGCGAAGACTGGCTCTGATGACCATGAGTGCTGCCGAAAGCAAGTTAGGCAAAAATACTTTGAAGTCCCAAGTGAAGTGCAGCCCGCTGGTTGCGCATCGCTTATGTACAGTTGTGAAACACATCGCAGTGATTGTGCTCAGATGATCCAACATGGGGTGATGAATCCAACAGGCTGGGTTTATGATGATATGCAAATGTATTACAATGAGATTCCTGATTTCCAATGGTAGGAAATGCAGTCTGCCATTGATGGGCAGAGTGGACTGTCACAAACTGGTTTCACGACATCATGAAACCGATTTTTGGCCTTCTCACCATTGAGAGCCCATTATTGTTGACTCATGCTGCTGAACATGCCTGGCGCCAGCAGACACAAAAAATTCCGCCCACTGTGACCTTGAACCTCTTCACATCTGGCTCCTTCCCAGCTGTGAACCATAATGGTATCTCAAAAGTGGATACACACCTCTGCTTCTCGCTGATCACTGATGCCCTCTTTTCTGGAGCTGGACAGCAGAAACTTTTAACAACAAAACATGGCCATCGTAGGACTGCAGGACATTCTTTTCTGCAGTATAACATGTTAATAGAACAGTTATGGAAATGAGTGAATGATGCATTTCATGATGTAACAATGTCATCAGCAGTCATGTGTTAGATACTCTGTAGAGCAGGTGAAAAGTTTGTACTTACGAGAGACACACTTTCTCTGTAGCCTATCTTGTATATAATGTTAATTAAGCAGTTTGAAGTAATCTAACTTAGTCAGGCCAGTGTTACTCAAGATAAGGTAGGCTATGTGACCAACATACGAAACATGGTAGCAGTGTGGTGACACCAATCTAATGCAGGGTTGGTGCCATTGACAAAACACCCACAGCGAGAAAGAGTAAGAAAACCTTTTATAAGCAAGAACCTGAAAACATACCTAGGAGGAAGGCTCACTGGAGAGCAGTAACAATGTCAGAACCAAGGAAGCAATCCCTGCCCCTACCCCACCTGTTTGAAAGTCTCAAGGGCCCACAGAGAGGCCACCATTGGAAGAAACACTTCCTAGGGTGCCAAGCAGCATTGGGCATGCATGTTAAAGGGCAGAAGCAGCAGGTTAGTTCATTCTTTTATCCCGTAGGACCGGCAGCCAATTATGTCCCCCTGATTCAGGGGGTAGAAGAAACCTCCACAGATTTCAACACTGTCCTAAAAGCATGGGATACATATTTTAGTCTGAAACAAAACCTCAAGATCCCAAAGACTAGAGGAACCCATCAAATTGTTTCTTACAGGCCTATGTCGCTTGGCCAGTTTTTGTAGGTATGGTGCATTGAAAGATTAACTTATTCACAAGCGTATTATCATTGGAGTCCATGTTCAAAAGTTGTCAGATTTTTTACAAACAAAAGATTACCTCATTCTCGATCAAACGGTTCAGTATGCTAGGCAGGCCGAACTCAGAAAAATAAACTGAGCTATAACTCATCACGACACCTAGGCTTTAGATGACTCCATTAACTGGGTAGGCTCAAGGTTGTCAGCCCCACCCACTCAAAAGCCCACCAAAACAGGTGAAAGAGCGAGAAACCCTACAGCAGCCATCTTGAGGTGCTTACACTGCGGTGTTAAGAAGAAGCACAGACACCAAGATTGCCCAGCAGGAGGTGCAGAGTGTTTCCAGTGTGGAAAGACTGGACACCTCAAGCGTTTCTGTAAGTTTAACATCTTCAATAGAGGAAGAAGATAGGAGAATACTTATGAAATGCAAGCTGTTCAAGAAGTTGGAAATAATGACAGACACAAAATTACGGAGTTCCTAGGAGAAGTAAATGGGCATGATCAGGACAATTGGTCAGTTACAGTGGAAGTTAAAGGCTTTGACATTGGAGCTGGTGTTACAATACTAGCTTATCTTTTAGACTGGCTCCAAACAATACCCTTGTGTTTGCTGTAGAAAAGCAATATTCAAATCTTTGTCCCATTAAACTGACCAATGCAGTGCCTTGTATATCGCTGGTTGGTCATGAAGAGTTGTCCAGGAAGAACAAAATACTCGATTCCATAGGAGATCACACTGCCAGAGAGTTGATACAGCATATTAGATTGGGTGAAAGTAAATCGAAGTAAATAAAATCTTCTTCCCACTAAAGGTGTCCTTCAGTGCAGAAGTCAAGGTCAAATCTGCAGAGCTTTCATGACTGAAGAGTCCCATACAAGAATTTTACATTGATGTTGCTCTAGAGATTTATCCTATTACTGAAAATAGTGTTGCCTTATCTTCTTAACCTCACGCAGTCTTCCCATTGCCATAGTGGAGCGGCTTTGCACTAAGTCAAGAGTGGAAATGTTATCACTGCCTACAGGAAGTAAACGTCATTTCTGAAATGTCGTCAGGAAATCATATCTTCTTCATTTCCTGCAATGTCTACAGGAATTTTGTCATTCTTCTTGTCATCCAGATTCATTTGAATCTCAGCAGGCGAATACTTTTTTAGTCCTCAATGCAACAGCGAATGATATAGCTGCGTAATTCTTCATTGGAGTGCATCTACTATGTCCCCTCAGGCCTTTCCCCAGTATGTTACTGGGGAAGAAAAGATTTCTGAGTGGATCCCAACTTATTGTTTTATAGTTCAAATTCTTTTTCTCTTGGATCAATCTTTCTTTGAAAACGTCCCGTGGTCCTTACAATTCAGCGGTTATGAAGAACACACTCCAGTTATCAGTAGTCCTGGAAAGCTGCTGACCCACTTTGCCAATGATAAGGTCCTCCACAGAACAGAGGAGCACCTGCATGTATCCACGATGTCTTCCCAGAGAGCCACTGTGGGAGGTGACTTGGGAGGGTAGAAGAGTGGGAAAAGGAGTTTGATAGGATCTGTAACAGTAAAAGAAAGTTATAGAAAAGGAATATAAACTGCTTAACAGATACTTTAACAGTGTTATTAAAGTGTTATACTTGGGGGAAGTGTAGTATAATGGGGTAATAGAATAGTTATGGTAATGAGTTAGTGATTTTTTATTATGATGTAACAGTGACATTAACAGCCATGTACTAGAGATTTTGTAGAGCATGTACTCATGTACTTATGAGGGACATTCCTTTTCTGCAGCCTATCTTGTGTAAAGTGTTAATAAAGCAGTTTGAAGCAACCTACCTGAGTCAGACCAAAGTTACTCAAGATAAGATAGGCCACACAACCAACGTATGAAACAGTTTCCATCACTGGATTCCCCTGGGTGCAGGACATCATCAATTATGTCCTTGTAGTCATCAAGATACCCAGCGACCATCAACAGGAAGGACTCCCATTCTCTCAATGTTCAACTCATCTGCAACCACAACAGCAGCTTCCTCCATTTGTTTCCTAGCAGCTGCTATGGCTTCTTCATCCTTTGCCACTTCACAATGCCTCAGATTTCCATTCCAACCACCAAAGTCAGTGGATGGATCCTAGATGGATACCATGAAAAGACGGTCACTGACTCCTCTACGGGAACCCCAGACAGAGACACAGAGGTGATTGAGACAATGTCACTTGTTTGGTAGGACAACCATTGAGCAAGACATTGCATGTGATGATGTGATACCAGTGCCTAGACCAGTTGGGTGGTGCCCTCCAGTACCATCCTGCATGGGTCTTGGTTATTATAATGGACTGCTAAGCTCTCCATGACATGACTCTCCAGACAGGTGTGGACCATAAGGATATTGATGCCCTGGAAAGAGACAGCTCATCAGGGGAAGATCAGGGGCAGGAGGTGAGAAAGGAGGAAGAAAAGGAGGCAGAGGGAGATGATGCTGAACAGAGAGATGCCCCTGCTGCATGATGCGGTGGCCTCCTCCTGCCACCCTCTGGGAAGAGGGCTTCCCTCCCCTCCATCCTGGCCTCCAACATTAGATCCAGGTTGGCATCACTGAAACAAAGGTGTTCCTGGCACTGAGTGCCAGGCTTCCAGCTCCCCTGTGACATTTCACTTCCCTCAGGTGCAGTGGAAGGCTTTCCTACAATCCTCCCTCTGGACAACCAGTGATGGCTCATGTGGGAAATTCAAATGAGCCCCACAATTCACCTGACCCACCACCGTTCCCACCCCCATTGGTTCTTATTGAACAGGGAATCCATCTTCATATCAATTAAATGCTCATGCCCAGATAAACCTGAACTTTAATCAGTTTCCCACTGGAGTGGGCTTTTGACCCAAACTCAGATCTGGCTCCTGTTTACCGCCTTTTTGGAGAGAATCTAGCCCATTGTGCCTGAATTACACGAGCGGGCAGAATTTTCTGGCTGGCGAGCGGGCAGAGCGAAAGCGGGTGCGAGTGCGAGCACGGGCAGGCACGGACCCGATCACCACCCACAATTGGGTCTGTGCTGCCATTTTACACAGGTGGGCCTTTTAAGACCCACACAGCGTGATTCGCGGCTCCCGAGGAGTGGCCGGGTGGCGGTGGGACTGCAATGACCGTCGGGTCCAAAGGCGACCCCGTGGCCTGTTTAAAAAAGCTGCTGCAGCCTTTCCAAGGTTGTGAATCATGGCCTGTGGAAGGGCTCCCCAGAGCGCTGCTGGTGAGCAGGCCAGGCAGGAGGGTAGGGCGGGGGGGCATTGTGCCCATCATTTTTCTGACGATTGCTTTGCCGCCCTCCTCGAGGAGGTGGCAGCACAGCAGGAGGTCCTTGTACCCCAGGACAGAAGGAGGAGGAGGAGGCCCCCCCACATGACCAAATGTGCCTGCGAGGAGGTGGCAGAGGTGGTGAACTCCCACGGCGTGGTGCAGCGCAAGTGGATCCAGTGCCGCAAGTGTTTCAACAACCTCTTCCACTCGGGAAGCAAGAGTACCCTGTTGGCATTGGTCACTTAACTCAGCAGGTAGGCTTTCCCACCTGGCCCCCACACCCCCCCACCGCCCTCCACCCATGTCTGAGTGTGGTGACTGCATTGAATCATTGACGACATGTATCCTTCGCTGGGTGGGCCGGCAGACATTGCCCATGCTGAGGTCACCCTGAGAGGGTGGTGATGAGATGGGTTCTGCACCCACTGCGACCCACATGAATGTTTTGGGGGCAACCTGGAGGAGATGCTCCTGGATGCAGTGCTGGAACTCCAGGACATGTCCAAGTCAGTGTGATGACAGGCTGGGAGGGGAGCTTCAATGTGGCATGGCACCGATCGATCTGCTGTCCCCTGTGCTCCACATGCCTGCGCCTCTTTGCTGTGGGACGTTAGACCGTATGTTGCCAAATGTGCTGTAGGCAGCATTGGCCGGGGTTGGGGGGAGGGAAGGGGTTGGGGGGGTGGGGGGGGGTGGTGGTGGGGTGGTGGGTGGTGTGTGTGTGTGATGGGGGGTAGGTGGGGACAGGCCTAGCATCTTTGTGTGAGTATTAGTCAGCAGCGGAGTGAGAAGGCACTGGAGCCCTGCAATGTCCCACTCTGGTTGGGGTGGGCCTTTCGCGAAGAGAATCCAGGTAACAAGTAGCACTAATCAAAGCTCTTCTCTCCATTTCAGGAGAAGAATGCACATAATGCAGCCGAGCAGCTGATGACTGGCGGAGGGTGGGCCCAGGTGGCGATGCTTAGCCGGTTCGAGCATGAGGCCTTAGATTTGGAGAGGCACCATCTGCCCAGGTCCACCAGTGTCTGTGAGGCTGGAGTGCCACGGGCAGATATTTTTGCTCAGCAGTGAGGTCACCATTGTTCTCCCAACAGCCATGGCAGTGCTGAATGTTCAGTGAATGAAGTTTGCAACATGACTTCTTGGACTCACCAGCGTCACACAATCTCTTCCAAATAGGCACCAGCGCAGATAATAGCATCTCAGTGGGAATTAGAACATCGGCTAATGTCCCGGGCACAGCGGTGAGGGCACTTCACGGTTGCTGGAGGAGCTGGCATAAACAGAGAGTACCCATGGTGCCAGCAGTTGGAGGACTGCAGGGAACCAGGCACATGCTCAGTCGGTGCCTGGTGATGTGCCTCTGGAGTCATCAGCGACACAGCAGGAAATGCGGCTGGGTGTGCGGGAGCATCTGGGGGAGGTATGTGAGGCTATTCTTGGATTGGTGTCCATGATGGAGGAGTCTAAGTGGACCATGGCCGATGAAATGAGCCTCATGGCCGAGTGCCATGCAGCCACCATGGAGAGAGTGCCGACTCTCATGGAGAGGCTCCTCCAAGAGACCAATCAGGGGTTCCTGGGGATGCACTTGGACCAGCAAGCCTTCACAGAGGCTTTGACCTCAGCTGGTCAGTGCCAGTGTGGGAGATTGTCTGTGCACCAAGTTTCCCAGCTCGGTGCCCTTCCATCCATGATGACCAGAGAGATCCAAAGCAACCTCACATTGGTGCAGCAGCTTCCTGTCGTCTCTGCGGGCTCCTCTCAGGTGCTCTGGATGAAAGTGGCAGCTCCAATGCCCCTCTGCCAGTGACCACTGAATCTGATGAGGCTGCGATGACTGGGGAGATGCCAGCTATGGAACTGGCAGCTCCCTCCCAGGCGGGGCCAGCACAGGCTCCATGGGACAGAGGGCTGCCGCCAAGATCATCAAAGCCAACAGGACAGCAAAGTCAGCAGGCTGTCTCACTTGCCAGCCCCAGCGAGAGGGCAGCACCAAGACGTAGCACCCGAAAGTGTAAACATAAAGCACCTGAGGCACACCACGGGTTTATCACTGGTGCTTTTGTGTTGGCCTGCAATGAGGTCTTTATGAGTTGGTGTCATTTTTAACACCTTTGTCATTTTGTTTTCTTAAGCTCTTTTTGTTATAATAATAAATTCAGACATGTCACCGGGGCTGAGGGTGCCTCTTTTCTTCTGCAGGTGGATGGTTACCAAGAATGTCATGAGTGATTTGTGGGACAAACAGCTTTATTGACAAGGTCCTTAGTTCATGTTCCTAACCAGGCAGATTTTGCACTCAGGTGTCGAGTATAGAGCTTGCAGGCTTGCAGTCCTGGAGGTCCATATGTGGTGTGCTCGCTAAAAGTTTGATAGATTAAAGACTCCCTGGAGTATGCCCGGGTCAGCGTCTAACCCCTCAGCATTTCCCTGTGCATGCTCATCCTCGGACTCACTGTTGGACTCATGTGCAGCCGCATCCACTGCGTCTACATCTTCACCGTCTCTGAGTCCCCCATTTCCAGCGCAAGATTCTGGAGAGCACAGCATGCAACCACTATCAGCAACACACAATATGGGGGGTACTGGAATGCACCTCCTGAATGGTCCAAACATCGGAAGTGCATTTTGAGAAGACCGATGGCTCTTTCCACCACAGCCCTTGTGGAGCCCTGACTCCTATTTTACCACTGTTCAGCTTCTGTTTTTGGATGGTGGAGAGGCATCATGAGCCACCTTCTGAGGGGATAGCCCTTGTCACCCATCAGCCATCCATCAAGCCGGGCCAGAGCACTAAAGAGCTCCGGCACCTGGGAGTGTCTGGGGATGTAGGTGTCATGGGAGCTGCCTTGGTACCTTGCACAGACTTGTAGAATCTGCATCCTGTGATCACACACTATCTGCATGTTCATGGAGTGGAAGCCCTTCCTGTTGACGAAGGCACCAGGCTAACCTGCTGGCACCTTGAGGCCACATGTGTGCAGTCTATAGCACTCTGGACATGGGGGAAGCCAGCAATGGCCGTGAAGCCTCTGGCTCACTCTGTCTGGCTTGCTTGGTCCCAATGGTAGTAGATGAAGGTCAATGCATGCCTGAACAGAGCTTCTGTAACCTGCTTGTCACAAGTGTGGACAGCTGATTGGGAGACACCGCAAAGATCATCCACAGACCCCTGGAAGGAGCCAGAGACATAGAAATTGAGGGCAGCTGTGACCTTTAGAGCCACTGGCATGGGGTGTCCACCCACACAGTTAGTGGAGATCTCAGGGCCCAATCATCTGACAGATATTGTTGACTGTCTCCCTTGAGAGACAGAGCCACCTTTGGCACTGACCTTCAGACATACTGAGGTAGCTGCTTCGCTGCCTGTAATCCCTGGCAGCAGAATAGTGGTGTCATCTGTGGCCTCTTCCACCTTGGACCACCTCTTGGCCCTGCATCCCTTTTGCCTGAGCCTGTCCTCCCAAAGGTGGCTCCCCTGGAGGCTGAATGTGCACTCCTGGCCTCCTCCCCCTTCTGGCCCTCCCTTCCTCCTCAGAGGAGCTGCCTCCAATGGACAGTTCAGCTCCCATTCCCAGGCTAAGGGAAGGCTTCCTGAAACCTGCAGGCCCAGAAAAGATTCTTCACTGCAAAGTGCTGACCTGAAGGTTGTGAGTCCAGAACAAGCAGCTGGTATGCGTTTTGAAGTATTGAAGATCACACAGGCAAGTATCAGTAACTTTGAAAAATAAATATTTGACAGAGCGCACTCTTGACCCCACTGAGCCCTCTCAGCCCACCCGTGGATGAGGTTTATACAAACATGACCTGCCTGTTGCGCCTGTGCGACGACCCGAAGATCTCACGAGCACCGAAAAATCCCCATCAATTGGCGTCTCAAGGGCCTTAAGTGGCCCGTTAATTAATGGCGGGCACACATCGGAGAACATCGCGCGCCCGCCAATGAAATATTGTGATGGTGCGCGGTGACACTGGGACACACACCTGAGGTCACCACTTGTCATTTTACGTGTCGGCGTGCGGGAAAATTCTGCCCAATGTTTTCTAAGAGTCTAAGGGCACCATTAATAGCTGAAAAAAATTTCAGTCACTTTTGTCTTTGATGTGGGAATGGCACAAACCACTAACAGAATGAACTCATCAGAATAGTCTGCCTTTTATTCTACCAAGAAGTAAGATATAACTTAGAGTGCCATTAAACATGAATATCAACATTGTTCTGAGGGATTTAGCTTCAGGAAAGAAAAGCATGCCACACCAGAAGTGTCCTGCTGAGCATATAAGCTTTTAGTCATCTTTCTTGAATGAAAATTCCCTGATAACAGGCACTGTAATTCAGTATCATCTCCCTGGTTTTTACCAGGGTCATTACTGTATAATTAATAGAATTTCAATGAGGAACTATGACTCTTCGAATCTGTGTAGCTCAGGTTGACAGCTGTTACAATGGCTTACAAGTTGTGCTTTATGCTCATTTGCTCCGGGCAGAAATTTTATTTCAAAAATTGTGTACACTAAGTCAAGCCTTCACCAAAAGTAACATTTTTAAAAAGTATTTAAAATGGGTGTTCACAAAGAGATTAGAACCAACCAATCTTTTCACACCCAAAGGGTCTCAAATAAATATAACCTTGAGGAGTGGAAGGACAATTGGCCTTTCCACACCAGGTACACTTACAAACGTGTAAAAAGACACCTTAAAATAAAACTGCGGCCTGAATTTTTCACTTGTTGGGCGTACGCGATCGGCGGGCCTGGGAGCAGACAGGAAACAGGAACCCTGACAGTGATTGACCCCTGACTGCGATTTCACATTGGCTGGCCAACTAACGGCCAGCCAGCGTGAAACGCGCACTGAGAAAGGCTCAGTTCTGCCGGTGGGGGCGGGAAGAGGGCAGGCGCCGATGTCACTGCGGGTGCTGGTGAGCCCTTCTACTGCATTCCCTGAAGGCAGACAACTGCCCCAGTGAGCTGCAGACGCCCACAGCAAAAAACAGCAAAAATGCTGCAAAATATGTCCATGCAGCACAATTAAGCACCTGAAAGCATACCTCATAAAAAAAAGTACACACTTATCTCTTTTTATTTTATTTCCTCGCAGAGATTTCACCTCAATCTGGATCGAGGTTTGAGCAAAAATGTAAAGGCCGCCTGACTGATTGCCCATCCGCCAACCGTAAAAGTGGATGGGCCACAAAAAGTCGCTTTCAATTGCCTCCTCACTATCTTCCACATTTGCTGGTAATGTTAACTCCTGAGAGCTGAAAAAACTGACGGGTGGAAAGCTCCTTCAGAACGGAGTTACCCCTGACTTCCCATGCCCTGTGTTCCTTAGAAATATGGGAAAAAGCAGAACTGTCCTAAAGTTCATAAAATTTGCACCCCAGTTTATGTCTGATGTCCCTCAATAGCTCTCCCTATAAATTAAACATCATCTTCTTAAAATTTATTCCATTCTCCACTTCAACTACCTCTTTGGTTAAGCTAATCTACATGTTTACCATCACTGAGTGAACTGTGTATTCATGTTTTCTTATCGAAGTGTGAATCCACACTGCCATGTCCTAGAACATTCATTTTGGGATCCAGCTGATTTATTTTCTTGAAGTTTTTAAACATCTCCTAAGCTACACAATGTCTTTCCTCTTAGCTCAGGTTTCACATTTACCATCTTTTTGGCATTTCATCCAAGACTAGGTTATTTTCCCTGAGGTATGGTGTGCAGAAACTCACAGACTCATAGACATCTACAGCACAGAAAGAGGCCATTTGACTCATTGTATCTGTGCTGGTCAACAAAGATCTGACTATACTAATCCCATTTTCAAGCACTTGGCCCATAGCCCTGGAGGCTGTGGCAACACAAGTGAATATCTAAGTATTTCTTAAAATGTTACGAGAGTTTCTGACGCAACCACACTTTCAGGCAGAGTTCCAAACTCCCACCACCCTCTGGGTGAAAAAACTTCTCCTCAACTCCCCTCTTAGCCTTCTGCCTCTTATCTTAAATCTATGCTCCCTGGTTATAGACCCCTCTACTAATGGAAAAAGTTCGTTCCTATCCACCCTATCTATGCCCCTCATAATCTTATATGCCTCTATGAGGTCCCTTCTCAACCTTCATCGCTCCAAGGAAAACAATCCCAGCCTATCTAATCTTTCCTCATAGCTCAGACCCTCCAGCCCAGGCAGCATCCTGGTAAATCTCCTCTGCACCATCTCCAGTGCAATCACATCCTTCCTATAATGTGGTGACTAGAACTGCATGCAATACTTCAGTTGTGGCCTAACCAGCATTTTATACAGTTCCAACATAACCTCCCTGCTCTTGCATTCTATGCCTTGGCTAATAAAGGCAAGTATCCATATGCCTTCTTAACCACCTTATCTACCTGCCCTGCCTCCTTCAGGGATCTATGGATATGCATACCGAGGTCCCTCTGATCTTCAGCACTTTCCAGGGTCCTACCATTCATAGTGTCATCCCTTGCCTTGTTAGCCTTCCCCAAGTGCATTACCTCACACTTTTCCGGGTTGAATTCCATTTGCTGCTGCTCTGCCCACCTGACCAGTCCATTGATATCCTCTGCAGTTTAGGGCTATCCTCCTCACTATTTACCACCCTACCAATTTTCATGCCATCTGCGAACTTCTTGATCATATCCCCTACATTTAAGTCCAAATCATTGTGTACACCACAAACAGCAAAGGCCCCAGCACCGAGCCCTGTGGAACCTCACTGGAAATGGACTTCCAGTCACAGAAACTTCCTTCTACCATCACCTTCTGCTTCCTGCCTCTCAGTCAATTTTGGATCCAATGTGCCACTCTGCCTTGGATCCCATGGGCTCTTACTTTCCTGACCAGTCTGCCATGAGGGACCCTATCAAAAGCCTTGCTAAAGTCCACGCAGAGCACATCAAACGCATTACCCTAAGCAACACTCCTGGTTACCTCCTCAAAAAACTCGATCAAATTTGTCAAACACAACCTTCCCTTAACAAATCCATGCTGATTATCCCTGATTAATCCATGTCTCTCCAAGTGCAGATATATTCTGTCCCTCATATTTCTTTCTAGTAACTTCCCCACCACCCAGGTTAGACTAACTAGCCTGTAATTTTCTGGTCTATCCCTGGTATTTCCTGGTCTATACACAGAAAGGGGACATAGACCAGTGCTTTGTGCAGGCTAACTGGTGCTTTCAGTAACACTGTCAAAGCCCCCACAAGTATGACTTTTACTCCAGGGGTTGCAGGGGCATGACTGAGTTGGGCCTGTCACCTCTGGAAGCAGCTTGGAGGTTGCTATGGACAAAGGCAAGCGACAAAGCGGGGTGTTTAGAAAGCCTACCTTGGTTCTCTGAGGCTTTGGTCCAGTTTTATAAAAGACTGTTAGACCCTCTAGCTCTCACCCTCCACCCATTTCTACAACTTCCTCATAATTCCATGCCACCTCCTACCCTCCATGCCACCTCCATAGCCACTCACCCTGTATCCATTATGGTAAGACCTCAGGAGCCCTGTGGAGATTTTAAAAAACTTTTCATAATCTAACAGAGCTCTCACTCATACAGAATTAATATAGAAAAAAGCTCTCATTCATGAAACCCATTCAAGGATTTTAAATCCCCTCAAATCTATTACAAAAACAAACAAGCTTCTATTCAATAACCACATCAAAAATAGCTGATCCTTTAATAGCCTCTGAAAATAATCAATCAAAATGTGATCTTAGTCCCCTTGCTTAGCTAAAGAGCAAAACGTGTTGGAAAAACTCAGCAGGTCTTGCACCATCTGTGGAAAGACAGAGTTAATGTTTCAAGCCCAATATGACTGTTTGTTGGAATTGAAGAGAAATAGAAATGTGATCGGTTTTATACTGTTGTTAAAGGAAAGAGGGCCAGGTGAAAAAAAGGGAAGGTCAGAGATGGGCCAGAGGACAGAAAGGTACCAAAGATACCTTGGAAAAAAGGGCGAAGGGAGTGGTAATGGTTGCAGTAAAGAAGCAACACAAAGTTCCAGAGTCGGTGTTATTGGAGAATAAATGCCAACTCAGCCTGAAAGCAAAACAAGATACCACCTGGCACTTAACAGAAAAAGTGCAGGGCAGGGTTCATGGTCTGAAGTTGCTGAAATCCAATGTTGAGTCCAGAAGGCTGTGAAATACCTAATGGGAGGATGAGGTGCTGTTCTTCCAGCTTGTGTTGGACTTCGCTAGAACATTGTAGCAGGTGAAGGACAAAAATGTGGCAGGTTTTAAGCAAGAAAAGATTTAGGAAAAAGGCGAAGCAGTAACACTTAGTAACAATTCTTTTCTCATATCATACAAAATAGCTGACAAGAATTTGATACCAATTTGCTTAAGTCATGTTTGCATAAAAGGGTAATTTCCTGGATTTGTGTCTCTGACCCCATTGGGAGTGCAAATCAGAAACTCAGGGGATCCTGTTCATGATACCCCAACATATAAATCCATTATCAGAAAAACAAATGCAGCATGTCCCAAGTATTGCATATGCATTTCTATTGGATGAGGCTCCCCACCCCTTGACCCTTGGTGCAAATAGTCAAAAACTAACCCTATATTTTTGCATGTAATTTTTACAATATTCAGTGATGTGATAAAAGCAAAAAGGCACTGTCAAGGTCAAGAACAGAGGTGCTTGGGCCCCAAGAATACTGGCAATGGCCAGTGTGCTGGTTTCCTGACCGCATTCCCAGCACCAGCCATTTTGGCAAAGTTGGATTCAGAGCTGGTTGGGCTACCTATGAGCAGCCAATTAGGCTCATTAAGGATAAGTAATGGAAGCTGACTGGGATTTTCCAGTCAGCCTCCAGTTTCCTAATTTGACAGGGGCCAGGTTCAGTTGCCTGGAGGCAGGCATCAAGTGGCAGGGCTGGGTGCCAGCACTCCAACCAGCGTACGATCCAGCCAAATACTGGTCTGTAGAGAGATTCCCCCTTCCCCAGTACTGTTGGCCTGACTGTTTTTATCTATTTTTATTTATTTTTTTAAAAGTGCCTGAGACGGCACCCTTTGTTGAAGCACCCTTTCAGTCACCTACCTTTTACTGATACTCTGATACTGGAAGGCCTTTGATTGGCTATCCAGATTTGAGACCCTATTCACTGCCCTTACTTAGACAGGGAGCCTGTCCCTATGCTAATTAAGGGGGCACCCCAATCAAAATTTCAACAACTGATCTTTCCTCCCGGCTGCTGTTTCCAAACACCATAGCAAAAATTTAGCCCAATAACTTAGGCAGAGCAATTGTGCCTAACTTTGCCCTCTGTCAGGCATAACTTGTTGTGTTTCAGCTGATCCTGAAGAAGGATCTTGAAGTATAGTCTACAGTCAAAAAATGAATTTGTCTGGGTTTTCCACAGGTGCTGTCTGATCTGCCAAGTATTTCCAGCGTTTTCTTTATTCCCCTGGCATAGCATTTAGTCAAACCTCCATGCGTATGATTGCCAGCGGGCCAGCTGACTGAACAACTTTGAGAGTTGAACCCTTTGCGTTCACTAATTATTCTCCAAAGCAAGGTATGTTCACTTTGCAGATGCAGGTGTGCACATTGCTGGCCTGTGGGCATGGAACACTTCTTCTTTGGCCTTAAATGACTGTCATTGCATTGTTCATTCCTCTCTTCCTCCAAGCATTTCAGGTAGAGCGATTCTGAATGAAAAACTCTTAATGTAATTTAAAATATAAGCTGCAAATTTCAGTGCTATAGCACCACTAGTTTTGACACCATGGTTACAGGTGATGAAAAAACTGGCAGGGGCTCTGCTCTCAACAACTTCCAGGTCAACCAATGTCGATTGCCATGTTGTGGAGGGTGAAAGCATTGGTGAACTGTGTGTGCACTGGAAGCATGCAGAGTTGGTATGTCACAACATCGATGATTTGCTGCCTGACCTGCCATTTTGGTCCTTACCACACTGTAGTCAGCAGCATGAGGAATCCTTAACCGGCATGATCATTCACCATTCAGGTGAAGCACTTTTGACTATCTGCTTGCTGCTGCAGATGTAGTGGACGCACTATGTTGTTGGAGGATTTGACACAAGCCCTATATGTCACAGGGGAGTGGTGCTGGACCTTTGAAAGGAGTTGTATGCTATGGAAAGGCCTCCAAATACAGCATTACTCACAGTCACAGGGGCTACAGCAAAAGCTGTTCCCAAAGGGAGGACAAGGAGGGCTCGCACCAGGTAATCTTACCCACCTATGATATTCAGGGAGCTCTTCTTCGACCTGTATGTCAGCCAGGAACCGTGCTTTTGGCAGTTGCATTTCACCATGATGGCAGTCGCAGATCTGTGATATTTTGATCCAAACTTGCAGCCTCAGAACAGAGTGAGGATCGCACTGCCAGTAGATGTCAAGGTGACCATGGATCTCAATTTTTATGCCAATAGATCATTCCAATGGGGCAGGCAACAGTGCCACCATATCACATTTTTCCACCCATCGCTGCAAGTGGGAAGTCACCAGAGCTCTGTATGCCAGCAGCAGAGACCTCATGGCCTTCCTTCTAAGCAGAGAGAAGCATAAGTAGTGGGCATGTGCCTTTTCCAGGATAGTGGGCTTCCCAAAGTAGAGGGAGCCATTGACTGCACACACATGGTCTTATGGGCCACATCTAAGGAATGGGGTGGGGGGAGGGTGGGTGTACCATAACTGCAAAGGATACAACTTGCTCAACACGTAGTGTGCACACCCAGAACATCATGTCGATGAATGCCCGCTACCTTGGCAGCAGTCACGATGGGCATTCTGCACCAGACTGCAGCACTGGCCATTCTTGGATCACCATGTAGAACCAGAGGCTAGCTGCTTGTTTCTAAAGGGCTATCACCTGTATATGTGGCTAATGAGTCCATTCTGCCACCCACTCACATGTCCAGAGCTCCTACTTGCTGCAGCTGGGATTGTGGAGCAATTGTTCCATTGCCTGGACCACTCAGGGGGAGCTCTCCAGTACTCACCAGAGCCTGTCTCCTAATTCTTAATGCTCTCTTGCAACCTCCACAAACTGGCCATCATGAGAGAATAGCCCTATCATCAAAACTTTGACAATCACCTCAGGAGGAATAGCAGGAGGAGGAGATAACAAGGAGGCAGCCAAACCATTCATGTTCTAGTCAGGCTGCCTATGAGTGTCACACTAGACTCCATTTCACTTGGATAACTTGCCAGGTCCCCTTTGCTCAACACTTGCCCACCTTATCATCCCCCCTGTGGCAGATCATCACAGCATCCACTTGGCCACAATCCTGAAATAATGCACACCAACAAAGCCACTATTTCATTCCAACACTTCCAATAACACATACAATGCTCATCTATTCATGCCTGTGCATTTCCTCAGCTCCTTTCTTTCATGTGCCTTTGCCTGGCCTAGTGCTCCGATACAGCACTATCCTAATTGCTACAGCATGGTTGGTGGAAGACTACTTTAGGGAGACTGCAGAGAGCCTTGCAGGATTCTCTTGAGCACCTCTGGGCCTTGAGAGTCCAGCTTCAGGCTGCACATTTTGGCACTTTCAGCAAATGTCAGGGCTGGCTGACTGACAGGCAACAGTAGTGGCCAAGTGTTTGTGTGAGGGCATTGCCATAGTCTGAGAAAGGACACCAGGTTTCTTGCACCACGGAACCATGACCACACCCCCGGAGGAAGTGCCTCAACAATTCCTGTAACTTGTTGGAGCACAGATTGTTGGACTGTCATGAGACTTTGCAAATTCCTTCGAGTAAAGGCATCTGCAGCCATGATGGCAGCAGTCTAAGCCCGCATGCCACCAAGTTGTGTTTGCACAGCAACAAGCAGGAATCTAATGACATGTCGCATCTTCAAATGTAGCACTCAAACATTGAGCAGCTTCTGTTTTTGCTGCAACACAGTTTGAGACATCGGTCATTAGGTGCTGCATCATGATTAGGTTTGAAAGTGTTCTCACGGGATTGGCAAACAGTCCCAAACTTTACATGAAACCTTGTGTAAAGTTAGAGCTGAACTCCTCTATGCTCCATGACAGTGACAGGAGGCTCTCTGCCAGACCAGCCTATGTACCAAGAATTTCTGTGTACATGCCAATCAGCCTTATGATGTACACCACCCCATTAAAGTCCTTATCTGAGATCTGAGTCCTCTGCACCAGAATTCAGCTGCAATCTCACCCTCCAGGAGCCCGATCATGTGCTATCCTTTCTCCCCTGAGCTGGTTGCAGCCCAGTGGTGCTCAGCAGCTCATCATATGCAGATGCTATCTTTATACCACCCTCTAAGGTATGTGCAGGGCCAGTATCTGCATTAGTGGCTGTGGGCGTCAGATCAAGTGACGATGTTTCTTCCTCAGAAATATACTTTTCTGGGCCTTCAGCCTCAGGGACCATTGGCAGGTGGCTGTTCTTGGATATCTCAAAGTCTAAATGCAAGAGTGGACAGTTGGGGTGAGGGAAGGGGAGTGGTGAGGAAAGAAAGGCGTGCATGATTACACCACCTGCAGCATACCAGATTGCAAGATGAGAGTGAGGTAGGATAAAGCAGGAACATACCATTATTCTGGATAACTTTAGTAGCACCAGTCGCCATGGCCTCTGTGATTGCTTGGCAAATAATGTTGAGCATTGTCTCCTGCCAATAGGTGAGAATATAAAACCTTGCCTGTTCACTGGCAGTTCATTGCTGCTGCCTCCTGTTATGCACGATTGTGTCCTACAAGAGAGAGGGAACAGTGTGAATATTTGCAATGTTTTTGGTGGTGTGCCTGACAGAGCTGAATAGCTGGAAGTAGGTGGGAACAGTGAGATGTGGATGTGAGACTTGGAGTAATGGTTAGTGAGTGAGGGTGGGGTGGAGCATATGAATATTAGCCATGAGTCCTGATTGCTAGAGATTGCTGATGGCTGATTGATGGGAGTGTGCTGTGCTGATTGTGTGAAGTTGGTTGATAGGATATGACATTTGAAAATGTATTCACTGACCTTGACCAGTCATGTGAGGTCACTGAACTGTTTCCAGCACTTAATCCAGGTCCTCATGGCCATACTCCTGACATTGGCCTCTTTGGCTATCTGCCCCCACTATCTTTGCCATGTATGTCCAGGTTAACTCCTAGACTCCTCCTGAGAGATTACCTCTCTCGTTTCAATGCCCCTATGCTACGACCTCCTGTGCTGCATCTGAGAACTCAGGAATCCTCCCTCTGTCCTGCTACTCCAGTATTCTGGTTACTTCCTGCTCCATTGTCTTTCTCAGCCAATTTAATGAGCTGCTGCAGCCAGGATGCATCTTGCTTTGAAGAGATGTGGCCGGCTTTAAAAAATGGAGGCCAGTTTTGATTGGTGCTAGCCTCGCATGAAGTCAGGTGCCCTGCTGAGTGTGCAGCCACTCAGTAGGGTCCCTATCCATAATGTTGTGTTGCAGATCACAATTGTGGAAATTAGCTTATGTGTTGCCTGCATCACTTGCCTGGGGACTGGGTGGATGCTCGTGCATTGTAACCCTCATGCCTGTTAATGGGCCTTATTGAGTTTCCCCATCAGAAAATCCAAGAGCCAATGGAAAAAAAACAGTTTCCACTTCACATCTGACAAAGTTACAGCAGTGGAAAGGATATTCCTCTCTGTAAAAAAAGCAAATGTACAACGTTACCTTAAATTTTATATATAACAAAGAAAAAAAAGCAAATTTAGTACTGAAGTTGCCCCTCTTCACAAAAAACAATTATCACCACAGGGAATGGAGCTTTGGGTGGGGCAACTGGAAGTGAAATATCTGCAATAATTGATTAAATAATTGCATACTGTGATGTAGGGTCTTTCTGATTGGATGCGCTAAAGTGGGTTAAATGACCTTTCTCCTCTGTATCTGTCTTGTGAATCAGTGAAGTCCCATTAATACTGTATTCTATCCAGCAAGTAATCTGCTAGCAGGATGTACCAATGTGAACTTGAAAGCTACAAAAATGGATGCCTAATGAGATGTTACAGCACCTAATGGTCTGTAGCCATTCACTACACAGTAACATTGCTATTGCCAACCTCTTTGCTTGGTAAAGAGTGACCCATTTCTCACTAATTTCAATCGGTTGCAAGTGAACACATTGGCTGTTCCCAGGAAACACTCTGCACACTAACATAAAAGATCTAATACTTCAGTTAATAACAGCACAGTGTGTTCCTTTAAATTAATTTCTGAGTCCTCTTAACATCTTGCCTTTAGTGAAATTAATTCATGGAATTTTCCCTGAAGTCACACTATATGTCTTTTTTTCTCCTGCCAGCCCTTCCCCTTCCATCTTCTCCCAAATTACTCATACAGAGATATGTTTCCACAGGCAATGGTTGGCCTCTGGTACTTCACCCATCCAGCTGTTAAGGAGCGAGTATGACAAGCTACTCAACCATTCAATTAGAGCTTCAAGCGAGCCTTCACCTTATCCAGACATGTTGCAATGCATGAGACATCACAGCTATGCCATGTTGTGTGAAACAGCTGTACCCAGTTGAACCCAAATTGACTTCCTCATGTAGGAGGAGTCACTGAATGATGCATCGGAATGGGAACCATAAATAGGATTCCATCTCTCTCCAGAGACTCAAGGACAAAAGTAGTGTCCCTCTCACTGCATTCAGCAGGGTGTGGACCAATGTCTTCCTAGATTATATGATTCATTGGTGAACTATCTAAGGAGCCATGGAAATCTTACTACATTATTAGTCCAGCGAACGCGAGCTGCACCTTTGATATTCACACATTAGTTGGTGCTTGAGATAATATAGGCAGACGGACTGATTAACTGAACAAACACTGGTGGTTTATTGGAACTAAAGACAGGACACTGCCACAATGTGTGCTCCTTCAATCACATCCAGCTCTAGACGTACAGTTACCCAAGTAGGCCCTGATGAATAGTGATTGACTGATACGGTCACATGGTCAGTTAACTACATTCTCTCTCTTAAAGGTACATAGCACTCCACTTTACCAAAACCCCATAATCCATTTGGTTCTTAGGTCAGGACCAGTGTCGCAAAGACTGCTGAGCCCTGACCATGCATCAAAATGCACTGATGGGAAAACATAGATTCGGTGCAATTCCCAGATGTAAATATGTTCATTGGCCATGAGTCACCCAATTAGCAGTGGCGGACAGGGGAGGCAGGCAGGATCAGTCAGGAAGCATTTCTGATTTAAACGATGAGTGGCAACCACTGCTGAGGCTGCCATTCATACACATAATGGAGGCTGAGGGAGAGCAGAACGCAGGGGGTGTAAAGTGCCCCTGTGCTAAGGCAGGACCCCTGGTTTTCAGATGAATCACTTCAGGTCATGCTGGAAGCAATTTCAGCCACAGGAGCATTCACTTCCCTGCCAGCAGTTACAGGAGGCCCCCACGACAGAAGAGGGCATGGCAGGAGGATGCCAACAAGGTCATCAGCAGAGGAGTGGTGTGGAGGACCTGGGTGCAGTGTCGGAAATGCTTCAATGGCCTGACTAGCTTTGGCAGGGTGAGTGATGAGAAGCACACATATGGCATGCCCCCTGGTCAGTAGTGAAAAGAATGTCAGAGAGAGGAGCATTCTGTGGGCTCATAGAGGCTGAATCATCATGGGAGAGCGGAGTGCTGTGGTACAAATTTGCATAGGTCAGGATCCATGTTGCTGGTCAGGAGGTAGGAGTGCACTCTGTCGGTCAGAAAGGGAGACGGAAGCCTTGTTGTCCTGGCATCGTTCTTCACCTTGTTGGCAAAACGGGAGATGAGCATTACTTAGACAGAGAGGTCAGGCTAGGAAAGAGGCCAGACACAGCTGGAAGTTTTACTCACTTCAAGGAGCATGTGCTGCAAGTGGACAGAATGTCCATTCACAGCAACACAGGGGACGGAGAGGCAGGAATCCACTATAGACATGGTGAAGATATCTCAACATCTCCAGGTTCTGGAATGCATGCCAATGCTTTCTGTGCTACCAGTTGTCATTGCAGAATCTGTCATCTTATTATTTTAAGCAGCTACACAATCTGTTGTGCGCACTAATCATTCCTCACTATCCACTCTTATGTCTCCCACAGGGACACCAGCAGAGGGCAAGCATTCGGCGCGTGGGCAGCAAGTCCCTGAAGAATCCAAAGACAAAGAAGGAAGACAGCTCAGAGGCTGGACCATCACATTTTAATACTGTACCCTCCACCAGCACAGCCACTCACACCCCGATAGGTCTGAGTGCATTAGTAGAGAGGGTGAAGCATACATCATCTCAGAGCTGGGATTTGGGGGAGGCAGTGTCAGCTGTGGCCAGTCCCCTTTGGAGGATGAAAGCAGGTGCAGCCCTGCTCAGCAGGCTGGAGATGTTGAGCCTCATATGTCACAAAGCAGGTGGCACTTCATCGAGAACCAGCGTGAGATGTGTGCCCACATCCCAGAGTTACCTTAACTGCTGTGGAGTCATGTGATGAGGATGGTCGAGTTCATCCATCTCATGTGCTCCACACGCCTTTAGCATGTGAGCTTATCCATTGAGAGATTGGTGAACCTCATACAGTGTCATGGGTGCGGCATCACTCAGAGTGGATGCACTGACAGGCACAGGTACACTCAGCAGCATTGAACAATCAGTGGCACAAATGGTGCAGAGAGACTTGGATCAGATTCAAGTTGCTCCCTAATCTGGTGTTCTCCCCCAGCGATATAGGGTGCTATGAAGGGATGGAGATGGTAAGAAATGGCATTGAGGGGGCCACTCCTTAGGGGACTCCATCAACATCATCATCTTCCTCCATGGCCCCTCTGACAGGCATCACCTATTGACAGTGCACAGTCCTGAAGCACTAAAAGCATGGAGTGGATTCAGAAGACACAGCCATGGAGATGGCAGTTTCTTATCACCGCTACCTGGTACAGATATTCTGCAGTCATATAGTTAGCCTCCAAAACTCAGTGGATGAATAATGAACTGTGCCCTGATTATTATCCCATCCACTTGCCATCTATCAAGATGCATCCACACAGTTGACCCTTGACCAGGTCCCTCACAGCTGCACACAGTTGTGGCATAACAGTGTGACTAAGAGAGAGTAAACAAGTAGGACTGTCAATGGTCATGGAGCACAGCTACCTTGGAGTCACAGCCATAACATGCATGACACCAGGCATTTGAGCAAAGCCATTTTCTCCACCAAACTTTACCAGTAATCATTGATGATATAGTGAAAATGGCTAGTGCATGCAAGCATACAAAAGTGAATGAGAGCATTGCAATTTGAATAGCTCATAACACTTTTTGCCTTATATTTTCATTAATAGAATGTCACACAGAGGAGAGGCAGGGCAAGGGATGGGTTCAGCTGTCCCATGCTTTCCTAATCGGGATTTTCAAGTTTTGGTGGAAGAGACCAGTCCAGAAGAAGAGACCAGTCCTATATCTTGTTGAACGCCAGGCCTGTCCACAGCAGGAGACTTTCAGTGCTCATAGATTCGGTGCAGGAAAAGGTTCATTGACCTGCTGCGTTCCAACAGGGTGAGTCCACACATGGGTCCAAGGGAAGGGTCACATCTGCAAGCTGCAGCTAAGCTGTGAGACCTGGCACATACCTTTGCTTCAGCACTGAGACTCGTATGTGTAAGCTGCTCATGTCAGTGCACACTGAACAGCTGTGGACGAGCACCATGATATACACAGTGAGGAGCATTTTCGCTGCATACACTATATAATAGGCTAATATGAAATTATGTTGTTGTTGCAGCTGAAAAGGGTGAAGAACATTAAAGAGATGGGTTGGACCGTGGTGGGTCAGCCTGGCTGGGAATAATTCATTCAGCTAACAGATGACCACAGAGATTGCCAGGGTCACTGAGTAGCCATTTGTTGGTGATGGTGAATTGCCATTAGCAGCTCTTAAAGGCAGTGTTAAAAACACCTTGTAACATGATGGTAATAATGAAGGTCATGATGTTAGTTCAATGGCATGAGAGGAAATTCAAGGGTGGGGTTGCGTCATATGGGCAGTGCGAGTATTGTTAACAGCAATGGCATGCATCAGAGAGTACTTTCACAATGAGAAAGTCTACACCTAAATAACTCCTTTTGTGTTTCACACAGATCCCATCTCTGCTCACTTACCCGCCCAGGCTGGATCATCCCTCAGGCATCAAGAGGAGGAAGAGATGTCTGAGGAGGCAGAGTCATATCTGACTAGCTTACACTCTGCCAATTCAGATTCCAAAACTTTAGAAGCATGTAGCATATGTGTTATAAGATGGTGGCATAGGGTGAAGGGCACTGCTCCAGAGTGCAGGAGGAGGTGTCAGAGTCAGAGACATCTGCCCACAGTCCCCCTTGGAGGAGGGAGGGAACTCACACTGATCCCCCAGTGGGCAGGAATGTGGAGCTCCAGGAGTCACCTTTTGGGGCACAGTGTTTGGACAATCAGCAGCAGATGTGTGGACATCTGGCAGAGTTCCCTGAGATAGTGGGGGCTCTAGGACTGAGAAAGCAGGAGTCCATCGCCATCATGAGCTCCACATTGTGTCCCAAGGACTCAATCACATGAGCTCCAACCACAAGTGATTGACTGATCTCATGGAGAGACACATGCAGCAACACTCAGAGTGAATGCACGAGCAGCATCTTGGCCAGGAAAGGGTACAAGCCTCCCTCAGTAGCCTGGATCAGGCTGCTCAGAGTATGAGCGCTGACATCCATGGAATACATGAGGAGCTGAGTACCCTTAATAGGATGGCTGCACTGTTGGCAGAGCAGTTGCTGGAATAGACAACTGCTGCGCACCAGCAGCCAGCCCCATCAACCCCACCTAAAGGCCAACCCAGATCTGCAGAGGTAACTGAGGAGGGTGAAAATACTGAGAGCTCCTCAGCACTCTCATCTTCGTCCAGCCCCCCAACCCCCCCCCAGCTTCCCTGCCAAAGCCCTGGTCTACTCCACATGCATGTCTCCATGGCTGTCCATGCTGAGATGCCGAGGCTGCAGTCTTAAGGAGGTCCCTAATAGGTGCCTGTACAACAATGCAAGCTCCTCTTTGTTGTACAGACTGAGAAGTGTGCAGCCTGCCTTCACCGCATCCGAAGCAATATGGAGGGAGTACTTCATAATGCAGGGCACTATCTTGCCTAGAGTACTAATAGGTTCATCATGGTTACACTTTTTACATTGTGAAAAGCACATTTGAGAGCATTTTGAATATATTTACTTTCACTCATAGATGACTTGGCGTGCATTTGAATACCACAGACCTCCAAAAGAATGTTAACATTATGAAGGGTTTCTTTTTACCAGTGATAATGAAGGTGCCATGCTGAGGTCCATCGCGAGGTGAAGTCATCAGGAGTAATGTTGTCAACTGATTAATGAGGTCTTGGAGGGTTTCTTCCTTCTCTGGTCTATCGCATAAGAATCTAGTGCTCAAAGGCTCAAGCACTGAGATGCTCCTTTTATCTTTCATTGTCCATCCAAACTTGGCTTTAAGAAAGGCTCATTGATCAGACTCCATGAATAGATTCTGGGCAGCAGGTGCGTCTCAAGCATGCGTGCTGGATACAAGGCACTCATCCGCATGGCATTGTCACACATTGGCCTGGGTGTAAGCATCGCAGCTTGACAGGCCATGTATGCTCCAGGGAATATTGCTCATCTGCTGTCCCCACTAATTTGTAGCTTTTACATTCCAAGTGGCAGGGAATGTGTTTTGTGAGGGCAGCAGACGTTTAGGGAAGCCTAGAATGTTGCATTTGGCACCCACCTCATAAACTAGACCACTGGTCATAATGGATGGTGCACAAGTTTTTCAAAGAGCTGTTGTTGCACATTTGTGGGCTCATCCTGTGCAATGTGCTTATCTGCATTTTGCTGGCACATACAATTCAATCAGCATGGAGAGGTTGTAAAGTCTTAAGTCGTGTCACACTCAGCATTTGGCATAGTTTGATTATGGACAAGATGGTGGCCTGCGCGCCTCAACGCCCTGGTGTATATGTGAGGGGGCCAAATTGTGGTGGATTTCTTACCATGTGCGTTTGTAATATGTTGAGGTCAATGGTTATGATGGTGAAGGTTTAAGCCATTTTAATGAAACTGAGTGAAGCTCATTGATGCTGATTCTCTCCCCGAGGGGATGGGTATTCCCCAGAGTAATTGTGGTGTCAATGTAAAAGGTTCTTGAATTTTCTCACCAGGGACTGGCTGATGGCAACTGTGAGATAGGAGGACCTTTTGTGAATCAATTTTGCACAGACATCCCAATGTGGTCTCCTCTACATTGGAGAGACCAAACGCAGACTGGGTGACCGCTTTGCAGATCACCATCAGTCTGTCCGCAAGCATGACCCAGACCTTCCTGTCGCTTACCATTTCATCACTCCACCCTGTTCTCATGCCCACATGTCCATCCTTGGCCTGCTGCATTGTTCCAGTGAAGCTCAACGCAAACTGGAGGAACAGCACTTCATCTTCCGATTAGGCACTTTGCAGCCTTCTGGACTTAACATTGAATTCAACAACTTCAGATCATGAAATCTCTTCTCCATCCCCAACCCCTTTCCAATCCCGCTTTTTTCTAATAATTCATATTTTTTTTCAATATATTTTTCTTTTCCCACTTATTTCTATTATTATTTTAAAATTTATTTCCATCCATTGTTTTATCTCCACCTTTTAGCCTATTTCGATCCCTTCCCCCTCCCCCAACCCCACTAGGGCCATCTGTCACTTGCTTATCCTGCTCTCTACCCTTAATGTCACCATTAGTACATTCTTTAGCTAATATCATCACTGTCAACACCCCTTTATCCTCTTGTCTATGACATCTTTGGCAATCTCTTCTTTGCCTCCACCGATCACTGGCCCCCTATCCAACTCCACCTGTCCCATTCCCCTCTTACAGCTTATATTTCACCTCATTTCTATTTTTCTTTCGTGCTGATGAAGAGTCATACAAACTCAAAATATTAACTCTGTCTTCCTTTCCACAGATTCTGTCAGACCTGCTGAGTTTTTCCAGCTATTTTTGTTTTTGTTGCACAAGGTCATGTCTGGCAATAATCAGAGTTAGACCCTGGCTACATGGCCATGCCTCCCAGCTGATCTGCCACTGGTGGCCTCCTCATCCTCCATTTGGGAATCATCAGAGAAGACAGGAGCTTTCTCCTCCTGCTCATTTTCCTCCTCCTCCTCCTCCTCAGAGGTTGCAGCTCTGCCCGTGTCATCAGCATCGATTTGTTCTTCTGATGTCCATATAAATCAGAACCACCCCAGCTCACCCTTCCCGACCACAAGACCCCTCCAGAACCTCTTTCATCAAAATTAACTGACTGCCCATGGAGGCAGAGGGTCAAGAGCCATCCAGTTTTCCTGAGGTTAGTGGCCAATTCCTGTTCCCTGCAGGAATAGACCAGAAGCATGTTAATGAGGCCCTGGAGCTAAAATAACCTGCTCCTGAGCTTCTAATGCAATCCATCCAAAACCTACTCAGAGTTCAATTCAGGGCTAGAGGCAAATTAAAGATTAAAATTAAAAATAAATATTAGACAACATATATAAAGAAACGGAAGCATTTTATATATAAAGGTATGTGAGAACAATGAAAATGTTGGTTTCTGAGTAGATCAACTGCCCTAATTGTATGGGATTGAGCTAATTTATTGTTCAGATAAAAGCAAAAAACTGCAGATGCTGGAAATCCAAAACAAAAATAAAAATAAAAATACCTGGAAAAACTCAACAGGTCTGGCAGCATCTGCAGAGAGGAACACAGTTAACGTTTCGAGTCCATATGACTCTTCAACAGAACTAAGTAAAAACAGAAGAGAGGCAAAATATAAGCTGGTTTAAGGGAGGGTGGGACAAGTAGAGCTGGCAGCTCTACTTGCCCCATTCCCCTTAAACCAGCTTACATTTCACCTCTTTTCTATTTTTACTTAGTTCTGTTGAAGAGTCATATGGACTCGAAACGTTAACTGTGTTCCTCTCTGCAGATGCTGCCAGACCTGTTGAGTTTTTCCAGGTATTTTTATTTTTATTTTTGTTTTGAGCAAATTTCTTGGTCTGGTTCCAGCAGAGGAAGTTGGTTTTACATTAACTATCAACGTAATGAGCCATGATCTGGGCCAGATCCATTACCCTGAAGCTTTCCCGATATATAAATAAGTCAAACATATAGCACTAAATTACCCACATATCCGCAGTTTCATTTTAATTTCTGTTTTATCACTGTTTGTATAAAAGGATATTAGATGTAACTAAGAGCAATCTAATGCAAATTATATGATTGTTCCATTCAATGTTTTGTGCGGTTGTTGTTATAGGACTTAACACAGGAACAGAAGTACACCTAGGGTAGGATTTTTCGTCCCGTGGGCATGCACGCACCCGACCCGAATGGGAGTAAAATAGTGCACGATGACGTCGGGTCAGCATCCTAATGTTTATTTCACTCAGCGGGCTCGCATGGGTGCCAGAGAGCGGTCGCCATTAATTAAGTGGCTACTTAAGACCCTTAACTGTCCAATTGAAAACAACTTTTACTTGCCCATGCGAATTCCAGCTTGTCACACAGGCAAAACGGACAGGCAGCCAGCCAACATTTTCACAAACTTCATCCAAGGGTGCGATAAAAAGGATCAGCAGCATTGTCGATGTGAGTAGTGAGGGGTTTAGGAGATAGTTTGCAGCTGGTTGCTTATTGGTACTTGACAGTTTCATCTCTGTTCGGGGCTTCATTCTTAGCATTTCCAGGCTTCATTTCAGGGCTCATTGCTGTCTGCCAGGCCCTCGAAAGATTCAGGCTGTGTGGACCCTTCCAGGTATCAGACTGGCTTCCCTTACCCTGGTAATGGGGATTGTGGTGTCTGCTGGAGGCACCTCCTCTGAGGAGGAAGAGTGGGACAGAAGGGAGAGGAGGACACATGTCACTGTGTAGCTTCCAGGGAAGGGACCTGTGGGAGGCAAGGCGCAGGCCCAAAGGGCGCAGGGTCAGCAGGTAGTCCAAGGCGGAAGGGGCCACAGAAGCTGCCATTATCCTGCTGCCAAGGTTTACAGGCAGCGATGCAACTACCTCAATATGTCTGAGGTGCAATGCCGAAAGAGGCTCTACCTTTCAAGGGAGAGCTTGACCTCCATTTGCTAGATGATTGGGCTTGAGATCAGCTCCAACTGTGTGAGTGGACACCACATGCCAGTGGTTCTGAAGGGCACAGTGGCCCTCAACATCTATGCTTCCAGCTCTTTCCAGGGCTCGGTGGGGGACCTTGGTGGACTGTCCCAATTAGCTGTCCACAGCTGTGTCAAGTTGGTGACAGAAGCTCTGTCCAGGCAGGTGCTGACCTTTATTCTTTCAGTGTCTCTTCAGTGCTCCAGCCCAACTGGATAGGCCACAGATAATGAGTCCAGTAGCGAGCCCGAAGATGAGCACGGTGAGGAAAATGCTGAGGGCATGGAGTAGAATCTCGGTAACCTGCAGGGAGGCAGGGCCACCAGTGATGCCTTGATCCAGCCAGGCTGTGTGAGCCAGAGGCTTTGCAATGATTGCTGGGTTCCCCCACATCCAGGGTGCCATCGATTGCACACACATGGCTATCAAGGCGCCAGTGGGTCAGCCGGGTGCCTTTGTCAACAGGAAGGGCTTCCACTCAACGAGCGTGCAGATAGTGTGTGACCACAGGATGCAGATTCTGCAAGACTGTGCAAGGTACCCTTGCAGCTGCCATGACGCGTACATCCTGAGATACTCCCAGGTGCCGAGGCTCTTCAGTGCTCCAGCCCGACTGGATGGATGGCCGCTGGGTGACAAGAGCTATCCCCTCAAAACATGGTTCATGAAGCCTCTCCACCACCCAAGAACAGAGGCAGAGAAGCATTATAACAGAATTCATGCTTCCACGAGGGTAGTGGTAGAGAGGACCATAGGTCTTCTCAAGATACGGTTCCGATGCCTGGATCGTTCAAGGGGAGGACTACAATACACCACACTGTGAGTTTTATTGATCGTGGTTGCATGCTGGACTCTCCACAATCTGGCACTGGCAAGGGGGAAACAACTGGAGAAAGAAGATCTTGAGGCAGCTGCACAGGCCACAGATGATGAGTCCAGTAGTGAGCCCGAAGATGAGCACAGTGAGGAGAATGCTGAGGGCATGGAGTAGGACCTCGGTAACCAGCAGGGATTCAGGGACACCAGGGACACCTTGATCCAATGTTCCTTCAGCTAGGTTATCAAAGATCAGCTTCAAATAGATGCAAGGGCTGCTGCCTCCATCCCGGATGTCTGAAAGACCCTCTCATTTTGAACACAAAGAACTCTCAGTGCCTGTGCGATAAAGTTCAGAGCCACCTATGCCCAGCATTACATACTGGCATTTCCTGCACCAATGAAATAAAAAGGGGAAGCATACTCAGGCCGTGATGACAAAAACACTATTTATGTAATTCTGACAGTTCAATACTCTTAAAAGAAATGTTTCTGGCATTCAACGTGGGGCCAGTATACATAATGTTAACAAAAATGAACATAAAATCGCCTGTGACCTGCCCCTCTTGTGCTAGTGGTGCCTTTAACTTACTTTTGCGATTGCTACATCTAGATGCTCCCCTCTCGCTGGCAGTGGCATTGGAGACAGCCTGCTGACTCTGCTGTCTTGTTGGACTTGATGACCTTGACGGTCGTCCTCTGGCCAGTGAAGCCTGTGCTGGCCCTGTCTGGAAGGGAGTGGCCAAGGCCACAGCTGGCATCTCCCAAGTTGCCGCAGCTTCATTAGATGCCACGGTCACTGGCAGAGGGATGGAGAAGCTGCTGCCATCATCAAGAGCATCCTGTGAGGAGCCCACAGAGACAACAGGGCAGCTTGTTTGTCGACGTAATGTCGCTGTGGACCTCCCTGTAAACCATTGATGGATGGGCACCTAGCTGGGATACTGGGTGCCTCATTCATCTTCTACACTGACACTGACCACCTGAGGTCATTGCCTGTGTGAGGGCTTGCAGGTCCGAGCGCAACCCCAGGAGCTCCTGATTCTGTTCCTGGAGCTGCCTCTCCATGAGAGTTGCCACTCTCTCAATGGAGGAGACAGTGCGCTTGCCCATGAGAGTCAATACAGTGCTTATGCTCGGCATGGACTCCTCCATCATGGAGACCATGGCATGCAGACTCTCATGGATCTCCACCAGATCCTTATGCACATCCCGCTGGTCATCCAGTATCTGCCGCCTAATGGACGACTCCAGAGGCTCATCATCAGCCTTCAACTGAGCATCATCCTGGTCCCCCACAGCCCAATGACTGTGCCCATCCTGGGCACTCTCTGCCTTCTCCTGCACCTCAAGCGATTGTGAAGTGTCCTCACCAATGTGCACCGATATACTAGTTTCTGCTCTAATGCCCACCGAGGTGCTGGTATCTGCATTGGTGCCTGCTTCAGAGAGCAGGTGACACAGATACAAGTGATGCCCAGTGGTCCTCTGGTGTCAGGGGTGGCCCTTTGGGGTCCAGACAGCGAGTGTGGGCTGGTGAACCTAAAAGGGAGAATAAGGACATGTCATTAAAGTCATCACACTGTCACTGTGCATGCCAGGTACCCTGGTGAGACAATGGAGATCTGCATCATGGTGCCTTCATCTTCCAATTATCAAATGAGACTCCAGGTTCAAGGCTCACATCAATGAAAAGTCTACACCAGAATTGTTGCATAAGCTGAAATTGTCACCTCTGTGCACTGCGCTCTTACCTTCATCTGGCACCCATACCTCTCCACGCCTGGTTGTGCGTGGGGCGTGCCGGCTCTCAAGCTTCAGGATATCTTGCTCATACTTCGAAAGGATTAGGAGGCTAGTGGGTCCTCCGCCGGTCCATGATCTTTCTACATTGTTGTGAGCCATCTTCTCCTGAAACAACAGAGGAGCATTAATTTGTCCACTCTCTACCTGCAGCGCCATTGCAACCTGGCCAACCCCAGTGAGGAGCACCTGGCCGGGCATTTCCAAGTCGCGGCCCTTGGGCCCGGGGCACTCAGTCCAAGCAGCCAGGGCTCACCCACTTTACCAGCTCTGGTGTGATTAACAGTTGGCACTCAGACTCTAGTACCCCTGAGGTCTATGGGGGATGGCCAGACCTTAATACATCTGCACAATAACCCATGCCAACATGGTACTCACCCTTCCTGAGCACAGTATGTCATTGAAGCACTCCTGGCACTGCACCCAGGAGCACCACGCAATATCACGGTTGCTGACCAGCGCTGCTATCTCCTCCCATGCGCTCTTGGTGAGGTGCAGTGTCCTCCCCCTCCCATCCCTGGGGACATGTGTGTCCCCCTTGGCAGCCACCTCTTCCAGGAAGATGACGAGGCACTCATCAGAGAAGTGGAGGGCCAAGTGCCCACTAAACCTGCCCTTCTGCTGTCGTGTCCAGCTGCACTCAAGTCCATCGTGCCAGCTCAGGGAACGTCCTCTGTGGCCGCCTTCTGGGGGCTGCCTGGTCTGCTTTTAAACTGGCCACCAGGCCGCCATTGGACCCAGCGGCCAACAGGCCCCCGCCCCCACTCAGCCCAGTGCACAGCCACATTTCACACTTGGCAGGCCTCAGTTGGCCCACTAGCATGAAATTGCGGTTGAGGCCCGATCGTTGGTGGTGGTACATTTCACAGCCGCTCCCGGGCCTAACCACTGCACCCTCTCGACAAAGGGAAACTTCTGCCCCTAGAGACACTGACAACCATTTTTCAGAAGCAAAATCACCCACTGGATATTACCTAATGGAAATATGCTCCATCTTGTGCAAAATGTTGAGGGAAGGTGGAGGGATAGAATGCCCATCACCTTCCCACTACCAAGGCATTTTACTAGTGCCTGTAGCTGGAATGGTGGAGGACGGCCCTCCCACCCAGAAACCAATTGAGCCACTTAAGTTGCCATTTAAGAGCCTCTTCCTGCCGCTGCTGACAGTTTTACCTGTGGCAGGTGGCGGGTGGCGGGTATGTGTCTCCCATGTGGGGAGACTGCCTGGTAATCTTGGCAGCCCGTCTGCAGGCTTAGGGTGGCTCTAAGGGTAGCCCTCCTAACCGAGAACCCTGTGACCCACAGAGGGGACCCCCACAGAAATGGCCATCACCGCAGCAATAACCCCACCCTTGCCCCCACCAATCTCCCTAGTGACACTGCTGAGCTTGAAGAGCAGCTGGCCCTCCAGCTGGCCAGCAGCTCTTGGGAGTTTAGTTGCCAGATGGCCAAAAAATGTGGCACAGGATACCACAAATGGCTGAGGCGCCATTTGTGTCCAACTCTCAGGCTCGTCATCAGGACACCCACAACTCTGACAAAATTTCAGCCGTGGTTTGTGGGTGGGCCCAGAAACTGGCAACAGAAACAGTGGGAGATGAAAATGACATTGGGAAACAAAAGGACATCATCTGACCCCAATTTGCAAATACAGCTGAGGCTTCGTCTTGTTTCTGGTGGAAGCTCTGGATGAAAATCCAAATGGGCAGCAACCAAACAAGTAATTCAATCATATGTGTTGTTTTGGTTCTGTTACTGCCCTACTTTAAAATATGGAACAGCAGGGACACAAAAATCGTCATAGCCTGTAATCTGGGCAAATGTGAAACTATACATTTTGACAGGACGAATAAAAAAGAAGCTTACTGCCTAAATGGTGAGACATTGCAGAGTTCTGAGGTTCAGAGAGATCTGGGTGTCCTCATGCATGAATCACAAAAGGTTAGTCTGCAAGTACAGTGGGTAATTAGGAAAGCTAACAGAATGTGATCAATTATTGCGAGGGGAATTGACTACAAAAGTCAGGAGGTTATGCTTTAGTTGTACAGGGCATTGGTGAGAGCACATTTTCAGTATTGTGTACAGTCCTGGTCTCCTTATTTAAAACAAAATGTAAATGTGTTAGAAGCAGTTTTAGAGAAGATTTACTAGACTAAGATCAGGAATGGGCGGGTTGTTTTATGAGGAAAGGCTGGACAGGTTAGGCTTGTATCCACTGGAATTTAGAAGAGTAAGAGGCAACTTAATTGAAACCTTTAAGATCTTGAGGGGTCTTGACAGGGTGGATGTGGAGAGGATGTTTCTTCTTGTGGGAGAATCTAGAATTAGGGGTTACTGTTTAAAAATAAGAGGTCACTCATTTAAGACAGAGATGAGGAGAATTTTTTTCTCTCGGGGTTGTGAGTCTTTGGAACTCTCTTCCTTAAAAGGAGGTGGAAGCAGAGTCTATGAATATTTTTAAGGCAGAACTAGATAGGTTCTTGATTAACAAGGGGGTGAAAGTTTAACAGGGATAGGCAGGAATGTAGGGTTGAGGTTACATTCAGATCAGCCATAATCTTATTGAATGGCAGAGCAGGCTCGAGGGGCTGAGTGGCCTACTCCTGCTCCTAATTCATATGTTTGAATGCACATCTATTTAATGGTTACATCAAGCTGACCTTAGAATCACATTATATCTTGCAGAGAAGTCATACTTGATGGCAAGTGAAATTCCATGTACGTTCTTTGATAGCAGAATATCAGATTTTACAGTTAAATCAATTTATATATATATTTAATGACAATTTCAGGAATATGATTGGAAAGTCACATACTTGCTGGGGAATAAAGTTTTTTTTGTTATTTTTTAAAAGTTTGTAGTAAATCTTTGTCTTCATCACAATGCCAGATGCCAGCCTATCATTGAACCTATTCAGTTTTCATTCCATTAATTTCAATTTTGGATTAAAAAATAGCTTTAAATCACTACTTTTCAACAAAGGGGATTGAGAGTTATAGAGAAATTAATAGATGCGTTTGATTCACGCTGGGTTCGGAAGAGATTATACAGTTCTCTTGGGAGGATGGGAGAAGTTGCTGATTAAGGTAGTAATGCATGGACCTTGGAAAGAGCAAGCTCAGGGAACAAATGGCTTTTCCTCAATCTAAGTTTACTTATGTTCTTATAACTTTCACGAGTTATGTGTGATCCATTGTAGTGCCTGGCAAGCCTCACACTAAAACAATTTTTGTGCTTTAACTTGTTATTTAACATGCTAATCAAAATGCCATATGTTATCGTGCACATCAAAATGTAGCCTGTGTTCAGCTTCTCAGCTAACATTAGTTTGATTAGTTCAAGTAACTTTATATGATTGGCTCACCAGCCATCAACTAAAAATATTCTGTGTCGCATATCACAAGAAGAACTGATTCCTTTACTTTGCAACTCTGCACTGCACTAAGTGATCCTGATGGTATAATGAGAGAATTTCCTTCATCTAACCAGCATAGCCTTAATCAGATTCAAGTTTCTGTATTAAACCAGAATGGGAGGCAAAGTCCAAATCAGCTTAGTAAAAGCAGTCTTATTTAAATCCCTGTAAACTGAAACCCTTTTTAAGCTGGTGTGAGAATGTATTTCCACTCTAAGCTTACATTAGAGTAACCTAGGGTAATACTTACATCAGTGTGTGTTAGAATTTAACATCAGTGGAGGACTGTTTATCTCTATCACAAAATATTCAGAGGACGAAAATCATATTTGAAAGGAATTTTGATCAGCTTGAAAGCTTCTCACAGTAATTCCAATATTCCTCCAATAGTTCTCAGAGAAAAAGAGCAGAGAAAAAAATGGGTAGAGTGGGTCTGCGCCCACTGAGATTTGCAAGACTTCCCCCAAAAAAAGGATTGAAGTTCCTGGCCTACAATGGCCACACACGTTGTTAAATTGTTAGACTGAGAGGCAAGGGATTTCATGCTTCATTTTCCGGTTTCCTGTGAGTCTCCCCCAAACCTCTAATCCACCTTGGTACTTGAGTTTCATCCATTTCACCTCACATTTAGAGCAGTCATCTTTGCATTCCATTATTTGCTGCATCTCTCTCCATATTTAAAATAACAATAATTTGCATTTATACCGCACCGGTGAGGTAATAAAAACATTCCAAAGTGATTCATGGGAGCATTATCAACCAAAAACTTGACACTGATCTACATCAGAGGATATTAGGACAGCTGTCCAAAAGCTTAATCAAAGAGGTAGGTTTTAAGGGATGCCTTTAGAGAGGAAATAGAGATGGAGGAGATGTTCAGGGAGGTTCAGTGGCTCAGCACCAGTAGACAAAGTTGACAATGTGGGAGTGATTAAAATCAGGGATGAACAAGAAGGCAGAATTGGCAGAGAGGAGGTTTCTCAGAGAGTCATAGGGCTGGTTGAGCTTACAGATATAGGGAGGGTCAAGGTCATGAAGGGATTTGAAAACAAAGGTGAGAATTTTAAAATCAAAACACTGCTTAACCAGGAGATAATGTTGGTCAGCGAGCAGAAAAGTAACTTAGTGAGAGTTAAGATACCAGTGGAATTTTGGATGAGCTTGAGTTTATGGATGGTGGAAGGTAGAAGGCCATCAAAAGTGTGTTGGAATAGTCAAATCCAGAGGTTACAGAGATATGGATGAGGGTTTCAACAGCAAATGAACTGAGGCAGAGTGGAATCAGGCATTGTTACAGAAGTGGAAATAAACAGTCTTAGTGATGGCGTGAATATATAGTAGGAAGATCATATCAAGGTCAAATATTACACTAAGCTGTGAACTGTCTGGTTTAGTCTCGGACAGCGCTTAGGTAGGTGGATGGAGTTGTGGTTAGGGAACAGAGATTGTTGTGGGGCCCAAGACAATGAATTTGGTGTTCCCAATATTTATTTTGAGGAAATTTCTGCTCATCCAGTGCTGAATGTTGGACAAGCAACATGATAATTTAGAGACTGTGGAGTCATGGTAGTGAGGTGGAGCTGGCTCTCATCAGCAGACATTTTGAACTTGACTTGATTTTTCAATGATGTAACGGAGGTGAAAAATAGGACTAAGAATAGATACTTAAGGGGACATCAGGACTAACAATATGGGAGTGGGAAGAGAAGCTATTTCAGGTGATTCTCTGGCTATAATTGATTATGTCAGAATGGAACCAAGCGAGTGCAGTCTTACCCAGATGGACGGACGATGGACAATAGCATTGGAGGAGGATGGTCTAGTCAATTGAGTTAAAGGCTGAGGAAAGATTAGAGGATTTGGCATACTTAGCTACCAGAAGGGACGGAAGTGGCAGAATCAACTTAATGGATGGATTCAATCATAGTGGCAAAGAACTCATAAGCTCCTCCCAACTCAGACGACATTCCATAGAGGCATTAGGAAGAAAATGATCATCTTGCCAAAGAAGGAGAACATTAGGAAGGATTTGTGGAGGATTTGTCAGAGCAGTAGATGTTAATGTGCTAAAAATTAGAGTGAGACTGAAAGGTGGACGGGTTTATGGAGTGAATTTCAGAATGTGCAGTATGTTGTTTTATGGGTTTGTTTGATGTCTCACTGAGAGTTCTTGAGACTTGTATGTTTAAACATGAACCATTTATTGTTAACCTTTAACTATGTATAGATCCCAGTTAATGTCCTGCATGCTGCTGTTGCCATGCAGGTAGGCTGCTTCTGGTGTGTTCTCTCGAGTCTATTACCATGTGACTCTATACATCAAACCGTGGCTGGTGCTATTCTCCAATCCTACATTAACCCTTGGTCTGCCGAAGATCTTTATATTACAGTGGCACGTGGGCTCACAGAGCATCATAAAGCATCCCTTTTCTTCTCAAAAGAAAACTATGCTCCCTTCCAACAGGATTTAACACTACGATCTTTACTTGCTATCCCTGCTGCCCTACCTCAAGCCTCTGGCTTTATAAATTCAGACGGTCTTGAGGCTTGACAGTTCTTCCACATCTCAATCTGTCACATTTGAAGAATGGTAATAGGACCCTGTGTTTCTAGTACTTGCTAATCTCCATTTGATTAATGTTTTGCACTCCGAGTTGCTTTTCTCTTTACTAACAACCCATCTGATTTTTTCAGACATTGTATGTTTGTCCCCGTTCCTTCCAAAGGGGATGTGCACTCCATTCATTCCTAGAATGGACTCGAATTTTCTTTTTCCATGGTGCCTGCCATGTTCTTGCTGGACTTACATGTTTTGTAAATGGAACATTCATTTCCACTTGTTTTATAAGCTTGTAAAAAAATTATCTGTTTTATTTGCAGATCATTTTGCAAGCTTACGAATCTTTTCATTCAGCTCAAAGATTCTCAGTACATTTGAGACATCCTGTGCTATTTATTTTTTTTAGTTCCTTAAGCTTCACTGGGGGATTTACATTTTCCGTTCTTATTTATGCCTTTCCTTTCTCTGTCAGCAACAGAACTTTGTCCTTGTGTTTCATTTTGGTTTCATTGTTAGCCAGGTCTGTATCCAGCAAAGTGTTAACTTGTTTCAGTTCTGTAATTGTGCTACTCATAGCTTCATTATCTACTCGCAGCTTGGGAAGTTCTAGAACTTGCCCTTTCAATGTCTCCTCTTCATCATACAACTGCTTCTTCAGCTCTTCAGTCTGTTCCTTGTAGCTTTTGTCTTCCTCCTGGAACAGCGAACATTGCTGAGTCTTCTTCTGCCAACTGGTTCTTCAGTTTGCTCAGAGTGACATTAAATTCATTTTGCTTCTCTTTATAATTTTCCAGAGGAATAAACTTTAACCTAAGGGATTCTTGTAGCATGTGTAGATTCTTCAACAGTTTTTCCTTTTCTTTGTGAAGCTTACTTACTTCATCTCGAACTTTCTTGTAACTTAGCAGAGTCTCCTCAAGTTTCTTCTGCTGTGTATCCATTCTGCTGTTCAGGACAGTCTTCATTTCTTTATGTTGCTGAATGGTTACGCATTCCCTTTGCATTTGATATTGAAGGACAATCAACTGTTCTTTCAATTGTCTAGTTTCTTGTTGATCCCTTGCCAAATCACTCTGGGCTTCAGTGTATTGCTTCGTTGCTACTGATAATTCTAATGCAGTTTTTTTTCTGAAGTAATATTCAACATCCTTTTTAGCTCCTCATGTTTTACCATGGCTACATAATGGTTCTTTTAGGAGTCTTTCATGGTCGCAACTTCTTTGCATGCCATTTCTGCCTGCTGTTCTGCCTGGCTGTACATTTGATTGAGTTTTCCCAACTCCTGCTTTGATTATCCAATTGTAGAATTGAGGGTTGGAGGGTTGTTATTTCCTCCTGATACTTTGTGTCATCTCAGAAATTTTTTTGTACAGATCTCAAACAGCTAGGTTCATTGAAGACTTCAACTTGTCTTGCATTTTCAAAGGTATACACTCAGCTTGAATCTTGCGCTTCAACTCTTTCATTTCAGCTCTGATGTGAACATTTCCCTGTAGGACAGCTTCATTTACATAAAGCTCTACTTTTATGCCCGTTGGCTACTTCTCAGCCATTTCTCTCTTCTGTGATAAACTCGTCCACTCATGCATTTCATTGCATTGACATGGTCGGCAACCATCTTGTGGTTTATTTGAATATTGCCTCCCTTGCTCTGGGGTATTTTGTCTCTCTCTCACTCAAGTCTTTTGTTGCCCACTACCTGGGGTCTTTTGTCGCCCTCTTTCTGAGGTCCCCTGTTGCCTTCTGCACTTTATTGGTGGTTTTGTAGACCTTCTTCTAGGGTCTGTGCTCTCCACAACTTGGAGTTTGAAATACCTGTAAAAACCTTTTAATATCTTACCAAATATTGTCAAGTATTGATCTATACATTGGCTGTAGAGTACTTGACTTGCAAAAGAACCAAACAGGAATAAAAACTTAACAATTTGTACTTCTTCTGATTCCTTATTTACTCATGTATTTCTGTATACTAAAAATGTCCTTCCCCAAGACTCCCACTCTTAGATCTGGGTTAGCCCTTTCCATAGCAAAATGTGCCTGGCTCTTCTAATTTGCTGTCATAAGAACATAAGAACATAAGAACTAGGAGCAGGAGTAGGCAATTCAGCCCCTTGAGCCTGCCCCACCATTCATTACGATCATGGCTGGTCTAATTTCAGCCTCAACTCCAATTTCCCACCCTCTCCCCTTATCCTTTGAACCCATTACTAATTAAAAATCTGTCTATCTCCTTATTCAGCGTCTCGGCATCCACTGCACTCTGAGGTAGTGAATTCCACAGATTCACGGCCCTTTGAGAAAAGTAATTCCTCCTCATCTCTGATTTAAATCTACAACCCCTTAGCCTAAAAGTATAGCCTTGCATTCTAGAATGCCCCAGAAGGAGAAACATGCACTCCACGTCCACTTTAGCATCCCCTTTAGCATCTTATATACCTCAATTAGATCTGCTCTCAAGCTTCTAAACTCTAGTGAGTGTAGGCCTAAACTGCTCAATCTGTCCTCATAAGACAAGCCCCACATCTCTGGAATCAATCTAGTGAATCTCTTCTGAACTGCCTCCAGTGCAACTACATCCTTCCTCAAGTAAGGGGACCAAAACTGTGCACAGTACTCCAGATGCAGTCTCACAATGCCTTGTATAGTTGCAACAACACTTCCCTACTTTTATACTCCATTCCTTTAGCAATAAATATCAAAATTCCATTTGCTTTCCTTATTATCTTCTTTACCTGCATACTAGCTTTCAGCAATTCATGCACGAGGACATCTCTGCACTGAAGTATTCTGAAGTTTCTCTCCATTTAAATAATAAGTCGCCTTTTTATTCTTCCGACCAAAATGGATAACCTCACACTTATCCATGTTAAATTCCATCTGCCAAATTTTGGCCCATTCATCTAACCTGTCCATATCCTTTTGTAAATTTCTTATTTCTTCATTGCAACTTACTTTCCAACCTATTTTGGTATCATCTGCAAATTTAGCTATAGTACCTTCTATCCTTGAATCCAAGTCATTAATATAGATTGTAAATAGTTGGGGCCCAAGGTCCAAACCCTGTGGCACCCCACTAGTTACAGCCTGCCATCCAGAAAAGACCCATTTATCCCGACTCTCTGCTTTCTGTTGGTTAGCCAATCTTCTATCCAAGCTAATATATTACCCTTAACTCCGTGTGATCTTATCTTGTGTATTAATCTTTTGTGCGGCACCTTATCAAAGGCCTGTCCATGGCTGTTTTTTTTTTGTAGTTACTGCTTTAAATGTTGTTTCCCCTTTAAGGCTATCAGTCCAGTAACCAGGCTGTCTGCAGCCTGTCGGTTTTCTTTATTGTGTTTCCTGCACTTTTATGATTTTGGTGCACTCTTTGGTAATAGTAGACCTTCTTTTGTTTAAACTTTCATTTATTTCATTTATTTTCCAGGCAATTCTTTCCTCTTTTCTTTTACTCTGCAGGAATTTTTCTCTTTTTGCTGGGTGTCCCACACTCTGAGAGACTTCTCAACCATTCAGCAATTGGCCTTTATTTAAACTTAAAGCTATAGCATCTGTTTGCTGTGTCTGCCATGAAGGGGTTTTTAAAAAATCTTTAGAACAGAAGAAATTCTCTTTTGTTTTAATTCAGCTTGGCCACCTCATGTTGCTGGCATTGCAGCTTTCCTCCAGCTGCCCTATGGATGCTGAACCCTGGTGCCGCACCCTATTCTAAAACGTAAGTACAGCCCTTTTTTTGTATTTTTGCTCACCATCTTGTGAACTGTCCAGACTCTTTCACTCTGTGTCACTCAGGGTCTTGCAATTTTCTGCAGTGCTGATCACCCTACTTGTGACCTGAGCAGTTTTTTGCTCTGTGTCACTCAAGGGCCTTGAAAGTGTTGTAGTTGTGCTGACCCATCTTTGTAATCTGACCAAGTTCCTTCACTCTGCATCACTCATGGGTCTTGCAATTGACTTCCACTCACTATATTGGATACCTTAACTTCAAAGTCTGTAGTGGAGCTTCTTCAACAGTTTCTTAAAATGTCCTTCTTAGTTGCATTTCTCTGTGATTTGGCTTCAGCTGCTTTTAGTTTTTCATGTCTTGGGGTACTGTTCTAGGTTCATCATTTAAATGGCCTCTTTCATATCACCTCTAATCACCATGTTGTGTACCACCTCTGATCACCATGTTGTGTACCACCTCTAATCACCTTGTTGTAAACCACCTCTGATCACCATGTTGTGTACCACCTCTGATCACCATGTTGTGCACCACCTCTGATCACCTTGTTGTAAACCACCTCTGATCACCATGTTGTGTACAACCGTTGATCACCATGTTGTGTATGGGTCCGTTTGATGCCTCACAGAGAAGTCCTGAGAATTGCTTGTTTCAACATGAACCATTTATCAGTAATCTTTGGCCCTGATTTACCATGCCCGCTGATGACGGGCGTGTTCAGTGGTATGAGCAGACAATATGGCACGATCAATTTCACGACAGCATGAAACCAGTTTGTGATTGTCTGCTTAGTCTGCCGATGGCAGGCTGCATTATCTGCCATTGGGCATCAGGAACCTCATTGTAATACATCAGCATGTCATTATTAAGCCAGCCTGCTGGAATCAATCCCCCCCGCTGTACTGCCTGCCCATGTCGACGGGAAAACACATCGACATGTTTCACAACAGCACATAAGTGACATGTACCTGGTGGACTGTTCTTTGCTTGGGACTTCAAGGTTTGTTTGCCTACCTTGCTTCGATCAACACTCACAGTCATCAGCGCCAGGCTTCACAAACAGCACCACATCACTTTTAGGGGGGCTCACAGCAGGTCTCTACCTACCTGATCAGCCATATGTGGCTGACTTTTCAATGGCTGCAGGGCTAGGGCTTGCTTGGCATAGGGGAAAAAGTGTGAAGAGGCTGCAGGATGAGGGCTGTACTGGGGAAGGAGGGTAACCCAGGGTATGTGTGGGGGCACATGTTGCTCTGTGTATGTGGCCTGAAACTGGTGAGGGCTGAGGACTCAGTCTCCAGAGCTGATGAGGCCAGATGGACATGTGAGGGTATGTGTGTGAGAATAGGTGGTGATGTCCCTTGTGATGGCAGCATGTGAGATGCCAGTGAATGTGTGATCAGTTTGAGTGTGTGAGTTTAGAACGATAAGGTGGTTGCCATACCATGGTGGCATGGAAGAGACCTTTCATCCTGTTTCCGCACTGAATGACCAACCTCTTCTGTGCAGCATTGACAGTGATCACCACTGCCATCGCCTAGCAAGCCTGGTTGGTCATGCCACTGCCCAACCTGCAGCCAGAGCAAGGGATAAAGCCTGCAGCTGAAGTCTTTTTTGCCTTTTGTGGACATCTTCCCTGCAGTAGTGATGGGCTGGAAGTTCTGAGATGTGTGTGCGTGGTTGGACTTTAAATATGGCACCTGGCGTGATGAAGCATCGAGGTGGTGGCATGGCGGGTGAATGAATGCCCACCCGCCATTGAAGTGGCTTGTTTTTTGGGAATGCATAACTAATGAGGCGGGTTTGGGATGAAACAGCATGAAAACCCATCCTTTCAACCAGCAGGTAAAACATCATTTTACCTGCCTTCTACCGCACGTAGTGCTAACCTGGGATGAATCCACCCTTTAACTATCACATATCCCAGTTAATGTCATGCATGATGCTGCTGCCATGCACGTAGGGTGCTTTTAGAGTGTTCTCTCAATTCTATTACCATGTGACTCTATACATCATACCGTGGGAGGTGCTATTCTCCAGTCCCAGGTTAACCCTTGCTCTGCCAAGCACCTTTACATTACAATGTCATTCAGGCACACACAGCATCATTCAACATAATATAGGCAACTGAGGAACAACCAAGAGGGTTGGAATGAATGGATGGGGATACACAAGAAGCCAGACACAGGGCAATGGAAAATTGGAAGGACGTTTTTGTGCTAGCCCTGGATGAGGCTGCAGAGAAAATAAAAGGTCAGACCAGGATGAGAATTTGAAATTTAAGGCATTGCAAGACCTACTACAAACATAAGTTAGTGAGGATGGAGTTATGGGTGACTCAGTGATGGAGCAGTATTTTGGATGACATAAAGTTCATGGAGAGTGGCCAAGAGAGCACTGAAATTGTCAGGCCTGGAGATGACAAAGGTATGAATTAGCTTTTGTGGCACAAATATGCTTTGATAGGGCCAGAGGCTGGTGACTTACAAACATGATTATGATGAGGCTATGGGGTTGGAAGATCACCTCAGGGCCCAAAAGGATGCTGAGATAGCAAATAGTTGCATTCAGTTGTTACAATGGCTAAAGAAATGGAAGGAATCAACGGCAAGCGTGCGCCGTTGAGTTTGAGGCTTAAATTGATGGCTTCAGAATTCCCAATGAGCTGGATTTTATGGCCCCCTGCCCCCACATCCATTGGGTGTATTTTCATCTGGAGTTCATGTGAAGTATGAAGTGTGGCAAGCCCACCACCTTATCGCCCACTCTGAGCTCTTCCCCATAACATGATAGGTGGGTGGGTGCCAAAATCCTTAGCCCACCCCCCAATTTTAAATAAATAATTTAGTGCCAATTGTTTTCAAGTGAATTAGCCTGGAAATTACACTGCCCATGCCATAAAATGGTTGGCATAGGTAGGCAGGTGAGACTGGGTAGGATTTTTTTTTAAGCAAGCAGCTTGAAAGGCAGGAAGGAAGGGGGACTACATCCTTTTGGGTGGCACCCTGTGCACTTTGGGCGTCCATATCTTCATACCTTGGACATATCATCCACAGACGTTGGTCCCATCCACATGTATGGTGATCACCAATGCCCAGTCCTCCTATTCCACTACTTCTGTTGACTCCCCCAAGGTGATTCCCCTTTTTGTTGGTCCCTGCCTGGCTTCCAACACCTGCCCCCTTCTCTAGATTACTAGATCCCTCCGCATCCTAAAAGCCCAGGAGTTACCTCACTCCAGACACCATCACTCTACCTTGTGGGCCTATTTGCAGTCCTAGTAGTGGCCACTACTGAGTCCTGGTGCTGCTGGGACTGCTAGAGCTGCTGGCCAATCCGATTAGCTGGCAGGGTGGACTTCCTCCCACTGAGGGGCTGAAGTCCCACTCTGCTCATTTAATCCACTGGCAGTGCATTATGGCTACGGGCCGAGCTTCTTTTAGGTAGATTGGCTGCCAGCCAACACTTGCAATGGGAAGCAAGCAATACACCACCAACCTCACGCTATCCTCCCACCCCAGGATATCAAGCCCAAAGTTTTGCTGGACGAAATTGATACTCATCAAAGACTGGATGTCTGCCAAGCGGCAGATAGAGGAGTTGATAGAGGTAGTGGAGAAGGAGAACAGGGCATTGGTCATCACCACACATCTGGAAGGGACCAATGTCTGTGGATGACATGTCCAAGGTGGGAAGAGAAGGAGGCCAAGCATGTGTCTTTGAAGGACTCTTGAGGTGACTGTGTAAGAGTGCAAAGAGAAGTTGTTGGTGGGGAAGTTTTGACTGCAATCAAAAGAACAAGAATGGAATAAAGTGAGGGCAGTCCCTCCAAGCTGAACAATGAAGAAGTATGAGAAATGACAACACCCTGGGGGTGGTCATGAATGTGGGAGAGAGGGTTTACGTGAAGGAAAAGGTTCTTAAGTGGCAAAACTGTGGTGAATTCAGAAGAAAGGAGCAAGTAGAGCTGGGATAAAGACTGTGGAAGTAATGGAGGGAGGATACATCAGGGAACTACTTGGAGTGGGCTTGGGAGAGCAATAGATAAATAGAGGTGATAAGATGAGGTCCTTAAAAGCAGGGGATGTCGCCAGAGCAGTACATGAAGAGACCTGGTGATAATGATAGTTTAGGTTGAGCAGGTTGCGGAAGGTATGGCTTTAGTAAATGGTAGCATGTTACCAAGCGGGCCAAGATTAAATCCAAAATATTATATAAGTCCAGTCATCAACACAAGGGTATGGATGGCAATAATACTGGTCATGAGTGAATGGGCATTCTGCAGGGAAATATGAAAATGTCGAGAGTGGACATGATTGCTCTATCATTAGCAGAATCCAAGGGAAGAGTATTGAATGGGATGAGTAGGATAGAAAGGAGCTTACTGTGGTTAGCCCTGAGTGGGCATGTTGGGTGGGAAAGATAAGATAGGAGGATAAAGCACTTAGGGTTGTTACTTGTCAGACAGCAGTGAAGAGTCTCTCAAATGGGCACCTTGGAAAATGCTGAGAGGCACGGAGCGTAAATGTGAAGTTTATATCAGCCTTGGATGGCAGCAAGAGAGTAGAAAGGCAGAAGAATAGTGGTGGTTTAGGGTAGGAAGCAGGAAGGTGTAAGGAAGAGGGAAAATTAATAGAAGGAGGTTGGCACTTTGAGTCTTTCTACCTTTCCACAATTTCAGTCATTTTGCTATGTCAAAGAAATGGAGTGCAAGCTCTCATAAATGATTGCCAGATTGCTGCAATAACAAACAACATGTAGAAAGAGGTTGACAAGTGGCACACTAAGTGATCTATTTATTTATGGAAATGAAAAGTTCTTTGTTAAGTTGTGTGGCAGCATTGCACAGTTTCCTTTGTACTTGACTTAATGTGCTGATTATTCCCCTGACTGAGCACTGCTGTTTCCTTTTAATTACCGGCAGTGGCCAAAACTATTGTGTTAACACTAATGGAAGGTTCTTGCAAACACGACTATTTCCATAAAGGCCAGCCAACCCTAACATAAATAAACCTGGATTTCTTTTGCCCTGCCAGTCTGCAAAATGCTGTTATTCTTCCAGCCTTCAGTTTCCTCAGTTTTATATGAATCCTTGAACTCATCTTTTATGTTCCCATGCTCCCCTTCACCTTTCCTCTGTACTCGCTTGGTTTCCTGTCATCTACTGGCAGTCATAACAAACTCCAGAGGCCACTTGCGATGCATCGCTCTTTCATCTGTGACCTTCAGCAGGTGCTTGTACACTTATCCTTGGGTTTGGGCAAACAAAATCAAACATATATCCTCTATCTGCCACTCCCTTGTAGTCTCAGCTTGGCTCAGTGGTTACTCAGAGGGCCATAGAAATATAACGGTTCAGACGGCAGATTGCATGAGGCCTATCATTAAGGAGTTGCTGTGAGATGCCTGTTCCATTTCAACAGTGACGCATCATTAAGATAGAATTGATGAGTTTCCTGTCCAGAATGGGCATCCAAAGGCAGCACATCAGGTTCTGCTGGGTAATAGTGACACTCTGGCTGCCCCAATATGTATGGCTGTCGCCAGAGCAACAGCATCACTGGGAAGGTAAGTCACAGCCTTATTTATGCCAGCCCCTTAAATTTAAATCGACCTCTCAATGTTCCCCAGATCTCTCTCCTCCTCCACAGCCTGCATGGTGGTTGCATGCCTGGAATTAGCTCAGCCCAGGTGTATCAGCCTGTATTTAGCCAATGACATCTGCCATTCCATGCCTTCCTCAGTGTGTCTAGAAGTACTTCATCCAGAATCCTAATGCCTACACAATGTATCATTAACAAAGTTAAGGCCCTATTGCCCCTCAGCCAAATTATTAATAAAATTAATAATACAAATTGCTTTGACACTTAACTAATGCCTGGAAGAGCTTCTATCATCAATAACAACCAATTCGCTATCCAATTTAAAATTTACCTGCCAACTCCACGAAGTGCAGCCTTACTTAGTAATCTTTTACTCAGAACTGTATCAAAGATGTTTTAGAAATTAAGACACAATTATTAAACCAGTTGCCATCACAAACTAATTCAAATAATTTGATCAAGTTAGTGAGATAGAAACTGCCCCAATCCAAAAGCCATCCTGGGATTCTTTACTAGCTGCTGCCCTTTCCAAATTATCATACACCAATGGTTTGATTTTTCCCACGGAGTCAGAAAACAGGAGCTGGGACTGTTTTTGGGTCCCAAACCAGCTTCTGGTGGGAACTGATTAGCGTCAAGATTTTTTATGTGGTTGAATCATTAATTGGCATGGAGATGATTTCCCTGTCCAATTAAGGGTGGCAGGAAGGCAGGCAGGCTCTCGAAGGCCAACAGAAATTTTCCAGCATCAGAGTACCCAGTTGCAGTACAAGAGAGGCTGCTTCAACAAGAAATAAAAACAGAACGTGCTGGAAAAACTCAGTCGGTCTGACAGCCTCTGTGGAGAGAGATAGAGTTCACATTTCAAGTCCAATATGATTCCAATATGAGGGGAACCAAAAAACAGTCATACTGGACTCTAAACGTTGACTCTACTTCTCTCTTCACAGATGTTGCCAGACCTGCTAAGTTTTTCCAGCACTTTCTGTTTTTATTTCAGGTTTCCAGCATCTGTAGTATTTTGCTTCTATTGTGGTGGTTGCTTCAATAAAAAGTTGCCTTCTCAGACTCTTTAAAAATGTAACAAAAGAATACAAAAAGCAGCCAGACCATCACTGCAGGAGTTGGCAGGGCAGCCTTTGGCTGCAGCCCAACCCAGACAGCCAGGGAGGGTCAGTAGGCCTGCCAGGAGCACTGGCACCCCAGCCAGTCGCTGGGTGCCCACCTCCAGGCAGTTGCTATGTCCTCCATTTCATCAGGACACGAAAGGCCAACTGGAATTTTCCAGTTGACCTCCATTACCTACCTTTAACAAGGCTCTTAATGAAGCCAATTGCCTGCCCACCTCATGGGTCGACATTAGCAATAGGGTCAGGAAACAGGTACATCAGCCAGCGTCGTAATTTTCAGGTCCCATCTGCCTCTGTTGCTGATGGTGGTGGGGTCCAAAAATTCAGCTCCAAATCTCTAATGGTATCTTCCAGTAGAGTCAAATTAATTAACCTCTAATTCAATGGTTTTATCTTATTGTCCTTCTTAATTACAGACACAACGTGAAACCCTCTTCAGTCCATGACAACAACCCTTAACCTCAGGAAACCATTAAAAATTGAGCAAGAGTATTACTTATAAATATCATCAGGCCCAGCAGCCTGATTTTCCTTAAAAGCCCTAAACTTACCCAGAACCATTGATGCGTTCATTTCCAAGGTTTCAATTTTTATTACATCTCTATCTATCATCACTCACAGCTCAGTATTTTCAGTAATGGAAAAAAAATGGAAAGTACAAATTAACCATTTAACATCTCAACATATTTTGGCTTTCAAAATCTCTCAAAATGCTCAATGTTGTATTCGATCACTCTTACTTCTAAGATATGTAAAAAAGACGTCCCTATTAATAATGCATCTATCCACAATCCTATTACCTTCATCCTTTTTTGGTCATTCTAATAGGCAACGTTGTCACTCAAATAATTCTCATCCCTATCCATATCTGTGAAGGTTAGTTTCTTTGCACCTGGTAAAATACTTCTCAAATGTAGGGAATTGCCAGCATAGACATGTAGTTCATCGCTGTATGCTGCACCTTGATGCAGCATTCTTGTGAGTGGCCCCCAAGCAAGACTTATTTGGGATCATGACCCTTGACAGAAAGACAGTAAATGGCACTGACTCTCTACTCATGTCTTGACTTTCACAAATTGACCTCCAAGAGTTAATACAGGTGATAACTGAACCTTGCTTCAAATTATGCATTGACAGATGAGCAGCCAGCTAGGTTCTGCAACATTGATACCCGATAGTTATATTGTGTATTTGTTTTCATTTCTCCCTATCTTGACAGTATGCATAGTGATAAAGCTTCAGATATTTTTCCAGCTGCAAATGGCTGGAATTTGTATAATTAAAGTCTAAGCTGGAATCATGTGAAAGAGTCATGTGGGGAATAATGTATTTTCCAATTAACCACTTTTAAACATTTTCTTCTAGCTCCTGTCAGAGGAAGTACCTGATAAATGTTGCACCTACTTTAACCACCAATGGTCTAGCTTACCATCTTTAGTCAGAATGAGCTGCTTAGGTTCTTGTATAGGGAGAGTCCAACAGAGTGAAAGAGGAGCAAATGTATTCCTTCTGTTGGCTCTTCTAAAGAAGACCAAGAATAAGTGTTACAACTTGTTTTTATTTCTTGTTATTAATGGGCATGGAGCAAAGATAGGTAAATGCAATTGAGACCCTGATCAACCATGATCTAATTGAATGACAAAACAGGTTCCAGGGTTGAATGACTTACTCATGTTCCTATGTTCCTAAAAATAATGCTGGCTGCAAATCTAGTTACAATGGACATGGTTTAGAATTGACTGTGAACTGGCATTAATGCTGGGATGTGTTCTTCCAAATAGCACCATGGTGCATCCATACCACATGGACTTCAGCCATTCAAGAAAATGGCTCACTATCACCTTCTCAAAGGTATTTAAGGATGGGAAATAAATGCTGGCCTTGCCCAAATTCTATGAACAAATAAAAAAACTTAAATAATTTTCATCATTTGAATGTTATTACTGGTTGATTGGTAAATTGATTAATTGATTTTTTTAAATATTTGCCCATCCCTAAATGCTCTTGAGTGGTGAGTGACTTGTCAAACTATTTCAGAGGGCAGTTAAGAGTTAACTACATTGCTATGGGCACTGACCAGGCAAAGGCAGCAGACTTCCTTCCCTAAAGGACATTAGTAAATGTGTTTCTAAGACAGCCCAGTGGCCTATATTCCCCACTGCCAACACTAGCCTTTTATCCCAGATTTATTTGACTAATTGAATTTAAGTTCCCCAGCTGCCATAGTGGGATTTGAATTCACATCTTCAGCGCATTAATCTAGGCCTCTGGATTACTTGTCCAGAATCACAGAAGGATCACAGGATTGTTACAATACTGAAGGAGTCCATTTGCCCCATCATGCCTGTGATGGCTCTGTGAATGAGTAATTCACTTAGTGTCATTTTCCTGCCTCCTCCATTTAACCCTGCACATTTTTCCTTTTCAGATGACAGTCTAATTCCATTTTGAATGCTTCATTTGAACCTGCATCATCACCCTCTCAGGCAGTGCATTCCAAATCTTAACCACTTGTCGTGTGAAGAGGTTTCTTCTCATATCTCTTTTGCTTCTTTTGGCAATTACTTAAAACTGTGCTCTCTCGTTCTCAATTCTTTCACAAATGGGAACATTTTCTCCCTAACTACTCTGTCCAGATCCCTTATGTTTTTGAATACATTGCTCAAATCTCCTGTCAGCCTTCATTTCCAAAAATAATGCAATCCCAGCTTCTCCAATGTCTTCATAACTGAAGCTCCTCATCCCTGTGTCCATTCTTGTGAATCTTTTCTGCACTCTATCCAATATCTTCACAACCTTCCTGAAGTGCAGTGCCCAGGACAGGATGCAACACTCCAGCTGAGACCAAACTAGTATCCTATACAAGTTCAACACAACCTCTTTGTTCTTGCATTCTATGCCCCTATAAATAAAGTCTAGAATTCTGTTTGCTTTATTACTCACTCTCTCAACCAGTCCTGCCACCTTCAATGACTTGTGCACATATACGCCTGAATCCCTCTGCATCTGCTCCCTTTGAATTGCACTCTTGGGGTGGAATCGTCCATGCCTGCTGGCGTTGGGCATGTTCAGTGGCATGAGAGAGCAATATGGCGAGAAGGCCAAAAACCAGTTTCACAACGTCGTGGAACCAGTTTGCAATCGTCTGCTCAGCCCCTTGATGGCAGGCCACCTTTCCTGCCTTCGGACATCGGGAACCTCATTGTAATACATCTGCATATCATTCTAAGGCCAGGCCACTGGATCCATCCTCCACCATTGGATCATGTTGGCGTGATTGCACACCAATGAGTTTCGCAACAGCATATGTAAGGCATGCACTTGGCGGGCTGCACTTTGAGGGGAACTCAAAAGTGAGTGCACAGTCTCTGATGAGGAGGACTTCAACAGGGATGAGAGTGAGGAGGTCCTCAAATGTGATGATGGCAGTGATGAGGCCCTCGCACTGGCCAGATGAAGCAGGTGTGTTTGATAGGCCCTCAAAGCTGCAAGATTTGTGGAGGATGATGACGACATGCAGTGAGGAGACACCATTGTGTCTGCAAACGTTTGACCCCAGGCTGGCATATGGCAGCCCACATACCCTCTGTGATAATGCTGCTGTCATGGAGATGCAGTGGAGGATTGTAGGAGGAGCATGATAACACGCAGTGAGGACACTCCATAGACCTTTAGATAGCCTGTATATGCCTGACTCCTCTCTGGCTGAGGGCAGCTCACTTGCGCTCTGGGATCAGATTAATATCATTGAAACACAGCCGTGAAACTTTAAAAGCATCTGATCCTTTGTCCAACTTCAGCACCTGAGCCCTTCAGGATCCCAGCATCACTAGTCACAGATGCTGAAGAGATTGGGGGCCAGCCCCTCCTTAAATGTGCTGAGAGCAGACCGAGAGAATGAAAGAATGCTGTGATGTCTTCCCACTACATTCTGGCAGCAATGACCAGCACTGCCGAGGTGCAGGCATCAGTCACGTGTCCGGGGAGTGCGAGGCTGGACCATCACTTTGGTCTGAAGACTGCACAAAGCACAGGGAAGAGGCCCTGGCCTGAGACACCTGCCTTTATCTTGTGCAGAAAAGTTTCACATCTGAGTGACAAGAACACTGCTCATCAGAACAAGGAGCCATGAGCAAGGAGACATTGTTGGGATTTTATTGTCAAAGCAAACGTTATATACAAGAGATTAATACCCATGCCCAGGCTGTGCAATGACATCTTCAAACCTTCCTAAACCTGCCGCTACGTCTTGGTGCTTGGTGCTCCCCCACAGCAGAGGTGGAGGCAGCCTGCTGACTGCTACGCCCTGTCTGTGATGACCTTGGCAAGAATCCTCTGGGGGGCTGAGATCTGTGTTGGCCTTGGTGCATTGCAATGCCACAGCTATCACCTCAGCCTGAAGGTGGACGAACTCCTCCATTGTGCCTTGCAATCTGAGGAGTGCAGCGGACATCCCTTCCTAACGTTCTCCAGCTTGCCTTTGCAGCTTCAGCAACTGTGACATGACCAAGTCCAGAGATTCGTCATCTAACTCGGACTCAGTAGATTTCTGGCCTCCAGCAGTCTTCCGAGGGCCGGACACCTGTAAAGTCCCTGCTGCCTGTGTGGAGCAGACAGGGGCAATGTGCTCACCAGATTACGATCCTGTGGTTACTGTAAAACTAGGTCCCACTGAGGTGTGTGTCTCTGCTCAGGTAGAGGGTGTGGGTGAGCACTGTGACAGGACATCAAGTGGGATATCTCCAGATTCCTCTTCACAGGTTTCTTCAGGGCTTGATTGGAGGTCCTGGGTCATGGACTCTGTTGGCTGTTTCCCAGATGAGCCTGCAGAAGCAAGGAGAGATAATTAGTGAATGGCAGTGGCCTGTGAAACAGGAAACATCACTCACAGCATGGTTGTCTGATGGATGTTGCACTGCTGGATTCGCTCTTGGTAGAGCACCGCCAATCTCACCGTCAGTACAGGACCGGTTCAGATCCTTGCCAGCCAGCTGGATGGCTCTGTTTCAAAGTCGATGAGGACCTTGATTTCAGGCATTCCTCCACTTGTAAGTGACCTTTTCCTCTGGTTGTGAGCCAGCTTTTCCTGCATAAATAGAGATGGAGAGAGTGCAAGCAGGACACCTGTCAGATCAGATGATAAGTATGCCTGGCATGTGTGGGTGGTGAGTGGTCCATGGATGGGATGAGGACAATGAAGATGTGTGTGAGAGAGCAAATGGTGATGACCCTTGAACTGGCAGTGAGTGAAATCTCCATGGGTGTGTGATGGGTTCGTAAGTGTATGAGTTGAGAATGATGAGAAGAGTGACTTACCCTGGCGGAACAAAGGAGATCATTCATCTCTTGCAGCACTGGGTGGCTGTCCACCTTTGCAGGGCATTGGCACTGACCGCCGCAGCCACCGCCTCCCAAGCCAGTTTAGTGATGTTGCTGCCTATCTTGCGGCCAGAGTGAGGCCGGGCGCATCACGACGAGCCTCCACTGTGCCCAAAAGGTGCTGAAGGGATGCCTCATTCAAACTGGGGCCTGCAGTCTTAGAGCCATAGAGCCATAGAGTCATAGAGATCTACTGCACAAAAAAAGGCGCTGCAGCCCATCAAGTCTGTGCTTGTCAAACTAGAACCTAGCTATTCTAATCCCAATTTCCAGCACCAGGCTCATAGCCTTGCACATCACAAGTACACATACAAATACACCTTAAATGTTTTGAGGGTATCTGCCTCTACCACCGTTTTAGGCAGTGAGTTCCAGATTCCCACCACCCTCTGGATGAAATAATTCTTCCTCACAGCCCCTCTAAACCTCCTGCCCCTTAACTTAAATCTATGCCCCCTGGTTATTGATCCCTCCACCAAGGGGAAAAGTTCCTTCCTGTCTACTCTATCAATGCCCCTCATAATTTTATACAACTTAATCATGCCCCTCCTCAATCTCCTCTGCTCCAGGGGACATGATTGCCTCCAGGGCCATGTTTTCTTTGCAGCAGTCCTGGGATGGAAACACTGAGAGTGTGCATGTGGCTAGACTTTTAAGTATGGCGCCCGGTGTGATGAAGTGGCGAGGTGATGGTGTGGCGGGTGAATGAGAATCCGCCCACCATGGAAACGGTGTGTTTCCTGGAAATGCTTAATTAATGCAGTGTGTTTGGAATGATATGGCATGAAAAGCCGCCATTGTGGCCAATTGGTAAAAGATCATTTTACCCACCAGCTACTGCACTTAGTGCAAATCTGGGACAGTTCACCCTTTATTTTATATTGCCTCTCCATGTTCTTCCTGCCAAAATAAATCACTGTACATTTTTCTGCATTGAACTTCATCTACCACCTTAATGTCCATTCTATCAACTTGTCTATGTCCTTTTGAAATTCCACACTATCCTCCTCACAGTTTACAATGCTTCCAAATTTCGTAGCATCTGCATACTTTGAAGTTGTGCCCTGTGCACCAAAGTCTAGATCATTAATATATATCAGAAAAAAACAGGGTCCCTGGTGAATTCCACTGCACAGGTTCCTCCGGCCTGAAAAACATCCATGAGCCTCTACTCTGTTTCCTGTCATCAGCCAATTTCACATCCATGTTGCTACTCTCCCTTTTATTCCATGAGCTATAACTTTACTCACAAGTCTATTGTGAAGCATTATATCAAATGCCTTTTCGAATTTCATGTACACCACATCAACAGCATTGCCCTCACCAACCCTCTGTTACCTCTTTGCAAAACTCCAGCAAGCTAGTTAAACATGATTTTCCCTTAAGAAATCCATGCTAGCTTTGCTTAATTTACCCAGATTTGTCCATGTGGCTATTAACTTTGTCCTGAATTATTGTTTCTAGAAGTTCTCCAAGAACCAAAGTTAAACTGACTGACCTGTTGTTGCTGAGCTTAGCTTTACACCCATTTTTGAACAAGAGTGTAACATTTGCAATTCTCCAGTCCTCTGGCACCACCCCTGAATCTAAAGAAGGCTGAAAAATTATGGCTAGTGCTTTTGCAATTTCGATTCTCATTTCCCTCAGTATCCTTGGATGCATCTCATCTCATCCTGGCACCTTAGCAACTTTAAGTACAGAAAGCTTATCCAATACCTTCTCCTTATCAATTTTAAACCCTTCTAGTGTCTGAATTATCTCCCCTTTCACCATGGCCTGAGTAGCATCTTCTTCCTTGGCAAAGACAGGTGCAAAATATTCATTTACTACATCAGCTTTGCCTTCTACCACCATGTTTAAATCCCCTTTTTGGCCCCTAATGAACCCTACTCCTCATTTTACCACCGTTTTACTATTTATATGCTGAGAGAAGACTTTGGGATTCCCTTTTATGTTAGCTGCTGGTCTATTTCCGTACTCCCTCTTTGCTTCTCTTATTTGCTTTATTACCTCCCCTCTGAATATTCTATATTCAGCTTCGTTCTCAATTGTAGTTTCTTCTTGACATCTGTCACAAGAACACATTTTCTGTACCTTAACTTCTACCTCTTTTGTCTTCCAGGGAGCTCTGGATTTGTTTTCACTACCTTTCCCTTTTTGAGGGCACATACTTTGACTGTATCCAAACCATCTCTTCTTTGAAATAAAAACAAAAAACTGCGGATGCTGGAAATCCAAAACAAAAACAGAATTACCTGGAAAAACTCAGCAGGTCTGGCAGCATCGGCGGAGATCTTCTCCACCGATGCTGCCAGACCTGCTGAGTTTTTCCAGGTAATTTTGTTTTTATCTCTTCTTTGAAGTTCAGCTACCATTTGACTCCAATTATTCAGCCCAGATACATTCTTACCCCATTGAAATTGACTTTCCCCAGCTAATTATTCTTACTCTGGATTGTTCTTTGTCCTTTTCTATAGACAGCCTAAACCTTATGGACAGAATTTTATGTACCCCTGCTGGCAGGTTTGCAGACGGGGGCTGGGGAGTGTCCCATAAGATTCCTTGGATGGCCTTTCCATTGGCCTTTCACCAACCCTGACCTCTCCACAATTTTACATTGGGACAGTCAAAGACTAGGCCGTCCTGCCCATACTTGCCGCAATTGAGGCCCTTTAAAGGCTAATTAATGACCACTTAAGGGCCATTTCCTGCCCAGCCTCCTTTTTCAGGTTGGTGGGAGGAGTTCAGGGGCAGGGGGGATTCCCAGAATATGATTCTGCTCAGGCCGTGTGTGGGAAGGGGATGGGGGGAATGTCTCCAGCATAAGCTTCCGTTCAACATTGGTGTTGCCTCCACAAGGCATGGCCCCTGTGGATGCTCCCTCACACCCCACCGTCCTTTCCACAAATACCCCCATGACCCCGTTGCCCACCCTCTGGGCCTTACCTTCTCTCCCCACCCTGAGACCTTCACATTTACCTGGTCCTGGACTCCCGGGACTTAGACTCTGGGGATTGCTTGTAGTCCCAGTCCTGTCCACTGCAGGCATGTGTCACTATCGGGACTACAAAGCTCCTGGCCAATCTGATTGGCCGGCAGCTGTCTGAGGGGGAATTCCTCCTGAGTGAGGGGTGGAAGTCCCATCTCCATTCAAGTAACGCTCATTGGAGGGTTAAATAGCTGTGGGGCAGCCAGTATTTACAGGGATATGTTCGCCACCAACTCTTCGGATTTTGGGAAAGAAAGGCCCGACATTTTTAAAATCCTGGCTTATAATATAATGATCACAGTCCCCAAACTATGGTCTGCTTGACACTTGATCTACTTGGTCCATCCAAGAACTAGGTCTAGTAGCAGTGCTTCCTTTCTCATTCAACTGGAAACGCACTGCTGTCAAAAATTCTCCGGAACACACTCTAGGAACTCTTGCCCTTCCCTGCCCTTTATACTACTGTATCACAGTATGTTTACAGTGCAGAAGGAGGCCATTCGGCACATTGAGTCCGCACTGGCTCTCTGAAAGAGCATTCCACCTAGTCCCACTCCCCTGCCTTATCCCCATAACCTTGCACATTCTCTCTTGTCAGGTAGCAATCCAATTCCCTTTTGAATACAGTGATGGAACCTGCCTCCACCACCCTTTCAGGAAGTTTGTTCCAAGCTCCAATCACCCTTTGGGTGAAAACATTTTTCCTCACATCACATTTACTCCTTTTGCCAATTATTTTGAAATTGTGCCCTTTAGTTCATGATGTTCTCTTGAGTGGGAACAGTTGTTCACTATTTACCCTGTCCCTACTCCTAAGGATCTTGAATACCTCTATCAAGTCTCCTCTCAGCCTTCTTTTGTCCAAGGAAAACAGTCCCAACATCTCCAATCTATCCTCATAGCTACAATTCTTCATCCTGGGAATTATTCTTGTGAATCTCCTCTATATTCTCTCTGTACATTACCATTATTCTAGTCTATATTCGGATAATTAACGATCCCATTATTATTACTCAATAACAATTGCACCTCTGTGCAATTTCTTTGTGAATTTGTTCTTCTACATCCTTCCCACTATTTGGTCTCCAAGACACTATACCAAGCAATGTAATTGAACCTTTTTTGTTCCTTCAATCTAGCCAAATAGATCCTGTCCCTCTGGGACATCCTCTTTCTCCAGTACTGTAATGGTCTCCTTAATCAATACTGCCACATCTCCCCCTTTCACAACACATTGTGTACGGAAATATTTAACACCCAGTCCTGCCCCTTGTTACTGTATTTCTTGCAGGCATGCTGTACCTGTAACTCACCAATATTATTTATCACATTCTGTGCATTCACGTGCATGCATATTAACCTTGAATTAGACATTTTTTTACCTTCTCTCTTACTCTGACCCCACTTATTATTTTACTATGACATAATAAATGTGACATAACCACTATGCAACCACTGCCATGTAGGTTAAGAATAAATACCTCCCTGCACGAACAGTAAGACATTTCCTGGACAACATTCCTCTCTCAACCAATATCACTTGTTACAACTGCTCACAGGTCCACCAATATGTTAATTTCCCGATTTGGACCCCAATTTTGTTTTGCTTCGGGTGAGGAGGAATGCGTTAACTCCCTTCTTTATTCAGCTCCACTGGCTCGTCACAACAAGGTTAATTTAAAAGGGATCCTTTCCCCCTTGGATACTTTTTCCCAGTTGAAATGTATTTATTTTTTGAGAAGGAGCCAACTTAACCAGGTTTTCTTGAGTCGAAGAAAGATTAAGTTTATTAGTTACTAAGCCTGAGAAAAAATAATAAAAATGCAACATACGTACACACAGATTAGAAATGAGAACAAAAACAGAATTACCTGGAAAAACTCAGCAGGTCTGGCAGCATCGGTGGAGAAGAAAAGAATTGACGTTTCGAGTCCTCATGACCCTTCAACAGACATAGTTCTGTTGAAGGGTCATGAGGACTCGAAACGTCAACTCTTTTCTTCTCCGCCGATGCTGCCAGACCTGCTGAGTTTTTCCAGGTAATTCTGTTTTTGTTTTGGATTTCCAGCATCCGCAGTTTTTTGTTTTTAGAAATGAGAAGTTGAGTCCAAAGTTAAAAGTTAAAAAAGAAATGCGAATCAGTCTTTGGCATGTCTATGAGCTGTTAATGGTGAAATGTTGCAGCAGTGAAGTTTGTTGATTCTGGTAGAGCTGAATCAGTGGAAAGACCAGCAGCTGAACAGTTGGTTTGGAGCCACTTGGTTCTGCAGCTTAGCTGAAGGAGCTGTCCTGTTCCTTCTTGACTTTGCTAACTTGCCTCCAGCAACAGAGAGAGAGGAGAGATTTTTACCTGCAAGCTGCATGGATGCCTAGCTGCTGTTCTTGTGCTTTGACCTTCACAGCACACACTAGCACACCAGAGCTAGCACACCACAACTAGCACACCACAACTAGAACACCAGGATTAGCATACACAGACCAGCTAGCTTTTTAACCCCTTTTCTTGTGCATTCCTGAGAGGGAAGAAACAAAAACGTCTTTTGCCCAGAATCTGCACTCTTTCAACTCAGACCATTTTCACATTCTGAGATATAACTCACCAGGAGACGGTTTATCCGACATATCTCCTTTCCTGGTGTTTGACAAGGAGACGGTTCCTACTGAGATGGTAATCAGTCTCCATTGTCTCCACAACCACAGGAGATTAGAGTTCAGCCTTTTGCATTGCATCTCTCCCTTTCAAGTGTCTCTGCCTGAAGTAGGCCTTGACACCTTTGCTGGCGCAACATTCCATGTTCTCTGAATTGGTCAATGAAGTGTAATCCACATAGGAATTTTCCAGGAAGTGGTTACTTTAATATTTTCAGCTAGCTTTTGCTTCACTTTTGCTAGACTTTCAAAAACACATCTTCATTTAAAAAGTTCAATACGTCCGTAAGTAATTCGGGACTGTGACCTGCTGTTATGACAATATACACAGATCAGAAATTAGAAGTTAAGGTTCCAAATAAAAGTTAAAACCTATATACAAATCAGTGTTTGGCTTGCCCGTGAAGAAGCTGCCCTATTTCTTTATTGATTGTGGCTTAGCTAAGCCTTGCCTCCAGCGACAGTGAGAGAGAGAGAGGGAGAGATAGAGAGAGAGACTTCACCTGCAAGTAGTTAGTCTTCTTGTGCTGTCACTCTCACTGTACACCAGCACATACTAAATGGCTGTGCAGCTAAGTTTTTCACCCATTTTCCTTTGTGTATTCCTGTAAAGGAAAAAGAAGCATGTCTTGCCCCAGAGTAAGGGAAAAAAAAATAAAGCAACAAACACACACACACACTCTGTTTCTCCTAGCTTTTGTCAATATTTTGTCAATACTCTTCAGTTCTAACTGGGCCTCTTTAACTTCTGGACAGAGCGTCTGCATTCACATTTGACTTCCTGGTAACGTGGGTGATTTTCAGGTGGTACGGTTGGAGAAACAAACTCCAATGAAATAACCTGGCATTCTGCATCTTAAACCTTTACACAAAAGATAAAGGATTGTGATCAGTATAGTGTTTGAGACCCAGTAATAAGCCAAGGGCTTCCTTCTCCACCATGGAGTATCATTTCTGATGCTTGCTTAGTTTTTTGGAGAAGTATCTGATTGGTCTCTCCATCCCTGATTCGTCTTCCCGGAGGAGGACAGCCCCTACCCCGATGTCACTCACATCGATGGCTACTTTAAATGCTTGGTTAAAGTTCAGAGCTGCAAACACAGGCTCACCTATTAAAATAGCTTTCAGCTTTTAGAAAGTTGTCTGGTATTTCTCAGTCCATACTACCTTTGCATTTTTCTGTGGTAGTTCTGTCAGTGAGGCAGCTACTGTGCTGAAGTTTGGGACAAACTTGTGGTAGAACCCACATCCCCAAGAACCTCATGATTTCCCAAACAAAAAATAAAAAATACCTGAAAAAACTCAGCAAGTCTGGCAGCTTCGGTAGAGAAGAGCACAGTTGACGTTTTGAATCCTCATGACCCTTCAACAGAACTAAGTAAAAATAGGAGAGGGGTGTTTGGGAGATTCCCCAATGTTCTCAGGCCACATCACAGGCTCTAATGAGTCGCTCCCAGAATATGTCGCCTAAAATGGAGACTCCCTCCTTCTGTTTTTAAAAACCTCTCCTTGATTAGTTTCAGAGGCCCTTGTACTTGATGCCCATAAACTAATTCAAAAGGAGTAAAGCTGGTGGACTGATTGGGTGAGTCCCTGGTAGTGAACAGAAGAAAACCTAATCCTTTATTCCTGACATGGGGGTACACTCGGCAGTATGCCCTGATCATTGTTTTTGGGGTCTGATGATACTGTTGTTCCCACCCTTGCGACTGTGGGTGATACGCTGAAGACTTCAGCTGGATCACGCCCAGGTTACCCATGACTTCCTGGAATATTTTGGACATGACATTTGAGCGCTGATCTGACTGGATCTCGGTGGGCAGACCATATCTGTTAAAGAATTGGGTTAATTCCCTCACCACTGTTTTGGCAGATATGGTTCTCAGGTGAACAGCCTCTGGGAAATGGGTAACCACATCCATGATGGTAAGGATATACTGGTCGCCCCTTTTGTTTTCAGCAGGAGACCCAAGCAGTCCACTAACACCTTCCCAAAAGCTGGCATGGGAATCATAGGTGCAGGTCATATTGTAGGTCGGGGTTTTCCCACAACCTGGCAGGTATGGCAGGTTCTGTAAAACCTTAATACGTCCTTGTGGAGGTGTGGCCAGTAAAAATACTGGCTGATGAGGTCTTGGGTTTTGTATATTCTGACATGCTCATTCTTTGGAATTTTGTGAGCTAGCTGCAATATTTCCCTACAGTGCCAAGAGTTCCCCTACCTTCCGGCAGTTAAGACACATCGGCTTCTTGGCCTCACATTTCATCTCACCACCACCTTTTCTGTCCTGAGGAGGGCCCCCAGCATTTCCCCCTCTCCACTCAATATTCTATCCCTTTCTCCACTTCTATCCTTTCCAGTAGGTTGGGGTGACTAAGGGAGGCTGCCTTCTGGGACAAGGGCTTGTGGATCAGCTCATAATCATCAGCCAGTGTGGCTGCCTGCCTGACCCCTGTTACCCTCTGTTCCTCTAGGTATGCTCTTATTGGGAAGGGTGTGGAGTTTTTAAACTCCTCAAGGGGAATCATTTCATAGAGGCTTTCGTAAGTGGCTTCTGTTTTAAGTGCCTTCACACACTGGTCAAAAACAATTTGCTTAAGCCTTTCAATTTCCAGGTACATTTAGCTAGGCTGTTTCCTGAGGGCATGGAATTTCTGACGATACGCTTCTGGCACTAACTCGTATGCACTTAAAATAGGCCTTTTTACTGCCTCATAGTCAGAACTTTCCTCAGGCAAGAGGGAGTAAACCTCACCAGCTTCCCCTGAAAGCTTACTCTGCAGTAGTAGGGACCAAATTTGGACTGACGGCTTAACACCTGTACTAACCATTTGAAAGCGATTAAGAAGACTTCCACCTCTGCTTCATCGAATTTAGGAATTAAATGAGCAAACCAGATTTCCTCAGCCTTTATGTCTGAGCTAGTGGTGCCTTCAAAGGACACAGCAGGATTCCTGCCCCTCAGCTCAAGCTGTATTAGTTGAAACTCCCTTTCCGTCCCTCTGTCCTGAATTTCTCTCTCTTCTCTTTAAGCCATTTCCCGTCTTTCCTCTTTCTTGCTTTCCCTTTCCTTTTCTCTTTCTTGAAACGCTAATTCCCACTGCTCCAATTCTCTACCGCCACTCTATCCATTTCAGCAAACTTAATTTCCACCTGTAGACTGTTGACCACCCCTTTTAGAATGTCGGGTTTTCTGGCTTTCAGGCAAATTGTAATCCAAAGTGCCTCACTTGCTATTTTAACTCTTCAAGGGACAGAACTGTTAAATTTTCATAACTGAAGTCCTTCCTCCAAAACATTGGCATCAAATGTGGATATTTTTGCACTATGGTAGGGCAGACTCAAGAAAACCTTTTTGTGGCTTTTATTCTTTTGGTTTCAAAGGAACAATTTACTTTCCCTGCTCTAATTATTTTGTTTTGTCTGTGAGAACTATTCTGGCACCAAGCCCTCAATTTGTTATGATCAGTCCCCGGACGGGGCCCCCCAATTTATTAACTTCCCGAATGGGACCCCAATTTTGTTATGCTCCTGGGTGAGGAAAAATGAAATGGTTTCCCCTCTTTATTCAACCCCCTTGGTTGATCACAACAAGATTAATTTAAAAGGGATTCCTCCCCCTATGGATACCTTTTCCCAGTCCAAATGTTTCTTTTTTGCAATGAGCCAATTTAAACAGGCTTTCTTTCAAAGAAAGTGAGCTTATTAGTACTGAAACCCAAGAAAAATAATAAATAATGCAACGCACATATCCACAGATCAGAAATAAGAAGTTATGAGTACAAATAAAAGTTAAAAATCTATGTATCAGCCTTTGGCTTGCCTGTGAGGCATAGATGGTGACAAGCTACAGGCATTAAGTTGGATGATTCCGGTAGAACTGACTTTGGCAGTTTTGCATGGGTTTGAAACATTTGGTTCTGCAGGTTGGCTGAAGAAGCTGTCCAATTTCCTTTTTGATTGTGGCTTTGCTAAGCCTCGCCTTCAGCAACAAAGGGAGAGAGAGACTTCCCCTGCAATTGCAGGGGTGACTTTTTGATTTTCTTGTGCTTCTAGCACACACTGCATTGCTTTGCAGCTAGCTTTTTAACCCATTTTCCCTATGTATTCCTGTTAGGGAAAAAAACAACATATCTTGTGCCCAGAGTCTGTTTTATTTGACCTCCAATCATTTTACACATTCTGAGATATGCATCAACAGGAGATGGATTTTAAATGACTGCTGTGATGTTGTAATCAGTCTTTTGTCTCTACAACCACAGGAGATTAAAGTTCAGTCAGTTGCATCTTTCCAATCTCACTTTTAAGTGTCTCTGTTTGAAGAAGACTATGGCACTTTTTAGATGTGATATTCCATGTTCTCTCAGGACAGGTCTGTCAGTACCATCCACATAAGAATTTTTCCATTATCAGCATTACATTATCAACCAGCTTTTGCTCAGAGTCCTTGCTTGTATTTCTTTAAAAACACATACATCTTCCTTAAAAAGTTCAATATGCACATAAGTAATTCATGTCTGGAATCGGCTCTTCCTGACAGACTGAAAAAAAAGACTTTGGACCAGAACTTAAGGAATGACAATCACAGTCCCACTCCTTAAGTGGGAACTATGCATTGCAGCTGTTCAGGAGCCCTCTCAGTCTAGTTTTGCAGCATTGGTGGAAGTGAAATCATGCCCCCTTTTTACAGCTAGCTGCTTTGAAGCAGGTAAGTTCAAAGGCCCCAGATACTTTTTAGACCCAGCAAGAATGTAAGTGGTAGGATCGGGGGCAAGTAGGATGGGTCGGGGGTGTAGCATGTGTCAGGGGAGGAGTGTAGGATGGATTGGGAGGAAGGGATGAGATGGGTCAGGGAGGTAGTCTGAGGATTGGGAGGGTCCTTGGGGCTGGGGTTAAATCATGGGAGTCAGGGGCGGGTAGTCAGAGGGTCTAATCGGAGGGTCGGGAGGGTCAGTACAACAGTTACCCAGGAGTTAGAAGTGGTTTAATATTTCTCACATTTGCTGGGTAACTATTCTGCTCAGAGAATTGGAACCATCCGAAGCTCTGTCTGATTTAAATCGCAGTATCAAATGGTTCCAAGTGCAAAGCGATTTCTGAACTTCAGAAGTTCAAACTTCCGGGGAAATTCCCATGCAGTCCTTGCTTGGGGTCTTACAGGAGGTCCCCCAGCACACCTTCTGGGGTACCTCCAGCTTTTGACCCCCCTGGAGATTGGAAGGTCTGGGCCCCCATTACAGTTTAGGAAAATTTTGCTGACACAGAAAGGTTATGTTTGTTCACATAACAGTCACTGCATTACAAAAGTTATTCATTCTGTGAAACACTTTGATGCACTTTGTAATGATTAGGTGCTATGTAAAAGCAAGTATTATGATTTCAAAATGTACTTTATCATATCATCTGGCTTCATGGGTACATCCATGCATCTCTGAAGTTAACTGCCCCACCAGAAATAACTCAATCCAAATGAAGTAGCGATATGCATCAGTAACTGGTGCAGCTCATGGCTATTAATGTATAGAACGATTTATACCCACTTATACATCGATCTGTTTTGAATGGAGAGCAATCACTTCAAAAGATTCTGCAGCAAAATATTATCCCTTCCTGCACAACTTGAAAAGCGTACAGGTTAGTTCTGGGCACAGAGAATTCGATTGTCAGTTTGACATTTTTGACAGCAGATAGTATGAGCATAAGATAACATTGAAATCCATATGTTTATGTGTATTCAGGTGCGCTGGTGTGTGCATGGATGCTTCACAATAAGATGTGGTGGTCTTTTCACTTAGTGCAGTTTACTGTGAAACACCCAATCTACCTTTTCAAACCTTTCAGATACAAAGTGCGAATTAAACAGATACAAGTTCCCAATTTTATGTCAGAAATTGGTGAATAAAGCACAATGCATTGCTTTTAAATTTCCATTTGCCCAGTTTTTTTTTTGCTTTTCTAAATTTTCATGTGTCCTCCTCTCCTGGAACTATCTTAGGGCTGAATTTTCCCAGCCTTGTGATGATGGGCTTGGAAGTGGGGTAGCTAGGAAAATAGTGGGGAGCCACGTCAAGATGACCCCCCTACACATTTGTCACACAAGGGAACCTTCCCAAGGCTGGGCCAGGAATTGAATTGGCTGCCTGCCCCACAGAGGTGAGCAGCCAATTACCCTTGGTAAGGCCCCAGTGAGGGGTAATTTTGCAGCCTTGCTGAAATTTACCACAAGTGGAATGGCCCCCTGCCACACGTGGAGGCCATGAACTCATTGAAGACGGCTGCCCTACAGCAGACCAGGGGCCCATTGGACCCAAAAGCTCTGTCCCCTAATGTCGAGGCTGTAGGCTGGAAAGGCTGCAATGATGACTGATCCCAGTCCAGCGAAGAGATTTCCCTTCCATCCTGACAGACTTGTCACCCTTGATTTTGTTTGTTTCTCCATTGCTCTGTAGCCCAGCAAGGACTCCTTCATTTTGAGGTGCCGTCACAGCCCCTGACCCGTCTCAGCCACATCCGCCTCTCCCAAGGCTCCAGCAAGAGCCCATCTGCCACTAATAGAATGGCGATCGCAGAGGCAGCCCATTAGATGGTCACCTGAAGCAAAATAATTGCGCTTGTCTCACCATGGGAAGATGCAAGCTCAGGACACGCATTTGTTTCCAACATCAGAGTTTGAAGCAATAACAAAAGATGCTGAAAAGCCGAGTTTTCCAGCATTTTTTGTTTTCGTTTCTGATTTCCAGCATCCACAGTACTTTGTCTATGTATCAGCATTTGAAGCCTGTGGCAAAACCTAGCACTTACAGTTTCGGGTGTCAGCAGTCCTTGAAATATGTCATCCTGCTGAGTGACTATTGTTAGTTTATTTGTCATTTGCAGCATCATAATTAAGCTCCATTGCTTACCTGGCATCCACAGACATGCATTTCTCAATAGTGGTCACAGAACTGGGGCACTGAGGCAAAATGCTGCCCTCACTTTGATCAGCAATCTCAGAATAATTTAGGTAAAATGTGGATCCTTCTGGTCTGTGTGCCTGAGGGTGACACAATGGATGGAATCTTCCCAGCAAAGAAAATAATTAAGGGTCAGAACCATTTCCTGATCCTGTCCCTACTGGTGTCTGCCACCTGCACAATGCCACGATCTTATAGCTGGTGACCAACAGGTCAGCTCCACATTCACAGTCCAATTAAAAACAGTGGAAGGGCTTCCCAATAAGGTGTTATTATCCCAGCTGAGGTTACCCCTGGAGAAGCCTGATCCCAGCTTGATAGATCCTAACTTTTAATTTGTTTGTTTCGATATGTGGAGAGAGGCTACTGAACAGAGTCACTGGAGTCAGCTAATGAACTTTTAACAAAAGAATAAAGCATTTATTTAACAAGAAAAGATGAACTATATTACAATGCTCCTTCACCCACAACTATACATTTACAGATATATATAGAATTGTAAGGATAACCGAAGTTACAAATGCTACCTTACACTCTAATGTCCTGAAATTTACCACAAGTGGAATGACCCCCTGCCACACATGGAGGCCACCAACTCATTGAAAACAGCCGCCCTACAGCAGACCACAGTAAGTATACAGCCCATGTATTAATAGGCACCCTGTGGTCGGACACACCACACTCTAAAACCAAGTGATAGATGTCACCTCAACCAGATGCTATGGATCTCTTCTCAACTCCTCCCAGACGTTTGTCACACCATGAGCCTTCCGCAAGGGTTCAACTCCAGGGTTTTGAACTCTCCTTCTGGTGTCCCTCTTCCCTGGGTCACTACATGCATTCAACCTGTCTTCCACACACTCTCTCCCACCGACTCAACCGTCAACAGTACCATTGCTTCATATGCCAATGGCAATGAGTTACAGACCTTCAGCCATCTCTTTGGATCTTCTTGCCTCTTGCAAGCTGTTTTCACTTTAAATATGCTTTCAGTAGTTTTTGTTCTCCTTAAATCTGAAGCTTGAAGCCTTTCTGTCTGCCCTTCACTCTTAACTTCATTAACAGGACCTTATCGAGGTTCCTGTCTTTCCTTTGACTAGAAGGTCTGCTTGGGACTTTCCCCGGTTTCCATCTCACTCCTTTGGCCTTGGGACCTTGATTCCACAAGAAAGAAAACAACTGTCTGTCTCAAAAATCTGTCTCAGCTTTAAATATATTCAATCATGGAACATCCACAACCCTCTGGGGTCAAGAATTCCAAGACAGGAATTTCTGTGCAAGCTAGCATTGGGCATGCTCGGTGGCATGAGCAGACAATATGGTAAGAAGGCCAGAAATTGGTTTCACAATATCATGAAACCAGTTTGTGATCGTCCACTCAGCCCATCGATGGTGGACCACGTTCCCCACCATTGGACGTCAGGAACCTCATTGTTATACATCTGCATAAGACCAGCCAGTAGGGATCATCCTCCGGTGTGGGACCATCTGCCCACATTGGTGTGATTGCATGTGACCCTGTTTCATATCAGCATGAGGCATTCACTTGGTGGGCTGCACTTTGAGGGGATCTCAGAGGTGAGTGCATAGTCACTTTGCACAGCGCTTGCCCTGGTCGCCTGTTAGACTTCAAGGTTGAGGTGCGTTGGGTGGGGAGTGCAATGGCTGCCCTGCAGTTGAGGCGACTTGCAGGTGGGGTCAAGGGCTGCCCTGTGGTTGAAGGTAGTCCACAAGCATGTGTGGGGTTGCGGGGAGGGAAGTGACCAGGCATTAGGGAAAGCTTGTATAAAGTGACCATTCCTCTGCAGCTGAGACAGTTCAGACACAGCCACATTGATAGGTGTGGAGTCAGGCCTCTAGCTTATCTGACCACTCAAGCAATGGAGATGCATGAAAGTGCCACCAAGTGCTCCAGAGCTTTTCACCCCTCAGGCACAGACTGAAAACTAATGAGCATTTTAGTGGACATCAGAACAGTTGGACGACTGGGCATGTTGTACGTCTCCATGCTAAAACTGGCCATGGAGCAGTCATGGTAGAGGTGCTCACTGCCCCTTGCAATGTCAACATCCTGGTTTGGACCAGTCTCCCCTATCGTTCAAGCTAACAGTGCAGCCTTGCAGCATGGGTCAGAAGAATGCCTGTGCCTGAGCTGAGAGCACAGTATGCAGTCCAGTGGACAAAGCTGCCGCCAATCGGTTGGGTGGAGTGGAGCAGAGGTGGTGGGGTTTCAGGCAGCCATGCAGCGCACTAAAATCTGGCCATCCAAGTGGTGGCCAGCACTCTCTGGAATGTATTAAGGGGCTGTCAGACTTAATCAAGACAGGTTCTTTTTATACACAAGCTAACCCATGGTTCTCTCTCCTTCATCTTGCAGGAGGAATATATCAGGATCATGAACCCTGGTGGACTAGATGTATGCTTCATGGCTTACAGAGAGCAAAGACAACAAAGAAGAGAATGAAGGACACAGCTGGCTGTGCAGAGGAAGGAGCAGCACCCTCAAGAAGAAGAGAGAGCTGGGGCTCCCACACATGCCGCCGAAGACCCACAGCGAACCATCGCTGGTCAGCGCCTAGCTAGACCCAGGGCCTATAGACATCACCTTTCATTCCTGCAGGTGACCGAGAACCAGTGTCGCTGAAGACTGCGCAAGTTTAGGGAACAGGTCGGCCACATCTGCCGGCTACGGCAGGATTTGGCAACATGGGGACATGGAGGGCACCCACTGCCAGTGGATGTGAAAGTGACCGTGGCACTCAATTTCTATGCCAGTGGCTCCTTTCAGAGCTCCACAGGTGACCCCTGTGGGATTTCACAATCCGCCACCCACAAATGCATCCATGAGGTCACGGATGCCATCTTCGTGAGGGCACACAGCTTTGTGCATTTCACCCGGGACCAGGACAGCCAGGATGCAAGAGCAATTGGATTTGCCCAGATCTCAGGTTTCCCATAGGTTCAGGATGCTATCGACTGCACTCATATGGTGCTCAGATCTCCATTGCAACACACAGTGGGCTACATCAACTGCAAAGGCTTCCATTCACTGAATGTGTGGCTGGTATGTGACCATCGCAAATGCATCCTACGGGTCTGCGCAAGGGTTCCAACTGTGCCCACAACTTCTACATCCTCAGTCAGTCACAGATCCCAGACATCCTACAGGATCCACAGAGGCTGCAGGGATGGCTCCTCGGGGATACGGGCTACCCACAGAGGCCATGGCTGATGACACCCGTGCTGTGCAGAGTGAAGGTATAATGAGGCTCATGCTGCAACTCGCAAATTGATGGAGCAAACCATCAAGATGCAGAAAATGAGGCAGTGGTACCTGGGCTGGTCAGGTGGAGCCCTGCAATATAGTCCACAGAGGGTGTCACACATTGTCGTCACCTGCTATGCCCTTTACAACCTGGTGCTGCAATGGGGAGAGGAGCTGGCTGAGGAGGAGATGGAGGAGCTGGAGGTCTCCTCCAAAGAGGAGACCGTTGACCATGATGAGGGTGAGGAGGTCTTTGAAGGCAACAATGACAGTGATAATGCCCTCACGCTGGCCAGACAAGGCAGGCAAGCTCGGGAGGCCCTCACAGCTGCTAGATTTATGGAGGATGGATGATGACCTGCAGTGAGGGATACCAGAGATCCTCACATTACATATATGAACATTTGACTCCAGTCTGGCTTATGTCAGCGCACGTACCCTCTGATAATGCACCTATCATGGAGATGCAGTGGAGGCCCTGACAATCACTTGATTGCAGGAGGATGATGACACCAAGCACTGAGGACACTCCATACATCTTCACATAGCCTCTGAGAATGTCTGACTCCTGGCTGGCCAAGGGCAGGTGGATTGCGCTCTGTGATCAGGATCATATCATAGAGACACAGTCATGAAACTTTAAAAGCACCTGATCCTTTGTCCGCCTTCAGCACCTGACCACTTCAGGAGCTCAGCATCACTGGTCACAGATGCTGAAGAGATGGGGGTTAGCCCCAACTTAAAAGTGCTGAGAGTCACACAGAGACAACGACGGAAATCTGTTGCCTGCCCGCAGCATCCTGGTAGCAATGACAAGCAAGGTGCAGGCATCAGGAATGTGTCCATGCAGTGTGAGACTGGACCATCACTTTGTTCTGAAGGATACACAGTGCACAGGGAAGAGGTCGTGGACTGAGACAACTGCCTTTATTTTGTGCAGAAAGGTTTCAGATCTGGGACATGAACACTGCTGATCAGAACACGGAGGAGAGACATGCACAGGGAGACATTGTTGAGAGTTTATTAACAATAGTGAACATTATGCACAAGTGATTAACACCCATGCCAAGGCTGAACAATTATATCTTCTCAACATTCCTAACCCTGCCGCTATGCCTTAGTGTTCCCCAGACATCCACAGCAGAGGTGGAGGCAGCCTACTGAGAGCTATGTCCTGTAAGTCATGACCTTGATGGGTGTCCTCTGGAGGGCCCCGGCTTGCTTTTGGTGTCCTGCTGTGTGGCAGTAGCACCCTCCTCAGCCTGTGGAGCTGTAGCTGCTGGGGTCACAGGAAGAGGGGATTCAAATGGGCTGGACACTCCCAGAGTCACCAGCGTGGATAGTCCTGGGGTGTGCACCTGATGATCCTCCTCCCTATAGATACCCAAGGGCCCCTGTCTGGCTTCTTGAGGAGAAGGGGAAGCTGGAATGAGATTGAGCTGCCCCACACCCCCCTTGCGCACACATTATTGGAGGTCAATTATGGCTTCAGTGATAGAGTTCAGCTGTGCAGGAGCGATGTCCTGGACCAAGATCTCCATGGCGGCTACTATCCTGCCAGTGTTGAGCTTGTTGCATTGCAATGCCGGCGCTATCATCTCAGCGGATGGATTCCTCCATTGTGCCTTGCAATCTGAAGAGAGCAGCGGACATCCCTTCCTGATTTTCCTGACCTTGCCTTTGCAGCTCCAGCAACTGTGATATGACCGAGTCCAGAGGCTTCTCAACTGACTCGGACTCAGCAATATTCTGGCCTCCAGCAGTTCTCTGAGTGCCAGGGACATGGGAAGCCCATGTTGCCACCTGCTGTGGATCAGAAAGAGCGATGTGTTCACCAGATTGTGATCCCGAGGCTATTCTAAAGCTAGTTCCCACTGAGGTGTGTGTCTCTGCGCTGGCGGAGTGTGTGGGTGAGGACTGTGTCAGGTTTTCAATGAGAGTGCCTTCAGATTCCTTTTCAGAGGTTTCTTCAGGGCTTGAATTGAGGACTTGGATCATGGATGCACTCGGCTGTTTCCTAGATGTGCCTGCGAAAGCAAGGAGAGCTAATTAGTGCATGGCAGTGGCCTGTGAAACAGGACACATCACTCACAGCATGGTTGTCTGATGGATGTTGCACTGCTGGATTTTCACTTTGTAGAGCACCGCTGACCTCACCATCAGCACCGGTCCAGATTTGCCAGCCAGTGGATGGCTCAGTTTTCAAAGTGCATGAGGATCTTAATTTCACGCATTCCTCCACCAGTCTGCGACCTCTCCCTCTTGTTTTGTGCCAGCTTGTCCTGCATGAATAGAGATGGAGTGAGTGTAAGTAGGACACCTGCCAGGCCACATGATAAGTATGCCTGGCATGTGTGGGTGTTGAATGGTTCCATGGACGGGATGAGGACAATGAATATTTGTGTGTGAGAGTGTGAATGGTGATGTCCCATGAGCTGGCAGTGAGTTAGTTCCTTCTGGATGTGTGATGGGTTTGCGAGTGTGTGCGTTGAAACCGAAGAGAAGAGCGACTTACCCTCGCAGATCAGTGGAGATCATTCATCCTCTTTCTGCACTGGGTAACTGTCCTGTTTTGCAGGGCATTATCGCTGACCACCACTGCTACCAGGTCCCAACCGGACTGGTAATGCCGCTGCCCCTCCTGCGGCCGAACCGGGGTAGAGGACATCACGGCGAGCCTCCACTGCATCCAAAAGGCACTCGAGCTCTGCACCACTCAACCAGGTGGCTCAGTCTTTTTGCTTTTTGGGGCCATCCTGAATTCCATAAAGCAGGCCTGGACTGGAAGCACTGAGAGGTGTCTGTGCGGCTGCACTTTAAAAATGGCACCTGGCGTGATAAAATGGCGAGGTAATCATGTAGCGGGCAAATAAGAGTCTGCCTGCCATGGAAACGGCGTGCTTCTTGGGAATGCATAATTAATGTGGCGGGTTTGGGATGATATGATTTGAAAAGCCAACATTGCAGCCGGCAGGTAAAACGTTTTCTCCATCACCTACCACAGTTAGTGCAAATCTCAGATGATTCCGCTCCAAGGCTCACTTTACTTTGAATGAAGAAATTTCTCCTTCTCTCAGTCCTAAATGATCGACCTGTTATCCTGAAATTGTGCCCCCTTTTTCTGGATTCCCCAGCCAAGGAAACAGCCCCTCGGTGTCTAATCTGTCAAGCCCTTTTATAATCTCATATGTTTCAATGAGATCACCTCTCATTCTTCCAAACTCCAGGGACTATAGACCCAAGTTATTCAGCCTCTCATAATGGGACAACCCTCTCCTCTCAGAACCAATCTTGCAAATCTTCACTGTCCTGCCTCCAGTGCAAATATATCCTTCCTTAAATATGGAGACCAAAAATTGCACACTGTTTTCCAGGTACAGTCTCACAAAAGCACTGTACGATTGCAGCAAGGTTTCTTTATGCTTGTGCTGCAACCCCCTTGCAATAAAGGGTTGCCTTCCTAATTGCTTGCTTTACCAGCATGCTAACTTTGAGTTCCTTGTACAGGTACACTCAAGTGTCTCTGAGTTTCAACATTTACAAGTTGCACACCTTTTAAAAAATATTGTGCTTTTCTATCCTTAGAACCAAACACATATAACCTCACACTTAACCCCCACATAATACCCCATCTGCCACCTTGTTGACCATTCACTTAACCTGTCCATACTGCTCTGCAACCTCTTTGTGTCCTCCTCACAGCTTGCATTCCTACCCAGATTTTTGTTGTCAGCAACCCTAGATACATTGCTGGCAATTTATTTGTCTAATTCATTAATATCAGTTGCATGTATCTGAGACCCCAGCACTGATCCTGGTGGCACTCCAGTTTGCCAACTTGAAAATGCCCTACTTACTTCTACTCTTTGCATCCTGTCCATTAACCAATCCTCTATCCATGCTAAAATATTGTATTATCTCCAACTCTGTGAGCACTTATCTTGAGTATTAACCTCCTATGAGGCACCTTATTGAATGCCTTTTGTAAATCCAAGTATACTACATCAACTGGTTCCCCTGTTCCCGACTGGTTCCTGACTATTTACATCCTCAAAAGATGCTAATAAATTTGTCAAACACCATTTCCCTTTCTTAAAAGCATGTTGACTTTGTTTGATCACACTATGATTTTCCTAAGTTCATTGTTAAGACTTCTTTAATAATAGATACTATCTCTTTCCCGATGACTGATGTCAGACTAGCTGGTCTTTAGTTCCCTGTTTTCTTTCTTCCTCCTTTCTTCAACAATGGTGTCACAGTTGCTAACTTCCAATCTGTTGGGGCCATTCTAGAACCTAGGGAATTTTGGAAAATGATAAACAATGCATCCACTACCTCTGCAGCTATCTCATTTAGAACCCTAGGGCATAGACAGTCAGGTCCTGGAGATTTGTCAGATTTTAGTCCCTCAAGTTTCTCCAGTACTTTCTCCCACCTATTATTAATTACCTTTATTTCTTCACTCTTATTAGTCCTTAGGCTATCCTGTATTTCTCTATATATCTTGTGCCCTGTATTGTGAAGGTAGGCAGGTAGGTAGGTAATTAGCCATAGTCCATGATGGACGGTAGGCATCTTTCTCTATTGGGGAGGCAGAGTTGGTTATATAGCTTGAGGGCATCACTCTGCATCAAGCATGGGGCAGGTGAGAAGACATTTCCATAGGAAACAAGCCCAGAGCCAGGACAGTGTCAGAGAGAGTCCTGACGGGGGTTTGGAATACCTTTCCCCTCCCGGGCCTCCACAGCTGCCTCCAAAGAGCCAAGAAGACTCTGTTCCATGTTACCTTTGTCCACTCAATTACTGGAGATCTCAGTTATGTATTCCAGAAATTCTTGGTTAGCCCTGAATTTTATATTGTTCCTGCAAAGAAAAATTTTAGTTACAATTTGTTTAAAAATAAATCATTATGTAACAGTTAAGCTCATTAACAACTTTCAGGGGTACCTTATAAGTCACTAAACATTAAAATAATAAAGATGAATGCTTACTCCAATGTAATAGGCATTTGACAGTAATGCAAACTGCAATGGGAAGCTTTCCTCTTTTCATTATACTCTAATCTCCCTTGCTTGTGTATAAGATAATACACACACTAATGGATCAAAAAATAATAGTGGAAATTTTTGGAACCTAATTCTGAGAAAAGGAAAAAAATGCTCACATCTCAAGTTCCACTTAAGATCTGCTCCAAGGCAGTTTCTCAAAATAAATCTAGGTTAAAACTACTCATATAACGATACTTACAATTCAAGTATTGTAGCAAATAAGTAGGTTTTCTGCATGCTGCAATTTAAATTTCTGAGAAGTAGGTCACCATGGTAATCTCAATTCAGAACAGAGCTTGTGTCGTGAGGACATGTAAAGAGGCTCAACTAAACTAATTTCCCTGTATAAGAATCTTAACCAATTGACAAATTACATGGTTAACCTCTAAAATCACAAGGGTGCAAAGAAAACAGGGGTTACATTAGATAGCCCTGAAAACTGACATGGGGATCACGATACATAATTAACGCAGGCCCATTGATTGAAATAAAGGCAGCGCACCAACTTTTTGTTGCCTGCTCATTATAGTGATTCCTGTGTGCATCCACTGTTATCTGTGCTGCTCATTGGCTTCATGCATCAGCAGGGGGCCCAAATTCACAACTTCTGAATAGCACTGATAAGCTCGCCTGCACTACTTAAAGTTCACCTCCACCACTTAAAGGAAAGGTGCACTGTGGCTGGAGCAGGTGGTAGAAAGACATGCTTGAAGATAATCTGGCCTGGGAAAGAGTGAAAAATAGAAAAACAGGGATGGGGGAGTGTGCTTTAAGGATTTTGAACTGGAGGTGGGAAAGGTCGCAAGGAGGAGTCATGCCCTGTGTCCACAGGGGGACAGAAGGCCCTCCAAACCTACAATCAAATGGCAGTAGGAGCGGATAGCCAATGAATACCAGTGCCAGGAACCAAACCTTGAGAACCTGAATGTAGTGCCTCAAGAAGTTCAATGACCTTACACACATGGCTAAAATCAATAAATGCATCTTCAAATGCCATATCCTACCAACTGCCCCACAAGTTTTGACTAATTTTCAATTCACCACTCCCTTATCATTGATATATCAACAATCTCTATCAGCCGGGACTTAAAACTAACATATGCTTCACCTCATCCTCACACACTTAGCACTGTTACAAGGCTCATACTCACACCCACTTCCACACTTTCACACCCTGCCAGTTATTCACCAATGGCAGGCTCGCATCCCAAATACATTGTTACACACTCATTGATACACTACTCTATCTTTTTCAGGATAATATCTAACTAGTGTATCCTCCCCCTATGGAGGATATAATACTGGAAATCATTGTTGCAGCCACCACTGAGGCTGAATTTGTGAAGACACCAAATTGGAAGGAAAGGTAATACTGAAATGGACTGCAATAAATTACAGGAGGACCTTAATAAACTTACAGAATGAGCAAATAATTGGCAAGTGAAATTTAACGCAGATAAACGTGAGGTAGTACATTGGTAGGAAGAATGGCCAGATCACTCGTTACTTGGAAGGTGCAAGTTTTGGGGGGGCGGGGGGGGGGAGGGGGTGGGGGGGGGGGGGGGGGGGCGCGGCAGGGGTAGAGGAACAAAGGGATCTCAGAATACAAATATACCAAGCATCAAAAGAAGCACAAGGTTTATTTCTAGAGGGATAGAATTAAAATGCAGGAAAGTTATGTTGAACCTTGGTCAGGCCACACTTGCAGTATTGCAAGCAGTTCTGGTTGCTATATTATAAAAAGGTTATAAAGGCACTGGAGATAGTGCAAGAAGATTTACAAGGGTGATACCAGAAATGAATAGGTGTACATGTTAGGAAAGGGTTGACAGATTGAGTCTTGTTTTTCTTGAAAAAAAGTGCAGAGGAATGAACTAATAGAGGTCTTTAAAATATGAAAGGTTTTGATAGGGTGGATGCAGAGGGGATGTTTCCTCTTGTGGGGAAGGGCATAACTAGAGCAATCAATATAAGACCATAGCAACCTGGTACGGCCTGGAAATGAAGTTGTAGTTACTTTCGACGCAATAGGTAATACGTGGACAGCTGGGAGACAGTGCTGTAGACCTTGCTCAAAGAAGCTACATAGGTCTGTGAGGCAAAAACAAAAATAGCTGGAAAAACTCAGCAGGTTTGACAGCATCTGCTGTGAACAATACAGTTAAAGTTTCGAGTCCGTATGACTCTTCACCTGCTGAGTTTTTCCAGCTATTTTTGTTTCAGATTTCCAGCATCTGCAGTATTTTGCTTTTATCTTTGGTCTGTGAGAACCTGTCTAGAGTTTAGTTTCCTGACACATTGTTCCTTGGAGAACATGAGATAGTTGACTCGAGACTTATAAGTCCTATGGTCCTGATATTTACTTAGAGGTGAGAAAGGAACAAGGGTGGAGGCTGCTTTCTGTAGCATCCAGGAAACATGGAAAATGTGGAGATCTTGCCAACTTTAACAGCAGGATCTCATTTGAATTTTTTTCTCTTTGTTTCTCAGTCGGCAGCCTACCAGATTGAAAGACTGTCGGGCAGGAAAGCCAGTGCTAAAAGGCTGCAACCAGGGAGCAGGGATGAGGGAGAGATGGAGAGATTACATTTGCAAAGGAGGGACTTTGAAAAAAGTCCACCAAAGCAAATTACACAGAGCTTCCAATACTTGCAGGTGAATGCCTTGTTTATAAATGAATCCAAATGCAATTTCTGGACCATGTTTCCCAGTAATGCTATGGGCCCAGTACTCTGTATTACATTTGCTTTTCCAGCTGAGAGTGACTTTGGGATTTTATTGGTGTCTTCAGACCCCAGTTTGAATACTGTAATAAGGCTCCCATCTGCCCCTGGGGGTATCTGGGTCACCTTTCTGAAGGCCCCAACAAAATGCCAGCAGGTGTATTGCCAGAGGCAATGGACAGGGAATTAGACTGTTATTTGAAGAGCAAGAATTTGCAGGATTATGGGGAGAAGGCGAGAGAATAGCACTAAGTGAATTGTTCATTTGGAGAGTTGGTGTAGACATGATAGGCTGAATGGCCTCCTTCTGCACTGTAACAGTTCTGTGATTATGGGCTGAATTTTACACTGATGGGGCAGGTTGCGCACGAGATGACATTGGGCGAGTGCCCTGACATCAGCTTGCACTCTCACGATATTTTGGTCAGTGGGCGCACCCAGGTGGCAGAATTTTTAGCTCAGCCTGTGGGCTCTCGCCTGACTCACTTGAGCATAAATTAGAGTGTGATGACATCTGGCGAGCATCCCAATATCTTCCCACCCTTGCGTGATATTTTGGTCAGCAGGTGCATACGAAAGTTGGAAGCGTGCCCGCCGACAATTAAGAGGGCAATTAAGCCCAGTAAAATTCCAATATACTCTGATTTTTCGTGATCCGTCCAACCTTATGGTTGGTGGATGGGCAAATCTGTCAGGCAGCCTTTGCATTTTTGATGAAACTTCATCCAAGGGCGGAATGAGGTTTTTGTTATTAAATTTTTTTTAAAATGTTTGGACAGAATTTTCATCATCGAAATGCTCAGGTGACTGATTCTGATGTGTGGACATTTTTTCTAGATCTTAAAATCTTTATTGATTGCTTTTAAATTCTTCAACTCCATGAGGCCTCTCCCTGCCTTCTGGGAGATTACATTCCGCACTCACCTGTGGGTGCACTTACGTCAGCGTCTGCCCTCCTCCCACCCCCACCCCAGCAGCGCTGAGCTTTTTAGCACATGTTTCACACTGGTTGACTGTTAATTGGCGGGGGGCCGATCACGGTCAGTGGTCCATTCCCTGGCCCCTCATGCGCGCCTGCCGAACTAAAAATCCTGCCCTTGGAAATAGTTTGCTGCTGGTTGCTTCTTGGTACTTGGCATCTTCATCTCTGTTTCGAGCTTCATTGTTAGCATTTCCAGGCTTCACGTGAGGACTCATTGATGCCTCCAAGGCCCCCAAAGGATTTTGACCGTGTGTACCTTTCTAGGTATTAGACAGCCTTCTTTTACCCTGGTAATAGGGATTGTGGTCTCCGCTGGAGGCACCTCTTCTGAGGAGGAAGAGTGGGGCAGAAGGGAGAGGAGGCCAAGGAGTACAGGGCCTACAGGTAGTCCAAGGTGGAAGGGCCCTCAGGAGATGCCTCTATCTTGCTGCCAGGGTTCACAGGCGGAAATGCAGCTACCTCAATATGTCTGAGGTGCAATGCCGAAGGAGGCTCCATCTCTCCAAGGATACTGTGACCTCCATTTGTCACATGATTGGGTCTAAGATCAGCTCCGAATGTGTGGGTGGATACCCCATGCCAGTGGCTCTGAAGGTCACAGTGGCCCTCAACATCTATGCCTCCGGGTCTTTCCAGGGGTCAATGGAGGATCTGTGTGGAGTGTTGCTATCAGCTGTCCACAGTTGCGTCAAGCTGGTGACAGAAGCTCTGTTCAGGTGGGTCATGGCATTTATTCATTTCTGTACAGACCAGGCCAGCCAGGCTGAGCGAGCCCAGAGGCTTTGCAGTGATTGCCGGATTCCCCCATATCCAGGGTGCAATCAACTGCACACACATGGCCATCAAGGTGCCTGTGGGTGAGCCCGGTGCCTTCGTCAACAGGAAGGGCTTCCACTCCATGAACGTGCAGATAGTGTGTAGGCACAAGATGCAGATTTTGCAAGTCTGTGCAAAATACCCTGGCAGCTCCCATGAAACTTACATCCTCAGACGCTACCAGGTGCCAAGGGCCTTCAGTGCTCCAGCTCGGCTGGATGGATGGCTGCTGGGTGACAAGGGCTATCCATTGAAAAGGTGGCTTATGACACCTCTCTGCCACCCAAGGACAGAGGCAGAGCAGCATTATAATAGGAGTCATGCCTCCACAAGGGCGGTGATAGAGTGGACCATAGGTCTTCTGAAGGTGTGCTTTCAATGACTGGACCATTCAAGAGGTGCACTACAATACCCCTCAGAGTGGATGTCACTGATCGTGGTTGCATGCTATGCTCTCCACAATCTGACTCTGACAAGGGGGGACCCACTGGAGGAAGAGGATCTTTAGGCAGCTGCACAGGCCACAGTAGTGAGTCAGAAGAGGAGCAAGGTGAGGAGAACGCTGAGGGCGTGGAGGCAGACCTCTGTAACCTCCAGGGAGGCAGGGACATGAGGGGCACCTTAATCGAATGCGCCTTCAGCTAGGCTGCCAAAGATCCGCTCTCACCTCATGCCAGGGCTGCTGCCTACATCCAGATGCCCGATATGCCCCCGTCATGTGAACCCAAAGTCCACTAAGTGCCAGTTCAATAAAGTTTAGAGCCGTTTATGTCCAGCATTACCTATTGGCGTACCCTGCACCAAAAATAAAAGGTGAAGCATACTCAGGTCATCACAACAAAAGCAAATTTAATGTTATTGTCAGATTCAGATCACATTGACATGACCATTACTAGTGTTGATGTCCACACCAGTAGACTATAAATCAAACATAACTGAACAATGGATCACCCATGAACAGTCCCTCTTGTGCTCGTGGTGTCTTAAACTTATGTTTGCAAGTGCTATATCTTGGTGTGACCCCCACCCTCGCTGGCACCGGCATCAGAGGTAGCCTGCTGACCCTGCTGTCATGTTGACCTGATATCCTTGGCGGTTGTCTTCTAGCCAGTGGAGCCTGTGCTGGCCTCACCTGGGAGGAAGTGGCCAGTGCCACGGTTGGCAGCTACCCAGTCATTGCAGCCTCATCAGATGCCACAGTCACTGGCAGTGGGGCGGAGGAGCTGCTGCCATATTCCAGAGAGTCCTGAGAGGGGCCAGCAGAGATGACAAGCAGGTCGTGCACCAACTTGAGGTTGCTCTGGGCCTCCCTGCTCACCACTGATGGACAGACATCTGGCTGGGATACTGGGTGGGCTCAGTGCCTGTGTGAGGCATTGCAGGTCTGAGTGCAACCCCAGGAACCCCTGATTCTGTCCTGGACCTGCCTCTCCATGAGAATCTCCACTCTCTCAATGGAGTAGGCAGTGCGCTCGGCCATGAGGGACAATGCGGTGCTCGCACTCCACATGGACTCCTCCAATACGGATACCATGGCACACATACCCTCATGAATCTCTCCCAGAGCCTCCCACACATCTCACTGGACATCCAGCATCTGCCACCTAATGGACGACTCCAGAGGCACATCATCTGCCTTCGACCCAGCATTGTCCTGGTCCCTAGCAGTCCTCCGACTGCTGGCGCTCTGGGCACACTCTGACTTTGCCTGCTCCTCAAGCAAGTGTGAAGTGCTCTCACCAATGTGCACCAACAATGTAGCCGATGATCTAACACCCACTGAGGTGCTGGTATTTGGGCTGGTGCCTGTTTCAGACAGCGGATGTGACGCAGTTGCAGATGAAGCTCAGTGGTCCTCTGGCATCAGGGGTGGCCCCTCTGGGACCTGAGAATGAGTGCATGCTGGTGAATCTAATGGAGAACAATGACATGGCATTAGTTTAAATCATCACACTGTCACTGCGCATGCCAGGCACCCTGGTGAGACAATGGAGATCTGCATCATGGTGCCATAGTATTTCAATGATCAATGGGGACTCCAGGTTTGAGGCTCCAATCAATTAAGAGTCTACATTAGAATGGTTGCACAAGCCAAAACTCTCGCCTATGTGCACTTCGCTCTTCCCTTCATCTGGCACCAACACCTCTCCACGCCCGGTTGCACGGGGACTGTGCCACCTCTCCAGCTCCAGGACATCTTGCTCAAACCTCATCAGCAGCAGCAGGGTGGGGGGGCCTCGCCTGTCCATGACCTCTCAATGCTGTTATGGCTCCTCTTCTCCTGAAAGGACAGAGGAGCACTGATTAGTTCACTCTCCACCTGCAGCGCCATTGCAGCCTGGCCAAACCCACCTGAGAAACACCTTGAAGGGCACATCCGAGTCGTGGCCCTCGAGCCGCAAGACAATCAGTCCAAGCAGCCAGGTCTCGCCCCCTTGGCTAGCTCCAGCGTCATTGACAGTTGGCACTCAGACTCTAACACCCCTGACTCCACGGAGGGACAGCCAGCCCTTAACACTGATATATGATAACACGGTACTCACCTTTCCTGAGTGCAACAGGTCATTGAACCTCTTGAGGCACTGCACCCATGTGCATTGCTCAATGTCATGGCTGCTGACCTGCGTTGCCATCCCTTCCCAGGCTTTCTTCATCAGTTGTGGTAGCCGCCTCCTTCCATCCCTTGGTACAAGGGTGTCCTCCTGGGAGCCACCCCATTGACAATCACGGGGCACCTGTCTGAAAAGCAAAGGGCCGATTGCCCACCCAACTTGTCCTCCCATCTGGCCTCCCCAGCCATTGCCGATGCCATAAGTACCGTCTCCGCAATGCAGACTGTATGCTTCTTCACTGGCAGCCTTCAAGGGGCTGCCTGTGCTGTTTCTAAACCGGCCGCTGGGCCGCCATTGGATCCGACGGCCAACAGGGCCCCGCCCCTGCCCGGCCCTTCCTGACTATTGGGAAACCACTTTTTATACTGGGTTGGCTAGCCGGCGACAAATTGTGGTCGTGGGCCTGTTTTTCAGCTGCTCCCGGGCCCAATGATTGTGCCCAATCAACTCGAGCATGAAAAGGCGCATGTTGACATCAGCCGGAGTCAGCCGCATGCCCACTGACAATTGAAAGGCCTGCTCAGGCCATTAAATAATCAATTAAATTACAATTTTTGCTACCCGTCCTACCTAATGGTTGGCAGGCAGGCAAAAAGGCCAAGCAGCTTTTGCATTTATTTGGAAACCTCATCCATGGGTGGGATGAGGTTTCCAAATGCAAATAATGATAAAATAAAAGTTTTATAATTTTATTAATAGCGTGTCCCTATTCATGTGACAGAGTCAGTTGTTATGACTGATACAGTTGGTAAAGCGGAGTTATTTAAAAATCCCAGAGGAAAACTTTAAACAACTGTCATAACCTATAAGTTTAAGTGTTATGTTTGAGATGCGACTCTAAATTCAGGAATCAGGCCATCGGTTCTCGAGGTTTAACATTAATCTAAATGAAACATTTTATTAATTTACACAGGTTAAAATATATATACACATGGCTACAAATTACTACTGTCATAACTTTTAACAAATGCCCAAGCTAATCTCCATTAGGGCAACAACAACCCATAGACTTAACCAGACACCAGACAAAGCATTTTCACCTTACGAATACAAAATGAGGTTCTTTTCACTTTGGCTCCTGTGGAGCCAGTTGGCGACCTTTTGATCTCACATTGCCTCAGAGTCACAAGAGGGGATATGTTTTATTACATTTTTGTTTTCTTCATTTTCTTTTGAAAAATGATTCATCTCCCTGAAGCAGCACCAGCAGGGAGTTTATGCAGAGCTCACTGGCGCGTATTAGCGAAGTTCGCGCGCAGCCCGCTCACCGTCCTCCCCCACCTGCACATGTAGCGCTCAGTGCTGCCGCTTGTGTTTCACACTAGGCGAGCCTTAGTTGGCTCACCAGCATGAAATTGCAGCCCGGCAATGATCACGGGCAGCAGTCAGCTTCCCAACCACCCCGGCCGAGCCCGCCCACGAAGGGCAAAATTCTGTCCCATGTGTTTTTGTGGGATCAGAAGTGGTGCTGTAAGTACAGCAGTGGCATTTTCAGAGTGACACCGACTCATTTGTGCTTGTTGGAGGCAATTGAGCCCAACCCCTTTGCAAAGTGGCTTTGATGTTTACTTTCTCACCGTACGCCTTTGCAATATTCTGGAGATTTAAGTTGTGATAAGAAAAGTAACATTGATGCTAACCTTAAGTCGATCAGCTCAATTGCCAGTGAAAAAGCAATTTACAGGCATATTGTATTCCACATCAAAGCACAGTTTTAGTTGTATTTGTCCAGCCAGAGATTCAGACAAATCTAATTTAGGAAACTGTAACTCAGTAACAGATAAGACAACTGTCTTTTACTGACCACAAGGTTTCTTAAGAGAAATGTGGAACAACAGGCTTCTTCTGTTTCCTTTACACACCTGAGCTGAAATTCCAGCCCTTTCAGTATCATGTTTCCAGCTAGGATGTCTCATCTCTGCTCAGCAGAATACTTAATGATGAAAAGTGAGCAGCTAGCCTACTTCAGGACAATGAAGTGCATCTGTATTCATTCAGGCTGCTGCATAAAATGTTGAAAGTGGACCAAACGCAATCCACCATATTCATTTTAAAGATCCAGCACGTTGCGATCAAAGAGGATTGAACGTCCTTGGAACCCAGTCATTGCATTGCTTTTGAAGTTTCTGCCTGATACTGGTCTATCATTCTCCAGATATAATTGACTAAATGTATCTGGAGCAGTACATCAGATCAGATAGCTACACCATTACTTGAAAAAAAACATTTTCACCGACATACAGGTTGGAAATAAACACATAACTGCTCACATGAAAAGCTGCCCCAAGACTTCAATGTGAAAATATTTTATTTCAGCTAGGAGATATGTGACCTTCTGGAATTTTTGAGTCAATTTAATCATTTACTGAATCAAACATGAACTAACTTGTTTAAAAATAAGTTTTTAGTGAATGAATTCAAAGAGACTATTTTTAATAGTTATTGCATCATTATTGTTATTAAAATCATCTTATATCTGCCAGAGCCCCTAGGAACTGGTCTTCTCTGTGGGAGTGAGTCTTTAGAAGATATTAAATGTCACTAGGCAGTCAAGTAGCTGCCATATTGAAATCAATATTCACTTTCACACCATTTAGTGGATATTCAATTCAGACAGCAGGCTATTTCTACCCTGCTATCAATGAGCATGTTTGTTTAGAATCAGCTATTGAAAATCAATATCCTTCCCTGAACTGGAAGGTGACACATATAAGCGTGGTTAATTAAAAGTAGATTTAAACACAAAATCATATTTAATGAAAAATCATAGTCATTGTTTTGCAGCTATCTATGTATTTATTAATATTCTGAGGATATCTGCATTTGTACACTGAGGTCTATTGGAGTTCAGTACATTGTGTCCCTTTCTAAAATATATAGCAAAAAGCGGTAGGATGTGTACTTGGTGGCACAAAAGGTCCTCCAGGCATGGATACAATAATTTAGTGTATCTCCTTGTAAATATCTCTACTGTAATTGTAAATAATTGCTATCTGTTGCAAACAATGACAAAACAAGGGATTTTAACATGTAAGGCAATCATCAGTCTTTCAATCTGGTGGCATTATGGCACATGGTCAAATGTGACACTATTTCCACAGATCGGGCAAAGGTTGACTGACTGAATGTGGGAAAAATGGAGAATACCAAGCTTTCTGGGATAAAGGTTGAATTGGGGACCATACAGGCCTACAGGCTAAAGCTGGCAGCCCTGAGTTGCTCGACAGAGGTTCCATGTGTAGTATGGATTTCTCTTTCTGGTTTCCATGTATGTGCATTTATTAAATTTATCCAATACTAGCAAGTAACTTGCAGTTTGAGTAGCAAAGCTAAATATATTGGCTTATAAATCAGAGCCATTCTTGATTTGTCAGGTTTTTGAGGGCTGTTTGTCATATTTGAAATTATTGGTAAGCTTTTGCTAGTTTTGCAGGTTGCTATGTTTATGAATATTTACATAATGGCCTGCTAACTTTCCACTGAATAGATGAGTTAGAAATGTTTTTGAGGTTATACTCAAAACTGATTGAAACAACAGTGATTAAAAGCAAATTAGAGTTAATAGAAAAGGTATGTTTGTTAGTAACTTTAATGAGGTTGAATGTTCTGGGAAAACAGAGAAAAGATTTTTAACTTTCAGTAACCAATCTCATAAATTGAATGGAGTCTGAACACATGACATTATAAATTCCTGGTGCAGGAACTGAATGATAAAATGACACGAGTTGTTAATCTTTGCAACAGTATTACCTTTTTTACCAGTTTAAAAACGATCTTGGAGCAATACATCACACCACTACTAGGTCACCAGTGCCATTATTGTTAGCAGCATGACAACTGGTTTAAATGCATAAAAATCATAATCACTGTTGATTTTAATGAAGGGTTGGAACGATGTTCTATCTGTTTTCAGTGAGAATAGGGCTGTTCCTCAACAGAACACCTTTGGTCTGTCCGCAAGCATGACCCAGACCTCCCTGTCGCTTGCCATTTTAACATTCCACCCTACTCTCTTGCCCACATGTCTGTCCTTGACTTGCTGCATTGTTCCAGTGAATCTCAACTCAAACTGGAAGAACAGCACCTCATCTTCCGACTAGGCACTTTACAGCCTTCCGGACTGAATATTTAGTTCAACAATTTTAGATCATGAACTCTCTCCTCCATGCCCACCCCCTTCCCATTTCTTCTCCCTCCTTTTTGTTTTTTCCAATAATTTATATAGATTTTTTCTTTTCCTACCTATTTCCAATATTTTTAAATGTATTTCCACCATTGTTTATTTCAACCTTTTAGTATTCCCCCACCCCCACTAGAGCTATCTGTACCTTATCTGTCCTGTCTTATACCCTTAATTAGCACATTCTTTTAGATAATATCACCACCTTCAACACTTCTTTGTTCTTTTGTCTGTGACAGCTTTTGGTCATCTCCACCTACCACTGGCTGCTTGTCCCAACAACAGCATCCCCCCCACCACCTGCCCTCCTTAAACCAGCTTATATTTCACCCCTTTCCTAATTTTACTTAGTTCTGTTGAAGGGTCATGAGGACTCGAAATGTCAACTGTACTCTTCTCCGCCGATGCTGCCAGACCTGCTGAGTTTTTCCAGGTATTTCTGTTTCTATTTTTGTTTTCAATCAAAGACTATGGGGTCATTCTCTGTGTACACACATACAGCATACTATTCCACTATGTGTTGAGTTTTCCCACGCCAGATGTATTTAGAAAATCAGCTTCCATGTAACATTGTTTAAAGGCAGTTGGGTAAGTATTTCAAATGAATAATAGAAAAGAAAATAAAGAATAGAGAGAAACAGAGGAGGTAAACATGCAGCAGTTACAATGGGCCAATTTGCCTCCTATGCAGCAATTTATGTAGTTCTAATAATCCCTTCATTGTGGAGGGATCACAAATGCTAATTATCAATACTAAATACCTGAAAGAAGTCTAGTAAACAAAAAAAAAAGCGGGAAAAACTCAGCAGGTCTGGGCAGCATCTGCGGAGGAGCACAGTTAACGTTTCAAGTCCGAATGACCCTTCAACAGAACGGACTCGAACAGAAGTCTAGTAAAACCTGAATCATTCTTCCTAGCACATAGAGGCTGCTCCACTTAAAAAGTTAATTGATTGTTTTTGGTGCCAGAAACAACTTTGATTGTTCAAGCATAGAAGGCCATTAAATTAGTTACAGTTTAAATATATCTAGATTTGAATGATAATTAAGATCATTATCTTACATTTAAGGAAATAGGCTTTCATTACAATGAATGAGATGGGTGGGTGTTTTTTGGCTTTAAAGAAATAAAACATTCAAATGGGTGTAATAGGTCAAATAGATTCTATTAGTTTTTCTGAGAAGTCAAATTCTGCACATATTTGTGGAGAATGCAATGATTTAATTTCACTTAATTATGTGGTGTTTAGCTTACAGTCTTCACTATGGAAACATGCAAAAAAGGACCTTGAAGCAAAATGGAAAAGATATTTGCCCATTCTTTGCAGCCTTACACAGACATTGTGGCAGACACTAATGAAAGCCTCCATGGGAAGGCCAAGTGCAGTTGGGATTTAGTGTCTCCGAGATGAATGTCCAACACTTCAGCAATCTAGCTGCCGGTCACTCTACCTTGACCATAAGCTCAAAATTCAATGCTGTGGTACATGAGGAAAATTGTCTGCCAGCATAGCTGAGGACAAAAATGTGTGAATAATTGGGTAAAAGCTTTCCTTGGACTGTGTTACTTATAAATATTCCATGAATTGGATTTATTACCATGGTGACAGGTGACGAATCATTAAAAGCAATGCCTCATTAAAATAATATCACTGGCCCAGGGAAAAGTTTCATATAGTCTATAGAGAAAGGTCATGCTTTAATAAGATGGACCCTGACAACCTCTGTACTGATGATTTCCAGGAGTTTGTCATAATAAGAGTTGACTGGATGAAGTATCTCCAAGAATCCAGTTATCCTGGGTGAGAAAGTGGGCTTGTTAGCTCCCTTTTTTATTTCATTCTGTATTCCATGTGGAATACTTACTAGTGCACCCATAGTCTAGAAGCAGCTAATTTGTGTGGCAGCCTTGGAAGTCAGCATATAATTCTTCAGCACCTGTCACACCTCTACCTGTAGGCTTGCAATTTTAAATAACTATGAAAAGCATCAAACACTTGTAGAGTTGTAGCAACGACCAGGAGAAATCAACCAGCAAATACTTGTAAGTACTTGATGATCACGTTAAATAGCGCTGGTGGAGATATCCTTCCTGCTGAATATATGTTCAGCTGTTTGATTTTAATAGAGTATACTATATAACAGTGCCCATATAGTTTCAGAATGGCATCTGCAATGTACACACACACTTTTGGGGTGAATTGTGCTGGATGTCCAGTTACGTGGTTCAAGGCTTAGCACGTACATTGTAAATATCCGCTGGAAGTGTGTAAAGCAGGCGGATCTTGACAGCATTCAGCATGCAAAGTTGATTGGAAATCAGCATTGCCATCTTGGAGTTCAATACTCAAGCCAACACTCTCCCACTCCCCCAGGGTGATGCCTCAGCAATCCTAGTAATCTGTGGAGGACAGATTGCTGGATTGCTGGGGGACCCTGAAAGCCCCTTTTCACACTGTAATGCATTGCTATGATGGCAACAGTCAGATGTTGGGTGGCTGCTTGTTGTGCCGCAGTGGAAGCTGCAACATTAGCCATCAGGCGCTGCATCACAGCTGAGTCCACAAGTGTGTGAAAGGTGTTGACCAGCTCTTTCAAGTTGGAAAGGATGGGATCCAAGCTTTGTACAAAACCCTGTGCCGAGTTGGTGCTGGATTCCTCTATGCTCCTTGACATTGACCACAGGCTTTCTGGTAAGCCCGCTAATGCTAGAAGTATTTTATTGTCCAGATTAATCAGCCTTCTTCTGTAGCCCCACCCCATCCAGGCAAATGCAAGTTGCCAGTGTTGTAGCTTGTTTTGGAATAGCTTGGCTAGGGGCACGGCAAGTTCTGGAGCACAAGCCTTCAGTACTATTGATGGATATTTGCCATCATACTACTGACTTGTGCCTTGTAGATGGTGGACAGGCTTTGGGGAGTCAGGAGATGAGTTACTCGCAACAAGATTCCTAGCCTCTGACCTGCTCTTGTAGCCACAATTTTCATACGGCTAGTCCAGTTCAGTTTCTGGTCAATGGTAAACACCAGGATGCTGATAGCAGGGGATTCAGTGATAATAATACCATTGAATATCAAGGGTCGACAGTTAGATTCTCTCTTGTTGATGATGGTCATTGCCTGACACTTTTCTGGCATGAATGTTACTTGCCACTTGTCAGTCCAAGCCTGAATATTGTCCAGGTCTTGTTCCATTTGGATATGGACTGCTTTAGCATCTAAGGAGTTGCGAATGGTGTTGAATATTGTACAGTCACCAGTGAACATCCCCACTTCTGATCTTATGATGAAAGGTCAGTGATGAAGCTGCTGAAGATGGTTATGCCTAGGACACTATCCTAAGGAACTCCTGCAGCGATGTCCTGGAACTATGGTTGACCTTCAACAACAACAACACCTAACTTTGTGCTAGGTATGGCTCCAACCAGCAGAGAGTTCTCCCCCTGATTCCCATTGAATCCAGTTTTGCGAGGGCTCCTTGATGCCACACTCGGTCAAATGCTGCCTTAATGTCAAGGGCAGTCACTGTTGCCTCACCTCTGGAGTTCAGCTCTTTTGTCCATGCTTGAACCATGGCTGCAATGAGGTCAGGATCTGAGTGGCCCTGGCAGAACCCAAACTGAGCATCAGTGAGCAGGTTGCCAGTGTTGCAGCTGTACTGGAACAGCTTGGCTAGGGACACGGCGAGTTCTGGAGCACAAGTCTTCATACTATTGCTGGAAATTTGTCAGGGCCCATAGCCTTTGCACTATCAAGTGCATTCTGCTGTTTCTTGATAACACGTTGAGTGAGTCTAATTGGCTGAAGACTGGCATCTGTGATGGTGGGGACATCCAGAGGAGTTCGAGATGGATCATCCACTTGGCACTTCTGGCTGAAGATTATTGCAAATGCTTCAGCCTTATCTTTTGCACTGATGTGCTGGGCTCCCCCATCATTGAGGATGTGGATATTTGTGAAGCCTCCTCCTCCAGTGAGTTGTTTAATTGTCCACCACCATTCATGGCTGGATAAGGCAGGTCTGCAGAGTTTAGATCTGATCTGTTGGTTGTGGAATCACTTAGCTCTGTCCATTCCTTGCTGCTTATGCTGTTTGGCACACAAGTAATCCTGTGTTATAGCTTCACCAGGTTGACACCTCATTTTTAGGTATGCCTGGTGCTGCTCCTGGCATGCCCTCCTACACTCTTCATTGCGCCAGGATTGATCCTCTGGCTTGATGGTAATGGTAAATTGGGGGATATGCCGGGCCATGAGGTTACAAATTGTGGTTGAGTACAGTTCTGTAGGCCCACAGCACCTCTTGGAAGCCCAGTCTTGAGTTGCTAGATCTGCTTGAAATCTATCCCATTTAGCACAGTGGTAGTGTCACACAACACGATAGAGGGTATCCTCAATGTTATATCTGCTGCAGCCCATTCACCACATGCAGAACCAAGCTCTAGTCTCTCCTTTCCTCCTTTATCAATATCTGAGACGGTGACTGCGAGTATAGGGTTAAGTGCTGCATTGCATCTTCATCATCGTTATCTTGCTGATGCTCCTCCATGGCCTGACCAGGTTTGAACTCTTGGATAGCTGAAAAGAAAAAGGCACAAGGGCAAGAATCTAATTCAAGGAGAGGGGGGAAAGCAAAAGTTGCATGCTTACATGATCTACAGCTAATAAATCAGAAAAGAATGTGGTATGAAAGAGAAGTGGGAGGGTAAATTAAGGATGAGGATAACATCATTTTTTGATTATTTCAATACCCCAGCTGACCATGCTTTCATTAATCGCCATTCTACTGAATGCAGGTTCGCTGCATTTGATGCTTGGTGTTGTACTCCATGGTTATCTGCTCCCACTGCCTTTTGACTATATCTCTGGAGGGCCTCATTCCCCACTGCTGATACAGGACATCTCTCTTCCTTTCTGCCTCCTCCGCCAATGCTTCAGGTGCAGTCTTTGAAAAACCAAAAACCCAATTTTTACTCTGTTGTGCCATTATTCATTCTTTCCCAACTCAGATCCTTTTCAACCACAATTCCCAACCCCTGCACCAGCCACGGTACACCTCCCTGTTAAGTGCTCCTGGCTAGATTTAAACAGTACAGTCTAGCATTAAGTGGTACTAACCACTCATGACATTGGCCACATGCTGATGTGTCCAGCCAATAAACAATATGGATAGGATGGATGCAAAGATCATTTGACTGAGCATGTAGTGTGAAGTGAGTACAGCAAGTAATTAGGAAAGCTATGTTATAACGTATTGTGAAGAGAACTGACTACAAAAGTAGGTAGGGCATTCAGTTATACAAGACATTGGTGAGACCACATTTGGAGTACTGTGTACAGTATTAGTCTCTTTATTTAAAGAAGGATGTATATGTGTTGGAAGCAGCTCAGAGAAGGTTTACTTGACTAGTACCTAGAATGGGTGGGTTGTTTTATGTGGAAAGGCTGGGCTGGCTAGGCTTGTATCCATTGGAGTTTAGAAGAGTAACAGGCGACTTGATTGAAACATATAAGATCCTAAGGGGATGGAACAGGGTGGATGTGAAAATGATATTTCCTCTTGTGGGAGAATCTATAACTAGGGGCCACTATTAAAAATTAGGGGTTGCCCATTTAAGACCAAGATAAGGAGGATTTTTTTCTCGCAGAGTGTCATGAGTCTTTGGAATGCTCTTCCTCAAAAGGCGGGGGAGACAGAATCTTAGAATATTTTTAAGGCAGAGGTAGGTAGATTCTCGATAAGCAAGGAAGTGAAAGGTTAGCGGGGGTAGGCAAAAATTTGGAGTTGAGGTTAAAACCAGATCAGCCATGAACTTATTGAATGGCGGAGCAGGCTTGAAGGGCCGAGTGGCCTACTCTTGCTCCTAATCTGCATGTTTGTACGTTTATACATATGTTCGTATGAAGTTGTCAAGCTACCTACATTGAAAAGAAAGAAATCCTTGCATTTATATAGTGCCTTTCATAACAAATGGACCCGCAAAGTGCTTTACAGCCAATGCACGTACATCACAATATCCATGCCCATTTTGCGGGACAATCTAATTTCTAGAAGGTGCGAAGCACAGTCCAATGAAGCACTCTGTCTAGCTAGCCACAACTGAAGGAATCAAACATGCATAAGTAGAAAGCAGTCCCCTTAAATTCTTTGACATCTGACTGCCACTTAGGAAAGAGAAAATAAAGCCCCAGCAGACTAAACACAAGATGGCATTGGAAAGGATTTTATTTGTTTGTAAAAGGTTTGGTAATGCTTTTTATTGCATTTTAGCTCAGACTGTTAGTGAAAAGAACAAAGAAAAGTACAGCACAGGTACAGGCCCTTCAGCCCTCTAAGCCTGCGCCGATCATATTGCCTGTCAAACTAAAACATTTTGCACTTCTGGGGTCTGTATCCCTCTATTCCCATCCTATTCATGTATTTGTCAAGTTGCCTCTTAAACACCACTATCGTATATGCTTCCACCACCTCCTCTGGCAGCTAATTCCAGACACTCACTACCCTCTGTGTAAAAATCTTGCCCCGCACATCTCCTCTAAAGTTTTTTCCACTCACCTTAAATCTATGTCCCCTAGTAATTGACTCTTCCACCCTGGGAAAAAGCTTCTGACTATCTACTCTGTCCATGCCACTCATAATTTTGTAAACTTCTATCAAGTCGCCCCTCAATCTCCGTCGCTCTAATGAGAACAATCCGAGTTTCTCCAACCTCTCCTCATAGCTAATAACCTCCAGACCAGGCAGCATCCTGGTAAACCTCCTCTGCACCTTCTCCAATGCCTCCATATCCTTCTGGTAATGTGGCGACCAGAATTGCACACAATATTCCAAGTGTGGCCTAACCAAGGTTCTATACAGCTGCAGCATGACTTCCCAGCTTTTATACTCAATAACCCTGCTGATGAAGGCAAGCATGCCATATGCCTTCCTGATTACCTTATCCACCTGCGTTACCACTTTCAGTGACCTGTGGACCTGTACACACATATATTTTTTATATATCTTTGTTGAAAATCTGACCTTAAGCAATGAAACCAAACACAGAGCTGCCACAACTGTTCAGTTTTCTTATGTAGAACAGAATAATGATATCAGTTTGAAACATGTCTCCACATAGCCTATTGCACTGTTCTAACTAAGTCCAAGACAAGGAAAAGTGTCTCATCTTTCTCCTCAGTGTATTGTTATGTAGCTCTCAGGTTTGAAAAGTGACTTTAGTAACTTAAGATATGACCTAGTTCTTCCATTAGTTTTCGCAACGGGGTTGGTTTGGCATTGTGGAGTGTGTTTGTCAGTAGTCAGAAGAAGGGATGGCATACATATTTAATATGGGAGACCTTTTTTCAAAAGATTGTGTAGGATTGTGTGTGTTTGTGTTTGCGTGTGGTGGTGTGTGTGTGTGGTGTATGTTTGTGTGTGTTTGTGTGTGGTTGTGTGTGGGGAGGATGGGGTTTGGTGATGGGTGGTTGGGTGTGTGGGGCTGGGGGTTGAGGAGGGTGGGTGGCCATGTTGGCCTGATTCCTTTTCTCTTTTTGGAGCTGTACTCCAGCATTTTTAGTTTTAATTTTACACATGATCCTCAGGTTTTCTGTGGTTCCCATTTCTCCTGATTCTTGCCTTCTCCATGTGCTTCCACAGCCTTAGTTGTTTGTATGTCCACTATTTCTTTATTTGCTTTTAAATCTTTTAAGAGATTATATGTAACATCATCAAACAGCCATTCATTAATGTTTCCTCACTGTGTTTGCTTGTTTTTCACTGCCCCTCATAATTTATTTCTGATTGTTTTACCATGCTTGTCTGTCTTTCATTTTATGTAAAAAGACAGAGCAGAAACATTAACCTGTTTGCTGCGTAGATGCTGGTTAACCTGCTGTAAGTTTCTGCTGGTTTTCTGCATTTCATTGGAATTACTTTTTGGGAACGTTCTGTGTTATTTGCAAGAAGAAAAGGGCTACTCGTGTTATTTTTTAACTTGATTCTGTCGTTATATTTTTTATAATATGCAAATAAAAGGTTTTACTTAAATTTACTAAATCATCAACATGCTTGTGGACTTAGGTTTCTACTGTAGAAACTTATAACATTGAATGAATATACAGAGAACAGGTAACATGACAATGGGAGTCACATATGCTTCAGTGTGCTGATTAAACTTTCACATTACTTTGAAGAATTCCTGTCCATACCTGTAAATATAGTCAGAAAAGAAGCCAACGGTGCTGAGAATTTACACTTTTCATAGATCACTCTGGAGCAGAGTATAAGTCAAGAGCATGATCTCTCACCTAAGTTATGCTCAGTGCTGTCTCAGATCTCAACTGCAGTTGTTGGTTCATTGCTTTTGCTCTTACCTTGATATCCAATTTCCTTTTGAAAAGTTACTATTGAATCTACTTACCATTGGCACATTCCAGATCAAAACAGCTTGCTGTGTGGAAAAGAAATCTCCTCAAGTTACTCCATTTGTTGTGCCTGTTATCTTAAGTAAGCCCTCCATGAGTTCCCCAAAGTCTTGCTCACTCTTTATTCCTTCTTTACCTCAATGACTCCCTCCACTCATTATCAAATTCTATCTTTTATTTTCTGATGTTCTCATTCCATTCTCAGTGCTCACAACTCCTAGTCTCTTCACAATACAATGCATCAATTCAAGCATTGGAGTAGATTTTTGTCTTGAACACTTTCATGGGATGTGGCCATTACTGGCGAGCCCAGCACTTATTGCCTGGCCCTAATTGCCCCTGAACTGAGTTACTCATCAGACCATTTCAAAGGGCAGTTAAGAATCAACCACATTGCTGTGGAACTGGAGTCAAATGTAGCCCAGACCAGGTAACAATGGCAGATTTCCTTCCCTAAAGGACAATGGTGAAACAGATAGTTTTTTTAATGACAATCAATGATGGTACCACGGTCACCATTACTGATACTAGCTTTTAATTCCAGATTTAATTAATCAAATTTAAATTCCACAAGCTGCCAAAGTGGGATTTAAATTCACTTCCCCAGAGCATTAGCAGAGGTTGTTGGATTACTAGCCCAGTGACATTACCATTACACCACCACCATAAATTAAAAATACTGACCTTAAGGAGTTCCTCTGTGGCTGAACTAAATTTTCACTTGCTCAGTTAGCTGATTTTAGCCAAGTTGGCAATAGTTGAAGAAATAAAATTAGCTTTGATGGCCCTGGGCTAAGGAAGTGAACAATTCACCTAGGGTATGTACCTGGGTGTGGCCTCAGTGAAAAGTAAACAAACTGTAGAAAGAGCTTGAAGCCAGAGCTAGAAGCATGGAGTAGACATGTTAAACCACTGCGAATAAAATATGTTACACACAAAGAAACTAGTGTATAGATCTGAGATATAAAATATACAACAGTGACTAAATCCTAAGATCCTAAAATCCAGCATATTCAGACAAGGAAGTGGGAAAATAAGAAGTGATTTTGAATCTTCAGAAAGAAAATTTTCATGAGATGTATTTTACTTGCTGATAACAGGCCTGGAGGTAAAGATCCCTGTTTCAAGATATTCAGAGAATCATATCAGAGACAGGAGAAGCTCAATGAGTAAAAGAACAGTTACTACAATGTAACAGCTTTAATTTGTAAGTTCAGTTGTCCCATTGGGGGAATATAACCCCCCAAAACAATTGGGATGAGGTTGTGTGGAATGTTAAAATGTTAACACTTTTTAATGCCACCGGCCTCAACCTTGCCAACTTCTGTTTTAACCAAAGTGAGACAAGGTGTAGGAAACCAAGCTACTCCCAGTAGATGGTCACTCATTTAAATATTTTAATGAGATTGCTGTAGTATAAGGTTGTGGCACATATGGGGTTTATGTGGGACTGAGTACATTACCGCCCACATAGTGATGTATGAGAATGCATGACCCAGAGTCAGTCTTGTGTTGGACAGAGCTGTGTGCACAAGCAAGCATGGAGACAGCTCCTAGTTTGAACCCTTTACTGTACACATGTACATAGTTCTTGTAGTTAATAAATACATACAGTTAACCTACGTAAGGTCACAAAGACTTCATTAAGACCTACCGAGTGCTATCCAACACCCTACAACATGTGGCAGCTCTTGGAAAAACTGAAAACGTCAGAGAAGCTGAAGTTGGAATTTGAAAGCTGGGAAACTGAAGGAGCAGCATTCTGGCCTGAATGAAAACACCCAAAATGAAGACACAGAAAGAGAGAAGCTCCATAGCAGAAATGGAAGCAGAGGAGAGAAGAAAAAACTCCACTGTGCATCTGGGGTCTCCATAACATCTCATAGGGATCCAGTTTGAATACACACAGAGTGCAGAGGCAAAGAAACTAGCAGGGGTGCCCTAAAAAAATAATCTCTTGGCCAGAACTAGTTTGAAAATGTTTTCAGCCTTTTAAAAGTCAGAGCAGCCAGTTTCTGAAAGCACTGCAGCCAGCCCAAATCCCCAAGTCGGCACATGAACACTTGGCATCCGAGCTCACTCCAAACAAAGAAAATATGATAATTAATTATCTTGGAAGAATCACAACTAAAGAATCAGTTCTAAAGACCAGCAAGGGCTGGATTTGACTCTTCCGCAAGCTTAAAGCATAGCACTGAAACAGAGAAGTCTGCAGCTAGTTGATCCAAGCAACCATTGTTTAAAATTTTTCAAAGCTCAGCAAGAGCGCCATTACAGTGGGAGCCGACCAAAACCAGCAAGTGTGGGCAAACCCTTTGTCAACAGCACCATCTTGGATTTTAGCAACATCTTAAAAACTGAGCATAGACTCTAACATTTTTAACCATGGATCAAAAATCCATCTCACCAGATCAGATTGGACTCACCCAAGGGCCAAACCTAATGGGAACTTGGGGACTTTGGAGAAAAAGATTCCTTAGATATATGATTGCTTCAGGTCTGGATAAGAAGACAGAAGCTGAAAAAGTTAACCCACTTTATGTGGTAGGCCTAATAGCAGACAACATTATTACTAGGCAAGGAATTAATGAATCATCTGCTAAATTTGAGGAAGTACTAAAATCATTCAATGTTTATTTTTCCCTAAAGGGCAACAAAATCCTTGAAAGAGCTAAATTTAATAAACATGTTCAACAGGCAGGAGGACCTGTCATTCATTCATTAATGATCTGTACAGGATGGCTTGGGCTGTGAACATGGAGAACTAAAATCTGAACTTATCATGGATAGATTACTTGTAGGAGTAGTGGACGACACACTCAGACATGGTGCAAACGAAGGAAAATCTAACCCTTAAGAAAGCTATCCAGATTGTTAGGTGGTCTAAAATCCATGTGCAGCACAGATCCATTTTAAGACGAGAAATTAAATCCTTGTACAATGGAAACCTCACAGTCCAGTTAGTTAAACAGTACAGAAACAGGGACACCCCAGGCCAAGGGAAGCAATAGCCTAACTGGCCAGTAGAGTGACTGTTTCTAAAGGGGAAATCATGTTTAACTAACTTGCTGGACTTTTTAAAAGAGGTAACAGAAAAGGTTAATGCTGTTGATTTGGTGTCCATGGACTTTCAGAAGGCATTTGACACAGTGCCACACAACAGACTTGTGAGAAAAGTTGTTGCTCATGGGATAAAAGGGGCAGTAGCAACATGGATACAAAATTGGCTGAAAAACAGGAAGCAGAGAGTAATGGTCAATGGATATTTTTTGGGCTGGATGAAGGCTTGTAATGGAGTTCCCCAGGGGTTAGTATTGGGACCTTTGATGTTGCTGATATGTACCAATGATCTAGATCTTGGTGTGCGGGGACAATTTCAAAATTGGCAGATGATGCGAAACTTGGGATTGTTATGAACTGTGAGGAGGATGGTGTGGAACTTCAAGAGGACATAAACAAGTTGGTGGAGAGGGCAGGTAGGTTACAAGTGAAGTTAAATGCAGAGAAATGCAAGGCGGTGCATTTTGGTAGGAAGAACAGAGACAGACAATAAAAAATAAGGGGTAAAATTTTGAAGGGGTGCAGGAGCAGAAAGATTTGGGTGTATATGTGCATAGATCATTGAAGTTGGCAGGACAGGTGGAGAGAGCAGTTAATAAAGCCTGTAGTATCCTGGGTTTTATTAATAGGTGCATAGAGTACAAGAGCAGAGAGGTTTTGCTGAATTTATATAAGACACTCGTTAGACTTCGGCTGGAGTATTGTAAATAGTTCTGGGAATCACATTATAGGAAGGATGTGAACACACTGGAGAAAGTGCAGAAGAGTTTACAAAAAGGGTTCCAGGGATGAGAAACTTCAGCTGTGAGGATAGATTGGAGAGGCTGGGACTGTTCTCCTTGGAGAGGAGAAGGCTAAGAGGAGATTTGATAGAGATGTTCAAAATCATGAGGGGCCTGGACAGAATAGATAGCGAGAAGCTGTTCCTGCTTGTAAAAGGATCAAGGATGTGAGGGCACGGATTTGAAGTGATTTGCAAAAAAAGCAAATGTGACATGAGAAAAAAAACTTTTTCACAAAACAAGTGTTTCGGGTCTGGAATGCACTTCCTGGAAGTGTGATGGAGGCAGATTCAACTGAGGCATTAAAGAAGGCATTAAATGATTATTTGAATCGGAACAATGTGCAGGGGTATAGAGAAGAGGCAGGGCAATGGCACCAGGTCATAATGCTCATCTGGTGCAGATATGAAGGGCTGAATGGCCTCCTTCTGTACTGTTAGAATTCTATGATTCTGTGCCAGCGATGTGGAGCAAAGTACCCTGACAGATGAGATCAAAATCCTGCAATTTCAGCCCAATCTTTTCAATATAACAGAATTGGACATTTCGACAAACTGTGCAAGGCCAAAACATCCAAATGCTCAGAAGAACCAAAAATGATTCTTGAGGCTTAGACTGCACAGCAAAAGGACACACAGCCATGCCTCTTGGGTGAGGTCAAAGGACCTGGATTTTTGTATTGGCATGTGGACATTTCATTTAACAACCATCTCACAAACTTTAAATTGGACACGCGAGCCTATCAGACAAAGGCCCCTGGCTGAGAGATGTCTGGTTTCAAACAACAGGCACACCACTCTATGGCCCCAGAGGAATCTGACTTCCGGTCTGTATTGACTTGACAGACCAGACAGGTTTCAACAAGAAACAGATAGGGCTGAATTTTTGGGTCGGCGAGCATCGGTGGGGCCCGCTTGCCGATGCGTAAGATGATGCACAGTGACATCAGGCGGGCGTCCCGACGTCACCGCATGTCATTTAGATTTTCAGTTCAGCAGGCCCGCTAAACTGTCAAAGGCCTATTAAAGGAATTTAAAAATTAATTAAACCAATAAACTGACTTGCCTGTCCAACCTTAAGGTTGGTGGGCAGGCAAAGAGCCCAGGCGGCCTTCGCATTTTTCATGGAACCTCATCCACAGGCGGGATGAGGTTTCATGAAGAGTTTATAAATTGATTAAATTTTTTTTTAATTCATTGACATGTCCCAGCTTATGTGACACTGTCCGCACAGGGAACGCTCAACGCTTCCAAGCGCAGGTCATGCTGGGCGGTCCTTAATTGGCCCGCCCACGTAAAATAGCGGCGCGAACCTGATGAGGGGCACCAATTGGGTTCGAGCCTGCTCCTGACTGCCCCTGCACAATCCCCCCGACGGGGAGAAAAATCTACTCATAAACTTTATTACAGAGAGCTTTTCAGATGCTACTTGCAATGTTAGGGCTCTCATCAGGAAGCCCCTCCCCCTGGATTACCCACACTTAGGGGTCATTGGTCGGAGCTTCCAAGAACATCGCGTGACCCCCGGTAGACAGCAGGAGAGGCTATACCCTCAGTTACTATACATCACGCGCATAATTCTAATGTATGGCAGCAAACAAATCTGCTAGCTAACATATGTCATCCGTAACCAGACTTCCTCTCTCTTGAGCAGAGATGTCTGTGTAGCCCTGAATCTTCTCAAAACTGCAGAAGCGGCCAAGAGCATCACTGTGGTAAATTATACAGAACTGCAAGCTCCCTAGAGCTCAAACAAGAAAGAGTATCCTGACTCAAACTTCAGCTCTGAACTGCCTTCTCTCTTTGCAGAGCAGGTTTGTCCATTTTCATTACAACTGCCAGAAAGCTCTCATTAGTCAGACCAGCCAACCACTCAGATGGTTACCATCATGCCTCCAGTGGAGGATAGACAAGAGAGCAACTAACAACTAGAACAGCCTCAACCTCCGGCTCCAACAACTGTTGATGAGGTTAACACTGCGACCACAGAGCAAATGCTGCAAATCTCAGCCAGCATGACTGTGCCACAGATGATGCTGGAAACAAGTAGCAGCCTCCATTGCTGACAGCACAACACACAGCCAAATGCAAAGGTGAGCTTACCAAAAAACCACATCCTCATAACAGGAATAGCCATCTTCCATCACAGAGAACATCACAACAACCCACATGATAAAGAAAGAAGAGGAAAAAACAACATGGATATGAGAACAACGTTCATCCACCCCACAAGAAACGAGATGGGACAACAACCATCTATCACCATGATTGCTGAATCAACAAAGAATAGTTCAATGCCAAGGAACGGAAAAAGAAGATAAAAAGATACCCAGATGCCAGAACAACCTCCAAATCAACAGTTTACTTGCAATGACAGAGCCTACCACTCCAACACTGGTGAGACCGCCTGAACTTATGAAATCAGAGACTTGAAGGGGGAGAGGGGGTTGTAATAATGATGTAAATACAAGGGATAAGCTATAATAACATGAAATGCATTGGATAAAGCTTTGGCGGTAGATGTAGTATAAAGGTCTGGCACATGTGGGGTTAATGTGGGACTGAGTACAGTACTGCCCACACTGTGATGTAAGAGAACACATGACCCACACCTAGGGGTCAGTCTAGTTTGACAGAGCCATGTGCACAAGCAAGCATGGAGACAGCTTCTAGCTTGGACCCTTTACGGTATATATGTACATTGTTCTTATTGTTGATAAATACATATAGTTAACTTACTTAAGACCACAAAGACTTCATTAAGACCTACAGAACAGTATCCAACACCCTACAACAGTCGCTTGCCTCAGATTTTGATTTTAATTTAAATATTGCTCAGCCAGATTTCCTGGCAACTGCAGCAGCTAAAGGGAGGCAAGGACTGCCAAATGCAACAGTTAAATGTATTTGCAGAATTCCTTTTATGGCAGAAAACAGGAGAGCTTCTGCCATGGCCCACCAAGCTACCTATAACCACTATAAACCACCCTCAGATTAGACAGACCGTGTGCTCCCACAATCAGACTCCCAGCCTTGTAATAGGCTGCCCCCACCAACCCCTGCAGTCAGATCGTGCCACCACAACTCGACACCGAGCCATAATCTCCAACCAACCCAACCTCTCCAATCCTACCCACTCGAACATCCATCCTCTGTGCTCTCCACCTGCCCCCTTAGATTCCCTGATCCTTCTGATAACCTCCAACATTTCCATTTTGGTGCCCCCCCCAACCCCACCCTAGCCTTCAATCTTCCTCCACACCCTCCGACCTCAATTCCCCATCCTTCTGGTTGCTGATCACTCCCTGATTGCCACCACACTCCCCGCCTGCCCCTGATCTGATCTCTCACCTTCTGTGGCTAAACCTTCCATCACCCATAATGACCACTAATCTCCACCTGCTTCTCTTGCCCCCACCCAGTCTCTGATCTTTCCTTCAGCTCCAGCCTCAATCTCATCCCCTCCAGCCTGCAATCCCATAACCCAGGATCAGCTTCTAATCAACCCCCCTCCTTGCAACTCCCCAAACTCTGATATCCAACAACCCAGCCTCTGTGATCCTTCTCTTCCTCCTCTACTCCCCACCTACAATCTAGTGCCACAGACCTACCCACCTAGCCAGCCAGCCAGCCAGTCTCTCAATTAGAATGGCTGTGGCAAAGAAATAGACAAAAAATGTTAACCAGGCCCTGCCGTTAAATTTGAGAGGAACCTAAATACAAAACTGCCCATTGTCTGCTCTCGCCCTGACACCCTGTAAATATTGTGGCCAATGAATTATATTTTATATGAAACTTAACTTCAGGCTGTTGCTATCTTATATTACAATTCACCCTCACATTCAAACAATCATCTGCAATTTTTAATAACATGTTGGGTTTCACAAACTTGTGCATTTGGTGAAGAGCTTCTCCCGACAGAAGGAGTCATCAGGAATTCTGATGCAGAGGTCTGTGTGAATGCATGATTTTCTGCAAGTACAATTACAAAAATATACCCTGTTGCATAAGAGTTCATTTTATGATTTTGCATCCTCAAGAAAGAGTACATTTCATAAATTTGGACATGTTATGCATGATCTTTTACCCATTCAATTCAAAGGTCAGAAAATTGAGCTTATAATGCCATTTTCTTTTTATTCGTTTATGGGATGTGGGAAACGCAGTCTAGGCCAGCATTTATTGCCAATCCCTAAATGTCATTAAGAAGGTGATGGTGAGCTGCCTTTTTTATCAGCTGCAGTCCATGTGCTTCAGGAACAGTGCTGTTAGGAAGGGAGTTCCAGGGTTTTGACTCAGCAGCAGTGAAGGCATGGCAAAAAGTTCCAATTCAGGATGGTGTGTGACTTGGCAGGAAACTTGGAGTTGATGATGTTTCCATGCATCTGCTGCCCTTGTCCTTCTAAGTGGCAGAGGTCACGGCTTTGGAAGGTGCTGTCAAAGAAGCCTTGGTAAGTTGCTGCAATGCATCTTGTAGGTGGTACACACTGCTGCCACTGTGCATTGGTGGTGGAAGGAGTGAATGTTTAAGGTGATTGATGGGGTACCAGTCAAGCGGGTTGCTTTTTCCTGTGTGGTGTCAAACTTATTGAGTGTTATTGGAGTTGTACTCATTGAGGCAAGTGGAGAGTATTCCATCATAATCTTGGCTTGTGCCTTGTGGCTGGTGCACAGGCTTTGGGGAGTCAGGAGGTGAGTTACTAGCTGCAGAATTATAAAAATCTGAGATGAAAGATCAAAATGTGATTACTTGTTCTACAACAATGACTGCAAGACATGTTGATTGATCCTTTTGGGAATATACAGACAGGAGGTTTTTAGGACCTGGTTTTGTGAAGCCAGACACAGAGAGAATTCATCAAAGTTATCTGGAAAAACTGCTGAAGGGAGCAGTAGGGAATCTCTCTCTCTCTCTCACACACACTCTCTCTTAAATTAAGAAAAGCCCAATCTCTTCAATTTAAAAATCCAACCCAAGAGATAGTGACTATCCATTAGAAAGAAGTTCAGTGGAAACCCATCGATTTCTGGGAGACGGATCACAGAATTAAAAGGAAGGAAACTGTCTCCAGCAAAGTGCAGTTATCTCAGCTTCAATTCAACTCCAGGATTTTAAAAGGAGCCAGCTAACTTCAAACAGCTGCAACATTCAACAACCTATGCCTCAAGGACAAGCAAATGAGTTAATTATATATTCTTTTAACTTTTATTTGGACTGTAACATTTCTTACTTCTGATATCTATCTGTGTGCTGTCACACCTTTTATTATTTTTCCTCAGGTTTCGTAGCTAATTAACTTGCTGTCTCTTTGACTCAAGAAAATCTGGTTTGATTGGCTGCTTATTAAAAGGCAAACACATTTGGATTGGAAAAGGCATCTACAGGGAAAAGAAAGGCTGTGCAAATAGCCAAGTGGTTATGGTACTGGGTTTGTAACCCCAAGATCAAGAGTTCAAATCTCATAATAGCAAGCTATGAAAACAATGTAACTTCATCTGAATAGGAACAGATGGAAACATGTTTGTACTTGAAGGAGTTACAGGGAAAAGAATCTTGGCCTAAATAGCCAAGTGGTTATGGAACTGGGTTTGTAAGGCCAAGATCAAGAGTTCAAATCTCACAATGGCAAACTATGAAACAATGTAACTTCATCTGAAAAACAGATGGAAACATGTTTGTACTCAAAAGAGTTACTTGTGCTGATATTTACGGCAGGGACTGGGGTGTTTTGTTAACCCCTTTAATCACATTTTGATTTAAAGTTTGTAAGTTTCCTTTAAACTTTGTTCTTGGTTTTACAGCTGACCTGAATTAGGGGCTGTGCCTGATTTATCCCAATTTTGTTGATTTGGTTTTCATTTAAAAGATTATCAAGAGTTCAAATCTCACAATGGCAAACTATGAAACAATGTAACTTCATCTGAAAAACAGATGGAAACGGGTTTGTACTCGAAAGAGTTACAGGGAAAAGAAATTTAAGAACCTTTGCTGAGACCAACCAAGGAGGCTGAATAAAGGGGGCCCAGTTTGTCCCTCCTCACTCGGTTGTAACAATGGCTAGTCCAGTTCAGTTTCTGTTCAATGGTAACCCTCAAGATGTAAATAGTGGGAGATTCAGTGATGGTAATGCCATTGAATGTCAAGGGGCGATGGTTAGTTTCTCTCTTACTGGGGATGGTCATTGCCTTGCACTTGTGTGATGCAAATGTTATTTACCACTTATCAGCCCAAGCCTGAATGTTATCCAGGTCTTGCTGCATTTGGACAGGCTTCAATACCTGAGGAGTCATGAATGGTGCTGAACATTGTGCAATCATCAGCGAACATCCCCACTTCCAACCTTAAGATAGAAGGAAGGTCGTTGATGAAACAGCTGAAGATGATTGGGCCTAGGACACTACCCTGAAAAACTCCTGCAGCGATGCTCCGTGGCTGAGATGATTAATCTCCAACAACATAGCCACCTTCCTTTGTGTTAGGTATGACTCCAACCAGCATAGAGTTTTCTCCCTGCTTCCCATTGACTTCAGTTTTGCTAGGGCTCATTAATGCCACACTCGGTCAAATACTGCCTTGATGTCAAGGGTGATCATTCTCACCTCACCTTCCTGAGTTCAGCTCTTTTGTCCATGTTTGGACCAAGGCTGTAATGAGGTCAGGAGCTGAGTGTCCCTGGTGGAACCCAAACTGAGCATCAGTGAGCAAGTTATTGCTGAGTAAGTGCCGACAGTAAGTGTACTGTCGACAACCCCTTCAATCACTTTGCTGATGATCAAGAGTAGATGGGGCCTTAATTGGCTGGGTTGGATTTGCCCTGCTATTTGTGGACTGTACATACCTGAGCAATTTTCCACATAGCCGGGTAAATGCCAGTGTTGTAAATGCACTGGAACAGCTTGGCTAGGGGTGCAGCTAGTTCTGGGCACAAGTTTTAGTGCTCTATTCCTGGAATGTCTCAGGGCCTTTGCTGTATCCAGTGCCTTCAGCCATTTCTTATTAACATGTGGAATGAATTGAATTGGCTGAAGGCAGACATCTGTGATGCTGGAGACTGCAGGAGGAAGCCAAAATGGATCACCCACTTGGCACTTCTGGTTGAAGATGGCTGCAAGCACTGATGTGATGGGCTCCCCTACCATTGAGGGTGGGGGTATTTGTGGAGACTCCTCCTCCAGTTGCAAATATGTGCTCCCGTAAAGCATTATTTCCACTTCCTTAACATTGCCAGACCCAGACCCTGCCTCAGTTCATCTGCTGCTGAAACCTTTGTCCATGCTTTTGTGATTTGACTCTTCCAATGCACAGAACTCTAACTAGCCTCTCACATTCTGCCCTCCATAAACTTGAGTTCAGCCAAACCCCTGCTGCCTGTACCTTAACCAAGTCCTATTCTTCTGGACTCGCTGACCTACATTGGCTCCCAGTCAAGCAACATCTAGATTTGAAAATTCTTATCCTTGTTTTCAGGTCTCCTCCATAACCTTGCCCCTTCCTGCCTCTATAATCTCCTCAAGCTCTATAATCCTACGAAATAGCTGTGCTCCTCCAACTCTGACCTCTTGAGCATCCCAGTTTCAAGTCTGCACCATTGATGGTCATGCTTTCAGTTGCCCTAAACTCTAAGCTCTGGAATTCTAAATGTCTCAAACTTTCTTTCAGCCTTTAAGATGCTGCATAAAACATATTTCTATGACCAAGCTTTTGGTCATCTGTTCTCATTTCTACCTTTGTGGTTCAGTGACAAAGTTTCCTGTGAAGCACCTTGGGGCTATGCGTAAGGCACTATACAAATACAGTTTGTTGTTGGTGTAGGTAAGGCTCCTTAGCAGGAGCATAACATTGTAAAGATGTATTTCATTATATTATTACTTCATCTATTTTTAATTATTATTTTGTATTCAAACAGAATAAATGAAGGAAATAAACAGTGAAAATTTTGGAAACATTAAAGAGGTCAGGCCATATCTGTAGAGCAGGATGGCACGTCAACATTTCAGAATAAATGATGGGTTTGCATAAGCCAAAATTCATGAAGGTCTTGGATCTCTAATAATTCTGGCTGCACTACATGCTTTCAGCACTTGGCTGAGTTTTTGCCTCCATAACATGTTCATCAAGTTGGATGATCTGCTATAAACAAATCTCTAAACTATCTGTAACAAATTAAGCCAGGGTGAGTGATAGAAATTGTTACTGCCTTAATAATGAGTGAGACAAAATAATAAAATCCTTTTAGTGGCAATGTTCTCCATGACTTGTGACTTTAGGACACTAGCACACTACAAGGCTAGCACATTAGCACACTAGCATGCTACGACACTAGTACACCTAGTCACAATTGAAAATTCAGATGTGGGCAAACTATGTTTGGACAGGAATATAACTCCAAAGTCATCATCGCATCTGGATATTCTAACATTTTGGCAATAAACCATCAAACATACGTAAATAGTTCTATTTTAGTTGGGCCCTGCGGTACTTCTTAACCCTTTCACCCCTTTGGTGTCAAATTTCCTTTGCAAGTATACATAAACCATCTGAGCACACAACACTATCAGGAAGGAGCTTCTATTTCTCTTAGGCGTGTGTGTGTGTGCGTGTTTTTTCCCCTGACATTCCACCTTTCCCCTTCCTTACAATTGCAAAATAACTTCAGATTCATAGCCTTCTAGCTGAGTATCCAGGACTCAAATGCAAAAGCTATCAATCTTCCTTATAATGTGTAAATCTCCAAACCTAAACATTATCATGGTCACAACAAAAAAATCTACATAATCATAGAACATTACTTCAATCACTATGTCCTGTGAATCCTTCATAATTTAACTGCTGTCTTACTTCATTGCCATTTTATACACGAGCAACTTTCTCCATTGTAAAAATGCAAGTCTGCATGTGTTGTAATCGTTTTTTTTTGTTACCCTGAGATCAGTTAACTTGCTAAACAAATTTATAGTAATCCTTGCTTTCATTTGTAGCGATTTTCCTTTGGTTGTTGCAAACTAGATTGATTGTACAGTCAACAAATCTGGTTATGTAGGACTGAGCTCAGATGAATGGCCCTTTCTAAGTTATGTATGAATAATGTAATTAAATGTACAATAAAACTACAGCAAAAGATAAGTGCTACTTTCTATGCTAATTAGTTGCTGAGCTCTATAACATAGGGAAATGATTTATGTTATGTAATAAGTAAAGCATATAAGATAATTATGTCTTAAGAGACTAAACAAATATGCAAATTAAATTTACACTAAAAATTTGAACAGTTATAATCAACATGCTAGAATTATTGCTTAGCAGATTAGTAATGAGCATATTGTTTCTGTTCAGAACATTTTAGCACACCACTTAAGTAGGATCTAGGGATACATACACAAATCACCAATACATTGTGATGCAGGTTAATAAGATAGTTAAAAAAAATGCTGGGCAGAATTTTGCCCTCAGATGGTGTGTGGGCCCCACCAGCTCGGCGGCGGGCGGACCGCCGACCCCCGCCACCGAAACGGGGCCAACCACCATTTTGAGTGGGTGGGCCGATTAAGCGCTATGCGCTTCCTGTGCGGGGGAGGAGGAGGGATTTTCCATCTGTCAAAGTACGCTCTTTCACGCATGCGCACGAAAGAGTGCTCTGCTCGCTGAGGCAAAGTCCTGTCTCAGGGAGATTCATGACAGGTAAGTAAAGCCTAAACATAGAAAAACATTAAAATTATAAACATGTCTCCCTCATGTGACAATGTCACATGAGATGGGTCGTGTGAATAATAAACACTTAAAATTTACTACATTTTTTAAAAAAATGGACATGAAACTTCATCCCATCAGTGGATGAAGTTTCATGAATAATCTAGAGTCCGCTGGGGCTCCTGGCTTGCCCGCCAGTGTTAAGCTTGGACGGGCAGGTCTTTAATTATCTTAACTAGCCTGTCATTGGCCTCAATTGGCCATAGACAGATTGGCAGGCGGATAGCTGATTTCGCTGTCCGCTCACCTTCCTAAAAATTTAAAGGGACCAGGATGACGTTGGGGATCCCTCCCGACATCATCCCGCATTATTTTCCCCTCAGCGTGCGGGCCCCGACCCCAAATCGCCGAGAGGAAAATCCTGGCCACTAAGTGGGGTTCATTTCCAGATGCAGAGAATTGGATAACAAAGTAATGCTAAACTTATATAGAATGCACTAGGACTCCTCCTTCAAGAACCATACCCTAAGCAGGCATTCGCAACCATGGACTTCCATTAGAAAGGTCCTTGATTATGCAAAGTAATGCAGTGGTTTCCCATTGCATTCTGCAGTATGGCTTAGCAGGAAATGCCTCTGATCTTACCACCTGCCATCTGACACAGAAGAAAGATTTACAGGCTGTTAATCAACCCATTTAGCCACATTATGAATGCACCTTCCATATCCATCAAATCCTGAGGTGGGTCTTGAACCCAGAGCTTCTAGCCTAGAGGCAATGACACTATTATTGCATCACAGAACCTCCACGCTAGAGCTGCTGTGAAGAATTCTGATCTCCATATGATATTAAAAAGCTATGGAGACACTGATGAGGGAGCAAAAAAGATTTACAAGGGGTGAGATGACATCTGAGAGATTATAACTATCAAGAAAGATTATACATGTTTTTTTTGGAGAAGAGAAGGCTGAGGCGTAATCTGAGATCTTTAAGCTTGTCAAGTAATTTGATAGAGTAGACATAGATTTACACTTGTGGGGAAGACCAAAATTTGGCCTCATAAATATAATAATGTCACTAATAAATCCAATAGGGAATACGGGAGAATTTTTTATCCAGAGTGTTTGAAATTTGGAACTCATTATGACAAGGAGGAGTTGAGGTGAATAATATAGATACATTTAAGGGAAGCCAGATAAAAACACAAAGTAGAAAACTTTGGAAGATTATAATGATAAGGGTAGAAGAAGAGGGGTAGGAGTCTTGTGTGGAGTATATAATTAGCATGGACCATTGGGTTAAATGATGGAGGGGGAGGGAGTACCTGTAGGGTGCAGACTTTGTGGGGAGCACCTGATGTGGAAAGGAGGCCATTGAGGGAGGCGACACCCACATCTCCCAGGCCCGAGCAGGGTGACTTCCTGGGCTCCGCCTCTACCCCTAAACTCCACCCATCAGCCTCAAAATTGAGGCCGGGGAGGAAACAGCCATTAAGTGGTCATTAATTGCCCACTTAAGGGCGTCAAGTTGAGGGCAATGGTGAGCGAACTGGCCTAGGCCTTACCTGTCCCACTGTAAAATTGCAGACAGGTCAGGGTGAATGGAAGGGTGGTGAGAAGGCCAGCTGGGGAATCTTAGGCATCCCCCCACCCCCCACAAACCTGTCTGCAGGGAACCATAAAATACTGCCCCAAGTCATTTTTTCCATATTACCTGTTTTACAACAAATGATTGTTCATAACTCATTTCTCTTGGGGGAAAAAAGCACTATCTAAATTTAGTTTACCCAAGTGATTAGTCTTCACAGTGTAGCTAAACAATGAAATCCTTACAACCGAGGCACTAGGTCGAAATTAAGAACAAGAACTCTGGCCAATTTACCCTTTTCTACCAGAAGTCACTGTGCTTAACTGTCACGCCCTGTCACTGTGGCCATTGCTATCAGCCCAGGGATTGAATTTGTGATCTGTCTGGCTTCTATGGTTCAGTTTTTCACTGCCTTAATTTAGAAATAACCCACATTTTTTTCTAAATGTTTTGTTTAAACAGCAAGTGACCATGACATCATTGGGGCAATGATTTGCAAAAGTTCTAAATCTCTAACATGAAAGCAGCTGAATTAACATCCTTGTCTGAAAGAGTGAGATAAATCACCGGAGCACCTGTACTTAATGACTTAATGTCCTGTGGATATTAGCTCAGCTGTTTCCCATTGCTTGTTTCAATAATTCCTCTAAGCCCGTGCATCCAAAGAAATCAAGAATTCACTGTTTAAGATCAACAACAATGGATGGAACAAACAAATCTGACCTTTGACCAAAGACACTACCTAATGTAATCTCAAAGCAATTTAAACCAGAGGATCCCAGTTTTGACTACTGATCGCAGGAGTTGAAGATTACAAATGCTGCCGATGCTTCCATACATGGAAAAGAGAAAAAAAAGTTTACTCTTGATTAGTTGTGCCTATCAACATTGAGCAAGGACAGGATTCCAACAAAACTATGATAACATCCACCGTCAAAAAAGTAGCTAAGAAAAGCTTGCATTTATGTCATTCCTTTCACAATCTCAAAACACCCCAAACTGCTTTCTCGCCAATATTGCACTTTTTACTTAAAGTGTAGTCATTGGTGTAAAGTAGGAAATATAGAAGACAGTTTGCACAATGCAAGCTTCCACAAACAACAATGTGATGATTACCACATAATCTGTTTTTAAATACTGGTTTGAGAGATAAAAAGACCCCAACTGGAACTCGCCTGTTTTTTTTCCTGGAAATAGTGCCATGGGATCTTTAAGGACTGCATGAGAGGGTGGACAGGGACTTCGAGCAGGATTTTCCTGCAACCTTCAGTACCCTGCCATCTGGCTCAGGTATGGTTCAGAAACCTGCACTCTGTGGGCAATTGTCACCGACCGGTGATTTCCCCCCCATCCAATTAAGGATGGCAGACAGGCTTTTGAAGGTGGAGGTCCAGTAGGAGGCCCTCTGGCTGAGAACAGCAGCAGGATGTATTAGTAGGTAAGTCAGGGAGAGGACACCCCAAAATGGAAGCGCCCTTTCTCCAATATTTTAAAACTGAAAATAAAATAAAAATTGTAGTGTGGAGGGGAACAGGGCAGACTGCCTGAAGTGCTGACTCTCACACCCAACCCCATCACCCCCCGCCTCACACCTCCTGTCACTAGGCAAGCTCCAGGCAGCTGCACCAACCCCCACTACATTTGGGGATTTGGAGACCTACTGAAAAATTCCAGTTGGCGTCCGACAATTGGCCCCTGCCCTGAACACACAAAACTGCTGGAGTTATACCTAGCACAGCTCATTGAATGTAAATTCTCATTGTATCACCAGCCTCTTTGAACTCCACCTTTTAAGAATAAAACCCCTTTCATAGTATCAATTTTATTAGTAATATAAACAATTGACCATTAACAGGGTCAGTTGGGTAGCTGCCACTGGTGGGTGGGTGGCCCTGACTCCAACCCATCCCTCCTCCAGAAAAATGGCCAGTGGGCAGGATGGAGGAGGGGGACAGCATGCTGGCTTGCAGCACTATTTTTACCACCTGAATGCCCACTCTTGGTTAATCCTAAAAATTCACCCTTGGTTTAAAGACTCGCCTGAAAGACTGCACCTCTGAGAGTGCAACACTTCCTCAGCATTACACTGAAGGTTCAGCCTAGATTTTTGTGCTTAAATCCCTGCATTGTGGCTTAACCCACAACCTTCTGAATCCAAGGCAGAAATGCAAGCACTGAGACATGACTGACACATGTAATACTCACAATCTCACCTCGTGTAATAAATAGCAATTTTGGGCCAGATTTTCACGGAGTCAGAAGGCCTCCGGGGCCTTTTAAAAATGGCAGGTGAGAGGCAATTCCAGAATTCCCATCCTCATTCCTGATGCCCCCAATTTTCCCTGGTGTATGATAAGGCTGCAGGTGGAGAGCCCACACCCTGCACTCCTGACCTTGCTGGCTCCATTGCTGAAGTAGGCACCCCTACCACTCACAATTTTCATGGAATCGAGGCATGGAAAAGCTATTAATTGGCATGGAGGGTATGGAGGTGGGTAGGGGGCAGGGTTGCCATTTAGGTGGCTATAGGTAACCATGGGGAAGGGAGGAGGGGTATGAGGGCAATAAAGGGCAGGAGGCGTGGGTGGGAGGCATGTTGCCATTGACGGCATGGAGTTGGCATGGGGACATGAGTGAGCGGTTGAAGAGTGAAGGTTAGGGGGCCTAACAGCCTGCAATACCTCTGGCACAAAGTCCCAGAAAACTGAGGCATGGCTTTTTAATAAACCAGCCTCAGCACTTGGCACTCAGCCACCTCTACCAAGATCTGCTTCTGGGCACTATGGGCCCAACTCTATCTTGCACCTGCACCACCATCACAACGCCCCCAACCCTGCCCACCACCCCCCAACCTCCATCCACTAGAGCGTAGGTTGCACCATTTGGGGCCTTTCTACCGAGGCAGTGAGGAGAGCCAGGAAATTTCCCCACTTGGGCTACCTACCTCGGCAGTGAAAATCGAGTCTCATATAGTCGATAGTAATTATTTATAATGGTTAATAGCAATAGGCCAGTGACCCTGCAGTTGAAACCTACCATAAGCTCTGAGAATGCCCAGAGCTGTAACTTTCATCAGGGATTGGCAGAACCCCCAGGTAGTCTGTACAAGTGCTTATAAATGGCTGTTTATGCCTTTTCGCTGGGAATTCCACCAAAGTAATGTCAGGACATTAGGCCAATGCCCAAAGACAGTCAAGCCCTTAGGGATTTTATATAGAATAACTGAAGCCAGATATGCGCTATGGGCTGGCCGTAACATTGTATTTTGGCAAAGGCTTTGGTGCAATATGCATTCTGATCTTCAGGCATTTCATCTGAGGTTCTCTGCTTTGCACTGGTGGGCTCCTCTTGCCAGTGGGAACACCACCATGAGTCTGCCATGCATCTCTCAAATGGCTCCTTGACCCAACGAAATGAGTTGGGGCAGATTCAGAGGAGTGGGCGAAAATCCCACCTCTCCGGAAACTGCACCATGAAGAGGACAACCCAAAACTGAGAATTAGCAGGTTATCAGCCAAGTGGTGCGTCACTGCTGAGACAGAGCCTCTCCTAGCTAAATTCATAAGTATACACTTTATAGCAGTGAACACTGGCTAGCATTTAGAATGTGAACCCTGTTTGATTTTACCCTTTCCATTTCAAAGGGATCTGAAAGTATCTCTATATGCTGCCCCATCCGAGCCCTCATCTGAATCCTTTGTGATGGAACTCATCTGTGACGTTGTTCCCTGGTGAGCTGGCACTCAAATTAATCTTTCCCCCTGGCCTGGTTGCAGCCCACTCATGCCCAGTGGCTCACCTCAGGCAAATCCTAACTCGATACCAGCCTGTAAGGTGCTCATGGTACTGTATCTAAGTTGGCGACCGTGAGGGTCAGCTCAATCAAAATTGAATGTTTTGATGGAATCAACTCTCATTCTGTTAAGCTCCAGAGAGTATGGGCTCAATTTACTCAGCCTCTCATCATAGGACAACCCTCTCATCCCAGGGATCAATCTAGTAAACCTTTGCTGTACTGTTTCCAATGCAATTATATCCTTCCAACATTGCACACTTTATTCCAGGTGCAGTCTCTCCAAAGCCCCTTACAATTATAACAAGACTTCTTTGTTCTTGTACTCCAATTTCCTTTCAATAAAGACCAACATGCCATTTGCTTTCCTAATTGCTTACTTTCTGAATCCCATTTACAAGCTTCATGCCTTTAAAAAATATTCTGCATTTCTATTCTTATGACCAAGGTGAAAAACCTCACACTTCTGCACATTATACTCCAACTGCCACCTTGTTGTCCACCCACTTAGCCTGACTATTTCACTTTGCAGCCATTTTGTGTCTTCCCCACAGCTTGCAATCCCACCTAGCTTTGCATCATCAACCAACTTAGGTACAATACTCTCTGTCTCTTCCTTAAGTCATTAATATAAATTGCAAATAGCTAAGGCCCCAGCACTGATCCTTGCGGCACTCCACTAGTTATAGCATGTCAGCTTGAAAATGCCCTATTTATCTCTGCTCTCTGATTCCTGTTCTATTTACCAATTCTCTATCCATGCTAATATATCACCCCTAACTACATGAACTCTTATCTTGTGTATTACCCTTTTGTGTGGCACCATATGGAATGTTGTGTGGAAACTGAAATATGCTACATCTACAGGACCCCCTTTATCTACCCCACTAGTTATGTCATCCAAAAACTCTAAATAGTTTGTCAGGTAAGATTTCCCTTTTGAAGAACTAAGTTGGCTCATTCTAATCATATTTGGCTTTTCTAAGTACATTGTTAAGACATTCTTTTTAATGGATTTCAGCACTTTCCTGATGATTAATGTCAAGCTATGTCTTTTAGACTCTGTGGATTTGTCAGATTTTAGTCCATCGAGTTTCTTCATTCCTTTTTTTGTACTGTTATTAATCACCTTAAGTTTCTCGCTCTTACTTGTAGTGTGACACTAAATATTTGTTCAATGCCTCTGTCATTTCCTCATTCCCCATTTTTCTTTTTTTTTATATTCATTCATGGGATGCGGGCTCGCTGGCTGGGCCAACATTTATTGCCCATCCTTAGTTGCCCTTGAGAAGGTGGTGGTGAGCTGCCTTCTTGAACTGCTGCAGTTCATGTGGTGTAGGTACACCCACAGTGCTGTTCGGGAGGTAGTTACAGGATTTTGACCCAGCGACAGTGAAGGAACAACAATATATTTCCAAATCAGGATGATGAGTGACTTGAAGGGGAACTTCCAAGTGGTGGTGTTCCCATCTATCTGCTGCCCTTGACCTTCTAGGTGGTAGTGCTCATGGGTTTGGAAGGTGCTGTCTAAGGAGCCTCAGTGAATTCTTGCAGTGCATTTTGTAATGGTATTCAGTGCTGCTAATGTGAGTCAGTGGTGGAGGGAGTGAATGTTTGTGGATGTGGTGCCAATCAAACTGACTGCTTTGTCCTGGATGGTGACAAGCTTCTTCAGTGTTCTGGGAGCTCCATTCATCCAGGCAAATGGGGAGTATTCCATCACACTGCTGAATTGTGCCTTGTAGATGGTGGACAGGCTTTGGGGAGTCAAGAGGTGAGTTATTCATCCCATGATTCCTAGCCTCTGACCTGTTCTTGTAACCATTTTTTTTCCTGCCCCAGCTTCTTAAGTGATCAATGTATGCTTTAGCTACTCACTTCCTTTTTATATGTTACAGGTGGGAAAAGAGTCGCGATGAGTAGTCCTGCCGAGGATGGTGGTGTGAAATATAACTTGGGCAATGAAGCACTGGCTGATCTCACCACTGTTTTTTTTCCCTCATCATCCACTGCTACCTCATTAAATTTTGCATTTGAAAGTTCTGTCCTCAGTCTCAGGCTTCTCAAAGATTTAATTAATGAACTAAGAAGCCATAGTTTTGTTTTAGCTGTCACTCTGCCTGTCTATCTATATACTTGTTCAACCTATTTATTCAATTACCTATCCATCTGTCTGTCTATTCTCTATCTGACTATCAACCAATACCTAGGTTCATGCTTCCATTGTAGTTTCTGAGCAATTCAGCAGTCATATGAGAATGGAGCCTTTCCTCCCACCCATTCCATTAGCCTTATTTCATACAGTTCTCCCTAAATGAGGGGGAAAATACCCTTAGGGCACAATTTAACATCCCACGGGTGGGCATGCGCCCGACCTGATCAGGAGTAAAATAGTGCGTGATATTTTGGCCGGCGGGCGTGGGCGAGAATCGACAGCGCATCCGCCGACAATTAAGAGGCCTATTAAGGCCATTAAACTAGCAATTCATTTGTATTTTTCGCCACCCGTCCAACCTTATGGTTGGCGGGCAGGCGAATAGGCCAGGCAGTCTTCGCATTTTTTAGGGAAATTCATCCATGAACGGGATGAGGTTTCCAACAGTAATTTTTAAAAAAAATTTGAACACCATTTTAATTATGTCCTTGCTCATTTGACTGAGACACAAGTGGGGACATGTTTCCCTTATTTTTTAAATCTTTATTTTTTGTTGTAAAATTCTTCATCTCCCTAAGGCAGCTCTGTGCCTTCAGGGAGATTTCAGTGCATGCTCCCCTACAGACTTTATTGCTCGCGCTCCTCCCGCCCCCACCCCAGCAGCACCGAGGTTCTCAGCGGGCGTTCCACACTAGCTGGCCATTAATTGACCAGCCGGCGTGAAATCGCGGTCGGGGCACGATCGCGGGTGGCATTCCGTCTTTCAGCCGCTCCAGGTCCTGCTCACCGTGCCCGCTCGATGAAGGGAAAATTCTGCCCTTAATTTTATAACTGAGATAAAACCAGAACACTGGAATTCTAATGATTTAAAATTGCAATACTTAGTAATGTCCATAAAACTATTTTATGAATTTTAATAGAAGATGGTCAATATAAAAATAATTACGAGCTGAATATCGGGATTTTGCTTAATCACAGAGAAGTTAATTGATACCAGGTGAATAGTCCTTGTGAAGTGTTTGATTATAAAAGGTCATCAAAAATAATTTTAATACAGGTAAAATAAACAAGCCTAAACACAAAGTCCAAAGGAATCTTTAAACCTCTCACACTAATGAGAAACTTTCATCATTTGATTTAACAGTGTTTATGACTTCAGTGTCAACAAAGTTATACTTGATGTCCTTATGCTCCTCCAAAACACAGTATCACCAGTATTCCATGCAGCATGGCTTTCTATTCACAGTGCATGCATCAACGTGCATGAAATTACCAGTTTATTACTCAAAAATTTTAACCTTCAATCATTTCACAGACAAAGTAATGAAGGATTTTTTGAAGTGCCTCATGATAATTATCAAACTGGTTTATGTTCTGTTTAGAGGAAACTCACTCCCAATTTAATTTGTTTCTAGTTGTTGTTTCTGTGTGTAAAGAACCTAAGCACAATCAATTTCCATCTGTTCAATCTTCTTCACATTCAGTTCCTCCACCAATCCCCGACAACATTCTACTCAATAAAAATAAGATAAAGGTTTTTCAGGTAGCTCTAGCCTCGGTAACAATTAAGGTTAATAACATATTAATGTTCAAAGAAAATGACAATTTTTCCTGCATGTGAACAAGCTGAGAGGCTCAATTCACAATTCAGGCCAGTAAAAGATTTTTAATTTTATTTGTCCCTGGGATGTGAGTAATGTAGGTAAATTCACATTTATTGCAAGTGCTTAGCCCTGAGAAAGTGGTGGGGGGCCTTCTCCTTAAACCACTCCTCTGGTATTGATGCTCAAGCCATGCCATTAGGAAGGGTGTTTCAAGATATTGACCCAGTTACAATAAAAACATGTCAAATATATGCCCAATTCGAATTGGAGGGGACAGTGTTTCCATGGCAAAACTGCTCCGTTCTTTACCATTTATATATTGGTCATAGTCTTACAAATATGAAGTTTGCAAGATTGTTATATTTTGGGACGGTCTCTTTAATTTAGGGTAAAATGGAGAAATGAAGGGGTCATGTAACCTGTTCTGAACCCTGCCCAAAAACAAGCTCGGATGGCCTAGCTGTTAAAGGTTAAAGGGGGGTCCAGATTCATTTACTGTGATGAAGGTGCAAGATGTTCACACCCATGGGCAACGACAAGGGCATCTGTGTTGACTCTGGGTAAACTTTTAGTGTCCAAGTCTCACAGACGAGTGTTATGGATGTCAGGTTTTGTAAATGATTATACTTTGAATTGTCTATTTAATTTCAAGATGGAATGGAGTTGGGTCTTTAGAGGATAGCTAATTAGCATTTCTACCTGGATACAAAGAACATGTGATTCATGTTGTCATGGAGATGGGCTTTGACAGGGAAAGAGTCCATAGCAAGCCATTGTAATAACAGCTTACAGGTTTCTTAGGAAATCCCTGAACCTCACAGACAGGTCAGTTTGCAAGAATCTGAGCAAAAGAGAGCTGAGAGACAGGTGCAGCCAATCTCTATTGTTAACCACGCAGAATGCAGCTTGGAGCTCGCACTCAGATTGATGAGACCAAGGTCATGAGGGTTTAAACAATGTTGGAATATTCGTCTAGCATTGGTGAGAGGGAGGGACCTATAGGGTAACCCTCATCATGAAACTCAGTTCAGGGATCAGAAGTTATCCGAATAGAAAAGGAAAAAGGAAGCAAGCAATCAGAAGTTGAAACAGCTTTGGACTGGTTCCTGGATAATGAAGTGTCCAATAAAGGGCCAGAGTTAAGTATAACCGTGGAGGAGGATTTTCAGTCAATTTTAAAAGTTAAATGAGTAAACTTTTCTGTACTTTAGACCAAAAAATGCATGAAAAAATCCATCATTCATGATGTCTTTTCTTGGCGTGTAAACCATTGCAACTTACTATCAAGCCACTGAGTTAAAATTACAATCATCAGCGGAATTTTCCGAGCCCGCTGGCGAGGGGCGTGATAGGTGCATGAAAAATATGGCGGGACCCACTTCATGACTGTGTGAAGGCAGGTCCCAATCTTCCGCTCAGCCCGCAGAAAGCAGTTGTGACGCAGACACAAATGAAACCGGTCGTCCTCCGGTTTCAGGCGTGGACCTTCGACGTCCGGAAAATGAACGCCTGCTGGCGAACCTAAAAGGGAGAATAAGGACATATCATTTGTTCAAGTTATCACACTGTCACTGTGCATGCCAGGCACCCTGGTGAGACAATGGGTAGAATTCTCCGAGCCCACTGGCAGCAGGCATGATAGGTGGTGTGCGTGGAAAATATGGTGGGTCCCACTTTATGATGGCATGAAGGCAGGTCGTGATCTTCCGCTCAGCCCGCCGATGGCAGGCCACGTTCCCCAACATCAGTTGGCAGGGAGCTAATTGTAATACATTAGCATATAACTAAAAGGCCATCCCACCAGGCCTTTGGAATCCTGCTGTATGTCCATCCACGCGGCATGTTTCACAACAGCGCACAGGCGATGTGCACTTGGCGGCCTTTATTTTGGGGGAGCTGAGGTGAGTGAGCAGCATCGTTCACCACAGCTGTGTACAGGCTCAGGGGCGCCTCGGGGGGGACGCAGGGGAAACTGATGCCTGGCCCTGGAGGCAACTGCTGAGGGGGTGTGGGGTGCCTGGGAGCAAGTGCTGGCCAGCCTCAGAGGTGACTGCTGAGGGGGGTGGAGGGGATGGGGGGTGGGGGGGGGCGGTGTCAAGTGCTGCCCTGGTGCTGCATCTTGCTCACAGGCAATCGAATCTGGGGCCAGGGTAAGCGAGAGAAGTGGCCACGCATTGGGGGCACCTGTATAAACTGACCATGTCTCTGCAACTGAGACAGATCAGGCGCAGCCACAATGATATGATTAGGGTTGGGCTCCTAGCCTGCCCGCACATGCAAGCAACATGGAGGCACCAAATGGCCAGCAAGCATTCCAGACCTTACAGAACACGCCCCACCCCACCCCAGTACAGACGTTGAATCTGCCACCACTTTATTGGACTGTGGTGCAGTTGGATTGCACACGCTGTACAATCTCCACACCAACACTGGCCATGTAAGTCACTGCTGGAGGCGCTCACAGCCCCTTGCCAGGAACTCAGCATCCTGGTTTGGACCGGTGACCCCATGTTGCAAGTTGACAGGGCAGCCATGTGGCGCACTCATCTGTGGTCATCCGAGGAGTGACCAGCACTCCCCGGGAAGCATTAAGGGGCAGTCGCACAGGGCTACGAAAGGTGCTAAGTTCAGCCATGATAACCACGTCTCTCTCTCTCTTTCATGCTGCAAGAGGACCACAGCAGGATCATGGATCCTAGTGACCTAACTGTATGCCTGATGGTCTACAGAGACTGTAGAAGATGGAGGAGAGAGTGACTGAGGCTCCTGACTGTGCAAAGGCAGGTGCAGCAACTTCATGAAGAAGGGGCAGCAGGGGTTCCTTCACACGCTGCCCAGGAGCGACAGTGAGCCATGGCTGGTTGACACCCAGGGTCTATAGACGTTGCCTGCCATTCCTGCAAATGACTGAGAACCAGTGTCACCGACAACTGTGCATGTCTAGGGACCTGCTGGCTCACATCTGCCACTTACTGCAGGACTTGGCACTTGGGGCCATGAAGGACATCCAGCGCCAGTGGCTGTGAAAGTGACTGCATCCACTGCGAGTGGCTCCTTTCAGGGCACCACAGGTGACCTCTGTGGGATTTCACAATCCGCCACCCACAAATGCATCCATGAGGTCAAGGATACCATCTTCTCCATGGCACACAACTTTGTGCATTTTGCCCGAAACCGGGACAGCCTGGATGCAAGGGCCATTGGATTTGCCCTGATCTCGGGATTCCCACAGGTGCAGGGTGCGATTGACTGCACTCATGTGGCGCTCAGGTCTCTGTTGCTACACTCAGTGGATTTCATCAACCGCAAGGGCTTCCACTCACTGAACACACGTTTGGTATGCGACCATCAGAAACACATCCTGCGGGTATGCGCATGGTTTCCGGGGAATGTGCACGACGCTTGCATCCTGAGTAGCTCACAGGTCCCTGCAGCCTTCCAGGGTCCACAGAAGCTGCAGAGTTGGGTCTTTGGGGACAAGGGCTACCCACAGAGACCATGGCTGATGACACCTATGCGGTGGCCTCAGACTGCAGCAGAGTGACACAAAAATGAGGATCATGCCACAACTCGCAACTTGGTGGAGCAGATCATCGGGATGCTGAAGATGCGGTTCCGGTGCCTGGATCAGTCTGGTGGAGCCCTGCAATACAGTCCACAGAGGGTGTCTAACATCATTGTCGTCTTCTGCGCCCTTTACAACCTGGTGCTGCAATGGGGTGAGGAACTGGCTGAAGAGGGGATGGAGGAGCTGCACAAGCCCTCCGATGAAGAGGACGCCGACGGGGATGAGGGTGAGGGGGTCCTCAGTGATGACGATGGGGATAAGGCTCTCGTACTGGCTAGACAAGGCAAGCGCACACGGGAGGCCCTCATAGCTGCTAGATTTGTGGAGGATGATGATGACATACAGTGAGGTGTCATCGTAGATCCTCACATCACAGTTGTGAACGTTTGACTCCAGTCTGGCTTATCAAAGCACCAATATCATCTATGAGAATACTCCTGTCATGGAGATGCAATGGAGGCCCTAATAGTCGCTCCATCACCAGGGGATGATGACAACATACAGTGAGAACACTCCATAGATCTTCACATAGCCTCTGAGAATGTCTGACTCCCATCTGGCTGAGGGAAGCTCACTTGTGCTCCATAATCAGGGACATCTCAGAGACGCAGCCATGGAATTTTAGATGTATCTGATGCTTTGTCTGCCTTCAGCACCTCAGCCCTTCAGGAGCTGGTGCATAGCATCACTGGTCGTAGGTGCTGATGTGATGGGGGCCAGCCCCCCCTTGAAGGTGCTGAGAGCACTCAGAGAGTATGAGAGAACTCTGTGGCGCCTGCCCACTACATTCTGGCAGCAGTGACCAGCACTGCCAAGGTGCAGGCATCAGTAATGTTTCCAGGGAGTGTGAGGCTGAGAAGAAAAGAGTTGATGTTTCGAATCCTCATGACCCTTCAACAGAACTGAGTGAATATAAGGAGGGGGAAATATAAGCTGGTTTAAGATGGGGGGTGGGAGGGGGTGGTGGCGGGAGAGAAGTGGGGGGTGGTGGTGTGGTTGTAGGGCCAAGCAAGCAGTGATAGGAGCAGATAATCAAGAGATGTCACAGACAAAAGAACAAAAGAACACAGAGGTGTTGAAGGTGGTGATATTATCTAAACGAATGTGCTATTTAAGAATGGATGGTAGGGCACTCAAGGTAAAGCTCTAGTGGGGGTGGGGTGGAAAGACTAGCAGGGCATAAAAGATTTAAAAATAGTGGAAATAGGTGGGAAAAGAAAAATCTATATAAATTATTGGAAAAAACAAAAGGAAGGGGGAAGAAACAGAAAGGGGGTGGGGATGGAGGAGGGAGTTCAAGATCTAAAGTTGTTGAATTCAATGTTCAGTCCGGAAGGCTGTAATGTGCCTAGTCGGAAGATGAGGTGCTGTTCCTCCAGTTTGCGTTGGGCTTCACTGGAACAATGCAGCAAGCCAAGGACAGACATGTGGGCATGTGGACATGTGGGAGGAGTGTTAAAATGGCAAGCGACAGGAAGGTTTGGGTCATTCTTGCAGACAGACCGTAAGTGTTCTGCAAAGCGGTCACCCAGTTTATGTTTGGTCTCTCCAATGTAGAGGAGACCGCATTGGGAGGAACAAATGCTGTAGACTAAGTTGGGGGAAATGCAAGTGAAATGCTGCTTCACTTGAAAGGGGTGTTTGGGCCCTTGGACGGTGAGGAGAGAGGAAGTGAAGGGGCAGGTGTTGCATCTTTTGCATGGGCATGGGGAGGTGCCATAGGTGGGGGTTGAGGAGTAGGGGGTGATGGAGGAGTGGACCAGGTGTCCCGGAGGAAACGATCCCTACGGAATGTCACCAGGGGAGTGAAGGGAAGATGTGTTTGGTGGTGGCATCATGCTGGAGTTGGCAGAAATGGCAGAGGATGATCCTTTGAATGCGGAGGCTGGTGGGGTGATAAGTGAGGACAAGGGGGACCCTATCATTTTTCTGGGAGGGAGGAGAAGGTGTGAGGGCGGATGCGTGGGAGATGGGCCGGACACGCTTGAGGGCCCTGTCAACGACCGTGGGTGGAAAACCTCGGTTAAGGAAGAAGGAGGACATGTCAGAGGAACTGTTTTTGAAGGTAGCATCATCAGAACAGATGCGAAGGAGGTGAAGGAACTAAGAGAATGGGGATGGAGTCCTTACAGGAAGCGGGGTGTGAGGAGCTGTAGTCGAGGTAGCTGTGGGAGTCGGTAGGCTTGTAATGGATATTGGTAGATAGTCTATCACCAGAGATTGAGACAGAGAGGTCAAGGAAGGGAAGGGAAGTATCAGACATGGACCACGTGAAAATGATGGAGGGGTGGAGATTGGAAGCAAAATTAATAAATATTTCCAAGTCCCGACGAGAGCATGAAGCAGCACCAAAGTAATCATCGATGTACCGGAGAAAGAGTTGTGGAAGGGGGCCGGGGTAGGACTGGAACAAGGAATGTTCCACATACCCCATAAAGAGACAGGCATAGTTGGGGCGCATGCTGGTACCCATAGCCACACCTTTTATTTGGAGGAAGTGAGAGGAGTTAAAGGAGAATTTGTTTTATATTTATGAGTGTGAAAGAAGTGCTCAAAGTGCCCCGATAGATATATGAGCAGTTTTCAAACCATAGGTTAATTTGAATTTAATATAACTTTACCCTATATAATTAAGGTCAAAAGATATTTTTTGGCATAATAAAGAGCACTATGATTCTTGGGGAAAACATTAGCAACAGAGAGGGTATAGAAATTGCATTTGATGTCAGAGGGTGTGGGTGGGGCAGATTTTAGAAGTCATTAGCTGCTAACTCGCTATTACACAGTTCGCACTATCAACAATGTCAAGATCAAACTTACAGTGATAAAGGGAAAGGGTTAAGGATGCAATCGTCAAACCCCAGTAGTTGCAGTGGTTGCAAGAAGCATGAAGAAACTGGCCAGGGTTTATAGAAAGGAAAGATCTCTGTGTCAGCTGTGGCTCAGTTGGAAGCACTCTTGCCTCTGGCTTCAAGTCCCAGGGCTTGAGTACAAAAGTCAAAACTAACACTCCACTGCAGTACTGAAAGAGCGTTGCACTGTCAGAGGTGTTATCTTTTGGATGAGATGTTAAACTAAGGTCCCACTTGCCTGCTTGGATGGATGTAAAATATGGAATGGCATTGTTTCGAAAAAGAGCAGGGGAGTTATCCCTGGCGTCCTGACCAATGTTTATTCCTCAATCAACTTCACACAAAAAAACGGATCATGTGTTCATAATCACATTGCTGTTTATGGGAGCTTGCTGTGTGCAAATTGGCTGCCTCATTTCTTACGTTACAATAGTAACTATACTTAAAAAGTGCTTAAAAACTTATATTTAAAAACTCACAGACACTTCCTCCTATCTCCCCCTGGACCATGACCCCACCACTGAACATCAAGCCGTTGTTTCCAGGACTGTTACTGACCTCATCTCCTCTGGAGATCTTCCTTCCATAGCTTCTAACCTCATAGTCTCCCAACCTCGGTCCGCCCGCTTCTACCCCCTACCCAAAATCCACAAACAGGACTGTCCCGGTAGACCGATTGTGTCAGCCTGTTCCTGCCCCATGGAACTCATTGCTTGCTATCTTGACTCCATTCTCTCTCCCCTTGTCCAGTTCCTTCCCACCTACATCTGTGATTCCTCTGACACCCTACATCATATCAACAATTTCCAGTTCCCTTGCCCCAACCGCCTCCTCTTCACCATGGACGTCCAATCCCTCTACACCTCCATCTCCCACCATGGTCTGATGGCTTTCCGCTTCTTCCTCGAACAGAGGCCCAAACAATCCCCATCCACCACTACTCTCCTCCGTCTGGCTGAACTTGTTCTCACACTGAACAATTTCTCCTTAAACTATTCTCACTTCCTCCAAATAAAAGGTGTGGCTATGGGTACCCGCATGGATCCCAGTTATGCCTGTCTCTTTATGGGGTATGTGGAACATTCCTTGTTCCAGTCCTATTCCGGCCCCCTCCCACAACTCTTTCTCCGGTATATCAATGATTGTTTCGGTGCTGCTTCACGCTCTCGTCTGGACCTGGAAAAATTTATTAATTTTGCTTCTAATTTCCACCCCTCCATCATTTTCACATGGTCCATCTCGGACACTTCCCTTTCCTTCCTTAACCTGTCTGTCTCAATTTCTGGTGATAGACTGTCCACCAATATTCATTACAAGCCTACCGACTCCCACAGCTACCTCGAATATAACTCCTCACACCCCGCTTCCTGTAAGGACTCCATCCCATTCTCTCAGTTCCTTCGCTTCTGTCGCATCTGTTCTGATGATGCCACTTTCAAAAACAGTTCCTCTGACATATCTTCCTTCTTCCTTAACTGAGGTTTTCCACCCACAGTAGTTGACAGGGCCCTCAACCGTGTCCGGCCCATCTCCCACGCATCCGCCCTCACTCCTTCCTTTCCCTCCCAGAACCATGATAGGGTCCCCCTTGTCCTCACTTATCATCCCACCAGCCTCTGCATTCAAAGGATCATCCTCCGCCATTTCTGCCAACTCCAATATGATGCCACCACCAAACACATCTTCTCTTCACATCCCACGCCGGCAGCATTCTGCAGGGATCATTCCCTCCGGGATACCCTGGTCCACTCCTCCATCACACCGTACACCTCAACCCCCTCCCACTGTGCCTTCCCATGCAACTACAGAAGGTGCAACACCTGCCCCTTTACTCCCCCTTTCCTCACCGTCCAAGGGCCCAAACACTCCTTTCAAGTGAAGCAGCATTTCACTTGCACTTCCCTCAATTTAGTCACTGCATTCGTTGCTCCCAATGCGGTTTCCTCTACATTGGAGAGACCAAACGCAGACTGGGTGACAGCTTTGCAGAACACCTTCGGTCTGTCTGCAAGCATGACCCAGACCTCCCTGTCGCTTGCCATTTCAACGCTCTGCTCTCATGCCCACATGTCTGTCCTTGGCCTGCTGCATTGTTCCAGTGAGGCTCAACACAAACTGGAGGAACAGCACCTCATCTTCCGACTAGGCACTTTACAGCCTTCCGGACTGAATATTGAGTTCAACAACTTTAGATCATGAACTCTTTCCTCCATCCCCACCCCCTTTCCGATCCCCCTTTTTTTCCCAATAATTTAGACAGATTTTTCTTTTCCCACCTATTTCCATTATTTTTAAATGTATTTCCATCCATTGTTTTATCTCTACCTTTTAGCCTATTTCGATCCCTTCCCTTCACCCCACCCGAACCCACCCCCACTAGGGCTATCTGTACTTTGCTTGCCCTGCTTTCTACCCTTACTTAGCACATTCCTTAGATTATACCACCACCTTCAACATCTCTTTGTCCTTTTGTCTGTGACATCTTTTGGTTATCTCCACCTATCACTGGCCCTCTATTCAGCTCTACCTGTCCCACTTCCCCCCCAACCCCTCTCCTTAAACCAGCTTATATTTCACCTCTTTTCTATTTTTACTTCGTTCTGTTGAAGAGTCATATGGACTCGAAATGTTAACTGTGTTCCTCTCCGCAGATGCTGCCAGATCTGCTGAGTTTTTTTCAGGTATTTTTATTTTTACTTCTGTTTTGGATTTCCAGCATCCACAGTTTTTTGCTTTTAAAAAGTGCTTTGTTGGCTGTAAAGCACTTTGAGATGTCCAGTGGTCATAAAAGAGGCTTTGTAAATGCTCGTCTTTCCTTTTTCTTTTCATTCCTCTTTGAAGGCCTTGTAGAAAAATGATATGTATTGAGTAACAAAACAATAGTTAGAAAAATTAAAGGTTTGTAATAGGAATGGGATGAATCCAGGGAAACACATTTTGAGGGCTATAAGCTATGTGATTGTGACTGTGTCTTCATCCTTCTTGACCAGTTTGTAGCCTTTCACGTGATAGATCAGACCATCCTCTTCCAATGTCAGCCCTCCATTGTCCAGCTGTGGACAATGTGTCTAGTCCAGATGGGACAATCTTCACCTGCTTTAAATTTTTCTCTCTAGCCATAGCCAAGCAATTGCCTCCCTCATCTTTATTTTTCTTTATTCTTTCATGGGATGTGGGCATTGCTGGCAAGGCCAGCATTTGTTGCCCATCCCTATTTTCAGAGGGCAGTTAAAGCATTGTTGTCAGTCTGGAGTCACATATAAGCCAGATTGGGTAAGGATGGAGGATTTCCCTCCCTAAAGGACATTAGTGAGCCAGATATATTTTTTTTAATAACAATTAATGATAATTTCATGGTAACCGTTTCTGAGACTGGTTTACATTCCAGGTTTATTTATTGAATGTAAATTCCACCAGCTACTGTGGTGGTATTTGAACACTTGTCCACAGAGTATTAGCCTGGGCCTCCAGCTTAATAGTCTAATGACGTTACTACTATGCCTTTATCTCCCCAATATTTGTGCTAATATCTCCTTAAGTGGCTTGGTGTCAAAATTTGTATGATAATACTCCTGTGAATCACTTTAGGATATTTTACTATGTTAAAGACACAGGGTGGGATTTTCCAGCCCTGCCCACCACCAGGATGGTCTGCTCCCATCGAAAGTCAATGGGCCTTTTGGCTGGGCCTGCTGAAAATCCTGCGGCAATGGGGCCAGAAAATCCAGGCCACTATATAAACGGAAGCTGGTTCAATTATTTTTGTTGTTATGGAATCGATATACCAGGTATCTTACTGGAGCCTAGAAAGTAGCAAACAGACCTGACAGGTACGATCATAATGTTAGCTATAGTAATGTAGGTCTTAATGGTTGAAAAGAACAGGCAATGGGTGGATGTTCTTTTAAGAACTGGAACTACACCATTCGGATAAAGAATGGATGGAAGAGGGTTTGAAGAAGGGTCATACATACTCAAAACATTAACTCTTATTTCTCTCCCCACAGATGCTGCCAGACCTACTGAGATTTTCCAAAATTTTCTGTTTTTACTTGCAGCATCTGCAGTATTTTAATTTTATTTTAAATGGAAGAGGGTTCTTGCAGAGATAGGCTTGACACTGGATCAAAAGAAACATCTGCTCAAACAGCAAGAAGCATTTAATATTTCTTTTCAAAAATTTGCTGACATTAGGAGCAGGATTTTCAATGCTGGGTCGTGAGCCCGGCTGCCTGTTCTGGGTCCCGACATCACCTTGCGTCCGAGTCACTGATGCAACACAATTTTCAGATGTAAATGGCCTGATTAGCCTGGGGATGAGTTGAGTGCCCAATCGGCAGTGCCAAAAGCGGCCTGGGGGCAGGACATGGTCAGTGAGTTCCCTTTAAAAAGGCAAGTGGCAGCCAGGACTGGGCCTGCTGTTCACTGTGGAGATAGCTGCCCAGGGAGAAGAACTGGATCAGGCAGGCAAAGCCAGGGGCGAGCGGGCACGGGCATTTTCTGATGCCTCCTTGGAGGTTCACACTGAGGCTGTGGCCAAAAGGCGGCTGATATTCTACCTTGCGCCTGGCTGGAAAAAAACCCCACAGGAGATCAAAAGGACAAGACTGGAGGTGGCAGGGGAGATGAGCAGCGTGGCTTCATCAGGGGAATGTGGATCCAGTGTCACAAGCCTAACATTGTCAGAGCAAGTGTCCATTTGCACCATTGAGATGTCAACCACCCTCACATAGAGTCATAGAGTTATACAGCACAGAAACAGGCCCTTCGGCCCATCGTGTCTGTGCTGGCCATCAAGCACCTAACTATTCTAATCCCATTTTCCAGCACTTGTCCTGTAGCTCTGTGTGCTAAGGTGTTTCAAGTGCTCATCTAAATACTTTTTAAATGTTTTGAGGGTTTCTGCCTCTACCACCACCTCCCAGGCAGTGTGTTCCAGATTCCAATCGGTCTCTGGGTGTAAATATTTTCCCTTAAATCCCCTCTAAACCTCCTGCCCCTTACTTTAAACCTATGCCCCCTGGTCATTGACACCTCTGCTAAGGGGAAAAGTTTCTTCCTATCTACCCTATCTATGCCTCTCATAATTTTGTATATCTCTATCAGGTCACCCCTCAGCCTTCTCTGCTCCAAGGAAAACAATCCTAGCCTATCCAGTCTCTCTTCATAGCTGAAACACTCCAGTCCAGGCAACATCCCGGTGAATCTCCTTTGCACCCTCTCCAGTGCAAACACATCCTTCCTATAGTGCGGCGATCAGAACTGCACGTAGTACTCCAGCTGTGGCTTAATTAGCATTTTATACAGCTGCAACATAACCTCCCTGCTCTTATATTCTATGCCTCGGCTGACAAAGGCAAGTATCCCTTATGCCTTCTTAACTGCCTTATCTACCTGTGCTGCTGCCTTCAAGGATCTATGGACATGTACACCAAGGTCCTTCTGATCCTCTGTACTTCCTAGGGTCCTACCGTTCACTATGTGTTCCCTTGCCTTGTTAGTCCCCACAAAATGCATCACCTCACACTTCTCAGGATTAAATTCCATTTGCCACTGCTCTGCTCATCTTACCAGCCCATCTGTATTGTCCTGTACTCTAAGGCTTTCCTCCTCACTATTTACAACCCAAAATTTTTTGTGTCATCTGCGAACCTACTGATCATACCTCCTATATTCACGCCTAAATCACTAATGCACACTACATCCCTGATTTATCCCTGCCACGCCAAGTGGGGATTAATCCTGTCCCTCAGAATTTTTTTCAAATAGTTTCCCGACCACTGATATTAGATTCACTGGCCTATAATTACCTGGTTTATACCTACTACCCTTCTTGAATAATGGTACCACATTCACTGTCCTCCAGTCTCCTGGCACCTCTCCTGTGGCCAAAGAAGAATTTAAAAATTAGTGTCAGAGCCCCTGCAATCTCCTCCTTTGCCTCACATGCAGCCTGGGATACATGTCAGTGTGGGGTGAGAAGTGTCAGTAGGGGAGCATTTCAGGGATAGTGATCATAACTGGGTAAGATTTAGGGTAGTTATGGAAAAAGACAAAGCTGGCCATGGAGCAGTCATTGGTGGAGGCAATCGCAGCCCCTTACAATGTCATTTTCCCAGTTTGGACCAGTCTCTCCCATTGTTCAAGCTAACAGTGTAGCCTTGCAGTGTGGGTTAGGAGAATGCCTGCGCCTGAGTTGAGAGCACCGTATGAAGTCAAGTGAGCAAATCTCTTGCCAATCGGTCAGGTGGAGTGGGGCGGAGGAAGGTGGAGTTTCAGACAGCCATGCAGCATGCTAAACTCTGGCCATCTAAGTGTGGCCAGCACTGTCTGGGATGTGTTAAGGGGCCTTCGGATTTAACCAAGATAGGTTCTTAGAACACCCAAACTAATCCGCACTAATCCACACATCTCTCTCTTTCATCCTGCAGGAGGAGTACATCAGGAGCATGGAGACTGGTCACCTAGCTATATGCTTCATGGCCTACAGAGAGCAGAGATGAAGGAGAAGAGAGAGATGGAAGTGCTGGCTGGGCAGAGAAGGAAGCAGCCCCTGAGGAAGAAGGGGTGGCTGGGGCTTTCGGTCACCCCACTGAAGAGCCAAAATAAGCCTTGGAATCTGAGGAGTGCAGCGGACTTCCCTTCCTGATGTTTCCAGGCTTGCCTTTGCAGCTCCAGCAACTGAGGTCTGAGCGATTTCAGAGGCTCCTCATCTGATTCAGACTCAGCAGATTGCTGGCCTCCAACAGTCCTCTGAATGCCAGAAACCTGGGAAGTCCCTGTCGGCACCTGCTGTGGATCAGACAGTGCAATGTGCTCACCAGATTGTGCCCCCGAGCCTGCTGTAGAACTAGGTCCCACCAAGGTGTGTGTCTCTACGCTGGTGGATGGTGTGGGTGAGCGCTGTGACGGTTTCTCCAAATGGGCTTCAGCAGATTCCTCTTCAGAGTTGTCTTCGGGACTTGAGGACCTGGATTGTGGACCCCCTTGACCGCTTCCCAGATGTACCTGCAGAAGCAAGGAGCAATAATTAGTGCATGGCAGTGGCCTGTAAAACAGGACACATCACTCTCAGCATGGTTGCCTGCTGCATGTTGCACTGCCGGACCCTCACTTGGTTGAGCGCCGCCGACCTCACCATCAGCACAGGTATGGTCCAGATCTTTGCCGGCCAACTGGATGGCTCTGTTTTCAGAGTCCATTGGAACCTTGATATCGGGCATTCTTCCATCAGTTTGCAATCTCTCCCTCTTGGTGTGTGCCAGCTTTTCCTACATGAATACAGATAGGGAGAGTGTAAGCAGGACGCCTGCTAGGACAGATGATAAGGACGCCTTGCATGTGTGGATGGTGAGTGCTGCCATGGATGGGATGAGGAGAATGAAGGTGTGTATGATAGAGTAAATGCTGATATCCCTTGAACTGGCAGTGAGTGCGGGCCCTGTGGATGTGTGATGGGTTTCTGAGTGTCTGAGTTGAGAGTGATGGGAAGAATAACTCACCCTGGAGAAGATTATTCATCCTCTTTCAGCACAGGGTGGCTGTCCTTATTTGCAGGGCATTGGCACTGACCACTGCTGCCACCATCTCCCAAGCCAGATAGGTGATGTCACTGCCCCTCCTGTAGCCAGAGCGAGGGATGAGGACATCTTGGCGGACATCCACTACGTCCAAAAGGCATTCCAGGAATACATCACTGAATGGGGGGCTGCAACTTTCTTGCCTTTTGGGACCATGTCTTCTGTGCAGCAGTCACAGAAGCAGTCATCAGCCCCAATGAGCTGGAAGCGCTGAGATGCACGCGCGGCTGCACTTTAAATATGGCACCCAGCGTAAGGAGGCATTGAGGTGACAGTGTGATGGGTGAATGAGAGCCTGCCATAAAGGTGGCGTGTTTCATGGGAACGTACGATTAATGAGGCAGGATTGGGAAGATATGGCGTGAAAAGCCGCCATTGTGGCCAGCGGGTGAAACGTTCCTTTTCCTGCCCACTGCCGCGCTTAGTGCAAATCTGAGATAATTCTGCCCTATAGCACTATTTTGAAGAAAAGCCATGGAGTTGTCCCCAGCCCAACATTTGCCCCTCAACTCACATCACAAAAAATAAATCATTTGGCCATTATCACATCATTGTTTGCATGTTATTTGGCTGCAACATTTCCTACTGTACAACAGTGACTACACTTCAAAAATACTTTGTTGACTGTAAATTGCTTTAGGACAACTGGTAGTTATGAAAGGTGCGATATAAATGCAAGTCTTTCTCTCTTTCTTTCATAGTATAGTTACTGTTGCTATGTAAGGACAGGTCAACATCCCACAAGTACCAAATGAATGATAAGATCATTTGTATTGTGGTTGGATTGAAATGCCAGACTACTTATGTGCCCATGTTCTAGGGTGGTGTTTGAACCCACAACTTTTAGGCTTAGGGTAAAAAGGCTACAGACTAAGCCAAGTTGACACTAAAATGAGAAGAGGATGCAGAATCTGTAATGGGTGCAGTTTCCTGTGTCTTCTGGGGCACAGTAGATTATGAACCATCAGATTAAGTTTATTGTTCATGGTGTTGATAGATGAAAAGGGATGGATAAGGGGCCTTTACTGCTGTATTACGGCTTTATTGCTAGCCTCGTCCTCTGTATGCATTACAATAAGAGTATAGCTGTGGCTGAATATCCAAAAAGACCACATGAGATTTGATTTTAATCAAAGCTTTTTTGTTGCTGAAGGCAGAGTCAGCATGCACCTGCTGCCACTGGGACAAAGGCAAGATAAGGAGGATCAACTATGTGACCTGTACCAGTTCTTGTAAATTTAGCTTTCCTATAATTTCCAAATTAGCCTCTTACCTTTCTGACTTCCTCGATTGCCCCTGGAGCAGTTGTTTGAAGCAGTTGGTAAGCAGGTGAATGAGCGCTGCCTCCTGCTAAGGGATCACTTACTGTTAAACAGGATGCGGGCAGTGCAATTTTGCCCAAAGGTTAATCATGCTGGTTTGGCAAGTCGGAGTCCTAGTCACCTACAGAACTCAAACCTAGAACAGTGTTCATTAAGCCAGCCCTAGTAGTGCAGTTTTTGAACAGTTGCTTCACATTTGTGAGCTAAATATTTCAGGCCCCCACCCACCCCCCCAAAGCCACATTCATGATGAGATAGTTTTCTGAAGAGCAGATGGTTTCACCACAAATTGTTGGATCAATTCCCTGTGTTGACTTCAGAGTGCTTCCTGAGTTCACTGGTACTTACTCCATCAAAGCTCATTTTTGCACATAACCGACACCTCCCCTTCCTTCCATGTCCTCCTCCACGTACACTCTGGAAATCAATTCCACTTCCATCTGCTCAGCTATGGTATTTGGTATTAATTTGATTTACATTAAATTTTATTAATTAGTAAGTTCAATTACCAGTAATTTGAGATGGGTTTTTCAGAGTTTTTTCTATTTTAACATTTGATATGTTGTTGTTACTTATGGCATGGTTCATATGGTGCCATGGAAATTACGGAAAAGTCCTTGGGGGCTAAATTGGTTATCACCCCAAAATCAGACCTCAGGATCATAATATGTGATTTACCCACACCCATTCAAAGTAATACAGGCAGTATCAACCTTCATGCTGCCTACTAGTTTTAATGATTGTAGTGTGCAACCCAGTGTTGAACGTGCTCCCATGTAGCTTTATGTCTCAGCTCACTGACATACAGCCCTTGCTTTTGCAGGACAAGGCAGCCCATACTAGACAGCAGTAGCAGCAAACCAGCCAGGATCATGCATGGCTGCATAGTGGCCCCCATGGAGAAGATTGGTGCTGGGAATAATTGGGGTGGCTGTCACTGAGGCCATGGCCAGTGGTGTTACTGAAGCCATAAGTATAATGGCATATTCCTCCTAGTGCACCTTCTCAAATCCCACTTCACCATTATCCTGCAATCTGTTGTGATGTACAAGTATAGATGGTGTAACCATACACCTCTTGCTTTCCCCCATCCAACCACCAGCCGCCTCCCCCACTACTTCCTTCACTCCAACTCTTGTGTATTTATGCTTTCAGATGCCCAAGCATTGCTGTCTGACCAGGCAGTGGTGCCTGAGCCTGAAGGCCGAGAGGGAGAAAATACTAAGGAGAAACCAACATCTTCACTCGATCTCACTCTCAGAGCTGCCAGTTTGGATACAGACACTGCATGAGCCTTTTAGGGTAACACTGAAGTGGGATCTATTCATGGTGGGTTACCAGGCACAAGTGACCTGCAGCTAACCCAGGGGAAAGGATAGTGTATGTGCCAATTCCCCAGTGGGTAGGTTGCACTCATGTCCTGTTAAAGAGGACACACATAATGACTTTGATTAGGGTGGCATGTAGAAAATAAATTATGGGCATGCACACAGAAATGCTTGTTGCATTGATAAGCCTGCCAGAGGACCTATTGTCACTGTCTCAAAGCATGAGGGAATCAGATTCCAAACAGGGCTTGGCACAGAGTTTGAAGCTCATTCTTGACAGTATGGAAGTAGTGCTAAACTCCAAGAGGGCACTTGCAGGCCAAACTGTGGTAAAATCACCATTGAGATGCAGTGCCTGCAAAGCCATTTCTGTGTAGTCATTGGCACCCTGCACCATGGGAAAGCCCACTATCATGACAAAGCCACATGCACACTTCTCCTGCTTTCAACTGTCTAGACAGAAGACAAGTTCTCTCTCCTGGTGTATGTGGCACCTCCGTGACCTCCTGGATGCAGTAATGGATGGCAACCAAGATGTTTTCTCTATCTCCTGTTCCAGCCTGGAAGGATATACTGATGAACAAAGTCAATGAACAATTACCTTGATTGCCACTGGCAGTGCCATTGTCACCCTGCTCTGAGGCTGCAGGTCTGGTTCCAAGAGGTGGCAGATATCTGTGACCACCTCCTTGGTGAACCCCAACCTTTCAAACCACTGGCCCAGAGCTTTCATTTTCCAGATGGCTGTAGCCCAAAGGTATCCCACAAGATGCGCTGGGGGACACCTCAGAAGCCCCCATGCACTGACTACCTGGGAATTGCCAGGGAAGTTTGGACTTTGATGAGTGACCCCCCCTGTGTGTGAAACCCTCCGAAACTCTGAATTAAAGCCAGAGACTTCAAATGGTTCTGACTCATTTACCAGAATAGTTACCCAGGAAAATATAGAAGACAAGGATTCCAGAAGGATTAAAACCAGCTCTAACTCCTGGATAACTAGAAGTACTGACCCCCAACTCCCAAGTGAAACCTTCCACTATCTCCCCAACTGTCCAACTACCTCTCCTGAACTGCTGAGTACCCACAGTGACCCCCTAACTCCACCACTGACCACCTGAGTATACCCACCGAATCACCAACTACCCCCAAACCATGCTGCCTGAACTGACTAACATGCCTGAACCCTGCCAACCCACTGACAACATGATTAAACCCCCAATCCCTGAATGTCACCCCACCTGACTATACCTCTGATACAGCTAACCTCCAAACCCCCAAAACCCCGACTACCCCCCCAACTACCTGACTACCAACCCACCAACTGCCCCTGACCCTCCCCCAACTACACCGCACAATCTGACTACCCCCCAACCCAACTAACCCCCCAACCCAACTAGCCCCGACACACCCCTGACTTTCCCAACCCCCAACTACCCCCAAATCCTCTAATCCACCCTACCCCCTGACCCACTTACCTGCCACTCTACCTCCTTCCCTACCCACTTGCCACCCTTACCCCTCACCCACTTGCTTACACAATTACCTTCTCTCTGTAGTTTCTCAAAGTTGCTTTGGGGCATTTAACCTTACCAAAATGTGAAATGTGTTGTTAAAAGGGGCCATGGCTTGGCTTCCCCTGATGCTCCTGCACTATGAGGAAGGACCCTGAGAACAAGAATGCTCCAGATTTCTGAGGAGACCCAGTTCGAAAGTCTAGGTGAGACAGGTGGAGCTCTGGTGCAAGGTAAATAAAAAGGAGCAGAGTGGCAATCCAACGGTGATTGTCATTCCTCAGAAGATTCAGCCCACTGCTCCTGACTTCAATGCAGCTAGGAGAAGTTCTCCCTTAAAACCTTTGGTTGGTGCATTCTCCTGCTGAGCGCCTCGTATCTTTGCAAGGAGCTTGTTCCCTCTACTGCCTCTACTCTTCTTCCTTTGATGCAGCATCACTGTAACTATAGCTCCTATTACTAAGAGCAAGTGGTATACTCAGTGGCCTTGCACAGCCATCAATGCCTTCCAGATGTCCATGGCCGATCCCAGCAAACTTTACAAACTTTTCTAAACGCTTCCAAACTCCTAGGTCTGGATGTTCACAGAGTTGTGGGGACTCCAGGAACCTTTCAAAATGCCAGGTGGGGCCTGGATCCGGTAGTAGTGCCCTCATTTCTAACAGACCCTATTTTTACTCAGCAGTGAGGGGATGTGGGGAATGGAGACAGGACATGACTCTCACATGTGGGAATCCTGAACTCAGCAGAGCCATTTGAACGCAGTGCTGAATTCAAACAGACCTCATTTTCACTGGAGCAAGCACCTTATCCCACAATGTCGGACTTAGGGTCCATGGAGGGTGGGCAGGGGGCATGGCTTGACATGGGTTGGCATGAGTGGGCTTGGGGTGTGAATGGGGGATGAGGAGGTGTGATGGATGAGGCTTAGAGGCCTAATATTTAAGAAAATAACAGGGATGAAGGCCTTTTAAACAGCCTGCCTCAGCACTCGACAGACTCTATGACACACACCAATCCGCGCCTAGGGGTGGCGGGCCCAACTCCGTCAGGTACCCACACCCCCCATTAAGACCCCACTATTCGGGGCTCTTTTTTTGCAAGGTGAGTGCAGCAAGCTAGGAGATTTCCTGGCCTTGCATACCCACCTTGGGAGCAAAAATCCAAGCACTGCTATTTACAAAAACTTAGCAAGAGTCACTTGAAAGTAAAAGGCAACTAATCTGCAACCTGGATAGTACGATCCTTTCAATAGCACTGGTGGGCTGGGGGGTGGTGGGGTGTGGGGGGAGTGCTTTCCCTTCAGCTGGGCATGTTTAAGAGAGAGCGTCAACAATTAGATACTGACCGACATAACAATCAGCCTGATCTGCAAAGTTCTGTTACGTGCTTGTATTGTCCACACTAACAACCTCAACAACATGGTGCTCCGCGTGGGCTGCACAGGAAGTAATTGGGAGCAACGTAGACACTATTTTTTTCCCCTGAACCACATCTGTAGCCCCAAAACCACCAGTGCCACAGCACTGAATATCTCAGCCCTTGTCCCTAGCCTTTATGTGATGTGCTAAGAATGCTTTGATGTGGCTATTGTGACTATTTTTACTAAAAAACTTGAACAAATGTATGATAATAAAAGGAGACAAATTATTGCATGTTACTGATGCAGTGTCACATTCCTCCTGAGTGATAAGGTTTTTATATTCCATTACTCTGTATTCAGTTTGCTTTTTAATCCTGAAAAAACTCAGCAGGTCTGGCAGCATCGGCGGAGAATAAAAGAGTTGACGTTTCGAGTCCTCATGACCCTTCAACAGAACTGGGTGAATCCAAGGAAGGGGTGAAATATAAGCTGGTTTAAGGTGTTTGTGTGGGGGTGGTGGGGGGGTTGGGTTGCGGTTGCAGACCTGCGGTCTGTCCGCAAGAATGACCCAATCCTCCCTGTCGCTTGCCATTTTAACACTCCACCCTGCTCTCTTGTCCACATGTCTGTCCTTGGCTTGCTGCATTGTTCCAGTGAAGCCCAATGCAAACTGAAGGAACAACACCTCATCTTCTGACTAGGCACTTTACAGCCTTCCGGACTGAATATTGAAGTCAACAACTTTAGGTCCTGAACTCCCTCCTCCATCCCCACCCCCTTTCTGTTTCTTCCCCCTTCCTTTTGTTTTTTCCAATAAATTATATAGATTTTTCTTTTCCCACCTATTTCCATTATTTTAAAATATTTTTAAATCTTTTATGCTCCCCCCACCCCTACTAGAGCTATACCTTAATTCCCCAACCATCCATTCTTAATTAGCACATTCGTTTAGTATCACCAACTTCAACACCTATGTGTTCTTTTGTTCTGTTGTCTGTGACATCTTTTGATGATCTGCTTGCTTGTCCCTACAACCACACCACCGCCCTCCACTTCTCTCCCCCCACCCAACACCAACCCCCCCCCCCTCCCCCCACACACACACACACACACACACACACACACACACCTTAAACCAGCTTATATTTCACCCCTTCCTTGGATTCACCTAGTTCTGTTGAAGGGTCAAGAGGACTCGAAACGTCAACTCTTTTCTTCTCCGCCGATGCTGCCAGACCTGCTGAGTTTTTCCAGGTAATTCTGTTTTTGTTTTGGATTTCCAGCATCCGCAGTTTTTTGTTTTTGTTGCTTTTTAATCCTGGTTGGCATTGGGTAGCCAGGGACAAGTTTAACAAGTGCAGATCTCTCACAAAGTTGACCTTAATGACTGTTAGCTGCAAAAAGGCTCAAGGAATTTATGCTGATGCCAATGGGTAATCAAGAGTCCTCCAATGGTAGACTTCCCTTGGTATTTAGATAAACTATTTCATATATTGAAGAAAATATTGAGCTTACTTTAACAATAGGTTAAAATTGACACTCCCCCTTGTTAGTTACTGAGTGCTCATTATGGTGAGACTACTGCCAAGATTGAGATTTTATGAGAAAGTTGAGGGAATTTTCAGACCCTCTGAAATTAATATTTATAACTTTTTTCCACCGTTGGTGAGACAAATTGAAAATAAATTAAACTTGACAGCTTCGTTAGTGTTGCATGCCTAACAGGACCCATATGTTTCCTAAAAGTTTCCTGTCAAATGCTTGTAAACAGAATCAGAAACTGTGGAATGGGAATAAATTTGATGATTATCCAACATTTTTGGGATGATTTTAAAATAGGGTTATATTGGTCCTGAGAATATTGTGCAGCAAGGGGTTCACTGCCAGTAATCTGGGCCATCCATTTTGGGAACAGTGGAGTAAATTTTCAACATGCTGCCTGGCTGTAAAAATGATATTGGCAATTGAAAGCCCATTATGGAAACTGCAACTGTGATCTGCCTGCTATTAGGCTGCTTCAGGTTGATTTGTAAAGGGTGCTGTCTATTGAACATCAGAACTTGAGAAGTAGGAGTAGAACTAGACCAAATGGCTGCTCGAGCCTGCTCCACCATTCAGCCAGATCATGCCTGATCTGGTCTTGGCCACAATTCCACTTTCCTGCCTATTCCCCATGATTCTTGATCCCTGTTTGGTTAATGAATTTGTTTATGACAGCCTTGAATACATTCAATGACCCAATTTCCTCTGCACTCTAGGTTAGAGAATTCCAAAGATAGACAACACTCTGAGAGAAGAAATTCTTCCTCATCTCTGTTTTAAGGGAGAACATTTATTCTGAAACTGTGTCTCCTAATTCTGGATTCCCCCACAAGGGGAAGTATCGTCTCAGCATCTACCCTGTCAAGCTGCCTCAGAATGTTTCAAATGTAATCACTTCTCATTCATCTTAACCACAATGAACATTGGTAACCCTGCACCCGACTTTCCCCACAGAAGTTGGGATGTGGTAGGGCTCCAGTAAACCTCTAGTAGTTATTATTGGGGTATGGTTATTTTTGTTATCCTCAGCAGTAAGCCTAACTGCAATTTTGGTCTTAACATTTTTTGGAGTTCAGAGGAAACCATGACACACACATGCAGAAGGGAAAAGGCATAAGGAAAGAATTTGGATAAGATTTGAAAATGGACATAGGGATTGCATCCATTCATAGTGTTGCAGGCTCCATGTTAAATTCACATTGCCTGATCTTTTAAGTAATTTCTGCAAGCAGCCATTCAAACGCCCTCCAGACACATGGCAGTGAGAAGAAATAGTGGCAGATGTTTGGAATATTCCTCTAATAATGTGGATGTAGTGCAGGAAGAAGTTTAATGATCTCACATGAGTTGTCAAAATGAGTGACTTCATCTTTAAACGGCATATCCTGCCCACTGCACCAATATCCTCATACAGCAGAATTTTCTACACCCCCATCTCTTACCTATCAATAATCTCTACCAAACAGGTCTTAAATCTACCATTTCTATGTGTTACCCACACAATTAGCACTGTTGCTTGCCTTACATCCACTTCGTGGTATGCACAAACCGCCAGTTTTTCAAGCTTGACAGCCACATCACCAAAATATGTTGTACAACACTCGCTGACACATTTCCTTCTTCCCTGAAAGGGGAGGTAATGCATAACTGGAAGCAACAGCAAAGATCTGGAGGAGCACAAGCAAGCCTGCCCAGTTTAATGCTCATGGAGCAAATACTGCTGGCCATCACAGGGAGAGGCAGCACTGTGACCATGGCCATTGGCGGCAATTAATGATGAGGGTAGCTGGATGCCCAACTGCTAACTTAAATACCTAACTTCTCTCATCCCATTTTTCCTTGACCCCACCATCTCTACAGGCTGGGAAGCTGCAGAGAGCTGCTCCTCAAATTACCGAAATAATTTATCAATTATTTAACAATTTACCAATGCCTTGTCCCTTTTTCATTTCAGATACCCAAGAACTGGAACCTGCCCAGTCAATGGAGGAAGAGGAAGAAGACAGTGAAACTGAATAGACACTGGGCGGAATCCTCCATTTCCATTGGCATCATGGCAGGCAACATGATGGGGGTAATATGGTGAGAAGACCAAAAATTGGTTTTGTGACTTCCATTCCGCCTATCAATAGCGGGCCACGTTTCACACTGCCACACATCAGGAACCTAATCTCAATATTTTAGCATTTCATTATAAGCTCTGCTCACCAGAATTATCTGCCCATATCAAATTTACCGCCAATGTCAGCATGACTGCTGAATGGCATACTTCACAACTGCTTTTAAAAGGCGTGTACCTGGCGAGCTGAAATGCAAGGAGAACTTGAAGGTGACTGCACACAACATTCCGCAGTGCTCGTGAGCATTGCCTGTTGGACATCAAAGAAGAGTCGCCACACATTTGGTGGGAGTGAGGGGAGGCACGTAGGCAAGTTGCTTTCTTCCAGCTGGTTTTCAGTGCAGTGCCAGGGCAAGGGCTCCAGTGTGGGTCAGGCCGGTGGTGGGAGGAGGTGGGGGGGAAAGGAAGAACAGATTGAAGGAAGTGCACAAGCACATGGTATGGTGGTGGGATGGGGTGGAGAGGGTGGGGGGTGTTGGTGGGTGGGTGTATGAGGGAAGCAGCCGTGCATTTGGGGAAGCTTGTCAAAAGTTCAAAAGTGAGCATTCTTCCGCAGTTAAGACTGTTCAGCAGCAGCTCCATTGATGTGTTTGGGGTCGGACCTCTGAATCTTTTCTGTCTACTCAAACAAAACAAAATCAGTAAAGTGCCACCAAATGCTCCAAAACCTTTCACCCCTCATGCGCAGACTGTAAATCAATGTGTATTTTAGGGGGCAGTAGAACAATTGGATTACTGGGCAAGTTGTAGAATCCCCTTGCAGAAGGTGGCCATGGTGCAGTCACTAGTGGAGGCGCTCACAGCCCCTTGCAATGTCTTATTAAGATTTGGAATAGCATTATGGTTCAAGCTAACAGCACAGCCTTGCAGTGCAGCTAGGACATCGCCTGTGCCTGAGCTGCACTGCACAGCATGCAGTCCAATGGCCAAAGCTGCTGCCAATCAGTCAGGTGGAGTGGAGCGGAGGTGGGTGGTGTTTCAGACAGCCATGAAGCGCACTAAATACTGGCCATGCAAGTGGTTTCCAGCACTCTCTTGCATGCATGAAGGGGCATTCAAACTTAACCAAGAGAGGTTCTTAGGACACGTATGCTCACCTATGTGTCTCTCCCCTTGACCCTGCAGGAGAAGAACATCAGGATCATGGAGCCTGCTGATTTAGCAGTATGCCTCATGGCTTACAAAGACCAGAGCAGAAGAAGAAGAGAGCAACAAAGGTGCCTGGCTCGGCAAAGCGAGGAGCACCTCCCGCAAGATGAAGGGGTAGCAGGGCATGGTGAACATGCAACTGAAGATCCACAGAGATCCATTGCTCCTCAGAGCTTCACTAGGCCCGGGGTCTCTCGATGGCGCTTGTCATTCCTGCACTTGACTGAGAACCGGTGTCACCGAAGACTGCGCATGTCTAGGGAACTGAGCAGTCACATATGCCACCTGCTGCAGGATTTGGTGCCATGGGGACATGGAGGGCATCCACTGCCAGTGGCCATGAAAGTGACCACGGCATTCAATTTCTACGCCTGTGGCTCCTTCCAGGGCTCCACAGGTGACCTGTGTGGGATCTTGCCAGCCTCCACTCACACATGTATCCAGGAGGTCACGGATACCACCTTCATGAAGGCACAGAACTTTGTCCATTTCAACCAGGATCTGAAATGCCAGGAAACAAGAGCACTGGGATTTGTGCAAATCTCTGGTTTCCCACAGGTGCAGGGTGCCATTGGCTGCACTCATGTGGTACTTAGATTCCAATGGCAACATGCAGTCAATGATGTCAACCACAAGGGCTTCCACTCACTGAATGTTCAGCTGATCTGTGACCACCACAAACGCATCCTACAGGTCTGCCCATGATTCCCAGGAAGCGTCCACGACTCCTACATCCTTAAAGGTCTCAGGTCCCTGCAGTCTTCCAGGGTCCACAGAGGCTACAGGGTTGGCCCCTCAGGGACAAGGGCTATCCACAGAGGACATGGCTGATGATGACTATGTAGCGGCCTCAGACTGCAGCAGAGCGACAGTATGACAAGGCTCATGGCATGACCCAGGCTTTGGTATGGCAAATGATAGGCATTTTGAAACTAAGGTTCCGGTGCCTCAACAGTTCTGGTGGAACACTGCAATACAGTCCCTAAAGGGTGTCGCGCATCATCGTCACTTGCTGCGCACAACACAACTGGCACTGCAACAGGGGAGGATCTGGATGAGAAAGAGATGGAAGAACTGCACATCTCCTCTCATGAGGAGGATGTCGAAGGTGATGATGGTGATGAGGTCTTCAAAGTTGAGAATGCCGGCAATGAGGCCATCACACTGGCCAGACAAGGCAGGTGCAGTCAGGAGGCCCTCATAGCCTCAAGATTCATCGGGGAATGATGACGAGATGCAGTGAGGACAGTCCTGACATCCTCATCTTACATCCGTGAACATTTGATTCCTGTGTGACTGATGGCAGCACAAATACACCTAGTGCTCAAGCTCATGTCATGGAGATACAATGAAGCCCCTAATAGTTGCTCGATTCCAGGAGGATGATGATGACATGTAGTGAGGATGCTGCATAGATTTTCACATAGCCTCTGTGAATATCTGGCTCTTGCCTGGCCGAGGGCAGAGCACTTGCGCTCTGTGATGAGGGTCATATCATGGGGGTGCAGCCAAGAAACTTTAAAAGCACCTGATCCTTTGTCTGCCTTCAGCACCTGCCCCCTTCAGGAGCACAGTGTCACTGGTCACAGATGCTGAAGAGATGGGAGGCCAGCCCCACCTTAAAGGTGCTGAGAGCACTCAGAGAGAATAAGGGAACTCTCTGACACCTGCCCACGACATCCTGGTTGCAATGACAACACCATCGAGGTGCGGACAGCACTAATGTATCCAGCGAGTGTGAGGCCAGACCATCACTTTGCTCTGAAGGTTACACATTGCACAGGGAAGAGGCCCTGGGCTGAGACACCTGCCTTTATCTTGTGCAGGAACCAAGGTTTCACATGTGATTGACATGAACACTGCTAAACCTAACAAGGAGCCATAGACAAAGAGACATTCTTGGGACTGTATTTACAATGGTCAACATTAAGTGCAAGTGATTAACACCCGTGCCCACATTGTGGAGCTAAATCTTCCTGACCTTTCAAACGCTGCTGCTACGCCTTGGTGCTCCCCCGGATATCCACAGTGGAGGTGCAGGCAGCCTACTGACGGCTACACCCTGTCTGTGATGACCATGGCGGGGATCCTCTGAAGAGCCAAGACCTGGAGGTCCCCAGCCTGCTTTCGGTGTCCTGCTGTGTGGCAGTGCCACCCTCCTCGGCCTGTGGAACTGGAACTGTTGGGGTCACAGGAAAAGGGGATTCAGATGAGCTGGAGTCACCAGGGTGGATGGTCCCAGAGTGTGCACCTGCTGATCCTCCTCCTTAATGGTGCTAGAGGGGCCACAGGCTGACTCATTGAGAGGAGGGAGCAGCTGGAATGAGCTTGAGATGCCTTGCCCCCTCTCATGTTGACACTGATGGATGCCTGTAAGTGCTTCAGCAATAAAGTGCAGCTCCTGCAGCAGTGCAGGACCAATGTCCTGGACCAAGGGCTCCATGGTGGCCATTATCCTACCAGTGTTTACCTCAGTGCGTTGGCATGCCGGCGCTATCACCTCAAACTGAAGGCGGACGGACTCTTCCATTGTGTCTTGCAATCTGAGGTGTGCAGCGGACATACCCTCCTGATATTTCCAAGCTTGCCTTTGCAGCTCCAGCGACTGAGGTACGACCAAGTCCAGAGGCTTCTCATTTAATTTGGAGTCAGCAGATCTCTGGCTTCCAGCAGTCTTCTGAGTGCTGAAAGCCTGGGAGGTCCCTGCCTCTGCCTGCAGTGGATCAGAAAGTGTGAGGTGCTCACCAGATTGTGATCCCGTGCCTAATCTAGAAGGTCCCACCGAGGTGTGTGTCTCTGCGCTGGTGAGTGCTGTAATGGGTCTTTTCGGGTCATCAGATTCTTCTTCTGAGGTGTCTTCGGGACTTGAGTCGAGGATCTGGCTCAGAGACTCCCTCAGCTGCTTCCCAGATGTGCTTGCGAAATTAAGGAGAGATAATTAGTGCATGGCAGGGGACTGCAGAAAAGGGGAATTCACTCACGGCATGGTTGTCTGATGGATGTTGCACTGCTGGATCCTCTCTTGATAGAGCACCGCTGAGTTCACTGTCAGCACAGGACCAGTTCAGGTCATCACCAGCCAGCTGGATGACTCTATTTTCAAAGTTTGTGAAGATCTTGATGTCAGGCATTCCACCACCAGTCTGCAACCTGTCCCTTTTGTTGTGAGCCAACTTGTCCTGCATGAACACAGATGGACAGAGTATAAGCGGGACACCTGCCAGGTCAGATGAGAAGGATGCCTGGCATGTGTGGGTGGTGAGTGACCCCATGGATGAGATAAGTCCCAATCTGCAGGGCAGATAAAAGTGTGTGTGAGAGAGTGAGTGGTGATGTCCCTTAAACTGGCAGTGAGTGAGATCCCTCTGGATCGGTGATTGGTTTGTGCGTGTGTGAGTTGACAGTGATGAGAAAAGTGAATTACCCTGGCAGGATGGAGGAGATCATTCAGCTTCTTTCAGCACTGGGTGGCTGTCCTCTTTTGCAGGCCTCTGGCGCTGACCACCATTACCACCATCTCTCATGCTAGATTTGTCATCTTTCTTGCTGTTCTTCACCCAGAGCTGGGGTAGAGGACTTCCCGGTGAGCCTCCACTGCATCCAATAGGCGCTCAAGGGAGACGCCATTAAATTTGGGGGCAGCATGTTTCCTCCCTTTGGCAGCCATGACTTTTCAGCAGCTTCTTATCCCTTAGGTAGTGCCAGCTCTGTGCAGTGGCGCCCTTTAAATATGGCACCTGGAGTGTTTCCCGTGAATGCATTGTTAATGAGGCGGGACGTGCCAGGAAGGGGACAATACACTGTGAAAATCCACCATTGCGGCTGGTGGGTAAAATGATCTCTTTCATGCCCGCTACCGCACGTAGGGCAAATCTGGGAAAATTCAATCTTATGTATACAGTCACCAGGTCGGAAACTTACACCAAGGATATTTTAAAGGATATTTTAAAGGATAAAATAGAGGAGCGATCTGCACACAGTGAAACAGCAGACACAAGTGCAAAGGGCTAAGGCAGGTTTGGGGCAGGGGGCTTGTGAAGGATATACCGCAAGAGCCAGCTCCCCAGACGGTGAGGTGCACTTTAGTCCTGCTTCAGTGAATTCAGATAAAGGCTTCAATGAGCCATGGTACACCAAGAAGGCAGCAAGGTGTGTACACGCCCAATTGTTTGATGGGCTGGAAAGCCTGCCAGGCAGCCTGTGTTCAAAGTTAAGGAACACGTAGTAGTCCAACACTGAATTGGCACAGAGTGTTGTGCAGATCTTGGCTCCCATCCTTTCCAATATGGAATGGGTGGTCACTTCCATCATTACACATGTAGAACCCAGCATGATGCAAAGTTTGCTTATGAATACGCAGCTTCCATTGCAGCACAAACAGCTTCCATTGTAGTAGGAGCTGTTTCCGTCTGAGCACTGCAGCTGGAAAACCAAACTTCCACCATCATGGATCTGGATACCAATGTTCAGAGGGGCTTCCAGGCTTTCACAGCAGCCCATCAATCTGATCTCCAGAAGATGACTAGATTTTCTGGGGCATGAACCTTGGGAGGTGGCAGTACCGCAGGGCTCTGCCAGACCAATCCAGGCAGCAGAAGCGTTGCTTGAGGAGACTGATGCTCCATAATGCTCTTCGTGGCAGCATGGCTCTGATTGTTACCTGTTGTGTACAAATCATTAGTGAATCGTCCTTCCTGCCCAGCCATGTGGTTCAAATCTTGTTCACCCTTTGAGATGTGGATGACCATTTCATCATCTGGGGTGTTTGGAAGGGTTCCAGTGGGTACTTAGGTGACTGCTAAGGCCAACCTGTGCCTGGAAGGTTCTGAATAGGACAGGATACTGCAGGTGATTGAGTTTTGGACAAGTTGCTGGCTCAGGAGTTCCTTTCCTTGCGTTTTCTCTCTGCCTCTGATATGCTTTTGCTTTCAAAGGAGGCTGCACCGTCAAACATAGTTGGCACAGGTGACCGCTGCAGAATGAATAAATCATAACTACTCGTCTGGATGGCGGGCATTTACCTACATTTCCCTACAGTCACGCACCAGCTGCACATTGAGGTAATGGAATTGCTTTTAGGGTTCAAGTACATGGCAGATTGACATGAGGTGTATGCAAAGCAATTTCCATGTGCTCAATGGCACCCTGCACCATGGGGAAGTGTGCAAGCCAAGCAAATCCTTGTACTCACTCTGCTTGCTTGTCTCCAGCAAAAGGAAATGAGATGAAGCTGTCTGTATTTTAATATGGAGCCTCAGTGATCTCCATTATTCAGCAATGCCCAGCTAATTGTGAAATGTTGCTTATATGTCCAGCAGCAGCCTGGAAGGAGTTGCATAAAGACTCAGCCATGGTCATCCTCACAGCCACTAGCAATCCTGTCCTTTCCCTGCTCTGAGGCTGCAGTTGTGGCTGCAGCAAATGGCAGATTTCAATGAAGATCTCCTTCATGAAGCACAGATATCCCATGCACTGCTCCTTGCCAACGTTCAGGTAGCAGCTTGTCCTGCCCGTTTGTTCTTCCAGTCATGTTCAATGGCAGCAACACTTGGAAGCGACTCAATTCTGAAGATGTTTTAAGTCACCAAAAAGTACTTTAGCACCAGCTGATTGAAATTTTAGACAAGTGTGTAAATGTATCTGTAAAATTGGACTAGCAGTTAGAAGAAATAACCCAGCAACTAACCTAAAAGTAGATCATGATCATTTTAAATAGCACTGATGGGGGTAGTGCGGGGGTGTGGGGGGGAGGTGGTTGGGATGGTGATGTGGGGGTCCTGCATGCCATTTAATGTTGTGTTCAGCTGTGCAAAGTTAAAAGAGGGCATAGACTGGAATGTGAAGCTCAGAAATGGCAGTGCTGATGTCAAATCAGCATTGCACATTGATTGACAAGATGATCTGCACCCTCTGTATGTTTCTCATGGTTGTTAGGTGAACACATACAAATGCCAATACAAACATGGCATTTAGCACACTACCCGTCAGAAGCATGCGCATGCATCAGGATGCCATTTTTGATCTTTACAAGGCCTTTCAGGCCCATGTAGTCATCTATAAGTTGTAAACTGTTTTGCTACATGTGGAAGCAGTTAGAAGAGTTTTGAAAGGCTTAATGAATCAGAACTTGCTGGAGTGAGGGAAACTGGTGAGTGAGAGAGTGAATGAGTGAGTGAGTGAGTGAGTGGATTAGGTGAAAAGGTCAGTGAGTGAGTGTGTGGATTAGGTGAAAAGGGGAGTGTGTGAGTGAGTGAGTGAGTGAGTGCGCGAGTGGTGGGATGGGAGCAGTATGTTCTGATGGAGTCAGACCAGGTCAGGGGGGTGAAGGAGGATGTAAATTATTGGGATAAATACTTGAGGGGAGATGTAGAGTAAAAGATCAACGTCAGAAGCACCCGATGCTGATGTAACTATGATGCTCTGTCGCATGACCAAGTAACAGCTGTCTGGAGGGAAGGAGAAGTTCAATCTATGTAGAGTTACTGAGAAGTACATAGAGCTGTAAATAAGTAAATAAATATATATAGGTTTACGCACTACAGTCTTAAGTAGCGTTCTTAGAGAAAGAGTTAAACCCTAAAGAACCCCATCTAGAGCCTGAACACAAAATAAAACAGGGGGAGGCTAGTTGTGTGGGTTGGGGGTGTTTGACGGTCGAGGGGGGATTTGGATCAGGGGTTAGTCAGGTCGGGCTGGGGTGGTAGTCGGGTCAGGGTAGACAGGTTGGATCGGGGATCAGAGTCAGGTCAGGGGATGTGATTGAGGGTTGGTGTGGTGGTGTGCGTTGCACTGTTAACCACTGAGTCACACCAGAGATTAAACAATGTAATAATTCTCAGGTAACCATCCAAAAAAAATATGGATTGATTTGGAAGAGTCAGCATGGATTTGTTAAAGGAAAATCATGTCTAACTAACTTGCTGGAGTTTTTTGAAGAGGTAACAGAGATGGTTGATGAGGGAAAGGCCATTGATTGGTGTATATGGACTTCCAAAAGATGTTTGATACAGTGCCACGCAAAAAACTTGTAAAGAAAGTTATTGGTAATGGAATAAAAGGAACAGTAGCAACATGGACACAAAATTGGCTGAGAGATAGGAAACAGAGAACAATGGTTAATGGGTATTTTTCAGGCTGGAAGAAAGTTTGTAGTGGAGGTCCCAAGGGCTCGGTATTGGGACTCTTGCTTTTCCTGATATATATATAAAAGTTCTAGATCTTGGTGTGCAGGGGACAATTTCAAAGTTTGCAGATGACACAAAGCTTGGGAGAATTGTAAACTGTGAGGAGGACAGTGTAGAACTTCAAAAGGACAGTGACACATTGATAGAGTGGGCAGATAGGTGGCAGATGAAGTTCAATGCTGAGAAGTGTGAGGTGATGCACTTTGGTACAAAGAACATGAAGAGACAGCATAAAATAAAGAATATCATTCTAAAGGATGTGCAGGAGCAGGGAGACCTTGGTGTATATATACATAAGTCATTAAAAGTAGCAGGACAGTTAGAGAGAGCTGTTTCTAAAGCATACAGTATTCTAGGCTTCATTAACTGGGGAATAGAGTAAAAGAGCAGAAAGGTTTTGATGAACTTATATAAGACACTGGTTAGACCTCAACTGGAGTACCTTATACAATTCTGGGTGCCACACTATAGGAAGGACGTGAATGCATTGGGAGTGCAGAAGAGGTTTACGAGAATGGTTCCAGGGATGAGATACTTAAGTTATGAGGAAAGATTGGAGAAGTTGGGACTGTTTTCTTTGGAGAGGAGAAGGCTGAGAGGTGACTTGATAGAAGTTTTCAAAATCATGAGGGATCTGCATCGAGTAGATAGGGAGAAACTGTTCCCATTTGCAAACGGATCAAGAACCTGAGGGCACAGTTTTGAAGTGTTTTGCAAAAGAAGCAAATGCGAGATCAGAAAAAAACCGTTTCATGCAACAAGTAGTTAGGGTCTAAAATGCACTGTCTGGAAGTGTGGCGCAAGCAGGTTCAATTGAGGACATTGGATGATTAGTTAAATAGAAACAATGTGCAGGATTACGGGGAAAAGGCAGGAGATTGGCACTAATTTAAAATGCTCAGGGAGCCGGTGCAGACACGATGGGTTGAATGACCTCGTTCTGCACCGTAACAATTCTGTGATTCTGTGGGTAAGTTCCACATATCTCCAAGCTGAGGTCAGTGTAAGAGACATTCGCGTTGGGTCCAGGCCTACGGAAAATCAGCATATCAGAAGTTTAAACTTCCCAGGCAACTACAGTGCTTGTGCATGTGTCAGGAAGTGCACCAGCAGTCTGAGCTCAGTGCATCACTGCTCCTGATATCAGAAGATTAAAAAGGAACCAGAGGCATGGTGGAGAAGGAAACAGAGTGAATTAGAGTCAAATCAGTTACAGAAAGAGGAATAAAGAGAGGGAATGAAAGATTGGGTTAACAAGGGAGAAAAAGAAACAGGAAGGAATGTAAGAAAAAACATTAAATGTTTTTAAATTTCTAAGAATAATTCATGACCTACAGAATGAGATTCCAATTTAATCCTATCCCTTTCTGGACTAGAGAGGTTGATTTGCATTGCATGAATAACTATCATGTTTTTAAAAGAGTCCTTATGCTGTTATCTACCAGACTTATTTTCTGTCATAAATTTAATTGGAAATTAATGTGCAAAACCAACAGATTCTTACAATTATCTGGGTGGAGTGGGGCTATGGTGAGATGCCATTTTTGCAAAGCAAATGGTGAATCAATACAAATCAACCAACAAGATCTGGAAATTCAAAATTCATTACTCATCTTTTACTCCCTGAACTTGCTGTTTGATTTGTACATTAAAATGGCTTGTGCCATTAAAACGCAGTTACTTTCCCAGCAAGATCTGGCCTGATCAATTTTTTAGACATTGTCTCATCATCCTATAGGCTAGAAGTAGTATGCCTTTATACACCACTGTTCTGTTTAATTAAAATTGATAAATTTTTAATAAGTCTGCTTCATGCATGTAAATGTAATTGTCCTATTAGGGTATTCCGACAGTCTGAGCTCCAAGTTTCCTGAAATAGCCTATTTATATCTGGACAGTTATCTGAAAGGAAAGCCTTGGGTTAACATTTAAGGAGAAAAAAATAACCTGGTAGCAAGACTACAAATGAGACAGTAGGGTGTTGTTTCTATGTCACATACTAATATCAAAGGTTCAAGCCTGGGCACAGACTGCAATCCAGCTTCTGCATTATGTACAATTACAGGAGTTACAGCCGTTCTCAGGAGGTTGCTGTCTCAGTGTTCCCACCCAGAAAGCAAACGTTGTTAATCTGTCTTACTCATTATCTGCCTTCCAGCTAGTGTTCCCTTCTCTACATTACTGGAATTCACATGGCAGTTGTCCGCTTTAAAACAATCAAATTCTGCAGCTCTTCCCAACTAGTCATAAATCAGTTGGAAGTTTAAAGTTAGTGGAAGCCTATATAATAGTTCAATGATGTATTTAATTGGACAAAATTATGCAGTGCATATATTAAATTCATTGAAGTGAGAAATTAAGGAGAGGAAAAGTGTCAAATAAGAAAGACTCCAGGAGATAATATATTAACTTTAGTGCATATTAAGGTCACAGATTTGTTGTGAAGCCTATGACATACCCATTGAGATAGTTGATTTCCTCCTTTTTATTTAAGCATGATTCTCACTCACAAGCAATATTTGCAATATGCTGATCAGTTCGCCCATTGTCCACGATAGTACATCTGAGAGAAACATCCATGGGCAGGATTTTTAGGTCAGTGTGCAGGCGCGATCGGTGGGCCCAGGAACGGCTGGGAAATGGCCCGCCAATCGGGAATTGGCCAGCCAGTGTGAAGCGCGTGGCAAAATGCTCAGTGCTGCCGGAGTAGGGGTGGGAGGAGGCCGGGCACTGACATAAGTGTGGGCATGGGGGAGTGCTGATAGAAAGCTCCCTGGAGGCAGAGAGCTGCCTCGGGGAGCTGAAGACTTGAAAACCAATAAATAAAGTATTAAAAATCATGAAAAAAATGTCCACACATCATAATCAGGCACCTGAACATATACATGATAAAAATGCTGTCCATAGATTATTTTTATTTAGTTAATAACAGAAACATCATCCCATCCTAGGATGAGGGTTCAAGAAAAATGCAAAGTCCACCTGGCTGATTCACCTGTCTGCCAACCGTAAGGTTGGGTGGACCACAAAAATTCACAGTTAATTACAACCTTAATGGCCTTAATGGCCTCATAGTTGTTGGCGGGTGCATTTCTGGCTTTCATGCGCGCCCACTGACCAAAATATAGTACAAGCGTGGAAGTTGGGACGCTCGCCCACCATCATCTCGCGCAATTTTGCGTCCGATCAGGTCGGATGCGCGCCTGTGTGCCGATCTAAAAATTCTGCTCGATCGCTTTCATGTATAAATTTATACAAATTAATTCATTTTCACATCTCTGTGAAATGAATCAGCACAATGTTAATAGAAATAAATAAATTGGCGCACGTCAATGACATAAGCAGCATTTGTGAAAAAGATTTACAACATGATGTCCCACATCCATAATATGGAATGTTCCTTAAAAAAAGGCTTAGAATATTCCAATTTTCACCAGACATTGTAGATACACTTGTATTATTTTCACCTTTGAATATTTTCACTATGTAAGGTGATAACATATAAGGGAAAAGCTATTTATGTCAACCACAGCATCTCAACAAGTATCATTGCAGAACTTTCCTGATCACTGCATTTCAGGAATATAATACATCCAGTTTAGCCTATTGACAAGGAGTAATTGTGCCTCTTGATTCCCCTAACACACAGTTCAACCAGTAATCAAAAGTTGTCAATCATAAACTTAGGTACTGGACTTATCCTGATGGCTTAGTGTGTAATTGTAGCACCTAACGTAGCAATAAACCATACAGACAAGGAAAGTTTCAGTTTCTGTTCCCAATCTCTACTTAGTTCACTGCTATCAAACAGGGCAACAATTAGAGATGTTATCAGAGCCGTCCCTAGGGTACGTGGAACAGGGTGACCGCACTGGGCCCCGCACTTCATCATCACCGTGTCAGATGTAATACAGCCTGTACTACATACCAGCTGATTCGCTGTCTCTCGCATTCTAGCTCAAAATGAGTGTTTACTTGTAGATATAGGCGAATAAACAAAGCAGGTACCCCCTCTCCAAACCTCATAAAAGGGTATAGGAAAAGGCAGATTAAAAGCATTAAGACCTGGGATAAATCTCTGCCAAGGCAGTGGGCCAGGCGACTGGAAGCGCGGTGCAGGCTCAGCACCGTCTGGCACCCTGACCTTGGCGCCAGCAGCAGAGCAGCTTTTATTCCAACTCTCGCTCACCTCAGCGGGGCTAGAAGAATTATTCCAAACTAGTTAACATCTTTAAAGCCAGCATTCAGCACATAGTGGGGTAAGTCATGCGCTCGCTGTGTTTATTTTCCCTCCTGGGCAATTGAAACCCTCCACTTCTTATTTTATTTTTCTTCCAGTACACATTTGCAGCTAAAATTTGCTTAACGTTGAAAGATGGACAGTCATTTATTTAAAAGTCGAATTATTTATTGCATTGTGTTTGTAATTTTTTAAAAAATAAGCTGAATGCAGTGAATGTCTGCTCTCCAACAAGTTTTCTCCAGTTGGGGTGTGTTGGTAAAAAAGTTATAATGAAATCCCATAGAGATCATGGATTTCTCCTGAACAAAAGGAAAGCCAACAATTATGTTCAGCCTTGGAAGCAAGGTGTAGTTTTAAGTGTGACACAGTTAGCACAGTCAATAGTGCAGTCGGTGCTTGTAACTGAGTGCTCAGTAGCTGGGAAGCTGCTGGTGCCCTTTTTCACACACACACTCAGCGGCCCAGCCATCAGAGGAAACTTGTCTCAAAATGTTAATTGTGGCTGGGGGTGGGGGGGGGTGCCACACAGTGTGCTTCGCCCCAAACCCTGCACCCCCTTAGGGATGGCCTTGGGTGTTCAGTTGACTTCAGCACACCTAGGCTAGGGGGGGAGGAAAGATCAAATTAGTTTCCCACTCTCAATGGCTATCCCAAGACCACTGTTGAAAAGTGCCTGTGTGGGAATGATGGACAAAGACACAAGCAAGCTCAGCTGCATTGAGCTTAGTAAGTTAAATTACAAGGACAAGTTGTATATATTTGTCTTCTTTCCCCTTGGGTTGAACTTTACATTTGCAAAACAAGACTGCCGCAGTCCAACGCATGTATAAAATCTGGCATTGTGACGGCAGATCGCGAACGCTACATCATCATGTTAGTCCGTCATAATAGAGGAGGCAATTGGGCCTTGAATTCAGCAGCTCAGCACCCTTTTAAATATCTCGTTAACAAGCTTTTAAACTTGTTTGGATGCCAATTGAGTGGAATAAAATGTTACCCATGCCATAATGTGGTGGGTTCACAAGAAACACAGTCTGTGGGAGATATTTTTTCATGCACTGTTTTAAAAGTGGGTATAAAGGCTGCAAGGGGGACTCTGGCTGACTATAACAAAAGAATCTGCTGCTGCAGCTGTGAGACTTAGCTAGTGTTGCAAATTTTGCTGTTCAGGAGATGCTGCGGAGGAGAAACAGCAGCAGCATCAGGCAGAGGTAGATGAAGGCCAGGATGTCTTACGTGCAGATGTTGGAACAGCAGTGCCTCCAAAGATTTTGTCTATTGAGGGAGACAGTTATATCCGTTTTTGACATGCTTTCTGATGAGATAACCTCGAATTGCATGGATGGTCACCCAATGCCTGTGGCTTTAAAAGCCACTGTGGCATTGACCTTCTTCACCTCTGGGTCAATCTGGCATGTGGAGACCTTAATGGAATCACCTGGCCTGAAACTCACCACTGCATTAATGCCATGTTTAGCCATGCCCATCATTATATCGCTTTTGCATGTGACAATGCATGTCTAGTGAAAAGAACCTGAGGCTTTGCCATGGCTGGATTCCAATGGGTGCAAAGGGTAATTGATTACGCCCACGTAACCATAAAAGCACCAGCTGGATGGCCAGGGGCATTCGTAAACAGAAAAGGATAAATGTTCAGTCTGTGTGTGATCATAATCAAAGAATAATGCAGGTGTGTATGCATTACCAGGGAAACAGCCATGACGCATGCATCCTTAAACACTCCCAGGTACCAGGGATGTTTACCAGCCCAGAAGCTTTGAATGGCTGGCTGTTCGGAAATAAAGGATACAGTTAAAAAGATGGCTGTTCACACCAGTAAGGAATTCATGGATGGAACCTGATTGTAAATATAATGATAAGCATCCATCAACCAGGGCCATCATTGAGCAGATCATCGTTCTGGTCAAAATGCATCTCAGATGTCTGAACTGATCAGGTGATGTTCTCCTATGAGAGTGTTCACTTTTTGTCATTGTTTGCTGTGTATTGCACTATCTGGCCCTCCAAAGAGAGGAAGCCCTGTCAGAGGAGGAATTAATGGAGGCAGCCCCACTCTGTGGTGATGAGTCAGATGAAGATGAAGGTAAGCTGCACCAGCAGCTGTGCAAGCCAGTCTGTGTAAGGTTCTGAATGTACATGAGAAAAGAGGTGATCTGATACTTAGAAGATTCCAATGGAAGAGTTTCTCCAGCTCAATACCACCTTCCTGGCCCTTGGCACCTGCCATGAATGCCAGGGCCATGTAAGGGCAATGTGAGTGACCAAATAACATGGAGAAAATGGGCCCACATGAACACAAGCTCCCAGAAAAGCAGCAAAACAATCCACTTCAAATCCATCACATCACACAGAGATGATGGACAAATGTAGCCGGAGACTTTTTTTTTTAAATCATTAATTCATTCATGGGGTGTGGGCATTGATGGCTACATATTTTTCCTTCAGAAGGTGGCAGTGAGCCACCTTCTAGAACCGCTGCAGTCCATGTGAGGTAGGTACACACACAGTGCTGTTAGGGAGGGAGTTCCAGGATTTTGACCCAGCAACTGAAAGAACGGTTTCTTCAGTCACAAGTCAGGATGGTGAGTGACTTGGAGAGGAACTTGCAAGTGGTGGTGTTCCCATGCATCTGCTGCCCTTGCTCTTCTAGGTGGTAGAGGTCATAGGTTTTGAAGGTGCTGTTGAAGGAACCTTGGTAAGTTGCTGCAGTGTAACTTGTAGATGGTACACACTGCTGCCACTGTGGGTCAGTGGTGGAGGGAATGAACATTTAAAGATGTGGATGGGATGCCAATCAAGCAGATTTATTTGCCCTGGATGGTGTTGAACATCTTGAGTGTTGCTGGAGCTGCACTCATCCAGGCAAGTGGAGGGTATTCCATCTCTCTCCTGACTTGAGCCTTGTAGATGGTGGACAGGCTTTGGAGAGTCAGCAGGTGAGTTTCCTGCTGCTGAAATCCCAGCCTCTGACCTGCTCTTGTAACCACAGCATTTATATGGCTGATCCAGTTCAGTGTGTGATCAATGGTAACCCCCAGGATGTTGTTAGCAGGGGATTCAGCAATGATAATGCCATTGAATTTCAAGGGGCAATGGTTTAGTTCTCTCTTGTTGGATATGATCCTTGCCTGGCAATTGTGTGGTGTGAATGTTACTTACCCAAGCCTGAATGTTGTCCAGGTCTTGCTGCATATGGATATGAATTGCTTCAGTATCTGAGGAGTCGCGAATGGTGCTGAACATTATGCAATCATCAGTGAACATCCCCACTTCTGACCTGGTGATGGAAGCAAGGTCATCGATGAAACAGTTGAAGATTGTTGAGCCTAGGACTAACACTAACACCAACTAAGCCTAACACTACCCTGAGGAACTCCTTCAGCTATGTCCTAGGACTGAGGTGATTGACCTCCAACGACCACAACCATCTCCTTTTCTGCTAGTATGACTCTAACCAGTGGAGAGTTTTTCCCCTGATTCCCTTGGCTTTAGTTTTGCTCGGGCTCCTGAATACCACACTCAGTCAAACACTGCCTTGATGTCAAGGGCAGTCACTCTCAACTCACCTCTTGAACTCAGCTCTTTTTCCCATGTTTGGAACAAGATTGTAACAAGGTAAGGAGCCCACACTGAATGTTGCTGCTCAAATCCCAAAGGGAGACTTGAAACAACTGCCACAACTGTTTCACAATTTGCACATATTTTGAGATGCATGTCTTGAATTCAGTAGTATTAAGACCACTGAGTGTTATAGGTTTCTTACAAAACTAAATTAAACCTTTATTAATAGAAGGAATGATTTTAAGCACATTCATAGATCTACCCAATTACTGCTATGATAACTTCTAAATCCCCTAGTTAATCTAACTCTCAGTTACACTTTTGTTAAGGCAACAGTAAGACACATAAATTTTGAAAGACCCAGGCAAAGCAACACACAATACCCTGAACAGTTGAATTCAAAGTGAGGTTTTCTTAGAAAACAAAAACAGAATTACCTGGAAAAACTCAGCAGGTCTCGCCGCATCGGCGGAGAAGAAAAGAGGTTTTCTCAGCTTCAGTTCCTTGCTGACATCAGCTTGAGGCTTAGATACTGGAAGCTTTTTACACCTGTGTGTGAGAATGTTTGTGTCTTAGAATGCCTGCCCTTACACTCAGCCTTCTTTCCTTTATACATATTTTTTCCTTTGAATGCTAATTCCCATTGTTTCACTATGCCTTTGGATTTTACCTCTCTGATAATAAAAATCTACCAAAGTACCAATTTTACCAGTAATCTTTGGGAAAAATAAAACACTATTTCTTAACTTCTCCTGGCTAGGTGTAACATTTCCCCCCACCTCTTTTGAATTCATGCGAGCCTGGTTTATTTAAAAATGCAAATGTTCCCTTCACACCTCACATTCTAATACATCCCCATTTTTACCTATTTAACATTTCAAATTTAGCTTATCTTCTGATACATCAAAGTCTTCAGACCAGCTGCCTTTAATTCAATTAAGTCCCAAACACACACAGAAATAGACACAGATCCCACTACTATACTTCACAATAAATTCCAATAATATTATGAAAATTAATATATCTTCCTGACATTGAGCATCAGTGAGCAGGTTATTGGTTAGCAAATGCAGCTTGATAGCACTTTCAATGACACATTGGCAGGAGGCTCATCTGTCAATGCTGCACCTGGAAGCATCTGTGCCAATGGCAGAGGGGCAGAGTAGAGGCTGTCTCCATCAGAAGTTCCCTAAGAGGTGCCCCCCCCGCCCTCCCCCAGTGATATTAGTCAGCTGTTCATTTGCTCCCTAAGGTCCTTTTGACCCTCTCTGTTTTCCTGAGAGGATCTAGGATCTGGATGTGACTCTAGGCTCCTCATCCCCCTCTCACCCTGGGCCTGGGCCCTGGAGGTCAGAGACAAGGTGACGGAGTTCAGGTCAGAACACACGTCCAGTATCCCATCAGTGCACTGCTGGATTTGGACCTCTATGACAGTCGCCAGTCTCTCAATGAAGGAAGTCAGGCATTCTGCTGAGTGGTCAATCACAGCGCTCATGGCATTGATGGACTCCTCCAATGTCCATGTCAGTACGTGTAATCCCTCCAGTATCTCTGCTATATCTCCACGCACTTCGTGCTGTACATTGAGCACCTGCTGCCTGACAGACAAGTCCAGAGGCTCGTCATCAGTCTGGAGCTCAGCATCTCGGTTGCCTCTAGTACTGCTCTGACTGCCTGAGGTCTGCTTCATCTCTGTCTCCAATAGCTGTATGTGCGATTGTGATGTGCTCTCACCGGTTTATCCATTACTGGTCAGCTGAACCGCACATACCCACTGAAGTGTGTGAGCCTGCACTGCTGCTTGGTGCAGAGCAAAGGTGTGACACTGCACCCTCTTCCTCCTCAGATGTTACAGTCTGTCCCTCGGGGCTATAGCCTGCGGCTGCCGATATTGCACTTGCCTGGGAAACAAAAAGAAGGAGAATTAGGGGCATATTCATCCTTTGAGATGAGCTTGCAGAGACACACTTCTTCATTGCAAACACTTGAATTGTTGGGAGATGTTAACCAGCATTTGAACCCTAGACCCTTCAACATCAAGTCACACCTTCCTCCCCAAATTCTACAAGCTTCCAAAGTCACAAACCATCAATGTTACCTTCCCGCTAGCTTCCCAAGTCTACTACACCTTACCCTCCCCAACCCCTTCAGCAGTGTTTGCAGGAATTATAGATATGCACCCTTGGAATCTCACCACTCCAGGGCCTTCCTCCAAGCTCACCTTGGCCTATGGATCAGCTCCAGTCGTGCTTAATACCGCCTTACACACTAAGATGAAAGCAAAATACTGCTGGAACTCTGAAATAAAAACAAAAAAGTGCTAGAAAAACTCAGCAGGTTTGGCAGCATCTGTGGAGACAGAAAACAGAGTTAACGTTTCAAGTCCGTATGACTCTTCTTCAGAGCAAAACCCAACACAATCCCATAACTAACTCATATCACTCCCTTCCATATAAATGTCCATTTCCAGACTGGTGACACACTCACACTTGTAGATCTCAAAAGGTCACTGAGCCTTTTCCGGCACTGCAGCCAGGTTCACTGGATGAGCCCAAGACTGTTGACCTCTATTGTGACCTCCATCCAGGCTGCCTTTGTCCAGCTGGGCCATCTCCTCTTCTTGTCAGCAGGCATGAGGACCTCCTGTCTATCACTTACAGCCTAGAGGAGGGCTCACAGGGACTTAGGGTCATCCATGGGGCCCTCCACAGCTCTTGGCTTCAATCTGTCAGCCATCTGTGGAGAGACAAAGACAGTTAAAGGGCTGTCTTTGAATATCTCCCTAAACACTTACTATTCATCTGGGGAATGGGTCACCTGCATTCAAATATTCTTTCCTCCCTAGTAAATGTCCTGAAAGCATCAGTGCCAGCCGAATAGTTATCCACATTTAAAACAAGTTCTAATCTACTGCAATGAATCACTGGAATTTATATTCTTCCACACAAAAAAGTTGCGCCTCCAAAGAATGACTTCTGATGCAACTGGCACAATCCCTTGTCCAGCGAGCCTTCAAATGGGTGGCTGTGACTGACTTCCCGTTCAGGGCCTGCCTCCTTTGTCCCCGGACAGATTGCTGATTCAGCACGTTGCTTATCCTTCCTGCACGTAGTTGGCCAGCTTCCCACTAGGCGACAATTAATTGGTCGCTACATGCGTATTATCCAATGTCTTTCAAAGGTGGTGGTGGGAGTCTGCAATCCCTGTGCTTCCAGATTGGACTCCCACCCACTGGCATGGTATGTAAAATTCAGTCTCTTGAGTACAGGAGATTGAGGGGTTGCCTGTTTGAGGTATTTAAAATGTTAAAAAGACTTGATAGGGTCCATATATAGGTCAGAATTCTAACTACAAGGGATGGTTGGTTTGGGTGCAGGCTGGGGTGGTGGGAAGTGAGTTGTTAAAGTCCCTAAAAGTGCCAGGAGGTCGAAAAGAGAAAATGATGCCAATACGTTGGTGTATTACAAATACATGGGAAACCACTATGGAGTTGTCAGGTAAGTAACTTAAATATTTAAATAATGACATTCAAACATCTTTTCCCAGTCTAAATGTATTTACTTTTTATAAGGAGCCAATTTAGCCAGGCTTTCTTGAGTCAGAGAGTAAATTTATTAATTACTAAAACCTGAGGAAAAATAATAAAATGAGGTGATAAATTTTTACATATACAGATCAGAAATAAGAAGTTAAGATTCCAAATAAAAGTTTAAAAACATACAAATCAGACTTTGGCTTGTCCGTGAGGCATAGATGGTGGTGCATTGCAGCCGTTAAGTTGGGTAATTTCAGTAGAGCTGGCTTTGGCAGATTCATAGTCTGTTGGACACACTTGTTGGCTTGTCCCGGGGGGCGGAATCCTGGTTTTCTCTGCAGGGTAACTGAAGAGGCTGTCTTGTTTCTTTTTACTTGTGGTCTCTGCCAGAATGCACTTGCCCTCCCCAGCAAAAGAGAGAGAGAGAAATCGTCTACTTGTCTTTCCAGGGGTGACTGCCGGTGTTTCTTCTTGTTTCTGCCACTCACAAACACTGGTCTGTAGCCAGCTTTTCAATCCATTTTCTTGTGTATTCCCAAGAGGGGAAATAGTCATGTCTTACATTCATATCAGAACTTTTTACACATTCTGAGATATAAATAAAAAAAAATGAATTTTTGGATATCTGACAAGGTAGGAAACAGTCTCATTGTCTTCACAACTATTGGAGATTAAAGTCCAGTCTTTTTCATTTCCCATACTCTTCTTTCATGTGTGTCTGTTTGAAGAAGATCTTCACACCTCTTCAGATGCGATATTCCATGTTCCCTCAGGACAGGTCTGTCAGTATAATCCATTTAGGAATTTTACAGGAAGTGGTCATCTTACATTATCAGGCATCTTTTGATAAGTCTTTCCCTGTATTTATTTTAAACACACAGGTTTCACTTTAAAAAAAGTTCAGTATGCCAATAGGTAGTTGGTAGCTATAGTCCACTGTCATGGTAATAGATATTCAGTTATTGCCATAATTCAGATTCTCTAACATTGGGAAGAGCATCAGGCACTAAGAAAAGAAATGAAATATGAATGTAAAATGTCAGTGTATTAGTGGTGATGCTGCTGCCACAGTACACTACATTAGGGCTCAGGTGAGTGGGAAGGCAATGCCATCCAGGATTAGTTGGACAAGAAAAATTGGGCTGGAGTTAGGATGAGCAGACGAAACAGGGCAAGCAAAAAAAAGGTTGAATGGGCTGGGAATTTGGCATGTAGCTGAGTTCAGAAGGGAGCCAAAAGTCAGCTAGAGCAGAGGGGCTCTGTGGTAGAAAAAGAAGTTACAAAAGTAAATAAAGCTAATAATAAAAGTGAAAAATAAAATTACCGTCTTGAATGAGCTTGGTGGGTCTGATTGGGCTGGTCCCTTTGTGGGTGACATTGGCAAGGTGGCCTAATGGCCCACCTCAAAAATCAAAAACATAGCGGGTTATATCAACCCATCCTACCTATTAGGATCAGAGTGGCAGTGGGTGTGCATTGAAATCAAGCACTCAGCTATATACCCCTTTCCCACTAGATTCCCACTAGCCACCATTTTAATGGCTCACCACAATTCAATGGTTGAGCAACCCACTGAAAGCCAACAGGGCCCTTATATATATATATATGCAAATCAGGCTCCCATGATTGGATTATAACTTAGACCTGAGTAATGAAGCCCCCACCAAGAGGTGAAGGTGGGTCAGAAGTTGACAGAAGGACAAAGAGGCCTTCCAAAGTAAATTGAAAGTTTCCTTTATTGGCCAGGAAGAGCAAGGGTGCTCCTTCAGGACCACAAGGAAAGTCGTAGCCTCCTTTGGCCTGGCCACACTCTCCTTTCCTTCCTCAAGCTCCTCCTGAAACTTCATCCCCATGAATGCTGTTTTAAGGTTTGTTGGCAACCTCTTATGGCCTGAATTTCCTCATCTGCTTTGCACTCATTTCGGGGGGCAGAGACTGCAGATATAATGTCCCTGGCTGAAAATCTGAGCCTGCAAATATTTTTTACTCTTTCCCATTTCTCAACCACCCGGATGTCACTAGAAGTTAAAATTTAGGCTGGGATTTTCTGGCCCGGTCATGGTGGGACCTGCCGCTAGAGACTCGGCGGCACAGCCAAAAGTCCATTGACTTTCGGCAGGACCAGACGATCCAAGCAGCAGGCGGGGCCGGAAAATCCTGCCTTTAGTGTGGGACCAGAGTCATGCATGACCTGCCTGGATAGGGGGCAGTTTCCCTTCTCTCAAGGACAGTCAGGAACAAAATAAAGGTTTTACAAAAATCCAACAGGTTTCATGGGCATTTCTTTCCCTGGTGCCAGTCCAATTATTCCAAGAGTTATTCAATATAATTGCACAATTTGTTCTGTCAGGATTTGGACTCACTCTTGGTTGCTAGCCCAGTACTTTAACCACTAACATTACCATTCCCTGCAGTATCACGCAGTTAGCATTTACCAATCAACAACAAGACAAGCTCACACAATTTTATAATGTTATAGCACAGAATTTTAAATTTCTCTTCATATGTGCATGTAGTTTCCAGTGGATGTAAGGTTGGTATTCACTTGAACATTGGAATTCGGACACACAGAGGAGCAATGCTCAAATTTATTGGAGTAAACACTTTTTGGAACACCATCAGTACAATACAATAGAATTCAGCAAACACCTTGCCTTGGAGTTTGATGTGTGTTGCATTATTCAGAATTCATAAAAGTGCTCACAGGATCATTCAGCCCAAAGTTATTAGATTCTGGCCCTGGGAACAGCCAAAAAATATCTTGGCCCAATCCAGACCATGTGGCTGCTTCTTCACTCATAAGCTTTTATTGCAAAGGGACCAACAAATATTGCCTTTTACATGTGATGAAGGCGAGAAAGCATCTCTGTGCTGCTCCTCAGGTGAAGCACCTGGAACCTGTGTACACTTCCCACTGGAAAGTTACAGTTATACGAGATCCTGAATGAAAGTTCTTGCCAGCCTGCCTGATTTCCTATTCCTTACTACGTGACTGTAGCCTAGGAATTGTTTGGCACTAAATGTGGGCCTACAGTATATCGGTGCCAGCCCACTGTGTTCAGAAAAGCCACGTCTGCATATGGCCTAAAAAATGATCTTTAAAGGTACTGCTGCAAGCTGCAACTGATAGATAACTGTTTAAAAATGCAGAGTTGAATCTTGTGGGCTTAGTCCATTCCAGAAAAGTGAGACAATTTTCAGGTCAGAAATCCAATTTCCTAATGGTCAGCCTTGCCGAGGCTCTTTTCTAGAGTGACAGCATCAGTATCCCTCCTCTGGGCTCCTGACCAATTAGGGAGGGTGACTGGCATGACATGTCCCTTCTGTCAAAGGAAAGGACCACAGCATGGGCGAAAAAGAGCTAGCTAGCACTTGGGTTTTTGATGCTGCAGCAAAAACATGAATGGAGAGGAGGCCAGGGAAGGTTGTTCCCTGCATCTCTCACTCTTATCTGGAGTACCTGCTGTGGAATTTGAGATGCTGAAGTGAGAATGAGCTCTCCAAAGGACAGGAGGAAGAAGATAACCTCTTCAACCCAAGGAGGCATGGGTGGAAGTGACCAAGGAAGTCAGCAGCAGGAGTATGGCCCCTCTGACCTAATGCCAGTGCACCAAGAGGATCAAGGACCTCAGCAGTGCATGACAGCTGTGTGGCCTAGCACTTTCAGGTGCCAAGCCGAACATTCTAACCGGCCCAGAGTTTTTCAGCACAGTACTCCTCAGAACAACACACCTTGTAGCTCCACTCATTCCACCTCACATCCCCATCTGAACAACACCCACATTCACCCCTATTGCCCTGTCCAGAAAAGACGTGTCATATTCGTAACTTTTAAAACATAAACTGCACACAGTATGGAATTTTTTGGAACTGACTTGTCTTCTTAAAATGGACAATGAAAGGCTGTAAAGGATGGCCACCAAGAGTCACCTAGATTCGGTCCATGGGTTCAATACTTGCCACACTGACTCAAGAGGTCAGAAGAACACATTCCAAACTAGAGGTGTTACGACCCATCTCGTGAAACTATCTAAAAAGGTGTTTCCTTTTTGGGTTGTTCTGAAACTAAGACTGTTTTGTCAAAAACCTCCAGGATGAATGCCTATGAACAGAAAACCAGGTTGTGGCTGATCAACTTAAGCCCAACAGCACATTTGGAAGGAAGCTATGAGACACCACATGGTAAGGCAGTTGGTCTCCCTATTTAAATCTTTAAGTGCTGTCTGCACGAGGACACATAACAACTGCAAAAACAGCAGCAATTGTGCCTTAAGAGGTGGAGACTGTGACATCAAAGTGTCTCCAAGTCTGTTCCTTTTCAAGTCCACCAATACAGCAAACCAACCTCCTAGTAACAAGACATGAACTAACTAACTTTGTGACCTGCAAAACGCCCATCACTTCGAGAGAATCCAGCAATGGCCCTGGTATACGACTTTGGCCATTAAATTCACCTAATTACACTTCAATAGTGAAAACATCTCCTTCATCAAGTGTGCACTGTGTGTTTTCCAAGATGAGGAAATAATGTGAATTACAATTTATTCTTTTGCTTATAACTTGTAACAGTGAACTTTTCTCTTTAACTATACTTTCCTTGATTGTGTGTGTGACTGGGTGAGTGGGTAATGCAGTAATAGATTTTCAATGGTGAACATGTGAATAAACAATCTTCTTTATTTTACCCACAAAAGGCTTGCTGCTGGTTATTCAAACTGTCCACAGCTTCAGAGGTTAAGAAATACACACATCCTCCTCTTCAAAAAAAGCAAATTGATTACAGACTGGAACAGGTGTTTCAGTAGTTCTCTCTCACCCTGGCCAGAATTTTCCATCTCCGTTGGTGTCAGGCATCATGGTGAGTGTGAGCAGACAATACGGCAAGAAGGCCAAAAATCAGTTTTACACCATCATGAAACCAGTTTGCAATCATCCGCTCTGCCCGTCAATGACCCGATGCCGCCAGAAATCGGAAACATCATCTTAATATATTTGTGTTAATTATAATTCCTGGTCACCAGAAACATCCCCCAAGCTGAATCATCCGGGCATGTCAGTGTGATTGCACGCTGACATGTTTCACAACTGTATATAATTGACGTGTACTTGGCAAGCTGCACTTTGCTCAGGGCTTCGAGGTTTGTTTGCCTGCCTCTCTTCAGGCAGCACTCGCAGTCATCAGCGCCAGGCTTCATAGGCAGCACCACATCACTTTTGGGGGACCTCATGGGCAGGTCTCTACCTACTAGACCAGCCATAAGGCTTTTCAACAGCTGCAGAGCTAGGGCTTGATTGGGAAAAGGGGGGATGTGGTCTCAGGCAAGGGAAGAGGCTGCAGGGTAAGGCTGTACTTGGAAAGGGGGTATCCCAAGGTGTGTGTAGGGGCACATGTTGATCTGCGCAAGTGATCTCAAGATGGTGAGAACTGAGAAGGCAGTCTCCAGAGGAGATGGGGCCAAATGGAGATGTGAGGCTTTGTGTGAGAGAGTAATTGGTGATGTCCCTTGAACTGGCAGGGAGTGCGACGCTATTGAATGTGTGATGGGCTTGTGAGTGTGTGAGCTTAGAGTGATAAGATTGTGGCCTACCCTGGTGGCACAGATGAGATCATTCATCCGTTTTCTCCACTGGATGGTCAACATCTTGTGTGCAGCATTGGCACTGACCACCGCCTCTGCAACTGCATCCCAAGCTGCACTGGTGAGACTGATGGGCCTCTTGCGGCCAGAGCAGGGGTAGAGGACATCACAGTGAGCCCCCATAGTGTCCAGAAGGTGTCCGAGGGATGTGTCATTGAATCCGGGGGTTGCACTCTTCTTGGATTTTGGGGCCATGGGCAGAATTGTCCCATTGGCGTGACCCGCACCCCGACGCATAAAATGACGCGCGGTGATGTCAGACAAGTGTCCGACATCATCGAGCACCATTGCAATATTTCGTTGGGCAGGAACATGATGATATCCAATGCATGCCCGGCATTAACCCTGAAGGCCCTTGAGGCGTTAATTGATGGCAGTTTTTCAGCACCCATGAGATCTTCGGGTCGGCGCAACAGGCAGGCAGGTAGGACACATTTGTATAAACCTCATCCAAGGGCAGGATAAGAGGGCTCAGTGGGGTCGCGAGTGTGCTCTGTCAAATATTGATGTTTCAAAGTTTCTGATACTTGCCTGTATGATCTGCAATACTTCAAAATACATACCAGCTGCTTGGTCTGGACTCACAACCTTCAGGTCAGCACTCCACAGTGAGGAATCTTTTCTGGGCCTGCAGGAAGCCTTCCCTTAGCCTGGGAATAGGAGCCAAACTCTCCACTGGGGACACCTCCACTGAGGAGGGAGGGAGGGCTAGAAGGGGGAGATGGCTAGGAATGCACATCCAACCTCCAGGGGAGCCACCTTTGGAAGGTCAGTCATAGGCACGAGGAGCGCAGGGCCAAGAAGTAGTCCCAGGTGGAAGGGGCTGCAGAAGACGCCACTATCCTGCTGCCATGGTGTACAGAAGGCAAAGCAGCTACCTCAATATGTCTGAGGTGCAGTGCCGAAGGAGACTCCATCTCTCAAGGGAGACAGACGACTATATCTGTCAGATGATTGGGCCTGAGATCTCCGCTAACCGTGTGGGAGGACATCCCATGCCAGTGGCTCTAAAGGTCACAGCTGCCCTCAACTTCTATGCCTCTGGCTCCTTCCAGGGGTCGGTGGGTGATCTTTGTGGTGTCTCCCAATCAGCTGTCCACACTTGTGTCAAGCAAGTTATAGAAGCTCTGTTCAGGATTGCATTAACCTTCATCCACTACTGTTGGGATGAGCAAGACAGAGCAAGCCAGAGGCTTTGCGGCCATTGCTGGCTTCCCCCGCGTCCAGGGTGCTATAGACTGTACACACGTGGCCATCAAGGTGCCATCAGCTGAGCCCGGTGCCTTCGTCAACAGGAAGGGCTTCCACTCCATGAACATGCAGATAGTGTGTGACCACAGGATGCTGATTTTACAAGTCTGTACAAGGTATCCAGGCAGGTCCCACGATACATACATCCTCAGACACTCCCAGGTGCCGAGGCTTTTCAGTGCTCCAGCCCGGCTGGATGGAAGGCTGCTGGGTGACAAGGCCTATCCCTTCAGAAGGTGGCTCATGACACCTCTCCGCCATCCAAGAACAGAAGCTGAGCAGCAGTACAATGGGAGCCACGTCTCCACAAGGGCTGTGGTGGAGAGAGCCATCGGTCTTCTCAAAATGCACTTCCAATGCCTGGATCACTCATGGAGTTGACTCCAATACCCCCCAGACCGTGTGTCGCTGATAGTGGTTGCATCCTGCACTCTCCACAATCTGGCACTGGAGAGGGCGACGCTGTGGATGAAGAAGATGTAGACACAGTGGCTGCGGCTGCACATGATGAGCCCAGCAATGATTCCGAGGATGAGCACGCACAGGGAAATGCTGAGGGGATAGATGCTGACCCTGGGCATACTCCAGGGAGGCAGGGACACCTGGGAGGGTTTCATCCAATGAACCTTCAGCTAGCCCACCACATATGGACCTCCAGGACAAGCCTGGGCTGCAGGCTCTATACTCGATACCTGAGTGCAAAACCTGCCTGGGTAGGAACATTAACAAAGGGCCTTGTTAATAAAGCTGAATGTCCCACAAATCACTCATAACATTATTGGTAACCATCCACCTGCAGAGGAAAAGAGGCACCCTCAGCCCCGGTGACATGTCTGAATTTAATATAACAAAAAGAGAAACTTAAGAAAACAAAATGACAAAGATGTTAAACATCACACCAACTCATAGGGGCTTCATTGCAGGCCAACACAAAAGCACCAATGATAAACCCGTGGTGTGCCTAAGGTGCTTTACGTTTATGTTTTCGGGTGCTACGTCTTGGTGTTGCCCCCTTGCTGGGACTGGCATCTGAGACAGCCTGTTGACTCTGCTGTCCTGTTGGCCTTGATGATCTTGGCAGTCGTCCTCTGGCCCAAGGAGCCTATGCTGGCCCCGCCTGGGAGGGGCTACCAGTTCCACAGCTGGCGTCGCCCCAGTCATTGCAGCCTCATCAGATGCAACGGTTATTGGCAGAGGGGTGGAGGACCTGCTGCCCTCATCCGAAGCGCCCTGAGAGGAGCCTGCAGAGATAACAGGCAGCTGCTGTGCCAACGTAAGGTCGATTCGGACCTCCCTGCTCATCGCGGATGGATGGGCACTGAGCTGGGAAACTTAGTGTCCAGGCCATTTCCCACACTGGCAATGACCATCTGAGGTCAATGCCGATGTGCAAGCTTGCTGGTCGGAGTGCATCCCCAGGAAGCCCTCATTGGCCTCCTGGAGGATCCTCTCCATGAAATTCACCACTTTCTCCATGGAGGCTGCATGGCACTCGGCCATAAGGCTCATTGCATTGGCGAGGGTCCATGTAGACTCCTCCACCACGGACACCAAGCCAAGCATAGCCTCACGTATCTCTGCCAGATACTCCCGCACACCCGGCTACATTTCCTGCGTTTGCTGCATCACGGACCACTCCAGAGGCACATCATCAGGCACCGACAGAGCACGTGCCTGCTCCCCTGCAGTCCTCCAACTGCTAGCTCCATGGGCACTCTCTGTCTCTCCAACTTCCCCAACAAGTGTGAAGTGCCCTCACCGCTGTGTCCCGGGACACTAGCCGATGTTCTAATTCCAACCGAGGTGCCTGCCTGCCTGGCAGAGATGGTGTGATGCTGGTGAGTCCAAGACATCAGGGCCCTCAGGTGTGAGTGCGGGGCCTCTGCTGCTCTTTCTCCAGCCCTGCTCTGCTGATGCTGAAAGGAAGAGCAAGGATGTTGGATGAGCTAATGTGCAGACAATGTCAATGTGTATCCCTGTCTCCTGGATCATTATGCGCTCATCCTTCCATAACCAATGGTTAAGCCAAGTTGCAAACTTAAATCACTGAACATTCAGCACTGCCATGGCTGTTGGGAGAACAATGGTGACCTCACTGCTGGGCAAACATACCTGCCTGTGGCATCCCAGCCACACCGACACCGGTGGACCTGTGCGAATGCTGCCTCTCCAAATCTAGGGCCTCCTGTTCAAAGTGGCTGAAAATCGCCAACTGGGCCAGATCTCTGCTGGTCCGCACCCGCTTGGCTGCATTATGTGCACTCTTCTTCTGAAAAGGAGAGAAGAGCATTGATTAGCACTACTTGCACCTGGATTCTCTTCACAGACGGCCCACCCCAACCAGAGTGGGCCATTGCAGGGCTCCAGTGCCTTCTCACTCCACTGCTGTCGAACACTCACACAAAGATGCTAGGCCTGTCCCTCCATCCACCTTGGCCAAATGCTGCCTACATCACATTTGGCACCACATGGTCTAACCTTCCAGAGCAAGGAGGCGCAAGCACATGGAGCGCAGAGGACAGCAGAACGATCGATGCCATGCCACCTTGAAACTCCCCTTCTAGCATCTCATCACCCTGACTTTGACATGTCCCGGAGTTCTAGCACTGCGCCCAGGTGCAGCTCCTCCAGGTTGCCCCCAAAGCAGTATGTGGGTCCAGGGTATCACATGCTGCGGGGACAGCACCCATCTCTTCATCACCCTCTTAGGGTGACCTTGGCATGGGCACTATCTGCTGGCCCACCCAGCGAAGGACACATGCCATCAATGATTCAATGCAGTCACTACACTCCGACTTGGATGGAAGGCGGGGTTTGGCGCCAGCGGGGAAAGTCTACCTGCTGGGTTAAGTGACCAACGCCAACATGGTGCTCAGCCTTCCCGAGTGCAGCAGGTCGTTGAAGCGTTTGCGACACTGGATCCAGGTGCGTTGCACCACGTTGCGGGAGCTCACCACCTCTGCCACCTCCTCCCAGGCACGTTTGGTCATGCAGGGGGGGCCTCCTCTTCCTGTCCTGGGGTACGAGGACCTCCCATCGTGCTGCCACCTCCTCGAGGAGGGTAGCAAGGCAATCATTGGAAAAACGAGTGACACAATGGCCCCTGCCCTACCCTCCTGCCTGGCCTGCTCACCAGCAGTGCTCGGGGGAGCCCTTCCACAGGCCATGATTCACAGCCTTTGAAAGGCTGCAGCAGCTTTTTTAAACAGGCCGCGGGGTCCCCATTGGACCCGACGGTCACTGCAGTCCCACCGCCGCTCACCCACTCCCGCTGTCCTCGGGAGCGGCGATTCACATTGGGCGGGCTTTAATTGGCCCACCCGCATAAAATGACATTGCTGGCGGCAATCAGGTCCATGCCCGTCCGAGCCCGCTCCCGCACCGCCCACCCAACAGGCAGGAAATTCTGCCCCATGTCTTCACTGGAGCAGTCCTGATCTGCAAGCATTGAGAAGTTGGCACACAGCTGCAATTTTAATATGGGGCAGAATTTTCAGGTTGGCGAGTGGGGGCGGGGCATCAGGCGTGTGTCCTGACGTCGTCGCGATATTTTGTTCAGTGGGCTCGCGCCGGAGTCGGCTGCACGCCTGCCGAAATGTCAATGGCCAGCAAAGGCCATTAAGAAATCAATTAAAGCAGTTTAGAATGATGTCCGTCCAACCTTAAGGTTGGCGGTCAAGTGAAGAGCCCAGGCGGCCTTTGCATTTTTCACGGAACCTCATCCACGGGCGGGATGAGGTTCCATGACGTGTTTATAAATTGAATTTTAAAAATTTTAAAAATTCATTGCCATGTCCCAGCTCATCTGACACTGTCACATAAGGGGATATGTCTTAAAATTTTTTCTTTCCTTTCTTCAGCTTTTTAAAACTTAAGCTAATCTCCCTGAGGCACCTCTGTGCCTCAGGAAGATATGAAGATATCTGCGCTTTTTTGCACACATGCACGAAACAGTGCAGGCCCCGCCTCAAGGAACCCGTCCCCACCACCTCCCCGCCCGCACAGGGGGCGCTCAGCGCCTCCGGGCGCACGTCACACGGGGTGGGCCTTAATTGGCCCACCCACGTAAAATGGCGGCACGGACCCAATCGAGGGAGCTGATCGGGTTCGCACCTGCCCCGCACAACCCCCCCCGATAGGGGGAGAATTCTCTCCATGGTATCCTACATGAGGAAGCAGTGAGGTAACGGTGTGGCAGGTAAATCGGAAGCCACCCGCCAGCGAGACAGTGTTTCCTGTGGCTACATAATTAATGAGAGAGGAATGGCTGTCATTCAGGAATGGCAAAAAGCTGCCATTGTGGCCCGTGGGTAAATCATCATTTCTCCCACCTGCTACCACACTTAGTGCAAATCTGAGATGATTCCGCTCCCTGTGTGTAACACCCATTCTATTGCCCTCTTGTACCCATGCCTCACAATGACCTTCCACAAATTGTCTCTTTCCCTCCCCTCCACACAAGCCATTGTGACCATTCATACCTTTCTGCTTTCTCTCTTTGCCGGGAGAAGAGAGCACACAACCATGTGAAGAGCAAAGAGTGAGGGCAAAGGTGATCATGGCCCTCCAGTGTCAGGCATCTTGTCAGTTATTAACAATTCACTGGGAAGGCTGCCTTTACCCATGATTCCAGCAACAACCTCCCATGATAGCCTGAGGCAGTAGTACTCAGGCATGTCGTGGGAGATGATCCTCCGCCTGTATGCCCTGCTTAGTGGGGGTCATGCCTCCTTGCAGCTGGGTCTCGGTATCCATTCCCAATCTTTTGTGGAAAAGAATGCAGCAGAGGAGAAGGCAGCTGTTGCTGCTGATGTTACTCTTGATGTTACTGGTGCAGTGCGGCTTCTGATCTTGTCCTGTCATCAGAGGTGCAACGTAGAGCCAAACGTGAATGAAATGCTAAACAGGCTAAACAGGCATGTTTCCCAAGAAATTGTCATTCAAGTGATGATTGCACCCTGTGAGGGAAGAAGTGCTTTGAGCAGCAGCCTATCATCTGCTGCCCACACCTTCCTCAGCCACACCTCCTGAACATGGCTAGAGCTCGTCATTGTAACTAATCAAAGCCTCGTCGGATTGCCTATTTCACTGAATTAACTCTTCCTGCAGTGCACTCACTTTGGTGATCCTGCTGAGGTGCAGACACAATGTGGAACCCATGCACATGAAGGAATCCAGATTTTAAAAGGCTCTTAATTGCTTTTTTAATTGACTCAATTGCTTTCCTGCCAGGCCCAAGGTTATTGGCCACTGGACTCAGAAACAGCTCCAAGGAAAGCTGGAAGAGGGAAGGATGATGTCAGGATCCTGATTCAATATTAATCTCAGTGACTTTGCAACCTCACACAGACATGATTCCACCTTCACTTGGCTGGGAATATTTTGCTCATAGTTACAATGACGTGCTGCTGGACAGACCAGGAGTGTCCCTCTCAGCTCACATTCAAACAATACCAGCCACTGTTACCCACCCCTTCCACAACCACACATCCTGTCCCCAGCCTGGCAGGGGAGAGACCATGATCATGGTTCTGCCAGGGCAAGGTCGTGAAGCAAATGCTATAACAATCGAACCCCATACCATGGGGTAACTAACACCGTCCGAGTCATGGCGAAGGACAATGAAGGAGGTGCACCTATGGATCGGGCCTTCTTCACCAAGAGAATCCTGCTAAAGGTGTGTGGATTCGAAGCTGCGGAGATCTACTGCCTGCAAGACTTCCCCAACGCTGGATATTTTGACATGATGTTCAAGCGAGTGGCAGCCTGCGTCAAGTTCCTGAAGGTATTCGAGGAGAAGAGAGACCTACCGGAGATAAAGATCCTGACGGTGGAGCTGCTCATTGCTCTGCCGTTGCAACGGGACTGGGCGGTGATGGTGCATCTTTACAACCCCTATATCCCTGTCGCCAACGTGCTCACCTTCCTCTCCAGGTACTGGGACAAGGTTGGGAGCTGCACCGAGGTTAGAGACGATTTGGGGATCTGGACATGCAAACGCCAGGTTAAGGTCACGCTCAAGATCGACGGTAAGGGAGCCATCTTCCACCCTCCTTCCAGATTCGCTATCGGGGGAAGCCGTGGCTACCTTGTCTATGCTGGACAACCCAAACTTTGTCACTCATGCGGCAAGGCTGGTCATGTGGCAGCCAACTGCAGCACCGTCCTCTGCAAGAATTGCAAACAGGAAGGGCACCAGACAAAAGACTGCAAACAGGCTAAGTGCTGCAACCTGTGTGGCGAGGCAGGTCACCTCTACAGGACCTGCCCCAAATGCTGCCGTACTTATGCACAGGGCAGCCAAAGCCAACGAGGGGGAAGCAGAAGAAATGCTTTGTGTCACTCCAACCACCAAGGCCCCCAGGGAGAACAACGGGACAAAGGAGGACACAGAGAAAGACAAGGTGGAGGAAAAGATTGAAGCAACAGACAGCCTATCAACAGCACTGCCCCCTGAACCTCCCACTCCTCAGGAGAGCGAATCAATGGAGGAGGAGGAGGCAGCAGGGGAAAAGCAGCAGGGGGAGTGGCAGCTGGTGAAGAGAGCCAAAAGGAAGAAGGGGCTAAGAAGGAACCAAGCCATTTCCCAGACAGGTGGCAAGAGGCGTCTCCCATCCGACACAGATGACAAGGGCAGCATCTCTTCAGATGAAGAAGTGCCAGGGCGGCACCGACAGAAGAAGTGGCAAATCTCTAGGGAGCTGGAGGATGAGACACCCGAGCTCCAGAACATTGGAGACAATAAAGAGACCAGCACACCCCAACTTTGCCTACAACCCAAAGAGGCCAATGCACCACAGCCCCAGGAATCTGGGAGCAGTGAGACGCTCAGCGTACCCCAGGTCCAGGAAGCCAGGAGCAGCAACGCCCCAGAGGGGGGGGAGGATTGGAGAAGCTTCTCCAAGAAGGTCATTTCAAACCCCACTCTCTGCACAGACCCCCAGATGCCACCTGAGCAGAACACTGCCAATGGGGAGTTTCAGGACCGTTTCCTCAGCCCATCCAAAGTGAGGCAATTTGAGCACACTAAGGGTATGAAGGAGCAGACTAAAGGTCTGGGACTCTCAGAGACAACAGGTTTGATAAGAGAATAAATGCTTTAAAATGGGTTTAAAGACCGTATCCATAAATGTGCGTAGCATTAAATCTACTACGCGATGTGTTGCAACCTTGGACTACCTTGCCAAGGTCAAAGCTGACCTGCTGTTTCTGCAGGAGTGTGTGATACCGCACCTCAGCTCCTACAGGCAATGGTCACGATGGTGGTCCCAGGGCCATCGATCTGGTCGGGCAGAAACGACTCTCGTTCCTCCGGCCTGGGTATTCTGCTGCAGGAAGGCAACTTCACCGTCTCCAAGGTTAAGGAAGTGGTGGGCGGGCGCCTCCTCATAGCAGACGTAATGTACAAGAATGTTCCACTCTGGTTAATTAACGTCTACGCCCCATCACAAGGGGTTGAGCAGCTGGAGGTTTTTCAGCAGCTCCCACTGCTGCTGGCAACCTCCAAGCCGGTCATTCTGGGCAACGACTTCAACTGCATCATCTATGCGGCTGGATGATCCGGCAGGGCCGACAGCAGATTGGACGCTACGTCCAGAACCCTGATAGGAACAGTTAAGGATGCCAAGCTGCACAACGTCTTCAGCAACCCTGCAAATGGAGCACAACGTAGATACACCTGGCCGTGGCCAGACAGGTCCATCCGTTCCAGGATAGACTTCCTGTTTGTGTCCCATGCGCTCACAGTCAGATCCACCGATGTCAAGCTACTGCCTGCTGCTGGCTGACTGACACTTAGAAAAGGACCAGAGGGTGGGAAGGGGGGCATGGAAGCTAAACGTGCAACTGCTGACCCCAGAGAACATTGAGGAGCTCAAGAGGGATTAGAAAGGTTGGAGAACCGTGAAACCCCTCTTTGAGTCCCTGACACACTGGTGGGAAACAATCAAGGGAAACATCAAAAGGTTTTTCATCCTCAAAGGCACCCAGAAAGCTAGAAAGGAACAGAGGGAAATGTCCCGACTCCAGAAAAACATGCAGAATCTACTCCGGCTGCAGTCGATGGGGGTCACTATCAAGGAGGAACTCCAAGAAGTGAAGAGCCAGCAAGCCTCGCTCTTTGCCTCGGAGGAGTGATGATCCCAGGCAGTGGAGGCACTCAGTTCAAAGCCTCCCTGTACATGGACGATGTCACCGTCTTCTGCTCGGATCTGCTGTCGGTGCGCAGACTGATCCACATCTGCGACCAGTTCGAACTGGCCTCGGGAGCCAAAGTAAATCGTGGGAAGAGCGAGGCCATGTTCTTCGGGAACAGGGCTGACCGATCCTTTGTCCCCTTCACTGTCAGGGCTGACGGCCCGAAGATGATGGGGATATGGTTCGGAGGGACCAGGGCAGGAGTTAGAAACTGGAAGGAGCGAGTGTCTATGGTGAAAAGGAAACTGGGCATGTGGGAGCGACGCTCCCTCTCCATTGCGGATAAGAACCTGGTCATCAGGTGTGAGGCACTCTCGTTGTTGCTGTACGTGGCGCAGGTCTGGCCCATTCCACACTCCTGCATGGCGGTGATCACCCGAGCCATCTTCCGCTTTATCTGGAGGTCGAAAATGGATCGTGTCCGCAGGGACGTGATGTACAAGCCTCTAGATAAAAGGGGAAAAAATGTGCCCAACATCGCCCTCATACTGATGGTCACCTTTGTGTATGGCTGCATCAAGCGGTGTGTAGACCCTCAGTATGCAAACACCAAGTGTCACTATGTGCTGAGGTTCTACCAGTCCCCGGTGTTGCGAAGGATGGGTCTGGCCACGCTGCCGCGGAACGCTCCACCTGTCCCTCGTGGGAAACTTTATGCAGAGAAACACCTTTGACCACAAGTCCATCAGGCAGTGGTCGGCACGTAACGTCTTACAGGCCCTGCGGGAAAAGGAGACGGTGGATCTTGTGGGATGGTTCCTCGAGCAGACTGTCAAAGTCACTTGGCAGAATGCCTCATCGCCAGAACTTTCCAACAAGCATCAAGATGTAGCTTGGCTGGTGGTGAGAAAGGCCCTCCCCGTCAGATTCTTTCTACACGCCAGGAGTCTCACCCCCTCGGCACGTTGCCCTCGAGGTGGCTGTGGTGGGGAAGAGACCAATGTTCACCTCCTTGCAGATTGTGCCTTTTCAAAGAAGGTCTGGAGAGAGATGCAGTGGTTTCTGTTGAGGTTCATCCTGAGCAGTTCTGTGACACAGGACTCTGTGCTCTACGGGCTGTTCCCCGGGACACTCACCGAGACAAACATCAACTGTAGCGGGAGGATCATCTTTGGTCTGCCCGAAACTTGTTGATCTTCCAGCGCAAGAGTTGTCTCTGACTGAGTGTTGCAGACTGGCACATTCCAAAGTCCACGACTATGTGCTGAGGGACGCACTAAAGCTTGGGGCAGCCGCCGCAAAGGCGCAATGGGGAAGGGTCGCTGCCTAAGACCTTTCTGCCACAGTGCACCGAGGGACTGGGAACTGTGTAGAACCCCTCGGGCTGTACAGCTCAAAATGAATATCCGCAAATGATTGTAATATTCATTGTTTGTACTGATGCACCTCGTGATTCATGTTGTAAAATTGAACCTGATTGTACTTTTGTAATGGTGACTTTGAAATGGTTTGGAATGTGCTTGAAGATATTTTATGAATAAAGTATATTTTTGCAAAAAAAAACACACCTCATGTCGCCAGATTGTCATTAATATCATTCCTCCCCACCACTATTCTTCCCAATCCTGGTTGTGACTCTCCTTGATTGCCCTCTGAGGATAGTCTGTGCAGGAATTTATAAATGAGAAAAAAGATTTTAAATTTGATAAAATGGGGGATAATCCCAGCCTCTACTACCTAGAAGGACAAGGGCAGCATGACCTGCAAGTTCCCCTCCAAGCCACTCACCATCCTGACTTGGAAATATATTGCCATTCCTTCACTGTTGCTGGGTCAAAATCCTGGAACTCCCTCCCTAACAGCACTGTGGACTGTAGTCGTTCAAAAAGGCAGCTCACATCACCTTCTTAAGGACAATTAGGGATGGGCAATAAATGCTGACCTAGCCAGTGAAGCCCACATCCCGTGAATGAATAAATATAGAAAAAGATGAGGCAGTGCAGCTCAGCAAGGAGGTGTTAAGAAGTCAGTCTGAAGGTGGCAAAGCTGATGGTTTATGTGTCACTATAAATCCTTTTCATTTATTTTGCACCAGTTGGCACACATTCTTGTAATTTGGCTAATTAGATCCTCTTAAAGGTTTAAATTATATGGGTTTAAATAATACCAGGAATATCAATGGCAAACATTGGCATTCTCTATCGAGTTCAATAAAGAATAAAAAGCTAATCCACAGTACAAGCTTAGCCAGTTAGATTTAATTTCCCATGTTGCTGTTTCCAGAGGCATTCTGATTGATTCTTCCTTCTTTTCGTACTGATGTGATGAATTAGAAGCTGGGCCTCGGTCCACTGTTCAAATGTGATGAATAACAGTCATACCAGAACTCTCAGTGTGATCATACCCGGCAGGCAAGAGAATGGGCAACTTTGTCATAGATCTAAGTTTCATTACTGAATTAGAAATTAGATTTTAATTACGTTCTGGATGGCTCTCAGTACCTAGATACCCAGGCCTATTTAAGTTGGTATAAATAAATAATATTGCATTACAAAACACAATTGCCAATCTAGACTAATTTAAAAGGATTCCTGCTGTATTTGTCACTTCAGTGCCAACATCGCTTCTCACATCGAGAGATAAAGTTCAGTTCACATTGAACTAAGAACCCATCTTGAACAGGCTTTTATTGATTCCCGAATTAATGGTGTTTACCATAGACTGAAGTTAACAATTTGTTAATCATCATGAAACTGGTCAAAAATTATGATGCAATTTACATGTTTTAGGGTAAGGGTTAGGGTTAGGGTTGGCATGCACAGTGGGATTTCCTGCAAACATAAAGTAACTCGTTTTGGGTATTTTCCGATTAAATAATAAACACCAATATTTAATTCATTTCAGCCCAGTTAAATCTTGTGTTTCCTTGCCAATTTAAGACAAAATGAATAATTTTCTACTTAAATGTTCTGTCTAATGTGGTGAAGCCCCACAGAAGTTTCAGGAATCAGTCCTCAATCTGAATTGCTTTGGTTGATCCGAGTAGCTGAATCACTAAATAAACCACAGTGCCCCTGAGTTAAAGAAGGTAAAGGTCAACCAACATTCCAACTATTGATCACTATCCAGGAATCTTACACAGAACCGCGTGTGTGTGAACTGTTTGTTTGTCAGGTCGGGACTGGATCAGAATCTGCTGTGATGTCCACAGTTGAACACTTGCCAATACTTACAATCAACATTCACATTTGAACCATAGCCAATTGGGCGAGATAGTGGCAGGTAACTGGCACCTGTGGAACAATATTCAGGCATGAGTCACCACCTTCAAGGGTGGAGATGAGAAAAGGTGTTTATTTTAAAGAACTTCTTTGCAAGTACATGCCATGATTTTCCAGGTATCCACAGTTAGTAACAGGTGTAATAACTGGTGTTTCCCACTGAATCCAAAAATGTGGATGCTTATTGTTTCCTCCTTCTCCCATTCCACTCCATTTTGTTTTGCCAAATCCACACATCCATGGCCAGTGACAGTTTTCTGTGTTCTAGTGGAGAGCAGCTGATCGTCTGGAGCTCTGTGCTTCATTCTTTTCTCTATTATTTTCTTTTTTTGTCTCTTTAGAATTTGAACTTTTCTGTACTATGGTACCTATTTATTATTGGAGCCACCTAAATAAACTAAGTGTCCTAACAGGGGGATTGGTTTGGATAAAACAATACAGATTAATAAGGCAAGTAAATTCTTCCTTTCTCCTTTGATTTTCTAGCCTATTTAAAATGCTCTTTTATTTTCTTGAAAGAAGTGAGATGGAATGCAAATTTAAACAGCAATCTAATAAAGATGACATTCTATTTCTTCAGCAGAACTGTCAAAATCATCAATTCAATCCACTGAAAATACTTTGAACCATATCACAACTAAGACACATGTGAGAGATTTAAAAATTGAATGCACCACCAGGTGAATGTACAGCATCAAAAGCTTTTGCACTTCTTTTGTATTTCTTATAAACAATTTAACAAAGATTGAACTATAGTTTGCATTGATGTGATGATTTACGGACATCCTTTGCAGGACAGGGTTGATCAATACAGGATTGACGTGATTTTGTATGTTCTAATGTGAACCCCAGTACTGCAAAGAATCTTAAGACACTTCCCTTACACATTGCTGGCAGAAGGGTGATATGAAAATATCTCCTGTAGACTTGTTGGAGGCTAACTCTGTAATGGTGAGAAGAGGCAAATTACATTATGAACAATGTGTCAAATATATTACCTGCAATTATTTTAATGGATTTGGTAAGCCACGTAAATCAGAAATCATAGAATCGTACAGCATAGATGCAGGCCAATCATTCCATTGTGCATGTGCTGTCCCTATGCAAAAGCTGTCTAATTAGTTCCGCTTCCCCACTTCTTCCCCATCACCCTGCAAATTATTCCTTTTCAAGTATACGAGGAGTTGGGTTGATAGACCAGTGGACCAGCATGTCACGGAGGGAACGGTCCCTATGGAATGACACCCTGGTCCACCCCTCCATCACCCCCAACTCCTCATCCCCTTCCCACAACACCTTCCCATGCAATTGCAGAAGGTGCAACACTTGCCCCTTTACCTCCTCCCTCCTTGCTGTCCAAGACCCCAAATACTTCTTTCAAGTGAAGCACCGCTTCATTGAACCTCGTTCAATTTGATCTACTATGTATGCTGCTGCCAATGCGGCTTCCTCTACATTGGGGAGACTAAATGCAGACTTTGCAGAACACCTTCGCTCAGTCTGCAAGCATGACCCAGACCTTCCTGTCTCTTGCCACTTCAACACACCATCCTGCTCTCATGCCCACATGTGCCTACTTGGCCTGCTGCAACCTTACAGTGAAGCCCAACGCAAACTGGAGGAACAGTGCCTCATCTTCCGATTAGGCACTTTACAGCCTTCCAGACTTAACATTGAGTTCAACAACTTCAAACCACGAACTCTCTCCTCCATCTCTACTCTTTTTTTAATCCAATTTATTTTTATTTCAATTTTAATTTTCATTGGTATTCTTCTTATTATTTAATTTAATTGTTATCTTTTATTTGTTTATTTTTATTTATTCATTCATTTATTTTATCCTTTCTCCACACCACTATCCTCCGTGCCGCCCCCCGCAACACCCTGATAAGGCCATCAGTCACTTGTTTCTAAGTTGTGCTTTTGCAGAGCTCTCACCCTTGTTCTGCTTCATCTGAAAGGAGTGCTTGGGGTCTTGGACAGCAAGGAGGGAGGAGGTAAAGGGGCAGGTGTTGCACCTTATGCGATTGCACGGGAAGGTGTTGTGGGAAGGGGTTGAGGAGTTGGGGGTGATGGAGGAGTAGACCAGGGTGTCATCCCATAGGGACCATTCCCTCCGTGACACCCTGGTCCACTCCTCTGTCAACCCAACTCCTTCTATACTTGAAAAGGAATAATTTGCAGGGTAGTGGGGAAGAAGTGGGGAAGCGGAACTAATTAGACAGCTTTTGCATAGGGACAGCACATGCACAATGGAATGATTGGCCTGCATCTATACTATACTATTTATGATTTCTGATTTACGTGGTTAACCAAATCTATTAAAGTAATTGCAGGTAATATATTTGACACATTGTTCATAATGTAATTTGCCTCCTCTTGCCATCTGTGTGGGTTTCTCTTTTACAGAGTTAGCCTCCAACAAGTCTACGGGAGATATTTTGATATCACCCTTCTGCCAGCAACGTGTAAGGGAAGTGTCTTAAGATTCTTTGCAGTACTGGGGTTCACATTAGTTCATACAAAATCAGGTCAATCCTGAACTGATCAACCCTATCCTGCAAAGGATGTCAGAAAATCATCACCTCAATGCGAACTATAGTTCAATTTTTGTTAAATTGTTAATCAGAAATACAAAAGAAGTGCAAAAGCTTTTGATGCTGTACATTCACCTGGTGGTGCATTCAATATTTAAATCTCTCACATGTGTCTTAGCCACTATCAGCATCTTCTTTAGTCTTTACCACTACCATTCACATTCCCTTTGTCGTGCGTCCATGACATCTTTGTCAATCTCTCCTTAGCTCCCGTCTATCGCTAACCTTCTATTCAGTTTCACCTGCTCCACCCCTTCTTAAACAGTATAAATTCCATCACATTTCTACTTCTCATTAGCTCTGAAGCTCTCTCTCCACGGATGCTGCCAGACCTGCTGAGTTTTTCCATCATGTTTTGTTTTTACCTTTGCAATATCAGACTGTTTTGATACAGCTTGAGTTAATACAATTATTGGTTTGTGTCATGCCCAGTAAAGGTATGCCATATTATGAAATTTCAGTCAATATTTTTTTTAAATGGACGAAAACAGCCTGTTAAGATGGCTGCCGCAAAATCATGCGACTTTTGGAATTTGGACTATAGTATCATTGCTCCGGCAAATACATATTTAAGTATGAATATAGCTGAAGGTAACTTACAGCCATCCATGGAATTCTCATCAATTAATATAGGCCAACATCTAAAGATTATGGAGTTTCCAGACTACCTGTCTCCATGCTTCATGCTGGACAACAGAGAAGATCAATACTCAATGGCCACTATCAACTTCCCATTGTATCACAATGGGCTCCCCCATCTAAACTAGACTGGGTGAGCCTCAGAAGTGTTAACTCAGTAGTCATGTATCCAAACTGGTTTCTGAGGCTGCACCCTCATTACCCCAGGACTTAGCATATCCATCAGAACCATCAGTCATCAGCCAGTCTGAGAATCAGACTTTGAAACAAGCTGCATCACGCAGCCAAAATACTTAACATGATCCAGTTCCAAAGTTCACCTGAGAACCAACCTCCTAAATATTTGACCACAAGAAACCTCACAGACTGCTGTGAACCCTTCACTTTACAAGACTCTCATTTCAACTCTAAAGCATCAAATCCAGTCAAGAAACTGCAGGCCTGCTGCATGGTAGATGGGAGATTTGTGGAATGTCTACGAGATGGCTTTTTGGAGCAGCTTGTGGTGGAGCCCACTAGGGAACAGGCAATTCTAGATTTAGTGATGTGTAATGAGGCAGATTTGATAAGGGAGCTTAGGGTGAACGAACCCTTAGGAGGAAGTGGCCATAATATGATAGAATTTACCCTGCAATTTGAGAGGAAAAAGCTGGAATCAGATGTAACGGTATTACAGTTGAATAAAGGCAACTACAGAGGCATGAGGGAGGAGCTGGCCAGAATTGACTGGGAGATGAGCCTAGCTGGAAAGACAGTGGAACAGCAATGGCAGGAGTTTCTGGGAGTAATTTCGGAGACACAGCAAAAATTCATTCCTAGGAAAAAGAAGCATACTAAAGGGAGGACGAGGCAACCATGGCTGACAAGGGAAGTCAGGGACAGCATAAAAGCTAAAGAGAAAGCATACTATGCGGCGAAGAGCAGTGGGAAACCAGGGGATTGGGAAGCCTACAAAGACCAACAGAGGACAACTAAAAAAGAAATAAGGAGGGAGAAGATTAAATATGAGGGTAAACTAGCCAGTAATATAAAAGAAGATTGCAAGAGTTTTTTTTAGATATATAAAGGGTAAGAGAGAGGCAAAAGTGGACATTGGGCCGTTGGAAAATAACCCTGGAGAAGTAGTAGTGGGTAACAAAGAAATGGCAGAGGAACTGAATAGGTACTTTGCGTCAGTCTTCATGGTGGAAGACACGAGTAACATCCCCAAAGTTCAAGAGAGTCAGGGGGCAGAGGTGATTATGGTGGTCATTACCAAGGAGAAGGTGCTAGGAAAACTGTAAGGTCTGAAGGTGGATAAATCACCTGGGCCAGATGGATTACACCCCAGAGTCCTGAAGGAGATAGCTGAAGAGATAGTGGAGGCATTAGTGGTGATATTTCAGGAATCACTGGAGTCAGGGAGGGTCTCAGAGGACTGGAACATCGCTAATGTCACACCCCTGTTTAAGAAGGGAGTGAGGCAAAAGACGGGAAATTATTGGCCGATTAGTTTGACCTCGGTCGTTGGTAAGATTTTAGCGTCCATTATTAAGGATGAGATTTCAGAATACTTGGAAGTGCATGGTAAAATAAGGCAAAGTCAGCATGGTTTCATCAAGGGGAGGTCATACCTGACAAATCTGATAGAATTCTTTGAGGAGGTAATGAGTAGGTTAGACAAAGGAGAGCCAATGGATGTTATCTACTTGAACTTCCAGAAGGCCTTTGTCAAGGTGCCGCACAGGAGGCTGCTCAGTAAGATAAGAGCCCATGGTGTTAGAGGCAAAGAACTAGCATGGATAGAAAATTGGCTGTCTGGCAGGAGGCAGAGAGTGGGGATAAGGGGGTCCTTCTCAGGATGGCGGCCGGTGACTAGTGGAGTTCCGCAGGGGTCAGTGTTGGGACCACAACTTTTCACTTTATACATTAATGATCTAGATGAAGGAACTGAGGGCATCCTGGCTAAGTTTGCAGATGATACAAAGATAGGTGGAGGGACAGGTAGTATTGTGGAGGCGGGGAGGCTGCAGAAGGATTTGGACAGGTTAGGAGAATGGGCAAAGAAGTGGCAGATGGAATACAATGTGTGAGGTCATGCACTTTGGTAGGAAGAATAGAGGCACGGACTATTTTATAAATGGGGAAAGAATTCAGAAATCTGGAGTGCAGAGAGACTTAGGAGTCCTAGTCCAGGATTCTCTTAAGGTTAACTTGCAGGCTGAGTCGGTAGTTAGGAAGGCAAATGCAATGTTGGCATTTATTTCGAGAGGACTAGAATATAAAAGCAGGGATGTGTTGCTGAGGTTTTATAAGGCTCTGGTCAGACCACATTTAGAATATTGTGAGCAATTTTGGGCCCCGTATCTCAGGAAGGATGTTCTGGCCCTGGAGAGGGTCCAGAGGAGTTTCACGTGAACAATCCCAAGAATGAAAGACTTAACATATGAGGAACATTTGAGGACTCTGGGTCTATACTCGATGAAGTTTAGAAGGATGAGAGGGGGATCTGATTGAAACTTACAGAATGCTGAAAGGCCTGGATAGACTGGACGTGGGGAAGATGTTTCCATTAGTAGGAGAGACTAGGACCAGAGGGCACAACCTCAGAGTAAAGGGAAGACCATTTAGAACAAAGATGAGGAGAAACTTCTTTAGCCAGAGACTGCTGAATCTATGGAATTCATTGCCACAGAAGGCTGTGGAGGCCAGGTCATTGAGTGTATTTAAGACCGAGATAGAAAGGCTCTTGATTGGTAAGGGGACCAAAGTTTATGGGGAGAAGGTGGGAGAATGGGGTTGAGAAACTTATCAGCCATGATTGAATGGCAGAGCAGACTCAATGGGCCAAATGGCCTAATTTCTGCTCCTATGTCTTATGGTCTTATGGGAGATTATAAATTAGAGACAGAATTAATTGTATCCAATCATGTGTGTATGTATGTGTGTGTGTGCCTGAGACCAAATGTGTGGTATTGTGTTAATTTGTGGTAAATATGTGAGAATAGATAACTTTCTTCATTTTAAAACTCATGAAAGAAAATGGAATGTACACTGCAAGGATAAGAATGGGCACACCTCTTTCCATGCAAAGCCTACTGTTTATGGGCAGTAGAAGAACACATATATTCTCTCCATGATATTTGGGAAAGTGCTCCATATATACACATGCTATTCAGGTCATCATTCACATGAAAGCTTCTTCATTGTTTCCCAATATCAATCATATTTTGAGGTAGTATAAAATGTTATGATCCGATTAGGGACCAGTAACTTTTTGTTTAAAGTAGACAAAGTTTAAAATCCCAGTTACCCACTAGGAGAACAAAGCCATAATATTCCATGGTTTAAAATAAACAAAATAAACTTTACAATACAAAGTCAGAAAAGTAAAGCAATTTACAATATTGACCCGATACTCTAACATTCATAATTAACATGACATAAATATGAACTAATTGGCAAACAAGTTGAATGCACTACACTGCACATTAAAAGGCAGATATGACCAAGAAAGATCAGATTTCTCAGCAACTCACTCAGATGTCAGTGGCCTCCATTGAATTACAAAATCTCATTAAAACTCTGTCTCCCTCATGAAAGATTTCAACTCTTCATTTTCAAAGACTTGACCTCTGATTTCCCTCAAAAGCCATTCCAGTTCGGGCTGCTTCAATGAGCATTCACATCCTGATGGTTCAATCTCTTCTCCTGAAACTGCATTCCATGGGATTCATAAAGCTGCATTCTTGCCTCTAATTACAGGCATACTTCCAACTCTTTCATAGACTGCTAGCTTCATTAAGATGGCACGGCCCCTGAATTTCTCTGAACTCCAGTCACCTGGCTCCACTGAGCCGTAAATATCTCCCAATCCTTCTCTGAGCCCTAACTCTCTTTTGCATGGAACCAGTGACCTACTGTCAGCCTTTCAGCACCCAAGAACTTTGCCTGAGCCCTAACTGCACTGAAAAGCTGTGAGGTTTCTCTGTGAGCTGCAAATCACAGAGGACCAAACTGCAACCAATAGCTGTACCAAACAGCACTCAGGGCTTCTCTGAGCTCCACCTGTCTGGATCCTGCTAATAGCAGCACCTTTTCAGTAGCCAGTCTCTTCCCCTGCTGCAGAGCACTCAGATCAACTAAACTCAGAGTACTATTTCAAACTCTATCCATCTCTATAATGGTGCAGCCTGTCAGGGTTCACTGAATGCTTTTAAACTAATTTAGCTCTAACTCCGAAAACAAAACATCTCCTTGCATTGCACTGCTTTGCAACCAATGTTGACATCACCTCTCCAGTCTTGAGCTAAGTAAGCCCACTTGCTGGTTTATGGCTCCATTTCTTCTATTCTAACTCTATTAATCAAACATGGGTTACCTCCTGAACTGCCATCTGCTTTTAAGCGCTCCGGCAATCTCTAAAGCCCAGAATTTTAGTTACCTTGCCTTCACAATAACAATCATCCCAGAACCAAACATTACCTCTAAAATATGAACATGAACCATGAACTAGATATTTGTCACAATAAACTAACCATTTTTCCTTCTTTTCTGAGATTTTTTTTTCCCTTTTTTTCTTTTCACATTAAGATGTTACCAACTTACTGGCCTTTGCTTATGCGTGGGCTTAATTATTAGTGAGGTGTGCAAGGGAAGTCTATCCTAACTGCTGTCCACCCTTGCCCACTTCCCAAAGTGGTCACCAGGTTGCAATCAGACGCAGGAACCTAAACTGATGAAGGTAAACTGTGGCTCCCCATCCCCATTTCAACTCTGTCTGAGATCAGCTAACTTACCACTGACTAGTAATGGAATGTGAGGCCTTTCTTTTTGTGTGGCTCGGTTATTGGGCTAACTCACTGAACCATAAGAAAACCATAATAAATCAGATTAAAAATTAAAAATCAGAGTTAATCACACAGGATGAAAGAGGTGTTTGGAAGTGAAATGCAACAAAAATTAAAATTGACCTGAGTGAATCTGGAGTTTTCCTAATGACACCTACGTAGTCACTGACATGCTATTGTTTCAACATTAAGCTGTTGCAATGTTGCAATTCCAAAAATGTATTCAAGGTCATATTAGTAATTGCACATCCACAGAGCAAATACAATACTGATATCTAATCTGCAAGAGTTACTATCATGCATTTGTTTGGTTGCATGAATTGTCATTATTATGTCAATCACAACTGTAATTGTCATATGATTTACGTCTTGCACACCCATAAATTGCAAAACGCATTATCACATGCAAGTAACCTTTGTTTTGAGTGTTCCAGTGGTACTGTAGTTGATATTTTCACTGCACAGACATACTGTTGCATTTCAGATCATCGTGCAACTCAGCACTCCAACTTGAACAGAACACAATTGAAGAGATTTATTGCACAACTTTGGTACGGCATTTAAAAGCTGCAGGCAATTTAGAACACAGGACTCCGCTCTGAAACTTGGGAAACTGAATTACATGTCAATGATAGTCTTAAATGCTAGCCAGCAGGTTTTAAAGTTGGCAGAAGAATTTATAGTGGAGAACTGGGAAATGGCGGAGAAACTAAAAAGTTACTTAGCATCTGTCTTCAGGGAAGAAGATACAGAAAAACTCCCAGAAATACTAGGCAACCAAGGGACTTGTGAAACTGAAGAACTAAAAGAAATTAGTCAAGAGGTCATACTTGAAAAGTTAACTGGATTAACGGTTGATAAATCCCCTGAACCAGATGAGCTTTATCCCATAAGATTGAAAGAGGTGGCTATAGGATGCATTGGTGGTTACCTTTCAAAATTCTATAGGTTCTGGAAAGGTTCCTGCAGAGTGGAAAGTATAAAATGTAACAGCACTAATCAAGAATGGAGGAAGAGGGAGAATGGAGAACTGTAGACCTGTTAGTCTGACGCCAGTAGTAGGGAAAATGTTAGAATCTATTATAAAGGATGTGATAACTGGACATTTAAAAAGAATGGCAAAATTGGGCAGAGTTAACATGGATTTATGAAAGGGAAATCATGTTTGACAAGCTTGTTGGAGTTTTTTGGGAATGTTACTTGTAGCATAAATAAAACAGAACCAGTGAATATGGTGTATTTGGATTTTCAGAAGGCTTTTGATAATGTCCCACACAGTCAATAAAAGTAGAACGCCTGCAATGAGGGGAAATATATTAGTATGAATTGAGAATTAGTTATTAGACAGAAAGCAGAGAGTAGGAATAAATGGATCATTCTCAGGATGGCAGGTTGTTACTAGTGGGGTACTGCAAGGATCAGTGCTAGGTCCACAGTTGTTCAGAATCTATATAAGCGATTTGGGTATGGGGACCAATTGTAATATTTCTAAATTTATTGATAACGCTAAACTGGGTGGGAATGTAAGCTGTGAGGAGGATGCAAGGAGGCTTCAAGAGGATTTGGACAGGCTAAGTGAACATGGCAGAAGGAATATAATGTGAATAAGTGTGAAGCTATTCACTTTGACAGAAAAAAACAGGATGGTGAGAGGTTGGGAAGTGTACGTGTCCGAAGGGATGGGTCACTAGAAGTTCGCATGCAGGTGCAGCAAACAATTAGGAAGACAAATGCTTTTTTGGCCTTCGTCGTGAGGGGATTTGAGTACTGGAGTAAAGATGTCTTGTTGCAGTTATATAGAGCCGTGGTGAGACCCCACCTGGAATTTTGTGCACAGTCTTGGTCTCCTTATCTAAGGAAGGATATACTTGCCACAGAAGGAGTACAACTTAAGGTTCACCAGATTAATCACTGGGATGGCAAGATTGTCTAATGAGGAGAGAATGAGAATACTGGGCACATATTCCCTAGAATTTTGAAGAATGAGGGGTGACCTCATTGAAATTTATAAATTCTTACAGGGCATGACAGGGTGGATTTTGATAAGATATTTCCCCTAAAGCCAAGGGACATAATCTCAAGATAAGGGATAGGCTATTTAAGACTGAGATGAAGATAAATTTATTTACTCAGAGGGTGGTGAATCTTTGGCATTCTCAACCCCAGAGGGCTTGGGAAGTTCAATCGTTGAGCATGTTCATGACAGAAATTGATAGATTCATGGAGACATCAAAGGATATGGAGATAGTGCGGGAAAGTGGTGTTGAGGTACATGATCAGCCACGATCTAATTGAATGGCAGAACAGACTCCATGAGCTGAATAGGCTACTCCTGCTCCTGTGTTCCTATGTTCCTATGACAGGAAACATCTTAGCCCAGGTCTCAATTTATCAGTATTTCACAAAAAAAAGCCACATTCATTGTGATTAGACTTAGAAGCTTTCTGTATTTAATGACACATCACACTGACAAAGCACATGCTTAGATTTGTTTCCACAGCTAGCAGAACAGGTTGCTAAAGGAACAATAGCTTAAGCGGCTCCACTCCACATCAATCATTGCTGACCAGGAGATTCTCCTGCTCTTATCATCTACCATAGGCGCAATGGAAGGATTTACAGGTTAAAAATCAAGTGTCCATCAAGACCTGGAGTGAATCCTGGTTCAGAGGCAGGGACACTACTCACCGTACCACAAGATCACCCCCATTGTCACAGGAGGTTCTCGATATAAACCAACATAATCAATGGAGAATGTCAATGCTTATTCTTTCTCACACATAAACTTGAGGAAGAAATCATAGAATCAGGGATTGATATAGCACTAAAGGAGGCCATTTGGTCCATCATGCCTGTGTCACGATACCCAGAGGCACTGATAACTTTTAAAAAGATATTTGAATTTCTTGTAGCCAACTGCAAAGATCACAAGAATTTCAAGTTTTAAGACTTTTACAATAACAAACAAACTAAAAGTAACATTGATGAAACACTATTTTTTGTATGCAACTTACACTTTAAACTACAAGGAAGAAATTCCTCAATTACCTGTTCTCATTATTCCTACAAAAATGCTTCAGAATAATGATAATTTTTGAGGGTTGCAGTTACAGATGGTTTTATCTAATATATGTATAGTATATATAGTAAACAAGAAGGTAAACTGAGGACTTTAAAAACTTTTCCTTTTCTGGAATTTACCAATCTGTTTTCTTACATGAGGACACATTGCCTTTAGGATGAGTGGCAGCCATGTTTTTTGAGATAATGAGGATGTTCCAGAGTGTAAATACATGGACTGGTTTCATTGAGCTGTCCTGTCATATACTGCTAGAAATTAGCAGAATCACTGCCCTACTGCTCCGCTCAACCTGCTCCTCCTCAGTCCGGCAGCTAATACTGGCTTTGTTCCTTCTCTTGATATGTTCAAGAATTAATAGGCAGGACTATTTCCACTATATACATAAGAAATGGGTGGTGGGTGGGCTGGAGAGGGAGATGGTTGAAGCTCTCCAGTGGTTGGTGTTATACCTTAAAACAAAAGCAGATGGGTGCAGCTGTTGGAGGCCAATCATCTGAGCCTCAGGATTTTGCTGCAAGAGGTGGAAATCACAGCAAGTGACAGTCGCACAGAATGTAGCCTGAAGAGGTATGTGTGCTTTAGCCAGTAGACTCAGATAGGATAGGGAAAATAGATGTTGAGGCGAGTGGGAAGAGATGGCATTGAAACAGAGAATGGAGTAGATAACATTAAAAGATGAGTGTGGTGACAATAAAACACAAAAGTGCATAACAGTAATGGGGAGAGGGAAGTGGGGAATGAGATCAATGAAGGGGGAGGTAAATGAATAGCAATAGACAGAGGGAGAATGCCAGCATTTACTGGCTTGTGAGGGGAGATGCACATAATGTCAGTATTAATGGGGGGAAATGGTATTGGGGAAAGGGGGAAGAGAATCACATTGAGCAAGGGAGGGTGAAAGGAAAGGACCAGAAAACCAGGTTGAAGGACATGAAGAGTTTAAGAATGAATTGAAGGAGCCAATGAGTGCGGTACCTCTGTTAACTGGGAAAGGAGGGTAAGGTGTCTCTGTCAGCTGGGTCTGGTGGGGGGCAGGCGGGCAGGGTGTCTCTGTGAACTGGGTCTGGGGGTTAGGGGCGAGGTGTCTCTATGAACTGGGTCCGCAGGTTAGAGTGTCTCTGTCACTTCGTTTTATTTTTTAAAGATTGTGAAGTATAAATGTGCTTAAAATTAACAGAATGTAATATCTTCATTGTAAAGAAATCTTTTTTGCCATTAAGGGAGCTTGAACTTTGATGGTCCAAAAATGTACAACCAACTTTGTGCCCTTATGTAGTAATTGAAGATATAGACTTTCCTACTGCCTAACAGGGGGTCACGTGATTGTTCTTGGAGACTCTGACCAATGAGCCCTAAACGCAGGTAATCCAGGGGGTGTGGCTTTCTAATCAAGGACTTGGTTCAAGCATGTAGCTTCTGAAAAGCCTTCTGTAATAAAGTTTATCTGTTTCAAGTAGGAGCCTGTCCGGTACGTCAAGTCATTACGTCTCAACATTTTCATTTCCCCTCATGTTGCTCATGTTGTTTAACCATCAATACAAAAAAGTATGATTATATATACAACTGACATTAGAAAGCCTGTGAAACTATTTATCAAAATCATCCTTGACTTGTCTTTATTTAATTACTGTCAATCTTTTTGAAGCTGTTGGTCAAGTTGCTAATTTTCTAGATTGATCTGTATAAATTTCATATATTAACATTGAAAGTATTTGCATTCAATTGATCAGATTAGATAGCCATATTTAAAGATGGTATTCTGGACTTGAAATGGTTTCAGTTGATCTATTCAGAAAGGAATTTACTTAGTATAACTAGGGGATTTGATTCTAAAAATAGTAGCAAAGAGGAATATTTTCTATTTGAGTGTACTCCAGACCCCGCAGTTATAGCAAGGGTTCACCAGAGGGTCACTGATTTTCAGCCGTGTAATGCTTACAATTCTAAAGCCAAAAGCGGTGGGAGTATTATATACTTTTAGTTGTGGACAGTGCATGAGTAGTGACCCTTCTTCTGAGCCAGAAGCTTTGTGTTTGAGTCCTATTCCAGGCTGTGATGGCTGAGAGAGGTGTGTTCGTAATGTGGCCAAACAGGTTCATTATCGACCTGAAAATCCTTCCAGCACACACCAATGGCAGGCAGTAAGAGCAGGAGAGACTCCTGCTCAGGCATGTGATAGAAAGTTGGAGCCTCTATTATCACTGTCCATGGACTATCAAGACTATAACACACGTGTAAAAGTGCATATTGTTAGACAAACTTAAGACTCCCTCTTGCAGTGATCTATAACACACCACTGCTACTTTTTCCTAAAGCAATTCACAATGTTAATTTGGGGGTGGGGGTGGGGGTGGGAGTGGGGACATGTATTTTACTTGAAGACTCATGGAGTGTAGAGATACTGCTTTTCTTTTTAATATGCCCCTATCCTCTGACTGGAAGATGTTGGATTAGAGAGCAGCTATTATCGTGAGAAAACAATTATGAGCACAGTCTGTCATGCCAGTCCAATGGGTTTTCAGTGCGTACTGCTAATGTGCTGAATTGTACATTTGTTTTCCATGACGGCATAAATGAGCTGATCCATCAGAAGGTCATGTGCAGTTTGCACTTGATCTTTTGATCTCTGCCAGTATAAGGTGAGAATGCCACCTTATTCTCCAGTGAGATAGTATGGCAGGGAAGATGTCCAGTGATTAACTGGCAGGTCTGTTGGTTAGAATTGGTTTTGAATTTAAATTTGTGAAGACCCAAATATTATTGGTCCCAAAAATAAAACTCTGAAGAGAAAGGATCATCACTTGTGCTATCCATTTCAGATCTGAAGTCCAGCTACTAGTTAGGAGAATTGCTCTCAATGTGAATAAAAATAATTGCATGAGTTGTCAAAATAAGCAGCATCAATGAAAAACATCTCTGCTTTAAATTGTGAAACATTTCTGCACTATTTTGTTGGAATCGCAGCAAGATTGGCACACTGGGATATATAAGATGTGAGCCATGGTTGCTCTTTCTGTTAAATTTCCCTTTGACTTTGATTTGAGAGCCTGAGGATAAAACAAATATAAAGTACTATTGATAGGGATCACATAAAGCTGTCAAAAAATTCTCTCCTGGCTGTGAAAGTAGCTTTGAGATAAGCTAATCAAATTCTGCATCCCTTGAAGGGCGTTTTTGTTTCGTTTATAGGCTTGATCACATGTAGAGGGAAATGTGAGTGACTCTGAAGTAACTAGAGTTAAAATGAAAGAATATTCCTAAGTACCATCCTCTGTCTCAGCACTGCTCAGGCACAGCGCACCCAAAGTGTGTTGTGACAATCGAGGCCAAGCAGTGGCTGAATTTGATATGCCACCTCGATGGCAGAGCCCTGTTCTGGCAAACATTGGATATAAGAATAGTGTAGCAGTCCTGATTTTTTTGCTTCAAATCCTACTGACTGCTGCTGGAGAACAACCTGAAGATCTGGTGGGTGAGTTTTGGAACCGTTTGAACTTGTTTGATCAATTGGTTTGTCTTCAGCTTACTGCTGGACCATTTAAGAACGTTCAAGGAAATTCTGCAAGGCAACTGGGATCATTCCCTCAGACCTCGCTTAACATGGGAGATGTTGTGGTAACACATGGTCCCCAGCGATCCTCTAGGATAACACCTGCGGTCTGTCCACAAGAATGACCCAAATCTCCCTGTCACTTGCCATTTTAACACTCCACCCTGCTCTCTTGTCCACATGTCTGTCCGTGGCTTGCTGCATTGTTCCAGTGAAGCCCAACGCAATCTGGAGGAACAGCACCTCATCTTCCGACTAGGCACTTTACAGCCTTCCGGACTGAATATTGAATTCAACAACTTTAGATCTTGACCTCCCTCCTCCATCTCCACCCCCTTTCTGTTTCTTCCCCCTTCCTTTTGTTTTTTCCAATAATTTATATAGATTTTTCTTTTCCCACCTATTTCCATTCTTTTTAAATCTTTTATGCCCCCCACCCCCACTAGAACTTTACCTTGAGTGCCCTACCCGCCATTCTTAATTAGCACATTCGTTTAGATAATATCACCAACTTCAACACCTGTGTTCTTTTGTTCTTTTGTCTGTGACATCTTTTGATTATCTGCTCCTATCACTGCTTACTTGTCCCTACAACCACACCACCCCCTCCACTTCTCTCACCCCACCCAACACCACCCCCCCACCCCCCCCCCCCCCGCCCCCCCCACCCCGAAACGTCAACTCTTTTCTTCTCCACCGATGCTGCCAGACCTGCTGAGTTTTTCCAGGTAATTCTGTTTTTGTTCTCTAGGATAAGTAGCCTGTAATAATTATGGTTTTATTTAATGTATAATGTACGTTTAAGAATAATACTTGTTAAGGAAGATCACATGATCTGTAGTAACCAATATGAGAGTAGTGTGGGCTACCTCTGCAGTCAGTGTATAGGTAGAGTTGGAGTTGAAAGCACAGTGTAGTTGCTGCTGAGTATATTGCAAATAAACCTAGGGCAAAATTTTTACTTCGGCGGGTGAGTCTGTGCGCGACCCGCCCGAACGTAAAATGATGTGTGTTGACATCAGGCGAGCATCCTGACATCAATGCACAGTGGCGCAATATTTCAGTTGGTGGGCATGCGCCCGCTGACAATTAAAAGGCCTGTTCAGACCATTAACAAGGTTATTAAAAGGCGAATGGACTTTGCACTTTTTAGGTAACCTCATCCATCGGTGGGATGAGGTTTCCTAAAGCAAATAACAATAAAATAAAAGTTTTAAAATTTAATTAATAACATGTCCCTACTCATGTGACAGAGTCACATGAGCGGGGACATGTTTTATTATATTTTTCAATTTTTTTTTTTACTTTATTTTTATTTACAATTCTTCATCTCCTTGAGGCTGCCGCTCATAATTCATGCTGGGCAGGCCTTAATTGGCCCGCCAGCGTGAAATTGTCTTCCGAATTCCCGACAGCCCTCCTAGAGCCCACCTGACAGGGCTAAATTCTGCCCATAAAGTTTCCACCCAGGAAGTGCCTGCAGACACTCTATCATTAATAGTACAACTTGGCCGCCCTGCAACAAACTGGCAATGAGGATAAAACAGGATAGAACAGAAGAAATCAAGTTAAAAATAAATTGGCACTCTATCTCACCCAGTGATTGTAAGTAGCAAGCTCCATTAGAATTGAAGTTATCCTCTCTCAAAATGCCACAGTTTGGGAAAATTGATCCTTTTGAACCTGCTACTGATGATTGGTCTCAATATGTAGAACGCCTCACATTCTTTTTTCAAGTAAACGAGATTACAGGGGAAGAGAAGAGGAGAGAGATCCTCATGAGTACTTGTGGGAGCAAAGCATACAGCCTGATTCAAAGTTTGACAGCACTCTGTGCCCCAGATTTGGAAAATTTCGATGAATTGGTGGATGTAGTGAAGGGTCATTTTCAACCAAAGCCCTCAGTTATGATGCAGAGGTTCAGGTTAAATTTGTGAAATAGAGCCCCAGTTGAGACAATTGCATGCTACGTGGCAAATTTGAAGCAGTTAACAGAACATTGTGAAATTGGTTTGACTCTGAACAACATGTTCAGTGATCATTTAATGTGTGGTGTGAAAGAGGACTCTATTCAGAAAAGATTATTGTCCGAAGTGAATCTGGATTTCAAGAAGTGCTAGAGAAAGCACAGTAAGAGATTCAAAAGCAATACAGGGTGCGCAAAATGGCGCCGTCCTCTGCAACAGGCGGGAAACCTCAGCCGAAAGGGATTCCGTTGATAAGCGGGAAACAGCCCCCGCTAACCAAAGAATAAAGAAAGGTAACTTAGCAGAGAAATCAAAGAATAATTTTAATAGAGGTGGAAACAATCAATCTTTTAGTGATTAGCAATTTTTAAAAAATCAACTGCTACTATCATCCCAGAAATGGACATACAATGAGGCAGTGAAACGAAAGATTCAAGCAGGCTTGTAAACAAAAGAAGCCCAATGAAATCTACAATGTAAAAGAGATTGAGACAACAAATTCAGACATTTACTCATTGTTAAATCTGAAAGTTGGAAAGACAGAACCAATATTTGTCATAAGTGAAAGTAAATGGCAAATGTTAGAATGGAAATAGACACGAGAGCTTCCACTACAGTAATTGGGGAACATAACTTCAGATATTTGAATAGGGGTGTACATCAGTTAAGTTTAGGAAAAACAGCCATCAAGCTAAAAACACATATGGGTGAAGACATTCAAGCAAAAGGCATAAGCAGAGTAACTGTCCATTATGAAAGTTAATCGGCAAAGCTACTAGTGTTGGTATTGAGAGGCAGAGGACCAAGCCTCCTGGGGTAAAATTGGTGAAGGGAAATCAATCTTGATTGGCCACTGAGATTCCAAAAGGAAGCTGAAAGCTTTCATGTTTTGACAAAGGAGTATGCAAGGACTCAGCAACATGAAGAAATGTAGGTTGCCTTAAGTGAAAACCTGGAAGAACAGCAGATGGAACTCAAAGAGACCCGCTTGACGACAGAGTTCGAGACGAGGTGGGAACTCTTTGAAGGGAAAAAGAAAACCTTTCAAAAGACCTTCACAGACTACAAGATTCCCTCAGATCAAAGTTTGTACCTCTGGAAAAGTATGAAGAGAAACATAAAGAGCTCAGCACCTCTCTGAACAAACTGAAGAATAAGTTGGCAGAGAAGCCAGAACAATGTTTGATTTTCCAGGAGGCAGCAAACAAATACAAAAATGAGACAAAAGAGCTGAAGAATCAGCTAAATGAAGCCAAAGAGGCTTTGGAAGCAAACGTCACAGAATTTTCCAAGAAGCAGGTAGATAATGAAATTTTGGGAGACTCAAATCACTGAGCTCAGACAAATTGAGCTTGCATCTGAGAGGAGTCTGGCCAACAGTGAAGTCAAAATGAAGGCCAAGATTAAAGTCTGCACTAGAAAGAAGAAGGCATGCAGAAAGAAGATACAGAAATACTAATAGTGCTTTAATTCTAGTAGCATACAAATACACTTTCTTACATAGGCCTGGCAATCAAGTTACAAATGCCAATGCCCTTAGTCGTTTGCCTTTACAAGAAAATGATGAGCACGCCCCAGTTCCACAGGAACTTGTTTTATTGTTAAATTTCTTAGATTCTTCGCCGGTATGTGCTTGACAGATCAGAGACTGGACAAGTCAGAACGCAGTCTTATCTCAAGTACGAGAACAAGTGCTACATGGTTGGTCACAGAAGCCCGGATCTGACTAAATGAAACCATACTTCAACAGAAGACATGAAATAACCAGCCAGGATGGCATCTTATTGTGGGGAACATGAGTGATAATTCCTCCAAAGGGAAGGGAGCCACTTTTAATTGAACTACACAGTGCCCATCCAGAAATTCCCCAAATGAAGACCATAGCACATAGCTATCTATAGTGGCCTGGGAAAGATGGTGAAATAGAGAGTTTAGTAAAGCACTGTGTGCAATGTCAGCAACCGCAAAAGTTGCCAGTGACAGCTCCGTTACACACATGGGAGTGGCTGGGTAGACCCTGGGTGCGGTTACACATTGACTATGTTGGGCCTTTCCTGGGAACAATGTTTCTGTTCATTGTTGATGTCCATTCAAAATGGTTGTACTTGTACGAAGTCACCAACGTCGGCCACTACAATTGAGAAACTACGTCAGAGTCTTGCCATCCACAGACTACCAGAGGTAGTTGTTTCCAATAATGGCATGACATTTATGGATGCTGAGTTTCAATGGTTTACCAGTTTCAACGGTATCACTCATGCGTAAACTGTACCGGACCACCATTCCTCAAACGGATAGGCCGAAAGGGCAGTTCAAATGTTCAAGGCAGGCATGAAGAAGAAACTGGTGATTCCTTGGCAACCAAGCTTGCATGCTTTCTTTTTCATTACAGATCTACCCCTCACACAGCAACAGGTGTCACACCTGCGGAGTTATTGTTGAAATGCCATCTTAGGACGGGATTGAGCTTAATAATACCAAATTTAGAAGGGAAGGTGGAAAGGAGTCAGGGAATCCAGAAAACTAGACATGGCTGGCATAGTCATGAGAGGAAATTTATCGTGGGAGAGGCGGTATATGTGAAAAATTTCAGGGAATGACCAAAATGGATACCGGGTGAAATATGTATGGTGAGTGGACCTTTATCTTACCATGTGGATGTGGAAGGCAGGATCATTCATAAACATGTGGACTATTTAAGGAAGAGAGAGATAAAACACCAAGATTTGCTCCCCCAGTGATGATGACTGAGTCTGCATTTCCTGCTGAGGATACTCACCCAAGGACTGACATGTCTGATGTTCCTGTAAGTGTTGAGGATGCAGAACTGCAACCACAGAAGCATCTGACATTCAGGCAACACAGGGAAAGGAGGTTCCTGACAAAGAATCTGAAGTTATGGAGCTGTGATGTTCCACACGTACCAGGACACCACCTGAAAGACTGAACTTGTAAATCACTTACCCAGTGTAAATATTATGTTATCTTGAAAAATATGTACTTGCAAATATAACATGTGAAGCTAGGTTAAAGGGGGAGGAGTGTAGTAATTGTGGTTTTATTTAGTGTAATGTACCTTTAAGAATAATACTTAAGAAAGATCACATGGTCTATAGTAACCAATAAGAGAGTAACGCGGGCTACCTCTGAGATAGAGTTGGAGTTGAAAGCACATGTGTAGTTGCTGCTGAGTATATTGCAAATAAACTTAAAGTTTCCACCCAAGAAGTGTCTGCAGATCAACTCTATCATTAATAGTACAACACAGCCACCCTACAACACAGCCAGAATCCTGGGACAACATAACAAGAGCGACCGTTTCTTCCCCTTTGTCTTGATATTAGCTCAGGGTTCTTTTCCTCAGGTGAGAACATCTAAAAGAAAAGATAGCTGTTTATCTGATAATCTATCAGTTAAACTGGAATCTCTGCCTGGCAACAGGATAGGTAACAAATTATTCGCATCATCAGCAGTTCCTGGGTACAATGTAATCGACGGGTCTTCAAATGGTGTCATGTTCAAGATACACAGTGTACCTTTGAATCTGGCTTGATTGACAGCTCCATGATTAGAAGCTTATTATACTCTGACAAGTATAACAAGCAAAAACAGAATTACCTGGAAAAACTCAGCAGGTCTGGCAGCATCGGCGGAGAAGAAAAGAGTTGACGTTTCAAGTCCTCATGACCCTTCGACCGAACAAGCAATTGGCTAGTTTTTTAATTCATGTGCTGCTACTGGTCAACTCCACATCACAGCAGCATGATGAAACTTAACAGTATCTATCACCCATGTCTATATCCAACCAAACCTTAGTTGCAGAATCTAGAAAATAGAATTCTGAAACGCAGCCCAATTTTCTGACCCAGGCTCCATCTGTGTGGAGTTCCCTGCTGAGGCTGTAGGAATAGGGATTATGCTTTTTAAATTGTAACAATATTCCAGATAATCTGTTGCACTGCCTTTAAACTTGGAATGTTACCAGAACAATCAGACTTTTACTGCCATTAAAAACTGAATTGACATTCCAATACCAGGTACTTAGGCCAAAGAACTGCGTCAGGTGTAAGATACTATTCGGGCCCCAACTAGATTCAATTCAAGCAATTTTAGTGCATTAATCATAAGTTTAAGCAGATCAGCTTCCTAAGAACACAGAACAGTATTGGTTATTCAATGAAGTAAATGTAAGGGAGAATATAGGATTACTGTTCCTTTCATGCCAAAATATTGTTCCTGGTGTAAAAAGAGGCAGTTAATTGTCATTCTCTCTGTTCTTCTGTAACTTAAACATCTGCATTGATCTGTTTAAAAAAATTGAATAGATATTTGTTCACCTGCCCGGCTCTGCCATTGTCAGCATCACCACTTCACGCAAATAGGAAAGAAAAGAAACAGCCATTATCTGTGGCACAAGATCAGCCAGCAGTACAAAACTGCATGCAACAGTGAGTCTCCAGTATCTGTTACAAAAATCCTATGAAAGCAAAATTCAAACAAAGCACTCTCATCTTACCTGCAGGATTAAAAGAGCCATTTAAACAAACAAAGGCCCCATCTGAACCTTGAGTGCAATACACTGACAGGGAACAAGAAAAAAAAACATTCCAAGTCGTACCAGGAATGTTCAAGGTCAATTGTTTTATTACAAACTGCTTCCTGTACATTAACTTAAGGGCAGGAAAGTTGTATAAAATGTTTCATAAAATGTAACCAAGGCAAGTGAGTGCAAATAATTGATTATTTTCTCTTTTGCACTCAAAATTTTTATTTCTATATCCTTTCTCTTCCTTTTCTGCTCTTTTTTATTGGAACTCTTTGCTTTTTATAACTCATTTATGTCATAGAGTCATGCATTACAAAAGGAAGCCATTCAACCCACCATGTCTGTGATAGCTCTGAAAGAGCTATCTAATTGGTCCCAATCTCCGCTTTTCCCCCATAGCTCTGTAATATTTCCTTTTCAATTATACATCCAAATCCCTTTGAAATTTACTATTGAATCGGCTTCCACCATCCGTACAAGTACTGTGCTTCAAATCACAACAACTCACTGTGTACAAAAAATTCCTCAAATTCGCTCTGGTTCGTTCACAAATATTCTTAAAACTGTTGCCTCCCTACTTATGATCAAAACCTTTTATACTATTGAACAACTGCTCTGAGTACTATAAATTGGAATATTTGCCATGTCCAATAATTTTAATGGCATGTAGGACCAAGTTCAGGAAAATTGAAATGTATCATATTGAAATGATGAACTCTTTTATTCGACATTTCATGAAATGTAAAGCTCTTGAAGCAGAATTTGAACCAGACATGATTGTGTGGAGCTTCTGCTTCAGCAGAACCCCAGGGCATCTTCGTTATTGTGGGAGGAGGAGGAGGATCTTTCTGCATTAGGGGCCCACTCAAGAGTCAGGCAAAAATACTGCAGATCTTTCCTCAAACAGGGTCCCTATCTCCAATGCAGAACTTGCTTGCAAGTGCGGTCCCAATCTCCACTGCAGAGTTAGCCTGGGATTGCAGAGCTTGATTGGGACCAGGTTCAATGTATCAACTGCAAACCCACCTATGAAAGAACATAACAGTTGCAGCCCTCAGGCAGCTTCTAAAATGTATATGGCTGGTTTTTCCTTTGCCTATGCTATCAATTACACTGCAATCCCAGTGCTGAGCATTGCTAGGGTTCAAATTACAGGAAATATATTGGGCAAGGTGTACTCTTTTATATGCACTTGCAATGCACTCAATTACTCCAATATAAAGTTTAGACTACTTTCTTTAGAATCTTTAGGAGGGAAAGTTCCTCCTTCAATGGTAAACTTAAGAATAACTTAAATAAGTGGCAGGTAGCATTTGCACCATATCAATAGCAGACAATGAGCTTCTCCAACTGGAGATAACCCAATCACTTTTCACTGATCTTCAATGACATTATTGTTATGTGTCTGCCATCATCAAGAGCTAAAAGCTAATCAGGACCACCCATTTCCACAATAGCTACAAAAGCAGGAGATTAGGTATACTTTGACAAGTGACTCAACTCCATCAGTTACAAGCCTCAAGTCAGAAGTATGATGGAATATTAGCCACTTACATGGATGGGTGGAACTGCAACAGCATTCAAAAAGGTTGAATCACCCAGGACTGAGCAACTTGCTTATTGCCCCTGCCAACTTCATCCAATCCCTCATTAGCTGACTCACTGTGATTGCCTGTATGATGCATGTGGAGGTTGGGAGCGGGGGTGGGGGGAGGTGGGTGGGGGGGGGGTGGTGGTTGGGGGTGGTGTGGGTCGGTGGGGAGGCAGTGGGTGGTGGTGTAGTGGGTGGGGTGGTGGAGGGTGGTGGTTATGTGGTTGTGTGGCATAAAACTCTGAACACAATAATTTCTAAGTTCCCATCTAAATTACATAATGTCATCACTTGGGCATAGATCGTCAGTATTGTGGAATTCCCTATAATTCCTCCTTGTGGGAACACCATTATCACAGGTTCTGCTTCAGTTCATGGAAAGTCTACCATCACCTTCTCAGGGCAACTAGGGACAAACAATAAATATGATCTTGACTGTGTTAACATAGAGCGTGGTCTTTAAAATCAAATTTTAAGACATTAGGAATTTTGAAGTCAAGCCTTCCTATAAAGTTGGGTTGTGAATTATGGAGTAAAACAAACGTTCTCTCAGTTTTCAATAAGGTTGTAATTTCACTAACATGAAGCGGAAAGGATGCGCAGTTATACAGTACCCTTCACAAATCCAGAACATCCCAAAATTCTTTACAGTCAATTACATATTCTTGAAGAGTAGTCACTATTGTAATGTAAAGAAACTTACTAATGAAACTTGATACGAACCTAATGAGGGGTAAATGCTATAAATGAGTATGTGGCTAAAATAGAAATTAACTTGCTGATATGTTAATATGTCTGCTCTTTCTATCAGTGCTGAATACTTTTAGCAGTTTCTGTTTTTGTGTTTCAGATTTATTTAGTGTCTGTAGTTTTTTTTTTGGTTTTTATTTATATGAATTCTTCTTTTTCAATTTTGTGTGATTTAAATAGCTTGTGTTCAGAAAAGAAGTTGCTGCCTCATTAAGTACAAATGGCAGGCCAGGACTCTTCATCTGTGAGAGCCAGGCAGGTTTGTTGTCACAGGAACATAGGAACAGGTGTAGGCCATTCGGCCCCACTATTCAATTTGATCATGGCTGATCATCTATCTCAATGCCACTTTCACGTGTTATTTCCATATCCCTTGATGTCATTGGTCTCCAGGAACCTTTCAATTTCTGTTTGGAACTGAGCTTTCCCAGCCCCCTGGGTAGAGAATTCCAAAGATTCACCACCCTCTTAGTGAATAAATTTCTCCTCTTCTCAGTCTTAAATGGTCTACCCCTTATCCTGAGATTACGTCCTCTGGTTTGCGACTCATCAAGCAGGGGAAGCATTTTACCTACATCCACCCTGTCATACCTTGTAAGAATTTTGTAAATTTCAATGAGGTCACCCCTCATTCTTCCTAACTCCAGGGAATACAGTCTCTCCAATCTTTCCTCATAAAACAATCCTGCCAACCCAGGGATTAATGTGGTGAACCCCCTGTGCACTCCTTCTATGGCAAGTATTCTTCTTTAGATAAGAAGACCAAAAGTGTGCACAATATTCTATGTGCAATCTCGCTAAGGCTCTATATAACTGCAGCAAGACATCTTTACTCCTGTACTCAAATCCTCTCGCCATGAAAGCCAACATGCCAATTGCTTTCCCAATTGCTTGCAGCATCTGCATGCTAACTTTTAGTGACTCATGAACAAGGACACCCAGGTCTTTTTGGACACCTGCACTTCCCATAAAGCACCTCTTTCCCCAATGCACCGAATTCCCACGTGAACCTAATTCACTACTCACTCGGTATCTGTCACACTCAGGCATAGTCTCCTGTCTCCTCTTGCGCCTCTCAAAAATCCGTTTTCTTTAACGGAGGGAAATGTGATTAAAATATTAAAAATACAATGCTGGAAGGTAAAGTGTAGCTTTGATGTTCTATCCTAATTTAGCTCTCTTGGAATGGAGAAAAGGCAGTCAACTGCATGGGCTAGATGGACTGTGTGCTCTGCGTTTCTGGCCAGATCTTCCAGTCGCTGAATCGTGAGCCAAGAGGTGTGGCTGGACTCCACAGAAGTCCAACAGGCTGTTCTCCAAGGGAATTACCTGTGAAGTTTGAACTTTTGATGGGCAATTCCCCTTGTCCCTGGGGCCCTCTGAGTTAGAGTTGAAGATTTCAGACAGTTCTGACGCACTTACCTGAAATAGTTACTCAGGAAATGTTAGACATAAAAATCCTAGTCTAATTCCTGGGAACCAAACAACTTTTAAAAAAATTCTTTCAGGGTATGTGAGCTTCGCTGGCTGGGCCAGCATTTATTGCCCATCCCTAGCTGCCCTTAAGAAGGTGGTGGTGAGCTGCCTTCTTGAACCGCTGCAGTCCTTGTGGTGTAGGTACACCCACAGTGCTATTAGGAAGGGAGTTCCATGATTTTGACCCAGTGACAGTGAAGGAACAGCGATATATTTCCAACTCAGGATGGTAAGTGGCTTAGAGGGGAACTTTCAGGTGGTGATGTTCCCATCTATCTGCTGTTTTTGTCCTTCTAGATGGTAGTGTCATGGGTTTGGAAGGAGCTGTCTAAGGAGACTTGGTGGACTGAACCCCAAGGTACACACGCTGACAACCTGATTCCCTCCTCAACCCCCTGACTACACCTTATTAATCTCTGACCTCGACTAGTCTATCTGACACCCTGCTTACCCCTCCAGCATCACGACCAACCCCACCGATCTGATCCAACTACCTCTCCCGACCACACTAACCCCCAACCACCCAACCACCCCTCCAGGCTCGACCCAACTATTCTCCAACCAGACCTGCCTATCCCCAACTACCCAACTACCCCTCCAGCCAGATGTGACTACCTCCACCACCAAATTACAACCCCTGACCTGACCAGACATGACTACTCCCATCACACACCTATACTCCTGGCCTGACATGACCTAACCGCTCCCGACATGATCACCCCTCCTGACTCAACCTGATTATTCCCCGTCCCACCTACCCACTTACCCACTCACCTATCTACCACCCTACCCACCTGCCACCCTACCCACCTGCCACTCTACCCACCTATCATCCTACCCACCTACTATTCTACCCACCTGCCAATCTGACAGCCTAGCACTGTACCCACTTGCCACCTCACCCAACTACCACCTCACCTATCTGCCACTGTACCCACTTACCTCATGCACCCACCCACCCTACCATCCAGTCCATTCATTAACATTCATCCATGCACCCATTCACTGACATTCACACTGGACATTTAAACTTACCTTATGGTAGCTAGTACCATACAAAGGGGGTGTCTTCCCCCCAGTGCTACTCCGCTGTGATGGAGTTCTCTGATGGTATGCTCTGCATTCCTGGAAATGGAGAATCCGGGCTTAGGTGTCCCGGTCAGAAATGCGGAGCTGTTTTTGGTGGTAGTGTGGTGCTTTATCCTCTACTGAACCAGTTTCAGCCATCCCTGCTGGCAGTGCATTCCAGATCCTAACAACTCGCTGGACAGAACAGAACATCCCTGAAGAGATCAGATAAGCCCACCGACTCATAACAGTCCCTGGCTTGTAGCTGACCAAAATGGAGAAGGTTTACTTGGGAAGGCACCAAACGCATGAGGGACTTTCTTGGGAGCATGCGGAGCTGAAATCAAGGTGCAGAGAGAGTGTACACACTTCCAAACAACTCCTCTTCCTGACTCTTCAAACATTGGCCCGCATGTAGCAGAGTCTGCAGATGACAGGATGGACTTATCAGCCATCATAAAATCCATTGAACCGGAGTGGAAACAATGATCCTCGATCCCAAGGGACTGCCTAAGAAGAAGGAGATTTTGCTAATTATCTTAAATCTGTGCTCTCTAGTTACAGACCCATCTACCAGTGCAAAGCCTTCTTAATTACTTTATCAATACCTTGCATAATTTTAAACCCCTCTAATCTCTACTCTAAAGAAGGCAGTTCTAGACAGTTCTCTTGTCTCTCAACATAACTGAAGCCCTGGTATCATGCTGGTAAATATCCTTTGCACCTCCTCCAAGGTATTAATGCACTTCCTAAAGTGTGGCACCCACAATTGGACACAAATTGGATGTTGTGCCTGCAATTTAAAGGTTTGCATGATGTCTTTGCTTTTTTCTGTCCTCAAACATCAGTTTGTAAAACCAAGGATCACCTATACTTTAACAGCACTCTGAATGGATTGGAGATGTAGTTGGTATTTTAGCATTCTCAAGAGTGGCAGAAAAATAGATTTCAATTCCTAAGAGATACAACCTGTTTACAGAAATTGTTGGGAAGCTCTTCATGCAAAAGAAAAAGAGTGTTGGAGAAAGCTTTGAGCTGTAACAATATTTGTTTTCAGAAATGTGCTGCTAACTAAAATTGCTGTTGCTAAATTCTGTAGATTGCACTCAGCCCGCTTTGCCACATTAGTCATGGTGTTGCACATGAGTGTCAAGACTATATTTGTAGTTTTCTGATGGAGCATGTGGCAGGGTGGGTGATAATTGAATGGGGGAGCACAGCCATAATTTTTTGTCCATTTTAAAGTTGTGTACTTATTTTTATAAAACTCGTTGATGTTCTGTTCTTATTTACAGTTAAGGAGCAAAGCTTTCAACAAAAAAGAAAAAGACATATATTTGTACAGTATTGTTCATAACCGCAGAATGTTCCAAAGTGCTTTACAGCTAATGAAATATATTTGTATGTAGTCACTTTTGTAGGGTGGCCACTGCCGTAGGCCAGGGATACAAGACCAACAGCACTGTGGCTCACTGAAGGGAAGATGTCTCCACACGTGGAGATAACATCATCACGGGACTCCCATTCTCAAGCCCGCAAAGAAAAAATGCACCAGAAGCACCTGTGGTTGTGCTTAATTTCAATGAAAAATATTGTTGAGAACAGAAAACTGAATTAATAGCTGCCTAGAATCATTATCCTTTAGTATCCTATATTTTGCAAAATTATTTTCAATGCATGCCCTCTTTAGATTATCTTTCTTTGTAACCCTTGTACTCTGGACATAAAGGTATCCATTACCAGACAGTGGACAGTCCAGGTAAAAACCAGACTGTTTGGTTTGTGTAAGACCAGACGATTGGCCACTCTACACAGTTGTCATCCAGGAAATAATTTAGGAAACGGTGTTAGAGCTGGCTGGAGTCTCAGCCTCCACTGAAGTACAGGCCGAAGAGCTAGCAGAGATGTCGCAGGGCCACAGTGGTGAGAGGTTATAAATACACTAGGGGCAGAGTTTTTTGCTGAATGGACAGACATGGGCCCAACCCGCTTGAGCATAAAATAGCATGTGATAATGTCAAGCAAGCGTCCCAACATCATCGCGCACTCGTGCAATATTTCGGTCGGCAGGCGTGCATGGGAGTCGGAGTCAGAGCTGCGCCCGCCATCAATTACAAGGCCAGTTAAGGCCATTAAAAAGGCAATTAAGCTAGATTTTACATTATTCATGCAATTTTGTGCTCATCACACAGGCAAAACGGCCAGGCAGGCAGTCGACAACTGCTAAACCTCATCCAAGGGTGGGATAAAAAGGGTCAGCAGCATTGCCAGTGTGAGTAGTGAGGAGTTTTGGAGATAGTTTGCTGCTGGTTGCTTATTGATATTTGGCAGCTTCATCTCTGTTTGGGGCTTCATTCTTAGCATTTCCAGGCTTCGCTTCAGGACTCATTGCTGTCTGCCAGGCCCCCGGAGGATTCAGACTATGTGGCCCCTACCAGATATCAGACAGCCTTCCCTTACCCTGGTAATGGGGATTGTGCTCTCTGCTGGAGGCACCTCCTCTGAGGAGGAAGAGAGGGGCAAAAGGGAGAGTAGGCTGGGTGGGCAGGTAGTCCAAGGCAGAAGGGGCCGCAGAAGATGCTGCCTGTGTCTACAGGCGGCGATGCAGCCTCAAAATGTCCGAACTGCAATGCTGAAGGAGGCTCCGCCTCTAAGGGAAACCACGATCTCCATTTGTCAGATGATTGGTCCTGAGATCAGCTCCAACTATCTGGGTGGACACCCCATGCTAGTGGCTCTGAAGGTTACAGTGGCCCTCAACGTCTATGCTTCTGGCTCTTTCCAGGGGTCAGTGTTGCATCTGTGTGGAGTGTCCCAATCAACTGTCCACAGTTGCATTAAGCTGGTGACAGAAACTCTGTTCAGGCGAGTACTGACATTTATTCTTTACCGTACGCACTAATGCTGAATGAGCCAGAGGCTTTGCAGCGATTACTGGATTCCTCTGCATCCACGGTGCAATCTACTGCGCACATGTGGCATCAAGGGACCAGCAGGTCAGCCGGGTGTCTTTGTCAACTGGAAGGGATTCCACTCCATGAATGTGCATATAGTGTGTGATCACATGATGCATATTCTGCAAGTCTGTGCAAGATACCCAGGCGGCTCCCATGATGCTTACATCCTGAGACATTCTGAGGTGTCGAGGCTCTTCAGTGCTCCAGCCCGACTGGGTGGATGGCTGCTGGGTGACAAGGGCTATCTGTTGAAAAGGTGGCTTATGACGCCTCTCTGGTACCCAAGAACAGAGGCAGAGCAGCGCTACAATAGGATTCATGCCTCCTCAAGGGCAGTGGTAGGGAGGATCATAGGTCTTCTCAAGATATGCTTCCAATGCCTGGAGCTTTCAAGGGGTGCACTACAATACTCCCAGAGTGGGTGTTGCTCATAGTGGTTGCATGCTGCACTCTCCACAATCTGGCACTGGCAAGGGGGGACCCACTGGAGGAAGAGGATCTTGACACAGCTGCACAGGCCACAGATAGTGAGTCCAGTAGTAAGTCAGAAGAGGGGCATGGTGAGGATGATGCTGAGGGCATGGAGGCAGACCTCGGTAACCTGTAGACAGGCAGGGAGACCAGGGATGCCTTGATCCAATGCTTCTTCAGCTAGGCTGCCAAAGATCTGATTCTATCTGATGCCAGGGCTGCCATCTCCATCCCGGATGTCTGAAAAAACCCTTTCATTTGCACCCAAAGTCCACTCAATTCCTGTTCAATAAAGTATCAATTCCCTTACTTCTAGTATTACATACTGGCGTACCCTGCACTACAAAGGAAAAAGGTGAAGCATACTCAGGCCATCAGAACCAAACCAAATTTAATGAAATTTAATGTTATTGTCACATTGAAAGCATAATGACATTACCATTACTGGTGTTGATGTCCACAAAAGCAGACATATAAACCAAACATAAATGAACAGAAAATCAGCCGTGAACCGTCCCTCTTGTGCTCATGGTGCCTTTAATTAACATTTGCAAGTGTTACGTCTTAGTGCTACCCCACCACATCGCTGACACCAGCGTTGGGGGCAGCTTGCTGACTCTGCTGTCTTGTTGGTCTTGATGACATTGGCGGACATCCTATGGCCAGTGGAGCCTGTGCTGGGAGGTAATGGCCAGTGCCATGGCTGGTATCTCCCCAGTCATCGCAGCCTCACCAGATACTACGGTCATGTATGGAGGGGCGAAGGAGCTGCTGCCATCATCCAGAGTGCTCTGAGAGGAGACTGCAGAGACGACAAGCAGCTTGTGCACCAACGTGAAGTCGGTTTGGACCTCCCTGCTCACCATTCATGGACGGGCACCTAGCTGGGATACCGGGTAACTCATCCACTTCCCACATTGGCACTGACCACCTGAGGTCAGTGCCTGAGTGAGGGCTTGCAGGTCTGTGCACAACCCCAGGAACCCAGGATTCTGTCCTTGGAGCTGCCTCTCCATGAGAGTCACCGCTCTCTCAATGTAGGAGGCAGTGCGCTCGGCCTTGAGGGTTACCACAGAGCTCAGGCTCCGCATGGACTCCTCCACAATGGACACCCTGGCACGCAAACCCTCATGGATCTCCACCAGATCCTTCCACACATCCCGCTGGACATCCAGCATCTGCCACCTAATGGAGGACTCCAAAAGCTCATCACCTGCCTTCGACTCAGCATTGTCCTGGTCCCCAGCAGTCTTCCGAATGCCGGCACTACTGAACATTCTCTGCCTTCATCTGCACCTCAAGTGAATGTGAAGTGCCCTCACCAATGTGCGCGAACATTATGGCTGCTGATCTAATGCCCACTGAGATGCTGGTTTCTGTGCTGGTGCCTGGTTCAGAGAGCTGGTGTGACACAGGTGCAAATGAAGCCCAGTGGTCCTCTGGTGTCAGGGGTGGCCCTTCAGGGTGCAGAGAGTGAGTGCCTGCTGGCAAACCTAAGGGACAACAAACTCATGTCATTAGTTAAAATCATCACACTGTCACTGTGCATGCCAGGCACCTTGGTGAGACCTTGGAGATCTGCATTATGGTGCAATCGTATTTCAATGATCAACAGGGAATCCAGGTTTGAGGCTCCCATCAATGAAGAAACTACAATAGAAAGGTTGCACAAGCCTAAAATCTCACTGCTGTGCACTGCGCTGTTACCTGCATCTGGCACATCTGCCTCTCCACACCTGATTGCATGGGGCGCATGCCAGTTCTCAAGCTCCAGGGCATCTTGTTCAAACCTGGTGAGCAGCAACAGGTTGGGCAGACCTCCGCCTGTCCATGACCTGTCTGCTTGGTTATGGCTTACCTTCTCCTGAAAGGGCAGAGGAGTAGTGATCAGTCCACTCTCTACCTGCAGCACCATTGCAGCTGGCCAACCTCAGCTAAGGAACACCTTGCAGGGCACATTCAAGTGGTGGCCCTTGAGCCGCAAGGCACCCAGTTCAAGCAACCAGGGCTCATGTCCTTGGTCAGCTCCGGCATCATTGACAATTGGCACTCAGACTGTAGCACCCCTGTGGTCCCCGGGGGGGGGGGGGGGGATGGCCAGACCTTAACACTTCTGCACACTGACCTACGCCAACACGGTACTCACCCTTCCTGAGCACAGCAGGTCATTGTACCTTTTCTGGCACTGCACCCATGTGTGCCACACCACGTCATAGCTGCTGACCAGCGCTGCAACCTCCTCCCATTCTCTTTGTGAAATGCCAGAGGCCTCCTCCTCCCATCTCTGGGAACAAGGGTGTCCCCCTGGGCAGCCACCTCCTCCAAGAGGGTGGAGAGGCACTCATCCAAAAAGCGACCTGCCTAGTGCCCACCTGACCTGCCCTCCCGCCTGGTGCCTCCAGCCGCTCTCAACTCCATAACTTGAGTGTTGAGAACACAAAAGAGACATTCTTCAGTGGCAGCCTTCAAGGGACTGCCTTTTCCTATCTTAAACCGGCCACCGGGTCTGCATTGGACCCAGGCAGCCAACAGGCACCTGCCCCCGCCCGCCCTATCCTGACCATTGAGGCGACACATTTCATGCTGGGTGGGCCTTAATTGGCCAGCCAGTGTGAAATCACAATCATGGGCTGATTGCAGGAGGCAGCCTATTTCCCAGCTGAGTCCGGGCCTGCCGATTGCACCCACCCACTAACCTGAAAATTCTTCCCTATATTCTGCCCTTTATAAGCACCTGCCATTTGAAGTTAATGAATGAAATTATTATTAGCCATTATTTGAGTTCACACAGTGCTGCCCAATAATTTCTGGCTTTGGTGCAACTGCTACAATTCACTAAATTGCACCCATAATATCAGAATCTAAACTTTTCATTGGCTAGTATCAATTGTGGAACCAAAAAAAGCAGAGACTGGGGAGCCGGGGCGGGGGTTGGAAGTTTGATTAGAGAGTTGGGTTTTAAAGAAGGTTATAGGAAGAGAGACAGGTAAATGTGTAGACAGACGTAAATGCAGAGAGTGGGACATAGTTGGCTGAAGGCATGTTCATCATGGGGTAAAGAGAGGGGAATACACAGGATGTTGGATTTAATTAAGAAGATATGAGCCACTGAACAGAATTTTAAGGCTGGTGGGTTTGCAGGGGTCGGGGGGCAGGGGGCGTGGAGGTGGCGGGGGGAATGTAAAATTCCCTCCGTGGCCTCCCTGCCTCCCTCCCTCCCCAGACTGTCTACAATTTTGCATAGGTCCGGCGAGGTCTGTGGTGGCCCGCCCTCCCTCACTCCAATTGAGTCACAAAAGTGGTCAATTATTGGCAGTTAAGGGCCACTTCCCACAGGGCCTCTATTTTGAGGCTAGTGTGAGGATGTCAGGGACAAGGGGATAGCCTGGCAGGTCACCCTGCTTGAGCCTCAGGTGGGAAACGCCTCCCTCAAAGGCTCCCTTTCCTCATCGGATGCCCCTTGCCACTCCATCTTGCTGGTGCTCCCTTCACCCTGGTCTCTCTATTAAGAACTCCACCCTCCACCCTCCCCTACCCCCGGGCCTCACCCTGCCTTCCTGTCATGAAACCCCTACACTTATCTGGTCTGGTACTCCAGGACTTAGAATCCAGGGACTGCTTGTAGTCCTAAATCTGGCCACTGCGACACTGGCACTACTGAGACTACAAAGCTATTGGTCAATTAGATTGGTCGACATCTCTCTGAGGCGGAACTTCCTCCCGCATGAGGGGGCGGTAGGAATAACTGTGGGGCTGCTGTAACTGGGGATTCATGCCCTGCCAATTCCTCAGGTGGTAGGGCGGGAAAAATCCTGCCCATAATAATAAGGCAAAGAACTAAGAAGCAGTGGCCTTTGGATTACATTGGGTCATACTAACATCTGATTACTTAAAGGTTTCTTGCAAAATTCTTCTCACCATTATTAAATAGCTGTTTCCTCCACTAAAATAAGATGAAGAGGAATTACAGATGAGCTGTTAGTAATAGCATCCCCTATTTAATTTCAGGGTCAAATAAAATAAGTCTATTTTGAACTAATTAATTGGTTTCTATGAATAATAACTAATTTGTCATGGTGGAAATGGTTAATATTTAAATTTTAACCATGCATGCTGATAAGCAAAGAAAATTTGAAGCCACAATATCCTCATTTTTTTTAAACCATCAAAGAACAGATATTCATGAAAATACATTGGAGAGCACTCATCTTTGAGAGATCTATGCATTTAAATAAAATATCTAACATGTTTGTACATTAGTATGCTGGACTGTACTTGTAGTGCTTAAAATTGATACTGTCATTGCACCCTTCAGCTGTCTTTTAAGGTGAAGACATTCCTCTCTCCTCACCGTCCAAGGACCCAAACACTCCTTTCAAGTGAAGCAGCATTTCACTTGCATTTCCCCCAACTTAGTCTACTGCATTCGTTGCTCCCAATGTGGTCTCCTCTACATTGGAGAGACCAAACGTAAACTGGGCGACCGCTTTGCAGAACACCTGCGGTCTGTCCGCAAGAATGACCCAAACCTCCCTGTCGCTTGCCATTTTAACACTCCACCCTGCTCTCTTGCCCACATGTCTGTCCTTGGCTTGCTGCATTGTTCCAGTGAAGCCCGACGCAAACTGGAGGAACAACACCTCATCTTCCGACTAGGGACTTTACAGCCTTCCGGACTGAATATTGAATTCAACAACTTTAGGTCGTGAGTCCCCTCCCCCATCCCCACCCCCTTTCTGTTTCCCCCTTCTTTTTTTTCCCAATAAATTATAAAGATTTTCCTTTTCCCACCTATTTCCATTATATAAAATAAAAAAAAACCACTAGAGCTATACCTTGAGTGCCCTACCATCCATTCTTAATTAGCACATTCGTTTAGATAATATCACCAACTTTAACTTTAACACCTATGTGTTCTATTGTACTATTGTTGTTGACATCTTTTGATGATCTGCTTCTATCACTGCTTGTTTGTCGCTACAACCACACCAACCCCCTCCACCTCTCTGTCTCTCTATCTCTCCGCCCCCCACACACACACCTTAAACCAGCTTATATTTCAGCTCTTTCCTGGACTCGAACTCAAGTTCTGTCGAAGGGTCATGAGGACTCGAAACGTCAACTCTTTTCTTCTCCGCCGATGCTGCCAGACCTGCTGAGTTTTTCCAGGTAATTCTGTTTTTGTATTAAAAGGCTCTATGGACTACAGGAACCATAAAACTTTTGTTAATTTGTTAAAATTAACATTCTTTAGAGCAATTTAAGTATCTGAATGAACTGCAAAAAGCTGCATTTTAAAATTTCAGTTAACACTTTGTGCATCTAGGCTTTAGTGAACCAGATACAGCTAAATGGTTCATAGTGTGTTTGTTCAAAAATTGGTTTTTTTCCCCTATCACTGGGAAGATTTCCTATAACATCCAGTGATGATTTGAAAGCATCCTACTTTTGGGTGAGCAGGGTGATGTTCTGCTTTGACACACCATGCAATGAAATGGGAAGACAGCTCGGTAGCCTCATTTATTGGCTACTAATTTTAAGAATTAATGAAAAATCATAAATGACACACCTCACAGAGGGTGAGGCTCTTTTCTGGCAGCGCAAACTAAGCAAATTATCTCACGTTGTTCAGAAGAAACACTTTTCCTCACAGTGTTAATAGACACATGGAACAGGCTCTCAACCAAAGCTCCAGTTACAGATCTTCCACGCAAAACTATAGTACTGAAGTTTGACATCAGTGGGCGATTCAGAGAGGCGATGCTGAAAAAGGGCTTGAAGACAGAGGTCTAATTATCATCAGAGCTATCTACACGAAGCTTAAGGCCCAATTTTCACACCCAAGTTTAAAACTGGAGTGCAAGGATTTTGTAAATCCTTTTAAACTGAGCTATTTAACAGGGAATTGAAATTCTGTTTACCGTTTTAGGACACTTTCTGTTCTGTACATTATTTTAATATAATAATTTACAAGTTTACAACTTTATTGCCAGAAGTATACAATAAACTCATCAGTAAGTGCATTAAAAATAACAAACTGCAGGGAGTTACCTCCTGGTTGGGAATGTGATTGGAGGGTGTGAGTTTATATAAAGACTGAAATAATCAAATGTTCCTTGGGAGAAGGACATTCCTGTGCAGCTGTGTCAGGAAGGCAACGCTACTTTAATGGTACCAAGTCAGCTGAATAGTGGAAACATGAGAAGGTTAAACAATTGAACAACCTTTAGAGGTGAGAGAGAGCTTCATTTCAAAAGAAAAAGTGGGACTTGGTGCCATGAGTGAACTCAACCCATATGGATTCATCCTGGACCTACAAATTGCTACTTTGATAAAACTAAGGAGCAGGCCAATGAGTAGGTTCTCTGTCCTACCCATCCCCCTCTTCATCAGGAGACTAAAGATTAGGAATGTGGGGCTAAAATATCTCCAAATGGGGAGAAGCAGCCCTCTCAAAAAGTTGGAGAAGGGCTGTAACCTATAACATTGGACATATACATGAAGTATGGTCTCACCCAAGCCACAGAAATCACATGCAGCTTGGGAATCCGTAAGATTTCTTAACAATCTATTGTGCGCAATTACTCAAACACTCTCAAGCCCAGATCCCCAAGGGTGGAAGGAAGGAATTATCCAGAGACAGCGTTCCCTTGGTGGACTCCTGCTTCTGCCACATAACAAGATGGAAAGAATACAGTTAGAGCCAGCGTCAGAATTTAAGGTAAAAATAGAAAATGATGAAATTTTCAGCAGGTCTGGCAGCATCTGTAGAGAGGGAGGCAGGTTTAACATGTCAGGTCTGTGACATTTCATCAGAACGTGAATTTAAGAGGATGTAATGCAACTAACTCTATTTATATGTGGGTTTTCTGGAAACAACTGACTAGCTTTATTTTTAAAAAAAAGGTATTTCTTTCCCCAGAATACTCTGGCCCAAATACCAACAAGAATACACAGACTCACTAGTGCAACAGAGGGCAAAGAGAGAGGTCATTTTTCCTCAGCAGCCTGTCATCATGTTGCCTCTTAGGCTTGCTGCTATTTACAGGAGAACCAGCAGTGTGTGATCAATACGGTTAACATTTTGCTTGTTTGACTTCTTAAAGCAGTTCCAGCAAAGCTCAGAGGGATAGAAATCATTCGCCAGAAATGAGACATTTATCCCTGTTCTCCACTACTGCAAGTGCCCTTGCTAATTGTTTTTAAGAGAGTGACAAATAAGTTGCTCCCCCACTACAAGTGTGAGCGAACTGAACAATGGTATTACCCTGCACCTGCAAATTGTTTACTAGCTCCTCCCTTCCTGACGGAGGGGAGTCGAAAGGGAATTATTGCTCTGTACAGTATAGAACATTGTTTGAAGCAACCCAACACAGCAGGAAACACATTGCTCTAGCTTTAATAACTCGTACTTCAACAATACAGCATATTGCAAAACAAGAACATTCTCAATGCAGTGAGATATTCAAAATATACATTAATGAATCGAAGAGGGGAGCAACGATTCAGGTTTATTGTGCTTTGTCTATGCAAGAGGAACTTCATGAACCAAATGTTATGTTCATTTTCCATGCTCTTGTGTATATTTATATTGTTTTGATGTGGCGTTAATTTGATAATACACATATGCCAAATTTTGAGTGTCATGCCCAACCTGAGCTGCCACCCATATTAGCTTCATTTCCAAGATTGCTTTCTTCCATCTCTGATTCCACCTCTACATCTCCACTCCAACTGCTTGTAGCTACATCCTAATCCATGTCCCATCACATAAAGGCTTGACTTCCCTAATGCTTCCCTAGCCAGTCTCCCCATCTCAGCTCCCTATAAGCTACAAGTCATTCAAAACATTGCTACCTTTACATCTATGAAGTCCGGCGCCTCTCTCACTCCTGTCTTTTTCCAAGTTCCACTGCCTTTATGGCCTGAATCTTGCATTCCGAGGTTGGGTGGGCACCCGGCCCGAATGCATGCAAAACTGTGCAAAAAGACATCATCGTGCACATATGTAATATTGAGGTTGTTGGGCACGTGTGGGAATCGGAGCAGCACCCGCCAACAAAGGGCTAATTAAGGTTATTAAAAAGCCTAATGCCCACGATTTTACATTGCTCATGCAATTTTTAGCTTGTTGCACAGGCAAAATGGGTGGACAGAATTCACACTTTAACCATTTCTTCATCCAAGGGCGGGATGAAATTGCTGTTAGCATATAAAATACAAAGAAATATTTGGGGACAGCATTTTTATGAGGTCTGCTTTCAGGTGCTTGATTGTGCTCCATGGACATTTTTTGCAGCATTTTTGTGCTTTCTTTTGTTATTTGGAGGTCTGCAGCTCCCTGAGACAGCTGTCTGACTTCAGGGAGCTCAGAGGAAGGGCTCACCAGCACCTGCAGTGACATTGGTGCCTGCCCTCTTCTCGCCTCCACTGGCAATGCTGAGCCTTTCTCAGGGAGCATATTGTGCTTGCTGGCTGTTAATTGGCCTGCCAGTGTGAAATCGCGGTTGGGTGGCCAATCGCGGTCAGGGGTCCGTTTCCGTCCGCTCTCAGGCCCGCTGATCCTGTGTGCCCAATGGGTGCTAAATTCAGGCCTATGTGTTGATTTCATGTCATGTTTTGAGATTTTTTAATAAGAGAGGATTTGGAAGTGGATTATATTTAATTGATGTAATTTAAATTAAAGTGGGCTTACATAGGTTTGATTTCCTCGACAGTCATATATCACAGATGAAGAAACATACAAACCTAGGAAGGAATACAGGAACAGGAGTAGGCCTTTCAGTCACTCACTTCTGCTCTGCCACTCATTAAGATCACAGCTGGTCATAGAATATAATCATAGAATAGTTACAACACAGGAGGAGGCCATTCAGCCTGTCATTTCTGTGTTGGCCACCTGAAGGAGCAATTTACCTAATGCCACTCCCCTGCCTTTTCCTGACAGCCCTACAAACGTTTGCTTTTCAGATAGTGATCCAATTCCCTTTGAAAAGCCTCAATTGAATCTGCCTCCACCACACTCTTAGGAAATACATTCCAGTCCCTAACCACTCGCTGTGTAAAAAAGTTTTTCCTCATATCACTATTGCTTCTTTTACCAGTTACCTTAAATCTGTGCCCTCTGAATCTCAATATTTCCACCAATGGGAATAGTTTCTCCCTATCTACTCTGTCCAGACCTCTTTTGATTTTGAATATCTCCACAAATTTCCTCGCAACCATTTTTTCTCCAAGAGGAGCTGGCCCAACATCTCTAGTCTTTCTAAATAACTGGTTCCAGGGATGAGGAACGTCATTCTTGTGAATCGTTTCTGCTTCCTCTGTAATGTCTTCATTCCCTTCCTAAAAGTATGGTGCCCAGAACTGGACACAATACTCCAGTTGAGGCCAAACCAATGTTTAATACAGGTTTAACATAACTTCCTTGCCACTATGCCACTATAGATAAAGCCCAGGATGCTGTATGCTTTTTTAACTGCTCTCTCAACTTGTCCTGCCACCTTCAATGATTTATGCACATATATACCCATATCCCTCTGCTCCTGCACCCCCTTTAGAATTGTACCTTTATTTTATATTGTCCCCTGTGTTCTTCTTCCCAAAATGAATTCACATTTCTCTGCTTTAAATTTCATCTGTTGTCCGTCCATTGCGCCAGCCTATCTATGTCCTTCTGAAGTTCTACACTATCCTCGTCATGCTTCACAATACTTCCAAGTTTCACATCATCTGCAAACTTTGAAATTGTGCTCTGTACACCAAGTTCTAGTTCATTAATATCTTTCAGGAAAAGCAGGAATCCTAATATCGATCCCTGGGGAACACCACTATAAACTTTCCTCCAGTCCAAAAAACAGCCACTACTCTGTTTCCTATCACTAGCCAATTTTGTATCCATGTTGCTACTGTGTCTTTTATTCCATGAGCTTTAACTTTTCCCACAAGTCTGTTGTGTGGCATCTTATCAAATGCCTTCTGGAAGTTCATGTACACCACATCAACCCTTTGTTACTTTGTTACAAAACTCATGCAAGTTGATTAAACACAGTTTTCCCTGAACAAATCCATGCTGGCTTTCTTTAATTGGCCTGCATTTGCCCAAGTGACTATTAATTTTGTCCCTAATTATCTTTTAAGCTTTTTCACCACTGAGGTTAAACTGACTGGCCTGTAGTTGCTGGGTCTACCTTTACACCTATTTTTTGAACAAGGGTGTATTTGCAATTCTCCACTCTTATGGCACCATCCCTGAGTCTATGGAAGATTGGAAAATTATGGCCAGTGCCTCTGCAATTCTGATCTGCATCTTAACTCCATCTACCCATCTTGCTTCTGTAACAACTAATGGGAGAAGATTTGAGTTTATGGGCTAAAACTTTGGGATTTCCCAACGTCTGGAACAGAACTTTGTGGGGAGGGGATGAGCAGAAAACACCAGCGCCCTAACAGCATGTTAATTTCAAACACCATTCCTTGCATCAGCAATAATCACCAGGATGGTGGGAGGGTGGGACAGGGACCCCGCTTTCTTCCAAATTGAGGTCAATTAAAGATTTTTATAGCTCGTCCAGATTTGCAGTTTAAATTTTTAAAGGGCAGCACTGGTTGCCATGCCCTGCCAGTGAATGTCAATGTCACTATGGCATTGAACTTCTTAATGGCTGGTTCCTTCCAGGAATCAGCTGCGGACCTTAGTGGCATCTTAAAAATAGCTGCACACCATTGCATCTAGCTGGTCTCTGATGCTCTCTTTACAGAGCACCAGAGCAGTGTTTTCATTTAGTGAAAGACATGGCCTCACAGGGACAGAGGACATTGGGTTTCGCCTTCATCACTAGATTCCCCAAATGCAGGGCATCATCCAGTGCACCCACATCAAAGCACATAATGCCTGGCTAGTGAGATCCATCAATAGTCAGGGCTTCCACTCCCTGAACATCAATCTGGTCTGCAACCACAACAAATGCTTCCTCCAGCAAGGATTTACTGGGCCGAATGGCTTCCTTCTGTGCCATAAATAACTGTGTACGTGCTGCTTTCAAGGCAGCAGCATGACTCCTTCATCCTCTGCCGGCCTAGGCTGCTCAGGTCTTCAGTCCAATTCCCAAAGTTAGTGAATGGACCCTGGGAGACAAAGAATAGCTATTCAAACCTCTGAGGGAGCCCCAAACAGAGGCACAGGGATGATACGATCAATGCCAGCTTCTCACTAGGGCAACCGCTGAGCAGACAATCAGGTTTCTGAAAATACAATTCCACCTTCTGGACCGGTCAGGTGGTACCTTCTAATGCCCCGCTGCAAGGTCTCAGTCAATGTGGTGGTCTGCTACGGTCTCCATAACATGGCAATTCTTTGTCAATGTTGATGATACTTCATCTTCTCAGGCCTTTGTCCAGTATGCTAAGAGGGAGCAGGAGATTCTAAAGAGGGTGTTAGTTTGTCCCTTCCTGCTTAAGTCCATGCCCTGAAGTCTTTTCCCTTGAATCAGTCTTTCATTGAAAAGGTTTCACAACCTTTACAGTTCAGTCATCATAAAGATCACAGCCTAGTTAGCAGCAGTTGTGGAAATCTGTTATCCCACTCCACCAATGTGTTTGTCTTCCAGGGACATTGAAGTGACTTGGAAGGGTGGGTGGGGAGGAGAGAAGTTGGATAGGAACTGTAACAGTACAGAACGTTTACAGAAGTACAAAAATGTCAAGTAAGTAGTTTAAGAAAGTAGTTTAAGATTGTTATTAAAGTTGTGATTATACTTAGGGAAAGATGTAGAATAATGGATAATAGTTCTGGTAATGAGATAGTGATGTGTGACGTAACAGTGGAATCAGCAGTCATGTGCAAGAGACTAAGAAGATAAGATGGAATAGTCGTACAAGAGACAGGTGTACTTACCTAGCCTGTACAAGAGATGGGTGTACTTACCTAGTTTATACAAGAATTAGGTGTACTTACCTAGAAGCTGACAATGTATTATAGTGTAATAAAGGGGTTTTTGAAGAAACCTAATGGAGTTAGACCTAAGTCACTCATAAATAGTGGGAAACCTTCCTAATCCAGAACAGGCCACAAATTATCTGAAGAGAGATCCAAAAAGTATTTGAAATGGAAACCAAACCATAAACCAAGGATGCTGAGGCCCTGGAAACAGACGGTTTACTGGGGGAGAAGCAAGGGCAGGAGCTGAGAAAGGAGGAGCAAGAGGGGGCAGAGGGAAATGGTTCTCCTGCTGCATGACATGGTGGCCTCCTCTGTTTACCCTCTGGGAAGGGGATCTCCCTCCTCTTCCTCACGACCTCCAAAGTTAGATCCAGGTCAACATCGATGGAGTGAGGAATGTCCTGCCCTGGCTCCCAGGTCTCTGGCTCCCCTCTGATGCAGTGGAAGGCTTGGGCACAAAATGTTGATTTCTCCTGCAGGACTCCAGCAGCCTCAGTGATGGCTGCTATGGGAAGCCTAAATGAGTCCCATATTTTACCTGAGCCATCTCCATTCTCACACCCACTGGCTCTAAGTGCGCAGAAAACCCACCTCCATACTAATTAACAGCTTCCCCATGCAAAAATCTTAAACTTAATCAGTTCTCACCATAGACGGGTTTCTGGCCTGACTCTTGTTTCCACCTCTGGTGAAAATTCAGCCCTATATATTTATGGGCAGGCACATTGGCTAGGATTCCATGACGATATTGTGACAATCCATCTCAAAAGACAAAAAGGTAAAATCAAAAATTTTGCTATGCTGCATCATAGTGAGTGTTTAATGAGTCAACAACCTTTGGTACAAGTGGTGCAAGTGCAAATCACAGAGACAATGACACCACAAAGTATTAATTCTTGAACCTGATGCACATCCACTTTCCTCTTATCTCTTTTCTTTCCTTCAGACACTAATCTTCAGCCTCTTTGGCTGCCCAATGCAGCTGTGCCCCCCACCCCCCACCCCCCTCGAGTATAGCCTGTCATTAGCCACAGCTTTCAAGTTGAAGATGTCAATGTTAAAATTTTTCAATCCCATTTTGAAGCCTAAACCTTGACTTTCCACAATGACAGTCATTAATTTGCTATCTCATCTCAGGTTTACTATAAAACCCAGGCCTATTATTGTTGAGTTTACTCATTCACTTGAACCCAGCATGGGGCTGTCTGCTGATAACCCAACTGGGGTGAGGAGGTGGCCAGTTTCATTGACAAACTTATGGTGAATCACTGAACAGGCAAGAAGTCAAATGACCAGCCCACCAAATGTCTGTCGTCAAGAATAACAAAGAGGAGAGAAAAACATATGTTTGATGTTGGTCAGTTGGGTGGCTGGCTGAGAGAAAACTGAGAAAGGCCTACAAACCTTTTCACAAATAGGAAGAAAATCAAATATTAATTTTTAGAAAAGGATCATTTTCTTAACTAGGGGCAGAAATTTCCCCCTGTCAACGAGGTGGGGGGAGGGGGGTGGCGTTGTGCAGAGGCGGGGGCAGAAGTAATTTAATTTAATTATTAAAATCTCCAAAAGTCTTGGTGAACTCATTATTTCTGAATTCAGTGTACGTCTTCCTGTAATAAATAAAAATCGCAAAACAGTTGTGATAGTGTAACCAAGTTTCCCTTGTGGATTTGATCCACCTTGCACACATCATCTGCCACATCATAACAGCGCAGTACTCCCACACCCAGATTGCAATGAAAGGAAAGCTAAGCTCCTTTTACAGTTATACTTTGATATTTTTTAATGCAGAAGGTTAAAACTTGACTCAACATAATGTCACAGTTGGCCTCCTTTGTTTTAAAGGATCAACAAAATAGCTTGTGACCATTCCTATGTATTTTTCAAGTAAAACACATCAGCAGCACAAAAATTTGTGACTTTAAAAACATAATTCAATTGTAGAATACAATCAATTTCGAGAAGACCAGCACACCAGCTTATACTTTTACAAGCAACAGTAATGACAAATTGAAGGAATAAAATGTATTACTAAAGACATTTAATTTAAATAGTTATTATCATTATTCCTCTTCTCATCTAAGGCTACTTATTCTGCAATATGGTCCACAGTTACCAGCAACTATCCAGCATCATCACCACCAACTGCTGATTCATCGCCAATATGGCATTGTTAACATAGAAGAACATCTCAAATTAATTCACAGAAGTGTACTAAGAAACAAATGGAAACAGAGGTAAAGGAGACATTATGATAGTAGCCAAATGCTTGGTCGAATAGGTGGGTGCACAAGACACCAGAATTGGAGGAACCAAGAATTTGGGTTTGGAATTAGTAAGGCAGGAGGGATTCACAAAGGTATGGATTTGGCTAATTCATGAATGAATTTAAACATGAGGATGAGGTTTTTAAAATTAAGGTATTGGGCAAGAGGAGCCACTGTGGGTCAATGGGGTTAGGGATGATAGGTAAGCAGGACACGATGTCAGATAAGATATGAACACTGTCAGTTAGGAGATCATTATTAAATAAAGTCTGGTAGTGTTAAAGGTACAGATGAGGTTTTGGCACTGGATAAGCTAAGGCAAGTGAGTGCAGGCTATCCAATGAGAAGCCAACATAGTTCAACCTAATGCTGTGCTCATCTTTCCAACAGCCGGACTATATTATAATTATGAGCAGGAACTGGGATATATTTCACTTTATCAGTCCATGGATAAATTGTAAAGTTCCTTCTTGTGTCCTGGATGAGATCAGCTAACTCAGCACAGTCCAGAGATCAAACTTGAGGTTTTCTGGTGCATACGGCTCGATTCCACATTAGCCAATATATTTATTTATAGATCATCAGAGGGACAAAACTAATTTCAATCAGTGCAATGAATCATTTTTAGCAAATATACTCTGAACTCAGGATTCAATGGTGAATAATGAGATTCAGTGATTTCTAACAACAGTCAAGTCACATTTAGTTTGTACCTCAGCCTCTGGGTATTGAGCATCAAATAAATTAATTGTATTAAAACAGTAATTTAAATTGTGACGACTTAAAATCTTGGAACAAAAAGATTGTGTCACTATGAATTAATGAACTAAAATTGGATTGCCACATTGTTTCTGTGGAATGCAGAGGTCATTTTTTAGATTTGCATCCTAAGAATGTGACATGATCACATATCCTGAAGATGAAGTGGAAAACTCATTGTTCTGTTAAAAGTAGAAGCATCTGTACAACATGTTCAACCTTGAATTTCAGGAACTCCCGAAGTTATAATTTTGACATTCACTTATGAATCAGTAAAGGATACCAGCAATCGATGTAATATACTTCTTGGTAGAGTGACTGCAAACTCACCCAAGTAGACATTGTTCATGTGTGAACCCAGACAAGGGCTGGGATTTTCTGGCCCCGCCAAAAGTCAAAGGACCTTTGGCTGGCCTGCCACATGCCCCGCAGCGGGTCCCACCACGATGGGGCCAGAAATTCCTTGCCAATGTGTGTCTTTCCAATGTTATTTTGTCATGGGTGACATCGCAGTTGAACTGTCTCCAGTTGAGGTTGAAGCTGCTTTTTATCCAGACCAAGGGAAAATAGAAGGGGCTCGCATTGATTTTTAAAAGGATGATTGTGCTTGACAAGCCCCATGGAATTATTTAATGATAATTTATGGCAGAAAGGGGGAATGCAGTGTATACAGGCTATATGATCTTCAGAAAATGGAAGACTATTGGAGAAGGTTAGAGCTATGGAATTAGGGGAGAATAGCAATCTGCATTAAGAACATAAGGAATAGGAGCAGGAGAATATCATATAGTCCCTCAGCCCTGCTCTTCCATTCAATACAATCATTGCTGATTCAGTCTTAGCTCTACTTTCCTGCACATTCCAGATATGATTCCCTAAGAGACCAAAAATCTGTCTATCTCAGCCTTAGATATATTCAACGATGGAGCATCCACAGCTCTCTGGGGTAGAGAATTCCAAAGATTCACAACCCTGTGAGTGAAGAAATTTCTCCTCATCTCAGTCCTAAATGATAAGTCTCTTATCCTGAAACTCAGCCCCCATGTACTAAATTCCTCAGCCAGGGATTACAACCTCTCAGTGTCTACTCTGTCAAGCCCCTTCATAATCTTGTATGTTTCAACAAGATAATCTCTCATATTTCTGAACTCCAAAAAGCATAGGGCCAATTTACCCAACCTCTAATCCTAGGAAAGGCCTCGCATCCCAGGAACCAATCTGCTGAATGTTTGCTGTACTGCTTTCAATGCAAATAGATCCTTCCTTAAATGTGGAGACCAAAACTGTGGACAATATTCCATGTGTGGTCTCACAAGAACCCTATACAATTGTAGCAAGACTTCCTTATTCTTGTTCTCCAAACTCCTTTCCTAGTTGTTTGCTGTACCTTCATGTTAACTTACGGTTTTCCTTGTGCAAGTACGCCAAATCTCTCTGAACCTCAAACTTTACGAGTTTTGTGCCTTCATAAAAATATTTTGTTTTTCTATTCTTATTATTTTCTCTTTCATAGGAAGTAAGCAATGTAGGCAAGGCCAACATTTGTTAGCAAAACGAATAGCCTTACACTTCCCACATTATATTCCATCTGTCATCTTGTTGCCACTCACCTACCCTGTCTATGTCTCTTTGCAGCCTCTTTGAATCTTCCTCACTGCTTACATTTCCACCTATTGTCAGCAAACTTAGAAATATTACTCTCAGGGCCAGATTTTTGCCACTGAGGTGAGTAGCTCAAGTCAGGAAATTTCCCCACTTACTGGGCCTACCTTGCTAAAAAGGCCCCCAAATGTTGTGACCTGTCCATCGGAAGGCGGGTGCAGGACAGAGTTGGGGCCCCCAACCCCAGAAGCAGCTCATAGGTGGCCAGAGGGCAGCCGAGCATCGAGGTGAACTGGTTAGAAGCCCCGCCCCAGTTCTCTGGGACTTCATCCTAGCTGTATTAAAGAAATTAGGCCCTCCAGCCTTCACCCCTACATTCCACCACACCCCACCTACTCTCCATGCCACCTCCATGGCAACGCATTCCCCCCCATGCCAACTCATGCTAAGTCATGCCCCCAACCTACCCTACTGGCCCCTGATACCCTATACGCCAACTCATTGCCTTTCCGTGCCTACTCACCTAGTCTACAACATGTACAGAACTAATTAATCCTATAGTAACAATGTCATGTGTGGAACTGCACAGGGAAGAAAAAACACACCCATTCATCCATCTTCTTTTGAAAAAAACCAGCTGCTTCTACAACCCTGTAAAAGTGTCAATCAGACGGACCATTAAAGTGTCAATAAAAGAGGTTTCAAACACTTCCCACCTCTTAATCTTGTGCAAATAAATGGTGAGATGGTGGTGTAGTGGAAATGTCACTGGACTAGTAATCTAGACTCCCAGGCAAATGCTGTGAGTTGTGGATTTAAGTCCTACTGTGGTATCTAGTAGAATTCAAATTCAATCAATTATAATTTGGAATTGAAAGATAGTCACAATAATGGTGACCATGAAACTCATCTGTTGTTGTAAAAACCCATCTCGTGGGGTGTCCCGCCCGATTGTTTGTCCCTCTTCCGCGGCTACGTTCGCGGCCGGGTGACCCTGGAGAGGGAGCACGCGGTGTCTACTGGCACTCTCGAGGCCTTCCATGCTTGGTGGGCACCGTGGGGACTGGGGTGTTTTATTGACCCCTCTAATCACATTTTGGTTTAATGTTTGTAAGTTTCCTTTAAACTTTGTCTTTGGTTTTACAGCTGACCTGACGTAGGGGCATTGCTTGATTTATCCCTTATTTTGTTAATTTAGTTTAATTGTTTTAGCTCCAAAAGAGTTACAGCTCACCGCCTGATTCCTCAAAGCCTGCCCACCATCTACAAGGCATAAGTCAGGAGTGTGATGGAATACTGTCCACTTGCCTAGATGAGTGCAGCTCCAACAACACTCAAGAAGCTTGATACCAACCAGGACAAAGCAGCCCACTTGATTGGCACCTCATCTACAAACATTCACTCCCTCCACCACCAACGCACAGTAGCAGCAGTGAGTACCATCTACAAGATGCACTGCAGGAATTCACCAAGGCTCCTTAGACAGCACCTTCCAAACCCATGAACACTACCACCTAGAAGGACAAAGGCAACAGATACATGGGAACAGCACCACCTATAAGTTGCCCGCCAAGTAGCTCACCATCCTGACTTGGAAATATATTGCCATTCCTTCACTGTCACTGGGTCAAAATCTTGGAATTTCCTCCCTAACAGCACTGTGGGTGTGCCTACACCACATGAATTGCAGCAGTTCACGAAGGCAGCACATCACCACCTTCTCCAGGGCAATAAGGGATGGGCAATAAATGTTGGCTGAGCCAATGATGCCCACATGCAATGAATGAATAAAAACAAGGTTTAAATCAGGGTTCACAGGATCTGCTTGAAGCTACATCTAGTTAATTAACTAACAGGCTTAAACAGGTTTTCAGAAACTTGAATAAGGGAGCATAAAAGCAGGCCATCCTCCATGCTGCGTTTGCACTGGGCTGCATTAGATTGCTTAAGTTGGAGCTTGGTGAGTGAGGGAGTTCGGTAAAGAGGGAAGGAGGTGATACTTTCCGTTTCTACCTTCCCTCAGCCTTCAGTAGCTGTCTCTTACTTTGTTACAGGGGAAGCCAATAAAGCAGTGGGAGTTCAGAGAGCAAAAGAGCCGGCAGTTAACAGATACAATCTAAAAGTGACATCACAGGAGTTCTCTAAGTTGATTGGTTGGTAACTATAGGCCTAAGTGTAGGACAGGATGCTGGTGGATGGTGAGTAAGGTGTCTTAGGCAAGGATTTTCCATTGGGGGTGGGGGGGAGCAGGACCGGGCACGGGCGGACACAGAACCGATCGCCGCCCGCAATTAGATCCACTCTACCATTTTACGAGGGCGGGCCAATTAAGGCCTGTCCAGCATATTTGCCGACTCCCAAAAATAGAGGGAGTGTGCGGGCAGCAGCGGGTGTGCACAGATTACCGGGTACAATGGCGACCTGGCAGCCTGTTTAAAAGAAGGCCTGGCAGCCTTCTGTGGGCTGCTCACAATGGCCAGTTCCAGGTCGCAGCAGAGGGATTCGGGTGTGAAGGCCAGGCTGGAGGGAAGGCTAGAGGAGCCAGGCTACAGGGTAGGCCACAGGAGCAGGGCAGGCTGCAGGGTGGGCCAGCAGGGGGCCAAAGCGCCCCTCGTTTTTCTGATGAATGCCTTGCTGCCCTCCTCAAGGAGGTGGCAACACAGCAGTAGGTGTTTGTCCTCCCTGATTGCAGGAGGAGCCCCTCCCCTCCACATGACCAAATGTGCCTGGGAGGAGGTGGCGGAGTTGGTGAGCTCCTATCATGTGGTGCGGTGCACCTGGATCCAGTGCCGCAAGTGCTTCAATGATTTATTGCACTCTGGCAAGGTGGGTACCATATTGGCATTGGGCATTTAACCTGGCAGGTAGTCTTAGCCTTTCAGGCTCCCCCCCACCCTAGTGTCGTGACTGCATTGAATCATTTAGAGCATTTTTCCTTTGCTGGGTGGCCAAGCAAATAGTGCCCACGCTGAGGTCAGCCTGAGTGGGTCATTCAGAGATGAGTTCTCCCCCACATCATGTGTTGATCTTAGTAGCATATGACTAGTTTGGGGGCAGTCTGCAGGAGCTGCAGCTAGGTGAATAATCTCAGAACTCCAAGATGACGAGATGGTGGAAGGGGAGCTTCAAGGTGTCGTGGCAAAGAACCATCTGCTGCCCTCCATGCTGCACGTGGTTGTGCCTCCTTGCCATGGGAGGAAATACCGTATGGTTCCTGATGTGATGTAAGCAGCATGTGTCCAAGGGTGTGTTAGAGAGGTGGGGAGCAGGCCTCGCATCTTTGTCTGAGTGATCAGCAGCAGCGGGGAGAGGAGGCACTGGGGGCCTGATATGCCCCACTCTGGTTGGGGTATGGTGTGCACGAGCAGAGTCCTTGTGCAATTCGCCCTAATGAATGGTCTACTCTTATTTTCAGGAGAAGAATGCTCATAATGTGGCCGAGCACGTGAGGGCCGAAGGCAGCCAGGCACTACTCTCCATATTAAGCCGGTTTAAGCAGGAGGCCCTTGAGCTGGAGAAGCGCCATGCGCCCAGGTCTACTGGTGTCGTTGAGGCTAGGATGGCACGGCCAGGTATTTAAGGCCAACAGTGAGGTCTGCATTATCCTCCCAACAGCCATAGCACTGATGATTGTTAAATTAGTTACTGTTGCAACATTCCTGAGCCATTGGTTACGGAAAGTTGAGCGCAGAATGAGCAGGGGCGACAGGGATCAAGTTTGTCACTGTGTGCACGCTAACTGATCCACTGTCCTTGTTCTTCCTTTCAGCATCATCAGAGCATTGCCGGGAGGAGGAGCAGCAGAGGCCCCTCTCACACCTGAGGTCCTGAAGCCTCACCAGTATCACACCATTTCTGCGAGGCAGGCACCAGTGCAGATACTAGCACCTTAGTGGGAATTCGAACACCAGCTAGTGTCCTGGGGCACAGTGTTGAGGGCACTTTACAGTTGCTGGAGGAGCTGGCAGAGACAGAGAGTGCCCATGCTGCCAGCAGTTGGAGGACTTCAGAGTACCAGGCACATGCTCAGTCGGTGCCTGATAATGTGCCTCTGGAATCGTCCGCGACACAGCAGGAAATGCAGCCGGGTGTGCAGGAGCAACTGTGGGAGACACATGAGGCTATGCTTGGCTTGGTGTCCGTGGTGGAGGAGTCTGCACGGACAATCGCCAAAGCAATAAGGCATATGTCTGAGCGCCATGCATCCTCCATGGAGAAAGTGGCAACTCTCATGGAGAGCCTACTCCAGGAGACTCGCCAGGGCTTCCTGGGGATGCTCCATGACTAGCAAGCCCCCACACAGCATTGACCTCAGATGGTCAGTGCCAGTGTGGGAGATGGTGTGGGCATCAAGCTTCCCAGCTCGGTGCCCATCCATCCACAGAAAGCAGGGAGGTCCAAGGCGACCTCATGTCAGTGCAGCAGCTGCCTGGCATCTCTGCAGGCTTCTCTTAGGATGCTCCAGATGAGGGAACCAACTCCTCCGCCCCTCTCCCAGTGACTGTATCATCTGGCAAGGCTGCGATTACTGGGGAGATGCCAGCTCTGGAACAGGCAGCTCCCTCCCAGGCGGGGCCAGCACAGGCTCCACGGGCCAGAGGACGTCCGCTAAGGTCATCAAGGCCAATAAGACAGCAGAGTCAGTAGGCTATCTCAGATGCCAGTCTGAGCAATGGGGCAACGCCAAGACGTAGCACCCGTAAATGAAAGCATAAGGCACACTGCAGATTTTTCACTGGTGCTTTTGTGTTGGCCTGAGATTAGGTCTTTATGATTTCATTTTGATTGTTTACACAGAGCAGATTCTCGACCCCACTGAGCCCTCTGATCCCACCCGTGGATGAGGTTAATACAAATGTCTCCTACCCGCCTGCTTGTTGCGCCCGTGCGCTGATCCAAAGATTGCACGAGCGCCAAAAGATCAACATTGATTGAAGACTAAAGGGCCTTAAATGGCATGATAATTAATGGCGGGCGCACGTCAGACTTCATCGTGCCCCCACCCAGCAAAATTTCCTGATGGGGTGCAGTGATGTCGGGACGCTCGCCTGAAGTCACCGCACGTCATTTTACACACGGACGTGTTGGACCCACCCCACCCCCGCATGTCAAACAGAAAATTTTGCCTTTAATTATTCTTAAATTCTTTTGTAAAAATCTAATTTTCTTTGTAGCATTTAACTGAAATCTACAGTTTAAATTCTAAATTCCCCAGCTTTAAGCAGGGTTTTTACAAGGTCTTCACTGGATGAGCAGTTGGGCTTAGTTAATTAAAGAAGCAGCTGAAACTGGTTCCCATGGTGGTTGACAGGGCCCTCAACCATGTCCGGCCTATCTCCTGTGCATCTGCCCTCACATCTTCCTTTCCCTCCCAGAAACATGATAGGGTTCCCCTTGTCCTCACTTATTACCCCACCAGCCTCCGCATTCAAAGGATCATACTCTGCCATTTCTGCCATCTCCAGCATGTTGCCATCACCAAACACATCTTCCCTTCACCTCCCCTGATGGCATTCCGCAGGGATCGTTCCCTCTGGGACACCCTGGTCCACTCCTCCATCACCCCCTACACCTCAACCCCCTCCCACGGCACCTTCCCATGTAACTGCAGAAGGTGCACACCTGCCCCTTTACTTCCCCTCTCCTCATCATCCAAGGGCCTAAATATCCCTTTCAAGTGAAGCAGCACTTCACTTGCACTTCCCTCAATTTAGTCTACTGCATTCACTGCTCCCAATGCGGATTCCACTACATTGGAGAGACCAAACACAGACTGGGTGACCGCTTTGCAGAACACCTTCGGTCTGTCCGGAAGCATGACCCAGACCTCCCTGTCGCTTGCCATTTCAACACTCCACCCTGCTCTCAGGCCCACATGTCCATCCTTGGCCTGCTGCAATGTTCCAGTGAAGCTCAACACAAACTGGAGGAACAGCACCTCATCTTCCCACTAGGCACTTTACAGCCTTCCGGACTGAATATTGAGTTCAACAATTTTAGGTCATGAACTCTCTTCCATCCCCACCCTCTTTCCAATCCCCCTTTTTTCCAATAATTTATATTGATTTTTCTTTTCCCACCTATTTCCATTATTTTTAAATGTATTTTATTGTTTTATCTCTACCTTTTAGCCTATTTCGATCCCTTCCCCCCACCCCATCCCCAGTAGGGCTATCTGTACCTTGCTCATCCTGCTTTCTACCCTTAATGTCACCTATTAGCACATTCCTTAGATAATATCACCATCGTCAACACCTCTTTGTCCCTTTGTCTATGACATCTTTTGGCAATCTCCACCTATCACTGGCCCTCTATCCAGCTCTACTTGTCCTAGCCCCACTTAAACCACCTTATATTTCATCTCTCTTCTATTTTTCCTTAGTTCTGTTGAAGAGTCATACGGACTCAAAACGTTAACTCTGTTCCTCTCCACAGATGCTGTCAGACCTGTTGAGATTTTCCAGGTATTTCTATTTTTGTTTTTGTTCCTCTGTAACTGGGTCAGCTGGCCTTTGTTTTGGGAGCATAAAAAGCCAGCCAACTTTGTGCGACTTAGCACTTGAGATGATTTAGAATATGGTGCTGGGAGTTGGTGATTAAGGGAGTTAGGGGAGGAAATGAAAGAGATGCTCCTTGCTTTTGCTTTTGGCATCTCGTAATGTGAGAGGAGCAGCAGCCTTAAAGAGTGAGGGGGACCAGGCTTGAGACCAGAGCAGGACTGGGAGCCAGAGCGAAAGGAGCGGTGGTCTTGGTAAGTAGGACCTGGTAAGTATTCCTACTGTCCTTAATATCCCTTAAACGAGAGGAAGTAAATGTAAAGGGATTAATTTAAGGGTAAGTCATGACAGGGCAACTCACCCATTTGGAATGCTCCCTCGATGCAATGTGGGAAGGCAGGGACACTTCCAGTTTCCAGGGCAACCACATGTACGGGAAGATTCTGCAGCTGTAACTACTTGTTATCCACATTTCAGAGCTGGAGCTGTGGCTGGAGTCACTGTGGAGCATCCACAAGATTGAGATCTTCATGGATAGCATGTACAGTGAGGGGGTCAGACCAAAGGTAAAGAATGCATAGGCAGAAAGGGTAAAAGCACTTGGCAGGTAGTGCAGGAGTCCCTTGGGTCCATCTCCCTCTCTAACAAATTTTCCATTTTGGATACTGCTGGGGAAGATGGTTTCTCAGGGGAATACAGCAAGAGCCAAGTCCGTGGCACCACGAGTAGATCAGTTGCACAGAACGGGGCCGGGGAGGGGAGGTAGTAAAAAAGACTGGGAAAGCAATAGTGGTAGGGGACTCTTTAGTAAAGGGAACAGATAGAGGATATCAGAAATGCTTTAGCAGTGCCCTGAAAGGAACCCAGAAGTCAAACGTACCCGTAAACCCATGGGAGATCTTGGTTTGTGACGGAGATGGCTCATTTGGGAAGGCACCAAGCCCATCGAAAGACATAATCGGGAATGTGCAGAGGTGAAGTTGAGGCATTGGAGGGAGCACATAAACCTCCAAACAAATTATTGACTCAAGATTCAAGCATTACTTGTCCCACATGTAGCAGAGACTGCAAATTGCACATTTTTAAAAAATTCATCCATGGTATGTGGGCTTCACTGGCTGGGCCAGCATTTATTGCCCATCCCTAGTTGCCCTTGAGAAGGTGGTGATGAGCTGCCTCCTTGAACTGCTGCAGTCCATGTGGTGTAGGTACACCCACAGTGCTGTTAGGAAGGGAGTTCCAGGATTTTCACCCAGCGACAGTGAAGGAACGGAGATATATTTGCAAATCAGGATGGTGAGAGACTTGGAAGGAAAATTCCAGCGGTGGTGTTCTCATACATCTGCTGCCCTTGTCCTTCTAGATGGTGGTGGTCATGAGTTTGGAAGGAGCTGTTTAAGGAACCTTGATGAATTCCTGCAGTGCATCTTGAAAATGCTACAGACTGCTGCTACTGTGCGTCGGTGGTGGAGGGAGTGGGTATTCGTGGGTGTGGTGCCAATCAGGGCTGCTCTGTTCTGGATGGTGTAAAGCTTGTTGAGTGTTGTGGGAGCTGCACTCATCCAGGCAAGTGGAGAGTATTCTATCATACTCCTGACTTGTGCCTTGTAGATGGCAGACAGGCTTTGCAGAGTCAGAAGGTGAGTTACTCATTGTACGATTCCTAGCCCCTGATTTGCTCTTGTGGCCAGAGTGATTATATGGCCAGTCCAGTTCAGTTTCTGGTCAATGGTAACCCCCAGGATGTTGATTGTGGGGGATTCAGTGATGGTAATGACATTGAACATCAAGGGGCGATGATTGGATTCTCTCTTGTTGGAGCTGGTCATTGCCTAACACTTGTGTGATGCAAAGGTTACTTGCCACTTGTTAGCCCAAGCCTGGATATTGTCCAGGTCTTGTTGCGTTTGGACATGGACTGCTTCAGTATCTGAGGAGTCGCAAATGCTTCTGAATATTGTGCAATCATCAGCGAACATCCTCACTTCTGACCTTATGATGGAAGGAAGGTCATTAATGAAGCAACTAAAGATGGTTGGGCTGAGGACACTACCCTGAGGAATCCTGCAGTGATGCCCTAGAGCTGAGATGACTAATCTTCAACAACTACAACCATCTTTCTTTGCGCTAGGAATGATTCCAACCAGTGGAGAGTTTTCCCCCGATTCCCATTGACTCCAGTTTTGCTAGGGCTCCTTGATGCCACACACAGTCAAACACTGCCTTGATGTCAAGGGCAGTCACACTCCCTTCACCTTAGGAGTTCAACACTTTTGTTCATGTTTGAACCATGGCTGTAATGAGGTCAGGAGCTAAGTGGTCCTGGCAGAACCAAACTGGGTATCAGTGAGCTAAGCAAATGCCGCTTAATAGCATTGTTGATGACCCTCCCATTACTTTATTAATGCTAGAGAGTAGACTAGGGGGCGATAATTGGCCGAGTTAGATTTGTCCTGCTTTTTGTGCACAGGACATACCTGGGCAACTTTCCACCATAGCCAGATGGACACCAATGTTGTAGTTCTACAGGAATAGCTTGGCTAGGGGCACAGCAAGTTCTGGAGCACAGGTCTTCAGTACTATTGCCGGAATATTGTCAGGGCCCATAGCCTTTGCGGTATCCAGTGCCTTCTGCCATTTCTTGACATCACATGGAGTGAATCAAAATGGCTAAAGACTGACATCTGTGATGCTGGGGACCTCAGGAGGAGGCCAAGATGGATCATCCATTCGGCACTTCTGGCTGAAGATTGTAGCACTGATGTGCTGGGCTCCTCCATCATTGAGGATGGGGATATTTGTTGAGCCTCCTCCTCCAGTGAGTTGTTTAATTGTCCACTGCCATTCATGACTGGATACGGCAAGACTGCAGAACTTAAATCTGATCCGTTGGTTGTGGGAACTGCCTATCACTTGTTGCTTATGCTGCAAATAGTCCTGTGTTATAGCTTCACCAGTTTGACACCTCATTCTTAGGATGCCTGGTGCTGCTCCTGACACATCCTCCTGCACTCTTAATTGAACTAGAATTGATCCCTTGGCATAAATGGTAATGGTAGAGTGGGGGATATGTTGGGCCATGAGGTAACAGATTGTTGTTGAATACAATTCTGCTGCTGCTAATTGCCCACAGCAACTCATGGATGCCCAGTCTTGAGTTGCTAGATCTGTGCAAAGCCTTTCCCATTTAGCACGGTGGTGGTGCCACACAACATGATGGAGGGTATCCTCGATAAGAAGATGGGACTTCGTCTCCATAACGACTGAGCAGTGTTCACTCCTGAAGATACTGTCATGCATCTGTGTCAGGCAGGTTGATGAAGATGAGGTCAAGTATGTTTTTCCCTCTTGTTCGTTCCTTCACCATTTGCCACAGACACAGCCTAGCAGCTATGTCATTTTGGGCTCAGCCAGTCATGGCGCTACCTACATTGAAGTCCCCCACCCAGAGTACATTCTGTACCCTTGCCACCCTCAGTGCTTTCTCCAAGTGGTGTTCATCATGGAGTAGCACTGATTCATCAGCTGAGGGAGGGTGGTATGTGATAATCAGCAGGAGCTTTCTTTGCCCATGTTTGACCTGATGCCATGAGACTTCATGGGGTCCAGGGTGGATGTTGAGGACTCCCAGGGCACCTCCCTCCCAACTGTTTAGCACTGTGCTGCCACCTTTGCTGGGTCTGTCCTGCAAGTGGGACAGGACATACCCAGGTGTGGTGATGGTGGTATCTGGGACACTATATCAGCAAGGTATGATTCTGTAAGGATGACTATGTCAGGCTGTTGCTTGGCTAGTCTATGAGACAGTTCTCCCAATTTTGGCACTCGCAACCAAATGTTGGTGAGGTGGACTTTGCAGGTCAACAGGGCTGAGATTGCCGTTGTCGTTTTTCGGTGCCTAGGTCGATGCCGAGTTTCATTTTTTTGTGACTTTGTAGCAGGTTGTTACAACTGAGTGGCTTGCTAGGCCATTTCAGAAGGCATTTCAGAGTCTGAAGTCACACGCAGGCCAGACATTTCCTTCCCTAAAAGACATTAATGAACCAGATGGGTTTTTACAACAACCGACAATCAGGCATTTAATTCCAGATTTTTTTTTATTGAATTTAAATTCCACCATCTGCCATGTTGAGATTTGAACCCAAGCCCCCAGAGCATTACCCTGGGCCTCTGGAATACTAGTCCAGCGACAATACCGTACATCATCACCTCCCCCTTATTGGACTTATCAGCCATCTCACAACTCATCGAACTGGAGTGGATGCAAGTTATCCTCCATCCTGAAGGACAGCCTAAAAAGAATAAGGATATAAAGTACCATCAATGTGGTGGAGGTCACAAACATTCTGGAACTCACTTTTTAACATAAGCGCCATGATTTAAACTCTCATATTATCTGATGCTGAACTATTTGTATTCTCGTGACACCTGTCTGGCACCAACATAACAGATATAAGTAGATACACTCAAGAAGTTCAAGGTATGAAATACCTTTAGTTGTGTGCTTCTGGTGTAATTAATGCAAAAAATGCATTGTCATCAAGCTGTGGAAGCATGTAGTTGTCGGTGAATGATGGCCTAAAACTCCAACTATATGGAATTGTTTGTGGCTATATTTTGTCAGTCTGAGTTATTTTACCTTTTCTGACTTATTATGTACTTTCATATTTCAATTTGTTTAGTGTGATAAGGTTGTCGAACTATTTATTGAGCTTTGTTGAAGGACTTTCTGCCTGACCAGCTTGAGGTAAGAACCTGATAATTATCAGCCTCTATTTGATCATAATGCTTTATTTTAAATAGCAATCAGTGTGTGAAATGGTTTATTGATTGTATAATCAATATTAACTGGGAGAATTACATGGCAGTCTGCTTCCTAGCTGTTGAATACAAAAACTAAGCATAAATCCATTTCACAATACAAAGATACATTTTTTTCTCAGTTTTGTAATCATTTTAGGCAAGCTCTTCAAAATGTAAGCTTTTCTCTATCATACCACCTTCTCAAAAAATGTCAATTAATAAACTATTTTGAAAGTTTGGGTACCAGTGTTGAAAAGTTAAAGCATCTTTTACTTCTTACATCCAATATCTGCAATGATAAAATGAATTAAATGTAAAGCTCTTTCCTATGAAAAGCACACAGTACTTCAGTCATATGATATTCTCATTCACCACAGATCCACCTTCTGTCACTTTGACATTCAATGCTGGCACGTCAGGACAGCCGCATTGAAAAAGAGGCCTATGTCCTCAGTGTGACGCTCTCCCCTACCTATTCTCCAAATACCTTCCAAATCAAGAGCAGAGACCTAGCATTAATGACCAGAAACAAGAGACCTAATTAACACATTTAGGCCTGAATTTTACCTTTGGCATGTGCGCCCGATCGGTGGGCCCAGGAGTGGTTGGGGAATGGACCACCAACTGCAATTGGTCCCTGACCGCAATTTGACGCTGGCTGACCAATTAATGGCCATTCAGTGTGAAACACACGCTGAAAAGTTCAGTGATGCTGGGATAGGGGCGGGTAGAGGGCAGGCGATGACATTTCCGCAGGCGCAGGTGAGCGCTGCGAGAGAGCTCCCTGAAGGCAGACATCTACCTCAGGGAGCTGTAGACCTGGAAATCCTCAAATAAAGGTTTGAAAAGCTGAAAAAAGTGCCCATGCATTATAATCAATCTGAAAATATAGCTGATAAAAAGTGATGTCCACAGAAATTTATTTCTATTTTATTTCATCATAGGAATTTCATCCCGCCCTCGGATATGGTTTGATGAAAAATGCAAAGGTCGCCTGGCCAATCCACCTGTCCGCCAACCATAAGGTTGGATGGGCAATGGAAAATCAGAGTCTACTGCACCATTAATGGGTTTAATTGCCTTCTTAATTGCCGGTGGGCGCGCTTCCAATTTTTGCGCGTGCCCGCCGAGCGAAATATCGTGCGAGTGTGCAATTATGTCAGGACACTCGCCCGACATCTTCTCGTGCGATTTTACGCCCGATCAGGTTGGGCACGCATCCACCCGTGGGACTTAAAATTCTGCCCTTAGTTGTAATCAGAGACCCAACAACATCTTGCAAGACCTTTGAAAATTTGGGCTTGTATTTCTGAGAGCTGCAGTGAACTGAACATTTGGCATTAATGGCACTTCTTCAATACAAAAAGGCCTTTATATCGTCTTTAAATAAACTGCATAATCATTGCCAAATCATTGCAGTCTTTTTAAATATATAGAGGGACCTGTGGGGAAAAATAATGATAACATTCTTGAACTCTATACCCCCCAAAAAACTGTTTCATATTACTTGGAATGCAGTGGAACATAAAAGATGGCAGGATGACGTTAAAAGAATAGCAAGATTAACGGCCTATTTGTATTCTGAATGCCAACTATGTAATAATTTATAGTGAACGTCAGCTGAAGAGCAATAAGAACTAAAAGATTGAGGGTAAAAAAAGGTCCAAATCAGATGTCTGAAATGAAGCACCTACAAAGAAAATAAAGGAAGAATGTGCTATCAATCATATCTGGGCAGCAGGATATAGGCATGAAACAAGTCTAAGCTCCAAGAACTTGCACAATGAAATCTCAAGAAAGATTAAGGACATGCAAATAAACCACCCACAATGTGCAAATAGTTCACCAGCGGTCAGCAGTTCTCCTTATATGTATCTGTGCTTTTCTAAAGACATTGGATCTGGTTGATGATCAAACTACGTCTGTTGACTATGCTAGTTCACAGTTACAATTAGTAACTCTGGGATGTCACCAATCAGAACTTCTTGGAGCTTTTTAAAGGCCAACCAAATTGGTTAATCTCAGGGGCCACTCCACTCAGAGGCTGATTGTAGTAACTGAAGGTTTAGCCTCTCCTGCTGTCTATCGGGGATCATAATGTTCTCGGAGGCTCCAACCAATGAGCCCTAAGTGTGGGCAATCTGGGGGATGGGGCTTCCTGACCAGAGTCCTGATCAAGCATGTAGCACCTAAAAAGTTCCCTTTAATAAAGTTTATCAGTTTCTTGTTGAAACCTGGAAAAACTCAGCAGGTCTGGCAGCATTGGCGGAGAAGAAAAGAGTTGACCTTTCAAGTCCTCATGACCCTTCAACAGAACTGATTGAATATTAGGAAAGGGGTGAAATATAAGCTGGTTTAAGGTTGGGGGGAGGGGGCGGTGGGGAGGAGAGAAGTGGGGGGGGTGGGTTTGTAGGGACAAGCAAGCAGTGATAGGAGCAGATAATCAAAAGATGTCACAGACAAAGGAACAAAGAAGTGTTGAAGGTGGTGATATTATCTAAATGAATGTGCCAATTAAGAATGGATGCAGGGCACTCAAGGTACAGTTCTAGTGGGGGTGGGGTGGAAAGAGTAGCAGGGCATACAAGATTTAAAAAGAATGGAAATAGGTGGGAAAAGAAAAATCTATATAAATTATTGGAAAAAACAAAAGGAAGGGGGAAGGAATGGAAAGGGGGTGTGGATGGAGGAGGGAGCTCAAGATCTAAAATTGTTGAATTCAATATTCAGTCCGGAAGGCTGTAAAGTGCTTTTAAATCTTGTATCTCCCCCCCACCCCACCTTAAACCAGCTTATATTTCACCCCTTTCCTAATATTCAATCAGTTCTGTTGAACGTTCATGAGGACTCGAAACGTCAACTCTTTTCTTCTCCGCCGATGCTGCCAGACCTGCTGAGTTTTTCCAGGTAATTCTGTTTTTGTTTTGGATTTCCAGCATCCACAGTTTTTTGTTTTTATCTTGTTGAAACCTGTCCGTCCTGTCAAATCATTACACTGATTCAATGGCGAATCCTTCTACTATGTCATATAAATAAATTCTGCAAATACAGTTATACTTCAAGTTATTCTCAACGGATTACAGTTACAAGAGCAATACTGATAATGAGGTATTGCATTTCAGACGGGTAAGCTTGTATCGCTTTCATTCCTATGTAAAACAGGTTGTAGATCAAAACCCATAAGATGATTTGAGTACATATTTTAATCGGATACTCCAGTGCAGTAATGTATGATGTTTGTTGTTGAAGGTGCCATGTTTTGGAAGAGGTATTACAACGAGATTCCAACTCTCAATGCCAGTGTTTCAGAGGATGTCAAATATCTCATTATACTAACCAGAGAAGAACAAGAAATTCTCCCAGTATCCTGGCCAATGTTCTTCCTTCAATCCTAAAAAGTATTATTTTTGCTGTGTTCAGTGTAACTCTTGCATTTTCCAAAATAAAACAGTCACTTCAGTTTAAAAGTAATTAATTGTGAAACACTTATTTTGACACGATCAGACACTACAACAAATTTCATCTTTATAATAAATACTACATAATTTAAACATATGAATCCCACCAATTTTCAGCAAGCCTGGATTTGAACATACAATCACGTAATTTTTTTATGTGCCCTTTGTATCAAATTTTTATGTTAGGGCTTCTGACTGACAAGAAATTGTTTTAGAACTGGTTTTAAGCCAACAAAACCTCTGTTTTTCTGAACTTGTCCCTCCCTTCCAAATAGAGGTTTGGAGGGCAGAGAGAATAAACTTGTTAACAAAAGTATTTAAATGCAAGTCTATGGTGGAAAAAAGATAAGTTGGATAGCACACAAAGAGTAAAATTAAAGAGTTAATTAAATGAAACAGACAAAAAATGAGAAAAAAGATAGAATAGGAATAAAAAAGATTTGAAAGGGTGAGGAGAATATAAGTGTTAATTTTTAACTATAAATTGTGTTATTTTATTTTAGGTAATTGCATAAATTATGGTAGTGCTGATGTTTCAGTTATTACATTGTTATAATATTAATATAAATTGCAGTATAAATAAACAAAATTAGTCAACCCAAGGAAATAGGAATTTTCATGAACCTAGTGCAATCTAAAGGTTCAGCTTAGATTTTCATGGCATTCTGGTGACTCCACAGCATTTCCAAAATGGTGCTGGGAACCCAGATCTGGAAGTCCCAAATCCATTTCTGATAGATCTTATTTCACTGGTGGGGCAATGGGGGCAGGGTGTGACTCACACATGGGAAACACCCAAACTCAGCAAGGCTTTTAGAACTAATTACTGAAACAAACAGACTTATTCCAGAAGTTTGTGAGTTGCACATTTTTATGAGTAGACACAAATGCTTGTAAAATAGTGGATAAGGTCTACAGAACTGTCAAAGTGCCAAGTTACCTAAATGCCCTTTAAAATTAGGCAGGGGGGGGGGGGGGGGCGAAATAGCCTGCCTGGATCAGTAAGTTGAAAAAAATCTGTGCATGCAGTTTTAATTGTGTTGGCATTGTAGCATTATTTCTGCTTGACTGTTTCCATAGCCTGTCATTATCACAGGGAGGGGGGTGCTACAAATTCACAGTTTTATTGACAGCTCAAAGAGGTTATTAAAGGATTAGCTGTCTTTGATGTGGGGGTATGATTACAAATGTGTGTTTTATGAGGGATTAAGTACACGGGGGGATTTAAATGTATTGAATGGGCTTTTATGAATGTAGGTTTTTTTTATATAGTGAAGTCTACAATAGCTACTTAGAACTTTATTTTATTTCATCTCAGCATGGCTCCTGAACTCTGCCCATGGTGGATACCAGGTGTAAGGGCAATGGGTGGTGAGCAGCAGGCATAGGTTGGCCTGAATAGGCACTAAGCTGGCACAGGTGCTATAAGCAGCTATGGGAATGAGTGGGAGTCATGAGTTAGCACTAAGCTGGTTTATGGGCTATAAGGTGTCATGGGCTATAAGGAGTCACAGAGATCAGTGGGGGTCATGGATTAGCATGGATGGGGCATGAGGAGTGGGTGGGAGTATGTGAAAGACATGAAGGGTGAGGGCTAGAATACCTAACATTAGACCCTGATCTATATATTTAAATAAGGACCTGCCAACATTGGGTAGGGCAGCTTAGCAGCTTGTCAAAAATGGTCAATAACAAGTGGAAATGGCAGGATCTGCGCTGGCCATTGGTGACTAAAGTGTCTGGTGGATTATAACTGCTTCACAAAGTGATTCCCTTCAGGCAGGTAGAGTTAAATCCAACCTTGTGTCACTCTAGGTCAACCAATTGTATTTGTTAAATCCAAAAATGTAATATTAAAATTATAGCAATATAGGCCAGAATTTTTCCGTCGGCGAGTTGGGGGCGGGGTCCGCTGGCTGATGTGAAAATGACACGGGATGACATTGGGGGTTCCCCCAATGTCATCCCGCCCCATTTAAACCTTCAGGAAGTCAGGCAGACAGCGAAATCAGCTGCCCGCCCGCCAACCTGTCAATGGCCAATTGAGGCCATTGACAGGAAAATTAAGGCACTTAAAGGATCTGCCCGTCCAACCTTAAGGCTGGCGGGCAGGCCAGGAGCTCCAGCGGGCTTCTGATAATACATGAAACCTCATCCAATGGTGGATTGAGGTTTCATGTCTGTTTAAAAAATCTTTAATAAAGTTTTTGTCATATTTATTAACAAGTCCCATCTCATGTGACATTGTCACATGAGGGGGACATGTTAATAATTTTGTTATTATTCCATTTTTGGGGTTTATGAAACTTTCAGCGCTCTCCCTGAGACAGCACTTAGTCTTAGGGAGATATGCGCTCTTTCATGAGCACACTCAAAATGGCGGGGAGGCCCGCTTTAGCGGCAGCGATCGGCTGCCCTCCCACTGCCGAACCAGTTGGGCCCGCCCACCCGCTGCCGAACCAGTTGGGCCCGCCCACCCATCAAGGGCAAAACTCTGCCCATAGCTGCTGAAACATCAGGATTAGTATTTTTATTAAAATAATACCCCTAAAATAAAACGTAAATAATATGACAATGGCTAATAAACACAAATGCAATTAAGTATTTTTTACATAGGGTTCTCAATTCCTTAACATTGCAAGTGAGTTATCTCATGCTGTATAAGAAATCTAAGAACTTGCATTGAGTACAAATTTATTACTATTGCTGTAACCATGGGTGCTTTATTTATCTGAGCACTGCCAAGTTCTTGGACTGGTGATTGGTGTTCTGTATGCCAAAGCCTTATCCTATCTTACACATAAAATAAACATAAGAGCCTGACCTTCTCTCAGGTATTATTTAAGAGGCTGCAAAATAATTTTTAATTTTGGTTCTCAGCCAAGGAAAGCTTATTTTCAAATTGATTTCACTTCAGCCTTCATTTTTGATATTTGGAGTCAGGAGAAGAAACCATTTGAAAGTCTTGTTGTGTAGAACAACCATTATATAAAGTTTGTGCCATACATAGAACAACTGGAAGTGAAAAATAATTATTTTTAAAATCATTATTCTATCATGTAAGCATGAAGCAATTATATTTAAAAATGAAAACATGATAATATAATCTATGTAAAATTATTGTCCTGTTTGCCAGTTGACAATTGACTATTAATTATATGTTTCATTTAACAATTTTACAATTATCTCCTGTGATCAACTGTCTAGCAATAAAAAATGCTGCTAATTATGTCATATAACAAAAATAATTAATGTGTAGTGGTAAATAAAGTATGCAGCTAAAATCTAAACCGTTCGACAATTTCCTCTAAAAAGCTCCACTACAGTCATTTTAAACCAACTGCGAAACAGCTGTTAAGCCCCTTAACTATGCAAATTAGGGGATCACCACCTGTTTAACAACCTGCTTCAAAATTTAGCTCAGGTTCTTCAGTGCTGCCAACAGGTTAGCACCAAAAAAAGCTTTCATGTGGTGCCAGGAGGAATGATTCATCCTTCATCTCCATAAGAGACATATTCATCAATATTTATTCCATAAACAACATCACTAAGGAAGGTTTTCTGGACATGCATCCCAATGTTATTTGTGGGATCTTGCTCTGTGTCAGTTACAACAACGGTAACTCTTCAATAATGCTTCATTGTCTGTGAAGCACTTTGGGACGTTCTGAGGCTGTGAATGTTGTTTTATAAATATAGGCTCTCTCATCTCTTTTTCTCTAGTCTTATCCCCACATGCTGTCTTATTTCTTCGGCTCTGGCCCACTTATTTCTGCCTCCTTTATAAGAACATATAATGGGAATGTCCATCATGAACCCCATGATAAGAACTCAGTAACAGAGAGATTGGAAAAATTTCTAGTATTTCCCTGCCTGAAACTACTGAAAGGCAGCTTACAGAACACTGCCTTAGTTACGTAGAGAGATTTTTTTTTAAACTTGCTTCAGTCAAAACTGAATTTTCAGACACAGTTTGTGGACATACAAAGCCTGTCAATTCAATTACTTAGTCAGCCAAAATTGATCCCTAGTACATTCCAATTAGTACATCTCAGCAGCCTAATTCCCCAAACCACTACTCACTGCTTCTTTTATAATCAAGTCCATGTCCACCTCCAGGTTTGACCTTAAATATCTAAAATGTTAAGCTTGTGCAGCAGCCTTTCATGTGAAGCTTTTTGGAAGTCCAAAATCATTACCTCATCAGAGTTTCCAATATCAACTTGAGATGGCCAGTTCTGAAAAAAGTCAAGAAGGTTGAACAGCAGAATACCACCCTCTTCATGACCATTTACCTGATTGAAAAAAACTCTGCTAAGGAATTCCCTTGAGCTGGCTGTTCTATAGTATCCATAAACACCTGAATAATTCTACAGTATCTACAAGGAAGGGGATAAAACAACTCATGGTGGGGTGTCTTTTGAGATAAAGGTTATGCAGGTGATTGTCCCATACTCCTGAAATTTACAATTCCATACCAAAGCTCAGAACAAGATGAAAGAGGCTTTGAAAATGAAATAGTTAGTTTCTGGCCACAGGAGCAGTACCGACTATGCTGAGAAAGAAAGGAAGCAGTTGTTGAAGTTTACCACCACTAGCTCAAGAAAAACCAATGGCATACAGTGTAATGGTTAATGGTGTTTAGTTTTCTGTTGTGTTTTATTCTCTTCAATGGAAATATGTATTTTGGTTTCTTAATTGGTATTTGTTCACATCCTTAAGCATATTGCAGGACAAGTTTATCACAGGGAAATGTGTGGGTTATTTCTATTCCCTGGTCAGTTAGATACAGCTTATGTCCCACAGATGTCATTGTCAGCTCTGGGGACTAGATTATGTGCTATCTGCCAAAACAAAAACTTTATCCTGTGGTTTGCAGAGAAAACGCACTTTGAGGGCAAGAAAAACAGGCATCAATTATTATTAATCGGTGAATTAATGGCATTACCACGCTCTTCATAACATTCCAACACGTACATAGGGTGGAATCTTCCGTCCGGGCTTAAGTTCCTTGGCTGGAGCAGGAAGTCAGAGTGACTTCCATTGTAGAGCGGGGCAGGATAGCATGTTGAACCGTGCACTGCTCTCATCATTAATTATGTAGCTGCATATTTTACATCAAATCGCAGGGCGGGGCAAGCAGGAGGTTGTGCGCCCCACCGCCATCCATGTCCGTGCGCCATATTTAAAAGGCACCTTGACAGCCATTCATTCATTGCGCCAGGGTTTTTGGAGAAAAATGTCTGAGAAAGCAGTAAACTCTGGACCCTTGCTTCAGTGATGCCTCCCTGAAGAATCTCCTCCAGGCCATCAAGGAAAGGTGGGACGTCCTCTTTCCAAGGAATGGCAGCACGAGACCCACTCATCTGACCACAAGCCAGGGAGGAGGACGAGGTCGCTATGTTGGTCAGTGCCCATGGGACAGCCCTGCAGTGCAGGAAATAAATGAATGATCTCATCTGCTCCACTAGGGTAAATGAACCTTCTATTCGCTCCAAACTCACATCACCACTCATTTTGTGATTTTATCATAGGAGTTTCATCGTCAAGAACAGCATTTGTGTTGCCCATACCTAAATACCTTGAGCAAGTGATGAGATGCCACCTCCTTGAATCACTGCAATCCATGTTGGGTGCTGTTAGGGAGGCAACTACAGGACTTTTAGCCAGCACCAGTGAAGACACGGCCATGGGAAACTTGCAGGTGCTGCTATTCCCATGCATCTACTGTCCTTGTCCTTTTATTGGTAGAGGTTGTGTGTTTGGAAGGCGCTGTCAAAGGAGACTTGGTGACTTGCTGCAGTGCATCTTGTACACGGTACACGCTGCTACCACTGTGATAGATGGGATCGCAATCAAGCGGGCTGCTTGGCTCTGGTTCTTGAGTGTTGGAGCTGCACTCAACCAGGCAAGTGGAGGGTATTCCATTATACTCCTGACTTGTGCCTTGTAGATGTTGGTCTGGCTTTGGTGAATCAGGAGGTCAGTAATTAACCACATAATTAGCAGCCTATGGCCTGTCCTTTCATTAAAACATGCTCATAATCCATCTTTATGTCCTTATTCAGGAGAAGGCAGCCCACAACAGGATGGGGAGAGAGAAAATGGGGTGTGAGATGCCTGCATCACTCAATTTGAGCAGCAGGCTACCGAGCTGGCAGGTGAAGATTAAGACCATAATGGTGCCGATGGTGAGGTCAGCCTCTCCCAAGAATTTAGAGGAAGCAAACACTATTCCAGGAACCTAAGAAAATCAAGGTGATTGACGTGTGCAATGTTTGAGCTCACCTAAGTGGTCACTCATTCTCTTTTCTCCATATTGGTGCCGGGGGAGGCCAGCCCTGCACCTGAGGTAAGCTGCCATTCCCAGGAGGAAGACAATGAACACTTAATTCCTGTAGAGACATAACAGCTTTCACCGGCACCCTCCACCAGCCCAGAGAGACACACCTCCACAGCTGATGTATCTAATTTAGACTCTGGCTCACACGCTGGTGTCATCTCACAAATCGTGTCCACAGCAGGAAGAGGCAGTGACGGCCAAGGTCTCTGGCACTTTGAGGACTGCTGGAGAAAAGGCATCTGCTAAGCCTGAGACAGATGGTGAGCCTCTGGAAGTGGCCATAGAAAATATGCTGGAGATTCAGAGAGACACATGAGAGCATCAGTCAGAGGTGGCAGAGTCCCTCAACAGAGCAGGCATGAGGGGCTCAGGGAGACTGAGGGGAATCCATCTGTGTGCTCTCTGATGTTGTGGCTCTGACATGTGAGTGCATGCAAGTTTCCATGGAGAGGATGGCAAACGCCATGGAGACCCAGGTCCAGCAGAATTCAGAGTTCCGGGTGATATGCACATGGGCCTGCAAATCTTGCTGTAGCCATGGCTACCTTTACGAGAATGGCTTTAACTGAGCACCTGACTGATCGACCAATCGCTACACAGCACGGGTTACTTGGGTAACTGTCAGTTTAGAGCTGGAGGTGATTGAAAAAGCACACATTGTGTTAGTGCTCTGTTCTTAGTTCCAATAAACCATCAGTGTTTGTTGAGTTAATCGGTATCTCTTTCTATATTGTTTCAAGAACCAACTTATATCAAGAGCGCAGCTCATGTTCACTGGACAAAGCGAACCAGATAACTTAAAACATAAAAGATCCCATCAGCTCCAGCTGCTCAGGATGTGGAGGGTGCATCTGCCCCTGAGCAGGGGACCCAAAGAAGGCCCAACCTTCTAGGCCTCGGACATCCAGAGGACACCCACCAAAGCCACGGTAGACAAGTGGGCACAGTAGTCAGCAGGCTGCCTCCACCTCTCCTGCGGATGTCAGGTAGAGTTAGATAAGTTAGGAAGTTTTGAATGAGCACTGGTGGCACAGGAAGCAATCATTGTTTATAGTTTGGGCACTTGTGAATATACGTTCACTTGCATTGGTTGAAATCTCCTGCAGCAGGATTTTTCAGTTGGCGTGCGGGGGCGGGCCCAACACGCCAATGCGTAAATTGATGCACAATAACGTCGGGCATGTGTCCAAACATCATCACGCAATCCCGCAATATTGCATTTGGTGGGCGCACGCCAGAATCAGCTGTGCGCTCGCCGATATGTAAAAGGCCATTAAGAAAGTAATTGATCTAATTTTTAATGCTGCCCGTCCAATCTTAAGGTTGGCAGGCAGGTGAAAAGGCCAACCGGCCTTTGTGCTTTTTAGAAAACCTCTTCCATGAGTGGAATGAGGTTTCCTAAAGCTTTTATTGAATAAATAATAATTTTTACCTAAATATAAAAACATGTCCCATCTCATGTGACACAGCCACATGAGGGGACATGTTTAAATACATTTTAAACCATTTATTTAATTATTTCAATATTGACTCAATCCCCCTGAGGCAGCTCCATGCATCAACGAGATTGACGCGCTCTTTTGCACAAATGCGCAAAAGAGCACTGGCCCCAACTTTCCCTCCTCACCCCACCCGCACAGGTAGCGCTGAGTGCTACTGCTTGCGTATTATGCCAGGTGGGCCTTAATTGGCCCGCCCACGTAAAATGGCACCTCAGGATGGTGAGCATAAGATTTGAGACTGTTTTCACCCCCTTTTACTCTCCTCGTTTCACCCACCAACTTCCCCCATCACCATCAATACCCTCCCCACCCCCCGCAGTGTCACCTGTACTCTCCTTTCGGTAACGCATGAACCTACCCCTATTTCCCTGGACCAAATTACTGTCGAGCATAAGAACTAGGAACAGGAGTAGGCCATTCAGCCCCTCGAGCCTGATCTGCCATTTAATAAGATCATGGCTGATCTGGTAGTAACCTCAAATCTGCATCCTGCCTGCCCCCGATAACTTATCACTCCCTTGCTTATTGAGAATCTACCCACCTCTGCCTTACAAACATTCAAAGCTCTGCTTCCACCGCCTTTTCAGGGAGAGAGTTCCAAAGAATCATGGCCCTCTGAGAGAAAATATTTTGCCTAATCTCTGTTTTAAATGGGCGACCCCTTATTTTTAAACAATGGCCCCTAGTTCTAGATTCTCCTACAAGACAAAATATCCTGCCCAATCCACCCTATCAAGTCCCCTCAGGATCTTAAATGTTTTAATGAAATCACCTCTTACTCTTCTAATCTCCAGCAGATACAAGCCTAGTCTGTCCAGCCTTTCCTCATAAGACAACTCGCCAATTCCAGGTATTAGTATGATAAACCTTCTCTGAACTGCATTCAATGCATTTACAGCCTTCCTTAAATAAGGCAACAAATAATGTACATAGTACTCCAGATGTGGGGCAGAATTTTCTGGCTGATGTGCAGTTGGCAGAGCCTGCACGTCAGCGCTTAAAATGTCGCGCGAGTGTCCCGACGTCAGCGCGCGGCATCGTGATATTTCAGTCGGCGGGAGCGCACAACAGAGGGATGCACGCCCGCCATTAATTAAAGTCCTCGTTAAGGCCCTTAACTTGCCAATTGTCCAGGATTTCGAGGGGCCCGTGTGAACTTCAGCTCGGCACATGGGCCCAGCGGGCAAGCGGGTAGGAGCTTTTTTAATAGAACACATGCACTGTCAGGATATGTGGACTCAGAGGGGTTGTTCATGTTTTCCATGAAGTTTTAATTGCAGAAAGTATTTTAAAGTTGCCTGTGTGATTGTTAGCAGTTCACATCGATTTCCAAGAGCTTTTTGTGTACTTTGAAACCAGTCTACACACAGTAATCTCTCTCGGGCCTGCAGCTTTCTGGAGGCCTCCATTTAGCCTGGGAGTATGGGTTCTGACATCTCCACTGGATGCAGCTCCTCTGAGGAGGAAGGGAGGGATAGAATAAGGAGGAGGCCAAGACTGGACAATCAGCCTCCAGGGGAGCCACCTTTGGGAGGCCAGGCTCAGGCACAAGGGGCGGAGGGCCAAGAGGTTGTCCAAGGTGGAAGGGGCCGCAGAAGACGCTACTATCCTGCTGCCAGGGTATACAGGCGGCGAAGCAGCTACCCCAATATGACTGAGGTGCAGTTCCAAAAGAGTGTCTGACTCTCAAGGGAGACAGTCAACTATATCTGTCAGATGATTGGCCCTGAGATATCTCCTAACTGTGTGGGTGGACACGCCATGCCAGCATCTCTGAAGCTCACAGTTGCCCTCCACTTCTATGCATCTGGCTCCTTCCAGGGGTCGGTGGGTGATCTTTGTGGTGTCTCCCAATCAGCTGTCCACAATTGTGTCAAACAGGTTACAGACGCACTGTTCAGACAGGCATTGACCTTCATCCACTTCTGCCATTACCAGACTAGTCAGGCACAGCGAGCCAGAGGCTTCGCGGCCATTGCTGGCTTCCCCCGCATCCAGGGTGCTATAGACCGCACATATGTGGCCATCAAGGCGCCAGCAGGTGAGCCCGGTGCCTTTGTCAACAGGAAGGGCTTCCACTCCATGAACGTGCAGATAGTGTGTGATCACAGGATGCTGATTTTACAAGTCTGTGCAAGGTACCCAGGCAGCTCCCACTACTCCTACAACCTCAGACACTCCCAGGTGCCGGGGCTCTTCAGTGCTCCAGCTCGGCTGGATAGTTGGCTGATGGGTGACCAGCGTTAACCCCTCCGAAGGTGGCTCATGATGCCTCTCCGCCATCCAAGAACAGAAGCTGAGCAGCGCTACAATAGGAGCCAGGGCACCACAAGGGCTGTGGTGGAGAGAACCATCGGTCTTCTCAAGATGCGCTTCCGTTGCCTGGACCGCACAGGGGCCGCACTCCAGTACCCCGCAGATCACGTCTCTGTGATAGTGGTAGCATGTTGCGCTCTGCACAATCTTGCTCTGGAAGTGGGGGATGCAAATGACGATGAAGACCTTGACGCCCTGGATGAGGCTGCACATGATGAATCCAGCAGTGTCTCAGAGGATGAGGAAGCACAGGGCAATGATGAGGGGCAGCACGCCGACCCACTATTACACCAAAGAGGCAGGGACACATGGGATAATTTAATCCAATGAACCTTCAGCCAGTTCCACACACACATTGATCAGCAGGAGCAGCATTGCCTGGCGCTTCCACATGTGGCACTTAGGTGCTACATTTTCCACCTTAACAGCTGCAACTTAGGGCTTAGTACAGAATCATTAATGTCCACTCAAACATTCATGATATGTCTGTGAAAAAGACAAATGCAGCACAAAGGAGATACCCTCAGCCAAGGTCACAAAAGTGGATTTTATTATGTCCAACATATAACAGAAACGTCTCTAATACAAACATAAGTATATTGTTTCCTATTCTAGGGCCAACAGAAAATCACCAGTGCCTAATGTGCCTTATGCTTTCGTTTGTGGGTGCTACGTCTAGGTGCCACTCCATCGCTCAGAGTGGCTTGTGAGACAGCCTGCTGACTCTGCTGTCCTGTTGGCACGATGACCTTGGCCAGCATCCTCTGGCCCGTGGAGCCTGTGATGGCCCTGCCTGGGAGGGAATGGCCAGTTTCAAAACTGGCACCTCCCCAGTTGTCGGAGCCTCAACGGATGCAACGGTCACTGGCAGAAGGGCGGAGGAGCTGCTGCCCTCATACTGAGTGCCCTGCGAGGAGCTCACAGCAACGACAGGCAGCTGTTGTGCCAATGTGAGGTCGCATTGGATTTCCCTGCTCACTGCAGATGCATGGGCATCGAGCGCCGATGCTTGGTACCCACAACATCTCCCACATTGGGAATGACCACCTGTGGCCAGTAGCACTTTGAGGGCTTGCAGGTCAGAGCGTAACCCAATCAGAAGATTTCCCAACTGATCAACCCCCCTCTCCCTGAGAGTCACCAATCTCTCAGTGGAGGAAGCCTGAAACTCTGCCCTGAGGTTCATGGCTTTACGTGCACTCTGCCTGGACTCCTCCATTGCAGAGACCAACTGAAGCATACCCTCATGCAACCCTGCCAGATGCAAACACGATTCCTGCCACTTGTCCTGCAGCTGCTGCATTGGTAGCAACTCCAGAGGCACATCATCAGTGCCGAACTCAGCACGTGCCTGGTCCCCTGCAGCTCTCCAGCTGCTGTCGCCATCGGCACTCTCTGTCCCTACCATCTCCTCCAGCGATTGTGAAGTACCCTCTCCACTGTGACCCGGGACACTAGCCGACGGTAAATTCCCCACCGAGGTGTTTGTGTCTGCACTGATGCCTGGCTGGCTGAAATGATGTGCCGCAAGTTGCACATCTTGGGCCTCAGGTGTGGAGGGGGGCGCTGCGGTGTCTTTGGGGGCGGCCATGTGGTGGTGATGCTGAAATTAACAAGGACAGTGCATCAGTTAGTGTACAGTCAGTTAAATCTTTCATCTCTTTACCCCCCCGCCCTCATAAGTCGCTCACCCTTCAAAACCCTAAGGAGATGAACATTGGTGGAGTGGAAAAGAGTCAAGAGGAGGCCCAAACATTAGATGCGCAAACAGACAGGCTGGTCAGATGGCCTCAAGAATGCCACATGGCATGGTATGTGCCATTGGAGTCGGGAGAGTGCAGAGGTTCCTGACCTGGATGCATGCTGGCCTGGAGAGTTGCGGTGCTGGGGAAACATCATAAACACTTGCGACATTTGCCGTCAATCACAGGAGATTGACAGGTCACATTATTGACATCCATACTGTTAGGAGGGGCGTAGACCAGGTGGGCAGAAGGCAACATTTCCCCTTGGCGTAGGGATGAGTAACGTGGTGGCATTTATTTAAGTTGAGTACCATGGGGTTCACAGCTGAGGTGCTGAGAACCTTTTGGACAGAGTAATGTGGGGCGCACTGGCTGTCAGGGTGGTGGAGATTCCAAACCCCCTAAGATGCAATAAGTCTTTGGCTGTGCAACAGTGATGCCATGGCATGTTAGGCCATGGGGACAGTGGTCACAAATGAGATAAGGTAACTTTGGAAGGTGGTGGAGACGTAATTCCTCAAGGGGATGAGGGACCTTTGTGTATGACCCACACGTCAGAGTGTCTCAGTCTGTGAATGAGGATCGTTGCAGCATTAACGATTGCAGCAACCATCAGTGGCTTAGATGGTGGTCAGGTAGAGTGGATGGAACTCAAATACCTGGCCACTGCATCCCAGCCTCGCTGCCCCCGGCCGACCTGGCTGCCTGCCTCCTCCCCAGCTCCATTGCCTGCTCTTCAAAGGTCATGAGGCACTGGAGCAGGGCGTGCCCACCTCCAGTCCTCTGGTGCTCCCACTGATTGTGTTCAGTTTTTGCCTGCAGAACAGAGAAGAGGATCTATTGGGGCTGATCACACATGTTCGCTGCACGCGCATGCTGCACCCCAACTACAATGGCCCATCTGAGGCCTCCAGCAGCCCCTGTCCACACTACTGGTGATCAGTCCGCAGAGGATAGTATGGCTGGTCCCAACCCCCTCCCCCAACGACTATCTTGGACATATTCAGCGTCCATCACTTTGAATAGCATATGGGTCTTAGTGCCCATGGCAAGGAAGCGCAACTAGGTGCGGCGCCGAGGCCAGCAGATAGCTCTTGGCCACGACACCTTGAGGCTCCCCTTCCACCATCTCATCACCATCAATATGACACGTGTTGGCTTCTGAGTACGTGGCTAGCTTCCTCCCCTGCAGGTTTCTCCCAGCCTACTCAAATGCGACAAACACCAACGTATGCTGCAGGGAGAACCCATCTTCTCCACAACCACTAAGGCTGATGTAAGCATAGTCAGTACCCATTTGCATACCCAGCGTGCGCCAAATGCCCAATGCAGTAATGACAGCAAGATGTGGAGGGGGTGGAGGCGGCTCAAACGCTAAGGCTACCTTCTGGGTCAAATGGCCAAGGTCGACATGGTACTCACCTTTCCAGAGCGCAGCAAATCATTGAATCTCTTGTGGCACTGCGTTCCTGCACGCCTCACATCATCATGGGCGTTTACAGCATCACCCACCTCCTCCCACGTCTGCCTGGTGACATGGGGGGCCCTCCCCCTCCCATCATCTGGATACAATATATCCCAACGGAGGACAGCAAAGCATGCATCGGAGAAGCAAGGGCACACTGGCACCCGCAGGCCTCTCCTGCAGCCTGCCCCCCCCCCTCCCCCTGCTCATGATCCTGTCCTGTGACAGCTGCCTCTTTCTCTCTCCGAGTGATCAGGGTGCACTGCCTCAAGCAGGCTGTCTGGCCTCTCTTTATACAGACTGCTGGTTCCCCAATGGAACCGGCGGTCTGAGCACGCCCACCCTCGCGACTATTTTCCAGTTCTCCATGGGAGTTGCTAACCCGCTGGGCGGGCCTTAATTGGCCTGCCCGCGCAAAATAGCGGCCCAGCCCGTTTCGGTGGCGGCAATTGGCTGCCCGCCCACTGCCGAGTTGGTCAGGCCTGCCCGCCTGTCAAGGACAAAATTCTGCCCGTGGTCTCACTGGTGCTCTGTATAACTGAAGCATAACCTCCCTACATTTGTATTCAACTCCCCTCACAATAAATGACAACATTCTATTAGCTTTCCTAATTACTTGCTGTACCTGCATACTAGCCTTTTGTGATTCATGCATTAGGGCACGCAGACCCCTCTGAATCTCAAAGCTCTGCAATCTCTCACCATTTTGATAATATGCCTCTCTTTTATTCTTCCTGCCAAAATGGACAATTTCACATTTCCCCACATTATACTCCTTTTGCCAGATCTTTGCCCACTCATCTATATCTTTCTGTAGCCTCCTTACATCCTCTTCACAACTTACTTTCCTACCTATCTTCCTGTCATCAGCAAATTTGGCAACCATCTCTCCAATCCCTTCATCCAAGTCATTTATATAAGTTGTAAACATCTGAGATCCCAGCACTGATCCCTGTGGCACACCACTTGTTACAACTTGCCATCCTGAAAAAGACCCATTTATGCCTGCTTTCTGCTTCCTGTTAGGCAGCCAATCTTCTATCCTTGCCAATATGTTACACCCTATACCATGGGATCTTATTTTCCGCAATCGCCTTTGATGTGGCACTTTATCAAATGCCTTCTGGAAATCTAAGTACAGTACATCCACCGGTTCCCCTTTATCCACAGCATGTTACTTCCTCAAAGAACTCCAATAAGTTAAATAAACATGATTTTCATTTCACAAAATCATGTTGACTCCACCTGAATACCAAGTGCCTTGTTAAACCTTCTTTAATAATAGCTTCCAACATTTTCCTTATGACATAATTAACTCTCTCCACATACAATATTAATTGTTGTCTTCCCCTTATATTGGTATTCTTGTGAGTGTCCTGATGGAGTGCAAGACAAAAAGCTTTGACATGTCTCTTTTTTCAGCAATGCTCAAGTTCTGTACTATCAAATAGTTATTAGAGCTAACATGCGTTGTTGCTAAAGGGGAGCCTGTAGACATACTGTACTTAGATTTCAAAAATACATTTGATAAGGTGCCACATTGGAGGTTATTGTGGAAACTAAAAGCTTATGGTGAGGGAGTAACATATTAGCCTGGATAGAGGATTGGCCAGCTGGTAGAAAACAGAGAGTATGCATAAATGAGTCTCTTTCTGATTGGCAGTATGTGACTAGTAAAGTCCCGCAGGGATCTGTGCTGGGATCTCAACATTTTACAATTTACATCAGTGACTTAAACATGGGGAGCAAAGGCATGGGAGCTAAATTTGCAGATGACACAAAGATAGGCAGGAAAGTATGTCGTGAAGAAGACATAAGGAGTTTGCAGGCAGATATAGATATCTTGAGTGAGTGGGAAAAAGTGTGTCAGATGGAGTATAATGTGGGAAAATGTGAAGTTTTTCACTTTGTCAGGGAGAATAATAAAGCAGAATATTTCTTAAACAGAAAATGACTGCAGAATTTTGAATTACAGAGGGATCTAGGTGTTCTCATGTATGAGGTCCCAGCACTGATCCCTGTGGCACACCAATTGTTTCCTCTTACCAACCTGAAAAAGACACATTTATGCCTACCCTCTGCTTCTTGTTAGCCAACCAATCTTCTACTGAATACCTTGAACTTATCCAAGTGCCTTGCTATAGCTTCTTTAATAATAGTTTCTTACATTTTCCCTATGACAGATGTTAAGCTAACTGGCCTGTAGTTACCTACTTTCTGCATCCCTTCCTTTCTGGAAATTTACTATCTTCCAATCTATTGGAACCTTTCCTGAATCTAGGGAGTTTTGGAAAATTAAAACCAATGCATCAACTATCTCACTAGCCATTTCTTTTAAGGCTCTAGGATGAAGTCCATCAGGAACCAAGCTCATATCATTCCCAGATTCAACAATTTACTCAGTACCGCTTCTCTAGTGATTGTAATTTTTCTGACTTCCTCCCTCCCTTCCATTTCTGGCTTTATAGCTGCTTCTGGGATGTTACTTGTATCCTCTACAGTGAAGACTCACACAAAATGCCTGTTCAATTCATCTGCATTTCCTTGTTTTCCATTATCAATTCTCCAGACTCACTTTCTATAGGACCAACGCTCACTTTGTTAATTCATTTCTTTTTAAATATTTATAGAAACTCTTATTTTCGGTTTTTATATTTCTGGCTAGCTTTTTCTCGTACTCTAATTTTTCCCTCCTTATTAATCCTTTGCTGTTCTTGATATTCTTTCCAATCTTCCACCCATCTTTGCACAATTATATACTTTTTCTTTAATTTTGATACTATCTTTAACCTTTCTAGTAAACTGCAGATGGTGTGTCCATCCCTTGGACTTTTTCTTACTTGTTGTTATGTATCTATTCTCTGTATTCTGACATATCCCCTTAAATGTTTGGCACTGCATCTCTATTGACCCATCCCTTAACCTAATTTATCAAATCACTTTAGCCAGCTCTGCTTTCATGCCCTCATAATTGCCCTTATTTAAGTTTAAAAACATAGTCTCAGACCCACTCCTCTCTCCCTCAAACTGAATGTAACATTCAATCATATTATGGTCACTGCTACCTAGGGGTGCTTTCACCACGAGATCACTAGTTAATCCCATCTCGTTGCACAATGCCAGGTCTAGTATAGCCTGCTCTCTTGTTGGCCCTGTTCTAAGAAACTATCCCAGAAACATTCTATGAAATTCTCATCTAGGCTACGTTTGTCCACCTGACCTTTCCAGCCTACATGTAGATTAAAATCTCCCATGATTTTCGCTGTGTCTTTCTGACAAGCTCCTTTATTTCCTCCTTTATGCTCCATCCTACCATGTGGTTACTATTAGGAGGCCTGTCTACAACTCCCACAAGTGCCTTCTTGCCTTTACCATTTCTCATTTCCACCCAAACCATTTCAAAATCCTGGTTCCCTGAGCTTAGATCATCCCTCTGTATTGTGCTAATACCATCATTAAATAATAGGGCCACCCCTCCACCTCTTCCTCACTTCCTGTCCTTCCTAAATGTCCTATACCCTTTAATGTTCAGGTCCCAATCCATGTCCTCCTACAGCTATGCCTCTGTAATGGCTATCAAATGTACTTATTTATTTCTATGTGCACTCTCAGTTCAGGTGTTTGGTTTCAAATGCTTCACGCATTCAGATACAGAGCTTTTAGTTTTATCCCTTTATTCTTTTTATAACCTCTAATCTGATCTGTTGATTTACTGTTACAAACTCTCTATCCCTTCCTGTAACGGTCTGTTTTTCATTTCCCATAATAATACCTTTCTCTTTTGCCTTGTCTCTACTCTTTGATTTACCACATCTCCCGAAATTTGTACCTGGACCTGCTTTCCCTCCCCCACTGAACCCACACCAGTCATTGTGCCGATGCCCACCCTGATCCCGACCACACCTGTAATCCAGCCTACCATTCTTGTCCCCCTCAATGACCTGCTGGATGAAAACTGCACCCGCTACACACAAACCCTGAACCTACCACCCTAATGCATCGCACTGTCCCCTTTCACAGTCCCCACCCCCCTCACTGATAGAACCCTCAGTTACCCCCAGCATTCCAACAATAACCCAACTGACCCATCCCTTTGAAACACTCTGCCCCTAGCCCTCCTTCTCGCTCACTCTCCCACTTGCCCTTCATGCCTCCCCTGCCCCCTCACTCCACCCAACTGCCCCCGTCATTTCTTTCACCCACCCCTCCCCATCACTTTGTTTCTTCCACTCCAGTCCTCCTCCCCTGCCTTCGTGTCTTCCACACTCATCACCTCATGTGGTCCTCTCCAGTGGTGAAAGTAGTATTGACTGGCTGGTAAGCCTTGAGAGCCCCTTGCCGTGGACATGCCTCATTTGTGAGCTCAGATAACTGATTGGCATAAATTCCTACTGGTGAGGTGGAAGATTTGACAGGGGCATATAATTCAAGTCTGTTAGGGCTTTATTGAGCATGCATCAGATGAAAAATGGATTCCCATTGTTGTGGGGAATGTTATGGGGAAGTCAACCCACCATCAACCTGCCATGTAAGTCAGGAAAGGAAGATCCTGGCTTCATTCCCAACATCAAGAAACCAATATTTTCCATCTCAGCATATCTTCTGCCCCACCCACCACAATTCCCATTGACAGCAGGAGAGGAAGATTCCACCCATGATACATCTGCCTTCCGATGGTCAGGAGTCGTTCTGCCTGATGTAGAATAGTAACACATTCCAGAGGACCTCAGAGCCCAAGAAGCTACATAAACAATGCAGCTTACATCAGGTCATTCCCAACTGTCATGAGCCTTGTGTTGCTGCAGTGCATCTTGTAGATGGTACACATTGCTGCCAATGTGCATCGATAGGGGAGGGAGTGAATGTTTAAGGTGGTGGATGGGGTGCCATCTGGATGGTGTTGAGATTCTTGAGTGTTGCTAGAGCTGCAGTTGTCCAGGCAAGTGGCAAGTATTCTATCACATTCCTGACTTGTGCCTTGTAGATGCTCATCAAGATCTGGGGAGTCAGGGGGTTAGTTACTTGCCATGGAATTCCTCGCCTCTGCCCTGCACTTGTAGCTATGGTATTTATATGGCTGGTCCAGTTCAGTTTCTGGTCAATGGTAACCCCCAGGATGTTGATAGACAGGGATTCAGCGATGGTAATGCATTGAACTTCAAGGGGAGATGGTTAGATTTTCTCTTGTAGGAGCTGGTTATTGCTTGACACTTGTGTGGTGTGAATGTTACGTATCACTTAATAGCCCAAACCTGAATGTTGTCCAGGTCTTACTGCATATGGTTATGCTGCTTCAGTTCTCGTCAATGGTGCTGAACATTGTGCAATCATCAGTGAACATCTCCATTTCTGACCTTATGATGGAAGGAAGGTCATTGATGAAGCAGCTGAAGATGTTTGGGCCTAGGAGACTACCCTGAGAAACTCTAGCAGTAATGTCCTGAGGTCCTCGGGCTGAGATGGTTGACTTTTAATAACCACAACCATTTTCCTTTGTGTTAGGTCTGACTCCGACCAGCAGAGAGTTTTCCCCCTGATTCCCACGGACTTCAGCTTTGATAGGACTATACCATGCTCAGTCAAATGCAGCCTTGATGTCAAGGTCAGTCACTCTCAACCTCACCTCTGGAGTTCAGCTTACGTCCATGTTTAGACCAAGGCCGTAATGAGGTCAGGAGCTGAGTGGCCCTGGCAGAATCCGGAGGGAGCATCAGTGAGCAGGTTATTGTTGAGTAAGTGCCACTTGTTAACACTGTCAATGACCCCTTCCCTCACTTTCCTCATGATCGACAGTAGATTGATGGTCCAATAATTGGCAGGGTTGGATTTGCCCTGCTTTTTGTGAACAAGTTATCGCTTGGCAGTTTTCCACATTGTCAGGTAGATGCCAGTATTTTACCTGTACTGGGACAACTTGGTTAAGACCGGGCTAGTCCTGGCACACAACTCTTCATACTATTGCCAATATCTTGTTAGGGCTGTTACAGCAGGAGGGAGGGTGGGGGACGGGGAGGTGTAATTTAAACAACACTAATTTCTCCTCTCACCACTTGTCCATGAAGAGAAAGGTGTTTTAATTTGTTTCCCTCTGTATAAGCAGTGGTGTATTTCCCAACCACTCAATTTTAATGTGATCTAATTTTTGATTAATAATCCCACAGCAAACTTGAGATAGGATGAATTCAAAGGGTTAATTTATTGCATATATTCAAAATGTGAAAGGAGGGTTGCAACATCACTTTTACACTCAGACAGTACAGAGAGGGATAGAAAAAAGGTTTTACAGTACAGAGACCACGGAGTAAACAAACATTGGTTCACATGAGCTCCAGTGTCCAGAATCAAAATCCAGTGAGGTATTTCTTCACGGAGGTCGGCAGGTTGAAGCCAATGCTGGATAATTCACTTTTCTGGTGGTGTATAGACTTCACAAGATGAGATAGGAATGCAGAGATAAATCAGTCTTTTGGAGATGGTGCAGAAATTCCAGCGGAAGCAGTGTAGATGGGGGCCAGGTATTTCACCTGGGCAGAGCTCCCTTTCTGTGAGGTTGCTAGTTAGATGTCAAACAGGCAGGCTGAGCCTTTCAGTTCAGCAAGGCAATATTACTTGTTCCACAAGCCAGAAGCCCATGTCACATGACTCCCATTTCTCCATCATCTTTGACAAAGAATGTGTATCCATTGTCTGCATTCCAAAGACTGTTAAATATCTCAGCCATAAGGAATTGAAAGGAAGGTTGTGGGGCTTTTGTCTTTGTAGATGATCCATTTCTTTCTGGCCGGCCTGGGTTATTAAATGCAGATGTTCTTTGTATAGCTCTCTGATGTTGGGGCTGTGCAGTCCACAGGGTGTCATGAGTGGTTCCTCAGAGATAACGAAGTTTGAGTTTTCCCTGAACTGCCAAGTAGCTTCTTTTGTTCAGGTGGTCACAGACAGGCATAGGTTTAGCCATTTTAAAGGTCTTTGTTCAGTTTTAAAATTTTAGAAATAGCAATGAGCATACCTATATATAGGTATTATAAAAATATACAGTGTAAGGTCTTGGTCCCTCACAGGGCCATAACTTTTGCTGTATCTAATGCATCAGCTATTTCTTGATTTCACATGGGGTGAATCCAATTGTCTGATGACCAGCACCTGTGATAGTCAGGTCTTCAGGAGGAGATCGAGATAAATCATATGCTCAGCATTCTGGTCAAAGTGCAAGCACTTCAGTCTTTTGCACTCACTTGATGAAAGAGGTGGATTTTAAGAATGGTCTGAAAGGAAGAGGAGGGGTTTAAGCAGGGAATTCTACAACATTCAGCCCAGGAGGCTGAAGGCAAAGCTGCCATTAGTGCAGCAAATAAAAAGGGGAATGCTCAACAGCCCAGTGTCATATAATGCATAGTTCTGGTACGGTAACAGAGATAGGATGGTGCAAAGCCACATAGGAATCCAAACATGAAGATGAGAATTTTAATTTAGAGGTATCGGAGTCTGGGAGCCAATGCAGATCAATAAGAACATGAGTGACAGGTAAGAAGGGCCTGGTGTAGGATAGAATACATGCAGCAGGCTTTTGCATGAGTTGAAATTTATAGAGGGAGAAGCCAGCCTGGAGTGTATTGGAAGAGTGGAGCCTGAAGGCTTCAAAGATACGGATGATGGTTTCAACAGCAATTGGGTGATGGTGGAGGCAGGTAATGTTACTAAGGTAGAAGTGATGGAAAGGATATTGGGCAGAATTTTTGGGCCAGCTGAGGTAAAACAGAGACTGATGAGACCCGGAAATATCAGCAACGGCTGACTGGCTGGTTTCCCATTTCCAGGGCCATTTATATTTGCTGAGGGAGGATTGTGGCCTGGCAGGCCCACCCCAATGAGGTAGGAGTCAATTAGGCTCATTAGGGGCCTTGATAGGGGCACTCAAAGGTGGCTGACTGGGATTTTCCAGTTAGCTTTCAGTTTCTCAATACAGTTTAACTGCCTGAAGGCAAGCTGAGGGGGAAGGAGGGAGGTGGGGCACCGCACCAGGTAGGCCTAGATGCCTTCCTTGCCTGCCTGGGTGTGCAGGTGGCCAAAGGAATTCTCTAAACCCCCTCCCACCTATGACACAGTGGAGGTGTAGCTGCTTTTTCTGTTTATAAAATACATTTTTAAAAAAGTTACGAAGAAGGCATCTCCCTTTGGAAACGCTCAGTCAGTTACTTATTCTTTACTGCAGCTTACTGCTTCTCTCAAGCTGGAAGGCCTCTGATTGGTTCTTCTGCATCTCAAACTTGTCTGCCACCCTTAACTGTACAGGGCCCTGCCTCCATGCCAATAAAGGGGTCTTCTCTGTGAAAGTCCCAGATCAATGTCTGTTCCCCCCTGGGAATGGGTTTGGGGCCTGTAAACAGTCCCTTTTTCTGCTTCCCACCCTGCAGTGCAAAAATCCAGCCCCAGTGGAGTTTGCACACAGTTTTTCAATCTTTATTTAAATGGTAGAACAATCGTGCACACGATTGTGCTGGTAAGAATGTAATAATACAAACAACCATTTTTCATGTGGGCATTACTTTAACAATAACCAAACTCCTTTCAATAGAAATGTTCTGAAAAGCATTATTTGAAAATTAAAAGTATCAGCACTTTTAAAGATAATGTTATCTCCAAGGTACATATCCAAGGGGAGAATTTTCCTCATGTCGGGCGGGCCGGTCGGGAGCAGGCAGAGAGCCAATTGCCTCCTTCGATCGGCTCCGCGCCACCATATTATGTGGGTGGGCCAATTAAGGCCCTCCCAGCATTTTGCATGGCCGGTAGTGTTCAGCGCTACCTGTGTGGGTGGGGGAAAGAGCGAGAATCGGAGCCTGCGCTCTTTTGTGCATATGCGCAAAAGAGTGCAGAAATCTCCCTGAGGCAGCTCCATGTCTCAGGGAGATTAAGTTCAGGTTGAGAATTTTTAAAAAAGAAAGATGAAAATTATTTACACTTGTCCCCTCATCTGACAGTGTGTTGGGAGAGCTGGGAGATGTTCATGAATTGAGCAAAATTAATTTATTTATTTAATAAAATCTTCAGGAAACCTCATCCTGCCCGTGGGTGAGGTTTCCTGAAAATGCAAAGACTGTTTGGCCTCTTCACCTGCACGCCAACCAAGGTTGGACATGTTGATTATTACTTTAATTGGTTTTTTAATGGCCTTAACAGGCCTTTGACAGTTTGGCGGGCTCACAGCCGCCTCCGGTGCGCACCCGCCGAACAAAAGATCTGAATGATGTGAGGTGACATCGAAACGCACACCCAACATCACCGCGTGTCATTTAACACACCAGCGTGCTGGCCCCACCTCCACCCCCCTCCACCCCCGCACGCCAACATGAAAATTCTGGCCCAAGAATTCATAAATAACCATGTGCACAATTCACGTAATGTTTGCTAAAGCTGATTTCAATCAATTCTATTAGCACAATTTTAATTTAACATTTCAGGCTCTCGTCAAAGGGAGCGCAAAGATAAAATGTGTCAAACATTGTGCATTGGCTCCTACAGATACATATGTAAAGCATAATAGCTGAGATCTGTAAGATATTGCATCGAGAAACTTATTTTCTTCTGGGTCATTCAGGCATAGAAATTACATTACATTGGTCTCTATTTTTAAGTGTCATGGAAAAAGACGGTTCATACATAGCAATAAATTTGTATGATTAATGTCAACTCCATTGTGCCTCCTCTTTTCAGCCTGCCAACTAGAATTTTGCTGAAATTATTCAAATCTACCATCATAGTAATGAGAAATAATTTGACCAATGGAAATCAAGTAACTTAGTATGCAGAAGGCAAAAAAAGGTCAAAAATGGAGGCCCTGACTGGATGCAGAAGACCATGGGTGGGAGTTTCTTCAGAGTTGTTCTCTGTCACCAAAATTCACTAGAAACACATGCAAACAAGGGCTTCCATTTTAACCCACTGATGGGTGGGAGAGGGATTGGGAAAATGTGTATAATATTAGGATCCAGCAAACTGACCCCATTCCTGGTTGCCTTAATATTTATTGTAATGGTTCAGGCACCAGTCATGGCTCCACTAAAAGTAGAAGGGAGCCTACTTAACATGCAAAAGTTGCAGCGCCGTGATGCAATCAATAATGGAATTTATTTTTAACCTCACCACAGGAGGAGTCCTGCACTGTCTGAGGCACAACAGAAAAGCCCAGCGAATGAGCCAACTGCCCAGAAAGGTCCAGTTAAATTTGATAAACTTGCCTGCTTTTAAGCTCCTTGTGAGCAATGGAGACCAAGAGCACTCCCCTCCAGGGTTCACAAGGAAGCCTTGGCCTCCCCAGCCCAGATCATGGCCCTGGTCTTTCAGACTTCACTCTGCCCATCCCAATCATTCCCTCCCCACCCTTATGACTATGAGGGACTATTTCCACAAATCCCCAGTTGTGATCATTTGCCACTAAATTGCCAAGGCACTCAATTTCACCAATTGTCAGATGGGAAGCTGCAGTGATCTATTTAATTGTGATGATCTTAAACGCAGAGTTTCAGTCTCCAGAGCCCTGGCCTTCTCTGTGTCTTCACCTGCTACTGGGTTCCCCAGACCATTCCTGTCTTGCCATTAATATCGGAGCCAGGGTTTCTACCACACAGCCTGAAAGATTCCAGCAATTTTGTTAAAAAACGGGCACAGGAAAATTGAGGCTGACATTCCTTCCTTCTACAATCCTCGTCCAAAGTGTGCCTAAAATTACATTAATTTTGAGAAGTGCAAATTTTTTCTCTCCAGTTTTCACTCAAGCTCATTTGTATATCCCTGAACTTAAAATCTGTCATGAACCGACATTTTAAAATGCAATTTTTAAAAAATTGCTTCAACATGTATTCCTAGATATAGTTAAGCATGATAACCTGATGCAGTTTAATTAATACAGCTGAAAATGGGTTTTAAACAAAAAATAAGCATTTTTAATCAGAGTACCTAATCCGCCACCCATGCGTAACCACAATTTAAATAACTCAAAATGATTTTAAATAGTTTTTTGGAACCACTCACATGTTGTACTGGCATACAGTTTCTTCGTAAATGAAAAATAAAATTGTGTTCAAAAGTTTTAAAAGTGTCCATTCGTATTCTTGCACCTAAAAGAATCAGCTTTATTTTCAAAACCTTCTGGAAGGCCTGCAAACACTTGCAATTAGCAAAAACTTACCATGATTAATTTAATCTGGGGACATGGCTAGTTTTGTGATCAGGCCCACTATCCAGCTTGATGTTGGAAATCAATGCCAACAATCGTAAAAGCTTGATTTGTGCTAGATGTGTTTTATGCTTAGAACTTTGCAATCTTTTGTACTGTTTTGGATCGATTTCAGGAAAATTACACTAAAAAAGCACAACCAGGCAGGAACTCCACATCCCAATGTTATATGTCTCCAACCATTCACCTGCCATTTTAATGGTGGGTTAACTAAAATGGTTAGAGATTATGCACAGAGTTATAATTACAGCCTTGCTTTTAGTAAACCATACTTTGGTATGTGTCCCAATGGATGACCTCAATCTTTACAGGACAGTCAGTGTGATAACAGTCCATGCTCCATATCTAACTTGAGGTGAAAGATTGACATTTGCTTCTATATAAAGAATATCATCCTCACAGCCATACGCAAAGATGATCCATGGCATGATTTTCATTACTTTCGCCTGGCATTGAAGGGTGATAATGGCCTCAAAGTGGGGCAGGTAGCCTTAAGATTGTCCAACTTCATTTTGAAAATGGCTTATGCTGGGTGTCCCAGTTCCCACTTGTTTCCCTTTAAAAGGGAAATCTGGATCCTAATATATGAATTAGGCCCCAATTGCCATTTTAGGTCAGAATTGGTCAATGTTTTTGATGTGCATTTGCTGCCCAGCTCCATGGGCTCATCAAAAGTAAATATTGAACTATTTTTGGCCTCTCAGCCCTGCATAAGTAACCTGAGCCACTGGTGCCAAGATCCCCACCCTCTGTGAGTATGCCAACACTCCATTACCATGCTAACATCCAATCATGATGCTTCAAAATCAACCCCCAGAACTCTTAAAAATATCTTTTTTTTTGGTTTCTTTCCCTGCTGATATTTAAATGGTATTTATTACACCCAGCATCTGTGCTGACATCATGGATGAAGTTGCATGAACCTGCAAACTTTAATTTTTGTAAAGAAAACAATGGGAAATGGGATTTTCACAAATTTGGGAGAAAATCAGATTCATTGGTCCAAAAGAAATTCAGGAATTTCTCAGTAAAAATCAGTTAAAAAAATTGAGGTTAAATATTTATGTCTATTAGTCACAAGCTTAACCTGCATTGGGATTTTGGTGTGATTAATAAAAATAAGAATGATCAAAACATGCATCAACCATTCTCAGTGTGGGCTGAAGCTTGATTGGTACCATTTACCCAGACATTAGGATGGGTAACTTGAAGGGAATTTTAACAATGAGGAGTGTGTGGACTTGGGTTTGGGAGAGTTGTAAAATTGACGGAAGCACAACTGGAAGCCAGCTTAGGCATGTTTTGATGTGTACATGTAAACCCCTCTGGAGATATGGTTGCTATTTATAATATTGAACTAAAGCTATTTAAAGGAGATTCTTATGAGGATTTAAATATAAGATGACATGCCTAGGTTTCCCTAGGTTCCTGATCTCACCTTTGAATCAAGGACAGGAAGAATGAACAGCAATCCCTGGGAGTCATTAAATGTCTGGCAACGTAATGGTTGACCATTGGTGGCTGTCTATCATCTGCTTGATACAAGCATGGACTACTCTTCCTTATTCCTTAACTGAGGTTTCCCACTCACTGCGGTTGACAGGGCCCTCAACTGTGTCTGAACCATCTGGTGTGCCTCTGCCCTCGCACCTTCCTCTCCCTCTCAGAACCATGGTACAGTCCCCCTTGTCCTTACTTTTCACCCCACCAGTCTCCGCATTCAAAGTATCATCCTCCGTCATTTTTGCCAACCCCAACATAATGCCACCACCAAGCACATCTTCTCCTCAGCCCGACTGTCAGTATTTCATAGGGACCATTCCCTCCAGGACACCCTCGTCCACTCCTCTATCACCCTCAACACCTCATCCCCCTCCAAGGCACCTTCCCATGCATTCACAGAACATGCAACGCCTGCCCCTTTACCTCCTCTCTCCTCACTGTCCAAGGTCCCAAACACTCTTTCCAGGTGAAGCAGCGCTTCACTTGCCCCTCCTTCAATTTGGTCTACTACATTTGCTGCTCACAACATGGTTTCCTCTACATTGGAGAGACCAAATGCAGACTGGGTGACCGCTTTGCGGAACACCTTCAGTCTGTTTGCAAGCATGATCCAGACCTCCCTGTCACTTGCCATTTCAACACACCACCCTGCTCTCATGCGCACATGTCCGTCCTTGGCCAGCTGCAATGTTCCAGTGAAGCTCAACGCAAACTGGAGGAACAGCACCTCATCTTCCCACAAGGCACTTTACAGCTTCCGGACTTAACATTGAGTTCAACGACTTCAGATCATGAACTCTCTCCTCCGTCCCCACACCCCTTCCAATCCCCCTTTTTCCAATAATTTATAATCTTTTTAATATATTTTTCAATATATTTTTCTTTTCCTACTGTCTCTATTATTTTTTAATTTATTTCCATCCATTGTTTTATCTCCAACTTTTAGCTTGTTTCGATCCCGTCCCCCCACCCCACCCTCACTAGGGCTATCTGTCCCTTGCTCATCCTGCTTTCTACCCTTAATTTCATCATTTGCACGTTCCTTAGCTAATATCACCACCATCAACACCCCTTTGTCCTTTTGTCTATGACATCTTTGGCAATCTCTTCTTTGCCTCCACCTATCACTGGCTCTTTAACCAGCTCTACCTGTCCCACCCCCGTCAACCAGCTTATATTTCAACTCTTTTGTATATTTCCTTAGTTCTGATGAAGAGTCGTATGGACTCGAAATGTTAACTCTATTCGTCTCCGCAGATGATGTCAGACCTGCTGAGTTTTTACAGCAATTTTTGTTTTTGTTTCAGATTTCCAGCATCTGCAGTATTTTACTTTTATCACCTTATTTAAAGATTGCTTCTGCATGGTGCTAGCACTTTTCAAGGGATAGGAAACTGCTGGGAACTGATGGCTGCCAAAGGGAGGAAAAATGCTGCCCCCAGATTTAGTGACGCCTCCCTCGAGCACCTACCGGACACGGAGGAGGCGTGCCACGAAGCCCTCTATCCCGCTCTGGACAAAGACCAGTAAGCAAGGTCACCAATCCACCATAGGAGATGGTGGCAGTGGCAGTCAGTGCCGACGCCCTGAGAAAGCAGACAGCCGCCCAGTGCCAAATGAGGATGAATGTTCTCATCCATTCTGCCAGCTTAAGTCACTCCTCTTATCAGTCTCCATTCACATACTCACAAACCCATCATACATCCCCAAGGTGAGATCCTGGATCAACACCACTAACACTCATACAGACCTTCACATCTCCATCAGGCTCATACCTTCTCAATCTCAAGTCCTCATCCCGTCCATGGCTTTGCTCACCACACAAAGATTCCATGCAGTGCCATGTGTCCTGCTCACACTCTCTCCATCTGGTTTCATGTAGGAGAAGCTGGCTCACAAGAGCAGAGAGAGGTCCAAGACCAGGTTTGGGGGGGGGGGGGGGGGGGTGGAGGGGGGTGGGGGGGAGGGGGGGGTGTAGAGTGGCCCACATTAGACCCCCTCACTCACTTTGAGGAGCGTGCCATCACACTGACTGGTGAGGATGTCAACCGTGACTGCAGCAACAGTGATGCCAGCGGCAAACACCCGTGTGAGGATCTTGCACAACATCATCCCTCTCTCAACACAAATGTGAGTTCTCTCTCTCCTCCTTTTGACTCTGCTGCCATGCACTAATTACCTCTACTCTGGTTCACAGGGAGCTCTGCCAAGTGACCAACACCCTCAGCCAGCCAGTCCCTCAGCTCCATCCAGGTCCTCACCTCCAGACAAGAGGCCACCTCCACCATTGAAGAGCTGGAAATAAGCAGTCTGGGAGACCCGTCACAGTGCTTACCCACACCCTGCACCAGTGCAAAGACACACACCTCAGTGGGCCCTAGATCTAGAGCAGGCCCGGGTTCACAATCTGGTGGTCACTGTATGGCACGTGTCCGCAGCAGGAGGAGGCAGCATCAGCTAAGCTCCCTGTTACTCGGAGGACTGCTGGGGAAGAGGCATCTGTGAGGTCCAAATCAGATGACGAGTCTCTGGATTCAGCCTTCCAATTCATCATGGAGCGTCAGCAGAAGGCAGAGGAACATCACGCAGAGCTGTTGAAAGCCCTCAGCAGAGTAGCATGTTTGTCAGAGGACTGCATCCACCTGCTCTCTGATGAAGTTGTGCCGACATGTGTGCATATGGAGGTCTCCATGAGGAAGATGGCGGGCGCCATGGAGACCCTGGTCCAGCAGAAAGTGGAGATGCATGCAGACCTGCACTCCGCTATGGTAGCTATGAGTGAGTTCCTGCACTGGCGATGCAAGAGGGAAACAGAGTACCATGACGTCCCTCCAGGTGCTCCTTCCTCTCAAGGAATCAGGCCAGGGCCTCAGGCACCTAAAGGGAGGAGAAGTGGCAGCTGGACACCTCTAGGTCGTCCACTCAGGAATCTCAGAGGCTGTCCTCTCCCTCAAAGTCCCCGTTGCCTTTGACCCCCTCAACCTCATCCTCCGTCACCGCAGAGGGAGCAGCTGGCCCACAGGAGAACAGCCAAAACAAGCCAGGGCCCTCAAGGCCTCGGCTCTCCAGAGGACCCACACCAAAGTCATCAGAGACAACAGACCAACCATTAGACAGGCTGTCTCCACCCCTGCTGCAGATGTCAGGGCAGCACCTAGAAGAAATAGTAGGCTGAGAAAAGCTAAGAATTTCTGAACACAAGTGGTTGCATAAGTGAAGCCATTTTTTCACTAAATAATCTGAAAATATATTCACTTTCACTTAATAATGTGTAATGGTGTCTTTCAGCTTCTTTTACAGGCTTTGCGAGTCCTCCCTCATATCCCCCCCACCACCCATCCCCTGGACTAGCAGTTCAGCTGCATGCAGCCAGACCATGAGGGATTCTGGAGGGAGAAGTGTATGTGTGTGGCAGGGCCTTTCTAACAAGCACTCTCCCACGCACAAGGAGCATTCATCCTTCACACTCATCTTACTGTCCTGAGCATTTTCAATGCTGCCTGCTGGGGTTCTCTTTCAGTTGCCCATATGAGCTGGTCTGTATCTCCACTCACCCACTGATTGCACTCCCATTCAGCACTAATGCCCACCCAACATGAGGCTCCACTCACTTTCATTTTCAGAAGCATCATTATCGTAAAGTTTGTTTTCAGTTCCCCTGTCCTTTCCCCTCCTCCAGCCATCCATGTCCTTTTCCCCATCACTGTTGACCCTCCAGCATCACCTTCCACCTCCCCACCATCATTTATCAACCAGAACCCTTTCCTTTCCGGGATGTCCAGGTGAACATCCTACCTACCCAAGAGTTCCACCCCATCCACATTGACCTCTCCGACATCCTCCTTCACACCCCCAGGATTAGTGTCTACCTCTGAGTCCCCACCAACCATCCTCGCCGTCCCTTCTACCAATACTTTTGCACCCTTGCCCTCCTACTCTACTGGCTCACTCTGCCCGCTGTCATTCTCACCATTTCCTCCATCTATGTCCACCCTCAGTTCACTCCCCAGGAGGCAGTCATCGACTCCACAGACCCTTCCCTCGCATGTTGACCTGGACACCCCCTGCTTTCTCCTTCCTCCACCACCACTCCCTCTTCCACTCTTTCTCCCTCTTCCCCCTGGACTCCTTCCTCCCCAACCCGAACTTCTTCCTCCCCAGACTCCTTCCTCCCCCTGGATTCCTTCCCCTCTCCAAACTGCCTCCTCCCCCAGGCCTTCTTTCTCCCTTAGACTCCTTCCCCCCTCCGAATTCCATCCTCCCCCCCAGACTCCTTCCTCCCACTGGACTCCTTCCCCACTTTGAACTGCTTCCCTTACACCTCCCGCCCCCCTTCCATCTACCGCCTCACTTGCCACATTCTCTCCTGTTACACACTCCTCCCCCATATGCCCTCCTGCCCAGCCTCAACACCCGACAACTGCATTCCCCCCTCCCAACTTCACCCCCCCACTCCCCCCCACCGCCTCCCCGCCCACAGCCAGACACTTCCTCTCTCACTGACAACTAGACCTTCCTCTCCCCCCCTCGATGATCAACTGTAGCAGCCCATGGCCAAAACCGTGATATCCTGAAGCAGACCTCAGACACCAACAGACACATCCCACATTCCATGAGCTGTTTTGTGGCGGAACCACGTCCATGAAGATCCTTCCAGCATGTGATGCATGTTTTCCTTCATGGTGTGCTAGCTGTAGATTTCCAGCATCTTTTGCTCCTCAGGTGTCTGCAATGTGAGCAAAAGTAAGTCCCAACTTCTGTACGTCACACTTGTCAAGATATATTCTGGGCCAGCGTGTTTTCCTGCCGATGTGGGTCATAAATTTGATGTGGGAGGATGATTCTGGCAAACAGGTCTTGCAATTAGGTTCAGATGTATTAAAATGACATTCCTGACATAAAAACAAAAAAACTGCGGATGCTGGAAATCCAAAACAAAAACAGAATTACCTGGAAAAACTCAGCAAGTCTGGCAGCATCGGCGGAGAAGAAAAGAGTTGACGTTTCAAGTCCTCATGACCCTTCAACAGAACTAGGTGAATCCAAGGAAGGGGTGAAATATAAGCTGATTTAAGGTGTGTGTGGGGGCCAGGGGTGCGGGGGTGTGGTTAGGGTGGGGGGGAGAGAAGTGGAGGGGGGGTGTGGTTGTAGGGACAAACAAGCAGCGATAGAAGCAGATCATCAGAAGATGTCACAGACAACAGAACAAAAGAACAAAGAGGTGTTGAAGTTGGTGATATTATCTAAACGAATGTGCTAATTAAGAATGGATGGTGGGGCACTCAAGGCTCTGGTGGGGGTGGGGGGAGCATAAAAGATTTAAAAATATTTAAAAATGTGTTCTTTTGTTCTGTTGTCTGTGACATCTTTTGATGATCTGCTTCTATCACTGCTTGTTTGTCCCTACAACCACACCCCCCCTCCACTTCTCTCCCCTACCCAAAACGCGCCCCCCACCCCCACACCTTAAACCAGCTTATATTTCACCCCTTCCTTGGATTCACCTAGTTCTGTTGAAGGGTCATGAGGACTCGAAACGTCAACTCTTTTCTTCTCCGCCGATGCTGCCAGACCTGCTGAGTTTTTCCAGGTAATCCTGTTTTTGTTTTGGATTTCCAGCATCCGCAGTTTTTTCGTTTTTATCTCTGTGTTTAATTGACTGCCACTGCTCTTCAAGAAATGCCTTCCTTGAAGAAGTTCTGTTTGTCACTGCGACAAGATTTCCGTATCTCTCTTTTGCCTTGCTCACCTTCATTGCTTTCCATTTCTCTCTTGGTATTTGGCAAGGTGTTTTCTAAAACCCGCTTTCACAGCCATATCTCCTTTCTCAGTGACTGTCGCCGTCTCCGACTTACCCCACGTGGGTTTCAACTGAAATTCCACCCCTTATGTTTCGAACCCACCCAGGATTACAGGTATCTCTGGGACATAAAACATTTCTCGGACTGCTGTTCCCATCACATTCTGAGATCCACACTCAGTGCCATACGCCGCCATATGAACACACTTGACCTCTCCCTCCAGCAGCACCACCGTACCCTTTTTCAAAGCTGCACGAGCCCCCAGTTTCATTTTATTCTTCGTCTCATCCGACGCCTCAACAAGAAACTTTTTCTCATTCTCTCAAGTGCTAAGGAACGCAAACTCTAACAACTCATCGACATCAACACCCATCTAGGACCCTCCACCCCTGCCTGTCCCTCTGTCCCCACCCCATCTTCCAATCCCAGCCCCAGCCGTGTATTCACTATACCCCCTGACCTTCCCCTCTCCGATGCTGAACGTTCAGTGCTCAGCAAAGGACTTAGTTTCATACCCTTACGCCCTCACCTCAATGAATTTCGGGCTCGGCACGATGCTGAACTCTTCTTCCGCCGTCTTCGTCTCCGGGCTCACTTTTTTGGGGAGGAGTCCTCTCCCCGTTCAATGGATCCTTTCACCCACCTCCAATATTCTCCCTCCACCTGGACCCCTCCCTTTGGATTCTTACCTTCTCTTGATCTTTTCATTGAGAACTATCGGCGCGACATTAGTCGTCTCAATTTCTCTGCTCCTCTCACCCATTCTAATCTCTCTCTCTCTGAACTTACTGCACTCCATTCTCTCAGGTCCAACCCTGACAATGTCATCAAACCCACTGACAAGGGTGGTGCTGTTGTTGTCTGGCACACTGACCTCTACCTCGCGGAGGCTGAGCGTCAACTTGCAGACACTTCCTCCTACCTCTCCCTGGACCATGACCCCACCACTGAACATCAAGCCATTGTTTTCAGGACTGTCACTGACCTCATCTCCTTTGGGGATCTTCCTCCCACAGCTTCCAACCTGATAGTCGCCCAACCTCGGATGGCTCGCTTCTACCTCCTACCCAAAATCCACAAACAGAACTGTCCCGGTAGACCGATCGTGTCAGCTTGCTCCTGCCCCACAGAACTCATTTCTCGTTATCTTATCTTGACCCCCTTCTCTCTCCCCTTGTCCAGTCCCTTCCCACCTACATCCGTGATTCCTCTGACACCTTACATCACATCAACAATTTCCAGTTCCGTGGCCACAACTGTTTCCTCTTCACCATGGACGTCCAATCCCTCTACACCTCAATCCTCCACCAGGATGGTCTGAGGGCCCTTAGCTTCTTCCTCGAACAGAGGTCCGAACAATCCCCATCCACCACTACCCTCCTCCGTCTGGCTGAACTTGTTCTTACACTGAATAATTTCTCCTTCAACTCCTCTCACTTTCTCCAAATAAAAGGTGTGGCTATGGGTACCCGCATGGGCCCCAGCTATGCCTGTCTCTTTATGGGGTATGTGGAACATTCCTTGTTCCAGTCCTACTCCGGCCCCCTTCCACAACTCTTTCTCCGGTACATCGATGACTACTTCGGTGCTGCTTCATGCTCTCATCGGGACTTGGAAAAATTTATTAATTTTGCTTCCAATCTCCACCCCTCCATCATTTTCATATGGTCCATCTCTGACACTTCCCTTCCCTTCCTTGACCTCTCTGTCTCAATCTCTGGTGATAGACTGTCCACCAATATTCATTACAAACCTTCCGACTCCCAAAGCTACCTCGACTACAGCTCCTCACACCCCGCTTCCTGTAAGGACTCCATCCCATTCTCTCAGTTCCTTCGCCTCCGTCGCATCTGTTCCGATGATGCTACCTTCAAAAACAGTTCCTCTGACATGTCCTCCTTCTTCCTTAACCGAGGTTTTCCACCCACGGTCATTGACAGGGCCCTCAACCGTGTCCGGCCCATCTCCCGTGCGTCCGCCCTCACGCCTTCTCCTCCCTCCCAGAAACAGGATAGGGTCCCCCTTGTCTTCACTTATCACCCCACCAGCCTCCGCATTCAAAGGATCATTCTCCTCCATTTCCGCCAACTCCAGCATGATGCCACCACCAAACACATCTTCCCTTCACCCCCCCCGTCGGCATTCCGTATGGATTGTTCCCTCCGGGACACCCTGGTCCATTCCTCCATCACCCCCTACTCCTCAACCCCCTCCTATGACACCATCCCATGCCCACGCAAAAGATGTAACACCTGTCTCTTCACTTCCCCTCTCCTCACTGTCCAAGGGCCCAAACACTCCTTTCAAGTGAAGCAGCATTTCACTTGCATTTCCCCCACTTAGTCTGCTGCATTCGTTGCTCCCAATGTGGTCTCCTCTACATTGGAGAGACCCCAAATGTAAACTGGGCGACCGCTTTGCAGAACACCTGCGGTCTGTCCGCAAGAATGACCCAAACCTCCCTGTCGCTTGCCATTTTAACACTCCACCCTGCTCTCTTGCCCACATGTCTGTCCTTGGCTTGCTGCATTGTTCCAGTGAAGCCCAACGCAAACTGGAGGAACAACACCTCATCTTCCGACTAGGCACTTTACAGCCTTCTGGACTGAATATTGAATTCAACAACTTTAGGTCTTGAGCTTCGTCCTCCATCCCCACCCCCTTTCTGTTTCTTCCCCCTTCCTTTTGTTTTTTCCAATAAATTATATAGATTTTCCTTTTCCCACCTATTTCCATTATTTTTAAATATTTTTAAATCTTTTATGCTCCCCCCATCCCCACTAGAGCTATACCTTGAGTGCCCTACCATCCATTCTTAATTAGCACATTCGTTTAGATAATATCACCAACTTCAACACCTATGTGTTCTTTTGTTCTGTTGTCTGTGACATCTTTTGATGATCTGCTTCTATCACTGCATGTTTGTCCCTACAACCACACCACTGCCCTCCACTTCTCTCCCCCCACCCAAACCCCACCCCCCCTCCCCTCACACCTTAAACCAGCTTATATTTCACCCCTTCCTTGGATTCACCTAGTTCTGTTGAAGGGTCATGAGGACTTGAAACGTCAACTCTTTTCTTCTCCGCCGATGCTGCCAGACTTGCTGAGTTTTTCCAGGTAATTCTGTTTTTGTTTTTGACATTCCTGAGATGCAGCCATGAGGAACATGGCCCACTATTGATGGGTGGAACGGATGATTGCAAACTGGTTTCATGATGGCACGAAACCGATTTTCTCACCATACTGTCCGCTCACACCCACCATGGCACCCGACGCCAATGGGGTCAGAAAATTCCGACCAAAGAATGCTTTTGAAATTGATGAGTGCAGGAAATGGTCTAGGCATGGATGATGTAACATCAGAACATCTAAAAGCCCTTGGAGAAACAGAATTTTGTTGAGACATTCAGTACTTGTTAACTTACCTAAGAAGCCTAAAGCAATGGAGTGCAATCTGTAAGCTTAACAAGCCATCTCACTATACTGATCTTGAAAGCCATAATAGAACGAAATAATAATTTGAAACAGAAATTCATGAAACACAGTCTGGATTCAGAATTGGAGTAGGAACAAGAGAGGGAATATTTAATCTAGGAACAATCTTCGATAACTGTCTAGAAATAAACAAGAACTTATATATGTGCTTCATAGACTATGAGAAAGCATTCAATGATATTTATCATCAAAAGCTAATAGACACGCTGTTGAAGTGTGACATTGACAGTAAAGATGTGAGATTTATCCAGCACTGATATAGGGACCAAGTAGCATGCATCAAGCTAGAAGGTGGACAAACAGCTATGTTTCAAGTGAAGAGAGGAATATGACAAGGCTGTACTGTCACCAAAAGTATTCAATCTGTGCACAGAAAATATTCAGAGATTTAGATGTACTTCCAGGGGTAACAATTGGAGGCAAGAACATAACAAATTTGCTGTACAGTGGGACAAGGCACAACTTCAGAATCAGAAGAGGCCCTACAAAATATCATAGATCAAATAAAATCTAGAAGTTCAGAATATGGATTGAATATATGAACACCAAAAAGTCAAAAACAATGGTAGTTAGAAGGAATACATTAGAAGAAACTAGAATGAAGATTGATGTGGATGGTGTCACACTGGATCAAGTAGAATCGTTTGTTTATCTAGGACAAATGATAACAGAAGTTGGTAGGTATGATGCTGAAATTAGAAGAAGCATAGAGATAGCCAAGAGTAATTTTGGGAAGATGAAGAATGTGTTAACAAGAAAACTTAGGCTTGTAACAAGGAAAAATCTCATAAGATGCTGCATTCTTTTCACTTTCCTGTATGCCTCAGAAATCTGGACAATAAATAAAGATCTGTGGAATAAAACAGAGGCCTTTGAAGTGTGGATGCTGAGCCATATGCTTAAAATTCCATATACAGACAATAAAACCAATGAAGAGGTGCTTGAAATTGCAAGGACAGAAAGAACTTTAAAGTGACACCCAGAAAAAAAAATGTCAGCATTTTAGCCATTTGATCAGAGCTGAAAAGCTACAGAGATTTCTTCTAAAGGGAAAAGTGGAGGGCAGCAGAAAAAGGGGTCAACCTAGGTGTAGTTGAACAACAGAGTTGTTGCAGATGAGCTACAGTGGATGAGGAAAGACAAACCAGTGTGGCATACCATGGCAGCAGATCCCCAGACAGGAGTAGCTACAAGCAGTAGCAGCAATACCTAGCTTTGTGTATGAGTAGTATGCATGAGAGTATGAGTGAGAGACTAAGTGAGACATAGGCCTGAATTTTCACCATGAGGGAGAGCCTCTACGTCAAGACAAAAATGGCAGACAAGCTGGAAAATCCTAAGTCCAGCTGCCAAACACAACAATTCCTTTTATCTTGGGGGTGGAAATGGAGTCATGCCAGGATTCATGTATGTGCTGTTTACAGAGGCAACTGGCCATTTAAATCATCAGCTGCTTCCACTGAAGTGGGATTTTGACAGATTTGAAGTGTGAAACCCAGTATGTGCAGATTAGACCAAGTAAGAGCTTGTTTGAACTTGGCAGATTTATTTTGATAGCTAGTGCACTCCTTTGGAGAGGTAAGGTATCCTTTGGATATGGTCCCTTGACACTTTTGGGGGATGTAAAGCACCCTTTGGGATTCTTAAAAGTAGACATGATTTTGTGTAAAAAGTGTATAAACTCATTGGAAATGTCAAAGCAGTCAAGAGATGTAATTCTGATGGGTTTAAAATTTTTAAACATTGTGGTGTTTTTAAAAATCAGAGCTTGATATTTCATTCTGTCAGTTGACATAAGCCTGAGAGTTTGAGGACTTGTGCTGCATGACTGTTTTTTAACAACTTAACATTATCACAGTGGGGTTCCTGCTAAGTGATCAGTTTGATCGACAGATCCAAGTGGTTATAGAATAGAATTTTTTTATAAGCGATTAATTTCAATGTATTGAATTGTTTTATCAATGAGAGTACTTTCTTTGAAATAGTGATGTTATCAATAGACACAACTACATTTTATGTCAGCTTGGCTCCTGCAGTTTGCCAATACTGGTTACTAGGTGATTTGGCCTGGAGGGGGTAAGAGCAAAGGGTGGTGGGTGGGGGACATGGGTGGCAAGAGTTGACACTAAGTTGGCATAGGGGCTATAAAGGGGCAAAGGGATGAGTGGAGGCATAGAGTGACATGGGGGTATGAGGAACCATGGGGGTGGGTAGAGGGGAATATGTTGGCAGAGGGGTTTTCAGGGGCAATGAGTTGGATAAAAGGCATGGGTTAGCATAGGGCAAATGAGGGGCGAAGTCGGGGGGTTGGGTTTGGGCAGGGACCAGAGGTGACATAGGTTGGTATGGATGAGACATGGGGATTGTGTGGGTGGGTGAGGGGGGTGAGGACTGTTTTATCATTTTAATTATTTTTTAAAAATAAATTCAACAAAGTGCCAGAGCACAGAAGCAGGAGTTCTGCCCAACCCGCCTCCACACCCGGCAGCTTCCACGTTTGTTCCAGGGATGATGATCCAACTTCTAATCCCAGAACGAAAATCAGAACTGCAGGAAGCCATTCTTAAAGGTCGTGTTCACAGATCCAGGAATGCACCTGTACTTGGGAGCAAAAATCTGGGCCATAGTTTTCATTAGTAACCTCCAGGGCAGGGGCGTGAAAAAATACACTAATGTTTTCCCCTCATTTAGACACAAAAGGCTTGTTACTGGGTTAGTTAAAATTGACTCACTTACTCCAAGGGTAAGAAATACACACACTCAGAAATAAAAATATAAATGATCACAGGCAATAAAAGGTAACGCCTTAAAATTGTCTGTGACACATGATGCTATGAAACTATATATAGGTGATTTATTTTTAGCATTCATTTGTGGGATGTGGGCGTCGTTGGCTAGGCCAGGATTTATTGCAGAACCCTAATTGCCCTTGAGAAGGTGGTGGTGAGCTGCCTTCTGGAGGCGCTGCAGCTTATGTAGTGTCGATACACAGTGCTGTTAGAGAGGGAGTTGCAGGATTTTGACCCAGCGACAGTGAAGGAATGGCAATATATTTTCAAGTCAGGATGGTGTGTGGTTTGGAAAGCAACTTTCAGATGGTGTTGTTTGCAGGTGTCTGCTGCCCTTGTCCTTCTAGATGGTAGTGGTCGTGTGTTTGGAAGGTGCTGTCGAAGGAGCCTTGGTGAATTCCTGCCACGCATCTTGTAGATGGTATACACTGCTGCTACTGTGCATTGGTGGTGGAGGGAGTGAATGTATGTGGGTGTGGTGCCAATCAAGTGGGCTGCTTTGTCCAGGACAGTGTCAAGCTTCTTAAGTGTTGTGGGAGCTGCACTCATACAGGCAAGTGGGGAATATTCCATCACACTCCTGACTTGTGCCTTGTAGATGGTGGAGAGACTTTGGGGAGTCAGGAGGTGAGTTACTCGTTACAGGATTCCTTGCCTCCGACCTGCTCTTGTAGCCATAGTATTTATATGGCTAGTCCAGTTCAGCTTCTCGTCAATGGTAACCCCCAGGATGTTGATAATGGGGGATTCAGTGATGGTAATAACATTGAATGTCAATGGGTGATGGTTGGATTCTCTCTTGTTGGAAATGGTCATTGCTTGGCATTTGTGTGGCACGAATGTTATTTGCCACTTGTCAGCCCAAACCTGGATATTGTCCAGGTCTTGCTGAAAATTGACATGGACTGCTTTAGTATCTGAGGAGTCACGAATGGTGCTAAACATTGTGCAATCAGCAGCGAACATCCCAACTTCTGATGTTACGATGGACAGATGGTCATTGATAAAGCAGCTGAAGATGGCTGGGCCGAGGACACTACCCTGAGCAACTCCTGCAGTAATGTCCTGGGAATAAGGTGATTGACCTCCAACAACCACGACCATTTTCCATTGTGCAAGGTATAACTCCAACCAGTGGAGAGTTTTCCCTTAATTTCCATTGACTCCAGTTTTGCTGGAACTCTTTGATGCCACACTCAGTCAAGGGCAGTCACTCTCACCTCACCTCGGGAGTTCAGCTCTTTTGTCCATGTTTGAACCAAGGCTGATATGAGGTCAGGAGCTGAGTGGCCCTGGCAGAACCCAAATGAGTGTCAGTGAGCAGAGTATTGCTAAGCAGGCTTGCTTGATAGCACTGTTGATGACCCCTTCCATCAGGGAATCAGGTTTCAAATGCAGCTTCTGAAGCTTCATAATGGAGCTGCTGCTCCTTTTCCTCCTCCTCCAGCCAGAATGGAATGGCCAAGATAACTCCCACATTCTGCAGTCACAAAAGCTTCCCTGAGTTTGTGAATTGAGATTCAAACAGAAATGGAAAAATTTCTACATCAAAATTATCTGTATAAAGCAAGCAAGTTTTTTGCAAATAGATTACAAAACTTGAGCACTTGCAAGTGAGTGCCCTTTAAAAAAGCGCTGGAAATTGGATTTACGGCCTGTTTCACCTGCTGGTACTAAGTGAGGTCAGATTTCACGTTCCTCTTGCTAATTTATCCAAAAAAGCATTGGGATCTTATTCATATGATAGGACCACAACTTGAATACTTCCACCTGCTTTTGGATGCCATCTGGATCACATGATCCCAGCAAAATGGTGGCACTGGAGTAGCAGCAGGATTGGGACAATAATGCTGCTTTTCAATTTTTAGCACACTACACTCCTAATCCTGTCTAGAATGAGGAGGCAAATAGGCTGCCACATGTTCATAGATGGTGTTTTTTTCAGGTTGGTTTCTGGGAACCTGGTTCTCCAAGGTTACACTACTAAGTCTAACTACTGTACCCGCCAGTAGATTTTACATCCACAATATATTCGATCTCTGATTTTGCCACCAGTATAAGGGCTCTCAATTTAATAGTGTGAACATGGGGAGTCAACTCATGGTGTGCAAACTGAATAACTGTCAGAATAAAGAAGGCCAGAGAGAAAGAGCAAGGGAGTGAGTAATTAAATAGCTCTTTCAAAAAATTGGCACAGACACAATGAGATGAATGGCCTCCTTCTGTACTGTGTAGCTGTATGACCTTTACTTACCTATGTCTACGAGTGTGCAGATTGTTGCTTTGTGGATTGCCTTTTAAAATATGTGCAGTTTTTCCTTTGTTGCTAAAGCTGACTTTCTTCCCAGTCTGGCTGAGACCTTCTTTCGTGTCAGGGGAATATTTTGTACAGGTTAACAATGCTAAAAGCACATGACTATTTAAGTATGCCAAGAGAGAATTGTGATCAAAACAAGTACTTTTTTCAGCAGGATTGTAGCAGTATAGCATTTCTTTTTCCATGAATAACATGCTATCCGCAAGGCCAAGCGCCAACTCTCAGACACTTCTTCCTATCTCCCCCTGGATCATAGAAACAAAGAAGCACCGGAGAGGGGCATTTGGTCCTTGGAACCTGCTCCACCATTCAATATGATCATGGCTGATCCTCTATATCAACGCCATACTCCCACACTCGTCTCATAGCTCTTGATGCCTTTAGAGTCTAAAAATCCATCTATTACTTTCTTAAAAATTCAGTGACTTGGCCTCCACAGCCCTCTGTGGTAGAGAATTCCAAAGGTTCACCACCCTCTGAGTGAAGAAGTTTCTCCTCATCTCAGTCCTAAATGGCCTACCCCATATCCTGAGACTGTGACCCCTTGCTTTAGACCCCCCAGCCTGAGGAAACATCATCCCTGCATCCAGTCTGTTCATCCCTGCCAGAGTTTTATACATCTCATCCTTCTAAACTCCAATGAATACAAGCCCTGTCGACACAATCTCTCCTCATACAATAGTCTTGTCATCCCAGGAATCAATTTGGTGCACCCTCACTGCACTCCCTCTATGGCAAGTGTATCCTTTCTTAGGTAAGGAGACCAAAACTGCACACAATACTCCAGGTGTGGCCCTGTATAGCTGCAGTAAGACATCCTTGCTCCTGTACTTGAAAGTCCTCTCACAATAAAAGCCAACACACCATTTGCCTTCTTAACTGCCTGCTGCATCTGCATGCTTGCTTTCAGTGATTGGTGTACAAGGACACCCAGGGATCCTTGTACATCAACATTCCCCAATTTATCACCGTTTAAATAATACTCTGCCATTGGTTTTTTCCCACCAAGGTGGATAACTTCATATTTATCCATGCTATACTGCAACTGCCATGTATTTGCCCACTCACTCAACCTGTCTAAATCTACTTGAAGCCTCTTAACAACCTCCTCACCACTCACATTTCTACCTAGTTTTGTGTTGAGCAAACTGGAAAATATTGCATTTGGTTCTTCATCCAAATCATTTTGAATAGCTGGGGCCCAAGCACTAATCTCTGCGGTACCCCACTAGTCACTGCCTGCCACTTTGAAAAAGACCCATTTATTCCTAGCCTCTCTTTCCTGTCTGCTAACCAATTCTCAATTCATGCTAATATATTACCCTCCATCGCAGGTGCTTTAATTTTGGACACTAGCCTCTTATGTGGGACGTTATCAAAAGTTTTCTGAAAATCTAAATGCACCACTGAGTTAACGTTTCGAGTCCATATGACTCTGAAGTTCTGAAGAAGAGTCATATGGACACGAATCATTAATTGTGTTTCTCTGTCCACAGATGCTGTCATACCTGCTGAGCTTTTCCAGCATTTTCTGGGTTTTTTTTCAGATTTCCAGCATCTGTAGTATTTTGCTTTTATTATAGCCTGTTCCCTAGTTGGTTCCTCAATGTACTGGTCTAAAAAACCATCTCATACACACTCCAGGAATTCATCCGCCATAGTAATATTGCTAATTTGGTTTGCCCAGTCTATATGTAGATTAAAGTCATCCATGATTACTATAGCATCCTTGTTACATGCATCCCTAATTTCCTGTTTAATACTGTCCCCTACCTTATCACTACTGTGTGGAGGCCTATGAACAACTCTCATTAACATTTCCAGCTCCTTGTTGCTTCTTAGTTCCACTCAGATTGATTCCACACCTAGATTTTCTGAGGCAATATCGTCTCTCAATATTGCACTGATTTCATCTTTAACTAAAAATGCCATGTCACCTCATTTTCCTTTTTGCCTGTCCTTCATAAATATCAAGTACCCTTGGATATTCAGTTCCCAACCTTGATCACCCTGCAGCCATGTCTCTAACTGCAATCATATCATGCCCATTTACATCTATTTGTGCCGTTAATGTGTCGATATTATTGTGAATGCTCCATGCATTCAGTTACAGTGCCTTTAGTCTTGCCTTTTTACACATCTTTTTTATACTATGGCCCTATTTGCTGCTAGCCTCCCTTTCTTCTGCCTTCCACTTTTGCTTTTCACTTTTCTGTCTTTCATTCTTATCTTTGTTTCCCTCTTTTATGTCTCCCACACAGGTTCCCATACCCCTGCCACTCTAGTTTAAACCTTCCCCCACAGCACTAGCAAATAACCCTGTGAGGATATTGGCCCCGGTCCTGGTGGGGTGCAACCCATTCAGTTTGTACAGGTCCCATCTGACCCAAAATCTGCCCCAATGCCTCAGGAATCTAAATCCCTCCTTCCTACTCCATCTCTCCAGCCATGCATTCATGCAGTGTCTTCTCCTATTCCTGATCTCACTCGCAAATGGCACTGGGAGTTATCCTGAGATTACTATCTTTGAGGTTCTGTTTTTTAATTTATTTCCTAGCTCTCTATATCCTGCTTGCAGGACCTCATCCCTCTCTTTGCCTATGCCATTGGCACCGATATGTACCACGACCTCTGGCTGTTCACCCTCTCCCTTCAGAATGCCCTGCAGCTGCACAGTGACATTCTTGACCCTGGCACCAGCGAGGCAACATACCATCCTGGTGTCACATCTGCAGCCACAGAAACATCCACCTGTTTCCCTTATAGTAGAATCCCCTATCACTATTGCTCTCCCACATGTTTTTTCTCGCCTCCGTGCTGCTGAGCCACTCGTTGTGCCACGGACTTGTCTCTCACTTCATTCCCATGAGAAACCATCTACCCCAGCAGTATCCAAAAATGGAAAATCTGTTAGAGAGGGAGGTGGGCCCAGGGAACTACAGCACTGCCTGCCTAGTGCATTTACTCTGTCTGGTGGTCACTATTCCCTTTCTGCCTGTGGACCCTTTACCTGCAGTGTGACCACATCACTGTACATGCTATCCATGAAGATCTCAGCCCTGTGGATGCTCCACAGTGACTCCAGCCACTACTCCAGATCCGAAACACAGGTTTAAAGTAGCTGCAGCTGGAGACACTTCCTGCACACATTGTCACCATGGACACTGGAAGAGTCCCTCACTTCCCACATCACACAGGAGGAGCATTCCACAGAACCGAGCTGCCTTATATGACTTACCCTTAAATTGCTCCCTTTACTTTTACATCGTCTAATTTAGAGAATATTAAGAATGGTAGAAATATTCACCAAGTCCTACTTACCACAGCCACTGTTCTTCTTTCTGAGAGAACGTAGAAAATGAAAAGATCACCTCCTTCCCTCTTTACCGAACTCCTTCACTCACCAAACTCCAACCAAAGCCTCAAATGCAGCCCAAAGCAGCACTCCAGTGCAGACAGAAACAGCACTGTAGATGACTTGCTTATAGATTCCATCTGAATCTAACTTCTGAAAACCTGTTTAAGCCAGTTAACTAATTAACTAGCTGCAAGCAGAGTCTGAATGAACCCTGTTTTAAATCTGGTCTAAAACTCCCAGCCCAAAGAGCAACTTTTAGCTAATTGATTGATTAAAGAAAGACTAGACTTTAGATAGAAGTTAACCATTAAATTAAATTAACCATTAAAACACCCTCACTCAGCAAACTCTAACCAAAGCACTCAAATGTAGCCCCAAGCAGTACTCCAGCACAGTTGCTGAGCACCAAACTCTCAGACACTTCTTCCTACCTCCTGCTGGACCATGACCCTACCACCAAACATCAAGCCATTGTTTCCAGGACTGTCACTGACCTTATCTCCTCTGGAGATCTTCCCTCCACAGTTTCCAAACTCATAGTCTCCTAACCCCAGACAGCCCGTTTCTACCTCCTTGCCAAAATCCACAAACGGGATTGTCCCGGTAGGCTGATCGTGTCAGCCTGTGCTTGGCTCACAGAACTCATTTCCTTCTATCCTGACTGCATTCTCTCTCCCCTTGTCCAGTCTCTTCCCACCTACATCTGCAATTCTCTGATGCCCTACATCATATCAACAATATCCAGTTCCCTGGCCCAAAGCACCTCCTCTTCACTATGGACATCCAATCCCTCTACACCTCCAACCCCCACTGGGATGATCTGAGGGCTCTCCGCTTCTTCCTTGAACAGTGGCATGAATAATCCTCGTCCACCACCACTCACCTCCGTCTGGCTGAACTTGTCTCTCACTTTCTCCAAATAAAAGGTGTGGCTATGAAAACCCTCATGGGCCCCAGTTATGCCTGTCTTTTTGTGGGTGTTTGGAATATTCCTTGTTCCAGCTCTGCTCAAGCCCCCTCCCACAACTCTTTTTTTGGTACATCGATGACCGAATCGGTGCCGCTCCATGCTCTCATCTGGACCTGGAAAAATCTATCAATTTTGCTTCCAATTTCCACTGCTCTATCACCTTCCATCTCTGACACTTCCCTTCCCTTCCTTGACCTCTCTGTCTCCATTTCTGGCGATAGACTGTCTACCAATATTCATTACAAGCCCACCAACTCCCACAGCTATCTCAACAACAGTTGCTCACACCCTGCTCCCTGTAAGGACTCCATTCTTTCAGTTCCTTCGCCTCCATCACATTTGTTCTGATGATGCCACCTTCCAAAACAAGGCTTCTGACATGTCTCCCTTCTTCCTTAATCAAGGTTTCCCCCTAATGTGGTTGACAGGGCCTTAACCGTGTTCGGCACATCTCCTGCACCTCTGCCCTCATACCTTCCCCTCCCTCCTAGAACCATGATAGGGTCCCCCTTGTCACTTTTCAACCCGTCAGCGTCTGCATTCCAAGGACCATCCTCCGCCATTTCCACAACCTCCAGCATGATGCCACCACAAACATATCTTCCCCTCACCCCACTGTCAGCATTCTGTAGGGACAATTCCCTCTGGGACACATAGGTCCATTCCTCCATCACCCCCAACATCTCATCCCTTCCCATGACACCTTCCCATGCAATCACAGAAGGTGCAATGCCTGCACCTTTAACTTCTCCCCCCTCACCATCCAAGGTACAGTGATTCACTTACACCTCCTTCAATTTGGTCTACTGTATTCGCTGCTCCTAATACACTCTCCTCTACGTTGGGGAGGCCAAATGTAGATTGGGTGACTGCTTTGCGGAACACCTTCGGGCTGTCTGCAAGCATGACCCAGACTTTCCTGCTGCTTCCATTTCAACACACCATCCTGCTCTCATGCCCACATGCCCGTCCTTGGCTTGCTGCAATGTTCCAGTGAAGCCCAAAGCAAATTGGAGGAACAGCACCTCATCTTCCGATTAGGCACTTTACAGCCTTCCGGACTTAACAGTGAGTTCAACAACTTCAGGTCATGAACTCTCTCCTCCATCTTCACCCCCTTCATAACGCCTTTTTTAAAATTTATTTTTCATTTTTTATTTGCTTATTTTTATTTTTATTCATTGTTTTATCCCCTTTTTTTATCCCCTTTCCTACCTTTTTTCCTCAACCACTCCCCCTTCCCCCACCCAACCCCAAAAGGTGCATCTGTCACTTGTTCTATGTTGTGCTTTCACAGAGTGCTGATCTGTCTTCTGGTATTCACGCATTCTGCTTTCTTACCTTTATGCCACTATTAACATCTTCTTCAGTCATTACCATGACCATTAACACTCCCTTTGTCTTGTGTCCATGACGTCTTTGTCAATCTCTCCTTCGCCCTCACCTATCACTGACCTTCTATCCTGCTTTACCTGCTCTACCCCCACCTTCAACAATATAAATTCCATGACTTTCTAATTCTCTTTAGCTTTGAAGAAGAGCCAAACGGACTCAAAACTTTAACTGTTTCGCTCTCCACAGATGCTGTCAGACCTGCTGAATTTTTCCAGCATTTTCTGTTTTTACAACAACATCAACTGTATTTAGATAGAGCCTATGATGCAATAAAATGTTTCAAGGTGCTGCACAGGGATATTAGGAAACAAAATATGCACTGAGCCACATAAGGAGACAATAGATCAGGTGATCAAAAGCTTGATCAAAGAGGTGGGTCTTAAAGAGTGTCCTAAAGGAGGAAAGCAAGATAGAGAGGTGGACAGATGTGGGGAAGGAACCCCAATGCTTGAGGCCTTGGTAACTGAAAGTGCAGCCACCAATGATGAGACAATTAAAATCAGGGATGCTCAAGAGGCCAGAATTAGAGGGACATAGAGACCTCAGAAAGTTGCAGGGCTAGAAGGGATTACAACGATGGAGAGTGGCCAGGCCACGGAGAGATTTGAAAACAATGATGAAAATATTTCCTGGCAAATCCAGTTACAGGTTGGCTGTTATTCAGACCAGGTTTGAACATTTACAAAACCAGGCTTTGCTTTGCCATTATCAACTCTAACATTCCATCAGTTAACTACCACATAAATCAGACTAGATTAAAGTGGGGCAAACTCAGCTGTAAAATTAAAATTAAATGTTGGCTATAAATAACAAATATGAGGGTAACTATAAATATTTGTGGTCCAACTGTTATACTTCAATGATTTAGACGTAAATGTAGGCAGCATGATTGAGATATTTGCAGATATTTTTTGTTCATTTTGGGGCTGAGTGTTGCTAGCAAGGCCAACATTTGTTGCCCATCCCTAAATGACCTTGCAAAAGTGGTGCTGAACCACCTTATCGGAATTCTGCAGTCCATGTGGTGTAGGTCACCCTCAGTACTCTTAGGAAGGGAGTCCCAGAATTTTGACCCAGTAACAGTGGAGGAATGGTGATACAATTCCAAGTCAGGATGGCGTGTGACATTGAGGGGAATATGCAAGTGTTGGTGTTCCAATGCATCTGCTGCTTTTGTCCTTCTAGGTGGTAGGGTTCATAGGTTTGGCAGGTGCTGTCAAAGGAGCCTTGGTGAGTTCTTGTAGTGCACTTGTAGATGGTACACACTGCTGCCACTGTGCATCGACAGTGGAGGGAGTGAATATTTAAGGTGATGAATTGGATGCCGATCAAGCAGGCTGTTTTGTCCTGAATGACGTTAAGCTTCTTGGGTGTTGTTGGAGCTGCACAGACACAAAGTAGTGGACAGTATTCCATCATGGACCTGACTTGTACCTTGCAGATGATAAACAGGCTTTGGGGAGTCAGGAGGTGAGTTGCTTGCCAGAGAAGTCCCAACCTTTGACCCGATCTTGTAGCCACGGTATTTGTATGGCTGGTTAAATTCAGTTTCTGATCATTGGTAGCTCCTAGGATGTTGATAGTTGGAGATTTCAGCAACGGTAATGCCATCGAATGTCAAGAAAGCAAAGACAGACTTGCATTTATAGAGGGCTTTTCATGACCACCAGACATCTCAAAGCATTACAGCCAACTAAGTGTTTTCTGGCATGTAGGATGGAACTTTATGGCCCCATTGCAGCAGTGAGTCATTCAAAATTCCATTGACTTTGGAGGGACCGGAAAATCCCGCCGATAGGCAGGGCCGTAAAATTCTACCCACAATTACTGTTGTGATATAGGAAACATGGCAGCTAATTTGCATTTAGCAAACTCCCACAAATATCAACGTGATAATGACCAAATAATCTGATTTTTTGTCACATTGACTGAGGGCTAAATATTGGGCAGGACATTAGGGATAACCCCCCTACACTTCTTCGAAATAGTGCCATAGGGTCAAAACAGTGCCATGGGAACTTTTACATCCACACAAGTAGGCTCATGGGGCCTTGGTTTAATGTCTCATTTGAAAGATAGCACTGCCCACAGTACAAAACTCCATCAATACTCCACTGGACTGTGAGCCTTGATTTTTGTGCTCAAGTTCCTGGAGTGGAACTTGAACCCAAGCCTCATGATTCAGAGGTGAGAGTGTTACCAACTGAGCCATGGCTGACACACAAGGGGAGGTGGTTAGATTTTCCCTTGTTGGAAATAGCCATTGCCTGGCACTTGTGTGACATAAATGTCACTTGCCACTGCCTGTATGTTGTCCAGGTCTTGCTGTATGCAGACACTGACTGTTTTATATCTGAAGAGTTATGGATGGCACAGAACGCTATGCAATCATCAGTGAACAGCCCCATTTCTGACCTTATGTTAGAGGGAAGGTCATTATGAAGCAGCTGAAGATGGTTGGGCCAAGGACATTACCCTGAGGAAATATTTCAGTGATCTCCTAAGGCTGAGATGATTGATCTCCAACAACCACAAGCATCTTCCTTTGTGCTAGGCACAACTCTAATTACTGGAGAGTTTTACACCAATTCCCACTGACTTTAATTTTGCAATGGCTCCTTGGTGCCACACATGGGCAAATGCTGACTTGAAGACATCCTTACCTCTGGAATTCAGGCTTTTTCTCCATGTTTAGACCAAGGGTGTAATGAGGTCAAGAGATGTGCGGCCTAGGTGGAATCCAAACTAAGCATTGATGAGCAGGTTATTGCTGAGTAAGGGGAACTTGATAGCACTGACCCCTTCCATCACTTTGTGGGCGATTGAGAGTAGACTGTTTGTGTGGTAATTGGCTGAGTTAGATTTGCCTTGATTTTTATGGACAGGACATAACTGAGCAATTTTCTATATTGTTTGGTAGATGCCATTCTTGTAGTTGTACTGGAAACGGTTTGGCTAAGGGCGTGTCTAGTTCTGGAGCACAAGACTTCACTGTTACAGCCAGGAGGTTGCCAGTACCTATAGTCTTATACAGTCTTATAGTATCGGCCTTCAGCCATTTTAGTTATATAATTTGGATTGAATTGAATTGACTGAAGGCTGACATCTATGATAGTGGCGTCCTCAGGAGGAGACCAATATGGATCATCCACTTGGTACTTCTGGCTGCAGATGGTTGCAAATGCTTCAGTCTGAGTTTTGCACTGATGTGCTGGGCTCTGCCATAATTGAAGATAGGCACAGTTTTGCCTAGTTGTTGATGATGCAAAAATCGGAGATGTGAATGATAGTGAGGAAGAATGTTGCAGACAGTGAGAAGATATCAATGAACTGGTCAGGTAGGCAAAAAGAGGTAAATGTAATTCAATCCTGAGAAATATGAAGTTATTCATTTCGGGAGGGAAAAGGCAAGGGTGTTGGGGGGTGATAGAAGAGTGGGCCAGGGTGTCATGGAAGGAACAGTCCCTTTGAAATGCTGGAAGGGAAGGGGAGGGGAAGATGTGTTTAATGGTGGCATCGAGCTGGAGGTGGCAGAAATGGCATTGATTGATACATTGAACGTGGAGTCTGTGGAGTGGAACGTGGCGACAAGGGGAACCCTATTGTCGTTCTGTGGGGGAGAACAAGGCCTGAGGATGGATGTGCAGGAAACGGATGGACATATTCGAGACCCCTGTCAAGCACAGTGGAAGGGAATCCTTGGCTGAAGAGAACATTTTCCTGGTTTAATGGAGTTGAGACAAGGAGCAAACAGTTAACCAGCTCCCCATCTGCTCATGAAATCACCACAATTGAATCAAAAATTTTCAATCCACAATTTATTTAACGAATTGCCAATTTCAGAGAAATAAAGGCATTTTTCTATTTTTGCCTGAAGAATTTCACCACCAAAATTATATACTGCAGTATGACTGGCTACCACTGATTTTATCTGCTTTCTGGGTTTAACAGTTTCCTGAGCAATCCACCTGACAGCTGAAATGAGGCAAGGCAGCTTCAAGGACAAGGTAAGTACCTTTATCACACTTCATGTAGGCTAGAAGGAACAGGAATGCTTTGCCTGAACCCCCAAGAGTAACCTCTTGCCTTGGAGCAAATCCTCCTACATCGAATGCTCCCCACTACCTCAATATATAAAGACCCACCAGGGTCAAGGATCAGCTCCCCCCCAGGATCAGACAAAACCACTCCCCTCAGGGCTGGGGATCAGATCTCTCCAGGGAATGGGGATCAAACCCTCCTGCTGGTATCAGACCCCTCCCCCCCCACCCCATGCTAATCCACCTCAGATTGCATCTATGAGCTTGTCCGACTACTCCCTTCCTGACTGGAGGCCAAGCTTGTCAATCAGATTGATTTATAAGTAGGGAACCTGTCAAGGCCAAAATGTGCACACTATAGAGTTAACTATCCACAGCATTAGAAACTCCACCCCTTGCCTATGTAACCTACCCCTGTCAATATCTTGGTCGATAAGTCTGTCTTTGTTTCCACATATATTCTCTGCCCTCCAGAGCTTTTCCAGCATTTTATGATAATGTTTCAACTTAATTCATTTACATTCTAAGGGATACAAAAATATCAATAACCTTTCTTTTCATATTACAGATGCTTTACACTTCCCACATTTCCTGTTTTTATTTCAGGTTTCAGTATTTTCAGTTATTTTCTTTTTTTTATGTTAATACACCTCGCCTGATTGTTTTGATTGTGGAAAGTTCTGGGATATCACACTAGTTCTGGTGATCTGAATTCAGACTGAGCAGGATCTCATTGGAATTCACTTTAATGGGCTATGAGTTCAGCCTGTCACTCTGTAGGGCATGTGCAACACAGTAACTGCTACAACAGCAACTTTCCACTTTCGAACCAGACTGCATAACATTAATCCAAATGTTCAATGGCAAATATGTCAAAGTCAGAATAGAACCATGGACATCATCTGAAATGCAGACCCATTCCAACTTTTCGGGTTGGAGAATCCAATAGAACCTTTCTTTATCCTGCCAAAATCTTGAATAATATCTGGTTACTTGTGCAGAATCTTTTTCATGTTCTGGTGGTTTGCACTTCTCCAAGACTCAGTGAGTGAAATACAGCAGCCTTTCCTCTTTTCCCCCTTTGCTGTTAAGGCTTAATTGACTCAAATTCTCTATCCTACTTTAAATCGGGTTTTGAGTTCTTTCCTGTGAATAAGGAAAGCATATTATGCAAATATTTTATGAAAATAACCCATGAGCTCTGTCTTAAAAAGAATTTATAAATGGAATATAGGTTACTTCACAGTTGTGGGTGGCTGTGTACGTGACTGTTTTGAAGCAGACTGTTCCACTTTCAATACAGCTTAAAGTAGAGAAAGCTCAGTCAGATTCAGATGAGAAATCAGCATTAATGAGTGGACTGTGTTGCTATATGTACTGTAAGTTGAAGTAGGTGACAGTAGTGTGACAGCCAGCTGAAGAGTACCCTCATGAGCAAAGTAGAATTGTTGCATTTTTAATTAGGTAAAAGTAGAGATGTGGGTTATATTTCGATGAGGATTCATGAACATTTTGACTGTATTTTTGTAGAGAACGTGACAGGCACAAGATGAAGTTTGTTTATTGTTTTTAATTTTACAGCACTGTTACCTGCACCAGCCCTATGAGAAGCAGGTAGTAAATGGAATTGAACACCAGAACTCCTCACAAGCATTTATAGTGGCGGCTGGGCTGGGTTGGGGAGGGGTTAAGCCAGCAGCAATCTCAATAGGGACAAATGAGGTCTGAAAATTCCAGTGGGGGCAAAAGCCAGTGGTAAAACTCACTGCCCTATTTTTTCATCATTACTGCTACAATTACACATGATTTGCTGTAGGACAGCAGGGGAAAATACAACCTTGTCATGTCAAGACTCACATGTGAATAATGGCTATAGGCCAAGTAACCAAAGATCTATCAATGCCTGTAAAGTGTACCCAGTGGGTGTGAACTCTACAATTAGGACCAAGAAAACCAGGCTTTTAAGACTGCATGTCTGTAGGGGGGTGAGTATGAATGTAGCCTAATTTCAATATGTGAAGTTCTCAGAGTTCTGAACTCTGAACTTTTCTTTTACAATATAGCAGCTGCACCTGGTTTAATAGAACTGTTAATGAAGAGCCCCATGAGACAATGAAAGATGCACTTATGCTATGTAGAGGAAAAAAAAACATTTAATTTAACCTTTATACTGCTTAGTACTCCCACCCTATTCTCCTTCACTACTCTTCTAGCATCTGGAACTATCATTCACGAGATCATTGTCCTCTTAAACTTTCTGGGTTCACATTTCTCTGTCATGCCTTCTATCTTCTTGCCTTTAGACCCCTCATCAAAGGGGCCTATTCTTCTCCTCTCCAACTGTTCTCTATTTTTGGCATACATTGGGACTGAGTTTGCTGTAGCAGGGCATCTAATAGCATCTGTTGTTAGTTGGACTTCATCCCTCCACACTTGCTGGAAGAGTGAGGTGATAATGGTGCATTAAAGGAATCCAGGCATCTGGAACTTCAGTGAACAGGGCAACCAACAGGATAGCTCCTTAACCAATAAGGTGTAAAGATTGGGAAATAAGCAGTGGAAGGTCCAAGAAGGAGAATGAAATAGAGTGGGTGAATTAAATGTCAAATAAGCTGCATGAAGAGAAATAAAGAGAGTGAAAGAAAGATTGGATTAACAGAGAGAAACGTAAACAGAAAAGAAAAGTAAGAAAAACATATGATTTAAAATTTGACATTTTTTGAAGGCTCCTAAAACAATTCACAACCTGAAAAAGAGACTTGTAATAGTTAATACTCAGTGCTGGAGAGGTTGAATAATAGTCATAAACACTTATCAAGTCATTAAGAGCAAATTTACACAAGCTCTAAATACCTGAAATGGTTTTAGTTCATATCTATTATGAAATAGTATTCAATGCCATGCAAAGTTGATGTAGTGAAATGCCATTTTACCAAAGCTAGAGGAGGATCAGGGCAAATCAGAAAGTATCTAGCTCTCACCTGAATATGCTGTGCCATCTACACAACAATAACAGTGAGTATCATTAACGTCACCGACAGCAAAATCTGACTCAATGTTTTCAACCACCCTTGAAGGAAAGATTTTGATCTAACCCAAAGTGATCTAACCCAAAGTGCTTCAGATCCAATGGATTACTTAAAAAATGAGGCAAGATTTTTCACCTGACGCACCCAAGCGTAAAATAACGTGCAATGTCAGGCGAGTGTCCTGATATCATAATGCGTTCGCGCAATATTTTGGTCAGTGGGCACACTCGAGAGTCGGCAGTGCACCCACCAACAATTAAGAGGTCCATTAAGGCCATTAATGTATTGATTAACCTAGATTTTTCGCTGCCCATCCAAATGTTACGGTTAGCAGGCGGGCTAATTGGCCAGGCGACCTTTGGCGGGATGAGGCTTCTGATATTAATTAAAAAATAATAAAAATGTTTGGGCAGAATTTTTATCATCTATATGTTTAGGTGAGTGAGTCCGATGTGTGGGCATTTTTTCTGCATTTTAAAATCTTTATTTGATGGCTTTATATTCTTCAGCTCCCTGAGGCAGCTCTCTGCCTTCAGGGAGCTTTCATTCCGCACTCCCCCATGCCCTCCTCCCGCCCACACCCCAGCAGCATTGAGCCTTTCAGCTTGCCCTTTACGCTGGCCGGCTGTAAATTGGCCAGCCTGCGTGAAATCGCAGCCAGAGGGTGACTGCTGGTGAGGGGCTGTTTTCTGGCCGCTCCTGGTCCCTCCCACCGCACCCGCCCGACGACCTCAAAATTCTGCCCCTGGTGTCCCTGAAATTGGGATCCACAGTCAGGGGTGCCAACGCTACAGGGAGCCTCAAAGTCTGTAAATGGTGCACAAGGCATTTCCAGCCACTTCTGGTGTGGCCTGTGCATGGTCCCTGCTAGGGAGGACACAAGATGGAGGCATGCCATGTGTGTGCCAGAAACATTGATGTGAGTGGTTAGACTAGGGTGTCAAACTGATGTTCCAGCTGATTTGACGCAAATTCTGGAAACATGGACCATGAGGGTCCGGTGTATGCCTATGCTAATCATTCAGAGCTGAATATTTGTTCAGTCTCATGAAAGACCAACTACAAGCGACATTTAAAGAGACAAGCGTCCAACTTACAGATGAGGGTGCTGTTGACTTACCTCTGCAGTGGTAAAGTTGACAGAAGTACAGTGGTTTGTTTCTGGAGGACATTTGGTGAGTTGATGCATCCATTCAGGGAGAGCGCCTGACCACACTCAGAGCTGAATTTAATGGATGCAGCCATTGCCCGGTCCACCACCCAGAAAGCTAGAAACAACCCTGCTTAGGCCATTCCTTTAAGCCCCAATGAAGCTCTGTGCCCATCAGACAGTTAACTTCCTGGCGTTGGGGCCACTGTCGCTTTGAGAAGTTATCCTGCCTCCAAGAGCTCCTAGCCAATCAGAAGGCCTGTAGCTCTTCAGTCCTAGCAACTCCACCAATAGCAATGCTAGTACCACAGTCGGCCAGGACCATCAATGATGTAGTATGCCCCGGAAGAGAAGTAAGTAAATGGGGCTGACTGCCTGGCTGGCCCAGGTGAGGGGAGTGGTTGGTCACTGTTGAATGAAGGGGCAGGGTCGGGGGGAGCTTTCTGAGGAGTTATCCACAGGCTGCCCAATGAGGAGGCACCACGCCACTCTGCCCTCACCCCTGCACCAACCCCTCACCCCCACCCCCAAGCCTGAAAAGAGGGCTCCAGTCTTTAGTGCATGTTTTCATCCCATGTTATTGGCCACTTAAGGCCCTCAATTGACCTCCAGGTCAATTGAGGTTTTTGGCCTTCCCTACAGATACTCTTGAAGCAGTTGGCACAATTCTGTGACCGCTTCCTTGTTGAATCTAAGTGGGCTGACATATTGTTCCTGGATAAGGTGGTTAGGAGAAGTGAAGAGGGAGCCGGGGGGGCAACGGACTCTCCTTCCCTCACAATTCCACAGCACCCTTGCACCCCACCTCCCAGCCACCTTCCCGAGGATAGGACTAAATTTTGCCCCAAGTTTACAGGAAGTATGGTGCCTATAGGTGCTGTGCCTTTAGATCTGAAACAAGACCAACAAATGGAGCAGAGGATGCAGATTTGGAGGAGGCCTCACCACAGACCCACTACAGGCTTTCAGGGAACACTTCTCCTAACTTCACCTTGTCCAGGAGCAATATGTCAGCCCACTCAGATTCAACAAGGAAGCGGTCACAGAATTGTGCCAACTGCTTCAAGAGTATCTGCAGCCTCACGCTAGGATGACAATAACACTGCCAGTGGCTGTAGAGGTCTGAGCTTCATTCTTAGCATTTCTAGGCTTCTTTTCAGGACTCATTGGTGTCTCCAAGTCCCCAGGTGGGTTTTGACTGCACGGACCCTTCCAGGTATCAGACAGTCATCTGTCACCTGCTAATGGGGATTGTGGTCTCCACTGGAGGCACCTCCTCTGAGGAGAAAGGGGCAGAAGGGAGAGGAGGGCAAGTATCTCAATGCAGCTTCCAGGGGAGCAACCTTTGGGAGGAGAGGTGCAGGCAGAAGGGGTGCAGGGCCAGCCGATAGTGCAAGGCAGAAGGGGCCACAGAAGACACCACTATCCTGACAGGTTGATGCAACTACCTCAATATGCTGGAGGTGCAATGCCGAAGGAGGCTCCGCCTCTCCACAGCGACTGGGATTTCCATTTGTCATATGATTGGAGATCACCTCCAACTGTGTGGATGGCAGGCCAATGACAGTGGTTCTGAAGGTCACCGTGGCCCTCAACTTCTATGCCTCCAGCTCTTTCCAGGAGTCAGTGGGGATCTTTGTGGAGTGGCCCAATCAACTGTCCACAGTTGCATCAAGTTGGTAACAGAAGCTCTGTTCAGGCAGTAATGACATTTATTCGTACGGACGAGGCCAGCTAGGCTGAGCGAGCCAGAGGTTTTGCAGCAATTGCTGGGTTCCCCCACATCCAGGGTGCAATCGACTGCACACATGTGGCCATCAAGGTGCCAGCAAGTCAGCCGGGTGCCTCTGTCAACAGGAAGGGATTCCATGCCATGTACGTCCAGATAGTGTGTGACCACCAGACACAGATTCTACAAGTCTGTGCAACGTACCTTGGCAGCTCCCAGGATGTTTATAGCCTCAGACACTCCCAGGTGCTGAGGCTATTCAGTGCTCCAGCCCGACTAGATTGTTGGCTGCTGGGGGACAAGGGCCATTGTTGAAAAGGTGGCTTATGACATCTCTCCGCCACCCAAGAACAGAGGCAGAGCAGCATTACAACAGGAGTCCTGCCTCCACAAGGGCGGATATAGAGAGGACCATAGTCCTTCTAAAGGTGCGCTTCTGATACCTGGACCATTCAGGGGAGCAATACATACTCCAGAGCAGGTGTCACTGATAGTGGTTGCATGCTGCGCTCTCCACAATCTGGCACTGGCAAGGTGAGACCCACTGGAGGAAGAGGATCTTGAGGCAGCTCCACAGGCCTCAGAGGATGAATCCAGTAGTGAGTCAGAAGAGGAGAACAGTGAAGAGAATGCTGAGGGTGTGGAGGCAGACCTCTGTATCCTTCAGGGAGGCAGGCACACCAGGGACACCTTGATCAAACAATCCTTCAGCTAGGCTACCAAAGATCTGCTTCCACCTCATGCCATGGCTGCCGCTCCATTCAGGATGTCTGAAAAGACCCTTTAATTTGAACACAAAGTCCACTCAGTGCCTGTGCAATAAAGTTTAGAGCCACTCATGTTCAGCATTACATACTGGCGTACCCTGCACCAAAAAAAAAAAGGTGAAGCATACTGAGGCCATTATGACAAAAACAAAATTAATGTAATTTTCACAATCCAAACAAATTAACATAACCTTCTCTAGTCTTAATTCCCAGACCAGTAAACATAAACAAAACATTCCAAACAGAAGATCACCTGTGACCAGTCCCTCTTGTGCTCATGGTGCCTTTAACTTGTGTTTCTGAGTGCTACGTCTTGGTGTCCCCCCCTCACTGGCACCAGCCTTGGAGACAACCTGCTGACCCTGCTGTCTTATTGACCTCAATGACCTTAGTGGTCATCCTCTGGCCAGGGGAGCCTGTGCTGGCCCCGCCTGGGAGATTGGAATCTCCCCAGTCATCGCAGCTTCATCAGATGCCATGGTCACTGGCGGAGGGATGGAGGAGCTGCTGCAGAGATGACAAGCAGCTCAGTCGTTAAAGTGAGGTCGCTCTGGACCACCCTGCTCACCATTGATGAACGGGCACCTAGCTGGGATACTGGGTGCCAAATCCATCTCCCACAGTGGCATTGACCACCTGAGACTTGCAAGTCCGAGCGCAACCCCAGGGATCCATGGTTCTGTCCCTGGAGCTGCCTCTCATGAGTCACCACTCAATGTAGGAGGCAGCACGCTCGGCCGCATGGACTCCTCCACAGCAGACATGGCATGCATACCCTCATGGATCTCTGCCAGATCCTCCCGCACATCCCACTGGATATCCAGCATCTTCCCCCTAATGGGTGACTCCAGAGGCTCATCATCTGCCACGGACTCAGCTCCATCCTGGTCTCCAGCAGTCCTCCGACTCCAGTGCCCTGGGCACTCTCTGCCTCCACCTGCTCCTCAAGTGAGTGTGAAGTGCCCTTATCGCTGTGCTCTGATATTCTAGTCAAACATCTAACCCCCACCGAGGCTCTGGTATCTGTGCTGGTGCCTGGTTCAGAGAGCAGATGTGTCGCACGTGCAGATGAAGCTCTGGTATCAGGGGTGGCTCTTTGGGGTCCTGCGAGCGAGTGCCTGCTGTTGAATCTAAGGGAGAACAATGACATGTTTAAGTCATCACACTGTCACTGTGCATGCCAGGCACCCTGGAGAGACCATGGAGACCTGCATCATTGTGCCATGATCTTTCAGTGATCAATGGAGAATCCAGTTTTAAGGCTCCCATCAATGAAGAGACTACACAAGAATATTTGCACCATCCAAAACTCTCGCCTCTGTGCACTGTGCTCTTACCTTCATCTGACACCCCAGCCTCTCCATGACTAGCTGACCAAGGTGCGTAGCACCTCTCCAGCTCCATGGCGTCCTGCTCAAATCTGGTTAGGATTAGGAGGTTTAGGGGACCTCTGCAACCTCTCAGTATTGTTATGGCTCCTCTTCTCCTGAAAGGACAGAGGAGCACTGATTAGTCCACTGCAGTGCCATTGCAGCCTGGCCAACCCCACCTGAGGAACATCTTGAAGGGCACATCCGAGTTGTGGCCCTCGAGCTGCAAGACAATCAGTCCAAGCAGCCAAGGCTCACCTTCTTGGCCAGCTCCCGAGTCACTCATTGTTGGCACCCAGACTCTAATACCCCTGAGCTCCACGGTGGGAGTGGGCCAGAAACAGCCAGATCTTAACACTTCACCACACTGATTCATGTCAACATGGTACTCACCCATACCAAGTGCAGCTGGTCATTGAACTTTTGCGGCACTACACCTACATGTGCTGCACAATGTTGTGACTGCTGACCTGCGCTGCCACCTCCTCCCAAACTGTTTTTGTCAGGTGCGGTGGCCTCCTGCTTCCATCTCTGGGGACAAGGGTGTCCCTCCTTGCAGCCACCTCCCCCAGGAGGACCGCGAGATGCTCATCCGAAACCAAGGGTGCTGAGTGTCCACCCGACCTGCCCTCCCGCCTGGCGTCTCCAGCCGCATTTGAGGCCATAGCTTTGGCCTTCAGCATGCAGAAGATATGTTCTTCCCTGGCAGCCTTCAAGGAGTTGCCTGTGCAGTTTTAAACTGCCCACCGGGTCGCCATTGGACCCAGCACCTGACAGCCCCCCACCCTGCCCGGCCCTTCCCGACCATTGGGAATACATGTTTCACACTAGGCTTAATTGGCCAGCCAGCCTGAAATCAAATTCAGGGGCCGATTGTGGGCAGGGGCCCATTTGCCACCGTGCCTGCCAAGGGTAAAATTCAGGCCCCAGTCTTTTTTAATATCTTTTTCTATACTGGAAGGTGTGCTGCATTATTCCTCTGTGATCGCACTCTACCCTCTGAAATCAGAAGATTATGTGGAAAAACTCAGCAGGTCTGGCAGCATCGGCGGAGAAGAAAAGAGTTGACGTTTCGAGTCCTCATGACCCTTCGACAGAATTTTTTTTGTTTTGGATTTCCAGCATCCGCAGTTTTTTGTTTTTATCAGAAGATTATGTGTTCATTCTAGGACATGGGCACTTAATCTCAGGTGACACTTCAATACAGTGCCAAGGGAGTTTTACATTGTCAGATGTGTGATTTTGAAAATGGGACATTAATCTGAAGCCCTGTCTGCTTGTTTAGGAGGATGTAAAAGATCCTATGCTACTATTCAAATTCATGGGGAACTTGTCTCGATTCTTGGCCGACATTTATCCCTCAATCAACATCACCAAAGCAGATTAACTTGTCAATTTCTCATCATTGTTTGTGGAATCATGCTGTGTGCAAACTGACTGCTGCATTTACCTACAAAATTCAAATTTACCTACCCCAATTTTAAAAATAATTTATTTGGCTGTAAAGCACTTGAGAATGAAGTGAGGACATGGAATGCACTTTGTAAACGTCCATTCTTTCTGTTCCTTCTGTTCATGTTCAAGATGTATTAACACATGTTGTATAATTATGCATGTTGATGCAAAACTAAAATTATGGCCTCAAACTTCGGTAGAAATGACAGTTAAAATGTCAGCAGTCATTCATTACGCATCCAAAACCAACAGCAACTTGTGGGGCAGAGGAGACAAATAGTGAAACGGGTGAAAATTTAAAAAGTTGTAAAGAGGTGACTTCAAGATGGAGGGGCCCTTGCACTCTTTGAAGTACAAACCCATTTCCATCTGTTTCAGATGAAGTTACATTGTTTCATAGTTTGCCATTGTGAGATTTGAACTCTTGATAATCTTTTAAATGAAAACCAAATCAACAAAATTGGGATAAATCAGGCACAGCCCCTAATTCAGGTCAGCTGTAAAACCAAGAACAAATTTTAAAGGAAACTTACAAACTTTAAATCAAAATGTGATTAAAGGGGTCAACAAAACACCCCAGTCCCCGTGGTGCCCACCGAGCACGGAAGGCCTCGAGAGTGCCAGCAGACACCGCGTGCTCCTTCTCCAGGGACATCCGGCAGCGAACGTAGCCACGGAAGAGGGACAAACAATCGGGCGGGACTCCCCCGTCGATCGCCCGCTGCCTGGACCTGTTAATGGCCAACTTGGCCAGGCCCAGGAGCAGGTTCACGAGGAGGTCCTCCTCCTTCCCGACCCCCTGCCGCACCGGCTGCCCATAGATCAGGAGCGTGGGGCTGAAGTGCAAACAAAACATCAATAAAAGGTTTTTCAAATAACTAAAAAGGGAGTGCAGCCTACAACACCCTATGTATACATGGTCCACGGACTCCACAAGACCGCAAAAAGGGCATGTGTCCTGAGAGTCCGTGAACCTATGCATCCTCTTATTATAAGGGACTGCTGCATGCAACACCCTCCAACCCAGGTCCCCGATAGAAAGGGGGAGGACACCTCCATAGAGGGCCTCCCATCCGGGGCCTCTGCCGCTGGACGGCAACAAGGCACGCCAGGGCGTGTCCGGTCGACGGACAAGGGCGAGAAAATGGAAGGTGTGCAGCAGCAGTCCGTACAAAAAGCCCCTCTTTGCCGTGCCAAAAGGCACAGAGGGCATGTCCCCGAGGCGGCTCATATTGCGGGGCACCAGCACCCAAGGGAGGGTTTGGGGCTTGGGGCCAATGTGGAATTCTGTCCAAACAGGGGAACGCTCAGACGGAAGACCACCGCGCACCTGGGCCACCTCAAGACCCAAAATAACGTCGGGTCCGAGCACGACCGTTCTCAGGTCTTGGATGGCATCAGCTGCGACCTGGACACTCACAGACGCGCGTCGCGCCAACTCCTGCGGGAGCATCCAGCCCAGTCCTCCGCCACCCAGCACGTCCCCGATCCTGGTCACCCCTGCGGCCACAGCCCTCCTCTCCGCCAACCACTGAAAAGGACGGAGGGGCGGATTCCTGAGCAGCGGCTCTCTGACGATAGCCGCTACTCCTGACGGGGGAGAGCTGCGTCGCGAGGCGACCACTTTCCAGACTTTGATCAGGTCCTGGTAAAAGATGGGCAACGCCTGCAAGGAGCCACCGAGGCCCAGCTGTTCTATAAACAGGAGCTGCACGTCATAATTCAGGCCGTGCACCTGACGGAAGAAATACGTCATCAGGGCACACCATCTAGGAGGAGTCTCGACGTAGAGGTATCGCTGCAGGGTCTGAAGGAGGAAAGTCGCCACCTGTGTGCGTAGGCACACTAGCGCCTGACCACCCTCCCTAAGCGGGAGTCTCAGAACCTCGGCAGCGACCCAGTGCAATCTTTTGTCCCAGAAGAAGTCGACTAACAATCTCTGGATTCTTGTGACAAAGTCCGGGGGAGGGGTCAAAGTGACCAGCCGATACTACAACATGGCGGCGATCAGCTGGTTTATGACCAGAACTCGACCTCGGTAAGATAGCACTCGGAGCAGTCCTGTCCAGCGCCGCAGGCGAGCGGTGACTTTCGTCTCCAGTTCCTGCCAGTTTGCCGGCCAGGATTCCTCAGCGGGGCAGAGATGGACCCCCAGGTAGAGGAAGCTGGTCCTGCTCCAGGTGAAAGGCCTGAGCTCCTCGGGTAGGGGATCCATCTGCCACTGACCGACCAGGAGTCCAGAACATTTACCCCAGTTGATCCTGGCAGAAGAAGCGGCAGAGTAGACCTCCTGGCACTCGCGCATCCTCCGCAGGTCAGCCGGGTCACTAAACATAAGGAGCACGTCATCGACGTAAGCCGAAAGGACCACCCCGATGCCCGGCCCGCGCAGAACCAATCCCGACAACCTCCTCCGCAAGAGGCGCAGGAAAGGCTCCACGCAAATAGAATACAACTGGCCAGACAGGGGGCAGCCCTGACGTACCCCTCTCCCAAAGCGAAGGGGCGCCGTCAGGGACCCGTTAACCTTCACTAGACACTCCGCGGCGGTGTACAGAAGTCGGATCCGGGCGACAAAATGCGTCCCGAACCCGAAAGCTCGCAGAGTTCAGAGTAAGTATTCGTGATCCACCCTGTCGAACGCCTTCTCCTGATCGAGAGACAGGAAGGCGCTCGACAGACCAGCCCTCTGAGAATGGTGGATGATGTCCCGGACCAGATGGATGTTATCATAAATGGTTCGGTCCGGGACGGTGTAGGACTGGTCAGGGTGGATCATGTGGTCCAGCACGGTGCCGAGCCGAGAAGACATGGCTCGGGTGAAGATTTTGTAGTCCGTGCTGAGGAGGGAGACCGGGCGCCAGTTTTTAAGAAGGCGGAGATCCCCCTTATTCGGCAGCAGGGCAATCACGGCCCTGCGCCACGAAAGGGGCATCTCCCCGGTAGCAAAGCTCTCCCCCAGGACCCCCGCGAAGTCGCTCCCCAAGACGTCCCAGAACACCCTGAAGAACTCCACGGTCAGCCCGTCTAGTCCCGGGGTTTTGCCCCTAGAAAGACCGTCGAGTGCGCCGGTCAGCTCCCCCAGACTTATAGGGGAGTCGAGCTTTCCGGCGCACTCCGGGCCGACCTGCGGCAGGTCCTCCCACAAAACTCTGCAAGCTTCCTCACTGGACGGATCCGGAGAGAACAGGGCAGTGTAGTAATCTCGGGCGATGGCCCTGATGCCCTCCGGATCCGAGACAAGGGATCCGTCGTCGGCCAGCAGCGTAAAGAGCTGCTTACGGACCCCGTGCCTTTTTTCCAGTGAGTAGAAGAAGGGAGAGCCATGGTCCATCTCCTTAAGGAAACAGATCCGCGACCTCACGAACGCGCCCCGAGACCCGACCAGTTGCAGGTCCCGCAGCGCGCCCTTCTTCTCATCGTACACCGACCGCAGGGCCGGGTCCGCGTCGGGCTGACGGAGACGTGCCTCCAGGTCGAGCACCTCCTTCTCCAACTCCTCGACCCTGGATTTGCGTCTCTTTGTCGACCCCTTCGCGTACACTTGACAGAAAACTCGGACGTGAGTCTTGCCCACGTCCCACCATAGCCTCAAGGAGGGGAAGCCTCCCCGCTTCCTTCTCCAGCCGGCCCAGAAGCGACGGAACGAGTCCAGGAACCGCTGGTCTTCCAACAACAGGTTATTAAAATGCCAGTACGCGGACCCCGTCCGAGCGCAGAACGAAGTGAGCTCCGCCCACACCAGACGGTGGTCCGTGCACGGAACCTGCTGTATAGAAGCAGCCGGAACGCAGGACACGTACGCCTTCGATACGTAAAGGCGGTCGAGTCTGGACGCTCCGACTCCAGGTGGCACAAAGGTGAACACGCTGGAGTCAGGATGGAGATTTCGCCAGACGTCCACTAAGTCGAAGGACCTGACCAGGTCCCGCAACTTACTCACACCTCGCGTGCAGTGCGGGGTACCGTGACGGTCCCGGACCCCGAGGGTGCAATTGAAATCCCCCCCGAGGACGATGCACTCGCCAGCGTTGATGGAGCCGAGATGAGTGGACACTTCTTCAAAGAAGCTCGCTTGCTGCTGCGTGCCCAGGGGAGAGTACACATTCACAAAGTGAAGCACCGCCCCCCCCAGACGCACAGTCAGGTGCAGCAACCGGCCTGGCACCGGCTCCTTGACCCCCAAGATCTCCGGCTGAAAATTCGGGGCCAACAAGGGAGCCACCCCGCCAGAATTGGAGGCTAGGTGACTCATGTAGACCCCCCCTCGCCACTCCAGGAGCCACTTGGCTTCGTCTCCCGGAACGGTATGGGTTTCTGGCAGGAAGCACAACGCATACTTCCCGTCCCTGAGGACCGAGAAGTTCTGGAACCTGCGCTGTGCGGCCCTGCTGCCGCGGATGTTGAGGCTGGCTATAGTCGTCTTCATTGTCAAAGGTACATCAAACCTTCACCTTCAGTCATTAAAAAGAAGAGGACTTTTTAGTCCTTCCTCTCCTTCAGGAGCCCAGCGAGAAACGTTTGGACCCTCCGCCGCGCGTTCCTATCCAACTCAGGAGACTTGAGAGCCTCGCGAGTGGACCAGAACACCAGCGGAAAAGAATGCCACCGGTCCAAGGCCAACTGAACCCTGTCTCGGTGACCGCGATGACTCGCCAAAAAGTCCCGGAGTTCCCTTGGGGGGATGAGGGGGGAGTCAGTGGCGGGCACCAGGGGATCCACCGCCTCGCTTGAGAGCGACTCAGCGTAATCTCCAGCGCTCACCACGGACACCCCATCCTCCTCCAGATCGTCGCCTCCAGCTTCTGACCCCTCCCCCGCATTGAGTATGGGGGCTGATTCGGAGCTGCCAGCTGGCCCCACCTGTACCTCGATCCCACCCCCAGGATCAAGGCCAGAGGGGTCCTCTCTGGTCTCCTCTAAACGTTTTGGGTCAGAGGGCAGCAGCAGTTCTGATGCCCGCTCTCCTCCCGGCACCGGGTCGTCCGGGGAGCTCAGGACAAGCTCCTGACCCAAAACTAGGACGCCCGGTGCTAAGGTTTGGGAGGGAGCGGGAAGGCCTTCCTTTTCGCCGCCACCCAATGACCCGTTAACATTTTTTAAATTTTGAAAGCTACAGTCCCCCAACGAGCCAGAAGGTGACTCGGGGGTATCGAGGGTCTCTGAGTCGGGCACCACCTCAAGGGAGGTGCCTTCAGTGACCCCCGAGGGGCCCTGTTCAGGGGACTGCAGCAGGTTGACAGGGGTAACAGTGGTGGGAGTCGGTGCAGGGGTTTTGAGTTCCCCCAGAGGACAGGGTGAGATTTTACTTGGCGGAGACGCCACCACCTCTTCATCGGGGGAAGGGACACACCCAACTTCTTCAGTTTGGGCATCACCCACCTCCTCCTCCGAAGCGTGACGTCTCTTCCGGGTCAGGCTGGGGGCTAGGGAGACCTCCATTTCCGAGGCCCCCTCCTCCTTGTCCAGCCCTCCCGGACACTCCACCCTCTGGGTTTTGGGTGTTAGATACCCCGGCTCGGGGTCCCGCGTCTTTTCCCTGCCGGCCCCAGGAGCACGCGCAGAAATGACGCCGGGCCCAGCACTCGGCGCCTTAGCACCCACGGGCCCGGGAGCACACGCGGACACGACGCCGGGGCCGGATGATGTCTTTTCCCCCGAGCCGGTGCTTGCAGGTGTTTGGGGGTTTTGGGGCATTTCAGGGGCCGCCTCCAGGTTGCGGGTCTTCCTCTGCGCCTTCTTACGGCGCGGGGGCTCTCCCCCCGCCTCACCGGCAGCCGAGATGGCAGTGGCCACCGGCGTCGCTTCCCCTTGCGGGGAGGGAGATGGAGTGGTGGCGGGGGGAGGAGGGGCGGTCCCAGCCGTGGCCGCTTGGGTGGGGCTCGTGGCCTTGGAGGCGGGGCAGTTCTTCCTCACGTGCCCCGCCTCCTTACAAGCATGGCACCGCACGCCCTCCACGGTCCAGAAGACCCGATAGGCGGTCCCCTCAAAATTGATAACGAAGGCCCCCTCCAGGCACTCCTCCCGGGCCAAGCGGACAAATACCTGGCGCCGGAAGGAGTACACATGGCGGAGGGCCGAGTCTTTGAGGCCGAGCGGTATTGGTGCAACCCCCGACCTGACCTCCCCCAATTTATTAAGGTGGGGGAGCGGGAGCTCACTGGATAGAAAAGGCGGGACGTTCGAAATAATAATTTTCTGGGCGGTGGCCTCAAGGGGGTCCACCGCCAGAAAAGTCCCGCCCACAGTGAGTCCTTTTTGCAGGGCGAGGTAGAAGAATATGGCCTTCCCATACATTTTAGAGGCCGCGACAATGGCTGAGGGGCCGACGACCCCAGCCATAGCCTTTACGGAGGCCTCTATTGTCATTTCAGGGTGAGCATAGCTCTTTACCCCAAGGGCCCTGGTCAGGAGGCGGAAAGGTGACAGGGCAGCGGGAGCAGCTGGAGCCGCAGAAGCAACCACCCCCGCATAAGTTTTCTTTTTTTGAGGCCCTGCCACCGGTGACAAAACCGCCTCCACATTAGCCCTCGAGGGCCCGGCCACTGGCGATGGTGAATTGGCCTTAGGGCCAGAGCCACGCCCACCCCGGGAAGGATTGGCCATTTTGTTTTTTTCTTTTTATATTTTTTTTATATATATAGGGAGGAAAGGGGGTGGGGGAGAGAGGTAGAAACAACCTCCCCTCTTTTAGGCAGGAGAGGAGAGGAGGGAGAGGAGTAAAAGACAGGGAGGCACAGGAGGGAAAGAGGTAAATGTCCAGGTGGGTGTCCTCGATGGTGGATGGACGGTGGGTGGGGGGCTGATGTTCTTCAGGCAGGGGGAGGCGATGTCTTCACCAGCTATTGCTGGCCTTACTGGGAAAAGGGCTGGGTTGGGGGGAGGGGTGGCAGAAAGACGGTTTCAGCACACACACACACCCTCCCTCTCTTCCTTCCCCAACTCCTCTGGCAGTCTTCTTGCCTCCCCCTACAAAACACAGCCCTTAATTGCCCCCACCTTAAACAAAAATACACAGTTCAGACACCCACCTAGGATGTTGTTTTTCAACTCAGTCCTGGCCTCCTGGCCTTCCTGTCCTGTAGCAACAGTAGCAACTGTTCTCGTCTCTCCCTCTCTCTCCTTTAGCAGCACTGGAGGAGCAGCAGCAGCACACAGAAGAAGCAACAACCCCAAAGGCAGCAGCAGAAACAGTTGAAACACTGAGGAGCAGCAACACCAACACCACACACCTTCTCTCCTCAGTATCAGGAAACCAACTGAATCCACAATTACCTCCACGAGATCGTTAAGAAAATGAACTCTTGATAATCTTTTAAATGAAAACCAAATCAACAAAATTGGGATAAATCAGGCACAGCCCCTAATTCAGGTCAGCTGTAAAACCAAGAACAAAGTTTAAAGGAAACTTACAAACTTTAAATCAAAATGTGATTAAAGGGGTCAACAAAACACCCCAGTCCCCGCGGTGCCCACCGAGCACGGAAGGCCTCGAGAGTGCCAGCAGACACCGCGTGCTCCTTCTCCAGGGACATCCGGCAGCGAACGTAGCCGCGGAAGAGGGACAAACAATCGGGCGGGACTCCCCCGTCGATCGCCCGCTGCCTGGACCTGTTAATGGCCAACTTGGCCAGGCCCAGGAGCAGGTTCACGAGGAGGTCCTCCTCCTTCCCGACCCCCTTCCGCACCGGGTGCCCATAGATCAGGAGCGTGGGGCTGAAGTGCAAACAAAACATCAATAAAAGGTTTTTCAAATAACTAAAAAGGGAGTGCAGCCTACAACACCCTATGTATACATGGTCCAAGGACTCCACAAGACCGCAAAAAGGGCATGTGTCCTGAGAGTCCGTGCACCTATGCATCCTCTTATTATAAGGGACTGCTGCATGCAACACCCTCCAACCCAGGTCCCCGATAGAAAGGGGGAGGACACCTCCGTAGAGGGCCTCCGCCGCCGGACGGCAACAAGGCACGCCAGGGCGTGTCCGGTCGACGGACAAGGGCGAGAAAATGGAAGGTGTGCAGCAGCAGTCCGTACAAAAAGCCCCTCTTTGCCGTGCCAAAAGGCACAGAGGGCATGTCCCCGAGGCGGCTCATATTGCGGGGCACCAGCACCCGAGGGAGGGTTCGGGGCTTGGGGCCAATGTGGAATTCCGTCCGAACAGGGGAACGCTCAGACGGAAGACCACCGCGCACCTGGGCCACCTCAAGACCCAAAATAACGTCGGGTCCGAGCACGACCGTTCTCAGGTCTTGGATGGCATTGGCTGCGACCTGGACACTCACAGACGCGCGTCGCGCCAACTCCTGCGGGAGCATCCAGCCCAGTCCTCCGCCACCCAGCACGTCCCCGATCCTGGTCACCCCTGCGGCCACAGCCCTCCTCTCCGCCAACCACTGAAAAGGACGGAGGGGCGGATTCCTGAGCAGCGGCTCTCTGACGATAGCCGCTACTCCTGACGGGGGAGAGCTGCGTCGCGAGGCGACCACTTTCCAGACTTTGATCAGGTCCTGGTAAAAGACGGGCAACGCCTGCAAGGAGCCACCGAGGCCCAGCTGTTCTATAAACAGGAGCTGCACGTCATAATTCAGGCCGTGCACCTGACGGAAGAAATACGTCATCAGGGCACACCATCTAGGAGGAGGCTCGACGTAGAGGTATCGCTGCAGGGTCTGAAGGCGGAAAGTCGCCACCTGTGTGCGTAGGCACACTAGCGCCTGACCACCCTCCCTAAGCGGGAGACTCAGAACCTCGGCAGCGACCCAGTGCAATCTTTTGTCCCAGAAGAAGTCGACTAACAATCTCTGGATTCTTGTGACAAAGTCCGGGGGAGGGGTCAAAGTGACCAGCCGATACCACAACATGGCGGCGATCAGCTGGTTTATGACCAGAACTCGACCTCGGTAAGATAGCACTCGGAGCAGTCCTGTCCAGCGCCGCAGGCGAGCGGTGACTTTCATCTCCAGTTCCTGCCAGTTTGCCGGCCAGGATTCCTCAGCGGGGCAGAGATGGACCCCCAGGTAGAGGAGGCTGGTCCTGCTCCAGGTGAAAGGCCTGAGCTCCTCGGGTAGGGGATCCATCTGCCACTGACCGACCAGGAGTCCAGAACACTTACCCCAGTTGATCCTGGCAGAAGAAGCGGCAGAGTAGACCTCCTGGCACTCGCGCATCCTCCGCAGGTCAGCCGGGTCACTAAACATAAGGAGCACGTCATCGGCGTAAGCCGAAAGGACCACCCCGATGCCTGGCCCGCGCAGAACCAATCCCGACAACCTCCTCCGCAAGAGGCGCAGGAAAGGCTCCACGCAAATAGAATACAACTGGCCAGACAGGGGGCAGCCCTGACGTACCCCTCTCCCAAAGCGAAGGGGCGCCGTCAGGGACCCGTTAACCTTCACTAGACACTCCGCGGCGGTGTACAGAAGTCGGATCCGGGCGACAAAATGCGTCCCGAACCCGAAAGCTCGCAGAGTTCCGAGTAAGTATTCGTGATCCACCCTGTCGAACGCCTTCTCCTGATCGAGAGACAGGAAGGCGCTCGACAGACCAGCCCTCTGGGAATGGTGGATGATGTCCCGGACCAGATGGATGTTATCATAAATGGTTCGGTCCGGGACGGTGTAGGACTGGTCAGGGTGGATCATGTGGTCCAGCACGGTGCCAAGCCGAGAAGACATGGCTCGGGCGAAGATTTTGTAGTCCGTGCTGAGGAGGGAGACCGGGCGCCAGTTTTTAAGAAGGCGGAGATCCCCCTTCTTCGGCAGCAGGGCAATCACGGCCCTGCGCCACGAAAGGGGCATCTCCCCGGTAGCAATGCTCTCCCCCAGGACCCCCGCGAAGTCGCTCCCCAAGACGTCCCAGAACGCCCTGAAGAACTCCACGGTCAGCCCGTCTAGTCCCGGGGTTTTGCCCCTAGAAAGACCGTCGAGTGCGCCGGTCAGCTCCCCCAGACTTATAGGGGAGTCGAGCTTTCCGGCGCACTCCGGGCCGACCTGCGGCAGGTCCTCCCACAAAACTCTGCAAGCTTCCTCACTGGACGGATCCGGAGAGAACAGGGCAGTGTAGTAATCTCGGGCGATGGCCCTGATGCCCTCCGGATCCGAGACAAGGGATCCGTCGTCGGCCAGCAGCGTAAAGAGCTGCTTACGGACCCCGTGCCTTTTTTCCAGTGAGTAGAAGAAGGGAGAGCTACGGTCCATCTCCTTAAGGAAACAGATCCGCGACCTCACGAACGCGCCCCGAGACCCGACAAGTTGCAGGTCCCGCAGCGCGCCCTTCTTCTCATCCTACACCGACCGCAGGGCCGGGTCCGCGTCAGGCTGACGGAGACGTGCCTCCAGGTCGAGCACCTCCTTCTCCAACTCCTCGACCCTGGATTTGCGTCTCTTTGTCGACCCCTTCGCGTACTCTTGACAGAAAACTCGGACGTGAGCTTTGCCCACGTCCCACCATAGCCTCAAGGAGGGGAAGCCTCCCCGCTTCCTTCTCCAGCCGGCCCAGAAGCGACGGAACGAGTCCAGGAACCGCTGGTCTTCCAACAACAGGTTATTAAAATGCCAGTACGCGGACCCCGTCCGAGCGCAGAACGAAGTGAGCTCCGCCCACACCAGACGGTGGTCCGTGCACGGAACCTGCTGTATAGAAGCAGCCGGAACGCAGGACACGTACGCCTTCGAAACGTAAAGGCGGTCGAGTCTGGACGCTCCGACTCCAGGTGACACAAAGGTGAACACGCTGGAGTCAGGATGGAGATTTCGCCAGACGTCCACTAAGTCGAAGGACCTGACCAGGTCCCGCAACTTACTCACACCTCGCGTGCAGTGCGGGGTACCGTGACGGCCCCGGACCCCGAGGGTGCAATTGAAATCCCCCCCGAGGACGATGCACTCGCCAGCGTCGATGGAGCCGAGATGAGTGGACACTTCTTCAAAGAAGCTCGCTTGCTGCTGCGTGCCCAGGGGAGCGTACACATTCACAAAGTGAAGCACCGCCCCACCCAGACGCACAGTCAGGTGCAGCAACCGGCCTGGCACTGGCTCCTTGACCCCCAAGATCTCCGGCTGAAAATGCGGGGCCAACAAGATAGCCACCCCGCCAGAATTGGAGGCTAGGTGACTCATGTAGACCCCCCCTCGCCACTCCAGGAGCCACGTGGCTTCGTCTCCCGGAACGGTATGGGTTTCTTGCAGGAAGCACAACGCATACTTCCCGTCCCTGAGGACCGAGAAGTTCTGGAACCTGCGCTGTGCGGCCCTGCTGCCGCGGATGTTGAGGCTGGCTATAGTCGTCTTCATTGTCAAAGGTACATCAAATCTTCACCTTAAGTCATTAAAAAGAAGAAGAGGACTTTTTAGTCCTTCCTCTTCTTCAGGAGCCCAGCGAGAAACGTTTGGACCCTCCGCCGCGCGTTCCTATCCAACTCAGGAGACTTGAGAGCCTCGCGAGTGGACCAGAACACCAGCGGAAAAGAATGCCACCGGTCCAAGGCCAACTGAACCCTGTCTCGGCGACCGCGATGACTCGCCAAAAAGTCCCGGAGTTCCCTTGGGGGGATGAGGGGGGAGTCAGTGGAGGGCACCAGGGGATCCACCGCCTCGCTTGAGAGCGACTCAGCGTAATCTCCAGCGCTCACCACGGACACCCCGTCCTCCTCCAGGTCGTCGCCTCCAGCTTCCGACCCCTCCCCCGCATTGAGTACGGGGGCTGATTCGGAGCTGCCAGCTGGCCCCACCTGTACCTCGATCCCACCCCCAGGATCAAGGCCAGAGGGGTCCTCTCTGGTCTCCTCTAAACGTTTTGGGTCAGAGGGCAGCGGCAGTTCTGATGCCCGCTCTTCTCCTGGCACCGGGTCGTCCGGGGAGCTCAGGACAAGCTCCTGACCTAAAACTAGGACGCCCGGTGCTAAGGTTTGGGAGGGAGCGGGAAGGCCTTCCTTTTCGCCGCCACCCAATGACCCGTTGACATTTTTTAAATTTTGAAAGTTGCAGTCCCCCGATGAGCCAGAAGGTACCTCGGGGGTATCGAGGGTCTCTGAGTCGGGCACCACCTCAAGGGAGGTGCCTTCAGTGACCCCCGAGGGGCCCTGTTCAGGGGACTGCAGCAGGTTGACAGGGGTAACAGTGGTGGGAGTCGGTGCAGGGGTTTTGAGTTCCCCCAGAGGACAGGGTGAGATTTTACTTGGCGGAGACGCCACCACCTCTTCATCGGGGGAAGGGACACACCCAACTTCTTCAGTTTGGGCATCACCCACCTCCTCCTCCGAAGCGTGACGTCTCTTCCGGGTCAGGCTGGGGGCTAGGGAGACCTCCATTTCCGAGGCCCCTTCCTCCTTGTCCAGCCCTCCCGGACACTCCACCCTCTGGGTTTTGGGTGTCAGATACCCCGGCTCGGGGTCCCGCGTCTTTTCCCCGCCGGCCCCGGGACCACGCGCAGAAACGACGCCGGGCCCAGCACTCGGCGCCTTAGCACCCACGGGCCCGGGAGCACACGCGGACACGACGCTGGGGCCGGATGATGTCTTTTCCCCCGAGCCGGTGCTTGCAGGTGTTTGGGGGTTTTGGGGCGTTTCAGGGGCCGCCTCCAGGTTGCGGGTCTTCCTCCGCGCCTTCTTACGGCGCGGGGGCTCTCCCCCCGCCTCACCGGCAGCCGAGATGGCAGTGGCCGCCGGTGTCGCTTCCCCTTGCGGGGAGGGAGATGGAGTGGTTACGGGGGGAGGAGGGGCGGTGCCAGCCGTGGCCGCTTGGGTGGGGCTCGTGGCCTTGGAGGCGGGGCAGTTCTTCCTCACGTGCCCCGCCTCCTTACAAGCATGGCACCGCACGCCCTCCACGGTCCAGAAGACCTGATAGGCGGTCCCCTCAAAATTGATAACGAAGGCCCCCTCCAGGCACTCCTCCCGGGCCAAGCGGACAAATACCTGGCGCCGGAAGGAGTACACATGGCGGAGGGCCGAGTCTTTGAGGCCGAGCGGTATTGGTGCAACCCCCGACCTGACCTCCCCCAATTTATTAAGGTGGGGGAGGAGGAGCTCACTGGATAGAATAGGCGGGACGTTCGAAATAATAATTCTCTGCAGGAGAGGAGAGGAGGGAGAGGAGTAAAAGACAGGGAGGCACAGGAGGGAAAGAGGTAAATGTCCAGGTGGGTGTCCTCGATGGTGGATGGACGGTGGGTGGGGGCCTGATGTTCTTCAGGCAGGGGGAGGCGATGTCTTCACCAGCTATTGCTGGCCTTACTGGGAAAAGGGCTGGGTTGGGGGGAGGGGTGGCAGAAAGATGGTTTCAGCACACACACACACACCCTCCCTCTCTTCCTTCCCCAACTCCTCTGGCAGTCTTCTTGCCTCCCCCTACAAAACACAGTCCTTAATTGCCCCCACCTTAAACAAAAATACACAGTTCAGACACCCACCTAGGATGTTGTTTTTTAACTCAGTCCTGGCCTCCTGGCCTTCCTGTCCTGTAGCAACAGTAGCAACTGTTCTCTTCTCTCCCTCTCTCTCCTTTGGCAGCACTGGAGGAGCAGCAGCAGAAGCAGCAGCAGCACACAGCAGAAGCAACAACCCCAAAGGCAGCAGCAGAAACAGTTGAAACACTGAGGAGCAGCAACACCAACACCACACACCTTCTCTCCTCAGTATCAGGAAACCAACTGAATCCACAATTACCTCCACGAGATCGTTAAGAAAATGAAGTCTTGATACTCTTTTTTTTTGAGTAAATCTGTTTCCATCTGTTTCAGATGAAGTTACATTGTTTCATAGTTTGCCATTGTGAGATTTGAACTCTTGATCTGGGGGTTACAAACCCAGTATCATAACACTTGGCTATTTAGGCCAAGCACACCCTTGTGCTCTTATTGAAGAGGCAGACTTCTGAATAGAGAGCCTCTTATTAGTTCTCCATCTTTGAGAGCCCCCCTTAATTGGATAGCAATCCCACTCTCTGGCCACTAATTGCTCAATCTGGAGAAAATCACTTCCAGGGGGAATTTTATGGATGCCAGCTAAAAAGCCAGCAAGAGATCCACGTTGCCTCCTTTGGGGAAGCTTTGCAAATTAGGAGCCAATCAGGCAATTAACAGGCCATCAGCGGGCCTTCCAGGAGATGAGGACACCGGAGGCAGGAAATCCTGTTTGCTGAGAGCTGCCAGCCAATCAGAAGCCAGCAGCAGCTGGGGAGGCAGTGGCAGCTGCAGAAAATACACCTACCACTGGAAGCCCAGGGTCATGTGGTTACCCAGATCAGAGGCAAGTGATGTGTGAAGGGTTTCACAGGGTGGGGTGGGGGGTGGGGGGTCGGCAGCAAGGGCAAGTGGGTAGCTCTCACAGTCTCCCCCTTCCCAATGCCCTGTTTCTCGGTCAGGTAATGAGTGCCTTTGTGAGGGAACATCCCAGTACACCACAAGCGACCTGTCATGCGTTTGTTTATCGTATTCCCTGCATGGCAACCAGCGGCGGAGTGATAAGGCCCTTAAGTGTGTCTCAATTGGTGGTGGAGCGGGAAGGCCACCTCACAGACTTAATTGGGGGGGAGGCAGAAAGATCACAGGGTCCCCCACTTGTCACCCTCCCTCCCAATTAAATGTCCTCCCCACCTCCAAACAAGGTTTTGCTCTCTTGTATGAGGAGTAACTGGGATTTTAAGAGGTTACTAAGTTAATAATTACTGCTAAACAGCCTCACTAGGCTTGAAAGGTGAATTTTATATTTGTTAACATCAAATTTCTCCCTGATAAAAAAAAACGCCATGGGCTGAATCTTCTGGCTGACATGCGGGAGCCCACATGTCAGCGCTTCAAATGTCACGCACTGACATCGCACAAGTGTCCCGACGTCAACACACGGCATCGCGATGTTTCAGTTGGCAGGCGCGCTATGCAGCGCGAAGCGGCCTGCCATTAATTAAAGACCTCGTTAAGGCCATTAATTGACCAATTGACCCGGATGTTGAGGGGCCCGTGCGAACTTGGGATCGGCGCACGGGCCCAATGGGCAAGGGAGTAAGTGATTTTTTCACAAATCTCATCCAGTGGCGGGATGAGGCTTCATTTCGGTTTTTAAAAAGTTTACTAAAGTATTTCTGTACTTCATTAACATGTCCCATCTCGTGTGACATTTTCACATGAGGGGAACATGTTAATGATTTTTTTTATTTTTCTATTTTTAATGTCTCACAGACTTTCAGCGATCTCCCTGAGGCATCACTTTGCCTCAGGGAGATGTGCGCTCTTTCGTGTGTATGCGCGAAGGAGCGCACTTTGATAGTTGGGGAATCCCTCCCCTCGCGCAGCAAGCGCATAGCGCTTCCCATCGGGCGGCCCGCTGGGCGGGCCTTAATTGGCCCACCTACATAAAATGGCGGCGGGGCCCCTTTCGGTGGCGGCGATCAGCTGCCCACCCGCCACTGAGCTGGTGGGGCCCGCCCGCCCATCAAGGGCAAAATGTATTTTTTGAAATTTTTAAAGAAATTTGTTTATAACATATTAGCTTCTTTAATCCTACATGGGTATGTCTCAATCATTTATTTCGTTACCTGTAAAATTTAAAATTAAAAGTTAAGGGATTCAGTTCCTGGTTTGTTGTCTGTGAAAATACCTTAGTGTGATTGGCTCCTTATCCTGCTTGATGACATCTGGTGCTGGTCACCTGGAGATCGCCTTGACCTGTCAGCAGATTCAATGTAATGTTAGGAATCCACACCACAGAAAACTTTAGGGGCTGAATTTTACCCCCATTGGGGGGGAAGCTGATGGGCAGGCGCGTATGGGCGCGCTTCCAATCAGCGCCCCCAATTGGAGGTGTGCCGCCATTTTACGTGGGCGGGCCAATTAAGGCCCGCCCAGTGTGACGTCCGCACATAAGTGCTATACGAAAGAGTGCACTCATCTCCCTGAGGCTAATTGCAGCTTCAGGGAGATCATCTGTAAATGTAAAAAAAACAAAAAATTAGGAAAATAAAATTTCCTTTACATGTCTCCTCATGTGACAATGTCACCCGAGTTGGGACATGTCTATAATTTTTACAAAATCTTTATTAAAATTTTTTAAAGCCTACATGAAACCCCATCCCGCCCGTGGATGAGGTTTCATGTTTTTTCTAGTTCTTGCCGGGGCTCCTGGCCTGCCCGCCAACCTTAAGGCCGGACGAGCAGGTCTTTTAATTACTTAATTGACCCTGTCAATGGCCTCAATTGGCCATTGACAGGTCGGCGGGCACACAGCTGATTCTACTGTGCTCCCGCCTTCCTGAAAATTTAAGTCGGGCGGGATGATGTCGGGGGTTCCGCCCAACGTCATCCTGGGTCATTTTACATGTCGGCAAGTGGGCCCCACCCCTGCTCACCAACTCGTAAATTCTGCCCTCAATATTTGGGGATAGCTTCTTTCAATGTCAGCAGTGAGCGCTGTCGTTTTGGTGCTGAAAGTAAAAGTTATCTTATTTCCCAAGAAAAACCATGACCATTCCATAAACCTGTTTGAAATTTGCTGGATTATCTGAAAGCCAAACTTGGACCCTGGTACACAAGTTCTGTTCCTTCACCCAAATTTATAGAATGGTCATACAACATACCTTTTATTCATTCTTTCACAGAATGTGGGCATCACTGGCTGGGCCAACATTTATTGCTGTAATGATTTGACATACGGGACAGGTTTCAACAGGAAACAGATAAATTTTATTGCAGAGTTTTTCAGAAGCTACATGCTTGAACCAGGCCCGCGACTAGAAAGCCACGCCTCCCAGATTACCTGCACGGAGGGCTCATTGGTCGGAGTCTCCAAGAACAATCACGTGACCCCTGATAGGCAGTAGGAAAGGCTAGAACTTCAATTACTACATTTCCTTCCCCTTAGTTGTTTTTACACTTCCTAACCCACAACATATACATGTATAGAAATCAGGTGATTAAAAATTAAGGGCAGAATTTTCTGGCTGGCGAGGGGTGGGGGTGGGGGGGTGCGGAGCAGGAGCAGGTGCTGGTGGGCCTACCCAGTGTGTTTCATGACTCCCGTGCATAGCGGGAGTGGGCAGCAGCAGCGGGTGTACTCAGCCCACCGGGTCCAGTGGCGACCTGGCGGCCTGTATAAAGGAAGAGTTGGCAGCTTTATAAAGGCTGCTCCCAATGGCTGGGTGAAGGGATCTACAGAGGGGCAAAGGAGGTTATTCAAGTTCAGAGGCCAGGACATCGGGGCTGGCTAGGCTGGAGGGTAGGGTAGGGGGCCAGTGTGCCCCTCGTTTTTCCAATGACTGCCTTGCTGCCCTCCTTGATGGGGTGGCAGCATGGCGGGAGGTGCTGGTTCCCCAGGACAGGAGGAGGAGGCTCCCCCTCATGATGAAATGTGCCTGGGAGGAGGTAGTGGAGGTGGTGAGCTCCCACCACGTGGTGCGGCGTGGTCGCAAGTGCTTCAATGATTTGTTGCACTCTGGAAGGGTGAGGACAATGTTGGCATTTGTCACTTAACCCAGCAGGTCAGCTTTCCCCCCTGCCGCCCCTACCCCCCCACCCAAGTCTGAGCGTAGTGACTGCATTGAATCATTGACGGCAAGTGTCCTTCGTTGGGTGGGCCGGCAGATTTTGCCCATGCTGAGGTCAGCCTGAGAGGGCAGTGAAGAGATGGGTTTTGCGCCCACAACATGTGTTACACTGAGTCCCACATTACTGTTTTGGGGGCAACCTGGAGGAGCTACAGCTAGACGCAGTGCTTGAACTGCAGGACATGTCCAAATTGGGGTGATTACATGCTGGGAGGGGAGCTTCAAGGTGGCATGGCAATGAACCATCTGTTGTGCTCTGCGCTTCACGTGCTTGCGCCTCCTTGCTAGGGAAGGATATATCATGTGGTGCCCAATGTGATGTAGGCAGCATGTGGCCAAGGTGTGGGGGGGGGGGGGCGGTGTTGTGGGGTGAGGAACAGGCCTAGCATCTTTGTGTGAGTGTTTGGCAGCAGCGGGGTGAGGAGGCACTGGAGTCCTGCAATGTCCCAATCTGGTTGGGCTGGGCTGTGCACAAACAGAGTCTATGTGCAATTTGCACAAATCAATGTTCTTCTCTCATTTTCAGGAGAAGAATGCTCATAATGCGGCAGAGCGCGCAAGGACTGGCGGTGGTCAGGCACAGATCGCCATTCTCAGCCAGTTTGAGCAGGAGCCCTGGATTTGGAGAGGTGTCATGCAGCCAGGTCCACTGGAGTCGGTGAGGCTGGGGTGCCACGGCCTGGCCAGTTACTTATGCCCAGCAGTGAGGTCAGCGTTGTTCTCCCAAAAGACATAGCAGTGCGGAATGTGAAGTGATTTAATTTTGCAACATAGCTTGACGATTGGTTATTGAAGGATGACAAGTAGATGATATGGGGGACAGGGATACTCTTTGTCATTGTGCCCACATTAACTGATCCAGTGTCTTTGTTCTTTCTTTCAGCATCATCGGAGCAGGGCCAGGAGGAGGAGCAGCAGAGGTCCCCTCTCACACCTGAGGGCCCTGAAGTCTCATTAGTGTCACACCATCTCTGTGAGGCAGGCACCGATGCAGATACTAGCAACTCAGTGGGAATTAGACCATCAGCTAGTGTCCCGGGGCACAGCGGTGAGAGCATTTCACAGTTGCTGGAGGAGCTGGCAAAGACAGAGTGCCCATGGTATCAGCAGTTGGAGGGCTGCAGGGAAACTGGCACATGCTCAGTCGGTGCCTGGTGACGTTCCTCTGGAGTCGTCCGCGACACAGCAGGAAATGCGGCCGGTTGTGTGGGGGCATCTAGGGGAGGTACATGAGGCTATGCTTGGCTTGGTGTCCATGGTGGAGGAGTCTACGTGGACAATCACCGAAGCAATGAGCCACATGTCCGAGCACCATGCATCCTCCATGGAGAGAGTGGCGACTCCCATGTAGAGGCTCTTCCAGGAGACCCATCAGGGCTTCCCGGGGATGCGCTCTGACCAGCAACCCCTCACATCGGCATTGACTTCAACTGGTCAGTGCCAGCGTGGGAGATGGTGTGGTCACCAAGTTTCCCAGCTCAGTGCCCATCCATCCACGGTGAGCAGGTAGGTCCGAAGTGATCTCACGTCGGTGCAGCAGCTGCCTGTCATCTCTGTGGGCACCTCTCAGAGCATTCCAGATGAGGGCCACAGCTCTTCCGCCCCTCTCCCAGTGACTGTAGCATCCAGTGAGGCTGCAACAACTGGGGAGATGCCAGCTGTGGAACTGGCAGATCCCTCCCAGGCGGGGCCAGCAAAGGTTCCACGGGTCAGAGGACGACCGCCAAGGTAATTGAGGCCAACAAGACAGCAGAGTCAGCGGGCTGTCTCAGATACCACTCCCAGTGATGGGGCAGCACCAAGACGTAGCACCCGAAAACGTAAACATAAGGCACCTTCGGCACACTGGTGCTTTTGTGTTGGCTCAAGATGAGGTCTTTATGACTTGCTTTGAATTGAAACACTCTTGTCATTTTGGTTTATTAACTTTATTTGCTTGTGATATTAAATTCAGACATGTGAGCATGGCTGAGGGTGTCTCTTTTCTTCCGTATATGTATGGTTTCCAAAAATGTTGGAAGTGCTTTGCGCGACATTCAGCTTTATTAACAAGGCCCTTAGTTACTGTTCCTAACCTGGAAGATTTGGCACTTAGGTATTGAGTATGGAGCCGACAGCCCAGGCTTATCCTGGAGGTCCATCTGTGGTGTGCTAGCTGAAGGTTTGTTGGATTAAAGCCTCCCAGGTGTCCCTGCCTCCGTGGAGCATGCCTGGGTCAGCATCTACCTCCTCAGCATTTCCATGTGCGTGCTCATTCTCAGACTCACTGCTGGACTCATTGTGTGCAGCCGCAGACACTGCGTCGACGTCTTCGTTGTCCACTGCGTCCCATCTTTCCAACGCCAGATTGTAGAGAGCGCAGCATGCAACCACTATCAGCGGCACATGATCTGGGGGTTACTGGAGTGCGCCCCCTGAGCGGTCCAGGCATCGGAAGCGCATCTTGCGAAGACTGATGGTTCTCTCCACCTTGTGGTGCTGTGGCTCCTATTATATCGCTACTCAGCTTCTGTTCTAGGATGGCGGAGAGACGTCATGAGCCACCTTCTGATGGGATAGCCCTTGTCACCCTGCAGCCATCCATCAAGCCAGGCCGGGGCACTGAAGAGCCCCGGCACCTGGGAGTGTCTGAGGATGTAGGTATCATGGGAGCTGCCTGGGTACCTTGCACAGACTTATAGAATCGGTATCCTGTGATCACACATTATCTGCAAGCTCATGGAGTGGAAGCCCTTCCTGTTGACGAAGGCATTGGGCTCACCCGCTTGTGCCTTGATGGCCACATGTGTGCAGTCTATTGCACCCTGGATGCAGGGGAAGCCAGCAATCACTGCGAAGCCTCTGGCTCACTGTGTCTGGCTTGTCTGGTCCCAACAGAAGCGGATGAAGGTCAATGCACACCTAAGCGGAGCTTCTGTAACCTGCTTGATACAAGTGCGGATAGCTGATTGGGAGACACCACAAAAATCACCCACCGACCCCTGGAAGGAGCCAGAGGCGTAGAGGTTGAGGGCAGCTGAGACCTTTAGAGCCACTGGCATGGGGTGTCCACCCACACGGTTAGCGGAGATCTCAGGCCCAATCATCTGACAGATATAGTTGACTGTCTCCCTTGGGACACACTGCACCTCAGACATATTGAGCTGTATTGAGACATATTGAGGTAGCTGCTTTGTCACCTGTATACCCTGGCAGCACGATAATGGCATCTTCTGCAGCCCCTTCTGCTTTGGTCTAACTCTTGGCCCTGCGCCCCTTGTGCCTGCGCCTGTCCTCCCAAAGTCATCTCCCCTGGAGATTGAATGTGCCCTCCTGGCCTCCTCCCCTTTCTAGCCCTCTCTTCCTCCTCAGAAGAGGTGCCTCCAGTGGAGAGTTCAGCTCTCATTCCCAGGCTTTGGGAAGGCTTCCTGAAACCTGCAGGCCCAGAAAAGATTCCTAAGGGTTAAGAGTCCTGACAAAGCAGCTGGTATGCATTTTGAAGTATTGCAAATCACACAGGCAAGTTTCAAAAACTTTGAAAAATCAATACTTGGGAGACTACACTCGTGACCCCAGTGAGCCCTCTTATCCTGCCCGTGGATGAGGCTAATACAAATGTGTCCAACCCGCCTGCTCATTACGCCCATGCGCTGACCCAAAGATTGCATGGGCACCGAAAAATCGGCATCAGTTGGTGAATCAAGAGCCTTAGTGGCCCATTAATTAATGGCGGGCGCACAGTCGATATTATTGTGCGCCCGCCCAATGAAATATCGCAACGGCGTGTGGTGACGTCGGGACACTCGCCTGACGTCACCGCATGTCATTTTACATGTGGACATGTGCCTCTGCACAACAATGGGAAAATTCTGCCCTAAGACTCTAAGGCAGTTTTCTTATTTGGTTAGAGCTGCGTAGCTCCAGTACTTGAGGTTTTTCCACTGGATTAACATGATCAGAAACTGCAGCATCAGATACATCATTAGAAAGTGGCAGTTCAGGATTAGGCAATTCTACAGAAACATGGGTTATGTCTATTCGAGGTTGATCTGTCACCTCAGGGATTAATGGTTCAACGTTAATCACAGGTGGAATAGTTGGCTGTTGGAATGTCTCTCTATCCCAAAGATGTTCCATGTGTTTTCAAACAATTCGGTTTTCCACTTCCACCTGGAAGGATAAGGGACTAGTTTCTAAGTCAGTGGTTCCAAGAACCCAGCAAGGTCCACTTCCAAAATTCCACACGAAAGCTGTGTCTCCAACAGTAAATCTGAAGCTTTGCTATGAACATCCTGATTCAATTTTTGATTACCCTGATTCCTTTCTACCCTCCCCTCTAATTTTGGAAACACCAGACTTAATCTTGTACCTAGATGGCGCTTCATCAGTAATTCATACACTGTTGAATGCATAGTCAAATGAGGTGTTAAGCGATAATTGAGAAGAAAGCGGGAAAGTCAAGTTTCTAGACTACCTTCTGATAACCTGTTCATTCCAGATTTGAAAATTTGCATAGCTCTCTCAGTTAAACCATTTGATGAGGGATGGTACATGTCTGATTTAATATGTCTGATTTCATTTCAATTCATGAATCTCTGAAACTTTGTACTGGTAAAAACTGTACCGTTATCAGAAATGATTTCCAGTAGGCCACGTATGCTAAAACAATGATGCAGCTTCTCGATAGTTGCGCTCAACGTTGGTGATTTGACTTTGTATACATCCGTTCATTTAGAATGTGCATCTATGATCAACAGAAACATGCTACCTAAAAATGATTCTACATAATCAATATATAGCCTAACCCAGGGTCGAACAGGTCACTCCCATGGATGTAGTGGAGCTGAAACAGGCAACTTCTGTTGTTGTTGACACTGGAGACAGTGCTTGACCATGCTTTCAACGTCACTGTCTATGCCTGGCCACCAGACATAGCTTTGTGCAAGCATTTTCTTCTTTGATATGTCTGGATGCACGCTGTGAAGCTCTGTCAACAGTGGTTCACTTCCTTGCGAAGGGACGACAACTCAAGATCCCACAACAAGATTCCATCTTGACAACTTAATTCTGTTTTTCTGTGGAATGATTTCATCTCTTCAGATACAGGTGCATTTGACCATCTTTGTAATACAAGGTCACTGACTTTTGACAAAATTGGTCCTCTGTTCATCCAATTCCACACAGGTGAAGAATCCAAGAAATTCAGTACAAGCACAACTTCTTGTGGGGCAATGCTATCCGGTAATGAGAGATGACTGAGTGCGTCCGTATTTGCAATCTGTAAGCCAGGACAGTGCATAAAGGTATTTTCATAAGCAGATAATATCAAATTTCAACGTTGAATTCTTGCTGATTCTATTGGCGGAATGGCCTTATCCTCACTGAATAAACCCATTAATAGTTTACAGTCTGACACAATGGTGAAATGTTGTCCATGCAGGTACTGGTGGAATTTCTTCATCCTGAATACCACCGATAAAGCTTCATTTTTAACTGCGATTAACCCTCCTCGGCTGTGAAGAGGGTCCTCGAGACATAGCCAATTGGCCTTTCTGATCCATCTTCCATTCTAATTGATAGCACAGCTCCCACACCATAAGGAGAAGCATCACACGTTAATACCAATTCTTTTGATGGGTCATAGTGTACGTGCCACCTCCAGTCGTGAATGGCAGTGGACAATTAAAAAACTCACTGGAGGAGGAGGAGGCTCCACAAATATCCCCATCCTCAATGATGGGGGAGCTCAGCACATCAGTGCAAAAGATAAGGCTTGAAGCATTTGCAAAAGATGATCCATCTCGGCCTCCTCTGGAGGTTCCCAGCATCACAGATGCCAGCCTTCAGCCAACTCAATTCACTGCATGTGATATCAAGAAACAGCTGAAGGCACTTGATACTGCAAAGACTATGGGCCCTGACAATATTCCGGCAATAGTACTGAAGAATTGTGCTCCAGAACTTGCTGCGCCCCTAGCCAAGCTGTTCCAGTACAGCTACAACATTGGCATCTACCCAGCTATGTGGAAAATTGTCTAGATATGTCCTGTAGACAAAAGGCAGGACAAATTCAACCTGGACAATTACCACACCCTCAGTCTGTTCTTTATCATCAGTAAAGTAATGGAAGGAGTCATCAACAGCGCTATCAAGCAGCACTTGCTAAGCTATAACCTGCTCATTGACACCCAGTTTGGGTTCCACCAGGGCCACTCAGCTCCTGACCTCATTACAGCCTTGAGTCAAACATGGATAAAGAGCTGAGCTCCAGAGGCGAGGTGAGAGTGACTGCCCTTGACATCAAGGCAGCGTTTGACTGAGTGTGGCAATACTGGAGTCAATGAGAATCTGGGGGAAAACTCTCCACTGGTTGGAGTCATATCTAGCACAAAGAAAGATGGATGTGGTTGTTGGAGGTCAGTCATCTCAGCTCCAGGACATCACTGCAGGAAATCCTCAGGGTAGTGTCCTCGGCCCAATGATCTTCAGCTGCTTTATCAATGACCTTCCCTCCATCTTAAGGTCAGAAGTGGGGATGTTCACTGATGATTGCACAATGTTCAGCACCATTCGTGACTCCTCAGATACTGAAGCAGTCCATGTCCAAATGCAGCAAGATCCCGACAATATCCAGGCTTGGGCTGACAGGTGACAAGTAACATTCACACCACATAAGTTCCAGGCAATGACTATCTCCAACAAGAGAGAATCTATCCATTGGCCCTTGACGTTCAATGGCATTACCATCACTGAATCCCCCACTATTAACCACCTCGGGGTTACCATTTACCAGAAACTGAACTGGACTAGACATATAAATACTGTGTCTACAAGAGCAGGTCAGAGGCTAGGGATCCTGCAATGAGTAATTCACCTTTTGTCTCCCTGTAGATGCCACCATCTACAAGGCACAACTCAGGAGTGTGATGGAATACTCCCCACTGGCCTGGATGAGTGCAGCTCCCACAACACTCAACAAGCTTGACACCGTCCAAGACAAACCAGCCCACTTGATTGGCAGCACATCCACAAACATTCACTCACTTCGCCACTGACACACAGTAACAGCAGTGTATATCATTTACAAGATGCACTGCAGGAATTCACCAAGACTCCTTAGACAGCACCTTCCAAACCCATGACCACTGCCATCTAGAAGGACAAAGGCAGCAGATCGATGGGGACACCTCCACCTGGAAGTTGCCCTCCAAGTCACTCACCATCCTGAATTGGAAATATATCACCGTTCCTGCACTGTCACTAGGTCAAAATCCTGGAATTCCCTCCCTAACAGCACTGTGGGTGTACCTACACAGCATGGACTGGAGTGATTCAAGAAGGCAGCTCACCATCACCTTCTCAAGGGCAGTTAGGAACAGGGAAGAAATGCTGGTCCAGCCAGCGAAGCCCACATCCTGTGAATGAATACATTTTTTAAAAAATAAATACGACAAATGCAACAGTTTATTTACTTTCACCATCGCTTCTTCCTGTTGTGAATTCCACGGCCAATGGTGATTCTTTTCAACAACAAGTGTAGGGGTGCTAACACTGTTGATAAGTTTGGCAAGAAACAACTATAGTAGTTGATCCTACCCAGAAAAGATTTAAGTTTGGTTACACTGGACGGTGAGGGTGCATCTTTGATTGCCCTTACTTTCTCTTCTCTGGATGCAAACCCATGGTATCTACTCTGTGACCCAGGTAAGTAACTATTGGTGCTTGGAATGTACATTTTTCTTTCTTTAGTTGTACGCTGGCTTCCAAGAATTTTCTTAGCACCTTTTCCAGTTTGGCCAAGTGTTCGGTCTCGTTTGACCCTGTGATCAGAACATCATCTAGGTATACTACCACTCAGGGAAGTCCTTTCAAAAGACTCTGCATTGTCCTTTGGAAGATTGCACATGCAGACCATACTCCAAAGGGTAGGTGAGTATTTTGATAGAGACCCTTGTGCGTGTTGATAACAATGTACCCTCTAGACTTGCTACCCAGCTATGATTGTTGGCAAGCATGGCTCATGTCCAGTTTTGTACAGGGTTTGCCTTCAGCTAGCTTTGCATATAAGTCAACTAACCTTGGAACGGGATCACAGAGTAGATACCATGGGTTTGCATCCAGAGAAGAGAAAGTAAGGGCAATCAAAGATGCACCCTCACCGTCCAGTGTAACCAAACTTAAATCTTTCCTGGGTAGGATCAACTACTATAGTTGCTTCTTGCCAAACTTATCAACAGTGTTAGCACCCCTACACTTGTTGTTAAAAAGAATCATCGTTGGCTGTGGAATTCACAACAGGAAGAAGCCATTGTGAAAGTAAATAAACTGTTCCATTTGTCGTATTTATTTTTTAAAAAATGTACTCATGCACAGGATGTGGGCTTCGCTGGCTGGGGTACTTATCTAGTTTAGCTGCCTTGTTCACAGTCAATTTATAGACCCCACAAATGCACGTAGTTTGGTCAGGCTTAACCACTGGAACTATGGGTACTGCCCATTCCGAGAATTGGACAGATTGGATGATGCCCAGCTTTTCTAACTGGCACAGTTCTGCATCCACCTTCACCTTCAACGCATAAGGCACAGGTCTGGCCTTAAAGAAACGGGATGCTGCCTGAGAATCCACATATGTTTTTGCTTGCAAGCCTTTTAACTTCCCTAATTCATCTTGAAATACACTAACACTGTATCTCCTTAGCAGTTCAGGAGCTCCTGTTCTCAAGTGAAATATTTCAGACCAGTCAACCTTAATTTTTTGTAACCAGTCTCGGCCCAGAAGACTAGGTCTTTCACCTATCACTCTGATCATTGGAAGGGGGGCTGCCTGTTGCCTATATGACACAGGTTCTGTGCTGATACCCTCTACCTGTATAGATTCTCCTGTGTAGGTCTTCAATTTAGCCACTGTCCTCTCCAGATTCAGTGGCTGGGTACTTTTCGTTTAGGTATTTAAATGCATGCTCTCCCACCACTGTGGCTCAGGCTCCTATATCTACCTCCGATTTTAGCTTCTTCTCACTAACTTGGATTGTAACAGTGATTGGTTTGGTTTTTACAGCGGTGACATTGTATAGGGAATAGATGTCGGTATCGGCAGCTTCAGGTTCTGCTGTGTTTTTCAATTCAGTCATGCTGGTTAGCTGCTTTATGGACTGTTTTGACTCCGCCCTGCATTGCCTTACTATGTGACCTTTCTTATGACAGTAATGGCATTCTGCCTCCTTGAATCTACAAGTATCCAGTATGTGGTCACGCCCACATTGACCTTGGTGTCATTACTGAGGTGTTTCTGCTCGGCCTTTTCGTGTTTCTAACAGGGGACATTGCCTCTCGCTTCGCTGCTGTGTCTCTGGTTTTCGTACCATGCCCGGCGGTAAGTTCCTGTCCCACATGAAGAACCGCGTCATGCTGCACACTCTGTAAAGTCTGCGAGTCTCTCGCAGGGCTTTCCATGGCTATTGCTATTTCCGAGGCACACTTCAAATTGATGCCGACTTCTGCGAGCAAATGGCGATGAATGGTGTCGTCGTGGACTCCACAAACTAATCGGTCCCACAGCATATCATTGAGCATGTCTCTGAAGTGGGAGTTTTCTGTCAGCTGCTTCAACTTCACGCTACAAGTTGCAATGGACTCTATGAGGGCCCTTACTTTGGAATTACAGGTGGATTATTACAGGTGGCTTTGGCTGGAAATGCGTTTTCACGAGGTCCACTAATTCATTAAGGACTTTGAGCTGGGCGCTTTTGGGGCCATCAGGCTGCCGATGAGATTGTATGTCTTGCTACCACATACATTTAAAAGGATTGTTTTCTGTTTCTCCTCAACAGTAATTTTGTTTGCTATGAAATAAAAACCAAGGTGCTCTACATATTGGCTCCAGTCTTCCATAGCCACGTCATAAGGGTTGAATCTGCTGAAGAGTGGCATGACTGGTGAGTAGTCTTTTCTTTGTTCTTAAAATTCGATGCACCCACATTAACAAAGCGAGGTGCAGCATCAGGGCTGTCTTATCCTCGTCACCAAGTGTAATGACTTGATGTACTGGACAGGTTTCAACAAGGAACAGTTAAACCTTATTACAGAGAGCTTTTCAGATGCTATTTGCTTGAACCAGGTCCTTGTCAGGAAGACCTCCCCCGTCCCCCTGATTTACCCGCACTTAGGGCTTATTGGCCAGAACCTCCAAGACATTACGTGACCCCTGATAGACAGTAAGGGAGGCTATTCCTTCAGTTACTACAATTGTTCAGCCTTAATTGCCGGTGAGAAGGTGGTGGTGAGCTGCCTTCTTGAACCATTGCAGTCCATGTGGTGTGGATACAGCCACAGTGCTGTTAGGAAGGGGGTTCCAGGATTTTGAGCCAGCAACAGTGAAGGAACAGCGATATAGTTGCAAGTCAGGATGGTGTGGTCTCCTTATTTAAGGAGGGATGTAAATGGGTTAGAGGCATTTCAGAGGAGGTTTACTAGATTGATACCTGTGAGCAGTTGTCTTACATGGAAAGGTTGAACAGACTGGGCTTGTTTCCACTGGAGTTTAGAAGAGTGAGGGGTGATTTGATTGACGTATATAAGATCCTGAATGATCTTGACCAGGTGGACATGGAAAGGATGTTTCCCCTTGTGGGTGAGTCCAGAACTAACGGGCACTGTTTTAAAATTAGTGGTCGTCCTTTTAAGATAGAGATGAGGAGAATTTCTTTTCTCCCAGAGGGTTGTGCGACTTTGGAATTCTCTGCCTCAGAGGGCAAAGGAGGTGGGGTCACTGTATATTTTTAAGGGAGAGGTAGATAGATTTTTGCAATGCAAGGGAGTCAAAGGTTATCAGGGGTAGATGGGAATGTGGAACACAAAACTCAATCGGATCAGCCATGATCTTATTGAATAGGCTCAAGCGGCCGAATGGCCTGCTTCTGCTCCAATTTCCTATGATTGTATGTTTGTATGTTCATATATGTGTGGCTTTGAGGGGAACTTGCAGTTGGCGGTGTTGCCATGAATCTGCTGCCTTTGACCTTCTAGGTGGTAGAAGTTGCAGGTACTGTTAAAAGATCCTTGGTGAGTTGATGCAGTGCATCTTGCAAGTAAAAGGTACATCCTGCTGTCAATGTGCATCAGTGATGGAGAGAGTGAATGTTTAAGGCCGCAGATGAGATCAGGAGGTGAGTGGCCCTGCCGGAACCCAAGCTAAGCATCAATGAACAGGTTATTGCTGTGTAAGTACCAATTGATAGCACTGTTGACAACACCTTCCATCAATTTGCTGATGATTAAGAGTAGACTGATGGGACAGTAATTGACTGCGTTGGATGTGTTCTGGGGCTTTTTGTGGATGGGACATGCCTGGGTAATTTTCCATACTGCCCAGGTAAATACCAGTGTTGTAGCTGTACTAGAACAGCTTCTTAGGGATTACAGGTACTGTGACATGATGGTGGATCATAGCCCAAATTACTTACCAGCATATTGAACTTTTTGAAGGAAGACTTGTGTTTTTTTTTAAAAAGACATACAAGCAAAATCTGGCTGGGACTATAAAGTAACCACTTTCTGGAAAATTCCTATATGGATTACACTTGACAAACTAGTCCAGAGAATGGAATGTCGCACATAAAATAGTGTCGAGGCCCATTTAAGACAGACAATTCAAAGGAATTGATGCAATGAAAAAGCTGAACTGTAATCTCCTGTGGTTGCAGAGATAATGAAAGTTGACTACCAACTTAATGAAAACCATCTCCTGTGAGTTATATCCCAGACTGTGCACATGATATCAGTTGAAAAGAAAGCAGTTTCTGGGCAAAAGACATGTTTGTTTTTTCCCTTCTAGGAATACACAAGAGAAGGAGTTAAAAAGCCAATGGCAACCCTGGTCTCTGTGTGCTAATTTTGGTGTCCCAGGCCATGTGTGCAAGGGTATGCTGTGAAAGTCACAGATGGAGAACATCAACTAGGCATCCCTGCACCTACAGGTAAAAAAATCCTCTCTCTCTGATTGCTGGAGGCAAGTCACAAACAGCAGAACCACAGTCAAAAAGGAAACAGGACAACTCCTTCAGCTAACCTGCAGAATCAAGAATCTCCAAACCCACTGCTCAACTGTCAAAGTCAGCTCTACCGGAATCGCCCAACTTACAGCCATAACGTTTTATTATCTACTCCTCAGGGACTAGCCAAAGACATATTTGATTATCTTTTTAACTTTTGTTTCTGGACTCACTTCTCATTTCTAATCTGTGTGTATGTGTGTTGCTGTTAGTAACTAATAAACTCAGTCTTTCTTTAATTCAAGCAAGCCTGGTTAAATTGGCTCCTTTTAATACATAAATACATTTGGACTGGGAAAAGGTACTCACGAAAGAAGGGATCCTTTTTAAATTAACCATGTTGCGACCAACCGAGGAGGTTGAATAAAGAAGGGGAGCCAGTTCATCCCTCCTCACCCAGGAGCATAACAATTTAAGGTATCTCGTCCAGGATCAAAACAAATTGCAGGAACGTCATCCAGGGATCGGTTGTAACAACTGGCTATCCAGTATTGGGATAGTGAACCTTCAAAGATTTTTGTGGAATTACTCAGAATTTTACAGCAAAGGGCAACAGGTCTTTGCCTCCATTCCCCCTTCCCCCACCCTCCCAACCTCCCTCCCCTTTCCCCCCTTCCCTCCCTCCCTCTCCTTCCCCTTCCCTCCCTCCCTCCCTCCCCTTCCCCTTCCCTCCCTTTCCCCTTCCCTCCCTCCCCTTCCCCTCTTCCTCCCTCCCACTCTCCCCACTCCCTGCCTCCCTTCCTCGCCCTTCCCCTTCCCCCTTCCCTCCCACTCCCCCCACTCCCTGCCTCCCCCTCTTCCCCCCTTCCCCCCTCCCTCCCTTTCCTCCCTCCCGCCCTTCCCCACCTCCATTCCTTAAGGTCCAAAGAAGCCTCCTCCCATCCTACTTCATCTCACTCTATCAGTATCTATATTAACAATACACAGTTTCTGTCTGTCTAGACTGTTTTAATTGAGGGGTGTGAGTGCTGTTGGGTTTATTTGGTGGGTGATGTCTTGGATACTCTCAAAGCCCGAATGTTACAATAAAGTTTTAAAATATCTAATTAACCGATTCTCATCCCACAGATGCAGGGCAACAGAATTTTGCAGAATAACCTCACCAAACGTAAAACACTTCACAAGATGTGTGGGTCAAGGTGGGAAGTGGGGGAATGGCATGTGGTTGGAAGACCAGGGGTGGTGGAGATGGCATGGGATGGGGAGGAGTTTTCATAGTGAGGACGTCGGCATGGAGGGGGCATGGTGCAAGAGGCGGGGAAGGTGTGGGAAGGGGAATACACATGGGAGGCATGGAATGGGGTAGGCATAGGCAGAAGGGGTGGGATGAGGGTTGGGACAGGGATGGTATGAGAGGGATGAAAGGACTGGGATATGTATGGCATGAGAGGGAATGTCATAGGTTAGAGATTTAAAGCACTGTAGCAAAAAAGATACTAATTTTACCACAAATCACAGAACCTTTACAATGCAGAAGGAGGCCATTCAGCCCATTGAGTCTGCACTGGCTCTCTGAAAGAGCATTCTATCTAGTCCCACTCCCTGCCTAATCCCCGTAACTTTGCACATTCTTTCTTTTCAGATAGTAATCCAATTCCTTTTTGAATACCTCGATCAAACCTGCCTCCACCACCCTTTCAGAAAGTTTGTTCCAGACTCCAATTACCCTCTGGATGAAAGAGATTTTCCTCACAACACATTTACTCATTTTGCCAATTATTTTGAATCTGTGCTCTCTAGTTCCTGATGTTCTCTTGAGTGGGAACAGTTTCTCACTGTTTACCCCATCCATACCCCTCAGGATCATGAATATCTCTATCAAGTCTCCTCTCAGCCTTTTTTTCTTCAAGGAACAGTCCCAACCTCTCGAAGCTATCCTCATAGTTACAGTTCTTCACCCCGGGAATCATTCTTGTGAATCTCCTCTGTACTCTCTCCAATGGCTTCAAATCCTTCAAGTATGGCACCCAGGACTGGAGATAGTACTCCAGATGAGGCCGAACTAATGTCTTATACAAGTTCAACGTGACCTCCTTACTCATGTACTCAATGCCCCTGTTAAGAAAGCCTAAGATACTATATGCTTTATTTTTTGCGCTCCCCTGTTTTGTAGGTCAGAAGATCAGGAGAACCCAACAATAAAGTAAGCTGGCTGGAAGGATTGAGGAGGAGTGGGCATGGGAGGGAGTGAAGACAGCATAGGGGTGGGGAATGGAATGGGGCGGGATGTCATGGGAAGTCAGGGGGTCATTGTGGGGCAGGGTGGGGCATAGCAGGGGTGTGGGAGACAGCATAGGAGAGGGGGACACCATGAAGGAAGACATTGGAGGGGGAGGGATGGCCTGGGGGGGGTTCCATGGCAGAGGATGGCATGGGGAGAAATGGCATGGGAGGGGGAGGCACAGCGTGGGAAACATGACATGGGGTTAGAATGTTGAGGGAATGGCATGGGAGTTCGAATGCATGGGAGGTATGGAAAGGGGGTTGGAGGATGGGATGACATGGAATAGCGGGTGGGGATGGCATAGGAAGAAGGGGTGTGTTGGGGGTTAGGATGGGGATGATATGAGACAGATGGAATGGAAAGTGTGACATGGCATGGGATGGGGATTTAAAGAAGTACTGTTGCAAAAAAGATATTAATTGCCCTGCAAGTGCTTTGCAGGTCTCTGCTAGTATCCTTCTATTTCTTTCTCCCTCATCTCCCTCATGTACTAATGCAGTGCATATTTATACTGTAGCGTACGCTTATTGAGTATAACTACAGTTGCTGCTGTGTTTGCCCACTTGAATGCAACTCTCAGTTCTCTGAATGCAAGGGATAGGAGTATTAGCTCTTGACCGTCACTTTACTGATTCTGCTGTTCTTTAAGGTAATATATATTTCCTTAAGGTAGATCAATAGAAACAGGAATAATGGCTGACTTCAAAGAGATTATGTTTGAACAACGTGACTGATGCTGTTGTAGTTTTGAACTCTCCATGGCTCAGCTGACAACACCAAGGGGCCAATAACAATCGTCAAAGGTCAAATGTCTGCTGAATTGTAAATCCTACTCTTCAGTCCCTGCAGTTCAATGTTGATTTTGTGCAAGTCTATGTTGGCAAACATCCTTCCTCTGGGGGATTCCACAAGATTTTTCACACATTCAATCCATCAGCTGTCCAAAGAACTTAAATAGAAGTGCTGCAATATATCAAGTTACCCAAAGGCCTCAAAGTTTAAATGTGCAAAACCCCCTTTGATCATTCACCTTGAACTAATATCAAAGTTAAATTATAATTATGTGGCAGTAACTTTGCTATGAAATTAAGATGCTATTGTTTTATAGGTGTATAATATTTTTATTATTTTGAATGAATGAAATGCATTTTGAAGGCCAAGCTCTCCACATTGTTTTAAAAATGCGACCTGAATATCCTGCTTGTGGACTGCATTTCATTCCATGATCACCTGTGATCTCTCAATTCAAAATAGTGATGTATGAATTGGTTGTTTTATTGTGCAATCTCTCTCTAAGAGGTGAGTTCAGATTTTGACTTTTCTGTGGTTAGTAACTATCATAAGAGCAATTAACAACAACAATTTGTATTTAAATAGCAACTTCAAATAGCAAACATCCAAAGACGCTTCACAGGAGTGTATTCAGATAAAATTGACGATGATCCAAAGAATGAAACATTAGAATAGGTGACCAAACATTTGGCCAGAGAAACAGGTTTTAAGGAGGAACTCAAAGGAGAAGAGACAGGTGTGGCATGAATGTCCAGGAATCATGTGCACTTAGTTTACCCTGGCAAAATTAATTCTTTATGTATTGCATGAAGCTGACAAAAAGCAAATTGCCTGTTTAGGCCCTTTCACTATCTAAATGACAAATCAGGAAACTTTGAGGACAGAATCTTCTGTCTGTCAGGCGGGCGCAGTCGGGAGTGGGCGCAGACGGGCATGGAGCCGATCGCCACCCGCAATCGGCTGCGCGCCACCATTTTACATGGGTGGGCCAATTAAGGCCTGCCCAGCGTGACGAGTGCCTGGAAGCGCTCAGCGCTACCTGTGCAAGCGGGGGGAGGAGGGAGAGTCAGGGCCTGTGTTCTTTCGCGCATACGCGCAAAAGAGAACTGAAATCTCCCTGGGGAACGGAACTGCTTCAGGGAGATTAAGTCCAGTTTACAGGTTGAAAAAATGAAAGATAAAAATTATTCAGACGTGTCCCCTCATGTGACAATGTCACATGAGCTGGGACATGTTTATGAGTTGTCAGAAAATTTTTACTTTATTTAATAAAACCTTCATGAAACCTCATCCCGCCAGTGAATGAGGTTTCATGAAAAAAACGAAGGCTGCTTGGGCTCTTCACCTGCCCACCAAACTTTAGGTTGGATGGGCAGCCCTGTCAATTAGTTTAATTGCTGTATTAATGGCCTTGACAGTTCGGCGGGTGCGTGCTGGAGGCTGCATACCCACCGACCGTAAGATCGAAATGACACACGGTGACATCGGGACACACGTCCGACGTCACCATGTGTCATTTTACACGTCGGCTTGTGGGGCCTGCCCCCACATGCCAGAGAGAAGATTCTGCCCTGAAACTTAGGGCCACAGCTGCTGAAAGTTACCTGGAAATGTCTGCAAATGTATCTAGGACTTGGTAACTATCATAATTGGGTTGCGAAGAAGGATTTGCAAATTCGAATTGGTGTAGCCACCATTCTATGGGGAAGGGTGTATGTCCATGTTGGCACGGAGAATGTGGCAATTCAGTGATACATTTTGTAGTGAGTTGTACTGCCCACCATACTGTTCGTGAGAAGCTGCTGGTATTTTATTATGTAACCAGTAAGGAATCACGCTCTCTGTTGGATCAGTTTGATAATCAGCTAGAGTTATTCCTTGTTCAAGAGGTAAATGTGGTCATGCTGTCAAACTGATACACCAGGTATTGGAAGTTTACAACCAAATCAGCCTTCTCTGGCAGACCTGGAAATCCAATAGCTCCAACCTGCAGGACTGCCATACTGCAGCGGAGTATCAAACAATAAGGTGTTCTAGCTCACATACAGGAATAGACTTATTTCAGGTGCCTGAGATCAATTGGCTCAACACAGTTGAGGAAAGGAGCAATAGAACTTCTCAGGCAGGAAAGCACATTTGATCACAGGACAGATATGCCAAACCAAAGGCAAGACTTAACAACTGTTTAAGAAAACGTGGAGCACTTAGAAAGGAATGGTTTGGTTCCGGCTGTAATCTAAAATATCACTTCAGTGCAATCCTGAAGGATTGATGCATTGGTGGAGCGGCTAGTCTTTGAAGGAGATGTTGAAGCAGGTCTGATTCACCAAACATTGAATTAGTAACAAAAACAGAATTACCTGGAAAAACTCAGCAGGTCTGGCAGCATCGGTGGAGAAGAAAAGAGTTGACGTTTTGAGTCCTCATGACCCTTCGACAGAACTCAGCGTCACCAGGAAGGTGGAGGCTGCTGCCAGAACAACAGCCACCGGGAGGCCCAGGGACAAGGAGTAACCCAGGCCACAAGTAAGTAATGGTAGGAGGGGTTCCAGAGGGGTAGGAGCTGTAAGTGAGGAGGTGGGTAGCTGGACTGGGAAGTACTTATGTTCAACGGTGGTGAGGCAGACAAGCAGGGTCCACCATCTACAAGGCACAAGTCAGGAGTGTGATGGAATACTCCCCACTTTCCTGGATAAGTGCAGCTCTCACAACTGAAGAAGCTCAACACCATCCAGGACAAATCAATCCGCTTGATTGACACCACATCCACAAACATTCACTCCTTCCACACTGATGTACAGTAGATGTGTACCATCTACAAGATACACTGAAAGAATTCACAAGGCTCCTTAGACAGCACCTTCCAAACCCACGACCACTACCACCTAGGAGGACAAAGGCAGCAGATAGACAGGAACATCACCACCTGGAAGTTCCCCTCCAAGTCATTCACCATCCTGACTTGGAAATATATTGCCGTTCCTTCACTGTCGCTGGGTTAAATTCTTGGAACTCCCTCTTTAACAGCATTGTGGGTAAACCTACACCACATAGACTGCCGCAGTTCAACAAGGCAGCTCACCATCACATTCTCAAGGGCATCTAGGGATGGGCAATAAATGCTGGTCCAGCCAGCGAAATCCAAATCCCTTGGATGAATTAAAAAAACTTACCCGAGGGCTGCTGTAAAACCAGCAGCTTTCCAATCTTCCATCACATTCCACTGGTGAGCTGCTGATGTCTCTTTGCTGGAAATGAAGTCCAAGGCCAAATATTGGGCCTCATCATTCAGGATCAGGGATTGATTCCTGCAGTCAACCCTAACCTCACCAAGACCTTCACCACAGCCCTCACCCACCACCACCATCATATGCTGAAAAATAGACATGCCACAATTTCTAAGCTATTCCGTCAACATTCATTCTTCAATCAACATAAATAAAAAAGACATTTATTGGTTATTTATTTCCATTGCTGTTGGTTGAAATTTGTTCTACACAAAATGGCTGCTGTGCTTACTCAGATAACCATGTTAATTCATTATGTGTGTTGCACTTTAAGATGTTCTGAAAGAAGGACTCAATAAGTTGCAATATAAATGCAAATTTTTCTTTTCATTCTGTTTTAAAGGTCATCACTTCCCTGCCAACCTTTCTTTCGTTTGTTTATGAACAAATCAGTCGACCAAAAAAATATGATGACATCTCTTGTGCACGGTGGGCTGAATTTTTGCCTAGGGATGAATTCTGTACAAGGGGTTCTGTGGTGAGGTCATGAAACTTGGAAGAATGGGTTTTTCTTTAGTCTTGCAAAATTTAAATGCAGGGGACTTTAACTTTCTTTCCGTGGTGCTCCCGATGATGGTAGGCCCAATCCCACTATCCAGTTGTTGGTTGACAGCCCTGTAGGTTATGGAACTTCAAGTATTTTTCCAAGACTTTTAAAAAAATTACGCTGACAGCCAATTTAAAATTGTCAGTCAGGCTCGCAGTGTGGCACATTTGTGTGTACTGGAAGCTACATATATTAATACACAGGATCCTGTTCTGTGCAGACAGAAAGAGTATGTACACACGTTGCGCCTGTTTCAGCTAAACAAAACAAATGATAGCCATTCGTTGGTTCATTCCTCAAGGCGATGCCTTGACTAATCAGAGTCAAGCAGCCTGTTTAAATTTCAACAATGTTTGGCAGTTAACTGTCAATGCACCATTAACTGGTGCATTCTCCATGGCAATACCTCTAACAATCAGAGTCCAGTTACAAACAAATCAGCACTCTCTTCACATACAATATAAAGTTGCTGCTTCTCCTTATATTGGTATTGTTGCAATTGTCCTGATGAGTGCAAGACAAAAAACTTTGACAAAATGTCTTTTTTCAGCAATACTCAAACTCTGTACTACCAAATGATTATTTGTATATCCTGTGTTGTGGGTTAACTCCTCTGGGGATTTGAGACAGTCGGTGTCTTTGTTTTATGATTTAGATTTGATAGAGTTATTTAAAACCATGAGGGGCCTGAACATAGTAGATAGGGAGAAACTTTTCCCAATCGTGAAAGAATCGAGAATGAGAGGGCACAGGTTTGAAGTGATTTGCAGAAGAAGCAAAAATGATATGAGAAAAAACTTTTTCATGCAACAAGTGGTTAAGATCTGGAATGCACTGCTTGAGAGTGTGGTGGGGACAGGTTCAATCAAGGCATTTAAAAGGAAATTAGAATGTTATTTGAAAAAGAAGAATGGGCAGGGTTATGGGGAGAAGACAGGAAAATGGCATTAAACAAACTGCTCATTTGGAGAGCCGTGCAAACAAAATGACCTCCTTCTCCGCTGTAAAAATTTTGTGATTCTGTGATTCTGAGAATGACCTATTTGAATTAGATAATATCCTTTTGATTGGTTTCAGGGAAGGACATTGACTCACATAAATCTGAATTGTTCTTTTGTCACCTCTTGAGACAGGGAAGCATTTCTAATCCACAAAAGAAGGCAGGTGACCTTTGTGCAACCATCTTTTCCAGCCTTGTTTTATTTAGTTTTAAAATATAAAATTAATTTGAAGTTTAGAATATGACATATCGATGCTGAGCATGACATGACCTTCCTTTAACAAATCCGTATTGAATGCCCTTGGTTAATCGGTGCTTTTTTAAATGATGGTTTATACTTTCCCTCACAGTAACCCTTTATTGGGTAGCTTGTTTGATTCCTGCTCCCTATTGCTCCTCGTTGCTGAACTTCCCCCACCATATCTTCTCTGATTTCCAGTCTGTCCCCAGTTGGGACAAAGTTGTGGCTTTATACTGCTGACTTTTTTACCCAGCAGCCAGTCAGCCTACTAATGTGTCCAGCTGCCAGACAGGAACAGAGTGAATCATACTCATGAGATCCTGCCATTAAATTCAGCATTCCAAGTTTTCCTGAAACTCTTTCATGTGCTGGATTTAAATGTGGCTTTAAGAAAGTAGACTCACTACCGTAAGGGACAATGACATATGTTATCACCCTTCACAGCCTACTGGTACTGGCCTTGGACTCAGATTTTCTATCAGTTGTTTTGAGGGTAGTTTAAATAGTACCAATTAATTGGAAGCTCTGTGAAAGTGTTATGTTAGGGCTGACTCACAAGACATCTCCTGAGGAAGTAGTAGCCACCAACACATCATATAATCTTTGGATCCTGATTTTATTATTAGTAATTCATGGGGTATGGGTGTTCCTGGTAAGATCATCATCCATTTCTTGTCCATCCTATTGTCCTTGAGTAGGTGGTGATTAGCTGCCTTCTTGAATACAACTATGTGGCTTGCTAAGCAGTTTCCGAGGGGAGTTATGAGCCAACCATGTTTCTCTGGATATGGTGTTACATATAGGCCATTCTGGCACATTTCCTTCCATGAAGGATTCTAGATTTTGCAACAATACCAATATTAGCTTCAATTCCAGATTTATTTAATAAATTGAATTTAAGCTCTCCAACTGTCACAGTTGGATTTGAAATCATATCCCAGTTTACTAGTCTAGCAACATAACTATTTGCTATAGAAACCCTGCTGGTTATACCAGGATTGTGCCTGCCCATATACTCTGGCACTGACCCCACCAATTGGTGAGGAGTGAGGTAGAGCACCTAATTAACATGGGTCCATTAGGTGCCGTTTGACGTACAGCCTCATCTTTGCTGCTCGCCTCCTGATGTAAATGAGAAAACTGGGCCAGCCCACCATTGGGATGAAGGATTATTCAGATCCCTCCCTTCAAGAAAGCATAGTATTTAAGAATACATAGGAACAGGAGTAAGTCATTCAGCCCTTCAAACTTGTTCTGCCATTCAATTAGATGAAGGCCAATCTGTATCGAAACTCCACCTACCCACCTTGGCTCCCACACCCTTGATATCTTTGTCGAACACGAATCTATCAACCCCAGTTTTGAAATTTTCATTTAACCTTGCCTCAACAGCTTTCTGTTGTTGGGGAGAGTTCCAGATTTCCATTCCCTTTGAGTGAACAAGTGCTTTTTGACATCAACTCTGAACAGCCTAGCTAGTTTTAAGGCTATGTATAGAGGAATCTCTCTGCTTTCGGCCACAGGGAAGGGCATCGCAAAAATTCTCCTCAATCGCCTTCCCTCTGTGGCTGAAGAGCTCCTTCCAGTTGGTAAAGCGGGTTCCGCCGATGAAGGGGCACAGCAGACATGATCTTTATCACGCGGCAACTGCAAGAGAAATGCAGGGAATAGCATCAGCTCTTGTACATGGTCTTCTTTGACCTCACAAAAGCCTTTGACACTGTGAACCGCGAAGGATTATGGAGCATTCTCCTCCGTTTCGGTCACCCCCAAAAGTTTGTCACCATCCTCTGCCTACTCCACGATGACATGCAAGCCATGATCCTGACCAATGGTCTACAGAGCAGTAGTGATACCTGCCCTCCTATATGGCTCAGAGACGTGGACTATGTACAGCAGGTGCCTCAAGTCTCTGGGGCAGTACCACCAGTGCTGCCTCCGCAAGATCCTGCGCACACCAACATCAGTGCTCTCACTCAGGCCAACATCCCCAGCATCAAAGCATTGACTGTACTCAATCAGCTCCACTGGGTGGGCCACATCTTCCACAAGCCTGACACGAGACTCCCGAAACAAGCACCTCTACTCGGAGCTTTGACACGGCGAGCGAGCCCCAGGAGGGCAGAGGAAATGCTTGAAGGACACCCTCAAAGCCCCTTTGAAAAAGTGCAACATCCCCACCCACATCTGGGAATTTCTGCCCCAAGGAGCAGAAGGAGCTGAACACCTCCAGTCACATCACCAAGGCCTAGCTGGAGCCAAACGTCAACAGTGGAAGGAACGTGGCAACCCGGGCACCCCACCCACCCATTCCCCTGATCACCATCTGCCCATCTGTGACAGAAAACAGTAAGAAATTGATATCCTTTCTCTTCCGATACATATTATGATGAAAGACCTGATCAAACATCAGATGTGCAATTAGAAATACTTGTGTGGTCTCAAACCTTTTCTGACAGTGTGGTGCCTGATGAAAGACAATCCACTTTAATCTTTAAATCTATTGTAAAAGTCCAATAATGAAAGGTGCTATCAATATCAAGACCATCGGGCAGGAAAGAAGTTTAGCAACAAAGAACAACCATGTACCAACGTCTGACTGTCTGCCACCCACAGCATAACAATCCTCATTTCCACTCATGAAATGCATGGGGTATTTTCACAATGCCCCCTTTTAACAAGGCTATGCAGACTTTCCTTTCTCATAGAGTGTTTAGGATCACTTCATAAAGACCAATCTGTTTTATGTTGGGTCAGAAGTTAAACTTCAAAAAATCTGAAATAGGAACCCAAGTCACCTTGAAACCATCGATTTTTGTTTTAATTGAGGAGGGATGCTGGGTTGGTCATTTAAGATTTATAATGAAGTTGCATGCCTTCACTTTAACAGCCATTCTATTTATAACTCATGTTGGCCAGTTTTCCAAAGCCTCAGCAAACACAGCAGGTGAAAGGAAGCGAGAAGGGCTAAATCTATGAGATAATGCCTTTACCACACTGCATGTGGGTCACAAGGAGCAAGTATGTTTCCTCAAGGCACAACAACCTACCCAATTGCAATCTGTCGGTCCCCTCCACCATCAGCCCTCCACCAACCATTCCTCCAACTCATCCATCGACCTCAATCGGACCCCTCACCACCTCAATCGTACAACCAGCCACAATCAAACCCCATTCCACACCCCCCCACCCCCTCCCCCCCAACCACCTCCCATCCCCTCCAGAAATGGACCCTTTCCAAGATCGGACATTTTGTATATTAAATGTCTTGTTTAGCTTGCCGTACTTTGAAAGCCAGTGCATTACAGGATTGCAGGATCCATGTTGTTTTGTTAGTTCTGTTATTGTAGTAAACGAGAGCTGGAATGTTCAATCAACTCCCTGCCTCCGTGAGTATTGATTAGTCTTTTAAAAATTATCAGCTGTACCAATATTAAAACATAACAAATTGGCAACGAGGATGACGGACCTTTGTGTTAAGGCCACTCAAAAAGTGGAGCAACTAGTAAAAGGAAATTACTAGTGAGAAAAAAAAAGCACACTCACTCTCCCGGAGTGCTCCCGAATTCAGGCAAAAGGGATCTACAAGGCGAGATAAAAGGACAAAATGGGAAGAAATCGCTGCTGTGCTTTTTTGAACAGGAAAGAAGTTTAGAAAAAAATAGCTTGCAGAAAAAAGCAAAGCAGCCACGTGTGCAAACAAAAAGAGACCCACAATCGCGGGTCTCCCGAGAAAGCATGCGAAAAATATAGCGACAGGGCAGCTGGCTGAAGATATCCTCCGAAATTCCAAATATACAGAACATGCAGGGTTCAAAAAGAAGACACAGAGAGAAGAATGTGCTGCAATTTTTAAAATGTTTAAAAACCTACAGAAAGGGAAGGTCTACGATCGCTGCAGGGCTTATGAAAAACCCAAAAAGCACGGGAAAAACACCACAGAGACATAACTGGCAGCTACCAACAGCCTGAGTTTAAAAAAATGGCTACTGTCTTAAGGCGGTAACAGCATTTAAAGTGGTAACTTCAAAAAAAGGAAATGACAGTGAACAAAAAGTAACTGATGAAGAAGAGAAAATAAAAAAGTGGAAAATGACTAAACTTACTGGACCTATGGGTCATTTCAAGGAGACTGGAACTGTGGAGCACCTACACTGAGCGCCTTGAGTATTTTGTCCTTGCAAATGGAATTGAAACTGATAGAAAGATGGCAACTTCCTTAAGTGTGATGGGAACTAAAACCTTTGGCTTATTAAGAAGCTTGGTGTAGTCTGACAAATCTGGCAGAACATCATATGAGGGCATTGTAAAAGTTCTGGAGACACATTTTTCTCCTAAGCCATTTGTCACAGCAGAAAGATTTAGCTTTCACAAAAGAAACCAAGAGGAGGAAACAATTGCACAGTATGTTGCAGTACTTAAAATGATCAATGAACATTGTGAATTCAAAGAAGTAAAGAAGGATACCTTCCATGACAGGTTGGTCTGTGGCCTTCATACTGAAACAATCCAGAAACACCTCCTGACAGAGGCTAACCTCACTTTGCATAAAGTCATAGAGGCTGCGGTATCCATTGAGCTGCCTGAAAAAGAAGCACAGCAGCTGAGTGCATAACATGACAGCTGAGTGTGCACACAAGACAGCAAGTAGCTGAGAATGTTACTATTGCAGAAAGCCCAGTCACCATCCATTTGAACATTGGTGCAGGGACGTTGAATACCGTCAGTGTGGCAAGGAGGGACACATTGAGTGTGTCTGTAAAAAGAAAAAAGTAGCAGTGAATCAGAAAGGCAAACCAGAGAAAAAGGTATTTGTTGTCTGGCGTAACAAGAAGAAAAATCTGCATGCCATACAGCAGGATCGGATGGACCAGAGTGGCACTGAGTCTGAAGAAGAAGGTCCCCTCCACATCTTGTCAGTGGCAGATGGTTCACAACGCTATTGGGTAACACCACTGCTGGAGGGCCAACCCATAAGTATGGAACTGGACACAGGGGCAGCAGTTTCTCTGATCCCAGATGCTATATATAAGGAGAAGCTTAAATATCTTCCATTGGCGCCTGCAAAAATCATTCTGAAAACATATACAGGGGAATCTGTACCTATGATAAGCAGAATTGGAAATAATTGGACAGACTACCAAGTTTTCACTGTTTGTGGTGAAAGGCAGCTACCCAGCTTCAGTTGACTTAAGAAGACCCTTGTTTCAGAGGGCCAGGGATTAGATCCTGAGTGGCTTGCCTGGAGCTCAGTGCTATCTTGACGACATCTTGATAACTGATGAGGATCATCTCAAGAACTTGGATGCTACCCTACAAATGCTAGGGGAGTTCTCCAGAGGCCTCTGGGTTTGCAAAGACAAATGTGAGTTTTTCAGCCCTCTATGGGCTATTTGGGGCAGGTCATTGATGCTGCTGAGCTTGTCAAAGCACCCTCTGAGGTCAAGGCTATTGCAGATGCTCCAGCTCCTCAGAATACCAGCCAGCTTCACTTGTTCATCAGCCTGCTGAATTATTACAGGAGATTTATTCCACAGCTGGCAACCCTCCTGAAATCCCTTCATGAGCTTCTGTGTCAGAACAAAGCCTGGAAATGGACAGAAAGAAGCCAGTGACACTGCACGAAGGCTAAAGCAATGCTGACAGATTCTAAGGTACTGACACACTTTGAACCCTCCTTACCTCTACAACTTGCATGTGATGCATTGCTTTATGGAGTTGGGGCTGTTGTTTCACACATAACGCCCTCAGATGTGGAGAGGCCCATAGTGTTCCTTTCACAGACTTTAAGCAAAGCAGAGAGCCAATACGCTCAAATCGAACGTGAAGCAATGGGAATCATTTTCAGAATCTGAAAATTTCACCGCACCTGTTTGGATGGAAATTCACGCTGCTGACTGATCGTCGACCACTCACCTCAATATTCGATCCATACACAGGCACCGTTTCTTTAACTGCAAACAGAATGCAGCATTGGGCAGTGATGTTGAGTGCTCACACATATGACATCAAATATTGAAAATTTACACTGCATGGTAACGCGGATGGCCTTTTGAGGATTCCGTTACCAGTCAGTCATGTGGACACGGCTCAGAAAGACATTTTCTACTTTGCACACACGTAGAAAACACCCATCACTTCAGTCCAAATCAAGAAGGCCACTCAATTGGACCCAATATTGTCCAAAGTCATGGAACTTGTGATGCAGTTACCAGTACCTCAGTAGGCATTAGGTGTTTGGCTAGAATGTTGGTGCGCAGCAGAGGGCACTTCACACTCACTTGGGGAGCAGGCGGAGGCAGAGAATGCACAAGGTGCCAGCAGTCAGAGGAGCAGGACAATGCCAAGTCGAAGGGAGATGATGAGCCTCTGGAGTCATCCATTAAAGCAGCAGATGCTGGACGTCCAGTGGAATGTGCAGGAGAATTTGGCGGAGATCTATGAGGGTATGCGTGCCATGGTCTCTTCTGTGGAGGAGTCCAAGCAGAGCATAAGCACTGGGATGACTCCCTTGGCCAAGTGCTCTGCCTTCTCCATTGAGAAAGTGGCGATTCTCATGGAGAGGCAGCTCCAGGAACAGAATCAGGGGTTCCTAGGGTTGCGCTCGGACCTGCAAACCCTCAGGTGGTCAGTGCCAGTGTGGGAAATGGATGAGGAGCCCAGTATCCCAGCCAGATGCCAGTTCGTCAATGGTGAGCAGGGAGTTTCAGACTGACCTCATGTTGGCACATGACCTGCTTGTCGTCTCTGCAGGATCCTCTCAGGATGCTCTGGATGACATCAGCAGCTCCTCTGCCGCTCTGCCAGTGACTGTGATATCTGATGAGGCTGTGATGACTGGGGAGATGCCAGCTGTGGCAGTGGCCACTCCCTCCCAGGTGGGGTCAGCATAGGCTCCACTGGCCAGAGGATGACCACCAAGGTAATCAAGGCCAAAAGGACACCAAGTCATCAGGCTGTCTCCAGTGTCTCTGCCAGTGAGGTGGGGGGTTGGGGGTGGGAGCATCAAGATGTAGCATTCAGAAATATAAGTTAAAGGCACCATGAGCACAAGAGGGACTGGTCACAGGTGATCTTCTGTTCTGGAATGTTTTATTTATGTTTACTGTTCTGGGAATTAAGACGAGAGAAGGTTATGTTAATTTGTTTGGATTGTGAAAACTACATTAATTTTGTTTTTGTCGTAATGGCCTCAGTATGCTTCACCTTTTTATTTTTTTGGTGCAGGGTATGCCAGTATGTAATGCTGAATGTGAATGGCTCTAAACTTTATTGCACAGGCACTGAGTGAACACTGGGTTCAAATGAAAAGGTAATTTGAGACATCCTGGAGGGAGGCAGCAGCCCTGACATGAGGTGGAAGCAGATCTTTGGTAGCCTAGCTGAAGGAGCTTTGGATCAAGGTGTCCCTCGTGTCCCTGCCTCCCTGAAGGATACAGAGGTTTACCTCCACACCCTCAGCATTCTCCTCACTGTGCTCCTTTTCTGAGCTACTATTGGGTTCATCCTCTGTGACCTGTGGAGCTGCATCAAGATCCTCTTCCTCCAGTGGGTTCCTCCCTTGCCAGCGCCAGATTGTGGAGAGCGCAGCATGCAATCACAATCAGTGGCACTCACTCTGGTGGTATTGTGGTGCTTCCCCTGAATCGTCACCTGTAAACCCTGATAACAGGATAGTGGCATCTTCTGCAGCCCCTTCCGCCTTAGACTACCTGGTGACCCTGCGCCCCTTGTGTCTGCGCCTCTCCTCCTACAGGTTGCTTCCCTGGAGGCTGCGCAGGAACATCTGGCCTCCTCTCCCTTCTGCCCCTCTCTTCCTCCTCAGAAGAGGTGCCTCCAGTAGGGACCACAATCCCCATTAGCAGGGTGACAGAAGGCTGTCTGATACCTGGAAGGGTCCAAATGATCAAAATCCTCCGGGGTCCTTGGAGACACCAATGAATCCTGAAATAAAGCCTGGAAATGCTAAGAATGAAGCTCAGAACTGAGATGAAGCTGTCAAGTTCAAATAAGCAACCAGCAGCAAACTATCCCCTAAACTCCTCACTATTCATAATGGCAATGGTGCTGATCCTTTTTATCCCGCCCTTGAATGAGGTTTTGCAAAATGTGGCCTGCCCGCCTGCCCATTTTGCCCGTGTGACAAGCACAAAATCACACGGGCAAAGTAAAATCAGGAGTAATTGGGTTTTTAATGGCCTGTAGTGGGCTTTTAATTGATGGTGGGTGCGGCTCCGACACCCACGCCGTCCAACCTGAAGATTGTACGTGCACGGGATGACATCGTGGATACTCGCCCGATGTCTTCTCACGTTATTTAAGCCCAGTCGGATGCGTGCGCGCTCGTGAGGCATAAAATTCTGCGCTAAGTTCAGCGCGAGGACATTCCTCCGTTCAAAAGTGAATGGACACATTTCTGCTGACATACTGAAACATGCCCCATGCTACCTAAAGCATTTCCTGCATTCCTACTAATGGGACAACAATTGCATACTTGCTTTGACCTGCTGAGACCAACAAAAGCACGACAAGTTGTGTAAGATCAACAGCACGACAAAGTGGAGAGAAGGGCACAAAGATCAAAACCAAGAATTTTCTGTTCTGGACAAGAGGGTCGAGCTCACAATTATGCCACTGGAGCTAAATGGGTTCCTGCTACGATGATTGTTCAGACAGGACCTGTTTCGTACGCAGTCCGAACTGCAAATGATCTCACATGGCGGAGACTTGTTGACCAATTGTTGCCAAGTCAAGCACCATCTAAAGGTAATAAAAACAGAAAACGTTGGAAAAACTCAGCAGGTCTGACAGCATCTGTGGAGAGATAAACAGAGTTAAAGTTTCGAGTCTGTATGACCCTTCTTCAGAGCTAAAGAGAGGTAGAAAGTGATGGAATTTATACTGCGTAAGGGGGTGGAGTGGGTAAAGCGGGATAGAAGGTCAGTAATAGATGGGGGTTAAGGAGAGAATGACAAAGATATCATGGGTACAAGACAAAGGGAGTGTTAATGGTAGTGGTAAGAAGGTGCTGATAGTGGCATTAAGGTAAGAAAGCATTTCCAAAAGGCATTCAATAAGGCATTTGATAAGGTTACACATAAGGCTACTTTATAAGGTAAGAGCCCATGGTGTTGGGGGTAGTATATTAGCTGAAGAAGGTGCTGATAGTGGCATTAAGGTAAGAAAGCATTTCCAAAAGGCATTCAATAAGGCATTTGATAAGGTTACACATAAGGCTACTTTATAAGGTAAGAGCCCATGGTGTTGGGGGTAGTATATTAGCATAGATAGAGCACTGGCTAACTAATAGAAGACAGAGAGTTGGGATACAGGAGGCATTTTCAGGATGGCAACCTGTAAATAGTGGAGTGACACAGGGATCAGTGTTGGGGCCACAATTATTTACAATATATATTAATGACTTGTTTGAGGGAAATGAATGTACTATCGCCGAGTTTAAAAATGACACAAAAATATGTGGGAAGGCAAGTGGTGAGGATAACACAAAGAGTACAGAGGGAAATAGACAGGTTAAGTGAATGGAAAAAAAATGTGGCAGATGGAATATAATGTGGGAAAATGTGATGCTATGCACTTTAGCAGAAAGAATAGAGCTGAATATTATTTAAATGGAGAAAGACTGAAGAAAGCTGCAGCACAAGGGGATTTGGGGGTCCTCGTGCACGAAACCCAAAAAGTTAACATACAAGTTCAGCAGGTAATAGGGAAGGCAAATGGAATGTTGGCCTTTATTTCAAAGGGAATGGAGTATAAAAATAGGGAAGTCTTGCTAAAACTATACAAGGTACTCGGTAGACCACACCTAGAATACTGTGAACAGTTTTGGTCCCCTTATCTAAGAAAATATATACTGGCACTGGAGACAGTACAGAGAGGGTTCACTAGGTTGATCCTGGGGATGGAGGGATTTTCTTATGAGAGGTTGAGTAAGTTGAGGTTTAAAAGAATGAGAGGTGATATTATTGAAACATATAAGATTCTTAGGGGGGCTTAGGGTCGATGCTGAGAGGTTGTTTCCCCTCGTGGGAGAGTCTGGGACCAGAGGGCGTAATCTCAGAGTAAGAGGGCACCCATTTAAAACAAAGATGAGGAGGAATTTCTTCTCTCAGAGGGTAGTCAATCTGTGGAATTCTTTACCGCGGAGGGCTGCAGAGGCTGGGTTGCTAAGTATATTCAAGGCTGAGATAGACAGATTTTTAATCAGTAAGGGAATCAAGGGTAATGGGAAGAAGGCAGGAAAGTGGAATTGAGGATTATCAGGTTAGCCATGATCTCATTGATTGGCGGAGCAGACTCAATGGGCTGAATGGCCTACTTCTGCTCCTACATATTATGGTCTAAAGCAGAATGCGTGAATAGCAGAACAAGGGTCAGCACTCTGGAAAAGAACAACATAGAACAAGTGACAGATGGCTCTTTTGGGGTGGGTTTGGGGGAGGGGTGGTGGCTGTGGAAAAAAGGATTAAAAAAGGGGGATAAAACAATGAACAACTGAATAAAAATAAGTAAGTAAAAAATATTTTTTTATAAAGGCATTAAAAAGAGGTGAAGAAGGAGAAGAGAGTTCATGGTCTAAAGTTTTTGAGCTCAATGTTAAATCTGGAGGGCTGGATAGTGCCTAATCGGAAGATGAGGTGCTGTTCCTCTAGTTTGCATTGGGCTTCACTGGAACATTGCAGCAGGCCAAGGACAGACATGTGGGCATGAAAGCAGGATTGTGTGTTGAAATGGCAAGCGAAAGGAAGGTCTGGGTCATACTTGCAGACAGATCGAGGGTGTTCCGTAAAGTGGTCACCCAGTCTGCGTTTGGTCTCCCCAACGTAGAGGGGGCCGCATTGGAAGCAGCGAACACAGTAAATTGAAGGAGATGCAATGAAATGCTGCTTCACCTGAAAGGATTGTTTGGGCTCTTGGACTGTGAGGAGGGAGGAGTTAAAGGGGCAGGTATTGCACCATCTGCAATTGCATGGGAAGATGTCGTGGGAAGGGGATGAGGTGTTGGGGGTGATGGAGGAGTGGACCCAGGTGTCCTGGTGGGAATGGTCCCTGTGGAATGCTGATGGAGGGGGTAACGGGAAGATGTGTTTGGTGGTGGCATCATGTTGGAGTTGGCGGAAATGGCGGAGGATGATCCTTTGAATGCAGAGTCTGGTGGGGTGAAGAGTGAGGTCAAGAGTGACCCTATCATGTTTCTGGGAGGAAAGGGAAGTTGTGAGTGCAGAGCCAACAGAGATGGGTTGGACACGGTTGAGGGCCCTGTCAACCACAGTTTTGGGGGAAACCCTTGTTTAAGGAGGAAAGAAGACATGTCAGAAGCATTGTTTTGAAAGGTGGTATCATCAGAACAGATGCGACTGAGGTGAAGGAACTGAGAGACTGGGATGGAGTCCTTACAGGAAGCAGGGCTTAAGTAGCTGTAGTTGAGGTAGCTGTGGGACTTGGCGGACTTGTAATGAATATTGGTGGACAGTCTATCACCAGAAATGGAGGCAGAGAAGCCAAGGAAGGGGAGGGAAACATCAGAGATGGAGCTTGTGAAGGTGTTAGAGGGGTGGAAATTGGAAGCAAAATTGATACACTCACCATACATTTTTCCACAAAATTGATACACTCCAGTCTCACCTCCTCAGTCTAGCTCACGGAAGTTGAAGTCGTCTCACCTTTACTGGCATGAGGCACAACTTCAGTTTCCGCTACAAGTCCTAAAATGCCACCAGTCTCTAATGAACATTACCCTGTAAAACTACGAGAAATCTGCCACAACCCACACCAGGGGAGAAGTTCTCCTGAGCAACTGAATTTATAAAGTCAGAGACTTGAGATGGGTTCTGCGGAAATAGAGGCAGTCTACCCTCTTTCCCTAGTTCAGAAAAAGTTTTGTTAAACTGACATTTCCAATAAGGGAGGAGGAATACATTATGTATTGAATGTCCTGTTTAGCTTGCCGTATTTTGAAAGCCATTGCATTATGGGATCACAGAATCCATGTTGCTTTGTTAGTTCTGTTACTGCAGTGGGGTAAACGAGAGCTGCAATGCCCAATCACCTCCATGCCTCCTTGAGTATTGATTAGTCTTTAAAAAGTTATTGGCCATACCAATATTAAAATATAACGGGGCCCATCCACCTCCCCCCTGCAATCAGACCCCTTCTTGTCATCGGACTCTCTCACCACATGATCAGACCCTTGACCACCATTCCATGTTTGCAATTTCTCCATTCACCGCTGCTCAACTACCTGTTCTCAGGTCAGCTGAACTGTGGCCTTATCCTATAGGATTTCCTACCTGACCAGCCCAAAATTCTGACTGGCTATGGGTGGGAAACCTACATTAAAAGTAAAGACATCCTGTAAAACATTTTAGGATATTCACCTGACATCGAAACATCTCCCTTGCCCCCATCCCACACATCTTACAGAATGCTCCTCCAAGATACAATTCATGTCAATGACTTTATACTTGGAATAATATATTCGCTACTAAATTACAAAACTATGGCAGTGCATGGCAACATTAAGAAACAATCACACTGATTTGAAACAATGGTCTGGTATGTTCTCTGCCTGAAAATTGATTAAAACAAAAGATGTAGCCAAGTGGTGAATTCTTGTATCTGTTCAAGATTTGCTGTTCCAGCACAATAACATGGTCCAGAATGCTTATTATTCCCATTACCAAAGAAGAGTTGTTCTAGGAAAGCACTAAGGCAGATTTTTACATGACTGTGATGACAACCAACATGATCACACAAATTTAATTGAAACATTGATATTATTTATTGGTTTTATTTTCAGAAGTTTTATGATTTCCAACAATGCACAAGGGCAACATTGTAGAGAAAGCGAAACGACTACTCCAATGGAAATGGAGAGAGAGAGAGAGAGAGAGAGATAAATAACAAGTTATATATCAAGAAAATCAACACGATTTGAACGGTGGCATCTTTGTATGCGCTAAACTATGTACAGGCACTGAGAGAACATAACAGTCACCTTGATCTATAAAATATAGAACTACAATGGATGCCTCTAATATTGATACAGCCCTTCCAACATCTGTCTAGCCCCTCAGGAATGGAAGCATCAGTACATTATTCAATCATAATCACTCAACCTGTCCATCACTAGAACAACAATCCATTCTCCTACTGCTGTCTGTAAGCACCGAGAGCTACATCACCAACAGTGCAATATAATTTATTTTTGCCAGGATTTTACAGCCCCTCCTGCCTGGTGGGATATTATGGTCCCAATGAACTGAAAGGAGATTTAAATGGCTTGCTGCATCCACTGGTGGGGGTGGGGGAGCGGTGAGGGGGAGGGTTGGAGGAGACACATTGAGGTGGGGCCATAAAATCCTGGCCATAGAGATTTTAAAATTATCTAATTTGCCTCATCTCCTGAACACTTTGACTTCTAATGAAATAAAATTCTACAGAACATTTTTAATGTTTTAGCCAAGTGGTCAATCTTCAATGTGTAAAGGCAGACAGTGACTGTTGGCAGGTTACTTTACCCCACCAATATCCCAACAATGCCCAATTTAAGCCTCATCCAACATTCAAAAATATGATGCTAAATTTTACAGCCCCTGCCAGGCATGTTTTCGGAGTGGGGGGTGTACATACAGCCCACTATCTTCCTGCCCATCCCCGAGCTATCCAGCATTATACAGTAGGTTGACGGATGCTGAAATCAGCAGCTCGCCTGTCATTTAATAAATAAGTCAGTTGAGCTTGTTACCAAACCAAATGAGCAAAATATTTTGCTGCCCGCACCAAAATACATGCAAAAGTAGGGATGTTGGTTGATGATTGCACAATGTTCAGCACCATTTGCGACTCCTCAGATACTGAAGCAGTCTCTGCCCAAGTGCAGCAAGACCTGGACAATATCCAGGCTTGGGCTGAGAAGTGGAAAGCAACATTCGTGCCATACAAGTGTCAGGCAATGACCATCTCCAACAAGAGAGAATCCAACCATCACCCCATGATGTTCAGTGGAATTACCATCACTGAATCCCCCACTATCAACATCCTGGTGGTTACTATTGACCAAAAGCTGAACTGGACTAGCCATATAAATACTGTGGCTACAAGAGCAGGTCAGAGGCTAGGAATCGTGTGATGAGTAACTCACCTCCTGACTCCCCAAAGCCTGTTCACTATCTACAAGGCACAAGTCAGGAGTGTATAGAATACTCCCCACTTGCCTGGATGAGTGCAGCTCCCACAACACTCAAGAAGCTAGACACCGTCCAAGACAAAGCAGCCCACTTGATTGGCACCACATCCACAAACATTCACTCCCTCCATCACCGACACATAGTAGCAGCAGTGTGTACCATCTACAAGATGCACTGCAGGAATTCACCAAGAATCCTTGGACAGCACCTTCCAAACCAACGACCACCACCATCTAAAAGGACAAGGGCAGCAGTTAGATGGGAACACCACCACTTGGAAGTTCCCCTCCAAGTTACTCAACATCCTGACTTGGAAATATATTGCCATTCCTTCACTGTCACTGGGTCAAAAGCCTGGAACTCCCTTCCTAACAGCACTGTCTGTGTACCTAGACCACATGGACTGCAGTAGTTCAAGAAGGCAGCTCACCACCACCTTCTCCAGGGCAACTAGGAATGGGAAATAAATGCTGGCCCAGCCAATGAAGCCCCCATCCAGTGAATGAATAATAAAGAAGTCAGGAAGTCAGGCAGGACTGTTCAGCCTGTTGTTAAAGGAATGATGGCAGAATACATCATTCAGAGGAGGTGCCCTGTGTGCACTGGAGGCACATCCTAAAGATGTAACCCTGCCTCCACTTTGTTTCTTCCTGCCTGATCTCCAAAACCAGCCCCCACACTCCCCTCACACCCCTTTTTGGTGCGTTGTTTACACTCCTCCCCAGTGTAAAATCCAGCCCCTGAGCTTTTCACCTGGGGTTATTTAATGGTGACTGTAATAAACTTGGAGTGCAGGGCAGGTTTCTTGTAAGAAACAATAAACTTTACTTACAGAGCTCTTGATGAGGCTACATGCTTGTTCTGAGACCAAGGTTACAAATGCTCCACCCCTAAGATTACGGCGCTTAGGACTGATTCCTCTAGACAGTCACATGATCCCATAACAGTTAGAAAGGTCTAACATACAATTACTACATTCCTCCCCCTTTAATTTTGTTTTACCTCTCTTATTTACAAAAATATCTTTACCTATATCATAGACAAAAATAACACAGTTCATGCAATTATAGATTTAGTCTTTGAGGTGGTTTTCTGATTCGGGTACAGCGACGCAACTCTACAAATTGAGATTCTTCCTTTGGATCAACTTAACAAGGAACTGCAGCATCAGGGACTTCCCTAGACAAAGGCAGTTCAGAATTATTTACTTCAACAGAGACATCAGCTATATCCATTCTTTGTCAATCTGGCACCTCGGGGATCAAAGGTTCGACTTTGAGTTCAGGTGAGTTAACAGGTTGTTGGAGTGTGTCTCGACTTCTGATACATTTTTAAACCCTTCATGAAACCTCATGCCACCCATGGATGAAGTTTCATGATAAATGCGAAGGGCGCTTAGGCTCATGACAACTCGAAACGTCAACTGTGCTCCTATCTGCAGATGCTGCCAGACCTGCTGAGTTTTTCCAGGTATTCCTGTTCTTGTTTTTGTTTTAGGCTTTTCACCTGCTGGATGGCAGCTCAGTTAATTATCTTAATTGGAATTTAAGTGGCCTCAACAGACATTTGTCAGTTCGGACTCTGCTGCGCGCCCACTGAACTGAGGATCTGAATGACGCGCAGTGAAGTCAGGTCGCATGCCCGAAGTCATCGTGCATCATTTTACGTGTCAGCAAATGGGGCCCGCCCCCAATCGCCGAACAGAAGATTCTGGCCCGTGTTTCTAACGTTCCCTTGGATAGATTTTTCATGCCAGTTTTAAAGGTTTGTACAGGTCTTTCTGCTAATCCATTGGATGAGCAATGATATGGTGCTGTTCTGACATGCTTAATCCCATTTAGGTTCACAGATCTTTGGAAGTCAGTACCAGTGAAAGCAGTACCATTATCTGACACAATAACATCTGCTCAGCCATGTACACTAAAACATCGGCGCAGCTTTTCAATAGTTGCACATGATGTAGGTGATCTCACCTCATACACATCCATCCACTTTGAATGTATGTTGACGATCACTAGAAACATGGTACCTAGAAATGGACCTACATAGTCTATATGCAGTCTAACCCAGAGTTGATCAGGCCACTCCCACTGATGCAGTGGAGCTGAAACAGGCAACTTCTGATGTTGCTGGCACTGGAGACAGTGTTTAACCATTTTTTCTATGTCACTGGCCACCAGATATAACTTTGTGTGAGCATCTTCATTTTCAAAATACACACTATGAAGCTCTGTCAATAATGGTTCTCTTCCTTGCACAGGGATAACGGCTCTTGCTCCCCATAACAAGATACCATCTTGACAACTCAGTTCAGATTTACGGGCATAGGATGGTTTTAATTCTTCAGAGTCTTGTGCATTTGAACATCCTTGCAATGCCTGTTCACAGACCCTTGATAAAATTGGATACCAGTTTGTCCAATTCTTTATCTGATTTGCACAAACTGGTAAGGAGTCTAGGAAATTTAACACAAGTATTACCTCTTGAGGTGCTGGAGTATGCTATCAGGCAAAGGAAGACGACTGAGGGCATCTGCATTTGTTATATGCACACCTGGACGGTGCATAAAAGTGTACTCATATACCAACAAATTAAAGCCTATCTTTGAATTCTAGCAGAGGCTAATGGTGGGATTGCTTTATCTTCACTAAACAAACCCAACAGTGGCTTGTAAATCTGACATTATGGTGAAGTGTCAACCGTGCAAATATTGATGGAACTTCTTTATGATAGTTAAGCCTTCATTTTCAATTCATGAGTAGCCTTTCTTGGCTGCACAAAGGGCTCTGGATACATATCCTATTGGTCTTTCTGATCCATCCTCCATCTTGTGTGACAATACTGCTCCCAGTCCGTAGGGAGATGCCTCACAAGTGAGTATTAATTCCTTAGACGAGTCACAGTGTACTAACAGACACAAGTGTAAAAGCTTCTTGACTTTTAAGAAGACTTCCTCTTGCTGTGCCTTCCATGACCATCTGTGGTTCTTCTTTAATAATGAGTGTAAAGGGGCTAACACTGTAGATAGATTAGGCAAGAATCGACCATAATAATTTACCATGCCCAAAAAAGAATTGAGCTCCATGACGTTGCTGGAGAGGTCGTTTCCTTGATTGCCCTGACTTTCTCCTCTACTGGATACACTTGGGGGTCCACTCAATGACCCAAATAAGTGACTTCAGTCACAAGTAAATTACACTTCTCTTTTTTCAATCATATACCAGCTTCCAAAAATCTCCTTAAAACCTCTTCTAGGTTGGCCAAACATTCTGCTTCTGTTGACCCTGTGATCAGGACATCATCCAGGCACACTATTGATCGAGGAAGTTATTGTAGTAAACTTTCACAGTTAAATCACACAGGCAGATGACACACCGAAGGCATGTATATTGGTACAGGCCCTTGTGTGTATTTATGGTGACATAAATTTTTGATGTGTTGTCCAGCTCCAGCTCTTGATGCGCATGGCTTATGTCCAGTTTATTGCAGGATCTTCCTCCTGCAAGTTTAGCAAACAGATCTTCAATCCTTGGGATTGGTTTTTGCCTAATTTCACAGCCCTGTGCACTGTTATTTTATAATCTCCACAGATGTGAATGGTTTTATTAGTTAGTACACTATTCTGCAAATTGGACCGGCTGGATTATTCTTAACTTATCCAAACGGCATAATTTCGCATCCACCTTCCCCTTTAGGGTATAAGGCACAGGCCTTGCCTTAAAAAAATGGGGTGTTACTTCACAGTCCATGTAGATTTGAACTTGTAGACCTTTTATTTTGCCCAACGCATCTCAGAATACTCTGCCATACATTTTTTTAACAGCTCATGTTCTGACTTGAAAAATTTCTGACCAGTTGAGTTCAATTTCTTTCAACCAATCACGGCCAAGAAAGTGAGGACTTTCACCTGTTAAAACAATTACTTGCAGCTGGGCTGTCTGTTGCCTGTAGGATACAGGTACAGAGGTGATGCTTTTCACCTGTATTGCCTCTCCAGCAAACATTTTAAGCTGAGCAGTGGTTGGCTCAAAACTCAATGGCTGGGTAACTTCTGTGAGGTATTTAAAGATGATTTCACCCACCACTCTGGTCAATGCTCCTGTGTCAATCTCCATGACTAGAAGCTTTCCATTTACTTGAAGGATAACAGTGATTGGTTCAGTTTTCCTGGCCTTCAGATTGTGTAGGGAATAAATATCAGGATCAGCAACTTCTGGTTCATTTATATTATGCACTTCATTCAGCGTGGCCTGCTGTCTGAATGGCTGTCTTGATCTCGTCCTGCACTGTTTTACAACATGCCCTTTTTTGTGACAGTAGTGGCATTCTGCCTCTTTAAACCTGCAGATTGCATGCATATGATTACCCCTAAATTGGTAATACCTTAATTTCTGAATTACTGGTGAGCTGCTTTCAGTACTTTGTTTTCCAGTGGTAAGGACCATGGCCCACTTTGCAGTAGCCTCCCTAGTCTTCGCGCCATGCCCGATGGCAGGTTCTGCCCTAATTGAAGAATGGCACCTTGTTATACACTCTTCAAAGCCTGCGAGTCCCTCTCAGCACTCTGCATTGCTAGTGCTATCTCCATGGCATACTTCAGGTCTACATCAACTTCTGCAAGCAGACAGCACTGAATGGCGGCGTAGTGTACACCACAACCAAACGATCTCACAACATGTCATTTAGAGTATCTCCAAAGTCACAGTGCTCCGCTAACTGTTTTAACTGTGTGATGTACTCACCAGGGGCGCTTATTCTAGAGTTGAACTTGGGTGTATGCATGATACCAATGGTTTAGGTTGAAAATGTGCCTTCATGAGGTCTACCAGCTTGGTGGAGGATCTGGAATTTGGCATGCTCTGAGCCGACGAGCTCCAGATTAGGTTATACGTTTTGCTCCAGCATACACTTAGGAAAATTGCCTTCTGTTACTTCTCCGCCTTTATTTTGTTAGCTACAAAGTAGAAACTTAGGTGCTCTCTGTACTGATTCCAGTCCTTGCTGGATGAGTTGTAGGGGTCAATTCTGCCGAAGAGAGCCATTGCTGGTGAGTATACTTTTTTTTCTTTCTTTGAAAATCGAAATACTCACATTCAAGAGGCAAGGTGCTGCATTGGAGCTAACTATCCGCATCGCCAATTGTAATAAAATTGGAGTGCAGGGCAGGTTTCTTGTAAGAAACAGTAAACTTTACTTACAGCGCTCGTGATGAAGCTACATGTTTGTTCCAAGACCAAGGCTAAAAAGCTCTGCCCCTAAGATGACCTGCGCTGATTTGTCTGTACAGTTTCATGATCCCCATAACAGTATGAAAGGTTCAATTTACAATTACTGCAGGAACTGGAGGGTGGGGGGCTGGAAATTTTCCTGCAGTTTTTGTGGATTAAAGATGAACCTGTAGGACACCATTTTACTCTGAATAAAATGTCAGGGACATTTAAAAAATGGTCTTTTTTTCTCATTTTTTTTGAACATTTTTGTTCAGTAGTTAAAAAAATATTGAAGGAAAGAAAGCCTGTTTGAGTGCCAGTCAAGAATCACATGATCGGATAATGAAAAGTTTGTTGACTTCCTAATTGACCTGGGAAGATCGTCCTGCCTCACAAGAATGGAGGTGTTGTCTGGCCAACAGTGGAAGCAGGAGTTGGGGTGATTAGAAGCAAACGATCACCTGATGAAACTTCAGAAGATAAGTTCAACTGGAACTCTACTGTCAGCACATTAATTTAAAAATGATCATTCTTGCTTACAAACCCCTTTATGGCTTTGCCCAACATGACTTCTGCAACTTATCCAACAACATGGGTCGTAACCTCCGAGCTCCACAGCATCGGAGTGTTGGGGGGGGGTGGTGGAGGTGGTGGTGGTGGGGATGCCAGTGGTGGGTGGTGACTCAAAGAAGCATTGGGGAATCCCCTTAGGAACTTCCCAGGTAAGGTTTGCACAGCAATTGCTGAAAAGTGAAAACCTCCCCTGGGCAATTTCCCTGCACCAGGGGAACCATCCGAAAATGCAATTTAAACCACAAACTTTGGATGGTTCCAACTGGATTACATCAATAGTTAAACCAAAAATGTGAGAAGAATTAAAACCGCTTCTAACTTCTGGGTATCTATTGTACAGATCCCGACCAACCCTTGCACTTAATTCCCCCAACAACCCCAAACTCCAAGGGGACTACCCCCACTCCCAGCCCCACCCCCATGGGACACCACACCCCCCAGGGGTGGTCCCCCAACCCTGACTACGCCCCCACAAAGGATTCAGCCCATCCGCATGGGAATCCTCTCCCCACACTGGCAGGCCTGACTCACACCTGCACTGCACTCCCCTGCCTTCCCCACCGCCAGACCCGACCGGGACTGACTCAAGGCCCAGCCCACCCCTTTGTCCAAGGCCCGACACGCCACTCCTGAGACCTGATACCCAAAGCCCCGGGACCAGACACCAGTCTCCCCTTCCCCTGAGGTTCACCCCTACCCCCTTCCGAGGCCTGATCCTCCCCCACTGAGGCCCGACCCAACACCCCCATGGCCCGATCCTCCTCACCAAGACCCAATCATTCCCCCCCCAGCGAGGCCTGATCCTCTCCACCGAGGCCCGACACCCCAGCTCCTGAATCCTCCCCGGCTTCTGGATGCCCCCCCAGATGCTGAACCCCGTCGACCCCTGACTCTCTGACTTCCAATCCAACTCAGGCCTCTGATTCCCCACCCACGACTCCAATCTGCCCCAACCCCAAATCCTATCCACTTACCTTAGACAATTACCTTCTCCCTGGCCTGTCAAGGACCTTTAAATTTCATTGGATCTTTAAATTTACCTGGTTTAAGGCAGCTGGTGCCATTAAAAAGGGGATGTGGCCTCTTAACCTTCGACTCTCCTGCACTTCGATGCTAGGTCACGGGGATGGGCCGCTATGCCTGGATCTCACCTGGCCTGAGTCGGAAGATCGGGCAAGACAGACTGGGGATAAAAGATCAGGAAAGAAACTGGAAATAGAGTGGCAATCTAATACTGATTGCCATTCCGAGGAATTTCAGGTCCATGTTCCAGTTCACGGACACTCCTGTTACAGATTCGACCTTCTGTGCATTCCCCCACCTCCTTCCAATCATTAGGAGATTCTTCAGTCTTCATACGCCACCACTCTGAAGTTCTCTTCTCAAAGTATTTCATCTTAACCCTCCTCCCAAACTCCTGTTAGCATTTGTAAAGTGACTATTTTTGCCTTGCCATTATATAGCAACCTCAGGAAGTTCCAATACACTTTATAGCCAATTAAGTACTTTTGAATCACTGTTGTAATGGTAAAATGGGATATTTCTCGTATTGATGGTGTTTCTTAAATGATAACTGTTGGTAACTTAGTTTACAACTTTATGAGAGATTCAGGTGCCATAATATCTCAGCACCAAATTTATGAAAATCTATTATACAATAGAAAATAATAAAAAAACGTTCAACATAACAATCACTTCCACAAGATACAAAATGTTATTTAATCTAATGTAACTAAAATGATCATCAATTCCAGTGTTTTATGGTTGTAATATTGATTTAGTTTGTAGTGCTTAAACATTCAGTGTAGTTGATGAATTGCAGATTGATTGGCAATCACTTGACAGAATAGTAAGTTTAATAAAATTCAAAATGTTCTGTTTCATGATGTAAGATTATTAGGAGAGCTAAATTATGGATTTAAATTCTAGAGCCTATTTTTTTAAATTTCCTCTTCACCAAGTTATTCTCTCCAATTTTGCCTCCAAAAAGAGGTGATAGTTGGTGGGTGCAGTTCCACAGGTCCAGCCACTGCTGGGACATCACCAGGATGAAATCATGTAATTTTGTTGGAGCAACATTGGCCAGGATTTTCCCGTTGGCAAGCAGGGGGCTTGCTCCAGACATCACCATGCCCCATTTAAATTTTCAGATAGGCGGGGGCTCAGCGAAATCAGCTGTGTGCCCGCCAACCTGTCAGTGGCCAATTGAGGCTATTGACAGAGTCACTAAGTAATTAATGGATCTGCCTGTCCAACCTTAAGGTTAATGGGCAGGCCAGAAACCCTTGCGGGCATTAGAAAAAGCATGAAACCTCATCCATGGGCAGATGATGTTTCATGTCAGTTTTTAAAAATTTAATTAAAGTGTCTATAAAAATTATGGACATCTCCCAACTCATGTGACAGTGTCATATGAGGGGCCATGTCAGGGATTTTTTTTTTAATTTTTAATGTTTTTGACAGTGGAGGCGATCTCCCTGAGGTAGCACTTAGCCTCAGGGAGATGAGTGCGCTCTTTCATGCGCATGCACTAAAGAGCACACTCTCAGATTTAGGGATCCGCCCCTCCCCCCACCGCCGCCCACACAGGGAGCGCATTGCGCTTCCATGCGGACGTCACACAAGGCCTGCCCACGTAAGATGGCGGCACGCCCCGATCGGCGGTACCAATCGGAGGCGCCTCTGTGTGCCCGCTCTTCAACTTCACTCCCCAATGGGGGAAAAATTCTGTCAGTCATTTTATTTTCCTATTTTATAGGATGGTCTCAAAGCACTTTCACGTACACATTTTAATTAATGGCTATAAATCACCAAAATTAATTATTGCTCTTGTGTATGGCTATCTCTTGTTCTCTCTCTGTCTCTCTCTCTCATATATATATATATATATATATATAAGTATGCCATAGAAGCATAGAATGGTGTAACACAGGAGGCCATTCAGCCCATTGTGTCGATGCCAGGTCTTTGAGAGAATTCTCCAATTAGTTCCACAATCCTGTTCCTTCATCATAGCCTTACATATTTTATTGTATTATACAATTTCCTTTTGAAACTTATTATTGAATCTGCTTCTTCCAACTTTTCACGCAGTGCATTCTAGATGGAAACAACTGGATACATTTTCTTTTTCTTCATATTGCCCCGGTTCTTTTGCCAATTAACTTAAATCTGAATTGGAAACAGAAAATGATGAAAACACTCAGCAGGTCAAGCAGCATCTGTGGGGAAAGAAACAAAATTGACATTTCAGGTCAATGACCTTAAGTCAGAACTGGGAAAAGTTAGAAATGTTGCAGGTTTCAAGCCAGTATAGAGGAAGGGAAGGGGGTGTGGAAAACAAAACAGAAGGTCAGTGTAGAAACATGCTCTGGAAGGCTTCTTAGTCAAACAAAACAAACTTTATTTACACAAGAGCTTCCACAACTGCTTGCATCTAGCCAGCCCTTCATACAGACATCTTCTTTCCTGCGGAACCACTCCCTAGCATTTTTCCCCATGCACTAGCCACACATTGGTTGAACAAATCATGTGACCTCTACTCAGCTGAACTAATCTTGACGTGTCAGTCATCACAGTCAGTGATAAGGTGGAGGGTAGGAGAGGTTAAATGAATAAAGGCACAATTGTGCAAGGCAAAATTGGGCGGTGATGGGACAAGTAAAGAAACAAAAGATGGGTCCAGACAAGGTGAAAATGGAAAACTCAGAATCATCATCAACAGCTACTGTTCAAAAACAAAGGAAAAGAAAAAAACACAGCAAAACCAAAAAAAGAGGCAAAGGTTATGATCAGAATTTGTTGAACTCGATTTTGAGTTTGGAAAGCTGTAAAGTGGCTAATTGAAAGATGGGATGCTGTTCCTTGTGCTTCTTCTGAGCTTCATTGCAACAGTTTGGAGGCCGAGGACAGAGAGATTGAAGTGGGAGCGGGGCAGAAAATTAAAATGACAGGTGATATCCCTCAGAAATAGAGACAGATAAATTGAGGAATGCGAAGGGAGAAGTTGGAAAAGGACCATAAGGGTGAAAATTGGAAATATAGTTAATAAATGTTTTCCAGTTCAGGGCAAGAGTAGGAAATAGCACTAATACAATCATCAATGTACCAGAAAAAGAGGTGAGGCGTGGAACATGAGCAGGACTGGAAAAAAAAATGTTCCACACATCACACAGAAAAGGTAGACATTGCTAGGACCCATGGTCTCATAGAAACACCTCTTATTTTGAGGAAGGGAGTGGCATGAAAGAACATGTTTTTCAATATGAGAACGCCTTCTGTCAGGTGAAGGAAGAGTGCTGGTGGTTGAGGACTGTTTGGGCCTCTGTTCAAGTAAGAAACTGAGAGCTCTCATACCATTCTGGTGGATGATGGAGGCGTCAAAAGATTGGACATCCATGGTGAAAAGGAGACAGTTCAGGCCTCAAAACTGGAAAATATTAAAGTAGTAGAGGGCATCAGTGGCATCACAGGTGTAAGTGAGAAGAGACTGGACAAAGGGAGAAAAAATAGAATCGAGATAGGATGAATTTTGTTCAGCTGAGCAAGAAAAGGCTAACATGGTAGGTATACCAGGGTTTTGGGTCTTAGAAAGGAGGTAGGAATGGGCTGTGCAGGATTGGGTGATTATGAGGTTGGAGGCCATTCTGGGAAGACCAGGGTTGACTTTAAATCTGTTTCCTCTGGTTACTGACCCCTCAACCACGAGGGATAATTTCTCCTATTTACTCTTTCAAAGCTTTCAAGACTTAGAATACCTCTATCAAGTCTCCCCCTAAACTTCTCTACTTTAAGGAGATGGCTGCAGTTTTTCTAGCCCCTTCACACAAGTAATTCATTCTTGGTACCATTCTAACAAACCTCTCTTTACCTTCTCTAAAGCCTCTGAAATCCTTTGTAAAGTGTGTCGTCCAGAATTGACCACAATGATCCAGCTGGGGCCTAATCGGCATTTTATAAATGTTCAGCAGAATTTGTTTGATTTTGTACTCTATGCATCTATTTATAAGGCCAAGGATATTGTGTGCCTTTTTAACAGCCTCCTCAACTTGTCCTTCAGACATATACAGTATCTATACATCCCCAGGTCTCTCTGTTCCTCTACCTCCACTAAAATCATTACCATGTAGCTCATATTGCCTTTTTTCATTCTTTCTACTAAAACAGATCAATTTGTACTTCTCTGCATTAAATTTCATCTGGCTTGTGTCTTCATTTCAGCAGCCTATGTCCTCCTGAAATCTGTTGTTATCCTACTAATTGTTAACTATACTTCTGAGTACTGTGTCATCTGCAAACTTTGAAATCATACCCTGTATACACAAGTGCTGGTCATCAGTATATATTGAAAGGAGCAGCGGTCCCAACACTGACCTCTGGGGGCAGCGCTGCACTCTTCCCTCCAGTTTGAAAAACAAATGTTCACCACACTCTCTGCTTCTTGTCCATAAGCTAATTTTATATCCACACATCCACTGTTCTAAGATCATAAGCCTGCTCCTCCCAATAATACCATGGCTGATCTGATTGTGATCTTAACTCCACTTTCCTGCTACCCACTCCACCTCCCGCAACTCTTGACTCCTTGTAAATCAAAAATCTGTTTCACTCAGCCTTGAATATATTCAATGAACCAGCCCCCATTGCTGTCTGGGGAAGAGAATTCCGAACACAAACGACCCTTTGAGAAAATAAATTCCATGTCACCTCAAATGGGAGACCCCTTATTTTAAACTGTGCCCCTAATTCTAGATCTCCTCATGAGGAGAAATATCATCTCAGAATCAACCTTGTCAAGCCCCCTCAGGATCTTATATGTTTCAATAAGATCATCTCTCATTCTTCTAAAGTCCAAGGAGTATAGGACCAACCTACACAACCTTTCCTCATAAGGCAACTCTTTCATCCCTGGAATCAGCCTAATAAACCTTCTCTGAACTGCATCCAATGCAAATACATCCTCCTTAAATAAGGAGACCAAAACTGTACACAGTACTACAGAGGCTGAATTTTCATGCCTCCATGTTGGAATGGAGGTGAGGGGGATTTAAAAATGACAGGCAGGACCAAATTCCACGATTTCCACCTCCATTCTTGAGGGATTTTTATAAACCCAGGATAAGGGTATAGGTAGCGAGCCCACACTTAGCACTCCCACCCTTGCCTGCTCTATTGCAGGGGTGAACATTTTAAACCACCAACCCTCCATCCTCACCCACTATTTTCATGAAGTCTGGTCTGTTTTGTTGGGAGATATGGTTCACAGCACCTCAGAGGAGTCATGAACCTTGGGGGAAGCCTGTTGTGGAGTCGGGAACCTTTGACAGGGACGGTCTTGCCAATTTGACAGGTCTTACCAATTTCAACAGTCATAACTGATGCTGTACAATAAGTTAAATATGTTTGTAATGCATTGATTGTTGATAGGGCTCTGTCCTTAAAACGTAAGTAACCATTTAAATGAGCAGCCAATGAAAGAAGTCATCCATCTGGTGTGTCAGATAGTCATCTGTCTGACCTACTTCAAAGGTTTCAATGTATTCAACTCTAGAGCCTTGATCGACACAATTGTGCAATGGAATCCCATTATGAATACTTGATTGAGCTCCAAAACCCATTAATGGGGTGGCATTTAATGGAGGCAGTGAGGGTCTCACCCGCTGGCTGGAGAGCCAGTGAGACCCTTGCATCATCACCTTTGGGAAAGGCACACAGCATTAAGTGCTGGTCAGGTACATAACTAGGCAACTTATGGTCTTCCCCAGGATCAAAGCCCCCTGGGGGGTAGAAGTCCCACCTACTGAGAACTGTAGGCCAATCAGAAGCTGGTACCTCTTCACTGATCAGCAACACCACTGGGGAGGCATGGCTGCTGCCAGTACTAGACCCACCCGAGGCCTAGGATCACCATGGAAATAGGCAAAGGTGAGGCAGCCCTAGATTTAATCAGGGCAGTGGTGGGAAGGTGGCAGGGTCCTCACCCTTCACCTCCTACCTGATTAAATGCCCCTGCCATCAAACTCACCATGGGAGAGGGTATTAAATTCTGCCCATCTATTCAGCTCTCTAGGGGTTGTGTACATAGTCGTGAAGGGGACTTTGAGCTTTGTGTGATCAACACCAGAATTTTATGTCGTTTGAGTGGATGCGCATGCGACCCGACAGAGCATGAAATCACGCGAGGAGATGCTGGGCGCTTGTCCCAAAGTCATCGCGTACTTGCGTGAGGTTTTGATCGGCAAACGCAAGCAGCAGTCAGAAGTGCACCTGCCAAAAATTAAGAGGGCAATTAATCCCATTAAGGAGTCAACTGAAAGTGATTTTACATGGCCCATCCACTTTATGGTTGGCGGATGGTCAATTGGCCTGGCAGACTTCACGTTTTTGCTATAACAGGACAGGATGAAATGTCTGGGAGAAATGTAATAAAAACAAAAGCTTGCTGATTGAGTTTTCTGAGCTCTGCTGTCAGGTGCTTGAAGGTGCTGCATAGACACAGTGTGCTGCGTTTTTTCTTCTTATTTAATCTTTACAGGTCTGCAGCTCCCTGAGGCAGCTCCACAGCAGCTGTCTGCCTTCAGGGAGCTCGTCAGAAGCGCTCATTCACACCCTCACCTTTCTCTCTGCCAGCTCTCTTCCTGTCACTGCCCGGCAGCGCCAAGCCTGTTAATTGGCCAGTCAGTGTGAAATTGCATTTGGGGGCTGATCGCGGCCGGAACTACATTTCGTGTACGTTTCCGGGCCTGCTGATTGCGTGCTCCTGATAAGCGCAAGTTTCAGGCCTAACAGTTTCATGAGCTGCAGAGAGAATAATGGCCCAACTCCTTCTTGCATGGTTTCACGTTCTGTCAGATTGGGTGCGCATCCCCTCTAATGACGTAAAATTCTAGTGGTTTTTGAATGCCTGCTTATTTTGATAGTTTTATGAATATTTAATAGAATTAATTTTTTTTAAGGGAAGTGTGAATGAATGTTTGTTTATTTTAACCATTTTCATGACCATTTCAAAGACTTCCCAGTATTATTGTAGGGTTCATGAGTTCTGCTCATAGTGGATGCTGGATGAGTAGTTATGAAGAGGGCATGAGGGCATGGGAGATATGAGAGGGCATGGAGGATGTATAGAGGGCTTGGAGAGGACTTGAGAGTATGGATGGGGCATGGGAGTGGTTGAGTTGAGGACTAGAGTGCCTAATATTCATTGACAGAACTGTGCCAATGTCCCAATGAACAGAAAAGGGCGTCAACCCTGCTGGCCTCAGCATCCACCTAACTCCATTCCTGTCTCAGGCCTGCTTCCTGGGGGCAGTGGCCACAACTCCAGTCCATCCCTGCCACCCCACAAGAAAAATGCTGTGGGTGGGCACTGCTAGACAAAAGGTGGTATCACAACATTGGAAATGGCTCAACTCACGGTTCCTGTCTCAAAGATGAAAAACCAGGCCTAGGCCCACTCTCACTGATTCCCTGTAGCAAGGCTTTCCTATTTTTATACTCTATCCCCCTTGCAATCATTTTTAATCACATGGATTTTAATTTTGCTAACAAGTCTAATATATAGTACTTTATCAAATGCCTTTTGAAATGCATATACACAGCATCAACCTGTTATGATACAGCTTTTATCCATATTTTCCCCTTTGAATGCAAATTCCCATTGGGGAGAATTTTCTCCCCTTAAGGTGGGTTGGGTGGGAGCAGGTGCGGGTGGGTGTGCAGCCAATCGCCACCCATGATCAGTTGTGCGCTGCCATTTTACTTGGGCAGGCCAATTAAGCACTCCCTGTGCAGGTGGGGTGGGTTGCCTGAATTGGGGAGGGCGCTCTTTCACGCATGCACATGAAAAAGTGCAGAAATCTCCCTGAGGCACAAAGCTGCCTCAGGGAGATTAATTTAAGTTCTGAAAATTTTAATGAAAAAAAATTTTTAAGACACGTCCCCTCATGTGTAAGTGTCACATGAGCTGGGACTTGTCTATGAATGTTATTAAAATTTTTTAGAAAACTTTAAATACCTTCGTGAAACCTCATCCTGCCTGTGGATGAGGTTCCATGATAAATGCAAAGGCCACCTGGGCTTTTCGCCTACCCGCCAACCTTAAGTTTGGACGGGCAGTTCAGTTTATTGTTTTAATTGATATTTCAACGGCCTTAATAGGCCTTTGACAGTTCGGCGGGTGTGCAGCTGACTTGGGTGCATGCCTGCTGAACTGAAAATCTGAATGATGCGTGGTGACATCGGGACGCATGCCCGACATCACCGCGCAGTGTTTTACACGTCAGCGAATGATCGACTCTTGTGGAGAGGCTCCTCCAGCAGCTGAATCAGGGGTTCCTGGGGATGAGCGTGGACCTGCAAGCCCTCAGAGCGGCAATGACCTCAGATGGTCAGTGTCAGTGTGGGATATGGATGAGACACCCAGTATCCCAGCTAGGTGACCATCCATCAATGGTGTGCAGGGAGGTCCAGAGTGACCTCACATTGGCATACGAGCTGCCTGTCGTCTCTGCGGGCTCCTCTCAGGGCACTCTGGATGAGGGCAGCAGCTCCTCCGCCCCTCTGCCAATGACAGTGGCATCCGATGAGGCTGTGGCAACTGGGGAGATGCCAGCCGTGGAACCAGCCGCTCCCTCTCAGGCGGGGCCAGCACAGGCTCCACTGGCCAGAGGATGCCTGCCAAAGTCATCAAGGCCAACAGGACAGCAGAGTGAGCAGGCTGTCTCCAATGCCAGTCCCAGTGAAGGGGGAGCACCTAGACAAAGCCGTTGCAAGCGCAAACTTAAAGCACCTTAATCACAATATGGCCTGATTACAGGTGATACTTGCTCCCACCACTTTTACGTTCATTGTTTATTGATGTGATGGATAACACCTATCAATGTTAATTTATAGAATGTATGCCAGGCACCATTTCATTAAATGCGTTTCAGTACAACAAGCCTCTGGGTGCTTCATTTGTTCTGTAGGTGTAGGGTAGGCTCCATGCCTCAGGGGCATTTCTACACTCTGTCGTGCATGTGCGAAAGAGCGCAGGTCCCTGCTCGGTCTACTCGCCCAGCCCGCACATGGAGTGCTCAGCGCTTCTGGGTGCGCGTCACGCTGGGAGGGCCTTAATTGGCCTGACGCGTAAAATGGCAGCGTGCACCCACCCACGACTGCTCCTGCCCAAACCCCACTGATGGGGAGAAAATTGTCCCCCGTGTTTACCGACTTTACATCAAAGCCTTCAGATCAGCTGCCTTTAATTCAACTGAGTCTCACACACACATATTTTTATACACACAGACAGATACAGACCCTACTATTACTCTACACTAAATTCCAATAACATTATGAAAATTAATATGTCTTCCTGACACAGTTTGATTAATACAGCTGAAAATGGGTTTAATTGGTGTCAATCCATCACCTGTGGGTATCCCAATCTTGAATGCTTGAAAATGATATTAAAAAGTAGACAATATTATGGGTGGAATCGTCCCGGAATTGCACTAAATGTGGTAGTGGGCATGAAAAATGACATTCACCCATCACACTCATCTCACTGTTTTCAGTGCTGCCTGCTGGAGTTCACTTTAAGTTGTCCATCTGAGCTGATCTGCATCTCCATCCACCCACCGATCACATTCCCGTGCAGCACCTGTGCCTGTCCAACATGAGGCTCTGCTCACTTTCGGTTTGCACAGCATGGTAGTCATTAAGTTCTTGATTAGCTCCCCTGTCCTTGCCCCTCCCCCAGTCACCTATGTCTTTTCCCATATAACAGTCAAGCCCCTGGCATCACCTTCCGCCTCCCGATAATTACCCTACAGCTCAAACCCTTCCCCTTCACAAGTGTCCCGGTGAATATGCACATTCCCTACATTCCTGAAAATCCCATCCCCATTCACATTGACTTCCCCGACCACTTCCTTCCCAACCCCAGGGTACGTGTCTGCCTCCGAGTGCTCACTAACCACCCTTGCTGCCCCTTCTAACAGTTCCAACGCACCCTCACCCTTCCAGCTCCCTCTGTCCCTCTCAAACTCACCATTCCATCCTACCACACCCACCCTGAGTTCCCTTCCCAGGAGGTCCACAGACCCCTCCTTGCAAGTTCACCTGGACATTCCACCCCCTCCGCTTACACCTTCCTCCCTGCTTACACCTTCTTCCGTGGTTATATCTTCCCCGCTCTGTAAATCCCCCTTTTTACCTTCCTCCTCCCTTACACCTTCCCCCCTCTGTTCACCCCTCCTGACACCTTCAGACCACCCTCCCAACCTTAACCACCCCATGACACCTTCGCAACCCCCTCCTCCCACAACCTCAAACCCCTGGAACACCTTTGCACCCCCATTCCGAACCTCAGCAACCACCACCCACCCACCCCCTCCCCCCAACCCCTCCCCCCCCACCCCCACCAACCCCCACCCCAACCAAACGCCCACCCCAGGTACACCTTTCCTACTCACACTTAGACGTTTCTTAGTGGGACGCAAATTGGTTTCACACCGGCCTCCAGCGGGATTCGCGATCCGCCATGGCAAACACCATTGGATGATTGGATGATTCTCTTATGATTTCACGCCAGCATGAAACCAATTTCTGCCCTTCCTGCCTAATTCTAACCCCCCACCCCGCACGCCATGTTGCCCACCGCAAACGAGAATGGAAAATTCCGCCTTATATTCTAGTTAGATTGGTGTACAATAATTCTTCAGTATACCTTTAAAAAAAATCAAAATATGCCGAATGGAGAACTGTTACCCTAATTAAGTCCAGCTTAATTTTTGGAGCCTCATCAAACGCCTGCAAATGAACCCAATTCACAGAACCTGATGTGGTATTTAATTCAGCCTGGTGGTGGGGTTAGTTTTGTGGCTAGGGTCTGCTTTTAGTGCAATTTTTTTAAAGTTAACACAAATGATCGCAGAAAGTTGAGTTTTGTTAAATGCGATGTGCAGTTAAGAATTGGGAATTTCTTGTGCCAGTTATACCAATATTGGGGGAATTGCAGTGAAATAGCACAATCATAGAGAAACTCTAAGCCCTAGCCTCTAAGTGTTTCCCAACCATCGACGTCAGGCTGATTGATGTGTGGTTGGTGGGTTCATCCTTCTTCCTTGTTTTAAACTGAGGTATAACATTCGCAATCTTCCGGTCCTCTGGCATCTCCTTATCCAAGGAGGATTGGAAGATTGTGGCCAACCCCTCTGGAATTGCTATTATTACTTGCCTCAGTAACTCTGGGATGCATTCCATCTGGACTTGTGACTTTTCTATTTTGAGCACTGCCAACCAGTTAAGTACCTCCTCTTTATCTATTTTTACCCTTTCCAATTCCTCTACTACCTCGTCCTTTACTGTGACATGGGCAGCATCCAGCCATTTAATGATTACAGATGTAAAGTATGCATTTATCACATTAGCCCTGCCCTCGCCTCTATAAGAAAATATGTTTTCGCCCCTAATCAGCCTCATGCTTCATTCTTTTTACTAATTTTATGTTAACAAAAGATTTATGGGTTTCCTTTCATGTTACACACCAATCTATCTATTCTCATACTCCCTTTGTGCCTCAAATTGCCTGTTTCAGTTCTTGCCCATACTTTTTTTTTGTTTTGAATTATGAAGCCAACATTTATCATGGATTTCCTTTTCTCTGGTTCATTTTAATCTCTATGGCTGGGATTTTCCAGCCCCACCATGGCAGGATCCACCACGGGGATACAGCAGGCCAGTCAGAAGTCCATTGACTTTTGGCAGGACTGGAATATCCCAGCAGAGGTCAGGGCTGGAAAATCCCAGCCTATGGCCAGGATCTTCTGGCCCCTTGGGCGTTGGGCATCATGGTAGGTAGGCGGCGGGGGTGGGGGGGGCATGGCGGTTTGGGACAGTATGGCACAGAGGCCAACAATCGGTTTCAAGCCGTTGTGAAACCAGTTTGCGATCATCCACTCCACCCATCAATGGCGGGCCACATTTCCTGCTACTGCACATCAGGAACCTAGGCCAGAATTTTAAAATCGTGCAAGAAGACCTCAGGTGAGTGCCCAGATGTCATCGCGCATTAGTGCAATATTTCGCTCGGCAGGCGTGTGCAAAAGTTGGAAGAGCACCCACCAACAATTAAGCGGGCAATTAAGCTCATTAAGCCCAATTAAGCCCAATTGTAAGCGATTTTTCATGCCCCGTCCAAACTTACGGTTGGCGAACGGGCCAATCGGCCAGGCGAGCTTCACATTTTTCATGAAGTCTCAACCAAAGACAGGGTGAAATCTCCCTTAAGATTTAAAATAAAAATAAATATCGAGGGACTTTTTTTGAGGTCTGATTTCAGGTGCTTGATTGTGCTGCTTGGACATTTTTTGCAGCAGTTTTGTGCTTTCTTTTATTATTTGGAGGTCTGTAGCTCCCTGGGGCAGCTGTCTGACTTCAGGGAGCTCAGTATGAGCACCTCCGGTGACGTCGGCGCCCGCCCTCTTCCTGCCCCCACCGGCGGTGCTAAGCCTTTTTCAGGGCGTGTTTCACGCTGGCTGGCTGTTAATTGGCCAGCCAGTGTGAAATCGCATTGGGGGCCAATTGCAGTCGGGGGATGGTTTCCCTGCTGCCGGGCCCACTAATCACGTGTGCCTGACAAACACTAAATTCAGGCCCTAATTTCAGTACTTTAGCATCTCATTATAAGCCCTGCTTGTCAGAATCATCCCCCCATGCTGGATCATTCAGGTACATCAACGTAATTGCACGCCAACATGTTTCACAACTGTACATAAGCAACGTGCACCTGTAGAGCTGCACTTTGCTCGGGACTTTGAGGTTTGTTTGCCTACAGTGCTTCATCACAGTCACCAGCGGCAGGATTCACAGGCAGCACCACATCACTAGCAGGTCTCTACTTACTAGACCAGCTGTAGAGAAGACTGGCTTTTAATTGGCTGGAGGGCTAGGGTTTGCTTGGGGAAGCGCGGAGATGAGGCCTCAGGCAAGAGAACAGGCTGCAGGATGAGGGCTAAACTGGGGAAGGGGGGATATCCCAGGGTGTGTGAGGGGACACATTTGATCTGTGCAAGTGGCCTCAAGATGGTGAGGGCTGAGGAGGCAGTCTCCACAGGAGATGAGGCCAGATGGAGATGTGAGGGTGTGTGTGAGAGAGTGAGTGGTGATGTCTCTTGAGCTGGCAGTGAGATGCCAGTGAATGTGTGATAGCCTTGTGAGTGAGTGAGTTGAAAGTGTTGAGAAGGTTGCCTTACCCTGGTGGCAAGGATGAAATCATTCCTCCATTTTCTGCACTGGACGGCCGACCTCTTGTGTGCAGCATTGGTACTGAGCGCTGCTGCCAACGGCTCCCAAGGCGGAGACGTGAGACTAATGGGCTTCCTGCAGCCAGAGCAGAAGTAGAAGACATTATGGCAGGCCTCCACGGCATCCAGAAGGCATCTTAGGGATGTGTCACTGAATTGGGGGGTCTGCACTCTTCTTGGCTTTTGGAGCTATGCAGTCCTTGGCTGCAAGCATTGAGAAGTGTGCGCGCAGAGTAGTTCAACTATGGAGCCCTGCGCGAAGAAGCAGCGAGGTAACAGTGTGGTGGGCAAATCAGAGGCCGCCCGCCAGTGAGACGGCATATTTCCTGTTGTTGCATAATTAATGAGGTGGGAATGGGACGCTATGGAGCAAAAACCAACTTTATTCCCACCTGCTCCTGTACTTTGTGCAAATATCGGATGATTCTGTCCTATATCTTTAGTCATCCAGGGAGCCCTGGCTTTCAGATGCCTTTGCTTTCTCCCTTGTGGAAATGTTTCAGAAATCCCTCCACAAGCCAGTATTCCTGAGGCCTGTGGTCTTCCCAAGCCCCACCGCACCTTGGTCACAGATTGCAGGGCCAACAATTCTTCCTTCAGATCCCCATGATCCTTCCCAATCACCTGGAAATTGGAGTACTCGCATACATGAGCTCTCCCGCCGTACCATCTACATTATAATGATGTCTAAGGCCCCTACAGCTCAAAACCAAATTGCCTCCTTCTGATTCGATTCCACTATAGCCTAACCCAGTTTCATGGCATTGACAGTCATTATGTATTTTAATGGTGGGCTTCTGGAGGGAAATACTTCAGCAAGTGCAAGCTCACCAGAGGTCTTCAGAAAGACAGAGGCAGTACTGCAGTGGGATTGCTATTGTGGCACCTGCCAGAAGCACGATTAAAGGGATCAAATTTAGTGGAGGCCTAAGCTGAGAATGAAGCCTATGCTAGGCAAGAAATAAAGATCAAATGGAGGGAGAAGAGGCTTCTACTAGGTCTTTTTCCTCCATTACTGCCGCTACCCTATGCGTATAACCATTTTTCATCATACAGCCCCAGCAAGTGGCAGTGTGAGAGATGGGTAGGAGGGAACAGAGGAACATTCAAACCTGTCAATATGGCAAGCACAGAAAGGAGGGTAGGTCAGTGATCTGGGGAGGGGCAAGGGAGGATGTGATTGGGAAAGGGTGATTAATCATGTCAGGAGAAAGAGAGAGGCCACAACCAACATGATGGAGGGAGCACTCCTGCCCTTCTTAGCCCACAGCGAATTCTGGAAAAGGCATTCACCTTGTGGACCTAGCATCTGGCGCTTCCTTTTCATTGCTGGGTTTCCCAACCCCTGATGAATTTAAAATCCGACTTCCGATTACGCTATTTAAATATGTTAATTAAGTGTCCTGCATCTCCACAATGGGACACTTGAATGTCCCAACATCTACCACTGTAAAAAGGCAATGGGAATGTGCATAGTGTATTAGGGATGCGGTTCCAATATTTAAGCCTTTAATCCGCCCCAAATCCTCTCCCATCCACCGTGAGGGGGTTCATAACAAGGGCATTGTCTCTATGTAATCTGTGTTGCTTGTGTCTCACTTTCTCTATCTCCCTTCTTCCTATTCTCATTATTTCATTATCCTTAATGCTTTGCTATTGTCACATAAAACCCCTTCATTCCGTTACTGTCCCATCCTGTCTGCAAATGCTTTCTGTTGCTTCTACTGTTCATTTCTTGATTTGCATCTTACCATCAGCATTTCAGATGTGCCTCACCTCACGGAATCTCTTTATACTTCTTGTTTTTCTCTTCTGATCCTGATTTTGTCCCTTGGGGGATCCTGTGTGTGCACCATAGGAGGCAAACAGAAACGTTACCCATGTGTTCTGGAGACTTTTAAACAAGGTGATGGGTTTCTATGCATCTCAATATCCAATGACTAAGTTGAAATAATGGCATTGAGGATCTTTGACCCAACGTGGCATCTTCCTGTGGTGATGTATTGATGAATAAGTCTAGAGGGACCCACTCAGCCTAAAAAGATAGAATAGATTAAAGTCACCAATGTAGAAAGTACTAAAACACTGGATAGGGAATATCTATAAATCATTTTGGTAATTTCTGATTTTTATTTCATATTATTCCGTTAAAATGCAAACTTATACAAGGTTTGTCCAAGTTCATTATTTCTCACATGAACTTAAGTGTGAAGAGATAATGCACCAAACAATTTCCAAAGAGTGAAGAATAAATGTAAAGTCAGCAGCCAATGTTTGAGCATAAAATTAATTACTTGAAGATGTAGACATTCCCATTCTCTACTTACCAGTACCACGTACATGGAGAATTGTTACCTTGGCTTGAGTTTCTTCATTTGGATTTTGGACCCAAATCAAAAGTTAAAGTTCATATGTTTTCCCCAGGCCTCCTGCTAGTGCAGCAGATGTTGGGAGGGTTTTGCCTAAGGAATTAGAGAATGTAGGTGCTGATCCTACTGCCTCTCACATGCAAAGACAGCACTCCAATATTTGAGCTTATTTCTCAGGCTTGATATTGAGCTTGAAAGGTTGAACATCAACACGGCAACCCTACGAGAGGCAGGGCTCCCCAGGTGCAGATCACTGAGACAAAACATTGACGTGTTCATCTGGTGGGGGAAGAGTTCAGAGGAAATTATGAGCAAGGTGTAGACTTCACTGGAAGGTATTCACTAGCTTCAATAATAGAACCTCCTAAAAATAGCTAAAATGTCTTTTGTCCATATGCCTCTCAACTCAAACAGGTCAGGTAACCTCATGAGTATCTATGCTCCAATGCTGTGCTCCACTATGGAGGTAAAAGATCAATTCTATGAGGAGCTTGACACTGCTATGAGCGGAATCCCCAAGTCGGAACATCTGTACTGGGGGGTTTCAATGCAAGAGCGGATGTGGACCACGAGGCAAGGCCCTCCTGCCTCGGACATCAAGGCCTGGAAAAGATAAATGAGAACCTATAGAGACTACTTGAGCTTTGCTGTTACCACAAGTTTTGAACTAACACCTTCTTTCAGAACAAACCCTGCCACAAGCTGTCCTAGAGTCACCTAAGTTCAGGGCATCAGCACCAGCTGTATCCGATCCACACCAGACATGACTCTTTCATCATTCACAACACACACAGCTACCACAACGCAGACTGTGATACAGATCAATCTCTGGTCTGCACCAAGATGAGGATGCAACCCTTGAAGCTTTTTCTTTCAAAACAGAAATGCTGCCCTCATATCAATGTCAGCCATACTGCCTCCCCAGATAAAATCCAACAGTTCTTTGACTTGACTGAAAAGCTGCTCGTCAGCAATCCCACAACAGAGTAAAAAAGCAAATGGAACATTCTTCAAGACATCATCTGTGATATCACACTCTCAACATGTGGGAAGAAAACAATAAAATGCTGCCTGGTTTGAGGCTATCATCACTGTGATGGAATCTGTCACTGAAACCAAGCAGTCAGCTCTCCTTAATTACAAGAGAGATCCAAGCGAGAAGACTCTAATTGCAACCACAGCCACTTGAAGTAAAGTCCAACAGACTTCTAGGCAGTGCACCAGTGACTGCTGGTTACAACTCTGCCAGAATATCCAGATGTCCTTCGACACAGGGAATGTAAGGGGCATGTATGAAGGGATCAAAAAGGCAACAGGTCCATTAGCGAAGAAAAGTTCTCCATCAAAAGCAAAAGCAGGGGAGGTCATCATCGACTGCAATAAACAGTTGAAGGGATGGGTGAAACACTACCTTGAGTTGTACTCTAGCATGAACACTGTCACTGAGGAAGCTCTGAGCACTACAGAATAGTGGTCTGTCATGGCAGAGCTGAATAACGAACCCTGAGTGTGATCCTGCACAAGGATAAGGGGACTGCCATGATTGCAGCAACTGTCGAGGCATCTCTGGAGATTGACTGTTTGGATCAGCATTGGAAGAGGTGAGCAGAAATGGAAAGCTCCGCTGGCCGAGAAAAGATCCCAGAGAAAGCAGAGGCCAATGAATCATGCCCCTTCTCAGCCCATTGACTACCTCTGCAGCAAATGTGACAGAGACTGCTATGCCAGAGTGAGGCTCCTGAACCATATCAGACGATATTTAACACAGAGTTGATCACCACGGGGCAAACCATCATATTACAAGACAGAGGGCTGCCACATTTGCAGAGGAAGAACACAGGCCAGTTAGAATTGATAGACATATATTCTTCTTCAGTCTAAAATACAAAGAAGAAGAAATAATCTATAACAGCTAGGGAATCGTACAATAATTCTTTGAAAGAATCTATCCATCGATACACAACTTGTATTTTTATTGCCAATTTACACTCTCAATGCTCCCTTTTGCTTTATGCACTATTCCAATCACCTCCTCTAAGTAATCTGATTTGTTTCCCATTGTCATTTTGTAAAGCAATTTAGGATGTTGTTATGACCCCCAGCTGAGGTTACCCCTGGACAAGCCTGATCCCAGGATGGAACTCAGCTCGATAGATCCTAACTTTTAATTGTTTGTTTAAATACGTGGAGAGAGGCTACTGAACAGAGTCATAGGAGTCAGCTGATGACTTTTAACAAAAGGATAAGACATTTATTCGACAAAAAAGGTGAACTATATTGCAATACTCCTTCACCCACAATTATACCTTTATAGATATATACAGATTTGTAAGGATAACACAATTTACAAAAGCTATCTTATACTTTAATGTTCACAGTATGTACACAGTTTATGTAAACCTCTGATGACCTGTGGTCAGGCACACCACACTGAAACCAAGTGACAGATGCCACCTCAACCAGATGTTATGGATCTCTCCTCAACGTTCCCCCAGATGCTTGTCACACTGTGAGCAAACCAGTCTCACTGAACTCCGTCCTTCACACCAGGGTTTCCAATCTCCACTCTTTAAAAACTCGCTTTGGAATATTCTCCCAAACCAACACTTTCTCTCAGATCAAAAACAAAAATACCTGTAAAAAAATCATTAGGTCTGACAGCATCTGCGAAGAGGGATATAGTTGATGTTTCGAGTTTGTATGACCATTCATCAGAACTAAGACATACAGAAATGAGATGAAATATAAATTGGTATAAGGGGATGGGACAGGAGAGCTTGACAGGGGGCCAGTGATAGGTGGAGGCCAAAAGAGACTGACAAAGATGTCATAGACAAAAGGAGAAAGAAGTTTTGACGGTGGTGATATTATCTAAAGGCTGTGCTAATGGGGACATTAAGGGAAGCAAGCTAGTGGCAAATGGCCCTAGTGCAGGTGGGGTGGGGGCGAAGGGATCGAAATGGGCTAAAAGGTGGAGATGAAACAATAGATCGAAATAAATTAAAAAATAGGAGGGAAGAGAAAAAAATATAGTTGTTAAAAAAATAGATAAATTATTGGAGAAAAGGGAATCGGAAAGGGGTGGGGATAGTGTTGAGAGTTCATGATCTGAAATTGTTGAACTCAATATTAAGTCTGGAAGGCTGTAGAGTGCCTAGTCGGAAGATGAGGTGCTGTTCCTCCAGTTTGTATTGAACTTCACTGGAACATTGCAGCAGGCCAAGGATGGACATATGGGCATGAGAGCAGGGCGGTGTGTTGAAATGGCAAGCGACAGGGAGGTCTGGGCCATGCTTGCGGACAGTCAGTCTCTTCTTGGCCCCCACCTATCACTGGCTCCCTATTGAGCTCTCCTGTCCCACCCCTTTCTACCAGCTTATATTTCATCTCATTTCTATATGTCTTAGTTCTGATAAAGGGTCATACGGACTCGATACATCAACTGTATCCCTTTCCGCAAATGCTATCAGACCTGCAGATATTTTCCAGGTATTTTTGTTTTTGTTCTAGATTTCCAGCATCCACAGTATTTTGCTTTTAACTTTCTCCCAGATGCCTTCCACAACAGTTTCACCTCCAGGGTTTTGAACTCTCCCTCTGATGTTCCTCTTCTTTGGGTCACCACACGCATTCAAGCTGTCTTCCACGCATTCTGTCTCACTGATTCAGCCGTTACAGTACCACTGCTTCACATACCTATAACAAAGAGTTACAAACTTTCAGTTGTCTCTGGACCTTCTTACCTCTTGCAAGCTATTCTTTCTTTAAATCTGCTTTCTGCAGCTTTTGTCTCTTTAAATCTGAAGCATGGAGCCTTTCTCCCTGCCCCTCACTCTTAATTTCATTTAACAGGACCTTTTCCAGGTTCCTGTCCTTCCTTTGACTAGAAGGTCTCCTTTGAGCTTTCCCCTCTTCCAGTCCCCTGAATTTTGGAGTTTTTCTTTAGCTTGGGACTTGCTATCTGTCCCTTCCAGGTTGCTTGTGCTTCACAGCTGTCTTCAAACTAACTGAACTTCAACAGCTTCCAAAAGAAACTGCTGTTTGTCTTCTTGTGTGTACGTGTCTGTGGGAGGGACCTGCCTCTCTGGCCCCCTGCTGCAGGGCAACAGTCTAGTTCTTCTGCCCTTATTTTTTTACCTTTTCTTTAGAAGTCCTAAAAGTCCTCATTAGAAATACATGCATCTTTTAAAGCGAAATTAAAATCCCATTTGACCTTTCTTAACATACAGATACAGAAATACAAATCAAACCCAAATACCAAAGCTACAACTCATTCCTAACACTCAAAAATAGAAATATAACTTACTTAAAACTATCTCTATTTCCTAACAATGTTTCCCTATCTGCTATAGTACAAATGATGTTGTTGATTTTGCATACTTTTCTAATCTGATGTGCTTTTAGTGAGCTTAATGATGCTGAAATGCTCCCCTAGCTTTTCCTTTTTGTATTGGTTTGGAAACTGTTGCAATAGAAGCCAATCTTCATAATCTACCAAAGAGAAAAATAAACCCTCTTATATATTTGAAATGATGCCCCACAGCAATCAACAATGCCTTGCTCAAATTACTGCAGTTAATCTCCCTTGATTTTTATTCTAAGCTTCAAGTAACATTTGCGCTACACAAGTGCCAGGCAATGACCAACTCCACCAAGAAAGAATCTAACCATCTCCCTTTGACTTTCAAATGCATTACCATAGCTGAATTCCCCACTATCAACATCCTATCAACAACCATTGACGGGAAACTGAACTGGTCTAGCCATATAAATACTGTGGCTACAAGAGCAGGTCAGAGGCCATGAATACTCTGGTGAGTAACTCACCTCCTGACTCCCCAAAGCTTCTCCAGTATCTATAAGGCACATCTCAGCAGTGTGATGGAATACTCCCCACTTGCCTGGATGAGTACAGTTTCAGCAACACACAAGAGTCTTGACACTATCCAGGATGAAGCAGCCTGCTTGGTTGGCACCTCATCTACTACCTTCAATATTGACTTCATACAACACTAACTCACTGTGACAGCAATGAGTATAATCTACAAGATGCACTACAGCAACTCACCAAGGCTTCTTCAATGGCACCTTCCAAACCCATGACGTCTACCATCTAGAAAAGCAAGGTCAGCAGATGCTTGGGAACACCACCATGTGCAAGCTCCCCTCCCCTCCTGACTTGGAAATATATCGCTGTTCCTTCACGGTTGCTGGGTTAAAATCCTGGAACTCTCTTCCTAACAATGCTGTGGGTGTACCTATGCCACATGGACTGCAGCGATTCAAGAAGGCAGCTCACCACTACCTTCTCAAGGGCAATTAGGGATGGGCAATAAATGCTGGCCTAGCCAGTGCCGCCCACACCCCTGAACGAATAAATAAAAAAAATTGAAGGACTTCTCCATCACAAAGAAGAGGGCCATTTATTTAGCCATCTCAGGCTTATTATGTTGAGGCACTGCCCCAATATCTTTTAAAATTATTATGCTTATTCTATGCACCTTGTACAACTATCACCCCATTTGTAACATTCTTGTCTAAGATTGTCTGATATGCCATCACCTCCTGCTCCATGTGGCCAATTCCACAACTGCATGTTTGAATTGCTTCAGTATAGTTTCCATCCTGCGCATAGCACTGAGATCGCTCAAGTCAACATCATCAACAGTATTCTCTGTGATTGCAACATTGGCATGTTATCCCTCTTTGACCACTAAGTAAGCTTTGAGACAGTCAATCACATCAGCTCCCTCTACCATTATCCCTGTGTGTATCAACACAACTCTAACAATGGCAGCTCTAACTCATTTTGGTCATCACTAGTGTTCCCCAGGAAATTAACTTTGAATTACTTCACTCCCACTCCCTCATACAGGAGGCAGCATTTCCTCCAACTGAACATCAGGGAGATCAAAACTATTGTTTTTGGTGCCCAATTAAGATTCCACAGCCTTATCATTGACTCTGTTCTCCTCCCTGATTTTGCAAATCAGTTTGTACACAAACTCAACATTCAGTTCCACCCAGAGTTTTGTTTTAAACCCCAGATCCTAAGCTTCACCTCCACAACATTGTCCATCTCCATTCCAACCTTACCCTCATTGTCACTGAAAACCTTACAATTGTCTTTGTCACTTCTAAATGTGACTTTTCCAACAGCCTCTTCACCTTTACCATCTATAAACTCCAAATCATCTGAAACTCTGCTTCCACGCCCTGTTCTGACCTCAGTCCCCTCTCCCATCAACAAATGGGATCCTTGTTCCCCAATGAATGAATTTAAAATTTCTGTACTCAATTGCAAATCCCTCCATGACATCACCTCATTCAATCTCTGCAGTATTTTCCAGCCTTTTATTTCCTTCAGTCCTCTGATTTTGTTAACCTATCCTCTCTCTAGTCCATCTTCTGTGGTATTTGACTTGCACTGTCTTGGTTGCACACTGAACCTCACTCCCCAAATCACTGAGCCTTTCTGCTTCCTTCCCTATCTTCTCAAGACATATCTCTTTGACAAAGAATTTGATCACCTCTTCTAATCCTCCCTGACAGCCATTTCCTTTCTCTTTTTTAAGTGCTTTCAGGTTTATATTAAAAGTGCTATGTAAATCCAAATTGTTTCCTGGGTCAGCCCCATTTTACAAAGGGAAATAGGCAAATTCATTATCTCTATTTTGACTAATCAAATATTGTCTTGAGCGGAAGACAGTTAATATCTCAAATTTGAACAGGAAAGCCAGCATGATATCAAGAGCAGCAGGCCTGGAGAAATCTACATCACAGGAGAGTGGCAGGTTCTTGAGCAGTCAGCATCAAGGGAAAGTTAAACAAGTCCCGAAGCAGCCAGGAATGTAGAGGGCAGCTATTCAGAATCAAACTAAGATCTTATAAGCATAGTCAGCTTTTATAGAATCATAGGACTGAAATACATGAGGTGCTGGATTCCCGCAACCCCCTCCCTGCAGAAAAGTCAGGAGGAGGGGTGGTGCGGGGAGAGGGATCCCAGACTGGAGGCAGGATTTCCAGACCTCAGAGACAGAATGTTCTGCCTCAGATAGCTGCCGCCAATCAGAGGCCAGCAGCTCTCCGGTACATTGGCTCAGAGGCATGCGGTACTGGATCAGGATTTAGATCAGTGTTTGGGGGTCTCAATGGGTGCCAAGCTGGCAGCCCCCTGTTGGGGAAGATGGGGGACTGGGGCATCAGGGGCCAATGCGGGGGGGGCAACCTGGGAGGTTAAACCTTGAAGAGAGCCCTTCTAATTGGCTCAGAGGGGCGGCTGAAGAAGGATCCCTGTCGTCTGCCTGCCAGCCACCAGCTTGTGCAGGGGAACCTTAATGCTTAACGCCATCCCTGCCACTGGTATAATTGGAGTGGGGGTAGGGGCGAGTGGGTAGTTAGTGGGCAGACCACCCACTGGATTTGACAAGCCCCCCCCTCCCCACCCCCCGGCAGCTTTAAACCCATTAATGGGGGAGTGTGCATAAAATCTAGCATGTAGAATCATGGAATGGTTACAGTACTGAAAGAAGTCATTTGCCAATACAATGAAGTACAAATGAAGGGAAATAAAGTTGCAGGACTTTGTCAGTTGTCTAATCACCAATGTCTATTCTTTGTGGACGGGGTGAGGGGGACAGAGGGAAATGAAGTCTCAGTGGGTTTGAGTGAACTTCACATGTACTACCGACTGATTTGAATACCAAAACCAAGTCAACCCTCCGTGGCAGACTCAATAATTTGATTAGTGAGTGAGGTAGATCTGTAATAAGCTGGGACATTCATAGTGAATAATCAGCCAACCGGCTCATTAGTGGAGCTAGGAGAGACTGGAAGGTCATATCGCTAGAGCTCCAGATAGTCCTACAAGGGGTTTGAGTGGTCCTACCTGAAGAAGCAGAAGTAATTAGGTTGCTGCTGCTGTGTACTCTCAATGGAAATCATAAGAAGATAAGAAATAGGAACAGGAGTAGGCTATTCAGCCCCTCAAGCCTGCTTTGCCAACCAATAAGATCATGGCTGATCTGCTTGTGTTTTGATTTCCACATTCCCATCTACCCTTAATAATCTTTGATTCCCTTGCCTAACAAGATTCTCTCTACATCTGCCTTAAAAATATTCAATGACCCCACCTCCACCACCTTCTGAGGCAGAGAATTCTAAAGCCACACAACCCTCTGAGAGAAAAAATTCTCCTCAGTTCTGTCCTAAAAGGGCGATCCCTAATTTTAAAGCAGTGGCCCCTAATTCTGGATTCACCCACAAGCAGAAACATCCTTTCAACATCCACTTTGTCAAGGCCATTCAGGATCTTGTATACTTCAATCAAATCACCCCTCACTCTTCTAAACTCCAGTGGAAACAAGCCCAGTCTGTCCAACCTTTCCTCATAAGACAACCCACTCATTCCAGGTATCAATCTGGTAAACCTCCTTTGAACCGTCTCCAATGCACTTACATTCTTCCTTAAAGCAGAGACAAAAACTGCACACAGTATTCGAGATGTGGTCACACCAATGTCCTGTATCACTGAAGCGTAACATCCTTACTTTTATGTTCAATCCCTCTCGTAATAAAGGGTAGCATTCTATTAGCCTTCTTAATGACTTGCTGTACCTGCACACTAACTTTTTGTGACTCATATACTTGAACACCTGGATCCCTCTGAACCTAAAAATTATGCAGCCATTCTTCATTAAAGTAGTACTCTGCTTTTTTGTTCATCCTGCCAATGTGGACAACTTCACATTTTCCCACATTAAACTCCATTTTTCAGATCTTTTCCAACTTACTCAACCTATCTATATCCATCCGCAACCTCCTCATGTCCTCTTAACATACTTTCCTACCTATCTTTGTGCCATCTGCAAATTTAGCTACCATGTCTTCACTCTCCTCATCTAAGTCATTGATGTAAATCAGAAAAAGTTGAAGCCCCAGTACAGACCCTCGTGGGCTCCACTCGTCACATCCTGCCAAACAGAAAAAGGCACATTTATACATACTTCCTGCTTTCTGCCAGCCAGCCAACCTTCTGCCCATGCTAATATGTTACCCACTACACCATGCATTTTTATTTTCCATAATAATCTTTGATGTGGCACCTTATCAAATGCCTTATGGAAATTCAAGTACAGCATGCCTACAGGCTCCCCTTTATCCACTGCGCATGTTACGCCTTCAAAAACCTCCAATAAATTGGTTAAACATGATTTTCCTTTCAAAAAAACATGCTGAAATTTCCTGATTGCCTTGAGCTCTTCTAAGTGCCCAGCTATAACCTCCTTAATGATTGATTTTAATAACTTCCCCACAAAAGACGTCAAGCTACCTGGCCTATAGTTTCCTGTTTTCCGCCTCCCTCCCTTCTTGAATAGAGGGGTTATATTTGCTACTGTTCAATCTGATGGAACCTTTCCAAAATCTAGCGAATTTTGGAAAATTAACACCAGTGCATCGACTACCTCATTAGCCACCCCTTTTAAGACACTAGGATATAGTCCATTGGGACCTAGAGACTTGCCAGCCTGCAGCTCCATCAATTTGCTCAGTACCGTCTAGTGATTTCAATTTCGCCAAGTTCCTTTCTCGGTTCATCTTCTGATTTGCAGCTCTTACTGTAATGTTTTTCGTATCCTCTATAGTGAACACAGAAGCAAAATATTTGTTCATTTCTTCTGCCATTTCCTTATTATCTACTATTAACTCCCCACTGCCACTCTCTAGAGGACCAACACTCACTTTACTTGCTCTTTTCCTTTTTAAGTACCTATAGAAACTCTTGCTATCCTTTTTTACATTTCTAACTAGCTTACTCTAACTAACTTCTCATACTCTAATTTCTTTCTCTTGATTAGCCTTTTAGTCATTCTTTGCCATTCTTTATGTTCTGTCTAACCATCTGAACTGCCACTCATTTTTGCGGAGTTGTATGCTTTTGCCTTAAGTAGGAATGTACTTATTCTGAATACTCTGAAATATCCCCTTAAATGTCTGCCACTTCTTCACTATTGATCTATCCTCTAGCCTAGTTTCCCAGTTCACTTCAGCATTGGTGATACAGTGTGCACCTTTGGTGATTTATTGGTTGGGAGATCTGACTGTGTACTCTCAATGTACTTCCTAGATGTGCAGAATCAGCCATTTTAATAAAAGTATTAAAAATAGGAAGACCCCATTCAGTCAGCAGTTGAGGGAAATATTCAAGAACTATTGAGTCAGGTAAAATGCAACAACAGGGTTTTGAGTACACTATAGTGAAAAAGAGCTTTGTGCAGTTACAAAGTATCAGGGGGCAGAATCATCCCAGATTTGCCCCAAGTGCAGTAGCAGGTGGGTAAAATGACGCAATGGCTGCTTCTCACGCCACATTGTCCCAACTCCACTGCATTAATTATGCATTCCCAGGAAACACATCATATCCATGGCGGGCAGGTTCTCATTTGTCTGCTGTGCCATCACCTTGTCGTTTCATCACGTCAGGCGCCATATTTAAAGGGCAGCCGCACGCACACCTCTCAGTGCTTCCGGCCCACGACTGTTGCACGGAAGACATGACCCCGAAAGGCAAAAAGACTACAGACCCCAGGTTCAATGATGTGTCCCTTGAGTGCCTTTTGGACGACGCGGAGGCCCGCCGTGGTATTCCTTACTCCCACTCTGGCTGCAACAACATCACCAATCTGGCTTGAGAGGAGGTGGCAGCAGTGGTGAGTGCCAAAACCCTGCAAAAGAGGACAGCCACCCAGTGCCGCAAGGGGATGAATGATCTCCTTTGTTCCACCAGGGTAAATCACTCTTCTCATCACTCTCAACTCACACACTCACAAACTCATCACATATCCACAGGGAACCTCACTCACTGCCAGTTCCAGGGAGATCACCATTCACTCTCTCACACACACCTTCATTGTCCTCAACCTGTTCATGGCACCACTCACCATCTACACATGCCAGGCATACTTATCATCTGACCTGGCAGGGGTTCTGCTTACACTCTCTCCATCTCTATTCATGCAGGACAAACTGGCACACAACAAGATGGGGAGGTCGCAGGCTGGTGGAGGAATGCCTGAAATCAAGGTCCTCATGGAGCTTGAAAATAGAGCCATCCAGCTGGCTGGCGAGGAAGTGGACTGTTCCTGTGCTGACAGTGAGGTCTCTACCAAGTGAGCAGTGCTATACCAAATGAGGATCCAGCAGTGCAACATCCATCAGACAACCATGTTGTGAGTGATGTGTCCTGTTTCACAGGCCACTGCCATTCATTAATTATCTCCCCTTGCTTTCGCAGGCACATCTGGGAAACAGCCAACAGAGTCCACGACCCAGGGCCTCCAATCAAGCCCTGAAGAAACCTCTGAAGAGGAATCTGAAGGCATCATCCCTGAAGTCCCGTCACAGTATTCACCCACACCCCCCACTAGCACAGAGGCACACATCTCAGTGGGACCTACCTTTAGCGTAGCCTTGGAATCACAATCTGGTGAACACATCACACTTTCTGTTCCAGAACAGGCAGCGGCAGGAATTCCCAGGTGTCTGGCACTCAGAGGACAGTTGGAGGCCTGAAATCTGCTGAGTCCAAGTCAGATGACGAGCCTCTGGACTCGGTCATGTCATAGTTGCTGTAGCTGCAAAGGCAAGCTCAGGAACAACAGGAAGGGATGTCCACTGCACTCCTCAAATTGCAAGGCACAATGCACTGAGGTCAACACTGGTAGGATGGTGGCCGCCATGGAGAGCTTGGTCCAGGACATCGGTCCTGCACTGTTGCGCGAGCTGAACTCCATCACTGAAGCCATAGTTGGCCTCCACCAGTGTGTACATGAGAGGGATGCTGAGCAGCTCGATCTCACTCCAGCTTCCCCTTCTCCTCAAGGAAACAGTCAGAGGACATCGGGCACCCATAGGGAAGAGGATCAGTAGGTGTACCCCCCCACACCCCCCCCACCCCACCCCCCACCGGACACTTGGATGGCCAGATTTTAGTGCGCTGTATGGCTGCCCGAAACCCCAAACACCTCTGCCCCACTCCAACTGACCAAATGGTGGCAGCTTTGCCCATTGGACTACATGCTGTGCTCTTAGCTCAGGCAGTTATTCTCCTAACCCACACAGCAAAGCTGCACTGTTAGCTTGAACCATAGGGGAGACTGGTTCAAACTGGGATGCTGACATTGACAACTGTTCTGCAGTCCACTAAAATGCTCATTATTTTGCAATCTGTGCCCAACGGGTGTAAAGCACTTGGTGGCACTTTCATACCTCTGCGTTGTTTGAGTGGGCAGATAAGCTAGAGACCCGACTCCACACATGTCATTGTGGCTGTGCCTGAACTGTCCCAGTTGCAGAGGAATGGTCACTTTATACAAGATTTCCCTAATGCATGGCCGCTTCCCTCCCCACCACGCCCCCCAACATCGCCATGTGCTTATGCACTACCATCAATCACAGGGCAGCCCTTGCTACCCGCTCCAATACACCTCAACCACAGGGCAGCCTTTGCCCCCCCCACCCGTGTACCCAACATGGCTCACCCTTGAAGTCCAACAGGCAACCCAGGCGAGCGCTGTGCAACGTTATTGTGCACTCACCTCCAAGTTCCCCTCAAAATCCAGCCCACCAAGTGCACAAGTGCATGCCTTCTATCGGCTGTCGTGAAACACATCGGTGGACGGATGGTCCAGCATCGGGGGATGATTCCGGAGGGCTGGCCTTATAATGATATGCAGACGTATTACAATGAGGTTCCTGCCATCCAATAGAAGGAAATGCGGCCCGCCATCGATGGGCTGAATGGACAATCGCAAGCTGGTTTCATGATGTTGTGAGACCATATTGTCCACTCACACCACCAAACATGGAAAATTCTGCCCAGGAAAACTGACACCTTTACATACATAAGATTTTGGGGCAGGGAGCATAACCTATCAGAAGTTTGAATTCATCTCGGTGCCAAGCATCTGGCCATTCGTTTTAATAGTTAGAAAGTCATGACTGGTTTGGGCTAAATTTGAAATATGCTCCTTTGGTAGTTAAGGGTCTCCATCTATGGTGCAGACCCTTTAGACACTTGTGACCATTGAACTGGAATTAGATAAGACAGAATTACAGAGAATGTACAGCATGGAAACAGAACATTCAGCACAACTGCTCTATGCCGGTACTTATACACCACACAAACCTCCTCCCACTATAATTATCTCTCTCCAACCTACCACCATATCCCTCTGTTCCTTTCTCAATGATGAAGCCTATCCTTACATATGTCAATGCTATCTGCTTTATGTGGCAATGAGTTCACAATTCTCAGCACCCTCTGTATAATAGATATCCCTCCTAAATTCTTTATTTGATCTGTTAGTGGCTATTTTATATAACTGGCCGCTTGTTCTGGGCTCATCCATAAATGGAAACAGTTTCTCTGCATCCATCCAATCAAACCTCATTTTTAAGCTGCCAGGTCTCCTGTCAGTTTTCTACTTTTCAGAGCATAAAGACCCCCAGCCTGCCCAACCTTTCTGGGTAGCTGAATAACCTGACAACTAATTGCAGAGCCACGGCTGCAACATGGTTGATGGATTTAACGAAAGCCTCTAGTGGGATTTGCAAGTGAATAAAAATAGAAAGACGTACTACTAATTGTGTCTTATCTACAAACCTGCTGTGACTCCCTATCTGGGAGAAAAGGTCATTTGCTGTAATCCCATTAAACACAGGATACAAGGATCATGTGACTTTTGCAAAGTGCTGTGGTCAGTAAGGATCAACGGGAGGAGCGGGGGGAGGGATGTGACCTGAAAATTTCATCCACAGATTAGCTGGCCTGATATCCAGCAGCCTCTGCAAAGTCCCAGAAAAAAAACCTAATTGCAACATCACCACATAGAACCAGTGAAACACGGTAACCTGCACTATAAAAGCACAAACTTTAAAAGCTCTTCCTGAGATTTATTTAAAAATATTCAGAATTGTTCCAATTGCCACTAGGGTCCAATTATTGGCTAAATCACATGCAGTTTCAAACAAAAATTACTTTATATATCTCTGATCATTCAAAAATTACAGCCCAGCTTGTCATTAACCAAGAAACAAATAAAAATTTATTTTAGTAGACTGAAGACGATGAAGTGACAAAAGCTTTCGGGAGGCTTTTTTGAAGGCAAGGATATGGAGGAAGCAATGTTTTGTGGTTTTAAGAGAGAATTCCAGACGTCAGTCGTACAGTTAGTAAAATATCAGCCTCTGACAGGGGATCAGGGGAGGCTTACGGCACACCACTGAAGAAAAATGTAGTTTCTGAGGCTGGAATTTTCCAGTCCCTCACACCAATGGGATCGTCCGGTCCCGCTGATGTGAACGGAGGTTTTTAATTGCTTGTCAGCCCCGCCACTCGACGGGGGCGGGGGGGTGGGAGGAGCTGAAAAATTCCATCCTGTGACTTTTAAGCCATAAAGCTCCCACAACAATTTGCTGCTTGGTTTGCTCCTAACATTTCCTGTCACTTCTACTTGTTGTTCCAATGACCCCACCACACCCGAGACTTTTCAGCTATCTCCTTTAAAGTGTTAAGATAAAAGCAAAATACTGAGGATGCTGGAAATCTGAAATAAAAACATAAAGTGCTGGAAAAACTCAGCAGGTCTAACAGCATCTGTGGAGAGAGAAACAGAGTTAACATTCCGAGTACGTTTGACTCTTCTTCAGAGCTACAGAGAAGTAGAAATGTGTTGAAACTTATGTTGTTTAAGTGTCATGACAAAGATGTCATGGACAAAAAGACAAGGGGAGTATTAATGGTAGTGGAATGGGCTAAAGAAGGTGCTGATAGTTGCATAAAGGTAAGAAAGCAGAATGTGTTAATAGCAGTCATTGTCTAATAATATTGCTCACATATGCCTGGTACTTTTAAGTCTTCTGTACTAAAAGCAATAGAAAAGAAAATGGTATAAGATGTTTAACGAGTGACCAATCTGCCACCGCCCATTTTGTGGCCCTGCCCAAGTTCAGTCTCAATCTTAAAGCTTTTTATCAGACTGATTTGGATGATGATCATTCTCTTTCTTATTTAGGCATTTGAATACATCTAGCATTGCGGCAGACTGTTTAATAACATGGCTATATTTCTTGCCTCTGTAAATAATTCTCTTTGTCAATACAGCTGTTTAACTGTATGACATTTTAGCATAGATGAGATTATATATAGGTCTACTGAACTGACATGAGACCTGGTGAAATCTTGCATAGAATTCAATGACAATAAGAAGGAAGTAATGCAGAAAATGTTGAAAATATGCATCAGCACATCCGACCAGGCAGCATCAGAAGAGAAATAAAGAGTTACTGATGTTTTGGGTATGTAGTCCTTCATGAAATAGAAGCATTTTAACAAATAATAGCCTCAATATTAACTCCTTCACAAAGGCCTCAAAAGGGTCATGAGAATGTTAAGTACTTCAATATAGGGAAGGCCCCCCCCAGTATGCCATTCACACAACCACTGCTGATAACAACAACAACTTGTATTAATATAGCCTTTAACATAGTCAAACGCCCAAGATGCTTGATACCATGGCGATGCCATGGCATACAAGGCTATGGGCCTAGTGCTGGAAAATGGGATTGAAATACTTAGATACTTGTTTGACTGGCGCAGACTCGATAGGCCAAAGGGCCTCTTTCTGTGCTGTAGACCTCTATAACTCTATGACTCTAAGGCAGAACAAGGGTAAGCACTCTGTGAAAGAACAACATGGAACAAGTAACAGATGGCACTTTTGGGGGTGGGTGGTTAGGTAACTCCCCTTAAACGGTATAAACTTCATCACATTTCTACTTCTCTTTTGCTCTGAAGAAGAGTCATGCGGACTCAAAACTTTAAATCTGTTTCTCTCTCCACAGATGCTGTGAAACCTGCTAACTTATACCACCATTTTCTGTTTTTTATTCCTTTAAGGCATTGTTCCAGGTGAACCTCAGTATCTGCTCTGGCAGATTTCCTGCCTTCCCAAATATGGCAAGCCGCACATTAGCACTTCCATTGCAGCTGGCCTGTATTTAAATGAAACCCAATCACCAATTAATCAGGCTACCCGTGGATAGCAGCAGACGGGTGCAATAGTTACTACACCCATCGCCCATTCAACATGCTTGACCCCCCTGTTATCCAGCTGTTCCATTGTATTTCTGCTGAAGTATGGCAGAACAGAACCAGCATTTCCAACCCAGGAAATCAGTTGAGATTGGCTAAAATGTGGATAACGGGCTTATTGTGAGATTCTATGTTGCCAGACAGTATAGGCTGGGGAGTATTAGATGAAGTGTGTGATGGACAAGAGGTGAACACTGAAGAAGTGAACTTTAAAGAAGACGCACAGGAGATGTTCTTCCATGACAGCCTTCCAGGGGCTGCCTGGGCTGGTTTTAAACTGGCCACTGTGTCGCCATTGGACGCGGCAGCCGACAGGCCCCCAATCCCGCTCGGCCCTTCCCAATCAGTGGCGAGCTGCATTCCATGCTGGACGGGCCTTAATTGATCTACCAGCATGAAATACCAGTTGTGGGCCAAATGTGGCCGGTGGACAGTTTCCAGGCTGCTCACGGGCCTGCCCACGGTACCTGCCTGACAATCTCAAACTCCTGCCCTATGGATCAATGAACCAAGTGCTGCACTAAATTGGAGTTAGGTACAAAGTTTATACATGCAACATAGTGAACTTTTTAAAGACAATTAAATTAGAGATGAGTGAAAGTCGGAGGTATCAGAGCCCATATTTTTCTGAGTCTGACCAGTTACTTTTGAGTCTCACTTTAAAACAGAGCTGGATAATTTCTTTTTACCAACTACCTGTGGGCGTCTAGTTACCAAAGAGTTTTTATGTGGAGCAGATGCAAGAAATATAGAAAAAAAGGAGAGAAATTAGTGTATGGAGGTCCTTCCGAGGACTGCGTCTCTGGAACCTCCAATGTCACATAGAAACGATGCTGCGCTGAGGCCATTGATAGAAAAGTAAAGCCGGTGCTCCCTAAGTGAATATTGGAAGAAGTCCCATGTTGCACTCAGGAAACCAATTATAGAATGACACTGGCAGATAAAGGAGAGGTTAATCTTCTGTTATATCCCAATTAGGCAATGTCAGCTAGGCCTAAAAGTGGGAATATATTAAAACATGAAGGGATTAAAGAAAAAAAGAAATAGAGCAAAACATAATTATTGGATGGAATGTTACAGCACCTCCCGCCAGCAGGATCTTCTGTTCCTGCTGAAGTCAATGGACTTTTGAAAGGCTTGCCATATTTTACGGCCCCACCCCCACCATGAATTAATGCAATGCAAAACTTGCTATCAGGCCGCAGTTTTCTAGTTCAAGCATGTTGACCGAAGATAAGAAAATAAATAGTTGAATGTGTCAAAGATATCACACATGTGTGGTAGGTGGAATCAGTTGGGGATTGCTGGGACAGCAGTGCAATGTAGACAAAAGATAATCTGCTTCTTTAACTTCTCTTTTGTTATTTGCATTTCTCTTTTGTTTTATTTCTCTCTGGATTCCTTTACAATATGGATGCTTTTTTTCCATTTTGCTCCTCTTTGTAATAATAATCCAGATTTGAAAGCACTGCCGAGTGTAAACAATACTATAGAAACTCATAAATAAACGCTCGGTTTGCAAAGAAATGTGTTCATTTGCATTCACATAATTTTTTCTTTCAGGAACATTTTCAGCCAGGACATAATATAGCTTAAATATGTTTAAGGACAAAGAACTCAATCAGTCACTATAGCCTGGATTTTCACTGAGTTAGGTTGACTCAGGAGCCCTTTAAAAATGGTGGGCAGGTCCCGATTCCATGATTCTCAAGCCCATTCCCAGGCTGGGCAATTTTTGGGAGTGCCTTTAAGGATGTGGGCTGGTTTCTGTCAAAGCCCTGCAGCCGATGCTGCCAACCTCATTGTCTCTATTGCGGAGATAGGTATTTCCTACTCCTCCACAATTTGGAGTTGGGCCTGACTTTTAAAGAGTCATGGTTCATGGCCCCTTACAGGAGCTGTGAACTCTAGCCTGCATGAATGGAACTTTTAAAAGGTTAAGTTTTAATGAGCCTTGGCTAAGATCCAAGACAGCTATTATAATAACAGAACACCTGCACTCCAGGGGAAACACTGCTTGATTGACAATTCAGGCTCTATGATCTCTGCTGCCGACTTCGCAATGTTTCTTTACACAAGTTGAGTGGTTTCAAGGGTTTGTAGTTTGTGGTTTTTGAAACTTCAAATGGTCTGGATGATTGACACTTTATTAGCTTGTACTTTAGACATTTTTCAATAGGAGAAACATATCAATGGATGACTATTTTTCAAGTTTTTTTTTACACATTCCACTTTACACTATTGGTTTCATTGGTTCGAGAACGTGTACAGTGGGTCAATGGGCCTGGAAGTGCCATAGCTTGGTAACCGGATCACGAGGGGCCATAGGAAGTGGGTGGAAGGGCAGAGCATGGCATGGGGGAATGAGAGGACATGGGTTGGGTAGAGGGGCATGGGGGAATGAGGTGGCATGGATCAGGAATATCTGGAGGGTGAATGGGTTGCAAGGGGTAGGGATGGGAGGCCTTTGTGTTTTTATTTTACCTGGGACCAAAATCCACAGCTCTAGATGGGCCTTTTAAAAAGCTTGCCTCTGTACCCGGCAGCCCGTGGCTGCCTCCACACTTCTTCCCAGGTCAGCTGGCCTGAATCCAGCCCGCATTTGCCCCCCAGCAATGAAGATTCTGCTTTTGCAAGCACTTTTGCCTGAGGCAGGTGGGATAAGCCAGGAATTTTCCTAGCTCCTCCTTCCCACCTCAAGGATGAAAATCCAGGCCTATTACCTCTGACAGTAAAGCAGCAAACTAAATGAAGAACCTGATATGCTCCATCTTCAATTTATTTAAACACCTAAATTTTATTCAAATTTGGGTCACTTCAGATTTAGAGCCATTTCTTCCTTTACAATATAAAGAGAAATTGTAAAAGACTATTGAAATAAATATTTGCAAATTTGTTCCCTATCCATGCCCAAATTTCCAATTTGCACTGTTGGTAGAAATAGAGAGAAATTTAACCCCTAAGCTATCAGCTCGCAATATGCAAGAAAAGGAATTGCCTATGTGCGTCTTCTCCACACACTGTCCGCAACCATTCTTTCTCTTTTTCCAACAAGGCATTAGGGACAATCTGCCCAGGCAAGGGAAGATGGGTTTATGTCCATGTGGGGAGTTAAATTCCCTGAAATTGACATTGGTTCAGGAACCTGGCATTTTTTTCACCCTCTTTCGGGTTTCTGCGGGACAGGATTGAAAATGAGTGAGGAATCTATTTGGATCTGTCAGCTAAGTAATTAATATAGTTGAGACATCAATTCAGAACTATTTGAGCCCTCAGTTCTGAATTTACCAGCTGAGCTGCCAGCAACTTGCCAGGGTCACCAAGATATGTGCAAAACAGAGAGTGCTTCTTCAGTAAATCGGATAAGCTGGAAAGGCTTTGAATAGTGAAACATAAAAGCACCAACCATGGCCAGGTGAGAGGCTGCTACTTTCAGCCCTTCTCTCAGCTAGTGCAAACACTGACAAGTGATTGCCAACTTCTGGAATGGTAGTTCACTTGTCTAGTACTTCACTCACCTTCAGCTGCATCTCCCTGCTGCCAGTCTCCACTATGGCCTGGGAGCAGCTTATGTACCTCTACCTTCCATCTCGGATGAGGGGCAAAAGCCACACCACTGTCAACAACAACAATAGCAGAACCAGCTGCCTTTTCCTCAGTCACATGTTCCTCCACAGGGTAGAGGGGATAGACACAGATCCAACTGGAAGGAGGCAAGTCTCCTAGTTGCTACAACTTTAAAATCCAAGTGGTGGTGAGCTTTGCTAACCCATGCAATTGTCCCTTTAATTAGAAACCCTTTATTTGACAAATCCAATGTGTCACACCAGCCCAATTCCACCGCACCCCCCCCCCCTGCAATTAGTCAGAGAACTTGGAGGTGGGGTGCTAGTGCCATGCTTCTGGGAAAAGAGCCTCGGCAAAGCTTCTCAATTACTGAATTGGGGTCTGAATCCACAAATGGTCTCATTGTTCTGGCAGGGACTATGTATACAAGGTTCCTTCCATAGATTCAGGTTGGAGCATGCATCCTTAGGTGTTGGCCACACTTCAACAATTTGTCCAAGTCGCTGTTTTCCTGGCAGGCACTTAGTCTGAGTGTTGGGGAGTATCATGGCTAAGCCTCATCTCTTTTTAGCAGTCTGCATGACTCTTTTCCACAGATAGAAAGGAATGAAAATCAACCACTTATAATCCAGTGACTCCTACTAGAAAAAGAGAGTGAGAGAGAGTGTGTGTATGAGTAAGTGCATTTGTATGTGAAGTGCATGTATGTTGAGTGTGTGTGCGTGAGTGTATGTTTGAGTGAATGAGGCATGTGTGATGAATAGAGGGTGACTTTAGATAGGTGATGGGTGACTTTAAACTTCATATAGATTGGGAAAATCAAATTGACAGAGGTAGCCACGAGCAAGAATTCATAAAGCATATTTGGGACAGTTTCCTAAAACAATATATTGTGGATCCAACCAGGGATCAGGCTATTTTGGATCTGGTAATGTGTAATGAGACATGTTTAATAAATGATCTCAGAGTATAAGATACTCTAGGAAACAGTGGCCATAATATGGTAGATTTAGTTTGAGAGTGAGAAATTTGAGTCAGAAACAACCGCGCTAAACTTAAACAGGGGTAATTACAAAGGAATGGGGGCAGAGTTAGCAGGAATGCACTGGGATAGGATTTTAGCAGAAAAAAATAGTTGAGGAACAATGGCAGACGTTTAAAGAAACAGTTCATGACTCACAACAAAGATATATCCCAGTGAGGAAGAAGGATTCAAGGAAGGGGATAAACCAACCATGGGTTAACCAAGGAAGTTAAGGACAGTATCAAACTAAAAGAAAAGACATACAATGTGGCAAACATTAGTGGTAAGCCAGAGGATTAGGAAAGTTTTAAAAATCAACAAGAGGTGACCAAAAAAATAATAAAGATGGAGAAAATAAACTTTCAGAGTAAACCAGCAAATAATATAAAAATAGACAGTAAAAGCTTCTTTAAATATATAAAAAGGAAGAGAGGGACAAAGTGAACATAGGCCCCTTATAGAATGAGGCTGGGGAAATACTAATGGGGAACCAGGGAATTGCAGAAGAGTTGAATAAATTCTTAGCTTCAGTCTCCATGGTAGAAGACACTAATAGCATTCCAATGCTAAATAATCAAGGGGCAAAAGATGTGGAGGAAATAAATATAATAACTATCACTAGAGAAAAAGTACAATGGAAATTAATGGGGCTAAAGGCCAATAAGGACCCTGGGCCTGATGGGTTGCTTCCTAGCATATTAAAGGAAGTAGCTACAGAAATAATGGATGCACTGATAGTAATCTTCCAAGAATCCTTGGTTTCTCGAAAAGTCCCAGAAGATTGGAAAACTGCCAATGTAACACCTGTATTCAAAAAGGGAAGGAGACAAAGAACATGTAACTATAAGCCAGTTACATCTATCATTGGGAAAATGTTAGAGTCTATTATAAAGGATGTAATAGAGCATTAGATATAATCTAATCAAGCAGAGTCAGCATGGCTTCATGAAGGAGAAATCATGCCTGACAAATTTATTAGAATTCTTTGAGGAAGTTACAAGCAGGATAGATAAAAGAAAATCAGTAGATGCAGTATATTTGGATTCAAAAAGGCGTTCAATAATGTACCACACATAAGGCTACTTAAGATAAGAGCCCATGGTGTTGGTGGTAGTATATTAGCATGGATAGAGGATTAGGCTAACTAATGGAAGACAGAGAGTTGGGATAAGGGGGGCATTTTCAGGATGGCAACTTGTAACTAATGGAGTGCCACAGGGGTCAGTGCTGGGGCCTCAATTATTTACAACATATATTAATGACTTAGTTGAGGGAAGTGAATGTACTATTGCCAAATTTACAGATGATACAAAAATAGGTGGGAAGGCAAGTGGTGAGGATGACACATGGAGTCTAGAGAGGGATATAGACAGGTTAAATGAGTGAGCAAAAAAATGGTAGATGGAATATAATGTGGGAAAATGTGAGGTTATGAACTTTGGCAGAAAGAATAGAGGAGCTGAATATTATTTAAATGGAAAAAGACTGCAGAAGGCTGCAGCACAAAGGGATGTGGGAGTCCTTGTGTATGAATCCTAAAAAGCTAACATATAAGTTAAACAGGTAAAAGGGAAGGCAAATTAACTGTTGGCCTTTATTTCAAAGGGAATAGAGTATTATAATAGGGAAGTCTTACTAAAACTATACAAGGCACTAGTTAGACCACACCTAGAATACTGTGAACAGTTTTGGCCCCCTTATCTAAGAAAAGGCATACTTGCATTGGAGGCAATCCAGAGAAGGTTCACTAGCTTGATTCCAGGTATGGAGGGATTTTCTTATGAGAGGTTGAGCAGGTTGGACCTATGCTCATTGGAGTTTAGAAGAATGAGAGACGACCTTATTGAAATGTATAAGATTCTTAGGGGCTTTACAGCATAGATGCTGAGATGTTTTTCCCCTTGTGGGAGAGTCTAGGACCAGAGGGCATAATCTCAGAGTGAGGGGTCGCCCATTTAAAACAGAGATGAGGAGGAATTTCTTCTCTCAGAGGGTAGTTAATGTGTGGAATTCTTTATCGCAGAGGGCTGTAGAAGCTGGGTCATTATCTGTATTCAAGGTGGAGATAGAGGGATTTTTAATCAGTAAAGGAATCGAGGGTTATGGGGAAAAGGCAGGAAAGTGGAAATGAGGATCATCAGGTCACTGAATGGTGGAGCAGGCTCGATGGGCCGAATTTCCTACTTCTGCTCCTATGTCTTATGGTCAAATGTGTATGTGCATTAATGAGAACGTGCGTGTGTCTATGTGAATGTGTGTGAATGTGTGTGTCTGAGTGACTGAGTGAAAGAATACTTTTGTGTCTAAGTGTGTGTGGATGTGTGTGTGAGGGTGTATGCAATATGTGCATGAGGGTATGAGTGTGTGAAATGAAGAAAAATTATCATTGGTCCAATTTGCTTTCATTTGGATTACATTCTTTCCTTGCCAACTTCCTTCTTTCTCGAACACTGTCACACCTAACACACCCTTGCTAGTGTGTGTTAGCTGGCTATTTGACTAGAGTGAATAGTATAACTAAATGTTCCCATCCTCACCAAATCCATGTCCTTCCAGTGGGGATCACTGTATAGCAAGCACCAGCAGGAACTCCTGATGATTTCCTTTTCTTTGGCCAATGGTACTGAGGACAATCGTAACACACCAGCTAACATCCTGGAGGTCTTGTGGCCCAGTAGGTAGGAGGTAGAAAGGGAAGATGCAGAACACTGATGTGCCCTGCCTTTACAGGGAGGTGCCTGGGCCCACTGCAGGACTTGGGCATATTATCCGGTAGGCATTAACATCAGGGTTTATCTGATTCAAGCTCATATCAGCTGAGCCCCTCTGACCCAGGAACAAAGGCATAGTCTGGAACTCACCCTGAATTGCCTTTGCTAATACTTCCATTGAAGACATAACCTGAAACATGTAGCTTCATCATCAGTGAAGGAAGCACATCTGTTCAGGGATTTCATCATCACCATAGATGGACCCTTGCTCACCCTCACCACTTCGTACCTCTTTTCTCATCCTGCCTTTAAATAAGGAGGTTCATAGGTTTGGCTTCATCTGTTAATATTTACATGGTGCTCATAAAGATAAACAATGCATGGTCACAGGAAGAAGACTCGCCAATGATCCACTCAATGCTCTGTCCAATGTGGTGGCCTCTGCTCCCCTTGTGACCTTGGAAGGTAAGGAAGCAGCCTGCTCAATTTCACTGCTCGCGATAAGAAGCACACAGAGGTCTTCCTCATCATGGTGGTGTCAGTGAGGGGCCGTTGCTCGAGACTGCTGCACCTGCATCATTGCAGGGGCAGCCTCTGTCACTGTGCCCTGTTGAACAAATGTTCCCTCAGTAGGAGAAGCCAAGTAGGGCGAAGGTGATAATGGTGCCCCATGAGGGGTGGCACCTTTCTCCTGCTCAGTGACAGTCCTTGGCTAGCACTCTGGATCGCAGGAAGGGAAGCACCAGCTGGGACCCAACTGGCAATATCTCCAGACATCTCTGTGCCATCAGTACCACTGACTGGTCAAGGTTACACTTTGTGGCATGAATCCTGTGAACATCAGTGCACAGTTCCTGCATCCACTCTCAGCTTATGATCTTGCACTGCCTCAGGGATCTTCACATGTAGAAACAGATCTCCTGCTGGTCTAGGAAGAGCCTCATTTCCCGTGACTCCTGAGGCCCTGCATTTGTGTCCAGCTGAGCAGGGCTGGGTCTGTCCTCCACCCTCCAGTGGAGTGTACCCACAACTGCCTATGCTGCTGGTACTTTCTCCATCACACTAGTGCCGTGGTCATCACCCAGTGCCACCCTATCTAACCATGTGGGAGAACCCGCCAAGATGACTGTATCTGCATTGGTGGAGGGTGTGCTTGAAAAGTTGGATGGTGCCTCTTCTGGTGATAGTCAGGGAGTTGGTCTCATTGCCTCAACATCTCAAAAAAAGATCACGAGAACTAGTCTGGGAGAGCAGAAGCCTCTGCAGTGCTCAGTCAGTCTTCAGTATGCCTGCTGGATGACCTCTTTAATGAATGCATTGCCCTCTCTAATCGCTGCCTCCACTCCGGATGCCTATTTTGCCTCCCCGACTACCTCGTGGCCTGTGATTCTAGCAACATCCGTGGTGTGCTCCTCCATGGCCTTCATAACATAAACTCTTCCTACAGACTGGACTCTTTTTCAGGCATTACAGGACTGTTTCTTCTGCAAGGGCAAAATAAAGAGTTATATGGCATTGCTGACCTCTTAAGGCTGATGCCACTTGCTCCCCTTCATTAGTAGTTGCATGTTTCAGAGCTGGCAGCATTATAGCTCTGAGCCATTCTGAGGGGTCAGTAAGTGCCCTGGGCACACATTCCTCCCATGTTCAGGAGCAACATGTGCCTTCAGGCACATCAGCTAGTGTGTCTGCCAGCGGGTGAATGCCCAAAGGCTTGTCCTGAAGGCTCTGAGTTGTGCCAACATTGCAAGGGCAAATTAGGTAATTGAACCACTTCTGACACTGGATCCAACTTCAGAGCACACAGTCATTCTGCTGACTGTGTGTCCTGTGACTATATGGCCTCCTTCTGCCACCCTTTGGGACAAAGACCTCCCACCTCTCCCTTACAGCATACAAACGGACCTTCAGGTCTGCATCCAGGAATAAAGGAGAAGCCCTCCCAGTCCTCTGCCTCCCCTGAGACATTCTATGATTTCTCAAACTGAAAGTAAAGCCATAAAATGGTAGACACTGTAATGGCTGCCTTGAACTGTTAAAATTGGGCCCACATTTGAGCAATCCCACTTCCATTCCCATTAATTGACCGTCAAACCCTTCTCCAGGACAATTAAGGAGGAGTCCCGGTGACTGTTTGCTCCCGGAGTTGGGTTCAGGACTCAGAAACAGTTCAAACTTCTGTTTTCTAACCTTAGAAGGAAAATTCAGCCCACCTTGACACTCACATTTGATGTCATCGGGAAAAGGATAGTGTGAGATTCCTCATGGCGCTTCTCTCTCTTCCAAACAAAATTGCAAAATGAAAAGGGATAAATTTTCTCCTGTGACAATTCTACTAAAAAAAAATCTCTATTAACAGAAAATAAAATTCATGCCGAATTTTCCAGCAAAATTATTGTTGGGAGGAATTTCACTCCTTTTGATAAACACTTTTTGATAAAGTGGTGTCCCTTTAAAGACAAATAACTGGAGTATAATTAATTGGCAGACAAATAAGTAGAGCTCTTAAAAATGATGTTACCATGTACAGTATTTACAAAAGAATCCTTCATAACTGAAATTGAGAAAAGTTGATAAATTGGAAAGTCTGCTTTACTGCTACGTGTATTTGTCTAGTGACATGTTTTAACAGCAGTAATACACTAGCTAACAGATTGTAAACCTGTTCAGTCTCATTTTTTTGAAACTGCCAATAAAGACAGACGGAGCCTTTGATGTGCTTTTTGCGCGATTTGAAAGTTCCCATTTAGTTACCATCTGGCACAACCATAGATTATATAAAGATACAGTTGCACGTTTGGCCCATGCTCAGTTTTGAAATGCTCTTGACTAAAATTAGTTGAATCTTTAATACCCCTTATTCTTGGACAGATTAAAAAAACTGCCAGCTTAGCCCATGCTGTTAAAATTCTGAATAATCATAAGCCAAAATAAAATCAGCAGTACTTATTCCAAAAGGACATGATTTTCTCAGGATGGTTTAGGGCTTCACATCCTGTACTGACTATATTTATAATTACAAAACATAGAGGGAGTCAATTATTAGCCTGATTTTCATGTGACTTTGAAAGAACTTTCTTTTCCCATTCACCTCTCAATGCTTTTGAAGAAATCAACTTCAACGGATGTGGCCCACCCTGTCTCTCTCTATCAATAGGAACCAACTGTTATATCTGTCTGTCTATTGTTTCACCACAGGCCTTAGCCTATGGGTGGACCTTAAAAATTGCTTAGAAAAGACTTCTGTTTGAAGAGAAGAAGTATCAGATTGATGCAGAATAGATGCATGAACTTCAATGTAGGATGACATGCTCTTTTATATTCAGCTATTGGTGCAGCCAATAACACTGGACTTGGAAAAGACTCACATCTGTGCCTCTTTTTCAAATTGCAGATCATTTGTATTCTGACATGAAGGAATTATTTAACTGTTATACTGGCTAAAATGATTGAAAGGCCTGAAGACCTCTTCTCTATAGGTCAGGCTTTGCCAGTCATCAGGGACTGGAGGTTTTCACATGCAAATAGCTGCCCTGAAACAACCACAGAGCAAAAAATGGCTGTTGACACTAAAGACCCACATGTCTGTATATCCATGATAAAAGAAATGGAAGAATTACAACACAGTATAGACTTGGGCATTATTCATATCCGTCACCTGTCGCTCCTCCGTTTAGGCATGTAAATAATCCAGAAGACAGCACCAGAAGCTCATGAATAAGCAGCCACTCCAAATGTTGGAATCCAACAATCTTATTTAGCCTTTGTTTTTATTAGCAAAAGTCTGGTTGTAATGAATTTTATATTTGCCATGGCTTAAATAAAGCATTTTAAATGAAAGACGCCAGCAAAATAATGCTCCATTTAAATGATTTTGTGAGTTTTCGTTGAATAAAGTGAACAGAGTCTAAATTTAGAAAGACACAAACATATGCACACCCTGCTAAATAATTCATTATATAGATAATATTTTCTTCCAGGTTGTTATGCATTCAGTACTGAAAATCTTTCTGAAACTTACAGTTTTTAATTATGCTGCAAAATGAGTTAGCTGAACTCACTGAATATGTTGATAAGTTGAGATGATTAAGGTGCAAGGAGGCTGTGTAGAGCATAAACACCAGCATACTGAGCTAAAAGGCCTTGTTCTGGGTTGTAAAATTCACTACAATTTGGAACATTAGGAGGAGTGCTTCAATTGGCCTCAATAAATGTCTCTTGGCTGAATAAAAGGAAAAAAGCAAAATTTTTTGCTCATCAGACGTGTGCAATCGGCAGGCCTGGGAGCGGACAGGAAACGGGCCCCCGGCCGTGATTGGCCCCCAACTGTAATTTCACACTGTTTGGCCAATTGATGGCCAGCCAGCGCGTAACGCACGCTGAGAATGTCTCAACACTGCCAGTGGGGACAGGAAGAGGGTGGGTGCCGACATCACCGCAGGTGTTGATGAGCGCTTCCAGTGACTGGACTTGGCCTTCAAATAGACCTTGGAGCTGAAAAAAACAGACACAGGAACATCAGGCAGCGATGTCAGATGGAATGGATGATGGAGGAGTCCGTCCGTGTTCAGTCCGATGCCATTGCGCCGACATGCTAGCGCACCAAAGTCAACACTGACAGGGTGGTGACCGTTATGGAGACCTTTGTCCAGGACATTGCACCCAATCTATACCAGGACCCGCACTACATCGCTCTAGCCATAGGTGGGATCCATCAATGGCTAAGTGAGAGGCAAATGGGGCAACTCGACCTCACTCCTGGTGCCCCTTCTCCTAAGGGGTCAGGCAGGGGCCCTCGGGCATCCATAGTGAGGAGGATCGTTAACTGGACACCTCAGGGCCATCCACCCAGGTGACTCCAAGAGCATCCAGCTGATCCCATTCCATTCTGCCTGTGATCCCAATGGCTGCAGCTCCATAGGCTGGAGAGGGTGCACCTGCCCCACAGCAGTAGGCTAAAAGCAGGCTGAGGTCCTCCAGGCCTCGGCCCTCCAAGGTCATCACAGACAACAAGGCGTAGCAGTCAGCATGCTCCACCTATGCTGTGGATGTCAAGGAAGCACCAAGATGTGGTGGTATGATAAGAAAAATTGAAAAATATTGAGAGCACAAAGGTAGCACAGGGGTCCACAATCTATACAGAATTTGCACAAATGTAAATGGATCTTGACTCATTCCACTTACATATGAACATATGAATTAGGGGCAGGAGTAGGCCACTCAGTCCCTTGAGCCTGCTCCACCATTCAATAAGATCATGACAGATCTAACTTTACTGCCTACCCCAGATTGTTTTTTTCATTCATTCGCGGGATGTGGGCTTCGCTGCCTAGGCCAGCATTTATTGCTCATCCCTAGTTGCCCTTGAGAAGGTGATGGTGAGCTGCCCTCTTGAATCTCTGCAGTCCATGTGGTGCAGATACACCCATAGTGCTGTTAGGAAGGGAGTTCCGGGAGTTTGACCCAGCAACAGTGAAGGAACTGAAATATATTTCCAATTCAGGATGCTAAGTGGCTTGAAGAGGAACATAGGTGTTCCTATGCATCTGCTGTCCTTGTTAATCTAGATGGTAGTGATTGTGGATTTGGAAGATGTTGTCTAAGGAGTCTTAGTAAATTCCTGCACTGCACCTTGTAGATGGTAAACACTGCCGCTACTGTGCATCGGTGGTGAAGGGAGTGAATGTTTGTGGATGTGGTGCCAATCAAGCGAGCTGCTTTGTCATGGACAGTGTCAAGCTGCTTGAGTGTTGCAGGAGCTGCACTCATCCAGGCTAGTAGGGGGTATTCCTGACGTGCCTTCTAGATGGTGGACAGGCTTTGGGGAGTCAGGAGGTGAGTTACTCGTCACATGATTCCTAGCCTCTGACCTGCTCTTGTAGCCACAGTGTTTATATTGCTGGTCCAGTTAAGTTTCTGGTAAATGGTAGCCCCCCCCAGAATGTTAATAGGGAGGAATTCAGTGATGGTAATGCTATTGAAGATCAAGGGGTGATGGCTCTTCTTTCTTGTTGGAGATGGTCAGTGCCTGGCACTTGTGTGGTGCAAATGTTACTTGCCACTTATCAGCCCAAGCCTGGATATTGTAAAGGTCTTGCTGTATTCTACTTCAGTATCTGAGGAGTCGCGAATGGTGCTGAACATTGTGCAATCATCAGCGAACATCCCCACTTCTGACCTTATGATGGAAGGAAGGTCATTTATGAAGCAGCTGAAGAGAAGGTTGGGCTGAGGACACTACCCTGGGGAACTCCTGCAGTGATGTCCTGGAGCTGAGAACACTGACCTCCAACAACCACAGCAATCTTCCTTTGTGCTAGGTATGACTCCAGCCAGTGGTGAGGTGTCCCCCTGATCCCCAATGACTCCAGTTTTGCAAGGGTTCCTTGATGCCACACTCAGTCAAATGTGGCCTTGAGGTCAAAGGCAGTCAAACTCACCTCACCTCGGGAGTTCAGCTCTTTTGTCCATGTTTGAACTAAGGCTGTACTGAAGTCAGGAGCTGAGTGGCCCTGGAGAGGCCCAAACCAGGCATCAGTGGGCAGGTTATTGCTAATCAAGTGCCGCTTGCTAGCACTGTTGATGACCCCTTCCATTACTTTACTGATGATCAAGAGTAGACTGATGGGGTGGTAATTGGCCAGGTTGGATTTGTCCTGCTTCTTGTGTACTGGGCATGCCTGGGCAATTTTCTACATAGCCAGGTATATAGCTGTGCTGGAACAGTTTGGCTAGGGATGCAGCAAGTTCTGGAGCACAAGCCTTTGGTGCTGTTGCCTGAATATTGTTAGGACCCATAGCCTTTGCGCTATCCAATGCCTTCAGCTGTTTCTTGATATCACATGAAGTGAATCGATTTGGCTGAAGACTGGCATCTGTGATGCTGGGGACCTCCAGAGGAGGCCGAGATGGATCATCCACTTGGCACTTCTGGCTGAAGATTGTAGCAAATGCTTCAGCCTTATCTTTTGCACTGATGTGCTGGGCTCCTCCATCATTGAAGATGGGGATATTTGTGGAGCCTCTTCCTCCAGTGAGTTGTTTAATTGTCCACTACCATTCATGACTGGATGTGGCAGGACTGCAGAGCTTCAATCTGATCCGTTGGATCTGGGATTACTTAGCTCTGATTATCACTTGTTTCTTATGCTGTTTGGCACGCAAGTCATCCTGTGTTATAACTTCACCAGTTTGACACCTTATTTTTAGGTATGCCTTGTGCTGCTCCTGGCATACCCTCCTGCACTTCATTGAACCAGGGTTGATCTCCTGGCTTGATGGTAATGCTAGAGTGGGGGATATACCGGCCCATGTGGTTACAGATTGTGTTCGAGTACAATTCTGCTGCTGCTGATGGCCCCCAGTGCTTCATGGATGCCCAGCCTTGAGTTGCTAGATTTGTTCAAAATCTATCCCATTTGACACAGTGGTAGTGCCACACAACATGATGGAAGGTATCCTCAATGTGAAGGTAGAACTTCGTCTCCACAATGACTGTGCGGTGGTTGCTCCTACCGATACTGTCATGGACAGGTACATTTGTGGCAGGCAGGTTGGTGAAGATAAGGTCAAGTATGTTTTTCCCACACCACCTGCTGCAGACCTAGTCTAATAGCTAGGTCCTTTAGGACTTGGCCAGCAGTGATGCTACTGAGCCACTCTTGGTGTTGAACATTGAAGTTCCCCACCCACAGTACATTCTGCACCCTTGCCACCCTCAGTGCTTCCTCCAAGTGGTGCTCAACATGAAGGAGCACTGATTCATCAGCTGAGAGAAGGCGGTGTGTGGTGATCACAAGAGGTTTCCTTGCACATGTTTGACCTGATGCCATGAGACTTCATGGGGTCCAGAGTCGATGTTGAGGGCTCCCAGGGCAACTTCCTTCCGACTGTATACCACTGTGCTGCCACCTCTGCAGGGGATGTTGATAGTGGAGTCTGGGACATTATTGTAAGGTATGATTCTGTGAGAATGACTATGTTAAGCTGTTGCTCTCCCAATTTTGGCACTAGCCCCTAGATGATAGTAAGGAGGGCTTTGCAGCATCGACAGGGCTGCAATTGCCTTTGTCATTTCCGGTGCCTAGGTCAATGCCGGGCGGTCCATCTGGTTTCGTTACTTTTTTGAGGCTTGCTGGGCCATTTCAGAGAGCAGTCAAGAGTCAACCACATTGATTGATGGGATGTGGGTCTGAAGTCACATGTAGGCTAGACCAGGTCAGGTAAGGGTAACATATTTATACAACAATCATCATCAGACATTTAATTTCAGATTTTTAAAAATTAATTTCAATTGCCACCATCTATCATGGCAGGATTCAAACCCGGATCCCCAGAGTATTATCTGGATTACTAGTCCAGCAACAATACCACTACACCATCACCTCCCCACTGATAACCTTTCACCTCCTTGCTTATCAAGAATCTATCTACTTCTGACTTAAAGATATTCAACAACTCTGCTTCCTTTTGAGAAAGAGAGTGCCAAAGACTCAACCCTCTGAGAAAAAAAAATCCTCACCTCACCCCTGTCTTAAATGGGCGACCCCTTATTTTTAAACAGTGCCCTAGTTCTAGATTTGCTCACAAGAGGAAACATCCTCTCCACATCCACCCTGTCAAGTCCCCTCAAGATCTTATATGATTCAATCAAGTCGATCCTTACTCTTCTGAACTCCAGCAGAAACAAGCCTAGCCTGTCTAACCTTTCCTCATAAGGCAACCAGCCTATTCCACAAATTAATCTAGGAAACTTTCTCTGAAATGCTCCCAAGGAACTCACATCTTTCCTTAAATAGGGAGGCCAATACTGTACACAGCACTCCAGATGTGGTCTCACCTGCTCTATATAAGTGAAGCATAACCTCTCTACTCTTATATTCATTCCCCTTGAAATAAATGATAACATTGTATTAGCTTTGCTAATCACTTGCTGCACCTGCATACTAACCTTGTGCGCCTCATGCATTAGGGCACCCAGGTTCCTCTGCATCTCAGAGCTGTGTAATTTCTTCCCATTTAAATAATATGCTTCTTTTTTATTCGTTCTGCCAAAATGAACAATTTTACATTATACTCCATCTACCCACTCACCTAACTTATCTATATTCTTTTGCAGCCTCCTTAAGTCCTTGTTACCACTTACTTTCCTACCAGCTTTGTGTTAACAGCAAATTTAGCAACCATACCATCATTCCCTTCATCCAAATCATTTATAAATCATTTATATAAGTTGTAAAGAGATGAAGCCCCAGCACTATCCCTGTGGCACACCACTCATCACATCCTGCCAACCAAAAATTGGCCCATTTATGCCTGTTCTCTGTTTCCTGTTAGCTAGCCAATATTCTATCTATGCCAATATGTCACCGTCTACAACCTGAGCTATCATTTTCTGCAATAACCTTTGATGAGGTACCTTGTCAAATGCCTTCTGAAAATCTAAGTACAGTACATCCACCGGACCCCGTTTACCCACAATATCTGTTACTTCTTCAAAGAACTCCAATAAATTGGTTAAACATGATCTCCCTTGACTCTGCCTGATTATCTTGAATTTATCTGTGACCTGTTATAAGGTCTTTCATAATAGCGTCTAACATTTTCCCTTTGACAGATGTTAAAGCTAACTGGCCTATAGTTTCCTACTTTCAGTCTCCCTCCCGTTTTGAATAAAGGGGTTACATTAGCTATTTTCCAAACTAATGGAACCTTCCCCAAATCGTCTCAAGTTGTGTATGCCTCTTCACAGATGTTCCTGCCTTCTCCCAGATGTCCCATCGTCTGCCTCCACTCTAAGGTGTCTAGAACTATCTCATTACAGTGCCTGACCATTCTCTCCGCAGTATCGACATGAGTGAAGCGTCTGCCTCTAAGAAAGTTGTAGTTGGCCAGGCATCTCTGAGACCTGCTTCAGAGCTTCATATAATGTCACCTCATGAGTTTAGAACCTGGAGATTGCTTTAGTCCCTGGTGCTTCTGCATTGTAGAGTGCTCAAAGTGGATTTTACAGGATTGAATGGCGATGCACATGGAGTCAGTGCATCTTCTATTAACCTCCATGTACTTTCCATTAAGCCTTGAGTGAGCTTCAAACTTGGACCCTCTTATTGTGCTCCTGCCTGCTGCATTATCTCATGTCCGTGCACACACCTGAACATCACCCAATATTAGTCTCCACCTTCCCACCTCAATGATTTAGAGCTATGAGCCTTGCTGACCGATGCTGAGCCTTGCAATTCCTGCTAGATGGTTAAAACTGTGAGACCTAGGAGTTATGTGCAGGTCTCCAGATACCTGACTTGGACATGGGAGGATGCAGCGCTGGGTCAGAAGGTCTGGCTAGCGCATTGTCACATTAACCCTCTGCCAGCTTTGTGATGGTCAATCGACATGTGCAACTTATCATCGCATTGATGTGGCTGGTGTGCCTGGGTTCTGTATGCATTTTTCAGACTGTTGGAATTGAAAATGTAGAGGTCTCAAATGGGATGAGGGTGAGTCTCTGAGACATCTGATATGTGCTCTTATAAGCAATGATTGGGGTCCTTTAGAGTATTGCAGAATGAGCAGTGTTATAATCCTTCTCTGAAGCACATTGTCAGCCACCTTTGCGGGTAGCTTTTGTCACTGAGGAGCCAATCCTGGATGCGCTGAGGGTCCTCAAAGATCTGTGGTACCTGCGAGTGGCTCAAGATGTATGAGTCGTGAGAGATTCCAGGGTATCTCACACATACCTACATAATCTGCTTCTGGTGGCTACAGACCAGCTGCACATTGAGAGGGTGGAACCTTTCCTGTTGACAAATTGCAGTGGCTGTTCCCTTGTGAGCTTTTGAAGCCAGGTGAGTGCAGTCGATGGCACCATGCACCTGCGAGAATCCAGAGATCGCTACAAATCCCATTGGTCTGGCAACCTGGTTGGTTTCATTCAGGGAGAACTGCATGTGATTGTGTGCTTTGCTAAATAGGGCAACCGTAATCTCTCGAATGCATTTGTGAGCAGATGCTTGAGAAATCCCACAGAGATCCCCAGTGGAGCCCTGGAACAAGCCACTCACAAAGAAGCTCAGAGTGATGGTCACTTTTAGAGCCAATGGCAATGGGTGACCTTTCAGTCCCTGTGGCATCAACTCCTTTTGGAGAATGTATTAGATGTGAAACACCAGATCGTAGACATGAGAAGGCATCTACTGCACTGTCTCTGGCTCATCTGGAGGTATGAGAGGTGTCTTCTGTACACCCTTGGTCTTGCCAGACTCCTCCACTCAATGGCTCCATCAGCCTCAGCTCCTGGATCTTGAGGGGGTCATCAGAGTGAGGCTCTTCCCTTAGCCCAGCCTAGCAGTGACAGGCCCTTCCCTTCCTTCTTAGTTGCCTGATTGCCAGGAGGAATGCAACCTGTCTGCTCCCTCCATGAGACAATTGTGCTCATGTCTGCGGAAACATTGAACAGAAACATGAAAGAACATAAGTCTGCAATAGTCACCTTTCAGTCACTAACAAGGGAGTCATTGTGGAGCTCATGGGTTCCTTTAATCCCACCCATCACATCCAGACTGAGTGCGTTGGAGAACTGTTACAGCATTCAGGGCCATGTGTAGGGGACCTACCCCCCAACCCTAACCCCCCACCACTCTGCCCCCTCTCCCCTCCACAAACGACATAGGCATGACAGAGCATTGACACAGAGGCTTGGATCTGACTGAGTTCTGCCAGGTAACAGAAGCCTCAGCCAGGGTGCTGTCAGACTGTATCATTTGGATTACATAACAGCCCCAACTTGCACTCATGTTAGGAGAGTATTGTGAGGGAGGGGGCCATCAAAATCTTAAACTGCCAGCTGCAAGGTTTAAAGGTCTTAGGGCCTTTAGGCATGTGCATTTTGGCACGTGGCCCTTTTTCAGTTGTTTCCTTCTGACATTCGGGATGTCCCATAAAAGGGACGTAGAGTCTTTGGAAGCCAATCCTACAATGGCCCTAGTCAGGTTTATACTCTCACAAGAATGGGCAACCATGAGTTACAGAGTCACCTTCCCTAAATTGGCATTTGACTGTTCTTAACATGTCTCAGATGTGCCTTCCTCTCCATTTGATTAAGCGGAAATTAGTTGGGTCCTCCTTCAATTGGCCCACAAGTGCAGTAGTTAACTCCTCCCACAGGCTCTGACAGTCCTCCCCCGGCAATATTTTTCATAGTTTGTTTTTCAACTGCGTCATTTGATCAGCTTAAAAATGATGGTGCTGAGGTATTACTACCAGACCAACTTCGAGCCCTCCACTGTGACCGTCAAAATCCCTCCCATCGTTCATGTTCAGGTTCCCCTCCCTCCAATAACTCTTCTACCTCCCCCTCTAATTCTTGATCCCATTGTTATAGTGGTTGATATCCCTGTGCTGCCCCCTGAACTGCTTGATGTTGATGTCCTGATGCCCCATGTAGACCTGACCCCTCCCCATCTTGAGGCCCATTACTGTGACTTACAGAAATCTCCCCCATGAGACCATCAATTGCCTCCCCCTACATTACCTGTTCCTTATCAGCAGATGCAGATGCCTCCCTTGACTGACTGTGCCATCTGCAGCCCAGCAACAAGCCATCAATCCCCAGGACCAACATGTGTGACCACGCCCTGCAGACCATGCTGGGAATGACTGACACACAACTAACATGCCCTCCCCCTTCCTGGATTGCGACCAGGACAGGTGTGCCAGGCCAGCCCTCGAAATTGTGGCACAGATCCACAGGACTGACTATGTGTTGCGGCCCTGACTACTTGCTATGCAACTGCCCAGGACTGTCTCTGCTTTGGGGTCCCAACTAATTTCAACCCCCACTCCCGTCATATATCTCTGTGCTCTCTTACACAGTCATCCCCCTCCAGTCAAGCCTTTGCCCTCCAGCCCCTTCCCATACCTGTCTTGTCTCACCCCCATGCCCAGTCAAGCCTTTGGCCTCCAGCCCTTTCCACAAGCACCACCAACCCCTTGCCTTCCCACTGGTGTCGCATGGTAAGTTTTGGCTCTGACCCCTGCTCTCCCCCCTTGAGTTCCCGCTGGTCTTGCCTGCGGAGCCTTAGCAAGGGGTCAGAGCATCCATGAGTGCAGTGCAATGGGAGGTAAGTGAAGATACCGCAAGGTCACAAGTGAAGTGGTTCTCGCCATGTGCACGTCACTTATATCTGATCATAAATCATACTGGTCCACTTAGTCGCCAGCGTGCCCATTTAATCTGGAGTGAGCTACCTCTTTAATGAATATTCATGATATTCAGATGTGATTCCTGACATGACACAGCGGACTACCCAATTCACCATGAAAATCGGGAGCGGAAAGTTGGGAACTTTTTTTTACACTGGTGGAAACTGACCTTCGGCCCTTCTCCATCCCACCCACCACTGACAGAAATCCTGCTCTTTCTTTGTGATTAAACATAAATTTATAGCTGTACTGAAAGTACTATAGTTGTACTGTTAGCTGTAATAAAAGTAGGTGTAAATTGCCCCAGATACCGTTCTTAAATATAACAAGACATTTTTTAAGGTAAGATAAAGAATTACATTCTAAAACTTTATTCAATTGTGTGGATGATTTTACATTTGTGTTTATGCAAATGAGTTTGAGTGGAAAAATGAACCATCACTTCATTTTGGAAAACTATTGCAATTTTGAGAGCAATTTGTGCCCAGATTGAAGATTGCACCAAAAGAGGAAAGTCTAGGAGGGATTGGGCTCAGCTACAATACTCCCCTGCAATCAACTCCCTCTCTAACAGCACTGTGGATATGCCTACACCACATGAACTGCACCGGCTCAAGAAGTCAGCTCCCCAGCATCTTCTCGAGGGCAGTTAGGGATAGACAATAAATGGTGACATAGCCAGTGATGCTCACATACCACGAATGAATAAGTTAAAAAAACTAACCCGTTAACAATGACTGGGCAAAATAACAAACATCAACTTGCACTAATGTAGCACCTTTAACCTAGAAGGTAAAATACTAAGGCACATCACGAAAACATAATCAAACAAAATCCTATCTTTCAAGACCTTGGCAGTTGAAGGAAGTGCCAGAAATGGAGAGGTGAAGGAAATGCAGGATGGACAAGAGATTTTGGTTGAAGGAATAAGGATTTTTGAAAGAATTGTAGCGCTGAAAGAGGTTACAGAAATAGGGAGAAGTGAGTTGAACGTGACAATGAGAATTTTAAATTAGAAGCTTAGAAGGACCAGGGGACTAATGTAGGTGAGTGACGACAGAGGAGATGAGTGAGCATGATAGTATATGAGTAGCAGAACTTTGGATGAGCTACTGTTTATGGATGTTGGAAGATGGCAGGGACTGACTAGGATATCAGATTCAAATTGCACCATGGAATGTTCGATGTCCAGCTGAGAGGGCAGACGGTGCCTCATTTTAATGGCTTATGTGGAAAATGAAGGCAGCACTTCTTCATTACTCAGCTGAAATAAGTTCAAGTCTCTGGAGCAGGGAAAAGAAATCTTCTGACTCAGAGGTGAGAGTGCTATTGCTGAGTCAAGGTCAAAGCTTGATGGAGTTTTTGAATGGTCTTAAGGAAGGACAGTGTGCTGGATAAGCAGCTTAGAGAGGGGATCCCAGAAGGTGAGGCCTGGACAGGCCAAGGTATGGCTGACAATGGTGAGCTGCAGAAAGACGGAAGTCTAGAATCAGAGAAATGGAGAATGGGATGGTGCAGGATGGGATATGAGCAGTAAAGTTTCAGGTGAGCTGAAGGTACATGGAAGATGGGAGGCCCAAAAGGAAAGCATTGAGTTGTCAAATCTGGAGGTGGGGAAGGTATGGATAAGGGTTTCAGTGGCGGGTGAGCTGAGGTGGGTGTGGTCCTCAGTAATGTTATGGAGGTGGAAGTAAGTGATCTGTGTGATGGAGAGGATATGGGATTGGAAGCTTGTCTCAGAGTAAAACAGAATGTCACCGTCTAGTTTGGCAAAAAGAGAGTCCAGGCAGTGGGGATGGAGTAAAGAGTTTGTGCCAAATCTGTCCTGTAAGCTCAATTAGTAAATACACTAACCCAGGGTATATAAAAAAAAACTGTTTTGGGATGTGAACAACACTGGCAAACCAGTTTGTCCCAGGAGCATTAAGAATCAACCACATACTGTGGAGTTGAAGTTACCTATAGATCAGAACAATTGACCTTCACAAGCTCCCTTCTCTGAAGGACATCAGTCAACCAGTTGGGCTTTTACAACATTCATCAGATTCAGTTTTGCAATTAGCCATAGTGGGATTTGATCTCAGAATCTTTGCATCACTAATATCATGACAGCGGATCACAGCCCCGGATTAATTATGGACATATTGAACTATTTTAAGGAAGATAAAAACAAAAAAACTGCGGATGCTGGAAATCCAAAACAAAAACAAAAACAGAATTACCTGGAAAAACTCAGCAGGTCTGGCAGCATCGGCGGAGAAGAAAAGAGTTGACGTTTCGAGTCCTCATGACCCTTCGACAGAACTTGAGTTCGAGTCCAAGAAAGAGTTGAAATATAAGCTGGTTTAAGGTGTGTGTGGTGGGGGGCGGAGAGAGAGAGAGAGAGGTGGAGTGGGGGTGTGGTTGTAGGGACAAACAAGCAGTGATAGAAGCAGATCATCAAAAGATGTCAACAACAATAATACAGAAGAACACATAGGTGTTAAAGTTAAAGTTGGTGATATTATCTAAACGAATGTTCTAATTAAGAATGGATGGTAGGGCACTCAAGGTGTAGCTCTAGTGGGGGTGGGGAGAGCATAAAAGATGTAAATAAATAAATAAATAAATAAATAAATAAATAAATATTTTTTTTTCTTTTTCTCTTTTTATAATGGAAATAGGTGGGAAAAGGAAAATCTATATAATTTATTGGAAAAAAAAGAAAAGGAAGGGGAAACAGAAAGGGGGTGGGGATGGGGGAGGGAGCTCACGACCTAAAGTTGTTGAAATCAATATTCAGTCTGGATGGCTGTAAAGTGCCTAGTCGGAAGATGAGGTGCTGTTCCTCCAGTTTGCGTTGGGCTTCACTGGAACAATGCAGCAAGCCAAGGACAGACATGTGGGCAAGAGAGCAGGGTGGAGTGTTAAAATGGCAAGCGACAGGGAGGTTTGGGTCATTCTTGCGGACAGACCGCAGGTGTTCTGCAAAGCGGTCGCCCAGTTTACGTTTGGTCTCTCCAATGTAGAGGAGACCACATTGGGAACAACAAATGCAGTAGACTAAGTTGGGGGAAATGCAAGTGAAATGCTGCTTCACTTGAAAGGAGTGTTTGGGTCCTTGGACGGTGAGGGGAGAGGAAGTGAAGGGGCAGGTATTGCATCTTTTGCGTGGGCATGGGGTGGTGCCATAGGAGGGGGTTGAGGAGTAGGGGGTGATGGAGGAGTGGACCAGGGTGTCCTGGAGGGAGCAATCCCTACGGAATGCCGATAGGGGGGGTGAAGGGAAGATGTGTTTGGTGGTGGCATCATGCTGGAGTTGGCGGAAATGGCGGAGGATGATCCTTTGAATGCGGAGGCTGGTGGGGTGATAAGTGAGGACAAGGGGGACCCTATCATGTTTCTGGGAGGGAGGAGAAGGCCTGCGGGGGCGGGGGAGGTGCAGGTCGCTTCCGCCCTCACGCCTTCTCCTCCCTCCCAGAAACATGATAGGGTCCCCCATGTCCTAACTTATCACCCCACCAGCCTCCGCATTCAAAGGATCATCCTCCGCCATTTCCACCAACTCCAGCATGATGCCACCACCAAACACATCTTCCCTTCACCCCCCTATTCGGCATTCCGTAGGGATCGCTCCCTCCCGGACACCCTGGTCCACTCCTCCATCACCCCCTACTCCTCAACCCCCTCCTATGGCACCACCCCATGCCCACGCAAAAGATGCAATACCTGCCCCTTCACTTCCTCTCTCCTCACCGTCCAAGGACCCAAACACTCCTTCCAAGTGAAGCAGCATTTCACTTGCATTTCCCCCAACTTAGTCTACTGCATTCGTTGTTCCCAATGTGGTCTCCTCTACATTGGAGAGACCAAACGTAAACTGGGCGACCGCTTTGCAGAACACCTGCGGTCTGTCCGCAAGAATGACCCAAACCTCCCTGTCGCTTGCCATTTTAACACTCCACCCTGCTCTCTTGCCCACATGTCTGTCCTTGGCTTGCTGCATTGTTCCAGTGAAGCCCAACGCAAACTGGAGGAACAACACCTCATCTTCCGACTAGGCACTTTACAGCCATCCAGACTGAATATTGATTTCAACAACTTTAGGTCGTGAGCTCCCTCCCCCATCCCCACCCCCTTTCTGTTTCCCCTTCCTTTTTTTTTCCAATAAATTATATAGATTTTCCTTTTCCCACCTATTTCCATTATAAAAAGAGAAAAAGAAAAAAAAATATTTATTTATTTATTTATTTACATCTTTTATGCTCTCCCCACCCCCACTAGAGCTACACCTTGAGTGCCCTACCATCCATTCTTAATTAGAACATTCGTTTAGATAATATCACCAACTTTAACTTTAACACCTATGTGTTCTTCTGTATTATTGTTGTTGACATCTTTTGATGATCTGCTTCTATCACTGCTTGTTTGTCCCTACAACCACACCCCCACTCCACCTCTCTCTCTCTCTCTCCGCCCCCCCACACACACCTTAAACCAGCTTATATTTCAACTCTTTCTTGGACTCGAACTCAAGTTCTGTCGAAGGGTCATGAGGACTCGAAACGTCAACTCTTTTCTTCTCCGCCGATGCTGCCAGACCTGCTGAGTTTTTCCAGGTAATTCTGTTTTTGTTTTTATTTTAAGGAAGACTTGTTTTTAAAAAAGCAAAAGCGGGCTGAAAATGTAAGGTAACTGCTTGCTGAAAAAATCTAATGTAGATTACACTCGACCAACCAGTCCAGAGAGAATGGAATGTCACACCTAAAAAGGTGTCAAGGCCCACTTCAGACAGAGAAGGGGAGAGATCCAATGCAACAGATTGAACTTCAATCTCCTGTGGCTGCGGAGACAATGGAGATTGATTACCATCTCATCAAAAACCAACTCCTGTTGAGTTATATCTCAGAATGTATTTATTTTTGGACTCCATTTCTCATTTCTGATCTGTGTGTATGTGCGTTGCATTTTTATTAATTTTTCTTGGGTTTTTAGTAACTAATAAACTTACTCTTTCTTTGACTCAAGAAAGCCTGGTTAAATTGGCTCCTTCTAAAACACAAGTACATTTGGACTGGGAAAAGGTATCCATGAGGGAAGGGACCCTTTTTAAATTAGCCTTGTTGCGACCAGCCGAGTGGGTTGAATAAAGAAGTGGAGCCAGTTCATCCCTCCCCACCCGGGAGAGTAACAATTTGGGGTATCTTGTCCAGGATCATAACAAATTGGGGGCTCAGAGCCAGAATAATTCCCACAGACAAGACAAAAGAATCAGGAGTGGAGAAAGTAAATTGAGCCTTCGAAACAAATTTTAAATCTGCAAAAAGGCTTTCTTGAGTCTATACCACTAAAATGTTGAAATGTCCATATTTGATGCCACTGCTTTTCTCGAATTAGGGGAAGTTACTTTTGAGGATTTAATAGTTCCGTCCCTCAAACAGTTAAAAAGTTTAGCAAGGCATTTAGGATTAGAATTTCACCTGAAAACCAGAAAACCTAAAATGCCAAAAGGGGTGGCCAATGGTCTACAGGTGGACATTGAGGACGATGAAACGGATAGAGTAGCGGTAGAGAGATGAAAATTGGAGCAGTGAAAATTAGAATTTCAGGAAAGAGAAGAGGAAAAGGAAAGAGAAAAAGAAAGAGAAAAGGGAGAGAAGAGAGAGAACTTCAGGATAAAGAGACCGAAAGGGAGTTTAAATTAAAACAGCTCAAGCTGAGGGGCAGGAATCCTACTGTGTCCCTTGAAGACACAACCAGCTCAGACTTAAGGATTGAGGGAATCTGGCTTGTTCACTTAATCCTTAAGTTTGATGGAAAAGAGGTGGAAGCCTTCTTTATCCCTTTCAAGCAGTTAGCACAGCAGTTAAAGTGACCAGTCCAACATATGTCCCTGATACTGCAGGGTAAACTTTCAGGGAAAGTTCACGAGGTTCATTCCCTCTTGCCTAAGGAAAGTGCCACTGACTATGAGGCAGCAAAAAGGGCTATTTTAAGCGCTTACCAGTTAATGCTGGAGGCATATGGTCAGAAATTCCGTACCATCAGGAAATGGCCTGGCCAGATGTACTTGGAATTTGAAAGGCCTAAACAACTTGCTTTTGACCGGTGGGTATGGGCACTTGAAACAGAAGCTAATTGGAAATCCTCTGTGAAGTAATTCTCCTGGAGGAGTTTTAAAAACTCCATGCCCTTCCTAATAAGAACATATCTGGAGGAACAGACAGTAACAGGGGTCAGGCAGGCAGCCACACTGGCTGATGATTATGAGCTGATCCACAAACCTTTGTCCCAGAAGGCAGCGTCCCCTAGTCACCCCCAACCAACTGGAAAGGAGAGAGGTGGAAAGAGAGATAGGAAACTGAGCACCCATGGGAGAGAGAGAAATGCTGGGGCCCCTCCTCAGGTCAGAAAAGGGCGGTGCTGAGATGAAAAGTGAAGCCAAGGAGCCTGTGTGATTTAACTGCAGAAAGGTAGGGCACCTCCGGGCCAACTGCTGGAGGTTACGGGAAAAACCAGTGGGATTTATTGGGGCCTATACCCACCATACAAAGAATGGGAGTCAGTCAGAGAGCACAGCAGACCAGGCTATGGCTCTGACTGCGACTGCAAATCCCTGTAGAGGTGCCAGCAAGCTACTGTAGGGAAGTATTACAGCTAGCTCATGAAATTCTGATGGCTGAGCATGTCAGTATATGCAAAACCCAAGCCCACGTCAGCCAGCATTTTTACTGCCACAGCTCCATGTAGTAAAGTTTTGCAGAACCTGCTGCACCTGCCAGGTTGTGGAAAAACCCCAGCCTGCAATAAGACCTACACCTATGATTCTCATGCCAGCTTTTGGGAAAACCATTTAGCAAGGTGTTAGTGGACAGTGTGGGATCCCTGCCCAAAACAAAAGGGGCAACCAGTATATCCTTACCATCATGGACATGGTTACCCATTTCCCAGGGGTTGTTCCCCTGAGAACCATATCTGTCAAACAGTGGTGAGGGAATTAACCCAATTCTTTAACAGAAATGGTCTGCCCACCGAGATCCAGTCAGACCAGGGCTCAAATTTCATGTCCAAAATATTCCAGGAAGTCATGGGTAACCTGGGCATGACCCAGCTAAAGTCTTCAGCGTATCACCTGCAGTCGCAGTGGGGCTACGACGGCACCTCAGACACTAAAAACAATGATCAGGGCATACTGCTGAGAGTGCCCCCATGTCAGGAATAAAGGATTAGGTTTTCTTCTGCTCACTACCAGGGACTCACCCAATCAGACAACCAGTTTTACTCCTTTTGAATTAGTTTATGGGCACCAAGTGCAAGGGTGTCTGAAACTAATCAAGGAGAAGTTTTTAGAACAGAAGGAGGGAGTCTCCATGTTAGACTACATAACAGTGTACCGGGAGCGAGTCATGAGAGCCTGTGATGTGGCCCGAGAACACTTGGGAATCTCCCAAACAGCAATGAAGAAACAGGCAGACAAACATGTCAGGGCCCGAACCTTTCAACCAGGAGACTACGTGTTGGTGCTCCTACCAATACCAGGTGAACACTTAAAAGCCTGGTTCAGTGGTCTGTACAGAGTAGCAAAGAAGCTCAGGGAAGTGAACTATCTAATTGAGACCCCAGGTTGGGGGAAAAAGCAAAGGATGTGTCATGTCAACATGATAAAGCAATACAACAACCGAGAAAGGGACAAGTAAAGGGACATTGCCAATGGTCTAGAGGATGAGGGAAGCAGTGGTGATGAATTGGAGGGGGACATGGGTGAGGCCCACATTGAACCGTCTACTACCCGGCTAACCAACACAGAGATACTAGTGAACTTAGACTCCTTATTCACCCACCTAAGTGCAGACTTGATGAGGCAGCTCACTGCATTTAAAGGCTTATGCAGAGACAAGCCAGGCTGCACCACACTAGCTCTACATGATGTAGATGTGGGAGAGACCCTTCCCATAAAGCAACATATGTATTGTCTAGACCAAGAAAAGTTGGCCCAGGTTTGGGAGGAGATTAACTACATGCTGGAGCACCAACTAATAGAGCCTAGCAGCAGTAGCTGGAGCTCCCCAGCTGTGCTCATACCCAAGCTGGACGGCTCCACAAGGTTCTGCATTAACTACCGATAAGTTAGTGCAGTGACCAGAGCCAACTCCTACCTGATACCCCAGCTGGAAGATTGCATAGATAGGGTAGGTAAAGCAGCCCACATTACAAAGATAGATTTACTCAAGGGATAGTGGCAGGTTCCCTTGGCTGCTCACATGACGGAAATCTCCACCTGCATAACTCTGAATGGGTTATACCAGTGTCGAGTGATGCCATTCGGACTCCAAAATGCCTCAGCCACCTTTCAAAGGTTGATGAACCAGGTAGTGGCGGGCTTATCCAATTGCGTGGTGCACTTGGACGACCTCCTAGAGTACAGCAAGACCTGGGAAATTCACTTAGAGGAACTGGAAGCCCTCTTCCAGAAAGTATAATCAGCTGACCTAGTGGTCAATCTCGCAAAGAGCGAGCTTGCTAAGAGGCAGTGGGTCAAGGACAAGTACTGCCCAGGGCTGCAAAGGGACAAGCAGTAGCACAGTTCCCCATTCCCACAAATGAAATGGGAAATCATGAGGTTCTTGGGGATGTGTGAGTTCTACCGCAAGTTTGTTCCAAATTTCAGCACAGTAGCTGCCCGACTGACAGAGTTACTATGGAAAAAACCAAAGGTGGTATGGAAATGCCAGACAGCTTTCGAAAAGCTGAAAGCTATTTTAATAGGCGAGCCTGTGCTTGCAGCTCTGAACTTTAACCAAGCATTTAAAGTAGCCATCGATGTGAAAGTTTAAGGCACAGAATGCCAGGATATTCGATCGGAGTTTGTTCCTTGAACCATACCACCTAAAAATCACCCACATTGCCAGGAAATCAAGTATGATAACATACGCCCTATCCAGAACTTAAAGACACCCGGTTAGAACTGAAAATATAATATGGACCAAGACTGGGAGAATGAATGTGTGTGTGAATGTGTTTGCTGTTTAATGATTTTTATTTCTCCCTTTGTAATGAAAAGGGACTGAATCTCATTTAATTTGTCATGTAGTGCAAGTGTCATGGCAGCGGATAACAGCCCCAAGTTACTCACGGACATAGTGAACATTGTTAAAGAAGATATATGTTTTTTTAAAGGACCTACAAGCAAAAGCTGGCTGAAAATATAAAGCAACAATTTGCTGGAAAATTTCTTTGTCGATTACCCTTGACCAACTAGTCCAAAGAGAATGGAATGTCACACCTAAATAAGTATCAAAGCCTACTACAGACAGAGACACTTGAAAGGGAGAGATGCAACATAACAGACTGAACTGTAATCTCCTGTTGTTGCGGAGACAATGGAAACTGATTACTATCTGAGCAGAAACCGTCTCCTGTTGAATTATATCTCAGAGTATCTCAGTTGAAAGAAAGCAAATTCTGGGTGAAATACAGGTTTGTTTTTCCATTCCAGGAATACATAAGAAAAGGAGTTAAAAGCCAGCTGCCAACCTGGTCTGTGTGTGTTAGCTCTGATGTTCTAGTCCTGGTGTGCTACGAAGGTCACAGCTGGAGAACATCAACTAGGCATCCCTGCAGCTTGCGGGTAAAAACAAAGCATTTTTCTCTGTTGCTGGAGGAAAGTCACAAGTCAGCAAAGCCACAAGAAAACAGGACAACTTCTTCAGCTAACCTGCAGAACCAAGTCCATCCAAGCCAACTGCTCAACTACCAATGACAGCTCTGGCAGAATCACCCAACTTAATGACTGCAAAGTTTCACCATCTACTCCTTATGGACAAGCCAAAGACTGATTCATATATAGTTAATATTTCACGTTTGCACGACTCTTCTGAAGAAGAAGAGTCTTGTGGACTAAAAATGTTAATTTTGTTTCTGTCAGGTTTGCTGAGTTTTTTCAGCATTTTCTGTTTTTACTTCAAATTTCCAGCATCCGCAGTATTTTGCTTTTAACTGGTTTGCATATCTTTTTTAACCGTTATTTTTGGACTCCACTTTTCATTTCTGATCTGTGTGTATGTGTGTTGTGTAATTATTTTTTCTCAAGTTTTTAGTAACTAATAAACTTCTTTAACTCAAGAAAGCCTGGTTAAATTGGCTTCTTCTAAAACATTAATACATTTGGACTGGGAAAAGGCATCCATGAGGGAAGGGACCCTTTTTAAATTAGCTTTGCTGTGTCCAACCGAGGAGGTTGAATGAAGAAGGGGGAGCCAGTTTATCCCTCCTCATTTGGAAGCATAACAATTTGGGATATCTTGTCCAGGATCATAACAAATTGGGAGACCTTGCTCAAGGACCAGTTGTGACACTTGCCAAGTACCATACCCACTAAACTACTGTACACTGGAGAACAATCTGGTCAGATAGATCCTAGGTTTCATCCAGGTCTATAATAATTTCAACTGATGGAGTTAAAGAATAATGATTCAGGACTCTCACTCCTGATCACTACCCACTAAGTCCTGCTAGAGAAGATAGTATTTGCAGTGATTCCCAGAACTGAATGGCTTGATGTTCCTATCTAAGCTCACACCTGAAAATTAGTTACATTAATGAGCTTCTAGGTCCCACACAAGAATACCATTTTAGCAGCTTCACATGGGAAGGGAGAAAGTGGAGGGAAAAAATTATCACTATGTTACAATACAAAACTTGTCAATTCTCATTTGATTATTAGTGTGGAGTACATTATCTGTCAAGTGTCACAAATGACGACAGCTGCTAATGTACAAGCAGAGCTAAAAATATTCAGTAAATACGCAATATAAACAATAGAATAGAATAGACAATAGAAATAGGTACTTTGCAAAGATTTTAAAAGCCACCTGGTAACAAAACTGGTGGATTGGCCACCCATTATAATAACTACCCGGTTTTAATTTTCATCCAAATTGGCATTGTTTCTATAATAGGGGTAAACCAGTAATGTCAGTTTTATACCAGGGCGGCAGGTTTAAAATCAACCCTGTAATCTAAAACTCAGGCGCACAAAAAGGGTCATTACAAAGTCTCATGCCCTTGGCAGTTTCTAACATTACCTGAACCTTTGATTAGATTACTGCCAAGACTGTCAGTTATTCATTACCCTCTCTCATATATTTGAACAACATCTCTACTGGTAAAGTGGCTCAAAGATATTTAGTCATTCTGATGTAAGCAGATGCCAAATATGTACTCTAGTTAAAGTCCAGGTTCGAATAGCACATTGGCCTTCTAGGCAAATATTCTGGCTTTTAAGTACTATTCAGGAAAATATTTAAAGGTCTTCAAACAACCATATGATCAGTGCTAAAACTTGCTTTAAAAATAAATATGTGGGCTCACCAAATGAGTTTTTAGAGGTCTGCAGTCACTTTCGAAGCCATATCACACAAATCATTTGTGTGTTCATCAGAGTTTAATGCTATAAATACAAGAGCTACTGCAGCTATACCTCAATATCCCACATTAAGTTGACAATAACGTTTATACTGACACTGTCATCTTCTGGGACTTTGGCTTTTGTGTGTAGAAATTCAAGTTCAGCTAAAATCACTTGCTGAGGCAAGGCTGGACCAGGCATTAAGGTATGGGAATGCTATTGCAACCCAGCAGAAATTAACGTCAGCAAACATCTGGATCAATCAAATGAAACATAGGATGTAACTATATTGCATAAAATGAAAATACCTGTGTGAGAAAGTTCAATATTATTTCGCAACTGCTGTTGGTGCTGCATCTCCTCAGCTAATATTGGTTGGATAAATATGATGAGAACTATTTGTTCACATGGTTGGGCTGAATGCCCAGTTTCTGTGTTGTAACTTCTTTGTATTTTTATTTGCTGTGGAAAGGTCATGAACTGAAACGTTAACTCTGGCCTGGATTTTCACCATGACGGAGAAAATTCCAGAAATGGCCAAAAATTTGAAGTCCTGCCCCAAACCTGGCATTTCCTATCTTCGTGGGGTCTGGTGTCGGGCCAGGGTGTATGCATGCATGATTCACAGAAGCAGCTGCACATTTAAATCATCAGCTGCCTCAAATGAAGTGGGATTTTGGAAGGCCAGGAGTGTGAAACCCAGTGTGTGTGGATTAGAACAGGAGGTCTGAACTTTGTGGATTAATTTGGAAATCCAGGGTACCCCCTTTGGAGAGGTAAGGTACCCCTTTGCATAGCATCCTGTGACACCTTAGGGAGATGTAAGGCACCCTATGGGATTGTTAAAAGTGAACATGATTATGCACTTTTATGCACAAACTCACTAGAACTGTTCAGCTGTCAAGGAACTGTTAAAGAGCTGCCTAGCTGTCAGGGAACTGTCCAACTGTCAAGGAATCATTAAAGAGCTGTTCAGCTGTCAAGGAACTGTCCAGCTGTCACAGAACTATTAAAGAGCTGTCTGGCTGTCAAAGATGTACAGAAAGTGTCAAAGCTGTCAAACCTGTCTGTAAAGAGTCAAGGCTGTTAAGGAACTATCCAAGGTTACTAGGTGAGTTGGCATGGAAGGGATAGGGAAAAGATGATGGGTGGGGGCATGGATTGGCATGAGTTAGGACTAAGTTGGCATAGGGGGCCTGGCAGCAACGGGGGTGTGTAGATGGGCACTAAGTTGGCATAGAGGGTATGGGGCCATGGGGGTGGGGGGCATGGGTTGATACAGGTTGGCATGGATGGGACTAGGGAGTATGTTGGGTGGGGGGAGGGGGGACTGGTGAGGGCTGTTTTTGTTTTATTATTTTTTCAAACACAGTGCCAGAGAACAGAGGCAGTCCTTGCGCCCAGCTCGCCTCCGCACCTGGCAACCTCCTCACTTGTTCTGGGGTCTCCTACCCTGACTCCCATCTCAGGCAGCTCCTCTACCGAATATCCAACCCGCAGGTGACCATTTTTAAAGGTTGGGCTCCCGACTTTGCGAACCTGACCCAGGGATGAAAATTTGGGCCACCATTTTGCTCTCCACTGATGCTGTCAGGTGTAGTATAATGGAGCATGTTAGCCTAAGTCTCATAGATGGTTAACTGTAACAGTCTGCATGGAAGGAAGTGACATATACTGACGATCTGAGAGAGTTTAGGAGAAAGCAACTTGGAAAGAAGTTAGCGTAAGGGAGTGTTCTCATAACTGTAAATATGTTACAATAAAATTCGAGTGTTTGCAGCTAACAGTCTTTTAGGAGTTATTGAAACTACTCCAACTCAACAATACAAAACATGTATCAGATATGCTGTATATTTCAAGTATTTTCTGTGTTTATTTCAGATTTCTAGCCCACAGTATTTTGCTTTTGGATTAGAGGAAACAGTGTTCCTTGAAAACTTTGGTACCTCTGGCAAAATACTTTTGCACTAAAGCAATGCCCTGAACAGCAACAGGGCCTGTTTTTCTGGAGTGTAAATCTACAGTCAGGGCTTGAAATGACTCCAGATCATCCGATTCTACGTCATCTGAAATCAAGCTAAGGCCTGACTCTGGATACACTGCAATTATAATCAGTGCAAAACAAAAATCACACGACAGCACACCTTGGTAGCAGAAATACCCCTTTAAAAGATGTGTTTTTAATGCATTTCCACAAACAACTAGAACAGCAGCAGAAGAAATGACTCAGCATGGAGATTAATTAGGTATTTTGATCACAGCAGCATTAGAGTAATGCAAAAAGATCACAGTCAGATCTGACAGAATATTAAAAGGCCGTGTAATTTCTTGTGTCAAAAGATATGTCACGGCTGTGAGGGCAATCTTGAAAATGCATCACAGGATAGGCTATGAGGCAGCAAACAGATGTTGCCTGTCGTGGAGAATAAACGCTATCAGTTTTATGAAAAATTAGTTTCATGACTACCTTTAGTAGCCAGAAGACTTTACACACATTCATATTTAATAGAGAGGAAAGCATTTTAAGCTAGAGTAGCACATAGGTTTAAATGTGGGTGGGGTGGGAGGGGAGGGGTTTAAAGAGAATGAAAATGTGCTCACGTTAGGAAACAGCTCTAATTCATTAATACCTGGATTTAACTTGGGTGCTCTGGGTTGTTGCACGTAACGCCTCCTGGACAAGGAGGGCTACCAAATTGAATATTTTATATTGAATATTAATCAGTCAATTGCAACCATATTTTAACCTGTATTCATGCTTAACTGCCTGTCCACAGGTTTCTCAAGCTTCCTGAAACTCACTATCAAAACCAAGGCACAAGCAGAACAACAATTCACACGGGCGATTAAGAATACAAGCAAATACAGGAACAGCACAAAAACAAAAATACCTGGAAAAACTCAGCAAGTCTGGCAGCATCTGCGGAGAGGAACACTGTTAACGTTTCGAGTCCGAATGACCCTTCAACAGTATACAGGAACAGCATGGCTGCTTTCTTAACTACCACTCAGAAAAGGTTGTGGTGAGAGGTTAATCCCTGCTCTTTGCACATTCAATAGCTCCCAAGGTAGTATTGAAGCTCTTATCAGGATAGTGAACTATGGTTGCTTTAGCAAAAACAGAATTACCTGGAAAAACTCAGCAGGTCTGGCAGTATCGGTGGAGAAGAAGAGTTGACGTTTCGAGTCCTCATGACCCTGAGGGGTCCTCATGAGGGGTCATGAGGACTCGAAACGTCAACTCTTTTCTTGTCCGCCGATGCTGCCAGACCTGCTGAGTTTTTCCAGGTAATTCTGTTTTTGTTTTGGATTTCCAGCATCCGCAGTTTTTTGTTTTTATCTATGGTTGCCTTAGATTGGATTTGGGACAAGTAGCAAAATGACGATCAGCAGCAACCAGATCCTGCACAGGAGAAACCTGCACGTGGTCAGCAGGGAGGCAAACGGTAAAGAGAGGAGCTGAATGTTCATTGTATGTTAATTATGTTGTAAAAGGTACATAGGTAAAAGGCATTGTTTAATTATGTACTTATAGCACTGCAGCACCTTTTTAGTTATTTGAGAGGTCTGCTCCTGAAGTTTTGGCTGCACTTCAGCCCCATGCTCCCAGTCTTTGGCCACCCGATGCGGAGGGGGCGGGGGGGTGGTGGTGGTGGGTGGTGTGGGAGGCAGGCAGGGTGCAGGACCTCCTTGTTAGCCTGGTCCTGGGCCTAACCAAGATGGCCACCAACAGGTCCAGGCAGCAGGTGGTCGAGGGTGTCATCTGGTTCAACTGTCTGCCCCTCTTTTATAGCTAGGTTCATGCGTGGGTATCCCTGGAGAGGAAGAATGTGGTGTCCACTGGTACACTTGAGGCATTCCACAACTGGTGGGCATTGCAGGGGCTGGAGTGCTTCATCGGCCTCCAAAACAACATTTTAATTTAATTAGATAAGGTTCCTTGGGAGTTTTGTTTCTATTACAGTGTCCCTTTATGGGATAATCACTTCAAACTATTTAGTGAATTTTGATTAATTAGTCTATTTTATTTTACTGATTTACCAGAAAAGAGTATAAAGACAATCTAGTCTCCAACCATCCTAGTCTGAAAGCACTGACCTTGCTTGAGCTTGGAAGCTAAGCAAACCCAGGCCTGGTTAGTATTTGGCTGGGAGACTGCTTTGGAGTACCAGGTGTAGGAGGATTTTACCCCTTATGGGCTATCAATTTGTTTAATTGATTTATTTGTTAATTAATCTATTTTATGGGTGTACTAAAAAAGTGTATAAAGAGAACTGTGTCCCTTTAAGGGCTGTCAATTTGTTTAATTGGTTAATTTTTATATTTTACTTACATAATCAAAAGAGTATAGAGAGAGCCTGATGAAGGTGTCGGCCTTGGCAGGGTGGTAACACCCGTGTCCCTGAATTAAAAGGTTGTGGGTTCAAGCCCCACTCCAGAAATCTGGGTGTGGAATCTAAGCTCACACTTTAGTGCAGTGTTATGAGAATGTTGCATTATTGGAGGTGCTGTCTACTATACAAGGTAATCCTGGCTATTAGCCATCAACAAGTCTTTGGGAGGGTAGTGGTGGTTATCTGGCCTGACTGTCTGCCCCTATTCTGTGGCTTTGTTCACACCTTGAGGCCAACAGGTATGCTTGAGGTCTTCCACAAATGGTGGGGACTGCAGGGACTGGAGTGCTTCATCAGCCTCCAAAATGTTATTTTGATGTTTCCTTTAATATTTTCACTGCTTGCTTGTCCCAACAACGCCCCCCACTTCTCCACCACCCCCTCCACCAACACCATCCCTCTCCCCCACCTTAAACCAGCTCATGTTTCACCCCTTTCCTATTTTTACTTAGTTCTGTTGAAAGGTCATGACTCGAAATGTCAACTATGCTCTACTCCACCAATGCTGCCAGACCTGCTGAGTTTTTCCAGGTATTTCTGTTTCTATTTTTGTTTTGGATTTCCAGCATCCACAGTTTTTTGTTTTTATCTAGAATGAACAGGCTGTCAGGTTTGCATCTCTGGCTGCTTTTTCACAGATGTAGTGCATCAGCAACTGCACATATCAACCACAGATCAACTGGGAGTATTCTAAAATGCATGGGATTTCAGTCTGTCAATACACAGCTGATCTACCGCCACAAGTCAATATTTATGCAGGTGTAAGGCAGATTCTGAGGGAGCTGCCCATGATATTTCCATCCTGCAACAGTCTAGGCTCCACAATCTCTTTTGTGTAAGGAGATTTAAGGGGTGGTTGTTAGGAGACAAAGAGTAGAACCTTCAAACTTGACTGATGGAACCTGTGAGTAACCACAACAATGAAGCCTGATGTGTTACTGAGGAAGTGATCGGCAAGATCAAGGACTGCTTCAGCTGCCTGGAGAGATCTGGTGATTCTCCAGATTCCACTTTGGAAGGGGGCTAGATATTGGGGTTGAATGAAGTCAGCAGCACACCTACTTCTGCCCATACAACACCAGGCCCAGGAGTGATATAATGAAGTGGTTGTGTTAAACTGTCACAGAAAAGTGTGCTGGTTTCTTACCCAATAGCACGCACACACCCATCCACTGACACACAATATGCAGAAGAGATATTATTGTGGCCAGTAATACAAATTTTCTTACTTAGATTTGGTTTTGCAAGCTAATTTACTGTGATTACACAAGTTGTATTACATTTCATGCAGTAATAATTCCACTAGAGGTTAAACAAGAAATTAAGTAGGCAACCTGATGCTGCAGACCAGATAATGGTGATAGAAAAACAACTCAAAATAAGACTACGGTGAGGTATATTATCGGTCTAAAAGGTTTTGAATTAACATAAAGATAGTTTTGTTGTCATATGCCTTTAAGGGATAGCAGCGTGCCATCAATTCAAGGGAAGTGTGTCATGTGATCCAGCCTCAGTTTCACTTCGACCGGGAACAGAACACGGATCCACAGCTCTGATGGCCTCAAGCTTTCTATCCATGTATATAAGTTTACGTGTGCCTAGCATTAATAAATTAACATACAACATGTTTTCACAATCCCAGTTGAGTGATTAGTGCCTTTATATTATTAATAACTCACATGATAATCTTTGGCATCAAACAACACCAAAATACATTCCCCATTAACATAACATTATACATTCTACTTAGACAGACATCCCAGTGCTCAGTGTCTAACTGAGTCATACAGACCAAGAAGAAGACAGGTTTGATTCCTGCTCTGTTCTGCATTAGCTAATCTTAGTGTAAATATCAGTCGGGATTCTATACTTAAGCTCATCACCCATTTTGTGGCCAGGGGAATATCAGGCAATGTTCCTGCATCTGTCACTACTGATTAACAACTGCTGGAAGTGTTCATGTGTAAATATTGGGCAAGGTCAGAATATGGCTTTGTTGTTCCCCTCACGGCTGATTTACCTGGCAATATTGACCACCAAGGCTTACAGAAAAAGAACCATCCATGGAACAGGGGCATGGTGTCTATGAAACTCTGCCTCAGGATGGGTCAATCTACTTTGGAGGAATACAATAACATTTTCAAAGAAAATCTTGCAGTCCTTTCATTATAGCATTCAACTGATGCCAAGGTTTTTGCTTTCACTAGTTGGAAGTCAATCCCAAGTATCAGTATTTGTGTCAAAATATTTTATGAATATCAGTCATGAACTTGCCTTTGATTAATTTTAATCCATGGGCAGAATTTAACTGGAACAGATGGGACCCTATCCATTGTTTGGAAAACTAGCAGCCACCCCGTTGTGGCCATTTCTGGGAGGCCCAATGGAAGTTCATCCCAATCTGGTACCTATCTGGTCAGCATTGGGGCTCCCAGCTCCTGTGAAGGGAACTTCTCCTCAGAAATCCTGTTCTGTGGCCAGTCAGAGGCTGGCAGTTCTCCAATATCACAGCGTGACAGAGAGAGGTGGCCACTGCCGGCATGACAATGCGACCTATATGATGGATGATGACAGGAGCCGCAGGAAAAGGATGAGTGGGACAAGTTCACCAGTGCCAGACTAGAAGGCTCTGCTGAAAGTGGGGGCGGGGGAGTGGGGAGGCTTGTGCCAAAATTGGGAGAGCTGTCTCACAGATTAATCAAGCAACAGTCTAACATAGTCATGCTCATGGAATCATACCTTACAGATATGTCCCAGACTCCACCGTCACTATCCCTGAGTATGTCCTGTCCCACCAGCAGAACAGACCCAGCAGAGATGGCAGCACAGTAATATACAGTTGGGAGGGAATTGCCCTGGGAGTCCTCAACATCCACACCGGACCCCATGATGTCTCATGGCATCAGGTCAAACATGGGCAAGAAAACCTCCTGCTGATTACCACGTACCATTACCCTTCTCGCTGATAAATCAATGCTCCTCCATGCTGAACATTATTTGGAGGAAGCACTGAGGATGACAAGGGTGCAGAATGTACCCCAGGTGGGGGAACTTCAACGTCCATCACCAAGAGTAGCTCGGTAGCACCACTACTGACTGAGCTGGCTGGGTCCTAAAGAACATGGCTGCTAGACTGGGTCTGCGGCAGGTGGTGAGGGAAAAACATACTTGACTTCATCCTCACCAATTACTGCCGCTGATGCATCTGTCCATGACAGTATTGGTAGGATTGACCACTGCACAGTCATTGTGGAGTCGAATCTTCACATTGAGGATACCCTCCATCATGTTGTGTGGCACAACCACTGTGCTAAATGGGATAGATTTTGAACAGATCTAGCAACTCAAGACTGGGCATCCATGAGGCACTGTGGGCCATCAGCAGCAGCAGAATTGTACTCAACCACAATTTGTAACCTCATGGCCTGGCATATCCCCCACTCTACCATTACCATCATGCCAGGGGATCAACCCTGGTTCAAAGAAGTGTGCAGGAAGGCATGCCAGGAGCAGCACCAGGCATACCTAAAAATGAGGTATAAGCCTGGTGAAGCTACAACTCGCTTTCTTAAACACGCAAGTAGTCCTAAGCAGCATGCGATAAACAGAGCTAAGCTAAACGGATCAGATATAAGCTCTGCAGTCCTGCCACATTCAGTCGGAATGGTGGTGGACAATTACACAACTCACTGGAGGAGGAGGCTCCACAAATATCTCCATCCTCAATGATGGGGGAGTCCAGGACATCAGTGCAAAAGATAAGGCTGAAGCATTTGCAACAATCTTCAGTGGATGTCCACCTCGGCCTCCACCGGAGATCCCCAGCATCAAGGATGCCAGTCTTCAACCAATTCGATTCACTCCACGTGATATGAAGAAACAGCTGAAGGCACTGGATACTGCAAAGGCTATGGGCCCTGACAATATTCCAGCAATAGTACTGAAGACTTGTGCTCCAGAACTTGCTGCGCTCCTAGCCAAGTTGTTCCAGTGTAGCTACAACAATGGCATCTACCCGGCTATGTGGAAAATTGTCCAGATATGCCCTGTACATGAAAAGCAGGACAAATCCAACCCAACCAAAGACCACCCCATCAGTCTACTTTCGGTCATCAAAAAGTGATGGAAGCAGTCATCAACAGTTCTACCAAGTGGCACTTGCTTAGCAATAACCTGCTCACTGATGCCCAGTTTGGGTTCTGTCAGGATCGGTCAGCTCCTGACCTCATTACAGCCTTGGTTCAAACATGAACAAAAGAGCTGAGGTGTGAGTGACTGCCCTTGACATCAAGGCAGATTTGACTGAGTGTGGCATCAAGGAGCCCTAGAAAAACTGGAGTCAATGAGAATCAGGGGGGAAGCTCTCCATTGGCTGGAGCCATACCTTACACAAAGGAAGATGGTTGTGGTTGTTGGAGGTCAATCATCTCAGTTCCAGGATATCACTGCAGGAGTTCCTCAGGGTAGTGCCCTCAGTATTATGCTCATACGGACTCGAAAAATTAACTCTGTTTCTCTCTCCACAGATGCTGTCAGACTTGCTGAGTTTTTCCAGCATTTTCTGTTTTTAATTTCTCATTTCTGACCTTATGTTTTCATCCTGCAATTTACCAATGATGTTTAGAAGTCTAGGTTTACCACACTGTAGAGCTTTCCACAATCCATTTGAAATGTTACTTTCTTTGTAAATCAAGAAATTTGTCAAATGAAGAGTATTCAATTACACTCCTGGCTTCTCTCTTATAGATGGTGTAAAGGTTTTGGGAAGTCAGGAGTTGAGTTACTCACTGCAGAATTCCTAGCCTCTGACCTGCTCTTGTAGCCACAGTGTTTATATGGCTGAAATGCATGCTCGCCGCTAATTGTCCTTCTGCTAATCAATTCCGTTAATTTGTAAGTTTTATGGACCCTGCCAAGGTCATGAATGGAGACTGATGGAACCCGAAAATAACATAACTGAATGATGATCTCATTTCTGGTGCCGGCAATTTTAAGGAGGGGGCTGGGATTTTCAAGTCTCAACAGGATTGGGGGGTAGGTTGGATTTGGGACTAGGACAGTCCATACGTTTGTAATTGGTTGAACCGTTTTATTTGCTCTTTTCAAAAATGCATAATATATTAGCCAGTTTCTGCTTTACCAAGTCCTTCACACTGTTCATTCATAATGACAGTCAATGCTCTACAAATCTCATCCTTTGTCTCTCTCAGTGCTTTGTGATAAATGCTGTTCAATGCTGTTTGAGCATTTTTAGCCCGTCAAGAACTTCAATTTCAAGTTGGGTAATTTTGCTTGGACTATTTTTATTGGGGAAGGCATGTTGCTCATCTGTCCCCTACTTGAATTCTTTGGGGAAATAATCATAAGGTGTATTAAACAGATTATATTCCTCCTCACGTTTGCATCATTTACATTTTTGTGATTAGTATTTCTTCTCTGATGACCAGCTTAGTGTCTCAAGACTAGAAAACATGATCATCAGTATGCTTGTGTCTGTTATTGTATTTTCCTGCATTCCCCAAGATAGTCTACGCTTCTTTATCTATCCTTTTAGTGTATTTGTGCACGTTTCAATCCTGTTCACCTTTCTCTCTTCAGCATTTGTAATGGTCATGTTCCTTATTTTGCATCTAATTAATTTGTTAAGCTATTTGGGTTCATGTATTTTTAGGCAAGACTTGATAATCAGATATAGATGCAGTTGCACAATTAATATTAAGGCAATGGGAAATATGAATTGTTTAGCAAATTTGTTATAAAATGATGATATTGGTGTGTGTAAGGGGAATATATTTTCTAGAGGAAAACTGCAAAAATATATGTTCAATGCAGTACGCTATGATTTTGCACTGGACAATTACCTGTTTTTGTAGCCAGAGAAACAGATGTTACAGACAGACACAGCAATGAAAACAGATGCCGTAAACACACCCTCACCAGAAAAACAGATGTCACAAACATGCAAAGCATCAAGGAAACAGACAGAGAGGACAAACTGCCCCCTCTCCAGACCACCAAATAAACACTAGATGTAGAGTTGCTGACCAGCATTCAAATCAACTGATAAAAAGTCTACAAATTAAAAATAACAAATATAAACCAAACTCACACTAACTCACTCTCTAACACTGTGAATATAGAAACAAAGATGAAGATCACATTTAATTCAACGTTTGTCAAAATGTCATCAGACGCCTGCAGAAAGATTTGAATTTACAAAGCACCTTGTATCAGTTCTCAGCTACACCCCAATATGTTTCTCACACAATGAATTACTTTGAAATGTTGGCAAACTGTTGTAATATTGGCAAGCACAGCAGTTGTTCTGTGTACAGCACAACCAGCAATGAGATGAATGACCAGTTAATCTGTTTTTGATTGGCAAAGCGTATTAGCCAGCAGACAAGGAAAGCACTCTGAATTTTTTCATATGGTACCAGGAATCATCTTAATCTACAATAACAGACAGTCAGGACTATAGTTCAAAATCACATTTGAATTATGGCAACTCCAAAAATGGAGCATTCCTTCAGTCTATCATGCTGAAATATGTGCTGAACCCCTGACCTGAACCCACAACAATCTGATGCAGAAACAATATTTTCAAATGAGTCAATTTTATAGACAGATTCAAGAACTGTGTGTCTGTTGAGGTGGAGGTAGGCACCATGCAAATTTGGTGCTGCCACCTCATTTACCTGGTGGTAGCTAGTGTAGGCTGATGTTGCTAACTGCCTGAGCACTTAGCAAGAGGCCAAGCAACAGGTGTGGCCAGCCTTCTCCTCTTAAAGGCAATCTGTCCCTCTTGAAGAGAAATGGCACTGAATTACAGGTGGCTGCTGCTGAATAATATTGCTGCAATTCTTAAGAAGGAACGTGGAAAATCAGGACAGAGTGATGGCTCCAAGTTCATGGATGTGGATTGGAGGCCTTAGTAGTGGAAGTGGCAGAAGAGGAGAAGCCATAGTTCTGTAGGCAGTGGGGGACCAGGGTGCAGGGGAAGAAAGGAGACCCTCAAGTTAAAACCTTAGAAGAGATCTGGAGCAGATGACCAGGAAGATCAATTCCTAGGTCTGGTCTTTAGACCTGGCAGCCGTGCCACAAGAAGTATAATGCCATCATTTGGATGGTCATGGCATGTTCAAAGGACATCATCGAAACACCACTCCACCAGCTGCTCAATGCATCACATCACTCAACTATCAGCAGTTCTGAGCAATCAAGATTCAGGCCTTACATCCAGATACTCCACATCATCCTCATATACATTTCAATGATGCTGATCTTACAACCAGTTCTCACTGCTTCCACATTCCTCCAGCAATTCAGCTGCAAAAGGCATATCATTCAAACTTTGTGTTACAATCACTGACATTCTGCCCTCTTTTTCACAGGACAAGATGGCACACAATAGAAGGGAGCAGAGGAGAGCCAGAGGGATCAAGGAGACCCTGCAGCTCCTGAGACTTATGGACGAGATGGTTCTCTGTATTGTAGGGCTGGCAGTGACAGCACGCATGGTATTCAGCATCACTGAGAACATTGAGGATGACCACATGTTCCTGTCTTATGCCCTTCTCAAATCCTAACTCAGCCTAATCCTACTATCTGGAACGATGTGCAGTCCACTGTTGTATGACCATAGACCTCTTGCCCTTCCAACCCACCAACTCTTCATTCACCCAATATTCCCCTTCTCATTTTCTGCTTTCAGACACTTGACAATTACCACCTGCCCAGTTACAGCAGCCCCAGAAGGAGGAGAAAAGGCAACACCACACCACTGATAAGGAAGCAGCCCCTGTTATTCACAGCCAGCAGCTCAGACACTGGCATTGCACGTACCTTAAAGGCTAGTATAGAGTTGGGATCAGTACGCAGTGAGTCACTGGGCACAGATGAGATGCAGCCATGCTACAGGTAAAGGATGGTTCATGAGCCAGCTCACCGGAAGGCAAGGTCACTAAGGACTTAGATGCAGACCTCAATGAGACAGTATATGGGAGAACACTGATGAGTATGCACACTGAGATGCTGGATTTATTGACTGGCCTGCCAGACAACCTCCTGTCACAGTCTAGGTGCATGGACGAGTCAAGGTCCAACTTGCCAGAGGGCACTGTACAGAGTTTCCCCTCTGCAGTATCTGCTCCATCTGCCTGTTGTCCTGCTGACCCAGAGACACTGCAACATCAGCCCCCATAACTGTTGTAGCCTTTGTATGGACAGGTCACCAAATTCTATGCCCACCCTCTGAGGATGCAGCAACACCACTTGACAAATCAAGGAGCTCAGAACAATTCTCCAAAAACACTGCATAGTACTTTTGGAGACTTTGCAATAGCAGAAGCTATTCTGAATTAAGATAAAAACAAAAAAACTGCAGATGCTGGAAATCCAAAACAAAAACAAAAATACCTGGAAAAGCTCAGCAGGTCTGGCAGCATCTGCGGATAGGAGCATAGTTAACGTTTCGAGTCCAAATGACCCTTCAACAGAACTAAGTAAAAATAGAAGAAAGGTGAAATATAAGCTGGTTTAAGGGGAGTGGGGGGGGACAATTAGAGCTGGACAGAGGGCCAGTGATACATGGAGATAACCAAAAGATGTCACAGACAAAAGGACAAAGAGGTGTTGAAGGTGGTGATATTATCTAAAGGAATGTGCTAATTAAGGGTAGAAAGCAGCATGAGCAAGGTACAGATTGCCCTAGTGGGGGTGGGGTGGGGGGAAGAGATCGAAATAGGCTATTCTGAATTACTCTGCCTGCAAGTTGGGTGCCTGGCCCTTTAAGTAATATTAGTGCTGATCACTTGTTCTTTGGTGAGTGACAAACAAATATGCTCGCTGGACCTGTGTGGAGGTCAAATCTGGAGCAGAGTCATAACTCTCTGTAAGTTTATTTGCCTTAAGTGCCCATCCAATTTCTTTGCAAAATCATTCACCATTTCTGCTTCAACAACTCTTGTAAGCAGCAAGTTCCAGGTCGTAGTAATCATCCTCTGCATAAAAAATTCTTCCACACATCCGCCCTGAATCTCTTGCTCAGTCCTTGCACCATCAGCTAATGGAAACAACTTTTCTTTGTCTACCTTAACTAAACCTATCATAACCTTGTACACTTCTATCAAAGCTCCCTTTAATCTCCTTGCAACCCAGCTTCACTAATCTAATTTTGTAGCCAAATTACCTCATCCTTGAAACCATGCTTCTAAATCTCCTTTGTATTCTCTCAACAACAATCACATCCTTTTTAAAGTGTGGCGACCAGAACTGGACATAATATTCTAGTTGTGGCTTAAACAGAGTTCTTTGCAGGTTCAGCATAATTTCCTTGCTTTTGTACTCAGTATCTCTATCTATGAAGCTCAAAATCCCATATGCTTTGCTAACTATTCTCTTAATATTTCCTATTACCTTCAAAGATCTATGGACATGAACCCCTAGGTACCCCTGTCCCAGTGCACACTTTAGAACTGTGTGATTTAGTATATATTCACTCTATCCCTTCTGCCAAAATGCACCATCTCAGACTTCTCCGTATTAAATTCAATTTGCCACTTCTTTGCCCATTCTGCTAGCCTATTTACGTCCTGTTGCAAATTGATTGGTATCACCCTCATTGTTTGCCATGCCTCCAAAATTGGATTCATTGAAAAATTTTGAATTTTTAGTCTGTATTCCAACATCCAAGTCGATGATATTAAAGAAAACAGTGGTCCTAGCATTTACCCTTGGGGAACACCACTTTCTACTATCCTCCAGTCTGAAAAACAACCATTTATCATGGCTTGATATTTTATCCAAGCTTACAGTGACCCTCCTATTCCATGAGTCTCAATTTTGTTAACCAGCCTTTTATGTAGTACTTTGTCAAAGGCTTTCTTAAAGTACTGCTAAGACTGAGTAACATCATGATAGCACCAGATCAGATGCTTCTGATGCATGCATGGGACTTTATTATCATGGTGGTGAGCAGGCCATGCTGGAAATAGTTGATGTTGCTCACCCCACTAGGGGGACATTCAGCTTCTGGAGTGCCATCTCCAAAAGACCTATAGTTCAAAAGTTCATGCACCTAATGTCCAAGAAGCATAATTTGTCCCTATTTGTGGATTTTTTAAAAAGTTTATGAATGGCCCAAACCATACCAAAGATTTTTGAATGATTCCAAATCAGTCCAGTTCAGGTCTGCCCACTTTCCAAAAGTAGAGTTCATCTAAATATTCATAGTGAAGATTTTTTTTCCAATCTTATGTTTATGAAATACAGTTATTATGAAGGAAATGAGGTCCAAATAGTCCATTATGTGCTTGCTCTTAGAATACGTTAAAATTTTAATCTCTTTTTCAATGTTAATATCTTGCTCCCAAGAGAGGTAGTTGATAAAAGCAGTATGTCATACAGGTCAGATATAGTCCCTGGTTTGTAATGATGTAACTGTTTTCAGCAAGGGCAGCAGTCGGGTGTTACTATTAGCTTCAACACCACTGGGTCTTTGTTCTTGTCCTTGATTACCATCCAGTGATATCTGCTACAAATGTAGAAATGTATTTGGCAATGACAGATGTCCCAATGGTTGAATGTGAACACTGAATACCTAGGCTTACATATAACATGAAGAGTAGTCATTTGGAGAGTACCAGAGGATGACTGACACCTGTAGTCCATATCCTAGCTGTGGACAATGGCTCCAAAATTCCTGTGTGCAGTGCCTAGGAAATGCTCATATCCCAGACAGAATAGAGAAGAACACGAGATGAAGAGCCGTTATGTCAAAACTTTATATTGCCCCAGCCTTGCTGGAGGTTCCTCAGATGGTCCTGTGTCTACATCTACAGCAGGGCTGGTCAAACCAGAAAAATGGAGTTGACAGTCCCAACCTTATACCTCCCACTCCTCTCTGTACAACTGAGGTCCCCATATTTTATGATTTATGCCTCGTTCAGAGATTGGATGGTCTGATGAGACTATGTCATAAGGCCAGGGAAGCTAAAAAGGCAACTGTTACCCTTTCCACTCAACCTCCTAACAGATCATTTGGTTGAGAAGTCATGAACACCAATGCCCTTATCAGGTTTGTAAGCTGCATGTAAGTTCCTGGATCAGCTTCTCTGGCAGAAAGTCCTAGCAGGGGCAAGCATTTTCAAGGGTGTGACTAAGTTATATTAATGATGCAGCCCACCAAATCTGGGTACAATGAAACTTGGATAAATAGAGTGCACTTTGACTGGATGCACCCTTCCACCATCTAAATAAAGCAAGGGGGAGCAATATTAGGGTCAACATCTTCAGGAGAGAAGGGGATCAAGGAATTTGGAACCAAAAAAAATTGCCTGATTTAATGGCCTGAACTTTTCCCTCATCGGATGTGTGCAATCGGTGGGCCTGGGAGCAATCGGGAAATGAGCCCCCCACCGCAATCGGCCTCCGACCGTGATTTCACACTGGCTAACCAGGGGGTGGAAAGAGGGTGGGCAAGATGTCACCATGAGTGTAGGTGAGCATTGCGAGAAAGCTCCCTCAGGGAGCTGCAGACCTGCACATAATAAAATAAAGCACAAAAAAAGCAGAAAAACTGTCCATACAGCACAATCAAGCACCTGAAAGCGTATCCCATAAAAATGCTAATCCCAGATATTTATTTTTATTTTATTTCCTAACGGAGATTTCATCCCACCCTTCGATGAGGTTTCATGAAAAATGCAAAGGCCACCCAGCTGATTGGCCAGTCCGCCAACCGTAAGGTTGGACAGGCCATGAAAAATCGTGTTCAATTGCGCTGTTAATGGGCTTAGTTGCCCAGTTAATTGTTGATGGGTGCGTTTTCGACTGCCGTGTGCACCCACCGAGCAAAATGTTGCGCGAGTGCACGGTGACGTCGGGACGTTCCCCAAAATCATCTCACACAATTTTACGCTTGATACGCTTGATAGACACATGTCCGGCCATGGGACATAAAATTCTGCCCAATAAAAATATTACAATAAACTGCTGTGGAAACACCTACCAGTTACAGTGGCTCCCTTTGTAATACTGTATTAGGCTTTCAAAACACTTAGGTGGTTGCATTTCCAGCTTCCTTCAGACACTCTAATTGAGCAATGTGATCAAAGTAGTGCTCATAATGATATGTTTTCCAATTCTGAATGTGTACCTTCTATCTAATCAACTAGATTCTAATGATCTAACAGCTATAATCATGTTAAAGATGAGTAATTAAATACGGAGAATGCCTACATTGCATTTATTGCTCTTGAAAAAAAATTCAACTTTGTTGTGAACAGAGGTGTTCAATCAGGAAATTCATTGCTGTTAACTTTGACTTTTCATGTTGAAAAAGTCTGTGATCTTTGAATGTGCTATCTGTTGACACAAAGTGAAACAACTGATTTCTTTCTCACAGACCTACTTGGAAGCATTTAAAGTCACCAATGCCATTAAATATATAAGACCTAATATAGCCCAGGCTTCATGAACCATTCTGAATTTTTTTCTGACGCATCCACTTCTGTTATTATTAAAAATAAATTAAAATAATACAGCCTGCAATTTAATAAGTATAATGAGTTCACAATGATTACCTTAAACAATATAGTAGATCCATATTTTGAACGCGATGCCTAGATTTAAATAGGCCCATCAGAAAAATTGTGGATCGAAACTTCTGCCTACCCATTTGGTCTCACGAGTATGTAAGTGCATTTTCCTGACGATGGAGGTTGTGGGGGCGGGGTGGAGGGCTGGTGGTTGGTTTGCAGAGATACAAAGGGTGTGCAGGATGGGTTAAAGGCAGCCATGCCACTGAGTAAGGGGATTCTGCTTTAGCTGCACCAATTAAAAGGCTACTGCAGCTTAAAGGGACCGAAGGTATTCATTAAAAGAAATAAATTGTACATCTATAGTGTATTTCACAACAACAGAATAACCCAAAGCACTGCACAGGCTACAAGATGCTTTTTGAATTGCAGTCACTGTTGGAATAGAGGGAAGCATGGCAGCCAACCTGGGCAAAGAAAAGTCCCATAAATAACAATAAGATAAATGACCAACTCATTTACTTTCTCAGAGGGTTAATATAGCCCTGGAAAACTACCCTGCTTTGCTTTAAATAGTGCCACAGAGCTAGAATGGAGTATCATCATGATCGCACCAGGTCAGCTACTTCTGGTGCACATATGCATGGGTGCCCGCCCATGCCCTTCTTATCAGGGCAGTAAGCGGGCCATGCTGGAAGTGGCTGGTACTGTTGCTCACCCCACCAGAAGGATGTTCAGCTTCCAGAGTGCCATCTTCCATGTTCTTTTTCTTATTCTTTAATGAGATGTGGATGTTGCTGGCAAGGCCAGCATTTGTTTCCCATCCCTTATTGCCCTTGAGAAGGCTGACAGGGCTGATAACAACTTGCTTTATCCACCACCATCCATCCCCCACCCCCACCCCCCTTCAATGGGCTGCATCCCTGACAGTGTTGCACACCTTATGTTCTGCTTTGAATTTGTTCTCATTTTTTTCATGGGATGTGAGCATTACTGGAAAGCCCAGGATTTCTCGCCCATCCTTAATTTCCATTGAGAGGGTGATGATGAGCTGCTTTCTCGAACTGTTGCTGTTCATTTGGTGTAGGTACACCCACAGTGCTGTTAGGAAGGGAGTTCCAGGATTTTGACCAGTACACAAAAGGAATGGCGACATAGTTCTAAATCAGGATGGTGTGTGGCTTAGTGGTGCTCCCATGCATCTGCTGCCCTTGTTCTTCTAGGTGGTAGAGGTCACAGCTTTGGATGGCTCTATATAAGGAGTTGCAGCATTGCATCTTCCAGATGGTACATACTGCTGCCACTGTGTGCTGATGGTGGAGGGAGTGAATGTTTAAGGTGGTGGATGGGGTGTAGATCAAGCCCTGGATAGCACTGAGCTTCTTGAATTTGTTGGAGCTTTATTCACCCAGGCAAATGGAAACTATTCCATCACACCCCTAACATGACTCATCGGTGGGTGAACAAGCTTTGGAGAATCAATAAGTGAATTATTCACCGTAGAATATCTAGCCTCTGAACTGCTCTTGTAGCCACAGTATTTGTGGCTGATGCATTTAAGGTTCTGGTCAATGGTAAACCCAGAAAGTTAATAGTGGGAAATTCAGTGATGGTAATGCCATTGAATGTCATGGGGAGATCGTTAGATTCTCTCTTGTTCAAGATGGTCATTGCCTGACCTTTGTGTGGCACAAACATATCTTGCCACTTATCAGCCCAATATTGAATGTTGTCCAACTCTTGAACACGGACTACTGCAGTTTCTGCGGTGTTCTGAGATTGGGTCCTTTGGTCTTGGGGCTCTAGGAGTAGGACTTGATTAGTAGGCAGACTGTAGACATACTCTAGTAACTGCTGAACACTTGTTTATTAATACTACATCTAAACAGATTACAGAGTAGGCACATTGCCCCTAAGCATGATTTCACCCTCTCTCTCCAGTCTCACCCGTGACTGAATGATGTCACTGGTACATCATCATGTACATATACATTAGCATAGCCCATCTGTTAACCCTTTATACTACATGAGGAGTCACAAATGGTACTGAACATTGTGTAATCATCAGTAAATCATCACTGAACATCCCCACTTCTGACCTTAAAATGGAAGGAAGGTCACTGATGAAGCTGCTGAAGGTGGTCAGACTTAGGATGCTATTCTGAGTAAATTCAGCAGTGATGTCTTGGGGTTGAGATGATTGGCCTCCAATAACCCCAACCATCTTCCCTTGTGCTAGGTATCACAGCAACAACTGGAGAGTTTTCCCTCTGATTCCCATTACTTATATATTGCTAGGGCTCCTTGATGTCTTGCTCAGTCAAACGTTGCCTTGATATTAAGGGCAGTCACTCTCATCTCACCTCTTGAGTTCAGCTCCATTGTCGATGATTGGCCCAAGTTATGTAGAGAAGTCTCTTGAGAGGGACTTGAATCTAAGACGTTCGTGACACAGAGGCCAGAACGCTACCAATGAATCCTACTGAGTCAGTGCCAGAATCCAAGTCAGCTTCAGGGAATGGTCACATGATAGAAATAAATGTAGCTGCATTGATCTAGCCTCCATCAATCCCAGTATAAGAGGGATCTTCTAGCTCATCTCAGTTGGCATCAAGTGCAGAAACAAAATGACATCAGAAATAAGTCTTGCAAGAATATCAGCATCACTGGAATGAGTGTTATTCAATGGTTCTATAGATATCATTCCAGCTGCAAGCCTCACAATCTCCTTACCTTCCGGCGGTGCAGTAGCGCCACATGGTTTATATTTATAAAGAACTTTTGGCACAAGAGGTAGGCATGATGATAAGAAACTGACAGAATGAAGAGTCAATCGTTAAATGGGGAAATGTAAGGCAAATTGGTGTATGTGAATTTGTGAATTGCTAAACTCAGATTTCCACTGCTAATTTTTGGCTAAATTTTTTGTGGGTTTTTGCTGCCAGAGTTTTAGTTGCTGTAATTATCATTTTAAAAATGAACTATTCTTTGTGTAAGACAAAGAAGATAGTGAAATCAGGGTGTAAGGTAGGTCAGACTGCATAGCAATGAGGTCAAAATTCCTCCCACACTGCTCCTAATCCAGCTTCACTTTCAAGATTGCAAGATTCACATCAAAATTAATAAATAGCACAACTTTAAAGTAAGGGCACTTGTAGCGGACTAGAATTCTCTAAAAGATAATCAACTGTAAGCAGTTGATTCTTTAATATCTGGCAATGGAGATCCTAGATTGTTTACTATTCAGCTCTGACTAGAAAATGCCGGTAGCATTCACAGGCCAGATACCATCTGTGGAGAGGGAACTGGAGCTAATTATTGGCCTGGATCTTCCGGCTTAATTAGCAAAAAAGTTAGACTTTCACCACTGTGCACGTGTCGGAACCCAGTGGAAGTCCTGACATGCTGGGAATTTCAAACAAATGGGCAGTGATATGCTGCACGGACTGCTCCATGGATGCGTGTCACACTGACCACACCATTGTAACTCAATGCCCTGAACTTGCCCAGAAATTTGCCTCAGTATTCTCACTCATGCTGTTAAGCACAGGCATAGGACCTGGCTTGAAAGTGATTAACACCACAAGCTGTAGCAGGAATGTCTCAAAAGGTATTTTAAAGTAAACCCTCCAGCATCCACCCCCCCAAAACCCTCCAAACCGCCCCCCAACACCCTCCACCCTGAACTCCCACTCATGTCCTCCCCAGAGAAAAGCTGCTTGACCTCCAGGGGTATTCCTTCCACCAATGACCTCAAAGGGGAGCATGGCCTCGGTACTTCTCTACCTCACCCGTACCCTTCATGGCTGAATCTGGCAGCCAGAATCACAAGACCTTAAACCTCCAGCAGAAATAGTTAAGGCTCAGTTTTAATTGTGGGCCAATGTTTCAGGTCGATGGCCATTTGCTGTTCCTCTTTCCACAGACACTGCCTGGCATGTTGAATGTTTCCAGCATTTTCTGTCTTATTTATTCAGCCTTTGCAGAATTTTGTTTTTGTATTAGCCCAGAGTAGATATTGGGCAAAAATGAGTAAGTGTAGCCATTCTTTGTTTTGCTGGCATGACAAGTGTAAGATGCAGTAAGTGCAGTAACATGCATTAAATGTAATAGTTCTGAATGAGTCCTTAGATCTATGGCTATACTATTACCATCCGAGTACATCATGCTCACATGGTGAATAATACTTAGTTCATGATCTTGAAACAATGAAACATTGTCATTTTCCCCATGAAAATCTTTACAGTACCTGCATGTTCTGTTTCTTTGTAATTGAAAGTAAGAAAATACAGTGAAATAACTAAAAAAATGTTATTACTGAAAATACAAACGCATTTGCTTGTTATTAGGACAACTTCACCCTTGGTTGTGTAGTGGTAATGTCACTGATCTAGTAATCCAGAAGCTAAAACTTTGGGAACACAGGTTCAAATCCCACCAGGGTAGTTAGTAGCCAGTTAATAAAATCTGGAAAATAAAGATTGTCTTAGTAATAGTGACCATGAAACAATCTGCTTCACTATTGCCCTTCAGGGAAGGAAATCTGCCATCCTTACCAACTCAACATGTGATTCCAGCCCCCACAGCCACAGGCTGACTCTTAACTGTCCCTCTGAAATTGCCCTTGAACTGAATGGCCCAGCAAGCCAATTAGGGATGGGCAACAAATGATGAACTTGCCAGATGCACAATTATGATCCCTGTGCTTAGTTTGTTTTAAACTGCTGAAAAGGGCATGGATTTCCCCAGTTAACTATTAATAGTAAATTCGGCTCATTGAAAGATAAGTGGTATTGTAAGCAGCGTAAAGTTACAAAGAGAATTAAGTGAAAAGCATAGCTTTATGAAATGGATTTCAATCTAGGTAAATATGACGTCATCCACTTTGGACCTAAAAAAAGAATAAAACAGGGTACTTTCTAAATGGTGAAAAGTTAGAAACAGTTCAAAGTGACTTGGTCCAGGCACATAGATCATTAGAATGTCATAAACAGGCACAAAGAAAATCAAAAAGACTAACAGAATTCTGGCCTTTATGTATAGAGAATGAGAATTTTGGGGACAGAAGTCATGCTTCAGTTATAGTTTTAGACCACACCTGGAGTACCGTTAACAGTTCTGGCACCATAGCTTAGGAAGGATATATTGGCCATGAAAGGAGTGCAGCATAGAATTTATTAGAATGATGCCTGAAATCCAAGATAAAGGGGAGAATAAACAAACTAGGACAGTATTCCCTGGAATTTAGAAGGTTAAGGAATGATTTGATAAAAGTTTTCAAGATATTAAGGAGAACATATAGGGTGGATGGAGAGTAATTCTTTCTGCCAGTTAGCGAGTCCAGAACTAGAGGCCATAATCAAAGTATTAGAGCTATACATGTCAGGAGTGACATTCAGAAGAACTTCAGACAAAGGGCAGTAGAAGTTTGAAACTCTTTTCTGCAAACAGTAAATGATGCTATTCCAGCTGTTAATTTTGAAATTGAGATTGCTAGATTCTTGTTATCCAAAATTATTAAGGGATATGAGTCACTGGTGTGTATAAGGAGTTAGCTTGCAGATCAGCCATGATCTCATTGAATGATGGACCATTCTCAAAGTACTAAATGGCTAATCCTGTTCTTATGTTCCAGTGCAACACTATTCCTTTACCTCCTCTCCAGAAGATATGGACTCATCCCATAACGCACTGCTAAAGGCTACCTTCCGATATTTGCCTCAGTGGTAATTTTTCATGTCTGACCCTGACAGTGATAGTTATTAAATTACTGAACAATGGGTACCTCACCTATTTTCAATTCTAAATGATTTTCTTCCCTCTAAACTGGTGACAGCTATTGGCTGTCTAGTTTGAGATCAGTTAACTGCATTGATAAAGAATTAAGCCAGAGACATTTTGGTATGTATATTTCATGAAGCTTCCACCGGAAAAGCCATTGTATGAGCTCCCATGGTTCTTTATTAATGGCAACATGAAATACTAACATGGGGTTTTTCTTCAAGAATAAGTCAGTTCAAAATGTTTAGAATTAATGTAAATCCCACCAAAAAAAATCCAATTCAAATACAGGTACAGTGTCTCAAAACCAGCAGCCACTAGACCGAGGCTGTGCTGGATTTCAGGTCGGGAGGTTCGAGCCATGGGTGATCCAGGTATAGCTGGGTCGGGTGGGGTCAAGGGTTGCTCAGAGTGCAGAAATAGAGCAGCGCACAGACAGCGAAGGGGATAACAAGTCTGGCTCCATATCGTGGCAATGCAGCGCCTAACCGAATTGTCCAGGTAAGTTAAAAAAAATTTACTCTATTAAAACTGATGCATGGCATATTCTAAACATGTCCTGTTTTTGGACAGCCCAGTTTGAGACACTGTACTGTAACACTCAATTCTGCAGTCTAAGCTCAGTTTCACAACTTTTCACAGGTGTAGGCTTCGACTGGTGGTAAATTGTGGGAAAGGCAAATTTTGTGTAAACCAAATTTAAGGGAATTAGGGCAAGTGGGGTTTAATGCGGAAAAGCATGAGGTTACCTATTTTGGTAGGAAGAATAGAAAAGCAGAATATTATTTAAAAGGAGAGAGAATGCTGCAGTACAGAGGGTTCTGGGTGTCCTCATCACAAAAAGTCAGCATGCAGGTACAACCAGTAATTAGGAAGGCAAAAGGAATGTTAGCCTTTATTGCATAGGGGGATGGAGTATAAAAGTAGGCAAGTCTTGTTACAATTTACAGAGCATTGGTGAGACCACACCTAGCTATCGTGTATAGTGTTAGTCTCCTTGCTAAGGGAAGGATTTGTTTGCATTGGAGGCAGTTCAGGAAAGGTTCATTAACTTGATTTCTGGGATGAAGGGGTTGCATTAAGAGGAAAGGTTGAACAGATTGGACTTAGACTTATTGGAGATTAGAAGAACGAGAAGTGATCATATGGGAACAGTTAATATTCTGAAGCAGCTTGACAGGGTAAGTGTCTTCTCTTGGGGAAATCTAGAACTAAGGGGCACAGTTTAAAAATGAGAGGCCCTCCGTTAATCTTTGGAATTCTTTTCGCCAGTGAGCAATAGAGGCTGTTTCATTGAATATCCCAAGTTTGAGTTAGAAAGATTTTTGATCTACCATTAAGGGACAAGGGCTATGGGGGCAGACAGGAAAGTGGAGTTAAGGCCACAGTCAGCAATGATCTTATTGAAAGACAAAGCGGGCTCAAGGGGCCAAATGGTCTACTCCCACTACTATTTCTTATGAGCTTACATTCATCTCATCAGCAGCCTTTTTCAAAACTGAAGGGACAAAGGATTAAAGAAGGGAAGATCAAAATTAAAGTAAATTGTAAGTCTACCGACAATAGCACTCAATGGAAAATGCAGACCTGTGTCATCTGCTGAAAAGGTAACTGCAGCAAATTTGCAGCATAAAGCTGGCATATGCAGTGCCAATAGTTTATTTATTTGTTCTCTCGACGTGGGTGACACTGACATGGGCACATTTATTTCCCATTCCTTGTTTCCCTGAGAACAAGTTAAATGTAAATGAGAAGGTAGAGCATCCCAGCACCAACTCGTTTTATGGCTGTTAAAATTGAGATGCATGAGGTACATTCAAAGAAGGGTTCAGTGCTCTCACACACTACTGGATAATTCCTCTGAATCAGCACAAGAGCATGTCTACAAAGAAGTCCAAAAATTTCAAGCCACAGCTGACTATCTATCATAATTATTTCATTATTATTTCATAACTCCCTACCCAATACCATCATGGAACACCATTTCAAACAAAATGGTTTAAAAAAGTAGCTAACCTCTACCTTCTCAGCAACATGAATAAAAGGGACTGTAGCAACATGGATACGGAATTGGCTGAGCAACAGAAACAGGAAGTAGTGGTTAATGGATGTTTTTCACGCTGGAGGAAGGTTCGCAGTGGTGTTCCCCAGAGGTCAGTATTAGGACCTTTGCTTTTCCTGATATATATTAATGACGTAGACCGAGGTGTATAGGCACAATTTCAAAGTTTGCAGATGATACAAAACTTGGAGGCATTGTGAACTGTGAGGAGTATTGTGTAGAACTTCAAAGGGACATAGACAAGTCAGTGAAATGGGCAGACAGGTGGTAGATGAAGTTCAATGCATATAAGTGTGAGGTAATTCATTTTTGGTAGGATGAACATGGAGAGACAATATAAATTAAAGGGTACACCTCTAAAGGGGGTGGAGAAGCAGCCTCCAGTGTATATAAATGGGAGAAAGGAACTTGGCGAAATTGAAATCACTAGGGAAATGGTACTGAGCAAATTGATGGAGCTGCAGGCTGGCAAGTCTCCGGGTCCCAATAGACTACATCCTAGGGTCATTAATGAGGTAGTCAAGGTGCTGGTGTTAATTTTCCAAAATTCACTAGATTCTGGAAAGGTTCCAGCAGATTGGGAAGTAGCAGATATAATCACTCTATTCTGGGAAGAGTGTCCTTTGCTGTCACTGTCACTGTGAAGCAATCTAGGAAGAGTGTCCTCTGCAGTCACCGTCGTCGTGAAGCAGTCTGGGAAGAGTGTCCTTGGCAGTCACTGTCGCCAAGTGAAAAAAAAACAGAGTGACATCACAGGAAAACTGTAAATTCATTGGTTGGTTAGTAACTGCTAGTTTGAACTACCTATTCTAAATTGATTTCAGATTAAAAGTGACTACTGGGGCCTAAAATTGGATGCCTAACACTTCAGCTTCAACTCAGCAGAGAGAGAGAGTTCCAGTTGATTTTAAAAAGTGTATTTTGAATCTCTACTCTAACTTGCTTTCAGATTAAAGGTAAATAGGAGAAATATTTTACAGGTTCATAAATTAAAGACCAGTAGGAAATTTAAAAACAAATTGAAAAACTAATTAAATAAAATAGAGATTCAGGGCCAGGCGATGTGTTGCAGCTACATGATGTGGGAGCTGGTGGACCCCATTGTGGTTCCTAGTGACCACATCTGTAGCAAATGTTGGTTGTTCGAGGAACTCCGGCTCAGAGTTGATGAGCTGGAGTCTGAGCTTCGGACACTGCAACACATCAGGAAGGGGGATAGTTACCTGGACGCTGTGTTTCAGGAGACAGTCACACCCATTGGATTGACTACCTTAAATTCAGCCAGTGTTCAGGGACAGGAGGGTGTCTCTATGAGTGAGGCAGGTAGAGGGATCCAGGAAGTAGCATTGCAGGAGTCTCAGCCCTTGCCCTTATCCAGTAGGTTTGAGATTCTTGCTCCCTGTGTGGACGAGAGCGGGGACTGTAGGGAGGATGAGCAAACTGACCATAGCACCGTGGTACAGGGAGCCATTCAAGTCGAGGGAGGAAAGAGAAATATAGGAATAATTGGCGATAGTATAGTTAGGGAAATAGATACTGTTCTCTGTAGCCAGGATCGAGAGTCCCGAAGACTGTGTTGCCTATCTGGTGCCAGGGTTAAAGATATCTCATCTGGGCTGCAGAGGAACTTGGAGTGGGAGGGGAAAGATCCAGTTGTCGTGGTCCAAGTAGGTACCAATGATATAGGTAGAATGAGGAAAAGAGGTTCTGCTGAGGGAATACAATCAGCTAGGGCCGAAATTAAAAAGCAGAACCTAAAAGGTAATAATCTCCGGATTACTACCTGAGCCACGAGCTAATTGGCACAGGGTCAATAAGATTAAAGAGGTAAATGCGTGGTTCAAAGATCGGTGTAGAAGAAATGAATTCGAATTCATGGGACATTGGCACCAGTAATGGGGAAAGAGGGAGCTATTCCGTTCGGATGGGCTCCACTTGAATCATGCTGGGACCAGTGTCCTGTCGCATAACTAGGGTTGTAGATAGGGCTTTAAACGAAATAGTCGGGGGAGGATTCAGTTGCATGGAAATATAAAAAATCAAAGTTTAAGGAGAGGGTAAGAGTGCAGGTTAGTGATGAGGCTGATTGTTACCAAAAAGTGAAAGGAAGGGACAGAGTGTGTGAACGCCATATTGCCCCAAAGAATCATATAGGAGTTGGAAAATTGACAATAGGGCAAATTTAAAGGCTTTGTATCCGAATGCGTGTAGCATTTAGAATAAAACTAATGAGTGAACAGCGCAAATAGAGATAAATAGGTATGATTTTGTGGTGATCACTGAGACATGGTTACAAGGAGAACAGATTTGGGATTTGAATATCCAAGGGTACTCAGTGTTTCGGAAGGATAGGCAGGAAGGAAAAGGAGGTGGTGTATCTTTGTTAGTAAAGGAAGAGATCAGTGCTATAGTGAGGAATGATATAGGTACTGGACTGCAAGACGTAGAGCCAGTCTGGGTAGAAATAAGAAATAGCAAGGGAAAAAAATCCCTGGTGGGAGTAATCTATAGGTCCCCAAACAGTAGTTTAGCACTAGGGCACAGTATACACCAGGAAATACTGGGAGCATGTAAGAAAGGCACAGCAATTATCATGGGTGATTTTAATATGCATATAGACTGGACTAATCAAATTGGCAAGGGTAGCCTCGAGGGAGAGTTCATAGAGTGTATTAGAGATTGTTTCTTGGAGCAATATGTTGTGGAACCAACCAGGGAGCAGGCTATTCTGGATTTGTTTTTTTGTAATGAGATGGGATTAATTCATGATCTCATAGTAAAGGATCCTCTAGGAAAGAGTGATTATAGCATACTAGAATTTCAAGTTCAGTTTGAGAGCAAGAAACTTGAGTCCCACACTAGTGTTCTGGAGTTAAACAAAGGTAACTACATAGGCATGAGGGCAGATTTGGCCCTAGTGGACTGGGCAGGAAGACTACAAGGCAGGACAGTTGATGGGCAGTGGAAGATATTTAAGGAGATATTCAATTCCCCCAAGTAAAATATATTCCAAAGAGGAAGAAAGATGGTAAGAGGAGGAAAAAGCATCCATGGCTAAGCAAGGAAGTTAAAGATAATATAAAGGCAAAAACTAAGGCATACTAAATTGCAAAGGTCAGTGGCAGGCTGGAATATTGGGAAACTTTTAAGGATCAACAAAGGGTTACTAAAAAAATAATAAAAAGAGCAAAAGTAATTTATGAAAGAAAACTAACGTAAAATGTAAAAACTGATAGCAAAAGCTTATACAAGTATATAAAAGGAAAGGGAGTAGCTAAAGTGAATGCTGGTCCCTTGGAGGATGAGACTGGGGAGTTAATAGTGGGGAACACAGAAATGGCAGAGATGCTTAATCAATATTTTGCTTCGATTTTCGCAGTGGAGGACACTAGTACCACCCCAATAGTAACAGGTAGTGCAGAGGGTATAGAGAAAGAGGAACTTAGAACAATCACCATCACTAGAGAAAAAGTACTGAGCAAACTATTGGGATTAAAGGGTGACAGGTCCCCAGGACCTGATGGCCTACATCCCAGGGTCTTAAAGGAAGTGGCAGCGGAGATAGTGGATGCATTGGCTATAATATTCCAAAATTCCCTGGATTCTGGAAAGGTTCCAGTGGATTGGAAAAATGCTAATATAATGCCCTTATTCAAAAAGTGGAGGAGGCAGAAAGTAGGAAACTATAGACCAGTTAGTTTAACGCCTGTCATTGGGAAATTGTTGGAATCCATTATTAAGAAAGTAGTAATAAGGCATTTGGAAAGTCAAAATGCAATCCATCAGAGTCAGTATGGTTTTATGAAGAGTAAATCATATTTGACTAATTTGCTAGAGTTCTTTGAAAATGTGACAAGCAAAGTGGATAATGGGGATCCTGCAGATGTAGTATATCTGGACTTCCAGAAGGTGCCGCACAAAAGATTAACACACAAGAAAAGATCACACTGAGTTAGGGGTAATATATTAGCTTGGATAGAGGATTGGCTAACCAAAAAAGAGCAGAGTCGGGATAAATGGGTCTTTTTTTGGATGGCCGGATATAACAAGTGGGGTGCCACAGGGTTTGGTCCTTGAGCCCCAACTATTTACAATCTATATTAATGACTTGGATTCAGGGATAGAATGTACTATAGCTAAATTTGCAAATGACACCAAAATAGGTGCGAAAGTAAGTTGCAATGAAGAGATAGGAAATTTACAAATGGATATGGACAGGTTAGATGAATGGGCCAAAATTTGGCAAATGGAGTTTAACGTGGATAAGTGTGAAGTTATCCATTTTGGTTGGAAGAATAAAAAGGTGACTTATTATTTAAATGGAAAGAAACTTCAGAAAGCTTCCGTGCAGAGGGATTTGGTTGTCCTCGTGCATGAATCGCTGAAAGCTAGTATGCAGGTACAGCAGATGATAAGGAAGGCAAATGGAATTTTGGCATTTATGGCTAAAGGAATAGAGTATAAAAATAGAGAAATGTTGCTGCAACTGTACAAGGCATTGGTCAGACCGCACCTGGAGTACTGTGCACAGTTATGGTCCCCTTACTTGAGGAAGGATGTAGTTGCATTGGAGGTGGTTCAGAGGAGGTTCACTAGATTGATTCCAGAGATGTGGGGCTTGTCTTATGAGGAGAGGTTGAACAGTTTAGGCCTATAGCAGCTAGATTTTAGAAGGATGAGAGAATATAAGGTAATTGAGATATATAAGATGCTAAAGGGGATAGACAAAGTAGACGCGGAGTGGAAGTTTCCCCTTGTGGGCCATTCTAAAATGAGAGGCCATAGTTTTAGGCTAAGGGGTGGTAGATTTAAATCAGAGATGAGGAGGAATTACTTTTCTCAAAGGGTCGTGAATCTGTGGAATTCACTACCCCAGAGTGTAGTGGATGAAATAAATTTAAGGAGGAGATAAACAGATTTTTAATTAGTAAAGGTTATGGGGAGAGGGCGGGAAATTGGAGTTCAGGCCAAAATGAGATCACCCATGATTGTATTAAATGGTGGGGCAGGCTCAAGGGGCTGAATTGCCTACTCCTGGTCCTAGTTCTTGTGTTCTTATTCAAGAAGGGAGGGAGGCAGAAAACAGGAAACTATAAGCCGATTAGCTTGACATCTGTCATGGGGAAGTTATTAGACTCAATTATTAAGGAGGTTATAGCTGGGCACTTAGAAGAGCTCAAGGCAATTGGGAAGAGTCAGCATGGTTTTGTGAAAGGAAAATCATGTTTAACCAATTTATTGGAAGTTTTTGAAGGATTGATATGTGCAGTGGATAAAGGGGCGCCTGTAGACATACTGCACTTGAATTTTCAGAAGGCATTTGATAAGGTGCCACATCAAAAATTATTACAGAAAATAAAAGCGCATGGTGTAGTGGGTAACAAATTAGCATGGACAGAAGGTTGGCTGGCTGACAGAAAACACAGAGTATGCATAAATGAATATTTTTCTGATTGGCAGGATGTGACGAGTGGTGTCCCACAGGAGTCTGTACAGGGGCCTGAACTCTTTATGATTTACATCAATGACTTAGATGAGGGGAATGAAGACATGGTAGCTAAACTTGCAGATGACAAAGATAGGTATGTTGTGAAGAGGACATGAGGAGGTTGCAGATGGATATAGATAGATTAAGTGAGTGGGCAAAGATCTGGCAAATTGAGTTTAATGTGAAAATGTGAAGTTGTTCACTTTGACAGGAAGAACAAAAAAGCAGGGTATCACTTAAATGGAGAATGGCTGCATAATTCTGAGGTGCAGAGGGATCTAGGTGTTTTAGTACATGAGTCACAATAAGTTAGTACGCAACTACAGCAAGTAATTAAGAAGGCTAACGGAATGCTATCCTTTATTATGAGAGGGATTAAAGATAAAAGTCAGGATGTTATGCTTCAGTTATACAGGGCATTAGTGAGGCCACACCTTGAATACTGTGTGCAGTTTTGGTCTCCTTATTTAAGGAAGGATGTAAATGCATTGGAGGCAGTTCAATGGAGGTTTACTAGATTGATACCTGGAATGAGTGTGCTGTCTTATGAGGAAGGGTTGGATAGGCTGGGCTTGTTTCCACTGGAGTTTAGAAGAGTGAGGGGTGATTTGATTGAAGTATACAAGATCTTGAACGGCCTTGACAAGACAAGGTGGACATCGAAAGGATCTTTCCTTTTGTGGGTGAGTCCAGAACTATGGTGTACTGTTTTAAAATTAGGGGTTACCCTTTTAGGACAGAGAGGAGGAGAATTTTTTTCCATCAGAGGGTTGTGCGAATTTAAAATTCTCTCGTTCAGAAGGTAGTGGAGGCAGGGTCATTGAATATTTTTAAGGCAGAGATAGTCAGATTCTTGTTAGGCAAGGGAATCAAAAGTTATTGGAGTTAATTGGGATTGTGGAAATCGAAACACAAGACGATCAGCCATGATCTTATTGAATGACGGACCAGGCTCGAGGGGCTGAATGGTCTACTCCTGCTCCTCTTTCTTATGTTCTCATGTGCATAAATCATTGAAGGTGGCAAGGCAGGTTGAGAGAGCAGTTAATAAAGGATACAGCATCCTGGGCTTTATTAATAGGAGGATAGACTACAAGAGCAAGGAGGTAGTGTTGAATTTGTATTATTCACTAGTTCGGATTCAGCTGGGGTATTGTACGTAGTTCTGGGCACTTCCCTTTAGGAAGGATGTGAAGGCATTGGAGAGACGCAGAAAAGATTCACAAGAATGCTTCCGGGGATGAGGAACATTAGTTACGATGATAGATTGGAGATGTTAGGACTGTTTTCCTTATGGAGAAAAGAAGGCGGAGGGGAAATTTAATAGAGCTATTCAAAATCATGAAGGGTCGGGACAGAGTACATCGGGAAAAACTGTTCCCGCTCGTGAAAGGATCGAGAACGAGAAGGCACAGATTTAAAGTAATTAGTTATAGAAGCAAAAGTGATTTGAGGAGAAACTTTTTTATGAAGCAAGTAGTTAACACCTGGAATGCACTGCCTGAGAGTGTGGTGGAGGCAGGTTCGATTGAAGCATTCAAAAGGGAAGTAGACTGTTATCTGAAAAGGAAGAATGTGCAGGGTTATTGGGGGAAGACAGGGGAATGGTATGAGGTGAGTTGATCATTCGGAGAGCTGGCGCAGACACAATGGGTCAAGTGGCCTCCTCCTGTGCCATAACAATTCTGTGACATCTGCCTTGTTCTCAGTGTAACATTTTTGCAGTCGGGACCACAGATACCTAAGTAGGAAGTCGACTCGTCATTAGTAATTTTAAGATGGTTTATTAAGTTTATCAAGAAACAACAGTTTAGATATGATACATTTAAAAATTGGACAGAAAATGTATAAGACCCGTGACAGTTGAGGTTTACTGCTTCCAGATGACAAACAAATGGTTTGCACAGAATGTGTTGATCTTGTCATCCTCCTCTTCCTCTTCCATCTTATGAAGGCACAACCAACAAGTACTGCAAGCTCCCCAACACCTCAGCAGTATATGATACCTCAGCAGGACCTCTCCAGGACCTCCACCCAATCTCAGCCCCAGCATCTCAGCCCACCACCACCAGTATTACATAAATCTATATGCCCTTTTTGGGGGCTGGTAGCTTACCCAGTGTCAATCGTTATATCTAACTATTCCGACCAATGGATACAGGACAGGTACTCAAAACATCAGGGCGGTTACCACCACTCGAGGTCAGCTTTTTACTTTACATCTTGCTGAGGGTCAAATCTTGGTCCTTAATAAACAATTGCATAGATAAGGGTATTTAGAAGAGGCCATGTTAACTTAGGAATGACAATATGAACTAAGTGACCTAGCCTATTTCCACAGACTGTTTAAAAATTGTTGCCTTTTAGAAAGCTTTTTGGGGGTGTTATATTATGCAAAAAATATCTGTTTATTCAAGACCCCAATTTCTTACATCACGGCACAAGGAATGGGGAATGAATGTGCCCATGCCAGTGTCCCATGAACAAATAAAGAAACTATTGTCATTGCATGAGCCAGCTTATGCTGCAAGTTTGCTGCAGTTGCCTTTCAGAAGATGGCACAGCTCTGTATCTTCCTGTCTGATAACCCAAAAATCTGGTCCCAACAATAATTTCCCATTACATATTCCAGGAATGGTTGCTGATATCATGATGGACTTAATCAATCTAACAATACTGTCACTTCATCACCTCATGTGCCTTCTTTCATGCAGTGCCAGGTAGAACATGACATAATAATTGGGTGCTTTTGAAGAACTAGCTAATATAATGGTCAGGTTTTCACATATACTAGTGAGTCCATAAGGGGTTTGCTCATATTAGGCTTGCCAAAATGAGATGAACTTCATTCATCTCTGGGGTTGATGTGCAAGCATAGGGATGGATAGAAAGGCACTAACCTGTGCAGCCTGATCTGTCTAGCATACTCTATAGATCCTCTTCCAAATATAACTTGAATGTTTTCCATTTGGTATTGATTGGTACAGATAAAAGTGGTATGGACCAAAATAGTAATTAAACCAATTGGTCAACGGCTAATGGAAGACTAAGTGCCAGCAGGAAGAAAAGAAATTGATTCTAAAAAAGAACCAAGATCAACTTAAATCAGCCTTTTAAACAATCAGTCATCTGAAAAGACATGCATTTTTATTGCACCTTTCATGAGCACTGCACATCCCAGTGTTTTACAGCCAACAGCTAATGAAGCACTTTTGAAGTATGGCCACTCTTGAAAACACAGTACTAATTTGCTGACGGAAAGCTCCCACAAACAGCAATCTGATAATGTCCAGATACGATGTTTTTTGTGATATTGCTTGAGGGATAAATATTGACCAGGATAACTTCTCTGCTCTTCTTCAAATAGTGCCATGGGATATTTTTCATCCACCTAAGAGGGCAGAGAGAGCCTCAGTTTAACATTTCATCCAAAAGATGGTACCTTCAACAATGTAGTGCTGCCTCAGTGTAGGAGTGTAGGCCTTGATTTCTGTGCTGAAATCCTTGGATGGGACGTGAATCTACAACCTTATAGGCAGAGGCAAGAGTGCTACCAACTGAGCCATAGCTCACTCACTCACTCACTTTTCCAGAACCGCTTCATCCAATTTAGGGTTGCAGGGAGTCGGAGTCTATCCCAACAGGCAATGGGCACTTGGTAGGGTACAGTCAGGACAGGGCACCAGTCCATCACAGGGCACACACTCACATAGGGGGAAAATTTCCATAGTCAGTTCACCTAACCAGCACGTCTTTGGATGGTTGAAGGAAACCGGAGCACCTGGCGGAAACCCACGCAGACAAAGGGGAAACATGCAAACTCCAGGCAGACAGACAACCGAGGTCAGGATTGAACCCATGTCCCTGGAGCTGTGCTAACCACTGTGCCACCATGCCACCCTGAGCCATAGCTGACATGCTGAAAAATTTGTCCCAAGACACCTTTCCTGTAACAGGCTCCTAGGTGCAAAGTGGGATGAGGCTCTTCTGTGGTCCAGTATACTCCATCGGCACAGGAAAATAGGCACTGTTCCTGCCCACTTGGAGAATGAAGCAAATTTACTTTGATGTTCTACAGGGTAGAGGAGACCCAGTATCAGACCCTAGCAGCATCAATGCAATTCAATATTAAAGCAACTAGAGGAGTACTACCAACAGCAAGAGAAACATGCATTTGCCATTGACCACACTCATCTAATGCAAAAATATAATATTCCAGGATAATTACGGCATAACTCCATTTGGCATTGAATTAATGTATGTAGCTATTGATGGTTCTAGCAAAAATAACAGGCAAAAAAAAAAAATCAGCCAAGTTGACACCTGTCACAGAGAAGCTGGATGACAACAAGCCCGCTTGCAGCCAAGTTAATCAAAGCAGTGGCGGGATGAGGCCCTTAGGTGGTCATTAATTGATCACTTAAGAGCCTCAGTTGGCACGGGACAACAAGTTTGGCCATGGCCCTTCCCGGCCAGAACTTAATTCTGGTGGAGGCATTAAAGAGGCAGGATTCAGATAGGTCACTACACCTCCTAAGTAAATGTCCTTCGTGCCTCCAAGCTCCCCACCAGTGAGAACAGAAGATTCCGCCCACATTTCTGTGACTCAAGCGGAGGACAGCAATCATGGGAGTGCATCAGGAGATCTCATAGGCACATGACCTGTGATATTCCGTCCTTAAAAATCATAGGTTGTTGCACCTTTCAGCAAATTCTAAACTTCCAACCGGGAGCAGTGCAAAATCATTGGGTGAAAATAATCCTGACAACAGAGACAATAAGGTTAGGTGAAGTCAATGTCTCAGAAATTTAGTGCCAGGCCAAAAGGACCAACTTTTCTCATTATCCCTCCCTTCAGATCCATCAGCTGGAACCAGTAGCAAATAAATGGGATGAGCACATGCTACTGATTACTCATAGACATTTCAAATACTTGTAACATTTATCACTGCACATAGCTGCAAACATTGTGGGACTAATGAGCCAAAATATGCAAATTGGATTTTCTCAGCAACTATTGCTAAGTTTATTCATTACACCTAATTTCCTAAACAGTGTAGACATATACAAGTGGGATAATACCAACGCAATTGCTGCTTCAGTGCAAATGGTCCGACAATTCTAGGATTCATCAAATGCTTCCTCATATGCTCAGACGAAGTTAACCCTGTACTATGGCACTCAAGGTTAAAATGGCTATACAGTTTTCTGATGAAGGGTGAACATCGACCTGAAATGTCAAGTCTATTTCTCATCACAGATTCTGCCTGACCTGCTGAATATTTCTAGAATCTTCAGTATTTTTTATTACATTTTTGCCTGGGGGTTTGGTGGGGGGTGGGGGGGGGAGAGGGGGTGGTGGTTGGGGGGTGGGTGGGGGTCGCAGTCGTTCCTGCTGCTGAATGCAGTTCAGTTTCTGCTGTGTTTGTTTAAAGAGAGGGCATTTGCTAGAATGGAAAGGTTGAAAATGCCAGCACTGGTGGCAAATCAGCATTACAAGATCTGCCTACTCTGCATACTTCTAGTGCACACTCTAACACCCACACTAACATCCTTACCAAAGTGCGATCTGACATGGGCCGCATTGAAAGTATGCACGCACAGCAGAGCATCATTTTGGTACCAATATGGCACCCAAAATGACAGATGTTACAGAAGCAAATTTTGCAGCCTTTGTTCCTTTCATGTCTCCTTAACAAATCACTGCCTTCTTAAACAAACAGTTTCTGATAGATTCTCGAGGGTGTAGTGTAGTCCATCAGCTTTGATGTTAAGGTAACACTTAATTGTATATTTTTTCCTTTGGTGTAGCTTTAACCTGCAAGCCCTGTAATTTCCTCTTCCTCCTGCTTGAGTTCTGCCTACATTATAAATGATATATGAAAATGCTTGTAGGAGATCCCATGGGGCTGAATTTTGAGGTCGTCGGGCGGGTGCGGTAGGTTGGCCCGGAAGGGGCTGGGAAGGGCCCACCACCCACGATCGGACCCCGAACGCGACTTCACGCTGGTTGGGCAATTAACGGTCAGCCAGTGTGAAACGCGCGCCGAAAGGCTCAGTGCTGCCGGGGTGAGGGCAGGAGGGAGATGAGCGCTGACGTCAGCGCAGGGGAAGTGCACAATGAAAGCTCTCTGAAGGCAGAGAGCTGCCTCAGGGAGCTGAAGAATACAAAACCTTCAAATAAAGATTTATAAATGCAGAAAAAAATTTCCACACATCGAACTCACTTCACCTAAACATATAAAAATTCTGCCCAAACATATTTATTTTTTTATTTAATTACGGAAACCTTATCCCGCCCTTGGATGAGATTTCTTGGAAAATGCAAAGACCACCTGGCCAATTCGCCTGCATGCCAACCATAAGGCTGGACGGGTATCAAAAAATCGTTGTTAATTAATACTTTAATGGCCTTAATAGGCCTCTTAATTGTCAGTGGGTGCGTTGTCGACTCTAGTGCGCGCCCAGCAACCGAAATATCGCGCAATTGTGCAATGACATCGGGACGCTCACCTGACGCCATTATAAGCTCGATCGGGTCGGATGCGTGCCCGCCCGCGGGATGTAAAATTCTGCCCATGGTAAATGCTTCATGACAGGAGAGTGTTTAAAAAAAAAGTTTCATTGTGTGAATATGCTAAAAAGCAACTTGTTGAATCATTTTTTAGCAGTACAGCGGAGAAAAGCTTTTTGGCAGCTGTGTCAGCCATGGCTCAGCTGGCAGCACTCTCGTCTCTAAACCACAAGATTCTGGGTTCAAGTCAAATTCCAGAGTTTAAGCCCAAAAATCATTGCTGACACTCCAGTGGAGTACTGCACTCAGAGGTGCTGTCTTGCAGATGAGACGTTAAACTGAGGCCCCAGCTTCCTGCCTGGGTGAATGAAACAGATCCTGTGGCACTATATTTCAAAAAGAGCAGAGTAGTTTGTTATTCCTGATATCTTGGCCAATATTTATCCCTTAATCAACATCTCTAAAACAGATTATTATACTGTTGTTTGTAAGAGTTTGCTACATGCAAATTGGCTGCTACATTACCTGTGATTATACTTCATTGGCTGTAAAACAGTTTGAGATATTCATTAGGTGTGAAAAATGCTACAGAAATGCAAATCTTTCTTTCAATTGCTTCATTGAATCTACAGCACAGAAACAGGCCATTTCCCCAGTCTAGGTCTATGTTTATACTCAGATGCTACACCTCTTCCTCCTTTGCTTCCAATAACCTCTCTGTTTCTTTCTCTTTCACATGATTCCATCTGTTCTCCCATATATAAGTTAGAAACCTATTCCAGTAACTCCTCTCCTAATGTGTTCATTGCCCTGGGCAGGCAGTTTGCTGATAGGAGTGGCTATAAATTGCTTGAAGGTTTGGAGGCCAGCCAGCTCAACCGGTACTATGCCCTTGGATTTACAGCCACCAGGAAAAGCATGAGCACTCAACTGGGCTGCAAAATGCCGTCCAAAATTAGCACTGAAAACTGATACAAAAACAGAAACAGAAATACCTGGAAAAACTCCACAGGTCTGGGCAGCATCGGCGGAGAAGAGCATAGTTTATGTTTCAAGTCCTTATGGCCCTTCAACGGGACTAAGTAAAAATAGGAAAGGGGTGAAATATAAGCTGGTTTAAGGGGGGGGTGGTGTTGTTGTTGGGACAAGCAGCCAGAGATAGGAGTTAACCAAAAGATGTCACAAACAAAAGAACAAAGAGGTGTTGAAGGTGGTGATATTATCTAAAGGAATGTGCTAATTAAGAGTGGAGAGCAGGACAAGCAATGTACAGATAGCTCTAATGGGAGTAGGGTGAAATAAGAATAAAAGCGCATAAAAGGTATAGATAAACAATGGGTGGAAGTATATTTAAAAATAATGGAAATAGGTGGGAAAAGAAAAATCTATATAAATTATTGGAAAAAACAAAAAGGAAGGGGGAAGAAATGGAAAGGGGGTGGGGATGGAGGAGAGAGTTCAAGATCTAAAATTGTTGAACTCAATATTCAGTCTGGAAGGCTGTCAAGTGCCTAGTTGGAAGATGAGGTGCTGTTCCTCCAGTTTGCGTTGAGCTTCACTGGAACAATACAGCAAGCCAAGGACAGACATGTGGGCAAGAGAGCAGGGTGGAGTGTTGAAATGGCAAGCAACAGGGAGGTCTGAGTAATGCTTGCGGACAGACCGAAGGTGTTCTGCAAAGCAGTCACCCAGTCTGCGTTTGGTCTCTCCAATGCGGAGAGCAACAAATTCAGTAGACTAAGTTGGGGGAAGTGCAAGTGAAATGCGGCTTCACTTGAAAGGAGTGTTTGGGCCCTTGGACGGTGGGGAGAGAGGAAGTGAAGGTGCAGATGTTGCATCTTCTGCATTTGCATGGGGAGGTGCCATTGGAGGGGGGTTGAGGAGTAGGGGGTGATGGAGGAGTGGACCAGGGTGTCACGGAGGGAACAATCCCTACGGAATGCCGCCAGTGGGGGTGAAAGGAAGATGCATTTGGTGGTGGCATCATGCTGGAGTTGGCGGAAATGGCAGAGGATGATCCTTTGAATGCAGAGGCTGGTGGGGTGATAAGTGAGGACAAGGGGGACCCTATCATGTTTCTGGGAGGGAGGAGAAGGCGTGAGGGCGGATGCGCGGGAGATGGGCCGGACATAGTTGAGGGCCCTGTCAATTACCATGGGTGGAAAACTTCGGTTAAGGAAGAAGGGGGACATGTCAGAGAAACTGTTTTTGAAGGTAGCATCATCAGAACAGATGTGACGGAGGCGAAGGAACTAAGAGAATGGGATGGAGTCCTTACAGGAAGCGGGGTGTGAGGAGCTGTAGTCAAGGTAGCTGTGGGAGTCGGTAGGCTTGTAATGGATATTGGTGGACAGTCCATCACCAGAAATTGAGACAGAGAGGCTAAGGAAGGGAAGGGAAGTGTCAGAGATGGACTGTGTGAAAATGATGGAGGGGTGGAGATTGGAACAAGATTAATAAATTTTCCAGGTCCCTCCACCACCCCCCCCACCTTCAACCAGCTTATATTTCACCCTTTTCCTATTTTTACTTAGTTTTGTTGAAGGGTCATGAGGACTCGAAACGTCAACTGTGCTCTTCTCTGCCGATGATTCCAGACCTGCTGATTTTTTCCAGGTATTTCTGTTTCTGTTTTTGTTTTGGATTTCCAGCATCCGCAGTTTTTTTTGTTTTTATCTCTGAAAACCGAAAGGCTGGCCTACACTCAAAGCTGGTATTTCAGACAAAAGTTGCGGATAATCAAAGCCTGTGAATGTAACCATTTCCTGCTTTTCTACAGGCTTAACTTAAGTCAGAAATGTTGGACTGCTTTTTCCTCCATTAGCCTGACAGTTGTATGCCTGCACTACTTTGAGAGTGGGAACATTTTCTGTCAACATCCAGTTCCACCAAAATGTATTCCATATTTTACCATAAGTCCAAATTAAAGCCCAAATTCCAGATCCCTATTCCAGAATTACACCACTTAACTTCACCACTCAAAACCTCAGAATTTTGAACCCCATACTATTTAATTTTAACTACAATGTTCAATGTTCTATTGGCTTTGCTGATTGCTGCTCTGCGATGACTGGATTGGTAGATCATTAGTGCTTTTATTCTAGATTTGCTTAGACTTTATCTTTAAATGTTTCAAAACTTAGTCCATTATTTTTTTCTTCTTCAGGCATGAAGTACTTGAGTCTCATTCCTAATAAAGTTAATCTGCTATTTATCTATTCTATCTAAATCTTTGTAGTTCGCAGATAGTAATTATGTTGCATCTGAATTACAGTACTGCATCTTTTCTGGTTGTAAATAGGCCGATATCTGTAATAACAGGCATGTGATTTGGGGTGAAATGTGGCTGACAAATTACAATTCCTGGAATATAGCTCAAATGAGGTCATGCACTTTGGTAGGAAGAATAGAGGCATAGACTATTTTCTAAATGGGGAGAGAATTCAGAAATTTGGAGTGCAAAGGGACTTGGGACTCCTAGTGCAGGATTCTCTTAAGGTTAACTTGCAGGTTGAGTCGGTAGTTAGGAAGGCAAATGCAATGTTGGCATTAATTTCGAGAGGACTAGAATATAAAGCAGGGATGTGCTGCTGAGGCTTTATAAAGCTCTGGTCAGACCACATTTGAATATTGTGAGCAATTTTGGGCCCCGTATCTCAGGAAGGATGTTCTGGCCCTGGAGAGGGTCCAGAGGAGTTTCATGGGAATGATCCCAAGAATGAAAGGCTTAACATATGAGGAACGTTTGAGGACTCTGGGCCTATACTCGATGGAGTTTATAAGGATGAGGGGGGAATCTGATTGAAACTTACAGAATACTGAAAGGCCTGGATAGAATGGATGTGGGGAAGATGTTTCCATTTGTAGGAGAGACTAGGACACGAGGGCACAGCCTCAGAGTAAAGGGAAGACCTTTCCGAACAGAGATGAGGAGAAACTTCTTTAGCCAGAGAGTGGTGAATCTATGGAATTCATTGCCACAGAAGGCTGTGGAGGCCAGGTCATTGAGTGTATTTAAGACCAAGATAGATGGGTTCTTGATTGGTAAGGGGATCAAAGGTTACGGGGAGAAGGCAGGAGAATGGGGTTGAGAAATTTATCAGCCATGATTGAATGGCGGAGCAGACTCGATGGGCCGATTGGCCTTATTTCTGCTCCTATGTCTTATGGTCTTATATAGCTGGACTCATAGCAGATAATGAACATGATTCATTGTAAGCAAATACACATATCGATAATCATCTGTCAGGTTCATAAGTGACTCATTGGGCAGAATTTTATGGCCTCGTTGTGGTGGAGGCACGGCCATAAAATACAACGAGCCATTCAAAACTCCATTGACTTCGGCGGGGGCGTAAAATCCCGTCAGCATAAAATTCCTCCCATTATTTCCAATGAAAAAATGCATGCATGGTATAATCAAACTAAAAAACCGAGATAACGTTTAATGTTAATATCTAATCTGTATCATAATCTTCTATAAAAGAGCCCATTTGTAAAGCATTTGCTGGGCAATCCATTAAGTGCTTTTATGAGTTTCTAAGATCTTTACTTCACAGATCATGCTTAAACCTCAGATCATGTTTAAACCTCTCTTAGCAAGGAAATCAATTACAACACAGGAATTGGGATACATTTTATTTCTGTCCTTACGGTGATCAAACAGCAGCATTAAGCATAATTATGAACAAACGAACTTGGCCCCTCAAGCCTGCTCCGCCATTCAATAAAATCATGGCTGATCTGATTGTAACCTCCTCCCAACCACTATAATATTTCACCCCTTGTTAATTAAAAATATATCTAGCTTTGCCTTAAAAATATTCAAAGACTCTGCCTCCACTGCCTTTCAAGGAAGAGAGTTCCAAAGACTCACAACCTTCTGAGAGAAGAAAATTCTCCTCTTAATCTTCTCATCTGTCTTAAATGGGTGACCTCTTATTTTTTAAACCATGACCCTGATCTCTAGATTCTCCTACAAAAGGAAACATCCTCTCCACATCCACCCTGTCAAGACCCTCAGGATCTTAAAGGTTTCAATCCATCCGCCTCTTACTCTTTTAATTTCCAGTGGATACAAGCCTAACCTGTCCAACCTTTCCTCATAAGACAACCTGCCCATTCCTGGTATTAGTCTAGTAAACCTGCTCTGAACTACGTTTTACACATTTACATCTTTCCTTAAGTAAGGAGACCAATACTATACACAGTACTCCAGATGTGATCTCGCCAGTGCTCTGTACAACTGAAGCATAACCTCACTACGTTTGTACTCAATTCCCCTAACAATAAACAATAATATTCTATTAGCTTTCCTAATTACTTGTTGTACCTGCATACCAGCCTTTTGTGGTTCATGCTCTAGGACACCCAGATCTCTCTGCATCTCAGAGCTCTGCAATCTCTCACCATTTAGATAATATACTTCTTTTTTTATTCTTCCTGCCAAAATGGACAATTTATACTTTCCCAAATTATACTCTATTTGCCAGATCTTTGTCCGCTCACTTAATCCATCTATGTCACTTTGTAGCCTCCTTATGTCCTCTTCACAATATACTTTCCTGCCTATCTTTGTGTCATCAGCAAATTTAGCAACCATATCATCTTTCTCTTTATCCAAGCCATTTATGTAATTTGTAAAGAGTTGAGGCCATAGCACTGATCCCTGTGGCACACCACATGTCACATCCCACCAACCAGAAAAGGAGCCATTTATAGCTATCCTCTGTTTTCTGTTAGTTCGCCAATCTTCTATATGTGTCAGCATGTTACTCCCTACACCATGAGATTTTATTTTCTCCAATAATCTTTTAGGTGATGATCATACAAAATAGGAGCAGAAGTAGGCCATTCCATTCCTCAAGCCTGCGTCACCATTCATTAAGATCATGAAATTTGCAGATGACATAAAAATTGGCCATGTAGTTGATAATGAAGAGGAAGGCTGTCGACTCCAGAATGATACCAATGGTTTGGTTGAGTGAGTGGAGAAGTGGCAAATAGAATTCTATCTGGAAAAGTGTGAGGTAATTCATTTGGGGAGGGCAAACAAAGCAAGGGAATACTCGATAAACAGGAAATTATTGAGAGGGGTTGAGGAAGTGAGAGACTTTGGAGTGCATGTCCTTGAAGGTGGCAGGACAGGTAGACAAGGTGGTCAAGAAAGCATATGAAATGCTTTCCTTTATTGGGCCAGGTATTGAATACAAAAGCAGGGATTTAATGCTGGAACTGTATAAAACACTAGTTAGGCCACAGCTGGAATTTTGTATACAGTTCTGGTCATCACATTACAGGAAGGACATAATTGCTTAGGAGAGAGGGCAGAGGAGATTTACAAGTGTTGCCAGGGCTTGAAAATTGCAGCTATGAGGAGAGATTGGATAGAACCGAAGAGGCTAAGTGGTGACCTAATTGAGGTGTACAAAATTATGAGGGGCCCAGATAGGGTAGACAGTACAGACTTATTTCTCCTAGCTGAGGGGTCAATTACCAGGGGACATAGATTTAAGGTGATTGGTGGAAGGATTAAAGTGGACATGAAGAAAAACTTTTTCATCCAGAGGGTGGTGGAAATCTGGAATTCACTGCCTAAGTTGGTGGTTGAGGCTGAAATGCCCAACTCATTTAAAAGGTTCCCGAATCTGCATCTAAAGCGCTATAACCTGCAAGACTACGGACTAGGTGCTGTAAAGTGAGATTAAAATGAATGGCTAATTTATTTTTTCTCTTTTTGGCTGGTGCAGAGATGATGGGCTGAATGGTGTCTTTCTGCACTGTAACTTTTAAGAGTTCAATGGCTGATCTGTTTGTTTTTTGAACTCCACATTACCAGCTCCCCCGATAACCTTTGGTTCCCTTGCCTAACATCTATCTGTCTCCACCTTAAAGATTTTCAATGACTTCGCCTCCACCGCCTTCTGAGGCAGAGAATTCCAAAGACACACAACCCTCTGAGTGAGAAAAATTCTCATCTCTGTCCGAAAAGAGCAACCCCGAATTTTAAAACAATGTGTGATTCATGGGGCACCTTATCAAATGCCGTCTGGAAATCTAAGTACAGTACATCTACTGGCACCCCTTTATCCACATCACATGACTCCTTCAAAGAACTCCAATAAATTGGTTAAACATGATTTCCCTTTCACAAAACTATGTTGACTCTGACTGATTGCCATGTGGTGTTGGTACACCCACAGTGCTGTTAGGAAGAGAGTTCCAGGATTTTGACCCAGCAACAATGAAGGAAAGGTGAGACATTTCCAAGTCAGGGTGGTATGTGGCTTGGAGGGGAACCTCCCGGTTGTGGTGTTCTCATGTGTCTTCTGCCCTTGTCCTTCTGGATGGTAGCAGTTGTGAGTTTGGAAGGTGCTGTCTAAGGAGACTGTGAGATACTTCATTGTATCTTGTGGATGATACACACTGCTGCCACTGTGCATCAGTGATGGAGGGAATGAATGTTTGTTCGGGCTGTTTTGTCCTGGGTGTTGTCAAGCTCATTGAGTGCTGTTGGAGCTGCACTCATCCAGACAATTAGAGAGTATTCCATCACACTCCTAACTGGTGCCTTGTAGATGTTGGACAGGCTGTGGGGAGTCAGGAGGTGATTTACTCACCTCAGCATTCCTAGCCTCTGACTGACTCTTGCAGCCACAGTATTTACGTGGCTAGTCCAGTTCAATTTCTGGTCAATGGTAATCCCCAGGATGTTGAATTATTACTTCCCCAGACTCACTTTCTATAGGACCAATGTTCACTTTGTTAACTCTTCTCTTATTTCTTATTTAAATATCTATAGAAATTCCTTACTTTCCGTTTTTATATTTCCAGCTAGCTTTCTCTAGTACTCTAACTTTTCTCATTATTAATCTTTTTGTCATTCTTTGCTGTTCTTTATATTCTGTCAAATCTTCTGAACTGTCACCCATCTTTGCACATCTTTTCTTTAAGTTTTCTACTGTCTTTAACTTTTTTTATTAACCACGGATGGTGGGTCCTCCCCTTCGAAGTTTTTTTCTCATTGCAATGTATCTATCCTGTGTATTCTGAAATATCCTTTTAAGAATCTGCCACTGCATCTCTGTGGACCAATTCCTTAACCTCATTTCCCAATTCACTTTAGCTGGCTCTGCTTTCATGACCTCATAATTGCCCTTATTTAAGTTTAAAATGCTAGTCTTGGACCCATTCTTCTCTCCCTCAAACTGAATGTAAAATTCAGTCATATTATGATCGCATAATTCTGAGCAGCTTGGTGCAGCCATTTGGTATTATTAAACCATAGAATCATAGAATGGTTACAACACAGAAGGAGGCTCATTAGGTGGGATTTTCTGCTTGCACCAGCAGCAGGCCTCATGGTGGGTGGGATGGGAAAATGTGGAGATGGGCCAAAAGTCAGTTTCTCGCTGGCATAAAAATAGATCATAATTTTTCCGCTCCAGCTTTCATGGTTGGTCAGGTAGCTCACCGTGCCATGTTGTAAATCGTATTTGAATGTCATGACTACTCATTAAAAAGACAGCTCATCAAAAGCACAGCCCCACCCCAAATCAAATGGCCACACTAGTGGCTAATTCAACTGGTGTGAATCATCACCGGATATAAGTAAAGTGCACCCGGCGAGCACCAGCTCACTTGTGACCTTGAGGTATCTTCACTTGCCTTCCATTGAGCTGCTCACAGCTACTCCGACTCCATGACGAGGCTGCACAGGCAAGACCAGCGCAAACTCAACGGGGGCTCGGAGCCAACACTTACCATGCAAGACCAGCGGGAAGACAGGGTGGTTGGGGGGGGAGGGTTGCTAGATGGCAAAGGCTTGAATGGGGGTGGAATGACTGGGGATGAGAGCACACATACACATACACACGATGGTGAGGTGGTGGTGGTGAGAGGAATTGGTCAGGGCCAGAAAGCAGGTACACTCCTGAGTAGCTGTGGCACAATTTGGAGCACTGTGCCTGGCACACCTGTCGTGGTCCCAGTCCAGAGAGGGAGAGGGCCTGTCAATCCCGTGTCAATTGTGTCCAGAATTGTGTCCTAAGGGGTGTTAGATTTAAATCAGAGATGAGGAGGAATTACTTTTCTCAAAGGGTCGTGAATCTGTGGAATTCATTACCTCAGGGTGCAGTGGATGCCGAGACGCTGAATAAATTTAAGGAGATAGACAGATTTTTAATTAGTAATGGGTTGAAAGATTATGGGGAGAGGGCAGGAAATTGGAGTTGAGGCTGAAATGAATGGCGGGGCAGGCTCGAGGGGCTGAATTGCCTACTCCTGCTCCTAGTTCTTATGGTCTTATGTTCTAGAATGGTGTGCAGGGTGTGGTCAGTCCCTCATACACGTCGGTCCTATCAGTTGTTGGCCTGATACTGGGCTGCCACAGATGGCACAGTCGCAGTCAGAGGAGGCATCTGCAGCCAGCAGGTGGGGAACAGTTAATTTAAGAGGGGAGGGGCACTCGATGGTGGAAGGGGAGAGTCTCTATAAGTCACAGTACAATAGGCCTCAAAATAGGGAACAGTCAGGTCTACATGATGTTCCTCTAGCCCGAAGGAAGGAATTTTGATGCTGACAGATAAGGGCTCGAAGCTGGTCTGGCAGTAATACCTCAACATCCCCATTTTTCAAGTTGAAAAACAAACTATGTCAAATATTGCCAAGGGAGGGCTCTCAGGGCCTGTGGGAGGAGTCGAATACTGCACTTGTGGCCTGGTTGAAGGGGGACCCAACTCGTTTCTGCTTAACCAAATGGAGAGGAAGGCACATCTGAGACATGTTAGGAACGGTCAAATGCCAATTTAGGGAATGTGACATCATAACCCACGTTGCGCATTCTTGCAAGAGTATAAACCTGATTGGGGCCATTGTAGGATTGGCTTCCAAAGCTCTATGTCCCTTTTATGGGACATCCTGAATGTCAGAAGGGAACAACTGAAGAGGGGCCACGGGCCAAATTGCATATGCCTAATGGCCCTAAGACCTTTAAACCTTGCAGAAGGCAGTTTAAGATTTTGAAGGCCCCCTCCCCCACAATACTCTCCTAACATGAGTGCAAGTTGGGGCTGTTATGTAATCCGAAGCATTGTCAGGCAGTGCCCTGAAGCTCCCCTCGCTTGGCAAAACTTAATCAGATCCAAGTTCCTGAGTTGAGGCCCTGTTCTGCTTGTGTAATTTGGGTTGGCAGGGAGGCGATCCTTATAGGTGACCCGGAAAGCTGTAATAGCACTCCAAGAGATTCGGTGGGGATGTATGTGCCTGGGATAAAAGTGACCCATGGGCTCCATAATGACTAACTAGTTAGTGACTGGAAGGTGATGATTCATTCATGTTTCTGTTCAATGTTTCCGTAGGCATGAGCACAAGTGCCTCATGAATGGACCAGGAGCATTGCGTTCCTCATGGCTATCAGGCAACTAAGAAGGAAGAGCAGAAAGGCCAGCCTGGCAGCAATGGGCCTAAGGGAAGAGCCTCACTCTGATGACCAAGGACTAGCACGGCCCTCCTCTAGACCCAGGAGCTGAGGCTGACAGGGCCAAGGGTGTACAGAAGACGCCTCTCAAACCTCTAGATGAGTGAGAGATAGTGCTGTAGATGCCTTTGCATGCCTAGGGTGTGGTGTCTCACATCTGCCACATTCTCCGGGAGGAGTTGACGCCACAGGGACTGGGAGGTCACCCATTGCCAATGGCTCCAAATGTGACTGCCACTCTGAACTTCATCGTGAATGGCTCATTCCAGGGCTCCTTTGGGGTTCTCCAAGGGATTTCTCAAGCATCTGTTCACAAATGCATTCGAGAGGTTACGGGCACCATATTTAACAAGATGCACAATTAAGTCCTGTTCTCCTTAGGTGAAGGCAGGCTAGCTGTCAGAGCAGTGGGATTTGCAATGATCTCCTGATTCCCACAGGTGCAGGGTGTCATCGACTGCACTCATGTGGGTTTAAGAGCTCCCTGGGAACAGCCAATATAATTCGCTAACTTTGTGAAAGTCCTTCCTTGAAGTAGCTTTAATGAAATGCAATTGATATTTTGTAGTTTCTGGTGTCTTGCCAATAACAGGAGTTTTGTACAGTTTTAATGTTGCATGCACTTTGTTTAGGTAGACCTTTAACATTGCAGTTGAAAATATCTTGGTACTGTACTTACGCCGATGCTGCCAGACCTGCTGAGTTTTTCCAGGTAATTCTGTTTTTGTTTTTAATTAAAAGCAACCTATTGTACTCCGTGGGAACAGTGTAATGTTTAAAACAATAACTGCTCTCATCAATTGGGATCTTCACGCAATCTGAAAGCACATAGTGAACTGTACTTACCGGTTTATGTAATAGGGGTGGAGACTGAGACAAAAGTCAACAATCTGTACTAAAATGGTTCGTCTCTCTCGGACGCTATGTACTGACACAGCAGAAATGGTGGGAAAGGAAGCATGTTACTAGACTTCAAAACTCCACCAAAATATTTTAATCCCTGGCTAATTGCATCATAGATTCATAGGAAATAAGCAGCGAAATGTAAAAGAAAACATTGCGCAGATTATAAAAACAAGATTTTTGGGAAGAAGAACAGACAATTTTCCTTAAGTGGGCATTTTTGTCTCCCCTCCTGTCACCAACTTCTTTGATGTGTCCCTGACTTAACTCCTTGCAATGTGACCTCTGTCGCTATTGTATGCTAATTGAGGCCGGCTGCTTGCATCCAAAAATAGATGTTCTTTTAATGCTATTCAACAACGTACCAGATCGATGGCGATATGCACTGATTGAGGACTATTGCACTGTGGTAATCATAGAACATATTACTAGTTTCACTTTTATTTTTAAAAAAAGGCTTCATTTTCACACCATCCTGGATTTCATTGCTTTTCTGTTCCTGCCTGTTTACAGTAACAACGGTGCAATACTTTAGGGGATTGAACTTGTACTTTTGGACTCAGGCCAACAGTTCAATCAAAAAGCACTTGTTACAAATACCTAGCTATAGGATTTGAGCAATAGCTTATCTCTTTTTAGTCTTCACTAATTTGAAGCCATATTCTACAGAAATAATTTTACATTGCCATAAATTTAGGAATTTGTTTTGTTCAGAATGCAAAATATTTGGCATTCAGGTATTGCTGTCTGAATTTAGTAAACAATCATCTATTTTTCAAGACCTAGGGGCACATTTACAGTGATACAAAGACTGCAGTGTAGTGGTGACGAGATGGAAATCCTTGGTTTCCAGGTACTATTCTTCCCTTTGTTGAACATGTGAAACAGAATTCCATTGTAGTCACAAACTATGCCTCCTTTATATTGTAGTGTGCCATTGGTGGTGGAGTAGTGTGCACCTGTCATTTCTGAAACACTATCGATGAACAAAACCTTTTAACAATCATTCCCACCATTTGTGTCCTAAATCATTACAGAAGAAGAAAATTAAAACTACAAAGAAATGATCCCAAGTTTGATGTCTGAGCTAAATTGGTAATCTCAGCAAAGGTGCTGTTACAGGCTCAACAGCAGACATCAGTACTCACAGGGAAGGGAAGGGGAAGTACCTATATTTAAAAAGTCTTCCAGGGTTCCTGCTTCTCACCAATATTGATTGATCCCTGCTGCAAAGTGCCTGTGTGTAAATCAGGTATGATGCTCCAATATTAAAGCAGTCTACTAACAATCTTCTGGTCAATCTCACATAGGGGTCTAGATTTTCATCCACTCTTCAGGTGTGCAGACTCATGGGAATTCTCAGCTCTGTGAAGCCAACTTCTAAAAATGTCTGACTGCACGTTAGATTTTTGGTCTAGGGGCTGCTGGCTACATGGAGTCAGGGCAGGCGACCCCAGATTAATGAGGGATTGGAGGAGGGCCTGGCATGGGTTGGGCAACTCAGACGCAGACAAAAAGTGGGCCTTCAGAAATGCCCATTTGAGAAGTTGGTCATCCATGGTCAAGTCCCTGTGCCTCGGAAGAGATGTCATTGACTTACCAGGAGAGTAGGAACTCTGTAAATGTTGTCCTATTGGTAGCTGAAATGGATGGCCCATCATGGGCTTTTCCTAGATAAAAATGTTGCTGCCTATTCACAGCATACTGTGCTGAAGCACTTGAACCATGGAGTGGATTCATTACCTGGTACAGATATTCTGCAGTCATGTAGTTAGCTGCCAAAACTCAGTGGGTGAATGATAAACTGTGTCATGGTCATTATCCCATCCACTTGTCCTCTTGCCACCCATCTAACACGATGTGCCCACATAGTTGCCCCTTGATGAGATCACTCACAGCTGCACACTGTTATGGTATAACAGCGTGACTAAGAGGGATGAAACTAATAGGGCTGTCAGTGGTCGCGGACCTCGCTACTTTGGTGTCACCGCCACAACAAATATGACACCAAGCATTTGAGCAGAGCTATTTTCTCCACCACATCTTACCAGTAATCATTGATGATATGGTGAAAATGGTTGGTGCATGCAAGTACTCAAAAGTGAGAGCACTGTAATCCGAAAGGCTCACGACTCTTTTTCGCCTTACACATTTACTGATAGAATGTCACCAGAGGAGACACAGAGGAAGGGATGGATCCAGCTGGCCCAAGCTTATCAGGATCTTTAAGTTTTAGTGGAAGAGGTCCAGAAGAGGGTATCAGTCCTCTAACCTCTTGGCAGCCCTAATGCTCCTGCAGCAACCAGAAAGGCCTGGATTCAAATTGCAGCTGCAGTGAGTGCAGCAGGAGGCCATCAGCACTCATGGATTTGGTGCAGGAAAAGGTTCAATGACCTGCTGCATTCCGGCAAGGTGAGTATTTTACTGTAGCTGAGGTGTGAAACCTGGTACATACCTCTACTTCAGCTTTGAGGCTCGTTTGTGTAAGCTGCTCATGTTGGTGCATATCAAACAGATATGGATGAATATCGTAATACACACAATGAAGAGAAATATCTCCGCATACACTATCTATCAGGTGAATATGAAATCATATTGTTGTTGCGGTTGAAAAGAGCGAAGATTGCAAAGGAGATGGGCCAGACTGGGGGTGGCCCATCGATTGAATAGATGGCAATGGAGGCTGCCAGAGCCACTGACTAGTCGTCTGTTGGTGATGGTGAAATGCAGTTAGCAGGTGATAAAGACGGTGTTAAAATCACCTTGGAATGTGATGGTAATGGTGGAGGTCATGAAGTCAGTATAGTGAGCATAAGGGGACATTGGCATGAGGGGGAGTTCAAGGATGGGGATGCGTTATACGGGCAGCATGAGCATGGTTAAAGGCAATGTTGTGCTTCAGAGAGTGCTTTCACAATTAGAAGGACTATTCCTATATAACTCCTTTCATGTCTCACACAGATCCTAGCTCTGCTTGCTCACCCGCCCAGACTAGATCATCCTTCAGGCATCAAGAGGAGGAAGAGATGTCTGAGGAAGCAGAGTCACATCTGACTAGCTTACACTCTGCCAACTCAGATACCAGGACTTCAGAGGTATATAGTGCGTGTAGAGTTGATGGCACGGTGTAAAGGGCACCCCACCAGAGTCAGAGAAATCTGTGCTTTGTCCTCCTTTGAGAAGAGAGGAAAGTCAAGATGATCCTGCACTGAGTAGGAACGTGGAGTCTTAGGAGTCACCTTTTGGGGCACAGTATTTGGACAATCAGCAGCAGATGTGCAGACATCTGGCAGAATTCCTTGAGACTGTGGGAGCTTTGGGACTTTGAACTTCACATTGTCCCAGAACGGAACTGCATGAGCTCTGACCACAACAGACTGGCTAATCTCATGGAGAGATATGTGCAGCAACACTCAGAGTGGATGCAACAGCAGCATCTTGGCCAGGAAAGGGTACAAGCCTCCCTCAGTAGCCTGGATCAGTCTGCTCAGAGTATGAGCACTGACATCCATGGAATACATGAGGAGCTGAGTACCCTTAACAGGATGGCCGCACTATTGGCAGAGCAGTTGCTGAAATGGACAACTGTTGTACACCAGCAGCCAGCCCCATTGACCCCACCTGAAGGCCAACCCAAACCTGCAGAGGTAACTGAGGAAGGTGAAGGTACTGGGAGCTTCTCAGCGCCCTCATCTTCTTGCACCTCCCTGGTCCTTCCACCAGAGCCCTGGTCTACTCTACATGTGCCAAGGCTGCCCATGCAGAGATGCAGAATTCATAGTCTGAAGGAGGTCCCCAATGGTTGCATGCATGACGAAGCTGGCCACCACACTCCTCGTTGCTATACAGACCGAGAAGTGAGCAGCCTTCTTCCACCTCCTCAAGGCAACACAGCGGGGCACTTCGCCATTTCACCTAGAGCACCACTAGGATCACCGAGGTTACTCTTTCTGCAATGTATATATCACATTTCAGAACTCTTAGAATACATTTACTTACACTCGAAGATGACTCAGTGTTTGTCCACTACCGAACTCCAAAAGAACAGTAACATTATGAATAACATTCTTACAAGTGATAATGAAGATGTCATGCTGAGGTCCATCTTGAGATGAAGTCATCAGGAGCAAGAGTGTGACCATATTTGTGAGGCATTGGAGGCTCTTCCTTCTCTGGTCTATCACATGAGAATCCAGTGCTCAAAGGCTCAAGCACTGAGATGCTCCTTTTTTCTTTCATTGTCCATCCAAACTTGGCTTTAAGAAAGGCTCAATGATCAGACTCCATGAACAGATTCTGGGCAGCAGGTGCATCTCAAGCATGCGTGCTGGATATAAGGCACTCATCCGCATGGCATTGTCACACATTGGCCTAGGTGTAAGCATTGGTAGCTTTTACATTTCAGGTGGCAGGAGATATGTTTTGTGAGGGCAGCAGAGGTTTATGGAAGCCTGGAATGTTGCATTTGTCACCCACCTCAGAAACTGGACCACTGGCCAGAATGGATGGTGCACAAGTTTTTTAAAGAGCTGTTGTTGCACAGTTATGTGCTCATCCTGTGCAATATGCCTTATCTGCATTTTGCTGGCACATACAATCCTATAGGTATGGAGAGGCTCTCCCTCATAGCAAAAATTCAGGCCAGAGACAATTGCCACTTGGACAAAGAACATTGCTAGTGCTGTGGAACTATATCCCAGCATGAAGCCTTCGGAAGGAGGGGAGAGAGATAGGGAGGGGGCGGAATATTGGGAAAAACAACCCTAGCAAATTTCCATCTAACTTGTACATACTATGGTGCAATATTTGAGGAGCAATGAATAAGTTGCTATCTCATCCTTGTAATCAGGGTTACCATGTGTTACCATGTCAAACTCCCTGACTGTTCTAGGCTGGAAATGGATACTTAAATCTGTCAGTCTAGAATATTTGCAAAACTGCTTATTAGCATGAATGCAAACCCAAACTTGATGAATAAGCTAGTACAGAGCCAGAGCTTAATATGTATTGTTATTGATTTCACATTTCCTGTTTTTTGTTTCAAACTTGGGATAAAATTCAATGGTCTGAGTAACATCCTTCCAATGATTCATCCTACTACAGCTAAAATGTATTTTACTTCATTGCAAAAGAATATTTCTTTCAGTCTGTTACAAATTGGGAATTTTCTGCAAACATAAAATGGAGTTTGTGTTGTAAAAACACCATTTTAACTGTCTTTTTAACTTGACAGCCAATTCATCTGGGAATTCAGTCAAATTCAGTCCAAGGCAATGGAGGGATTTAAACACAGGATGAGAATGTTAAGACTGAGACTACGGGCTCCAGGCATCAATATACATCAAGAAGGATGGGGATGATGGACAAGCAGGACTTGGTGCAGAATGGGATAAAGCAGCTGACTTTAGGATATATCAAATTTCATGGAAAGTGCAGAACAGGAAGCCACCTCGGAGAGTACTGAAATACATAAGCAAAATACTGCAGATGCTGGAAATCTGAAATATAAACAGAAAATGATGGAACATAGGAGCAGGAGTCGGGCATTCAGCCGATCAAGCCTACTCCACCATTCAATACAATCATGACTGATCATCCACTTCCATGCCTTTTTGCCACACTATCTCCATATCCCTTTGTGTCATTGGTATTTAGAAATCTTGCACTATGTTGCTTTTCAGCTTGATATCCAAGATTTTTTTATTCCTTATGCCTTTGTGAAGTGCCTTGGGATAATTTTTTTACATTAAAAATGCTATATAAATACAAGTTGTGGAAAAACACAGTTGAGGGCTTCAGGTGGAGAGTAAATCAGAGAGAAAACACTTAGAATAAATAAGAATCTCTAGGAAATACAAACACAGCAGTTACAGAATGAAAACAAATCATTCATCTTAGCCAGTCCTTGACGGCACTTATCCTGCACATGGCAAAGGAGGTACAAGGCCCTACCAATGTTCAGTAATAGTTCAAGTTTTGCTCTCAAACTTATGATGGCATCTTAAAATTTACTCAGTAATGTTGATCTCTATATTGTATAGAAAATAGCATATGCCAGAACTTTATGCATATTCCATCCTCTCCTAAACTGATATGGTTTCACTCCCAGTTGGTTGTTTTCTTTTGTCTCAATTATAATTTATTTTGCTCCACTCTTGGTATTATGTAGTGATTTCTCATCCAAGAGGGCAGACAGGCAATCAGCTTCAAGCCTTTTGTAAGTAGGCTACCACTCTGTAATCAGCTGTCTTGAGGTTTGTACGAACAACCCAGGGTGACTCGCTTACAGGTTTTCATTTCTCCTTCCCTGTGGAGACATACCTTCAGCAGACAGCAAAGATGAGATAAACTCAGCATGTGGGGATAACAAGCAAACATTCATCCTATCCTTCTGCTGCACAAAGTCTTGAAATACCAACATGTGACACCACCACGCCAACTGATATTCAATATTTACGGCCACTTCTCCAAAAGTTACATTTCACACATTTCATTCTTCAATTCCAGTTAATAATTAAGCACATTATAGGAACCTCTATAGTTAATACATATGGCTCCAGGAAATTGCATTACATGCAAAGCTGTGATGTTGGTGCCCAACATCCTGTTTCAAAAAAATCCCACAGAAGATTGGAAGTTGATGGCAGGGGATTCATAAAAATGGAAGCATACACTGTCATTTAGGGATCCTGAATTCATCATTCTACCAGAGAATGCCATTGAAAGAAAGAGAACAGCACATCTGCTGTTGACAACACCTATTAGTGTAAAGTGTCTCTAATGAACTATTATTGCTGTATAGGTTAAAAACAGAAGTATTGGCACACAGTCAGCATCACTAATAAGACTCAATTAGTAGACCATCACCTGAAATTTCTGGTGGGATGCTCCCAATTTCACATTATGACGTTGGTGGAAACGGAGGACATTCTAACTCTCCACTTCATCTCAGCAGAATGACAATTTTGCTCGGCTTGCTCATTGTGACTTCAGTGGAAATCCTGCAGAAACACTGCTTCCCTCATTTCTCTGAGATTTCCCTTGAAATTGTGAAGACAATTGGAAGAACCCATTCATTAAAAGACTTGATTCTTGAAACATTTTACCTGGTCTAAATGATAAAATGTATTTTTTCCCTTATAAAGCAGGAGGATCTTTATACATATAAAGCTGTAGTATCGGAATCAAAATGGGTCCAAAACAAAACACTAAGAGTGGGTTTGACCATGTAGTTACTATTAATGGCTCATTAGTATTGAATCTCAGACGTATGCGGCTTGATTTTCTGGTTTTCGGTTGGGTGAGGGAGCTGAAACAGAAAGTGAGTGGTCCGTTTCCTCCAGCGTAGCATGGACAATTAGCAGCCACTTGGCAGAAAGGTGGCCAATTAGCATTGTGATGTGGGGGCTCCGCACCCAATCAGGAATCTAGGCTAGGACATAATGTGGAAGAGGGATTAAGCTAAGAACAGGAAGTCAGTCACAGAGATGAATTAAAGTCTTTCTCAGCCTGTCCTTACATCTTACGTCAGGCTCAAAACGCTCATTAAATGAAGTCAAAAAACATACAAACGCTGCCATATTCACAAGCAGACTCGACTATTACATTTAGCCATGGTCCCATAGGAAGGTATTTTCTTCCACCCTTTGCTGCCTCCTCATACCTGTAGTAAAGCACACCCAAACCTTTTCCTGTCCGATGCCTGTGAAATGGAACGGGCGACGCAAAATTGCATACAAATGACCGTTTAACCAGCTCAATAGCTTGTTCGTTGGTTATTTAAAAATGGTGGGCAAGCTTCTGATTCCCATGCCCACTCGCCATCCGTAATATTGGAGATTGCTGACCTGACATCATCACACTGTATCTTATGTTTGCGGGAGAGGGCGGGCTTTCCGATTTACAGCTGTAAAATCCAGCCCATGTGTAGTAATTGAAGCTACAGCCTCTCCTACTGTCTATCAGAGGCCATGTGACTGTTCTTGGAGGCTCTGACCAATGACCCCTAAATGTAAGTAATTTTGGGGGGGGTGGGGCTTTCTTGTCAAGGACCAGGTTCAAGCATGTAGCATTTCCTATTCTGAAGATAGACATCATATGCAATGCTAGCAGGAGGCAAATACTGTACAGAACTGGACATGAGGCATGTTTACCAACAGTTAGAGCTGGATAGCATGTCTAGAGAATATGTAACCATCAACACGCACAAAGGTCTGTGTCAATATTGTTATGACCAAGCAGCTGGTAAAGCTGAGTTACCTAAAAAAGTCCCAGAGGGAAACTTTAAACAACTGTCATAACCCATAATTTTAAGTGTTTATATTTGAGATGCATCTTTAAATTCAGGAATCATACTACCAGTTCTTGAGAGATTTTATATTAAACTAAATGAAACATTTTATTAATTTACACAAGTTAAATATATACATATGGCTACAAATTACTATGATCATACCTTTTAACACATTCCCAAAATAATCTCCATTAAAGCAATAGCAACCCATAGACTTAACCAGGCACCAGGCAAAACATTTTCACCTTACGAATTCAAAATGAGGTTATTTTCACTTGGGTTCCTGTGGAGACAGTTGGAGGCTTATAACTGTTTTTGATCTCACATTGCCTCTGCTCTACACACACAAAACAGCTGAAGTTATCCCTAGCACAGCTCATTGAATGTAAATTCTCATTGTATCACCAGCCTCTTTGAACTCCACCTTTTAACAATAAAACTCCTTTCATAGTACCAATTTTATTAGTAATATAAACATATTGCTTGGTATCTGCTAGCTAGGTGGTAGTTTTCATTCCACTTCTTGAATGCTCTATTCAAGAAATGCAAATGCACTCTACCTCTCTGTTTACATCTCAAAACTAGTACACATCAAAGCACCCAGACTAAGACACACCAGTTAAGGCACACCCACAGACTAAACCTCTATTTTAAAAGAAAAACATTTTCCAATAATATTATATACATTAATGGCTTTGTGCCATCCCCTCCCTTTCAGAAAATGAACAGTCATTATTCTAAAACACGGCTTCATTTGAATAATCTCACCATCTCCTATACTTATTATACTATTAAATTACCAGATGCATGCATTAACATAACTATATATATATATATATATATATATATATACACACATATCCTTGGTATCAACAGAAATCATTCCAGTTCAATATCCAGGGTTTTTTTTAAAAAAGTCCCATATTCCTTTAAGCTTCAAATTCTTGATAATGCATCTGCGAACAGATTTTATCTTCCAGCAAAATGTATAATACGTAGATTAAATGGTTGAAATAATAAACTCCATCGAAATTTGTCTAAAAACTTCAAAGGATTATGGTCTATGTAAACGATTGTTTCTGATTAATTGTTTGCAACATAAATTTCAAAATGCTGCAATGCTAACACCAAACTTAAGTCTCTTTTTCAATCATTGAATATATTCTCTGTTGTACATTCAGCTTGCATGAAAAACACCCTATCAGTTTTTCAATTCCAGTGTTGTCGTCTTGTAATTGTACAGCCCCAATGCCTATATTGCTTGCATCAACGGCCAACTTGAATTGCTTGACATAATTAGGTATTGCCAACACTGGTGTCATAGAATACAGAGTTTTCAAACTATCGAATGACTCTGACATTCTAGTGTCCATTGAAACTTCTTGTTCTTTTTTAATAGTTCAGTCAGTGAAGCAACCAATTGTCTAAAATTTGGTACAAATTTCTGGTAAAACCCACTCATGCCCAGAAATCTCAAAACTTCTTGTTTTGTTGTAGGCACTGGGAAATCCACAATAGCAATGACTTTGGCATCTCTCGGAGCAACCTTACCACGCCCAATGGTATGGCCTAGATACGTAACTTGTGCTTTTGCAAATTCACTTCTAGCCAAGTTCATCACCAAATTAGCTTCTTGTAGTTGAATAAATAATTCTTCCAGATGCTGTAAATGCTCCTCCCACGTCTGACTGAAAATGATTAGATCATCAATATAAACAGCACTCAGACCTGCAATTACTTTGTCAGTTTTTGAAATGTTGCAGATGCATTCTTCATACCAAATGGCATGAATTTAAACTGATATAGTCCACTTGGCATTACAAAAGCTAATATCACCTTTGTTCTCTCTGACAACGGTACCTGCCAATATCCTTTTAGCAATCTTTTTTGATTGATCAATTTTTATTGTCTCACTTTCTCAATGCAATCCTTCAACTGTGATATGGGAAATGAATCTGCTTTCGTCACTGCATTCACCTTTCGATAGTCCACGCAGTCTTTGTGTTCCATTTGGTTTCAGTACCAGTACAATAGTGGCTTGGCCTAAATAGCCAAATGGTTATGGTACTGGGCTTGTAACCCCAAGATCAAGAGTTCAAATCTCACAATGGCAAACGATGAAACAATATAACTTCATCTGAATAGGAACAGATGGAAACGTGTTTGTACTCGAAAGAGTTACAATAGGCAAACTCCAGTTACTGCAATTAGACTCAATGACGTCATTTTGAAACATGAAATCAATTTATATTTGTACTTGTGATAACTTTTCTGGATTTAATCTATAAGGTTGCCTTATTGAAGATGATATTTCTATAATTACACCGTGTAAAGCTAAATGTGTTTTCCCAACTTATTTCCACAAATAGATTTGTGTGACTGCAATAATTTTTCCAAATCACTTTGACACTTGTTTGGAAGGTAACTCAATATTTCATTTAAATTTTCAAATGCCCCCTCATTATCCAATTTTATTAGAGGAAAATTAATTTCAGAGTCCTGCATTTCTACCTCTTTCTCATCATCCACCTCTTTTTGTTCCTCTTTCCTGTCAAAGTAATTTTTAAGCATATTTACATTGCACACCCTCTGTTTCTTTCTTCTACCTGGAGTATTTATTAAATAATTTACTTCACTCAATTTCTTTTCAATCCTGTAAGGCCCATTAAATCTTGCATTTAATGGCCATAATTTTCCCGTTGGCAATTTGGGGGCGGGGCCCACTGGCCGGCGGGAAAACGATGCAGGATGACGTCGGAAGGAACCCCCGATGTCATCCTGGTCCCTTTAACTTTTCAGGAAGGCGGGGGGACAGTACAATCAGCTGTCTACCCGCCGACCTGTCAATGACCAATTGAGGCCATTTTCAGGGTATTTAAAGTAATTAAAGGATCTTCCCATCCAAACTTAAGGCTGGCGGGCAGTCCAGGAGCCCCAGGGGGCTTCTGATAATACATGAAACCTCATCCACCAGCAGGATGAGGTTTCATGTTCCTTTTTAAAAACTTTAATAAATGTAAGGTTATATTTATTAACATGTCCCATCTCGTGTGACGTGTTGATAATATTTTTATTTTTCTATTTTTCAAGTTTTTGAGACTGTCACTAATCTCCCTGAAACAGCACTTAGTGTCAGGGAGCAGTGCGCTCTTTCGCGCGTATGCATGAAAGAGTGCACTTAGATAATTGGGGATTCCCTCCCCCCGCATAGGAAGTGCTTGGCGCTTCCCGACAGGCAGACCACTGGGTGAGCCTTAATTGGCCCACCCGCTCAAAATGGCAGTGGGCCCCGTTTCGCCAGCAGGGGTCGGCTGTCCACACGCCGCCAAGCCAGTGGGGCCCGCACGCTCACCAAGGGCAAAATTCTGCCCAATGAATCACCTAGTACTGGTAACAAAACTAGTACTTTCTCTCAAGAAACAAAACTGCGAACTTTAGCCTTCTCATCTGCTTTCACTTTCATCACTTGCTGTGATATCTTTAAATGTTCCCTAGCCAACTTATGTGCTCTGTTCAATCTTTCCCTGAAATTTGATACATAATCCAGGAGAGTAGTTTCTGAATTTTGACCCACAAACTTCTCATGAATTAATTTCATCCCCTTATCTCATGACCATAAACCAGTTCAAAAGGGTTAAATCCAGTTGAAGCATTAGGGGACGTCTCTAATAACAAATAACAAAAATGGAATTCCTGTATCCCAATCCTGAGCATAACCATGACAGTACACTCTTATCATAGTTTTTAAAGTTTGATGCCATCTTTCCAAAGCTCCTTGTGACTCTGGGTGATAAGCTGTTGACTTAAACTGTTTTATCCCCAAACTGTTGTTTACTTCCTTAAACAGCTGTGACATAAATTTGACTGCTGATCTGATTGTATTTCTTTAGATAAACCATATCATGTAAAAAATGTAATTAACTCCTCCACAATCGTCTTAGTTGTAATATTTCTTAAAGGTATCGCTTCAGGAAACCTGGTAGGCACATCCATTATTGTTAATAAACACTGATTTCCACTTTTAGTCTTAGGGAGGGGTCCTATGCAATCAATTATGACCCTGGTAAAAGGTTCTTCAAATGCTGGTGTTAGGATTAAAGGTGCCAGCTTAATCACTGCTTGTGGTTTTCCTGTTATTTGACATGTATAAAAGGTTCTACAGAATTTGACTATATCCCTGTGCAATCCTGGCCAAAATAAATACCTCTCTAACTTTTCCTGTGTTTTCTTAATTCCTAAATGTCCCCCCATTGGAATTACATGAGCAATCCTCAGAATCTCATTTCTATAACCTAATGGGATAACAATCTAATGCAGCTCCCTCTAGCCTCCATTTCCTGAGACATGAGCCGACCGGAACTTTCTCATTAAAATACCTTCCCGAAGATAATAACATACTGAAATATATTTTGCTTCTGTTTCTGAATAAGCTTTCCGATATAACTATTTTAATTGCAAATCATTTTTCTGTGACTCCACTAGCCTCTTTGAGTTAAACATCTCAACTGAACTGTACTGCATTACCTCCTCCTGAACAATGTTATCAACACAGCTGATTGCATTCCGACACCTTCTTCTTGCCTTTGAACTGCCTGCTTATCTTGTTTATCTTGTTCTTCCTTATGTGCCTTTGATCTCGTTATAACACAATCAGGAAACAATCCAGGATGTTCTTTCTGTAATACCTCTGTTCAAAACACTTCAACAGGCTGTTCAACTACCATAGGCATCACCCACATTTGCAATCCAGCTATATCATTACCCAGAATAAATTGAATCCCTGCAATGGGCAATTTTTCCATCAGTCTAACTATAACTTCACCTAACTTCCAGTAGCCCCTCAAATTTACCTTCCACAAATGAATAGATTTAGCATCTCCAGGAACCTCACTTATTATTACCTTCTCCTGCAATACTCCCTTTGAACAACAAATATCATTATCCCACATCATTAAAGATTGACTAGCCCCTGTGCCTCCTAAAATTTTAATATCTTTACCTACTCCTACACATGGAAAGACTTTCCTTTTACACACAAAATCTTTAAACATCTCTGCAACCTGCTCCTCAGAATTCCCTTGAGTAAACTGTAAACACTTTCCCACTTCTTCATCTATCACTGATTCTCCCTGTTTCACCTGTACATAAACCATTGGTTTCTCCTGTGCCTGAACCTCAGAATCCACAGTACTTTTACTTCCGGAGATTTTCTGTAACCCTAAATTTCCAACAGATTTTTGTGCAATCTTGAATACACTGACTTCGTGTGCTCCACTTTATTACAATGAAAACACCTCAATTTTCAAATATCACTTCAACCTTCAGCACCTTCCTTTTTATTCTGAGAAAAAACTTCCTCAGAATTTCCAGCTACTCCTTCTCTTCCCTGACTACCTACCTTCCTTTCACTTTCCCACTTTTTATCTTTTTCCAATTTGAAAGGGCAACGAGAAAAAGGTTTAGCTCCATGAACTAACTCACAATCATCAGCTATCTCTGCTGCTTGTCTTACAGAATCAAACCCCTGTTCCTCCACATGAGTTCTCACTACCAAAGTGATTGAACCTTTAAATTCTTCCGAAAGGATGACTTCCCTAAGAGCTGTATATGTTGCCTCTATTTTTATCGCCCGTATCCAATTTACTTTTTTTCCTCTTTCAAACTCAATATAAGTTTGCCCAGACTGTTTTCTCATATTCCTAAATTTCTGCCTGTATGCATCAGGAACCAACTCATATGCACTCAAAATAGCTTTTTTCACCACATCATAATTCACTGCCATTTCTTCTGATAGTAAAGCATATACCTCAAGCGCCCTACCTAACAACATAGATTGTAATAATACCGTCCAGTTTTCCTGTGGACATTTCACCTGTTTAGCTAACTTCTTAAATGAAACAAAGAATGCTTCAATATCTTTTCCTCAAAGTTTGGAACAGATTGTACAAATTTAAACATATACCCACTGGGTCCTCCTCCAGAGATAAACCCTTCCTCACCTACTGACATCTCTGTTTTTCCTGCCAACTTTTTCTGTTGGAATCCTCTCTCTTTCTCTTTCTTCTTTCTCCATCTTCACAGTTTCTAATTCCCTGTTAAAAGCCATTTCTCTGTCCTTTGCTTCTAATTCAAGCTTTTTCATTTGCAACTGAAGTCCCACTACCACCAGCTGTGACTCACTCGTGTCAGGTATCATTTCCAATTGTAAATGTGGTGCTATACTTTTAACTATATCCAATTTCCTAGACCCCACAGGTAACCCCAATTTTAACTTATCTTCCAACTCGGTTAACTTACTTTTGGTTATTTTCTCCAACCCAATCGGAGTTATCCCTTCTACTCCCAGACAAGCCTTAGCAATTTCCAAAGCCATCTTGCAAGCTCACCACTTCTAAAATATCTCACCAACTCCTGAATTCAAAGTGCCTCTTGTACTCATAACCTTAAGATTCACCATTTCCAAACCAATCAAGGAATTAGAAATGTAATTTATTCCCAAACAAGCCCCTAACTGTTATGCCAGATCAGCTGGTAAAGCTGAGTTATTTAAAAAAATTCCAGAGGGAAACTTTAAACAACTGTCATTACCTACAATTTTAAGTGTTATCTTTGAGATTCAACTCTAAATTCAGGAATCATACTACCAGTTCTCGAGCGGTTTTATATTAAGCTAAATGAAGTGAATTTTATTAATTTACACAGGTTAAATATATACATATGGCTACAAATTACTACGATCGTAACTTTTAACAAATTCCCAAACTAATCTCCATTAAGGCAACAGCAACCCATAGACTTAACCAGACACCAGGCAAAGCATTTTCACCATACACATTCAAAATCAGATTCTTTTCACTTGGGTTCCTGTGAAGACAGTTGGAGACTTATGGCTGCTTTTGATCTCACATTGCCTCTGCTCTACACACACAAAACAGCTGAAGTTATACCTCACACAGCTCATTGAATGTAAATTCTCATCATATCACCAGCCTCTTTAAACTCCACCTTTTAACAATACAACTCCTTTCATAGTACCAATTTTATTAGTAATATAAACATATTGCTTAGTGTCTGCTAACTAGGTGGTAGTTTTCATTCCGCTTCTTGAATGCTCTCTTCAAGAAATGCAAAACTCAAAACTAATACACATAAAAGCACCAGACCAGCTGGCTTTAATCCAATTAAGACACACCCACAGACTAAACTACTAATTTAAAAGAAAAATACTTTCCAATATTATTAAATACATTAATAGTTTCATGACAATATACTTGTTTACCCTTTAGAGTATCCTCTGCATGTGCAATCTTCCAAAGGATGATGGAGGGACTTTTGCAAGGACTTCCCCGAGTATTAGTAAACTTATGATGTTCTGATCACAGGGCCAACTGAAACTGAACACTTGGCCTACCTGGAAGAGTTGCTGAGAAGGTTCTTGGAAGCCGGTGTATGATTAAAGAAAGAGAAGTATACATTCCAAGCACCAGAAATAACTTACCTAGGTCACAGGATGAATGCCATGGGTTTGCATCCGGTAGAAGAGAAAGTTCGGGCAATCAAAGATGCATCCTTCCTGTCCAGTGTGACTGAATTGAAGACTTTCCGAAGTATCATTGACTATTGGAGCCACTTCTTGTCAAACTTCTCAACAGTGTTAACACCCTTATACTTGCTATTAAAAAAGAATCATTGTTGGTCGTGGAATTCACAACAGGAAGAAGCCTTTGTGAAAGTTAAGAAGCTATTACATTCATCATGTTTATTGGTACACTATGACCCATCAAAAGAATTGGTATTAACAATTGATGCATCTCCTTATGGTGTGGGAGCTGTGTTATCACACAGAATGGAAGATGGATCAGAAAGTCTCATTGGCTATGTCTCAAGAATCCTCTCCATAGCCAAGAAGGGTTATTCACAACTAGAAAAACAAGTTTTATCGGTGATAATTGGAGTGCAGAAATTCTACCATTATCTGCATGAACGACATTTCACCTTTGTGTTGGGCCATAAACCATTAATAGGTTTATTCAGTGAGGATAAAGCCATTCTGCCAATAGCATCATTAAGAATTCAACGTTGGGCTTTGATACTATTTGCATATGAGTATACCTTTATACACTGTGCTGGCTTACATATTGCAAATGCAGAGGTTCTCAGTCATCTCTCGTTACCAGTTGGCATTGTACATGCTCCAGTGCCACAAGAAGTTGTACTTCAATTTCTTGGATTATTCACCTGTGTGCACGAAGCAAATTAGAAATTGGACTAACAGAGATCCAATCTTATTGAAAGTCTGAGACCTTGTATTGCAAGGGTGGTCAAATTTACCAGTGTCTGAAGAGATGAGACCATTCTATGCCTGAAAAACAGAGTTAAGTTGTCAAGATGGAATTTTGTTGTGGGGATCATGAGTTGTCGTCCCTTCAAAAGGAAGAGAACCACTCTTGCCAGAGCTTCACAGTGCGCATCCAGGCATATTGAAGATGAAAGTGCTTGCACGAAGCTGTCTAGTGGCCAGGCATTGACAGTGAAACTGGAAGCTTGGTCAAACACTGTCTCCATTGTCAGCAACAACAGAAGTTGCCTGTTTCAGCTCCACTGCATCCATAGGAGTGGCCTGGTTGACCCTGGGTTAGATTAGATATTGATTATGTAGGATCATTCTTAGGTACCATGTTTTTATTATCGTTGATGCGCATTCTAAGTAAATGGGTGTGTATGAAGTCAGACCACTGACATCGAGCGCAACTATCACAACACTGTGTCATTGCTTAATTGCATAGTATGAAGGGCCTGCTGGGCATCATCATTTCTGCTGACAGTACAGTCGTTCCCAGTACAGAGTTTCAGAGGTTCATGAGTTTAAATGGAATCAGACATATTAAAACAGCAAATGGTTTAGCTGAAAGATCTGTGTAAACTTTCAAATCTGGAATGAAGAGGTTATCAGAAGTTACTCTAGAAACTTGACTTTCCCATTTTCTTCTCTGTTATCGTACAATGCCCTATTCGGCTACAGGTTTACCCCATCTGACTTATTGATTAAGCGCCACCTACGCACAAGATTAAGTCTGGTGTTTCCAAACTTAGAGGGGAAGGTAGAGAAGAATTGGAGTAATCACAGAATTTTAACAGCACAGAAAGAGGCCATTCATACTATCATGTTTACACCAACTCTCTAAATGAGCATCATGATCTAGTGCCATTTCTCTGCCTTTTCCCCAGACCCCTGCACATTGGTTCTATTCAAATAATCATCTAATACCCTCTTGAATACCTCGAATGAACGTGCCTTCGCCACATTTCCAGGCAGTGCATTCCAGATCTGAACCACTTGTTGTGTGATAAAGTTTTTTCTCACATCACATTTGCTTCTGTTGGAAATCACTTTAAATCTGTGCCCACTCATTCTTGATCCTATTATGAGCAGGAACAGCTTCTCCCTATCTGCTCTGTCCAGCCCCCTCATGATTTTGAACATCTCTATCAAATCTCCTCTTCTTCTCTCCAAGGAAAACAGTCCCAACCTCTCTAACCTATCATTGTAACTGAAGATTCTCATCCCTGGAACCATTCTTGTAAACCTCTTCTGCACTCTATCCAATGTGTTCACACCCTTCCTATAATGTGGCGCCCAGGACTGTACACAATATTCCAGCTGAGGTCTAATGAGTCTCTTATATAAATTCAGCATAACCTCTCTGCTCTTGTACTCTATGCCCCTATTAATAAAGCCCGGGAATACTATATGCTTTATCAACTGCTCTCTCCACCTGTCCTGCCACTTTCAATGATCTATGCTCATATACACCGAGGTCTTTCTGCTCCTGTACCGCCTTCAAAATTTCACCCTTTATTTTGTATTGTCTGTCCATGTTCTTCCTACCAAAATGCATCACCTCACATTTTACTTTGAACTTCATCTGCCACCTATCTGCCCACTCCACCAAATTGTTTATGTTCTCTTGGAGTTCCACACCATCCTCCTCGCAGTTCACAACATTGCCAAGCTTCGTATCATCCGCAAACTTTGAAATTGTCCCCTGCACACCAAGATCTAGCTCATTGGTATATATCAGGAAAAGCAAGGGTCCCAATACCGACCCCTGGGGAGCTCCACTACAAACCTTCCTCCAGCCTGAAACATATCCATTGACCATTACTCTATGTTTCCTATTTTTCAGCCAATTTTATATCCAATTTGCTACTGTCCCTTTCATTTCATGAACAATAACTCTTCTCACAAGTCTATTGTGTGGCACGTAGCAAATGCCTTTTGAAAGTCCACTACATCAACAGCATTACCCCCATCAACCTTTTCTGTTACCTCTTCAAAAAACACCAGCAAGTTAGTTAAACACGATTTCCCCTTTGGAAATCCATGCTGGCTCTTCCTTATCAACCCAACATTTTCCATTTGACTACTAATTCTATCCTGGATAATTGTTTCTAGAATCTTGCCCACCTCTGAAGTTAAACTAACTGGTCTGCAATTGCTGGGCTTATCCTTATAACCATTTTGAACAAGGGTGTAATGTTTGCAGTCCTCTGGCACCACTCCTGAGTCTAGGGAAGACTGAAAGTCAGTGCCCCTGCAGTTCTTAGTCTCATTTCCTTCAATATCCTTGAATGCATCTCGCCTTGTCAACCTTAAGTACCGACAGTCAATTCAACACTTGCTCCTTATCAATTTTGAACCCTTCTAGTGACAGGGTTTCCTTGTCTATCATCATGGCCTGGGTAGCATCTACCTCCTTGGTAAAGTCGGATGCAAAGTATTAATTTAATACCTCAGCCATGGTCCCTTCATCCGTGTGTAAATTCCCTTTTAGTTCCCTAATTGGCCCTACACCTTCTTTTACCACATTTTTACTATTTACATGCCTATAGAAGACTTTGGGATTCCCCTTTATGTTGGGGCTGCCAGTCTTTTTTCATAATCCCTCTTCGCTTCTCTAATATGCTTTTTCACCTCCTCTCTGAACCTTCTGTATTCCTCTTGGTCTCAATTGTACTTTCTACCTGACACCTGTCATAAGAGCACTTTTTCTTCTTTATCATAATTTCTATCTCCTTTTTCATCCATGAAACTGGATTTGTTTGCTCTACTTTTCCCTTTCGATGGGACATACCTTGACTGTGCCCAAATCAATTCTTTTTTGAAGGTAGCCCATTGTTCAGCTACAGTTTTTCCGGCCACTCATTCGTACCAGTCCATCTGGCTCAGCTCCGTTCTTGCCACAGCGAAGTTGGCTCTCATACAGTTAATTATTCTTACTTTGGATTGCTTATTGTCCTTTTCTACTATCATCCTAAAATGTACAACAATGATCACTGTCTCCTAAATGTTCCCCACTGACACTTAATCTACTTGGCCTGCCTCATTTCCAAGAACCAGGTCCAACAGTGCATCTTTTCTTGTTGGGTTGGACACATTCTGCTGTAGAAAATTCTCCTGAACACAATCTAAGAACGTTTGCCCTTCTCTGCCATTTACACTACCACTGTCCCAGTAATCAAAATTGAATCATGATATTCATAGCAAATCTCGCATGTTTATCGTAGGAGACACAGTTTTTGTGTGGAATTTTTGAAGCGGACCCTGTTGGATTCCTGGAACAATTGTCTCAGAAACTGGTCTCTTGTCCTTCCAGGTGGAAATGGAAGACCAAATTGTTTGAACCCATGGGGGCCATCTTCGGAATAGAGAAACATTCCAACAACCAGCTATTCCACCTGTGATTAACGTCGAACCATTAATCCCTGAGGTGACAGGTCGGCCTACAATAGATATGCCCGATGTCTCTGTAGAGATTCCAAACCCTGAACTGCCACTTTCTAATGAAGTATCTGCTGCTGAAGTTTCTGATGACATGGATTCAGTGGAAGAACCTCAAGTGGTAGAGCTATGCCGTTCTAACCAAATAATGAAAGCGCCTCAGAGACTTAATCTTTAATCACCTGAGTTGTATTTATGTACATGTTGTGGGATATTCAAATGTTCTCTGTAAATAGAAATTGTAAAAAAAACTAAAGGAGGAGGAAATGTAGTAATTGAAGGTATAGCCTCTCATACTGTTTATAAGGGGTCTTGTGATTGTTCTTGGAATGCTCCGACCAATGAGCCCTAAATGCAGGTAATCTGGGAGGTTGGGGGGTGGGGGGGCTTTCTTGTCGAGAACATGGTTCAAGCATGTAGCTTCCGAAAAGCTCTCTGTAATAAAGTTAACTGTTTCTTGTTGAAACCTGTCCAGTATGTGAAGTCATTACACTAGGCTTGCTGCAAGTGGCTAGGAAGTGGAGCCTGTTTTTCATGGATCAGCTGTATAGAGCTTCTCTCCCCTCCTACCCACAACATAACATGAATTATTTAGTCTTCTGACTTCTAGCACATTTTAAATTGACAATTTAACAAATTACCATTTTACAAGGTACCACAACCTGAAATATCAATGCATGTAAGAAGCTGTTTCAAAGTAAAATAAATGATAAAATATATCTATTGCAATCCCACAGATTTTAGTTTAAATAGGAATTAATTTAGTACAATTCAGCATCAAGACCAGATGCCATATCATAAGAATGTTAACACTTTATGTAATGATAAAATGAAAGTATCATATATTTAGTTGCCTTGATTGTGATTTTAAAAAATCCTCTAAAATCATTCTCGATGTAACATCAGTAAGAAAGGTATAGAAGTGATTTCTGAGTCGATGAAGATAACATGTCAGGCGTTCAACTCAAAACTATTAAAATTCAAAATTGTAACAACACCTGAGATGTGAGTGCCAGTGTTTCACCTTCACCAATTCCAACAGCACTGGTGAGTAGCATCTATCCAGATCACATGTCAGCTGTGGCTCACTCAGTCATACTCTTGCCTCTGATTCAGACGGTTCTGGGTTCAAGTCCCATTCTAAGAACAGCATCTCATCTTTGGGGTCAACATTCTACAGCCTTGCAGACTCAACATTGAGGTCAACAATTTCAGACTGTAATGTTTGCCTTCATTTAATTTCCTTTCTCTTTGCAGGTTTTGGTTTTACTCCTGTTCTTCCTTTGTTTTTGCTTTCGGACAGCAGCTGCTCATCATTCTGCCATTCACTTCCCCTCTAGATGCACTTTTGTTTCTTCACTTGTCCCTTTACCACTCCCATTGGCCCCGCGTGACCAAATGTTTTGTCATTTATTCTCTGTCTTCAGAAAGCTTTCTTACTGTTCTTTTACCACTCTCCCACCTTTCACTTGTTTAAAACCTATTCCTAACTTTCCCAGTTCTGTTGAAGTGTCATCAAGCTGAAACAATAACTCTGTCTCTCTCTCTCCACAGATACTGCCCAACCAGCTGAGTACTTCCAGCATTTTCTGCTTTTATTTCAGAATTTCAGCATCTGCAGTATTTAGCTTTTGAATCTAGACTGATGCTCCAGCGCAGCACTGAGGGATAATGTACTGCTGGAGGTGCCATCTTTCTGATGAGACATTAAACCAAGGCCTTATCAGCTGGACACAGAAGGTCCCGCGGCATTATTTCAAAGAACAAGGTAATTTTCCTGGTGTCCTTCCCAATATTGATTTCTCGATCAGCATCATCAAAACCAGATTATTTGGTCATTATCACATTGCTGTTTATAGGAGTTTGCTCTGTGCTGCCGTACTTCCTACATTACAATAGTGACCACACTTCAAAAGTACTTCATTAGCTGTTAAGTGCTTTGGGAAGTCCAGTTGCCATGAAAGGCGTAATATGAATACACATCTTACTTTCTTCTCCAAAACTTTGAAAGACGGCAGCTGGATGTTTACAGAAAGTTTGTTGCTGCACAGTTTTCAATTTGATTCAGCAATTCTAGTAGCAATTTCACAATTGGAAAAAATGGCTAGCAAGTTGCTTTCTCTAAAGACTTTAATCTGAGACACATACATCAGCATTGTTTTGCAATTTTCTGTTCCCAGTTTACTATGATGCAGGCAAATAAATTCTTTTGGTCAGAGGGATTTTGTTTTATTCATTCATGGAATATAGGCATCTCTGGCTGGGCCAGCCGTTTGTCGTCCATCCCTAATTGCCCTGATAAAGGTGTGGCGAGCTGCCGCCTTGTACTGCTGCAGTACCTGTGGTGCAGGCACTCCCAAGTGCTGTTTGGTAGGGAATTCCAGGATTTGACCTAGCAATAGTGAAGGAAAAGGGTGGTGTGTGACTTGGAGGGGAACTTGCAGATGATGGTGTTCCCGTACATCAGCTGCCCTTCTCCTTCTAGGTGGTAGGGGTCGCAGGTTTTAGAGATGCTGCTAAAGAAGCCTCGGCAAATTGTCACTGTGGATCTTGTAGATGGTACATAGTGCAAACACAGTCCATCTGTAGTAGAGATACTGAATACTGAAGGTAGTGGATGGTGTGCCAACCAAATGGGCTGCTTTGATCTAGACGGCATTGAGCTTCTTGAGTGCTGTTGGAGTTGACTTATCCAGGCAAGTGCAGTGTTCCATCACACTCTTGGCTTCTGCATTGTAGATGGTGGACAAGCTTTGGGGAGTCAGGAATTCAGTCACTCCCTGATGAATCCCCAGCTTCTGACCTACTCTTGTAGCCACAGTATTTATGTGGCTGGTCCAGCTTAATTTTCTGGTCAATGGTGATGTTAATGGTGGGGGATTTGACAATGGTTATGCCAATGAAAGTCAAGGGGAGTTTGTAGATTCTCTCTTGTTGGAGATGATTATTGCTTTGTACTTGTGACTGTCACTTGCCGGGTATCAACCCAAGCCTGAATGTTGCCCAGGTCTTGCTGCATGCAGGGATTGAGAGGAATTGAAATAGCAAATGATCCATCATGATATAAAATTGAAAAAGCATAGCAGTGATTGTTAATTATATAATTTTTTGAGTTGTAATTTGGAAAAAAATGTACATATCATCTAATGTAGAATTAAGGATTAAAATTTTTATTTCATTCTCTGAAAATTCTATGTCTCTTAATGGCTGAGTCAATCAGAGGTCATGTGTTCTATCCTTGGTCTGTGCTGAGCTAACTGTAGCTGGACTACAATTGACTTCAACATCCCTGGGCTGGAAGAAAAATAAAACTATAATAAGTATTGCTAATTCTGTCTAATACCCTCGGAGAGTATACATATGTAGATGTCATGTGAAGACAGGATCAGGCTCAGCTGTGAGGGTGAAGAGCCAACTGACAATGACAAATGTGATTAATGGTCATATGGAAAAAAATCCTGGAGTGTAAGTGACATCCATAGAGACGTACCTCTGCAGGAATCAGCACTGTTAGTCTAAGAGAGGCAGAAATATATTTATAGTTATTGCTGGAAACCTTATCTTGCTTCGCCTCTACATTTTCTTAGCCTTTTCAAGTCATTTTTCTCTCTCTTCCAAATGATGGCATTCATTTCTACTAACTATTCTACCATGCTATTTTGCAGTTTTATAGCTATTGTATCTATGATTAGCATAACATACTTGGAGATTCAAACAACGTTTATTACTCAGTAAATTCAAAGCAGAGTATCTCTTTTGGTTGCACAATTACAGTAAAATCAGCTCTGACTTAAAAGAAGTAAAAAGTTAGGCTAGAATATATTAACTTCAGCTTTGATGTTGCACAGTAATTTGTTTTTGAGCCCTAAAGCACAATTAACAGTTCATGACCATTTCCATTTTACGTTGATTTTGTAAGCTGAAAAGGTGGAGCTCTTCTGGAAGTTGTGTCACACCGATAAAAGGTAACCCTCAATTTATAGACAGAGATGGTAGATCTTTCACAAGTTTGCATATATTGCTGTATACGCTAGACAGATAATATACTTGAGCAGAAGCCATTCAATAAATCACTGAAGACTGCTTCTTCTGGATTTTACTCACTTTATTTAATCTCTTGAAGGAAGCGAATAATGACATTCTGGCATGTAGATACAATTTTGTAAAAATTGTCTCTGATCCCAGAGATAATCCACTCTTAGATATCAGACCATACATTACTAACTATATTAGCCCTCCTCATCCATCTCAGCTGACTGCAGCTTTTTGATGGGGTTGACTACACCATTGTCCTCCAATGCCTCTCCTTCATTATCCACCTGGATGGGACTATCCTCACCTGGTTCAATCACTATCTTTCCAGTCATCTCTAGAGAATCATTACCACTGGTTTTTCTTCTGACTCCTAAACCATTATTTCTGGAATTCCCCCAAGGATCGAAACTTTGCCCTTCGAAGGTTTCATCTACATGGTGCCCCTTGGCAACATCAGCTGAAAATATACATGTATGCTGACAACACTCAGCTCTATTTCACCACTACCACCTGGTTTGATCATTCCACTGTCTCTGATTTGTCATACTGCTTGTCTGGCATTCAGTATTAGATGAGCAGAAATTTTCTCCAATTAAATATTAGGAAGGCCAAAGTCATTGTCTTCAGTCCCTACCACAAACTTCCAATCTCTAATCATTGCCTCCATCTATAGCCCAAGTCACTATGTGAGGCTGAACAAAACTGTTTACCAACTTGGCTCCTATTTGAACCTGAGCTGAACATCTGGCGGCATATCTGCTCAATCATTAAGATTGCCTATTTCCATTTCTGATCATTGTCATTCCTGCTCCTCCATCAGCTCATTCACTGCTTTTGCTACCTCTAGGCTCTTCAATTCCAATGCTCTCCTGGTCAGCCTCCCAATTCATACTCTCCATAAACTTAAGATCAACCAAAACTCTGCTGCCTGGTATTCCAACTCGTACCAAGTCGCATTCACCCATCAGCCTGTGCTTGCTGTCAAATTGGTTCCCAGTTTGGGAACACCTCAATTTTAAATTTCTCAACCTTGTTTTCAATTCGCTCCATAGGACCACCCCTCCCTATCTCTGTAATCTCCTCTAGCTGCACAATCCTCCGAGATCCTGATCATCCACAATTTTAACTCCTCAACCACTGGTGGCTATGCCTTCAGCTACCGAGGCCCAAAGATCAGGAACTTCCTCCCTAAACTTCTGTAACCTCCTTTGCGGTGCTCCTTAAAACCTACTTCTTTGACCAAGTTATTGGTAATCTGTTCTAATCCCTCCTTATGTGGCTTATTGTCAGATGTTATTTGAAAATTGCTCCCGTGAAGAAAATTGGTGTGTTTTAATACTTCAAAGGCTTTGCGGAGCACTTCCATTCAGTCCACCCCTGAGCTTCCAGTCATTTGTTGTTTTAATTCTCCACATTGTCCACTCTGACCTTATGTCCTTTGGCTCCTACACTGTTGAAATGAAGTTCAATCGAAGCTCGACTGACTGCATCTCATCTTTCAGTTAGGCACTTTACAGCCTTCTGGACCCAAATTGGGTTCAACAATTTCATACCTTAACCACTACAATATGGTAATGATTCTGCTTTTGGCATTTTCACCATAGCTATTTTTCGATTCTTTTATTATCCCATTACCATCACCTTTGCCTTGCACCATCATCCCTTTTGTCATTTAATCTCTCCTGCCATGCATCCTATCACAGAACTTCCCTTTTTTACTTTCCTCCTTTTCTTACCTCAGTACTTGCTTTAAACCTATTACATCTGTCAGTTCTGCAAGTTATCAGGATTTTCCCTACAGACTTCTGAACCCCACCAGCAGGCTGAAATTTGGTCAGAAGCCTGCATCATGTGGGAAACAGTCACTCTTTGTGCTTTTCTCCGGGGCAGCCAATTAATGGCTATAGGGCTGGTTTGCCATCCAATCAAGGGTGATGGGTGGTCTCTTGAAGTTGGAGGGCCAATCAGAGACCTTGCAGCTCGAAACGAGCAGGTTGCAATGGGAAGTAAGTGAGACAAAAGGTACTTCAAAATGGAGGTGCCCTCTTTCCAATTTTTTTAAAGTTTAAAAAGTTTAAACTGTTGTAGAGGGGGAGGGGTGCAGGTGGAGCCCGAAGGCAGCCTGCGGTTGCTGCAGCACCCAGCGAGTGCCCCCAGGCCTGCCCGGAGTGCTGACCCCTGTTGTATGTGTTATAATTACACAAAGGCACCAATCAACCATAAGGGATTGTGCAAACATGTTGTGGGTTTATTTATTAAGAACAGGCACATGTGAACGTATATGGAACAATATATAAAAAGATTGAGGATATCAGAGTTGCAGAGCTGTATGTCTGTTTTCTGCTCCAAGCCGAAGTGAAACTGAAACTCAATCACATGACTCACTTCCCTTAAAGTGATGGCATGCTGCTATCCCTTAAAGGTATATTACAACACCCACAACCCTTAGCTTGTTGACGGGAGACTGTCTCCAGGCAGCTAAATTGACCCTTACCTCCTTTGGGAACCTGGAGACCAAATGAAAAATTCCAGTTGGCATCCTTGCATTCTAAATGGACCTTAAATGGCTCGTATTTTCTTGGATCGGTTACCTATTGTACCCTACCACCATCCCACCTCTGCAAAAATGGACTTGCGGGTGGGATGGAGCCGGGAAACCAATTAAACAGGCCAGTGGTGCTATTTTTAGTGTACACCCGCTTCCACCCGCAGCTTGGATGGGGGCTAAAAATCCAATCCATTAATTCTTGACTCTATCCCCACATATGCTGCATGACCTGCCGAGTATTTAAAACATTTTCTGTTTTTATTTCAGATTTCCAGTATCTGCAGTATTTTGCCTTTGTTCTATATAAACTCAAGTCATTGTTATTATCATTGAACCATGATCAGTTCTGTTCAATACGTGACATGCTCATGATTGTAATAGCATTGGTTATCAAAGTGTTTCAAATTATTTGATACCTTATGAAGGCAATTATACTTTCAACTTTTATGTCTGTTCCTAACCAGATAATTATCCAAAATCATTTCAAAGGGAGCTAATAAACACTCTTGCTGTCTTTGATGTCTCATTTGGCAAAGGTCCGAGGGAGAGGAAATGAGGAGGATTTTTTTTAAATGCAGCGAGTTATTATGTTCTGGAATGCACAACCTGAAAGGGTAGTGGAAGCAGATTCAATAGTAACTTTCAAAAAAGGAACTGGGTATATACTTGAAAATGAGAAAGATGCAGGACTATGGAGAATATGGAGCAGGAGAATGTAACCAATTGGATAATTCTATCAAAGAGGCAGCACAGAGATGATGGGCCAAACAGCCTCCTTCTGGTTTGTGTCTTGTGTTCATGTATCTACAGATATGTCCATGAATAAATCTGGAGAACCCCCATCTATAAAGTGGAAGACTCCTGGGATCTCATATCGACCATGGTCACAATATTAGAGCATTGCTGTGGATGCCTAAAGGTTTGCTGTTGCCCTTAAAGCATAGAAGAATGAAGGCTTGGAATATCCTCTCCTCTCAAACTGAAATGAGTGCAAATTTTGTCAGTACCACTCAAGTGTCACACCTGTCAATTGTACGATTCTGCGTTTCAGCAGTAACCTGAAATGTTAACTGTGTTTTTATCTTCACAAATGCTGCCTGACCTGCTGTTCATTCCTGGTATTTTCTGTTTTTATTTTAGAATTACAGCATCTATAGTGTTTTACTCCTGTATAACAGTTAATACAATCTCCAGTACCAGCTTTAGAACCAATCTGGGTGTTCAGGTTGTCTTAAGCTCTAATCCCCAATATACAAATATATTTGGTTTGAACATTCTGGGGACATTCTGGGTGAGAGATCCTTGAGAAATAATTCACTGCTATCCAGAGATCTGCTCTCACGTAGATCACTGGACACACAGCAACAGTGCCCAGAAATAGAGACATGGCTGAAAGTGGGTGAAGCAGCAGTCTTTAAGTGGAGTGCCCCATTCTGCCTCTCCACGATTTGCCCCCAACTCAACTGCTGGTGCAAATGACAGTAAATATACCAAAGAAAAGGAGTATATCACCCGCCGCAGCCATGATAAAATCTTCCTCAGTTGTTGACTGCCCCACCCCACTCCTTTGACAATCCCCTTTTAATCTGATTAGAGAATTTAATTCTATTTGAACTTGATCATTTGGGTGGAAGTTGCACTAGTTCTGAGCCATTTATTTGCTTTGAACATTCTGAGCCATTTAGGCTCAGACTTGAAGATGAAAATTCGGGTCTTTCTTTCTTGAGGCTAATGGTTATATTGGTGTCATATTATGTTATATGGTGGACTTTGGAGAATCCAGCAAATAAATGGGGCAACATCTTCACTTTGCCATTTCAATTCAAAATGAATAAGTTGACCTTGATGAACAATGCATCTCTGCCCTACAAATTGACTTATATTGCAGATATCCCTTGGTTGTAACACTGAAAGGGACTGGATGCAGAAAAGTAGAAATGATGGTTATTTTGACTGCAACCCGTGGTTGAATTTTTTTGCATACATGTTCGCAAAAGGTTCTATAACCAGAGCCAGAAAAAGCTATTTCCCCAAAATTGCCAAGTTTCTGTGCCTATGCCTGTAGAGGCTGGCTCTTTGGTAGTGCTGGGTGTAGGTAGTCTACTTTTGGTGCAATCCAATCTTTTTGGTGATCTTTCTTTGTCCTCTTCTATCAAATCCAGTGAAAGGCATCAGTGAATTAAATCTCCATAACTTTCAAATCAATTGCAATTCAATAAGTGCAGCTTTAAGAAATCTCTTGTCTTTCAGCCAGAACATAACTGGTCTATGAATGTCTAACTATAATGAGTACCCAGCTGTCAAGCACCAGGATTTTGCGTGTTAACCAGTTTATTGTTTATTTGCATCAACCTAATGAAAGCCCTGCACATTCTACATCAGAGCAAGGAATGTCAGTGAACAACTAGGTCTGCACTTTCTAGTGTTGTTTTTTTAACCAGTGATCTGATTATGTGTCCAAATTCCAAATCCTGCTCACGCATTTCACAAGTTAGTTCCTGGCAGCTGGAACTTTTTACCCATTTCAAAGAAGTTTGCAACAACCAAAGCGAAATTCATCTTGTCTGAACTGTTTGAAGTAGATTTAATCCTTTTACTTTTCCTGTTAAGTAATTAGTTAAATCTGAATTCTATTGGATCTGACTAAAGTACATAAGAAATTATGTTAGAAAAATGAGGTATGGCTGGCAGTGAGTGTGAAGCTTCCAAAACAATGCTCCTTCAGAAAGAAAAGTAGAAAATCTATAGATTTGGATATCAGATACATGGCAAAACAAAATTACACTGCATTCTCTCAAACTCAGAGCCAATGGCTGCACAAATCCAATTCACCCTGCAAATTCTTTGTAGTTATTTCAATTCTAGCAATTGCTGAAAAAAGCTCCTCAAAAGCTCAGTTACATGTTATTTTCTCCAGCAAGTCCCTGAACTATACAGCCTAGCAGGTCGCAGGTTTAAAACTGCTAAATTAGAGCACTTGAGCACACTCAGAGAAAGAAAACAGTTTTCCTACTGCTGATGGTGATCTAAGGGCCACAACTGTAAGTGCATACATGTATATATTGCAAGGTCAGGGTTAAGAATGATTGTGATGCTCCCCGCCAGCAATAATGTGACAATACTCACAATTCCAGAATCATATAAATAACAGCCACTTGACCAAGAGACCAGAAGTAATTGGTACCCTGCACAAATCTAAATGAGAAAAAGACTCAGGCCGGAATCTTGTGCTGCTACAGGGAATGGGAAACAAGGCAGATGGGTGCACTTAATTGTGTGGGTAGAAAAATGTCAGCCTCCCAACGATGGGATGCAAGTAGTAAATTAGGGTGGCAGCAGATTGAAGGCAGATCGTGCTTCACGACAGCAAGCAGCAGGAACCTATTTTTACTGTAGTAGCATGTTATGCATTATTAAAACACAAGTTCACCAGATTAAATTGTATATTTGGAGTTAACTCTGCAGCAAACAAGAAATGCATGCCTTCAGATTCATAACTAGTAATGGTGGCCTGCAGCAGACAAGTCAGTCTTCCTGGTGGATTTGGACTGAGCAGGAGCTGCTTTTTCTTGTATGGGGAGCATTGTTGACCAGGAAGAGAAGGCATTGATGCATTGAGAGTGGGTGGCGGCTGTACATGGAGGAGCAGGGCGTGGCTGACCAGGGGAGGGAGGGAAGGAGGGTATTGGCAGCCCTAAGAAGGCTTGTGGGGGGACAGAGAGAGAAAGCTGAGCTACACAGGGAAGGTCGATCTCTGCAGACAGGAGGTCAAGCATGATTGTGGGGAGATCAAGGGTTACAGATGGTAGATCAATGGTGAGATCCTGAGAGTCAAGGGTAACAGAGGGTAGGTCAAGAGTGATAGAGGGAGGGTCAAGGAAATGAATGGCAGCTCAAGGGTGTCAGGGGGCTGATCAATGTTCAGGGGCAGCTCTGGGCTGAAAGACAGTTGGTCAAGGGTGACGGAGTGATGGCAATGTCGATGGAAGAAGGTCAAAGGTGACTGAAGGAGGGTGTTGGGTGATGGTTTCCAGTTCCAGGGTGGAAGTGTCCAGGGACATAGCTGTAATAACAGAAAGAGGTATCCAGTGTACAGGTCAAAGATGGAGTTGTCCATAGTGGGGTAGGTGGAGACCAGAGTGTGGCTGATGCTCTCCTTTGATCAAAAGTGCTCAGCTCAGGAGGGGAGGCCCTTAAAGACTGTGTTGACCAGATCTTTGTCAGCCTTGTGTCTACAGTTCACCTCAGGCAGACAAGATAGGTCAAGTGCATGGGTGATGGTGCAGCTGAAGAAGATCTGGCAGAAGGTGGCTGAGGGCCTGGCGTAACAACATCCAGAACGCCAACAATGGCTGCTAGCAGAGAATCAGGCAGCTCAGGATGTTGGCAACCAGGGGCCAGAGAGATGACGAACAATAGCGCATAATCAAATATACTGCAGGCAGAATAACTACCTGCTGGGTGATAAGGGGATGAACACCACATGCTGGCTTGCCAGGCAGGTTCCAAACCCCTGACCCAACAATGGGTGCCAAACATAGAAACCTGAAGATGGCAGATATCACCAGACTCAGAGATGCCACTACTTCTGAGGCCCCACACTAAATATTGTTTTCATAGCCTTGTATCACTCACCACTGGTGGTCAATGAAGTGCCATCCCCTTAAAAGTGCACCCCCATCCCCCTGGTAAGTTTGCCATGATCATTCAACACACAGCAATAAAGTTATTCAAACTAGGTATTTAAACATAACTTAGCAGATCCATTGAATGAATAAACACCCCTGCCATCTTTGTTCTATTCGAATCTTTTTCAGCTTATGTTTCCTAACACTATGCCTTGGTGCTACCCCAACATCCACAAATGATGTGGAGGCAGCTTTCTGAGTGCACCTTGTTACCCAGGATGACCATGGCTGCAGTCTTCTGGTGGTCCAAAGCTTAGAGGGCTCCAGCCTGCTGAGGGTCTCCTGCGGCAGTGCAGGTGCACCCTCTTTGGCCTCACCAACAGTAGTGAGGAGGAGCGTCAGCTCACCCTTGGAGCGCCTTGAAATGATACCCCTGAGGCAGTTGGTTGGCACTCCTCATCCCTGTCGGTACATGATAGCACCTTCCTGACTCCAGGCGGAGAAGGGGGCACCTGGAAGGAGATCAAGATGCCTCGTCCCCTTCTCACTAGCTACTGCTGTATAGAACTTCTGGCCAGAGTAATGGAATGCTGGTCCAAGCACATATCTGACACTCACTGAGTGTTCCGATGGATCTGGCTCTCTATTGCGGTTGCCAACCTCTCCATGGAGGAAATCTTTGCCTCATATGCCAGAGTCATGGCAGAACTTGAGTCTTGGATGCACTCTTCCATCTTTTAGTCAAGACTGTGCATGGTCTCTGGCATCTCCATCAGATATTCCCCTGCCTGTCTCTGTACCTCCAACAGGATTCTTACAACCACTTCCAGACGCATGTCATCAGCATGGGGCTCAGTATGGGCTTGGCATCCAACAGTCATCCAACTGTCAGGGACACCAGCTGTCACATCCTCCATCAGATGTGGGGACTTGTCTATGATGTGCTCACCAGATTTTGATCCCAAGTCTAATCACAAACACGTAACCACTGAGGTGAATGTCTCTGTCCTGGGGGAGAGTGTGGGAGAAGGATGTGATGGTGCATCCTCTTACTTGTCTGTGTCATCATTCTCAGGGGTGGAGGTCAGGCTTGCTGCAGTCTTTTCTGGCTGCAAAGACCTGTTGTAGTGGAGAACACAAAGAATTAGCTAACGGTTATGCACAATCCTTTTTCTCATCGCTGTATCACACTTGTGTCCTGTATGTCCAGTAGTGAACACAAAGCTGGAGACATCCTCACTCTAATGCTCTGAAACTCTGGGCTCACCATTCTCCCCTGAAAGCTCTATAGCCTTCTGTCCTGTGGGGCGGATATCTGAACAACTCCACTTTGAACAACTTTGACCATTTCCAGGTGTTATGAGCTCTTTTGTCCTGCAGGCAGACAGAAGGATTGAATGTCATCCTAATGGGTGCCTAACCCCTTTATAAGCATGTCAAGCTTATGACAGCTCCTGTCACCTCCCTAGTGAGTGTTCCACACAAGCACTCTCCTGAAAACGGTACAACTTTCATAGCATGAACTGGCTCCCACACATTTAGTCCACATGTTCCATCTGGTGCTGAGGCCTAGGACACAAACTCCTATCTCACCTATTTCTCCTCTCACACATTTACATTGCTTGATGACCTTATGAGTGCCACTTGGCAGTGACTACAGCGTGCCACTTACCCTTGCAAAGCACAGGACGTCATTCACCCTTTTGCAGCATTGCACCCAGTTTCACTTGTGGGCCTCATGGCTGCTAATCTCACTGTGACATGTGTCCAGGCTGTCCTGGTCAGGCGGGATAGCTTCCTGCTGCCATTGCAAGGCCTCCTGCCATTCCCAGACAACTTGGAGGAGAACCTGGAGGGCAACATCAGTAAATCCTGGGGCCACTCGTTGTCTGCCCTGGGACATTCTTCACTACTTGAATGGGGTGACTGCAGGTGATCAGGATCAACAGGCTGTTGTGGGTAGCAGCAGTTCCAGGCATCCGGTGGACAGTTCACTGGGGGAACATGGGGGCCTTCTAGACGACAGCCGGAAGGATGCTACTGCATTGCAGGCAATGGAATGCCTGTCCGCAGGTGCCGTTTAAACATGGTGCCAAATCTTTGATCCCATGAGGTAGCAGTGGGACTAGTGACTTCCTGCCACCTCCACTGAGTGATTGGCTGGGCTATTCACCCCTGCATTGATAATTGACATGATTGTGCATGGCCAGCCATTATGCTTCCGAGTGAAAATTCCCTGTTGGGACACTTGATGCTACAACAAGATCCCAGCCTCAGTTTCAGAAGAGAGGAAGAGCATGGAGGGAGTGACAACAGAAAAATTAAGCAAGAACAGATGATAGTGGAAATCCTACTCACATAGCATTACTACTACAGTGTACTTAAACTGGAGGAAAGTAATTGCTGGGAGTGCATCGCACATCTGTAGCACATTTGATGATGTCATCAGCTACATGAACTTTGCTCATATAACAATTAACCAAGTTCCAACATTGCTTAATGTACAACAGTGAACAGACTCCCACGTAACTTTATGATTTTGTCAGAATAAGGGGTGAGATTGCTTTTATAGTCTCAAAAGCATTCACTGAAATGGTGATGGAAGCAAATTTAATAGTTACTTTCGAAAGGGAGCTGGGTATACTAGAAAAGAAAATATTGCAGGGTTTTGGAGGAAGGGGCAGGAGAGCGGGACTAATTGGAAACCTCTTATGAAGAGCTGAAACAGATACAGTGGGCCGAATGGCCTGGCCTGTACAGTAAGGTTCTATGATTTTCACATGTTATGTGTTTCCCTTCAATAATATATAGTTGATATAATCTTTTCAGTGCATTTCTGTTGGAGTATAAGGAGAATTTGGATCCCCACATTATTACAATATTAAATTTTATATGTGATTCCATATGTTGTTATACTTCTTCCAAATTTTGCAGTTGACTCATACACCTTTGGTTTATCCAGGAAATTCCCAGATTTCATTCCCAGTAGATAGTAATTTTGCAATCTTACCTGGAGCTGTAGTAACACTGCTATACAACTGACAATAGCATATCTAGGTTTGGAAAATTAGTCACGTATCTCCTGCTGACCCTTATGCAGTGACCCCTATATGTCAGATGAAAACCACATCTAGCTCAGCAGTGATGCTTCCCCAATTTGAATACCCTACAAACATTCACTGTTATGGCTCACGAAGAGTAACTTGAGAAATTAATATTAATAAAGAGAAAGTACCGAATGAATTAATGAGACTAAAAGCAAACACATCTCCAGCACCTAATGGTCTACATTCTAGGATTCGAAAAAAGGTGGCTGCAGCAAGAATAGATGCATTGGTTTTGAATTAATTCAATTTTCCTTTATTTTGAAGCAGATTTTTTTTTTCTTCTGTGTCAACAAACAATAGGCTGTCATCTATCTTTTCGGACACAATACCGCTAACCATCAGCTCCTGTAGCTGAGTATCCTCCAGAAATTCCTTCACTTCACTAATATTGCTGTGTTTGCTCCGGTTCTTCTTCTTCTTTTTGCTGAGCTGCCTGCCCTTTGCACCAGGTGTTCTCTTCTGCCTTCATGAGGCTTTGCCTCAATATTATTACAGCTGGAATCCCAGTGAAAGGATAAGATAATTCTATAGGGAGATGGAGGGAGATGAGCTTGCCTACATACTATGAAAATATTGCATAATTGACTTAACTTGGCAGCTTCTATTCTTTGGTGCATTCTCTGCAATGGAAAAACAATGCTTTATCACTGTCTCTGAATACTGCAATCATAATAGCATTTTTTCTGACAGTGATAAAATACATTGCCACAAATAGTCAGAAACTAATCTGAGGCTCAGTGGTGTCATCATGTAACATTATAATTTCCTTGTTAATTAAGAAGAACCTGGGTAGCATAAGTTTGAAAGTACTAGAGGGTCCAGAATATGAATATATTTATGGTAAGAATTATTATACTCAGCATTGCTTCTTTGTTCTCACTTATTCTTTCTACCCATTTCTGATGAAATTTACTCCTGACTTCCAGCACCTACCTCAAATGGCCATAATGTAGTTACAAGAATGTTGCCAGGGCTTGAAAATTGCAGCCAAGAGGAAATATTGGATAGGCCAGGGTTGTTTTCCTTAGAATAGAAGAGGCTGAGGGGTGACCTAATTGAAGTGTACAAGATTATGAGGGGCCAAGATAGAGTAGACAGGAAAGTCCTATTTCCCCAGCAGAGAGGTCAGTTATTGGGGGCACAGATTTAAGGTGATTGGTAGGAAGATTAGAGGGGGCATGAGGAAAAACTTCTTTACCCAGATGGTGGTGGGTGTGTGGAATTTGCTGCCTGGTTTGGTGGCGGAGGCAGAAACTCTCAGCTCCTTTAAAAGGTATCTGGATCAGCATCTGAAGTGCTTTAACCTGCAAGGCTACGGACCAGGTGCTGGAAAGTGGGATTAGAATGGGTGGCTAGTATTTTTTTCTCTTTTTCAGCTGGCACAAACACGGTGGGCTGAATGGCCTCTTTCTGTGCCATAACTTTTCTATGGTTCTACGTGTAAGAACAGAGGAAATAGGAGCAGGAGGATCCTTTGCTGATCCTCATATCCCATGATTCCCTTAGAGTCCAAAAATCTATCAATTTCAGCTTTGACTCTCAATGACTGAGCATTCACTATACAGAGAATTTCAAAGATTCACAACTTTCTGAGTGAAGAAATTTCTCCTCATCTCAGGTCCAAATGGCCGATCACTTACCCTGAGCCTATACTTGTTTAGTTCTCGGCTCTCGAGCCAGGGGAAATAACTCTCAGCATCTACCCTTTAAAGTCTTTTCAGAATTGTATATGTTCAGATGAGATCACATTCCATTCTTTAAATCTCCAGTAAAAAAGATCCGAGTTAACATACTGTGTTATTGTTTGCAAGAGCACCCTTTCAACACCAATATATAAGTTTATCATCATTTAAAAAGTATTATTTTTCTATTCATCCTACCAATGTGAATACCCTCACATTTCCACACATTATGGGCAGAGCATTCCCCCCATCAGAGGGGAAGTTGCTGGGTGGGTGCATGCAGACGCGCTTCCGATTGGCGCCACTGATCGGAGGCGTGGCGCCATTTTACAGGGGCCAGCCAATTAAGGCCCGCCCAGCATGACGTCCGCAGGGAAGCACTATGCGAAAGAGCGCACTCATCTCCCTGAGGTTAAGTGCAGCCTCAGGGAGATCGCCTCTACTGTCAACAATATTAAAAATAGAAAAAAAATTCCCTTATATGTCCCCTCATGTGACAATGCCACATGAGTTGGGACATGGTCATAATTTCCATTAAAAGTTTATTAAAATTTTTAAAACCCTACATGAAACCGCATCTCGCTGGTGGATGAGGTTTCATTTTTTTCTAGTTGCCGCCGGGGATCCTGGTATGCCCGCCAACCTAAGGTTGGTTGGGCAGGTCCACTAAGTACTTTAATTGATCTGTCAATGACCTCAATTGGCCATTGACAGGTCGGCAGGCGCGCAGCTGATTTTGCTGAGCCCCCGCCTTCCTGAAAATTTAAATGGGGCGCGGTGACATCGGGAGTTCCGCCCAACGTCGACCCACATCATTTTACATGTTGGCAAGTGGGCGCTGCCCCCGCTCTCTGACAGTAAAATCCTGCCCTATATTTCTTCTGCAGCCTTCTTGCCTACTCACCTAACCTTGTCAATATCCATTTGTAGACTCCTTGATGAAATTTTCTTGGCCCTTTGGTGATGGGCTGGGAGATGGGAGGGCTGGCAAAAAGGCGGAGGAAGACATCAGGAGCGACACAACAAGCAATTGCAGGCCTCTTATACAAATGTTCTGCCCCTTCTGACAACAATAGACCTTATAGCAGGAGTGTCCCTGGGCCATGTTAAAGCCCTGTGAAGCAGATGTTGAAGAACTGGTGGGAAATAATAGATAGTCAATTTTGAAGTTTGGTTGCTATTTTCAGGACAAGAATTTCAGAACCCATAACACCATTGATTAGCTGTTTCTTTGCTTTTATCTGTACTTGAGTTCTGGTTACATCTATAAATTTCCACATTTTCACTCTCCGCATTTTGAAATAATTTACGTTGTTTAATTATTTCTGTAGTCTCCAGAGGGTGAACAGAATAACCCATGGTCTTTCATGTACTTCGATCACCACTTGTAGTGGAGACTTCTCTTATTTAGGATAGATAAAAAAGTGAAATACTGTACATGCTGGAAATCTAAAACAAAAATAAAACACACTAGAAACACTTAGCAGGTCAGGGAGCATTTGTGGAGAGAAAAACAAGGCATTCTGGGTATGGACTGTTGATCAAACCTGTTGCATTTCCAAGGGTAGGGTTGGTTCCTTCTTTAAAAGTCTTATCTGTTTTCTCCACAAATGCTCCCTGGCCTGCTGAAGATTTCTAACACTTTCTGTGCTTATTAGTTAAATAGCATTGTTCTTGAACAACATTTTTCTTAAATTATAATAAGTGAGCCTTTACATCAAGCTACCCACATGCTGATTAAGTAATCACAATGCTCAATTCTATGACTTCAATGCCAAACAGAATGTTTCAAATATGGCCACTGCACTTTTTAATAAATACTAATGATTGAATGTGGTTGAGCAATTTGTTAGTCATTTAAATCAATGCGAGGATGAAACCTCATTATGCAGAGCCTGCTGATTGGGTAATAATATGAGCAACAATAACCTCATTCCAGAGAGATTCACTATAACAGTTATGGAAGAAGCCATAATGTTTGTGTTCTGAGACTTGAGTTGTGAATCAGTTTGGCAGATGTGTACTGATACTGCTGTGTGAATAGTGTCAGGGACTGTACATCTGGAAGGCTGGAACTCCTAAGCTTTCTTTCTCCTTTCCAAAAAATATTCCCCTTCACAATTATAACTCAATAATTATATAAATGCATCATTAAGGCAGACACATTGGAGTGCTTAAGCTGTGCTATTGAGGTATCATTAAACTTGCACTTGTATAGCACCTTGAACATTCAAAATGTTCCAAGGTATTGTGAAGTATGTAGAAAATGGAAATTATTCATGGCAAATTCATCTTCTAGTTTAGTTTCCACAATATTTTTGTTGCAGCTCCCACACCAGCATCAATTGTTGGGCTTCTGGTTTAATGAAAAGGAGTTTTTCTGGCATGAAGTATTTTAAAGGTAGGAACTTTCAAAACCATATCCTGTAAATTCAATTCAAATGTATGGAAATAGATAAAATCACACTGATGCTTGTGTGATGCAGTAATGCTCAGTGCGTCAGACAACATTAACATCAAAGTGGCAAGCTACGATAATTTTCAGGCTTATAAGTTCCAGTTGTTTACTTAAGATACTAAGATTGGTATAATATCCTCTACTGAACAGATTGATTTTTGTTATTTTTACAATTGTAAAATTGAAAGAAATAGCGTAACTATTCTCTATCATCCACAGAGAGTAATGGGATGAAAGCAGAGACATGGGGCAGTATTTTTAGAGGCAGGCGGGGGTGGGAAATGAGGCGGGTGGGTATAATTTTGTATTGCTGGCCGGTGTGCCGGTTTGTCGGCACCATCCTTTCCCGGAACCATTTTTGGGAAGGTTAGGTCAGGGGAATTTTCCAGTCAGCTGGGGGGATCCCCAAACAGTGGCCAAAACATGGCCAGTTAAATGAGGCGGCTTCCCGACGGGAGAGGGAGGTCGCATTTCTTGCCACTCGGGTCATCACACCCCTGCATCCGTCATGGCCATTGGATCACAGCTGAGGTCATGGATAGTCCAGTGGAAGGGCCCTCCATGATCATGGCCAAGCAGCTGTGGCCTTTTTTAAATTCATGTTGTGGGGTGGCCAAGTTGTACTATTAGTGATAGAGTTGATCTGTACACACTTCTTGGGTGGAAACTTAAAGTTTATTTACAATGTACTCAGCAGCAACTACATGTGTGCTTTCAACTCTAACTCTACACCGATTGCTGAGGTAGCCTGCACTACTCTCTTGTTTACTACAGCTCATGTGATCTTCCTTAACAAGTATTATTCTTAAAGGTACATTACAACTAAATAAATCCATAATTACTACATTCCTCCCCCTTTAACTCAGCTTTACATATTATATTTACAAGTACATATTTTTCAAGATACATAATATTTACACTGGGTAAGGAATTTACAAGTTCAGTCTTTCAGGTGGTTTCTTGGTACATGTGGACTGTTGCAGCTCCACAACTTCAGATTCTTTGTCGGGAACCTCCTTTTCTGCAGTTGCCTGAACGTCAGGTGCTTTGGTGGGCTCCTGTAGTTCTGTATCCTCAACTCTTACAGGAACATCAGATATGTTAGTCCTGTGTTAGTCCTGGGTTGAGTATCTTCAACAAGAAACGCAGACCCAGTCTAGATCACTGGTGGAACCAAATCTTGGTGATTTGTCTCCCTCTTCCTTAAATGGTCCACAGGTTCACGGATGATCTGGCCTTCCACCTCCATGTGGTAAGATAGAGGTCCAGTCACTGCATTTATTTCACCGGGTAACCAATTTGGTCCTTCCCCGAATTTTTTCACATATACCGGCTCTCCCGCGGTAAATTTCCTCTCACGACTATGCCAGTCGTGTCTAGTTTTCTGGCTTCCCTGACTCCTTTCCACCTTCCCCTCTAAATATGACATTATTAAGCTCAATCTTGTCCTGAGACAGTGTTTCAACAATAACTCCGCAGGTGTGACATTTGTTGTTGTGCGAAGGGTAGTCCGCTAATGAAAAAGAAATCATGCTAGCTTGGTTGCTAAGGAATCGCCAGTTAGCAATTTCATGCCTGCCTTGAATGTTTGAACTGCCCTTTCGGCCAGTCCATTTGAGGATGGGCGGTACGGAGCAGTTTTCACATGACTGATACCATTGAGGCTGATAAACCATGCCACGCCGTTATCGGAAACGAATGCTCCTGGTAGTCTGTGAATGGCAAAACTCTGACATAGTTTCTCAATTGTAGCGGCCGACACTGGTGACTTCACCTCATATACGTCCAACCATTTTGAATGAGCATTGACAATGAATGGAAACATTGTTCCCAGGAAAAGTCCAAAGTAGTCAATGTGTAACCGTACCCACGATCTCCCCAGCCACTCCCATGGGTGCAATGGAGCTGTTACTGGCAACTTTTGCGGTTACTGACATTGCACACAGTGCTTTACTAAATTCTCTATTTCACCATCCATCCCAAGCCACCATAGATAGCTGCATCTTCATTTGGGAAATTCCTGGATGGGCACTGTGTAGTTCAATTAAAAGTGGCTCCCTCTCTTTGGAGGTACTATCACTCATGCTCCCCACAATAAGATGCCATCTTAGCTGGTTATTTCATGTCTTCTGTTGAAGTATGGTTTTATTTCATCAGACATGGGCTCCCTGTGACCGACTACGTGGCACTTGTTCTCATACCTGAGATAGGATTGAGTCCTGACTTGTCGAGCACATGTCGGCGAGGAATCTAAGAAATTGAACAGTAAAACAAGTTCCTGTGGAACTGGGACGTGCTCATCATTTTCTTGTAAAGTCAAGCGACTAAGTGCATCAGTGTTTGCAATTTGCCTGCCAGGCCTTTGTACGAAAGTGTATTCATAAGCTGCAGAATTAAAGTTGTACTCTTGCTGAGGCTATGGGTAGTATAGCCTTGTCCTCACTAAACAATCCTAGATATGGTTTATGGTCTGAAACGATTACAAAATAACGGCTGCGTACATAATGGTGAAATTTCTTGACACCAAAGATGATGGACAGGCTTTCTTTTTCTATTTGCAAGTATCCCTGTGGTGAGCATTCTTAATATGTAACTTATTGGCTGTCCTGTGTTGTCATCCATCCGATGGGAGAGCACTGCTTCCACCCTAAATGGAGATGCGTCATATGTCAGCACCAATTCTTTTGTCTGGTCATAATGTACTAATAGATTGGATGAGTGCAACTATTGTTTCACCTTTATGAAAGCTTCTTTCTGGGGTGCCTCCCAAGACCAACATTGTGTAAAGAATGCAGGGGCGGGCAGCACTGTAGACAAATTGGGTAAGAAACGCCCATAATAATTGATTATTCCGAGGAATGATTTGAGCTCTGAGGCATTCTTTGGCACAGGTGCCTCTGTTATGGCTCTCACTTTCTCCTCAACTGGGTGGAGGTCCTGTGAATCTACCCGGTGACTCAAATAGATTAGTTCCCTCGCTTGGAATCTGCACTTCTCTTTTTTTTAAATACACTCCAGCTTGCAAGACATGTTTTAAGACTTTTTTAAGTGTGCCAAATGCTCTTTTCCAGTGAATACTATCACCAATATATAGTCTAAATAGATTACAACCTGGGGCAGTCCCTGCAGTAAGCTTTCCATTGTTCTCTGAAAGATGGCACAAGCGGAGGAGACACCGAAAGGCAATTGTATATACTGGTGCAAAACCTTTTGAGTATTAATTGTGACAAATTCCCAGGAGGCATTATCCAATTCTAGTTGTTGATAAGCGTGACTCATGTCAAGCTTTGTGTACATTGTCCCTCCTGCTAGCTTGGCATATAGGCCTTCTATTTTTGGAATGGGGTGCCTGTCTAGCTTATCAATTAACTGTCAGTTTGTAGTCTCCACAAATTTGGATACTTTGGTCGGGTTTAAGGACAGGGACTATGGGTTCTGCCCATTCTGAGAACTGAGCAGCTTGTATAACGCCCAGTTCCTCTAATCTGTTCAGCTCAATGTCGACTTTTTCTCGCAGGACATATGGCACCGGTCGCGCCTTCATGAAGCGAGGGATTGCTTCCGGATTCCCATGAATCTTGGCCTGCAGGCTCTGGATTTTCCCCAGTTCATCCTTAAAGGCGGTGGCATATTTTCTAAGTAGTCCTGGTAGCTCATTTGCTCTGAACTGGAAAATTTCAGCCCATTCTAACTTAATCTCCTTTAATGAATTTTGCCCCAGGAGGCTTGGCCATTCACCTGCTACCACCATCAAGGGTAGCTTTCACTAGTATATGTTTTTAGCTTGACGGTTGTTTCTTCCAAACTTAATTGATGTTCACCGTTATTCAAATATCTGAAGGTATGTTCCCCAATTATTGTAGTGGAAGCTCCCATGTCTACTTCTATTCTAACAGGTTTGCCATTTATTTTCACTGACAAATATTGGTTCTGTCTTTCCAACTTCCAGGTTAAACAATGAGTAAATGTCTGAATTTGTTGTTTCAGGCTCTTCTACATTGTAGATTTCATTGAGCTTCTTCTTTTGTCTACAAGCCTGCTTGAATCTTTCCTTACACTGCCTTATCATATGTCCATTTCTATGACAATAGTAGCATTCAACTTTTTTCAACTGCCAATTGCTAAAAGACTGCTTGTTTCCACCTCGATTAAAATTTTATTCAATTTCGCTGCAAAGTTATTTTTCTTTATTCTTCAGCTAACGGGGGCTGTTTCCCGCTTCTCGGCAGAGTCTCGCTTTTATGCATTCCTTTTGGCTGAGGTTTCCCATCTGATGTGGAGAACGGCACCATTTTGTGCACTCTGTATTGCTTTTGTGTCTCTTACTGCACTTTCCATGGCCAGCACTACCTCTAGCACCTTCTTGAAATCCAGATTCACTTTGGACAATAATCTTTTATGAATAGAGTCCTCTTTCACACCACACACAAAACGATCTTTGAGCATGTTGTTCAGAGTCCTACCGAATTTACAATGTTATGTTGCTGCTTCAAATTTGCCACGTAGTATGCAATTGTCTCACCCAGGGCTCTATTTCATGAATTAAACCTGAACCTCTGCATCATGATTGAGAACTTGGGTTGAAAGTGACCCTTCCCAAGTTCCACCAGTTCATCAAAATTCTTCAAATCTGGGGCACTGGGTGTCATCAAACTTCAAATTAAGCTGTGGATTTTGCTGCCACAAGTACTCAAGTGGATCATTCACTTTTCCTCTTCCCTCATAATCTTGATCACTTGGAAAAAGAACATGAGGTGTTCTATGTATTTAGACCAATGTCAGTGGTTGGTTCAAAAGGTTCAATTCTCCAAAACTGTAGCATTTTGAGAGGGGACAACTACTTCAATTCTAGTGAGCCTTGCTACTTACAATCACTAGGCAAGGCACAGTGCCAATTTTTTTCTAACTTGATTTCTTCTGTTCAATCCTGTTTTACTCATCGCCAGTTTGTTGTAGGGTGGCCAAGTTGTACTATTAGTGATAGAGTTCATATGCAGACACTTCTTGGATGGCAATGTTAAGTTTATTTACAATGTACTCAGCATCAACTGCATGTGTACTTTCAACTCTAACTCTGCACTGACTGCTGAGGTAGCCTGCGCTACTCTCCTATTGGTTATTGCAGGCCATGTGATCTTCCCTAACAAGTACTATTCTTAAAGATACAGTACAACTAAATAAAACCATAATTGCTACAATTTTCTTAAGCGAGCACCTCAATTGTGAGGTGCCTTCTCTCTCTCCCACCTCAGTCAGTGGGGCTGCCAGTAAATAATCAATGGAGAGCCTGTCTGCTATCCTTAGTTGAATGATGAGTGCACCTTCTGGTCACTTATTGGACAATGCAGCCAAAATCAATGTTGAGTTACTGCTCTTGACACGGTGCTGGATTGGGATGTCAGGGTTCTAACCCAAACCAGAAAACCTGCCCTAATAGGAATTCAAATCAGCTTTGTGAATTTCTGTGAAGACTTTTCACACATTATTGTTATTTTCATCTTTCATATACATGTGCATGTAGCTTTTTTAGGTATGAATGGAGAAAATTAACAGAATAGTGTGATATTGTCAAGCTGTGCACATAGAATATTTGAACATTTTTTACTGCTGTTAAAAAATGGCATGACAATCCTCTTACATAAATCCATTTTCTTTGAGTGTTTAAGAATAGATACATTTTGTGGCACAGGACTTTAATTAAACACAGATCATGCCTACACGCCTGAGTGAAAACCAAATGATCACCTGTCAGACATTACATAGGCCATAAGTATTCCTGTGACCATTTGTAAATTTCCATGCAATAAAAAAACCTCTCAGCAGCAAAACTTCCCTTCAATGACCACACTGCCAACTAACAGCAAACATAAAATAATGCCTTGGCTGTCTGTACTGACAGCTTTGATTTGAAAAAGATAGTGTATCAGTCGATCAAAATTTAACTCCATATCACATAGGTATCACATGCATTGGAAAGGAAAGATGTCAATATGGCAATTGATTTTTGCCTCTTCTCTTTTGAAGATACTGGGCACATCACCCAAACACAATAACTGACATTCTTCCCTCTCTCTTGCAGGATAAGGTGGTACACAATAGACAGGGGAAAGCAAAACTCGTGGGAGAACACGACATCTGCATCTCCTGGGGCCTAGGGGGAAGATGATTCTTTGCATCATTGGTCCACGTGCGAGAGATTCCATGGCGTCTGGTGTTATTGAGAACATTGAGGATGTTCCTGCCTTCTGTCCCTTCTAACTACAACTCACCCTTAACCTGCTATCTGACATGATGAGCAAACTGCAGATGGCATGTCCATAGACCTTTTGCTTCATCCCCTTTCCTCACTTCAACCTTCTCTTTCTGATTTTCTGCTTTCAGACACCCAAGAGCTATTATGTGCCCAACCATAGCACACCCAGGGGGAGGAGAGAGAGCAGCAACACAGCACTGATGAAGAGGCCCTATCACTTGATCTGACACTCTCAGCCGCCAGCTCAGACACTGGCACTACACTCACCTTAGAGGCTAGTATGGGTCAGAATCTGCACTTGGTGAGAGACCAGGTATTAGTAGGCTACAACCAAACCAAAGGGAAAGGGACAGAATCACTGTTTAAAAATAAGGGGATGCCCACTTAAGACAACAACGAGGAGAGTTTTTTTCTCTCAGAGTGTAGTGAGCCTTTGGAACTTCCTTCATCAAAAGGCAGTGAAAGTAGAGTCTTTGAATATTTTTAAGGCAGAGGTGGATAGATTCTTGATAAACAAGGGGGTGAAAGGTTATCAAGGGTAGGGGGGAAGTTACAATCCGATCAGCCATGATCTTATTTAATGGCAGAGCAAGCTCGAGGGGCTGAGTGGCCTATTCCTGCTCCTAAATCGTATGTTCATTTGTAAGGCTAGTTTATGTATCAACTCACTGGAGGGCGAGGTCGCAGAGAAGCTCTGTTGCAGAGGTCTTGGATGAGGACCTTGAATGGGGTGGCATACACTGGAAAATGGTGATGACAACACACATTGAGATACAGGGTGCATTGGTTGATCTACCAGACAACATCCTTCATTGTCAATGACCATGAAAGAGTCTGGATCAAACTTGGTACAGGATATCATGCAACTCCATCTCCCTTTCATCCTGCAGATTCTGAGGCACTGCAAATGTAGCTGTTACAGCCTTTGTGTGGATAGGTCACCAAATCCTTTGCCCCCCTGACAGGATGCAGTAACACCCCTTCCAAATCCAGGAAGTCACCACAATACCTCTAAAAACACTGCAGAGTACTTCCAGAATCATTGGAATAGCAGAAGAATGTTGCCAGGGTTAGAAAAGTGTAACTATGAGGAGAGATTGGATAGGTTGGGGTTATTTTCCTTAGAACAAAGAAGGCTGAGAGGTGACTTGATTGAGGTGTACAAAATTATGAGGGGAATAGATAGAGTGGACAGGATAAAATTGTTTCTCTTGATGAAGAATTCTAGAACCAGAGGACATAGATTCAAGATAGGTGGCAGAAGGTGTAACTCTTTCGAGTACAAACCCGTTCCCATCTGTTTCAGATGAAGTCACATAGTTTGCCATTGTGAGATTTGAACTCTTGATCTTGGGGTTACAAACCCAGTACCATAACCACTTGGCTATTTAGGCGTAAGGGGGACATGAGGAAGAACTTTTTTACGCAGAGGATAGTGGGTGTCTGGAATTTGCTGCCCAAGTTGGTGGTAGAGGCAGAAACTTTAAACTCTTTTAAAAAGTACCTGGATCTGCATTTAAAATGCTGTAAGCTGCAGGGCTATGGGCCAGGTGCAGGAAGGTGGGATTAGAAAGGGCACCTGGGTGTCCTCGGGCTGGCATGGACAAAATGGGCCGAATGGCTTCCTTCTGTGCTGTAACTTTTCTATGGTTCTATGGTTCTAAGTTATTCTTAAATTACCTTCCTGCAAGTTGGGTGTCTGGCCTATTAAATGGCCTGTCCCCTTGCAGTCAAACACACAGGTTCTTTGGTGAGTGACAAGTGAATACATTGACTTGACCTGCATAGTCTAGGTTTGTAAATAGTGCATCTAATCAGGCAGTATGACTGTTTGACATAATTGCCCAACGGTTGGAAGGCTTTCAGCACCCAGGGAATGTCTACATAAGAATCCTTCACAGCCTGAGGCCCTGTGTGGCTGCACTGAAAGTGCCTAGAGGTGCAGTACAGCCCACACACAGGGCTTTTAACTTTGTTAGCTCCACTCCAGCCAACTGCCTTACATTAGAGCCTAGTGCCACAGCATCCTGCCCAAGTGGCTACTCTTCAATAGTAGCATCTTGCACATGTATAGTATCTTTAACAAGAACAGCAAACCAAAGGCACTTAACATAGCAGTGTGTGGATTGAATTGATGTCGAAGAATTAGAAGAGTTAACAAATTCATGGTCAACTTTTTTTCATAAAATTATTAGTGGGCAGATTTCAACCCTGGATGTCTACTGCAGACAATACACCTGTGCATACATGGGATAACACAATGCCTCAATTATACATATTGCAGCATTATGAACAAAAGAATTCAGTCTAAAATTAATAAATTATTCATGGTTAAATCATGTCTACAATATCCTCAGTTACCTTAATTTACTAGAATTATATATTCTCATGCCTTTTATAGTTTGCTTTGCTTTTGTATTTTAAGTGCCTGCCCAACTCCATTCCAAAGTACTCATCTGCTGGCAGGCAAGTGAGGATAATTGCATTATTGTTTTGCTGCTGGGGTTTTCTGCTGTACTACAATCCAAGCAGCTTCACAGCTGCTCTTAGTTTCAAGTTCATGTGCTACTTTAGGCTAGCGATTGCCCCTTTGAGAAAAGGTGTAGAAAATCATGATTCAGTAAATGAAAATATTGAAACACAGTGGAGTGAATATTGAAGCGCAAAGCCATAATATAGAATTGTCATTGAATCTCTTAATTGTGAATTGAAGATTACTTCCATACAAATCTTAATATTTTTCTTTTGTCAATTTTCCCCTTCTTCTCCTGACCCTGCTGTGGCAGTTCCACAGGCAGTAGAATCCCACTAATATCATACTTAAGAGCCATGGGAATAATGACCACTTAAGAACATGTGTTAGGATGTTATTCATCTAACAGCCAGATATTGTTGTGACCAGAGTTCCACTCATCTATCCTTCCAGCAAATGATCCTGGCCCACTTGTTTGTTTTAATCCACGGGAAGAATTTTCTCCCCGTCCAGTAGGGGGAGGGGGGGTGGGTTGTGTGGGGGTGGGCGCGTAGTCAATTGGCACCCCCAATAGGCTGGGTGCTGCCATTTTATATATGCGCACCCAGAAGCGCTGAGCACTCCCTGTGCGAGTGGGGGGAGTAGGCTGCTTTGGGGAGGCGCTCTTTCACGCATGCGTGCGAAAGAGGGCAGAAATGTCCCTGAGGCACAGAGGTGTTTCAAGTATAAAACATTGAATAAAGGGAGAAAACAATTTTAAGGACATTTGTCTCATGTGAAACTGTCACATGAGCTGGGACATGTCCATTAATGTTAATAAAAATTTTTCCAACACTTTGAAAACGTTCATGAAACCTCATCCCGCCCGTGGATGAGATTCCATGAAAAATGCGAAGGCCGCCTGGGCTCTTCGCCTGCCCACCAACCTTAAGGTTGGATGGGCAGTTCAGGTCAATGATTAAATTGATTGTTAAATGGCCTTAATAGGCCTTTGACAGCTTGGTGGGCGCGCAGCCGACTCGGCTGCGCGCCCGCCAAACTGAAAGTCTGAATGACGCGAGGTGACATTAGGACGCATGCTCCATGTTAATTTATGCCTCGGTGAGTGGGAGCCCCGCTCACCAAGCTGAAGATTCTGCCGCAGGAATTCTAAAGTTAAGTATAAGGCTCCTACCAACCCCCTGGCTGAGATCACTTGGGATTGCAGGGGCTGGGGATTGAACCTGGGAATTTCCTAATCTGCATGGTTCAGTTACTCACCTGGTAAAGTCACTGACATAATGGAGGGCCTCTTTAACATATTGAACAGCTGACTAAAAATGTCATTCTACAATACCGTCAAAATAAAAGGATCTGAATCGTGTATACATACAGTTAATAACATTAACAGAAGAGCGGAAAGAAAGACTAGTGCAGCAACATACATTGACTGAACCAAGATTAATTTGTACAAAAAATCCAATGCAGAAAATGTCATTGCTGATTTTTTTACATTATTAGTTCTCAGGATGTGGTCATCACTGGCAAGGCTAGTATTTATTGCCCATTCTAACTGACCTCGAGAAGGTGATGGTGGGTCTTTTCGAATCACTGCGGGTAATGTGAAAGTTTTCTTCAATGCTCTAATATAGGGAATTGCAGGATTTCAACCTAGTGTTGATGAAGGAACGTCAATTTATTTCCAAGTCAGAATCATGTGTAAGTTGGAAGAAAATTTGGAGGTGATGGTGTTTCCATGCAACTGCTGTCCTTGTCCTCTAGGAGGTCAAGGTTGTGGGTTTGGGACATGTGGCTGAAGAGGTCTTGGTGACTTGCTGCAATACATCATGCAGGTAGTATGCACCATAGCCACTGGTGGAGGGAGTGAATGCTTAAACGAATGGATTACGTGCCGATAAAGCGGGCTGCTTTGTCATGCTTTTACTGTTGTTGCAGCTGCATCATGAGACCATAAGACATAAGAGCAGAAATTAGGCCATTTGGCCCATCGAGTCTGCTCCGCCATTAAATCATGGCTGATAAGTTTCTCAACCCAATTCTCCTGCCTTTTCCCCATAACCTTTGATCCCCTTACCAATCAAGAACCTATCTATCTCGGTCTTAAATACACTCAATGACCTGGCCTCCACAGCCTTATGTGGCAATGAATTCCATAGATCCACCACTCTCTGGCTAAAGAAGTTTCCCCTCATCACTGTTCTAAAAGGTCTTCCCTTTACTCTGAGGCTGTGCCCTCAGGTCCTAGTTTCTCCTACTAATGTAAACATCTTCCTCACGTCCACTCTATCCAGGCCTTTCAGTATTCTGTAAGGTTCAATCAGATCCCCTCTCATCCTTCTAAACTCCATCGAGTATAGACCCAGAGTCCTCAAATGTTCCTCATATGTTAAGCCTTTCATTCCTGGGATCATTCTCGTGAACCTCCTCTGGACCCTCTCCAGGGCCAGCACATCCTTCCTGAGATGCGGGGCCCAAAATTGCTCACAATATTCTAAATGTGGTCTGAACAGAGCCTTATAAAGCCTCAGCAGCAGATGCCTGCTTGTATATTCTAGTTCTGTCGAAATAAATGCCAACATTGCATTTGCCTTCCTAACTACTGACTCAACCTGCAAGTTAACCTTAAGAGAATCCTGGACTAGGAATCCCAAGTCCCTTTGCACTCCAGATTTCTGAATTCTCTTTCCATTTAGAAAATAGTCTATGTCTCTATTCTTCCTACCAAAGTGCAGGACCTCACACTTCCCCACGTTGTATTCCATCTGCCACTTCTTTGCCCATTCTCCTTACCTGTCCAAATCCTTCTGCAGCCTCCCTGCCTCCTCAATACTACCTGTCCCTCCACCTATCTTTGTATCATCTGCAAACTTAGCCAGGATGCCCTCGGTTCCTTCATCTAGATCATTAATGTATAAAGTGAAAAGTTGTGATCCCAACACTGACCCCTGCGGAACTCCACTAGTCACCAGCCGCCATCCTGAGAAGGACCCCCTTATCCCCACTCTCTGCCTCCTGCCAGACAGCGAATCTTCTATCCATGCTAGTACCTTGCCTCTAACACCATGGGCTCTTATCTTACTGAGCAGCCTCCTGTCCGGCACCTTGTCAAAGGCCTTCTGGAAGTCCAAGTAGATAACATCCATTGGCTCTCCTTTGCCTAACCTACTCGTTACTTCCTCAAAAAATTCTAACAGATTTGTCAGGCATGACCTGCCCTTGATGAAACCATGCTGACTTTGCCCTATTTTACCATGCACTTCCAAGTATTCTGAAATCTCATCCTTAATAATGGACTCTAAAATCTTACCAACGACCGAGGTCAGGCTAATCAGCCTGTAATTTCCCGTCTTTTGCCTCACTCCCTTCTTAAACAGGGGGGTTACATTATCAATTTTCCAGTCCTCTGGGACCCTCCCTGACTCCAGTATTCCTGAAAGATCACCACTAACGCTTCCACTATCTCTTCAGCTATCTCCTTCAGAACTCTGGGGTGTAATCCATCCGGTCCAGGTGATTTATCCACCTTCAGACCTTACAGTTTTCCTAGCACCTTCTCCTTGGTAATGGCCACCATACTCACCTCTGCCCCCCAACTCTCTTGAACTTTGGGGATGTCACATGTGTCTTCCACCGTGAAGACTGACGCAAAGTACCTATTCAGTTCCTTCACCATTTCTTTGCTCCCCACTACTACTTCTCCAGCGTCATTTTCCAGCGGCCCAATGTCCACTTTTGCCTCTCTCTTACCCTTTATATACCTAAAAAAACTCTTGCAATCTTCTTTTATATTACTGGCATCATTCCAGACAATTGGAGTATCTTATTGGATACTGGGCTGGTACCTTGTAAGTTTAGAAAAGATTGGGGGAGTCACAGGTGAGCCAATCACCACAGAAAACCCATCCTTTAACCTGATCCTGTACCTACAGCATTTATATAGTTATTCTAGTTGAGTTTGTGATCAATAGTGACACTCACCCAACTCTCCCCATCGTAGGATGTTGATGGTTCAACGTTTGAGGAAATTCGGCAATGTAATGTCACTGAATGTCAAGGGGCGGAAGTGGTCAGGCTCAAGATGGCTATTGTCTGGTTTTGAGTGGCATGAATTTGCCACTTATTAGCCCAAGCCTGGATGTTGTCCAGATCTTGCTACATGACAGCTTGACTGCTTCATTGTCTGAGGATTTGCCAGTAGAGCTGAATTGTCAGCAAACTCCCTCATTACTGGAAGCTTAATTTAAAAAGAAATTAGAAACAAGGAAATAAAACTTTGCTCTATCCTCTGAGTTACAAGGTGCTGGGTTCAAGTCCCACTCCAAGGCTTGAGGAGAAAAATTAAGGGAAATTAGTACTGAGGGAGTACTGTACTGTCAGAAGTGTTGTCTTAACAAGTCTCTTAAACTTAAATAAGGGAAATTATAATGGTATGAAGAGAGAGCTGGCTAAAGTAGACTTAGAAAATAGTTTAAAATGGGCAGATATTTAAGGAGATATTTCATAACTCTCAAACACATATTCTATTGAGAAGTAAAGACTCCATGGGCTGAATTTTCTGGCTGGTGGCAGGGCGGAGCGGGAGTGGGCACGGACCCGATTGCCGACCACGATCGGATCCGCGCTGCCATTTTACGCGGATGGGTCAATTAAGGCCCCCGGCCAGTGTGAATCGCGGCTCCCGAGGACAGCGGGAGTGGCCGAGCGGCGGTGGGTCTGCAGTGACCGTTGGGTCCGATGGTGACCCCATGGCCTGTTTAAAAAAGCTGCTGCGGCCTTTCCAAGACTGTGAATCATGGCCTGTGGAAGGGCTCCCAGAGGGCTGCTGGTGAGCAGGCTAGGCAGGAGGGTAGGGCGGGGGGGCCTCGTTTTTCTGATGATTGCCTTGCTGCCCTCCTCGAGGAGGTGGCAGCATGGTGAGAGGTCCTGGCTCCCCAGGACGGGAGGAGGAGGCCCCACCACCCCACATCACCAAACATGCCTGCGAGGAGGTGGTGAGCTCCCATGACGTGATGCACGTGGATCCAGTGTTGTAAGCGCTTCAACAACCTGTTGGGCTCAGAAAGGGTGAGTACCATGTTGGCATTGGTCACTTAACCCAGCAGGCTTTCCCCCCTGGTGTACTCCCCTGCCATGGTGCCACCCACCTCCCCCCACCCCACCCGCCCCACCACTGCAAGTCTGAGTGTAGTCACCGCATTGAATCATTGACGGCATGTGTCCGCTGGGTGGGCCAGCAGATATTGCCCATGCCAAGGTCAGCCTGAGAGGGTGGTGAAGAGATGGGTTCTGCCTCCGCAGCAAGTGATACACTGAGATCCACATTACTGTTTCTGGGGCAACCTGGAGGAGCTGCATCTAGGCGCAGAGCTGGAACTCCAGGACATGTCCAAGTCAGGATGATGACATGCTGGGAGGGGAGCTTCAAGGTGGCATGGCACCAATCGATCTGCTGTCCTCTGCGCTCCACGTGCTTGCACCTCCTTGCTGTGGAAGGTTAGACCGTGTGGTGCCTGATGTGATGTAGGCAGTATTTGGCCAAGGAGGAGGAGGAGGTGGGGACAGGCCTAGCATTTTTGTGAGTGTTCGACGGCAGCGGGGTGAGCAGACATTGGATCCCTGCAATGTGCCACTCTGGTGGGAAAGGGCCATCCATGAAGAAAGTCCAGGTACAATTAGCACTAATCAATGCTCTTCTCTCCTTTTCAGAAGAATACACATGATACAGCCGAGCGGGTGAGGACTGGCTGTGGGCCAGCACAGTTAGCGATTCTCAGCTGTTTCGAGCAGGAGGGCCTAGATTTGGAGAGGCGCCATGCACCCAGGTCCACCGGTGTCGGTGAGGTTGGGGTGCCACGTATGTTTGCCCAGCAGTGAGGTCGCCAGTGTTCTCCCAGCAGCCATGGAAGTGCTGAATGTTCAGCGATTGACGTGTGCAACATGGCTTGACCATTGCTTATGGAAGAAAGAGCACATAATAATCCAGGGGACAGGGATACACATTGACATTGTCTCCACGTTAACTGATCCAATGTCCTTGTTCTTCCTTTCAGCATCAGCGGAGCAGGGCCATGAGGAGCAGCAGAAGCCCCCCTCTCACACCTGAGGGCTCTGAAGTCTCACCAGTGTCACACCATCACTGCCAGGCAGGCACCAGCGCAGATACTAGCACCTCGCTGGGAATTAGAACATTAGTTCCCAGGGCACAGTGGTGAGGGCACTTCACAGTCGCTGGAGGAGCTGGCAGAGACAGAGAGTGCCCATGGTGCCAGCATGCAGAGGACTCCAGGGGACCATGCACATGCTCAGTCGGTGCCTGTTGATGTGCCTCTGGAGTCATCTGCGATGCAGCAAACACAGGAAATGCGGCTGGGTGTGCGAGAGCATCAGGAGGAGATACATGAGGCTATGCTTGGCTTGGTCTCCGTGGTCGAGGAGTCTACCCGGACTACTGCTGAAGCAATGAGCCTCGTTTTCAAGCCCCATGCTTCCTCCATGGAGAGAATGGCGACTCTCGTGGAGAGGCTCCTCCAGGAGACTCATCAGGGCTTCCTGGGGATGCACTCGGACCAGCAAGCCTTCACACCGGCATTGACCTTAGCTGGTTAGTGTCAGTGTGGGAGATGATCTGGGCATCAAGTTTCCCAGCTCGGGGCAGCAGCTGCCTGTCGTCTCTGTCGGCACCTCTCAGGGCACTTCGGATGAGGGCTGCAGCTCCTCTGCGCGTCTGCCAGTGACCAAAGCATCCAGTGGGGCTGCAATGACTGGGGAGATGCCAGTTGTGGAACTGACAGATCCCTCCCAGGCGGGGCCAGCACAGGCTCCACGGGCCAGAGGACGACTGCCAAGGTTATCGAGACCAACAGTACAGCAGAGTCAGCAGGCTGTCTCAGATGCCACTCCCAGCTAGGGATCAGCACCAAGATGTAGCACCCGAAAATGTAAACATAAGACACCTTAGGCACACCACGGATTTATCACTGTTGCTTCTGTATTGGCCCGCAATGAGGTTTTTATGAGTTGGTGTGATTTTTAACACCTTTTTCATTTTGTTTCATTAAGTTTCTTTGTTCGCAAAAATAAATTCAGACATGTCACCATGGCTGAGGTTGCCTCTTTTGTTCTGTAGGTGGATGGTTTCCAATAACGTAATATGTGCTTTGTGGGACATTCAGCTTTATTAGCAAGGATCTTAGTTAATGTTTCTAACCAGGCAGATTTTGCACTTGGGTCTCGAAAATGGAGCATACAGCCGAGGCTTGTCCTGGAGACCCATATGTGGTGTGCTAGCTGAAAGTTTGTTGGATTATAGCCTCCTGGGTGTCCCTGCCTCCCTGGAGTATGCCCGGGTCAGCATCTACCCCCTCAGCATTTCCCTGTGAATGCTCATCCTCGGAATCATTGCTGGACTCATCATATGCAGTCGCAGCCAATGCACCAACATCTTCTTCGTCCACAGCATTCCCCCTTTCCAGCACAAGATTGTAGAGAGCGCAGCAAGAAACCACTATCACTGAGACATGATCAGGGGGATACTGGAGTACCCCCCCTGAGCGGTCCAGGCATCAGAAGCACATCTTGAGAAGACCAATGGCTCTCTCCACCACAGCCCTTGTGGAGGCGTGGCTCCTATTGTACCACTGCTCAGCTTCTGTTCTTGGATGGTGGAGAGGCATCCTGAGCCACCTTCTGAGGGGATAGCCCTTGTCACCCAGCAGCCATCCATCCAGCCAGGCTGGAGAACTGAAGAGCTCCGGCACCTGGGGGTGTCTGAGGATGGAGGCGTCATGGGATCTGCCTGGCTGCCTTGTACAGACTTGCAGAATCTGCATTCTGTGATCACACAATATCTGCACATTCATGAAGTGGAAGCCCTTCCTGTTGATGAAGACACCAGGCTCACCTGCTGACGCCTTGATGGCCACGTGTGTGCAGTCTATAGCATCCTGGACATGGGAGAAGCTCGCAATGGCCGCGAAGCCTCTAGCTCGCTGTGTCTGGCTTGCCTGGTCCTAAAGGTAGATGATGAAGGTTAAGGCACACCTGAACAGAGCATGCATAACCTGCTTGACACAAGTGTGGACAGCTGATTGGGAGACACTGCAAAGGTTACTCACTGAGCCCTGTAAGGAGCCAGAGGCATAGAAGTTGAAGGCAGCTGTGACCTTTAGAGCCACTGGCATGGGATGTCCACCCAAACATTTAGCGGAGATCTCAGGGCCTATCATCTGACAGATATAATTGACTGTCTCCCTTGAGAGGCGGAGCCTCCTTCAGCACTGCTCCTCAGGCATATTGAGGTAGCCGCTTCGCCGCCTGTATACCCTGGCAGCAGAATAGTGGCGTCTTCTGTGGCCCCTTCCACCTTGGACTACCTCTTGGCCCCCTTCTCCTTGTGCCTGTGCCTGACCTCCCAAAGGTGGCTCCTCTGGAGGCTGCAATGTGTGCTCTTGGCCTCCTCCCCCTTCTGGCCCTCCCTTCCTCCTCAGAGGAGGTGCCTCCAGTGGAGAGTTCAGCTCCCATTCCCAGGCTTCCTGAAAAATGCAGGTCCAAAAAAGATTCCTCATTGTGGAGTGCTGACCTGAAGGTTGTGAGTCCAGACCAAGCAGCTGGTATGTGTTTTGAAGTATTGCAGATCACACAGGCAAGTATCAGAAACTTTGAAACACCAATATTTGACAGAGCACATTTGTGACCCCACTGAGCCCTCTTATCCCACCCATGGATGAGGTTTACACAAGTGTGTGTACCCGCCTGCCCGTTGTGCCGACCCGAAAATTGCATGGGTGCCGAAAAATCACAGTTGATTGGAGCGTCAAGAGCCTTAAATAGCCCGTTAATTAATGACGGGCATGCATTGGAGAGTGTCGCACGCCCATCCAACGAAATATTACAATGACGCGCAGTGACGTCAGGACATTCACCCAACATCACCGCGTGTCAGTTTAAGTGTGTGTGCAGGGCCTACCCCCGGACGCCAACAGGAAAATTCTGCCCTATGAGAAGGATAGGCCATTCATGGCCAACTAAGGAAGTTCAGATAGGCATCAAATTGAAAGAAAAGGTGTACAATGCTGTGAAGATTTCTGGTAGGCCAAAAGATGAGGACAATTTTAGAAACCAACAAAACATTATTAAAAGAATAACAAATAGGAAGAATTTGAATATGAGAATAAACAAGAAAGAAATATAAAAACAGACAGTAAGAGCTTTTACAAATATATAAAAAAGAAGAGAGTAATTAAAGTAAATGTTGGTTCCTTAGAGAATAAGACTGGGGAATTAATGGAAAACAAGGAAGTGGCAGAGACTTTGAACAAAGTATTTTGTATCTGTCTTCATGGTAGAAGATACAAAAGCATCTCAACAATAGTAGAAGATCAGGGGATGAAATGGAGGAAGGAATGTAAAATAATCACTAACACTGAAGAAAAAATGTTCAAAAAACTAATGGAACTAAAGGCTAACAAATCCCCTGGATCTGATGGCTGCATCCCAGGGACTTAAAGAAGTGACTATAATGCTTGTTATACTTGTCTTTTCTTGGAGGCAGTTCAAAGGTTTACTGGGTTGATTGCTGCAGTGAAGGAATTGTCTTATGAGGAAAAGTTGAGCAGGTTTGGCCTATACTCAATGGAGTGTAGAAGAATGAGAGGTGATCGTATAAAAAAATATAAGATCCTGAGAGGCTTGATAGGGTACATGCTGAGAGGATGTTTCCCCTCATGGGAGAACCTAGGACTAGGAGGCACAGTTCAAAAATATGGGGTCTCCCATGGTGATGAGGAGCAATTTTTCTCTCGAGGGTTGCTAATCTTTGGAAGTCTCTACCTCAGAGAACATTGGAGGCTGGGTCATTGAATTCTTCAAAACTAAGTTAGATAGAGTTTGATCTACAAGGGAGTGAACAGTTATGGGGGCAGGCAGGAAAGTGAAGTTGAGGCAATGCTGTTATTGAATAGTAGAGCAAGCTTGAGGGGCCAAATGGCCTACTCCTGCTCCTATTTCTTATGTCTTTTGGATGAGACATTAAACTGAGGCCCCATCTACCTGCTTGGGTGCATGTAGCAGATCCCATGACACTATTTCAAACTAGAGCAGGGGAGATATCCCCAGGATCTGGCCAAAATTTATCCTTTAATGAACATCACACACACAAAAAAGATCATTTGTTCATTATCACATTGCTGTTTGTGGGAATTTGCTGGGCACATTCCCTGCATTATAACAGTGGCTGCACTTCAAAAATTACTTAATTGCCTGTAAAGCACTGAGAGACATCTGGTGAAAAAGTGCTATATAAATGCAAATCATTCCTTTTTTCCACTCATACTGTTATGCCAACCTGGCACTGGATTTACATCAAGTTTGTCATGTCCTCCTTGATATTATTGAGCTGTTTCTTCTTGAAATATCTTGAATATAAAACAGTTTGAATGAAAAATGTGGTGGCTGCTGGAATGAGCCAATCTGTTTTGGTTCATCATGAATTAAATAGACTGTCAAGTTGGTACAAAGCAGGTGTGATGGAGGTCGTGTTTTTTATGCACCAATACCACATAAGTGAGGCAGCATTAAACTTCTGCCTTATAAAAGGTAAACCGGTTTGGTTAAATATTTTCAAATAAAGCTTAGGGGTTTAATTTCTTCCAGGAATGCATTGCTTAAATTACTCATGTAAATTTTTGGAGCATAGTACAGCAACAAAATAATTTAACTCAAGATGTTTACTTTAGTATTTTATTAGACCAATTCTAAATTTAAAACAGTTTTTTCTTAAAAGAAGAGATCTAGAACAAACATTCCAATGTTAGCCCCCTCCAAAGCATGAAATATTCACCGCCCAGAGTTTTTTGAAAATACTTAACATAATTGGCAGTCTTCTTTAAGCCTAAATGTAAACATATGCCAGTGGATACTTGAGTAGTTTATGCCTTCACTCAATGAACAGTTAATGACATGCAGCATATTGATGCAACAGTTCAAAGTACATAACTAGGATTTTGAGGCTGAGATTTAATGCTGCCTCAATCATGTGGTGTTGGTACATAAAGCACTGCCTTAGATGTGCCAGTTCTGTACCAGTTTGGTACTCTGTGAATAAAAGTATGTGGCTCATTGGGCCAGAAATGCATGTATTCAATTTAAGCCCCTTTTCTATTGATGACATTTGAAGTAGAAACAATGCTGTAATGTGCTGGAGTCCTGGTGCTGTGGAATTAACCACATTGTTAACACAACCAATTGTGATATCACACATTTAGACACAATACTGGAGCTTTCACTAATGTATTTCTTGCAGCTCTTCATGTAGGGAGTGGAACGTTACCTTGTTGGCTTGGTACACTGCCTGTAGTGCAGTAGTGAGTGATGTGGCACTCTGGATATGCACTGAGCATTCCTAAATCATTTTGGAATAATATAACAATATAACATCCCTCTTTCTTTAAAAAAATATAATGCCTCTTTATATGAATATAGTCATTAAATTTTTAAAGTCTCAACTAAAGAAAATTTACAATCAACTTTTAGAATTAAAGTAATTCAAAAAGATCTTTTATGGCTTGGGTTCTTTACTCAGTGGGGGGGGGGGGGGCGGGGGGAACATTATTCATCATATCACTCAGGTGGGAAAATGTTGTGCCTCCATCTCGTGAATTTGGTATTCATTGCTCACAGTCCTTGTATAGAAGCAACTACTTGCAGACTGACAGGGTTCTTCCTGTTGTAGTATAATAGACTTGCATCTTTGAGTTTGTGGAGACTCCTCTCATGGGCTCTGACCACTGATGTCATCAGGTCTCATACCTCATGTGACGTATGAAAGAACTCATGTATTGGATTAAGCCAAAGAAACTTTTCAGCTTTTTTTGTCTCTTGGAGCTTCCATCACCAAGGTAGCTGCGGCTTTTTCCGAGACTGAGCATGATTCCATCATGAATATATATCATTCTAAAGAGTTAGCATTCTGTCACCTCCACAATGCATTTGCCTGTGTTTAAATTGATCCAAGTTTTCCTGGCTCTTTCCATGGCTTCATGTAGATAGTAGTCATGGTCTTTTTCATCTACATCATAGACTTGGATATCATCAACTACATCGTCCGCTCCTTTGCATCTCTTGTATGTTTCAGCTATTTTCTGCTGAAAAACATCCTGGCTCCTATCGGGATTTATGATTTGTGGCCAGGATAGAAAGATGTCATATAAGAAATTATACTGTGCAACAGATGCCGATTAGTTGACGGGGGTTCCCTTTCAGGCTGGAATTTTCCACTCTCGTTGGTGCGCGTGTTTGGCAGTATGAGTGCACAATATGGCCAGGCAGCCAATAATCGGTTCTACAGTGTCATGAAAACAGTTTGTGATCGTCCGCTCCACCTGTCAATGGCGGGCTGTGTTTCCCGCTGTCCAACTTTAGAAACTTAATTTTAATGTATTTGCATCTCATCATTATGCCGGAATCATCCCCCCACATCGGTGTGACTTCAGTCTGGCATGATTTACGAATACTTTCAAAAGTTCACCTTCCTGGTGAGCTGAACTTCTAAGGGAACTCGGAGGTGAGTGCACACAACATTGTGTAGAGCTCACAAGGATCACCCGTAGAACATCAAGGAAGTGCATTTCTTGTTGTGTGTGGGGGGGGGTGGTTGGCACAGATATGTTGCTTTCTCCTGGCTGGGCAAGGGCTCCAGTGCAGGTCAGGCCAAGATGACACAGACTGATGAAAGTTCATGCCGAGGGGGTTGGGGGAAGGCGGGGAGTAGGGAGGCTGAGGGAAGCGCCACGCACTTGGAAAAGCTTGTCAAAAGTGAGCATTTTTCCACAGCTGAGAACATTCAGCTGCAGCTCCATTGAAATTCTTGGAATTGGGCCTCTGAAGCATTTCTGCCCACTCAAGCAATGCAAAAGCACAAATGTGCTACCAAATACTCCAGAACTTTTCACCCCTTGGGCACAGACAGCAAAGTAATGTGCGTTTTAGGTGGCAGCCGAACAATTGGATGACCAGTAAAGTTGTAGAATCTCCTTACGAAAGGTGGCCATGTGGCGCAGTCATTGGTGGAGGTGCTCAGAGCCTCTTGCAATGTCTTTATGAAGATTTGGACCAGTATCCCTCATGGTTCAAGCTAACAGTGTAGCCTTGCAGTGCGGGTTAGCAGAATGCATGCGCCTGAGCTAAGAGCATGCAGTCCAGTGGCTGAATCTGCTGCCAATTGGTCAAGTGGAGTGGGGTGGAGGTGGGTGGGGTTTCAGACAGCCAATGCGTGCACTACACACTAGCCATCCAACTGGTAACCAGCACTCTCCAGCAAGCATGAAGGGGCCTTGAGATGCAACCGGAGCTGGAGGCATAACCAAAAGAGGTCTTAGGACACATAAGCTAACCCATGTGTCTCTCTCTTTGATCGTGCAGAACATCAGGATCATGGAGCTTGGTGATCTAGCTGTATGCCTCATGGCTTTCATGGCACAGAGAAGGAGGAGAAGGAGGCACCTAGCTTGCAAATGGGAGGAGCACTACCTTCAAGATAAAAGTGCGGCAGGGCCTCCTGCGCACGCAGCTGAAGTTCTGCATTGAGTCGTCGCTCGCAGGCATTTCGTTAGACTCAGGGTCTATAGATAGCGCTTGTCATTTCTGCAGATGACTGAGAACAAGTGTCGCCGAAGACTGCACATATCTAGAGAACTGATTGGTCACATATGCTGCCTGCTGCAGGATTTGGTGCCACGGGAACATGGAGGGCATCCACTGCCAGTGACCATGAAAGTGACTGCTGCACTCAATTTTTTATGCCAAGACTCCTTCCAGGGCTCTACAGGTGACCTGTGCAGGATCTCACCAGCCTTCACTCAAGTGTATCCAGAAGGTCATGAAGCCACCTTCGCGAAGGCACAGAACTGTGTGTATTTCAACCAGGATCAGGCAAGCCAGGAAACAAGAGCACCGGCATTTACGGCAATTACGGGTGCAGGATGTTATCAACTGCACTCACATGGCACTTGGTTCTCCAAGACATGAGCAGTCAACTATGTCAATATCATGGGTTTCCACTCACTGAATGTTCAACTGATCTGTGACCACCGCAAACGCATCCTATAGGTCTGCGCATGATTCACAGGGAGCGTCCACAACTCCTACATCCTCAGTAGGTCTCAGATCCCTGATATGTTCCAGGGTTCACAGAGGCTGCAGGATTGGCTCCAGAGGAACAAGGGCTACCCACAGAGGACGTGGCTGATGACGCCCGTGTGGCAGCCTCAGACTGCAGCAGAGAGGTGGTATAATGAGACTCATGCAGCAACCCGTGCTTTGGGGAAGCAAATGATTAGCATATTGAAAATGAAGTTCCAGTGCCTCAACAGCGTCGGTGGAGCACTACCATACAGTCCCCAGAGGATGTCGCGCATCATCGTAGCTTGCTATGTGCTACATAACCTGGCGCTGCAACAATGGGGTGGACCTGGCTGAGGAACCAATGGAAGAGCTGCACATCTCCTCCGATGAGGAGGGCGTCAAAGGGGATGAGGTCCTCAAAGGCGAGGATACCAGTGATAAGGCTATTGCACTGGTCAGACTCGTGAGGCCCCAACAGCCACAGGATTCGTGGAGGATGATGCAGTGAGGTTAGACCTGACATTTTCTTCTTGCATCTGTGAATGATTGACTCCTATGTGGCTGATGGCAGTGTACATACCCTTAGTGCTCAGGCTCATGTTATGGAGATGCAGCAGAAGCCCCAGTAGTCACGATTCCAGGAGGATGATGACAACATGCAGTGAAGACACTCCATAGATCTTCACATTGCCTCTGTGAATGTCTGACTTCTGCATGGCTGATGGTAGTTTGCTTGCGCTGTGTGATCACGGTAATATCATGGAGGTGCAGCCATGAAACATTAAATGAACTTGATCATTTGGCAGCCTTTATCACCTATACTCTTCAGGACCACATCATCACCAGACATAGCTGCTGAAGAGGTGGGGGCCCCGCCTCACCTCAAAGGTTTTGAGAGCAGACAGAGAGAATGGCGGAACTCTGTGATGCACCGAGGTCAACACTGGCAGGATGGTGGCCACTATGGAGACCTTGTGAAGCTTGTCCACAAAATTCTGGCAGCAATGACAAGCACCATCGAGGTGCAAACATCACTAATGTGTCCAGTGAGTGTGAAGCCAGACCATCACTTTGCTCTGAAGGTTACACACTGCACAGGGGAGGCAGCCCTGGACTGAACACTTGCCTATATCTTGTGCAGAACCAAGGTTTCAAATCTGAGTGACACGAACACTGCTCATCATAATAAGGAGCCATAGGCAAGGAGACATTCTTGGGAGTTTTTTTTAACAACAGTGAACATCATTTACATGCAATTAACACCTGTGCCCACACTGTGCATGGGGACTGGGGTGTTTATTGATCCTGTTAATCACATTTTGGTTTAATGTTTGCAAATTTCCTTTAAATTGTGTCTTGGTTTTTGCAGTTTCCCTTTAAGGGGCTGCTTTTACTGTATCCCTGATTTTGTTAATTTAGTTTAATTCTTTTGACTCAAAAGAGTTACACCTTCTTAACCTTCCTAACCCTGCTGCCATGTCTTGGTGCTCCCCTGAAACCCACAGTGGCAGCCTGCTGACTGCTGTGCCCTGTCTATGATGATCTTGGTGAGCATCCTTTGGAGTTCCAAGACCTGGAGGGCCTCAACTTGTTTTGGGTATCCTGCTATGGGTCAGGTGCACCCTCCATGGCCTGTGGAGCTGGAGATAATGGAGTCACAGGAAGAGGGGATTTAGATCGGCCGAACACTCCCGAAGTCACCTGGGTGGATGGCCCTGGGATGTGCACCTGCTGATCCTCCTCCCTATGGGTGCCCAACAGTCCCTGGCTAACTCCTTGAGAAGATGGGGAAGCTGGAGTGAGATCGAGCTGCCCTGCACCCATTTTGTGTTGACACTGTTGGAGGCCAATTATGGCATTAGCAATGGAGTTCAGCCCTCGCAGCAGTGCAGGACCGATGTCCTGGACCAAGTTCTCCATGGCGGCCGCCATCCGGCTGGTGTTGACCCTGGTGTGTCGGCATGACGGCGCAAACACCTTGGTCTTCAGGCAGGTGGACTCCTCCATCGTCGTTTGCAATCTGAGGAGCGCACCAGACATCCCTTCCTAATATTCCCATGGTTGTTGTTGCAGCTCCAACAACTGATTGAGCACCAAGTCCAGACGCTCATTATCTGACTCAGTCTCAGCAGATTCCTTGCCTCCAGCAGTCCTGAGTACCAGCAACCTCGGATATCCCTGCCTCCACCTACTGTGGAACAGATTGTGTGCTGTGCTCAATAGATTGTGATCCTGAGGCTGCTCTACTGAAGTGTGTGTCGCTCTTCTGGTGGAGGGTGTGGGTGAGCTCTGTGGTCTGCAATGGTGCTTCCCTCAGGTTCCTCATCCGAGGTGTTCTCTGTTGCCTGTTGCTGTTGCCTGTTCTCAAGGTTGCCTGAAATGTGTCTAGAAGAAAAAGTGCAGATTATTAGTGCTTAGCAGCCATGTTGCTTAGAGTAGTGTTGACAGTGGAATGGGCTGGTGCAGGATCCTCACACGGATGCTTGCCGGTGGCAGCACTGTCTCCGCAGAAACGGCTCACATCCTCTCTGGCCAGCTCTAACGTGTGACTCACGATTGGAGTAGGACCTTGATGTCCGGCACTCAACCCCCCCAGTCTGGGACCTTTCCTACTGATTATGCATAATCTTGTCCTACATAAAAACAGATGGAGAGAGTGTGAGCAGGGTGCATGCCAGGCCAAATGAGAAGGATGCCAGATGTGCATGTGCGCTGAGTGGCACCATGGACAGGATGAGGAGACGATTTTCAGAGGAGATGAGGCCAGATGGAGATATGACGGTGTGTGTGAGAGAGTGAAATGTGATGTCCCTTGAGCTGGCAGTGGGTGAGATAGCCAGTGAATGTGTGATGGGCTTGAGAGTGTGTGAATTGAGAGTGACGAGATGGTTGACTTACCCTGGTGGCACGGTTGTGATCATTCATCCTTTTTCTGCACTGGATGGCCAACCTCTTGTGTGCAACATTGGCACTGACCACTTCTGCCACCACTTCCCAAGCCAGAGTGGTGAAACTGATGGGCCTCCTGGGCCAGAGCGGGGGTAGAGAATATCGCGGTAGGCTTCTATGGTGTCCAGAAGGCATCTTAGGGATATGTCACTGAATTGGGGACTGCACTCTTCTTAGATTTTGGGGCCATGTCTTCACTGAATCAGTCCTGGGCTGCAAGCATTGAGAACTGTGCACACAGCTGCAGTTTGAATCTGATGCCCAGAGTGAGGAAGCGGCGAGGTAATGACGTGGTGGATAAATCAGAGGCCACTCGCCAGCGAGACAGCGTGCTTCCTGTGACCGCATAATTTATGAGGCAGAATGGGGACAATAAGCGTGAAAATCCGCCATTGCAGGCGGTGGATAAGACATCATTTTCCACATCTGCTAACGCACTTAGCGAATTCTGGGATGATTCCACCTTGTGAACCATAATAGCTCTCATTTATACAAAGCCAGAAAAATAGTACAGATCGGTTCTTATAGCAAGCCATGGCATATGCTCTTAATGGTCTTTCTTGATGCATAGGATGGAAGGCTTGCATATAGAGGGCTTTATCATATCGCATAGGAATGTCTCAAAGCACTTCACATGAAAATTATTTTGAAATAGAATGATTGTTATGTAGGTAAAGATGATATATAATGGGTGGAATTTAATCCAGGCGACTGGAATCTTGTCTACCAGCTGGACAGCAGGCAAAAGCCCCGCATTGCCTCCTTTAGGCAAGGCCTGCCATCAGGCACTCAAGTCACCAGCATCAGGGCTTCCCAGATCAAGAACTGTGGGGTGGAAATCCTAAACAAAAACAGAATTACCTGGAAAAACTCAGCAGGTCTGGCAGCATCGGTGGAGAAGAATAAAGTTGACGTTTCGAGTCCTCATGACCCTGCAACAGAACTGCCCTCTGAGAGCTGCTGGCCAATCAAAGGCCAGTAATTCCTTATTGCTGTCAGCTCCACTGGGTGAGTGCTGGTAGCTGCTGGTAATGCAGCTACCAGAGGCCCCAGATTAGTGAGAATCCCAGGCCACAGGTGAGTAAGGGCAGGATGGGGCTTGTGGGGAGAGGTCACTGGCTTGGCGGGGGGTGGGGGGGGGGGGGTGTTGTGTGTCTGGCTCTCAGTAGATCCTCCCCTCCTCACCACCGCCCCCACCCTCAACCTCTGAAACTCCTCAGGATTCTGTAAGCAATCCTGACAGTCTATTGCTTTTTCATCTCCCCCATGGTGACTCACCCACCCGCTGCTGGTTGAATACCAGCAAGCAGAGCTGGGATGAGGCCCTAAAGTGGGTATTAATTGTGGGTATTAAAGGCCATCCATGAGCCTTCCCGCCCCAGACCTAATCAGGTCAGAGGCAGGAAGGTGGTGAGGACTGCACCCCACAGCATCTAGCCCGATTAAATGCCCCCCCCCGCCTCCAAGCTCGCCACCTGGGAGGGCATTAAATTCCGCCCAATGTATGCAAAGCAAACTCCCATAAACAGCACCTGAATGGCTGAACAGTTAATCTAGTTAACTACTTGAAAGAAGTTGAATTAAGGATTCCCTTTGCTTCTTCAAAGAGTGCATCTGGATCTTTAATGTCCACCAAACCATAGTCACAAGCAAAATAACTGGTTTAATATCTTGTACAAAGAACTGCCCCCTTCAATTTAGCAATCCTTTAGTACTAATATGGAGTGTTAGCTTAGATTATCTATTGACGTACCCAATTGGGACTTCGACCTCTAATCTTCGACTCTGACATGAACACTAGTGAAATATTAGTGAACAGAAAAAGCACTGCCATTTTTAATAGTTAAACATCTTTATGCATATTCTTGCCATGAGAGGATATATGATTATGAAGACTCATTGGATATACATGATAGTCCTGTCCACTTGCTAGATCTCCAATGGCTCAATTTGTACCTGCAGTTCAAGACCAGAAGGCCCAGGTATAATCAGTCTTGGCTCAGTTGGCTGCTCTGAGTTGGAAAGACAAATTCAGCCAGGGCTCACTACAGCAAGAGTACTGCATGGTGAAATATTAATGAGTAGTGAAAACACAAAATGAACATATTGCTTTCTTTTAAAACAAAGATAGCATGAACATGTATAAATAGGTTTGCTTATTGGCAGAGGACGAATGACTATTAAGACATTGAGTGAGGACAGAATCAAGAGTTTGATGCATGTTCTTCATATATTCAGCCAACAGTCACTGGGCCCACACACTCAGGGTGGCTACTTAAGTAAGGTACAGAAGGGTGCTGAATATCCGTGGATCCAGACCCAACAGATTTAAAAGGGAAGAGAGAATGGAGAAAATTGAAAAGGAGAACCATCTTGGCTTGAAGACCCTCCTAAGGGCACATTCCAGATCCTCTCCCTGCCCCCAAGCAGGGGACCTGATACCCTACAATAGTTGGCGCATACTGAGTATATGTGAATAATGAAGTAAATATGGGACAAATATCATCATGCCTGCTCAGTACCAATGTTCTCTAATTGTCCTCTGTGCTTTCTTTACATGTCACAAGATTGATTACCAATACCATGCAGGAGCAAGAGGAGCAACAGCAGATCTGGTATTTTCACTCCACGCAGTTTGGGGGCATGGAATCATCCAAGCACAGATTACCAAGATACAAAAGGATTAAATTAATGAAGACAACCACATTAATAGTATGGAGCTTTGTCATGATGAATCAGAGGTTCGGAACTGCTGCTCAAAGGCTCAACCACTAATTATTCTCCTATGTGCAGCTTTTCAAATCCATTTGAGTAGAGGACACGAGACCATGCAACTACATGAATAGATCTATATGGCAAGGTCCAGAAGCAGAGTGAATGTTTACCCAACAGCTCAAACAGCCTGAACAACATGGGTAAAGTGAGCAAGGAAGGTGCTGAAAAGTAGCAAGTGCCAGTAATATATAAAGTAGCAACTTCAGTGGATGACAGTCTGTAATCTCACATGGAGGCACTGGCAGGTAGTGATGGTTACATTGCACGTGTGGAAGCTTGGGTGAAAAGCGAGCATTGTGCAGCAATTCAACTCACGAAGGACAAGACTGCAGGAGGGATTGCTGTGCGCATTGGTGGTGGAATTCTGTGTTGTAGTAGATCAGTGTAGACATAAGATGTGCTCCCGTTGCAGTGTGAAGCAAGATAGTTGGCAGCAAAAACAGAATTACCTGGAAAAACTCAGCAGGTCTGGCAGCATCGGCGGAGAAGAAAAGAGTTGACGTTTCGAGTCCTCATGACCCTTCGACAGAACTTGGCAGCAATCCTGTACAAACACCAAGCCCAGTACATTAAACAGTCTCAATGTTTATCAGCTGAACACACCTCCCCAATTCTTTGAATGCAAAATGACATCATCTCTGGAAGCTTGTGGAACTGACTCTTGTGCATTAACATTGTTCACAGAGAGAGGTAAAGGGCTTTCAATCCCCAGAGGTAGATAGTCACATTTCACACCTATTAATCTCTGAAGAATTTCAACAGCCCAGAAATGACAGGAATGGTATATCTCATGACGAGCAACATGAATTGGATTTTTTAACTCACTTCCTCAGACTGTATTTTTTTGACGTAAATCACTCAACATGTACATTAACAACAGCTCGGCAACGTCAACAGCTCATCTGAGACCTTGAATATTAGATCAATGGCCCAACCCCTTAAGCCATTCAATTTAAGGGTAAAAAAAGAAACTCCATAATTTCCTGACTCAGTCTACAAGTTTGAATGACGAGCATAAATTACATCATAAACAAGGCCCTTGTGACATAACTGCTTTAAATGACTGCTGTGAGATTAACTTGTATTAATGAAGCAAAACCAGTAAATTTCATGACACACAGTGGGCAGGATCCCAGCAAGATAGTAGTGCAGCTGACAAGCTGAGTGAAGACTTGGAGTTTGGTAAGAGGGGAACTTTAATTGTTCACAGAATCACACAGTGCAGAAGAGGCCCTTCGGCCCATCAAGTCTGCACCAACACATGAGAAACACCTGACTTACCTGCCTAATCCCATTTACCAGCACTTGGCCCATAGCCTTGAATGTTATGATGTGCCAAGTGCTCATCCAGGTACTTTTTAAAGGATGTGAGGCAACCCGCCTCTAGCACCCTCCCAGGCAGTGCATTCCAGACCGTCACCAACGTCTGGGTAAAAAAGGTTTTCCTCAAATCCCCCCTAGACCTCCTGCCCCTCACCTTGAACCTGTGTCCCCTCGTGACTGACCCTTCAACTAAGGGGAACAGCTGCTCCCTATCCACCCTGTCCATGCCCCTCATAATCTTCTGCACCTCAATCAGATCACCCCTCAGTCTTCTCTGCTCCAACGAAAACAACCTAAGTCTATCCAACCTCTCTTCATGATTTAAATGTTTCATCCAGGCAACATCCTGGTGAATCTCCTCTGCACCTCCTCCAGTGCAATCACATCCTTCCTATAAATGTGGTGACCAGAACTGCACACAGGTAGCCTCACCAAGGTTCCATACAACTCCAACATTTTGCTCATTTTGTTCTTAAATTTTGCAGTTAAAATCTAATCTAGTCTGTAATTAGCAATAATTGGAAAGTACTGTGTGAGCAGGCTAAGTTCTTTCTTTCCTGCGGTTTGAACAGAGTAAACTTACTCTCAGCTGTAGGAGTTCAGTAGTTAATTAGCTAACTGGATGAATCTGGTTACTTTAGCCCCAGTTCAGTTTACTGTAAATTCAGGGTTCTTTAGTGCAGCCAACTAACTGAGTGAAGACTTGGAGTTTGGTGAGAGGAGAGTTGGGAGAAGGAGATGTTAGTTTACCCTCTCTATCTTTCTCACCTCGTAGAATTTTTGCTCTACTACAGGTAAAGGAGCTAGCTGTTTGCTGAGTATCTGGTCAATGGGTAAGTTCTATTCCATCCCTAAGGTTTAAAATGGTACATAATTTGGTAAAGTTAATCAAATATATAAGAAAGCAACATTAAATAAGTGATTTAATATAATTAAGTAATTTATTTAAAACACACTAAGGATGGCAGGAGAGATGTATCAAGGCTACATTTCAAGTCCGTCTGACCCTTCTTCAGAACGTGATCAAAATAACATCTTTACTGCGCACTTTGCACACCTTTTGAAAGTGAAGTCACTGTTGCTATGTAGGCAAATGTTCACACAATGAGTTCTCACAAATGTACAAATAAAATAAATAGCCTGTTGATCTGTTTTGGTTGAATACTTCATTTTACCATCTTACCATTCTAACATTGTGATCCAGTGCAAACACATCTGCAGTGACTGTTTGCAGCTTGAGGAACGTCAGCTCAGAGTCATTTGAGCTGGAGGCTGAGCTGCAGACTTTGACATATCAGGGAGAGGGACAGTTACATGGATGCTTTATACCAGGAAGCAGTTGTGCCACTTCGGATAGTGGTTTCTGATTTGTCAATGGCCAGGAACAAGAGGGAATGACTGTGACTGAGGCAGGTAAGGGGACCCAGCGGGCAGGAGTGTGAGCCTCTGCAATTGTCCAACAGATTTGAGGTACTCTCAGCTTGTTTGGATGAGAGTTGGGGCTGCAGGATGGAAGAGCAAACCGACCATGATACTGTGGTACAGGAAGCCATCAAGTGGGGGGAGCAAAAAGGAATGTATTAGGGGACAGTATAGTAAGGGGGGTTGACACTGTTCACTGTAGCAAAAAGCGAGAGGCCAGGCAGCTTTGTTGCCTGCCCAGTGTCAGAATTCGGGACATCTGCTCAGGGCTGGAGAGGAACTTGCAGTGGGAGGGGGAGGACCCAGTGGTCGTGGTCCATGTAGGTACCAATGACTTAGGCAGGATGAGGAAAGTGACTCCATATAATCAGTTTGATGAGCTAGGCACCAAATTAAGCAGAACCTCAAAGGTAATAACTTCTGGATTATCGCCTGAGCCACCTGCAAATTGGTATAGGACGAATAAGATTAGAGAAATGAATACATAGCTGAAAGACTGGTGTGGGTTCTGGTTTGTGGGGCACTGGCACCAGTATTGGGGAAAGTGCAACCTGTACTGTTGAAATGCTCTGCACCTGAACCGTGCTGGGGCTGGTGTCCTTGTGAGCTGCCAAAAGAGGGAAGTAGAGAGGGTTTTAAACTGAATACTGGGGGTAAGGGATCAAATTTGGGAAGATGTGGTATACCAAAGAGTAGAGACAAGGCAAGAGAGACCAGTATTAATATCGGAAATGATAAACAGAATGTGACAGGAAGGGACAGAGTACAATTCTAAGAGTAAATCAGCAGATAAAGCTAAACCCTTTACAAAAATAATAAAAGGACAGAACTAAAGGCTTTGTATCTAAACACATGTAGCATTCAAAACAAAAAAGATGAACTGAAAGTACAAATAGAAATAAATGAGTACGATCTGTTAGCCATTACAGTGACATGGCTACAGGATGACCTAGATTGGGACCTGAATATTGAAGGGTACATGACATTTAGAAAGGACAGGAAGTTAGGAAAAGGTGGAGGGCTTTGTTAATTAATGATGGTATTAGCACATTAGAGAAGGATGACCTAAGATTAAGAAACCAGGATGTAGAAGTGATTTGGGTTGAGATGAGGACTGACAAGGCAAGAAGTCACTTGTTGCAGTGGTGTATATGGCTCCTAATTGTAACTACACTGTAGGAAAGAGTATAGGAGATAATGGGAGTTTGCCAGAAAGGTACAGCAACAGTCATGGGGGATTTTAATCTACATATAGACTAGAACAATCAGATGGGCAAAGGTGGTGTAGATGGGGAGTTCATAGAATGTTTTAGGGATAGTTTCTTAGAACAGCACATTCTGGAGCCAACCAGAGCATGGGCTCTATTAGACCTGGTATTGAGCAATGAGATAGGATTAATTGATAACCTCCTACTGAAGGCATTCCTAAGTAGCAGCAATCATAATATGATTGAATTTTACATTAGTTTTAAGGGAGAAATAATTGTGTCCAAGACTAGTATTTCAAACCCTTCAATAAGGGCAATTATGAGGGCATGAAAGCAGATCTAGCTAAAGTGAACTGATAAATGAGGTTGATGTCAATAGAAGTTCAATAACAGACATTTAAAAAGATATTTCAGAATATATACATTCCAATGAGAGAAATTCCAAGAGAAGGGCCCACCATCCATGATAAACTAAAGTTAAAGACAGTATCAAACTTAAAGTAAAAGCATATAATTACACAAAGATGGGTGGCAGGTCAGGAGATTGGAAAGAATATAAAGAACAGCAAAGAATGACAAAAATATTAATAAGGAGGAAAAAAATCTGTATGAGAACGCTAGCTAGTAACATAAAGATGGATAGTAAGAGTTTCCAGAGATATTTAAGTTAGAAAAGAGTTAACAAAGTGAACGCTGGTCCCATAGACAGTGCATCTGGGGAATTGGTAATGGAAAGTAGGGAGATGGTGGATAAGTGGGTATTTTGCTTCGGTCTTCATTATAGAGGGCACAAGTAACATCCCAAAAATAGCCGTAAATCAGGAAATGGAAGGGAAGGAGGAACTCTGGAAAATTAGAGCAAACTGCTGGGGCTGCGGGCTGACAAATCCCCAGATCTGGATGGACTTCATACTAAGGTCTTGAAAGAAGTAGTTAGTGACATAGTTGATGCACTGGTTTTAATTTTTCAAAATTCTCTAGATTCTGGAAAGGTTCCATTAAGTTGGAAATTAGCAAATGTAACTCCTTTATGCAAAAAGGGAGGGAGACAGAAAACAGGAAATTACAGGCCAGTTAGCCTAACATCAGTCATAAGGAAAATGTTAGAAGTTATTATTAAAGCTGTTATAGCATGACACTTAAGAAAAATTCAAGGAAATCAGGCAGAGTCAACATGGTTTTGTAAAAGAGGAATCATGTTTAACCAATTTATTGGAGTTCTTTGAAGGAGCCACATGTGCTGTGGATAAAGGGGAACCAGTGGATGTACTGTACTTAGATTTCCAGAAGGCATTTGATAAAGTTCCACATCAAAGGTTATTGCAGAAAATAAAAGCTTATGGTGGAGGGGGTAACATTGGCATGGATAGAAGATTGGCTAGCTAACAGGAAGCAGAGAGTTAGCATAAATGGGTCTTTTTCTGGTTGGCAGAATGAGTGGTCTGCCACAGGGATCAGTGCTAGGGCCTCAACTATTTACAATTTATATAAATGACTTGCATGACAGAGCCGAAGGAATGATGGCTAAATTTGCTGATGAGACAAAGTTAGTTTTTTTTATTCATTCACAGGATGTGGGCTTCACTGGCTGGGCCAACATTTATTGCCCATCCCTAGTTCTCCTTAAGATGGTGGTGAGCTGCCTTCTTGAACCGTTGCAGTGCATGTGGTGTAGGTACACCCACAATGCTGTTAGGAAGGGAGTTCCAGGATTTTGCCCCAGTGACAGTGAAGGAGCGGTGATATATTTCCAAGTCAGGATGGTGAGTGACTTGGAGGGGAACTTCCAGGTGATGGTGTTCCCATGCATCTGCTGCCCTTGTCCTTCTAAATGGTAGTCATTGTGGGTTTGGAAGGTGCTGTCTAAAGAGCCTTGGTGAATTCCTGCAATGCATCTTGTAGATGGTACACACTGTTGCTACTGTGTGTCAGTGGTGGAGGGAGTGAATGGCACCACATCACGAACAATCAAGTGGGCTGATAAAAACAAAAAAACTGCGGATGCTGGAAATCCAAAACAAAAACAAATTTACCTGGAAAAACTCAGCAGGTCTGGCAGCATCGGCGGAGAAGAAAAGAGTTGACGTTTCGAGTCCTCATGACCCTTCGACAGAACTTGAGTTCGAGTCCAGGAAAGAGCTGAAATATAAGCTGGTTTAAGGTGTGTGTGTGGGGGGCGGAGAGATAGAGAGACAGAGAGGTGGAGGGGGTTGGTGTGGTTGTAGCGACAAACAAGCAGTGATAGAAGCAGATCATCAAAAGATGTCAACAACAATAGTACAATAGAACACATAGGTGTTAAAGTTAAAGTTGGTGATATTATCTAAACGAATGTGCTAATTAAGAATGGATGGTAGGGCACTCAAGGTATAGCTCTAGTGGGTTTTTTTTATTTTATATAATGGAAATAGGTGGGAAAAGGAAAATCTTTATAATTTATTGGGAAAAAAAAGAAGGGGGAAACAGAAAGGGGGTGGGGATGGGGGAGGGGACTCACGACCTAAAGTTGTTGAATTCAATATTCAGTCCGGAAGGCTGTAAAGTCCCTAGTCGGAAGATGAGGTGTTGTTCCTCCAGTTTGCGTTGGGCTTCACTGGAACAATGCAGCAAGCCAAGGACAGACATGTGGGCAAGAGAGCAGGGTGGAGTGTTAAAATGGCAAGCGACAGGGAGGTTTGGGTCATTCTTGCGGACAGACCGCAGGTGTTCTGCAAAGCGGTCGCCCAGTTTACGTTTGGTCTCTCCAATGTAGAGGAGACCACATTGGGAGCAACGAATGCAGTAGACTAAGTTGGGGGAAATGCAAGTGAAATGCTGCTTCACTTGAAAGGAGTGTTTGGGTCCTTGGACGGTGAGGAGAGGAAGTGAAGGGGCAGGTGTTGCATCTTTTGCGTGGGCAAGGGGTTGTGCCATAGGAGGGGGTTGAGGAGTAGGGGGTGATGGAGGAGTGGACCAGGGTGTCCCGGAGGGAGCGATCCCTACGGAATGCCGATAAGGGGGGTGAAGGGAAGATGTGTTTGGTAGTGGCATCATGCTGGAGTTGGCGGAAATGGTGGAGGATGATCCTTTGAATGCGGAGGCTGGTGGGGTGATAAGTGAGGACAAGAGGGACCCTATCATGTTTCTGGGAGGGAGGAGAAGGAGTGAGGGCGGATGCGCGGGAGATGGGCCGGACACGGTTGAGGGCCCTGTCAACGACCGTGGGTGGAAAACCTCGGTTAAGGAAGAAGGAGGACATGTCAGAGGAACTGTTTTTGAATGTAGCATCATCGGAACAGATGCGACGGAGGCGAAGGAACTGAGAGAATGGGATGGAGTCCTTACAGGAAGTGGGGTGTGAGGAGCTGTAGTCGAGATAGCTGTGGGTGTCGGTGGGTTTGTAATGGATATTGGTGGACAGTCTATCACCAGAGATTGAGACAGAGAGGTCAAGGAAGGGAAGGGAAGTGTCAGAGATGGACCACGTGAAAATGATGGAGGGGTGGAGATTGGAAGCAAAATTAATAAATTTTTCCAAGTCCTGACGAGAGCATGAAGCAGCACCAAAGTAATCATCGATGTACCGGAGAAAGAGTTGTGGAAGGGGGCCGGAGTAGGACTGCAACAAGGAATGTTCCACATACCCCACAAAGAGACAGGCATAGCTGGGGCCCATGCGGGTACCCATAGCCACACCTTTTACTTGGAGGAAGTGAGAGGAGTTGAAGGAGAAATTGTTCAGCGTGAGAACAAGTTCAGCCAGACGGAGGAGAGTAGTGGTGGATGGGGATTGTTCGGGCCTCTGTTCGAGGAAGAAGCTAAGGGCCCTCAGACCATCCTGGTGGGGGATGGAGGTGTAGAGGGATTGGACGTCCATGGTGAAGAGGAAGCGGTAGGGGCCAGGGAACTGGAAATTGTTGATGTGACGTAAGGTGTCAGAGGAATCACGGATGTAGGTGGGAAGGGACTGGACAAGGGGAGAGAGAAGGGAGTCAAGATAACGAGAAATGAGTTCTGTGGGGCAGGAGCAAGCTGAGACGATCGGTCTACCGGGGCAGTTCTGTTTGTGGATTTTGGGTAGGAGATAGAAGCGGGCCGTCCGAGGTTGGGCAACTATCAGGTTGGAAGCTGTGGGAGGGAGATCCCCAGAGGAGATGAGGGCTGCTTTGTCCTGGATAGCGTCAAGCTTAAGTGTTGTGGAAGCTGCACTCATCCAGACAAGTGGGGAGTATTCCATCACACTCCTGACTAGTGCCTTGAAGATGGCAGACAGGCTTTGGGGAGTCAGGAGCTGATTTACTCGTCGTAGGATTTCTAGCCTGCGACCTGATCTTGTAGCCACAATATTTATATGGCTCGTCCAGTTCCATTTTTGGTCAATAGTAACCCAGAGGATGTTGATAGTGGGGGATTCAGTGATGGTAATGTCATTGAACATCAAGGGGAGATGGTTAGATTCTCTTTTGTTGGAGCTGGTCATTGTCTGGCACTTGTGTGGCACGAATGTTACTTGACACTTCTCAGCCCAAGCCTGGATATTGTCCAGGTCTTGCTGCATTTGGACATGGACTGCTTCAGCATCTGAATCGCCGAGAATAGTGCTGAACATTGAGCAATTATCAGCAAACATCCACACTTCTGATCTTAAGATGGAATGAAGGTCATTGATGAAGCAGCTGAAGATGGTTGGGCTGAGGATACTACCTTGAACTCCTGCTGACTGATGTCCTGGAGCTGAGATGACTTACCTCCAACAACCACCACCATCTTCCTTTGTGCTATGTATGACTCTAACCAGCAAAGAGTTTTGCCCCTGACTCCCATTGACTCCAGTTTTGCTAGGGCTCCTTAATGCCACACTTGGTCAAATACAGGCTTGGGAAGTAATTTGTGAAGAAGATGTGAGGAGGCTACAAAGTGACATAGGTTAAGTGAGTGGGCAAAGATCTGGCAAATGGAGTATAATGTGGGCAAATGTGAAATTGTTAATTTTTGCAGGAAGAATAAAAAAAAATAAGCTTCTTATCTAAATGGTGAGAGTTTGCAGAGCTCTGAATCAGAGGGATCTGGGTGTCCTAGTGTATGAATCACAAGTTTAGCATGCAGGTAAAGCAGATAATTAGGAAAGCTAATAGAATGTTATCATTTATTGTAAGGGAAATTAATTTCTAAAGTAGGGAGGCTATGCTTCAGTTGTAAGGCCATTGGTGAGACCACATCTGGAATGTTGTGTACAGTATTGATCTCTTTATTTTAAAGAAAAATGTAAATATGTTAGAAGCAGCTCAGAGAAGGTTTACTAGACTAATACCAGGAATGGGTGGGTTGTCATATGAGGAAGGTTTGGACAGGTCAGGCTTGTATCCACTGGAATTTCGAGTAAGAGGTGACTTAATTGAAACCTTTAAGATCCTGAGGGGTCTTGACAGGGTGGACGTGGAGAGGATGTTTCCTCTTGTGGGAGAATCTAGAACTGGGGTCACTGTTTTAAAAACAAGGGGTTGCTCATTTAAGACAAGAGAAATTTATTTCTCTTGGTTGTAAGTCTTTGGATCTCCCTTTCTAAAAAGGCAGTGGAAGCAGAGCTTTTGAATATTTTTAAGGCAAAGCTAGATAGAATCTTGATTCACAAGGGGGTAGTCAGGAATTTGGGGTTGAGGTTACATTCTGATCAGCCATTATTTTATTGAATGGTGCCTCAGGCTTGATGGTCCAGGTGGCCTACTCCTGTTCCTAATTCATATGTAATTTTTTCAGCTTTGTTGAGGCCAACGGCAGAGCAATGCCCAATCATCCAGCAACTACCAACAAATTGGAGTATATTACTGGGATTTTATGCACCAATAACGGTGGGCACCATGAACTCAACATTATTTGTCCAGCTATTTCTGGACCAACATAAAGGTAAATTGAGTATAGCAGAATGCATGCACAAAGTATGAATTCTTTGTTTCTGCCCTATGGCATTTCAGAGCGCACATTGCAGTATAAACCTAGCATGCTTACCTATCCTGAATGTCTGTCTAAATGTTCTCAACAGAAAAACACCAAACAAACCCTGACTCGACATTAAATAAGTGGGAATTAAAAACTAATGAAAAATGATTTCACAGAGCACAGAACTTGTAACTGAGCTAAAGCCGCCTGACTTCTAGCACATATTTTCTTCTTATCTATCCCTTGAGGTCTGTAGCAGTGGAAAACATACTCAAGGGAGGTCAGAGAATAAATTCCTCCTGCAACTGATTTTAAACAAACAGGTCACCAAATGTATAAAGCGCTATTTATTGGAAGGTATTTCACTACCAAGGATACCATTAAAAACACACAAGATCATGTCCTATAGTATTTGGTTCTAGTAGTTCGCAAAATCAAACCTATTTTTAAGGCTAAATATTACTAGCTCAGCACGAAGGTTAGTGTGTTGCTATTTTTACAAACTGTTTAGTTTTACTGATTATGACCATCATTCCTTGGTCAGCATGTCATATTGATTTACTGTGCTAAAGTTCATTCATATTAAATTGTTAATCAGCTGAACTGAATTTAAGGCCCTTTCATGTCATTGCTCAGCTACTGAATAATGATTAAGTTCAGTAAGTAGCACATTTTGCTTTTTAAATAGCTGAGGGAAAAAAAAGAGCAACACAATGACATTTAATGCACTTCTCTATTAAATGCAGGTTTGAGAGAGTAACAAACTGATTTGTGTGCTACTGTCCTACATCTATGCTGTCCTGCAGGCCTACTAGAGGGTAATTTGGTAAACTGAGACTCAAACTTCTCCATTCAGAGAAGACCGGATCTGCATTCTTTAAATTGGCCTGCAAAGGACCAGTTGGAAAATGGAAGAAGTTAAGGCATCTAAGCAAAAAGTAGGATTTCATTAACAGTTGGGTTTCTAGACCTGGAAAGAGATGATCAGCAAAGACCGTGCATTACGTGTGTTTGTACTCGTATGTAATTATCCTGCATGATTCAAGTGCACTGATGCTGAAGCCAATCAGAGTATTTAGAAGGTCAGCAAAGGATGGCATAACTTTGATATCTGTGGAGAACCACAAAATTGGGACTTCATTCCCGTTGGCTGTGTAGAGGCCAGTAATACTTAATTCAGTGCTATCAATTGTGTAGAATATGGACAGGGCTTGATTATAAGCCTGCTTAGGGCAGTTAGGTGCTTAAAAATAGCATTGCTGACCAGTGTGCCAGTTCCTCCCTAGGCTATTTTTGTAGAGGTGGGATGGGGGGAGGTGGTTGGCAGGGCTACCTGTCCAAATGCATCAGGGAACCAATTGAAGTAATTAGTTTGCAAACAGGTTGACTAACAACCTGGAAATCCTTCCAACATGCATGCCAATGGCAGGTGGTAAGAATGGGAGTTGCCTGATCCACCATATGGTGGAAAAAAAGTTATAGCTTTGACCATCACTAACCATAGTGCCAGACTACAACATGCATGCAAAAGAGCATGTTGCCACAGCAACTCTGACTCCGAGCGATCAGTAGCACACCAAGACCAATTTTTCAGTTAGCCTCCAGGTTCCCACAGGCAACGAGGGAGGCAATTTAACTGCTTGGAGGTGGCTTCCAGTGGCACACCAGGGGACCAGCACTCCAGGCAGGCCTAGAGGCCCTCTCTGGGTGGAGCAGCAGTCACAGGCCACCCAGAGAGGAACCATTCCCAATAGTGATGGCCTGGACTTTTAAAGCACTTACCTTCTTAGGTGCAAGACAAAAAATAGTATTCAACCATGCTCAGCTAACAATGCTTTCTGCATTAAAATAGTTGATTTATATACACACAGCATATACTACTGTTCATAAATCCCACAGATTTTCAAGGTTATATATACCAGCAGCACATCACTAATCACATGCAAATGCCACAGCTTCTAAAGCTATTGCTTATACATGGATTACCTGCCCCATTTCCTGCTCTTATTTTTGGAAAGCAATCAGCTTTGTTTGAGAACTCCGCACTACACAGAGCCACCCTGGGGCTCTGGATGGCCCAGCCCATCATTTTGCATTATCATCAGCGAGCAGCAGCATGCAGTATAACTTCATTATCAGTCTATAAAGGAGGCACTTTTCACTTTGGGCTATACTTTTCTCCTTTTTTATTCATCATGTTTATAATCTACTTCATAAAAGCCAGGAATGCAAAGTTTTGAAGTGCAATATTGTTGCATGTGGGTCTGTTATTTAGGAATACAAAAACAATCAGAATAAGCAATGATCTGAGTACGTTTCAGATCAGACCAAGCCCTTTAATCATAAATTGAAGTTTGTTAATCCAGGTATGGAGCACATAGTATTTTTCTAAATAGTTGAGCACAAATTTGAAACTTTTTTAAACGTTGAATGCTGATGTAAAATACATTGTGGAAAAACAGCCATAGCCTTTTGGTATGTGAAGGTGTGTCCTGAACATGATCCAGAAGTAACAAACACATCAATACATCAGTGTGCAAACACCATCACAACTAGGAAGATCTGGCAGAAGCTGCAAAAGAATTTACACATTTTAGTAAAAAGAGCACAAAAATTAAGACTAGGATACTACAATAAAGCAGCAGCACAGGGCAGTGTACACAAAGGCTGGGATTTAAGATGGAGATTGTGGTCGCACCCATTGGCTGGAAAGTAGGGGGTAAGTCCACCTCCACTAGCTCTGGAAGCCACAACTGAATTTTACTTGTTTTAGACTATTGGTTCTGCCCCTCTGTGGCAGAATGTTCCACCTTCAAGAGCTGTCAGCCACAGGATTGGCAGTTGTTCTGTTCTAGCAGTGCCATTCCCAGGGTAGGATGGAGGGGCATATGATTCTGGCCAAATGAAAGATTTGTAGTAACTAAAGATCTATGTAAAAGCATTAAAATCACACACGTTTGCAAGGATGCAGGAAGGTGGTACAAGTGAAAATTGCAAATCATCTACTATGATGGCAAAGAGAAATTTACCACTGGGCCATATCATACTGCCTCAATCCAGAGTCTTATGATGAGACTTTTTTCTTTTCACTCTTTCCTTGAAGGAATTTAATCCTTGCCAAAAGTTCTTGTTGCTGTTTGATGCTGCACCCAAGCACCTATTATTCTTATGTGAGCCTTTACAATATGTCAACAGGCTATTCAATTATAAGATGGTGGGTGGATGGGTTTTGGGGAAGAAGCATGGAGGTGGCCTAGACTCCATCTCCTCAACATCCAAACTTCCAGGGTTTTCCAGCTGGATCATATTCCCCATCTAATCCAGGAATTTTGGGGCCAATTCTAATGATGCCCCAATATCCCCAGTATCAGGAATGTCTCACTGCCCAGGAATCAAACATACAATCTTCTTGGTATATATGGATTAGTGGCTCAATTTTTCTAAACAACAACATTAAGTTCTTAAACTTGAAGGTAATATACATAACTGGAAAGCAAACCTGTAGTTGGATCATACCAGCCAAATTTTATTATTGATAAGGAAATGATGTACATCCTAGGAAAAGAGATTGAGGAGAGTACAGAGCATTGTTGAGGAAAGGAATTGATGACAGACCAACATATACAAGTTAAAGAAAGAACAAACCTTTCTTCATATTGCATCCTTCATTTCCCCTGGCTATTCTAATACATTTTAGATGTGTATTTTCAAAATCACACTGGTCAGCAGATAAATGTGGCAGCTGATTTGCACACTGCAAGCTCCTACAAACAGCAGATCTGTTGCCTGGCTGGACCTTGTAGCATAAACTCCAAGGGCTATTAGTATTTATTGCAGTACAAATTGAAAACTGTCCATTGAAGGATTCCGATCAGACAACACTTCCCAATTTCAAGTCTGCTGCTCAGCCCAAGCCTACTTAAGCCCTGCTGGCCTAATGTGTTATATGTACCTGCTGGCTTTGCTAGTTGTACATTACATATCTCCTAGGCTACCCTCTCTTCTACAAGATAATCAGTGATAGTCGTCATACCCATACAGTGATCAGAAAGCATTTCTGTATTATTCACTACTTAGTCTGGCAAACCTGACCTGGAGTTACATATTTCCTTTTTAATTATCCCCCCCCCCCACCCCCCGCATAGTATATTCATGATAGAAATTTAAAAGACTTAACTCTGAGGACTAATTACAAGATAATAGTTCATTAACAGCCAAATGAAATGGTTTCTCAGTTCCCCAATGAGACTTGTGCAATATGGTTATCATCCATTATTCTCAATCCCTCTACACAACAAAAGTCAACACGTGCTGAAGATTGATTAACCAGTTTCTGTACACTAGCTTTGATTGTTTCATCAGGATTATTTATGGAATTTGTCATGTTGTTAGTGTTTTCTAACATGAACATCCTTTCAAGCTGAAGGGCATGTTTCCCTATGAAACTTGCTTCTTGAATGAAAATTTCAAATATAGACCATACGAAGAAAGTTTCCACATTGCTTGTTCCAAGTTACTCATTGATCAACTATCACCACAGAATGCTAATAAGATTTTCCTAGAAAAAAAGTCACATATATTTTGTTAAAAGTAAAATTATCTGTAAGCTGTTTTACCTTTTTTAAAAAAACACACAATGCTATAATTCAATTTGGATAAAGACCAAAGTGGTTTAAGAAAATGTATTTAAAAGATTAATTGAAGAAAGATTGTAGTTAAAGCGAGGTTGTCAGTGTAGCATAGAATACTTTTACATTGCAATGGCTAAGGATCTTGGGAGACCTCCCCATGTTTACGCTATGTGTACACCAGCTTTCACACAGTCAGCTCTCATCATTTTGATGAATGCACAAATGTGATGGCCAAAGTAGCTAGTATAGCACCTTAGCAATTCCATTTTTTTGCTGGTGTAGCCTGTTTATTGAGTCATCTCAGAGCTCGGGGAACAGGGGGCAGATTAAGAGATTCAGGTAAAACTAATTTACCTTCAGCAGGAAATGCCAGATATTTATAGAGATGCTTTGTCAGAATTGTGTTAGAAAAGCAGACTGTCCCCTAGATCTGAAATTGTTTTACTTTACTCAAAGACCTTGCTCCACTTTGACAGTTTTACCTGTTTCCATTTCTACCTGCTAAATCACCCTCCATCTCACTTCACACCTTATCCATGTCTCCGATTTCTCTCATTATTGCCTCTTATGAACTCATTGACACCACTTCAACAAGAAATAACGTAACCATCTTCCTTTGACATTCAACAGCATTATTATTGCTTGAATCTCCCACATCAACATTTTGTGGGGGAGTTACCATTAACCAGAAACTTAACTGGACCAGTGATATAAATGCTGTAGCTACAAGAGCAGGTAAGAGGTAGGAATTCTGCAGCGAGTAACTTGCCTCCTGACTCCTACAAGGTACAAATCAGGAATATTCTCCGCTTGCCTGGATGAATGCGGCTCTAACAAGACTCAAGAAACTCGATACCATTCAGAACAAAGCTGCCAACTTAATTGTCACCCTATCCATCACCGGTGCACTGAGGCAGCAGAATGTACCATCTACAAGGTGCATTGCAGCAACTCACCAAGCCTCCTTCAGCAGCACCTTCCAAACCTACAACCTTAACATCTAAAAGGATGAAGACAGCTGATACATGGGAAAACCACCACCTGCAACTTCCCATCTTAGCCACACACCATCCTGGTTTGGAGCTATATTGCCTTCCCTTGACTGTCACTGGGTCAAAAACCTGGAAGTCTCTCTATCACAGCACTGTGGGTGTACCTACACCTGATGGACTGCAGCGTTTCAAGAAGACTGCTGACCACCACCTTCTCAAGGACAGTTAGAGGTGAGCAACAAATGCTGGCCTTCCCAGTGATGCATGGATCCCATGAAAGAATATTGAATAATTGCAACCATCTCCTGTTTTCCAATTTATAGATCATTCTATTTCCTCTCTTGGGTGCATGTTTTCATCCCCTCCCATCCATTGTTTCCGTTCCTGATTAAACACTTTCTACAACATAGTGGTGGATTGGTTGAGGGAGGAACATTGGGCAGGACATGAGGGAACTTTCTTTTCTTCAAACAGTGCAATGAAAGAGTTAACATCCCCCTCAAACACTGCAAAAGATAAATGATACATCTCATCTGAAAATCAGAACTCTGTCAAATACAGTGTTCCTGAGTACCACAATGGATAGTCAATTTAATGAAATGGAGTTTGAACCCTTTATCTGCTGCCTGAGAAGCAATAATCAGCCTACAGGACTGATATTAGCCTATTAAATAGGTCTATGTTTAAAGCCCTCAGAAATGGCGGGGGGGGGGGGAAGAAAACCAGTAAGCAAAAAAGCCTCTGTCTATTTGCAGTGTTCCATGGGAGATTATTTCAGACAGCCTCAATCCACTTGAGTGGGCACAGCCCACAGAACTAAATTGCTTCTAATTTAGCAATCTTACTCAGAATGCAAGAATGCCTGCTATGAGGAATTGAACTGATGCAATAGTGGTGATCTTCAGCTGTAGTTCTAGGATGCTTTTAGGGTGGCTGATGCTGGATGTCTGTAATTGGGAAAATAACGTTGTTTGTAAAGTCCAACATCTACATCTGACACAAAAATGTCCACTTAAAGAAAAAAAGTTGTGGCTGCAAAAAAAAAAAGTGGTCATGATAAACAAGGGGAAAGGTTCAAAATTGTTTCCTACTCAATAGTGTGTCATTGTTGCTCTCTGCTAGAGATTGGAATATGGGAGCAAAGTGACTGCCCATTTCAGGTCATGGTTCTTCTAAATATAGCACAGGCCTGGAGTCAGTTCATGTGCTGCAACAAGGCTAAAGTTAGTAAAAGTTCTCAAAAGAGAGACAAGTAAGTCCTAATTTCAGGGGTAAATGAATCATAGAATAACAAAAGGACACTATTCATCCCAGTGTGCCTCTTCTGGCTCTTTGGTAGAGCTTTCCAATTAATTTCACTCCCTTGCTCCTTCACCATGACTCTGTACTTTTTTTCACCTTAAGTATTTATCCAATTCTGTTTTAAACGTTACTATTGAATCTGCTTCCACCACCCATTCAGAACATTCCAGGTGCACACTGTCCATTTATTTTCTTCATGCTGCCTCTGGTTCTTTTGCCAGTTACATTATACCTGTTATGAAACACAAACTCACCACACTGGAGAGCGTGGAGGTCGGAATTTCAACTTCCAACAGGCCTCTGATATTTTGCCAATGTGCAGACTAGGGCGAAGCGCCATAGGGAAGTACTGTCCCAGGCAGAGTGGACAGGGACAGGACCCAAAGGAAGGGCACCAGAGAGGACAGGGAAGGAATGGGTCCTCATTCAATTACAAAGAGAAGAAAAAAAAAAGCTCCAAATAAGGAGAGAATTGAGGTTAGAAGACTTTAAGTGAAGAGGGCTTAAAGGAAACCTTAGATAATCAAAGAGGGCTCAGGAGATCCAAGAAGGGAGCCAAAGATTGGCGATTCTGTACTGCGGGCCGTTGTGGCAAAGGTACCCCTTTGGAGCAGTAGTGTTCCGCACAGTGCAGCCTAAGATCTGAAGATACGTTTGTGAACAGAATCTCGGGAGACAAAATTGAAGTCCTGTGAACTGGCTGTTGTTGATATTATCCGAGCCGGAGTGACTTTTGGAGAGAGTTCCAAGGTGAAGGCTGGAATCTCTGGAGAGAAAGAGACAGAATTTCAGTGAGATTGGTTGACTCAGTGTGACTGACGTCTGCGTGGGTTGTAGAGAAATCCATGGGCTCTGCATAATAAATGTCAAAAGCAATCAAAACAGAGTGGTGTGTTCCTGTTAACTCACATGTACCTCATTTAAACCCTGAATGTTAAGAGTACAAGATAAATATTATAAATTATTTTATCTTTCTGCCCTTATCTAGTAAAGTTTTTAATTTTGTTTGTTCAAAACCCATGGAATTTTGTGGCTTTATTCAATGAGCAAGTGTCTTGAATCTCAAACTTTGTCTACTTTAAACAAACATTGGTTCCTAACCAGATATTGGGGATCTGGCCAAGGATCATAACATACCTGCATTCTCTAGTCATTGAATCTTCTGTCACTGGAAACAGTTACTACTTAATCAAAATCATTCATGGTTTTGAACACCTCTACCAACTCTTCTCAACTTCATCTGCTCCAAGAACAACCCATCTTCTCCAGACCATGCACATAAATGAAGCCCCTCATTCCTGGTGTCATTCTAATAAATCTCTCCCGCACCCTCGCTAAGGCTTGACATTGTTCCTAAAGTATGGGTGAGGTCTTATCATTTCTGGTACACTATAGTTCTTTGAGTATGATTAATGGCAGATTTATATTTTTATAAAGAGAGTTTCAAATATTCTTTGGACTCATTTTAAATGACGTGTGCAATGATTCCAGACTTCTCCTTTACTATAGAGGGCAAGGTAGGGTCAGATGCCATATAAGATCAGCTGATACAAATGTCCTGAAACATAACCCTTGACCAAAGCACAAGTCAGGAACTTGATGGAGTTCTCTCCACTTGCCTGGATGGGCGCAGCTCCAACAACACTTAAGTTTGACACTATTCAGAGAAAGCAGCCCTCTTGATCAGAATCCCATTCACCACCATTCCCCTACCTCCAAAATTAATAGGCACCATGTTTCATACAAATTATGAATGGGGAATAAACTGCATACCACTATTACTGAGCATTTGGCACAATTATAAATTTGTTGTGAACTTGCAGTCATATTAGAAACCGGACATCCAACTGCGCAAATGAGCAATTAAGCTACTTTTTTTTTCTGTATGGCCTATGATGTGCATGCTATTTGGTGAGCTGCCCAGAACACAGGCATTTTTTTTCAGCATATAAGTTTTATGTCAATTATCATCTGTCCAACATAGAGTAACAGGTCTGCACTGGTTTCCCAGAAGTTACATTCTACCAGAGGTAGGGGAATGGTGGTGAATGGGATTCTGATCAAGAGGGCTGCTTTCTCTGAATAGTGTCAAATTTAAGTGTTGTTGGAGCTGTGCACATCCAGGCAAGTGGAGAGAACTCCATCAAGTTCCTGACTTGTGCTTTGTAGATGGTGAACAGGCTAATGGAAGTCAGGAAGTGAGTTATTTGCTGCAGAATTCCCAGCCTCTGACTTGTGATTGTCACAATATTTTATATGGCTGGTCCAGTTATGTTTGAGTTATGGTAACCCACGGGATGTTGATGGTGGGGAATTCAGCAATGGTAATGCTATTGAATGTCAAGGAAAGGTGATTAGACACCCTCTTGTTGGAGATGGTCACTTGTGTAGTCTGAATATTAGTTGCTATTTATCAGCTCAAACCTGGATGTTGTCCAGGTTTCATTGTAATGCTGGCACAGACCACTTTACTATCTGAGAAATTGTGATTGGAACAGAACACTGTGCAATCATCAGCAAATATGTATGATGGAGGGTAAGCCATTGATGAAGCAGCCGAAGATGGTTGGGCCTCAGACAATGCTGTAAGGAATTTCTGTAATGATGTTCTTGGCCAGAAGTTATTGGCCTCCAATAAATACAATTGCTAGCTATGACTCTGGATCCTCGTTGACTTCAATTTTACTTGGGCTCTTTGGTGTAACACAATCAAATGTTGTCTTGATGTCAAGGTCATCTACACTCCAGTCACGGCTAGAATTCAGGTCTTTTATCTGTGTTTGGACCAAGGCTATAATGAGGTCTGGAGCCAAGTGGCCACACAAAGCCTAAACTAAGCATCCAGTGAGCAGATGATTGCTGTGATAGTAACATCAGTGATTATCTTCCATCAATCACTTTGATTATAGATGGGATGGCAATTGTTCAGATGCTATTTGTTTTGCTTTTTGTGGACAGGGCAATTTTCCACTTTATTAGTTGGATGCTAATGTTGCAACTGTACTGAAATAGCTTTTTTTTGTAGTGGTTTGATACAACAGAATGGGTTGTTAGGCCATTTCAGAAAGCAGTTAAGAGTTAACCACATTGCCTCGGGTCTAGAGTCATATATAGGCCAGACTGGGTAAAGATGACAGGTTTTATTCCTCCAAGAGCATTAATGAATCAGTTGGGTTCTTAATGACAATCCAATAGCTTCATGGTCGCCATTACTGATGTTAGCTTTTTTTTTTATTCCGGATATATTTAATTAACTGAATTCAAATTCACAAACTGCCATGGTGGAATTTGAACTCATGTCTCCAGATTATTTGTCCAATACCTCCAGTAACCTAACCGCTATCGTATAGTACCTACCAATCTAAATGTCAGAACTACAATAAACTGTACTTACAAAGCTCAGTTACAGCACTAAGTTTAGCTTGAATGGATTATAGTATTACACCAAAACCATTTCAGTGAATGTACATTATAAACATAGACTGCATATGTAATTATATTGTCAAAACTACGGAGAGCATGACAAATATCAGATTTCTAATAAACATTCAGTCAATGTTTTTCTAGGCATTACTATTGTTGCATTTCTTATGTGCATAGGACAAGGCATGAATAATATACCTCGGTCTAAAAAAAAAATTCTTATTAGGCCACCCACATGGCGTAAAACAAAGTGAAAACAGGATATTGAGAATGTATGCTACTGCAAGTGCAGATACCATGAGTTAACAACAAATATTTATGCTCCTTAGAAGAGTAAATTTAATCCCTCTCTGGAGGACATTAAAGTAAATACCAGAGAAGAAAGTAAAAACATTGCAAGAACATTTCCAGGTGGTATCATCAAAGGTCTATCATTAAATACATTAATATGAGGTCATTGTTGGGTACACTCGTTCAATAGTCTCCCTACCACTTGTTGGAAAATTTGACAATTTGCATTGTCAATAAAGAATTAATATGTAGGTTCAGAAAACCTGCTATGAACAATATATGTCTCTGATCACTGATGTGCTGAAAATTGGAGCATATACAACTTGAAAAAAATTCTATAGAACAAGTTGAAGATGACTGCTTAGTAAACAAAAAAAATGCGTTTATATAACACTCCCTGTGGAATAACGTCAGAGCTTGTGGGCAAGCGAAAGTGGCATAGGGAGGTGGGAAAAATGGAAGGAAGGAAAATGTAAACATGGTTGAAAAGATGGCTTTCACTTGATAGAAAGCAGTTTTGGCAGAGTTCTGAAAGCACAGTAGTAGTAATAAAGGAACAACTTCCAAATAGGAGCATGGAGGACAAACATTTATGTAGAGTCAACAGGTTGGGGCTGGAAGTATAACTGGCGATCCCTTGGATAAGGTGAGTGAAGTCAAAGAGGATCTAAAAAGTAGGATCATGAAGTCAACACATTGGAATCAAGCAGCTTGGCAAGGAGTGAAAATACAGCTCCAGGCATGCTGTAGAAAAAGGATTGGTCACATGTTAGGAATGAAACAACATAAGGACTGCCAATCATGGGAAATCTGGCTGTCCACAGGATGAAGTTAAAAAAGACTGTCATGATTCATGGATAATATAAAGAAAGGACAGAGATGTGAAGTATTTTGACAGAAAACTAGGGACCAGTTCTACATTCAAGAATATATAATAGAGTACTTATTGTAAAACTCAATGCTCAGCAGCATTTGGTAGTAAACCATAGGGCACCTTACTTGCTGCCAGTGTATATGAGAAAATCATAAACCCTGGTAGGTGGGCAATCATTTCCAGCCCCATCATCCCCTCCCCCCCACCCTCAACACACAGAGATTTCTTAGTCATTTCATTCCTTCTTCAGGCAGAGTAACAGCTCCACAGATTTCCTTTAGTATTTCTTCTACGTAAAAACTTGTATGTGGGGTTTTAACAGCTTGTTTCACCATAAGAGATATCACATCCAAGCCCAATGCTGTCTTATCAGTAGGAATGTGGTGACAATGTCATTAGACATTGCAGTCCAGAGGCAGACACTAATGATCCGAAGACAAGAGTTCAAATCTCAAGAGCTTGGGAATTTAATTACAATTGATGAAATAAGCCTGGAATTAAGCTGAGATTTGATTTGTCAAAAGTAAACAATCAAGGAGGAGATTGTTCTGAAATCTCTAACATGTTCCATCAAAGTAGTCATGTGGGACTCCCAAATCTAGACCTCCCTGGAAGTCAAAGGGCATACAGAGTAGGAGAAGGCAAAAAAAAGGAGGAAGTTTCTGTCCAACACTCAGATCTCACTAGTGTATAAAGCCTAGAGGGTATAGAAAGTGCAGGGATGAAATTAAAAAGTTAAAAAGCAAAGAGAAGGCATGAAAAAATATATGGTAATAAAATCAAGAAAAACCCAAAGATATTTTATAAATACATTAGGTGCACAAGGCAAGAGTAGGGCCAATGAAAGACCAGAAAAGAAACGTGTCTGGAGGCAGAAGACTTGGCTTGGTTCTGAATGAATACTTTGGCCCAGGTTTTTGCTCTTGGGTCAGGTGTGCAAAGATGGGAAGATTCCCGTCTCCACGAACCTGACCTTTAAAAATGGCTGCTGAACTTCCAATTTTCAGTCCGGGGAGGGTGGGCTAGAATAGGAGAATGAGTTGGTGATCCCTGAAGTAAAGATGGGTCAGTAGCTGGCTCGCTGCAGGTTGGGTAACTTGGGTGTTGATTAAAAAGCGGACCTACTGAAAGGCCCATTTGAGGGATAGGTCGTCAATGATGAACTCCCTATGCTCCAGGGGAGATGTCATTGCTTTGTCAGGTGAGTGTCAAAGCCGTAAATGTTGTCCAACTGTCAGCTGACTCTGGAACAAATAGCCCACCATGGGTTTTCCCTGTGGCAGAATTGTCACTGTTGCGGTCTAATCAAATTGTAATCCACTGAACCACAAAGCATGGATTGGATTCACAAGGCACAGCCATGGAGATGGCATCATCTTGCTACCACAAATATTATGCAGTCATGTAAGTAGATATCAAGACCCATCCACTTGCCCTCTTGCCACACATCTGTCAAGATGTGCCCATAGTTTACCCTTGAGCAGGTCTCTCACAGGTGCACACTATTGCAGCATAACCGTGTGACAGAGAGGAAACCAGTAGGTCGTGGAGCACAGTTACCTTGAAGTCACAGTCGCAACATATATGGCACCAAGCATTTCAGCAGAGCCATTTTCTCCACCAAACCTTACCAGTAATCATTGATGATATGACTAAAATGGTTGGTGCATGTAAGCACAGAAGTGAATGACAGCATTGCAATTTGAATGGCTTACGATCCTTTTCGCCTTACGTTTTCATGAATAGAATGTCTCACAGGGGATACATAGGGGAAAGGATGAGTCCAGCTATCCCATACTTTTCTGATCAAGATCTTCAAGTTTTTGTGGGAGAGGTCCACAAGAGACCAGTCTTCTACCCTGCTGGCTGCCCTTATGCCCCTGCAGCAACCAGGAAGGCCTGAATTTATATTGCAGCAGCAAGGAGCACACAGACCATCGGTGTTCATGGATTCAGTGCAGGAAGAGGTTCAATGACCTGCTGCAAGGTGAGTAGCTTGGCTTATTCACACAAAGGTCGAAGGGAAGAATCATGTCTGCATTCAGAAGTTAAGGTGCGAAATATGGCACATATCTCTTGTTTCAGCATTGTGGTTTGTACGTGTAAGCTGCTCATGTAGGTGCACACTGAACACACATGAATGAGCACCTTCTCTGAGGCACTTTGTAAGAGTGTGAGAGCGCACAGGACACCATCTTGTCTAGACTATTGATGTGTTCAGAGGTTACACTTTTCACATTGTAAAAGCACATTTCAGCACTTCTTTAATATATTTACTTACACTTGTTCATTACTCTTTCTACATTAGAGAGCTTAAAAAGAATGGTAAAATTATGAAGGCAGTACTTACCAGCAATAATGAAGGCGGCATGTTGAAGTCCATCTCGTTAAGATGATCAAGGCTCTCGGATAATTTGTGATGCTTTGGAGGACTTCTTCCTGCTCTGCTCTATCACATAAGATTCCAGAGTTCAAAAGCTCATGTGCTGAGATATTCCTTGTATCTTTCATTGTCCATCCAACCTTGGCTTTAAGGGAGGCTCAATGATCAGACTTCAGGTCGCACATATATAGGGTTTGCAGTCTGACATGGGTTCAGCATTGTGGGCATGATTTGATTGTGGACAAGTTGGTGGCATATGCTCATTCAATGTCAATGACATTCATGTGAGGGGGCCAGATTGTGGATGGCTTATTATCGTGTGTTTGCAACATGATGAGGCCCATGGCTATGACAGTGAAGGTTTCAGTCATATGAATGTAACTGAGTCAAATGCATTGATGTTTTCTTTCTCTTGTGGGGGAAGTCCCTGGAGTAATTATGGTGTCAATGTACAATGAACTTTAGATGGAAGTATGTCACCAGGGACTGGCTGATGCCAAGTGTGAGATAGGAGGAACTTATGAGAATCTATATTGCACAAGGACCCCTCTGGCAATGATCCCCTTCTGCACAAAGTCAGCCTTAGCTAAATGGCTATGCCTCCCAACAGCTCTGCCATAGGCGGCCTCATCTTCACCCATTTCAGATTCTTCCAAATGGACAAGGGCTTCCTCCTCTTCTTAGAGGTTGGAGCTCTGCCCATGATGTTGTTGTCGTCGTCGTTGTCGTCATCATCAATGTTGGGCAGCACACCATTACTATTCTTGATACCCTTGCTGGGGCATAGAGGAGAGCTCCACCTGTGCAATTCAGGCACCTGAAGTGCATCTTTAAAATGCCAATTACCTGCTTGATGGTACTCCTGGTGACAACATGGCTGCTGTTGTAATTGTGCTCTTCCTCCATTTATAGGTTCCTAAAGGGGATCATAACCCAAGTTCTGATGTAGTCCTTGTCCCCTAGAAACCAACCATGGATTTGCAAGAATGGCTGAAATAGCTATGGGAGTTGGGTACTTCTTAGTATGATGGAGTCGTGGCAGCGGTAGGGGAACTTTGCACATGCTTGAAGGACCGTAAATTGTTGTGGTTACAAACCACCTGCATGTTAATTGAGCAGAAGGACTTTCAGTTGAAAGTATCCACATGTTGAGTTAGAGCCTTTATAACAAAATGGGTGCAATCAATAACACCCTGAACCTGAGGGAAACCTAATTGGACAGAGGCTGTGGCTCTCGGTGTCTGAGATGTCAAATCTACAAGGAAATTAACATTATCACCCCACACAAGCAAACAGGACTTTAGTTACAGCCTTAACACAGTTGTGTGCTGCTGACTGGGATATACCCCACAGGCCTCCTGATGATCCCTGGGAAGATCCTGAGGATAGAAGTTAAGAATAACGGTTAATTTCACAGCCACTGGCAGGGCATGGAGTTTGATGGATTGTGGCTTGAGTTGTTGCTGGACCATGCGATATATATCTGTCACCACCTCACAGCTTAGCTTCAGTTACCTTCGGCACTGACTCTCATCATATTGAAGTCTGATGTCCTAGGTTTGCATACCCTTCCCACAGTGTAGTGCCTGGTTGTCAAGCCTCTTCTTCTCCTCCTCCTCCTTCCTGATGCACAGGCAGCAACCTCTTCCTCCTGACCTTCTGCCCTCCCTCTGACCTCCAACTGCTCATGGTGACTGTCTTCTTTGGCCTCTATGCCAGGGTGCTATGCCCATGTTCCTTCACATGAAGCAGTCCCCCCCGCCCCCCTCCCCAACACAAAGTTCTTCCTGGCACCTGGGTGCACAAGTCAGTAGGGGGAAAAATAATTACTCTGGGACACCAGGAGCTCCATCTTCCTACACCCTTAGGTTAAGGTAAGACTGTTTGAATTTGTTTAGTCTACTTCTGGGACTGTGAATAAAATTTTAAGGCAAATTCACAGGGGTACTTTACCTCTCCAAAGGGGTCCCCTGGCAGCCCAAAGAAATACATCAAGTTCAGACTTGCTCTTACCAGGTCTACTTCGTACATTTAGGCTTCACACTCCCTAGGCTACCAAAATCTGACTAGAGGCAGCTGATGATTTGAATGGCCAGCTACCTCTGTAAAACACGTATGCATGAAAAGCGCCCCATGAAAATGGGAAATGCAGTGTTCAGGGACTTGGATTTTTAGGCAGTTCTACTATTTTCACCACGAGAAGCTCTTTTTTGTGGCTTCAATCTGGGCGTTTGTGTATGTCTTCACAAAAGAGAGCGATGATGCAGACATGTTGGTTAAAGAGCAGTGTAAAATTTGGATCAGATAAATGCACAGATGAAATATTAAGGGGTTTAACGTCTTAATTGAAAGTGAATGAGTCACTAGGCTCAGGTGAAATTTATCCCAGGTTGCTGAGAAGCAAGAGATGAAACAACAGAGGCTTTGACCATCATTTTCCAATCCCCTCTGCCTACAAGCTTGGCCATACAGGACTGGAGGACTGCCAGCATTATATCATTGTTTAAAAGAGGAGGCAAGGGTAGAACAAGTAACTACAGGCCACTGTTTCTAACCTGTGGTGAACAAATTATTGGAAAAAAATTTGAGGGACTGTATAAATCATTTCAGGTGAACAGTCAGCATGGACTTGTTCAGGGAAGATCGTGTATATATGAATGATTTAGTCCCAAACTTATGGGGTATGATCAAGAAGTTTGCAGATGACACAAAAATATTGGTCACGTGCCTGATATCAGCATCTTCTTAAGTTCCCTGTCCAAAGACAGGTCCGACCCAAAACACCACAACCTCCACCATAGGTAGGGTAAGGCAGGTCCCGAATCCATCCCAGCCGGAAAGGGATCAAACCCCATGCTGCTGGCACCAATCTGATCCACACCGGCCATCCAGCCAACTGGCCATCAAGGAGTCTGCACTGCTGTGGCAACATGCACTTTTACATGTATGTTGTGGCCTGGTGCTATGGATAGTGATGGTAGAGGCTCCAATTTCTTTCCAGCACATGGCTGACCAGGAATCTCTCCCACTCTTACCTCCTATCACTGGCATATGTTGAAAGGATTTACAAGTCGATACTCAACCTGTTTGGCATGTTATGATCACCCCTCCCTTAACCATCGAGTCCTGAAGTGGGATTCGAACCTGGAGCTTCTGGCTAAGAGGCAAGGATGCCACTCACAGCACCACAAGGTCTCCTTTATGCCTGATATAGTGAGGGGAAAAAAATTGTAGGCTGGGAAGTTCAGACTGGTCTGGTTGGCAGAAAAGTTGCAAATAGAATACCTCCCACTACTTTGGGTTGAAATGCACTTGGGGAAGGCAAGAGAATGCTGAGTGTAGAGGAACAGAGGAATCTCGGAGTGCATGCCCATAGATCTATGAAGGTAGCAAAACAGGTAGATAAGGTGGTTAAGAAGGCGTGTGGAATACTTTCCTTTATTAACCGAAGCATGGAACTGGGAGGAAATAATTCCAGAACTGTATAAAACACTAAGCCACAGCTAGAATACAGTGTACAGTTCTGGTCACAGCTTTATAGGAAGGATGTGATCACACTAGAGAGAGGGTACCTAGGAGATATACAAGGATGTTGTCAGAGATGGAGAATTTTAGCTATGAGGAAAGATTGGTTAGGGTGGGGTTACTTTCATTAGAAGAGGAGGCTGATAGATATAAAATTGAGGAATCTAGATATAGTGGATGGGAAGAACCTGTTTTCTTCAGCACCTAGCAAAAAGATTAAGCACGACTTGAGGAGAATCTTTCACCCAGAGGGTGGTGGGAGCCTGGAACTCACTACCTGTAAAGGGTAATAGAGGCAGGAACCCTCATCAGATTTGAAAATACTTGATATGCACTTGAAGTGTCATACCATACAGGGATATGGATCAAGGACTGAAAAGTATATCCTAGAGTGAACCTGCAGCTGGTGGTAAGAGAATCAACACCAAGGGAAAAATATACTTGACCTCGTCCTTACCAATCTGTCACAAATGCATCCATCCATGAAAGTATTGGTGGTGACCATCATACAACCCTCGTGGACATGAAGTCCCATCTTCAAACTGAGGATACCGTGGTCATATCATAACATTATGTAGGGTGCTGAATAAAATAGATTAATGACAGATCTTGCAACTAAACAACAGACTGTAGCAGATCAAGAAGGCAGTTCATTACCATCTCAAGTGAAATCAGGGATCAGTAATAAATGCTGGTCTTGCCAAGAACACCCACATCCCAAGAACAAATAAAGAAAAATGCATATGTTTACATGTTGCCATGCTAATTAATGAACAATTTAGGAGAAACAGAAGGACAGATTTTTGGGCCCCCACAAAATTTAGTCCATTGTATCTAGGACCAAATGCAAATCCATACAAAATTTTCTCATAATTCAGATCACATTGCAGCTTTTACCTTGTTTTTATCCAAGAAGCCAAACAAATGGTGGTGGTTGCGGGAGGAGGAGAAGAGGAGAGGTAGAGATTTTAGTGCTGAAGCAAAAAGTGGGAAAAAAACCAATGGAAGAACAATACAGACAAAATGACAGACCAACACAGCTTATCTCATGGTTTTATGTTTATATAGTTAACTGAAATTAAGGCTGAGGTATAAAAAAAAGCCATTGGTTGTGACATGTTTGTGAAGGAGTTTGACTGCAATTCAAGTTACAGAACTCTTGCCACTGAATCAACGGTTACTTGGAACCCATGGAGGCAGAGCTCTTCATACAAATCCAGTCATAAAAAGTAAGCAGGTCCTCCTTTTGTGCAACCTCTTTTCCCAGTATCTGTCACTTTCTCCCAAAGTATTTGAGTTGTTGGGCTCCCACAGGAAAAATCAATGTTTCCATCTCTCAAACCACAACAGTGTCAGGATTCGGACCAAAAAGCCTTTCAATTAAGGTGACCAAAATTAAAAAGGGAAAGGAGAAAAACCTAACGCATTTGTTTTGTCTTACACTGGCCTATTAGGTTTTCACTTTTTCATAAGGAACACACTATTCATGGGCGTCAGAGTCTAGTTCCAACATAAACACTGGGAAATACAAGGAACCCTGATTATAATACTCCCATTAAAATTCAGCTTCCATGGCTGTTCCAAATGAAACCAATTCGTATCTATATTTCTGCAGAACGATGGAAGCCAAAATCAGGATATATTAGTTCACAGCAATGCTGTGTTTGTACAGATACAAAATTCCTCCGATGAGTGTGATATAGTTTTAAATCAACATTAAAAGCTAAAAGAACACCAACTGCAGATTTTCAGTTGTTACAAGTCAGTTTCAACAAAAGCTTCCATCATCTTGTAATTCCAATATACTTTGAAAAGCTTTTATAAAAATAGATGTTATTTCAGGTGGCTCTACTTCTGATCAGATGCATTGCATAAAGTGTGAATCTTTATCTCTTATCATTGACTTATTGAAACAAAAAGACAATTCCTATTTTAAAGAGTTATTGCCATCTCTTAACAGCTGCAAAATAAACAAAGCTGCTATTGTAAAAAATTGGGCAACAACGAACAAGTCTTATAGAGTTAGTGTTTTGAACTGAAAACTGACACGATTTATTCAGTTGTATTTATTAAGGTCCAACATTTATATAAATATAAAGAATTTTTCCAATCAGTGACAGCAATGCCACTAGTGCAGGTGGTAAACACATAACCAGAGACAGATCCATTAGAAATCATTCAATTCTTAAAACAAGTTAGTAAAACAGATGTTACAGAAAGCTGCTGATCTTTAATGAACACTAAAGTGCATTTCTTGAAGCCACTGTACTAGTCAAACAGAAGATATTTACAGTGCCAGAATCTGTACAGTAAAATATCGACAGCAGCTTTATCTAAATCAAAGGATGTCCAGATGCAAGGTCTTTGGAGATAGAAAATGGACAGTTTTTAATTGCATCAATTACATTTTTTCTTTAAGACTTCAATGTCAGATCAATTGGTTTTTTTTTTGGAAGTGATCAGGTTTAGTGATAATGAAGATAATTATAATGAATTGAACTGCCTTTTTGAATTATGGAAAACACTGGAAGTAAACAAGTTATATAGTTCTGAGCAGGCCATAGGTGGCCTTTTTCAAGCCAGTGATATTCTCTGCACTCAATAGAGCACCCAGGTTTCAATTAATTTTGAATGCGTGAAAATTTGAACATGTCTTCACACAAGGCTCTGTGCCTTTATACACATGAAAGGTGAATATTTTCCTCAGCAATTTATATGTAAGTGCAGGGCCCTAATACTTTTCAAACCTAAAAGGGCAGGGGAACAAGTAGGAGGAAATATCAAATGCATATTTACAAAAGTTTCAGGAATTTATAGGTTCATTGAGGTTGTAACTTAAATGCAGCAAAGGGGGAGAATTGTACTTGGGTAATAGACTCAAAGCCAGGTGGTATAGGAAAAATTAGCCAGTCCACACTTTGACCTTTTAATGTTGCCTTGTTTTTCTTTAGGTGGAGAATTCTGGTTACTCATCAAATAAATTTGCTCAGAATAATCTATGGACAGACGTCCTGGCCTACATTTAAACTTTTAAAAACCGACAGTAATTCATTTTAAACAAATGTGTTACTGTCAGCATTCCAATGGTAAAATTTAGGTCACTATCTTTTGCCTGATAGATTTAATGGATTATAATAAATTTTGTGCTGTAGCAGGTACCTGGTCTTTCAGGCCGAAAAATGGAACACTTGACTTACACATACACTTAAACACAACTGGCCGGTAAAAAGGTCGATGAATATAAAACAAAATACTACAGATTTGGATATATTTTGGTCTAACAATAAAGGATGCTGACGGTTTTAAGCCAGTATAATCACACTTGCGATATGAAGAATGTGGTCATACAGTAAGAAAATTCAATGGATGGTTTAATAGGTTTAAATATTGTGTAACTCCTTCTACCTTGCTCATGTAGAGAATGACAAATGCTTCAATAAATTGCAAGTTGAGAAGAGACCTGCTGTGGTCTTAGTCATTTTGTATGCTGAGGAGAATATTCAATTTTTTAAAAAACTGTGTATGAATTTGGAATAACTTTTTATAGATCTGTATAATTTGTGTACACGCATCTAAGTTACCATAACTATGTAAGCTAGGTTTGGTTGCTAGCCAGTTGTTGTTTCGTTAGAATGGTACCATCCCTTTGAGGCCAGAATACAAATACTTTATTTTCAGCTAGAATAGCGGCCTGTTCAAACCTTTCTATAATTCTTCAACAAAGAGACTACTAGCCAACTGTGTATGGCTATTTTTCAATATGAATCATATGTAGAGAATTATGCAATCTTTCAAGAAAATGAAATCTCAAATTCCCCCCACACACACAAACTCGTAAAAAGGTGGCACCAAATATTACAATTAATGGCAAAGCTGCCCTAAATAACTTTAAGTTGTGAATTGTACAGTTGGCAACACATGCAGGCCTAAAGGTCTTTAGTTTCTACCACATCTCAAGTCACAGCTTATATATGGTATGGTCTACCTCCCCCAAAGTTAACACTGCTTAGAAATGAGGCTTCACAGCAACTTTAATGTGAATATCAGTAACAAGGACAGACTAACGTGTGATTGCTACATTCCTGTGTCTATAAAAGAAAACCTTCAGGAGACAAGGTTCAAGGTCAGTTAAACACAATGTTCCAGCTTTTCCCTCCTCTCCCCAGAGGCTTCCAGTTCTGACACTGCACTTTTTCCACTGGCTTTAAGATAAGCTTGCCAACAACCCAAACACTACAAATATAGGTGGAGCCTTTTCTTCAATAGCAATTCATTTTAATTAGTCTCTGACCATTAACTAGCCAAAGACAATAAACAGACAATACTACTTCCTTTAACTTCTCTTACACCATCAAGAACAGAAGAGCACTTAAGCATTTTAAAAACTACAATCTGTAGCAGCCATTTCTTCCAAGTAATTTTGGTAAATATTCCTTGTATTGCAATAGTTCACATCCAAATGTTTTCAGTGTCCAATTGGCCTAAAAATAATTTTGTGCTGTAGCAGGTACCTGGTCTTTCAGGCCGAAAAATGGAACACTTGACTTACACATACACTTAAACACAACTGGCCGGTAAAAAGGTCGATGAATATAAAACAAAATACTACAGATTTGGATATATTTTGGTCTAACAATAAAGGATGCTGACAGTTTTAAGCCAGTATAACTGCTCTCCATACTTATCATATCCACTTTCCACTGTGATCCCACTAATAAAGTCTGTATTAGACCTCACTAGACTTGCATTTTCAACATAAACTTTGTCAAAGGCTACAGGTATAATAACCAGTGTAGAAACATTTCAGCTTCCAAAAATACAAAGCATCTTCAACTGTTGTACAATCATCTCTTCTTTTTTTGCTGTTTTAACATCTTCCGCCTCTTGATGATCATTTCGTAAAGTTTTTCCAATCCCTCTCTAAGCCCATCCCCTATTATGGCACAGGTAGGCTGAAGGTGCCATGGGGTGGAGGAACTTATTTCACTTAAAGCTAACAGTTTCTCCACTTCAGCAAGAGAGAGGCAGTTCCTGAGATCTTGCTTGTTGGCAATCAAAAGCACTGGCACTCCTTGGTTCTCAGAGATCCTCGTTATTTTATGCAACTCTGTTTTGGCTTCTTCCATCCTTTCCACATCTACTGAGTCCACCACAAAGATAATGCCATCTGTGCAGCGAGTATAAGATTTCCAGAGTGGCCTCAGTTTCTCTTGACCACCTACATCCCAGAAATGGAAAGTCACTGCTTTGGAGTTACCCAAAGTCACTCGGATTTTTTCAGTGTTAAATCCTTTTGTTGGAACAGTGTTGACAAATTCATTGAACTGTAATCTGTACAGAACCGTAGTTTTGCCAGCACAATCCAAACCCAGAATAACTATGTGGAGAGACTGAAAAGATGGGAAGCTTGATAAAATAGGAGCTTGATCTGAAAGTCCATTACCCATCTTGGATTGGAGGGAAAAGGGAAATGCAGGTGTCCACACTGAAAGTCTTGGACAGTTAGTTCCAAATATTGCTGATCATTCCAAGTCTGCAACTACGAGAATCCAGTGCACCTTAAATATTAGTCTAAATAAAAATTAAAAAAATACACGTATTATATCGATACATAATGTAGCAAGTACATTAGTAGGAAAAAACACAAACGGTTGTGTATATCTCAATAATTAGGTCATATCTGATGGTCAAAGATTCCAGCTCCCACATTTAACAAGTCAAATGATGCATTCGGGATTTTGAAAACTTCCTAAAACACGCGGCTCTAATGTACTGAACTATCGTATAAAAGATATACTGTGCGTTTTAATTAAATTCTGAACAAAATTGCACACCAAATCCAGACTAACTCCGCGACCATGACCAGCATCGCTAGGTTGGTTGTGTTACTCGGATTATACTGGGCGAAAACAGATCTCCATTTCAAAGGACTCAAAACTGTGATAAAAAAAATTCGATAATGCGCTTAGTGTGTTAACAGGAGTGTGTTAACAGTTAGTTCAAATGTCCGCCGTAACAAGCCTAACACACAGGAAAAATCAAATCCCTGAATTACTTTGCACAGGGCGTTTACTAACCGCCTTAGAATCATGGAATATGCAAAACCACAAATATAAATAAACCAAACTGTTGCAAACCATTTACATTACATACACTGACTTTTCCCAAACGTGGCTCATATTAAAAATAAAAATACCTGGAAAAACTTAGCAAGTCTGGCAGCATCTGCGGAGAGGAATACAGTTAACGTTTCGAGTCCCTATGACTCTTGAAGAGTCATACGGACTCGAAACGTTAACAGTATTCCTCTCCGCAGATGCTGCCAGACTTGCTAAGTTTTTCCAGGTATCTTTATTTTTGTTTTGGATTTCCAGCATGCGCAGTTTTTTGCTCATATTAAAAATGCCTGGCTATTTTAGCTGCTATACTTTCATGAAACTGTCAAGTTACAACCATACCGAGTTGGCCGACAAATCCTCAAGCACAGCAAAATAAACTTTAGGAATCCCTTTGTTAACTCATCACCAGCTAAATTAAAGCTACAGCAACAAATTCTCGCAGGTTCGCTGCTCAGTTATACAGCTCACCTTGCTCTACCCAGAATAAAAAAAAAGCCAAGTCAGCCGCAAGCAGCAACAAATGCGGGTCTTTTACTTTTACGATGTATACGTTTCATTCCCCTTCACGTCATATCAAATCGTTTAAAATTATCGAATTCATTCGTTTCCATATATATATAGAACACTCACTTCCACACAACCTGCAGCTTACGATTCAACAAGTCTTGTCAGTGCAACATTACAAACATCCCAGGCTGCTCCCGCTATGACAATTTCTGCGAAGGTGAGTTAGTGCGATCCTCACTGAACCCTTTCAAGCCTGTTCTACAGTTGGGAGCTGGGCCCGGACCCAACACTCCATTAGCACGAACTAATTCCGTTTTTATCCGTTGGTTAACTTTTAAGATGAATCAACCACAGGACGCAGTGCCTCCCTGCTTCATTACTCGTTCGATGAGACAGCCACTCTAAAAGCTGAGTGCATTAGCAAAACTGGCTCGATGTTATACTCACTGCTTGTTTCAGACACACTCCAACACCCTGTACATTACACACGCTCTTCACTTAGTCTGGGGACGCCCGCCTGGAACCAAGCCTCAGCCGAACGCTGCAACACCAACATTCCACCCCAGCCCCGCCCACCAGCTCCAGCTCCTCGCCCATTGGCTCCTCCACCCGACCCTGGCATTCCAACACCTCTCCCCTCCCCCGCCCTCCCACTGGCTCACACACACGTCAATCACAACCTAGCCCCCCCCCCCCCCGACCAAGTTTCCACCCAGAGGCGAAATCAATATTAAAAATTCGCCTGCTGCAGGTGTCGAATTCAAATAGAGTTAGATGAACACGCCACTTCACTTCTCAAATAAACAAAAAGCGAAATGAAATCTACAGATGTGTAAACAAGGCAAATATTTTATCACGAAGGAGCTGCTAACATCGGGCTACAAACAGCGGCTCCTCCTCTCGAGTCTATTAACGGCTCTGAGGCGACCCCTCGCGGCCTCGCGCGCCGCTCCAGCCTCGCGCCCGTCCCTGTCTGCTGATTCGATTGGTTGGTTGTTCACTGGTCACCAGGCGACCGTAAACAGAACGGTTTGAAAAATAAACAGAAAATCCTGCGGCTGCTGGAAACGTGAAAATCCCGAAGAGAAAAATCAACCAGTAACCTGAAAGGTTGAGCTCCAGAAATGGGAACTCCTTCTCACCACTCGTGATGCCAGAGCCGCTGAGAATTTCCAACAGTTTTTTTATTTTTGAAGTAAATAAACACCTGTTGAACTCGAGAAAGAGGGAAGGAAGGAAGGAGGTAGGAGGGGTGTGGAGGAAGAGGGATGGGAATAAAAGGGGAGGGAGGCTGGGGATGGAGTGGGTGAGGAGAGAGGGTAAAGGGCGGAAGGAGGTTGGGGAAGGGGGAGAGGATGGGGAGGAGAGCAGGGGCAGGATGGAGAGGATGAGTGGGAACAGGGAGGATGGGAATGGGAGAAGGAGGGAGAGGTAGAGCTGGGAAAGGATATCGGGAGAGGCCACAAGTGCATTGGATTATTCAAATCTAGGATAACAAAGCAATGGATGACAGCTTCAGCATCTGATGAGCTTTAACTCAAAGAGGACAGACTTGCATTTATATAGCATCTTTCAACACCACCTGACATCTGAAATCAGTTAATGAAGTACTTTTGAAGTGTAGTCACTGCTGTAATGCATGACACTCAACAGCCAGTTTGTACACAGCAAGCTCTGACAAACAGCAGTGCAATAAGGACCAGATAATCTACTTTGGTAATGTTGGTTGAGTGTCATCTCCCCTGTTCTTCCTATGCATACCAGTTTCTTTTTCAGCGAGTTGAAGAGTGAGCCATGGTCCAAAATCCCAAAGAAATTGCAACCTCACAAACACATCTTGGGACCCAGCAATTTGCAAGCCCTTCAATGCATCCTCTCCTGCATGCACTCTATGCAGGTCCAACACAATGTGCCTTAATATAAACATCCAGCATGTTTAAAATAATCAGGGCTATTTACTTTAATTATACTCGTATGTGACACTGCTGTGAATGTTTTTAATCACGAGGTGAAGTACTAGCAAAGTGCATTTTGAAGAGAAATATAAACTCAATGGCAGCTCATAGGATCATCAAAAAGTTAGCTTATAGGTAATGTTGGAAGTATAGAAGTTGGGTACTTTATTGTAGAAAATGTATTTCTGGCAAGAAGCAGGTGATAATGTACAGACAGAAGCAGTATCTATTTTAATGTCATTATTCCAATCTTTTTCCATAGTGGGTACTGCAATTACTGCCGTCTCTAGAAGTTGAAATATAGTTAAAGAGCCATGGTTTATGAAATATCAATGCTCTGACATTGCTCTTAGTAGTCAAACACAAATTCTTTATGTGGTCTCAGCCTACTGAGGTCAGACATGCGAGGCATTGGGCGGAATCATCTGTGTTGGGCGTGCTTGGCAGCATGAGTGAACAAAACGATGTCATGAAACCAGTTTGCAATCATCTGCTCAGGCCGTCGATGATGGGCCACGTTCCCCGCCACCAGATGTCTGGAACCTCATTGTAATACATCTGCATATTATTATAAAGCCAGTCTGCTGGACTCATCCGCTACCACACCCCCTTGCCCTATCAGCCTCCCCCTTCTCTGGCCCTGCTGGATCGCCATCCAAGTCTGCATGATTGCACACTGGTACAGAACATGTCTTGACAAGTGTGCCGCGCAGAAGTCGGGATTTACCACCAGGGCCTTGCTCACATTGCAGACATCGGATGAGCAGAAGATGCTGGAGCCCGACACTAGCGGCACACTAGAAGAATGTCTTTGGACTGCTGGGTGGATCTTCATGGGCATGGCTCCACTGCGAAGCAGCTCACAGAAGTTGGAAAGTCACCATTGAGGGTCTGCTCACAACTGATGATGGTCAAGGGATAGAGGGGAAGATCCAGCTGTGTTTGGGAGAAGAAGATGTACTGGGGCGTGGGAGAAGAAGATTTAGAATTGACTGGGATAGGAAGAGGTTTCAAGACGGGGCGAGTTTGGGAGGGGGGAATGAAGGTATCAGGATGGTGTGAGGTTGGGAGGGGGGAAAGCAGGTGTCGGGGAGGGAGGATGGGTAACGGACAAGATGGCAACCGGGGAGGTAGGTGGAAAGAGGGTGGGAGGTGTAAGGGAAAAAGTTCGGAGGGAGGAAAGGGTATGGAGAGAGGAGGGAGTCCGCGGGGAGGAAGAAATCAATTGGGGAGGAAGGAGTGTGGAGACGGACGGGAGTAAAGTTGGAAGAATGAGCAAGGATGGAGGAAGGAGTCGGGCAGGGGGAAGGACTAAGGCTGAGGAAAGAATCAGGAGTGGGGGGAAGGACTAAGGGTGACGGAAGAAGGGAGAAGGTTTAAAGTTGGGGAGGGGTTCCAAGGGGGGAAGGGGTCTTGAGGGGAAATAGGTCCAGAGCGGGGTTGTCCAAATGAATGTGCATAGGAGGACTCTGATGAGTCCATGATTGCCTCCTGGGGAGTGAACTGAGGGTGGGCGTGGAACAAGGGAATGGTGAGAATGTTTAAGGGCAGAGTGAGGCAGTAGGGTGGGATGGTAAGGATGCAACAGTATCAGTGGAAGGGACGGCGAGGCTGGTTAGTGAGGACTTGGAGGTAGACATGGACCCTGGGGGTGGGAAGGAGGAGGTCAGCGAGGTTCATGTGGGTGGGGGTGGGATTTTCGGGAAGGAAGGGAACGTGCACGTTCACCTGGAAATCACCGAAAGAAAAGGGTGGTGGGCAAAATCAGGTGCTGCATGGGAGTATGATCACTGGACGGATGGAGATGTAAGTTAGTTCAGTTGGACAACTGAAACCGAACCCCAGCAGGCAGCATTAAAAATGCTCAGGATATTGAGGTGAGTATGATACGTGAAGGATCCGTGTGCATGGGAGAGTGCTTGCATGAGGCTTCGAAAGGCCATGCCATACATGCGTTTATTGCTCCAGAATCGCTCATTGGCCAGCTGCTCCCTCTGCAGTGGCAGAGGATGAGGTTGAGGGGCTCACAGGCAAAGGGGGCTCGAAGGGAGAGGGCAGCCTCTGAGATTCCTGAGTGGATGACCAACTCCTCCTCCCTTTGGGTGCCTGGGGGCCCCGGCCTGACTATTGGGGTGATGGAGCACCTGGAGGGACATCAAGCACAGAGAGAGGAAGGACCAAGGTTGAGGAAGGAGTTAGGCTGGAGGAAAGTGTCAGCGCGGGGAAGGACTAAGGGTGGTGAAAGAAGGGCGGATGAAGTTTCAAGCGGGGGAGGAGTTCCAAGGGGAGGAGAAGTCACCCATGGCTCTCGTGATGGAGAGCAGGTCCCATCCGCCCCATGGAGACCTCCATACATGCACATATGGCACCACTTCATCAGAGAGCAGATGGACGCACTCCTCCAACTCAAGTGCTGCTCTGCTGAGGGCTTCCAACAGCTCTGCCTGATGTTCCCACACCTTCTGCTGACTCTCCAGGATGAGTTGGAACGGCAAATCCGGAGGTTTGTCATCTGACTTGGACCTCACAGATGCATGATCCCCAGCAGTCCTCCGAGTGCCAGGAGGGCTGTTGTAAGCCCTCAACAGAGCGGCACTTGAGTCGGACAAGTGTGTCCGCCTGCTGTCTGATGAAGTGGTGCCCACATGTGCGTGTATGGAGGTCTCCATGAGGCAAATGGGACCTGCACTCCATCACGAGAGCCATGGGTGAGTTCCTGCAGTGGCAATGCGATGAGTTGGAACGGCAAATCCGGAGGCTTGTCTCCTGACTTGGACTTCACAGATGTCTGATCCCCAACAGTCCTCTGAGTGCCAAGGAGCTCACATGAACCTGCTGCTGCAGACATGTGTCTGTGCGATGACCATCAGATTGTGAACCCAAGCCTGCTCTAGATCTAGGTCCCACCAAGGTGTGTCTCTGCACTGGTGCAGGGTGTGGGTAAGCACTGTGATGGGCCTTCCAGGCCGCTTATTTCCTGATCTTCAATAGAGGTGGTGTCCTCTTGGCTGAGGATGAGGACCTGGATGGAGCTGAGGGACACGCTGGCTGAGGGTGTCGGTTGTTTGGCAGAGCTCCTTGCAAACCAAAGTAGAGATAACTAATGCATGTCAGCAGAGTCAAAAGCTGGAGGGAGCACTCACACTTGTGTTAAGGGAGGGATGATATGGTGCGGGATCCTCACATGGGTGTCGTCATTGACCTCTCCATCACCACAGGCATGGTCCATGTCCCTACCAGTAAGCGCAATGACACACTCCTTAAAGTGAGTGAGTGGCCTAATGTGGGCCACTCAATCCCCGGTCTGAGACCTCCTCCTGCTGATGTGAGCAGGCTTCTGTATGGAAACAGATGAAGAGAGTGTGAGCAGGACACGTGGCACTGCATGGAATGTTTGTATGGTGAGCAGAGCCATGGATGGATGATGATGCGAGCTCAAGAGGGTATGATCCCAATGGAGATGTGAGAGTGTGTGTGAGAGTTAGTGGTGTTGTCCCTTGAGGTGTGAAATCCCTGTGAATGTGTGATAGGTTTGTGAGTGTGTGAGTTGAGAGTGATGAGAAGAGTGACCTACCCTGGCGGAATGGATGAGACCGTTCTGTTGAAGGGTCATTCGGACTCGAAATGTTAGCTGTGCTCCTCTCCACAGATGCTGTAGACCTGCTGAGTTTTTCCAGGTATTTTTGTTTTTGATTTCCAGCATCAGCAGTTTTTTGCTTTTATCTAGACCATTCATCCAGTAGTGGCACTGGGGCACTGTCCTCTTTTGCAGGGCATTTGTGCTGACCACTGCTGCCACCGCCTCCCATGCTGGATCAATGATGCAACTGCCCATCCTAAGGCCAGAGCGGGTGTAGAGAACATCACAGTGGCCTCCACAGCGTTCAAAAGGCACTTGAGGGATGCATCAACAAAAGGGGGTGCTGTAGTCCTTTGGCCTTTCGGGCCCATCCTGTCTTCTTTGCAGCAATCCTGGGCTGGAAGCACTGAGAGATGTGCGCACAGCTGCACTATAAATGTGGCGCCAGGCGTGATGAAGCAGCAAGGTGATGGCATGGCAGGCGAATGAGTGCCCGCCCACCATGCAAACAGTGTGTTTCCCAGGAATCCATAATTTGGGATGATACCGCATGAAAAGCTGCCATTGCAGCCGGCTGGAAAACAGTCTTTTACCCGCCCACTACCGCACTTTGTGCAAAACTGGGATGATTCCACCCATCGTGTCCTTGTTAAAGTTGCTCTTGGCTGAGTAATACTGTGACAATCAAAGCATAAAAAAGTGGCATGTATTCTCAGTGACTGTTTTGGAGGGAGGCTGGAAGAGATAAAATGATATATTTCTGCAACCTATTTTGAAAGTCAGAACAGCTCTGAATAGATTCACATTCCTTTAGCAGGTTTTTATTTACAGACATTGAATTAGTTGCCAGGATATTCTGCCAAAGAAATAATAAGAAGGGAAGAAATACCTCTGAATGTTTTAACTCTTTGTTTGTTATCCAAATATGGGCCATGATCATTTGCAACTAAAATATCCCCAAGGTAAAATTTTCAATCACTTCAGTAACATGTTGCATTGTTCTTAAAATTTAAGCAGTTACCTAATGGAATTTATGTTCATGTCTTTGTTTTTTAATGTATGGAAGTGCTTGAGTTTGGAAAATCTCACCTGCTGATCTGTAATGTAAGCTATGACCCAGTTGGTAGCACTCTCAGCTCTGAGTCAGAAGTTCCACTTCAGGACCTGAGCACAAACATCAAGGCTGACAATCCAGTGCAGTACTGAGGGAGTGTCGCACTATCAGAGGATACGAACTTTCAGATGAGACGTTAAACCAAGACCCTGTATCATCTCAACTGGAGGTAAAAAAAAAATCCCATGGTACTATTTCAAAGAAGAGCAGGGGGGGTTATTCCTAGTGTCCTGATCAATATTTATCCCCCAGCATCACAAAAATCAGATTAATTGGTAATTGTAGTTTGTCATTTTTTGGAGCTTACTGTGCACAAATCAGCTTCCATGTTTCCTTCATTACAATTGTCACCACACTTCAAAAGTACTTCATTGGCTGTAAAGTGCTTTGGGATGTTCAGCAGCTGTGAATGGATCTATAATGCTTAGAGTCATTAGGCACAGAAAGAAGCCTTTCAGTTGATCAAGTTCATGCCATCTCACTGTAGAACAATCCAGGCAGTCCAATGCACCAATACTATTTGACCAAGCAAATAAAAAACTAATTGTTGGCAGCTTTGGCTCATGATACCAAATGGTTTCTCAGTGCATGAACTGAATGCAGAAGTAATGAGTGCTGTTTACACCATTTTTAGGGTTTTCTGCAGCCCTTTCACCAAAGTTGCATCACCTCCACTAGGAGAAGAGTATATGGACATAGCAAATTATAATGGGAAAGTTGACAGGAATTGTTGCTGACTGCTTTTTAATCAAATAGTACATTAATTCAAAATTCGTATGATACCTTTGATATTTGATTGCCTCTTGGCACTTCATGATGGTACAGTGGTTTAGCAAGTCAGCTAATATAAATAATTATATTTTTCACATGTGCAGAAAGTACTATGACAGCAGGTGGGCCAGAAAAATGCGGTGGAATTTTACTGCCTTTAAATATTTTCAGAAGTCAGGACCAAATGTGAGGCCCAATCCTATTCGTGATGCCTGGTCACCTGCCTGCTTGACCTTACCAGAGATCGCTAATTAAAAGGCTGCTTCCAGCCGTGCCATCATTGAATGACAGCAGGCATAACAGGCACTCAACTGTGCCGATGGGAGGGCATGCAGTTTTGTCCTGCCAGTTGCTGCACCTGGGAAGATGGGTGCTGCTGTGGCAGGAAGGGGAATGAGAAGTGCTTCAAGATAGAGGCATCCTCTGAGAAATTTCAAATTAGTTGTTAACACAGCTGCCAGGCCAAAATTGTGAACAGAATACTCGCAAAAGAAGGCCTGTGGCTGCATCTGTGATCATGTCACAGAAGCTGTCCAGATCAGGAGTTTAAATACACAAAACTTCACTGGCCTTCCATTCTACTACCTGGAGGCAGCCTCCAGGGATCCGCCAAGCTTCGACCACAGTGTGAGGTCTGTTTGCCCCGGTAGGATCCTGGCGGTGCCCCAATTATGAAGGTAATTGCCACTAATTAGCTACCTGTAATTTCTGGGCGGTAGCCACTTCCTTTGCTCACCTGCCTCTGTCAAGATCGGCTGGAGTAGGAAAACATTGTGTGGCTGACATGATGCGCCATTTTCAAAAGCTCCCACCAAAGCCTACCACCAAAGCTGCCTCCATTTGCCTGGCTAAATTCCTCCCATGAAGTGCAGCAGCTCTAGGGGAAATTGCTTCATTCTTTTGCTGTGTGCTGGAAAGGGGATGGAGAGTTTCTCAGGGTTATGGACAAGAATTATCTATTTTAATGGGGAAACTCTAGCTGTGTTGCTAGGGAAGGAGAAGAGTTCCATTTTCGAGATGGGAAAACACTCCTGTTTGAGCCCTTTGACTGTCTGAACCAATGCACAGTAACTTTTAGGAAGTCATCTAAAAGGGCAATGGACTCTTCCGGAAGTCATGAAAACAGATCAAGAAGATGTTCTTCAGCCTGAGGAAGAGTGCCAACGTGTGGCAACTCAAGTACTTGTACCATGCATGCACCAAGCTCTGACCTAAAGGTAAGCTGCAGCTTTAGAAACAGACCATGAAAAGAAGCAAGGCGACACCTTCTGTACCCAGTATTCAATGTTTAGCTGCAAGTGACAAAGTTATGCCAAGCTTAAGTGTTGCTTTACTTATTACTGAGTTTGTATGGCATCTCAAATTAAATGTATTGTGACCCCATCACACAAAGTGAAATCTTGGCTGAGAAATGGGAGGATTTTAATGACGCCCCCAACATGGTGGGATTTTGATGTTGGGAAGGGCAGTTAATCAGGCAGCAGGCCGGTGGGTGGGGACCTTGCTCCCTTGCTGTCTGCACCCCAGTTGGGCTGTGGCAGGAAGCCCGTGTATGACCATTCTGCCTCGCAGGCCAATTGAGACCTTTAAGTGGGCAAATTGTGCATGTTTAAGAGCCTAATTCCACCGCCACATGTATTAACTCAGTGTTGGGCAAGGGGCTTACTATGCGGGAGCATGATAAACATGGGGAATCCATCATTCAAAGGCACTTAGTGCCTGATCGAGGGTCCCGGCACTAGGAGTGTCGGTGAGGGGCACTGATAGCCACCCCTTGCCCTTGCCACCATTCCCCTAGCCCCATCCCCTTTGACCCCACCCTGAGAACCCTCTCCTGCAATCATTCACCTGTCTGTCTTGGGTGGATGTAATACCAGCAGCAGTCACTGTCTCACTAGTGGCACTGCTGTTCCGTAGCGTTGCTGGCCTCTGATTAGCCAGCAGGTCTCAGGTCCAGGACTTCTGCCCCCAGGAATACCCATTGCTGGCCTATCAAGTACCTGAATGGCACTTAACTTAATTTGATGAATCTTCCGCAAAACAGGCAACATTCGGCTCCCATTGGCTCTCCAGCCCACCGGAAATCCCCTTAACCTCCATTAAATACTGCCCATAAAGTGCATGTTTTTTCTTTACATTCAAATGCTGAAAGCATCAATTTATAAACAAGGAAGCTGTCAACAGCCACCAACAAGAAGGAAAAAATAGTATAAACTGGGAAATAAGAATACTGGTCCAAACTGGTCTTGTATACCCGATAATGAAACACCAGTGAAAACTGGGAAAAAAGAGTACTGGTACAAACTGCTTTTTCCTCCTAGGAAGAGAGTACCTGCAAAGATTAGTAAAGCTACTTTATGAAAAGGACATACAAGAGGTAACACCTGATGAAGCACACAGGACAAGTGAACAGGAGAAACTGAATCAAAAACAGAATTACCTGGAAAAACTCAGCAGGTCTGGCAGCATCGGCGGAGAAGAAAAGAGTTGACGTTTCGAGTCCTCATGACCCTTCGACAGAACTAAATGTTGGAAACAGCAAATGAACAGTAACAATGGGAAGGGAGAGCCAGGGCCAGATATCTAATTGCTGCAGGACCCACATACCTTATAAAGGCAACATTTGGAACTAAATTTATTAATCAACAGAAAATCTTATGAAACTTTTTGAGATTCTTCAGAGCTTCCTGCATGGAATGGCAAAGAATATATTGCAGTGTAGCTCTAGCACCTGTGCAAAAATTAAGAAGATTTTGGAGACTTGCAGTCCACCATGAAACAAGCGGCTACATATATATGAGCTAAGTAGCATGCCCCCAAGTACAGAGAGGCCTAGGGAAAATGCGGATTTGCACTGCAGTAATGTTCTGGTTGAGAACTGGGACTTCAATTTATAGGAGACCAACACTTCTGGCCATGTGAGATTAAAGGATCAGTTTGATGGTAGACTTCACTTTCTTTAATGGTGGCCAAAGCCTTGTTCCCACACAGATTCCTGATTAGCCACAAGGGATAGCTGGAGCATGCCAGGAGAAAGACAGATGAGGTCTTTAACTCTTATAGTATTATGATCCATCCATCCAGAGATGGGAGGTGAGAGTGACTGCTCTTGACTTTGGGGGAAAGCTCTCCATTTGTTGAAGTATAATCTAGCACAAAGGAAGATGGTTGTTGCAGTCCCAGGACATTGCTGCAGGAGTTCCTCAGGGTAGTGTCCTAGGCCCAACCATCTTCAGCTCTTCATCAATGACTGTCCATCATAAAGTCAGAAGTGGGGATGTTCACTTATAATTGCACAACTGTACCATTTGCAACTGCTTAGATACAGAAGCTGTCCATGCCAATGTGCAGCAAAACCTGGACAACATTCAGGCTTGGATTTTCTTGTCTTTATTCCTTTATGGGATGTGGCAATGCTGGCAAAGCCAACATTTGTTGCCCACCCCTGGTTGTCCTTGAGCTGGACATTTCAGAGAGCAGTTAAGAGTCAACTACATTGTTGTGGGCCCGGAGTCACAGGTAGGCCATACCTGTAAGGACAGCAGATTTCCTTCTGTAAAGGACATTAGTGAACCAGATGGGTCTTTACATCAATCAATGATAGTTACAGAGACCAGCTTTATATTCCAGATTTTTTAAATAATTGAATGTAAATTCCACCAGCTGCTACAGAGGGATTTGAAACCATGCTGCCAGCATATAAGGCTGGGACTCTAAATTACTAGTGACATTACCACTATCCCACCATCTCATTATCTCCCCCATGAAGCTGAAAAGTTGCAAGTAACATTCATGTCACACAACTGCCAGGCAAAGACCAAGCAAGAATCTAACCATCTGCCCTTGAAATTCAAAGGCACTATCATCACTAAAGCTTCCACTGCCAACTTCCTGGAGTTACCATTGACCAGAAACTGCATTGTACAAGCTATATAAATAAGGTGGCTACAAGAACAGTTCAGAGGCTGGAAATCCTGTGGAGAGTAGCTTACCTCCTGACTTCCCAAAGTCTGTCCACCATCTACAAGGCACAAGTCAGTGATGGAATGCCGTCCATTTTCCTGGATGAGTACAGTTCCAACAACACTCAAGACGTTTGACAGTATCCAGGAGAAAGTAGCCTGCTTAATCAGCACCCATCCCCAACTTAAACATTCACTCCCTCCATTACCAATACACAATAACAGCAGGGTGTCCCATATACAAGATGCAGCAACTCACCAAAGCTCCTTCAACAGCACCTTCTAAACCTATGACCTCTACCACCTAGAAGGACAAGGGCGGCAGACACATGGGAACACCGCCACCTGCAAGTTCCAAGCCACACATCATCCTGACTTGGAACTATACAGGAAGTCTAGCTGTGTTTCTGAAAAGTGCAACAGTAAGTGAAACAACTTTTGGTGAATCTGATTCTCTCATTACAATCAATGTAAAAGCTGTAGCGACATTCCATAGGACCTTTCCTGTCAGAAACATAGAAAATAGAAGCAGGTGTAGGTCATTCGGCCCTTTGAGCCTGCTTCATCATTCAATATGATCATGGCTGATCCTCTATCTCAACGCCATATTCCTGCTCTCTCCCCATAGCCCCTGATGCCTTTAGAGTCTAGAAATCTATCTATTTCCTTCTTAAATATATTCAGTGACTTGGCCTCCACAGCCTTCCTTGGTAGAGAATTCCACGGGTTCACCACCCTCTGATTGAAGAATTTTCTCCTCATCTCAATCCTAAATGGCCTACCCAATATCCTGAGACTGTGACCCCTTGTTCTAGACCCCGCCTCCCCGCAGCCAGAGGAAACATCATCTCTGCATCCAGTCTGTCCAGCCCTGTCAGAATTTTATATGAGATCCACTCTCATGCTTCTAAACTCCAGTGAATACAGGCCCTGTCGACACAATCTCTCCTCGTACGACAATCCTGCCATCCCAGGAATCAGACTGGTGAACCTTTGTTGCACTCCCTCTACGGCGAGTGCATCCTTTCTTAGATAAGGCAACCAAAACTGCACACAATACTCCAGGTGTCATCTCACCAAGGCCCTGTACAGCTGCAATAAGACATCCTTGCTCCTATACTCAAGTCCTCTCTCAATGAAGGCCAGCATGCTCTTTGCCTCCTTAGCTGCTTGCTGCACCTGAATGCTTGCTTTCAGTGCTGGTGTACAAGGACATCCAGGTCCCTTTGTACATCAACATTTTCCAATCTATCACTTGTTAGATAATACTCTGCCATTTTGTTTTTCCTACCAAAGTGGATAACTTCATACTTATCCATGCTATACTGCATCTGCCATGTATTTTCACTCACTCAACCTGTCTAAATTGCCTTGAAGCCTCTGAACATTCTCCTCACCACTCATGTTCCCACCAAATTTTGTGTCATTAGCAAAATTGGAAATATTACATTTAGTTCCCTCATCCAAATCATTGATATCCATTGTAAATAGCTGGGGCCCAAGCACTGATCCCTGTGGTGCTCCACTAGTCACTGCCTGCCTCTCCGAAAAAGACCCATTTATTCCTACTCTCTGTTTCCTGCCTGCTAACCAATTCTCAATCCATACCAATATATTACCCCCTTGATCCCATGTGCTTTAATTTTGCACACTAACCTCCTGCGGGCAGGGGGGTGGGGTGTTGGGGGGGAGACTTTATCAAAAGCTTTCTGAAAATCCAAATACACCACATCCACTGCTTCTCCCTTATCAATTCTGCTAGTTACATCCTCAAAAAACTCCAGTAGGTTTGTCAAACATGATTAACTCCATGCTGACTTTGTCTAATCCCGTTGATATTTTCTAAGTGTCCTGTTATCACATCCTTTATAAAGACTCTAGCATTTTCCCTACTACTGATGTTAAGCTATCTAGTCTATAATTCTCTGTTTTCTCCCTCCCTCCTTTTTTAAATAGTGGGGTTACATTTGCCACCCTCCAATCTGCTGGGACTGTTCCAGAATCTGCAGAATTTTGGAAGATGATAACCAATGCATCGACTATTTCCAGGGCTACCTCCTTTAGTGCCCTGGGATGCAGTTTATCAGACCCTAGAGATTTATCGGCTTTCAGTCTCATTACTTCCTCCAGCACTATTTTTTTTAGTAATACTAATTAGCTTCAATTCCTCCTTTTCACTAGGCCCTTGGTCCCCTAGCATTTCTGGGAAGTTATTTGTGTCTTGCTCTATGAAGACAGAACTAAAGTAGTTGTCTAATTGCTCTGCTATTTCCTTGTTCTCTATTATAAATTCTCTTGTTTTGGGCTTTAAAGGACCTACACCAGTTTTCATTAATCTTTTTCTTTTTGCATGCTTATAGAAGCTTTTACAGTCTGCTTTTATGTTCCTTGCAAATGTACTCTCATACTCTATTTTTCCCCTCTTAATCAATCTCTTGGTCCTCCTTTGTTGAATTCTAAACTGCTCCCAATCATGAGGCTTGCTCTTTCTCTAGAAACTTTGTATAACTCCTCTTTGGATCTAATACTGTCCTTAATTTCTTTTCTTAGCCATAGTTGGGCTGCTTTTCCTTTTGTGTTTTTGCGCCAGAAAGGGATGTTTAACTATTGCAATGCATACATAAATTCCTTCAATATCAGCCATTGTCTATGCACCATCATGCCTTTTAATGAAGTTCTCCAATCTATCTTAGCTAACTCATGCCTTATACCTTCATAGTTTCCTTTGTTTAGATTTAGGACCCTACTTTCGGATCGGACTACTTCACTTTCCATCCTAATGAAAAATTCTATCATGTTATGGTCACTGTTCCCTAAAGGACCCTGCACAGCTAGACTATTAATTAACCCCTTCTCATTGCACAATACCAAATCTAGGATAGCCTCTTCCCTAGTTGGTTCCTTGACATACTGGTCTAAAAAACCATCTTGTACACACTCCAGGAATTATACTCTGTAAGTTGAAATATTGCACATTCCCAAATCGCTTTTTTCATAAATGAAATAACTTTTGAAATATAATAAGTTTAGAAATATAAATGAAATATGTTGACTCTTCCTACTTACCTCCCGCTCACCACCTCTCCCTCAGGCTGACTCTCTCCTGCAGGCCAACCCTCGTCTGCAGGCCGAGTCTCTGTTTCTTGGTGAGTCTTTCTCTCCCGCCAACTCTCTCACCCTACCTTTCTGTTTTGCTGCTCCCCCAGCCAAGCCTCCCACTTCCTGCTTCCCTGACTGACTCTCCCACTCGCTGCAAAGTTTCAGGAGAGAGACAGCAAGAGGGAGGGAGCGAGTGAGGAAGCAAGAGAAGCTGCGAGTGGGAGGGTCAGGGAGGAAAGCACACACTGGGAGAATCAGACAGAGAAGAAGCAAATGTTAGAGTCGAGCAGGGAAGCGGCAATTGGGAGAATGAGCAGTGAAGCAATGAGTTGGAGGGTCGGGCAGGGATGTGGTGAGACAGACAGTCGGTGTGAGGGAGAGCATCTTGGGGAACAGGAGAGCCACTCCAAAAGGGTGCCGATTGGGTCACGGATGCCCCTTGCCCTGCATGAAGCTAAGCTAAAATGAAAGTCCCGATGCTAGGTGTGATACCGGCCCTATTCTATCTGTGGCACTGCAACGAAACAACACTGATTGAGGCAATTTAAAATGGGGACTTGCTGTCTTGCTGTTCCTTCACTGTTGTGGGATCAAAATCCTGGAACTCCATTTTCAAGAGCACTTTGGGTGCACTTGCACCAAATGGGCAGTAGCAGTTCAAGAAGGTACCCCACTAGCACCTTCTCAAGGGAAATTCGGGATGGGCAACAAATGCTGGCCTTGGCAATGACACCAAAATCCAATAAAAGAATTTAAAAAAAATCTATCTTAGCTATCTTTAGGAACACAGGATAAGCAAACAACCGGCCAGGAAGGGACCCAAAGCCATCTGATGAACTAGTAGAAACAGATAAATTGCCATTCCCAGTTCACAAGGGTACCATTGTGAAGTGGCCATGCTTGTTTCTGCCACTAACGTGGCATTTAGAAGTAGCACAAGACTAGCAAGTAAAGAACAAAGGGCCTTCGCTTTCATCAAAGGTAACTAGGCGAGAAGTAAACACAAAACACAGGTATAGAACTTGAGTGGAGAAATAAATAGTTTGCACTTTCTTTGCAATGTACTGTGTAGATTTGCTGCTAAAAGAGACATGTATTTTAGAGGTGTTGGAAAGAGGCTTCGATGGTGGTGAAGGCAATTGGCATGTTTTTAATGAGGTTCTTAGATTATGAAAAGGACACTAGGACTATTAGTACCACAATGTCACTAGTCCTAAGTCTTCATTGCTGCACAGCATCACTGCACATTTTGCCTTCCTCCTCCTTACTCTGCTTTCTCCTCTGTCAAAACTGCATACTGAGCTTACTGATCCTCTGACTGAACAATGTTTGCTCTTTGAACAGCAAAATTATGCGGGATACAACAGAAACTGATAATTTGCAGTATCTTATCAGGGTTGTAGCGCTTGGCCCACATGCTTTGTCCATGCAAACATTTAAATGTCTGTTTCAAAAGAACAAACATATGTTCCACAAGAATTGAGATTGAGGGTATGAGATTCATATTTCCTTTTGATCTCTTTATGAATATTAATAGCCAGAGCTTCAGGATTTGATTTCCTAGCAGCCATATAGCCAGTTTCCCTTTCCTAGATATAGGGCTGGCATGAATTCAAGGTGTTCTGCTGAAAAATCTTAGCCATTTAAATAATGAGAATTTAAAACATTTAAAAAATCTAGGAAGTGATGAATTACTCTCCAGGAACCCTCTTTTCTATATGTTAAGGAAAAAGATGACGCAAATATTAAGGAGGAGATGATCAAAACAAAGACTGTGGGTTATCATAGATGATGGTGTCATAAACCTTAATCATTGACATCATTATTACATGGTATAGAAACTTAGGAAACTAAACAAGGATTTCTCACACAGGTAGTATGAAAAGAAGGCTGTTCTGCCCATGAGCCTTTAAGATGAATAATGCCAATCACATGAGTCCATCGTCTGTGCAGTATTATACTAAGAAGTCACAGATGCACTCAGGCAGGTATCTCAGTTTATGTTCTTCCCAATGGAATTTTGCCAAATAGAGAAAGCAAGCAGTCAACTAAATAAAAATGGAAGAATTTCCCAGCATTTTTACTAGCTGTGAACAGATTTCCCTTGTCCTTGGATCCTCCTCCAAGGCATATCCCTAGACAGCTTGCCAGTGAATTGGAGCACAATTTTAGCACACTGTAACGTCAGTAGCAGCACTCAATTATGCCCTGTGCATGGGGAGGGAGAGGTTCAGAGATGATCAGGAGTAGTGCAGGCTGGCAACAGCTCATAGCACTGCTGTGGGGATAAGAGGCACACAGAAATAAAAATAACAAAGTCAGGTGAGGTGCAAAACAGACTGCCAATTGGCTATCACCCATTTTTGCCCTGCAATTGAACTTAGAGTTACCACAAAATGTAGTATTTCTAGAATCTGATACTGATGTGCTTTTCTTCATTTCTCAGATTCTGAAAAGGTTGTGTCATCTGGAAATATCTGTGGAGTTATTTGCAAAACTCCTTGATAATGGGCTCTTTTATTAGCTTCATCTTCACTCACCATGTTATTTTACAGGACTGTTTTTTATTATCCACCATCTGGGTAAGACAAAACATGTCAGATTGTTTTGAGTATCCCTGCTGTTTCCTGATGTCAACCACAAAATTGCAATTGGTTATGAAATTCAGCAGCAGAACCATTTCTTAAAATGGCCTGGGATCATAGCTACTCTTCAATGTTTGTTTTGACTTGTCAAGCACTTATTTAGTAATATGCATTTGTATTCCACCATGCACAAAATACTAGAGTTCAAAATTGTTAGGAACTAGAGAGATTAAATAAGTTATATGTGTATTTCTGTAGCTTTAGCTTAAAGCTGTAGCTTTAAGTTTAAGTTTCATTTATATTTTTTCTGTTTGTGGGTTAAAAAGGTGAAACCTGGGATCTAGTTTCATTTTAGAGTGGAGACAGCAAGTCTAAGCTCTGTCTGTATACCTGCATTTTTAATGAGCTTTACGGCACTTGAAGTGGCAAACTGGAGTTGCCACTAGAAGCATAATAGGAGAAGGACAGATAGCAAGTCCCAAACTAAAGATGGAAACAGGAGCTAGAAGCTTGACAGGAGGGAGATACAAGAAGCAGGTTTCCCTAAAGAACAGAACAAAGGGATCCCGAGAAGACCTCCTCATCAAAGGGAAATAACGGGAATCTGGAGAAAGTCCTGTGGAGAGTGAGGAGGAGAGAAAGGCTCCAAGTTTAAAGAGGCAAAGCTGCAGGACGCAGACTTAAAGCAAAATAAACTTGCGAGAAGCCAAAAGACCCAACGAGACAGCTGAAGTTTATAACTCTTTACTGTGGGCATGTGAAGCAGTGGTGTTCTGTTGGCATGGCTGAGTCAGAGAGAGAGAATGCATGAAAGATTGAATGCATGTGGCGATCCAGGGGAAAGGAACATTGGAAGGAGAGTTTGACCCTGGAGGTGGATCCTTGTGAAAGGCATCTGAGAGAAAGTGTCATTTGGAAGAAGATTCCAGAGCGGGTTCTTCAAGAGTGGAGATTGGAAACCCTCAAGTAAAAGATGAAGTTCAGTGAGACCGATTGACTCACAGTGTGACAAGCTTCAGGGTGAGTTGAAGAGAGATCCATAGCATCTGTTTGGAGTGGCATCTGTCATTTGGTTTTAGAGTGTGGTGTGCCTGACCACAGGTCACCTATTGATTTACATGGATTGTGTACGTATTGGGATATAAAATAGCTCTTGTAACTTATGTTATCCTTACAAATCTGTATATATCTGTTAAGGTATAGTTGTGGGTGAAGGATTATTGTAATATAGTTCACCTTTTCTTGTTTAATAAATGTTTTATTCTTTTGTTAAAAATTCATCAGCTGACTCGTGTGACTCTGTTCAGTAGCTGCCCTCTAAACAAAAAATAAAATTTAGGATCTATCAAGCCGGATTCCCCCTGGGATCTGACTTGTCCAGTAGTAACATCAGCTGGGATCATAACAAAATCCTTTAGATAATGGATTATGGTTTATTAATTCTGAATATCATAATTTGCATACTCCATTGGATTACAAAAAAATTCAGACCAAGTGGGAAGTCATCTTGAAGGAATGATTTTCATCTTGGTAACATAAACTAACAAAAACCAAATCCATTTGCCATGACCCACCTGCCATTGAGTCAGCTCTTGAGGTCACTTGTGGCCTGGCTCATGGTTTTTATTTGATTCGATTGAAACTTGTGATATGCACCAAATATCATACGACTCCTGGCAATTGTATCAGATTTCTTTACATGAATTTCTGTGTTAGACTCATGATATTACTTTATTTTCAGTTATTCAACAGCATGTAATTGCGTCAATGTTAATCTAATTTGTTGAATTTCAATTGTTTTATATTATTGCTGAGAAAAGAGACATGTTTAAGCTTTTTGTCTTGCACTTATCAGGACATTTCAGAAGAATACTACGATAAGGGGGAAACAACAATTTATACTATATGAGAAGTGATTGCTGATTGATTGACAAGTAGAATTTGATTGTTAATTGTGTTGCCATGCACCAGTGATGCTGTCTTACTGATAACTGCCAAGCATTGTTTGAAATTGGAACTAGGCAGCTTGACCCTCATTGGTCAAGGCATTGCCCTGAGGAATGAGTCAGCAAATGGCTGTCACTTATTTTGTTTAGCTGAAGCAGGCGCAATGTGTGTATATGTTCTTTCTGTCTGCAAAGAACAGGGCCCTGTGTATTAATATATGTAGCTTCCAGTACACACAAATGCGCCACACTGCGACCCTGACTGACAAATGTAAATTGGTTGTCAGCATAATTTTTAGCACACTGAGGATTATTTCGCAACTGTTGTCCAATCATGGAATCACACCAAATGTTGGACACTGTCCATGAGTTGGTTGGGTATGGTCTGTATCTTGCCCATCACAAACAAAGCCTGGGACATGCTGTTTGATACGTCAGTCTTTGGGATGCACAGCCTACATACCCAGCATCACACTGCCACTGAAATTCATGTACCACATTACTCATTTGTGTAATAGGCAGGACGTCTTTTTGGCTTGATGGTAGCATCCCGTTAGCTGTGAATACCACTCGTGTTGCGACTGCGTAGTAGCAATGTGAAACAGCTAGCTTCACCTGTTGCTCAAATTTTTGAGATACCATGCCCTTCCACAGTACTCCGAGGTAGACTGGACACTTTTCAGAGCAGGAAGTGATGGCCTTAGACTGTTCATGAGTTTATGTGATATACAGTGCGAAATGATCTGACCAGGGTAGCCATTATCCAGCAGGATGCCTTTGATGACCCCTATTTCACCATCAAGCTTGCATGGTGAGCAAATAGCTCGGGTCCTATTTACAATGTTGCCAATAAGAATGATCTTAAAGCATGTGGAACTGTAAGAATCCCAATACATCTTTTGACCAGTGATGGTAGGCTTGCGGTAGACCATGGTAGAGAACTCCCAGCAGATTTTTCAAGTACTACGTCAAGGAAGGGGAGTTCATTTGACTGCTCCATTTCAAATGTGAATTTGAGCACAGGATAGAGCTCATGAAGACATGTAAGGAGACAATTACGTGCAGCTGCGGATTTAAATGTAGCAAACCTATTATCCACATATTGGAAATATGCAAGGGGTAAGAGGTTAGGTGACATTCCATCAAAGATATGTTTCTCATGGGGCAGGATCTTTAGGCGGTGAGTGGTGGCGGTGTTGGGGGGGAGGGGGGGGGGCCTGCTCGCCGACATGTAAAATGATGCAGGATGACCTCGGGCGGAACTCCTGATGTCACCCCGTGTCATCTCCATTTTCAGATCGGCAGGGGCGCAGCCGAATCAGTTGTGTTCCCTCCGACCTGTCAATGGCCTATTGAGGCCATTTTAAAAGTCATTAACCTAATTAATGGACCTGCCCATCCAACCTTAGGGTTGGCGGGCAGGCAGGGAGCCCTGGCAGGCTTCAGAAAAAGCATGAGACATCATCCACAGGTGGGATGAGATTTCAGGAAGGTTTTAAAAATTTTAATAAACGTTTGCGTTAAAGTGATGGACATGTCCCAACTCATGTGACAGTATCACATGAGGGGACATGTCAAGGAAATTTTTTCAACATTTACCTTCAAAGTTTTAATTCTGAACCAATCTCCCTGAGGCAGCACTAGCTTCAGGGAGATCTATGCGCTCTTTCGTGCACATGTGCGAAAGAGCACACTCCCGGCTGAGGGAATCCCTCCCCGCTCGCACAGGGAGCGCATAGCATTTCCTGGCAAACATCACGGTGGGCGGGCCTTAATTGGCCAGCCCACCTAAAATGGCGGCGTGTCCCCAATTGCAGGTGCCAATTGGAGGTGCGCCTGCCTGTGCCTGCTCCTGCACTTCCCCCCCCCCCCAACGAGGGGAAAATCCTTCCCATGGAACCTGACAAAGATGTTTGCCACAGCTGGGACTAGAGGGAATCCCATGGCAACACCATCTATTTGGATATACATGGTGTCATCATGGCTGAACTCAACTGCATGAGTTGCTGGGTATGTAAGTTCAATGAATACTGATTCATGCAATGGTGCTGGGTCTAGATTGCTATGACATTTGCTACAGTGCAAAGATCCAAGGCTTCCTTAAGTGGAACATTGGCAAATAGGCTAGCAACAGGCATGGGCAAGGTACAGGCCGTGCTCAACCTGCCCATTCTTGCAAACCCAAAACACAGTGTCCAACATTAGATGTTATTCTGTGATTGGACAACATTTGCTAAATAATCCTCAGTGTGCTAAGAATTATGCTGACAACCAATTTAAGGTTGTCAGTCTGGCTCACAGTATGGTTCATTTGCATGTACTGGAAGCTATATATATTAATACAAAGAGCCCTGTTCTTTGACAGACAGTAAGAACATGTACACACATTGTGCCTGTTTCAGCTAAACAAAATAAGTGACAAAAACATACCCATTTGCTGACCCATTCCTCAGGGCAATTCCTTGACCAACAAGGGGCAAGCTGCCTAGTTTAAATTTCAAACAATGCTTGGCAGTTAACTGTAACTCACCATCACTGGTTCATTCTCCATGGCAACACCTCTACCAATCAGTGTCAACTTGCCAACTAATCAGCACTCTCTTCACATACAGTATAAATTGTTGTTTTCCCATACTGGTATTCTTGCGAAACATCCTGATGAATCCAAGATGGAAAGCTTCAACATATCTCTTTTTTCAACAATACTCAAATTCTGTACTACCAAACGACTATTGGTTTTATATTATGAATATACCCTATTGAATTTTAATTTGACTGTAGGTGGTCTCATGGCTCAGGAAATATAAAGAACTTCCGTAAATAATATGTTCTCTCTCATTACTGCCACTACACAATACATAACTGAATAAGTTTAATGATGCAAATACTTTGGCCTAGAAATTATTGCTTGCAATATTTGTGTATGAACCCTTAACACATTTTTATAACATACATCTATCCAATATTTTATTTGAGGATTAAGCTATTTATTTTAAACGTATTAACATTGGCATTAAAATAGTAGACTGAAGAATTTTGCACAAACATTCTAATGTTCTTGTATTAGCTGTTAACAAAAATATCTATTACAAATAGTTGTTCAATGTATCACTATACTCTTTCTACAAGCAATGATTTCATAAAATATACATGTAGCCAGGCTCTTTCATAAAATATGAATGAACATTCACTTTCACAATGTGCATAGGGGTTCTCTGAACTAAGTTACAGGTGAATCTAAACTTGTGAGAATTCAACGAAACAACACAAAGAAAGTAGCTGTTGTGCTGAATCACAATTGCTATTAGTACATTTTAATTATGTTTAACAACAACTTGCATTTATATAGTGACTTTAACACAGTGAACACCTCAGAATGCTTTACAAAGGAGCAGAAAGGGAAAGGGGAATTTGTGAACGTAATGGATACTTGGTAGCAGGGATGTGTTTTGAAAAGACTTTTGAAAGTGTGATGAGAGGGGACAAGGTAAAAGGGCTTAGGGGAAGAACATTTCAGAGGGTAGGATCAAATAGCTGAAGGTCCTGATTAGCGAGCATGCAATAAGGTGGTGGTATTGGGAGAGTGGAATAAGTTACCAGGAATGTAGTTTTGGAATAGTTGGACATAATGGAGCTCAGGGGGCTGCTGTAGAGAGTTGGAGAGGTCAAGTCTGTGAGTTATTGAAAAATGGGTAAGATATTCAACAATAGCAGGCATGAGGTAGAAGCATAAGTGGACAATATTACATGGATAGAAGTTAGCTGTCTTAGGGATGAATTGGTTATGAGGTTTGAAGCTTAGTTCACAATCAAAATGGACGCTCATGTTATGCGCTGCTGGGTTCAGTCTGAGTAAGCTATTTGGGGGAGGGATGCCTTGGAGTCAGTATTGTCCCCTTAAGACTCTAAGCATTTCTCTGTAAGTTTTATAGCCTTACAAACAGGGTATGTGTGAATTGATTATATGATGACATTCCGGTGTTTCTTTTACCATACCCTACATTATCTGTCAATAAATTATATCTCAAAACACTCGTGGCATTCCTTCTATTGGTAGTGATATTTAACTCTGCACCATCTAATCGTACATATAAATGAAGTTGTTGTTGGTTTTTGAGACACAAACACTTGACAGAAAAATCTAAAATGTTGGCGTCCTTTTCAAAATAATTTTACTGAATTTATATTGAACATAATCTGGGGCTTTCTCCACATAGCCCCTCCTCCAACACCATGTACAAACAGGCAGGCAAAAGTGTACTCAAACTCCTAAGATGTGCTCAAATATGTTCTTAATTTTTTTTAAAAGCAAGCTGCTGTGAAAATCATCTAATATATACTAGTCCTTTCTCACTTGAAATATGATCATATTATTACTGAATTTCACCCATCATTTAAATAGAATGTGAGTGAGTTAATACTTGGCCAAGGCCTGAAATAAGGGCATTCTTCTAATTGTTTATCATAGCTTTGGAAGAAGAACCATAAACACCAAGAGCACAGGTTATGCCCTTTCATTGGGGATGCCATGAATCATCTTCAAAGTTACCGTGAATGATCATGAGAATTACCACAAAAATCCAAACCCAAAGCTAATTGGAACTTCATTTTAATGTGACACTTCAGAGAGTGGTGACACCAATTACAATTGAGTTCCATCATCTCCCACAATTCAAAACACATTTGCCAAATTAAGTTCTCATTATAACCAGTGGTAGAGCCAAAGGCTGACCACCTCCCATAAAATTAATAGGCATTTAGAAACAGATTCATGTTTTGCCTTACACAGTACATAGACTCTTTGACGAATACAAATAATTGGACTCCCTCTTTTTGTTGTGTCCAAAGTTTCATTTGAAAAGTACGTAGTAGGGATTTTTACAGTTTGTGGAAAGGCAGAGTTCTGCCTCCGAGACAAAAGTCCTCTCAGCTGTGGGAATTAGCCACCATTTTCATTGTTGCGCATATTAAATGCATCAAATATACCATGAGGTAACTTGTTTTAATGAAAAGACCAAACAAAAATGAAGACTGTTAGAAAGAACTCTTGGGCAGAGTTTTGCCCTTGGTGGGGCTGCTTGGCAGGGGTGGGCGAGGGCAGTCGGGAAGCCGACCGCTGCCCGCGATGGGAACTGGACTGCGATTTCATGCTGGCAGGCCAACTAAGGCCTGCCCAGTGTGAAACACGAGCAGCAACGCTGCCTGTGCAGGGGGGTAGGAGGGCGAGTGGGCCGAGCACAAACCTCGTGCAGGCACGTGAGTGAGGATTTCATAATATCCCTGGGGCAGAGCTGCCTCAGGAAGATGAAGAGATGTGACAAAAAAAGAATGAAACATGTCCCCTCGTGTGACTCCGTACTAATGAAAAATTAAAATTTTTATTTGCTTTTGGAAGACTCATCCCGCCCGTAGATGAGGTTTCCAAAAAAGTGCAAAGGCTGCTTGGCCTTTTTGCCTCTCTGCCAACCATTAGGTTGGACTGGCAGCGAAAAGTTTAATTTAATTGATTACTAAATGGCCTTAACAGGCCTTTTAAATGTCGGTGGGTGTGCTGCAGGCTCCAGTGCGCACCCGCCGACCGCACGATCGTACGACTGCACATTGACGTTGGCACGCTCGGCCGACGTCAATGTGCATCATTTCATGCTCAAGCGGGTGAGACACACGCCCACCCATTGAGCGAAAATTTCTGCCCCTTATTTCTTAACCTTTACGATGAACAGTTTTTTTTTACCAGACAGGTTCTTAAGAGAAGTTTTCAGGTGATTAGATAAAACATAGGGCAGCATAGGTTTCCTGCCTCACCACCAAACATTTTGGTAGGAAACGTACCCCCGCTCCTGATGGCTGCCCCACAGCTATTTAACAATCCAAGGAGTATTAATTGTCTGGAACCAGGCCTTTTGTCCCCATCTGGGGAGGAAGTCCTGCATCAGAGAGCTGCTGGCCATCTCCAATTCTTCAATCCCAGGAGCAGTGTCCACACTTGAGTCTGCATTCAGTCCAACAGGACACAGCGCCTTGAGACTAGGACGGAGGTATCTCTCGGCGAGGCCAGGAGAGGAGGCCTTGTGGAAGGATGGGGTGGTGGGAGCCAGGTTGCAGAGGCTGGGAGGGAGGGAACACCTGGGGGAGAGGCAACCCAGTTAGGAAAGGGGCCCTGGTGAGAGATGTGGCCCCCCATTCCCACCTGAGGCCCAGGAGGGCTAACTTATTCGGCCTCCACCCCATCCCTGTCTCTGACCTCATCCATCCACTTAAGGGCCTCAATTAAGCTAAGGGCAGGCTGGATGTCCTAAGCCTGGCCAGCTCCCCATAAAATCATTGCCAAGTTGGGGGTGGGCTGGTAGATGTACACCTGGAGAATTTTGAGGCTCCCCCCCAACCAACCTGCAAACCTGTTGGTGGAGCCAGCCAAATTCTGCCCATAGGTTTCCACTTAGGAATTAACTCACTGGGGAGGAGCATGTTGAAACGTAGTCCAGCCTATTTTTATTATTTTCTATTTTGAACCTCATAATGCAAATTTCTGCTTAATTTTGTACCCCACTTCTAGCAGGCAAAGGTGGGATAAAAGCTTTGGGTATCCTTTTGTCAAAGCTGCTGTGCTAGAAATTACATGAGAGGAAGCAAGCAACCTGACAAAAATGGGGCAATGTATTTACATTCTTTTATTCTATATGCTTACACATAAAACTCAGGAAATATGAGTCATATTTCAGTATGGTTGTGGTCATAAGTGCTCAACTTTGACTACTTTATAATGAGTTATTCAGCCACTATAACTTAAATCTTGCATCTCTAGCAGCTATAACCATTGGTTGTGATGTCTTGATCATAAATACAATTTTTAGTGCTTAGATAGGATGAATGTTTACATTTTTAAAAACATATATTTTATAAGTTATTGTTAATCTTTTTTGCATAGTAGACTATGGGCAGAATTTAATGCTCTCCCTTGAGGTCAGTTTGGATGTATTCAATCAGTGGCATGTGGGGTAGTCACCATGTAGGGAGCCTGAAAAGCAATCCTTGTCAGGCACTCACTGCCTAATCGAGGAACCTATTATTGGGAAGGGAGTGGCTCACTGAAAGCTCACCTGGAGGGATGGGTTCCTCACTGATCCTGGGCCTCTCACAGATCCATTGCCAGCAATTGTCACCACTCCCGTTGGTGCAGCCTCTTCCCCAAAGGAAGCGAGGTGGGGATCTCACCAGCTCTCCAGCCAGCTGTTTCAGCAGTAATCTGTGTCTCTATACTTAAAATACTGTCAAATACATTTTCAATAGGTGAAGAGGGCACTCAATGGGGCATGTACCTCCGCCACACTGTGTTAACTCAACATTATTACAATTATGGAGCTCTTCTTTGAGGCTTTTCCATGCCTCGTTGATCCTTTGTAACTGCAAAGCTGAAAAACAAATCTTTTCATTAAAAAACTTCCACCTCACTGAGGAGGCTTCAGGCCCTCCACATCCAACAATCTGCTGTGAAACTTCTGCTCACATTTTGACAGCTGTGACAAATTTCACCATAGCAGCTGAGACAATCCACATTATTCTAAAACAATCAACAACAGTCTAAATAAAACAATTCATAATATTTCAAAAAAGGTCAATTTACCCTAACTTCAAATGTTAACAGACCCTTTAAAAAATGCCAGGATTTGGATCTGCATCTTCACCAAAATCTAACCGCTTCTTCCTTGGGCCATGCTCTCTCCATGTACCATGTTTTGTTGAAACCCATCTATTAGATTTTGAGGTACATTGTTTACAGGCAAACAGATAAACAGGGGCGAAAACATTACCTCCACCTAGTTTTGAGGCAATTGAGCCATTGACCAATACCAAGTATAAACTCTGCACATTGTTATCAATTCATTATGCTATTGGTGCTTGAAATTCCTCTCTCTTTCAGACAGCTGACTTGTTTCTTTGTACACATCCAAATAGTACAGTGATAACTCACCATAAAGGAAAGAATCTCCCAGAATTAAAGGTTTAGGATGAAAACATTCCTCTTGCACTTAAATTCCTTTCTATTTATCATTCACTGTGGAATGACTTGTTTGGAAATTACCCTTCTTTTGAGATAACAGCCACAATCATTTCCATAGTGAGTTAAGCACAACCACGTTACATTACTGCCTTATGCTTACAACAGAAATTAGAGCAATTATGAAGTGGTCAAGTTGACTAAAAGAAACCAATTCACTTTTGTGCAACTTTCTATCTGTCAAACCTGTGTACAATCATGAAAATCTGAAACAACATAATGACTCCTCTTTAATAGATGAATATCACCCACCAGTAAGTCAATTATTGTTTGTTTTTTATCAAATAGCTGCAATTCATAGCAACTCATATTTCTATAGCACTTGCTAAGTACAGACAGATGACACAGCATGTTACAGAACAGAGAACAAAAATAGACAGCGACACAGATAAGGGAACAGAAAGATTGGTCAGAGGTAAAAACATAAATAAAGGACTATTAAATAATTTTAAAAGCTAGGATAGAGGTGATGAGACAGAGGTGATTAAGGAGAGTGTTGCAGAGGGAGGGCCATAATGAATGAAAAATTTTTAGAAACTAAGGGCGGAATCTTCCCACATTTGCATTAAGTGTGGTAGCAGGCAGGATAAAGGACGTTTTACCTGTCGGCTGCAATGGCAACTTCTCATGCAGTGTCGGCTCAACCCTGCCTCATTAATGCATTCCTGAGAAACACGCCATTTCAATGACGGGTGGGCTCTCATTCCCCCCAGGCCCCCAGCCATGCCATAACCTCGATTTGTGGAGTCTTTTGTCCATGTTTGAACCAAGGCTGGAATGAAGTCAGGAGCTGAGTGGCCCTGGCAGAACACAAACTGGGTGTCATTGAGCAGGTTATTGTTAAGCAAGTGCCGCTTGAAAGCACTGTTGAAGACCCCTTCCATTACTTTACTGATAATCAAGAGTAGATTGATTGGGCAGTGATTGGCTGGGTTAGATTTGTTCTGTTTCTTGTGTACAGGTCATATCTGGGCAATTTCCCAAATAGCTGGGTAAATGCAGCTGTACTACCACTGCTTGTTTAGTAGCATGGCAAGTTATGGAGCACAAGTCCTCAGTACTGTTGCTGGAATATTATCAGGGCCCATAGCCTTTGCACTATCAAGTGCATTCTGCTGTTTCTTGATAACACGTGGAGTGAGTCTAATTGACTGAAGACTGGCATCTGTGATGCTGGGGACATCCAGAGGAGGCCAAGATGGATCATCCACTCGGCACTTCTGGCTGAAGATTATTGCAAATGCTTCAGACTTATCTTTTGCACTGATGTGCTGGGCTCCCCCATCATTGAGGATGGAATATTTGTGGAGACTCCTCCTCCAGTGAGTTGTTTGATCTGATGCCATGAGGCTTCATGGGGTCTGGAGTCGATGTTGAGGACTCCCAGGGCAACTCTCTCCTGCCTGTATACCACTGTGCTGCCATCTCTGCTGGGTCTGTCCTGCTGGTGGGACAGGATATACCCAGGGATGGTGATGGTGGTGTCTGGAAAATTATCTGTAAGATATGATTCCGTGAGGATGACTATGTCAGGCTGTTGTTTGGCTAGCCTGTGAGACAGCTCTCTCAATTTTGGCACTAGCCTCCAGATGTAGGTAAGAAGGACTTTGCAGTGTCGACAGGGCTGAGTTTGCCGTTGTCATTTCCAGTGCCTAGGTCGATGCTGGGCGGTCCACCTGGTTTCAATTTTTTTTTGAGACTTTGTAGCAGTTTTGTTACAACTGAGTGGCTTGCTAGGCCATTTCAGGGTGCACTTAAGAGTCAACCACATTGCTGTGGGTCTGGAGTCACATGTAGACCAGACCAGATAAGGACGGCAGGTTTCCTTCCCTAAAGGGCATTAGCGAACCAGATAGGTTTTTACAACAATCGACAATAGTTGGCCTCCATATTTAAAGTGCAGCCATGCAAACACCTCTCAGCGCTTTCAGCCCATGACTGCTGCAAAGCCAACCCTACAGCCTCTGTGGACCCTGGAAGACGTCAGAGATCTGAAACTGACTGAGAATGTAGGAGTGAGACACTCCCCCAAGTCACTGCAACTGCAGTGCAGTCCTTGCAGCCCCCTCCAACAACTCGCCTCAACTTGAAAGGCAGCTCTTCCCCCAGCACTGCACTGTCAGCCAGCCGGGAAAAAACTATTTGCCTGTCTCCTTGCCTGAATGCGCGGCACCTTAACCTTGAAGTCCAACAGGTGACCCTGGCAAGTGCTGTGCAACATTACTGTCACTCATCTCCAAGTTCCCCTCAAAGTGTAGCCTGACAAGTGCACATCTTATATGTGCTGTTCTGAAACACGTTGGCACGCAATGATGCCGACGTGCTTGGATGATCCAACGTGGGGAGATGATTCCGGCGGGCTGGGCTTATAATGATATGCAGATGTGTTACAATGAGGATCCTGACGTCTGACAGGATGGGAAAGGTGGCCCACCATTGACAGGCAGGGCAGACCTTCACTACATCAGCAGGCATGGAAAGTTCCGCCCTAAGGCCAGAATTTTCTGCTCTCGTTATCGGCGGGTGTCATGGCGGACATGATAGGACAATATGGCGAGCTGACCAAAAATCGATTTTATGCCATCGTGAAACCAGATTGTGATCGTCTGCTCCATCTGTAAATAGCCGGCTGCGTTTCCCACTGCCGCACATCAGGGACCTAATTTCAATATTTTAGCATCTCATTATAAGCATTGCTTGCTGGAATCATCCCCCCATGATGGATCATCGGGGCACACCAACATAATTGCATGCCAACGTGTTTCACAACTGCACATAAGTGACTTGCACCTGGAAAGCTGTACTTCCCTTGGCACTTTGAGGTTTGTTTGCCTACCTTGCTTCGGGCAACACTCGTTGTCATCAGCGCCAGACTTTGCAGACAGCACCACATCACTTTTCAGGGGGCTCATGGGCAGATCTTTACCTACCAGACCACCCATAAGGTGGGGATGGTTTTTCAATGGCTGCAGGGCTAGGGCTTGCTTGGAAAGAGTGGGGGAAATGGCCTAGGCAAGGGAAGAGGCTACAGGATGTAGCCTGTACCAGGGAGGCTGGGTATCCCAGGGTGTGTGTGGGGGCACGTGTTGATCTGTGCAAGTGACCTCAGGATGGTGAGGGCTGGGGAGGCAGTCTCCAGAGGAGATAAGGCCAGATGGAGAAGTGGGGGTATGTGTGAGAGAGTGAGTGGTGATGTCCCTTGAGCTGGCAGTGAGTGAGATGCCAGTGAATGTGCAATGGCCTTGTGAGTGTGTGAATTTAGAGTGATGAGGTGGTTGCCTTACCCTAGTGGCACGGATGAGATAATTCATCCCCTTTCTGCACTGGATGGCCAACTCTTTCTGTGTGGCATTGGCACTGACCACCACTGCCACTGCCTCCTAAGCCAGAGTGGTGAGATTACTGGGCCTCCTGCGGCCACAGCGGGGGTGGAGGACATCACAGTGGGCCTCCAAAAGGCATTCCAGTGATGGACCACTGAACTCTTCTTGGCTTTGAGGGCCATGTCTTCACTGCAGCCTTCCTGGGCTGCAAGCATTGAGAACTGTGTGCGCGGCTGCAGTTTAGATATGGCACCCGGAGTGAGGAATCATTAAAGTAATGGCGTGTTGGTTGATTCAGAAGCTGCTTGCCAGCGAGACGGCTTGTTTCCTGTGGCTGCATAATTAAGGAGGCGGGAAGCGGACAATAAGGCGTGAAAACCCGTCATTGTGGCCGGTGGGTAAAATATCCTTTTATTCATGCCCACTACTTCGCTTTGTGCAAATTTGGGATGCTTCCACCCTAAATGATTCTGTAGTTCCATGCTCCCAATAGGGATCCATGCTCACAGTGATTGTGTGTTGGAGAATCGGGACCTGAATATTGTAGCTCTATTGCTGGCACATAATGTCTGCAAGCATGGGATCACAGAATCACTCCCATTGAACTTAAAGGGCCTCATCAGAGTAAATTATAACAATTCCACATAAGTAAATAACTTGACCTTACCTTACCTTTCCATTCTCTTTCTCTTCTCACAATGGATGTATCGGGTGGTTTTCATGATGGTGGTCTTTGGTCGTAACCTTTTTTCAGCAGAACACACAGCCTGTGGAGTTAGAATGGTAAATCTCAGTACGCTTCCCAATTTCTGAGGAGAATTTATTAAAATGCGGAAGCAGTTCTTTGTGCATGAGCTGGCCTAATTGCAAAATACAAATTAATGTAAATAATACCTGCTCCGGATTCTTCGTACCTATTGCAGAACAGTTACTGATTTGCTGGTGTGTCCAACAGGTTGTTATGTCTCTAGTATGTGGGTGGACAGAGTTAGCATGCTTTCTGCTTTTGTGTGGTGGTTTTCTTCTCTTTCAATCTATACCACGGGCTAGCAGCAAAGCGAGAAAGAGAGCCAAATATGTAAGCGTCCCCCTGCAGTACACAGCCTCTCCATCGGCAAGTCCTCAAATGTGCCTCCTTGTGGTGACACATGGAAACTGGGTCCCCCACTGACTCAGGCTAAAGCTTCAGTGGAACTCGGAGGAGGTTTGACCTTCAGGCATGCAGTTTGCAGGCCCGCTGACATTAGAAACGCCCTGGTACTTATGAACCAAACTTTTGGATATCTCCACCTATCACTGGCTCTACTTGTTCCCTCCCACCCCAACCCACCACCCCCCACCCCCCTGCCCCAACAGCTTATATTTCACCTCTGTTCTATTTTTACTTAGTTCTGTTGAAGGGTCATTTGGACTCGAAACGTTAACTGTGCTCCTCTTCACAGATGCTGCCAGACTTGCTGAGTTTTTCCAGGTATTTTTGTTTTTGTTTTGGATTTCCAGCATCCGCAGTTTTTTGCTTTTATCCCAGCTCCACTGCCTTGTTTATACCTTGGGAGAGTTGAAGGCTAAGGGAATAAATCCTGACAAAAAATCTAGAATGGAGCCCAAAGGAGGACTGATGTCTAAATATGTCATCTTTCTGGCAACTCCTGCAACCAAGCTTTGCATTCCTTTGGATTCAACCAGGGAGGTTGAAAGAGAGGGACCCAATATTTGGGCAGCCCAGGGTCTCTATAAATGTTTCCCAGACTTGCGCCCTGGAGAATACACTCCAGTCTTGCTGCAGACGGTTAACACAACAGCATTATGTGGGACAGCATTAGGAATGATAAACTGAAGTCAACTAGTGTAGAGAAAGGGTGCGACAGGCTGTCCCCAATGGTGAGAGGGACCATCACGTCCCACTGGTCAGCCACCACTCACCTCAAGTTGGACAGCCCTGACTAGTAAGATGCTGACCCACCATAGTACATCTGCTTCAGTAGGTGCTAGGAAGTTAGAGTGTCTGCTTAACAAGTGGGCAGAATCCATCGCATCAGGCAAACAAATGAAACATAAAAAAAGAAAGAAGATGCCAATTCTTTGATTAGCAAACTGGAATGTCAGAACCATGTGCATGGACTGAAGATGACTTGAAGCTGGTCGATAATGCACACCTGACAGCTGTGATCGACATGGAACTTGATAGGCTGAACTTCAACATAGCATCCCAACAAGAAACCAGGCTTGCTGAGAGCAGTTCATTGAAAGAAAAACATTACACGTTCATCTGGCAGGAAAAGAATTCAGAGGAAACACGTGAATAAGGTGTAGTCTTCGCTGTATGGAACTCACTATTCTTGATGATAGACCATCACCCTCTCCCCAACCCCTCCACTAATGTCTCACAAAGTGTTTTCTCCACCTGCCTCTCAACTCAAACAGGGTCAGTTAATCTTGTGAGCATCTAAGCTCCAATACTGTTCTCCACTACAGAGATGAAAGTTCTATGAGGAGCTTGACACTGCTATCAGCAGAACCTCTAAGTCAGAACATCTTTACAAGCTGGGGGATTTCAACGCATGAATGGGTGCTGATCATGAGGCATGGCCTCCTGCCTTGGACATCATGGCCTGGGAAAGATAGCTGAGAAGGGACAAAGACTACTCCAGCTTTGCTGCTATCATGAGCTTTGTGTAACTAACACCTTCTTTCAGAACAAAGCATGCCACAAGGCATCCTGGAGACATCCAAGATCAGGGTATTGGAACCAGCTGCTTCTGCTCATCACCAGACCTGGCTCTCTGAACAGCACTCTCAACACATGCAGCTAGCACATCACTGACTGGAATATGGAACACTCCATGTGAGGTTGCAACCTTGAGGTTTTTTCATTCAAAGCAGACACCATCCTCATATTAATGTCAGCCATATTGCCTACCCAGATAAAACCAGCAATTTTGCAGCTTGATTGAACAAGTGCTCTCTGGACTTCCCACACAGAGTGCAGAAGTAAAATGGAACATACTTTGAGACACCATCTACAATACCGCACTCTCAACATATGGGAAGCAGGGGTGGAAAAATGTTGACTGGTTTGAGGCTAACATCACTGTGATGGAACCCGTCATTGAAACCAAGCAGTCCATTTTCATTATTTACAACAGAGATCCGAGTGAGTAGACTCTGTATGCACTAAGAGCTGATTGAAGTAAAGTCCAACAGAATGCTAGGCAGCGCGCCAATTACTGCTGGTTACAACTTTGCCAGAATATCCAGATGTCCTTTGACACAGGGGCATGTATGAAGGGATCAAAAAAGTAACAGGCAAATCAGCAAAGAGAATGGCTCCAATGAAAACAAAGTTAGGGGAGGTCATCACTAACTGCGATAAACAATTGGAGAGATGGATGGAACACTATCTTGAATTGCACTCTAGGGAGAACACTGTCACGAAGGAAGCTCTGGACACGATAGAAAACTCGCCTGTCAAGGCAGAGCTGAATATTCAGCCCACAGGAGGAACTTAGCAAAGCTATTAGCTCACTTGCTATGAGCAAAGTGCCAGCTGCAGATGCTTTATTGCCTGAACTTATCAAGTACAAGAAACTGGCACTCCTGTAGTATCTACACAAAGTTCTCTGCCTCTGCCGGAAGGAGGGGGCGGTGCTTCAGATATGTGCAATGCAAAATTGTGACCCTGATCAAGAACAAGGGTGACCACAGCGATTGCAACAACAATCGAGGCATCTCCCTGCTAAGCATCATGGGAAAAATATTTGTAAGTTTTGCCCTAGTCAGACTGCAGATCCTGGCTGAACACATCTATCCCGAATCCCAGTGTGGTTTCAGAACTCTAAGATCTACAACTGACATGATCTTCTCAGTCCAGCAGCTGCAAGAGAAATGCCGTGAATAAATGAAACCAATATATATATATATATATATATATATTGCCTTTGTTGATCTCACTAAGGCATTCGACCATGTGAGCAAGGGTGGCCTCTTTAATCTGCTGGAGAAAATTGGTTGCGCATTTTACATACCAGAATGGACAGAAAGTTGTTTAGCTTTACTCGCCTAAGATCCAAGACAAAAGTGTGCCAATTCCTCATCAGTGTTGCACCACATTAATGATGCTTCACTAACATTCCATATTGAAGAGCACCTTCAGTGGCAAATGTCCAGACTCTCTCATTCCTGTAAACAGTTTTGTTTGACTATGAACATCAGGAAAACAAATGTCATGGTCCAGCATGTTGCCATATTGTCAGCATTTTCAATGATACTGAAGGTTATAGATAGCTTCACCTATCTAGGGTGCACAATCACCAGCAACCTGTCACTTGATGCTGAAATCAACACACACATTACAAAAACTGAGCAAGAGAGTGTGGAACAAAAGCAGCCTGACTGAGAATATCAAACTGTGAGTCTACCAAGCCATTCCCCCATACTTTTATTTAAAAGTAACCAGGTGTCCAATGATAGGCTTCCCTATCCCATTTTCCTTCTTCCTCCACTGTTGTGCCATAGTTCAGGGACCCACTCTTTTCACAAATTTCTGGGCTTGTTTATAAATGCATTGGAAACAGTTCAGAGAAGGTTTACTAGACTAACTCTAGAAATGGGCGGGCTCTCTTATGAGGAAAGGTTGGATATATTAGGCTTTTATCCACTGGAATTTAGAAGAATAAGAGGCAACTTGATTGAAACATTTAAGATTCTGAAGAGTCTTGACAGAGTGGATATGGAGAGGATGTTTCCTCTTCTGGGAATGTAGGTGGGATTCAACCTCCTTTCCCGAGACCCCGGGTTGATCTAGCTTTCGCGTGGGTCAGCTGCCCTCTTAACTACAGCTCAGACCAGGTCTCAGGTCAGGACAAGTAACTCAGGACGTCCGTTGTTTGGATTCTCAAACAAGACGGTTTATCCAAGCTTGTACAAGCATATGCAGGGACAGCAGCCTCTTAGTCCTTCAAGGGGCGCTCTGCCATAATTACAAAGTCTCGTAACTTATATACTTTATCTTATCACAATACATTTGTGTACATTTGAATATATCCACTCGGTAACCGACGCACAGGTGCCATGTTAAAACTATCCTATTGAGTACATAAACATGCGATTCTGCTAACCAATTATTATAAAGGGTGTATACATAATTATATTATCCAATCAAAATTAAAACACATATGCAAGACCTTGGTTCTCATAACTCAAGACTGCTGGTGTTTCATCAAAGACCCCTCTGTCCATTGTATGTTTTCCCATATCTAAGCTAAAACCATCTGCCACTTCCCTATCTGAGAGAGGAGTATACCTAAACTAACTTTATGTTATGTTTTATCTCCAGTCCAGTGCTCAAAGCTCAACACACCATTGCACCACTTGAATGGTGGTGTCTGTGCTTGGACATTAGCTCATCTCTTGAAATTGTATAAATCACACAAAGCTCAAAGCCCCTTTGTGTGCAATGTCCATCTGCTTACCCTGGAGATTTTAGGGTTTTTCAGTAAATTCTTAGTGTTCTCTTTTAGCATTTTTAATTTTCCCCTAACAGGGAGAATCTAGAACTAGGGATCACTGTTTAAAAATAAGGGGTTGCTCATTTAAGACAGAGATGAGAAATTTTTCCTCTTGGACGGTAGTGAGTCTTTGGAACTCTCTTTCTCAAAAGGCGGTGGAAGCAAAGTCTTTGAATATTTTTAAGGCAGAGTTTGATAGATTCTTGATTAACAAGGGGGTGAAAGGTTACTGGGGGTAAGCTGGAATGTAGGGCTGAGGTTACAATCTGAACGGCCATGATCTTATTGATTGGCAAAGCAGGCTCGAGGGGCCGAGTGACCTACTACTGCTTCTACTTCGTGTTTATGAGAGACCTTTCCCAGAAGGGGGAGTTACATCATGTCTTAAATTTTTTGCTTGTTTGGCCAAAGTTGGATTTTGAGTTAATGTATACTAAAATGCTGCTGTAGGCTACATTAAGGAAATAAGAGGTACAGAATACAAGGAAAAGAATTTTAGCTACCATAAGGGAAAGCATGCAGCTCCCTTTGGAAGGGCTGTTACATGTTGGTGGGTCAGAAACCTGATATGATCCCACCTACTTTTGGGTTTCTGGCTCGCTGATCTACATTGCCTCCTAGCCAAACAATGCCATGATTATAAAATTCTCATCCATGTTTTTAAACGTCTCCATGGCCTCACCGCTCCCTACCTCTGTAATCTCCTCCAGCCAACAACCCCCTCGCCAAATTCTGGCCTCTTGAGTGTCCCTCATTCTATTCCCTTCAACATTGATGGCTGAGCCTTCAGTTGCCCAGGCATGAATTTCTCTCCAACTCTCTACTTTCCTCTTTTAAAATTCTCCTTAAAACCTCTCTGAGCAAGCTTTTGGTCATCTGCTACAATATTGCCATCTGTGGCTCTCTGTCTAAACTGGCTTTATAACCTTCTTGGAATGGTTTATTACGTTAAAAGCACTATTTAAATCTTAGGTTTTTTTTTCACCAGGGCACATTTGGCGGTGAGCTGGAAACCACAGAGAAGTTGGCAGGTCAGCTTAATGTTTTTGGTTATCAGGCTCGCTTTGCCCAGTGAATGCTAGCTGCACTCTTGATATTAATATATTAGTTGATCCTTGAAACAATACAGGCAGAGAGAGACTGATTAACTGCACAAACACTGGTGGTTTATTGGAACTAAGAGCAGAGCACTACCACCATGGGGAGGATTCTTTCCCTATTGGGCCGGCTGTTTGGGAATGAGTGCAGGTGGGCGTGGAACCGATCGCCGCCTGCAATTGGTTCTGCGCCACCATTTTATGTGGACGGGCCAATTAAGGCCTGTCCAATGTGAAATGCAGCCCCCAAGGACAGCAGGAGTGGACGGGCAGTGGCGGGACTGCAATGACTGCTGGGTCCAAAGGTGACCCGGCGACTTGTTTAAATACCACTTCTGCAGCCTTTCAAAGGCTGTGAATCATGGCAGGCAGAAGGGCTCCCCAGAGTGCTGCTGGTGAGCAAGGCAGGCAGGAGGGCACTGTGCCCCTTGCTTTTCCATCGAGTGCATTGCTGCCCTCTTTGAGGAGGTGGCAGCATGGAGGGAGGTCCTCGTTCCTTGGGACGGGAGGAGGAGGCCCCCCCGACATGACCAAACATGTCTGGGAGGAGGTGGCAGAAATAGTTAGCTCCCACAACGTGGTGCGATGCACCTGGGTCCAGTGCAGCAAGTGTTTCAATGACCTCTTGCACTTGGGAAGGGTGAGTACCATGTTGACATAGGTAACTTTTTATAGCAGGTAGGCTTTCCCCCCCTGCGCCCACCACCACCCCCCCCACCCCAACGTTGAGTGCAGTTACTGCATTGAATTATTCACAGCATGTGTCCCTCGCTGGGTGGGCCAGCAGATATTGCTCATGCCTAGCTCACCCTAAGAGGATTGTGCTGAGATGGGTTCTGCACCCGCATCATGTGGTACAGTGACACCCAGAGTACAGTTTTGGGGGCAATCTCAAGGATCTGCATCTAGGTGCAGTGCTGGAACTGCAAAACATGTCAAAGTCAGTCTGCTGACATGCTGGGAGAGGAGCTTCCAGGCAGCAGGGCATCAATCCACCTGCTGCCCTTGGTGTTCGGCATGATTGAGCCTCCTTGCTTTGCAAGGTGAAACCATGTGGTGGCAAATGTGATGGAGGCAGCATGTGGGCAAGGGGGGGTCAGCCCTGGCTTCTTGGTGTGTGAGTATGTGGCAGCTGCGGGTATGATTCACTGGAGCCCTGCAATGTCCCACTCTGGTTGGGGTGGCAGGGATGCGATGGAATCCAGGTATATGGTGGACTAATCAATGCTCCTCTCTCCTTTTCAGGAGAAGACTGCATACGATGCCGGTGAGTGGATGCGGACTGGCGAAGGCCAGGCCCATTTGGCCATAATGAACAGATACGAGCAGGAGGTGATGAAGCTGGAGAGGCGCCATGCGCCCAGGTCCACCGGTGGTGGCGAGGCTGGGGTGCTGGGGAAGGTAAGATTGCCGTGCACTGAGGTCACCATGTGTGTCCCAGCAGCCATTCCACTGTTGAATGTTCAGTGATTTAAGCTTCCAACATGGGTTTCCCAATGATTATGGGAGGATGAGTGGATACTGATCTGGGGGCCAGGCATGCACATTGATGTTGTCTCCACTTGAACTAATCAAATGCCCTTGTTCTTCCTTTCAGAATCACTGGAGCTGGGCCGGGAGAAGGAGGCAGAGGGGTCACTTCTAACGCCAGAGGGTCCAGAACAATTAGGAGCACCAGCATCACACCATCCCTGCCAGGCAGGCACCAGTGCAGATACTAGCACCTCGGTGGGAATTAGATCATTGGCTAGAGTCCTGGGGCACAGCGGTGAGGGCACTTCACACTCGTTTGAAGTGCAGGGGGAGACAGAGACTGCCCATGGTGCCGGCAGTCGGAGGACTGCAGGGGACCAGGAACATGCTCGGCCGATGGCTGATGATGTGCCTCTGGAGTTGTCCGTGAGGCAACAAACTCTGGAAGTCCAACAGGGTATGCAGGAGGATCTGGCAGAGATGCAGGAGGTTATGCGTGGCATAGTGCCTGTGCTTGAGGAGTCCACACGGAGCATCACCGATGCATTGAGCCTCATGGCCGAGCCTCATGGTTCCTCCATGGAGAGAGTAGCGACTCTCATGGAGATGCTCCTCCAGGGGAACAATCAGGGCCTCCTGGGGTTGCGCTCGGACCTGCAAGCCCTCACGGTGACATTCATCTCAGCTGGTCAGTGCCCTTGTGAGAGATGGTTTGGGCACCAAGTATCCCAGCTCGGTGCCCATCCATCAATGGTGAGCAGGGAAGTCCGAAGCAACCTCACGTCAGTGCAGGAGCTGCCTGTTGTCTCTGCAGGCTTCACTCAGGGCGTTCCAGATGAGGGTGGCAGCTCCTCTGCCCCTCTGCCAGTGACCATGGGATCCGATGAAGCTGCGGCAACTGGGGAGATTGCAGCTGTGGAAATGGCCGCTCCCTCCCAGGTGGGGCCATCAAAGGCTCCATGGGCCAGCGGACACCTGCAAGGTCATCGAGGCTAACAGGACAGCAGAGTGAGCAGGCTGTCTCAAATGCCAGTGCCAGCGAGATGGGAGCTCCTAGATGTAGCACCCGGAAACAAAAACTTAAGGCACCTTCGGCACACCACGGGCTTCTCACTGGTGATTTTACGTTGCCCCGGTATTAGTTGATTATAAGTTGATGTGATGCTGAACTCCTTTGCATTCAGTTTATTTTCTGTTTTATTTTGTTAATTCACTAAACGCTTCATATGTGACCATGCCTCAGTGTGATTCCTTCCTTCTGCAGGTGTCTGGGAGGTCATGATGTTATGAGTGACTTGTTTGTCACTGAGCTTTATTGACAAGGCACATAGTTTATGTTCCTAACCAGGCAAATATTGCTCTCAGGTCTTGAGTATGGAACCTGCAGCCCTGGCGTGTGTTGAAGGTCGATCTGTGGTGGGCTAGCTGACGGTTCGTTGGATTAAAGCCTCACGGGTGTCCCTGCCTCCGTGGAATATGCCCGGGTCAGCATCTACCCCCTCAGCATTCTCCTGTGTGTGCTCATCCTCTGACTCACTACTGAACTCATCGTGTGCAGCCGGAGCAACTGTGTTTACATCTTCTTCCTCCACAGCGCGCCCCTTTCCAGCAACAAATTGTGGAGAGCGCAGCATGCAACCACTATCAGTGACAGACAGTCTGGGGGGTATTGGACTGCGCCCCCGAACGGTCCAGGCATTGGAAGCACATCTTGAGAAGACCGATGGTTCTCTCGTGTGGAAGCGTGGCTCCTATTGTACCTCTGCTCAGCTTCTGTTCTAGGATGGAGGTGGAGTGTTATGAGCCACCTTCTGAGGGGATAGCCCTTGTCACCCAGCAGCCATCCATCAAGCCAGGCTGGAGAACTGAAGAGCCTCGGCACCTGGAAGTGTCACAGGATGTAAGCGTCATGGGAGCTGCCTGGGTACCTTGCACAGACTAGTAGAATCTGTGGTCACACACTATCTGCACGTTCATGGAGTGGAAGCCCTTGCTGTTGACAAAGGCACCAGGCTCACCTGCTGGTGCCTTGATAGCCACATGTGTACAGTCTATAGCACCCTGGATGCGGGGGATGCCAGCATTGGCCGCGAAGCCTCTGGCTCGCTCTGTCTGGCTGGCCTTGTCCGTACGGTAGTGGATGAAAGTCAATGCCCGCCTGAACAGAGCATTTGTGACTTGCTTGAAACAACTGTGGACATCTGACTGGGAGACTCCACAAAGATCACCCACCGACCCCTGAAAAGAGCCAGAGGCTTAGAAAGTGAGGGCAGACGTGACCTTCAACGCCACTGGCATGGGGTGTCCACCCACACAGTTGGAGCTGATCTCAGGGCCTATCAGCTGACAAATAGAGGTCACAGTCTCCCTTGAGAGCCCGACGCTCCTTCGACACTGCACCTCAGACCTATTGAGGTAGCTGCTTCGCTGCCTGTAAACCCTGGCAGCAGAATAGTGGCATCTTCTGCGGCCCCTTCCGTCTTGCACTTCCTGTTGGCCCTGTGCCCCTTATGCCTCTCCTCCCAAAGGTAGCTCCCCTGGAGGCTGAATGTGGACTCCTGGCTTCCTCCCCCTGCTGGCCCTCCCTTCCTCCTCAGAGGAGGTGCCTCCAATGGAGAGCAGATGTCCCATTCCCAGGGTAAAAGAAGGCTTCCTGAAACCAGCAAGGCCCCAGAAATTATGTTTACTCCAGAGTCCTGACCTGAAGCCTGTTACTCCTGTCCAAGCAGCTGTGAAGAGTTTTGAGGTATTCCTGCCCACACAGGAACGTAGCAGTAAATATAAGCATTAAATGTCTGCCAAATAACACTCATGACCCTTCTCACCCCTCTTTTCCCACCCATGGTTGAGGCTTATAAAAATGTGGCCTACCCGCCTGCCCATTGAGCCCATGCAATGACCTGAAGATCGCACAGGCCCCAAAAATCAGTGTCAATTACTGGCTCAAGGACCTTAAGTGGCCCATTAGTTAATGGCGGGCACGCATCAGAGATCATCGCACGCCCGCCCATCGAAATATCACGATGGACGCATGCCCGACGTCACCACGCATCATTTAATGCATCAGCCCCATGTGTGCTTCTTCAGTCACCTCCAGCTCTACACTTACAGTTACCCCAGAAGCCCGCACTGTGTAGCGATTTGACAATGCAGTCAGATGGTCAACTAACCACATTGTCTTAAAGGTACACAGCACTCCACTTTACCATATCCCTCCCCCTTTACTTGGAAGTACAATTGACAAGCATCATAACATCTCAATTATTTAGATGAATAACTATTTACAAGTCAAGTCTCTCAGGAGGTTTCCTCAGACATGTCGAGAGTCGTAGCTCAATGGCCTCGGCTGGTTTTTCCCTAGACAACTTTCTCAGGTGTCAATTGTCCACCAGACTCTTTGGTGGAAGTGGGCAAGTTTGTGTTTTCGACCCTCTCGGGTCCAAAAGGCCCCATTGGTACTTCCAAATCATCTGACATTTCTTCTTCGGTGCAGTGCAGTCTGCAGTGTAGACTCAAATGCAAATGATGATGGCATTCCTTCTTGTGGGACTGTCTCTCTTCTTCAGAGATGATCCACATGTCGTCAAGTCATTTGGCCGTTTACAAACACAGTATAGGAGAGAAGTCGTGCCATGGTATTCGCTTCAGCTAATGGCCAATTGGGCCCATCTCCGAAGTTCTTTGGAAGAACTGTGTCTCCCACCGTGAAATTTCTTTCATAGTTATGGTCATCATGTTTAGCCTTCTGGGCCTCTTGGCTTCTCTCCAACCTCCTCCCTAAATTCGGACTGATAAGAGTTAGATGGATGTGGAGACGTCTCTTCATTAGTAATTCGGGGTGGGGAGGCAATACTAGTGGTCGCGTGTGGCACCGTCCGGTAAGCGAACAGGAACTGGGACAATCTGGTGCTGATGGAATCCCTGCCCAGCTTTTTCATTCAGGACTTAAAAGTTTGGACCACCTGCTCAGCCAAACCATTGGAGGTGGAGTGGTAAGGCAAGGTTTTGATATGAGTAATTCCGCTGAGGGTTGTAAATCTGTGAAACTCCCCATTGGTAAATGCAGTCTCGTTGACTGACATGAGCACTTCTGGTAACACGTGCACTGCAAAACTCTGTCGCAAATGGTCTATGTTGGCAGCAGACGTGACTTACCGGACTTTGTAGACATCCATCCACTTAGTGAAAGGAGCATCGTGCCCAAGAAGGGCCCCACATCGTCCATTAAACCATAAGACGTAGGGGCAGAAGTAGGCCATTTGTCCCATCGAGTCTGTTCCGCCATTCAATGAGATCATGGCTGATCTGATAATCCTCAACTCCACTTTCCTGCCTTTTCCCTATAATCCTTGATCCCCTTACTGATTAAAAATCTGTCTATCTCAGCCTTGAATATACTTAACGACCCAGCTTCTACAGTCCAATGCAGTAAAGAATTCCACAGATTGACTACCCTCTGAGAGAAGAAGTTCCTCCTCATCTCTGTTTTAAATGGGCACCCCTTATTCTGAGATTATGCCCTCTGGTCCTAGACTCTCCCACAAGTGGAAACAACCTCTCAGCATCTCCCTGTCAAGCCCCCTCTAAATCTTATATTTTTCAATAAGGTCACCTCTCATTCTTCTAAACTCCAATGAGTACAGGCCCAAACAACTCAACCTCTCCTCATAAGAAATTCCCTCCTTGCCCGGGATCTACCTAATGAACCTTCACTGGACTGCCTCCAATGCCAGTATACCTTTCCTTAGATAAGAGGACCAAAATTGTTCACAATATTCTAAGAGTGGTCTAACTAGTGCCTTGTATAGTTTTAGCAGGACTTCCCCTTTTTTATACTCCATTCCCTTTGAAATAAAGGCCAACATTCCATTTGCCTTCCCTATTACCTGTTGGACTTGTAGGTTAACTTTTTGGGATTCATGCACAAGGACTACCAAATTCCTCTGTGCCGCATCCTTCTGCAGTCTTTCTCCATTTAAATAAGGTTAGCTCCTCTATTCTTTCTGTCAAAGTGCATAACCTCACATTTTCCCACATTATATTCCATCTGCCAGGTTTTTGCCCACTCACTTAACCAGTCTATTTCCCCCTGTAGACTCCTTGTGTCATCCTCACCACTTGCCATCACATCTATTTTTGTGTCATCTGCAAACTTGGCGATAGTACATTCACTTCTCTCATCTAAATCAGTAATATATATTGTAAATAATAGAGGCCCCAGCACTGATCCCTGTGACACTCCATTAGTTATAGGCTGCCATCCCAAAAACGACGTGGAAGCGCATCCATGGCCGCCCTAGCCATTCCCAGGGGTGCAATGGAGCTAAGGGGGGTAGCTTTTGTACCTGCTGGTGCAGTAGACAGCTTTTGACTTGAGATTTGATGTTTGCTTCTATCCCTAGCCACCACAAATAGCAACTTGTGAGCATCTTCATCCTTCTAATGCCAGGGTGAGTGCGATATAATTCGGCCACTAATGGCTTTCACCCTCTCAGGAGCACAATAACCCTTGCTCCGCAGGACAATATGCCATCCTGGCAGGTAAGCTTATATCTGTGATAGAAACAGGGCTTGATGTCATCAGACTGTGGCTTGCCTGACCATTCAAGACCTGCTCCCGGATGTAAGATAAAAATGGATCTTGGCTTGTTCACTCATGGATTTGTTTGACCTGGACAGGGGAGGAATCCAAAAAATGTAGTACTAAGACAAGTTCCTGGGGAATTGGAACCTTCACGTTGTTATCTGGCAGAGGGAGGTGGCTCAGCGTGTCAACATGTGCGATCTGGCTTCCCGATCAGTGAATAAAGAGTATTTGTAATCAGCCAATATCAGTGCCCACCTCTGGATGTGAGCAGATGCAATGGGGGGTATCACCTTATCCTTTCCAAATAATCCCAGCAGAGGCTTGTGGCCAGATATAATGTGAAAATGGTGACCGTGGAAGTATTGATGGAATTTCTGAACACCAAACACAACAGGCAAGCCCTCCTTCTCAATATGAGAATATAATCGCTCTGCAGCATTAAACGTGCGAGATGTATAACCATTGGGTTGTTCGGAGCCATCTGCCACCGGATGTGAAAGTACAGCCCCTACTCCATAAGGGGATGCATCACAAGTTAAAATCAATTCCTTCTTTGGGTCAAACTGGACCAGTGGGGCCGATGATCTTAACAATTGCTTTACCTTCAGATGCCAAATCCATTAATGGTTTTACTTAAGCAATGTGTATAATGGAACCAATACGGATGATAGATTTGGGAGAAATCGCCCATAGTAGTTTATCATACCTAAGGAGGCCTTTAGTTCTGTAGTGTTTCTCAGTACAGGTGCCTCGCAAATAGCCTTGATCTTTTCTTCCATGGGATACCGGCCCTGCGCATCAACCTTATGGCCCAAGTAAACTACCTCTTTGGCTTGGAAAAGACATTTTTCTCGCTTCAAGCGCACCCCCGCTTGTGAGAAGCGTTTCAGCACCTCCTGCAAATTAGTTAAGTGTTCTTTGTCAGTTTGTCCAGTGACTAAGATATCATCCAGACAAACAATGACATGGGACAGTCCTTGAAGCAGATTTGCTATGGTACGCTGGAAAATAGCAAATGCCGATGAGACCCCAAAAGGTAGTTGAGTTTACTGATACAATCCTCGATGAGTATTGATGGTCACAAATTCACTAGAGCCTTTTTCCAACTCTACCTGCTGGTGGGCGTGGCTTATGCCAAGTTTTGAATATGTGATGCCCCTTGCCAATTTCAAATATAATTCGCCAATCTTTGGTCTCAGGTGTCTACCAAGTTTGGCCACTCTGTTTACAGTTAACTTATAGTCATCACATAGGCAAATACTTTGGTCTGGCTTCAGTCTAGGTATTGTGGGTGCTGCCCACTCGGAAAATTGCACTGGTTGTAAGATACCCAACTTTTCAAGCCTGTTTATCTCAATCCTGACCTTTTCTCCTCGAGAATAAGGGATTGGTCTGGCTCTGATAAACCTGGGGGTTGCATTAGTGCCCATATGGATTTTGGCTTATAGCCCACGGATCCTTCCTAGCTCACTGAAAATGGAAGTGTATTTTTGTAACAATTCCTGTAAGTTTCTAGTTCTGACTTGAAGAATCTTGGCCCATTGCAATTTAATATTTTTGAGCCAGTTGCAACCAATTAAACTGGGGCCCGCCCCAGCGACTGCTGTAAGGGGTGAACTTGCAGACTGATCCCCATACTGCACCAGGACTTGACATATCCCTTTCACTCTTATTTCTTAGCCAGTATAGGTTTTTAATTTTTAATTTATTGTTCGATTCTTCCAAACTTAAAGGATGAACTCCTTTATTCAAGTGTCTGAACATATGTTCTCCTATGACAGACATCGATGCCCCAGTATCAACCTTCATCTTGATGAGTTGCTCAGTGACAGTAATAACTGGATTGGCTCAGTTCTACCCACTTTCAGGTTGTATAATGAATAGATGTCAGATTCTGCTTCCTCTGGTTCTTCAACGAGACAGATTTCGCAATTTCTACATTTGTTATTAAAATGCTGTCTCAGCCCATCTTAACAGTGCCGCATTATGTGACCATTGCAGTAGCAGATCAGCATTCAATATTCCTGAACTGTTGATCACCTACAGGCTGCGTGGGTGCATTTCTCTCATTGATGTTGTAGGTTTTCACTATAGTATTGTTGTTCTTCAATGGTCTGTACTTGGTGAGCGTTCCCCACCTATCTGTGGAGTCCGACATTTTCGTGCCTTTTGTTACTGGCCCTTCCCACTCTACAAGATGGATGGCACCATCTTGAGTATCTTTGGTTGCCTCCGAGTCTTTAACGGCGCTCTCTATGGCTGTTGTCAATTTTAATGCCTTACTGAAATGCAGATTAGTTTCAGATAGCAATCACTTTTGAAAAGCACCATCCCTGTTTCCACATATCAGTCAGTCTCTCAACATGTCATTAATGAAGTTCCAAACTCACAATATTCCTTTAAAACAGCTACATAGCCAGCAATTGTCTCTCCTGGCAGCTTATTCATCAAATTGAATTTAAAATGCTGCACAATGACTGAGGGTTTGGCTTCAGGTCGTTTTTTGCAATTTTACTAACTCATCAAAAATCCTCTTTTCAGGGGTGTTAAGTGACATGAGACTGCGGGTCAGCTCATACATTTTGCTCCCACAGGTGGACAAAAGAATCTGTCTTCTTGCTCTCCCCTGCGATGTCATTAGTGGTAAAGAAAAACATTAGGCATTCAACGCAATGAGACCAGTCATCATAAACAGTGTCAAATGGTTCAAGATGCCCAAAGCTGCATTCTCGATTAAGGACACTACGCTTTCAAACAGCTTTCAAGGTAGTGGCGAAGTGACGTAGCTGGTTTACTGCGGCTTTCTTGATTGCTGTCAATTGATCTGGTTTATCCTTGTTGGCAATTTTATGTTTTTGGTTATCAGGTTTACTTTGTCCAGCGAACACTAGCTGCGCCCTTGACTTTAACACATTAGTTGGTGCTTGAAACAATACAGGCAAAGAGACCGAATAACTGAACAAATACTGGTGGTTTATTGGAACTAAGAACAGAGCACTAACACCATGTGTGCTTCTTCAATCACCTCCAGCTCTACTTACATTTATCCAATAAGCCTGTGCTGTGTAGCGATTGGCCAGTACAGTCAGATGTATTCTCTTAAAGGTACATATCATTCCACTTTACTACCGTCAGTCATTTAAATATCTAAGTAATCAATTACTTGAGTCTTTGGTGCTGAATTCTGGCTTTTACAGGGTTTTACAAATTGTGTGGAGCTTTCCAGAATCACTCCCCACAGTGGGGAGTCATTGATTCATTAATCTGATGTATTTAAAAGCCTTTATAGAGTAAAACTGCATACATGCTGGGCTGCCTATGGGCAAGGCATGTGTTCATAGGACTTTTTTAGAGGCAGTCTCCACTGTTTCACATATGATCCCCAACTTTTTAGGATTCATTTCACAAGCCTTGGATGTCACTCACTTTGAGCTGCGCTTCACTGCTGTCAGCCTTCACTGCAGCATGGGAACAGTTTATGCAACTTTATCTTGAACCTCTGATGAGGAGTAAGAGGAGAAGCACCAGCAACACCATCAGCACCAAGGGCAGCAGGAGCAACAGTTGCCTTCTCCTTAGCCACATGTTGCTCCACAGGGCAAGGATGATGGACACAGAGATCTACAGGAGGCAATAATCTTAACATAGGGTCTTAAGGTAAGTGATCAGCTCTCTTGACATGTCTGAGCACCAATGCATCATGAGGCTCAGGTTTTCATGGCAGGTCGTTGCTGTAGCCTCCTTGACCAAGACCTCCTTCATGGTGAACCTGGTGGCTGTCAACGTGACTATCACTGGAGTGCCATCCCTGGTTCTGTCTCCCACTGTGTGCAGAAATGGTTTCTCTGCTGATGAGGGAAGGACAGCATTTGTAGACGGTGACTGTCAGGCATGAATTTGAGTTGGAACAAAAATGAGAGTGAGTCTGAGTATTGGCTGTTCAGATGCGGGTGTGAGGAGGTGCCTGGAGAAAGAGGAAGGAGTGGAGATGCAATGTGTATTGTTTTGTGGAGTGCTGTGCAGGAGAATGCTGTGAAAGTCAGAGTGTGGCACTTCGTGCCTGAAAGCATTATGCCGCTCACCTTTCCTGCCCTCCTGAGGTCATTGAGCCTCTTAGGGTAAGTACTCCAAAGTTGAGAGACCACACTCCTGCTGCACACTTCCTTGACCACTTGCATTCATTTGATTTGGAAGACTTGCCTCTTTCCCCCTGTTTGCAGGAAGCAGCATTTGACTTCTGTCTCTCAACAATCTCAGCAGGACTTCTCATCAGAGGTTCAAGCAACAGTCAAAGACTCAGGGTAGCTTTCCCACATCTCATTTTCATTCCTGTGGTTGCTGAGGCCTTAGGAATCAACGTAGAGTTCAGACATTCTGAACCCTGCCAAGGGCCATTTACCTAGAAATCCTTCATTTCACATTTTCAGGGCATCATTGCATCCACCATCTGTGATTGGTTGGGAAACCCAGCAGATCCATAGAGAAACCTGCTGCTTGAAGCAAACAGGTTCCTGACCCACTACCAGACGTCCTGTTGCCAGCAGGTCTGTTACATTAAATGTTCCTGGGAATGTGGATTAGGTTTAGTAGTTGGGACCAGATGAAATGATTGACAAAATTGAGACAATGGGGTATGTTAGTACATCTTAGAGATATTCAGAACTGTGGTGTTAGAATTACATTTTTTATAGGGCTCAGTAGGAGTCATAACTGGGTAGATTTCATGTTGTATAAAACTCACACAAAGGATTGGGGAGAGAGATGATTGTTGTTTTGAGTGACAGAGAGATTAACCAATCTGTGAATGCTTGAGTGAGAAACTGCCACAGAGGCCAAGAACTATCTCACTATCTCTTTCTAAAGTTAGTGACAGTCTGTTCAGTGAATACTGACTAGTGGAGTGTGATTATTCCATAACAGGAGTAGCCAAAGAAGCATTGACAATTTATGATGCAGAAGGAGGCCATTCGGTCCATCATTTCTATGAGTTATAAAAAAGAGCTAACCAGCCTTGGCCCACTTTCCAGCACTTGGTCCATAGCCTTGTTTGTTATGGCACTTCGAATACAAAGGCAAGTATTTTTAAAATGCAATGAGGTTTTCTGCCTCTACCACACTTTCAGGAAATGAGTTCCAGACCCTTATCTTGGTGAAATAAACTCTCCTCAACTCACCTCTAAGCCTTTTGCCAATGTTATGTCATAGCAGTACTTAAAGGCCGAGTTATTTAAAATCCCAGAGGGAAACTTTAGACAATTGTCATAAATTATATTTTCAATTCAGGAGAATAGTTTCTGAATTTTGACCCACCAATTTCTCATGAATCGATTTCAATGGTCCCTTTACCTTATGACCATAAACTAGTTCAAAGAGCTAAAACCAGCCGATGCATTAGGAGCATCTCCAATAGCAAATAACAAAAATGGAATTCCTGTATCCCAATCCTCTGGATAATCATGACAATATGCTCTCATCATAGTTTTTAAAGTTTGATGCCATCTTTCCAAAGCTCCTTGTGACTCTGGATGATAAGCTGTTGACCTAAACTGTTTATCACTTCCTTAAACAACTCTGACATGAAATTTAACCCCAGATCTGATTGTATTTCATTAGGTAAATCATATCTTGTAAAAAGAATTAATTAACTCCTTCGCAATATTCTTAGTTGTAATATTTCTTAAAGGTATTGCTCTAGGAAACCTAATAGACACATCCATTATTGTCAGTAAATTCTGATTTCCATCTTTAGTCTCAGGGAGGGGTCCTACACAATCAACCATCCTGGTAATGGAATTAAAGGCGCCTGCTTAATGACTGCTTGTGGTTTTCCTGTTATTTGACATGTATGACAGGCTCTACAGAACTTGACAACATTCCTATGCAATCCTTGACAAACAAAATACCTCTGTATCTTTTCCTGTGTTTTCCTAATTCCTAAATGTCACCCCCCGCCATTGGAATTTCATGAGCAATTCTCAGAATCTCATTTCTATATCCTAATGGGATAACAATCTGATGCACCTCCCTCCAGCTTTCATTTGCTGAGACATGAGCCGATATCCACTTTCTCATTAAAATATCTCCCTGAAGATAACATACTGGAATACATTTTGCTTCTGTTTAGAGTCATAGAGTCATAGAGGTCTACAGCACAGAAAAAAGGCCCTTAGGCCCATCAAGTCTGCACCGGTCAAACAAGTACCTAACTATTCTAATCCCATTTTCCAGCACTAGACCCATAGCCTTGTATGCCATGGCATCGCAAATGCACACCCAAATACTTCTTAAATGTTATGAGGGTTTCTGCCTCTATCACCCTTTCAAGCAGTGAGTTCCAGACACCCACCACCCTCTGTGTGAAAAAATTCTTCCTCACATCCCCTCTAAACCTCCTGCCCTTTACCTTAAATCTATGTCCCCTGGTTATTGATCCCTCCACCAAGGGGAAAAGTTCCTTCCTGTCCACCCTATCTATGCCCCTCAATTTTATACACCTCAGTCATGTCCCACCTCAATCAGCTCTGCTCCAAGGAAAATAACCCCAGTCTATCCAATCTCTCTTCATAACTAAAACTCTCCAGCCCAGGCAACATCCTGTTAAATCTCCTCTGCACTCTCTCTAGTGCAATCACATCCATCCTATAATGTGGATTCAAGAACTGCACGCCATACTCTAGCTGTGGCCTAACCAGCATTTTATATTGTTCCAGCATAACCCTCAATTTGGTCTACTGCATTCGCTGCTCCCAATGCGGTCTCCTCTACATTGGAGAGACCAGATGCAGACTGGGTGACTGCTTTGTGGAACACCTTTGGTCTGTCCACAAGCACAACCCAGACCTTCCTGTCACTTGCCATTTCAACACACCACCCCGCTCTCATGCCCACATGTCCGTCCTTGACCTGCTGCAATGTTCCAGTGAAGCTCAACGCAAACTGAAGGAACAGCACCTCATCTTCCAGCTAGGCACTTTACAGCCTTCCAGACTTAACATTGAGTTCAACAACTTCAAATCATGAACTGTCTCCTCCATCCTCACCCCTTTATGATCCCCTTTTTTCAAATATTAATTTTTAAATTTGTATATATATATATATATTTCTTTTTCCCACCTATTTCTATTATTATTTTTAAAATATCTTTCCATTCATTGTTTTATCCCCACCTTTTAGCCTATTTCGATCCCCTCCCCCCCACCCCACCCCCATTAGGGCCATCTGTCACTTGCTCATCCTGTTTCCTACTCCTAATGTCAACATTAGCACCTCCTTTAGCCAGTATCACCACCATCAACACCCCTTCGACCTTGTGTTTATGACATCTTTTGCAATCTCTCCTTTGCCTCCACCTATCACTGGCCTTCTATTCGGCTTCACCTGTCCCACCCCCCTTAACCAGTATATATTTCACCACATTTCTACTTCTCTTTAGTTCTAAAGAGTCGTACAGACTCAAAACGTTAACTCTGTCTTTCTCTCCACAGATGCTGTCAGACCTGCTGAGTTTTTCCAGCAATTTTTGTTTTTATTTCAGATTTCCAGCAATCGCAGTATTTTGCTTTTAACCAGCATAACCTCCCTGGTCTTATATTCCAAGCCTCGGCTAATAAAGGCAAGCATCCCCATATGCCTTCTTAACCACCTTATCTACCTGTCTCGCTACCTTAAGGGACCATTGGACATGCACATCAAGGTCCCTCTGGTCATCGGTGCTTCCCAGGGTCCTACCATTTGTGTATTCCCGTGCCTTGTTTGTCCTGCCCAAGTGCATCACCTCACACTTATCCAGATTAAATTCCATTTGTCACTGATCAGCCCATCTGACCAGCCCATATATATCCTCCTGTAACCTAAGGCTATCCGCCTCACTATTTACCACCCAACCAATTTTCATGTCATCCGCGAACTTACTGATCAACCCTCCTACATTCAAGCCTAAATCGTTTATATATACCACAAACAGCAAGGGACCCAATGCCGATCCATGTGGAACCCCACTGGACCCAGGCATCCAGTCATAAAAACACTCTGAATAATCTTTCTGATATAACTGTTTTAATTGCAAATCATTTTTCTGTAACTCCACCAGCCTCCTTGAGTTAAACACTTCAGCTGAATTGTCCTGTATTCTTTCCTCCTGAACATTGCCACCTAATTGGATCTTGACATTTTCTTCTTGTCTTTAAACCACCTGTCTTTCTTGTTTTTAGTGTTCTTCCATATGAGCCTTTGATCTTGTTACAACACAATCGGGAAACAATCCAGGGTGTTCCTTCTGTAACACCTCTGTTGAAAATGCTTCTACAGGCTACTCAACTACCATAGGCATCACCCACATTTGCAATCCAGCTATATCATTACCCAGAATAAATTGAACCCCTGCATGGGCATTTTTTCTACCACTCCAACTACATAACTTCACCTGGCTTCCATTTGCTCTTTAAATTTACCTTCCACAATGGAATAGATTTAACATCTACATGAACCCCATTTATTATTGCCTAATCCTGCAATACTCCCTTTAAACAACAAATATCACAATACCACAACATTAAGTGGTCACTAGCCCCTGTGTCTCTTAAAATCTTAACATCTTTGCCTACTCCACCCTGTACACGTGGAAAGACTTTCCCTTCACACACAAAATCTTTGAACATTTCTGCAACCTGCTCCACAGAATTCTCTTGAGTAAACTGTGAACACATTCCCACTTCTTTATCTATCACTGATTCTCCCTGTTTCACCTGTACACAAACCATTGGTTTCTCCTATGCCTGAACGTCAGAACCCACAGTACTTTTACCTCCAGAGATTTTCTGTACTCCAATATTTCCAACAGATTTTTCCTGCAATTTCCAACACACTGACATCACGTGCCCCACTTTATTACAATGAAAACACCTCAGTTTTTGAATGTCACTTCTACCTTCAGCACCTTCCTTTTTATTCTGAGAAAAAACTTCCTGGAAACTTCCAGCTACTCCTTCTCTTCCCTGCCTACCTATCTTCCTTTCACCTTCCCACTTTTCCAATTTGAAAGGGTAATAAAAAATGGTTTAGTTCTATGGGCTAACTCATAATCATCAGCCATCTCTGCTGCTTGTCTTACAGAATCAACCCTCTGTTCCTCCACAAGATTTCTCACTACCAAAGGGATTGTATCTTTAACTTCTTTAAAAGAATGACTGCCCTATGAGCTGCATAGGTTGTCTCTATTTTTAATGCCTGTAACCACCGGTCAAAATTAATTTGTTTTACTCTTTCAAACTCAAAATAAATTTGCCCAGGCTGTTTTCTCATATTCCTAAATTTATGCCTGTATGCTCATATGCACTCAAAATTGCCTCTTTCGCCACATCATAATTCGCTGACATTTCTTCTGATAGTGAAGCATATACCTCATGCGCCCTACCCACTAGCTTAGACTGTAATAATAATAATCTCCAGTTTTCCGGTGGCCATTTCATCTGGTTAGCGATCTTCTCAAATGAAATAAATAATGCTTCAATATCTTTTTCCTCAAACTTTGGAAGATCTTGTACAAATTTAAACAGCTACCCAATGGGTTCCACTCTGGAGATAAGTCCTTCTGGTGTCTCTTTTTTAACTATCAACATTTTCAATTGGAATTCTCTTTCTCTCTCTTTTTCTCTTTCCTCCTTCTCTATCTTCACAATTTCTAATTCCCTTTCCTGTTTTCTTTCTCCCTCTTGTCGTTCTACCTGTTCCCTTTTAAAAGCCATATCTCTGTCCTGTGTTTCTAATTCAAAGTTTTCATTTCCTTTATTTGTTCAAATTCAAGCGTCTTCCTTTGTAACTGAAGTCTCACCACCTCCAGCTGTGACTCACTGCGCCAGGTATCATTCTAACTGTAGATGCTGTGCTATACTTTTAATTATATCTGATTGCCTAGCACCCTCAGGTAACTCCAATTTTAACTTATCTGTCCACTCTATTAACTTAATTTTGGTTATTTTTTCCAACCCAATTGGAGTTATATCTTTTACTCTCAGACAAGTCTTAGCAATTGCCAAAGCCATCTTGCAGTCTCACCACTTCTAAAATATCTCACCAACTCCTGAATTCAAAGTGCTTCTCATACTTGTAACCTTAAGATTTACCAATTCCAAACCAAGCAAGGAATTATAAATATTATCCTGCAAGAGCTCACAATTGTTACGACACAGCAGTATTTAAAGGTTGAGCTATTTAAAATCCCAGAGGGAAACTGTTATAACCTATATTTTCAATTGGTATATTTTGAGTTGCAGCTCTAAATTCAGGAATAAGGCCACCAATTCTCGAGAGGATTTTATATCAAACTAAATGAAACATTTATTAATTTACAACAAATTAAACATACACAAATGGCTACAAATTACTACAATCATATATTTTTAACAACTTCCCAAATTAATCTCCAGTAAGGCAACAATAACCAATCAACTTAACCAAACACCAGGCAAAGCATTCTCACGTTATGAATTCAAAATGAGGTTCCTTTAAATTTGGTTCCACTGCAGACAGTTGTAGGCTTGCAGCTGCTTTGATGTTACATGCCTCTGCTCTGCACACACAAAACTGCTTTCTGTTATACCCAGCACTTCTCTTTGTATGTAAATTCTCATTGTATCACCAGGCCCTTTGAACTCCTTTCGTAGTACCAATATTATTAGTAATATAAACATATTGCTTAGTGTCTCCTAGCTAGATGCAAGATTTCACTCCCACTCTGGAATGGTTTATTCAACAAAATGCAAATGTACCTCTACTTCTGTTTACATCTCAAAACTACTATACATTAATGCACCCAGACCAGCTGGCTTTAATCCAATTAAGGCACACACAGACACACCCAGAGACTAACCCTTTATTTAAAAAAAAAATTTCCAATAACATTATATACATTAATAGCTTTGTGACAGCCAATTAATTTAAATCTATTCCCCATTGTTATTGCCCTCTATGTGAAGAAAATATGTGCTTCCTATCCATTCTCTCTGGTGTAATGATTTCTGATGTAACCAGTAATTTTTTTTTAAAGTCAAAGGAATCTGAAATCTTAATTATTTATTAAAAGAATTAAGCCACAAGATTCCATGGTTTAAAGCTAAAGAATTTTACTATACAAGAGTCAAACAAAGCAAACACTAAATACTATCTTAGTTAATCACCTATACTTTAAAACCCAAACTAATTAAACATGAATTAATAGGCAAATTGTGATTGAATATCAACCATAAGCTACCCATTAAATGGCAGATACAACTAAGACATATCTTAAGAATTGGCTCAGCAGTCCACTCAGCATATCAGTCATCAAACTCAGTTACAGCGTCCTTCAAAATCCTGGGCAGAATTTTACAGCCCCCTGCTAGTGGGTTTGAAGGCAGGGGAGACCTCATAAAATGCAGTGGTTGACCTGCCTGCTATATACCCACCCCCTCGACCTGTCCACCATTTTATGGGGGGGCAGTGGAGGTATCAGGTGGCCCTCCTGCCCTTGGACCTATTGAGGCCCTTAAGTGGCCAATTAAGGCCTCTTAAATGGCTCATCCCCACCCGGTTGCTATTTTATCCGGGGAAAGAGGTCCATGTCAGGTGGGTAGCCTGACAGCTTTTAATTCACGGACTAGTGTCAGTAAACATTAGTGGAACTCCTTTGGGGGAGCCCCTCTGCCCATCAGAAGCCCTCCCCACATTGATCATACCCTTTCTTTTACCCTCTCATCAGCCTCACGAGCCTGGCCCTCACCCCCTCTCACAGGGACCTGTCAGCAGGCCCCACCGATACCTCAGACTTATCTGAGGTCTGACCTTGATTACTCCCTCTTCTTCGGTGACTGCCTGTAGTCCCAGCAGTGGCCAATGCTCAAACCTAGTGCTGCCGGGACCACAGAGCAGCTGGACAACTGGATTGGCTGACAACTCTCTCAGGGGGGACTTCCTCCCTGGATGGGATGGAAGTCTCACCCATAGCCAATTAAAACCCACAGAGCATTAAATGGCTGTGGGGCAGCCAGTGTTGGCAGGGATGCATTTTCCATTGACTCTTCAGGTAGCAGGGCAGGAAACCCTGCCATCCGAAAATTCCTGTCCTCTGTCTTCCTCACAAAGAATTTACCTTCTCTCTTTCTAGGCTGATCCGCAGCTGACAGCAGCATATAGCAAACCCGAGTTCCATGGGTATGGCCTTCACCAAAAATGGAACATATCTGGAGAACCTCCTCAACTCAGTCTCATCCACCAATGTCAACTTCAAGTAACAGAAACAGCCGCAGTTGTTGTGTATTTGCTTTATTCTTAGCTTCTGGATTTAGCCTCTGTCTTCTTCAGCCTGCCTGTATTACACACTGGATTCATGAACTTCTATTGAGCTCTGAGGACTCTCTGTGTCCTTATAAATGATTTCACCCTGATTCGGTATCCCCAGAAGTTCTGCTTTCCAATCTTAGTTTTCTTAGGAACTGGGAAGGTCAGTTTCCCTTTTAGTTTTCCCTTTTCGGTTTCTCCTTTCAATTAGTATCTGTCTCAAAAAAACAAGCTTTAAATCTACAGGTTCCATCACACTCATAATTTTAGTTATCTAAAGTCCCCAGCCTATTCAATCTTTCCTCATAGATAAAATTCTTCAATCCTGGCAACATCTCATAAACCTCTTCTGTGCTCTGTTTAATGCGATCACATTGTTCCTGCAATGTGGTGACCAGAACTGCATGCAGTACTCTAGCTGTGACTTAATTTGTGTTTTATAGATTTCTCACACAACTTCCCTGCTCTTATATTCTAGGCCAATCCAATAAACAAAGCTCTTCCATATGCCTTCTTAAGCACCTTATATATCTCTCTTGACACCCTCATGGATCTGTGGACATGTACTCCAAATATGAAAAAAAATTTAAGCATGCACTTTTGGATAAATGAAACAGGTTCTAATTTGTTACAATAAAAGGAATAGAATTGTTTGCGATCAACTTGAATTGTCATATTATACTTAATATTTAGCAGACATAAATTTGACAAAGGTTTGGACTTTTGTTTAAACAAAAACCTTCGCTAAATTATTCTATTAATTTACAGAGAAATATGTGAAAGACATTCCAAATTTTTGTGCATTTTTTTCTGCTTTTCAAAAATTCATTATGCATTGTTTGATAAATGCATAGGCCAGATTTCCATTAACTGTGACGTTTGCTTTTTCCCTAACTCTTCCTTGGCATTTAAATGAAAGGTCTGATTAGTAATTTTCTGCTGTATAATGTAATCAGCAAAATTTGCCTCAAGGACAAGTAATCTCCTTAAAAAATCTGCTTCCTTCTGGATTATTCTGTTCCTTGATACTTACGTTAAAAAGTACATTACAGTAAATTCCGTATCTCTTTCTATAATTTGGGAGACACAGCAAAAATTCATCCCGAGGAAGAAGAAGCATATTAAAGGGAGGACAAGACAACCATGGCTGACAAGGGAAGTCAGGGACAGCATAAAAGCTAAAGAGAAAGCATACTATGCGGCGAAGAGCACTGGGAAACCAGGGGATTGGGAAGCCTACAAAGACCAACAGAGGACAACAAAAAAAAAAATAAGGAGGGAGAAGATTAAATATGAGGGTAAACTAGCCAGTAACATAAAAGAAGACTGCAAGAGTTTTTTTAGATATATAAAGGGTAAAAGAGAGGCAAAAGTGGACATTGGGCCGCTGGAAAATGACGCTGGAGAAGTAGTAGTGGGAACAAAGAAATGGCGGAGGAACTGAATAGGCACTTTGCATCAGTCTTCACGGTGGAAGACACGTGTGACATCCCCAAAGTTCAAGAGAGTCGGGGAGCAGAGGTGAGTATGGAGGCCATTACCAAGGAGAAGGTGCAAGGAAAACTGAAAGGTCTGAAGGTGGATAAATCATCTGGACCGGATGGATTACACCCCAGAGTTCTGAAGGAGATAGCTGAAGAGATAGTGGAGGCATTAGTGGCGATATTTCAGGAATCACTGGAGTGAGGGAGGGTCCCAGAGGACTGGAAAATCGCCAATGTAACCCCCCTGATTAAGAAGGGAGTGAGGCAAAAGACGGGAAATTACAGGCCGATTGGCCTGACCTCGGTCATTGGTAAGATTTTAGAGTCCATTATTAAGGATGCGATTTCAGAATACTTGGAAGTGCATGGTAAAATCGGGCAAAGACAGCACGATTCCATCAAGGGGAGGTCATGCCTGACAAATCTGTTAGAATTATTTGAGGAGGTAACGAGTAGTTTAGACAAAGGAGAGCCAATGGATGTTATCTACTTAGACTTCCAGAAGGCCTTTGACAAGGTGCCGCACAGGAGGCTGCTCAGTAAGATAAAAGCCCATGGTGTTAAAGGCAAGGTACTAGCATGGATAGAAGATTGGCTGTCTGGCAGGAGGCAGAGAGTGGGAATAAGGGGGTCCTTCTCAGGATGGCGGCCGGTGACTAGTGGAGTTCCGCAGGGGTCAGTGTTGGGACTACAACTTTTCACTTTATACATTAATGATCTTGATGAAGGAACTAAGGGCATCCGGCTAAGTTTGCAGATGGTACAAAGATAGGTGGAGGGATAGGTAGTATTGAGGAGGCGGGGAGGCTGCAGAAGGATTTGGACAGGTAAGGAGAATGGGCAAAGAAGTGGCAGATGGAATATAACGTGGGGAAGTGTGAGGTCATGCACTTTGGTAGGAAGAATAGAGGCATAGACTATTTTCTAAATGGGGAGAGAATTCAGAAATCTGGAGTGCAAAGGGACTTGGGAGTCCTAGTCCAGGATTCTCTTAAGGTTAACTTGCAGGTTGAGTCGGTAGTTAGAAAGGCAAATGCAATGTTGGCATTTATTTCGAGAGGACTAGAATATAAAAGCAGGCATCTGTTGCTGAGGCTTTATAAGGCTCTGGTCAGACCACATTTAGAATATTCTGAGCAATTTTGGGCCCTGTATCTTAGGAAGGATGTGCTGGCCCTGGAGAGGGTCCAGAGGAGGTTCATGAGAATGATCCCAGGAATGAAAGGCTTAATATTTGAGGAACGTTTGAGGACTCTGGGTCTATACTCCATGGAGTTTAGAAGGATGAGGGGGGATCTGATTGAAACTTTCAGAATACTAAAAGGCCTGGATAGAGTGGACGTGGGGAAGATGTTTCCATTAGTAGGAGAGACTAGGACCTGATGGCACCGCCTCAGAGTAAAGGGAAGACCTTTTAGAACAGTGATGAGGAGAAACTTCTTTAGTCAGAGAGTGGTAAATCTATGGAATTCATTGCCACAGAAGGCTGTGGAGGCCAGGTCATTGAGTGAATTTAAGACCAAGATAGATAGGTTCTTGATCTGTAAGTGGATCAAAGGTTACGGGGAGAAGGCGGGAGATTGGGGTTGAGAAACTTATCAGCCATGATTGAATGGTGGAGCAGACTCGATGGGCCGAATGGCCTAGTTTCTGCTCCTATGTCTTATGGTCTTATATATATGTGTACATACATGTGCCTCCATACATGTTGGGGCCTTGGTTAATGTAAGACCTTTCCTAACATTAATACATTATTTTTTGCACTTTTCAGTGTAAATATAAAAAGATTCTACCATACAATATTGTTGTAATTGCATAAATTCCTTTCAGAGGAAATACACACATTAAAATATATAACATAAAATAAAAATATAAAATACTGGAAGTATTAAGCAGGTCAGGCAGCATCTGTGGAGATAAATAGAAAATTCAGGTCGATGGTCCTTCAGCATAACTGAGGGAGGATAGAAATGTGATAGATGTTGAGCAAGTGAAAGGTAGGCGGTGAGAGAAATAACAAAAGGGAAGGTCTGTGATAGGTTGGTGAGCAGGAGAGAATAAATGAGAAAAGGTTTCATGGCACAAAAGTCCAAGGCAGTGGTAAAGGGTAAAGTAAAAAGACAAAAGATATGTTTAAATGAGGACAGAATGGCTGGATAGCAGCAGTCCAAATGCACACTAAAGGAAGAAATGAGAAAAAAAAAAACAGCAAAAATAACTGAAACAACATGGAGGCAGATGTTAAAATTGTTGAACTCAATGTTGTGTCCAGAAGGCTGTAAAGTTCTGAGTTGAACGTTCAGTTGCTGTTCCTCGAGCTTCCATTGAACTCCTTGGAACACTGCTTCAGGCCAAGGACAGAAAGCTTAGAGTGGGAAAAAGGTGGAGAATTGAAATGACAAGCAGCAGGAAGCTCAGAGTCACACTTATGGATAGAAACACAGGTGCTCCGCTGCCTTCCCAGTGTAGAGTTTGGTGGGTGATAATGAGGTTGTATGTCCAGGAAATTTAAGCCTTTCGCACCACCATTTGATAGGTGCACTTAAGCAAATAAGACCAGTGGACAGATTTCAGGAGGGGCAATTAAGATTAATTGGAGCGAGAAATTTAAAGGCACAAAAGCAGCACACTCACTTAACCTTGAATTATCTTGCTAAAAATTGTTTCTACACCATTCCAGCATATGCCCCAATGTGATTATGTATTATGCAGCATGTCATATTGGCAAGAGGGATTTCTTTAGCTGAAGTAGGCTTCAGTGAGATTTTTATTGTTCTCTCTTGTTAACTGCAATATATTACAGGCCATTTCTTAAAGGCAATTGTCACTTGGGAATTTTCTCAGAACTGCTCCCCTTCCACCGCCATAATGTCATTGAAAATTCTGTGGATGCCCTGTTCGTGTCTATAAACAGGGTTTCTGCTGCAGTTCTGATGAAAAAATAGTGGACTGGGAGTTGCGCTGAAGATATTCCCACCTAGAGGCCAGAATTTTCGGGCTGACGTGTGGATGGCGTAGCCCGCATGTCAGCATGTAAAATGACGCACGCTGACATCGCATGAGCGTGCCGACATCAGCGCACGCCATCGCGATATTTCGGTGGGCGGGCACGATCAGTTCGCCCGGCGTTAATTGAAGGGCTCGTTAAGTCCCTTAACTTGCCAATTGTGTACAATTTTGAGGGGCCTGTGCGAACTTCGGATCAGTGCACGGGCCCAACGGAAAGACGGGTAGGAGATTATTTAAGAAAACTTTTGCAATGTCGGGATATGTGGACTCAGAGGGGTTGTTCGTGTTTTTCACAAAGTTATAATTGATGAAAGTGTTTAAAACATACCTGTGTGATTATTAGTAGTTCTCATCGATGTCCAAGAGCTTTTTTGTGTAAAGTGAAAGCATTCTGCAGACAGCATTCTTTTTTGGCCTTGCAGCTTTCTGGAGGCCTCCATTTAGTCAGGGGCTATGGGTTCTGACCTCTCCAGGGGAGGCAGCTCCCCTGAGGAGGAAGGGAGGGATAGAATTAGGAGGAGGCCAGAACTGGACAATCAGACTTCAAGGTAGGCACCTTTGGGTGTCCAGGCGCAGACACAAGGGGCGTAGGGCCAAGAGGTTGTCCAAGGTTCAAGGATCCGCAGACAAAGCCGCTATCCTACTGCCAGGGAACACAGCGAAGCAGCTACCTCAATATGACTGAGGGGCAGTGCCAAAGGAGGCTCCGACTCTCAAAGGAGGCAGTCAACTATATCTGTCAGATGATTGGCTCTGAGATCTCCCCTAACTGTGTGGGAGAACGCCCCATGCCAGCAGCTCTGAAGCTCACAGTTGCCCTCCACTCCTATGCCTCTGGCTCCTTCCAGGGCTCAGTGGGTGATCTTTGCGGTGTCTCCAAATCTGCTGTCCACACTTGTGTCAAGCAGGTTACAGACACTCTGTTCAGACGGTTATCCACCTTTATCCGCTTCTACTGCGACCACGCAAGTCAGGCACAGCGAACCAGAGGCTTCGCAGCCATTGCTGGATTCCCCCGTGTCCAGGGTGCTATAGACTGTACACATGTGGCCATCAAGGTGCCAGCAGGTGAGCCCGGTGCCTTCATCAACAGGAAGGGCTTCCACTCCGTGAACGTGCAGATAGTGTGTGATCACAGGATGCAGATTCTGCAAGTCTGTGCAAGGTACCCAGGCAGCTCCCACGATGCCTACATCCTCAGACACTCCCAGGTGCTGGGGCTCTTCAGTGCTCTGATTCGGCTGGATGGATGGCTGCTGGGTGACAAGGGCTATCCCCTGCGAACGTGGCTCATGACACCAGTGCACCATCCAAGAACAGAAGCTGAGCATCGGTACAATAGGAGCCACGGCACCACAAGGGCTGTGGTGGAGAGAGCCGTCAGTCTTCTCAAGATGCACTTCCATTGCCTAGACCACTCAGGGGGCGCACTCCAGTACCCCCCAGATCACGTCTCCCTGATCGCACCTGCACAATTTTGCACTGGAAATGGGGGATGCAATTGATGATGAAGACCTTGACGCCCTGGATGAAGCTGCACATGATGAATCCAGCAGTGTCTCAGAGGATGAGGAAGCACAGGGCGATGATAAGGGGCACAATGACGACCCGCGTTTACACCAATGAGGCAGGGACACCCGGGACAATTTAATCCAAAGAACCTTCAGCTAGCTCCACACACATGGGTCAGCAGGAGCAGCATTGCCTGGAACTTCCACACATAGCACTTAGGTGCTACCTCTTCCACCTGATCAGCTGCAAATAAGGCCTTAGTACAAAAACATCAATCTCCACTCCAACACGCATGATAATGAAAAAAGCACCACAATGAAGAGATGCTCAGCCTTGGTAACAAAGGCGGACTTTATTCTGTCCACAATTAAAGCCCACATGGTTATTCGACAATGTTACAAAAAGGGGTCCCTATTCTAAGGCCAACACAAAATCACCAATGACTTACTCAGGGAGTGCCTAAGGCGCCTTATGTTTTCGTTTCCGGGTGCTACATCTAGGTGCCACCCCATAGCTTGGAGTGGCTTGTGAGACAGCCTGCTGACTCTGCTGTCCTACTGGCCTGGATGACCTTGGCGGGCGTCCTCTGGTCCGTGGAGCCTGTGATGGTCCAGCCTGGGAGGGAGTGGCCAGTTCCTGAACTGGCACCTCCCCAGTTGTCGCAGCCTCAACAGAAACAACATTGACTGGCAGAGGGGCGGAGGAGCTGCTGCCCTCATCTGGCGTGCCCTGAGAGGAGCCCATAGCGACAGCAGGCAACTGCTGCGCCGTGAGATCCAAATCTACCTCCCTGCTCACTGCAGGGAGAGTGCCGGCGCTTGGTGTCCACAACATCTCCCACAATGGAAAACACCACCTGTGGCCAGAACTGCTGTGAGGGCTTGCAGGTCAGAGCGTATCCCAATCATATTTTGATCCATTTGGTGGAAGCCCCTCTCTATGAGAGTCGCCAATCTCTCATTGAAGGAATCCTGAGGGCGGATTCTTCACGTGCATTCTGCCTAGACTCTTCGTCGCAGAGAGCAACTGAACCATTCCCTCATTCAACCCTGCCAGATGTAAATGCACTTCCTGCCACCTTTCCTGCAGCTGCTGCAATGGGGACAACTCCAGAGGCACGTCATCAGTGCCAGACTCAGCATGTGCCTCGTCCCCTGCAGCCATCCGGCTGCTGGAGCCATCGGCACTCTCTGTCCCTACCATCTCCTTCAGCGATTGTGAAGTGCCCTCTCCACTGTGACCCGGGACACTAACCAACGGTAAATTCCCCACCGAGGTGTGTGTGTCTGCGCTGGTGCCTGGCTAGTTGAAATGATGTGTCGCAAGTTGCACATGTTGCCCCTCAGGTGTGGAAGGGGGGCTGCGTTGAGGACATGCAGGTCGCTCTGGTGGTGATGCTGAAATTAACAACAAGGACAGTGCATCAGTTAACGTACATTCAGTTCAACATTTCATCCCTTTCCCCCCCCACCCTCATAAATAGCTCACCCTTAAAGACCCTCAAAAGACCATTGGTGAGGTCCAAATGAGTCAAGACAGGCCCCAACCATTAAATGCACATGCAAACAGGCTGGTTAAATGGCCTCATGAATGGCACATGGCTTGTAAGGAACCAGAGGAGCGGGGAGAGTGCAGAGGTATCTGATATGGATGCATAGTTGCCTGGATAGTTGTGTGGCTGAGGAAGCATTTCAAACAGTTGTGTCATTTTCCACCGAGCTCAGGAGATTGCCCTTCATTCTGTAAGGAGGGGCAGAGACGGGGTGGCCAGAAGGCAACATTTCCCCTTGGCGCAGGAATGAGTAACATGGTGGCATTCATCTAAGTTGAGTGCCATGAGGTTCACAGCTGAGGTGCTGAAAACCTTCTGGACAAAGTAATGTGGGGCGCAGTGGCTGAAAGAGTGCAGGAGGTCTCAAACCCCCGAAAATGCAAGAAGACTTTGGGTATGCAGCAGCAATCCAATGGCATGTGAGATCATGGTGATAGTGGTCAAAAATGGGATAAGGTGACTTTGGAAGGTGGTGGAGAGGCTCTTCCTCAAGGGGACGAGGGTCCCTCCTGTATGACCCAGACGTCAGAATGCCTCAGTCAGTGAATGAGCATTGTTGCAGCATTAATGATTGCAGCAACCATCAGTGGTTTGGATAGTGGGCACACAGAGTGGATGGGACTGTGGACGTCAAATACCTGCCCGCTGGACACCAGCCTCGCCGTCCCCGGCTGCCCTGGCCTCCTGCCTCCTCCCCAGCTCCATAGCCTACTCCTCGAATGAGGTGAGGCGCTGGAGGAGGGCGTGCCCACCACCAGTCCTCAGGTGCACCCGGGCATTGTGGTTACTTTCTGCCTGCAAAACACATAAGAGCGTTTATTGGGGCAAGTCGCTCATGTACTCTGCATGCACATGCCGCACTCCAACCACAGTGGGCCATCTGAGGCCCCCAGCGGCCCCTGTCCACACTGCTAGTGATGATTCCCCAGAAGATAGTACGGCTAGTCCCAAACCCCTCCCCCAAAGGTCCCCTTGGACATATTTGGTGTCCATCACTTTGAATAGCACATGGGTTCTTGCGCCCATGGAAAGGAGGATCAAATATGTGCGGCGCCGATGCCAGCAGATGGAACTTGCCCAAAAGACCTTGAGGCACCCCTTGGACCATGTCATTACAATCAATATGACATGTGTTGGAGTTCTGAGTACGTGTCTTCTGGCATCCCCTGCAGCTTGCCCCCAGACTACTCAAATGCCACAGAAACTAACATATACTGCGGGGAAAGCCCTTCTTCTCCTCAACCACTAAGGCTGATCTAAGCATTGTCAGTACCCATTTGCCGACCCAGCATGCAACAGATGCCCTATGTAGTAACGGAAGCCATACATGGTGGGGAGGAGGGATCAAAGGCTAAGGCTGCCTTCTGGCTCAAATAGCCCAGACAGACATGTTACTCACCCGTCCGGAGCACAGCAAATCATTGAAGTGTTTTCGGCGCTGTGTGCCGTCATCATAGGTACCTACAGCCTCGCTCACCTCCTCCCATGCCTGGCTGGTAACATGGAGGGCCCTCCTCCTCCCATCCTCAGGATACAGAACATCACATTGCTGGCTCACCTCTTCCAGGAGGACAGCAAGGTGTGTGTCTGAGAATATGGGTGCACAGTGTTTCCCCCCCACCCCCCCTCCACCCCCGGTGGCCTCTCCTGCAGCCTGCCCCCCTCCTCCTCCACCTCCTCCTCCTCTGCCCTCCTTGGAGCATTTCTACCTTTCTCAGTGAACATGGTGCACTGCTTCAAGCAGGCTGCCTGGCCACTCTTTATACAGGCTGCTGGCTCCCTATTGGAACCGGCAGTCTGAGGCTGCCCAGCCCTGTGTCTATTTTTCCATTCTCCACGGGAGTCGCAAAGCCGCAGTGCAGGCCCTAATTGGCCCACCCGCGGAAAATGGCGGCGTAGCCTGTTTTGCTGGTGGCAATCGGCCGCCCGCCCACCGCCGAGTCGGTCGGACCCACCCGGCTGACGAACGTAAAATTCTGCCCAGAGGTTCTCCTCTGAGGATGGTGATCCATTTCATGTTGATGCCAAGGTGGATTCCCTTCTGCATAGCTTATTCATTACGCAGCACACCATAAAGCATACACTCAGGGCCTTCCCACTATGGCCACAGAGGCATTCTGACATGGTTCTCCTGACAAACCAAGGGAAAAAATATTCCAGACAGCAGAAAAATCCAGGGCCCTGCCAACCTGTTGACATGTGTGTGCAATAGCATTAAATGGATGCTATTGAATCGACTGCTTATTGGACACCTCTCCCATAATTGTACTATCCAATTTCTAGCCTGTTATTCCCCAGATTAAAAAAGAGATAGGTGTAAATGGTAACTACAAAGTGAATTAAACAAAGGCAATGCAAAATACAAAAAATGCAGCAACAATAATAGCAACAACAAAACTTTAACAGCAACATTAACTACATAAACTTTGTGCTTTAACCTTTTGCCTTCATATTATCCAGCAGGATTCCCTGAGCAGGTCTGTGTGCTCTTTCGCGCATGCACCCGGCAGAGCGCACAGATCTCCCTGAGGCAAAGCGCTGCCTCAGGGAGATCAGCTCAAATGTGAAAACCAGTTTAAAGAATAGAAAAAAGTTTACTGACATATCCCCTCAGGTGACACTGTCACATGAGTTGTGACAGGTCCATAACTTTTATTTAAAAATATTCTGAAATGTTTAAATCACTCATGAAACCTCATCCTGCCCATGGATTTTTTGGAAGGCTGCCTGGTCTCTTCGCCTACCCGCCAACTTTAAGGTTGGATGGGCAGATGCGTTAATGATTTCAATTATTTTTTTAATCGACTCAGCTGCGTGCCCGCCAAACTGAAAATCTAAACGACACAGGGTGATGTCAGGATGCATGCCCGATGTCACCCCACATCATTTTATACGTTGGCCCCGCTCCTGCTCGCTGACCGGTAAAAGCTGTCCCAGATAGATGTTTCTGGAATCTGGGATGACAGCATATGTGTAGAGATCCTGTATTTGCTGAGATATTTTAAAGTACTGTAAATAAACTTGTAGATTTAGAAGCAGTGTCATCTCTGTATTGCTGTGAGATAAATCCAATATGTATTGGATACATTGGTGAATACACAGCAGATATAATTTTTAAATTTTATTACTCAATTTTTTTTAATGAAGAATCTATTATGGTATATGTGACATTAAAAATGAATATTATTTGGCCTAATTTTGATCATCAACTCTGTGTTGATAGTTTTGAGATTTAACTACTTGCAAATGGATTACAAACTTTTTACAATTTTACATATGATGTAATTGTTTCTGATCAACCACTTTATTATTTTACTGCAATCACAGAATGCAAACATTACAAAAATTTAAAGATTTCAAATTAACAGTAGTACACCAAAAGCATTGGAAAGACAGCAGAAATACATTCACATTTGGAATCAAGCAGGCATTTTTTTATTGGTTACATAATTTTTACGCAGGTTTGCAGTTGATTTTTTTTTTAAATTACAACAACAAGCTGGTTGCATTCTATGCCACTTTGAGTGAAGCCATTTGTTTCTTTATATTGTCTCCTGTCCATTTGTTTGAGTCCCAGGCAAGGAACCAACCTGTGAATGTTGGGGGCTCAAATCCCTGCTTCACTATGATGATTGGGGTCCCTTTGTCCCTTCCAGAAGGATCTGAATCAATATAATGTTTTGCTAATATGGAGAGAAAACAGATGAATGTTACAAATTGTGTGGAAAACTGTGTAAATGCTTCACTGAAAGTGCATTTTTTTCCAAATAAAAGTGATGCATATCAATGCTTGAGAATGGAAGTGTCTGTCCACTTTTATCACCAGGGTAAATTTTCACAGGGGTTCTCTTCCTCATTTGCCATAACTTCAATGGAAGAGTTGTGAAAACTTCAGGAGAATGGTGTAAACAAGTGCAAATCCTTAGAGTTAAGCTATACTGTGCCCTGACTGAAGTCATGCTTGGAGAATTGTGCACAGATCTAGGCACAGCAACATGAAGAGTCATAAAACAATGCTAGGGCTCTTAAATCTTCAAATAAAGACACCTTGGGGAAGGAGTGAGGAGAGGCAGGAAAGGGCTTAAAGAGGTTCTCCATGGGACAGAGTGTAAAAATCAATGCAATTCAATAAGAAAGCAAGGGGATGATGCCAAGTTACTGTACTAACTAGTGACATAGAAATATGCTGTAATAAAAAGACAATTGGGTTGGTATTTTTGTAGAATCTTTTTGGTTATTATGTCAGAACTTTCATAATTGCTGAGGAATGTCCATATTGTTGACTGGTAGTTTAACCCTTTTATTTTATGAACAGTGGACAAAAAAGGGCTTTGGCTGCTCAGTCTGGTGGCAGCTGATTTTTCCACCTTTTGACCTGACAAAACCTACACTCTAAATGGGATGCACTTACCAGAGATGCAGTGGGGATTATGGGAAGCAGGCATTCAAATATATGGAATATACAGTATAACATACTTTGGTGTTAAGTTACATTATCCGAATCATAAGGAAATCAAGGAAATACCTGCAGGTGCATGATAGAGACATTTCTAACTTTTAAGTCCATGAGTTCTGATTGATAACTTTAGTTTATCTACTGGCCAGGCAGGCTCTTTTGTAACTGCTTTCTTTCCCTTTTACCTGTAACTGCCTCAATTTAATTTAATGGGTCTCTTTAGAATACACAAAAAATGAGTAATAGAATCTTGAAATATGCAACACTGGCAGCTGTGGCATGATAGTTAGTGGTCAATACTGCATTAAGTACCTCTTAATTATTGAGACTCAGGCGCATTGCTTGTTTTGCAATGGACAGTGAAAATTAAACCTAATGGTGTCTCATTTAATTTACTGTTCTCGCCTATGGAGATAGCAATATTTTGTAGGGAACTCCATTATTAATATTCTCTTGGGAGTGCTCTTGTCATCCTGTTTTTGAATTATGTTTTCCTCATCAGTCTCAAGAAAAAGGATAATTCCACATTTATTCGGGTGTTGTGAAGCTATATTGACTGTTTTTAGGAGTTATATTTAAAATTTTTGAATATTATGCCTAACAAAACGTTAGGTGGTATTTGCAATGACATTCAAAATGGTCTGATCTGCATGAGTGGGGAGAAAAATTGAGATCTTGTGATGTCTTAAGTAAAGTGAAAATATGAGATTCATAATGTGGCAGCAAACATTTTTTTCAGTTTGATTTCAAGGCATTCAGCTGCTATAGACCAGGGATTCTTAAATGAGGGTACATGACTTCATAGGGAAATCTGCAAAAGTCAACCTCTGCTTTTAGAAACAGATAGACATGGACTAGAAGTCTCCCCTCTAAAACTTGCTTCTAACATATGCTTATTTTTATCAATCAACTTTTTAGTCACAAACATTTCCTCTTCCTAAATTTATTCATTCAGCTCGCTGCTGATCATTTCCATATTTGTCATCTACATGTTCAGTGATCTTTGTTCACAAGTTACATTATTTTATTGTTGCTGACTTATATTCTGTTTTAAGAATCTGAATGTTGTCTCAGAATTTACTTTCACAAGAAAAAAGACTCAGCACAGGGACCAAGCTGTACAAATGCCCGTCTTTTACCAGTCAATCAATTTTAGTTCTTATTGCCCCAAAGCCCAGATCCTGTTATAATTTTTTTCCCCAATCCAATCATTTGTTCTTTTCTTAGGCCAAACAATCTCTCTTTTTATTTTCCTTCTCTCATTGGGTTTTCTCTTTCACTGCCGCCTAAGTAATTAACATGAATAGCTTTCACTGACATTATATTTGCATTGTCCAATAAACACAGTCAGCTACATATGAAATTTATGCAAGGGGATAAAGACAGGGCTTAACTGATGTGGTATAGTACCTTCTGGCTTGATGAGGAATCTAAACAAATGGTTTTAAATTAGTTTGCTCTCATAGATGGCTATGTATGGGTTTGCAAGTTAGACATAAAATCTCAAAATAAAAAGTCAAAGTTGATGTATTGTGACAGTCTAATTCATTGAATTCATGCTTGGCAATACACATTGTTATATGGGATGCCTACTTTGAGAATATGTAGTGTGTAATACATGTTGATACATAGCCAGTATACTAGCTTCCACTGAATAATTATTGGTAAATGCACTATCCCAATGTGATACTAGCACGGTGGTATCTTTGTTAGATCCCTGGGCTGTCGTCTGTTAGTCGTCCTGAATCAAATGGCAAGTTGCGTGCCTCCAACATCAGTTGGAAGGGTAAAAAAGTAATCAAGAATTCCCACTCCTGATTACCATCCAGTGCCCTTGCTGGAAAATGTATGTGTGCAGACATCACAAGAAGCATGATCACATTGACAATGGTGCAACTGAATACAGTATTGCTTCTTCTACTGCATTGACAGTGTGGATCCTATTTAAAACAACCTACTCATGCAAAGCTGAATTTTCAGCAATGACATCAATGAATACAGAGAACAGAGTCAGGATGAGCCAGGATCATGATATGTCTGTGTGCTTGTACAAGATACCTCCACTTCTGGCCAGGTTTGTTTTTCAGACCAGTAACAAGTTTCACATTAAAACAAAAATAATAATGGGCAAAAACGTCTAATTCTATAACTATTTTTATACAGAAAAAGTTGCACGGGGTCTCTGATTGTTTTAAACATGGGAAGAGAGCCTCAGAAACAAAAAAAGAGCCCCTGCTGTAAACAATCAACCAACAGGTTAAAAAAGTCTCTTGTAGAAGAAAACTGACCCTTATAATTAACCATTACTAAAGTAATATTATTTTCAGTAGATGATTGGAGGTATCACTTGAAGAAACTCATTTGAAGAATAACTTTGGTGTCATGAGCTTAAACCTGAATGGAATTTCGTTTTTGATTTAGATGCTCACTTAAACCTTTGTTATCCATTTCTCAACAATGACAACAACTTGCATTTATACAGCACCTTTAATGTAGTAAAGTGTCTCTAGGCACCTCACAGGAGTGTAAGCAAACCGAATCACATAAGGTGATATTAGGGCAAATGACCAAAAGCTGGTCAAAGATATGTTTAAGAAGCATCTTAAAGGAAGAAAGAGTGGTAGAGAGGTGGAGAGGCTTAGGGAGGGAATTCCAGGGTTTAAGACCTGAAGGCTATCATTGGTGAACTGATCAAAATTTGAGATGCTCATATTGCCAATATACAGGAGAGATATCTTGGAAGATTGTACAGGTGGAGGAGATTATAGAGTTAAGGAGAGGTGAAACCATGGAGGTTATGTTTGAAAACAAGGATGAGATTTGTTACAATCTCTCTAGAGACTAATGACTTTTAAAAGAAATTTGAACTCCCAGTTATTAACTGAAAAAATGACGCCACAAGAGTTCATGTTTTAAACTGTAACACAGACAAAATAAGTACTACTAACTCAATACTGTGGGCTGGATTTTGTTGTTGGGGGCAGAGGGTGGGTAATGTATTGCCCACTGCAGAGCACCTCCAGAATTGTCCAGGAACCTGAAGCACAAGTATGCCAATGGCTTGCTTATTGACTTTGACAACCACTGATTAGTGTGGCCACCAGGTCCACTTTGCAACAGGTCTTGTTCCAGTAGGCTGAAAATGTATGCTACCACCTAATACAAGACCTTGAGTCTTCTGAGACACTGGCAATCCAACATGTTGAGGAAGCTTATTGTCTGCTTGTAGACTCTGTGTGTCAGGTATGATCTGCGAGCTGTACCTCTCTGCTGATCTCTGTTCTGTGGAGCTATAGGTCTATGTACAGAGGGCTGTCGCAACTCCTATCATTCCAATCTTGTTACTGCTGGTCATCTTGGTCCTCATTTGAGGTCCAAAGCAACATAGCATAAGTGACACCCAAGCTGATATGGTGGATCAGAGCTTCAAAGTGCAGCTCAGACATATAATCCGCCAAAATGTAGATGCCATCACCAAAGTTATAAAAGTTATCTCTTAGCACAAGTATTGTTAACAATGCTTTCACACAAGCAGGCAAGAAGGCAGCTGTGAGGCGTCAGTATTTATTATCATCTTTCCTTGTCATGCCTTCAGCTCAATTGCTGCTGTGTTCTTGCCTCCCTTTTACTGGCTAGTTTCAGGAAACCGGGGCACCCATACACCCACATTAATTTGCAAAAGTTATGTTAAGATTACTGTAACTGAATGATTAATACAATGAAATTGATAACACACTTCTTCTAAGAGCTCTGTGCACATGCGCCTTAACGCACTGAAGTTAAATGCGGAAGTTTGCAGGTCAGAGCTTGCACTTTTCTAGAACTTAACCGCCCCACCCAACCCAAACCTACACTTTCACCGATGTTAAAGTCGTTCCCCGGATTTTTACAATTACATTTTTTACAGGCTCAGGTTTTAAAAATGGGTATTGGACAATAAATCTGTGAAGTTTCTACTGCTATTTTGATTGGGTTAGGAAGATGTTATTGTTGGTCCATAAGGTAAAGTGTTATGTACCCTATATTGAGGGAGAACATACAGCTGTGCACAATATGCCTTCTCATATCATAATGTTACTTTGATAAAATAATGATAAGTCAGACACAGGAAATAACATTGAAAGGGTGTAATCATAAATTTCAGATCTATGCTTACACAGTATATCACATAAACTACAGTTGAAGGGAAACCAATTACTTTTTATCTGTTAATTTTTAAACATCAAATAGAGTAATTGTAAGTGTGTCACAGGGCCAGAAAAAAATATAGTTGTTAATTTAAGATAACTTAAACAGCTGCAGAATCTGTAGATGTTACAGTAGGAGAAATAGCAACAGCAAGTGGTGCTATTCCATTGCGAAGGAATGCCTGCATCTCTATAGGAGCTGATTGGAACAGACAGTTTTCATTTGGGAAATGGTTCATTAATATTTCATGCAGTGGCACAACATGGCATTGTTGGATAAGTTCATTATATTAAAGCTCAAAGGCGGTGCCAAGATTTCTGGCATGTAGATTTCTACCAGTTTAGATTTATATCAAGGCTAGCCAGGAACAGTTGCAACATGGATGCTTGTGAACTTCCCATGGCTTCACTGGTAAACCAAAATGAAAGTGAATAATCTCAGTTCAATCCTTGGTCTGTGCTGAATTGGCTGAGCTCACCGGGGATAGCAGTATGGCACTGCAGTTGGCCTCATGATACTGCCCAGTTCATGTGAAACTGTATTCAAGCACAAGTCAAGAGCTTCAAGAGGGGCAGGGGCAGAAAATTGGAAGACAGGTTGGGAGAAGGGGAAAGAAAATCGAGAGAATGACAATATTTACATTCTCTGAGTCAAATTAGCCCTTTTCCATTGATCACTTCTGTTGCAACTTTGATCATCTTTAATCTTTTTACCCTTAGAAAATCATCCCTCTACATGATACGTGACGATAATTTGCACTTACCCGATTTTACTGATTCAGTTTTCTCCACTTCATTGGCATCACTGCCGATCCAGACAAAGACCTAAACATTAATGGACAATTGCTTTACAGATCTCAGATCACACTGCAAATATTTTAACCATTGCATTTGTAATTTCAAAACAATTTAAACATTCACCTTGTATGCTGGCAGCTATATGTAAAAACACCTGCTGCAACATCTATCTCTTTATAAGCTGCCTCCAGGACAATTATAATGAGGGATAGGTGTGGCTACACCTATACATGCATAAAATTTCACAGAAACTTATTAACCAGCTGGCATTTAACAGTAATTATTCTCAATGTATTTTGAAAATTGAATTACTGCATCACTGTGTGGGTTGAACACCATTTGAAAGACACACATTTTGAATTAGTGCCAATGTTGCAAAGGAAGACAACATGTGGAAAATATTGGATAACGCCCAAAGACAAGGATGGGGATCACAATGTGCGAGAAACCCATTCCCGTTCATTGTGATGCAGGCAGCATGGAAACTTTTCACTGTCTGATAATTTAATTGATAGTGGCATGCACAATATACTGTTGAGTGACCGCATGCACCAGCGCACCCCCATCCCAGCCCGCGCCCCCCACCACCCCCAACCGAGCAAATTCATGGAAGACAAAAAACACTTAAAGACAGACTGTATCTCTTAAAGGGAGGGTGCATTCTGGTTGCAGCAGGTGCTAGAAGTGGTTGGGGAAATAGTCTCTAAACTACAGGAAGAGTGAATATTATGCAACAAAACAGACAGAACACTTCAAGGTTCTCTGGTGCAGCACTGGAGGTCCTGGTGCAGGAGGTGGACAGGAAGAGAGAGGACCTACCCACGGGGGGGGCAGGAGACCATCCAGACAGACACTGAGAAGCTAATGGGAGCAGACAGCCAGAATTGTGAAGTGCAAGGCGTTCTTGCCAATGGTCAATGCCAGCAGTTAACCCTGAGGGTCTCAATGCAAGAAACTTACAAAAATAACCAAGGTCTGTGAATCTTTTTTCAAATGCCATATCCCACCAAATGCACCACCAGCCTAAAGCACTGCCCAATCATTACACCCGCATCACTGGCACACACTGCCAGTTATTCAACTGTGACAGCCATATCACCCAAATACTTTGCACCAAACTCATTGACACACTTCCCTCTCTCTTACATGACAAGGTGATGCAGCAACTAACTGGTGGGGGAAAGATGTGGATCTATGTTGGCACTCCAATAGCATAGATGGTGCTAGCCATCATTGGTGTGGCCATGATTGAGGTTGAAATCAGAAAATGACAATCTCGTTTTATCTAATCCACATTTTTACATCCCACTTCCCCTTCATATTACAATCTCTTCTGATTTACAAACAGCAAATGGTGTAAGCTGCACCTCCTGCTTTCTCGCTCCCCTCCCCTTAACCCTACCTTGTGCTTTTTCCTCTCAGATATCTAAAAACTGCCACCTAGCCAGGCAGTGGGGGAATATAATGCCCAAATGGAACAAGAGAGTGATTCTGAAGAAATGCAATCATTTGATCTCACACTTGCAGTCACCAGTCAGATGTTGGCATTGCGCATGGAGGGTAGCACAGAAACAGGATCTTTTGAAGCCTAAGAGTTTATTTTATTTTTCTTTTGCTCCATATTAACATTTTCCTTTTCTCATTCCTTCATAATACACTGCACTGTCAAATAGCTTGGCGGAAGGATAGACTAGAACCTAAAAGTCAATGGGCTGAATTTTCACCCCCTCGGGGGGTTGTGCAGGGGTGGGCAGGGCCGGGTGCCAACTCGATTAGTGCCCCTGATTGGTGACACGCCACCATTGTACGTGGGCAAGCCAATTAAGGCCCGCTAAGCGTGACGCTCGCCTGGAAGCGCTGAGCGCTCCCTGTGCGGGCAGGGGGGAATTCCCTGAGTTGTTCCCTGCACTCTTTTGCACATGCGTGCGAAAGACCGCAGAGATCTCCCTGAGGCATGGAGGTGCCTTAGGGAGATCGGTTTGACATGTGTAAACTTAAATAAAGGGAAATAAAAACTTTTAAAACATGTCCCCTCATGTGACATTGTCACATGAGCTGGAGCATGTGAAAGAATTATTTTTAACATTTTTATTGACTTTTAAAACACTTCCTGCCCGTGGATGATGATTCATGAAAAATGCAAAGGCCGCCTGTGCTCTTCGCCTGCCAGCCAGCCTTAAAGTTGGACGGGCAGCTCAGCTAATTGAATTAATTACTATTTAAATGGTCTTAACAGGCTATTAACAGTTCGGCGGGAGCACAGCCCACTGAAAATCTAAATGACATGCGGTGATGTCGGGACGCCCGCCTGACGTCACCGCCCGCCATTTAACGTGTCGGAGAGCGGGCCCCGTCCCCACTCGTTGACCGGAGAATTCTGCCCAACGGGTTCATATCCGGACACATTTCACTTAGTTTTTCATCTTGCTGAGGTGCATGGGATGAATATCACATCTTAGGATGGTGGGAAGAGAGCAGGAGCAATATTTGGCCGTGCCACTTTTGCCTGTTTGCAAATAAACAGGGATGTCAGCACCACCTCATGATACCATCTAGTGGACACAACATATGTGTATCTCTTTCTTGCCTCATTACACACAATGTGAGATGAGGCAATGTGCTCTAAGGCTTCATGGAATGACCCTCCTAATAAGTTTTTCCTTTTTTGGGGAAGACCTGGCTACTGCTTGGCATTCCTCCCAATAACTCAGGAACTCGCTGGATGAGGAATTACAGACGTAAGGGCATATTTTCTGATTTCAAAAAGCAATTCAATGTGCAGAACACTACACTCTCAAATCGCCTTTAATAATATCCTTTTAGGTGATATAAGATGTAGGACTCTCTGTTAGGGTTGAGCTAACTCAGGTTGGTTCAGATTTTTAACTTAACCTGAACTGGTTCAAGCCCATGAAAATCATAAACAGGGTCAGAAGAAATGAATTTGAACAGCTATAGTCAACTACAAATTGGTCAGCAAATAGCTGTCAATGAGTGTCAAAATAACAATGGGTTTTTTTGTTGAAACCCAAATAAGGGTAACTAAAGCCTGATTACAAATATATCTGAGAAAACCTTGGCCTGAATTTTGCGCTTGTCGGGCACGCACGATTGGCGGGCCCGGGAGCGGATGGGAAACCACCCCCCAACCATAATTGGCCCCCTGACCACAGTTTCACGGCCAATTAACAGCCAGTCAACGTGAAACATGCCCTGAGAAAAGCTCAGCTCTGCTGGTGAGGGCAGGAAGAGGGCGGGCACCAACATCACTGTGGGTGCTGGTGAGCGATTCCACTGAGCTGCCTGAAGGCAGATAGATGCCTCAGAGAGCTGTAGACCTCCAAATAATAATAGAAAGCACAAAAATGCTGCAAAAAATGTCCATGCAACATGATCAAGCACCTGAAAGCAGACCTCATAAAAAAAAGTCCCCAGATATTTCTTTTTATTTTGATTCCCAACGGAGATTTCATCCCACCCTTGGATGAGATTTCATCAAAAATGTAAAGCCCGCATGGCTGATTGGCCTGTCCACCAACCGTAAAGTTGGATGGGCCACGAAAAATCGCTTACAACTGGGCCATTAGTGAGCTTAATTGCCCACTTAATTGTTTTCGGGCACTGTTCTGACTTTTGCACGCACCTGCCGATCGAAATATCACGTGAGTGCATGATGACATCGGGGCACTAGCCCAACATCATCTCACACCATTTTATGCCTGTTCGGGTCAGGCACGCACCCACCTGCTGGATGCAAAATTCTGCCCCATAAGTTGTGATTGTGGTGAGGTGGGGTAGGAAGAAGATGAATTTTACGTACAATTGTGTTACATTTATCACATATACCAATTACATGTATGGTTTTTAAAGACTTTCTTGACAGACCTGATCCCAAACATCCAATAACATGACATCATCTTCAGCTAAATCATCTTGTGTATACTCCCCGGGAACTTCCTCAATCTAAAAGGAAAAATATATTAGCATTATCATATTCCATAGTAATACATCACATAAGCTAACCTTGGTTAACATTATTGGTGAATATATTCTGAAAAATCCCAATGATTCAAGCATTATAAGCCAGAACAGTTGTATTATAAACTGGATTTATTGAGTATTAAGCACTGTTCTTATTGAAGAGTTGTTTGTGTGATTTGTTACAGAAGCTAAGTCAATTCTAGTCAACTTACAGATAATAGTCAAGTTATTGTTTATGGTTACAGCGCCTAAGGTGGATGTGATATTTGTGCATGTGTGATAAGCAGATGATTCCCAGAAGATGTCAAACAGAAGCAGAACATACATTTCCAGAGATCACAGCCGTATTATATTCAGTGCAGCTGAGAACATTCATAAACATTCATGTGAAAGTATTCCAATTTAAATTAAGGTAAAAAGTCAAATATCTGGGCCCAAATCTTCGTGTCTCCATCTGTGTTGGAATAGAGGTGTGAGTATTTAGGTGCTGCCAGGACCCGATTCTTGCTACCTTTCGCATTGTATGGTATTTTAATTGCTCTGGAATAAAGGTGTGGATAGTGATCCTGTACTCAGATGCCCCACTATTTTCATGGAGTTGGGCCCATTTTGGTAAGAGATGTGATTTAAGGCACCGCTGAGTTGTCATGAACTGTGGGGAACCAATAGAAAAAAACTGTCAGCTACTCCTGGAATTCTTTCATTGACAGGCTTTGAAATACAAAGAAAAGTGTAATTTCAGTTTCAATAGTTAGATGTTGTAGGTTACATGCATTTCCACTCCAGTAATTGATTTTAGGGCTCTGTCCTGCAAAGGTAAATTGTCCATTATATTGGCCACTATTGTTGACATGCATTACAGTACTTTTCTGAATGGAGAAAGTGCCACAATGCATTTAGAACTGTAGACAAACATGCTGAGAAACTTCTCTGTCATGTTTTAGATTGAGAATTAAATGTCCAATGACTTTTAGCTTTGAACAAAATGGCCCTGGTGTTGAATGTTAAACAAATCTAAGCACTTGCTACACTTCATTGATTGACAGGCAATCTGCTTTGAGTTGGAAATGAAACAGTAGCCCCAGCTTAAAATAAGTACCATCTGGTGTTTCCATTTCAACTGACCCCATTGCTGACATTTTCCAGAATTTGTTTTGATAGCTGAGGCTATTAAGAATGTCTGGCTGAGTTCCAAAAGGCCCAGAGCCATTTGTCTCAAAAAGAGGACCGTGTTCACATTTTGATTGACGGACAAAAGATATTATTAAAGGACAATCTGTCTTTGTGTTCTAAGTGAATAAGTGTTTATTTTTATAACAGACTGATCTCTTCAGAGATTTGCATTTTTTATGAAGGGGGTTGTTATGGAGGAAATTTTTTTCAGTATGAAGTGTCTTTAAATATGAAAGCCTTATTAGATTGTTGGAAGTTTTTAAAAAAATGTCCTTTCCAAAGATATCCTGAGGTCTGCCCATAGTGGTTACTGGATGAATGGCTATGGAGGATGCATGGGGGACATGGCAGCAGCATGGAGGTAGTATGGGGGCATCAGGGGCATGGAGGGGACATGTAGGGTGGGTAGGGGTTGAGGGGCGAGAGTTTGAGACCTGACATTCATCATTTAAACTGGGTCAGTGTCCCAGCAAATGGAGGTAGGCACTCCACCATGCCGGCCTCTGGAGGAGGCAGGCTTGTCTCCATTCTACTCCTCACCTCAAAAAGAAAATATGTTGGGCAGGGGCTCCTTTAAAGGAGATGGGCTGTTGGGTTAGGAAGTCTCCTGACTCGATCTTCCTGCCTTTCCTAAAATAATCTGGCCCCTGAACCTTTTACTTCCTTTTCCCCTCTCTGAAGTCTTCATTTTTATTTATGTACTATTCCAAAGGCAACACCAGCCTTTCTATACCTCACTTAATTCATCATGCCTCAAGCAGGAGATGTAACACTGAGTGAGGAGTTCTATCCTCACTTACTTGTACTTTCTGCCAGTTGGCTGATTTATTTTGCTGTTCCTGTAGCCTGAGGATACCAAAGTCAATTGTAGCATTCGAGCTGAATTAGTTAACTCAGCAGGGACTAAACTGGAATCCAATACCATTCCTGGTACATTTATTCCCGAGGCATTGAGGACAGGCCTCGAGATATACATAGCTTTCCCACTAACATTACAGAAGGAAGCTACAAAGTGAGGAAATGCCACCAGGCACAAAGCTGTATGGCAGAATCTTTAAAAATGTTTATTTTTTGAAGAAACTAAGTAGTGCATTTAGTTAGCACTTTGTCTTTTTGCCTCTGAGATAGCGGTAGGGTCCTATTTATTTCTGCATTAGTCATTGCCACATTTGATTAGGAGTGCTTGATTCTCCAACTAGATGCCAAAAGGTGGGAAACTGTCCTATTTCCTGCACTGATGCTATTAAAATGTGACTGGCACAAAAAGTGCTGCAGAATATTGGAACAAAATGGTACACTTGTTCAGCATTGCTTTGTAAAGACTGCTTCAAGTGAACATTGTAATTGAGGATCAGTGCGTACGTGCAGAAATAACTGCAGTTCCTATGATAATTCAGTGAATAGATTTATTGTATGGTACAATATAGAGCCTTATAGGTTAGACATCTCCCAAGTTGAATCCTAATCTATAATGAGGTAGCCAGTCTAAGCTTGTATTAGATGTGCTACAGTCAGATTCACAGGGCAGGATTTCACCAGCTTGCACGAGCTGGGAACCAGGGAGGCCGTGTCTTGCCATTGAGGGAGTTACCGATGGTGGGGCTTGTTTCAGATAAGCTTCCCACCACTATGAGACAGGAGGCAAAGTTAAACATGCAAATAGCCCATTAATGGCCATCTTTCCAGGCAATTGGCATTCAGTCATCAGTGCAGATCGACCCCTTGCTGGTTGGGGATGTTACCAGCACCAGCCCAGGGGGCAATGAAGGTAGCCGCCACAGCCCCAGTGAGCACCTCAGAGGGATTTTCCATCTTTCAATATAGTTTAAAAGTTTTTTTTTAATGTTACTTCAGCCTACCTGGTGTAAGCTGCAGGGCCCCTGTCTTCCTCAGCAGTGGCCACCATTTGGCCGGGCCGAGGCTGCCCGACCCTCTGATCGGCAGCTCTAGGGGGCAGGCAGCTGTTCAGCACAACACAACAACTCAGGCAGCAGCTTATTCATGAACCGCTGCCCACAAAATCAAGGGGGTATCCCCGACAGCCGGCCCTGTGTGTTATCAACACGCATTTTCGGCTGCTGTCAGGACTCCAATCTGTCTGAGAAAATTCTGCCCGCTGTCCTTGAGCAAGGCAGAGGAAATTGCTAGTACTGATTGCCATCCAGTTGGTCATGTTTGAACTGCATAGAAGTGAACACCTAGCACAACTGTGCAAAATAATGTAACCCCAATCACAGATTCACATGTGAAGAATGACCAGCTGAGTGAAGTACAGCATGGCCAGTGTCACATGTAGAAAATTATTCCAGCACCAATCGGCACATTTATGAAGAAGGAAAAAGTTTAGTCAAGAAAATTAAAAGGGAAACTGAAGGAAACATTTGGAATTTCAAAAATAGCAATATCACAGCATGGGTTAAAATAATAATAAAATATATTTCAGAATTATTTGTACAAAATATTTACTCATTGACACCCTGCTGTTCCAAGTACAAAATAAATTGGAATCTCAGGATTGTTTTACATTAAAATATATATCCACAAATTATTTGTATAAGATACAGTATTATCTAAAACTTACTTCTTTTCACTTAAAGCTAAACAGAGTAGATTTAATTTTACACATGATATATCCAAGATACCCTCTCACTGGGCTATGATTCAGTGCAAGATGGCAGCAGTTACCCACTGTTACAAAGTGCCATTATTCCAGGGATGATCATTCATGGGCTGCGTCTCTCACTCTGTGACTTTCGAGCATGTTGTATAGATAAAGGCCTTAATGAACTATTTTGAAAGAAGGGCAATGAGCTCTTATCTGGTAGAGCTGTTCTCTATCACTAATCCTATTCTATATTTTCTCATCAAAAATGTGTTGATAGCGATGTGATGGATGGTCTTGGACAGTATGTTATATAGATGGTGCTCCTTTTCAGATGATTTTGCATTGTTGGTAACCCCACTTGGGAATCTAGTGTTTTCCTCCATAATCTAATTAATGGCCTAATCACTGGAAAATGGTGATGGATTCCCAAGTCTGGTAATGCTTTGCTCAGTAAGGAATCTCAAAGATATTGATTGAAGGCTATCTGTTCCAATTGTTCTATCATATCAGTACCTGAGTATTCTGGTTTATCATGGGCACAGTGTCCAGCCAAGACTGAAAATTATATTCACTAGGACTCAAAGGTACTTATATGAATGGTCCTTTTTACTTTTCTCACCTTTCTTCACTGACAGCAAAATATAAATGCAGGTTATGTTTGTGACATACTGTAAATATGTCCACATGGCTCGCCTTTAATGCTGAGAACTCCTTGGCAAGTAATGGGATCCTTTCCTTCTGCTCATGTATGAGATCCAAGATCAAACTGTGAGCTGGGTTTGCAGCAAAGAGCGATGCTATATGTTGGATTTTTATTCCAGCTCATTTCTGCTTTCCACATCTCAGACCACCCTTATAGAAGAGCTCAAGTTCCTCTGTGGTCCTAGGTGTGCCTTTAATTATCCAATATCTAGTTGATTTATTGTGAGCCTAGTGAGTGAACAGAGAAATCCTGTTTCTGTTTTTCAGCATTCCAAGATCTGGCACTAAAAATGCTTTGATGCAGATTTGAGCTCCTTTTAATCACACAAAGGATCGACTCTCAATCGCAGAAGTGTACCCCTATATTAATTTTCCATTGGCTTACAGCCATCTTTGCAACTCTTTTAAATGTGACTGACAATTTATTGTCAGGCTAAGCACAATTCAATGTATGGATACGAAAACCAAAATACTGTGGATGCTGGAAATCTGAAACCAAAGCAGAAAATGCTGGAACATCTTCCACACTTCCGTGGTCACCCTTTCCTCTCCCACCAGAAACACTACAGGTTTCCTTATCACAAACTTCCAACCCAGTCTCCACATTCAGCTATCACCCTCTGCCATTTCCAACAATTCTAGCATGATGCAACTACCAAACATATCTTCTCTTCCCCTCTGAGCATTCTATAGGGATCATTCCCTCTTCTCCCTGACATTCTCAACCACCCCTTCCCCTTCCGATGACACCTTTCCATGCAAGCAGAGAAGATGCAACAGCTGCCCTTTTACCTCCTCCTTTCCCACCATTCAGGACCCCAAACATCCATCCAGGTAAAACACTGATTTACTTTTACTTCTTTCAATTTAATGTGCTGTATACATCGCTCATGACGCAGTCTGCTCTGCAATGGGGATACTAAACTTAGATTGGGAAATCTTGAGCTACCAGTCACCAGTCATATTAATTCTCCAATCCACTCCCATTCTGACCTTTGTAAGAAATGGTAACTTTAACAATCTGCAAACCAGCAGGTATGGAATTGTGAACCCCTAGAAAAACGTTGTTTCTCTCCCCCCCCACCCCCCCTCTCTGTTTGGGAAAAAAAAACAGTTCTTAGTAGTCAGGTACTGAGATAAACAAAAATAATAACCAAGGAGAATGGTGCTCTCAGAGTCGCACATTGAAGTCTCCTGATACAGGCCTCCATGTAAACATTCCTGAGTTGATATGATGTACCCCCCTTATTGAGACGAGTGTCTGGCAGGAGTTAACAAATGGCATCCAGCATGAGATAAGCTGAAAGATGACCGTGAGCCAAAGTTAGGGATAAGGGGAAGTTTTACCTTGGGTATCTGATCTTGGTAATGGTCAGATGGGATCGAACAAGTGGTTGACATGGGGTAAACCATCAGCCGCTAGTAATAAAGTATATAAACGGGTACTCAGGAGGGCAATATGCAGCCTTCTTCAGAAGGAGGAAAATCGGAGAAGGGTTTCCTAAAACTTTGGCTAGAGAGCAGAAGGTGACCGATATCAACTAGAGATCATCACTAACTGCATTGTCGTCCAGGACCAGTAAACCATCCTCACCTATCATAGGTCATAGGCTTTTCCTGTCTATTTAGTTTATGCATTATATTTAAACTGTTGCTTCTTAACAAACTACTTTAAAATGACTTATGACCTTGACCCCATTTTTTGGACAATCTGTAACTACCGGACCAGAAATCTACACCTTTCCATCCTTGACCTCTTGCCGTGAAGCTCTATGTAAGCTCACCTTTCGATTAGGCACTTTGCAGCCTTCCAAACTTAGCAGTGAGTTGAACAATTTCAGATCATAACCCTTGCCTCATTTTTTTTTGTTGCCAACTGTTGGTGATGATTCTCTGGGTGGAATTCAATGCCTCCCCTGAGGCAAGTTTGGTGACAGGGGACATTTAATCGGGTGGGAGGGTGGCATGTGGAGACACTATAGTCTTCTCACATCTGCCCTAATTAAGTCCGGGCAGAAAGGCTCATGGACGGCCTCTGACCTGCCTCCAATTGAGGCCCTTATTTGGCCAATTAATGCCCACTAAAGCACCTCATCCCACTCCTGCTGGTATCCACCCAGTAGTGGGTGGGGAACACGCCATACGGGAAGCTCGAAAAGCAAACTATGTTGCTTGTGGGCTTCCAGTAAAAGGTCCCTCATCCAAAGGCACTCAGTGTCTGACTGAGGGACTGGGCATTGGGAAGGGGTATCTACTGAAAACCATCCCACTGCTCTTGCCGCCAATCCCTCTCTCATGTAGCACCCCATCCCACCATTTTTTACCTTTGGGCTGGGTTCCTCGAGATGGATGCATTGCTGGCAGCACCCACTACTCCTGCTGGGGATGCCAGCAATGCATAGCTGTGAGCCTCTGATTGGCTGGTAGCTCTGGGGTAGGATTTTTGTCCCTGAGGTGCTTAGTCCCGGGGAAAGCCTGCCATTGTCCAGTTAAGTTTGATTGACACGTATTTCAGTGGGCCTTCCCGAAAGAGGGTGACAGAGGGCTCTCGCTGTCTTTCCAGCCAGCAGGCAAGACCCCTGTCGCCTCCACTGAGTGCCACCCTGTGTTTCCCAATTACACCTCTTCTAGAGCCATCTTTTGCTTCATTTTGCCTGGCACCATCATCTCTCTAGTCATTTAATCTCTCCTGCTTCCAACCTACGACAGACCTTTCCTTTTGCTTTTCCCACCTCTTCACCCTTTCCCCAACTCTGTACTTAATTAAAACCTTGAACATCTAGAACATTTGCCAGTTTTGAGGAGAGGCCTGAAACAATGGGTGGACTTTACTGGAACCTGCTGACGAGGGTGGGCCGGGAGAATTGTGTGGGAGGCCACACCCCTGACTCCCAGTGGCAGGAAAACTGTCCCACATTTAGTGAGGGGTGGGAAGGGCCCATTGCGGGAAATCCACCTGCTTGTGGCAGATGGGAATTAGGGTCATCAACAAGCCATTTGAAACCAATTATTTCTGAGCCCACCAGGATTAATGGCAGCTCAGGCATTTAACGTGACTTGCACAGGTCTCCTGTGCTTCCAGGGAGCTGCCCAGCAAACACTCGAATCGAGGGACCCAGCACCGGGAAGAAGGAGGCTCGCTGAAAACCACCTCCTCTGCCCTTGCATCCAAACCTCCTCACCACCCCTCCGTCCCTTGCAATTATGTCAGACTTCCTGTGTAAAGGCAATGACAGGGCTCCCACTGATTCTCCAACTGGTGAGTGGGACCCCTGTCATTGCAACTAAATTCCACTCACCACAGCTGTTCCTCTCTCCACAGTTGCTGCCTGACCTGCTGAGTATTTTCAGCATTTTCTGTTTTTATTACAGTGTTGTGGATGTTGAGAAATAAAACCAACATTCTTTAATTTCACGAGCGCAAATTTGCCAGGAAAAAAAGGGAAAAAAATATTATTTTGTTTGATTAGATGTTTGATTAGAGCTCACAGGAGATTTATATGAATACTAGGTACAATTTATTTCAATAAAAAACTTACAATGAAGCATCCAGTTTTATTTGAACAAGCAAATAAGCGAGGCTGATAGTCGTCTGTAGCGCTTTGTAACATAGTTGAAGTTTGATACTCCTTCCTGCCGCCAACAGCATTCCAAAATGCATCTGGTGAAGAAACCATATGAAACACATAGGCAAGTAATTTATATACAAAGGTATAAATTAATATGTTTTAAAACGTCTTCAAATTCTGACTTTTTAATGGAATAGCTGTTCACCAATGGAAATCTTACCAGGTTCTTCCCCTTCATTAATCCTGGTTGCTGTGCATTGTAGGACAGATGTAAGATATTTAGCTCCATTCTCTTCCTCACCACTGGCTCCTTTTCCAATCCAAAGATATGCAGTATTTGGTAATTTTAGTACAAAAACATCATTAGAATTCAGAGACTGAGCATCCACATCAACCTGACAATTGAACAAAAATAAATCATTGGAATCTATGCATCATCTTTGACAAGTTTGCACATCAGACAGATGTTACCAGGTTGGTACTTGTGACCTATCAACATGGAAAGAAGCTAAAGTGAAGAAATTTGCCATTTCTAAACACAAACAAAACTTGGCTTTCTGTAACAAGTGGCTACAAGGCAAAAATGCACACTTTTAACCAATGACATTATCAAGGGTGCCCTGATTCACCAGAATAAACTGTACCAATGTTTATTTACTATGGAGGAATCGAGAAGAAGATTTTAAAAAGTCAAACAGAAGTAATAGAAATTTCCCAATCCTTCTTAAATATAGAATTCAGACAACTGGAGCATTGCCAGTGTTACACCTCTGTTCAGAAAAGTGAGATGCTTAAACGCAGCAACTACCATCCAGCCAGTATAATATCAATGGGGAAACTTATGGGGCAGAATCATTACCTCAGCAGGTGGGTGCATGCCTGACCGGCTCAAGCATAAAGTGACGCACAATATTTAGGTCAGTGGGCGTGCGCTGGACTCAGCAGTGCGCCTGCCGACAATTAAAAGGCCTATTAAGGCCATTAACAAGGTAATTGAAACAAATTTTTTGCTGCCTGTCCAGCTTTACAGTTGGCAGGCAGGTGAAGAGGTCAAGCAGCCTTTGAATTTTTTTGGAAACCTCATCCATGGGCAGCATGAGGTTTCCAACATCAAATAAAAATAAAATAGCATTTTTAAAATTTCATTTATAACATCTCCCTACTAATGTGACAGAGTCACATGAGGCAACATGGTTTATAGCATTTAAAAATCTTTATTTCTAATTTTTAAAACTGTTCATCTCCCTGAGGCAGCTCTGTGCCTCAGGGAGATTTTCTAGGATGCATTCGCATGCTTGTGTGAAGTTCGCACTCGCCCTCCTCACCACCACCCCCACACAGGCAGTGCTGAGCGCTGCTGCTTGCGTTTCACCTTAATTGGCACACTAGCATGAAATCATGGTCTGGCCCCAATCGCAGGCAGCAGTCAGCTTCCCGACCGCCCCTGCTCACCCCAACTGAGCCCACCAAACAAGGGCAAACCTCTGCCCATAGAAACAATAACACAGGGCAAAACTAATTGGCACTGGGAAAACTATGGGTTAATAAATGAAAGTCAGGACAGATTTATACACAAATAAAAACAGAAAATGCTGGAAATACTCAATGGGTCCAGCAGCCTTCATGGAGATGACTGGCAGAATGGACTTTTGAATGGTTCACCATATTTTATAGCCCCGCCCCCACCACGACGGGGCTGTAAAATTCCACCCGATGTTTCAGTCCAATGACCTTTCATTAGTGTTTGACTAACTTGATTGAATTCTTTGATGAAGTAATGGAGAGAGTTGGGTTGGGTAGGGCTGTTGTTGTGTATATGGACTTTCAAGAAGCATTTAATAAAGTAGCAGATAATCGTTAGCTAATTAATCACGTTGGATTAAATTGACAGGGGTGGCATGGATGCAAAATTGATTGAGGACTAGAAAGAAAACAGTAGTGGTAAATAATTGTTTTTCAGACTGGAGAGAAGTGTGCAGTTGTATCCCCCATGGGTTGATATTAGTACCTGTGTTCTTATGGAGGAGGTGGTAACATAGTGGTATTGGTACTGGACTCTAGAGACCCAGGGTAATTCTCTGGGGATCCAGGTTTGAATCCCACCATGGCAGATGGCGAAATTTGAATTCAATTAAAATCTGGAATTAAAAGCCTGATGATGACCATGTAACCATTGCTGATTGGAAGGAAATCTGCCATCCTTAGCTGGTCTGGCCTATATTTGACTCCAGACCCACAGCAATGCAGTTGATTCTTAAATGCCCTCTGCAAAAACAGGGCAATTAGGGATGGGCAATAAATACTGGCCTAGGCATCCCATGAATGAATAAAAAAACAAAACAGCCTGACCTTGGGTATATAGGGCATAATTTAAAAGTCTGCGGATAACATTAAACTTGGAAACTTAGCCTCAGATTCTCGCCAAGTAGGGAGTCCTTTAAAAATGGTGAGCAGGACATGGTGGATCCAATGCTGGATTCCAGCATCATTGCCATTTCCAGCAATTTTGACCAGTGCAGGATAAGGGTGGTGGTTGCAAGCTCAAATGTAGCACTCCCGCCCTTGCTGGCTCCATTGTGGGGGGGGGGGGGGTGTTGCATATCAGACTCCTTGCACTTTTGATCGAGTAGGGCCAGTTCATTAGTAGATGTGGTTCACAGCTTCTCAGAGAGGTTGTGAACTACAAAGGAGCCCTGCTCCTGAGTGAAGAGCCAAAATAAAAAAACAATTCAACTTTCCCTTTGAATTACATTGGCCCTCCTACCTATGTATAAAGCTATAAATAAATCACAACTATTCTCAGTATCAATGTTGGGTTTTATCTACTTCTAACTTGTTAATCTTATTTCAATAAACACTCAAGCATTGAAAAACCCATCAAAGAAAGATCTAGTTATTACAAGGGAATAAATATGGCATACAAACAAAGCTTTTACTCGCCTCTACAGTGGTATAAACAGGCCCCCGCTGAGACCTAAGTGGATTAGTTATTCTTGGAGTTCAGCCAAGCATTCATAATGAGCCCATTTAGCAACTGTATCAACAGAAACAGAACAGAAGGTTTTTCCAGATGGCCTAATTACCAATGTACTTCTGAGAGCTTGAGGGCCTGACATTTATGATGACAAAAGGGCTGATGCCCCATTAAATTGATGTGGGCCTTCCAGCCTGCCTGCTTTGCCACTGCCCTCTCCATCCTCCCACTTCCAGTGCCATTTCAGGCCTGCCTCTGGCAGTGGTGGGCAGGACTCCATCCTGCCTCCATCTTCCCAGACCTAAAATATAATGGGCTGGGGCCTCCTCAATGGAGATGGATTTTCAGAGTCAGGAACTTTCTCAACCCCTGATACCCATCTCCTTCATGAAAGTCTGGCGCTTTATTAACAGCGATGAGGATAGTAGCAGACTTCAGAAGGGAGAAAAAAGACAGACTGGAGAAATGGGAAGACACATGGCAAGATGAAATTTAATACAGCGAAGTTTGAGGTGACTTATCTTGGTAGGAAGAATGAGGAAAGGCAATATAAACTAAACGGTACAATTTTAATGGGAGTGCAGGAACATAGAGACCTAGGGGTACATTCACAAATCTTTGAAGTTGAGAAGGCTGTTAAAAGATATTTACGATTCAGGGTTTCATAAATACCAGTATATGCCTGAATTTTCACAATGACAGAGAACTTCTCAGTCATCGGGAAAATGGCATAAAAGGCAGAGGTATAAAATCCCACCCCAAACACGGACTGTTTTCATAAGCGCGGGAATGAACCAGGGTCAGGATTTGTGCATAAGCATTTTGCAGAGGCAGCTGCCCTTTTAAACAACAGTTGCCTCCAGTCATGTCTGATTTTCATTAGCCAGGAGTAGAAAACATGATGTGTACAGATTAGACCTGTTGGTAGACTTTGCAGAGTCCTTTGGAAAGGTGGGATACCCCTTTGGAGAGGTAGGGTATCCCTCTGGGTATGGTTCCTGGGGCACCTTTGGGTGAATTAAGGTGCCCTTCAGGATTGTTAAAGTGGTCATGAATGTGTGCAAAAGGTGCAGAAATTCCTTGAAATTATCAAGAGAGCTATCAAAAGGAACTGTCAAAACTATCAAAATGGACAAAGGTGTCAAAAGCAACTGTCAAGAGGAACCTGTTCAGTGATTTCTTAGCCCAACCCCCAGAGAAGCTTGCCAATCCAGAACAAAAATCCCAATTTCCGGGGCACTTTCTCCCAGGTTGGGTTTGCGGAGCCGGGAAACATTCCAACTCCAAGCTCCCAACCCAGGAGCAAAAATTCAGGCCATAGAATACAAAAACAAGGAGGTTATACCAAATTTCTGTAAAACACTGGTTAGGCCCCATCTGGCATATATTGACCATTTCTGGGCATTGCACATTAGGAAGGACATCAAGGCTCTGGAGTAGATGTAGAGGGTTATGAGAATGGTTTAAGGGATGTGATACTTCAGAGAGACCGATAAAGCTGGGGTTATTCTCATTGGAGCACAGAAGAGAAAGGGGGGATTTATTTGATAGAAGTGTTCAAAATCATTAAGGATTTTGATTGAGTAAATAAAGAACAACTATTTCCAGTGGCACAAGAGACAATAACCAGAGGATACAGATTATTTATTATTTAGCGAATGCAAATGCCCGGAGCCAAGCTATCACCTCCTCATTAGCTGAATTTAAAGTGATTATTCCGCCACTTAGTCTGTAGAGGGGACACTCCTCAGTGATGAGCAGCATCGTTTCTGTCTTTGCACAAGTGCATAAGGGGTTTCGACTGAGATCCCAGTGGTGGAGGTTGGCTGCACAGGGCTCCTGACTTGTCCTGAAACTGTTTAGCAAGGACCACTCCACTGTGGTAAATCAAAGCCTGCCATTCGGCATGTGGGTTTGTCACAAGCAGCTTATTAGTGACTTTTGTGTGTTTTCCATTCCTTGGTGCAAAGGATGTTGCCGGTATACTTGCTTAGGGAGATTACTCCAAATGGGCACTGAAATGGAAGGCAGGCAGTAGGTGGATTGAATGTATCATTGTGGAGTGGTAAGTGAGGTGTATCATGGATGTTTTCAACCAGCTTGTGGGTTTTCATCAGTTGGCGGATGTGTGGGGGAATGATGTTTGCAAGGACAGGAAGGCAGGAGAGGGGCGTTGAGCAGAGAGTTCCAGTTTTGATGCAGATAATGATACAGGGATACAGATTTAAGATAATTGACAGAAGAGGCAGCATAAGGAAAATTAAATGTAAACAGGGAATTGCTCTGATTTGCAATGCAATGCCCGAAAGGGTGGTATGTTGGAAGAATATTCAATTGTAATTTTATCAAGGCAAGTACTTAAATACTTAAAGGGGAAAATTTGCACCGCTAATGGGAAAAAAGCTGGAAAGTGGGATGGGTTGGATAGTTCTTTCAAAGATCCAACACACACAAGTTGGGTGGAATTCAATTTAAAGGTGGAGGGCATTTAATTGGCTGGCAGGATGCCAGATAAGGACCCCGCTACCTTCCTGCCTCTGCCAGATTAAGTCCATGGCCACCCCGCTGCCAACTGAGACACTTAAATGGGCTTCATCTCATCACTTCTGGTAATCAACCAGTGGCAGGTGGACAGTCACCATTGGGGAAGCCTGGAAAGCAAACCCGTAGGGGGATCACTCACTGTCTGGCACTCAATGCCTAATTGAGAGATCCAGCATTGGGAAGGGGAGAGGGTCTGCTAAGAGCCACCCCCCTTTGCTTAGTGTTGGCCCCACTGCCCCCTTCTATTCCTCTCACTTTTCCCACCCGTGACCTCCATCTCACCCCCACTCACCTGTGGCCTGGGTCCCCCGCTGACCCTGGTCTCTGGTGGGTGCACTGCTGGAAGCTACCGCTACTCCGAAGGTGCTGATGGCAATGAGGACAAATGGAACAAATAGTTTCCTTCTGTGCTGTATCATTCTATGATTCTATAATTAGTAATAACTTCAATCCATGATGCAGAAATTTATATCCTATTTGGTGGTGCAATAAGTCAGTGAGCAATGTTGGGTGAACCTGTAAATAATGATTTCAATTTCACAATTACTTTGTTAAATGCCAGCAGTAACTGGTTATAGGTCTCTCCAGAAGCAGTGGCTAATTTACTGATCCCAGGTAGCCACCTGAAAACTACTGAGGCCACAAAATAAACAATATCACCACTGGCAGTGATTGATGTAATAAATGAAGATAGAATTATCTTTCCCGCCCATTTCTGACTACGTCATGCCCATGCAGTGAAGAGAATTTATGGAGATTTATTTTTTAAATAGCGGTTGTGCCATGAAATGTCACACTTAAGCTTTTTAGTAGCTTTGAAAATTGAACAGAGTTCTGCCCATAGTTTCTAGTAAATCATATATAAAGGCCATTTTTTTGTCATGGAAATTGTGAAAAAGATGCATTACTGGCAGTCACGATTACTGATTTTCTGAGGATCTCAGGCATACCTTAATCTAATTATGATCACATAAATCACTGGAATGTTCTATGATATTTTGTTCCTAAAAAAATGGAATATCTGATAGAATTATAGAATATACAGCACTAAAGGAGGTCATTTGGCCTGCTGAGGCTGCAACCACTCCAGACTCCACAGCCTTGACATCCTTTCTGAAGTGAGGTGCCCAGAATTGGTCAGGATATTCTGGAGAGCTGTAACTTCAGTACAAGATTGGTGGAAACTCCAAGCAGGAGATCAGGAGAACCTCAGTGGAAATTGTAATGCACTCCTTTTATCCTTGCTTCCCTGATTAACCAGAATATACTTTATCAATTTTTATTAATATAGAAAAACTCATTTTAAACATTTACAAAAGATTTAGCATAACTTTCTACCTAATCATGTCAGTCCCACTCCCCAGCTCTTTCCCCATTTCCCTTCAACTTTTCTTCCTTTATGTATTTATCCAATTCCCTCGTGAAGGCTGCTACTGCATCTGCCTTGGTCGTTTGGGGGAGCCATGACAGGATTTCATGGCAATCTTGCAGCTAATGAGCTTCTGTTGAAGTGGCCCCTGCTGTGACAACACCCAGTGATGGACGCCAGCCTCAGAGCAAGAGAAAAGGGGTTGAGGGTTGTTGGGGCGAGTCAAGCATGCTCCAGTAAGGTGTGTGTTGTGGTTGGTGAGGGCAGAGGGGTTGTAGTTGCAGAGGAAACTGTTGCCATGTGGGGGCCATATTGTGGTCACAGAGTGCCTAATTAGGATGGCCCACCCCCACCCGGAACCAACAGGGAGGCACCAGGGTTTACCAGGTGGTCTTCGCACATGGTAGAGGTAAAATGCCAGGGGTGGCAGAAAGATGCCCTTAATTGGTCACTTATGTAATATAATTTGCCTCTGGATTGAAGGGTCATCCTCTATTTTCCTGAAGTCAAAGGGTACTCCACACCTCCCCCCACCCCTGCCAATATTTTGTCCCCTTCTCACCCCCAACCTCCTCCTAGCCCACTTCTGCAGGCCTATAAAATTCTGTCTCATTATCAGGGACAAGGTAACCTTTAATTTGGACAAGCATAGAATTCTAGCATAGAATTTTAAAGATAAATCATGTCTGACTAATTAGATTGAATTCTTTGATGAGGTAACAGGGAGCATTAATTAAGGTAGTGCAGTAGGGATGTTGTATATACAGGCTTCTGGAAGGCATTTGACAAAGAGCCACACAGGAGATTTGTTGAAGAAGATGGACGCCCATGGAATTAAGGGGAGAGTGGCAGCATATGAAATTGGCTCAGTGACATGAAGCAAAGTGTGGTAACTGGATTTTTTTTTTCAGATTGGGAAGTGGTTTATTGTTCCCCAAAAGTTAGTTTTTGGTCCAATTACTCTTCCAAGTTTTATAAATGACCTGGGGAAGGGGAATTTTAACCTCAAAAAAGGGTGGGTCTGGTTCATGTGAGGAACTAAAGTCTGAAAAATCTTCCCAACCCAAACGTGTCTCCAACACATTCTGTTCCAGTTTTAACCGAGGTTGGAATGTAGGCGGATGATCAATCCATTCCAATGAGGTGCGCTGGAACTTCAAATATAATAGTGAGACTGCAAGGTTCATTGTCATTCCTTTTTCCAACTTTAACTCTGATTGGCCAAGTTTCCCAAGAACCTGAAAGCCTGACCGTTTCATCAAAGTCAGTACTTGACAAATTGAAGGGGAGAGTGAACTTATAACTACCTCCTGGATCCAGATGCCAGCCTGAGAAGCCTCCGTGATTGGTCACCCCTCCACTGACCTTCCACCACTTGGTCCCACCTCGAGGCTTCCAACCTACACACCCCCACCAAGAGGCCCCCGATTCCACTCTACCTTCACCAGTTTGCAAGTAAGAGCTATGTCTCTAAAATCCAACAAAGTACGTCAGGAAGAGAAAGAAAGGTACACATGAAACAAATGGTACATTTTGAGGAGTGTTTGAAAGGCTCTCTGTGGTTTAGGTAAGGTGTTGTCATTAACAATGTGTTTCAATAGCTGGAGCTCAGGGAATAGTCCTTGGCCTTAGAACAGAAGCTGCTAGCCTCAAAACAACAACCTCCCTTCATAGTGATAGAAGGATGAAACTGATTAATAGAATTACTCTTGAGTATTATGCCTGAAGTTTGAAAGCTGTAAACTGAGATATTGCACTGTTGACACCTTTATCATCAGCATTGTGCAAACATCACTTCATCATGGGGATAATCTTGTTAAATGTAGTCATAGAAACATAGGACAGGGTTTTCCCCTCAGCACTTTGGGGGCAAGGCCAGCTCATCGAGGAGAAAATGACATGGGATGACGTCAGGAGGAATCCCTGACATCATCCTGGTCCCTATAAATTTTTAGGAAGGCGGGCGGACAGCGAAATCAGTTGTCCGCCTGCCGACCTGTCAATGACCAATTGAGGCCATTGACAGGCTAGTTAGGATAATTAAAGACCTGTCCGTCCAAGCTTAACACTGGCGGGCAGGCCAGGAGCCCCAGCGGGCTCCAGATTATTCATGAAACTTCATCCACTGGTGGGATGAAGTTTCATGTCCGTTTTTTAAAAATGTAATAAATTTTAAGTGTGTATTATTAACATGTCCCATCTCATGTGACATTGTCACGTGAGGGGGACATGTTAATAATTTTAATATTTTTCTATTTTTAGAGTTTACTTACCTGTCACTAATGTCCCTGAGACAGGACTTTGCCTCAGGGAGCAGTGTGCTCTTTCGCACGCATGCATGACTGTTGGGGATTCCCTCCCCCCCGGGCATGGGCAGGCCGCTGGGCAGGCCTTAATTGGCCCGCCCATTCAAAATGGCGGCAGGCTCCATTTCGGTGGCGGGGGTGGGCTGTCCGCCCGCCGCCAAGCCGGTGGGGCCCGCACGCCATCCGAGGGCAAAATTCTGCCCTTAGAGTTTGTGGGGGGAGCCAGAGAATGTTACAGCACAGAAGGAGGTCAATCACTCCAGTGCATCAATGCAGGCTTTTTGTTGCAACTCAAAACTAATCCCACTGCCCCACTACCTCTCCATAGACTTATATCTTCCTCTGCTTCAAATATTAATCCAAGTCAAAGTGGAAGGGTCTCTTCTTCAAACATTCCCATAGCATAATATTCCATGCTTCAACAACCCTGCAAAATCGCTTCTAATTGCTCACTTAATTTAAGAGTGATGACCACCTCGCCTTTGATTTCCCAACCGGACAAAATAGTCTTTCTGAATACATTCTATCAAAATTCTTTTCAATTTTAAAATACCCATTAAATCTCATTTTGGTTAAATTTGTTTCAGTATAAATAATCCTCTCAATTCTCCTCTTGTAACTATAATTTCCTATCCTTGGCATCATCCTGATGAATCTATTTAACATACTCCCCATGGTTTAATACCCTTTTAATAACAGAACACTCAAAAATGCACCCAGTGCTTTATTTTTGGCTTAAAGAATATTCTGCACAATTTTTCATTACTTCTTTGCTCTATGCCCCTTGTTATATTATTGAATGCTTTCTGAAAGTCCACATACATCCTCTATTACCTACTCTTTATTTATCCAATCAGTTATTTCTTCAAACAAGTGCGCTACATTTCTCAAACTACTATAATTAAGGTCACGTTGATATTTGAGTCATTAAAACTGTAGCTCTCCAGTAATGTCTGCATGTCCTTGAATGACCCTTCCTACCTCCACAATTCTTGTAATAGTAGCCAGATTCCTCCTGACTTGAAAAAGGCGTTTTGAAGAGACAGGGGCCTGTCCTTCTTTCCGTGATGTTCCATTCTTATAAATAATAAGTGGCTTGTCTTTAAACAAACTGAGCAGATGAGAAGGCTCCTTCCCTTGGGTCACCCGAACCTTTAGAAGGAAGAAAAACAATAGTACATGAATCCAAAGTGATCAATGCCATGCTCTAAAATACTGCAGCAGTCACATTAATATTAGTTTCTGCAGAATTATAATCACTGTCTTTCTAATCAATATTGTGGTTAAGTTATTGCACAGCCTGCCATCAAACATTCTCTTCAGTATATTTACATTTGGCTTTTTGGACAAAATTACCCATCATTTCAGTGCAGATAGGCACAATCTCTTTATGTAACCAAAGAATATTTGCGTTGGTCAAAACTTATTTACAAAACAAGCCAATTGGTTGGAGTTTGCATTAGATCAAAAAGAGATTGACACTTTGATAAATAGGTTCCTTGATTTGAACTAGACTTTATTAGCTAATCGCTTACCCTGAGTAAAGGAATTGTTAAAAGATACAACAGCATTGTTTAATTTTTGTTACATCTGTTTACATGAGGATAACTGTTGGACTTACACAACTTTGTAGGTGGCACCATGTTCTAGGGTCAATGAGGAAGGTAATGCCTCCAGAAGAATCTGGATCTACCTCAAGGCTTAGATTCCCAGGGTTCTCTGGAGGCTATGGCAATGAAGGTCCAACAACTAGAAACAGAAGTTGTGACTTTAAAATAACTGCTCATTTGCTGTTGTCTCTGCTGTGAAAACTACAGTGTCCAAAAAACACATTAGGAAGATTTCACAGCACCCAGAATTAAGGCAGTGGCAGAACCGCTTTAGGTAGAAGTGATTTTGTGACTTAGCTCCAATGTAATTAATTTATGTGCTTGTGACAAATATAAATTTTACTTTACTAAACAAAAGTCAAATGATCTCATTTCAGTCTAAACCCAGTCAGCCGCTGGTGGAGTAGTGGTAATGATAATGGGCTAGTAATCCAGAGTCCTAGGCTAATGCTCTGGGAATGTGGGTTCAAATGGAGGAGGTGGGATTTAAATCCAATTTTTAAAAAAAAATCTGGAACTGAAGGCTAGTTTTGGTTACGGTGACCATGAAACTATCATCAATTGTCTTAAAAACCCATCAGGATCACTAATGTCCTTTAGGGAAGGAAATCTGCCCTGCTTACCAGGTCTGGCCTACATGTGGCTCCAGACCCACAGCAACGTGGTTGACCCTGTGGAATGGCCTAACAAGCCACTCAAATCAAGGGCTATTAGGGATGGGCAACAACTGCCGACGTTGCCAGCGATGCCCATATCCCATGAAAGAATGAACACACCTCAGCTGGAGTATTGTGTACAGTTCTGGGTGCCACAATATAGGACGGATGTGAATGCATTTGAGAGAGTGTAGAAGAGGTTTACGAGAATGGTTCCAGGGATGAGGCACTTCAATTATGAGGAAAGATTGGAGAAGTTAGGACTGTTTTCCTTGGACAGGAGAAGGCCAAGAGGAGACTTGACAAATTTTCAAAACCATGAGGGGTCTGGGCAGTGTAGATGGGGAGAAACTGTTCCCACTCATAAATGGATCAAGAACCAGAGGACACAGTTTTAAACTGTTTTGTAAAAGAAACAGATGCAAGGTGCGAAAAAAACTTTTTCACAGAGTGAGTAGTTAGGGTTTGGAATGCACTGCCTGGAAGTGTGGTGGAGGCAGGTTCAATTGAGGCATTGGATGATTAGTTAGATAGAAACGATGTGCAGGGTTACGAGGAAAGGGCAGGAGATTGGCATTGTTAAGATCTGGAGAGCTAGTGCGGACACGATGGGCCGAGTGGTCTCCTTCTGTGCTGTGACAATTCTGTGATTCTGTGAAAAAAAAGTCCACAGAGGGCCATGGGCATTTCTTTCCATTAGAGAGACAATCTGTTATATAAAACTTGAATTGCATCATTCTGCAAGCGTGGAGAAAAATGAGGAGGCAGGTCTCCACAAGCTACCACAGCCAGTACAGGGGTTAATCCACTCCATCACACTTAAACCATTTAGCCAACTGAGCTAACCAAGCCCTATAGATTTGGATAAAACATCACAGCTACCAAAGAAGCAACATCCCAAGAGATTGAGACTAATTTTAAGTGTGTATTTGGAATTATTTTATACAAATATAACTTGTTGCTGTTATTGTAGACTTGGATGTTAAGTAGTGGTCCTACAGTAACTGCAAAAAAGATTAAAATTACAGTAATTTACATTGGAGTCACTGGCAGAAAACATTACTGGCATAATTAAAACAGAACAGTAAACAGGATCAGTATTAGAAAGAATGAATAAGGAATCCATAATAAGCTAAGCCATGCCAAATCAAAGAGTGGCAGTTTAATTTGAATCAAAAACAAGGATTTGCTTCATCCCAGAAGCTCATTTGTGTACATATAATATTTTTACAATTTGTTAGATTACAAAAAGGACATGAGCCTGCTGCAACGTTCATACAATCAAAATAAATGTGTGGGGAGGGGGAAAGGAGAGAAATGAGAGGTCATTTATTCTTGAGAGAAAAGGAAGGATGTTGGGGGATGGGTAGGATGTATTCAACAAAAGACCAGCAGTCTTGTAACAGAAAGTAGTGAATGAAGGACTTGTCATGAACAGGACACTAACATAAACATCCTCGTGGATAATCCATCAAGGAAGTTGTGGCAGGGGCTATTCAGTCCTTCATATATTCCGAACTTTTGCTTTCTTAAATAATAATAGTCGTCACATTTTTATCCAATGGTTGGATTTCAAATTCTCTTCTGCTTATAACTATTAGATTTACTACTCTCGTCAACAATCGACCAGAATGATTGTCTAGTTTTTCGTGTAGTTTGCAAGCCACAGTAAGGGAGGTATTTAGCAGGAAAATAATGTGTATGAACATGTCAAGTGATTGAAAACAGCTGCATTATTGAAAAGTATTAGATTACTGAGCTGATTTTACATATCAGCAGAGAGAATGGACGGGTGGCAGGCGGAGTGCACAAACCTGTTTTTGTTGGTGGGAGGTCTGAGCCCTTTTCTATTCTGTTGGTGAATTATGTGCACCACAAGGGCAAGCCACTGCAAATCACTGCTTCTAGGTCAATGGAAAATACTCTGGCTCCCACACGAAGAGCTGAACTTTGTCAAGGCGGAGTTGACCCCTGACATGGAGCTGAAAAGTTGGGGTGGCAACTCTGCCTTGGCCGTTTCAAGTAGCCCTGACTGGATTCTGTGGCAATCAGGCGTCTAATGAACTGGTGTTGAGGCTCTTATCCTTTCAAGGGACAAAAATCATGCTGCCAAGAGCAGCTGGCAAATTGAAGGACAGCAGCTCTTCAATCCCAACAGCGCCATCTGGGAGCAGTGGCTTCGGAAGAAAGTGGGGTCTGGGTTGTTGTGCTTCCAATGAAGTGGTCCTTGTGGGAACATTTTGTGGGCCACAGTATGCCCAATCAGGAGGCCACACCCCTGAGCCTGTTGGGAAGCCACCAGATTTTCCTGGATGATTTCCACACATGGTGGAGGGTTCCCCCAACGCTGGTAAAATACCAGTGGTGGTGAAAAGAGGCCCGTAACCTTAATTGGATGTGAATGTTGTATCAGTTTCAGGACAGTGTAGTTATTAATCACTTAAAGTGGAGGGCTCAGGAGTTGTCACAGGAATTAATGCTCATAGACTGCTCACGCGCCCATTGGGATGACACTAAATCCTTCTATAAATCTGCAGTAAAATCCGCACAATCATTGGGAGCGCAACATGACTGGTGAAGGACCACCCAACATAAAGAATCCCCACTCCCTTCGGGGAGGAGGCCAGCGAACTTGCCAGGGCGGACTGGGACCATGCATGTGCAGATGGAGAGACTAGAGTCTTGCAATGACTCAGTGAGGATTCCTCCAGTCTGCTGTTGACAATGGATGTACGGGGCTAACACCTGAAACATTGTTCAGAGAAGCGAGTGTGCATGATCATCAGCTAATTCCCTTTGTTCTCCGTTGCAGGTCCGTGCCGCAAGTCCAGGGCAAAGAAGACAAGACAGCCTATCCACCTAGCTCTACCTCCAGCTCCATCTCCAGCTCTATCTCCTGCTCCACCCCTAGGTCCATCCCTAGATCCACCCAAACTCCAACACAGCCCCACTCACAGCTCCACCTCGAGCTCCAGCCGCAGCTCCTCCCTCAGCTCCACCTCTGTCTCAATCACCTGCTCTGAGGGTGATGACTCAGAGCCTCAGTGGAAGCATTTTCAGGGCATTTACTTTTACTCTCCACCATCGCAGAATACATTCACCTCAGTGGCTGCACATTTTAGAGTGGGCTCGGGTTCCCAATCTGCTGAGCACATCACTGACACATGGCCACGGTTGATGGAGGGTGTGACAGCTGAGGTCCCTGACACTCAGCGGACTGCTGGAGACCAGGCACTTGCTGAGCTCCATGCAGACGATTAGCCTCTAGAGGCAGCCATAGAGTCAAGTTGGAAATGCAGAGACAGGTAGAGGAACATCAGGTAGAGATGCCAGGGGTCATGCACAGACTTGAGAGAAGGCTGGAAGAATCCATCCATATTATCAGTCCTGTATTGGCTCTGGTATGTGAGTGCTTGTCTGCCTCCATGGAAATGGTGGCGGCCAGGATCAGCAGAACATGCAGTGGCTGCCAGATATGTGCCAGATATTACTCTAGCCATGAATGCAGTGCAGCTGTGGCTAGGCAGGAGGGGGACAAGGCACCTCAACATCCCCCCAGATACCCCTTCTCCTTAAGGAGTGACACATGCCCTGTTTCATCTCTTCCTCTCTGCCAGTGACCCCATTGCCTCCAGCAGGTCAAGTCAAGGAGGATGCACCTGCACTTGTGCAGGAGACTCGCAGCAGGCCGGAGCCCTCTAGGCCTCAGACTACCAGAGGATGGCCAGCAAGATCACCTCTGGCAACAGGGCATAGGAGTCAGCAGATTGCTTCCATATCAGCTTTGGATGTCAGGGCTGCACTTAGGCGTAGTGATAGGAAAAGAAAATTAAGATATTATAAGGACACAAAGGTAGCACAAGTGTCTAATCACTATATATATGAAACACACTTGTAAAAATATGTTTAATTGCATTTTATTCATGTATGTTGTATTTTCATTATGTTGCCAATTGCTGTAATGGTCATGTACATTTAAAGGCATTGCACTTCATCCCTGACCAGTCTCAGATGATGTGGGTCAATCGATACACCATTTATTGTGTCACATCATCAGTAGTGGCACCTCTGAGTATCTTGACATGTGTAGGATTGAACCATGGGCATCATTTGTAAAGTTGTGGCCTTGAAATGTGCCTGGCTACCTATCAGGCCGCATTAACCCAATCTGAGGCTGCTGTCTGAGCAACGTCTTCAGCCGAGTCATTGCATCTCTTGCTGGTGTCTGCAGGACAGAGTTCTTTGCAAGGCATTGCCCCCATTTTGAGAATGAGATTAAGTGTGCCAAATTAAGAGTTATGTGCCTTCCATTGCAGCGTGCATTGGGTTTGATTGTGCCAAAGGCCTGCAGTAATTTTCCTTGCAGGTGCCAGAGGTCATGGGAATATGCAACGTTATCTGCAGTGTACATCAAGGGATATGGAGATAGTGTGGGAAAGTAGTGTTGTGGTAGATTATCACCATGATCTAATTGAATAGCAGAGCAGGCTGGATGGGTTGAATGGCCCACTCCTGTTCCTATGTTCCTTTGTTATGTAGGTAGTGTTGTGCCTCTGCTGGCACTGATGCTGCAATGTTGTTGGAGCAGCACATTTTGCGCAAGTGGGATGTGTTCAGATTGGCCATTACAAAGATTCACAATACCAGCAGTTTCAACAAGAAAACATAAAATTTAATGCAGCCACCAGAATGTAAAAACAATGAAGTGAAACAAAAATGTGCATGTCCATGAAGGAACCCACCAGCCAATAGAGGATTATAGCACACAGCTTGGTAGAGATGTATCAGTGCCTCACTTGGCCCAGAATCTTGTTGCGATAAGATTGTCACGGGCCTGACTGCCATGTTGCACCATAGCCCTGGCTTCTGCTGCTGCATCTGCAACATCCACTTCCTCATCAGAAGCATTGCCGTCCCCTTCATCCTCATCAGAGGGGACATCTGGCCCCTCCACCTCCCCCTCTCCAAAACCATCCCCCATTTGCTGAGCGAGGTTGTGCAGGGCGCAGATCACAATGATTCTGGGCACTCTTTCTGGCAAGTACTGAAGCACTCCACCTGAGCAGTCCAAGCAGCAGACCTCATTTTAAGCAGATTTATCATCTGCTCTATTGTTGCCCTTGTTGATGCATGGGCAGTATTGTACTCTCCTCAGCAGCACTTCGTGGATTTCACATTGGTGTCATCAGCCAAGTCCTCTGTGAGTAATCCCTGTCACCAATGAGCCAGCCCTGCAGTCAATGAGGCGGAGCAAACACGTGGCACCTGCGAGTTGTTCAGGATGTAGGCATCATGAGAGCTCCCTGGGCAGTGTGCACACACCTGAAGGATTTACAATCACATACCAGCTGCTCATTCATTTGAGTGAAACCCCTTTTTGTTGAAGAATGCAGTGGGCTGATCCAGGGAGCTCTCAGCACCACATGTGCAGTTAATTCCCCCTTGCACTTGTAGGAATCCTGCAGCGGGCTGAGTGCCTGACTCTGCACTGAATTTAACAAAATCATATGCTCCTCTAAAGTGGGCATCTGTCACCTCCTGAATACATTGGTGTGTGGCAGACTGGCATACTCCACACATATCCCCAGTGGATCCCTGGAAAAAGCCACTCAGAAGTTAAATGCCGCTGTCACTTTTAATGCCACTGGCATTGGACTGCCTCTTAGTCCTTGTGAATGCAGGTTTTCATAGAGCAGCTGGCATAAGTGAGTTACCACATCCTGAGACATCCTAAGCTACCTCTGGCATTGCCTTTCATTCAACTGTAGGTCGCTGCACTGCCTATCATATATATGATCTCGGGCCAATGCTCGGCGTCATAATGGTTCCTGGTTGCCAGCATCCTGCACTTTTTCTGTCTGTGCCACCACTGCATCGTGTTGCTCTGGCCATTGCTGTGCCTGCCCATGGGTCAGCTGGACCATAGTTAGTCGAAGGGCAGGGTTGCTTGGAGCCAGAATTATGTATGCCTGATGTGATCTGTGAATAAATTAGTGTCTACCTAGTCAGCACATTCTTTGAAGCTCTCCCTTGGGCCCTGAGCATTTCAGCCAGTGGGAAGCTGTGCACCTTGCATCAGTCTACCCCTGGCCTCTCTCCACCCCCACTTCATCACGATGAAGCCCATCCTCTAGGAATACAGATGAGTTTGCCTCTCGTTTATACATCCATTTGCACGGGGATTGCAGCATTGACTGGAATAATGAAAGCCATGTCCACGCACCCTCCCTCAAAACTATTGTGCTTCCCTCCATCACCCTCGAGACACATCCGATGCACCTGTGACTTGCCATCATGGACTTATCACCGATCCCCTTATCAGCCATGACCATCGACCTGGGACCATCCGGATTCTAAATCGGCATATTGTTGATCCACCAACCTCCACCCCCTGCATCCACCCTCACCCCCTCCCCACCGCCCGGCCCTGGGGTGCTAACCCTGCTTCCCTCCCTCCATCCCTCCCTCTGTCCTACCCCTGGATTCCTTGGTCAACTTGAGTTGCCCTTCAGCACAGACTTAATTGCAGCTCCCGATCTTGCTGGGACTTCGATGCTATGAGAACATACCTGAGCATGGTTCTCATCCAGTTGACTTATGATTATTAAGGTGTCTCTTTAGTTTTCCAATTATGCTCACCTTTAACTTCTCCCACTTTGAGGGATCACACTTATTGACTGACTGCATTTTCCAGCTGAGATTAAAAAATTGGTGTGAGACACCTTTCAAATTTGCTCCACTGCCTTCTGCCCTCCCCCTTTCAACCACCAACTTCCCCCCATCACCCTTGACCCACCAAACATAATTAACTATTCCTCTCCCCTTTTTCACCCTTGAACACTCCACACCCCCATTACCCTTGAGAATATAATCACCCTCCACATGCCTTCTTTCCCCTCTGAGCCTATATTCATTACCATGCCCAAGCTGATCCTGATCCCTCCTGTTATCCATGCCACCTGTTCTGTCTGTTTCTGTAGCTATCCCCCCCCGCACCCCCCGCATTAGGCCATCTGCTCCCCAGCCATTTACCTATCACCCGACCGCAACCCACTCCTGCCTCTCACTGTGACTGTTCCCTCTATTGCCCAGTACCCTCAGTTCAACTCTCATGACCCCACCACAAATGGCACCGACCCCGCCCTTTAGGGACATCTCTCTCCCACCATCCCTGCCTTGAAACCGCCGACCCTTTCACAGGACCCCCACACCTAACATGCAAGGCCCTTCCCTCCGTCCCACGTCCCTGCAGCCTCACCATCCCTTCCTGCCTCCATCCTTGCCCTCCCTCCCCCCTCACCAAGCCTCCCTGCCCAAGGTCTCTTAGACTGCCACCACCCGATCGTGGCCATATTGAACAAAGCTCCCGAAAGACGAAAAAAAAGTGGCAACTCACTCCAACTCCAGCAAGTTGACTACTTTGCTTGCTGCATGTCACTTATACTGTTTTGATTAAACAATTAAAATAAATTAACAAATCAAAGGACAAATTAAAAGGCAGCTCCTTGAAGGGATAGTTCAAAAAGAAAGAGAAAATCTCAAAGGAAACTTACAAAATTCAAAGTAAAACGCAATTAAAGAGGTCAACAAAGCTTTCCAGCCCCTACGGTGCCCACCGGGCATGGAAGGTCTCAAACATACTAGCGGACACAGTGTGCTGCCTCTCCAGGGACACCAGGCCACGAGCGTAGCCATGGAAAAGCGACAGACTGTCAGGTCAGATAACCTCCTCAGTCACCCGCTGCATGAATCTGTATATGGCCAACTTGGTCAGGTCCAGAGGCAGGTTCACAAGGAAGTTCTTCTCCCTCCCCACCCTCTCTGCACTGGGTGCACGAAGATTAGAAGCATGGGACTGAAGTGCAAACAAAACAAGAGTGAAAGTTTTTTTAAGAAACTAAAAAGGGGGTGCAGACTACAACATCCTATGTACACATGGACCATGGACTCCACAAGACCACAAATACCATAAGTATCTTGGGAGCTTATGAACCAATGTAATCTACGGCTGTATGGGACTGCTGCGTGCAACACCCTCCACACCACATCCCCGATGGTAAAGGGGAGGGCTCCTGTGTAGAGAGCCCTCCATTGAAGCACACCATTTACACGCAGTCATAAATTGCTCATTTGTGGATAAGTTAATTGGAAAGGGGAACTTAATTCTGGCAAGATGGCCTTTTAATGAACAGGCATGACATAAGGATGCATGCAAAAGTACTTCCCAAAGCTTGCCGTCGGGATGCTTGACCCGCCTTAAAACGTTCCTGAACTTAATAGCTTAATTTCATCCTGCTGTTGGGAAGCTGATTTTTGGCCTCCTGCTTAATTAAGCTCCCCGCCCACCTTGCTTCCCAATCCTGGGAGCTGCACAAGATTCTGCGCATTGTCCCTGGAGAAGCATATTGTTGGAATTTGACAATTTAAAGACAACATCAATGAGCATAAAGGGGAAAATTTCTGCATTGCATTTCTTCTATCATTTGCTAAGTAAAATCAATATTGATATATTTATGATAACTTCCTCTGAAAAAGAAAACGCAATTATAACCTGGAACTAATGTCAAAAATGTCTGTTACTAAAGCAATAAATTCATTTAAGCATCACAGAATCTCTGTGGTAATTGTTGCATTTTATTTGATGTTTATGATATGACAAATAGTTTGTAGCTAGCGACCTCTATACTGAGACTCAGGCTGACCTTCTACAGTGGCTGTTTTGCAAACTATAATTATCAACTCTGCTTTACTCTTTTCATTAGAGCTTCATAGTCCTATTAAAGATTGGAATTAATCAATTTTTGAAATTCAGTCTAATATTTTCGCTAGCATGGGAAACAGTCTATTTTATTTGCATCTGGTAATGCTTGTCATCATGCTGACAGGATCTTCTGTGACACAGCTTTGACATTTGCTTAAAAACAGAAAAACTTACTTGAACAGCTCGCCCACCAAGTGACTGATCAAGATTAACTGTGAGGAAAGCAGACATGGTGAGTTCATCTCTAGTTGCATTGGCTCCTTGCCTGAAATAAATTAAGTTGATCTAATTAATTCTCTTTATGTTATAAATCAGAGTGCTGAATAGAAATTTCTTTTAAAACTTGCAGGGAACAGTGACACAGCATTTGACTTGCCAGCGAAGCCAATATTGGGGTCACATGCAAATTGGTGGATTGCTGCTCCTTGGATGTCCTGGGGTTTTATTGACTTTGGGTGATGGTGATATTGATTCATCACCCATTGTACAACTCCTGATTTGAAGTTCTATTAAAGTCAATAGAACTGGGAAAGATGTGTAATTGATGGCTGAATGATATCACCATTTTACATTACCAAAGTTAGAATTACCAGAATTAAATGAACTTAACCAATGAAGCAGGATGTCATACCCCAGCAGTCCATAAAGAGTTACTGGTAACTTCACAACCCAATGATTTTTTATTTTACGGAGAGAGAAAGGAGTACTGAACAAAATTGGTCAAGCATGACAGTCTAGCTGCAGGTCAGCTGGCTAACACAGCAACATCCAGGAGAAAATGTGAACATTTCTCTGTGGTCCTCCCTGGAGGGAAGGGTGCAAAGTGGCCACTGTAGCTCTCAGACCTCAACTGTGGATAGTATTGGGATTCCAATGCCTGAATCATGCTTTATCCCAGTCATGAAATAAATATATCTGCTGAACCTTTTTCCTTGTTTGAAGAGGAAAAATGACCAGAAAGAGAAAAGCCAGCAAGTGTCTGCTTCATAGCTTTTTATTTTCAGTGACACATCTATTTCTGTTTAGGTCATTGTGTGAAGAGCAGAGTAAAGATTTGCCATCAATGTGTGATGACTACAATGTCCCTTTAAATCCCTTTCAAGTTGCCTTCATGTTTGTAAAGCAGTCGTTACAAATCAGATAGAATGTTGCCTTGTAATTTAAAAATTGATTTGATAAAATAAAGTACAAAAACGCGATTACTGTACTTGAAAGCTTTGACATATTGAGTTAATAATTGTGCATACTTATTATCATTTTCAGTTTGTCAGTTAAAAAAAGGAGTTTAAATACCTAAGTGGTAATTATGGGACTTCACTTCAGTATAATGTCATATTTCTCATGAAAGATGAATCGTTGTGGAGTCAAAAATTCCTGATAAAATAACTCACTGTTTTTATTAATTTCTAACGGAATAATTTGGATTTCACTGGCCTTTCAAAGGGAACTGTGAGCACTGCTGCCCAAATGATACCAGAAGCAAATGAAAATAAAGGGCACAACATTTGCCTCCAACAATGGGGTGTAAAGATATAAAAATGGATTGAAATGCGAAAGAAAATATACCATCATATATAGAATTAATGGGAATGTACTGAAAATAACAGACAGCCACAGTAATTAGGACGGAGCAATCAAAACAGTAGAACATGTCGAATTCATACTGTGTTCCCAACATGTTTAGAAATTCCGCATTCAATGTTTGGATAATGAAGAAGTATAGATATCACATTGTATCCCACTTTGATGGCTGCTGTGACAAATGCAAACAACAGTGGGTTCAGCATGGAAATTTGTAATGCATTTACAATTTTCTTGGTGGAAGCAGGCCTCATCAGTAAAATGAGGGTAAGATAAGTTTAGTGCCTGTAACTCAATGTCACTTAATGCTGAATAGTCTTGCATTAAACATTCCAATAACTGCACATTCCATATAAAACATTCTAGCTCAAAACCATGAGACTGTAGAGCTTTGAAATCCCCCACTGAGTGAGATCGTTGAGAGAAATCCTTTGTAGTTTCAAGGATATTGCATATGTAAAATAATATCCTAGGATAAATGGAATATTCAGGCTGTATCATCAAAAATGCCTTATTTTACTTAAAAACAATAAAAAGCATTATGGATTTATCACATCAACCTGTTAACATATTCAAGATCTAATTGAATTTGTGAAGTGTTATAAATGGAGCTGTTATGAAGAATAAGAATCCTCAGAACTGAGTGTGAATAATGTAGATAGTTAGAAATGTATTTTAAAAATGTTAGTACTGATGCTTAAAGGCATCTACAACCTTTACATTAATATATTAGAAATACAATTTTTATGAAGCAAAATGGCACATGATTGAGGCAAGGTAACCTAATCCATAGTACAATAGAATGCATGCCTTTGAATTTAATAAAGATTGCTCAAAGGTTTCAAGATGCTTGCTAATTCTTTTTCATGCCAGTATAAGGCTGAGAAAAGGACAAAATTTAACAGGATGCTTAACATTTTGATCTTTCCTTTGTATAAATTAATTCCTATTATTTGTTTCCATTTTTACTTCTTTGGAAGTTTTACAATGTTTTATGAAAAATAACAAATCCAATTGGAACAGGCACTGAGGTTGGCTAAGGAACAGGATGCATCGAATGTGGGGGACTTGAATGTCCATTATTAATTGTGTCTTAGTAGCGCCACTACAGACCGAGCTGGCTAAGTCCTAAAGGACATAGCTGCTAGACTGGGCCTGCATAGCAGGTGGTGAGGGAACCAGCAAGAGGGAAAAACCTATTTGACCACATCCTCACCAAACTACCTGTCACAGATGCATCTGTCCATGACAGTATCGGTAAGGGTGCCATCGCACAGTCCTTGTGGAGATGAAGTCCTGTCTTCACGTTGAGGATACCGTCCATCATGTGGCATGGCACTATCCAGCAGCTCAAAACTGGGCATCCATGAGGCACTGTGAGCTATCAGCAGCAGCAGAATTGTACTCAAACACAAGCTGTAACCTCATGGTCCGGCATATCCCCCTACTCTACCATTACCATCAAGTCATGTGATCAACCCTGGTTCAATGAAGAGTGCAGGATAGCATGCCATGAGCAGCACCAGGCATATATAAAAATGAGGTGTCAACTTGGTGAAGCTACAACACAGGACTACTTGCATGCCAACAGCAATAGACAGAGCTAAGCAATCCCACAACCAATGGATCAAAACAAAGCACTCTAGTCTTGCCACATCCAGTCATGAATGATTTTGGAAAATTAAACAACTAACTAGAGGAAGTGGCTCCACAAATATTCCCATCCTTAATGATAGGAGAACCCAGCATATCAGTACAAAAAACAATGCTGAAGCATTTGCAACATTCTTCAGCAAGAAGTGGCGAATCAATGATCCATCTTCAGCTCCTTCTGAGATACCCAGCATCACAGACGCCAGTCTCCAGTGATTCGATTCACTCCACATGATATCAAGTAATGGATGAAAGTACTGGATACTGCAAAAGCTATGGTCCCTGACAATATTCTAACAGCAATACTCAATGCTAGTGCATCACAACTGTGCCCCCAGTCAAGATGTTCCAATGTAGCTACAAGCTGGCATCTACCGGCTTATATGGAAACATTGCTTGGGTATGTCCTGTTCACAAAAAGCAGGACAAATCCAATCCGGCCAATTACTTCCCCATCAATCTACACGAAACATCAGCAGAATGATGAAGGTTTTGCTGATAGTGCTATTGAGCGGCACTTACGCAAAAGCCTGCTCACTTTGGGTTTGCCAGAGCCACTCAGCTTCTGACCTCAGGACAGCTTTGATTTAAAAATAGACAAAAGAGCTAAACTCCAGACATGAGGTGGGAATGGCTGTCCTTGACATCAGGGCAGCATTTGACCAAGTGTGGCATCAAGGAATCCCAGCAAAACTGGAGTCAATGGAATTGGAGAGGGGGGGGGAACATTCTACTTGTTGGATTCATACCTTGCACAAAGAAAGATGATTGTGGTTGTTGGAAGTCAACCATCGCAGTCCCAGGACATTGCTGCAGGAGTTCCTCAGGGTGATGCCCTAGGCCAGCCATCTTCTGCTGCTTCACCAATGACCTTCCCTCCATCATAAGGTCAGAAGCCTGGATGTTCATTGATGATTGCATAATAATCAGCACCGTTCGCGACTCCTAAGATACTGCCAGACAATGTCCATCTCCAGCAAGAGAGAATCTGACCATCTCCCCTTGGCATTCAGTGGTATTATCATCGCTGAATCCCCCTTCATCAACGTCGGGGAGGTTACCATTGACCTGAAACTGAACTGGACTAGCCATGTAAACACCGTGGCTACAAGAGCAAGTCAGAGACTGGGAATTTTGCATAGAGTAACTCAGTTCCTGACTCTCCAAAGCCTGACGACCATCTACAAAGCACAACTCAGGAGTGTGATGGAATGCTGTCTACTTGCCTGGATGAGTGCAGCTCCAACAGCACTCAAGAAGCTCGACACCATTCAGGACAAAGTAACCTGCTTGATACGCACCACATCCCCCACCTTAAACATTCATTCCCTCCACCAGCAATGCACAGTGGCAGCAGTGTACCATCTACCAGATGCACTGTAGGAGCTCATCAAGGCTTCTTCCACAGCACCTTCCAAACTCGTGACCTCTGCCACCTAGAAGGGCAAGGGCAGTAGGTGCATTGGAACATCACCACCTGCAAGGTTCCGTCCAAGCCACATACCAGCCTGACTTGGAATTATATTACTGTTTCTTAAGTGTCGCTGGGTCAAAATCCTGAAACAATCTCCCTCACGGCACTGTGGGTTCAAGAAGGTGGCGCACCACCACCTTCGCAAGGGCAATTAGGGATGGGCAACAAACTCTGGCCTAGCCAGTGATGCCCGCATCCTGTGAAAGAATAAGAAAAATTCTGTGCTGAATGTTGTTTCAATTATTTTTGTTCAGCCTGGGACTTCCAAGCTGCTTTCTTCAGTTAAGTGCTGTAGGGTATGGTGGAGGTCAATGACAAAATGGTGCATTGCTCATTTCTTCACTCTCTGTCATAAGGTCACTTGTATTGGGCATGACAGACAATGTCAGAGTCTTCTTGCCCCAAGGAAGAAGCATTCCATCTGGTAGCCTCACTTAGAACTGACAAAGCCCATTACAATCAGGCTGTTGCGCTCTACAGTGCCAAAAATGGAAGCTGCAACCTTCTGCCACTGACTTCTGAAAATCCACAAAATAGATGGTTTAATTTACGTTAACTTTTCTGTAATTGTATGAAATATAAAGATTCAAATCTGAATGAATCATTCATTATGCTTCCATTTGTCAATATAAATGGTGCATTGTATCATATGAAGTTGATATCCTGTATTTATATACTACTTAGCACAGTCCACAGGATTGATGCTTTAAGGGAAATTATAAATCCATTCTGTAGCAATTGTAAGCCTTTGCTTTCATGAGGTGTCTGAGGTGCCTACCTAGTCCTACATTTATGCAAATCAGAACCCTATGACGTGAAGACCATGCATTGGCACTTCAACTGCCGGCAGGGTGGTTCAATGAAATCTGTTTTGTAGGTCACACTCCTTTGCAAGGACAGAATTGTCCCTCTGGATCTCACAATGTACATCTGGGCCTCTATTGCCCCAAGCTTCCTACCATGACATTTTGCCAACTCATTCCCCTGCACACTGCCCTCCCTGCAACTTACCTGACTCGCCATGGGCAACCATTAAGCTGCGTGTTCTTCGACTCGCAATAACTGGTCAACAATTCGTCTGCCCATTTGAATGGACAGCTGACCGGTACACGTAAACGGGGCCTGCCTGTTAAAATCCCGCCCAGAAATTAAAATTTCCCTTTACCTTTTTCCATTTCCTCCAATTTTTGCTTCTTTCCTCATGGTTTTGGTCTACTTTTAGTGTGAAGTTCCATGGGCATTGAATGTCCACTTGTACGTCACTCAAATAAACATTCTTCAGCTGTGAGTACGAGGTGGCTTTTCAATCTTGAAGCTGTCAGATCTAAGTCTGATCTTGTCTTCACTTGACATGCATGCTTTTCAGCAGGAGTATCCAAGGTGGAAGCCCTAGATGAATTTCCCCTTCCTAGCCAAGGAACACTAAGGCCTGAATTTTCTGGTTAGCGGGGGGGGGGGAAGGGGAGCGGGGGTGGGCGTGGACCCAATCACTGCTCGCGATCGGATCCGTGCCACCATTTTACGTGGGCGGGCCAATTAAGGTATGCCCAGCATATTTGTCGACTTCTGAGGATAGCGGGAATGGGCGGGCGGTGGCAGGCATGCACTTCCGCTGGGCCCAATGGCGACCCGGCAGCCTGTTTAAATGAAGGTCTGGCAGCCTTTTCTAGGCTGCTCACAATGGCAAAAGCAAGGCCACATAAGGGGCTTCTGGTGAGCAGGCCAATCTGGAGGGTAGGGCAGCAAAACAGCCAGGCGGGAGGGTGGGGGGTGGCGGGCAGGGTGCCCCTCATTTTTTGGATGACTGTCTTGCTGCCCTCCTTGAGGAGATGCTGGTCCCCCAGGATGGGAGGAGGAGGCCCCCGCCCCCCACCCCTCCCCCACATGACGAAATGGTGTACCTGGGAGGAGGTGGTGGAGGTGGTGAGCTCCCACGATTTGGTGCGGTGCACCTGGATCCAGTGTCACAAGTGCTTCAACAACCTGTTGCGCTCTGAGAGGATGTGTATCATGTTGGCATTGGGCCTGTAACCCAGCAGGTCGGCTTACCTCCTGCTGCCAACTCCCCAACCCCCAAAGTCTGAGTGTTGTGACTGCATTGAATCATTGACGGTATTTGTCCTTTTCTGGGTGGGCCAGCAGATACTGACAATGCTGAGGTCAGCCTGAGAGAGTGATGAAGAGATGTGTTAGGCCCCTGCAGCATGTGTTACACTGAGTCCCACATGACTGGTGTGGGGGCAACCTGGAGGAGCTGCACCTAGACGCTGTGTTAGAACTGCAGGATGTGTCCAAGTCAGGATGATGCAATGGTGGGAGGGGAGCTTCAAGGTGGTGTGGCACTAAACCATCTGCTGCGCTCTGTGCTCCACGTGCTTGCACCTCCTTGCTAGGGAAGGATATACCATGTGGTCCCTAATGTGATGTCAGCAGCATTTGACCAAGGGAGGGGTGTTGGGGGGGGGGGTGTGGAGGGTGGTCTGAAGCGACCTAACGTCAGCGCAGCAGCTGCCTGTCGTCTCTGTGGGCTCCTCTCAGGGCACTCCGGATGAGGGCGACAGTTCATCTGTCCCTCTCCCAGTGACCGTATCATCCAGTGAGGCTGCGACGACTGGGGAGATTCCAGCTGTGGAACTGGCAGCTCCCTCCCAGGCAAGGCCAGCACTGGCTCCACAGGCCAGACGACGACTGCCAAGGTCATCGATGCTGACAGGACAGCAGAGTCAGCAGGCTGTCTCAGATGCCACTCCCAGTGATGGGGTAGCACTGAGACGTAGCACTCGGAAACAAAAGCATAAGGCACCTTGGGAACACCACGGGTTTTTCACTGGTGCTTTTGTGTTGGCTCGAGATAAGGCCCTTATGATTTTATTTGATTTGTAACACAATTGTCTTTTTTTTGTGATAAGTTGCTTTGCTTGACACATTAATTTCAGATATGGCTGAGGGTGCCTCTTTTCTTCTGCAATTGTATGATTTCCAAAACTGTAATGAGTGCTTTGTTGGAGATTCAGCTTTATTATCAAGGCCCTTAGTGACTGTTCCTAACCTGGCAGATTTTGCACTTAGGTATCGAGTGTCGAGCCAACAGCCCAGGCTTGTCCCAGTGGTCCATATGTGGTGTGCTAGCTGAAGGTTCATTGGAGTAAAGCCCCCTGGGTACCCCTGCCTCCCTCAAGTATGCTTGGGTCAGCGTCTACCCCCTCAGCATTTCCCTGTGCGTGCTCATACTCGGACTCACTGCTGGACTCATCTTGTGCAGCTGCAGCCACTGTGTCCACATCTTCATCATCCACTGTGTCCCCCCTTTCCAGCGCAAGATTGTGGAGAGCGCAGCATGCAACCACTGTCACTGAGACACGATCTAGGTGGTATTGGAGTGCACCCCCTGAGTGGTCCAGGCACCGGAAGCACATCTTGAGAAGACCGATGGCTCTCTCCACCACAGCCCTTGTGGTGTTGTAGCTCCTATTGTAGTGCTGCTCAGCTTCTGATATTGGATGGTGGAGAGGTGTCATGAGCCACCTTCTGAGGGGATAGCCCTTGTCACCAGCAGCCATCCATCAAGCCGGGCTGGAGCACTGAAGAGCCCCGGCACCTGGGAGTTTCTGAGGATGTAGGCGTCGTGGAAGCTGCCTGGGTACCTTGCATGAACTTGCAGAATCTGCATCCTGTGATCACACACTATCTGCACGTTCATGGAGTGAACGAAGGTACCGGGCTCACCTGCTGGCGCCTTGATGGCCACATGTGTACAGTCTATAGCACCCTGGACGTGGGGGAAGCCAGCAATGGCTGCGAAGCCTCTGGCTCGCCTTGTCTGACTGGCCTTGTTCCAGCGGTAGTGGATGAAGGTCAATGCATGCCTGAATAGAGTGTCTGTAATCTGCTTGATACAAGTGTGGGCAGCTGATTGGGAGACACTGCAAAGATCACCCACCGACCCCTGGAAGGAGCCAGAGGCATAGCAGTTGAGGACAGCTGTGACTTTCAGAGCCACTGGCATGGGGTGTCCACCAACACGGTTAGGGGAGATCTCAGGGCCAATCATCTGACAGATGGAGGTGACTGTCTCCCTTGAGAGACGGAGTCTCCTTCGGCACTGCACCTCAGACATATTGAGGTAGCTGCTTTGCCACCTGTATACCCTGGCAGCAGGATAGTGGTGTCTTCTGTGGCCCCTTCCATCGTGGGCTTCCTGTTGGCCCTGCATCCTTTGTGCCTGCGCCTGTCCCTCCAAAGCTGGTTCCCATGGAGGCTGAATGTGCATTCCTGGCCTCCTCCCCCTTCTAGCCCTCCCTTCCTCCTCAGAGAAGCTGCTTCTAGTGGACAGTTCAGCTCCCATTCCCAGGCTAAGCGAAGGCTTCTTGAAACCTGCAGGCCCACAAAAGATTCCTCACTTCAGAGTGCCGACCTGAAGGTTAGAGTCCAGAAAAAGCAGCTGGGATGCATTCTGAAGTACTGCAGATCACACAGGCAAGTTTGAAAAACTTTTAAAAATAAATACCTGACTGCACATTCACAGCCCCACTGAGCCCTCTTATCCCACCTGTGGATGAGGTTAATACAAATGTGTCCTACCCGCCTGCACGTTGCGCCCACGCACCGACCTGACGATCGCATGGGCGCAGAAAAGTCCCCATCGATAGAACACTCAGGGACCTTAGGTGGCCCATTAATTAATGTCGGACATCATTGCGCACCCGCCCAGCGAAATATTGCAATGGTGTGTGGTGATGCTGGGCTGCTCGCCCGATGTCACCGCACGTCATTTTACGCGTGGGCGTGCAGGGCCGGCCCCCGCACAGCAATGGGAAAGTTCTGCCCTCAGTCAATTATCACTTCCACCCTTTGCCTGGCTTAACTCGGCTTATCCAGCACACCCCAGAAATCAAGTGCTTGTGAGCCCATCCAGCACAGTTCTGCACTGGATAATGTATATTCCAGTCGAACCATCAGCTGAGCAGAATACTTTAACCACTCTGTCAGCACCAATAGGAAATATGAAACAATTTAAATAGGTTATATGATTACCTATGAATCAATTCCTATAAAAGCAATTTTTCTTTGAATTAAAACATTTGCTCATATGGTAAACTTCTCTTTTCTGAATTTCATTGAACTACACGAGCTCTGTCATTTATCTACTTTTTCATTTCAGGTGCTACTTGACCTGATGGTCTTTTCTAGCATTTTTATTTTGTTAAATTTCAGCTTTCCTACAGTTCTTAAAGTCCTTTTCCCCCTCTTTAAATCGTGTTACTGTTGTATCCCAGAGCATTTTGCTGTTTGTTAATTGAACTTTCATTTGGAATAGTTGCATTCCAACACTTCTTTATGTTTGCACTTGTTATTCTTGTGCGATGTTGCCTTTGCTAGTCAAGTGACTATAATCTGTATTTTGCTGTGACAACCTAACAGCATTCCCAGAAGAGAGAGCCTCCAGTCAGTAATGGTGCTCCACTTCCAAGGAAAAATAAAATTGCTGCAGTTCTACTTAAATTAAACATCAAAGAACAGCTGTATAACACCAGGCTCTGACAGCTCAATGCTTTCATGCCTTTCAATATGACAGCTTGTTGGCAGATTTACTTTACTGATGCTGATGTAATATGACTTGTAGTAATTTAATTTTCCAGAAATATAGGGTGGATTTGTCCCAGATTTGCATGGACCACGGTAGCGGACAGGAAAAGGAATGTGTCACTCACCGGCCGCAATGGTGGGTTTTTACGCCGTACCATCCCAACCCCGTCTCATTAATCATGCATTTCTGGGAAACAGGCCGTTTCACTGATGGGTGGCCTCTGATTTGCCCATCACACCGTCACCTCACCACTTCCTCACGCTGGGCACCATATTTAAAGTGCAGCTGCACGCATACTTCTCAGTGCTTCCAGCCCAGGGCTGCTGCACAGAAGACATAGCCCCACAAGGCAAGAGGACAGCAGCCCCCGCCCCCGATTCAGTGACGCATCCCTGGAATGCCTTTTGGACACAGTGGAAGCCCACTGTGATGTCCTCTACCCCTGCTCTGGGTGAAGACCAGCAAGCAAGGCACCAATCCAGCAAGGGAGGCGATGGCAGTGATGGTCAACACTCTACAAAAGAGGACAGCCACCCAGTGCCACTACAAGATGAATGGTCTCATCTGTTCCACCAGGGTAAATCACTCTTCTCATCACTATCAACTCACATACTCACAATCCCATCACACATCCACAGGGATCTCACACCTCAAGTGACAACACCACTAACTCTTACACACACCCTCACATTTCTGTTAGGCTCAGATACTCTCGAGCTTGCATCCTCATCCCGTCCATGTCTCTGCTCACCACACAAACATTCCACGCAGTGCCTTGTGTCCTGCTCACACTCTCTCCATATGTTTTTATGCAGGAGAAGCTGGCTCACATAATCAGGGAGAGGTCCCAGACTGGGGGTGGAGTGGCCCACATTAGGTCCCTCGCTCACTTTGAGGAATGTGCCATTGGGCTTAGTGGTGAGGGCATGGACCGTGCCTGGGGTGATGGTGAGGTCAGTGGTGAACATCCACATGAGGATTCTGCACCCCATCATCCCTCTCTCAATGTAACTGTGAGTGCTCTCTCTCCTGCTTTTGACTCTGCTGCCATGCACTAATTATCTCTACTTTGGTTCACAGGGAGCTCTGCCATTCGACCAACACCCTCAGCCAGCCAGTCCCTCTGCTCCATCCACATCCTGGCCTCCAGCCAAGAGGACGCCTCCTCCATTGAGGAGCTGGAAATAAGCAGCCTGGAAGACCCGTCACAGCACTTACCCATACCCTCCACCAGTGCAGAGACATGCACCTCGGTAAGACCCAGATCTAGAACAGGCTCAGGTTCACAATTTGGTGGTCACCGAACGGACATGTGTCCACAGCAGGAGGAGGCAGGTTCAGCCGAATTCCCCGGCACTCGGAAAACTGCTGGGGAAGAGGCATCTGTGAGATCCGAGTCAGATGACGAGCCTCTGGATTTGGTCTTCCAACTCATTATGGAGAGTCAGCAGAAGGCGTGGGAACATCACACAGAGCAGTTGGAAGCCCTCAACAGAGTGGACACGAGTCAAGGGAGTGTATCCACCTGCTCTCTATGAAGTGCTGCCCACATGTACATGTATGGACATCTCCATGGGGATGTCAGGGCAGCACCTAGAAGAAGTGTTAGGCCAAGAAAAGTTAAGAAATTCTGATCAAATTTGGTTGCACGGGTGAACAGATTTTGTCACTTTATAATCTGAAAATATATTCACTTTCACTAAATAATATGTAGTGGTGTCTTTCAGCTTCTTTGACAGGCTTCGTGAGTCCTCCCACTGCATCCCCCCACTAGCAGTTCAGCTGCTCACAGTTGGCCCCGGAGTGATCCTGGAGGGAAATTTGTGTGAGTGGCAGCGCCTTTCAGAGCCTTATGCAAGCACTCTCCCATGCACGAGGATCCTTCCTCCATCACACTCGTCTCAATATCCTGAGCATTTTCAATGCTGCCTGCTGGGGTTCACTTTCAGTTGTCCATCTGAGCTGAGCTGCATCTCTGCCCACTCCCTGATTGCACCAACATGCAGCACCTGTTCCCGCCCACTACGAGTCTCCTTTCACTTCCGGTTTTAGAAGCATGATGCGTGTAACATTTGTCTTTACCACCCCCATCCTTTCCCCTCCCCAGTCACCCGTATCCTTTCCTCTATCATTGTCGACCCCCCTGGCATCATCTTCCATCTCCCCACCGTCACCTACAGCCAGAACCCTTGTCTTTCCAGGATGTCCAGGTGAACGTACATGTTCCATACCTTCCTGAAAAACTCACCCCCGTCCACGTTGACCTCGTGGACCTTCTCCTTCCCAACCCCAGGGTCCATATCTGTCTCCAAGTCCCCACCAATCACCCTCACCGTCCCTTCACCGACACCGTAGCAACCCCGCCTTCCCACCCTACCAGCTCGCTCTGTCCTCTCTCATTCTGAACATTCCCTTCTACCACGTGCACCCTCAGCTTGCTCCTTAGGAGGCAATCATAGACTCCAGAGACCCCTCCCTTGCATGTTCACCTGGACATCTGCCCCCCCTTACTCTTTCCTCCCCCCCGGACTCCTTCCTCCCCCCGGAATCCTTCCTCGCCCTGGACTCCTTCCCCCCTTGGAACTCCTTCCTCTGCCTGAAATCCTGCCCCCCTCAGAATTCCTCCCTGCCCTCAAAGTCCTGCCCCTGTCTGAACTCCTTCCCCCCTCCAAACTCCCCTACTCTGGTCTCCTGCCCCCCTCCTTACTCCTTCCTCCAGCCTTACTCCTTCTCCCTTCCTCACTCCTTCCTCTGCCCTTATTCCTTTCTCCACCCTTAGTCTTTCCCCTTTCCTTACACCTTCCTCCACCCTTACTCTTTCCTTCCCTGGAATTTCCCTGCCCCCCATTGACGGGCAGAGCAGACAATTGCAAACTGGTTTGACGACGTCATGAAACCGATTTTTGGCCATTCTGCCATATTATAAGCTCACGCCCACTTTGAGGCCCAACGTCAGCAGGCACAGAAAATTCCGCTCATGGATTTCAGCTTGTCTCACTTACAGTAATAAATGTAACATCATTCAGTGAGACAATTCAGATAATTCTCTCCTAATCAGTCTATTCTAATAAGCAAAGAATACTTTTCATCCTCTTGATATCATACAACTAAACCTTTAGTGCAAGTTTTTTACTTGTACTACTGGGTGAAAACATGACAGTAGTGGAATAAAAATTGTGGGGAAAGCTTTCTGATTCGTAACCGCTCCCGATCTGGCCCACGCCATCTTTTTTTAATTCCTTCTTGGGATATGAGCATCACTAGTAAGGCCGACATTTATTGACCATCCCTAATTGCCCTTGAGAAGGTGATGATGAGCTATCTTTTTGAATCACTGTAGTGTAAGTACACCCGCAGTGCTTTTAGGAAGGGGTTCAGAATTCTGACTAGTGACACTGAATGAACGGCCATATAGTTCCACGTGTTCTGGATGGTGTGTGACTTGGCGATGAACTTGCAGGTGGGGTGTTGTCCTTGATCTTCTAGGTGGTGGGGGTTGTGGGTTTGGAAAGTGTTGTTGAAGGATCCTTGGCACATTGCTTTGAACGTATCTACCTACCTGACGTGGGTTCCTGATTCATCAGGTAGGCCCTATTACAATACAAGTTGGGGTCCTATGATTTACACAGGACCTGAATGCCACTTTGAGACATAACTGGGAGGATGCTGCGGATAAACTGAAAAGGAGCAACAAGATTAACTTTGATTTTTTTTTTGGAGCTGGATGAAGCAGGAGTGCCCCTCTGTGTTCCACATAAATCATGTAAGTTTCCCCCATCCAGGAATGCCCCTTACACCCACATCCCTGACCTACCTTGATGTTGACTAGGGTGGGCCACCTGATAATGCCCAGTCAGTAACTGATGAGCTGCAGCGGCCATCGATTTGGTACCCACTGCTTGTCAGGTGTGTTATCAAATGAAATCTGACATCACACAACGTAAGGAACTATTAGGAGAGATAACCAAAGCTTGGCCAAAGAGATAGGTTTTAAGTAGCATTTAAAGGAGAGAGAGAGAAAGAGAGAGAGAGAGAAGCAGAAAAACAGAGAGCTTCAGGGAGGGAGATCCAGAATATAGGGCCTTGGCAACTGAAAACACGGTCATCAATGGCATTAAAATAGGGGATGTGTAAGAGGCCAGAACTGGTGGAGCGCAGTGATCTTGGAGTATTGCTGTGCTGAAGGAGATTACAAAGATAGGAAGGGTTAGGCCATGGAGGGGTTTGAAAATAATGAGAATTTTAAAATTGACATTGCCAGTCCAGGACCAATGTATTGCAGTGAGCACATCAGTGATGAGTGAATAGAACTTTGTGCAAGTTAGAATGTGGGCGGCAGAATTTTGAATGAGCTCGAGTTTATGAAGAGTGGAAAATTGGGGTCTGTCCAGGTTAATTGGATAGTTTGAATAATCCAGGCCAATTCCATCTCTTCTGTGAGGCTGAGCAACAGTTTGTGAATCTTGTTATTAAGTCAAGCTTACTAAATTAGGGGATAATAGAGATATAAGAATTAATATACACACCAGGTATAAATGATCTCTCCCAATTTGTATGTGTAAAGAATGATGTAACAGTCTCCACCAAAGAGTTGTCCATATGTACCGGGGTCAACAGGAATCCGACCATTGCTCTCAACTCGCCAAATCTAGAATTGGAGAAGAGTTTGAAAATATATCCATTCAAATACATCTTCTCAATAAAAAGCATGATGCAATTCTTAAAATGTCTCAGTTTATCACACAACTGGTGAAGGATATCAGTGAAGGAGCTACGTTATGTTGAATAAGTTGTGACTTGACACACGGAATCAAAAAATTGAAAACATGCATTTGCATACACAGTTCATAGTGCTTCATTCTGGCCTGAATTTTCCCCCCATTGGGCGGGCTCAGCGGGACCGGTTGGGGAGCTGACCGCCGCCCGCAATCGGCTCCGCACCATGATTTCACACGGGCGGGCCAATTAAGGCCCACCCTGTGTGGATTGTAAGCGGTCACGCTGAAAGTGCTACCTGTGTAGGAGGGAAAGCAGGCCTGGCGCGCAGTTCACACATGCACGCGAAAGGGCGCTTCAATCTCCCTAAGGCACAGAGCTGCCTCAAGGAGATTGAAGCACTTTTTAAACAAATAAAGACATTAAAAATTTAATGAAACATGTGACTGTGTCACATGAGATGAGACATGTTTTTATTTTCAAAGTAAAATTTGTATTAGCTTTAGGAAACCTTATCCTGCTCGTGGATGAGGTTTCCTAACATATGTAAAGGCCGCTTGGCCTTTTCACCTGCCCATCAGCCGTTAGGTTGGACAGGCAGCGTAAATTTCAAGCTAAATAGCTCATTAATGGTCTTAATAGTCCTTTCAGTTATCGATGGGCGTGCAGCCGACTCTGGTGTGCACCAATTGAACAAAATGTCGCACAAGTTTGTGATGACATTGGGGCACATGTCCAACATCATCGCATGTCACTTATGTTTGAGCGTGTCGGGCACTCACCCGCACGCCAAAGTTAAAATTCTGGCCTATATAATAAATTACTTTTGAGCTGCAATCACTGCCATATATCAAGGAAAATAACACATTGCGGGGAAACGGTGGCGTAGTGGTCTAGACTAGTAATCCAGAGGCGCAAGCTAAGAATATGGGTCCAGATCCCATCATAACAGGTGGTGGACTTCAAATTCAATGAATTAATTTACTCAATTAAATTAAAAAAAAATCTGGAATTGCAAAGTTAGTCTCAGTAATGGTGACCATGAAACTATCATTGATTGTTATACAAACCCAACTGGTTCACTAGTGTCCTTTAGGGAAGGAAATTTACCATTGTTTGGTCTGGCCTACATGTGAGTCTAGACCCAGAGCAATGTGGTTCACTCTAAATGCTGTCGAGGGCAATTAGGGATGGGCAACAAATGCTGACCTTGCCACTAATGCCCATAATCCGGGAAAGAATTAAGAAAAATGTTTTGATTTTAACTGGGACTGCTAGGCAGGAAATACTCAGCAGTGCCATTTGTTTTACGCCTTGCTCAATTTACCTTCACTACAGTGATGAGGGAATGTTGAGGCATTAAACTAAGGCCCTGTCTGCCCTCTCATGTGGATGTAGAAGATTTGATAGGCAACTTTTGATGAGCAGGGGGTTTTCCTGGTGTCTGGCAAATGTTTATCCCTCAATCACTATCAATAAAATGGATAACCTGTTTATTTAGATCATTGTTATTCCTGGGATCTTGCTACAAGCAATTTGGCTGCCATGTTTATCTATATTACAATTGTGACCATACTTCAAAAAACCTATTTCATTCCCTGCAAAATGTTCTGTGATGTCCAGAGGTCATAAAAGACTATTTTTGTGTAAATCTTTTTTTTGCTGCTGCGTTTGCCTTGATACCTACCAGATGGGTTACAATGGTCTCTTCTGGTGCTGTATAATCCTATTCTTGCCAACCCAAAAAAAACAAGTTCCCCATAAAGCAGAAGGGAGAATCACAGAAAGAGCCAAATTAGGCCATTATCCTGCACTCTTCAGCAACAAATTACAGAGTGACACTGCCAAAGTCCTTGGACAGAATCCACAGGTGGGATTAGGTTTCATGATGGGTTTATAACTGTAATAAAATTTTTTATTAAAATTCATTGACATGTCCCAGCTCATGTGACACTGTCACATGAGAGGATATGTCTGAATATTTTTTTAAATTCTTTTTTTCAAGTTTTCAAAATCAGATTACTCTCCCTGAGGCAGCTCCGTGCCTGAGACGCAAAAGAGCGCAGGCCCTGACTCTCCCTCCTTCCCCCGCCCGCACAGGCAGTGCTGAGCGCTTCCAGGTGTGCCTTAATTGGGCCACCCATGTAAAATGGTGGCGCACAGCCAATCCTGGCCAGCTATCAGCTGCTCATCCACTCCCAACCAGCCCGCCCGACGGGGAGAAAATTCTCCCTCTTGAGTCTAAACTCCCTCTCAAACTGGCATGGAAAACTACAAAAAGGAGGCAGATTTTAAGAATTTAAATTTTGATCATTGTTCTTTGTCACTGAGGTTCATTATCATCATAAAGTCATCAACCCAATGGAATAAGCTAAAATCATTAACTGCTCTAACTATACCTTAATTATAGTTAATGGCCTTCTAATTCTGATAAACATAAATCACATAACCATCACAGAGGCAAATGATCGTCAGTCATTATTGATTGATGATACTTAACATCTTTGATTTTGTAAGTGATTTTAGACTATTCTACTTGTGCCCTTTTATATCACAGAGTCATTTCTGATGACAGCTGTAGAATCTGAGACAGCCCAGAGGGTTAGTTAACCCAACCTTCCCCTGGTGTTAATGGGGCAGCAACAGGCTCAAAATGGGTTGGGAAGCTTTATCATCTCATTAAAACCTACAATGTATCTGACTCCATTCTGAAAGAGCCTCTCACTGAGTGTCCAAAGTGCTCGCTCGTGTCAGGTGATGGCCCCTTTTAATATGGAAACTAGGGGTTCTCTGACATAAATAGGAACCCAAATTGCCACTTCTAGCTGAAGCCTGCACCGTGCATACTCCATTCAGCTCCACTGGTCTTGGAACCGAAGAGGCACAGCAAAGTTGTTTTGAATTATTTTTGTGGGCCACAGGAAGGGCAGGAGTCAACAAATATGATCTGGGGTGTTGTCATCCTGGGACTCTACTCTCTGCAATTGTAACTCCCACTCCCAGAACCTACATCATCGGCAACCGCCCTGGCCTAATCTTTAGGGGCAAGATTTTACGCATCACCGATGCATAAAATGATGCACAGTGACATTGGGGGGAACTCCCGATGCCACCGCGCCCCATTTAAATTTTCAGGAAGGCAGGGGCACAGCGAAATCAGCTGCGTGGCTGCTGACCTGTCAATGGCCATTTGAGGCCATTGACAGAGTCAATGAAATAATTAAAGGACCTGCCCGTCTAACCTTAAGGTTGGCGGGCAGTCCAGGAGCCCTGGTGCGAACTAGAAAAAGCATGAAACCTCATCCACAGGTGGGATAAGGTTTCATGTAAGTTTAAAAAATTTTAATAAAGTTTTGTGAAAATTATGGACATCTCCCAACTCATCTGACATTGTCACATGAGGGGACATGTTAGGAAAATTTAACTTTTCTATTTTTAGGTTTTTTACATTTTGAGCCGATCTCTCTGAGGTTGCACTTAGCCTCAGGGAGATGAGCGCACTCTCGATTTTGGGATTCCCTGCCCCCCACCCCGGCATAGTGCTTCTGTGCGGACGTCAGCTGGGCAGGCATTAATTGGCCTGCCCACGTAGAATGACAGGATGCAAATGGAACAACTTGGGCTGGTGGAATTTAGCATAGGATTATCATTTTGCAAGCAGACTATTCAGCTCAGTCATAAAGGTTGCAGATGCAGATACTAGACTGGAAGGGCCCTGTCCCAACAAAGGGCATTATCTGCTACAAGATTCAAAAAAATCTCTGTGACTTTATTCTGAGATTCACCCTAAATTACCATTCTGATTTGAGAGGATAAAAGCAAAAAACTGTGGATGCTGGAAATCCAAAACAAAAACAGAAACAGAAAAACCTGGAAAACCTCAGCAGGTCTGGCAGCATTGGCGGAGGAGAGCACAGTTGACGGTTCGAGTCCTCATGACCCTTCAACAGAACTAAGTAAAAATTGGAAAGGGGTGAAATATATTTTTACTTAGTTCTGTTGAAGGGTCATGAGGACTCGAAACGTCAACTGTGCTCTCCTCCGCCGATGCTGCCAGACCTGCTGAGTTTTTCCAGTTATTTCTGTTTCTGATTTGAAAGGAACTGTGCGTGCGCAAATTTCATATATTCTTAATTCATTACTCTTGAGTCACATATACAGCACTAACTGGAACTAGTGTAATATTGAGCCACTTCTAATAATAGATTGCACTCTTCTAGTGGAAAAGATTCAGTAATCTGAAAAGGACACAGTAGCATAAAAGTAAGACTTCAATCATGATAATGCACTTACAACATACAAGGCTTGTTATTAACAATAGAGCCAATTTGTTTTTTCCATATATAAATGGAAAACAAGGACAAAGCTATTATGCATGATGGAACGCTGCTTATAGATAATAGCAATTTGTGTTTAAACAGGGAATTCTATCAAAACTGAAGTTACAGCAAAGAGAGAGAGAGAGGATGGTAGATGAGTTTTGTGGGGTTGGCGGGGGGGGGCGGGGGGGTAGTTAACTGATTAACCGATTTCTGTTGTTATTACCACACTTCAAACTAATTTATCAAAGTGGTCACCAGCAGAAGGCAGCCTGCAGTATAGATTAGTCCAGTACAAAATTTGGTATTCAAATCAGTAAGGACCATATCACATTGAAATAGCATTTACTGACAGCACAACTGGTTCCTTCCAATCTCCACTATCTGCCATCTGAGAAAGTATGTAGGCCAGGCTTGTCCATCCCGTGGTCCCTCTATATGGCCTCTGGAACCACTGTTCAAAATACTAGTAAGATGGATAAGTAAAGTTGAAGATTTCTGCAAAGGGCTGCTCCTCCAAACACAGGCTGTTACTTTCCCACATTTGAGCGAAAGAAACAGTCTCTGACTGGATGAGCAGTGATCACCAGCAACGGCAAGTATGCTGGGGAGAGAGAGAGGATTTCAGGGTAGGAAAGAAGAGAGAGAGAGGTGCTGTGGGGCCCAGGGAGAGAGAGAAGGAGGACAATCTTAGAACTGCACCAAACCAGAGTCTCTGAAAGTGAACAGCATTACTATGTAACTCCTCAGACCATCAATATTCAATTTTCTCATGACGCAGCTTTTCTCTCTTTCACATGAGGATTGCGAGTTACCTCTGTCTTTCCTGAACCGTCATCCACCATGTTATGCTTTGCAGCCATTTGAGGACTGGTGTGCAATTTTGAAGCATCAAATTTAATCTGCTTGATTTTTGCAATTGTCTCAGTGACATACACTTTTCCGAATCCCTCGCTTTGACCTTTGTCTTTCCAATTCTTAAAGAACTGTTTGAAGGTTGGAGTTTCTCCTCCTTCAGGAAGTACTTGAATCTGTGGAGGAAAACAAAGCTTTAGTTTCATGCTGTGGCAAAGTAAGATACATTGGTAGCAGAAATTGTATTGACCTCATCATCCTTGCAGGTTGTCAATATGTCTGATTTTCAAATAACTATTGTGGTGCTAACTTTTTCGGTCCAACATCTCCGCATAGCAGCTAAAAGAATGACAACTACACGGGTACTGAAATGTAAGCAGGTGGTGTACTCCACTTATCATGGGGGCTGTTAATCTGGGCAATCTGATAAAGAAACATCAAATGCTGATAAACCAGAAATGGCATCTGTGCAAAACAATTATAGATTTGTTTAGGCATTTATAAGAGTTCACACAGACAAGCTAACATACACTAATGCTCTTGGTATTTTGTGTGCAACCAAAGTTTTCTAGATCTCTTTAATCCAATCCAAATTCACTCTCCATCTGAACTCTAACACACTCCAAGCTCCAAGACTCAATTTTATTCATGGGGTCTTCACGATCTGACACCAGTCTACAGGTTTCCTGTATTAGACAACATGTACTGCATAACTATTACTGCATTACTAATACACATGCTTTACATGATTTCTCCAAATAGAATAGACAATGAACTAACAGACACATCAGTTCTGCACAAAAAATACTGCTATTAATAGCTTAGTTATTAAGGGATCTGCTAGATATCCATAGGATTACATAGGAATATGGTACAGAAACAAAGACATTCAGCCTAACCAGACTGCATTCCAGTGTTTATACTCCACTCAATCCTCTTCCCATCTTTCCTCATCTAAATCTATTAATGCTACCCTCTCTTCCTTTCTCCCTCATATACGTGTCTAGCTTCCCCTTAAATGCATTTATACAATCAGCTTCGATCACTCCTTGTGGTCATAAGTTCCACATTCTCAACACTCCTTGGGTAAAGAACTTTCTTTGAAATTCCTTACTGGATTTCTTGGTGTCTATCTTATTTTGATGATATCTAGTTACGCTATTCCCTACAAAAGGAGATATTCTGTCTGTATCCACTCTACCAAAACGTTTCATAATTTACAAGACCTCTAATAAGTCACTCCTCAGCCATCTTTCTTCAAAAGAGAAGAGACTCAGCCTGGCAATCCTTTCCTGATATGTATAACCATGCATTTCTGGTATCAGCCTTGTAAAGCTTCTCTGCACCATCTCCAGTGCCTCTGTATCATTTTTATAATATAACAACCAGAACTGCATGCAATACTTCAAGTGTGGTTTAACCAAGATTCAATACAGGTTTAACATAACTTCTCTCCTTTTTAATTCTATCTTCCTAGAAGTAAAACCCAGACGTGGAGTTTTGCCAAGTTGTGGAAACTCTAGACCTTATCCAAAATGGTGAGGGGACACGGGATCTGGAAGTCCTGTTCCCATTTCCAAAAAATCCTATTGTCAATGGAAGGGAAAAGGGGGCGGGATGTTATTCCCATATGGGGGAAACCCAAACCCAGCAGATCCATTTGATTGCAGTGCTGATTTCAAACAGACCCCATTTTCACTGGAGCGAGTTCTGATTCCTACAGTGTGTGACTTATTATTTTTAAGACTGACATGAATGGTCATAAAAGATGGATAAGGAACTGTCAAGCTGTCAAGTTATTTAAGGCCTCTGTTCTTTAAATTTTGAAAAAAAGAGATTGCTCTGTCTCTTGAATTGAAAAAAAATCGATGCTTGCAGTTTTAATAGCTGTTTATTGACATTTCCATAAGGGTTATCATTATAGTATTATTACTGCTTGACTGCTTCTACAACCTGTCGTTATCACAGTAGGGGGCTGTAAGTTCACAGTTTGATTGACAGATCCATGAGGTTATTAAGGTATGAATACAAATGTTTGTTTTTGTAAGTAATTAAGTTGAGGGGATTAAAATGTATTGAAAGGGCTTTCATAAATGGGAGTTTTTATATGCTGAAGTGTGTAATGGATATTTAGAACTTTAGAATTTTATTTCATCTCAGCTTGGCTCCTGAGGTCTGCCCATGGTGGATACTGGGTGGGTTGACAAGACAGGTGTAAGAGAAATGGATGATACATTGGGGGCATGTGTTGGCACTAAATTGGCACTAGAGCTATAAGGGGCCATGGAGATGAGTGGGGGCATGTATTGGCTTGGAGGGTATGAGGGGTCATTGGAGGTGGGTGCAGGGGAATGGATTTGCATGGAGGGTTTGAGGTGTCATTGGACGTGGGTGCAGGGGAATGGATTTGCATGAGTTGACATTGAAGGTGGATAGAAAGTGGTTAGACAGGTGAGGAGGTGTGAATGGTGAGGTCCAGAGGGCTAATATTCAAAAACGTGCCTTGGGTGAAGTTCCAGAGCACCGAAGTGGGTGTTTTAAATATTGGCAGCACCTGTGGCAGTATCTCAATTGTTTCTGACTTCTGCCTGCATCTGCCCCATCCCCAGAACGTAGCTTCCATTATTTGGGGCACTTTTTCCCCACCTTGGGAGCGAAAATCCAGGTCTCAGCGTTTGTTTTTTTTTAATGGCCTTGCTAACCTGTGCGCAACTTTTAGTGATTGATATACTTATTCTCTGAGATCCCTTTGTTCATCTACCCCATCTAGACTTGCATCTTCCAAATAATAAGTGACTTTTCTAACCTTCTTACGAAAAAGTACTACTTCCCATTTATCTGTGTTGAATGTAATTTGCCAATTATTTGCCCACCATCAAGTTTATCAATGTTCTCCTGTAATTTGTTGCCATCCTCCTTTGTATTAACTGTTGCCACCACCACCCCCCACAGCCACAGCCACAGCCATAGCCCCCTCCCCAATCTTCCCTCAATGTGGTTTCATCAAGAAATTTAGAAATGGCAGGTGTAAGAGAAATGGATGGTGCATTGGGGTCATGTGTTGGCACTAAATTGGCATTGAAGCTATAAGGGGCCATGGAGATGAGTGGGGGCATGTATTGGCTTGGAGGCTATGAGGGGTCATTGGAGGTGGGTGCAGGGGAATGCGTTTTTGATTCCAAAGTTTAATTATTAATGTAAATTGTGAACAGCTGTGGTCCCAGCACCAATCCGTGTGGAACACATCACATCTTCTGCCACTCTGAACAACTACCTTTTACTACCTCTGTCTTGGAGCCAGCTAGCAATTCATTCTACCACTTGTCTCCTCACTCCACATTCTCTGACCTTATTTATTGTATGTAATGGGGCACCTTATTGAAGGCCTTTTGAAAATCGAGATAAATTACATCTGCTGCACATAACCATTGTATACTCTGTCTTGTTACCTTTCTAAAAATTTCAATAAGGTTGGTCAAATAAGATTTCCCCTTTTGAAGTCCATGCTGATTATTCATTATTCTCTACATGTTCTTCTATTTCCTCCTTTGGTGGGGATTCCATTATTTCTCCTAACATCAAAAACTGTTGGCTAAACATTGAGTGGTTCTTTAAAAAAAGTAATTATATGTTATGGATAACTTTTATGTTGACAGGAAACTGAATATTTTGTTCACAGTTATCACCCAGTGTAATTATAAAGAATTCCACATCAGGTATACGGCATGGTTAAGTGCAAAGTATGGCATCCTGTAATCTACTCCAAGACGATGTATCGATCTCAGCTGTAGAAGTTTGCTGCCTACTGTGCCACAATGGCATTGCTCATTATTTTTACAATGCTAACGGAGCTGTGACCTTTCTGAGTGTGTTCTAATTTTAATAGCAACTTGTGCCAAATTATGGACAATTATGTAGTCCCAAACTCACTTGAACCCTGACATTAGCAGGATACAGGCATTCGAAAGTTTTGAATTGGAATCAAAGCCAGGTTTTGATCAGCAGGTGTGCAGGTCAAAGAATCAGACACAAAGGCCACTGCATCTGATTTGCAGCACTCGCACTCCTGATTTTATGACTCATAAAATGGGGGTTCCACAATTTTGGGTTCTCTAACCTATGGCCGGAATTTTATGGCCCTGGCGGGGCAGGGGCAGAGCCAGAAAATACAGTGAGCCATTCAAAACTCTATTGACTTTGGTGGGACCAAAAGATCCTGCTGGCGCAAGGGACCGGAAAAATCTGCCCAATGTTCCTGTCCAGCAAGGCTTTGTGCAGAGTCTCTGAAAATTCATCCCATTGATAGTTGACTCATTATATCACCAATTCACCTTTCCATTTTCAAAATAAATGGAAAATCATTGATATTTCTGCATCAGAATGTATGATTTACTATTTACTAAACAACCATACAACATTCCAAATGGAATAGCAAATCACTGCCAAACCAAAACTCTTTCACAAATTAAATCTAACAAATCTAATTAAATATACAAATATGGGGAAGTGATTGCATAGTGGTATTGTCACTAGGCTAGTATTCCAGAGACCTAGTGTAATCAAATCCCACCATGGCAGATGGTGAAATTTGAATTGAATAAAAATCTGGGGCAGAATCTTCAATCTTCGGGTTGGCTCGCCGATACGTAAAATGACAGGCGTCCCGACGTCACTGTGCGTCATTCAGATATTCAATTCGGCGGGTGCACACTGGAGTTGGCTGCATGCCCGCCGAACTGTCAAAGGCCTATTAAGGCCATTTAAATTCCAAATGAAATACTTAACTGAGCTGCCCGTCCAATCTTAAGGTTGGTGGGCAGGCGAAGAGCCTAGGCAGCCTTCGCATTTATCATGAAGCCTCATCCACGGGCAGGATGAGGTTTCATGAAGGTTTCAAAGCATTAACAGAAATTTTTAATAAAATTCATAAACATGTCCCAGCTCATGTGACACTGTTACATGCGGGGACATGTCTTCAATTTTTTTTCTTTTATAAAAATGTCTAAAAATCAAAGTAATCTCCCTGAGGTAGCTCTGTGCCTCAGGGAGATTTCTGTGCTCTTTGGCATGCAGGCCCTGACTCAGCCTACTTCCCCTGCCCACACAGGGAGCGCTCAGCACTTCCAGGTGCACGTCACGCTGGGCAGGCTTTAATTGGCGTGCCCATGTAAAATGGCGGCGCATAGCTGATCGCGGATGGCGATCAGCTGTGCCCCCACCCACACCCACTCCCGCCCAAACCCCCCGACAGGGAGAAAATTCTCCCCCTGGAATTAAGTCTGATAATGACCACAAAGCCATTGCTGATTGTTGTAAAAACTCATCTGGTCTCTAATGCCCTTAAGGAAAGAAAATCTGCTGTCTTTGCCTGGTTTGTCCTACATGTAGCTCTAGGCCCACAGCAATGTTGTTGACTCTTAAAAAATGCCCCTCTGAACAAGGGCAATTAAGGATGGGCAATAAATGCTGGCCTAGCCAGCGACACCCACATCCCATGAACAAATAAAAAAATACAAATTCTACATTGTGAAGCTAAAAGCATAAATTGACATTTTAAAGTATTAGTATAAATGCTATTATATAGTCTATTATATATTCGTTCAAATATAAGTCTTATTTCCTTTGCATGAGATGAGGAAAAGGAGAAGGCATAAGTAATTGTTTAAATTTCTTCCACAGTTCGAACTGACAATGATTAATTGTGCACCCAGAAACAAATATGCACCAGCTTGTCAACTTGACCAGGGTAGATGTGACTGAAGGCGATCTGTTTTTTTTCTATTCTGTGTAATTTATCACTTCTGCTTTATTTGAACTGCAACTATATTAAATAGGCAAAGTTTTGATGGCAAAGAGGCTGTTTAGCTAGGGTAGTTGTCTGTTTTTCAGTACAATGCAAGCAATGGACGGATACTTCTAAAAGGCAATGATGAGGTTCAACTTCATTCGAGTAATATCATTGATTACTTTCAACCAAACAATAAACACACCCCAAGCACTTCTTGTGGCATATTCTGGTCCTTATTTAATGAAACATAATTTTATTTGAAGATATCCTACCTGGCTATTGGGTGGGTAGTTCATTTGTTTTATGAATCCCTCAGCAGTCTTCATAGCTGCCTTTCTCTCGCCTGGGTTTGCATTTTTACCTAAACACCAGAATATTTCCTTATTAAAATCAGTATCAGTGAGAAGTTATGATTAGTAAAGCTCACATAAATTTGTGTTTGTTTCCATTTGCATTTTAATAATAAATTGACTCAAATTTATTATTTGAATTTTTTTATACTTGGCTTATTCACTGCAATGTTGTATCCTTTCCTTATTCAGGTGTTTCTTACCTTCATTTGCTTTAAGTTGCAACTGCAGCAACTACCTGTTAAACAGTAAACAAAGCTAGAATTGTATAATCTTACAGGACAAAGCAGCCTACTTGATTGGCACCTCATCCACAAACATTCACTCCCCCCACCACAAATGCACAGTGGCAGCAGTGTGTACCATCTACAAGATGAACTGCAGGAACCCACCAAGCCTCCTTGGATGGCACCTTCCAAACCCACGACCACTACCATCTAGAAGGACAAGGGCAGCAGATAAATGGGAACACCACCACCTGCAAGTTCCCCTCAAAGCCACTCACCATCCTGTCTTGGAAATATATCACCGTTCTTCCACTGTCACTGGGTCAAAATCCTGGAACTCCCTCCCTAACAGTGCTGTGGGTGTACCTACACTTCAGGGACTGCAGTGGTTCAATACGGCAGCTCACCACCAGGGCAATCAGGGATGGGCAATAAATGTTGGCCCAGCCAGCAACGCCCACATCCCATGAATGAAAAAACAAGAAGGCCTTTTGGCCAATCGGCTATGTGCCAGCCCTTTGAAACAACTTCAGTCCCAATAATCAAGCTAAGGAGTGAAATAATTCTTATTTCTTTCAGTTGAATTTTGAAGAGAACATGTATTATGGCTAACATGCCATAAACCCTAAATCATTAACCCTCCTAAATCCTCAATGTGTTTGATTGTGAAACCAAACTTTTTCTATCTGTCTGAAATGCAATGCATACACTTTGCATCGGGGCAATACTCATTCACTTAAAGCCTGAGAACTTAGGCACTGGTTCAGTAAAAGTCAAGGCTTGGTGGATTCTCAGGTGTGCTTGAGCTTACTGCAAGAATTTAATTCACTAAAATCACACAGCTCACCAGCATGGAGCACTGATAAGTTTCCCAAAGATTGTTGTGGAGAGAATAATCTCAACGCCCTCTAGCCCCACCCATGCTCTCCACTCCACTCCCCACCTTCCCCACATCAAGTGAAGGATCCAACCTTCTATCTCTAATCATGAATCACGGGAGAGAGTCAACAATCAATGTTTCCCTGAATTAGCGCAGATTTGTATGGTTCAGGGAGCAGTTGGTCGAGTTTGCCACAACGCATCAACTCAAAGATCTCTCATTAACAAGCCTGTTATTTTGTTATTAGTTCAGCCTCAATGACCATGTTAATCCTCCTTCCTCTCCCTCCGGAGGATAGTCACAAGTTGGTTATTAAAGAGCTGACAAGTGTGGTTTTCCCCACTGCTGAACAGACAGCAGGTGTCTGAAACACCATGGTGAGCAGTACCGCTCCTCATAAAACATGTAAGTGTACAGCCACCATTCTCCTTAACATGGCATGTGAACATACACCATATCCATTGAACAGTAGCTCCTCCTGGAGGCTCAACACTTCAGTAGCAATAGCTTCTCCCTCGCAAATTAAGAAACAATCTCTGGGTGCAAGAGCATATTCTCAGACGTTCAAAGTTCCAGAAGAAGTCTTTCAGCAGTTGTCATCCCAAGCTTCAGTTTTCTTATATATATTACATTCAGTGCTCCTTTATTTCAGAGTGGGAGAACAATATCCATGCATCAGCACCTCATGTTTACATTGCATTCACATAAAAATTGCTTTAGCAATGCAAACACAGAGAGCTGTTTTATGTCCTCACTTTTCCAAAATCAGAACTTTTGAAGCATTTAATTTAAAGCACCATTTTTAGAGTTAGCAGCTCTACCTGGCAGAATAGATCCAGCAGCATTTGAAACAGCTAATTAGTCAGCTTAATCTCTATTTGCAGCACTTCAGGTGAAGGCCCACCACTACCTCAGGGCAACTAGGGCTGGACACTAGATGCCAACCTTATCAGGAACACCCACATCTCAAGGATGAATAGTATTGCTCTTGCTGCTTTTGCTGTCTTAAACTAGTGCAATTGTTTTAACATCACAGTTAGCTTGACAATTCTATTGCACTCACAGTGAAGTTGCATTGATTACAAAAGCAATCTTTTGCCTGGAGTATGTGGAGATGAAGAAGGCATGATCCAGGAGTTGTTATGAATGAGAGGATTAGCTAAAGAGTCCAAAGGATCAAAGAAGGTTCAAAGAAAGAACACCACCAAAAAAAGTGACTTGCTTGTTGTTTGTGCGATTGATCTTGTGCATCTGGTACAAATTGGTCATTATTTTTCTACATAACTGAGGTAAATACCCTTTAAAAAGTAGTTCATTGAATGTAAAGGATTTTGAGACATCCTGAGGATATAGAATAAAGCTCTAAAAATTTGGAAGATCTTTCTTGATTGTCAATTCAAGTCAGGTTAGTTTTATTTTAACAAATCATATTAGTATCTTTTCCTCAAAATGCAATAAAATTGGATCACAATTTGTTAATTTTTATTTTTTGACAATGATTATTAAAACAAAGACAATAAAAATGACTAAAGGATAGGAACTGTCCTTTGTTTCACCAGGTATTAACCATACTGTCAACAGCACTAATATCCAGCTGGTGGTGCTGTTGACAACAAAGGCTTTTCATAGCTCATTGGCACCACCAACTGAGAGCTAGTGGTAATGCTAAAATTTACAACATGCAAAGTGGTTGAAATTCATGCTAGTGACTACTTTTCCCTTGTACCAAGACTAGGCTGGGCACCTGCATAAAATAATTCAATTGTACATGTGCAAAACAGGTCTCATTCATGTAGCTGTAAGGTGATCTGTTTATGGATTGGTAAACCTGCTCTCTCTCTGTAACTGTGTGATTACCCCGAAGTTAGAGTGTCTGGAGCTAAATTAGCCAGGTGGTTACCCTAATTGATGGGATTTATTAAATATCAAAGCATCACTAAAACAGTGCACATGATAACTAGCACCTTCACACTTTTATTTATCTTCATATAGGCAACAGGTTTTTTTTTACATAAAATATGAATGGATGTCATTATGAAAATGCCTGCAGGAGAAAACTTCTGTGTTTCACATCAACACCAGTCACCTATGTAACAAAGACTCTAAAATAAAACCCGGAAATACACAACAAGTCCTGCAAAGACTAAAAGACTAAAAATCCTTCTTTGATAATAATCTTACCCTTCCAAACAAATATCTTTCTGTCTGCTCCATTGTCCAGTATAAAGCACTCTTCGCTCAAGAGCAAGTCACATGAGAATGGGTTTTCTGCTGACACTAATGACACTTTCATAGACCCGCTTGCATCTGAGACCTGAAGGAAGAGGATTTCATAAAAATTACAACTATCATCACTGAATAAATGCAAACATCTCTGTACACTGACTATGATTCTTTGATTCTTGACACAGTCCATTGTATTGCTCAATTTGGGTATTATACTTTGTGAACCCTGAATAAGTGGCAATAGTTTATTTGGCTATGAAGGAAATCGAAGCAGAACCCGATCATTTTCACACCCAATGTTGCTACTCCAGTCCTGCTACTGGATTGTGATCAGGAGCAGGTATCCTGTTTGGTTTTAACTTTCCCAGCCAAATTCCAGTGCTTCGATTGCCATTTTAGCTGAGATCACTGAACTTAGCACATAGCACCAATCTATGCATCTTCAGTTATAGTGGAGGTTGTAAAAACTGTGCTTCCGTTTTTTTAATCATGTACATCTCTTGCTTTTATAAGACGTAACGCTTTCCCAGGTTGCTATAAAACTAGACATAAGATTTTCAGTAAGGCTATTAGAAAACCAATTTATTATCATAGCCTTGTAAAATGTGCTCTCTTTCTGTCACATGCCATATACCCCAAATAAAAAGACGCCTTGGCTATAATGGCAGGAACAAGAGTCCTATGAAGAGAAAAAAATTGGTTTCATCCTTTACCAAAAACTCTTCATGCTAAACTGCCACAGCCAACAGCTGATATTTGCTCGCAAGGATACCAAGTCAAATTCAAAACATATTATTCTCTCTAATTAATGTACTATTGCTTTTGATATGTAGGTGACTGTGCAGTCCACCAGGTGAAGGTGCAGTCCATAAGTGTGCTGTCATCACTAAGATCCAGGTCCATTCCTGTATTATCATTGCAATCTGGGGGTGAAATTGGTCTTCGGGTGGAAATGCTAACAGGCAATGGTGAATTGGCAGTCTCTTTCATATCCTGGTCACAATGAAAAGAAATATCAGAGTGTAGAATGGGCTGCCATTTCACCATCATTGGTTTTGCACTAATGCAGAAGACCAACTTTACCTCCTATAATTCAGTACTGCTGTCACTAAAATTCTAGTATGCAGAAGATGGGATGGAGTCTTGCAGTCTGTCGTTCTACTTTTATCATTACTAGTAACAGCATGGGCAGTTCTTTCAAATCTGTTTACACAATTGTTTCTCTCTCCACACTAACACAGGGAGACTGAAATTCCTGGATCAAATGTATTGCCAAATTTTATATTCACTTGTTCTGTGCCACTACTTGTAAACATTCGAAGCTGACTTTGGAAAATTGCTGTTAACTAAAATGTCATCAACCCTACCCTGTGTATGTTGGTGATATGAGTGTAAAGGTAAGAATAGGCACAGTAAATTAAGAATACCATATAGAGCTTCGCCATCTTCCTGTTCGATACATCTGCAACAAAATCTTCATCATCATTTCCTTCACTCAATTCTGGTTTCTGACCAAGAACCTGTGAGAGAGAAAGAAAAACTTTTTAGCATGATATTTCTAAAATTCTAACTGTGTAGACCATGTGTGGAATAATTATTCAAAGATAGCTAACCTCAGGATGTGGTTCCTCTCTTAGCTATTACTTAGAAACAAGGAGATAGAATGCCGGTTAAAAATAGAACAACATCTGGCTGGGAACAGCGCACATTCACCAGGTTTGGGATATTGAAAAGCATGAAGAAATTACCAATATAAAGTCAAAGCTCAGTTTACTATGTAGTATTTTTACAAGTAAAAGTTTACAAAGTAAATTACAAAGAGTTATCATTTATAAAATTCATTCTTGCAGAAGATTTCTGCTCAAAACATTCATTGACAGATGTGTGGGTAGATTTAATTGGTGGGGCTGACTGGCAGAATCCGCCAGCCGGGCATCTATTGCGCAATATAGTTGCCATATGATACCCGAGCCACATTTGTATCCAACCGGTGAGCTACCTTGGGATGATGGATTGATTTTTGGGCCACAGGAATATCATTCAGCTGGGACAAGAGCGTTCCTGGAATAGGAGGAAGACAAGATTGAAGGGTCGAGGGTGGGGGGTGAAGTTCTGTGAAGCCAGGAGAAACACTTTAGTTCCTTACAGCTCCACGAAAGCACAAATTCCAAAATTATTTGTGGCCTTTACATTCATTACATTCATGCATTCAGCAGTGGTCCATTTGAGGATTGCTGCTTTAGAAAGGGATTGCGGCTTAGTACACATCACAGTGCTTGTGCTTACTTCGTCTCTGTGTTTCATCAAATTACAATCAGTGTTCTAGCTTCAAAATTAAGACTACGGGCAGAAGTTCCAGATTTGCACTAAGTACGGTAGTGGGCGGGAAAACAAATGTTTTACCCGCTGGCCGCAATGGCGGCTTTTCACTCTGTATCATCCCAATCCCACCTCATTAATCATGCATTCCTGGGAAACAAGCCGTTTTGCTGGTGGGCGGCCTCCGATTCACCTGCCTCGCTGCTTCCTCACACCAGGCACCAGATTTAAAGTGCAGCCATGCACACCTCTCAGTGCTTCCAGCCCAGGGCTGCTGCACAGGATACATAGCCTCAAAAGGCAAGAAGACTGCAGCACCCCCGGTTCAGTGATGCATCCCTGGGGTGCTTTCTGAACACCATTGGAGCTGTCGAGATATCCTCTACCCCGGCTCTGGCTGCAGGAGGCCTATCACTCTGGCTTGGGAGGTGGTGGCAGTAATGGTCAGTGCCAACGCTGGACCAAAGAGGTTCACCATCCAGTGCAGAAAACGTATGAATGATCTCATCTGTATTGCTAGGGTGGGGCAACCATCTCATCACTCTAAACTGACACACTCAGAAGGCTATCACACATTCACTGGTATCTCACTCACTGCCAGCTCAAAGGATATCAACACTCACTCTCTCACACACGCCTTCACATCTCCATCTGGCCTCATCTCCTCTGGAGACTGCCTCCTCAGCCCTCACCATCTTGAGGCCACTTTCACAGATCAACATGTGTCCCTACGCACACCCTAGGATACCCCCCTTCCCCAGGAATGCCCTAGCCCTGTAGTCTCTTCCCTTGCCTGAGGCCAAGCAAGCCATAGCCATTGAAAAGCCACCCCCACCTCATGGCTGGTATTGTAAGTAGGGAGTCCCCCTAAGAGTAGTGTGATGCTGCCTGCGAAGCCTGACACTGGTGACCACGAGTGCTGCCTGAAGCAAGGTATGCAAATAAACCTCAAAGTCCCAGCAAAGTGCAGCTCGCCAGGTACATGTCACTTATGTGCAGTTGTGAAACACGTCGGAGTGTTTTCCCGCTGAAGTGTTTGGATGATTCAGCGGGGGGGGGAGGGAGGTTGATTCCAGAAAGCTGGCCTTATAATGAAATGCAGATGTATTACAATGAGGTTCCCAACGTCCGACGGTGGGAAACGCAGCCCACCATTGAAGGGCAGAGCGGGCGATTGCAAATTGGTGATAGTGTTGGCATGCCAACACACTGAGGTCAACACTGGCAGGGTGGCGGCCACCAGGAAGACCTTGAGCTGCAGGAGCTGCACTCCATTGCTGAGGCATTTTCTGGCATCCATCAGTGTCAATGTGAGAGATAGACAGGGCATCTCAAGCTCACTCCAGCTGCCCCTTCCTCTCAAGGAGACAGCCACGGGCTCTTGGGCACCCATGGGAAAAAAGAGCAACAGGTGCACATCCCAGGGCCATCCACCCAGGTGACTGGCCCATCTGAATCCCCTCTTCCTGTGACCCCAGCAGTTTCAGCTCCTCAGCCCAAGGAGGGTGGCACTGCCACACAGCAGTACCCGGAAAGCAGGCCAAGGCCTTCCAGGTCTCAGCCCTCCAGAGGAGGCCCGCAAAGGTCATCATAGATAACAGGATGTAGCAATCAGCAGGCCGCCTCCCCCTCTATTGTGGATGCCGGGATACATCAAGACATTGTGGCAAGGTTAGGGAGATCAAGAAGATGTAGTTCATAACGTGGGCATGAGTGTACATAATGTTGACCATTGTAAATACGCTCCCAAGAATGTCCCCTTGTCTATGGCTCCTTGTTATGATGAGCAGTGTTCCTGTCAATCAGATGTGAAACCTTGGTTCCTGCACAAAAGGATGGAAAGTGTCGCAGTCCAGAGCCTCTCCTCTGTGCAGTGTGTAATCTTCTGAGCACAGTGATAGTCCAGCTTCAAAGTCACTCTCCAGATCAGTGATGTGTGCACCTCGATGTGGCTTGTGTTTGCTGCAAGAATCTTGTACCCAAGGGTCACAGGGTTCCATGATGTTCTCTGTGTCCTCTCAGCACCTTAGTCAGCATTCCTGATAGGTGAAGGTGTGGTATTGAAGGGAGCGGGTGAAGAAGCCTGCTAATAAATTTCCCAAACCTGTTACGATCAACCAAGGATGGAGAGTCCTTCCACCCTCCCTCACCTGGTCGTAACAATAGTTTTGATAGAGAAGTATGTTCACCTAGAATTAAAAGAAAGGAGAATGAAGAACATCTCCACATCTGGAAGGATAAGATTCAATGGATTGCAGGACTTTCATCAGCTAAATCCAGCTTTGTTAAATTTAGCTTGTGGAGATCCTGGCTGGGGGTCTACTAGAAAGTGTGAGGCTGAAAGAAGAGCGCAAACGAAGGCATGAAAATTATTGTAGAGAAGCAACACTGGACATACATGCACATTAATAAAACCATAGAAATTGTAGCAAATTAAGGAAAGTCAGATTGTTAAATAATTGTGCAACAATATTGTATGGATGTAGAAATGTTAACCAGTATGTAGCAAATAATTCATTACAAGTGGGAACATAATGGGATCCTGCAAACGGCATAGAAATGCCATATCACCATGCCTTCTCTCACTTCTCTCAATTTTAAAATCAAATTTGGCACATTACAGGAAGTTAAGGCATGTGAAAAGTGGTAGAAAATGAGACATTAGGCAACTCATTTCAAATGAGGAAGCTTTGTTAATTCATTGCAGAAGAATTTAGAAGGCATTGGTAGTCGGAGCAGTTTGAAATAGTCTAACCCAGATATCTGTTGTCATCTTGTACATCAATGATGCCGAGGAGTGTAAGTTATCTGCACCGTAGTCTGCCATTGAACAGATGCTGATACCTGTAATAAAAACAGAAAATGCTGGTAAAACTCAGCAGGTCTAACAGCATCTGTGGAGAGAGAAATAGGGTCTCTCCACAGATGCTGTCAGACCTATTGAGGTTAACCAGCATTTTCTGTTTTAATTTCAGATTTCCAGCATCCATAGTATTTTGCTGATACCTGTAACATCTGAGGAGACCTCAGTGTGCACACCTTAGGCACAATAGAAGGATCTATCATTAACATTTCATTGCCAGGGAGGCTTTGGTTCTGAAGTGCAAGTTTCAGCCATGACTAGTTTCAACTCACTTGGAAATTAGTTATAGGTGAAGGTATAATGAACTAGGGCATTAGAAAGAGCCACTGTTGTAGGCTCATATACATCAGCAGACAGCACACATATCATAATGAGATGCACTGTATCAGTGGAGTACACTGACTAACATGGGAGCAGCTGTTTGGCACATGTGCCATTGGCAATTCTGTGCTGTCATATAACCCTGCAGAGGCGAAATAAAATGCTGAGCCCACAACAACTATTTCAAGAGAGACCTCTTACAGATGAAGGTCCAAACCAAGTTCATGACAGATACAAGTAGCAGATCTCTGTAGCCTGTAAAATTCACTGGTTGGCTCTGTGGCCACCTACCAGTTTTTCAAGTGAAGGGGTAAGTGATACAAATTCAAAAGGCACAAACACAATCAACATGCAAAAGTTCAAAACACACAAGAGTCAAGTTCAGCAAAACAACATATTAACAATCACCAAATGTACAACTTTGTAGGATCAATTCAGTTTTAATTATCTTGCTGCCTAGAGTATATCATTGTGAAGAATATAAAACTACAGTTAAAAGCAAAATACTGCGGTTGCTGGAAATCTGAAACAAGAACAAAAATAGCTGGAAAAACTCAGCAAGTCTGGCAGCATCTGCGGAGAGGAATACAGTTAATATTTCGAGTCCTTAGGACTCTTCATCAGAACTAAGGATATATAGAAATGAGGTGAAATATAAGCTGCTTGAGGGGGGTGGGACAGGTAGAGCTGGATAGGGGGCCAGTGATAGGTCGAGGCAAAGAAGAGATTGCCAAAGATGTCAAGACAAAAGGACAAATGGGTGTTGATGGTGGTGATAAAACAACAGCTGTCTGAAAAACAAAGTTGACTTCTGAGATGGCCCTTATACAAAAATTGTGGTCAGTCATCTGCATTGGCGATAGTCAGGCATGAAAGATGGTTGTCTGTCAACAATTTATTGGTCAATTACAGCCTCCCTGCTGGGCGTGAGCTTCTGAATTACCTTCACCAGGCTGATTCTATCATATACTCCTGCACCTTCACCATGGTGATTCTATCTTATACTCCTGCACCTTCACCATGGTGACTCTATCATATACTCCTACACCTTCACCATGGTGACTCTATCGTATACTCCTGCACCATGCTGACTCTATCATATACTTGTGCGCCTTCACCAAGCTGTCTCTAAACTATACTCCTGCGCCTTCACCATGGTGACTCTATCCTATACTACTGCACCTTCACCATACTGAATCTATCCTGTACTATTGCACGTTCACCATGATGACTCTATCAAATACTCATGCACCTTCACCATGCTGGCTCTATCATATACTCCTACACCTTCACCAGGGTGACTCAATCATATACTCCTGCACCTTCACCATGCTGACTCTATTCTATACTAATGCACCCTCACCATGCTGACTCTATCCTATATTCCTGCACCTTCACTATGCTGACTCTATCCTATATTCCTGCAGTTTCACCATGCTGGCTCTATCATATATTCCTGCACCTTCACCATGCACACACTATCCTGTACTCCTGCACTTTCAATATGCTGACTCTATCATATACTCTTTCACCTTCACCATGGTGATTCCATCCTATACTCCTGCACCATGCTGACTCGATCATATACTCCTTCATCTTCATCATGGTGACTCTATTATATACTCCTGCACCTTCAACATGCTGACAATATCCTATACTCCTGCATCTTCACCATGCTGACTCTGTCATATACTCCTGCACCTTCACCCTGCTGACTCTATCATATTCTCCAGCACCTTTACCATGCCAACTCTATCATATACTCCTTCACCTTCCCAATGCTGACTCTATCATATACTCCTGCACCTTCACCATGCCGATACTATCATATATTCCTGCACCTTCACCATGCTGACTTTATCCTAAACTCCTGCATCTTCTCCATGGTAACTCTATCATACACTCCTGCACCTTCACAGTGGTGACTCTATCATATACTCCTGCACCTTCACCATGGTGACTCTGTCGTATACTTCTGCACCATGCTGACTCTAACCTATACTCCTGCACCTTCACCATTCCGACACTATGATATACTCCTGCACCTTCACCAAGCTGGCTCTATCATATACTCCTGCACCTTCACCATGCTGACTCTATCCTATACCCTGCAACTTCACCATGATGAATCTATCATATACTCCTGCACCTTCACCATGATGGCTCTATGAAATACTCCTAAACCTTCACCATAATGACTCTATCATATATTCCTGCACCTTCACCCCGCTAACACTATCCCATACTCCTGCACCTTCACAATGCTGGCTTTGTCCTATACTCCTGAACCGTCACCATGATGACATCATCCTATACTCCTGCACCTTCACCATGCTGCGCTAGCATATAATCAGACATCTTCACCAAGCTGACTCTATCATATACTCCTGCACCTTCACCATGGTGACTCTATCATATACACCTGCACCTTCAACATGCTGACAATATTCTATACTCCTACAACTTTACCATGCTGACTCGAGCATATATTCCTGCACCATTACCATGGTGAATCTATCATATACTCCTGCAACTTCACCATGCTGACTATATCATATACTCCTGCAACTTCACCATGCTGACTATATCATATACTCCTGCACCTTTACCATGCCAACTCTATCATATAGTCCTTCACCTTCACCATTCCGACGCTATCATATACTCCTGCACCTTCACCATGTTGACTCTATCATATACTCCTACACCTTCACCATTCTGACACCATGATATACTCCTGCAGCTTCGTAATGCGGACATTTCCTATACTCCTGCACCTTCACCATGCTGGCTCTATCATATAGTCCTACACCTTCACCATTCCGACTCTATCCTATATCCTGCAACTTCACCATGATGACACTATCATATACTCCTGCACCTTCACCATGTTGGCTCTATCATATATTCCTACACCTTCACCATAATGACTCTATCATATACTCAAGCACCTTCACCCTGCTAACATTATCCCACACTCCTGCACCTTCAACATGCTGACTTTGTCCTATACTCCTGAACCGTCACGATGATGACAACATCCTATACTCCTGCACCTTCACCATGCCAACTCTATCATGTACTCCTGCCCCTTCACCATGCCGCGCTAGCATATAATCAGACACCTTCACCAAGCTGACTCTATCATATACTCCTGCACCTTCACCATGGTGACTCCATCATATACTCCTGCACCTTCAAAATGCTGACAATATTCTATACTCCTGCAACTTCACCATGCTGACTCTATCATATACTCCTGCACCTTTACCATGCCGACTCTATCATATACTCCTTCACCTTCACCATGTCGGCGCTATCACATACTCCTGCACCTTCACCATGGTGACTCTATCCTATATCCTGCACCATCAGCATGCCAACTCTTTCATATACTCCTGCACCTTCACCATGCTGACCCTATCCTATACCCCTGCACCTGCACCATGCTGGCTCTATCATATACTCCTGCACCTTTACCATGCCGACTCTATCACATACTCCTGCACCTTCATCATGCCAACTCTATCATATGCTCCTGCACCTTCACCACGCTGATTCCATCCTATACTCCTGCACCTTCACCATGCCAACTCTATCATATACTCCTGCACCTTCACCATGGTGACTCCATCATATACACCTGCACCTTCAACATGCTGACAATATCCTATACTCCTGCAACTTCACCATGCTGACTCTATCATATACTCCTTCACCTTCACCATGTCGACGCTATCATATACTCCTGCACCTTCACCATGCTGACTCGTTCATGTACTCCTGCACCTTCACCATGGTGACGCTATCATATACTCCTGCACCTTCACCATGCTGACTTGATCATATGCTCCTGCACCTTTACGATGCTGACTCTATCATATACTCCTTCACCTTCACCATGCTGACTCTATCATATACTCCTGCACCTTTACGATGCTGACTCTATCATATACTCCTTCACCTTCACCATGTCGACGCTATTATATACTCCTGCACCTTCACCATGCTGACTTGATCATATGCTCCTGCACCTTCACCATGCTGACTCGTTCATGTACTCCTGCACCTTCACCATGGTGACTCTATCATATATTCCTGCACCTTCACCATGGTGACTCTATCATATACCCCTACACATTCACCATGTCGACGCTATCATATATTCCTGCACCTTCACCGTGCTGACTTTATCCTATACTCCTGCATCTTCACCATGATGACTCTATCATATACTCCTACACCTTCACCATTCCGACTCTATCATATACTCCTGCACCTCACCATGCTGACACTATCCCATATCCTGCAACTTCACCATGATGACTCTATCCTATATCCTGCAACTTCACCATGATGACTCTATCCTATGCTCCTGCAACTTCACCATGCTGACTCTATCATATACTCCTGCACCTTTACCATGCCGACTCTATCATATACTCCTGCACCTTCACCATGCCAACTCTATCATATGCTCCTGCACCTTCACCACACTGATTCTATCCTATACTCCTGCACCTTCAGCATGCCAACTCTATCATATACTCCTGCACCTTCACCATGCTGACCCTATCCTATACCCCTGCACCTGCACCATGCTGGCTCTATCATATACTCCTGCATCTTTACCATGCCGACCCTATCACATACTCCTGCACCTTCACCATGCCAACTCTATCATATACTCCTGCACCTTCACCATGCTGACCCTATCCTATACCCCTGCACCTGCACCATGCTGGCTCTATCATATACTCCTGCACCTTTACCATGCCGACTCTATCATATACTCCTGCACCTTCACCATGCCAACTCTATCATATGCTCCTGCACCTTCACCACGCTGATTCTATCCTATACTCCTGCACCTTCACCATGCCAACTCTATCATATATTCCTGCATCTTCACCATGATGTCTCTATCCTATTCTCCTGCATCTTCATCATGTTGACTCTATCATATGCTTCTGCACCTTCACCATGATGTCTCTATCCCATACTCCTGCACCTTCTCCATGCTGACTCTATCATATACTCCTGCACCTTCAACATGCTGAGTCTATCATATACTCCTGCGCCTTCACCATGCTGACTCTATCATATACTCCTGCACCTTCACCATGCCAACTGTATCATATACTCCTGCACCTTCACCATGTCAACAGTATCATATACTCCTGCAGCTTCAGCATGCTGACTCTATCATATACTCCTGCACCTTCACCATGCTGAATCTATCATATACTCCTGCACCTTCACCATGCCAACTGTATCATATACTCCTGCAGCTTCAGCATGCTGACTCTATCATATACTCCTGCACCTTCACCATGCTGAGTCTATCATATACCCCTGCACCGTCACCATGCTGGCAATGTCCTATACTCCTGCACCTTCACCATGCCAACTCTATCACATACTCCTCCTCCTTCACCATGCTGACCCTATCCTATACTCCTGCACCTGCACCATGTTGAGCATAATGGTGACTTACACTGACTTCAGTAATGCTTGATCTGACCTGGAGTAAAATATTCATATTGCAATATGATTCTATAACTATTGAATGCTGCAGAAATTGATCATTAATTAACAATTTAAAGTGTCAGTTCTTTTCTGTATGTGCACTCACTCTTTTAGAGATTTGGGAGTGCTCAGGAGAGGAGTAAACATGGACGATTCATCGGTTCTCCTTGCATAACACCACTATTACTCTTGCACCATCTTTGGATAATATGAACAAACATGGAAATGTCTGTCTCCAAATCTTGTTTTGAAAGCCAATAGATAATAAAGTACAAATTTAATATGAATCAACAGGCAACTTTGGGATTTTTTGCATTTTTAACAAAATGAAATTAAAGCTTCTGTTTGGCATTTATCCATGTATTGCCTTAAGAAGTTTCAAAACTAACAGTCACAATCACATATTCTGTAGTTTAGTCATCATATTATTATTTCCATATATTGTTAAAACAGGTTTTTAGCACTTTGGGGAAAAATACATGATAACAATGTATTGACACAAGTCTTCTATGTGGTATTAAAGTCTAGTTCAATAATGATTTATAGCACAGTTAGTGTAAAGATTTAAGAATATTGGAAAATACAAAGAATTACTGAAGATGTTTGGATGCATTCCTTTATCGTTGGTGTCTTCAGTCCTTTTAATTTAATCCAGATAAGTGTGAGGTGATGTACTTGGGCAGGACAAACAAGGCACGGGAATACAGGATGAATGGTAGGATCCTGGGAAGTACAGATCTTGGTGTGCATGCCCACCGGTCCTTTAAGGTACTGGAACAGGTAGATAAGGTGGCTAAGAAGGCATATGGGATACTTGCCTTTATTAGCTGAGGCATAGAATATAAGAGCAGGGAGGATATACTGGAACTGTATAAAAGGCTGGTTAGGCCACAGCTGGAGTATTGCGTGAAGTTCTGGAATCTGCATTATAGGAAGAATGTGATTGCACTATAGAGAGTGCAGGGGAGATTTACCAGGATGTTGCCTGGCCTGGGGAGTTTTAGTTATGAGGAGAGATTGGATAGACTGGGGTGATTTTCCCTGGAGCAGAGGAGATTGAGGGGGGACATGATTGAGGTGTATAAAATTATGAGGGGCATAGCTAGGGTAGACAGGAAGGAACTCTTTCCTTTGGTAGAGGGATCTATAACTGGGGGCATTGATTTAAGATAAGGGGCAGGAGGCTTAGAGGGGATGTGAGGAAGAATTTTTTCACCCAGAGGGTGGTGGGAATCTGGAACTCACTGCCTGAAAGGGTGGTAGAGGCAGATACCCTCATAACATTTAAGAAGTATTTGGATGTGCGCTTGCGATGCCATGGCATACAAGGCTATGGGCCTAGTGCTGGAAAATGGGACTAGAATAGTTAGGTACTTGTTTGACTGGCACAGACTCAATGGGCCGAAGGGCCTTTTTCTGTGCTGTAGACCTCTATGACTCTATGACTCTATGTTATGCATTTCCCACTAAATTAAACCTATATGGGAAAATGTAACTTGCTTAATACACCACCCAGTGTGACACTGAACCATTCTGCCAAGAAGGTCCCAGACTCCACAGCCTGTTTTGAACAATATAATCATAGTCTGTGCTTTTGTTCTATTTCTCTCTTAATCCTTCTCAAACTTTGTTTATTTACCTCCCATCCATAAAGTATTCTGTGTAATGGTACTATTTAAATATACATGGTTAGACAGTAAGTTGTGAATGTTTTGCCTAAGGGAGACAAACTGAAAATTAGGTCATTACATTTCCCAAAATTGAGTGTTGGTTAAAAGTGATGTTGTCATTTTAAAAGACCTAGACTCAAACTCTTCCATGGAAACATTCATTAGTTTAAATGTCTGGTTCTCTTTCTCTCATTTACTCTCCACCCTATAAAAGAAATGCTTTAAGGGTAGGATCTGTTTTATTGACCTGAAGGGCAACTAGGTGTAAACAGACAACTGGTTCAGCATATTTTTAACAAACCTGTGTTGGTGAGTGTGCAATGCACTGCAGTAAATATAACTGTGGAGTTTTGAATTGTCAAACAGCCATTACTTGGAAGTAGCCAGCTGTCAACTTTGAGAACACCTTAGATAGGAAGCTTCCCATTGCTAACTAGTTAAGAACCTGAGATGCTGGCTCATTGCGAAACATTACCAAGGCTCAAGCTTACAAACTGTAGCTTCACATGGGTTTGGAGAGCGTGCCCTTTTTGTTTAAAATTTTAATTTATGCTTTGTAATGGTTGCATGCAATCATACTTATATAAACCCAGCCCTAAGTCTGCAATTTGGAAGAAAAACCTCAGCATAAGGTGCTTTGCATTTTGCCTTAGTATTTAAATGCAATGTAACTGCAAAATTTTGTTTAGTTCTAAAATTTCCCAAGCTGCTTTTGTGCTGATTCTTCAATATCATGGAGGAGGTTGAATCAGTAAAAAATACGATTGTTGGTTGTTTATTGATTCACGCTGCTGAACTTTGTGCTTCATTTGTGGCATCAGCCTACCTGGCAAGCTTCTGCAATAAGGGCAGGGAACAAAGTGGAATATCCAGCAAATTAGCAGCACTTGAAAGAACACAATCTAAGTTTAAATTTAACATTGGAGGAAATCTTCTGCCCCTGCAGGAAACAAGGCAGGAGGGGGCAGGCCTAAGAATTTGGCAAGTTGGCATTGGGACCAATACCCGACACCTTCCCGCCTCTACTGGAAGTAGGTTCTGGGCAGGAAGGCCCATGGTCAACCTTCCCGCCCGATCTCCACTTGAGTCTCCTAAGCGGTCAATTAATGACCAACCTTTTGAGCTACTGGTGGGCCTGCCGACAGGCAGCCTACAAGACAGGCAAAACTGTGTGGACTGCATGTTGACTGGAGAGGAGGGGTCCCTCGAACGGCACTAATCTTTGCATGATCGGGGGCATGGACACGGGGCAGGGGCTGGCCAACCCCATGCCCTTGCTGCTGACACCCATGGCACCACCACACCCCCCACCTCCCCCTCCTTGCGACCCCCATCCCTTGAGAGCACCCCACAACAATACACCTTTCCTAGGGTCGCTCTGCAATCCTGGGATTCTGGGGGGTGTTGTTCTGGCAGTGGCTCCAGCCTCCTCCATGACACTGCCGAGTGGCCCGCCACTGTCTGCTTAACAGCCTGATGGACTGAAGATACGGTGGGCCTTGGAGTCAGCGCAGGTGTCTTGCCACTTTTTCAGGCAGTGAGCGAGACACCTGCTGAGAACAGACGATTCACCCATTGTTGTATGGACAAGGCTCATATTCTCTTGACTCCTCTTTACTCAGAAGGCTGAAGGGTGAACTAATTAAGATGTTTAAGATAATTAAAGAATTTGACAGGGTTGATGGAGAAAAAAAACTATTTCCTCCTGTGAGAGTGCCCAGAACAAGCAGCATAACCATAAATTAAAGCTATACCATCCAGGGGTGCTGTCAGGAAACACCTTTTCATGCAACTCACATTTGTGGTCGGGTGGTCCAACAGGCTAATGGATTTCTGGGCTCTTAGCCAAGCCTCCTTATGAATTCTTGGCTGAGACCCTTTTTTTACATATCCTACTGTCACTATTGGGTTCACTAGTTCTACACAGTGTATAGTGGGTGAATGGGCATATAAGTGTTCTATCTTGGCATGGGGGCATGAGAGGCCATAGGGGTTAGTTAGGGGTCATACCATGGCATGGAACCATGAAGGGCATGAGCTGGTTGGGGGGCATACCTTGTGGCAAGGGGTAGCATGCATGGGGCATGGGAGTGAGAGGGAGAGGGCTGGAGGGCCTTTCTGTTTTTTTAATCAGGTGGAAGGCGAGCCTTTTAGACAGCCTCCTTCCGCAGCCCTTGTGAACCTTTTCCTGGGTTGGACTGAGGCAGAATGGCCTCTTTCTGTTCCCATGTTCCTGTGATCACACGTGGAGCTAGACATTTAACTGTAAACTGCATGTTTTTGCAGGCAGAAAACAGATGTGGCAGGAGAAAATATGGCAGCTGCTGGAAGTGCATTGCATGACATATTGGATAGGGCACTTAATGGTCATCCATTTCACCTGCCTGAATAGGCCTTAGCCTGCCCATTTATGTGCAACCTGCCAGCATTGCTTGTTGTCCAGAACAAAGAGCATCACAAACAACTCTGTCTTTCTTAATGTCTGCATTCACCAGCACAACTATACATCCTTGAGAATGGTGTTAGAGAGCTTCAGGAAATTAAGTCTGGTGAATCACAGAAGGTAGGTGAGGAAATACATGTAGTCATGTAGGAGCAAAGAAGTAGCAGTTAAAGGCCTCCTAATAACTTGTGCTGGAGTGCAAGTTTGTATTATAAGAGTTCATCCATATCTGCTTATATTTAATGGCCTTCTGATTCTGATGAATTTTTCTAAATGTTTTGACTATAGTTGGTTTTCTCCTTATTTTGAAGTTAACATCTGTTTGATTTTCTTTCCACAGAAACATTCCCTCCATCTTTTTATCAAAATGGCATGAAAAATAGCAGCCATAAATGAAAACTAATAAAAGAAGGGCCTTTGGCAGTTCCTTTGTGTGACAAGCAAACCTTTTCAGCCACACCAAATGGCTGAGGAAAACATATGTTACAGGCCAGTAATATTCAATGTCAATTAAGATGAAGCTCTTGGCACATTTTGTGAGATAGTATTTTGAACCTATAGACAAGTACTTAATTTTGGGTGTGGTTCTGAAGTGTTAGTTTGTTTAGTCTCTCCACAGATGGCACCTGACTTTGCCTGATCTGTTTTTTTTTAGCATTTTCTATTGTGCAAATTGTAATACCTGGGTGGAGGTGGCTAAGCGAATTAATAGAGTTGCCTGGGCTCCATGGGTTGAGAACGCAAATGAGGAAGACATTTTCTGAAGTCATAGATAGCAGGGTAAGGTTACCCAGACATTGCCTAATTTAGTACATTTCTGATGAGCAAGTCTCTTTGTCTACAAAGTTAGAAAGTTATTCTTCAAATAATTTCCTGGATACTATGCCCATCCTTCCACCATTACATTGCTGGTAGCATAGCAGAACTATCTACACACATAAGTGGGGTTACCACTGCACTTCTGGTGGCAGTGCAGATCGGCTCTGAGGAAATTCCTGGACAATATTTGCAACAACACATTGGCCTTTTTGGTGTTATATTTAACCTTTTGAAATATATAAAAAAGTTGCAAGGCACTGTTGAGGGAATGATATCAATTTCCATTAATTTCTTAAATAGAGACAATTTTGTAATCGCAGCAAAACCTGTGGAAGAATGGTTACCAGGCCGGCTCATAGCACACTGAGCCTCTAATGAGGGGCACAGCTTCTTATGGTCAGATCCGCAAAAGTAACATGGAGTGGTGGGCGAGGGGTGTGTGTTTGAAGGGTGTAAACATAATACTTTAGGTGTCATTGTCCCACCCGCACCCCCTCCCCTTCCCAACCCCATCTTCATGAATTAACCTTCATCATCTAAAGCTTTCAGTAGTTACTGAAACCTCCAAATAAATTCAGTGGGCAGGATTTTCCATGACCTGTGTAGTGGGCTAGGAGGCTGGGGCAACTGGGAAAATAATTGGGGGGGGAGGGGGGGGTGCTGCAATGGGGCAGCTGGCAAGTGGGCTGGCAGGTCGATCCACAAGGTGCAGGATTTGCATCTTATGTTATTTTAAGAGGCTCAGATACCCAATTCAATTTAATCTGCATTGTAGTTGCTTCTAATATTACTGTGGATGGTATTTTTTTAGTCTTTCTATTCTCAGCTATGGTGTTATCTTCATGAAATACAACAATCTTAGGAGATTAAATTGTTTTAGGCTGTAGCACAAGACAAACAGTAGTGAATGGGCCACCTGCTATACATTCTGCCCAATTCTCTGTTCAACTGACCTCAGTGTGTGACATAGGCATGAGTAATTTCACCCTGTTTAATTGAGATAACATCATCACTGCACTGGGAGAGACGGTCGTGTTGTGGTAATGTCACTGGACTGGTAATCCAGAGGACCAGGCTAATGCCCAGGGGACAGGGGTTCAAATCTGGAATTGAACAGCTAGTCTCAATAATGGTGACCATGGGACTATCATCAGTTGTTGTAAAAACCCACCTGGTTCACTAATGCCCTTTAGGGAAGGAAATCTGCCATCCTTACCTGGTCTGGCCAACATATGATTTCAGACCCACAGCAATGTGGTTGGCTCTGAACTGCCCTCTGAAATGGCCTTGCAAACCATTCAGTTCAGGGGATGGACAACAATAGTGATGCCCATGTCCCATGAAAGAGAAAGGAATGCATAGTTCTATCTTCAGTGATTATAGTTTTGTTTCTGAAACAGTACAACATGGTCCTGTAGTCAAAAGACAATGAGTTGTCATTCCCATTTTCCCATGTTGAATCAAAATTGCTTCAAATCATTACGGTCACTCACTATTTACTAGTTTTATCCAATGTTCTGTTTGTCTTTCTGATCATAAAGTGATAACATTGTATAAACTTAATGATTCTACCAACCGTTGTTCAACAAAGTATTTCAGCTCAAAAACAGAAATACATGGAAAAACTCAGCAGGTCTGGCAGCATCGGCAGAAAAGAGCAAAGTTGACGTTTTGAGTCCTCATGACCCTTCAACAGAACTAAGTAGAAATAGGAAAAGGGTGAAATATAAGCTGGTTTAAGAGGGGGGGTGGGGAAAGAAGAGGGAAAGGGGGGGGTGGTTGTTGGGACAAGCAAGCAGTGATAGGAGGAGATAACCAAAAGATGTCACAGACAAAAGAACAAAGAGGTGTTGAAGGTGGTGATATTATCTAAAGGAATGTGCTAATTAAAAGTGGAGAGCAGGACAAGCAAAGTACCTCTAGTAGGGGTGGGGTGAAATAAACGATGGGTGGAATACATTTAAAAATAATGGAAATGGGTGGGAAAAGAAAAATCTATATAAATTATTGGAAAAAAACAAAAGGGAGGGGGAAAAAACGGAGAGGAGGTAGGGATGGAGGAGGGAGTTCAAGATCTAAAGTTGTTGCACTCAATATTCAGTCCGGAAGGCTGTAAAGTGCCCAGTCAGAAGATGAGGTGCTGTTCCTCCAGTTTGCGTTGAGCTTCACTGGAACAATGCAGCAAGCCAAGGACAGATATGTGGGCAAGAGAGCAGGGTGGAGTGTTAAAATGGCAAGCGACAGGGAGGTTTCCTCTACATTGAAGACTGGGTGACCACTTTGCAGAACACCTTCGGTCTGTCCGCAAGCACTACCCAGACCTCCCTGTCGCTTGCCATTTTAACACTCCACCCTGCTCTCTTGCCCACATGTCTGTCCTTGGCTTGCTGCATTGTTCCAGTGAAGCTCAACGCAAACTGGAGGAACAGCACCTCATCTTTCGACTAGGCACTTTACAGCCTTTCGGACTGAATATTGAATTCAACAACTTTAGATCTTGAACTCCCTCCTCCATCCCCACCCCCTTTCCATTTCTTCTTCCTCCCTTTTGTTTTTTCCAATAATTTACATTGATTTTACTTTTCCCACCTTTTTCCATTATTTTTAAATGTATTCCACCCATCATTTATTTCACCCCACCCCCACTAGAGCTACCTTGCTTGTCCTGCTCTCCACTCTTAATTAGCACATTCCTTTAGATAATATCACCACCTTCAACACCTCTTTGTTCTTTTGCCTGTGACATCTTTTGGTTATCTCCTCCTATCACTGCTTGTTTGTCCCAACAACCCCCTCCCCTTCTTCCCCCCCTCCTTAAACCAGCTTATATTTCACCCCTTTCCTATTTCTACTTGGTTCTGTTGAAGGGTCATGAGGACTCGAAACGTCAACTTTGCTCTTTTCTGCTGATGCTGCCAGACTTGCTGAGTTTTTCCAGGTATTTCTGTTTTTGTTTTGGATTTCCAGCATCGACAGTTTTTTTGTTTTTATCAAAGTATTTCAGCTTATTTCCTGCTCAAGTGCCTTTATATACACATCAACCATCAGCCACTAACACCCTGTGGTTTTGTTTTGAATACTTTTTCTGCTTTAGCACAAGCTCACACACTGCTTGCCTCTTAAGGGCAGATGTCTTCATGGTCTGTCTACAATTAGCTACCAATTCACGCTAGCATTGCTTTCTGTTGAAATCCGTTTCTATTGAGGAGATTCTATTTCTGCACTTTGTTTCCTCTTTACAGATAAGTCTATTATCTTCTGTTCAGGTTCCAATTAATTTGGCAGCTAACGGCAGGTGTTCACGATAAAATACTGTTGCTAAATCAGTGATGTTGCTCCCACCCTGAACTGCAGGTAAGGGGTCATGCTTAGAAGTGTGGATACCAATAATAAGCCTCACTATAAAAATTTAGTGGTCTTGATGCTGCAACAATTATATTTATATTCTACAACTATCATTTAGTGAAAAAGACAAATTATGTTCTGACCAATGAAGGTCTTACCTGAATGATATCACTTGGCTCCTGACCTTCATCAGCAACGATAAGTTGTGCTCTTCCATTTCTTTCATTATCTCGAATGCCTGCAGCGACCTGGGCAGCCTTCAGACGCTCATATTTGTTGGACTTTGAGCCACACCACTGATAAATGACCTGGAGAGCATATTGTGAAAATATTAGGCTAAAGTTTTCCATAGCAGTCCTCTCAGTTACATCAATAATTGCTACACTAGCTTCAAACTATGCCAATTTTCTTCAGCTCTACTGCACTCAGCAGGTACATCAGTGACCATCTAACAATTAAGCAGGTTGGTGATTATTTAAAGAATTAACTGTTATGTAGTAATGTGTTGTGAAGGAATGCAGCTATAAATACAGAGTTATAAGAGAATCTAGATATAAATAAGGAGTTATAAGATTAAAATAGTGAGATTCTCCTATGAAGAAAGGATTAAAAATTAAAAGCAGAGTTCATCAGCTAGACAAAGTTTCAAGAAGTTTATAAACATCACTGGGCATAATTTTGTGCTCAAGGACAATAACATCCTGTAGCATAGAATATGGTATACCCTCTAACACAAGGTAACTCTGTAAAAAACAGGACCTGGCCTCTACATCACCTCAGCAAGGCCTTGATTAATTGTAAAGTACCACAATCTATCAATGAATAACCTTAAGGATGACCCTAAATAGCTTATCAACTGAACCCTGGAAACTGAGTGGAGTGGCCACTGTATGAACCTCTAAATATCCTGTTTGCTTGAGGAATGTTGATTAAATGATGGATGTTGACAAAAACAAAGGATGTTATCCAGCTTCCTACTGATTCAGCTATTTTATGGTATAAATATTGAACCACACTGTAGGAGTTTTAGGTTTGTTGAATTCACTCTAGTGTCACTCAAGGTAAAGGCATAGCTGTGTAGTATAATGATGATAGTTCTCACCTTAATTGGGATAGAGGTATCTTGCTTGACTACGTGGGGATTTAAGGTTAAAAACTATTTTAAATATTGATGGATACCTTAAATATCTCTGTAACAATAATAGGACTTGGATTCTCTATTAGAAACAAGGTTATGCTTACTTTTCCTAGAACTATCAATGTTGGGATTACTATTAAAAGTGAATTGCATGTTCAGTTCTTTAATAAACTTTTATATAATTTAGCAAGTACATTGTCTCATATAATCTTTTGTATCCAAACTCAAAAACCCATCTCCAAACACTCTTCAGTAGAGACGTGCATTGTTGAGGAGAAATGCCTGGGCCTTTATAATATCTAGGTTGTTATAATCTAGCTAAAGCTTGTTAAACAGGCTATCTGGAGGATGTTAATATTCTGTGGTGGTTCATTTCCTTCAGGAACAGCCTGTCTTTCTCAACCTTAAGTGAGAGCAATCATCCGAGGAGTATGCCTGATCCAGAATAGTCCCAAAAAGGACTTGGATTATAATCCACTTCGATGTTATGTACAGTCATGTAAATTTATGAGTCAGATCATATAAGAGGGGTCAGGAGATAAGGGGAAGATCTGAAAACAGTTTTTATTTTATTTAACAAGCACTGAAACTCCACAGTAGAATTTAATTTGCCTATTTGCATCGATAAGGCATATTTTTTCATGGGATGTGCATGAAGTAATGAAATAGAGCTAATAAAAGGACATTTTACAAAATTGCGCTGATAATAGACCAAAAATACAATGATGTATATTGCATGAGATACGCTTAGGGAAGAATTTTCTCCCTGTCAGGCAGGCCGGTCGGGAGCGGGCGCAGGCGGGCGTGGAGCCAATTATGGCCCGCTCAGCGTGACGTACGGCTGTAGTGCTACCTGTGCAGGCGGGGGGAGGATGGAGAGTCGGGGCCTGCACTCTTTCACCCATGCATGCGAAGGAGTGCAGAAACCTCCCTGAGACAAGGAGCTACCTCAGGGAGATTAAGTTCAAAATGATAGCTTTAAATAAAGAAAGAATAAAATAATTTAGACATGTCCCCTCATGTGAGAGTGTCACATGAGCTGGGACGTGTTTACAAATTGTGTGAAAAACATTTATTTAATTAATAAACCCTTCATGAAACCTCATCCCACCAGTGGATGAGGTTTCCTGAAAAATGTGAAGGCCGCCCACCTTAAGGAATGAAAGATCAGAATGATGCTCAATGACATCGGGACACATGCCCGATGTCACTGCGAGTTATTTTACGTGTTGGCGTGTGGGATCCGCTCTCGTACGCCAATGTGAAAATTCTCCCTTAAGAAAGAACTTTTACAATTAGTTTACACTCTGATGTGAGCAAAGCAGAAAACTCTGAATACTTAAAACTCAACACCCATTTCTGTTTCATTTGTGTTATTACAGTTTCACGCTACCTCAGATAATGCACATAATAAAATATCCAGTACTAAACAATGTAACAACCTGTAAATGGTGGAGAGTACACCTGAACTACCTCAGCTAATTAATCATTGATATAGTTTGACAAAAAACAAGGATTGATTTTCATCTCTGCAGTGCTTGCAGAAGGCTCAGTTTTCAGGTATTGCACAGGGGAAACTATGGGTGAATTTTATGCAGGGGTGAGGGAATAAAAGGGCAAGGACGTAAACATTGGGTAAAGCCTGTCTGTGCTTGGCTGAGTCGCCCTGCAGCCATTTGTTGGCCATTGGGCCTTTAATTGGCTTGAGACAAGACTTCCACTCCGATTGAAGAGAAAGTTCTGCCTCCGAGAGCTGCTGGCCAATCAAAAAGCCAGCATCCCTCTTGTCCCAGCAGCGCCACTGAGAGTGGGCAAAGGGCAGGCCTGTGCCATGTCGCAGCTGGGCCAAGCTGCTGGCTAACATAATCTGATGCTCAAAGACCTTGACAAGGGCAGCACTCAAGTGAAGTTTGCCTGCATCACATCCTGAGCAGGGGAAAAGAGGGAAATGAGCACATTAACTCTGATATTGGTTGTTACTGCACGTCATATTACCTTGACACAGGGTGAGCCAGTGTCACTCTTATCACTATTTACTGAGCAACTCTTAGTTCCAAGATTTCCTCATTTATATTTTTGTCTATACCTGTAGCATAAATAGATAACATGTTGTGGAAACTCATATGTATATTTATCCAACACAAGGGAACCAACCAAGTAAAACACGAATAGCAATGTTCAATGGATTTCTGTCAATAAGTTCCTGTTTAACAGCAATATGTATTTTCTTAAAAAGTCATGTATCCTTTTTTCTTTCTAACAAGATTTCTTTCTACAAAGTTATGACTTCAAGGTGAGGTGAGATTTCCGTGATGCAATAAAATAATAATCAATATGTGTGGGTAACATTTTTATCAGCTATATTTTCAGATGATTGATTGTGATGCATGGGCATTTTCTTCTGCTTTAAAACCTTTATTTTAGCTGTTTCAGGTCTCCAGCTGCCTGAGGGAGCTGTCTCGCAGTGCTCACCCATGCCAGCGGAGGCGTCATCACCCGCCCTCTTCCTGCCCCCACCCCAGCAGTGCTGAACTTTCCAGCACGTGTTTCACACTGGCTGGCTGTTAATTGGCCAGTCAGCGTGAAATCGTGGTCGGCTGCTGAACGCAGTCGGGGGCACATTTCCTGACCATTCCTGCGCCCGCCAAAGATAAAATTCAGGCCACAATGTCAGCTGACAATTCAGTGCAGTATTGAGGGAGTCTTGCACTATCGGAAGTCCTTCAAACGATTCAAACCCTTCACTGCAAACCCTGTTTCCTGCAAAACATTCCACAGGCCAGTACACCTACAGCTCCACTCAATCCTCTCTCTTCTCGCACCTTCTCACATCCCCACCTAAACAGTTAAAACTCTCACTCAGCCTAATTTTAGTGCCATCTCACACTCATGCCTCACATTCATCCTCTACAAATGCTGTCCTTCCCTCCTTTCCATATAATCCATTTCTCACACACATCACTTTCTGCTTTCTCTCCTTGCAGGAGAACAGAGTTCAGAACTTCAGAGACAGGCAGGGAACTTCAGTAATAGCCATGCTAACCACCACAAAGGAGGAGGCCATGCCGATCAGCAGAGTGGGAAGTGTATAGCCATTGATAATGGAAAGATGCAGGTCTCCCAGATATCTTTTGAAGGAGTTAGATATCACACTGCCACTTGGCACAGAACAATCTCTAATTTTGATTTGCTGTCACTGCTAGCTGAAATGTGAGCACCTACACAATTGCAACTTTTTACCCTTTTCCTGATTGTGTTTTTCATCTCCCACCAGCCCATTAAGTGTGACACAAGATCTGGAGCAGGAGGAGGCCAAAGAGTCCTCAGAGGGGGTTGTGAACTCTGAAAGTGCGGCATCACAAGATTCACATGCACCCACCACCAGCTCATATACACACACCATGGTGGAGAATCCAAGGGAGACAGCTAGGTTGTCACATGGTGAAAAGCACATCACAAATGAACTGGAGCAGGTGATGAAGACAAGGGCAGCAATGAAGAGTCCTGTTGGAGGACATAGGACCCTCCAGGCACTGCTCAGCTGGACACAGATACTGAGTCTCAAGGGTTACCCACGAAGCAAACTACTCTGGCGCAGCAATAGAAAATGTATGTGGTTTTATCAATATTTCCAGGAGCACTGTACATGATTGGAGAGACACTGGAAGTCCCTGTCTCTTCCATGGGTGGCATGATGTCTCAGGTACTTGCAACTGACATCCACCTCAATAGAAAGAGTGGCCACCCGCATTGACCATCAGACACAACAGGTAACCAAATGTATGCTGACCCACGCCAATGGCCTGCACACTCACTGCCACTTTAACAGGATGGAGAGAAGCCTCACTTTGGCCATTCAGACCTGACTGAAGTGCAGCAAAGTGCTTTCCAACTTTTGATTAGGAGGGAAATGCAGGTGGTTTATGAGTGGGAAAATGGAAAAAGGACACATGGAAGTAAGCACTGGTCAAGGTGACCTTCTCATCAGCTGTGGCTCAGTTGGCAGCACTCTCACCTCTGAGTCACAAGGTTCTAGGTTCAAGTCCTACTCCAGGGCTTGAGCACTAAAACTCAAGGCTGACATTCCAGTGCAGCACTGAGGGAGCACTGCGTTGTCAGGAGTACCATTTTCTGAATGGAATTCGAATGAGAAAACCTAGGCCCCATCATCCTGTTTGGGTGGATATAAAAGATCCAAATGGCATTATATTGAGGAAGAGCTGGAGAGTTAGCCCTCAATCAACGTCACAAAAACAGATTATCTGGTCATTATCACATTACTCTTTGTGGGAGTTTGATATGTGCAACTGGCTGCCATGTTTCCTACATTGCAACAGTGATTACACTTCAAAAATATTTCATTGGCTGAAAAGCACTTGAGAAGCCTGGTTGTCACAAAAAATGCTAGACAAATAATATAGGTCTTTCTTTTTACTTCTTTATCCCTTGCTTGCCATAACCCACCCCCAGTAAAAATCCCACATGCTACCTCATGCCTTGAAGACCGAGCCTGCCCCTGCACAGTTGTAGGTGGGGAAGGTCCTCAAGGGATTGAAAACCCAGAGGACATGGACCACGAGTATCTCATCTTCCAGAGCAGTGGGGAGGGCAGCCTGCATTTTGCTAAGCTGAAGCCACAGGGGTAGCACCAAATAGAAGTAACAGGAAAAGGAAAAGCTTTTTACTTGCACAAGGAGATACACTTGGGTGATTATAAAAATGTCAATGGTCTACTTTTTCTTCCAAATTGTAAGTGAATCATTCAGTTTATTTCAAATTTCCATTGTCCATTCATCTCCATTGTTGCCGTCTGTCTTCCAAGGGACATGAAAATAGTATGACCAGAATAGATGTTAAAGGAAGGATATGATTTAGGTAGAGGAATTTCTGAATGTAGTGAGGTGAGCAGCTGCAGGCACCCTGGGTACATCAGGCTCCTCCTCTTCCTCTGAGGAAGCAGACCAGTCCTGGTCTTTCCCACCCTGCAGCTCCAGTCCTCACAGAACAGTGTTTTGCAAGGCACAGCAGACCATGACCATTTTTGAGATCCTTGTTGGTATAAACTGAAGGGCACCACCAGATCTGTCCAGGCAACTGAGTCTCCAGCAAGCCAATGGATTGCTCAGTGAGTGACTTTGTGCTTATGTGTCTCCAGTTGTACCTTTCTTGTGCATCAGCAGTAGGGCTCCTCATAGGTTTCACCAGTCACATCCTGAGAGGGTATCCCTTGTCTCCAAGGAGCTGTCTGCTGACTGCTTGGAGGTGTGAAGTCCTGTGGAATATAAGAGTGTTGCAGAATGAAGGAATCATGGCAGCCTCCAGGGTACCTTGCAGAAGCATGTATGATAACCTTCCAGTGACACATATCAATTGAACATTAATGGGCTTAAATCCCATCTGACTGATAAATGCTCCAACCTGATCTGAGGATGCCTTGCATGCCTCATGTGTGTAGTCAATGGACTAATCAATAGACTGGGCCTGTTGAGATCCAACCACTGCAACAAATTCAAGAACCCTTTGCATCTGACTGGTCTCATCGGTTCTAAAATGGAAATATGTGGCAGCCTTGGAAAACATAGCATTGGTCAGCTGGGAGATACATTTGAGGACACCAGATTGTGAAATTTTGCTGATGCCACCAGTAAATCCCTAGAACAGAGATGAAGGAATTCAGGGCTGTGGTGATCTTGATAGCCATTGCCATTACCACTCTCCTTTCAAGAGGCTACAGGTGTCAGTGACCACCTTTCATGAAAGCCTCATCCTCCTGAGGCACTGTTTCTCTGTTTTTCTGAGGAAGCTCACCCTCTGTCTGTGAACCCTGTGCTTGGGTTGGTGCCTTCTTCGAGCTGGAGCTCTGTGTCCACCCCTCTGTCCGGTGGGGTGGCTATGACTATAGAGAAGGTACCTGCTGTTGTTGTTGCTCCTGCTTATGTAGCTTCTACTGCTGTTGGTGTTGGTGTAGCTGCTCCTTTTGTTCCTCATTAGAGGGCTATGGTATGGCTGCATAAGCTGCTCACATGCTTCAGTGAAAACTGATTGCAGGGAAGTGCAGATCAAAGTAGACAAAGCCCAAGGTAGGTGAAATTACTTCCAAAAGTTAGAAATCACCTGTAAAGCAGTGAAAGCAATCTCTCAGATCAAGCAGGGTAGTGGCTGTGCAGTTTCACTATTTACAGGTTTTCCAGCCTGTCAGTTTAATTGGCCAATGACTGTCCACTGTCATCTTACTCTGTTGACCCAGAGTTCTACACAACTTGAGAAACCTGAGCAGTGGCTGTTAAAGCCAGAATTCTGGGTTAAAGGCACAACTAATTGGCTATTTATATATTTAAATTAGAGATACGGCAGCTCCAGGTGGCGTTCCCATGCACACCTCCAGATGCATCCATTCCTGAACTCCCCCATCCCCCTCCAAATAGTTAAAATTCTGGCCCTTGTGTGCAGTGCCAATTAATGTGTATGTTACACATATATATAAAATTGCTATCAGGTCATGTACTCTTCATTTGTGCATCACACCTACATCTTACAGCTAGGCTGACACCTCAATAGTATTTCCTATTATTAAGTGAACAGCTGGCGTCACAAGCACTCAGTCACACCTACGCTGCACACTTTCGCCACTAGATAAAGTTTCAGAAGCTTCCTGGGAATTTTCAATGCAATTCTGCTTTCTGGTCAGATAAATTCCTAAAGTGTCTCCAGTTGTGCGTTGTCTTTCATTACAAGAAAGGAAATATGTCAGTGAGTGTGGTGCAATGTGCTTGGGTAATGTGCCTACCACCATTGAATAGATGGCACTGTATGCAAGCTGTGAGTTGTGGGTGTGAGACTTGCAGCAGCGAGGGTGAGGTGAGGCGATGTATGTTAGCATGAATGTTGATTAATATAGGTTGTTGGTAGGTGAGTGGTGAGGATGTGGTGAATTAAGCACTGTCTTCGGTGAGTGATAGTTAGCAGGATTTTGGATTTGAAGATATATTCACTGAGCTTGAACACTCATGCATGGTCACTGAATGCCTTGTAGCACTGCATCATAAGAACGTAAGAAAAAGGAGCTGGAGTAGGCCATTAGGCTCCTCTAGCCTGTTGCGCCATTCAACAAGATCATGGCTGATCTGTTTGTGTTTCAAATTCCGCATTCCCCTGCCAAACAATAATCTACCCACCTCCGTCTTAAAAGTATTCAATGACCCTGCCTCCACCTCTTCTGAGGCACAGAGTTCCAAAATCACACAACCCTCTGAGAGAAAAAAATTCTCATCTCTGTCCTAAAAGAGCAACCCCTAATTTTAAAACAATGCATCTAATTCTGGAGTCACCCACAAGAGGAAACATCCTTTCTACATCCACCTTGTCAATGCTGTTCAGGATCTGATATACATCAGTCAAGTCACCCCTCACTCTTCTAAGCTCCAGTGGAAACAAGTCCAGTCTGTCCAACACATCCTCATAAGAAAACCTGTTCATTCCAGGTATTAATCTTGTAAACCTCCTTTGAACCACCTCCAATGTATTTACATCCTTCCTCAAATGAGGAGACCAAAACTGCACACAGTATTCAAGATTCCCTGTATAACCAAAGCATAACATCCTTACTTTAATGTTCAATTCCTCTTATAATAAAGGGTAGCATTCCATTAACCTTCTTAATTACTTGCTGTACCTGCATACTAACTTTTTGTGACTCATGTACTAGAACACCTAGACCCCTCTGCACCTCAGAATTCTGCTGTTGGTCTCCACTTAAGGGCAGAATTTTTTGGTCAGCAGGCGAGTGCGTGCCCGCCCCAATTGGATGCGAAATCGCACGAGATGACATTGGGCTAGCGTCCTGATGTCATCCCGCACTGGCAGTATTTCGGTTGGTGGGCACGCACAAAAATTAAAAGTGCGCCCGCTAACAATTAAGAGGCCAATTAAAGTAATTAAATTTGCAACTGTCTTTAATTTTAGGTTTTCCCTCCAAGCTTATGGTTGGCGGACGGGCAAATCGGCCAGGAGACTTTTGCATTTTTCTTCAAACTCATCCATGGGCGGGATGAGGGTTTCTGTGATGAAATAAAATATAAATAAATTTCTGCGCACAGCATTTTTGGTAGCTAATTTTTTGGGTGATTTATAACAATGCATGGACACTTAGCTTCTGAAACCTTTATTTTTGATTTTGCAGGTCCAGCTCCCTGAGGCAGCTCTATGCCTTTAGGGAGCTTTCATTCAGCGCTCGCCCACACCCGTGCCCGCACTGACCTAAGGGCCTGCCCTCCTCTCGCCACGCATCCCAGCCTACCACCGCAACCCCGGCAGTGCTGAGCATTTCAGCACGTGCTTCGTGCTGGCTGGCTGTTAATTGGCCAGCCAACGTGAAATCGTGGTCAGGGGCCGTTCCCCTGCCAATCCCAGACTCGCCGATCACACCTGCCCACTGACCTAAACATTCTGCCCAAGCAGCGCTCTGCTTTTTTATTCTTCCTGCCAAAGTGAACAACTTCACATCCATAAAAACAAAAAAACTGCGGATGCTGGAAATCCAAAACAAAAACAGAATTACCTGGAAAAACTCAGCAGGTCTGGCAGCATCGGCGGAGAAGAAAAGAGTTGACGTTTCGAGTCCTCATGACCCTTCGACAGAACTTGAGTTCGAGTCCGAGAAAGAGTTGAAATATAAGCTGGTTTAAGGTGGTGGGGGGGTGGGGGGGGGTGTGGCGAGAGAGAGAGAGAGAGAGAGAGAAGTGGAGGGGGGGTTGGTTGTAGGGACAAACAAGCAGTGATAGAAGCAGATCATCAAAAGATGTCAACAACAATAGAACAAAAGAACACATAGGTGTTAAAGTTGGTGATATTATCTAAACGAATGTGCTAATTAAGAATGGATGGTAGGGCACTCAAGGTATAGCTCTAGTGGGGGTGGGGAGAGCATAAAAGATTTTAAGATATTTAAAAATAATGGAAATAGGTGGGAAAAGAAAAATCTATATAATTTATTGGAAAAAAAAGGAAGGGGGAAACAGAAAGGGGGTGGGGATGGGGGAGGGAGCTCACGACCTAAAGTTGTTGAATTCAATATTCAGTCCGGAAGGCTGTAAAGTGCCTAGTCGGAAGATGAGGTGTTGTTCCTCCAGTTTGCGATGGGCTTCATTGGAACAATGCAGCAAGCCAAGGACAGACATGTGGGCAAGAGAGCAGGATGGAGTGTTAAAATGGCAAGAGACAGGGAGGTTTGGGTCATTCTTGCGGACAGACCGCAGGTGTTCTGCAAAGCGGTCGCCCAGTTTACGTTTGGTCTCTCCAATGTAGAGGAGATCACATCCAGGTCTTTGGGGCCTGACTCCTGACATTGACCACGATATTCATCTGCTTCCATTGACTTCTGGAGCTGTGTGTGGAGAGCCTCCTGGCCCTCTGCAGATACAGGGCATCGCTCTTCCTTTCCTCCTCCTCCATGAAGGATTCCTGTGCAACTGCGCAGAAACCTTGAGCCCACTCCCTGCCATGTTGTGCCATTCTTCAATGCCTCCCAGAATAGCTTCAGTTCCTGCTCGCACCTGCACCAGCCACAATGTCCCTACCATTTAAAAGGTGCAGATTAGCATTAAGCAATCCAGGCTGGCTTTAAGTGTACCTAACCTTTCATGATATTTGATTCCTGCTGATGAATCCAGCAGTTAGGGTGTGGTTGTAGGCTGGAATCATTGAAATGAGCAGACAGCACAAATTCGGTGTGCTGCCTGCGTTATAATCAATGGGCAAGAGTTAACTAAGCATCTTGATTCTTGTACCTGTTTTTGGTTGCTAACAAACTTAACCTCTGATGCCTCTTCACTAATTAAGACTTTTTGGTGAATTCTCAGTAGAAAGTAAACATTTACCCCAAATAGACTCCAGATAACAACATGCTATTATAAATGTCTGATGGAAGCCTGCTATGTATTTAAACTGTAAGTAAAGTGTAAACAAAAGATCTCTCACTATATAATCTTCCTGGGAGGTTACTCAGTCATGCTTAGTTGTTGCACTGCTTAAGTCAGAAGCTGAGAGTCATTTCAAAAACTGCACTGTTAGAGATGCTGTGTTAAAAATTGGTTAAGCATTAGAGGGGACAGGGATAGCGTTGCCTGCTTATTCCACACCAGATGACATACTAACTTCATGTTGCCTGCTCATCTCCGTGATTTTGGTGCACTGCAGAGCACTAAATGCACTCTTGAGTGACTATACGCTCTGCAGGGGGCCCAGGTTGGTCCAATACTGGCACCAATTAAAGCCTACATCTCTTAAAAGGGAGGTGAATTCTGGCAGCAGTTGGTGCTGGAAGTGGCTGGTGAAGAGTCTCTGAGTGAGAAAAAAACTGGAGCAATGGAACAGCAAACCAGAGAGAGGGCTTTTAAGTTCTCTGATACCACACTGCAGGCCTTAGTGCAGAAGAGTGGTCACCTTTCCAAGGCAAGCCAGGAGGACTTCCAGGCATTCACAACAAAGGCAATGAGAACCGATAAACACAGAGGTCAATGCCAGAACTCTGGCGCTGAGGACTTGCATAAAGTGCTGGAAGAATTTCATGAGTAGTCAAGGTCACTGAATGCCACTCCAAATGCATTCCCTATCAACAGCACCACCATCCTCACACATTGTTCCATGCACCACCACTCACCCCTCAGCAATCTGTAGCAATCATGGCTCATGACTAACAACCATATGCTCCACCCCACCCTCAAACATTAACCATTGCTGCAAGTGCCACATCAACATCTCACAGCAGCTATTTACTTGTCGCCTTTCAGCTATGATTGACACATCCAAACATTGAATGCACTCACTGACAATCTGCCCTCCATCTTGCAGGATAATGTGGCACAAAGGAGGAGATAGCAGCAAAGAAGCAACAGTGGAAATGTACGGCTGCCCTTGTAAAAGACAGTGCTCAGGATTATTGGTTTGGAAGTCACCAAGGCTGTGGCAATGGGTGTTGCTGAAGCCAGCCAGAATGATGGTATGTTCCTGCCCTGTGCAGCTTCTCAAATTCCCTCATCCCACAACCTGGTAAGACGTATAAACTGTAGATGATGTAATCATGTATCTCTCGTTTTCCACCCATGCTCTCGCTTCCCTCATCCCAAACCCTTCTCTGGGCCATTAAGCTTTCCGATATCCAAAAACTGCAGTCTAATCAACCACTGGTGCTGAGGATCGATGAACACCCAGAGGGAAGAACAAATCTCTGAGGAAGAAGCACCATCAGATGAACTGACACTCACAGCCACCAGCTCAGACACTAGGGATGCACATCTCTTACAGGGTGAGTCACTGACCATGAATGGCTGCAGCCAAGCCAAGGGAAAGGATAACACAAATACCAGCTCCCCAAAGGGAGATGTCGGAATGGCAACAGATGAGAAGTTTGGTGCAGCAACACACAGGAAAAGGCATACTGAAATACTTGGTGCATTGGCAGGCCTGCCACAGAGCCTCCTGTCAGGGAGTATGAATGAGGCCAACTCCACCCTGGCACAGGGCTTTGCAGAGAGCGTGGAGCTCATCCTTTCCAGCATGGAAGTGGTGGCCAACTTGCTGTGATGCAACATCCAGTGTAGAGTGTTGCAATGGAAGCTCAGACTGAGGTCATCAGATCTGTGCTTGTGGACATACAAGCCCAGATTGGGGGCAGTCAGACCCAGACTGGGGTTTGCAGGTTCTTACAGCAGTCCAACAATCTGTGCTCCAGCAGATTACTAGGATTGCTGAGGCACCACCTGGGGATGTGGAGGTAGCAGTCCTTTTCTAAAGATGACAGCATTTGTGTTCCGCTGCCAGTCCAACCAGGTCCTTGTTGGCTCTCAGCCCATCCAGACTATTGCTCCATTTGATGAGTTGGTACAGTCCAAAGCCAAACCTTCCAGGCCCAGAGCTTCTTGAGGATTTCCTGCAAGGCCATCTGCAGTTTTCCCAGTGACAGTCATCAAATTTCCGCCAGTTCTTGCTGCAGCCACTGGGGTAGCATTGTGTAGGAGCAAGAGGCCAGACAAAGGCGTCACACAACATGCATTAAAGGAAAACACAAGTGAATTGTTCTGTTTTGTATGTATTGGAAACGTTGTTGGGTAGCATTGTTATAGAATTGTTTCATTGTGGTGTCTTTTCTTTCAGGATTTTGCCCCAGAAGACGCATTGATGAAGGGATGGAAAACCAGAGCCTGATGAGGTGTTCATGGACAGCCCATTCAGAGCAATCCCGCATGTCATCTTCGCTTCTTGGACTTCCTTCACCTCCTGAGTTCTTGACCAAATTCTTGATGGCGATGACTGTGCCCACTTGGTGGCCAGGTTGTGCAGGATGCAGCAGATCAACAGAAATATTCAGGTATGTACAGGAGAATACTGGAGGGGTGCCCCTGAGTGGTCTAGGGAGAGGAATCATTAGTAGAGCGCTAGCCCCTATCGCTGAGCAGCCAACCTCTGGTTCAATGTGGTGGTTTGAAGATGACGGGAACAGCTGAGGGGCAGGATTAAAACATTGTGACTGTTACCAGGTTAGTGGAAATACATCACCACCAACTGCACGGTCAGGGCATGGTACCTCTTAAGATTGTGTTACATCCCTCCCATTGAGATGTGACATGCACAGAGTCACATGTGTGCAGCTGATAGCTCTGTGCATCATTGAGAACCACTGTCCTTGCAAAGCCACATGCCACTCCTGCTTCTCTCTGTTTAGCCAGGAGACTATGAAGTCTCCATTCCATTTGTACCAGGCCTCAGTGGTCTTCCAAATGCAATGATAGGCAGCAAACTGAGATATGTTGGCAATGTAACTGGATCTGCCTGGATGGATCCTGAGGTGGCCTTGATGTCACTGGCAGTGCCATCCTCACCCTGCTCAGTGGCTGCAGGTCTGGTTTGAGGAGGTGACGCAATTCTGTAATCGCTTCCTTGTTGAAGTGTAGCCACTGTGGAAGCTGCTCCTGGCTGAGGTGCAGGAAGAAGTGCTTTAAGAATACCCTGGGCGGGATTTTCCGCACCCGCCGACCGTCGCGATCTTCCAGGCCCACCGCAAGTCAATGGACTTCTGGCTGGTGCACCGCCTCACCCACGGTGGGTCCCATCCATGACGGGGCCAGAAAATCTCGGCCCCTAGGTGGGTAAGGCCTCCGTGCTGAGACCCCTCTTCCTCCCTCTGCACACACCTTCTTCTCTTTTCAACCTCTGCTCCATCTTCATATTGTGCTGCAGTTCAATAAAAACTAAATTATAGCTGCCATGACTGGGAGCAAGTTTTCCATTCAGTGGCCTCTCAAATCCAAAATCAACCCCTTCCAAAAATCCTGGACTATTCTTTTCTGACTCAAATAACTTTTGTCAACTCTCTCTTACCACAGCACACAATATTTCTACCAACTCTGCAGCAGCAAAAGAAAGTCAAAAATTTCTCATCTAAGATTTGATTGTGACCCCTTTACATAGAACTAGCAGGGAGGTCTCTCATGCAGCTGAAAGCATGTTCAAGCATGAACGTGTTTAAGAGAGGGTATTAATAAGGCCTGTGAAGTCCAAAATAGCAGATTGTGCAGCATATCAGCATGAGACATTGCCTGACATTACAATCTACCCACGCTGCACACTTCCAGTGCACATATGGGATGCCTGTACTATTAGCCTTCAGAACCTTGCAATCTGCTGGGTCCCTGTCAAGAGTTGTTGAGAACAGAACCCCTCCGCCCACCACCATTTTGTTTCATTTTCTGGCTCCAATAGCACAAAAAGCAGTGTCACTACAGAAATAAATTTTGCAGCCACTGTTTTTCAGATGAGACATTAAACCATCTGTCCTCTCAGGTGGAAGTAAGAGATCCCATTGCACAATTTAAGGAAGAGCAAGGAGTTCTCCCCATTGTCCTGGCCAATATTTACCCTTAGTCAACAACACAAACAAAAGCAAATTATCTGGTCAAACCCATCTTCTTGTTTGTAAGATCTTGCAGCTGCCATGTTTTCTGAATTGCAACAGTGACAACATGTTACAACAGTATTGAATTGTCTGTAAAGTGCTTTGCTATGTCCTGAGGTTGTGAAAAACACTATATAATTGTTTTTTCTCATTGCAAGCCAAGGCAGCATGAAAAATTTATTTTTATTTTCAAAATGCTCTAATATATACTAGTTAAGATCATAAAAACAAAAGAAATATGAGCAAGAATAGGCCTTCGAGCGAATGTACCGTCATTCCATAGGATCATGGCTGATCTGACTGTGGCCTTAACAACACTTTCCTGCCTGCCCTCACAACCCTTAACTCCCTTGTCAATAAAAAAATGCCTAGCTCAGCCTTGAATATATTCAATGATCCAGCCTCCACTCCTCTCTGGGAAAGAGATTTCCAAAGTCTAACAACCCTCTCAGAGATTTTTTTTTACGATGCACATTAAGAGCTTATGGTGTTGGGGTAGCATATTAGCATAGTAGAGGATTGGTTAGCTAACAGGAAGCAGAGAATCGAGATAAATGGGTTGTTTTTGGGTTGGCAAGCAGTAAATAGTGCAGTTAAATTCCTTTAAATTTAAATTGAATTTAAAGTCCTCCTCATCTCCATCTTAAATGGGAAAAATTCCTTTATTTTTTAAACGGTGTCCCCTACTTCTAGAATTTCCCACAAGGGGAGACATCCTTCCAGCATCCATCCTGTCAAGTCACCTCAGAATCTTATATGCTTTAAAAAGATTTCCTCTCATTCTAAACACCAATGAGTAGAGGCCTAACCTGCTCAATCTTTGCTCATAAGACAACACCTTCTTCGTAGGAATCGGCAGGGTGAACCTCCTCTGAACTGCTTCCAAAGCAATTATATCCCTCCTTAAGTGAGGAGACCAAAACTGTATGCAGTACTTCAGATGTACTCTCACTAAGGCCCTGTACAGCTGTAGCAACACTTCACCACTTCTATACTCCATTCCCCCTGTAATAAAGGCCAATGTTTCATTTGCCTTCCCAATCACTTAATGTACCTGCATGCTAGCTTTTTGTGATTTGTGTACAAGGACACCCAGTCCTTCTGTACTACATATTTCTGCATTTTCTCTCCACTGAAATAATATTCTGCTTTTCTCTTCTTCCTGTCTAAGTTTTCCCACATTATACAACATCTGCCAATTTTTTGCCCACTTACTTAAACTACTTTTGTCCCTTTGCCGAAGCTTTGTGCCCTCTTCACAACAAGCTTTGATACCTATCTTTGTGGCATCAGCAAATTTAGCTACAATACACTCAGTCCCTTCATCCAAATCATTGATGTAAATTGTAGATTATTGAAGCACCAGCACTGCTCCCTGTGCCACTGCACTTGTTATTATTGCCAACCTGAAAACAACCCATTTATCTCAAATTTCTGTTTCCTGTTAGCTAAACAATCCTCTAGTACGCTAATATGATACCCTCAACACCATGAGCTCTTATCATGTATCATACCCTTTTACATGGCACCTTAGTGAATGCTTTCTTGAATACACCATATCTACTGGTGCCTTATTATCCACCCTGCTTGTTACTTCCTCTAATAAATTAGTCAAACATGATTTCCCTTTCACAAAACCATGTTGACTCTGCTTAATTGTATTATGATTTTCTAAATGTCCTGCTTTTACTTCCTTAATAATGGATTCGACCATCTTCCTGATGATAGATATTAGGTTAGCTGGCCTATAGTTTCCTGCTTTCTGTCTCCATCCTTTCTTGCTGGGACCTTTCTAGAATCCAGGAAATTTTGGAAGATTACAACCTGCATACACTCTCTTTGCAGTCACTTCTTTTTAGACCCTAGGATGCAGGCCATTAGGTCCAGCAGACTTTTTAGCCTTTAGTCCCATTAGTTTTCTTGGTTTATTAATCTAATGCATACCTCAGGGAGATCAAAGTTACAAACTCACTACTACAAAGGAGTACTTCAATACTATATCCAAAACAATAACTTTATTGATATTAATCCGGTATGCAAGGTAAAAGAGCATGTTTTCAAAACTAAGAGGTTTGCTGAAATGCCAAATAGCAAGAACGTTTTCTGTAAAATTTTTAAGCTACCTGCTAGTGTAATGAGTATAGGATTTGAAATTTCAAAGATGGAATAATTTAAAGCTGCTGAACTAAGAAGTTAAACCTAGAGCAAGAAGACACAGGTGAAAAAGTTATAATCAGGAACTTGAGGATAACAATGGTATACAGTGCCTCTGCATGAGATGAAACATGTCCAGTGAGTTAAATGACCTTTCATAATGCAAAGAGTCTCTGTTCTTACATGGTATGTCAGCTAATGGATGAATATTCTTTCATCTGTGTTTGATCTTTTAAGTAGTACTGGCAATGACATCAAGGAAAATGAACATATTTATTACTATAATTATTATCAACACTAAATGGTTCCAAAAACACAATTCCAATCCAAATGTATAAGGCAAGTTAAGACATCACAATTCTACAGTCTGAAAAAGATTACATTAATTACGCCAGCTCAAAACAATGTTTTTCCAAACGTAAAACTATAAATCTAGAAAATACTTTTATTTAAATAAAGATTAGAAGCAGAAAATGATACCAATCAAAAGTTAGAGTGAGAGAAAAGCAAAAGTATTCCAAAACACTTCAGAGGTGATTGTAGGAATTTTGTAATGGAGGTGATAAGGGGTTAACTTAATGGTTACAAATATTACCCTCAGCACAGAAATATGGAACTATTTCTTCAGTTAGAAAATTAGCTTTAATTACATTCATAAGAACATAAGAAATAGGAGCAGGAATAGGCCATTCAGCCCCTCAAGCCTGCCCTGCCATTCAATCAGATCATGGTTGATCTTCCCCAGGCCTCAACTCCTCTTTTGTGCCAGCTCCTCATAGCCCTCAACTCCCCGATATTTCAAAAATCTATCTACCTCTTTAAATACTTTCAGTGATCTAGCCTCCACAACTCTCTGGGGTAGAGAATTCCAAACATTCATGGCCCTCTGAGAAAAGAAATTCCTTTGCATCTCAGTTTTAAATGAGTGTCCCCTCATCCTGTACTATGTCCGCTAGTTTGAGATTCCCCCACTAGTAGAAATGTCTTCTCAACATCTACCCTATCTAGCCCTTCAGAATCTCGTAAGTTTCAATAAGGTCACCCTTCATTCTTCTAAACTCTAATGAATACGGGCCTAACCTGTTTAGCCATTCTTGATAAGTCAACCCTTCATCCCATGAATCAGCCTAGTGAATCTCTTTTGAACTGCCTCCAATGCCAGTATATCCTTTCTTAAATGCGGGGACCAAAACTGTACACAGTACTCCAGGTGCGGCCTCACCTACGCCTTGTACAGTTGTAACAAGACTTCCCTTTTTTAAACTCCAATCCCCTAGCAATACAGGTCAATATTACATTTGTCTTCTTAATTACTTACTGCACCTGCATGCTAACTTTTTGGGTTTCATGCATAAGAACACCCAGATCCCTCTATGCTGCACTTTTTTGGAGTCTCCCTCCATTTAAATAATAATCTGCCTTTTTATTCTTCCTACCAAAGTGCATGACCTCACACTTTCCTACATTAAACTCCATTTAAATAATAATCAGCCTTTTGATTCTTCCGACCAAAGTGCATGACCTCACACTTTCCCACATTAAACTCCATCTGCCAAGTTTTTTTGCCCACTCACTCAACTTATCTATATCACCTTGTATGTCCTCATCACAATATGCCCTATCACCTATTTTTGTAACATCAGCAAATTTGGATACATTACACTCTGCCCCCTCCTCCAGGTCATTAACATAGATAGTAAATAATTGAGGCCCTAGGACTGATTCTTGTGGCACTCCAACCTGTTTCCACATGTTTCCAACCTAAAAAAGACCCATTAATCCCAACTCTCTGAATTCTGTGTATTAACCTATCCTCCATCCATGCTAATACATTGTCCCCAATACCATGAGCTCCTATCTTGTGCAATAACTTTTTATATGGCACCTTATCGAAAGCTTTCTGGAAATCCAAATACGCTACATCTACTGGTTCCCCTTTATCAACTCAGCTTGTTATATCCTCAAGGAGCTCTAGCAAATTTTTCAAACATGATTTCCTTTTCACAAAACCATGTTGACTCTGATTGCGTTAAACCTTTCTAAATGTCCTGCTTTTTCTTCCTTAATAATGGACTCTATCATTTTCCCAACAACAGATGTTAGGCTGACTGGCCTATAATTTTCTGCTTTTTGTCTCCCTCCCTTCTTGAACAGGGGCATCACATTAGTGGTCTTTCAGTCCGCTGGGACCCTCCCAGAATCCAGTGACTTCTGGATTACTTCAGCCAATGCCTCCACTATCTCTGCAGCCACTTCCTTCAGTTTATTGCATGGCCAACCGATGCTTCAATCTAGAAATGTATATTATTGGTTGATCTTTATTACTATAATTAAACTGATAGATACAAATGTAAAAAAAAAAATTGAATGGAAAGCAGCACAAATTATGAAAGCTCTACCTAACAGCACTGTAGGATTACATTCTCCCAAATAGGCAGCAAAGGTTCAGAAGATGACTCACTACCACCTACTCAAGGAAAGCTAAGGATAACAATAAGTGTCAATCTTGCCAGCAATGCCCACATCATGAGAATGAAACCAAAACATTCACCTATTAATGGTGTGACTCCCAAGGTTATACTAGACTGATACCAAAAAAAAAAATAAAATTTAACTGATAGATTCTTATTGGAAAGCACGTATTCTGTGCTCAGATGAAAAATTTAGGGAAGGTACATATCACAGGGACTGGCAATTCTTCAACTCTTTGAGAGCACAGTACCAATATTCAAGGGCAGCTTTACTTTAAATCTTAATGGCTGTGAGCCATGAAGCTAGCACATTTGCCAAGTTAGAATATTTTTAGCAAAATCAAAATATGTCAGCTCACTTAAGAGATGTGTTCCAAATATGTATTGAATTAGACTGGGCTGCAGGCCTTTGCCTCTTTTAATAATTTTCTACTGTTGGATTTGAGTCACCATTAGACATATGATTCAGGAATGTATGTGTTTAACATAGAGTTTGGAAAAATAGTTGCTATATAAAACTAAGTAAAACAGATTATATCACAAAAATAGACCTGTACTCCTTAAATGCAGTATATGATAACTTTTCCCCCAAACTTATCTCCATATCACAAATCGAGCTTTTCATGGGCAGCTGTCCTTTACTTCCACACAGCACAGTAATGAAAACATGCAGAAAATGTCTCTTACATCTGTCTAAACCACAGCCCCACAGCCAAAGAAGACACTATGAAAGCTGCTTTTATTCACATGTTTTCTATATAAACAACCTTGTTGTCAAAGTGCTAAATGTGTTCCTGTTTAAAAAAATGAAGGTATGTATTTTTTAACAAAATATCATGGGCTAATTTTAACATTCACCACCAGGCAGTAAACTGGGCCTTCCAGATCAGCCACCCATTAAATACTGAGCTCTATTTCCTTTTCCAGGCACGTCAATTCTTGTTAATCAGGCGGGGTAAGTAATTTAGCAAATCTGCTGCCACCACTTTAAACTACATTCAGCCCCAGTTTAAACTCAGATAGACTGCTGTACTGCTCAAAGTATTCCAACCTTAAACAGCACTGCTGGGAAAAGCAACATGGCTGCACAACAGTCCAAAGCCAGCAAAATCATTTAGCGTTTAGTTTCTATAGAAAACAACACTCCTCTGCAAGTATCAATTTGAATTTCATCCATTCAACACTGTTGATTGAAAGGCAGGTTTAGGGAAGTCAATCTTATTTTATTGTATATGAAGTAGATGTAATAATGATATATATTGACTCCAAAATACATAGGGCCATGTATGCCAACCCTGTGCACCAAAAATGGAAGCTGCTTTTATTCACATCTTCCTTATGTAAGCTACCTTGTTGTTAAAGTACTAAATTTGTTCCTGCTGGAAAAAGTGAAGGAATGTACTAATTTAAACTTAAATCATTGATCATTGATCACCTGCCATGCTAACTCTACCATAGCTGCAAGCTGTGACTCAGTTGATAGCATTTTCACTTCTGAGTCAGGGAGTTATGAATTGCAGTCTTACTTCTAAGGCTGGAGCGCAAAATCCAGGTGACACACCAGTTGTAGTAAGGTAGTATTGCACAATCGGCTGAATGTAGTTTAAAGTGGTGGCAGCAGATTTGCTAAATTACTTGCCCCGCCTGATTAACAAGAATTGACGTGCCTGGAAAAGGAATTAGCTCAGTATTTAATGGGTGGCTGATCTGGAAGGCAGAGTTTTAACCACAGCACAGCATTCCTTGCGGCAGAACAGGAAGTTGGCACCACTTCTGTTCTCATGCTTTTTGCTGGTTCCCACATAAGTCCAATTAAAATTTAAAATGCTGTATGACATGCATGGAAGACATGCATTTTCAGTGGTGAAACGCACCGTCAGCTGTCACTAGAGCAGGTACTGGCAGACTATAAAAAAGTCTTGTGGCTAAACAGGGACGTCTTCATCACAGTCACAACTTTCCTGCCCAACTCAATTGTCAATAACGTAAGATTTATTGAGACCAGAAAGGTGGCACTGGTGCTTTTCAAATTTAAATTTCACTTGTAAATATTTCACATTACATTGACTTCACTTTATTCATGTGTGCACCATCATTGATACTAGCTTAGTCAGAGATAAATGTGATGGCATGCCTCATCGCTGGCACACATTATTGGTTATGGGGGAGTTAGAGACATTTCTTTAGTGTGGAAGCAACAATGTTGGCCTGAATTTTTCAGTCGGCGGGTGGGCTCGGAGGGAGAGAGCAGGGGCGGTTGCAGAGCTGACAGCCACCCACGATCAGCTCTGTGCTGCTATTTTACATGGTTGGGCCAATTAAAGCCCGCCCACCGCAAGACGCAAGCCATAGCACTCAGCGCTACCTGTGCGGGCGGGGGGAGGAGGGAGAGTCGGGGCCAGCACTCTTTTGCGCATCAGGGAGATTGAATCGCCACTGAAATAATTAAATAATTAAATAAATGGAAAAAAATTCAATTAAACGTGTCCCCTCATGTAACTGTGTCACGAGATGGAACATGTTTTTATATTTCACAAAATGTTTTTATTTGATTCAATAAAGCTTTAGGAAACCTCATCTCGCTCATGGATGAGGTTTTCTAAAAAACCTGAAGGCCACTTGGCCTTTTTGCCTGCCCGCCAACCATAAGGTTGGATGGGCAGTGTTAACAATTACATTAGTTACTTTCTTAATGGCCTTAATAGACTGGTTTCAGTGCACGCCTGCCGAATGAAACATTGCGAGACAGCGCAATGATGTCGGGATGCATATCCAATGTCATCGCGTGTCACTTTATCCGCCGGCGTGTCGGGCCCGCCCTGCACGCCGACAGAAAAATTCAGGCCGTTGTGTTTTGATGTTCACACTTTATTAAATGTTCATGTTAGGATCCAATGTTGTACTCAACACTCTGTGGGACGTGGCTGAACTTGCAGGCTGAATTTGAGGAAAAGGTCTAAACCTATCGGAGTGCTTTGGAGAGGTCAGGTGCCATTTTAAAGAGGTTCAGGTACCCCTTTGGCTTTGTTAAGAGTAGACACGAGTGTGCATAAAAAGTGGATAAAATCTGTGGAACTGTCAAGCTGTCAAGTTATTTAAATCAGCTGCTCTTTCAATTTTTAATGAATTAGCCTGCAGCTGAGAAAAAAAAATCAGTCCTTGCAACTTCAATAGATGATTTTTGACATATACCTGAGGGTTATCATTAAAGGATTAGTATTGTTTCCACAACCTGTCATTATCACAGTGAGGGAGTTTGTAAGTTCACAGTTGATTGACAGCTCCAGGTAGTTATAAAGGGACAAGCTGTCTTTGATTTGAGGCTATGAATACAAATATTTGTTTTGATAAAGGGTTAAGGACTTGAAAAGATTTACATGTGTTGAATGTGATTTATCAATGAGAGTGTGTTTTCAATATATTGGAGTCTGTAATGGATATTTAGAACTTTATTTTATTTTACCTTGGCATGGCTGCTGAGGTCTGCCCATGGTGAATACTGGGTCAGTTGGGATGGAGGATGTAAGGGCAAAGGGTGGTAGCTAGTGTCATGGGTTGACATGAGTTAGCACTAAGTTGGAAAGCATTAGGGACCATGCGGGTGGGTGGGGGTAATGAGATGGTATGAATTGGCATAGATGGGGCATGGGAAGTGTGTGGGGAGGGAGTCAGGGAGTGTGAGGGGTGAGAGCTAGAAGGCCTTACTGTTTTTATTTTAACTGGAATGGAATCCCAGAGCTGAAAGGTGGGCCTTTTAAATTGCCTGAGTTGCCTAGAAGCCCCTGTGGCTGCCTCCGCACTGTTTCCGGGGTGGCGGGCCCAACTCCAGTTAGCATTCACTCCTGGAAAGAAAATCCAAACATTCGGGGAAGTTACTCCCTAGTCGGGCTTGTGGAGTTGCGAAATCTCTAACTCTGTGCATCTGATTCAGGAGCGAAAATTCGGTCCTTAGTTTCAGCACACAGACTATTCATTTACTGCCTGTGCTGGAAAATGAAATTTAGACAGATCTTTAAAACTATTCTCCCTATCTCTGAAGTTACATTTTATGTATTTCCTCAAATATTTATCCAATACATTCCATTCTGTACCAACTAATAAGAAATGGTCTTTTATATTTGGGTTGAGGAACATATTTAGTTTAATGCTATACAATACCTATGTTATGGCAGAATTGGTTTGCTTAATGCTTTGAATTCAGACTTATATTAGGGCAGCGGTGTCATCCTTTAAGGACAATGGTGAAGTTGTTGATTTCTGACGGGTCGACTTATCCAAATTCTCCTGCCTAGATGTCAAGTTAGAAGTCAGTCCTGAAATCAATGGAGCTTAGCCTAGAGTATCATGCATTCTTTTGAACTTAGCACTGGGTGCTGTGATGTATATGGCAATGAATACAGGGTTAGAATTTTAGTCATTCTAATGTTTTTTTCAGAGTTAATTAGCTGCAGCAGAAGATAATCTTATGACATGAAAGAGCGTTTGGCAAAGGAGACAGCAGATATAGTTCCAGAAATTGTGCTGGGGCTTCAAAGGTCAATGCATCTTATGGAAAACCTGATTTTTGGATGTGATAATGATTAATATTTTCTTTAATCTTTGTGCCTATAACGATTTTCACTTTCTACGTTAAAGGTAACCTGTAGCTGGTATGCCATGATTGCCCGAAGCTGCAATACCTGCAGGGCAAGAGAATCAGCTCAAAGATCACATGCTATTGTAGGCTGTAAAATAAATTCATGATCAATGCCTGTAAAGAATCAACTGCTTGCCAAGAAACATACGCATCCATTTCTGAGGCATCTGCTCAAACCAGACATTATAGAGACTTTGAAAATGCTCCCACTACTACAGTGCAATTAATTTGTGACTTGGAAATCTGAAAATTCAAGGCAGAGTACTCCCACTTTCAGACTAGAAACTATTTTCAGTTTTATCTGCAAATGCATGTTAATAGCTATTGAGAAGTGGTGCTCTGAAAATGTTTTCATTGCTTTACAAGGCAAAACCATTCTACAAAATGCACCGAAATTGGACTCTAACTATAAAGGATAGTGAATAGCATTCTCTTATTTTCTGATAGTAGGAGTGTTTATGTTCAACAATATCACCAGTAAACCTAACAACAAATATATTGGCATATACCAAAACAATTTACGCAACTTCAACTGGAATAACTTGGAAGAATGCCATGGGTCAAAGAATCATGCTTTAAAAAAGTTTAATCGGTAGTTGAGCATAGGACTTCTATTTTTCTCAGCCAATGTAGTAGACCTTGCTCTTGAGTGACAGTGTAAATAGACTGTAATGAATGAATGGCCTGGTTAATGTTTCCCTTGACTTTTTATCTCCATCAACTTCATTGCAAACAAAAATCAAAACAAATGTGAAATCGGCTGCCCACTCGCTATTACCTGTTTCAAACTTTCGCAGCAAGTCAAACTCTGCTGAAATGTTTGGCAACCCATTCAGCCAGAAAATCTAGAACATGTTCTTCAACTAGTTCCTTTCTCTTTTTTAGATAACAAAATAACTGTTGCCAAGTTCCTTGATGGTTGAGTAAAGTTGGCACAAAATTTGTTGTGATGAAAACAATAGTTGGCTTCAGAAATACTTAAATTTAAGGCTGCTGATTTTAAGAGAATATCAAGCAAAGAAATCAGAATGGTGGATTTAATCAGAAGATAATTAGAATTTTAATTTATTTTAGTAAAGATTACAAGCTCCCTTCTTAGGCTACTGGCATACATTGAGCCATTATAACTTTATAGTTCATTACAACTAAGAGGATTATATCTGCTTAGTGCATCACAAGAAATTGAAATTTTCAGGTTTATATAGTACAATGCAGAATGTGATTGTAAGCCAGAATATGAGCTGAGTTTTCCTCTGCTATCTGCTTTATAACTGGGAGTGATAGTGACAGAAAATGAGAGAAATCAGTGGGGTAAGGACAAAATCTACCTTCCTCTACAATCTCAGTTTTTCTCAAGCAGGAGCAATCCTCTGAGGCCTTCAAGGGATCTTTAGGCCTTCCAACTGCTGGCCTGCTTCTTCCCCAAGAGGCTGTCCCAAACACCCCTTCCCGTATCTCCACTGCCCAGCCACTGAGAACCAGGAACCATTCCTTCCTGTCCCTGGTAGCAGCCTCTTGCCAACCGAGATTCTCCTTGCATCCAAAAGCTACTGCCACCTCCAGCTGTGTTCAGGCAGGAGACTGATGGGACCTATGCAGATGAAGCTTGGGAATTAAAATCTTTCAAGCCACAAGTTTCTGAGATCCAAAGCAGCTGTCATTTGCCTCGAATCCAACTTGAACAACTCTCACACAAAATTAAAATCGAAACTTCAGTCTTTATTTTTGCTGCACAGTTCAATGCGCAGTTTACACTTTATAGGGCTGTGGTTTGCTTACATGCTGCATTCATTCAGTCACACTGCAGAAGACTGATTCACTGTTGTGATAAACACAAAAAGTTAAAAATAGTTTTTTGAGAATCCAACCAACAAATATGAACTGAGAAGATTATTCAAAAGAAATTAAGCTTATTCAACATACTATTCAATGTATAGGTGATTGTGTTAGATGTTGGATGCACATGTAATCAAACGCGCTGTTTTATACACAAAAACAAAAAATGCTAGCAAATTGAGCAGGTCTGATAGCATCTGTGGAGAGAAAGACAGAGTTAACATTTCGAGTCCGTATGACTTTTCTTCAGAGCAGGTATTATAGATGGTGCTGTATTATAGATGGTATATTACAGATGGTGCTGGATTATAGATGGTGTATTTTAGATGGTGTTAGAATATCAGCAGTGTTTGAATGCTTGATTAATTACTTCAGTAATGACTGAACTATTCATTCTTCTAAAACTTTGAAATGTTGAAGGACTAGAGCAAATCTTAGACTTTGGAGAACTATGATACATTTTAAATAATGGACTTCTCTGTTTCTTAATTGAGGTCCCTACTTTTATTTGAAAGCCATTTATCAATTAACTAATTTAGTGGAACTTATCACTTTACATTTTCATTTCAGCATATATCAAGTAATCTGTTAATCTCCGTCCAAAATAAATGGCACGGAATTGGAGGAAGATTTAATGTTCAACAAAATATAGGAGAAATTTTCATTAGGGGAAAATCCAGTTGGGCTTCCTGACCTCTGAATTCTCCATGTGTAGTCTTTGTAGACAAAGCTCTATGCAACTTCATAAAAATGGTCCTTGCGTAGCCAATATGTTATTTCCTGCTAATCAAAACATTACCAGTTGACAAACTAAATAAAGGGGTCATACTTATATAGAGGGCATAACTTATAAATGCAATGGGAGTGTAAGAAAGACTGTTACCCACCCGGCCTGATTTTTATTTCCAATGGAACTAAAGTTGATAGTTCTGCCCATAGTTTCTTGTCATACCCACAATAACTACCAAACCACTTCACATCCAAATAATTGATTCTGAAATTGTAATTCCTATTATTTAGGAAAATATGGCAGCCACTTCTCAGTAAATAAAACAAATAAACAATTAGTCTGTTTTTGGTGGTACTGATTTAGGACGGGCAGGGCAATAGAAGTCTCTGTTGCACTTGAAACATGTCATGGAATGTGTTATGTCTACTGAGCAGGTAGACAGGACCTCAAATCAACATCTCATCTAAAATACAGAACTGATGTAAATGCAGCTCTCAGTATTAAAATATCAGCCTGGATTATCTGTTCAAAATAAGGAGTAAAGCATGACTCTAATTTGCTGACTCAGAGGTAATGGTGTTATCAGCTAAATCAAGTTAATACTTAGTTGTAATTATGACATGGCTACAATTTTTTCAGTGTCCAAATCACCACACTGTTGTCTCTGGAGCAGCATGGTAACATAACACAATAATTTTACCAGAGGAATTTTACACTGTGGTCAGACACAGCAGAAGATCACTGATATTGGATCATCACATGCAGCACATACAACAATGTCTGCCACAAAAAATAGATATGTGAGAATAACTTCAAGAATGTGATTTCAGTTTGAGACTGAGACGAAGGTCACAAACTACCCAAGATTTGTTCTTATGATTCATGAAATTACCAGAATTACTTTTTTCAATGATCACTTTCAAATATCAGTGGAGAGAAAGACAGGGTTAATGTTTCAAGTCTGTATGACTCTTCTTCAGAGCTAAAGAGAAGTAAAAATGTGATGAAATTTATACTGTTTATTGGGGGTGGAGCAGGTGAAGCTGAATAGAAGGTCAGTGATAGGTGGAGGCAAAGGAAGAAGGAGGACATGTCAGAAGCACCGTTTTGGCAAGTGGCATCATCAGAACAGATGCGACGGAGGCGAAGAAGCTGAGGGAATGGGATGGAGTCCTTACAGGAAGCAGAGTGTGAAGATCTGAAGTCGAGGAAGCTGTGGGAGTTAGTGGGCTTGTAATGAATATTCATGGAAAGTCTATCACCAGAAATTTTAATTTTAATTTTTTATCCACTTATTTTTATTTGTATTTATTTTCATTTTTATTCATTGTTTTATCCCCATCTTTTATCCTACTTTTGATCTTTTTTCCCAACACCCCCCCACCCCAACCCCGCTAGGGCCATCTGTCACTTGTTCGTGTTGTTCTTTCTAGAGCGCTTACCCTTGTCTGCCCATTACCACATTCTGCTTTCTATCCTCAATGCCACCATCAGCACCTCCTTTAGCCAGTACCACCACCATCAACACCCTTTTTACCTTTGGTTTATGGCATCTTTGGCAATCTCTCCTTTGCCTCCACCTATCGGTGGCCTTCTATCCAGATTCACCTGCGCCACATATGCTGTTAGACCTGCTCAGCTTTTCCAGCATTTTTGTTTTGGTTCAGATTTCCAGCATCTGCACTATTTTGCCTTTATATTCAAATATCAGTTATTCAGTTTGACTGGGTGGGATTGGTGTGGCGCCCGCACATCTCAGCCACCATCTAGTTCCAGTCCACATGAGCCAACTCTACAATCCAAGACACTGCCTTATTCTACATATGTGCACCATGCCTTGGAGCAGGTCTGAGGCAATTCTGTGTCACTGCACACATCTCATGATGCCATTTTGTGTCATGTCATAAGCATATTAATACACTGACGGAGCTCAGTATGGTTGGCAGACAGAGCAGATAGTTGTCCTGATGGCAGAAAATGAACTCTGCAATAAAGAAGGACCTTGCTGCTTTTGGCTGTATGAAGAATGGACCGTTTATACCTATGAATTCCATTGACAGCATCAGACATGCATGTATGCAATCGAAAGAACCCTAGCAAGTATAAGGGACTTTGCATAACTGCAGTGGTGGTTGGGAGTATAGATAACTTACCATCTTTGACATTTGTATGTACCAGAAAAGATTATCATAGCCTTTCATTAGATTTTGATTGGGACATGGTGCATTCCAGGAATAATAAATGGGTAGAGTTCTCCCATCATATTTTTATCTTGTGTGCTTGACATTCATGCACTATTTTTAAAATCTTTCACTGAAGATTATTGATAGGATGTTGCAAGTGGTTAACAGTCTCAGCATTTAGGCTCTGCTCCCAAGTCTTATCAAATTTATCCTTCTGATATAAGATTTCATTTGAATGCCTCAAGTGTATTACACCCTTAAGAGAATGTTTCTCCCCAGTACAGCTGCTACCTGATTTACTACCATTTGTTCTGAGGAAAAATCTATTATCGCCGAAAGTCTGTGTTTTCCTTTAGCAACCCAGATGGTGCATTTTGTATAGTCAATTATCTGCTGAGCTGGCTCAGCCCCTGATGGTGACCATTGTGATCTTCTGATATGAACATCAAAGGTCAACCCCTTTGAATGGTAAACTGTTTTTTCATTTGCTTTATTTTTGAGTTTTTGGCTTTAGTGTGGGAGCAAAGCATGAAATCTCAAACAGTCAATGATTAGGATTTCTTTTATTCATTCATGGGATGTGGGTTTCACTGGTGAAGCCAGCATTTATTACTCATTCCTAATTGTCCTTGAGAAGGTGTTAGTGAGCTGCCTTCTTGAACCGCTGCAGTCCATGTGATGTAGGTACACCCACAGTGCTGTTAGGGAGGGAATTCCATGATTTTGACCCAACCACAGTGAAGTCAGGATGGTATGTGGCTTGGAAAGGAACTTCCAGGTAGTGGTGTTCTCATGTGTCTGCTGCCATTGTCCTACTAGATTGTAGCAGTCATGGGTTTGGAAAGTGCTGTCTCAGGAGCCTTGGTGAGTTCCTGCAGTGCATCTTGTAGATGGTACACACTGCTGCATCAGTGGTGGAGGGAGTGAGTATTTGTGGATGTGATGCCAGTCAAGTATGCTGCTTTGTCCTGGACAGTGTCAAACTTCTTGAGTGTTGTGGGAGCTGCACTCATTCAGGCAAGTGGAGAGTATTCCATCACACAACAAAAACGGAATTACCTGGAAAAACTCAGCAGGTCTGGCAGCATCGGCAGAGAAGAACAAGGTTGACGTTTCCAGTCCTCATGACCCTTCAACAGAACTGAGTAAAATCAGGAGAGGGGTGAAATATAAGCTGGTTTAAGGTGAGGGGTGTGGGGGGAGAGAAGGGGGATGGGGGGGTGTGGTTGTAGGGACAAGCAAGCAGTGATAGGAGCAGATAATCAAAAGATGTCACAGACAAAAGAACAAAGAGGTGTTGAAGGTGGTGATATGATCCAAGAGAATGTGCTAATTAAGAATGGATGGCAGGACACACAGGGTACAGCTATAGTGGGGGAGGGGTGAAATTAGGCTAAGGGCATAAAAGGTATAGATTTAAAAAGAATGGCAATAGGTGGGAAAAGAAAAATCTATATGAATTATTGGAAAAAACAAAAGGGAGAGGGAAGAAATGGAAAGGGGGTGTGGATGGAGGAGGGAGTTCAAGATTTAAAGTTGTTGAATTCAATATTCAGTCCGGAAGGCTGTAAAGTGCCTAGTTGGAAGATGAGATGCTGTTCCTCCAGTTTGTGTTGAGCGTCACTGGAACAATGCAACAAGCCAAGGACAGACATGTGGGCAAGAGAGCAGGGTGGAGTGTTAAAATGGCAAGCGACAGGGAGGTTTGGGTCATTCTTGCGGACAGACCGCAGGTGTTCTGCAAAGCGGTTGCCCAGTTGCGTTTGGTCTCTCCAATGTAGAGGAGACCGCATTGGGAGAAAAGAATGCAGTAGACTAAGTTGGGGGAAATGCAAGTGAAATGCTGCTTCACTTGAAGGGAGTGTTTGGGCCCTTGGACGGTGAGGAGAGAGGAAATGAAGGGGCAGGTGTTGCATTTTTTGCGTATGCATGGGGAAGTGCCGTAGGCAGGGGTTGAGGAGTAAGGGGTGATGGAGGAGTGGACCAGGGTGTCCCAGAGGGAACGGTCCATACGGAATGCCGCCGGGGGGGTGAAGGGAAGATGTGTTTGGTGGTGGCATCATGCTGGAGTTGGTGGAAATGGCAGAGGATGATCCTTTGAATGCAAAGGCTGGTGGGGTGATAAGTGAGTACAAGGGGGACCCTATCATGTTTCTGGGAGGGAGGAGAAGGCGTGAGGCCGGATGTGCGAGAGATGAGCCGGACACGATTGAGGGCCCTGTCAACGACCGTGGGCGGAAAACCTCGGTTAAGGAAGAAGGAGGACATGTCAGAGGAACTGTTTTTGAAGGTAGCATCATCAGAACAGATGCGACGGAGGTGAAGGAACTGAGAGAATGGGATGGAGTCCTTACAGGAAGCAGGGTGTGAGGAGCTGTAGTCGAGGTAGCTGTGGGAGTCGGTAGGCTTGTAATGGATATTGGTGGACAGTCTATCACCAGAAATTGAGACAGAGAGGTTAAGGAAGGGAAGGGAAGTGTCAGAGATGGACCATGTGAAAATGATGGAGGGGTGGAGATTGGAAGCAAAATTAAGAAATTTTTCCAGGTCCTGATGAGAGCATGAAGCAGCACCGAAGTAATCATCTATGTACCAGAGAAAGAGTTGTGGGAGGGGGCCGGAGTAGGACTGGAACAAGGAATGTTCCACATACCCCATAAAGAGACAGGCATAGCTGGGGCCCATGCGGGTACCCATAGCCACACCTTTTATTTGGAGGAAGTGAGAGGAGTTAAAGTAGAAATTGTTCAGTGTGAGAACAAGTTCAGCCAGATGGAGTAGAGTAGTGGTGGATGGGGATTGTTCAGGCCTCTGTTCGAGGAAGAAGCTAAGGACCCTCCGACCATCCTGGTGGGGGATGGAGGTGTAGAGGGATTGGACGTTCATGGTGAAGAGGCGGCGGTTGGGGCCAGGGAACTGGAAATTGTTGATGTGACATAAGGTGTCAGAGGAATCACGGATGTAGGTGGGAAGGGACTGAACAAGGGGAGAGAGAAGGGAGTCAAGATAACGAGAAATGAGTTCCGTGGGGCAGGAACAGGCTGACATGATCCGTCTGCCGGGACAGTCCTGTTTGTGGATTTTGGGTAGGAGGTAGAAGCGGGCCGTCCGAGGTTGGGCGACTATCAGGTTGGAAGCTGTGGGAGGAAGATCCCCAGAGGAGATGAGGTCAGTGACAGTCCTGGAAACAATGGTTTGATGTTCAGTGGTGGGGTCATGGTCCAGGGAGAGGTAGGAACAAGTGTCTGTGAGTTGACGCTCAGCCTCCGCGAGGTAGAGGTCAGTGCACCGGACAACAACAGCACCACCCTTGTCAGCGTGTTTTATGACAATGTTAGGGTTGGAGTTAAGAGAACACAGTGCAGTAAGTTCAAAGAGAGACAGACTAGAATGGGTGAGAGGAGCAGCGAAATTGAGACTGTCTCTCTCTGAACTTACTGCACTCTGTTCTCTCAGGTCCAACTCTAACATTGTCATCAAACCCGCTGACAAGGGTGGTGCTGTTGTTGTCTGGCGCACTGACCTCTACATCGCGGAGGCTGAGCGTCAACTCGCAGACACTTCCTCCTACCTCTCCCTGGACCATGACCCTACCACTGAACATCAAGCCATTGTTTCTAGCATTGTCACTGACCTCATCTGCTCTGGAGATCTTCCTCCCACAGCTTCCAACCTGATAGTTGCCCAACCTCGGACGGCCCGCTTCTACCTCCTACCCAAAATCCACAAACAGGACTGTCCCGGCAGACGGATCATGTCAGCCTGTTCCTGCCCCACGGAACTCATTTCTCGTTATCTTGACTCCCTTCTCTCTCCTCTTGTCCAGTCCCTTCCCACCTACATCCATGAGTCCTCTGACACCTTACGTCACATCAACAATTTCCAGTTCCCTGGCCCCAACTGCCTCCTCTTCACCATGAACATCCAATCCCTCTACACCTCCATGCCCCACCAGGATGGTCTGAGGGTCCTTAGCTTCTTCTTCGAACAGTGGCCCGAACAATCCCCATCCACCACTACTCTACTTCGTCTGGCTGAACTTGTTCTCACGCTGAACAATTTCTCCTTTAACTCCTCTCACTTCCTCCAAATAAAAGGTGTGACTATGGGTACCTGCATGGGCCCCAGCAATGCCTGTCTCTTTATGGGGTATGTGGAATATTCCTTGTTCCAGTCCTTCTCCAGACCCCTCCCACAACTCTTCCTCCGGTACATCGATGATTACTTTGGTGCTGCTTCATGCTCTCTTCAGGACCTGGAAAAATTTCTTAATTTTGCTTCCAATCTCAACCCCTCCATCATTTTCACATGGTCCATCTCTGACACTTCCCTTCCCTTCCTTGACCTCTCTGTCTCAATTTCTGGTGACAGACTGTCCACCAATATCCATTACAAGCCTACCGACTCCCACAGCTACCTCGACTACAGCTCCTCACACCCCGCTTCCTGTAAGGACTCCATCCCATTCTCTCAGTTCCTTCGCCTCCATTGCATCGATTCTGATGATGCTACCTTCAAAAACAATTCCTCTGACATGTCCTCCTTCTTCCTTAACCGAGGTTTTCCACCCACGGTCGTTGACAGGGCCCTGAGCCATGTCCGGCCCATCTCTCGCACATCCGCTCTCACGCTTTCTCCTCCCTCCCAGAAACATATTAGGGTCCCCCTTGTCCTCAGATATCACCCCACCAGCCTCCGCATTCAAAGGATCATCCTCTGCCATTTCCGCCAACTCCAGCATGATGCCACCACCAAACACATCTTCCCTTCACCCCCCGGTGGCATTCCATAGGGATCGTTCCCTCTGGGAAACCCTGGTCCACTCCTCCATCACCCCCTACTCCTCAACCCCACCTACGGTACTTACCCATGCATACGCAAAAGATGCAACACCTGCCCCTTCATTTCCTCTCTCCTCACCGTCCAAGGGCCCAAACACTCCTTTCAAGTGAAGCAGCATTTCGCTTGCATTTCCCCCAACTTAGTCTACTGCATTCTTTGCTCCCAATGTGGTCTCCTCAAAATTGGAGAGACCAAACGCAAACTGGGTGGCCGCTTTGCAGAACACCTGCGGTCTGACCGCAAGAATGACCAAAACCTCCCTGTCGCTTGCCATTTTAACACTCCACCCTGCTCTCTTGCCCACATGTCTGTCCTTGGCTTGTTGCATTGTTCCAGTGAAGCTCAACACAAACTGGAGGAACAGCATCTCATCTTCCAACTAGGCACTTTACAGCCTTCCGGACTGAATATTGAATTCAACAACTTTAAATCTTGAACTCCCTCCTCCATCCACACCCCCTTTCCATTTCTTCCCTCTCCCTTTTGTTTTTTCCAATAATTCATATAGATTTTTCTTTTCCCACCTATTGTCATTCTTTTTAAATCTATACCTTTTATGCCCTGTTAGCCTTATTTCACCTCTCCCCCACTATAGCTGTACCCTGTGTGTCCTGCCATCAATTCTTAATTAGCACATTCTCTTGGATCATATCACCACCTTCAACACCTCTTTGTTCTTTTGTCTGTGACATCTTTTGATTATCTGCTCCTATCACTGCTTGCTTGTCCCTACAACCACACCCCCCCCATCCCCCTTCTCTCCCCCCACACCCCCCACCTTAAACCAGCTTATATTTCACCCCTCTCCTGATTTTACTCAGTTCTGTTGAAGGGTCATGAGGACTGGAAACGTCAACCTTGTTCTTCTCTGCCGATGCTGCCAGACCTGCTGAGTTTTTCCAGGTAATTCTGTTTTTGTTTTGGATATCCAGCATCCGCAGATTTTTGTTTTTATCTCAGTATTCCATCACACTCCTGACTTGTGCCTTGTAGATGGTGGACAGGCTTTGGGAAGTTAGAAGTTGAGTTACTTGCCACAGGATTCCTAGCCTCTGACCTCCTTGTGTAGCCACAGTATTTATATGGCTAGTCCAGTTCAGGTTCTGGTCAACCCAGCAGGATGTTGACAGTGAGGGGTTCAACAATGATAATGGCATTGAATGTCAAGGGGTGATGATTAGATTCTCTCTGGTTGGAGATGATCATTGCCTGGCACTTGTGTAGTGTGAATGTTACTTGCCACTTGTCAGTCCAAGCCTGGATATAGTCCAGGTTTTGCTGCATTTAGACATGGTGTGATTCAATATATGAGGACTCGTGAAAAGTGCTGAACTTTGTGCAATCATCAGAGAATATCTGACCTTATGATGGAAGGAAGGTCATTGCTGAAGCAGTTGAAGATGGTTGGGCCAAGGACACTACCCTGAGGAACTCCTGCAGTGATGCCCTGGAGCTGAGACCTCCAACAAACACAACCATCTTCTTTTGTGCGAGGTATGACTCCAACCAGAAGAGACCTCCCCACCCTGATTCCCAACAACCTCAGTTTTGCTCGGGCTCTTTGATGCCACACTCTGTCAAATGTGGCCTTGATGTCAAGCGCAGTCACTCTCATCTGACTTCTGAAGTTCAGCTATTTTGTCCATGTTTGAACCAAGGATGTAATGACGTCAGCAACTGAGTGGTAGAACCCAAACTGAGCATCAGTGAGCAGGTTATTGCAAAGCAAGTGCTGCTTGATAGCACTGTTGATGACCCCTTCCATCAGTTTGTTGATGATGATTGGTTTTGTCCTGCTTTTTGTGCACAGGATATACCTGGGCAATTTTCCACATTTCCAGGGAGATGCCAGTGCTGTAGCTGTACTGGAACAGCTTGGCTAGGGGCGTGGCAAGTTCTGGAATACAAGTCTCCAGTACTATTGCTGCATCCAATACCCCATTTCTTAACACCACATGGAGTGAATTGAATTGGCTGAAGACTGGCATCTGTGATGCTGGGGACCTCTGGAGGAGGCCAAGATGGATCATCCACTCAGCACTTGTTGCAAATGCTTCAGCCTTATCTTTTGCACTGATATGCTGGGCTCCCCTATCATTGAGAATGGGGATATTTGTGGAGCCTTCCCTTCCAGTGAGCTGTTTAGTCATCCACCACCATTCATGACTGGATGTGGCAGGGCCGCAGAGTTTGGATCTGATCCTTTGGTTGTGGAATCACTGAGCTTTGTCTATCACTTGCTGCTTATGCTGTTTGGCACACAAGTAGTCCTGTGTTGTAGTTTCACTAGGTTGACAGCTCATGGTTGCTGCTGCACCTGGCATGCCCTCCTGTATTCTTCATTTAACCAGGGTTGATCCCCTGGCTTGGTGGTAAAGGTAGAGTAGGGGGTATGCTGAGCCATGAGGTTACAGATTGTGATTGAGTACAATTCTGCTGCTGCTGATGGCCCACAGCGCCTCATGGTTGCCCAGTCTTGAGATGCTAGACCTGTTCGAAATCTATTCCATTTAGCACGGTGGTAGTGCCGCACAACACAATGGAGGGTATCCTAAATGTGAAAATGGGACTTCGTCTCCACAAGGACTGTGTAGTGGTCACTCCCACCGATACTGTAATGGACAGATGCATCTGCGGCAGGCAAGTTGGTGAGGATGAGCTCAAACATGTTTTCCTTTCTTGTTGGTTCCGTCACTACCTGTTACAGATCCAGTATAGCAGTTATGTCCTTTAAAACACAGCTAGATCACTCTGTAGTAGTGCTACCGAGCCACTCTTGGTGACAGACATTGAAGACCCCGCCCAGAGTACAGTCTGCACCCTTGCCACCTTCAGTGTTTCCCCCAAGTGGTGTTCAACATGGAGGAGCACTGATTCATCAGCTAACGGGGGAACGGCACATGGTAATCAGCAGGAGTTCCCTTGCGCAAGTTTGACCTGATGCCATCAGACTTCATGCGGTCCAGAGTCTTTGTTGAGGAGTCTCAGGGCAACTTCCTCCTGACTGTGTAGCCCTATGCTGCCAACTTTGCTGGGTCTGTCCTGCTGGTGAGACAGGACATTCCTTTTAGACCTTGGTTTGGTACAACTGAGTGGCTTGTAGTTAAGAGTCAACCACATTGCTATGAATCTGGAGTCACGTGTAGGCAAGACCAGGTAAGCGCGGACGGCAGATTCACTTCCCTAAAGGGCTTTCATGAACTAGGTGGGTTTTTTTTTTTACGATATTCAACAATGGTTTCATGGTCATCATCAGGCTTTTAATTCCAGGTTTTCAGTGGATTGAAATTTTACATTCTGCCATGGTGGGATTCAAACCCAGGTCCCTGAAGCATTACCCCGGGTCTCTGGGTTACTAGTACAGTGACAATACCATTGCACCACCACCGTCCTTTAATTGTAAATATAATATAGCTTTTCAATATAGCAAGATATTTAAGATACTACACCAAACATTAAACTGCCTTCCTACTCACTGCAGCACTTGCATCAAAGAACAAAAAGGAGGGGCAGATCAGGAGCTCAACTGATCTTTTTAGATCAGAGTGCCCTTTGCCTCAGGCTCAAAGCAAGATGACTCAACAGCAATGTATTTCCTTGGCATATCTAGCTGACAGAAATATTGCTGCCATATTCACCATATCCTAAAACTCCTTCCTAGCTTTCCAATTGTTTAAAAGTCAAATAAAATTATAGTAGAGAGATGATGAATTTACATTTACAACAGAAGAGCTGTCCACAAGATTAAGAATTACAAGAAAGTAGACCACATTAGAATTGATCATTTATGGAATTTAACATGTTAACTTAGTTTCCTAGGTATAATTATAGATTAATAATATTTTTTGCAGATTTACATTTCTACTAATAGTGTACCATCCAATGTTGCTGCATTGTAAACTAATACCCTTAGTTTTTTCAGCTTTCTTTGGATTGCATTTTATTACAAAATATGTATAGTTTTATAGTTCATCCTGAGTCAAAAAATGAAAATAGTATTGAGTTGTGCCCAAGAGTTATATTCAGGAGCCATTCAGTGTTCGGGGATTGTAAATAATCATTCTCCAAGCTCTGTTGTATGTTTAATCCTCCACTTAACAGCAGTGTGATGAAACTGAAAGATACCCACAGCACAAGTGAAAGACATCAATTATATCAGAAGGGATTATGTTTTTTGAATTATAGTCATGAAGCAAGATTTCCTCTCAACTTACTGCTCCCAGGTCTATGATGAAACAATCTCCTTTATTAAAGCTGGCCCAGCTGAGAGGAACTTCTGTTGCTCTGACAATCCTCCTGCCTTTAATATGCAGCAATCTCTTTGCGGAAAGGTCATTTGTAACAACATGGGTAAACCCAGATGCCACACCACCAGCCTAAGAAAGCAACAGAAACACAAATGTAAATGGATTTTTGTGCATGTCATTAGATATGCTAATATAAGATATTAAGAAGGAATCTACTTAGGAAACTGAAATACCAAAAAACTACAGGCTGCAAAAATTATTATTAACTGAGTAAAAGTGTTTTTTTCATGATTAACTGTAACAGTTAACATATTTTTGCCTGGTTAGGCATCAGGCAACCTCAGCTCACAGAACAGTGAGGATTGAACAGCTCTTCCAAGCCAGCATGTTTCCTCGTGGTGGAAGTTTGTATTCCAGGAAGACACAGTGGAACAGCATTTCAGTGTTACTGGCCACAATGGCTGGCACTTCAGGCAGTTATGCAATGTTGATACATAATTTGCCAAGATGTTTCAAAACTTTCTGCTTCACTGAATCTTAAATAATCAACAATAGTATCCTCACATATCAATCATTGGACAGCGACAACAAACAGTTACATGCCTGAAGATTGATGATGAACGCAGCCTTCATGAGCAATCTGGCTGCAGATGCAAAATGCTTTCATGAAATCAATAAATGCGTATAGCCAGAGTAGCAACTGGAGAAGGATTCTAGAAAGGAAAAAGGGTGAAAGGAAAGGTCCCTTGCACTCAGTTTGGAATGCTTGAAGGATCCAGATAAATTGAAGTGAGAGCCTGTCTATAAAATTTATAAAGTATCTTCTCGTTTATTGGTCTCTGTACAACAAGTACTGAAAACATAACATTGGGATATACTGATATAAATATAAAAGAATACAAAAGACAGAGAGAGGGTTAAAAACAGAAGTAGTCACAATCTTGATTAAAGAAACAATCATAGCTGTGAGGAGGGATGTTTTGCTAGAACAATCATCAAATAAGGCCATTTGAGTTAAACTGAAGAACAAAAAAGGGGTAATTGCATTAATAGGCGCATCCTTTAGATCTCCAAACTGTCAGAGGGAGATGGAATAGAATACATCCAGGTTAATTTCTAAAAAGTGCAAAAACAATATGACAATAATCGTTGGGGATTTCAACAACTCTACTATGGCTAGAGTTTTTACCTCGTCAGGCAGGCACACGCCCGACCCGAACAAGCGTAAAATGACGCACAATGACGCCGGGCGAGCGTCACATCATTGGGCACTCGCACGACATTTTGGTCGGTGAGCACGCACAGAGTCGGCAGTGTGCCCGCCAACAATTAACAGGCTTACTTAGGCCATTAAAGTCCCAATCAAGTGTAATGTTTTGCTTCCCATCCAGCCTTACGGTTGGTGGGCAGGCAAAAAGGCCAAGCTACTTTTGTATTTTTAGGAAACCTCATCCACAGGCAAGATGAGGTTTCCAACAGCAATCAAAAATTAAATTAAGATTTTAACATTTCATTAATAACATATCCCTGCTCATGTGACAGGGTCACATGAGGGGACATGTTTTGTAACATTTTTAAATCTTTATTTTTGATTTTTTATATCTTCAGCTCCCTGAGGCAATTCTGTGCCTCAGAGAGCTTTTCCTGCACGCACCCGCGCGCATGCACCAAGTTCCTCGCTCGCCGTCCCCCCCCCCCCCCACACACACAGGCAGGGCTGAGCGCTGCAGCACGCGTTTCGCTCTGGGTGGACCTTAATTGGCCCGCCAGCATGAAATCGCAGTCCGACTCTGACTACAGGCGGCAGCCAGCTTCCCAAATGCTCTCACCTGCCCCTGACAAGGGCAAAATCCTAGCCTATATGTTGGGATAGAATCAGTACACAAAGTATAGATGGTGCAGAATTCTTAAAGTGCATTCAGAAGCACTTTTGTAGCCAGCGCATAGAAAAGTCAACAAGAGTAGGCGCAATTCTAAAAACGTTTAAGGAATGAATCTGAGCAGATGGATGGGTATCAGTGGGAGAGTATTTTGGTGGTCATATGTGAGTTATATTTAGTGTAGTTATGGAAAAGGGCAAAGATACATCAGTAGAAAAAGTTTTCAATTGGGAAAAGGCCCATTTTACTCAGCGGATATGTGGTTAATCAAAAATAGGCTGGAAACGGCTACTTGAAGGGAAATCGGTGTCCAAACAGTGAGGGGAGATAAAGGGAGCTCAGATCAAATATATTCCCAGATAAAGGGTGGAGCTCCTAAATCTAGACCTCTGGTTGTCAAAGAGCAGAGAGAAGAGGATAAGGCAAAAAAAGGGAAGCTTATATCAGATACCAAGTGTTCAAAACTACAGAAACCCGAATGAAATATAAAAAGTGCAGGGGTGACATTACAGAGGAAATTAAGAAAGCAAAGAGAGGACATGGAAGAAATTGGTAAGCAGAATCAAGGAAAAGCCAATCACCCAAAGATGTCCTACAAATAAATAAAAGGCAAGAGGATAAATAAAGAAAGGTTGGGCCTATTGGGGTCCATATACCATTGTGTACTATTTACAAGATGCACTACAGCAATTCAACAAGGCTCCTTCAACAGCACTTTATAACCCTTAACCTCTACACCTAGAAGGCCAAGGGCAGTATATGCGTGGGGAAAACTGCATCTACAAATTCCCCTCCAAACTACACACCGTCCTGACTTGGAACTTTATTCCTTTAATGCCACTGGGTCAAAATACATGAAGTCTCACCCTAACAACACTCTGGGTGCACCTATGCCACATGGCTCACCACCATCTTCTCAAAGCAAAGAGGGATGGGCAACACATGCTGATCTAGCCAGTGATGTCTACATTCTGCGAAAGAATAATATAAAAACTAGTAACCTGCGTGTAGAGGCAGAAGTCATGGACATGGTTCTTAATTAATAATCTTGGCTGAATTTTCCTGACTTTGGCGGGGAACCTGACATCAGAACCATTTCTGGGTCCTAACGCTACTAGAGTCAGAGGTGAGCTGACAGATGGAATCTTCCGGAAGGTATCCAATTATGGATGACTGGTGAGTTCCTTATGATGGAGACCCAACAGCAGAGCCTGCAGCTCTGTACAGACACCAGCTCCACCAGCAGAGGCGGGTGTTGCTGAGGCAGATAGGGAATCGTGAGAATACATCAAAATGAACCCACACCACAGCAAGCAGTGGGCGGTGTAACCCCTCCACAAAATTTGGTTTTGGCTGTGGCAGCCTTCATCCTGCCAGTTCCTTCAGCGGGGCACCAGTGGTCCCCTGTCCTGCCACCAGGAGGGTGCTTCTAGAGAGCTAGCAGGTTCTGCACTGTGGGCAGTTCCCTCAGAAAATGGCCTCCAATTAAGCTCTTAAGTGGGGTAATTAGAAGTGTATCTAGTTGGAATGTTCTGCTGACTCTCTTCACCAGCCACCCAGGAAGGTCCCACTGGAGGAAGAAATGGTTTCCACTATTTTCCCAGTTCCACTACCTTCAGCCCCACATCCATGGGGCTTGGAACCTTGGGGTGTCCACAGATTCTCTGAAGGTAGCAAGACAGGTAGATAAGATAGTCAAGTCATATAAGATACTTTCCTTCTGCTGACTGAGGCTTATAAGGGCAGAAGACTATGCTAGGATTGTATACAACATTAGTTAGGCCACAGCTCAAGTTCTACATGCAGTTCTGATCACCACATTATAGGAAAGATGTGATTACAGAGGGTGCAGAAATTACCAGAACTAGAAAACTTTAACTATGAGGTAAGTTTGGATAAACTGGAATTGTTTTCTATATAACAGAGGAGGCTGAGGGAACTTCTGATTGAGATATATAAAATGATCAGGTGCCTAGATATAATGGGTAGGAAAGACTGGTTTCCCTTAGCAAGAAGATCAATATCTGGGTCATCGATTTAAAATAATTAGTAGATGGATTAGAGGGGAGTTAAGAAGAAATTTGGCATTCAGGGGGTGGTGGTGATCTTGAACTCACTACCTGAAAGGATGACAGAGGCAGAAACCCTCATCCTATTTAAAAATACTTAGGTTTGCCCTTCAAGTGCTATAACCTACAAGGCAACAGATCAAGGACTGGACAGTGGGATTAGGGTGGATCACTTTTTTCTGGCTGGCATGGGAACAATGGGCCAAATTGTTGCCTTCTGTGCCATAAATGTTGTATGATTCTATGATGAGATAATTTGCTCATTGGAGAATTAATGGTAAAATAAGCATTCAATAATGATCTAACTTAGCAAAACAGGCTATAATCTTTTACATGTTAATGTGCACTTCCTAGTCACATAATTACTTTATAAATAAGTTGGTTGTAAATTATAATGCCAGGGGAGGTGGTTGGGCTTTTTCTTGTTGGAGACGATAATTACTTGGCACTTATACGATGCAAATGCTACTTGCCATTTGTCACCCTGTTCTTAACTGTTGTCCATACCCTGTGTAGGTTGGCATGCACTGCTTCGTTATTGGACGAGTTGTGAATGCAGCAAAACACCTTGGAATCTTTGAAAAACAGTCTCAGTTCTGAACTTATAATGGAGTTAAGGTCATTAATGATGAAGCATCTGAAGATGATTGGCCAAGAATCCTGTCCCATGGAAGTTTTGCAATACATCTTGGGGCTCTGGTAATTGTTTTCTGACAACCACAAAATCTTCCTCTGTGTTAGATATGACTCCAGCCACTGGAAAATTTGGTGACAGATCCCTAGTGACTGAATTTTTGTTAGGCCTCCTTGATTCCATTCATATCAGACTTCCACAGTCTCAAATTTCCTTTAGAAGCATGTAGGTTTGGAGCCATTGGTGGTAATGCCTTCAGTTTCCTAGTCCCCAAGCCCTGGAATTCCTTCCCTCTGCCTCAGTGTTCTTTAACTTGTTTTCTTCCTTTATGACACTCCTTAAAATCTACATCTTTGAGCAAGCTTTTCATCACCTGACTTAATACCTCCTCATGTGGCTCAGTGTCTTACTTTGTTTTATAATGCCCCTGTGAAGCACCTTGGGATGCTTCTTTATGTTAAAAGTGTCTGTGAGTTGTTGTTTTAATTAGTTGTCATTAGCTACCTCGACCCCCTAAGAACCCTCACTTACTTCCTTCCCAAGATTTGATCCCATGTTACGTGGACAACAGGTACCAGGAGCTCTTCACAAATCACTTGTCATGCAGCACTACTCACCATAAAACATATGACTACAATAGCACCACACTTTTGAATACATCATTTCCCACTGAATGGTGATTCCAACAGCTGAGTGTGCAAAAGCTTCTGCAGCAACTGTTCTCCTCTATATAACCTTATCATGGCAGTATCAGACACTTGATAGTGTAAGGGGCTAAGATCTCACACTATATATTTTTATAAAATATGTTCAGATATTTTCATTACTATTTCTAAAATTTTAAAATGGAACAAACTTTAAAATGGCTGAATGTATGTGACTGCCAAACAAAAGAAGCTACCTGGCAGTTTGGGAAACGCTCACACCTCGTTATCCCTGAGGTGCCACTAACGACCACCTGTGGAGAGCTATACAAAGGCCATCTGTATTTAATAACCCAGGCTAGCCAACAGGAGTTGGGTCATCTGCTAAGACAAAGACCCTGCAACCTTCCTTTCAATTCCTAACAGCTGCGCGATTTAATGGTCTTTGGAATCCAGGTGATGGATACACACCCTTTGTTAAAGACCTGGTGGAGAGGTGGGAGTCATGTGACATGAGCTGCTAGCTTGTGGAACTAGTAATATTGCCCTGCTGAACTGCATAGCCTCAGTCTACTGTTTACCATCTAACTAATAGTTGCACAGACAAGGAACTCTGGCCTTCATCTACAATGCTTCTGATGGAAATTCTGTACCATCACCTGTACAGCTCATTCATCTCTGCATGCCTATCTCATTGTGTGAAGTCAATGCTACTGGAAAAGTGAATTTTCTAGCATCAGTTAACAGCTCACTGACCCTTGCGAAGGAATCCCTCATTAGGCTTTGATTCTGGACTCTGGAATCCAAGTGAAACAATATTTCTTTACTCTCTGGTCTCTGTACTGTAAATCTTTTTTTCTCTATTCCTCTCTTTAATATCTGAATGTGAGGGGGACATTGTGAACTCTCTTCATGTTTTTTGTGTATGTAGATAAACTAATCCTTTGAGTTCATCCTATCTCAAGTTTGCTAATAGAAAATTGGATCACCCCAAAACTGAGAGGTTGGGAAATACGCCACCACTTATAAATCAAAACACCTTTCTGTTTAGGGGTGGGTGGTGAGAGGAGAAATTAGTGCTTTTTAAATTAACCATTATCTAGTCTGTAATGATTGAGTTATGAGCATTTTCACATCTTGTTCTTCCACAGCTAACATTATAAGTCTATGAGATTCCTGATTTGCTAAATGATGCACATTTTCTCTCAGGGTGATGGAAGGACCTATAAAGAGCAGCTTATTCTATGCCAGCAAATTTAACACAGCAGGTTGCCAAATCAGGTTTTCTCATCTTAATCCATATCTTTGCTTATATTGCACCTTTTATAAACATTTAATATAACTTAAAAATAAAACTTATAGGACAATGATTTTGTTTCCTTTTTGGTATTGGAATGTTTGTAAAAATGAATAGCTAACTAGGGTGTACTTCTTTTAAATGGAATATTATGCATCTAAATTATTTAAATCTTTGGTGTGGGGGGAGTTTCACCTGCAAACATGGGAACATTTGGGCCAGGTAAGAAGCTAAAATGTTAATAATTTCAAACCAAATTCTAAACTACCTTAAATCTCATTTAACTGAGGTGAGTCAGGTGACCAATTCACTATAAGAAGGTCAGTCAGTCGATACCTTTTAAGGAGGCTGCATGTCTCCATTTTAACAACCTTTGTATTTTTAACCCATGTTGGCCCAGTTTCCCAAGCCTTAAGAACCCTGACAGGTAAAAAGGCAAGACCAGCTGGATGCATAAGGTCAGTGCATTTGCAGCATTGCATGTGGGATAAAGGAGAAGGAATGCTTCCTCATGGCCAACAAGCTGCTCTGTAAATTCCTTCGCAATCTGTCCAACTCCCCACGTCCATGATTTCCAATCCTCTATCTCCCCACCTGATCTGCCTGCTCTCTGCTTCCCCTGCAATTATAACCCCAGCAATGGCAATCTCTCTCTCCTCAGCCACCTTTTCCATCCCCAACAGTTGTCCCGCTCTCCCTGACCACCATCTTCATGCTCCCTGATAGCAATCTCTCTCTCCACCCCGACCAGCACCTCTGCCCCTCCATAATTTCTCCAATTCCCTTCCCCAACTAGAAGCCCTGGCAGCAATCTCTTCTTTTGCTCTTTTGCTGCGTTCTCCTCCCACAGGCTTTCGTGCCTGACAGGCCACCAGGCTGTCAATCACGCTGGTTGTCAGGCACAAGGCCTGTAGATAAAACTTAAAAGGCATCCTGCAGTTAACAACTGCTGGACATTCCAGGAACACATTTCCTCCCCCTCTCCTACTGGAAATCACTGTGAACTTCAAGAAAACTGATGTGTAAACTGACAAACCAAACACTGACTTTAAAACTGATTCATTGTGATGGCACCAAATTGAAATATTAGTAACGAACGCTTTTGGTTCACAATTTTAACACAGGGTTTAAATTAGGTTAAACAGCAATTAGAGAAATATCATTACATAGCTTAGTGTATTCATAAGTAATAATGTACAGCACCATTGTCACTCAATGTTTATGAATGGAGGATGGAGGAAGATCAACCAACTGTCAGCTTCAGCACATGTAATACGATTACATGTTGACAATGCAGTAAAATTGATGCAATTACACTTCAATACAAATTATATTCATCCATGGGCCAGGTTTGCCAAATACTTTTTAAGGTACAAAGTGCTTTGAAAAATAAACTTTTTTCTCTTACGATAAAGAAACTAGAAGAAATGCTAATTTGTTATGCAAGGATGATTAGAAATGATTCCACAGCCCAGGAAAATCCCCGCCCTGTGCTGAGTTAATTCATCAACAGTCACGGCAGCAGTGGGAGCTTTACATTTGGTCATGTGGTCTCTGGAATGTGGAGGGGAAATAATCAGGTGGACGTCCAGTTTCAAATAATTCATTATTCAGTCAGTCTTGTTGGGAGGCACTTGAAAGATTTTTGAGCTTTTCAATGCCAGCTTTAAGGAAACTGAAGGATTGACTGGAACCCTGGATGAATTACCTTCTAAAGGAGCTGAGTTTGATTAAAAGGACAGTTAAGCTTACAGTCCAGACTGTAAAAGTGAAATCTCTGGTCAGTCTCCTGGACTGTCTACGGTCAAAGACCAGGACAGTCTCTGGTCAATCTCATGGATAGTATCCAGTCAGTCTCCTGGATGGTTTTGTGAAAGGGTAATCATGTTTGACCAACTTGTTATTGTTCTTTGAGGAAGTAATGGTGTGGCACACTTGCACTTCTGAAACATAAAGACATAGAAAATAGGAGCAGGAGTAGGCCATTTGGCCCTTCGAGCCTGCTCTGCCATTCATTATGATCATAGCTGATCATCCAACTCAATAGCCTGCTCCCCCTTTCTCCCCATAACCTTTGATCCCTTTCACCTCAAGAGCTATATCTAACTCCTTCTTGAAAACATACATTGTTTTGGCTTCAACTACTTTCTGTGGTAACAAATTCCACAGGCTCACCACTCTCTGGGTGAAGAAATTTCTCCTCATCTCAGTACTAAATGGTCTACCCCGTATCCTCAGACTGTGACTCCTGGTTCTGGATTCCCCCACCATCGGGAACATCCTTCCTGCATCTACCCTATATAGTCCTGTTAGAATATTATAGGTTTCTATGAGATCCTCCATCATTCTTCTGAACGTCAGTGAATATAATCCTAACCGACTTAATCTCTCCTCATATATCAGCCTCGCTATTCCAGGAATCAGTCTGGTAGACCTTCGCTTCACCCCCTATATAGCAAGAACATCCTTCCTCAGATAAGGAAACCAAAAATGCACACAATATTCCAAGTGTGGTCTCACCAAGGCCCTGTACAATTGCAGCAAGACATCCCTGCTCCTGAACTCGAAACCACGCGCTATGAAGGCCAACATACCATTTGCCTTCTTTAGTGCCTGCTGTACCTGCATGCTTACCTTCAATGACTGGTATACGAGGACACCCAGGTCTCGTTGCACATTCCCTTCCCTCAATTCAGATAATAATCTGCCTTCGTGTTTTTGCTACCAAAGTGGATAACCTCACATTTATGCACCTTATATTGCATCTGCCATACATTTGCCCACTCACTCAGCTTCTCCAAATCACCCTGAAGCATCTCTGCATCCTCCTCACAGCTCACCCTCCCACCCAGCTTTGTGTCATCTGCAAATTTGGAGAAATTACATTTAGCTCCCTCATCTAAATCATTAATATATATTGTGAATAACTGGGGTCCCCAGCACCAATCCCTGCGATACCCCACTAGTCACTGCCTGCCATTCGGAAAAAAATCTGTTTATTTCTACTCTTTGTTTCCTGTCTGCCAACCAGTTTTCTATCCATCTCAAATCACTACCCCCAATCCCATGTGCTTTAATTTTACACGCCAATCTCTTGGGCAGAATTTTATGGCCCTGTTTCGGTGGGGACGGGGCAATAAAATGCGGCAGGCCATTATAAATCCCATTGATGACAACAGGAATGTAAAATCCCGCTGTCGTAAAATTCTGCCCCTTATGTGGGACTTTGTCGAAAGCCTTCTGAAAGTCCAAATAAACCACATCCACTGGCTCCCCCTCATCAATTCTACTAGTTACATTCTCGAAAAATTCTAGTAGATTTGTCAAGCATGATTTCCCTTTCGTAAATCCTTGCTGACTCTGTCCGATTCTGCCACTGTTTTCCAAGTGCTCAGCTATTAAATCTTTTATAATGGACTCTAGAATTTTCCCCACTACCGATGTCAGGCTGACTGGTCTATAATTCCCAGTATTCTCTCGACCTCCCTTTTTAAGTAGTGGGGTTACATTAGCTACCCTCCAATCTGTAGGAACTGTTCCACAGTCTATAGAAACTCAGAAGATGACCACCAATGCATCCACTATTTCTAGTGTCACTTCCTTAAGTATTCTGGGATGTAGATTATCAGACCCTGGGAATTTATCGGCCTTCAATCCCATCAATTTCTGTAACACTATTTCCCTGTTAATACTGATTTCTTTCAGTTCCTCCCTCTCACTAAACCCTGTGTTCCCCAACATTTCTGATATGTTTTTTGTGTCTTCCTTTGTGAAGACAGAACCAAAGTATGTATTTAGTTGGTCAGCCATTTCTTTGTTCCCCATTATAAATTCCCCTGTTTCAGACTGTAAGGGACCTACATTTGTCTTCACCAATCTTTTTCTCTTCAGATCCCTAAAGAAACTTTTACAGCCAGTTTTTATGTTCCCAGCAAGCTTACTCTCGTACTCTATTTTCCGCTTTTCAATCAATCCCTTGGTCCTCCTTTGCTGAATTCTAAAGTGCTCCCAATCCTCAGGTCTGTTGTTTTTTCTAGCCAATTTGTATGCCTCTTCCTTGGATCTAACACTATCTCTAATTCCCTTGTAAGCCATGGTTTGGCCACCTTACCTGTTTTACGCCAGGCAGGAATAAACAATTGTTGCAGTTCACCCATGCGCTCTTTGAACGTTTGCCATTGCCTCTCCACCATCATCCCTTTAAGTAATGTTTTTCAATCCATCATAGCCAACTCGCGTCTCATACCATCATAGTTTCCTTTATTAAGATTCAGGACCCTAATCTCAGAATCAACTACTTCACTCTCCATCTTGATGAAGAATTCTATCATATTATAGTCATTCATCCCCAAGGGGCCTCGCACAACTTGATTGCCAATTATTCCTTTCTCATTACACAATACCCAGTCTAGAATGGCCTGTTCTCTAGTTGGTTCCTCAATGTACTGGCCCAGAAAACCATCCCCTATACACTTCAGGAATTCTTCCTCTCTGGTATTGTTACTAATTTGATTTGCCCACTCAATGTGCAGGTTAAAGTCACCCATATTACAGATGTTCCTTTATTGCATGTGTCTCTAATTTCCTGTTTAATGCCATTCCCAACATCACCACTAGAGTTTGAGGGTCTATATACCAACCCCACTAATGTTTTTTGCCCCTTAGTGTTTTTCAGCTCTACCCGTACAAATTCCACATCGTCGGAGCTGATATCTTTCCTCACTATTGAGTTAATTTCCTCTTTAACCAGCAATGCAACTCCACCACCTTTTCCTTTTTGTCTGCCCTTCCTAAATACTGAATACTCCTGGATGTTTATTTACCATCCCTGGTCACCCTGCAGCCATGTCTCCGTAATCCTGACTATATCATACCTGTTTACATCTATTTCCATGGTTAATTCATCCACTTTATTGCAAATGCTCTTCGTGTTAAGGCACAAAGTTTTAAGGCAAGAGTTGACGTTTCGAGTCCTCATGACCCTTCAACAGAACTAGGTGAAGCCCAGGAAGGGTTGAAATATAAGCTGGTTTAAGGTGGTGGGTGGGGGGGTGGTTTGGGGTGGGGGGGGTGGTTGGTGGGGTTGGGTGGGGGGAGAGAAGTGGAGGGGGTGGTGTGGTTGTAGGCAAAAGCAGTGATAGAAGCAGATCATCAAAAGATGTCACAGACGGCAGAACAAAAGAACATATAGGTGTCGAAGTTGGTGATATTATCTAAACGAATGTGCTAATTAAGAATGGATGGTAAGGCACAAAAGGTATAGCTCTAGTGGGGGTGGGGGGAGCATAAAGGTTTAAAAATATTTAAAACTAATGGAAATAAGAGGGAAAAAGAAAAATCTAAATAAGTTATTGGAAAAAAACAAAAGGAAGGGGGAAGAAACAGAAGGGAGGTGGGGATGGAGGAGGGAGGTCAAGACCTAAAGTTGTTGAATTCAATATTCAGTCTGGAAGGCTGTAAAGTGCCTAGTCGGAAGATGAGGTGTTGTTCCTCCAGTTTGCGTTGGGCTTCACTGGAACAATGCAGCAAGCCAAGGACAGACATGTGGGCAAGAGAGCAGGGTGGAGTGTTGAAATGGCAAGCGACAGGGAGGTTTGGGTCATTCTTGCGGACAGACCGCAGGTGTTCTGCAAAGCGGTCACCCAGTTTACGTTTGGTCTCTCCAATGTAGACGGGACCGCATTGGGAGCAACGAATGCAGTAGACTAAGTTGGGGGAAATGCAAGTGAAATGTTACTTCCCTTCAAAGGAGTGTTTGGGCCCTTGGATGGTGAGGAGAGAGGAAGTGAAGGGGCAGGTGTTACATCTTTTGCATGGGCATGGTGAGCCTGTCTCTTTATGGGGTATGTGGAACATTCCTTGTTCCAGTCCTACTCCGGCCCCCTTCCACAACTCTTTCTCTGGTACATCGATGATTACTTCAGTGCTGCTTCGTGCTCTCGTTGGGACTTGGAAAAATTTCTTAATTTTGCTTCCGATCTCCACCCCTCCGTCATTTTCACGTGGTCCATCTCTGACACTTCCCTTCCCTTCCTTGACCTCACTGTCTCAATCTCTGGTGATAGACTGTCCACCAATATCCATTACAAGCCTACCGACTCCCACAGCTACCTTGACTACAGCTCCTCACACCCTGCTTCCTGTAAGGACACCATCCCATTCTCTCGGTTCCTTCGCCTCCGTCGCATCTGTTCCGATGATACTACCTTCAAAAACAGTTCCTCTGACATGTCCTCCTTCTTCCTTAACCAAGGTTTTCCACCCACGGTCGTTGACAGGGCCCTCAACCGTGTCCGGCCCATCTCCCACACATCAGCCCTCACGCCTTCTCCTCCCTCCCAGAAACATGATAGGGTCCCCCTTGTCCTCACTTATCACCCCACCAGCCTCCGCATACAAAGGATCATCCTCCGCCATTTCCACCAACTCCAGCATGATGCCACTACCAAACACATCTTCCCTTCACCCCCACTGTCGGCATTCCGTAGGGATCGTTCCCTCCGGGACACCCTGGTCCACTCCTCCATCACCCCCTACTCCCCAACCCCCACCTATGGCACCACCCCATGCCCACGCAAAAGATGTAACACCTGCCCCTTCACTTCCTCTCTCCTCACCTTCCAAGGACCCAAACACTCCTTTCAAGTGAAGCAACATTTCACTTGCATTTCCCCCAACTTAGTCTACTGCATTCGTTGCTCCCAATGCGGTCTCCTCTACATTGGAGAGACCAAACGTAAACTGGGCGACCGCTTTGCAGAACACCTGTGGTCTGTCCGCAAGAATGACCCAAACCTCCCTGTCGCTTGCCATTTCAACACTCCACCCTGCTCTCTTTCCCACATGTCTGTCCTTGGCTTGCTGCATTGTTCCAGTGAAGCCCAACACAAACTGGAGGAACAACACCTCATCTTCCGACTAGGCACTTTACAGCCTTCCGGACTGAATATTGAATTCAACAACTTTAGGTCTTGACCTCCCTCCTCCATCCCCACCCCCCTTCTGTTTCTTCCCCCTTCCTTTTGTTTTTTTCCAATAAATTATATAGATTTTTCTTTTTCCCTCCTATTTCCATTATTTTTAAATATTTTTTAATCTTTTATGCTCCCCCCACCCCCACTAGAGCTATACCTTTTGTGCCTTACCATCCATTCTTAATTAGCACATTCGTTTAGATAATATCACCAACTTCAACACCTATGTGTTCTTTTGTTCTGCCATCTGTGACATCTTTTGATGATCTGCTTCTATCACTGCTTTTGCCTACAACCACACCACCCCCTCCACTTCTCTCCCCCCACCCCCCCACTCCCTCACCCACCACCATAAACCAGCTTATATTTCAACCCTTCCTGGGCTTCACCTAGTTCTGTCGAAGGGTCATGAGGACTCGAAACGTCAACTCTTTTCTTCTCCACTGATGCTGCCAGACCTGCTGAGTTTTTCTAAGTAATTCTGTTTTTGTTTTGAATTTCCAGCATCCGCAGTTTTTTGTTTTTATCACAAAGTTTTAAGGCTTATCTTTTTAACATCACTTGTCCCATTCCCAACATTTTTTCACTGAGGACCTGTTTGGTTCTTGCTTTTGATTTCTCTGCCTATCACTTTTCTTATTCCCCTTTCTGTCTTTTGTTCTTGTCCTTGATTCCCCCTCATCTGACTCCTTGCATAGGTTCCCATCCTCTTGCCATTTTAGTTTGAACCCTCCCCAACCACTCTGGCAAATATTCCCCCTTGGACATCAGTCCCAGTCCTGCCCAAGTGTAACCTGTCCAGTTATTTTTTGATAAGGTGCCACATCAAAGGTTACCAGACAAAATAAGAGCTCATGGTGTAGGGTGTATCATATTAGCATAGATTGGGCATTGGTTAGCTAACAAGAAGCAGGGAGTAGGAATAAATCGGTCATTTTTGGGTTGACAGGTGAGTGCCACAGGGATTAATGCTGAGGCCTCAACTATTTACAATCTATATAAATGTCTTGGATGAAGGGACCAAATATATGGACCAAATGTTATTAAATTTGCTGATGATGCAAAAATGGGTAGGAAAGTAAGTTGTGAGGAGGGTATAAGGAGTCTGCAAAGTAATATAGATAGGTTAGGTGAGTGGGCAAAAATTGACAGATGGAATACAATGTGGGAAAATGTGAACTTTTCCACTTTAGCAGGAAAAATAAGAAAGCAGTATATTATGTAAATGGTGAGACATTACAGAACACTGTTGTACAGATGGATCTCGTTCTTCTGGTACATGAATCACAAAAATTTAGTATGCAGGTACAGCAAATGATTAGGAAAGCAAATGGAATGTTACAATTTATTGCAAGGGGAATGGAATATAAAAGTATGGATGTTTTGCTGCAGTTGTACAGAGCATTGGTGAGACCACAGCTGAAGCACTGTGTACAATTTTGGTCTCCTTATTTAAGAAAGGATAATAACACGTTAGAAACAAAGGTTGGACAGATTGAGACTATACCCATTAGAGTTTAGAAAAATGAGAGGTGATCTTATTGAAGCATATAAGATCCTGAGGGGAATTGACAGGGTGGATGCTGAGAGGATATTTTCCCTTATGAGGGACACCAGAACTATGGGACACAGTTTAAAAATAAGGAGGGGTCTTCTAGTCAAGATGGAGGTAAGGAGAAATATTTTCTCTCAGAGGGCCATTGGTTTGTGGAATTCTCTTCCCCAGAGAGCACTGGAGGCAGGATCATTGAATATTTTTAAGACTGAGTTAGATAGTTTCTTAATTGACAAGAGAGTCAAAGTGTATAGGGACAGAAAAATAGTGGCCACAGTCTGATTAAGCATGATCTTATCAAATGGCGAAGCAGGCTGGAGGAGCCAAATGGCTGACTCATTCTCATAATTTGTATGTTTGTATGTCATATGTTCTGACTATGAAGTTGCAGTCCATGAAGTTAACCGGGGATTGTCCAGAACATTGACTGGTGTCAGTCGAGGTGAACACTTCACAGGATGTCAATGGGCTATTAACCTCTCAGTCTCCCAAACTAGAAGAATTAGCCAATTCTGAGTTCTGAGTTGTACTTCTAATTAGGGCTATATGAATCTTTATCTGTAAAACTTATTATATTTTAATATTAATAAAAACAATTGATTCAAAAAGTTTGTCATCTTGGCTGTTCTTACTGCTCATTACCTTAAAGCACGGAAAAAAGTTAAAACAAAAATCCATAGCATGTACAGATGGGGATATAAGTTGACAACAGGAACCAATTTGTCGTTGATGGCCCTACAAATAGCCTGTCAACTAACTGTCCTGGTTTACACATGGAAAATGTTGTGTAACACAGGAAATTAAAAAAATAGTCGTAATAGGAGGAATTGGAAATGAGTACTTTATCGAGTTGTGCCAATTCTCTGGTTTAACTGACATACAGTTATGTGTTAAGCAACACTGTAGACCTTTAACTTATTTTCCATTCATTTCTATGTTTTCCAACAAGTGATTTTATGGCATTTAATAACTCAACTCACTCAATGTAGTTTTGGCACCAGTGGGAGAACAATAACAAACTCCAAAACAAAATACGAATGATCGCTTTAGGAGGAAAAGATCTGCTATAAGATTTGGAAAACTGCGATATCTATCTACCTTGTACTTAAGTCCTCCTTTGAAATAGCCGACAAAAGTATTGGATTCGTAATCTTGCAGCTCTCGATACTGAACCGGTTTCCCCCCGAGATAGTCATCCATCTGCACGGTAAAAATCGCCGCGGCGCTACTTTCATCCTGAGAGCACTCTTTGCCTAAAAGAAAATAAAGCAGTTTAAAATTAATACCGCCGCGTCTTATTACAAAACAGAAAGTCCTCATGCAGTTTAACTCGGCCTCACCTAACCAAAAATGTAGATTGTAAGAGAAGTTGTTTCTCCTCACTATGGTTTGCATCACCAGGTAAGCGTCTCCCACATAGAAGCTGCCATGCAGACTTTGTGGAACTGGCACCAGCTCTAAATGTTCCACTCTCCACACCTGGATCCCTTCATTTTTTCCAGCATTTTCAAACTCTTTGTGGTACAGCACCATCTTCCCTCTCAAGATCCGCTGAGCGAGAAGCCGGCAACGATCGAACTCTTCCCCTCAAAACTTTGCCACAGCGTTCAGCAACTCTGCAGACTTCGTCTTTTAAGGAAACGAGGGGCGGCGTGAGAGAGCAAAAGTGATGTCAAGATCCGAGCCTGTCAAATACAGAACTAAGCTGCCGAGCAATAAAGCTGTGGATGAGCTAATCAGCAATGGATTCCGACTGGAAACGAATGCCCCGTGTGCTCCTCCTGGTTGGCACCTATGAGTGTCTCGAAGTTAAGAGATTGCGATATGAATCGCCAAGAGCGAAGGCAAGTTCGACAAACCCCTCTGAGACAACTTTTCCCGGATTGTGTGGGGTTATTCAGACCCTATAAGAACCTGCAGATAGGGTGAGATGAAACAAGTGGGAGGAGGCCCATGTGAAAAATAAACATAAGACACACATGAAAGGGATGGAATGGAATGGGATGGGGTGATTGGCCTAGTTCTATGCCGTATGCTCTATTTAAACGCAATCTTAGGACACTGTTGCACTGTTACCTTTCCTCTAGACATTGAGCTGAAAAGAGGCACATAACTCGAGTCAGGTCCCATGCTCAGGCTGGCAGGTGTGGCAGGTCCCCAGTGAGGATCTGCCTCAGTCTCTTGGGTTGTACATCCCCTGGAGTAATACTCCAAGACAACATCAAGCCAGGCTTAAAATGTTGTCCAAGGTACTTTGTCATGCTTTAAGAAAACAGACGATCCCACTTGCACTTTCAAAACACTAAACAATTGCCATCAGTCAGGAGCAGAGCCTTGCCATGCGCTGAAAGGCAGTAAAAGAGGGATTTTGCCCACTGGGTTTGAAATAGGGCTGCCAGCTCTCCAGGATTGCCCTGTAGTCTCCCAGGAATTGAAGTTTAATCTCAGGAGGCCTGCACAGGGCCAAGACAGACAGTAGCTTCTGGTGGAATACAACGGAGTGGATAGCTGGTTCACAGACAGTGCTGAAGTGTGTCAGGTGAATTTAACTAGGTTCAGAGGATCTCTAGAAGGATGCTCATCACTTTGACATCCCGCTAGTTTGCATCTCCTTTACAGATTATTTAATGTAGTTGTCAATAGTGTGAACAACCATCGAGTCATTAAAAAGTTACGTTTTTTTGGCATTTTCATTGACCATTTTCGCCAATTAGTTCCAAAAATATCAGAGTTGGGAAAAATGGTCTGTTTGAGTGGAGTGCTTTGAGGCAGGAGATTATGTGACTAAGTCTCTAGAGATATATTAAACCACATTTCACAACCCTAGCTTTGCACTCTCCAGCTACCAGTTTGAGGCCGGAAGAGCTGTATAACCATTGCCTCAGAGGAGACTTTTAACAAGGCAGTAAGCCCAGCTAGGAGCATGATGCATAATTATAGCCTTCGGCTAGAATGTGTGTCCATTAATGCAACCATTCTGCTGAGCAGAAGGTAGATTCATGAAGGCACAATCTGTCCTTTTTTTAATCTCTCTCTCTCTCACCTACACGTTAAAAGGTCAATTTAAAGCATGTCTGCCTTGCTGGAACAGTACAGATGGGTAGTTAAAGGGGGCAGGCAGGAGATCCCCCCTGCTCTCAACTCAAATCCTCTGTCATCTTAACTGACCTGAGAGCAGTCTTGTGAGAGCCACCCACCCCAGGGAGATGGGGACCTACTTTTAATGGAAAAGTTCGAAGCAGATGATTTCTGTGGCATCGCAATGATAATTTAACTGGAAAATCTCAGGAGGCTGAATGGGGCTAAAACAGACAGTAAGGTCTGGTGGGAAAAAGGGGAGTGATCAGCTGGTTTGAATTCAATTCTACAGGCTGTAAGATGGATTTAACTAAGTATGAAGGGTCTATAGAAGAATGTTCATCATCTTGACGGCCATTAGTCCATATCATCATTCCAGGGCAATGTACCTATCAAGCACTGTTAACATGTCAGCTATCGAAGGAGTTTCATTCTAAATTAATCACGCTAATTTACATCAATCTCAGACACTAAACTTGACTCTTGCTGTCTGTCTAGGTACCATGTCCTAAGAGGATATTGCCACTATAGACTTCCATATGTTTGTTCATGGTTATGATTGGCAAGATATTGCTGTGGTTTGCCATTGCCTGCTGCAGGTTCTGGCTGACCAGGAGACTCTCCCACTCTTACTGCTTGCCATACGCACATTTGAAGGATTTGCAGGTTGATATTCAACCTGTTTGGCCACATTATGAACATACCTTCCGTGGCCTTCAAGTCTTCGAGTGGGACTCAAAACTGGAGCTTCTGGCCCTGAGGTAGGGACACAACCGGTGCACCACAAAACCTCCACAGACTTGACTGGATGTTGATAATCATCAACCCAGTTACTGCTGAGTTACCATTATACCATGGATCTGCCTTTATAATCACTAGTATTCAAATTAATAGGTAACCTTGTACGTAACTTACTCTATGTACTTACTAAAAATTTAAATTTAGTTGGCGCTAATCCTGATTCTGACTAAGCAAATAATTGTTGGTGCAGGACTTGTTATCAGAATTCTTTGATGACTTTGTAAGAAAGATTTGTTCATCCATTCAGCAGTTTACATGTATCATAATTCGAGGCTAAAGTAAATGTGAATATAATCTGGACTGCTTGATGTAAAACAGTTTAATGAGACAAATTTGGGCATCATCCACACCCAAACATAAACTGGGTGATAAATCGCAGATAAGAAGTTAAACTCAAGAGTTAAGGAGTTCTTTGATAAGAGTCCAAGAGTTCCAAGAGTCAAGGCTTCCTTGATAAATATTTGTTCAGATGTCTATTTCAGGAACCTATATTTGCATAAGGTGGCTTTTGAGTTAGACAGAAAAAGCTGAGTATGTCATATACATGCTTAACTAGCTTGTTAATTCCTAAAAACTTAGGAAGGAGCACTTTTGTGATGATGACAGGATTTTATTGGGTTAATTTGTCAGGTTCAGCTAGTTTTTGCAAACAGCTCAATCTCCTCTTGGTTCTCAGTGGAAAGGTCAGATAAACTTTTGTGAAGTTGATTTCATATCATCTGACAAAATTTGAGGCAGATGATATCACAAATGAGTTACATATGCCACATGAGCTGATGTAAAGTGAAAAAACACACTGCTTCTGCGTAGCATGACTGCCCTATTACTGAGATTTTCCAATTCACCCCTAGTGAACTATACTAAGGTCTAGGACTCCAATTTGAGCTGCAGCGTAGAAATCCTATTAAACCTATTTTTGAGTCTGCAAGTGAGGATCCACAGCTGACACTGAACATGAAAATCACAAGGTTTGAACAGGAGTGAGACCAACGGTACTACCTTGGCGTGAGAGGTGGAGATTGGACCAGAACAAATGAATAGTACCTCAGAAGCTTGGTCTCTGAAAGGGTTTAAATTCAGTGGCTCTAAATAAGGAAAGAGATGCCACTAAGACAGGAAAAGAAGATGATGGTGACCCAGTGAAGGCGATGGTAGGTTGACCTTGTTCTTCAACACCAACCATTGGTAAATTCTCATAAAGGGTCTGGTCTGACAAAGTGGAATCCACAGAGGAAGGTTGGCCCTCCTTTATCATGAGGATAAGGAGGCAGAGCCAATGCACATCAACCACTGAAAAGTATAATTGGTCCCTCTTAGTGTCTCATTATGGTTAGAAAAACACAAAAGATCCCCTTTATGTTAGGAAAACACAGGATGACAATGCATTAATATGGTCTTATCTGTTAATAGAAGGGATTAAGGGATGCCACCATGGTTTATCCTTTCATATTGTGTCTACTTATATTATCAATGGCTCTATGACCAGTTGAGAAGGGATGGACTAGCTGCCCGCTATTCAACCTCCTCAGTTGGCCACAACAAAGGTTTAAGTTTCTCTTTCACAGGATAAGCCTTTTTCAAATCCAAATGAATTGAACTATTTCAGGCTGTAAGCAAAAAAGAGCCAACCAAGTCAGGTTTTCTTAAGTTAAAGGAACAGTAAATTTATTAACCACTAAATCCAAGGAAAAAAAAATAAATCGTGAGGTCAAGCATTTGGCCCTCAAGCAGTTTTCAGGCCGACACACACACACACACACACACACACACACACACACACAAAAACACACACACACAAAACACACATATACACACACAAAATACACATATAGAAAACACACATAAACACAAAACATACACACACAGGTATCAGAAAAGTAGAAAATTAGAGTTCAATAAAATAGAGTAAAAGAATGTAAGGTTAAGTGTCCTTCGATTGTCCTTAAGGCATAGATTTTAAACGTTGTGGCCGATTGGATTAGCTGGTTTCTTGGATGCAGTCAGGTATAAAAGATGTTGCAGTTATTAAGAAATCTCAGTTTGCTGGTAGGTTCGGGTAATGGTGAGCTCTCAAACAGTTGTTCCAAAAGAGACAGAAATAGAACTCAGCTGTCAGCCTGTTTCCTCTGCTGAAAACTTTCTTGCAATCTCCTTGCAGTGGCTGCTGCCTGGCTTGTTATACCGCACCCATCGTGTATTTCCAAGGGGTTTTGGGTGGTTGTGCTTGTGACAATCAATATCCAGCACTTTGCATTTTAATGTCTCTTCCTTGGACAGTGACGAGTTTTGATGGGACTCCGAATTATAGGAAATGTATCTCTCTTCACATTCCCCTGAGGGTGACTTGTTTTCTTTTTTCACCTTCATCTTGGAAGGTGACCTTGCATTTTTAAGTGGTATGTTCTGTTTCGTTTCAAATTGCAAAATTTCCTGTCAGTTGAAAGTTTGAAAATCATTCTTTCCAAAATTAAAGGGGGCACAGCCTCATGACTGATCAAGGGTCTCGAGGAAGGAAGGGAATGGCTGACCAGGCAGTCCAAGAAAAACAGGCAGGTAGTTTGGGAGTCCCCTTGGGTCCCGCTCACAAATCGGTATTCAATTTTGGAGGCTGATGAGGGCACTGGTTCCTCCAGGGACAACGGACAGAGCCAAACTTCTGGCACCACAAGCAGCCTATCTGTACAGGAGGGGAGGAAGGGAGGGAGAGCAATAGTAATAGGGGACTCTATAGTCAGGGGAACAGATAGGAGCTACTGTGGCCGTCAATGTGACTCCAGGATGGTATGTTGCCTCCCTGGTGCCAGGGTCCGGGACGTCATTGAACGGCTGCAGGGTGTCCTGAAGTGGGTGGGTGATAAGGTAGAGTTCATGGTACATTTTGGTACCGATGACATAGGTAGAAAGAGGGATGAGGTCTTGTATCAAGAATTCAGGGAGTTAGGCAGTAGACTAAAAGTAAGTCCTCTCAGGTTGTAATCTCTGGATTACTCACAGTGCCATGTACTAGTGAGCTCAGAAATAGGAGAATAGTGCAGATGAATATGCAGCTTAAGAGTTGGTGCAGGAGGGAGGGTTTTAGATTCCTGGATCACTGGGACCATTTGTGGGGAAGGTGGGACCTGTACAAATGGGACGGTCCAGATCTGAACCAGAGCAGGACTAACATCCTTGTAGGCGGGTTTGCTATTGTTGTTGGGAGGACTTTAAACTAATTCGGCAGGGGGAGGGGACACAGAATGTTAGCAGAATAGGGACACATCATAATACAGTAAAACAATCAAGTCAGAGGGAGTACAGCTGCAATAAGCTTCAAGGGAGTAAGGCAAGGCTGGATGGCTTCTACTTTAATGACAGGAGTATTACAGGTAAAACGGATGAGTTAAGGGTGAGGATTGAAATGTGGAATTGTGATATAGTAGCCATTACTGAGATGTGGTTGAGGGAAGGGCAGGATTGGCAGCTCAACGTTCTGGGAGAGAGAATCTTCAGGCGAGACAGGGTGGGGGTAAAAGAGGAGGAGGCATTGCATTATTTGTTAAGGAGTCAGTTACTGCAGTAAGGAGAGATGATATCTTGGAGGGGGCATCGAATGAAGCTTTGTGGGTAGAGCTTAGGGATAAAAAAGGGGCAGCCACATTGTTAGGTGTTTATTATAGACCCCCATACAGTCAGCGGGAAATTGAGGAGCAAATATGTGCACAATTTGTGAAGGTGTGTAAAAACAATAACAATAAGGTAATTATATTAGGTCAACTTTCCCAACATTAATTGGGATAGACATCGTGTTATGGGCTTGGATGGAGTGGATTTCTTGAAATGTGTACAGGAGAACTTTTTAGGTCAATATGTAAAGGGTCCAACAAGGGATGGTGCATTGCTGGACCTAGTTCTGGGGAACAAAGCCGGACAGGTGGCTGAGGTAGTGGTGGGCGAGCATTTTAGTGATAGCGACCACAACATGGTATAGTTTAAGTTTGTTATGGACAAAGAAATCGACAAGTTTCAAAAAAATGTTTTGGACTCGGGAGAGCGGATTTTAGTAAAATAAGGCAGGATCTGGCCAAGATAGACTGGGAACAGTTACTTGTGGGGAAATCTACAGAGGAACAGTGGGGGGTGTTCAGAAAGGAAATGGGGAGGGTACAGGCTCATCATGTTCCATCTAGGGTGATAGGAAGGAGTAACAAGCCCAGAGAACCATGGATGACCGGAGGTATTGAGGTTATGATGAGAAGGACAAGAGAGACTTTTAGCAGGTACAAGGGAAGCAAATCAGCAGAGGCATTAGTGGAGTACAGACAGTGCAGGGTGGAGCTTAAGAAAGCAATTAGGAGAGCAAAGAAGGAATATGAGAAAGCTCTGGCTGGTAAAAGTAGGGAAAATCCCAAGATATTCTTTAAGTATATCAATGGGAAGAGGATAACCAGGGAAAGAGTAGGGCCCATAAGGGACCAAGGGGGCAGTCTCTGGGTGGAGCCAGAGGACAATGCTAGAGTATTGAATGAATACTTCACATCCATCTTCACCCAAGAGAATGAGGATGAAGGTATGGAACTCGGGGAGAGAGACTGTGAGGTTCTTAAGCAAATTGATATAGGGAGTGACAAGGTATTGGAGGTGTTGGCAGGCTTAAAAGTGGACAGATCTCCAGGTCCGGATGATTTGTGTCCCAAACTGCTGAGGGAAGCAAGGGAGGAGATTGCACGGGCTCTTGCCCAAATTTTTAATTCCTCTCTGGCCACAGGGGAGGTGCCAGAGGACTGGAGAACAGCTAATGTGGTTCCGCTATTTAAGAAGGGTTGGAGAGATAAGCCAGGGAACTACAGGCCGGTGAGTCTCATGTCAGTGGTAGGGAAACTATTGGAGAAAGTTCTGAAGGAGAGTATCCATCTCCACTTGGAGAGGCAAGGTTTGATCAGGGATACTCAGCATGGCTTTATCAGAGGGAGGTCATGCCTAACAAATTTGATTGAATTTTTTGAGGAGGTGACCAGGTGTGTAGATGAGGGTAGTGCAGTTGATGTGGTTTATATGGATTTCAGCAAAGCCTTTGACAAGGTCCCACATGGGAGACTTATAAAGAAGGCAAATGCACATGGGTTACAGGGTAATTTGATAAGGTGGATTCAAAATTGGCTTAGTTGTAGGAGGCAGAGGGTGATGACAGAAGGATGCTTTAGTGACTGGAAACCATTGTCCAGTGGCGTACCACAGGGATCTGTGCTGGGTCCCCTATTATTTGTCATTTATATAAATGACATAGATAATTATGTGGGGGGTAGGATTAGTAAGTTTGCGGATGACACAAAGATTGGCTGGGTGGTTAACAGTGAGGTTGAGTGTCTTGGGCTACAGGAAGATATAGACGGGATGGTCAAATGGGAAGATAAATAGCAGATAGAATTTAACCCTAAAAAGTGTGAGGTGATACACTTTGGAATGATTAATTTGACAAGGAAGTATTCAATGAATGGCATGGCACTAGGAAGTTCTGAGGAACAAAGAGACCTTGGTGTGTGTGTCCATAGATCTCTGAAGGCAGATGGACATGTTAGTGGGGTGGTGAAAAAGGCTAATGGGATGCTTGCCTTTATCAATCGAGGCCTAGTTTACAAAAGTAGGGAGGTCATGTTGGAGTTATATGAAACCTTGGTGAGGCCACAGCTGGAGTACTGTGTGCAGTTCTGGTTGCCACATTATAGGAAGGATGTGATTGCACTGGAGGGGGTGCAGAGTTGATTCACCAGGATGTTGCCTAGGATGAAACATTTAAGTTATGAAGAGAGGTTGGATAGACTTGGGTTGCTTTTGTTGGAGCAGAGAAGACTGAGGGGCAACATGATCAAGGTATACGAGGTTATGAGGGGCATGGATAGGGTGGATAGGGAGCAGCTGTACCCCTTAGTTGAAGGGTCAGTCACAAGGGGGCATAAGTTCAAGGTGAGGGGCAGGAGGTTTAGGGGGGATGTGAGGAAAAACATTTTTTACCCAAAGAATGGTGACGGTCTGGAATGCACTGCCTGGGACGGTGGTGGAGGCGGGTTGCCTCACCTCCTTTAAAAAGTGCCTGGATGAGCACTTGGCACGTCATAACATTCAAGGCTATGGACCAAGTGCTGGTAAATGGGATTAGGTAGGTAGGTCAGATATTTCTCTTGTGTCGGTGCAGAGTCGATGGGCCGAAAGGCCTCTTCTGCACTGTGATTCTGTGATAACAGTGGCCACTTGCCTAATTAATAGAAGGAGACCATTCAACCCACTGTGTCCTTGCTGGCTCACTGCAAGAGTAACTCACTTAGTCCCATTTGACTGCTTTTTATGCATAGCCCTGAAAATCTTTTCTCTTCCGAGAATTATCCAATTTGCTTCTGAAGGTTTCAATTGAATCTGCCTCTACCACAACCTCAGGCAGTGCATTCTAGATCCTAAACACTCGCTGAGGAAAATAACTCTGTTAGGTGTTCGTTTAACCTTCTCTGCTCTACGGAGAATGATCCCAACTTCTACAATCTCTCCACAAAACTGAAGTCCCTTATCCCCGGCAACATCCTGATAAATTTCCTCTGCATCCTTTCCAAGACCTTGAAATCTTTCCTAAAGTGTGATGCTCAAAAGAGCACACAATATTCCAACTGAGGCCAAATCAACGATTTATAAACATTTTGCATGACTTCCTTGTTTTTGTATGTAATGTCCCTCTTTACAAAGTCAGCTATTCCACATGCTTTCTTAACTATCTTATCAAGCTACCCTGCCACCTTCAAAGATTTGTGAATGAGCAGCTACAATTCTTTTTGCTCTTGCACTCCTTCAAAATAGTACCAAAAATTATAAGAGCAAAATACAGCAGATGCTCGAAATCTGCAATAAAATCAGCAGGCTGGGGACGGGGAATTGGAGGCCTGGGGGAGAAGCCTGGCCAGGATTCAGAGGCCTGAGACTTGGTGGGGGAGGGACATTGACCTGTGGAGAATCAGAGTCGTGGTTAAGGTGTAGAGAGACCTTGTCGGCAAGGTCGGAGGGATGGTGGAAGGGGATGAGAAGACTGGGGTGGCGTTCGCTCACCTGTGGGTGTACAGGATGCCTTGTTGGGAGGGTTGAGGGAGATCAGAAGAGTGGTGGGTGGGGTGGGGGGGGGTGTCCGCTCGTAGGGCATTGCCCATGTAGGCACACTGGATTCAAGTAAGCGAAAAGACATTTACTTCCTGGATCTGGCAGCTCTTGCCTAGATTTAGCTGCTAGGTTCAGGAAAATCAGCTGTCCACTGTTAAATTTTAAATGGGGAATAAAAATGAGGCTTACAGCCTCAGTATAATATTTAAAATGTCAGCTCACTTCCTTGCAGTGGGCTGCTTGCCTGCTCATCATCCTGTCCCTGTTAAAACTGGAAGTGGGCAAGTTTTGGCTGCGATTCAGGCTTTCAACACATTAACCACACTCCCAACCAAAGCCCACTTGCTTTTAAGGTTCAGTTTCCCTCCAATAAGTTAGTGTAAACAAATCATTTTGCAATGAGAAAAAGGGCAGAAAGGTAATTCCAGGCCTTAAGAGCTTAATGGCCTCCTTCTGACTCTATGGCCAGAATTCTACAGCCTGCTGGAGCGAGCTGACAACTTGGCGGAGGGGGAGAGAGCATAGGAGTCGAGTGGCATGGTGGTGGTCTGGTGGTCGGTGGGGGGTGGGGGGGGGGGTGGGGCGGGGTCCTGTGTCTGTCGCCTACCTGCCCCTGTTGGGTTTTTACCATCAGTGCGGAAAACATCACCCTGCCCTTGGGCCAACTGAAGCCTTTAAGTGGCCAATTAATAGCCATTTAAGGGCCTCTCCTTGCTGCTGCTGATATTTTACCAGTGGTGGGGGTGGGAGGGGGGGTGCCCACGTGATGTGGTGAGATTGCCAGGCACTGGATTGGCAGGGCCCCTCCCATTTGTGTGCCCTGTTCCCAATGCAGTCTCCCTCCCGGCAACATTATTCCCCTGCACTCACTTGTTCCTCCCTCTGGTGGCACCCCCAACTCCCTCATCGGGTTCTGTCAGACTGGCTCCAGAGAAATCCCCTCCCTAATTACCTTGTTATCTGGCTCCTGTTTAGCTACATGTAGTCCCAGCTTGGCCACCACTCCCAATGAGTTGCTTGGACTAGACAGCTGCTGGCTATCTGATTGGCCAGCAGCCCTTGGAGGTGGGACTTTCACCCAGATTGGGGCAAAAGTCTTGACCTCAGCCAATTAACAGCTCCACGCGCATTAAGTCAGATCAGAGCTTCTTGGCCACGATGAGGTGAGCTCAGCCCTGACTTCTCAGCCTGAAGCAAGCCTACTGTCTCCAGATAGTATTCCAGTCTAGAACTCTGTGACTAAAATGACTGAATGAAATTACCTTCTATGATCTAACTCATTTTATTTACTGCAAAAACAATATATGGACAACATTTTGTAGATGTGGGCAAAATTAATGATCAACAAGATCTAATTTTAAAGTTAAAGCTTCTTTAGAATTAATTAATGTATGTTTTAAAATTAGGAAGTGCTGAAAAGTGTGTACAACAAGAGTGTAAATCTCTTCATGGTCTCACTAGTCCTATGTTCCTACACAAATGCTTGATAGACTAGGGAGTCAAGGATTATGGGGGGCAGACGGGAAAGCGGAGTTGAGATCACAATCACATCAACTGTGATCTTATGGAATGGCAGAACTGCTCCTCCAGCCCCCAGAGCTCTCCTTTCCTCTAATTCTGACCTTTTGTGCATACCTTCCCCTTTCTTTTTTCCACTGTTGGCAGCCGTATCTTCAGCCATCTAAGCCTCATGCTCTGCATTTCCCATCCTAAAACCTCTCCACATCTCCACCTCCTTCTTCTCCCTTAAGATGCACATTAAAGATGACTTCTTTGCCCAATCTTTTGGTTATCATTCCCAATATGGCTTGGCAGCCGTCTTTTAAAATGAGGCTTCTGCATAATGCCTTGGAATGTTTTGCTAAATTAATTGTGGACAGACAAGCAAATTGCTGACATTGATGTAGATATTAATCACTTATGTGCTTAACATCAGATAGCAAATTTACTTTACTGGAAGAAAATGATTATGGATAACTTTATTAATTAGAATACTAGAAAGGAATCATACAGTAATAAGCAATAAGTAACGGTTGGAGGTTTTAGGAAGACTATACTTACATAGATATTGCAATAATCACACATAGTTTTGTCCAACAGAACTGTATGCTAAATCCACAGCATCTAATTTTCTGTATTAAATTGCTACTGCAGCAAATGGGCCAGGGCTGGACGATATTCATTTGTGAGCTTGTCAAGGACAGTTACTTTCTTGCTTTTGTGAGCTGCAAGACAAAAATACGAAAGTGCTATCATTGTATTTAATATTCTTTTTGTTTTTTTTTAACCTACCGCATTGGTTCTTTATAGTGTTGCCATCTCTGTCCTCCCCAACATACAGCCCGATCAATATAATTTTATTCTTTCCACAGGATTAATTTCCTTTCATAAGTATTCAGCTGATGGCTTTAAGTTCTGTTCAAAATAAGTTGTGTGAATAACTTCTAAAATATTTCTGCTGCACTGTGTAGATTCTTTCCATAATACAACAGAATTACTCTGCCAATTTGGCATTTTAAAGAGGTCAGGAAATGCATTAAAAAAAATCACTGCTGCACTCTATTTTTAGAGGTCAGGCATGTTTGTGTTACAATACTTGAGCCCCAGATTTCTGAGATAGATAAAATCAAGGCCCACTGCCCATGCTGTGGATGCATCAGCATTGGAAACCAGAATGGTTCATCGTGTCAAAATTTTGCAAGGCCCTCCTTTCATTAGAATAAGGCCCCTGCATATGTAACAAAATAAGTGGAGAATTAGACCAGAGATGCTGTTGGAGAGAGCAGTCACAAAATGCAACCAGCCAACAGCTCTTAAAAGGCAGCTGGTTGGTTCTTAAAGAGGGGTTAATATTCGGTTCTGTTGTGTGTTCTCATGGTTGCAAGGAGTAAACTGTTCTCGTTACCTTGGAGTTTGTACTACAGGATGTTTACAAAGTAAAGTGGCTGCTACCTGTGTACATCCTGGTGCAAGCTGTATGTGGAGAGGTAGCAGAGAGAGGAAACAAAGAAGACATTTTGTATGCAGAGAATTGTTGAGGTTTTTTGGAGGACCACAGTGCAGCCAAGAACCAGCCTGAGCCCTGAGACCACGTCCGAAGGGGAAGCTCTGGAAGAAATGTCACGGTGCTCATCCACCAGCTCAGAGCCACATACCTCGGTGGGGCACAGCTCTAGTTTAGGCTTGGGCTCACTTTCTGGAGAATCTCACTGACACTCCCCCAGTGCAGTCAGAGGCAGGGACATCCCAGGTCTCCGGCACTCAGAGGACTGCTGGAGAACAGCCACCGCTCAGTCCAAGTCTGATGATGAGCCTCTGGAAGCGGCCCCTGACTCAATGCTGGAGATGCAACAACAGGTGGCAGGGCATCAGGCACAGATTCGACAGTCACTCAGCAGACTAGAGTGAAAGATGGAGGAGTCTGTCCTTGTTCTTTGTGATGTCGCGGCTCCAACATGCGAGTGCCTCGAGGTCACCACTGGAAGGCTGGTGACCAACATGGAGACTTTGGTCCAGCAGGTCTTGCCGGATTTGTGCTCGGCCCTGCACTCCATGGCCACACACCCTGGTGGGCACCATTAAGACGTAGGCGACATGAGGACGAGGCACCTTGACCTCCCTCCAGGTGCACCATCTTCTGCAGAGTCAGGGTGGGACCCTTGGGCACCCACAGGGAGAATGAGCATCAGCCAGACACCCTGGGGGCCTCCTCTCAGGACACTCCAAGTGTGTGCAGCAGCACAGAGTCTCCTCTGCCTGTGATCCCATCCACTCCAGCTCAGGAGGGTGCATCAGCCCATGAGCAGGAGACCCTTATCAAGCCAGGCCTCGGGCCACCAGAGGACATCCACTAAGGTCATCACAGACATCAGGATGTAGCAGTCAGCAGGCTGCCTCCACCTCTGCTGTGAATGTCAGGGCTGAACCCAGGCATAGTGGTAGGGTTAGGAAATTTAAGAAATCTTGATGTCACTTTTGGGTCACCTGTGTGTTACCACTGTAAAGAAATTGCACTTTAATGAATAAATGTGATGGTTATGTGAATATTTTGGTCAACTGAAAGTGTTGTGATTTTGTACATTGGAATCCTCTTATTTTGAGGTTTAGCCTTCCTCCCACTCAGTGACAGTGTCTCACTGTGAGATTCACATTCCTGTGATGTCAACCTCAGTTGAACTAGTATCTCCACCTCTTGTGTGATGTCAGGGAGATGTGTTTAAATATTTATTTGAAGCATGTGATGTATTCATTTCTAATTCACTTCTTCCTCAAGGAACACCTTGAAGTGAAGAAGGGTCATAAGGACTTGAAATGTTAAATGTTTCACTCACCACAGATGCTGTTTGACCTGTGGAGTTTTTCCAGCATTTTCTGTTTTTATTTCAGATTTCCAGCATCTGCAGCATTTTGCTTTTACCATTGTGTGAAGGCAGCTCATCAGCATTGATATTCTGGTGGCATTTGTGGCTCCCCAGTGGTAGTGACAGAACAAAGGACATACATGGGAGGAGGAGATCCCTAGCCATATCTTCATCTCAATGACATCAGTGTTTGTATCATTATATGGCGGAGAAAGCTTCAAGTCACCTCTCACATTGCTCTTGCTTCTCAGTTGACTCTCAGTTCCGAGATTGAGCGCATTCACAGGGCACCGTGAATCAAAGCAGAGATTGTGGCCTGGCAATTCATGAGGCCAAAATCCACAAGTGTGAATGCAGGACTTATTCTCGTTGCTGGTGATTGGACAACTCCTGAGATGAAAGGGAATGGCATTGATGGCTAGGAGAGATGTTGCTATAAGCCCTCACTTAACTTTACTCTTCCTGGAACCTGTCAGCAATTAAAGTGTCATGGGCACATCTCCCATTTCTTCCCTCCTCCATAGCGTGATCGTGATCAAAGCAGCCTCCTGAGGTTCCAGGGCCTCCAGATCTTCATCCTCCGATGAGCTCACATTCTCCTCCAGGTCATCCTCCAGCAAGTGATCATCTTTTTGCACTGCCAGATTGTGAAGTGCGCAACACACTGCGTTGATGTGGGAAACCCTGTTGGGAGTGTATTGGAGTGAGCCACCTGAAAAGCATCTTCAGAAGCCCTATGGTCTGCTCTGTAAGGGAGCGTGTGGACCTGTGAGGAGTGTTGTACCTCTCCTTGGAATAACTCTGAGGGCGACGCACAGGTATCATCAGCCAGCGCTTCAGTGGGTACCCCTTATCCCCAAGCAGCCACCCCTGCAGACATAATGGCCCCTCAAAAATCTCAGGCACCTGGGAGTGACCCAGGATGTAGGAGTCATGGCAACTCCCAGGGTACCATACAAACGTGCAGTAAGTGCTTCCGGTGATCACACTCCAGTTGTACATTGATGGAATGATAGCCCTTGCAGTTTGAAAACATTAGGGCCTGCTGCCATGAAGCCTGTCTAGCGACAAGGGTGCAGTCTATTGCATCCGACATTCTTGGGAAGCCTGAGATGGTGGCGAAGCCAGTGAATCTTGTAGCCTGGCTATCTTCATCCAGAGCAAACCTGACAGAATGATGGGCCTTCCTGTAAAGGGCATCTGTGACTTCCTTTATGCATCAATGTGTTGCGGACTGAGAAATGCCGCACAGGTTCCCTGTTGATACCTGGAAAGACCCAAAGGCAAAGAAATGGAGTGCTGCGGTCACCTTCAAAGCCACTGGCAGGGGATACGTGGCATCAGGTCTTAGCGAAGAATGCGGCATATCTGATGTACCAGAGCTTGGAACAAGTGCAGACATGCCCGGCATTGTCTCTCACTCATTTGTAAATAGGAGACTCTTCTATGGTATACCCTAGGTCTGGCCATTCACCTCCATTGTCCAGGTGTCTCTTCCTGATCCTCCTGTTCATGCTCTGATTCCGCTTGACCATGTCCCTCAGGTGGAGCTTCCTGCTGGAGCTGTGCACGGTGTCACCTCTGCCTTCTTCACTTCCTCCAATGCATTAGGACCCTGACAGAGGCAGCAGTGAGCCCTGGATCCATGTTTGCTTTTGCCTTCTCTCTGAAATGAAACATTGAAGACATTAATGACTAAAGGGTTAGGAAAGTGAAGTTCAAAATATGAAATGTATGGCAACTGTAAGGGTCTATAGTTTTTCCTGCCCTACTTGCATGGTGGCTACTACAGCCTAGTCCCTGAGACACTAGCACACATATTGAGCTGACCAAGATGGCATCACAGATATGTAACATCTGGGCCCTGCATAAGATGATAAGGTGTAAATGAGATGAGTGACCCAACCTAGCTCTGTGCTCCAATCTCTGATATAGCATTTTAATGACCAATCAGTTGCTCATGGTCAATTAGTGGATGCCCTTTGGCCCATTAAGAATGCAAATTTGGTAAACACGTGTCAGGCCTTCATTGATGAAATGCTATATATGATACAGCTGTGCCTCCTTCACTGTTGTCTTCATTCCTAAATTTCACATTCTTATGTGTTACTCTTGAGTTGCAGCGACTGTGATGTGAAGCCACTGAGTTCTGAGCACCCTATTAACAATGCTAATGAAGCCACTGGCTTTCAGTGGCTTTCTTCCTAAGTGGGTCTTCCTCTTTTCTCACTAAGCAGACTCATGTGCACTCTTGCAGCACCAACAAGTTAGAGGGTACCCCCTTAGCTCAACAGTGCGCTTTTCCCACATTGCCTTAGACACCTTCTAATCAGATTTGCTGGTACTTTTGATTTGAGACAGTGCCATTACTGTGGAACAGCGAGATGGTGGTTCTCCACTATTACTTCGAAACACAATTCGACGCCCCTCCCTCACTGTCTATCTGCCTGGTATATATCTGGAACCTGACGATGTGAAGGTAGAGCTCCCTCCTGTTATCCTCCAGCCTCCTCCAGTATACTGCATCCCATAATTATTAAGGTGGACATTCCTACCCTCTCCTCTGAGTCCATCACTTGTGATGTGCCTATTGCGCAAGTGGACCTCCAACCACCCCATCTAGAGGCTGTGTGCATGGTCACCTACAGAGGTGAATCACCCCCAGGAGAGCTTCACATAGTCCCGCAGCCTTTATTATGTGTTTCCAATCTACACGCTGCAGATGCCTCCAGTCACCATCATCATTCCATCTACAACCCAGTACAGAGACCGCCAAGTCCAAGGACAGTGACTGTGAGAGCGCAGCACACCAAGCTATGCTTTTTTCCCTCTGAGCACACAGCCCTTGCCCCTCCCTGCAGCTGGACTACACTGTGCTCCCAACAATTCCTGGTGCTGTATCCCTGGACTGTCTCCTATCTCTGACTTCTGATTATGAGGTCCAAGTAGCCCTTGGACTGCCTGAACTCTGTGACTCCTGGCTGTAAGTCCCAGACCAAGGACTTGGATTTTCACCGAGTTCTCCATTGCCCTGATGACTGAGCATTACCGTGTCCCCTCAAAAGTCACTCCTTCCCCACCTTCTGCATCGCCGTGCAACCTATTCCTCTTGTACCACAGTAACAACTTACTCCCCCTCCACTTCCTACTCCAGAGTTTGCCTGCATCCCCTTCCAATCAAACATGTGTTATCCCCTTGACGCCCTTGAATGTTAATGTTTCATGTATCCTTGTTGGGGTCCAGCTTCGCACCCCTCGGCCTCACCTCTGCCTTTCATTGTTCTTCATCCTCCTCCACCTCCTTGTCCCTCTGCCTTCCATTGTGTCCCCTTTCCACCCTCAGAGTTCTTGCCCAATGCCCCACTTGTGTTTGCCCTTCCCAGCTCACAGCTGTTGCTTAGCCTTCCCTCCCCATTCTCCATCTTGTGTTTTCCCTTCCCCACTCACAGCCCTCACCCAGCCTTCCTTCCCCATTGCCCTCCTTTGTGTTTGTCATCCTCACCCTCCCCTCAGACCCTAACCCTGGTTGAAATGCTAGTTTCTGAAAGTGGAGTTCTACCTGACTACCACTGCACAGTGGTGTCCTTGTGGACAATGGTCTCAGCCACCGGGAGTAGAAACCCCTGCACTCCCCAACCCCAGCTGCAGTACTGGTCACTGTCTGAAAGTGGAGGCCTGCGTGAGTGCCACCACAGCAGTGGTGTCCTTCAGGTCAACGTAGGCAAAGAGCAGTAGCAGACTAACCCTACAGCCCCAGCAGTGTGACACTCATTCCAACAAGATCAGCACAGTGGTATGGCAGGTAGGCTGTGTATGTTACACTGAAGTTACGAGTGAACTAAGGTCCCATGTGTGCACACCACTCCTTTTCAAATGGGTTTTAGGCTGATGTAATTTCCCTCTGGCGTGACGGAAGATTGGGAGGCACGACAAGATTCTAGTGAGCAGCTGCTTTAATGAGCATTCATGACATGTTAATGAATGCAAATGGTGTTCACATCATAAGGCAGTGGGATAACCAAATCGCCATAAACCCCCCATCGGCAGAACCGAATTTCTGACTTTTTCCCTGATGCTGCATTCTCTGCTCCCACCCGCCACGAAACTCACGAGTGGGGATGGATGGGGAAATTCCACCCTTTGTTCTAGGAAGGTACTGACCTTGAATGTGGATATTTCAGGTACTCCAGCACTGCAAATCACAAGATAACCTTCGTGGAAGATTTTTGCATATACTTCTAAGCATCAATTTGGTTTCTCTCTTCCAATTTCTTGTATGTCTGTCAGTTCAATCACGGACACAGCCCCCAAATTTCTGTTACAACCAGGTGAGGAGTGGCCACATGGCTCCCTTCTTTTCCCTCTCTTTGTTTGACTGCAACAGGTAGATAATATTGTACCAACCTGGCCTAAGAAAAAGTAATAAAAATGCTCCAACTATTGCCTACACACACTTGAAGTTCACCCGCAAACAAATAGATTATATAGTGGAGAGGATAGATTAAATAATTTAGAATCCAGTAAAATTACAGGGGTATAAGGCTCATGATGGTTAGTGACTTGACTGAATTCAGGCTGGACTCGGTGGTCCTGCTGCTTTCACTTGGAGGTCCTTCTGCTTTCAGCATCAAGGTGCTTTAAAGAAGTAAATGGACAATTTACCTGTTCTTTTGGAGACAGCAGCGCTGGGCTGAGTTATTTTTAAAATTCCTGTCTGCAGTACTTGGATAGTCAAAATCAGCAAACATGGTTCAAAACTTGCAAGTTGAATGGAGAGAGAGAGAGACAGGGCAGGGAAGGAACTGAATCAGGGTCTGTTGCTTCAGCATATTTTTTGCTTGTCCAGTTCTACTACTGAAGCAGGTGCTTAAACACACAAAGGTTAACTTGTTACATGACCTATCTCCAACTGCCCAGTGACAAATATGGACATGACCAGTGTATTCCATTTTCTTGGTTATATCATGGCTGGGAGTTCCTCTCAGTCAGGGTCCAATTAACCAAGTCATCATGTCTAATGGCTTGTCTCCACCCAGTTGAGTACCCAGATGATTGCCTGGATGCTTTGCTAATGGGTTAGGAGTTGGCCCCAATTCATCTCTTTCAAGGCCATTATTTCTGATGCGGCTTTGCAGACAGGTTGTCTCCATTTCAATGCTTTTTGAATGTAGAAAGCACAGTGATGCAAATTTGTGGCTATCTTTGACTGTGATCACAATCACTGGAATGTGGCTTTAGACTTTTATTTAAAAAAATCAATCAGCCAGTAAACTCAAAAAAATGTTTTTATATATAAAGTATGGTTTCAAAATACTTGCAATTTTTTCTCCTCAGATAATTATCCAACACCCTGTTGAAGCCCCATGCAAATCTCCCTCCATCTCACTTTCAGGCAGTGCATTCTTTATCCTAACCAATCGCTGCGTAAAAATATTTTTCCTCATGTTACCTTTGGTTCTTTTGTCATTCACCTTAAATCTGTGTCCTTTTCCTTCTTGGAAGAGGAACAGTTAGTCTGTCCAGATCCTTCATGATTCTCTTATTTCCTTTTTCACTACCTCTATGAGCTTTCTATATTCAGCCTGGTTCTCACTTGTATTATCAACCTGACATCTGTCATATATCTGTCTTCCTTCTTCCTTAACCGAGGTTTCCCACCCACTGTGGTTGACAGGACCCTCAACCGTGTCCGACCCATCTCCCGCGCCTCTGCCCTCACACCTTCCTTTCCCTCCCAGAGCCATGATAAAGTCCCCCCAGTCCTCACTTTTCACCCCACCAGCCTCTGCCTTCAAAGGATCATCCTCCACCATTTCCGCCAACTCCAGCATGATGCCGCCACCAAACACATCTTCCGCTCACCCCCCTGTTAGCATTCTGTAGGGGCCATTCCCCACCCGGGATACCCTGGTCCACTCCTCCATCACCCCCAACATCTCATCCCCCTCCCATGGCACCTTCCCATGCAATCGCAGAAGGTGCAACACCTGCCCCATTACATCCTCCCTCCTCACTGTCCAAGGGCCCAAACACTCCTTTCAGGTGATGTAGCGCTTCACCTGCATCTCCTTCAATTTGGTCTAGTGCATTCGCTACTCCCAATGTGGTCTCCTCTACATTGGAGTGATCAAACACAGACTAGGTGACTGCTTTGCAAAACACCTTTGGTTTGTCTGCAAGCAGGACCAATACCTTCCTGTTGCTTGACATTTCAACAGCCCATCCTGTTCTTATGCCCATATGACCATCCTTGGCCTGCTGCAATGTTCCAGTGAAGCTCAACGCAAACTGGAGGAACAGCACCTCATCTTCTGATTAGGCACTTTACAGCCTTCCGGACTGAATATTGAGTTCAACAACTTGAGACCATAAACTCCCTCCTCCATCTTCACCGTTTTTTAATCCCCTTTTCTCAATATTCATTTTTATTTTTTAATTTTTATTTTTTATCCACTTATTTTTGTCTTTATTTTTATTTATTTTCATTTTTATTCATTGTTTTATCCCTACCTTTTATCCTATTTTCAATCTTTTTTCTCACCACCGTCCCCTCCCCCCACCCCACCCCAACAAGGGCCATCTGTCACTTCTTCATGTTGTTCTTTCCAGAGTGCTTACCCTTGTCCTGTTGTTACCACATTCTGCTTTCTGACCCTATGCCACCATCTGCACCTCCTTTAGCCAGCAGCACTACCATTAACAACCCTTTGTCCTTTTGTTCATGACATCTTTGTCAATTTCTCCTTTGCCCCCACCTTCTATCCAGCTTCACATGCTCCGGCCCCCTTTAAACAGTGTAAATTTCATCACATTTTTACTTCCCTTTAGCCCCAAAGAAGAGTCATACAGACTCAAAATGTTAACTCAGGCCAGCATCTTCGGGTTGGCGAGCGGGGGTGGGCTCCACTCGCCAACGCCTAAAATGATGCGCGGTCCCGACATCATCGCATGTCATTCAGACCCTCAGTTTGGCGGGCATGCACTGGAGTCAGCTGCGCACCCACCGAACTGTCACAGGCCAATTAAGGCCACTTAAGTATCAATTGAAATAATTAACTGAGCTGCCCGTCCAGCCTTAAGGTTGGCGGGCAGGTGAAGAGCCCAGGCGGACTTCGCATTTATCATGAAACCTACTTTACGGGCGGGATGAGGTTTCATGAAGATTTTTAAAGTTTAATAAAAATTTTTAATAAAATTCATTGACATGTTCCAACTCATGTGGCACGGTCTTAAAAAATTATTTTCATTATTAAAATTTTTAAAAATCAAACCAATCCCCCTCCGTGCCTCAGTTAGATTCGTGTGCTCTTTTGCGCGCATGCGTGGAAGAGTCCAGGCCCTGACTTAGCCTACCCCCTCCCCCTCCCCCTCCACCCACCCCCCCCCCCAACCGCCGCACTGGGAGCGCTCAGCGCTTCAGGGTGCGTGTTACACTGGGCAGGCCTTGGTTGGCCAGCCCACGTAAAATGGCGGCACACAGCTGATCACAGGCAGCGATAGGCTGCTTGCCTGCCTGTGCTCGCTCCTGCCACATCACTCCCCCAACTCAATGGGGAGAAAATTCTCCCCTCTGTCTTTCTGTCCACAGATGCTGTTAGACCTGCTGAGTTTTTCCAGCATTTTCTGTTTTTGTTTCAGATTTCCAACATCCACAATATTTTGCTTTTATCCATCATATGTACCCCTTTTCTGCTTCATCTTATTCTGCATCTTTTTATCCAGGGACATCTGGATTTGTTTGTCCTACCTTTCCCCTTTGTGAGAATGTACCTCAACTGTACCCAAGCCATGTGCCATTAAAAGGCAGCCCATGTCTTGCTATATTCCTTCCGAAGCCTCCTGAAAATTGCAGCATTGTTCTTTTGATCACTTTCTTTGATCTTTCTTATTTCCTACTTAATGTCCTGGGTTCCTTCCTATATTGTTTTGGGATGTTTCATTATTTACATGATATTTATATAAATGTCAGTTGCGGTTACGGAAATTGTTTGTAAACTGCTTCAATTACTTTATTTTTATGCAGCAAAGCTGTTAATTCACAAGAGATAGGACCAGAGACATAATCACATTTAAAAAAAAATTAAGGATGCATTATGTGGGATACAAGAAGCAATTCAGCAAATAAAAATGTTGCTCTCTAATTAGCAATAGGATTTTAATGATGTGATTTGGACTGTTAATGACTCAAAAACTGCAATATATCACTTCCAAGAAAGTATGTAACTACCATTGGTTCTATCTGTATGTAATTTTCATCCGATATCTTTTTAAAATGAGTCATGAAGTCATCAAGTCATAGATTCATTAAAATAAGTAAATATGTTTTCAAACTTTTGCAAAAAATTCTGAGAATGAATGAGAACACCATTGAAATTTGAGTCCTGTTCCATGCAGAATTAGGTAATAATGAATGACTGGCATGTGTGTGCACTCTACTATTGATTCAAAGTTATGCTTTAATTAATCCAATAATCTGAATTAAGTAAAGCAAATAACTTAGAAAAGTGGTACTTTAATGCTAAGAAATGAATTATCAGGTAATGTGAATTAAGAGCCTTTGAACAAAAGAGTAAAATTCATTAATCATTGAATCATAGGGCAGAATTTTCTCCTCCAGTCCATGGCGGGTTTTGTGACAGGTGGGACCAGAAAGTTTGGATAGCGGCCAAAAATCTAAAACCCGCCTGCGGGAAAACAGTTTGGAAATTTCCCCTTGGTACGTTCATGGCGGACTAATGACAGGTCAGGGTTCCTGCTGTCCATGGCAGGAACTCTATTTACATGCATTACCATCTCATGAATACTCATTAAAAACACTACTTGCCAGAATCATGTAGCCCTTCCCAATCTAGCATCATGTCAGTGGGAAATTTGACTGGTCTGAAACATATTTGGATTGCTCAGGTGGGGCTCTGCAGTACACTCCAGGGAGGGTCTCCCGCACAGCAGTGGTCTGTTGCGCCCTTCACAACCTGATGCTTCTTAGGGGGATCCCTTGCCAGAGGGAGAAATGGAAACACAACTGCAGCTCTCCCTTCAAGGCTGCTGAGCAGCTCTCACACAGTGTTGTCTTGCAAGCAATTAAGGTTACAAGTGCATTTAGCACACACTTCCAATAAAATTTTGACTAATCTTCCAGACATCACACAAGGTTCCAGGAACTCTCTTCAATGAGGATGACATCACATGAATGTGAGGCTCATAAAGGAAGGCGATGACAGTGTGGGAGGGTGGCTCATATATGAATATGCATGATGCCTTCAAATGACCAAACTATTCTCATTGACATCAAATGTATTTACAAAAGTGCAAGATATATACAGTGATTTATCATCTGTGACTCAGAAGTGACGTCAACATTTCTTAATTTTCCTAGTCCTGCCGCTAGGCCTGGGTACAGCCCTGACATCCGCAGCAGAGGTGGAGGCAGCCTGCTGACTGCCTCACCCTATTGACTGTGATGATCTTGGCAGATTCCTCTGGTGGCCCGAGGCCTGGAGGGCCCTGGCCTGATAAAGGGCTCCTGCTCAGGGGCAGACACACCTCCTCAACCTGACCTCCTGGAGTTGATGGGGTCACAGGCAGAGGGGATTTGGGGCGGCTGGACACACTTGGAGTTTCCTGTGTAGAGGCTCCCAGGGTGTCCAGCTGACACTCCTCCCTGTGGGTACCCGAGGGCCCCTCATTGATTCCTTGAGGAGAAGGAGCACCTGGAGGGAAGTCCAAGACAGTTGCACCCTTCCCATGGTGACCTCAAGGCACTCACATGTTGGAACCATGATATCAGACAGAATGCAGACAGACTCCTCCATCCTTCGCTCTAGTCTTCCGAGTGACTTTCAATTCACTGCCTAATGTGCCGCTGCCTGTCATTGCATCTCCAGCATTGTATCAGTGGCCACTCACAGAGGCTCATCATCTGACCTGGATTTAGTGGGTACCTGATCTCCAGCAGTCCTCCGAGTTCCAGAGACCTTGGCTGTCACTGTCTTTGACTGCTGTGGCGATGGGTTAATGAGGCGGTCCCCACAAGGTGTCCCACCGAGGCGTGTGTCTCTGCGCTGGCGGAGGATGCGGGTGAACTTAGTGACAGATCTTCTTGGCCTTGCTCCTCAGCATTCGCCTCTGAGTTGGGCTGGGGGCTGGGGCTTATGATGACCCTCTTGGTCTGCCTGGACCTGCTGGTGCGTGTAAGAAAGAGAAGACAGAATTAGATCATAAGCAGGCAGAATACAACATTGCATTTCACTCACTGTGAATGTTTGATCGTGATGAACTCATGGAGGGCTCATCTGTACTAGGTTGCTGGGAAAAGCCAATCTCACCTTCGCCACAGGAGAAGCCTTTCCTCCCCAGCCAGCTTGGCAGCATCCTCCTTGAATCTGGTGAGCTCCGCGATACTGACTTTCCGTCCCCCTGTCTGGGGTTGCTCCCTCCTGTTGTGGGCATGCTTGCCCCGCCATGAACACAAAGGGATGGAATGTGATGACAAGGGATGGGGCAGAGGCTGGGAAGCTTGCGAGTGTTGATGAGCCCTCCCAGAAAGGGCTGAGGATGGAGTTTATGCAGCATGATAGGTGAGATGGTGGTGATGTGAAAATATCTGTGAGCCAATCAGTGCTGATGTGTGTCCCCTGCTAATATTGTGTGAGATCCATGAACAGTTTAGCCCTTTGACTGCATGATGCAATGATGAGATTGTGAATTTGGAGGGAGCTGAAGATTAACGTATGCTGGAGGAGTAGATGAGATCATTTATCCTCTTCCTACATTAGATTCCATTGCAGGGGCAGTTGCCAGCTGCACTGACCTGCTCTGCTATTGCCTCCCAGGCTGGAGAGGTAAGGCTGGTGTGCTTCCTGGAGCCATCCCTCAGGTACAGCATATCTTGTGTTCGCACATTCCTCTGATTAAAGCCTGGAAGAAGTTGTGACTAAACAATTGTGGGTGCAGCGTTCTTGTGTGTAGCCATCTCGATACACCTCCTGGAAACAGCTGGGTTTGAGAGAGTGAAGTGTGTGTGCCCCAATAGTGTCTTAAGATGGCGCTAAGACCTTCAACCCCATAAAGGTAACAGCGGGGCAGACAAATTAGTTTCCGACCCGCCATGTGTTTCGGCAAGATGCTCGCCTGTGCATAATTAACTAGCTTCTGAGTGCGAAATCGGGTGGATTTTTCCACCACTCTGCAGCAGGAAGCTGCTGCAGAACCTGCCCACCACAGCACTCAGTTTCAAAAAAGGAAAATTCTGCCCATAAAATCTTCCAGCACAGTCTGTTGTGCCTGTGTTGACACTGTGAAAGAACTACCTAATTTAATCACACGTTACATCCCCCGATAATTCTATAATTAATTGTCTTCAAATTTATGTCCAACTGCTATTGAACATTCAATGGTATCTGATGTCACCACCCTTTCAGGTCGTGTTCCAAATCTTAACAACCTTCTGTTTAAAATGTTTTTCCTCCTTTGCTCTCTAGTTTGTTTGCCAATTATTTTAAATCTATGACATCAAGTCATAGCATCATAACAATAATAAAAACATGTTTATTTGGTGCCTTTAATGTAATTAAATGTTCCAAGGCACTTCACAGGAGCAGTTTTATTAATCTTTCATGGGATGTGGGTCTCAATGCCAAAGCCATCGATCCCTAATTGCCCTTGAGAAGGTGGTAGTGAGTTGCCTTCTTGAACCATGTGCTGTAGGTACACCCACAGTGCTGTTATGGAGGGAATTGCAGGATTATGACCCAGCGACAGTAAAGGAATGGCGATATATTTCCAGGTCAGGATGGTGAGTGGCTTGGAGGGAAACTTGATGGTGATGTTCCCATGCATCTGCTTCCCTTGTCCTAGATTGTCCAGGTCACGGGTTTGGAAGATGTCATCAAAGGAGGCTTGGTGAGTTGCTGCAGTGCATCTTGTATATTGTGTGTCACTGTGTGTCGGTGGTGGAATCAATTAATGTTTGTGTATGGGGTGCCAATCAAGTGGGCTGCTTTGTCCTGGATTGTAATGAGCTCCTTGAGTGTTTTTGGAGTTGTACTCATTTAGCTAAGTGGAGAGTATTTCATCACACTCCTGACTTGTGCCTTGTAGACGGTAGACAGGCCTTGAGGAGTCAGGAGATGAGTTACTTGCCGAAGGATTCCTAGTGTCTGACCTGTTCTCGTAGCCACAGTATTTATATGGCTAGTCCAGTTCAGTTTCTGGTCAAAAGTTGTTGATGGTGGAGGAATTCAGTGACGGTAATGCCACTGAATGTCAAGGGGAGTTGATTAGATTTTCTCTTAATGGAGATTATCATTAGAATCATTACTGTTCTAATTATTAGAGGCATTGAATGGCTACAGCGTAGAAGGAGGCCATTCAGCTATTTGTGTCTGTGCTGACTCTCTGCAAGAACAACTCAACTCGTCACACTCTCTACCTCTTCCTTATATTTTTTGTGTGGTCACTGTCTCACTTGTCAGAGTAATCAGTTTCTCCCTACTTAGTCTATCAAAGATCCTCGTAATTTTGAATAGTTTGATTAGACCTCCTTCCTGTTCTAAGGAAAACAATCCCAGTTTCTCAATCTCTACACATAACTAAAGTCCCTCATCTCTAGTATCATCCTGGTAAATCTCCTCTGTACACTTCCTAAGACCTTGAAATCCTTCCTCAAGTCTAGTCCCATAATTATACATAGCATTCCAACTGATGCCTAACCAGTGATTTTTAAAGGTCAGTTATGACTTCCTTGTTATATATTCATTGCCTTCATTTACAAAGCTGGGTAACCTATACATTTTCTTAAACACACATTAACTTTCTCTGCCACCTTCAAAGATCTATGAGTCTGAGGTCTCAGGTCTCTATACTTCCTCAAAGTAATACCTTTTGGATCAGGCTTGTCCAACCCATGGCCCACGAGCTGGACTGTAGCCCCGAAACCATTCTATGTGTCCCATAGAGACACTGTTCAAAATGCAGGGAAGAGAGGTAAGTGAAGTCGAAGATTCTACAAGTGTCTACTCCTCCAATGAAAATCCATTCCTCTCCTGCGTTTACTGCTGATAGACTCACTAGTGATAGGGCCCATGGGAGAAGGAGAGAGAGAGAGAGAGACCACCAGAACACATGGGGGAAGTGACTGCAGGCCAACAGGGGAAAAAGAACTGCAGGTCCACGGGGGCAAGGAGAGTCCGCCAGGGCCAGGGGGGAAGGGGAGACTGTGGAGCCGGGGGGAAGGAGAGAGAAAGTTTTATGTTTCTGGTTATCACGTTCGCTTTGTCTGGCAAACACTAGCTGCGCCTTTGATATTAACACATTAGCTGGTGCTTAAAACAATATAGGCAGGGAGACCAAATAATTGAACAAACACTGATAGTTTATTGGAACTAAGAGCAGAGCACTAACACCATGGGCTGAATTTTCCCCCCGTCTGGCGGGGGGGCGTTATGCGGGGGTAGGCGGGAGCTAGCGCACGAAAGAGCGCAGAAATCCCCTGAGTCATATCACGCGCATCCGTGCCTCAGGGAGATTAGTTTAAGTTCTGGAAAATTTATTAAAGGTGAAAAAAGATCTTAAGGACATATCCCCTCATGTGAAACTGTCACATGAGCTGGAACACGTCCATTAATTTTTTCAAAAAATTTTATTTAATTAATAAACCCTTCATGAAACCTCATCTCGCCTGTGGATGAGGTTTCATGAAAAATGTGAAGGCCGCCTGGGATCTTTGCCTACCCGCCAACCTTAAGGTTGGATGAGCAGCATTCTTCACAACTTCAATGACTTTGTTAATGGCCTTAATAGGCCTTTGATAGTTCAGCTGCATGCCCGCCGAACTGATAATCTAAATGACGTGCAGTGACGCAGGGACACCCACCCGACATCTCTGCGCGGTCATTTTATGTGTTGGCGAGCGGGCCCCGCCCCCACTAGCTGATGGGAAAATTCTTCCCCATGTGTGCTTCTTCAATCACCTCCAGCTCTCGACTTCCAGTTATCCAACAAGCCTGCGCGGTGTAGCAACTGGCCAATACAGTCACATGGTCAACTAACTACATTCTCCTAAAGGTACATGCACTCCACTGTACCACATCCCTCCCCCTTTACTTGAAAGTACAATGGACAAGTATCACAACATCCCAATTATTTACATGGATATCTATTTACAAGTCAAGTCTCTCAGGAGGCTTCTTCCGACATGTAGAGTGCCGTAGCTCAATGGCTTCGGCTGATTTTTCCGAGATCCCCTTTTCAGGGGTTAACTGTCCACCAGGCTCCTTGATGGACATGGGCAAGTTTGTCTCTTCGACCCTCTCGGGTCCAACAGGCCCCACCGGTACTTCCAAACCATGTGACGATTCTTCCAAGTGCGGTGCAGACTCCGATGCAAATGATGACGGCATTCCTTCTTGTGGGACTGCCTCTCTTCTTATGAGGTGATCCATGTATCATCCAATTATTCGGCCGTTTGCTGATACATTATAGGAGAGAGGTCCTGTCATGGCACTCACTTAGTCTAATAGTCAATTGGGCCCATCTCCAAAGTTCTTCACGAGAGCTCTGTCGCCCACCGTGAAATTTCTTTCATGATTATGACCATCATGTCTAGCCTTCTGGGCCTCTTGGCTTCTCTCCACCCTGCCCCCTAACTTCGGCCTGAAAAGAGTTAGATGTGTGCAGAGACGTCTCTTCATTAGAAATTCAGCAGTGGCAATACTGGTGGTCGTGTGTAGCATCGTCCGGTATGCGAAAAGGAACCGGGATAATCTGGTGTTGATGGAATCTCCATCCAGCTTTTCACCCTGGACTTAAAAGTTTGGACTGCCCGCTTAATCAAACTGTTAGAGGCGGTGTGGTAAGGTGAGGTTTTGATATGAGTTATTCCACTGAGGGTTGTAAACCTGTAGAACTACCCGCTGGTAAATGCAGTCCCTTTATCTGACATGAGCACATCTGGTTACCTGTGCACTGCAAAACTCTGTCACAAATGGTCTGTGGTGGCAGCAGGCGCAGGTGACTGGACTTCGTAGACATCCATCTACTTGGAGTGGGCAACTAATAGTAAAAGGAACATCGTGCCCAACAAGGGCCCCACGTAGCTGATGTGAAGGCACACCCATGGCCAGCCCAGCCATTCCCAGGGTGCAATGGAACTAAGGGGAGTAGCTTTTATACCTGCTGGCATTGAAGACAATTTTGACTAGGGTTTCAATGTCCACATCCATCTCTGGCCACCACAAATAGCTGTGTGTGAGCATCTTCATCCTACTTATGCCAGAGTGAGCGCTATGTAATTCGGCCAGTAATGGCCTTCACCCTCTCAGGGGCACGATAACCCTTGCTCCCCAGAGCAATATGCCATCCTGGCAGGTGAGCTCATACCTGCAATTGAAATAAGCTTCATATCATCAGATTTTGGCTCGCCTGACCATCCATTCAAGACCTGCTCCCAGACGTGAGATAGAAGTGGATCTCAGCTTGTCCACACATGGATTTATTTGGCTTGGACAGGGGAGGAATCCAAAATATTTCGCACTAAGACAAGTTCCCGGGGAATTGGAACCTTCATGTTGTTATCTGGCAGGGAGAGATGGCCCAGTGAGTCAGCATGTGCGATCTAGCTTCCCGATCAGTGAATAAAAGTGTATTTATAAGCAGCCAATATCAGTGCCCACCTCTGGATAGGAGCAGATGCGATGGGGGGTATCACCTTATCCTCTCCAAATAATCCCAGCAGAGGCTTGTGGTCAGATATAATGTGAAAATGGCGACCTTGGAGGTATTGATGGAATTTCCAAACACCAACCACAACAGACAAGCCCTCCTTCTCAATTTGAGAATATTGTCACTGCATAGCTGAGCGTGCGAGATGTATAACCAATGGGTCGTTCGGCGCCGTCTGCCTTCCGATGGGAAAGATCTTACACCATAAGGGGATACATCGCAAGTTAAAATCAATTCTTTCTTTGGGTCAAATTGGACCAGTTGGGCCGATAACCTTAACAATTGTTTTACCTTGAGAAATGTATCCTGGTGTGGAGCTTACCAAATCCATTTATGTTTTTTTCTTAAGCAATGCGTATAACGGAGCCAGTACGTTGATGTATTTGGCAGAAATTGCCCACAGTAGTTTATCATGCCTAAGAAGGCCTTTAATTCTATAGTGTTTCTTGATGCAGGTGCCTCGCACCTTGATCTTTTCTTCCACAGGATGCAGACCCTGCTCATCGACCTTAAGGCCCAAGTAAACTACATCTTTGGCCTAGAAAAGCCATTTTTCTCGCTTCAACTGCACCCCTGCTTGTGAGAAACGTTTCAGCACCTCCTGCAAATAGCCAAGCGTTCTTCATCAGTTTGTCCAGTGACTAAGACATCATCCAAATAAATAACGACATGGGGCAGTCGCTGAAGCAGATTTTCCATGGTATGCTGGAAAATAGCAGACGCCGATGAAACCCCAAAGGGTAATCGAGTTTATTAATACAATCCTCGATGTGTATTGATAGTTACAAATTCCCTTCTTCCAACTCTACTTGCTGGTAGGCGTAGCTCATGTCGAGTTTTGAATGTGTGATGCCCCCTGCCAATTTTGAATATAATTTGGCAGTCTTTGGTCTCAGGTGTCTACCAAGTTTGGCCACTCTGTTTACAGTTAACTTATAGTCATCGCATAAGTGAAGACTTTGGTTTGGCTTCAGTCCAGGTATTGTGGGTGCTGCCCACTCGGAAAATTGCACCAGTTGTAAGATACCCAATTTTTCCAGCCTGTTTATCTCAGCGTCGATCTTGTCACGTAGAGCGTAAGGAACTGGTCTGGCTCTGATAAATCTGGGGGTTGCGTAAGTGTCTACATGGATTTTGGCTCATAGCCCACAAATCCTTCCTAGCTCATCATTGAAAATGGAAGCGTACTTTTGTAACAATTCCTGTAAATTTCTCATTCTGATTTGAAAAATCTCAGCCCATTGCAATTTAATCTTTTTTGGGCCAGTTGCAACCAATTAAACTGGGGCCTGCCCCAGCTACTACTATAACGGGTAAATGTGCAAACTGACCCCCAAACTGCACATATCCCTTTCACTCTTATTTCTTCACCCATATATGTTTCTAATTTAGTATCCAATTCTTCCAAACTTAAAGGATGGACTCTTTTATTCGAGTGTCTGAATGTACGTTCTCCTATGACAGACGTTGATGCCCCAGTATCAACCTCCATCTTGATGGGTTGTTCATTGACTCTAATGATGACCTGGATTGGCTCAGCTCTACCCACTTTCAGGTTGTATAATGAATAGATGTCAGATTCTTCTCCCTCTGGTTCTTTAACGAGAAGATTTCATAATTTTTACCTTTGTTTTTAAAATGCTGCCTCAGCCTATCTTGATAGTGCGACATTATGTGACCTTTGTGGTAGCAGAAAAGGCATTCTATTTTTCGATATTAGTTTCAGAAAGCAATCACTTTTGAATAGCATCCTCCCCGATTCCGCATATCAATCCGTCTCTCAACATGTCATTGATTGAAGTTTTGAACTCACAATATTCTGTTAATTCCTTTAAAGCAGCTAAATAGCCAGTGATTGTTTCTCCTGGAAGCCTATTCCTCGAATTGAATTTAAAATGCTGCATAAGTCTCCGTATCGGAGGTGTTAGGTGAGTGAGGCTGCTGATCAGCCCATAAGTTTTGCTCCCGCATGTGGACAAAAGAATCGCCCTTTTCTAGTCCTCCCCAGCGATGTCGTTAGCGGTACAAAAGAAGGCTACGCATTCGGCGTAATGAGACCAGTCATCAGAAATGGGGTCGAATGGTTCAAGATGCCCAAACCATGGCATACGCAATGGCTAAGGAGATTGTGCTTTCAAACAGCTTTCATGGTAATGGCAAAGTAACGTAGCTGGCTTACCGCAGCTTTCTTGATTGCCGTCAATTGATCCAATTTATCCTCGTCGCCAGTTTTATGTTTTTGGTTATCAGGTTTGCTTTATCTAGTGAACACCAGCTGCGTCCTTGATATTAACACATTAGTTGGTGCTTGAAAAAATACAGGCAGAGAGACCGATTAACTGAACAAACGCTGGTGGTTTATTGGAACTAAGAACAGAGCACTAACACCATGTGTGCTTTTTCAGTCACCTCCAGCTCTAGCCTTAGTTACCCAAGAAGCACGCGCTGTGTAGCGATTGGTCAAACAGTCACGTGGTCAGCTAACTACATTCTCTTAAAGGTACATAGCACTCCACTTTACCACAGAAAGATTGCCTGGGCCCTGGGGAAAGGAAAGACTGCCAGGGCCCAGCGGTGAGTCAATACAGAGCCCAGAATCGGGGTGGGTGAAGAGGCTGGCTGGTATGTGTGTGTGTGTGTGTTTGAGAGAGGGAGACTGAATGTGTGTGACTGCGAGTGAGTGAGTGTGAGAGACAGAGAGTCAGTATGTGTGTGTGTGTGAGAGCAAGCGAGTGTGAGAGAGAATGTGTGTATGAGAGTGAGTGTGAGAGAGTATGAGAGACTGAGCATAAGACATGGTGAGTGTGAGTGTGTGAGTGAGTGTGAGAGAGAGAGTTTGAGTGTGATAAAGGGAGAGAGAGTGACAGAGAGTGACTATGAGAGTGAGTGAGAGTCTGAGAATGAGTGTGAGAAAGCAAGAATGAGAGAGTGTGAGCGTGTGTTTGTGAGAGAGTGAATGTGAGAAAGACAGTGAGTATGAGGGAAGATGTGACAGAGGGTGAGTGTGAGAGAGAGAATGTGTGAGAGTGAGTGAGTGTGAGTGAGTGAGAGTGAGTGTGTGTGAGTGTGTGTGAGAGAGTGAGTGTGAGTGAATGTATGAGAGGGAGTGTGTGATAGAGAGAGTGAGTGAGTGAGTTTGTGTGTGCGAGAGTGAGTGTGTTTGTGAGAGTGAGTATGTGTGTGTGTATTTCTGGCCTACTCCCAGTCTCAGGATTCTCACTCACCCTCATCACCACACAACAACAGATATTCACACCCACTGACACTGTGAGTGCGTAAGTGAGCACTCTGAAACTGGGAGTGAGCCAGACATACAGACTCTCACCTTCTCACTTTCATACAGTCATCTTCATTAATTACTCTTTTTTAATATTATCAGGTTATTGCTTTGACATTGCTTTATTTTTGTTCAGCAAGTTGTTTCTTTTCTTCATACTCAACTTTTTTTGGAATTCATGTATCTTGCTGAAATTTGCTTATTGGCCCTGTGAGTGATAAAAAAAATGGAAACATGTCCCTGCCCCCACCACACACACACACAAATTCATGAAGGTCCGACAAGCCTCTCCTGTCATTCCACCCAAAATGCATCAATTCATACTTAGTCACATTAAATTGCATCTGCCATGTTGATAAAACCATGGGTTTACAATGTCAATGACTGTTTTAGTACAAAGCGAAACAAAGTATCTCATCAATTATTGATGTGCTAACCTCTTGTCAACCATTTTTATTACAGCTATATTTCTGTCATATTGACACTGTTAAGCCTTGCTTTAAAAGTGGGGTTCTTCTGTGAGATATGATACAAGGGTTTAAGAATGACCACTGAAGGTGTTGGGAATGTGCAACACAACTCACAAGTACTTGATCGGGTTAAGGGGTAACCCTGGGTATTATTTCTGCATGCAGTAAAGCAAAAAGTTTACCAGCACTTGATAAATCCTCAAAGCAACTGGACAAATGATATTAAAATATCATCTCCAGAATAAAGGCAAACATTGAATGCATGGCTGCAACACCCACTCCACTTTCTTTGTTAAAAGATCTAACAAAAGTGACAATCAAGGTCATAGGATGATTCCCTGTCAATGAGGTATCAGAAGAATTTTTCAGTAAAATGGTTGCTCTGATTTCAACCACGGGATAGACTTTTACCTTTACCACTCAGGCGCAAGCATCATCTGGGTGGATCGCAGAGAGAAAAGAATCTTATAAAGAGGATTACATTCAGGTAACAGAATCCACCAAATTGTTAGTTTATTGAAATTAATGGAAGGAAAATTTGACAGGTTGTGTAAAGGGTCCGCAATCCATTTCACCTTGTTTTCCGATCTGTACTCCATCCAGGTGTTAACTTAATGACTATGCAGTAAAGGCAAATAAGAACCCCACTATTTCTTGAAGGATTTACTTTCTTCAAAGACAACTTACTATACATTAGGGGAGGCGATGGTGTAGTGCTATTGTCACGGCAGAAGGTGGAATTTGAATTAAATAAAAATTTGGAATTAAAAGTCCAATGATGACCGTTGTCGATTGTCGGAAAAAACCTATCTGGTTCATTATTGTCCTTTAGGGGAAGAAATCTGTTGGCCTTACCTGGTCCTTACCTGGTCTGGCCTACACGTGACTCCTGACCCACATCAATGCTGTTGACTATAAATGCCCTTTGAAATGGCCTAGCAAGCCACTCAGTTGTATCAAACCGCTACAAAGTCTCAAAAAAGTAATGAAACTGGACAGACCACCCGGCATCGACCCAGGCACCGGAAACGACAATGGAAGACTCAGACCTGCCGACTCTGCAAAGTTCTCCTAATTAACATCTGGGAGAGCTGTCTGACAGACTAGTCAAGAAACAGCCTGACATAGTCATCCTCATGGAATCTTATCTGACAGATAATGTTCCTGACACCACTGGCAGGACAGACCCAGCAAAGGTGGCTCAGTGGTATACAGTCAGTAGCGAGTTGCCCTGGGAGTCCTCAAACATCGACTCTGGACCCGATGAAGTCTCATGGCATCAGGTCAAACATGGGCAAGGAAATCTCCTGCTGAGCACCATGTACCACCCTCCCCCAGCTGATGAATCAGTCTCCTCCATGTTAAATGCCACTTGGAGGAAGCACTGAGGTTGGCAAGGATGCAGAATGTACCCTGGGTGGGGGACTTCAATGTCCATCACCAAGAGTGGTTCGGTAGCACCATTACTGACCGAACTGGCTGAGTCCTAAAGGAGATAGCTGCTAGACTGAGTCTGCGGCAGATGGTGAGGGACCTCATCCTCACCAACCTGCCTTCTGCAGATGCATCTGTCCATGACAGCATCAGTAGGAGTGAACAATGCACAGTCATTGTGGAGCCGAAGTCCCATTTTCACACTGAGGATACCCTCCATCGTGTTGTGTGGCACTACCACCATGCTAAATGGGATAGATTTCAAAAAGATCTAGCAACTCAAGACTGGGCATCCATGAGGCTCAGTGGGCCATCAGCAGCAGCAGGAGTGTACTCAAACACAATCTGTAACCTCATGGCCTGGCATATTCTCTACTCTACCATTACCATCAAGCCAGGAGATCAGCCCTGGTTCAATGAAGAGTGCAGGAGGGCATGCCAGGAGCAGCACCAGACAGACTTAAAAATGAGATGTCAGCCAGGTGAAGCTATAATACAGGACTACTGTGTGCCAAACAGCATAAGCAGCAAGTGATAAACAGAGATAAGCGATTCCACACCAACAGGTCAAATCTATGCTCTGCAGTCTTTCACATCCAGTCATGAATGATGGTGGACAATTAAACAACTCACTGGAGCAACTGGGGATGAGCCAATGATGCCCACATCCCCTGAATGAATTTAAAAATAAACATTAATTGTGACTATCACTACGGTGATAATTATCATTATAATAGTTATATTATATTAATTATCACTATAGTGAGGTAATGCAATGATAGTGGTATTCACAATTGGAAGAGGAGAGAAACAAGCCAGTTTCCAGTTTTCTTGTTGTTCAGTAAATCTATGAAAAAATCTTAACCATGGAAGTAACAAGCTATGTATGGACCTTTGTGTGTGAAGTTGACTTCTATTTTTCATTATTATCAATCAGTAATTACTATAACATTAACTGTTGCATGCTCAATGCACCATTAAAATTTTTCTGTGCAGTATTTTAAACTAACTGTTAACATGTTAAATATTATATAGAACATGTCATCTAAATGCATCAAACATTTATCTTCCTCTATTTCCAAAAGCAGTGTCTAATTTGTGTGTCTGATAAACAAGGCATAAATGGAAGCAACTGTAACACATCCGGATTTAAATTCAAAGGTAGCACTAATACTTTGGCAACTCGTGTCATTAATATACATGCATCTGATTGTGCTCCATAATAATAAACCCTTAACTGGCTAAACAAAATATTCTTGTGATTGTACTTAGTTCAGATTAATTATTTTTTATTGCTTTATAGAAAATAATCTCTTCTAACAGATAATGTAGATTAGAATTCTGTGTTTCTTTCTGACAAGGTAATTACACCCTATAACTCATAAATCTTCAAACCAGCATGCCCTACTTGAGTATTATATAACAGGACAGTATACCCAGGTGCACACCTAAAGACAAAAACACCATCTGCTAAGCTTTGCCCTGTGTAGCTACATATTTTGTCTACATACACAGTGGAGCCATGATCATGATCCTCCTGCACCAACTCCATCAATCCTATAGGCTCCATTAATGAAAACAAATACCAGACTCATTTGTAATATTGGATGAGAACTCAGTCTCAAGCTGTGTCAAACAACATGTTTTGAGCACCAATATGACTAGCTTCATTGGAGAAAAATCAGAATTTTACGGATTTGAGCAAAGAAAATCCAACTGTCCAAAGCCAGCCCAAAGGCTTGTTTATGGGAAAATGTCCTCCAATAATTCATTAGCAAATAGTTCACATGCCATAACCTAACAATAACTTTGATTTTATTCTGTAAAAAGCACAGACTGAACATAAGCTGATTCCCTGAGCCATGCCCCAATTCAAGTTTCAACCCCAACAACACCAAGGGCTCTTCTTCACTAACTCTGTTAACATCATAATGGGTCTTAGAAGCTGTTGTTGATGATCTTGACTTACTTGATATTGCTGAAGGAAAGTCTGTTGGTAAACTCTACCATTTTTATTAAATATTATACTAATTATGTACAATAAACTCAGCACGAGGCTCTATATAGAACTGTCTCTCTCCATGCTATGTTGTCATGTGACCTTTCAATGTTGCTGATGTGGACTATATATTTACATATTTGACATTAACCCTTTGTACTACACCAACAAGCTCTTCATGTTTTGCCGGGAATACAGAGGGGACCCCTGACGTCATCCCGCCCCATTTAAATCTTCAGGAAGGCGGGGGCATAGAGCAATTAGCTATGCGTCCGCCGACCTGTCAATGGCCAATTGAGGCAATTGACAGGATAATTAAAACAATTAAAGGACCTGCCCGTCCAACCTTAAGGTTGGTGGGCAGGCCAGGAGCCCCAGCGGGCTTCTGAAGAAATATGTAACTTCATCCACCAGCGGGATGAGGCTTCATGTCGGTTTTAAAAAAGTTTATTAAAGTTTTTATGAAATTTATGAAACATGTCCCATCTGTCCAAATTTATGAAACATTGTCACATGAGGGGAACGTGTTAATGAATTTTTTATTTTTCTACTTTTAGAGTTTGAAAAACTTTCAGTGATCACCCCGAGGCAGCACTTAGTCTCAGGGAGATGTGTGCTCTTTTGTGCGCATGCGCGAAAGAGCGCACTCTCGTATTTGGGGAATCCCCCCCCCCAAACTGCACAGGAAGAGCATAGCGCATCCCGGTGGGCATCATGCTGGGCGGGCCTTTATTGGCCCGCCCACTTAAAATGGTGGCGGGCCCAGCTTCTCCGGCGGGGATCGGCTCCCCGCCCGCTGGAGATTGGGTCAGGCCCGCCTGCTCGACAGGCAAAAAATTCAGCCCACAATGTGTGGCCTGGGACCCAATATCTAGACAGTTTCAAGTGTCACAATTCAGGTGCGGGGTGGGGACTACAACCCTCCTGTGGGCTCAAAAATGGTTGGAACCCAATTTCTAGGCTGACCCCTTCCCAAATCCTCCGATTGTTCCCTACTTTTTAAATTTATATCAAATCTAATTGTATTGCAGTCACTGATTCTTTCATTATTCCAAATATCCTGGCATTTTGTTTTTCCTATCCAAGTGGATAACTTCACAAATTGCCACATTGTATTCCATCTGCCTTGTCATTTCCAACTCACGCAACCTGTTCATATCACTTTGCAGCCTTTTTGCATCCTCCTCACCATTTATACTCCCACTTAATTTTGTATAATCAGCAAACTTGGATGCATTACACTCAGTCCTCTTGTCTGAATCATTAATATAACCTGTAAATAGCTGAGGACCAAATATTGATCTTTGTAATGCCCTACGAGTTACAACCTGCCAAGTGGAAAATGTCCCGCCAATTCCTGCTCTTGGGGTGGAATTTTCCATTTTTGAAACAAAGTGCGGTGGTGGGTGGGTTTTGCAGCGTGTTTCCTGCTGGGCGGCATGGTGGGAAATCGCTCCCGATTTTGCGCCTGTTTGCTCATTAATTATGCACAGGCAGGTTCAGCTCCGAATCACATGGCAGGTTGGGAACTGATTTATCCGCCCCGCCTAATGGGCTTGAAAGTCCAGATGCCTTATTTAAATGACACCCACACTCTCTCCAGCCCAGCTTTCAGTAGAGGCCACTTGGAAATGGCTGCTGCAAAGGAGAAAGCCGCTCCTAAGTTCTGCAATAACTCCTTGGAGGCTTTCATAGATGGTGTGCGGCAACACAGGGATAACCTTTACCCGAGGGATGGCTTCAGGAAACCCACCAACCTCACCTCTTTGGCCTTGGGGGCCATCGCATGGGCAGTGAGCATATCAGGCAAGTGCCCTCGAAACAGAATCCAGTGCAGGAAGAGGATGAATGATCTCATAACCTTCTCCTCACTTCAGTCTCACACTCTCATCATGGCACAATGCACTCAAAAGTTTACACTGCTCAGGGATCTCAAAAATATTAACAGGGGACACATCACCACTGATTGTCTCATGAGCACTTTAGCATCATCAGCATCTCATCTATTAAGCTGCACAAACTCCATCCTCACCCCTTACTGGGGAGGGCATAGCACACACAGTAGGCATGGAGGCTGCCCAGCCTCTTCTCCATCTCTTCTCACCATATTCCATCTACTTGTCTTCTTCCAGGCTAAGCTTGCGCACAACAAGAGGGAGATGTCCCAGATCGGAGGAGGGAGAGTCGATATCATTGACCTCACTAAATTCAAGAAGGATGCTGTCGAGTTTGCAGGGGAGAACAGGGACTGCTCCTGTGGTGAAGGTGAGATTGGCTTCTCCCAGCAAGCCTGGGAAGATGAGGCCTCGATGAGTTCATCACATCCTGGCACTCTCAGTGAGTGACATGCACTGTTGTCTTCAGTCTGTTCATGAGCTGAGTCTATCTGCTCTCTTACAGGCAGCAGCAGGTTCAGACACAGTAGCAGAGCCAACATAGGCCCCAACCCCCAGGCCACCTCAGAGGAGGATGATGAGGATCCATTCAGTAAAGACCCATCACTGCATTCGCCCTGCACCCTCCACCACCTCAGAGACACACACCTTGGTGGGTCCTAACTGTAGAGTAGGCTCAGGGACACATTCTGGAAAACACCTCAGTGACACATCTCCATAGCAGTTGGAGGCAGTGACAGTGTAGGTCTCTGGCACACGGAGGACTGCTGGAGAACAGGCACCTGCTGAGTCCAAGCCTGATGATGTGCCTCTGGAAATGACCATGACAAACATGCTGGAGATGTAACAACAGGCAATGGAAAATCATGTAGAGTTGCGAGAGGCAGTTAACAGACTAGAGCGAAGGATAGAGGAGTCCATCCATGTTCTGTCATATGTCATGGCTCCAAAATGCATGTGCCTCAAGGTCACCCCATGGGAAGGGTGGCAACTGCCTATGAGACCTTGGTCCAGTAGATCCTGCCAGATTTACGCTCGGACGTACAGTCCATATCTGTAGGCATTGGTGGGATCTAGTAGCTAAGTGAGAAGGGGACGGGGCACCTTGACCTCCCTCCAGGAGCTGCTTCCCCTCAGGGAGTCAGGCAGGGGTCCTCAGGCACCCACAGGGAGGAGGACCAGCTGATGGACAACCGGGGGCCATCCACCCAGGTGACTCTGAGAGAGTAGAGCCAATCCCAATCCCCTCTGCCTGTGACCTCATCACCTCCAGCTGTACAGGCCGAGGAGGGTGCATCTGCCCCACAGAAGGACGCCCAAAGCAGGCTGGGGCCCTCCAGCTTCTCACCCTTTAGAGGCTGGCCGCCAAAGTCATCAAAGACAAAGGGCATAGCAGTCAGCAGGCTGCCTTCACCTCTGCTGCAGATGTTGGGACTGCACCTAGACATAGTGGTAGGGTTAGGAAAATTAAGAAGTTTTGATTCCATTTCTGGGTCATGAGTGTTAAATCATTGTAACTATCATGAACTTCTGTAAATATATTTGCTGTTCAAGAGAACGGTGTATTCATGTGAAAGCATTGTGAATGAGCATCTATGTGCCCTCTTATTGCAAGGGTCATCCACTCAGTGTTTGCCTCCCTTTGCGAGCCTCACATTCCTGTAATGTGTAGCTGAGTCGTGATGTTTATTCTACCCTTGTGTCATGTCAGGAAGATGTGTGAGGCTCTTTACTGAAGGCTGTGCAAAATGCACCAGCAACCATACTCCTGACAAGACAGCATGGAGTTAGGCATCCTCATTAGCCTTGGAGGGGTAGCTGTAATTGTCTCGTCAATGGAGAAGGCTGCTTTCATTGTTAGTGCCAAAGCACAAGACCTGCAGCTGTCATGCTCTTTCCAACTATGTGTGCACCTTAGTTTCAACAAAAACCTTCCCAGAAAGATGGCCACCATTGCATCGAGGTTTTTGATGCAGTGGCTATGCTGTTGTGGCAGCTATCACTTCCCAGAGCACACCAATGGAGAGTTTCCAGTGAACAGAGCATAGTGAATCATGAGCTTTGAAGGTGCAAGGCCGAGTGCTGAGATTGCTCTTGATGTCACTACTTGTAAAGGCCTTTCAGTCCATAGGCATGGCAGTAAGGGACAGAAGGAATGTGGCTGTGTCCCATTGTATCTACCTTACTCCTCCTGGAATCTTGTGGCTATGAGTCCATCACGGGCATGTTTTCCATGTTGTGCTTCTTCGAACACATCCTCATGTGGGAGCTGACCCTCATCTTGCTCTTATGGTTCCTGCCTATCCTGCTCTTCATCATCCAAGAAGCTCTCAGCCTCCTCCATGTCTCTCTCTGGCAAGGGATTCCCCCCTTTGAAATTGTGAAGGGTGCAACATATCATGATGATGTGGAATACCCCCTCTGGAGAGTATGGAAAAGACTCACCTGAGCAGTCCAAGCATGAGAAGCACATCTTCAAGATACCAATGGTTTGCTTAATGATGGATCGTCTTATTGTATCTCTCCTCTGAGTGACTTAGTGGACAACTCATGGATGCCATGAGCCATCGATTGATTGAGTAGCCCTTATCCTCAAGCAGTCAGCCCTGAATTCGCTGAGGTCCTTCGAATATGTGAGGTACCTGGGAGTGACTGAGGATGTATGAGTAATGGCAACTCTCACGGTGCCTGACACAAACTGTTGTATAATGTTATGTGTGCCTGCAAGCCATTGTAATGTAAAGGTGCTCAGCAGAGTAAGGGTCAACGTGGGACTGGAGAAATGCACCTCAATGGTATGTTGTATAGAGTCACATGGTAATAGACTGAGAGAACAATCTAGAGAGAAACTCTGGAAGCAGCCTGCATGGAAAAGCAGCACCATGCATGAAGGTAACCTGGTATCTGTAAACAATTAAAGAGTAACAATAAAGAGTTCATATTTAAATATACAAGTCTTAAGGTCTCACGATTGGAGACGTCTAAAGAACCCATATTACAGCACAAATATGCTTCTGATAAATGCATACCAGTTGAACGTCTAGGAAGTGGAACCCTTTCCTGTTAATGAATATCAGAGGCTATTGGCATGGAGCTCCTAATGGCACATGTGTGCAATCGATTGCACTCTGTACCCTAGTGAGGCCTGAGGTAACTGCAAACACCCAAAACCTAGCAGCCTGGCTAGTTTCATCGAGTGTGAAGTTCACATAATTATGAGCCTTACAGTGGAGTGCCTCCATCACTTCCTTGATATATTGATGTGCTGAGGATGTGAGATGCTGCATAGATTCCCTGTGGATCCCTGGAACAATTTGTATGCAAAAAAATTGAGTGCGGCAGTGACCTTCAGGGCCACTGGCAGTTGATGTCCTCCCAGTCCATAGGGCATTAGATCTTACTGCAGAATGTGGCAGCTATGATCCAGCACCTCTCTTGACAAGTGCAGACATGTCTGTTGCACATCTCCAGATAGGAGAGTCTCCTGCGATAGACACTTGGAGATGCCAGTTGCCTCTGTGGGATGGGTCATAACCTCCTCATCCTCTAGGTGTTGCTGAGGCTCCCCTGGACCATGAATATCAGGCCAGGCCTCCATTGAAGCTGAGCTAGGTGGCACTGAGCCCTTCTCCTCCTCCTCCTCAGTTGGATCATAGCCATCAATATGGCAGCATTGACTACAGACTCCATTCTTCAATCCTCCTCCTACCTGGGGAATGATAGATCGAAGAGGTTAATAAACATAGGGCAGATATTGTAGACCTCCCACTCACACGCAAAAAGGCAATGTTAAGCCCCAGAGCTGTGTCTGCAATACTAGCTCTTCACTGAAACAGCTTTGCATCTGAGGCACACCCGTACCAATATCTAGGTGCCCACAATGCCAATCTTGACACTTTACATCTCAATTCCATAGAACACGTGAGAGCTTTGAAGACATTGTGAAATGTACGATCTTGCAATCTATTATCATGCAGGCTAATCAACCGTAACATGCACTTCAGCAATGACTGGATGCCCTTAGGCCCATGATCTATGCCAATTGGATGAAGCACATTAGAGGCTTTCTTTGATGATCTGGTACTATGCAGCAGCTGTGCTTTCTAGATGCTTGCCCACATTAACATTCTCACATTCCTCTCAGTTGATGCTTAAATAGAGTGACTGCATGGTGAAGCCAGTGATTCCTGCAGGCTCTCTTTAAAGCACTAAAAATGGCAAGGGCTCCAATGGGATCTTTTCAAGGCGACCTTCCACTTTTTGGTCATCTCTGACTTCATTCCAATGTTTTGAGTGCAAGCAAGTTGAGGGTTCCCCATGATATGGTGCTCTGAGTGCAGTCCTGGGCTCCTCCCAGGCTGACTCAGACGCCTCCTGTCCAGATTCTTTTCCACTTTCGATTTCTGACTGTGCCAGAACTTCGACTTGCCAAGATGGTAGTGCTCAGATTCTACTACAAGACCAGCTTGCATTGTTCCTCTGTAACTGTTACTGTCCCTCCAATCTTCCTGGAACCACAGAATGTGCAGGTAGAGACATCTCCCGTTATTCTCCAGCTTCCCCCAATAATCCTGGATCCCATAGTCATTGTGTTCGACATTCCAATCCTCCCACCTGAACTCTTAACTGCAGATGTCCCAATGTGGACCTCACCTTCAACCCCCATCTCGAGCTATGTGTATGGTCACGTACAGAGGAGACCACCCCCAATACCACCGCCCCCACCACCTCCCCCCCCCCCACCCCACCATCCCCAACCACCCAGGAAAGTTTTGAATACTCCCTTCTGTATTACTTATTCCTCCTACTCAGGGTGCGAGAGTGAAGTCAGTCCTGGGACTTTGCGAGCCATGCTATTGACGTCATAGTCCCCAGACTTGGCCACAGACCAGGGACTATGACTGATTTTCTCTTTGTTCTCCCATTACTTCCTGACTGCTGACAACACAATGTCCCTCCTCCCCCACTTCTGAGTCTCTGTGCAACTCCTCCCACTTTGTGCAAGCCTTACTCTCTTTTGCCAAACAAACAGAACCCTCTCTTGTATTTCTGAATCTGCGTGCTTCCCCATTAATTTGTGTAGTTCTGTCCCATTTCACCCCCTAAACTGTCAGCGTTCTTGTCTTTCATGTTGGCTCGAGCTTCTCCACCCTGGGTCTCTCCTCTGCTTGCCATTGTTTCCACCACCCCAACTCCCCCAACCCCAGCTTTGTTCATTGTCCCCCGTGTCTCCTTCCCTCCTTTCCCCCACTCCCCTAACCCCACTTTTGCCCATTATGCCCCGTGTCTCCTTCACTCCTTCCCCATCACTCACCCACCCTTCCCTGGCCACAATGCTGGTCTCTACCTGGGTTACTGCCCTACCTGAGCCCCCAGATAACACCTTCTTGGACAACAGAGGAAGGCAGTGAGGAATGCAAGCCTACACCCCCAACAGTGTAGCATCTCACTGGCTTTGGTGAGAACCCAGAGTGGCTCTGCTGCAAGTAGGCTATGTGTACGTTCAGAGGTAGGCTTTGAGTGTTGCACTCATGTCAAAGTCAGGAATGAAGTGAGGGCTGACAGCTGCATACTTATTTCCAAACGTGTTTCAGATCATTCTAATTGGGAGGGATTACGCAATTCTGGCAAGTAGCGTTTTTAATGAGCAGTCATGACATAGTAATGCACGAAAATGGAGTTTCCAACATGGATCTGCGGGAAACCTGACCCGCAACCTGCCCTCCATGAAAGTGCTGAGGGGCAAATTCCAAACCGTTTTCCTGCTGGCGGGTTTCCGATTTTTGGCATCACTCCAAATTTTCTGGCCCTGGCCGCTATGAAACCCGCCATGGGCTGAAGGAGAAAATTCTGTCCTCTATTTCCTGTCCACTAACCAATCTTCAATCCATGATAATCTATCACCATGAACCCCACAGGTCCTAATTTTGTCTAATAAACCTTAATAAATAATAAACCTTTTGTCTAATAAACCTTTCAGTACCTTATCAAATGACTTTTGAAAGTCTGTATACATTACATCCACTGGTTTTCCCTTATCCATGTTACTAGTTACATCCTCAAAAACTCAAACAGATTTGTCAAACATGATTTATTTTTCATAAATCCCAGTTGACTATGCTCAATCCTGTCACAAATTTCTAAGTGTCCTGTTACCAAGTCCCAAATAATATATTCTACCATTTTGCCTACTACTAACTGGCCTGTAATTCCTCATTTCCCTCTTCCCCCTTTCTTAATTGGAAAGGCTATGTTTGCTACCTTGCAATCCTTGGGAGCTGTTCTAGAATCTAAGCCATCTTTGTGTTCCAGGATGATCTTGAAACAGTTTCTAGCAGATGAGAGCAGGACCCAATTGTGCTTAAGGTGATCCAGCCAGATCTTGTGGGGAAGGGTTAAATGACTTGTCCATCATGTCCGTCCAAATCTGCATCTCTTAGGAGAGATGACAACCATATGGAGGGAATGGACAGGGTGAGAGAGATTAATAGTTTTAGTGAAGACTAGGACTAGGCAGAGATGAAGATGTGCTTGAGCAAATCAATAGCTGCAGAAATGCTGCAGTCAATGGAAGGCCAAAAGATAGATTATCCAGCCTTTAGAAGTGCAGTTGTAATTGAATTCCAAGAAGGTTTTTGCTAGGGGTTGACACAGAATAAAATAAAGTTTTGAAATAGATGTGGTGAAGAAGGGGTAGTGTGGGTGGACTGTGATATAAGGAAGTGATCAGGGATGATCTGTGATTAACATGATGAGAGTAGTGAGGCCAGATCAGATGGTACAGTAACCAGGGTGGTTGGGGAAATTACATGGAGGGAGAGGTCAAGAGACAATAAGAGGGAAGTGAACTCAAAGGAGTGAGAACATGATGAGTTGAGATGGAGTTTGCAATCACCAAGGATGGAAGTCCCTTAGCACTGAGATTGAGAGAGGAAAGCAGTGAAGATAGTTCAATGAGAAAATGTTGATTATACCTAGGTGAATGATAGGGAACAAGCTTTAAATGACAGGAGAGAGGGATAAAACAGATGAGATGCTCAGAGGAGAATGTGCCAGAGGAGTAAGGGACAGACCAGGTGACTTGGTGATAACAGCCACACTGGTACCATAACAATGGGCTAAGACAAGTGGTGGGAGGTAAAGCCAGGTGGGGAGACTTCTTTTAGGGGGAAATTGCCATCACCCTTCAGACAGGTTTCTGTCAAGGCTATGATGTTGATGTGATCATTCACAACAAGTTCATGGATGGCAAGGGCTTTGTTCACGTGACTGGGATTCCCAAAAGAAAACATGCAGAGGGACAGTGAGAGTCCACCCACTGGCACAGACTACAGGGTCAGCAGTGGGAGGAGTGAGTTGGATGAGGAGGGGATTAGCAGGCAGCAGATGTATCCAGCTGGAAACTCTGCGACAAAGTAGGATGGGACAGTTGGGGTTGTTGATCATAATGGGCCAATGGCAAGTGTCCCAATGCGCCCTTTGGCGGATGCTGAGTGAGGCACAGGGATAACTAGGTTTATTTAAGAAGAAATCAAGCCTAGGATGGTGGGAAGAGAGCAGGAAAGTTGAGGAGTACTGAGGAATTCTGGTAGGGAACTAGGAGGGGAGACTGCCTGAAAGAGGAAAAGTGAGAGGGAGCATATCAATAAAAGAGAGGGTTTTTTTTATATTTTCTTGGGATGTGGGCATCACTGATAAGACCAGCATTTGTTGGCCACCCATAATTACTCTTGAACTGGATGGCTTGCTGGGCCATTTCAGAGGGCAGTTAAGAATCAACTACATTGCTGAAGGTCTGGAGTTACATGTAGACCAGATCAGGTGAGGTTGGCAGATTTCCTTCTCTAAAGAACATTAATATCTAAAGAGGTAGAGAGAAAAGAAGTTAAAAAAAAAGAAAACTTTGGAAATAGAAACGACGACTCGGGTCCACAGTAGCAGACAAAATATGCATGGCATTGGACAGAGGAAAACCTCAATTACATAGACCTGGTTATGTAGAGGTAATTTGGTTACAAAAGATCATATAGTAAACAAGAAATAGAGAGGAGACAATATGAGGGATTCCAGAGTTAAAAAAGTAATGATAACGTTCTTATTCCTTAACCAAATAGATTCAACTTTTATATTGGGGTAGATTTTATATTTACCACCTGATGGGAGTGGATTGACATGGAAAGGAAATTTGGGCAGGTTGTAAAGGATGCAGACAATCTGCTAGTGCAGTTTTCTGCCTGGTGTTGGAAGTTAAAATTATCCCTAATATATCAAGTATTTTTCAAATTCACTCAACTGTTGGAGCAGATCATCTGCCTGTTATAGAAACCATCCGAAATCAAACACTCTTCAACCAAACTGAATATTAGGCAGGTTCTTTTGTAGCTGGACAATCCATTCCACCAATTTACAGCCCAAGATGAAATGGTGAAAATTACACCCCCTCATTGGGTGGAATTTGTTCTTAACCATTTGGTGCTAACTTAAACCTGTAGATAGAAACAGCCCACATGCAACATTTGGCTTGATTAATTTAAGTCTCTACAAACAAGGTCTATTTGATCAATAAATAAAACTAACACAATATCCATAAATTCTTTCCAGAACACTAGCAAATATCAGAGCAGCGACATCTGTGATTCATTTCCACACTGGCAACAAAATCTCATTTGGATCCATGCCTTAATAATAGTTTCATTACAGAATAAACAGGGCTGAATCCAACTATATTAAAGGGGTTTTTTTTTAGAAGCAGGTCATGAGACAAGCATGTTTAAGTAAAGTGCATACATGCAAATATATACAATGTGATGCACATGCAAAAATGACACAAAATGCAAAATGTAATGAACAACGCAAAATACATCAAAGTACAGAAGTCTCAAAATGACTGCTAGGATGGGTACAAGAACTAGAAAGTCTGCTTAACAACTTGTATTTTCGAGCTGCACCAAATGCAAGCTGTCTTCAAATAACAACAGCTGGTTTTTCCCGTTCTCATTCTCCCTATTTTCTATCCACCGTTTTTCTTTCTGGTTCCCTGCAATCATCTGTGAGCAGTTATCAAAACAAGAACTTATATTTATGTGGTGCCCTTAACAAAATAAAATGTCCCTAGACGTTTCACGGGAGTATTACAAAATATGACACTGAACCACATATTGAGATATTAGGTCTGATGGCCAAAAGCTTGGCCAAAGAAGTGGCTTTAGGGGAGGAAAGAAAAGTAGAGAGGAGGAGATGTGTAGGGAGGGAATTCTAGAATTTAGGGCCTTGAAGACTGTAAGTGATGGAGCAATTAAATTCAGTTTTGCTTAAGAGGCCAGCATTAGAGGAGTGCATATACTTGGAAGGTTGTGGGCTGGAGTTGATTACAGAGATAAGGAAGGTCAAGGTCATGAAGGGATTTGAAACAAGGATGAGAATTTTAAAATCAAGATTTACAACCAATTTCTCTTATTCCAAAAAAAACACAATTTTCTTTCCGGATTTGGACTGGGTTGCTTGCTCTGGAATCAATAGAAATCTGGCATTTAGCACTTCACAACTAAATGTTAGATGGTATCAGACAGTCAACCCACACTTTAGTCTATCCTCGTCCTATTGAGAAAAGCTGGTTACCCATATTTGCCACATATCCCGACTGCTTGGATGAGACAGTGGACACTTTGGGTGCTTTGCCGTCCTACTGCTCATTTGCAACTAAAAATTATGAGTGGAATTGAAAGACTAACTTTTTGCTTGTTGGCCACTTGCTCCAGATTTCAGGTGGACCTAGATATAGGCAGTCATAACTCCCACTGGGAGCAGGGAGGTATCTCATTAATAAATACAAGTATCTTACATCATTATGACTACCAAGACTACTTTTGCTTCTGCCGACATTATTACTGCCAGTTCCTAATCACAGTACAAACCATAGGTGGTACAAATTCAAAAGAGGCATTTCCACCCATACTTAAAGAAATGCTCATATGCTCACATATAAAATGACAGAAAATTTTGGGGGCATTTTGCTTGTCAGCAAGATAAGGGAACAAGTCAATCTGCAGATGCTGGGACATCAGATAGGAGGAAATGTATTCTCAGGAATCCTTCCCTTCCCTACAGAGCATATAGGTACAGGAAAACATACCTGCAGTTCTCTGGGGAGTAATGCATAAGGAGGCTTGGCATCGCCAGAGAGCTAAGAGGAAAGTTATTTCTACTCTGCACTAATTGCTGAAACAGACTGATGCAACTGAGAGCATTATCTGTTACGGTTAAGGTCACTGCAGCCTTCAGCTTCTTTTTTGCTGATTTCCTCAGGTTATCATTAGCGATATTATAACTTCTATGTTCTTGGTTATCAGGTAAACTTTGTCCAGTGAATGCTAGCTGCGTCTTTGATATTAACACATTAGTTGAAGCTTCAAACAATACAGGCAGAGAGACCGATTAACTGAACAAACACTGATAGTTTATTGGAACCAAGAACAGAGCAATATCACCACATGTGCTTCCTCAATCACCTCCAGCTCTAGACTTCCAGTTACCCACAAGCCCCTGCTATGTAGCAATTGTTCAGTACAGTCACCTGGTCAACTAACTACATTCTCTTAAAGGTACATAGAACTCCACTTTACCACATCCCTCCCCCTTTACTTGAAAGTACAATTGACAAGGATCACAACATCCCAATTATTTACAAGGATAACTAGTTACAAGTCATGTCTCTCAGGAGGCTTTCTCGGATGTGTCGAGCGTCGTAGCTCAATGGCCTCAGCTGGTTTTTCCGAGACCCCGTTCTCAGCATTCAACTGTCCACCAGGCTCTTTGATGGAAGTGGGCAAGTTTGCATCTTCAACTCACTCGCGTCCAACAGGTCCCACCGGTACTTCCAAATCATGTGACATTTCTTCCACATGCAGTGCAGACTCAAATGCAAATGATGACGGCATTTCTTCTTGTGGGACTGTCTCTCCTCTCTGGAGATAATCCACATGTTGTCTAATTATTCGGCCATTTACCGACACATTATAGGAGGGAGGTCCTGTCACGGCACTCACCAAGCCTAATAGACAATTGGGTCCCTCTCCAAAGTTCTTCACGAGAACAGTGTCTCCCACGGTGAAATTTCTTTCATGATAATGGCCATCATGTCCAATCTTCTGGGCCTATTGGCATCTCTCCACCCTCCCCCCTAAATCCAGTCTGATAAGAGTTAGATGGGTGCAGAGACATCTCTTTATTAGTAATTCAGCAGTGGCAATACCGATGGTCATGTGTGGCTTCGTCTGGTATGCAAACAGGAACCGGAACAATTTGGTGCTGATGGAATCCCCGTTCAGCTTTTTCATCCAGGAATTAAAAGTTTGCTCAGCCAAACCATTGGAGACGAGGTTGGAAGACGAAGCTTTGGTGTGTTATTCTGCTGAGTGTTGTAAACCTGTGGAACTCCCCACTGGTGAATGCAGTCCCATTCTCTGACATGAGTGCCTCTGGTAACCCGTGCACTGCAAAACTCTGTTGCAAATGGTCTGTGTTGGCAGCAGATGTGGGTGACTGGGCTTCATAGACATCCATCTACTTGGAATGGGCAACTATTAGTAAAAGGAACATTGGGCCCAAGAAGGACCTCACATAGTTGGCATGGAGGCGCACCCATGGCCACCCCGACCATTCCCAGGGGTGCAATTGAGCTAAGGGGGGGAGCTTTTGTACCTGCTTGCATTGAAGACAACTTTTATCTAAGGTTTCGATATCTGCATTCATCCCTGGCCACCATAAGTAGCTGCGCATGAGCATCTTCATCCTATTAATGCCAGGGTGAGTGCTATGCAATTCGGCCAGTAATAGCCTTTGCCCTCTCAGGGGCACGATAACCCTTGCTCCCCAGACCAATATGCTATCCCGGCAGGTGAGCTCATATCTTTGATTGAAATAGGGTTTGGTTCATCTGACCATCCATTCAAGACCTGCGCCAGTGTGTGAGATAAAAGTGGATCTCGGCTTGTCCACTCACAGATTTGTTTGGCCTGGACAGAGAAGGAATCCAAAAAATTTAGTATGAAGACAAGGTCCTGGGGAATTGGAGCCTTCATGTTGTTATCTGGCAGGGGAGATGGCCCAGAGAGTCAACATGTGCGATCTGGCTTCCCAATCAATGAATAAAAGTGTTATTTGTAATCAGCCAATATCAGTGCCCACCTCTGGATGTGAGCAGATATGAGGGGAAATTGCCTTATCCTCCCCAAATAATCCCAGCAAAGGCTTATGGTCAGAGATAATGTGAAAATGGCGACCGTGGAGGTATTGATGGAATTTCTGAACACCAACCACAACTGACAAGCCCTCCTTCTCAATTTGAGAATATCGTTGCTCTGCAGCACTGACCATGCGAGATGTATAACCAATGGGTCGTTTGGAGCCATCTGCCATCTGATGTGAAAGTACAGCCCCTACTCTATAAGGGGATGCATCGCAAGTTAAAATCAATTCTTGCTTTGGGTTAAAGTGGACCAGTAGGGCCGATGATCTTAACAATTGCTTTACTTTCAGAAACACATTCTGGTGCGGAGCTTGTCAAATCCATTTATGGTTTTTCTTAAGCAATGTGTATAATGGAGCCAGTACGATTGATAGATTTGGGAGAAATTGCCCATAGTAGTTTATGATACCTAAGAAGGCCTTTAGTTCTCTAGTGTTTCTCAGTGCAGGTGCCTCGCGAATAGCCTTGACCTTTTCTTCTATGGGATGCAGACCCTGCACATCAACCTTATGGCCCAAGTAAACTATCTTGGTTGGAAAAGCCATTTTTCTCACTTGAACCACACCCCCTGCTTGTGAGAAGCGTTTCAGCACCTCCTGCAAATTAGCTAAGGGTTCCTCGTCAGTTTGTCCAGTAACTAAGACATCACCCAGATAAACAATGACATGGGGCAGATTTGCTATAGTAAGCTGAAAATAGCACACACCAATGAGACCCCAAAGGGTAGTCGAGTATATTGATACAATCCTCGGTGTGTATTGATGGTCACAAATTCCCTAGAGCCTTCTTCCAACTCTACCTGCTGGTAGGCGTGGCTTATGTCAAGTTTTGAATATGTGATGCCCACAGCCAATTTTGAATATAATTTGTCAATCTTTGATATCGGGAGTCTATCAAGTTTGGCCACTCTTCTTACAGTTAACTTATAGTTACCGCATAAGTGAACACTTTGGCCTGGCTTCAGTCCAGCTACTATGGGTAATGCCCACTCGGAAAATTGCACCAGTTGTAAGATACACAACTTTTCAAGCCTGTTTATCTCAGTCTCAACCTTGTCCCGTAGGGCATAAGGGATTGGTCTGGCTCTGATAAATCTGGGGGTTGCCTTAGCGTCCATTTGGACTTTGGCTTGTACCTCATGGATCCTTCCTAGCTCATCACTGAAAATGGAAGCGTACTGTTGTAACAATTCCTGTAAGTTTCTCGTTCTGACTTGGAAAATCTCAGCCTATTGCAATTTAATTTTTTTGAGCCAGCTGCAACCAATTAAACTGGGGCCCGCCCCAGCGATTGCTGTAAGGGGTAAATTTTCAGAGTAATCCCTGCTGCACCAGGACTTGGCATAGCCCTTTCACTCTTATTTCTTCACCTGCATATGTTTTTTAGATTAATGTGTAATTCTTCCAAACTTAAAGGGTGGATTCCTTTACTCAAGTATCTGAACGTATGTTCTCCTATGGCAGATAACGACCTCCATCTTGATGGTTTGTTCAGTGACTCTAATGACGACCTGGATTGGCTCAATTTTACCCACTTTCAGGTTGTATAATGAATAGATGTCAGATTCTGCTTCCTCTGGTTCTTCAACAATAAGACAGATTTCACGATTTCTACCTTTGTTATTAAAATGCTGTCTCAGCCTATCTTGACAGTGCCGCATTGTGTGACCATTGCGGTGGCAGAAAAAGCATTCGATATTTCTGAACTGTCGATCACCTGCAGGCTGCCTGGATGTATTTCTCTCATTTATGTTGTGGGTTTTCACTGTAGTATTATTGTTCTTCAATGTACATGGTGGGTGTTTCCTGCCTTTCTGCGGAGTCCGACGTTTTTGCGTCTTTTGTTACCGGCCCTTCCCACCCTACAAGATGGACGGCCCCATTTTGTGTATCATTTATTGCCTCTGAGTCTCTAACAGCACTCCCCATGGCTAGTGTCTCACTGAAGTCTAGGTTAGTTTCAGATAACAATCGCTTTTGAATAGCATCCTCCCCGATTCCACATACGAATTGGTCTCTCCGTATGTCATTAATTGAAGTTCCGAGCTCACAATATTCCGTTAATTCCTTTAAAGTAGCTACATAGCCAGCAATTGTCACTCCTGGAAGCTTATTTCTCAAATTGAATTTAAAACGCTGCATAGTGACTGAGGGCTTTGGCTTCAGGTGGCTTTTTACAATGTTTATTAACTCACTGAAAGTCTCCGCATCGGGGGTGTTAGGTGACGTGAGGCTGCAGATCAATCCATACATTTTGCTCCTGCATGTGGACAAAAGAATCGCCCTCTTCTTGCCTTCCCCCGCGATGTCGTTAGCAGTAAAAAAGAACGCTAGATGTTCAACGTAATGAGATCAGTCATCAGAAATGGGGTCGAATGGTTCAAGATGCCCAAACCATGGCATACGTGATGACATAGGAGACTGTACTTTCAAACAGCTTTCATGGTAATGGCGAAGTGATGCAGCTGGCTTACCACGGCTTTTTCAATTGCCGCCAATTGATCCAGTTTATCTTCATCACAGTTTTATATTTTTGGTTATCAGATTCACTTTGTCTGGCAAATGCTAGCTGCCCCTGATATTAACACATTAGTTGCTGCTTGAAACAATATAGGCAGAGAGACCGATTAACTGAACAAATACTGGTGGTTTATTGGAACTAAAAACAGAGCAGTAACACCATGTGTGCTTCTTCAATCACCTCCAGCTCTCGACTTCCAGTTACCCAAGAAGCCCATGCTGTGTAGCGATTAGTCAATACAGTCACATGATCAATGAACTACATTCCCTTAAAGGTACATAGAGCTCCACTTTACCACAATAACATTGGCCAATCTGCAATTCATGAATATAAACACCTTCAATGCTGCATCCCAGAGTCTGGGGAGGTTGGTCAAAATTATCTTGTCTACTGCTGCGCAATATCACAGCCCACTGAACACCACCAAAAAGAATGACGTATGTATGGGCTGATCCGCAGTCTGCCTTTAAGTTGTGCTGTCCGACTAGATTTCATGTCTTCCTAATTGGTACGCTGTCTATCTGGAGCACATTTTGCAATTGCTGTATCCAATTTAATTTAAATGTCATGGAATCTGTGCTAAATTTTTCACACTGGCAGAGTGCATGTTCTGCCCAAAGTCTACTTGATTAAAACTATATATGAAAATCTCAGAAGGAAAACCATTTTAGAGAACTCAGTGGTAAGGTGTAATTGTACATGATTATGCAGCATGTGATCTGTGTTACAAAATAACAATGGGCAGAATCTTCTGGTTGACGCGTGGGTGGTGGAGTCCACATGCCAGCGCTTAAAATGTCACATGCTGACGTCACGCGAGCGTCCTGACATCAATGCATGGCATCGCGATACTTCGGTCAGCGGATGCGCTATGCAGCGGATGCGCATCCGCCATTAATTAAAGGCCTTATTAAGGCCATTAACTCTCTAATTGACCAGGATTTTGAGGGGGCCATGTGAACTTCAGATCGGCGCATGGGCCCAATGGGCAGGCAGGTAAGTGATTTTTTTTACAAACCTCATCCAGTGGCGGGATGAGGTTTGCTATCGGGTTTACAAACTTTTAATAAAGTTTTTGTGTATTTCGTTAACACGTCCCATCTCGTGTGACATTTTTACATGAGGGGGACATGTTAATGATTTTTAAATTTTTTAATTTTTACAGTTTCACAGAGTTTCAGCGATCTCCCGGAGGCAGCACTTTGCCTCAGGGAGCTGTGCATTCTTTCGTGCACTTGCACAAAAGAGCGCACTCTGGCAGTTGGGGTATCTCCCCCGCCCGCACAGGGAGCGCATAGCGCTTCCTGTCGGGCGACATGCTGGGCGGGCTTTAATTGTCCTGCCCACTTAAAATGGCGGTGGGGCCCGTTTCAATGGCGGCAATTGGCTGCCGGCCCGCCACCGAGTCGATCGGGCCTGCCCGTCCGTCAAGGGCAAAATCCTGCCCAATAAATTTGAACAAAATTCTAAATAATATGCATGCACAGCAGATAATGGCTGTCAGCAGATTTTCTGCATTATGCTGCCACATTACCCACTTGCAACAGAAAAGTTTCACAAACATAAAAATAATTTTCAAGAGGCCAATGATAGCACCTGGCCTTAGTAGACACCTGGTAATAGATTGACACACAGAAACCAGTGATTGAGTTATCCATCCTGTGTATAATGTTTCCAGTAACCAAAGTGTTTTGGTTTATAAAGGTAAATTATTGCTTAAGTGATAAAGCACCATTATTATTGACCATAATGTTGATGCACCGGTGTCATTCACTCAACTCTGGCATGATGTCAAAGCCACATATATTTAGAAAACAAAATCATGCACTGTACCAATGAAGTGGATGGATTGCTAAGTAGTCATATTATAGTTAAACCCTAATGGTCATTTACGAGAAGCTTTATAGGAATCAATAACATAATAACCACGAATAATAAATTTGAGCTTGGAAATTAAGGGCACATTAAACTGTATGGAGCATTTCTTTTTATTCATTACGGGATGTGGGCATTGCTGGCTAGGCCAGCATATATTGCCCATCCCTAATTGCCTTTGAGAGGTGGTGATGAGCTGCCTTCTTGAACTGCTGCAGCCCATGTGATGTAGGTACACCCACAGTGCTGTTAGGGAGGGATACCAGGATTTTGACCCAGTGACAGTGAAGGAACGACAAAATATTTCCAAGTCAGGATGGTGAGTGGCTTAAAGGGGAATTTCCAGATGGTGGTGTTCCCACCTGCTGCCCTTGTCCTTCTAGATGGTAGCAATCTTGGGTTTGGAAGGTGCTGCCTGAGGAGCCTTGGTGAGCTTCTACAGCACATCTTGTAGATGGTACACACTGCTGTCATTGTTCATCGGTGGTGGAGGAAGTGAATGTTTGTGGATGTAGTGCCAATCAAGTGGGCTGTTTTGTCCTGGTCAAGCTCCCTGAATGTTGTTGGAGCTGTACTCATCGAGGCAAGTAGAGAATATTCCACCACACTCCTGACTCGTGTCTTGTAGATGGCGGACAGGCTTTGAGGAGTCAGGAGTTGAGCTACTCATTGCAGAATTCCTAGTTTCTGACCTGCTCTTATCGCCACAGCATTTATGTGGCTAGTCCAGTTCAGTTTCTGGTCAATGGTAACCCCACAGGATGTTGATAGTGGGGGGTTCAGTGGTGATAATGCCATTGAATGTCAAGGGGCGAACATCCCCATTTATGACCTTATGATGGAAGGAAGATCATTGCTGAAGCAGCTGAATATGGTTGGGCCTAGGACACCACCCTGAGGAACTCCTGCAGTGATGTTCTGGAACTGAGATGATTGACCTCCAACAACCACAATCTCTTCCTTTGTGCTAGATATGACTCCAACCAGCAGAGAGTTTTCACCCGATTTCCATTGACTCGTTTTGCTAGGGCTCCTTGATGCCACATTTAGTCAAATGCGGCTTTGATGTCAAGCGCAATCACTCTCACCTCACCTCTGGAGTTCAGCTGAGGATGAGTTCAAGTATGTTATCCCATCTTGTTAGTTCCCTCACCACCTGCTGCAGACCCAGTCTAGCAGCTATATCCTTTAGGACTTGGCCAGCTCGGTCTAGTGCTCGGTCATCTACGAGCCAACTCTTGGTGTTGGACATTGATGTCCCCCAATCAGAGTACATTCTGTGCCCTTGCCACCCTCAGTGCTTCCTCTAAGTAGTGTTCAACATGGAGGAGTACTGATTCATCAGCTCGTGGTGGGGGGGGGGAGATCATTGTTGGGTGGGTGGGGAGGCAGGGTGCGCAGGCAGTACATGAAAATCAGCAGGAGGTTTCCTTGCCCATGTTTGACCTGGTGCCATGAGACTTCATGGGATCTGTGGGACAGGACATACCCAGGGATGGTGATGGTGGTGTCTGGGACATGATCTATAAGGTATGATTCCGTGATATGACTATGTCAGGCTGTTGCTTGACTGGTCTGTGAAACTGCTCTCCCAGTTTTGGCACATGCCCCCAGATGTTATTAAGGAGGACTTTGCAGGGTCTCAGGGCTGGGTTTGCTGTTGTCATTTCTGGTGCCTAGGTCGATGCCGGGTAGTCTATCCAGTAACAGAATAGGGGATCAGGAGACAGAAATTAAAAGGTGGAAAACAGATGTAATAGGGGTAATAGCTACAAACAAAATGGGATTGTCAGTTAAATATTATTCAGACAGACAGGAAAGGAAGAATGATGATGAAATGATGAAATATGATGAAACATGATGAAATAACATAATGATAGTAACAAGAAAGGACATCACAAAAAGAAAAGAAACAGATTCCGTGTGGATAAAAAGGTGTATGCTACAGACTACTAAATAATGAAAATGAATTAAAATGTGAAAAATGTGGTCAAATCAATGACAAAAATAAAAAATACAGAATCATAATCAAGGGGTATTTCAAGCATTGCATCTTGATATAAACTAGGAGGAAGAGAGAGTGAAAGAAGAGAAAGGGAGAACCTTTTTATACTGCGTACAAGTCCAATTTTTTGTGATATATCTTTAAGGGATATCAGCATGACATCACCAGAAGGGAAATGTGTCATGTGATCCAGTCTTAGGTTCACTTTTGCTTTGAGCAGAGCACATACACAGCTCTAATGCCTTTGAGCTTTATACCTATGTAGCAACGTGTTTACTCAATCCCTTATGGGTGATTGGTACCTTGTTTCTTATACAGTAAATAAGCCCAAGATGTTATATCATTACAATAACACAACATGGCGATCAGTGGTGGTAAGACAGGTGGCAACAAGACTAAGAACAGGTACGACATGGTGAACAGCCTTAGAACATGCTTCATGGCACAAGATAACCCTTGATGTTCTGGTCAGACTGCAACAAAGTTGCAGTGTTGGAGATTGTTGAAAACACAGTATGGTGACTGTGAAGAAAAGCTTTGGAGACACAGTGCCAAGGTAGTGCTCAAATAGAGTTGGTAAGCAGATGGATCCCTTGATGTGAGATTGCAGCGCATAGCCTGTCAGTTCTGAGTGGGATAGCACATCGAGAGGATCCGTACAAGGTTTGTGCAGTTGGCAAAGGTGAGTGACCAAGGTGTGGGTCAGATCAATAGCAAGCAAGGGAGCATCAAACAAAAAAATCTGAGAAAATTGCAATTATAATGGGCGGTGTCGGGAGTTGCTGAACAATAATTTGAATAAAAAGGAAAGACACAATTACTTCGTGGTCCGTTCCTGCCACAACTCGTCCCCGAGGGCGGAGCTTCAGAAAAGCACACAAAGGTGGCTACAGCGACACTCATTCCAGATACTTCAGAAGAAGGAAGGTCAAAGGGATATTGTTAGGATATCCACAAAACTCCGCAGTTTGAATTGGGACGCAGCTGACCTAATATCTGAATTCAAAATGTTTACACAGTGTACAGAGCTATGGTTTCTTGATTTAGGTGTGTCTAAACCAGACAAGCAAACCAGAAAAATTTGCCTAGCAATTGGGAATGAAGGTCTACAAAGGCTGAACATGTCAGGATTAACAGAAGAAGAGCTAAAGGATCCCCAAAAGATATAAGCTACATTGGAAGTCTGATCCAAAGTCAGGTTAAACTTCCGTATTCAGCAACCACAGTTCATGTCATTTCGATACCAGCCTACAGAATTTACTGATCACTTTGTCAGCAGATACAAAGAAAAGGGTATGTACTATGGTTTTGCAAAAGCAGAGCTAGCAGACAAAATTGTTGAGTTGGTGATCACATCCACTCACATGGAAGCATTCCAAATCCAAAAAGATCTGCAAACAAATAGCATCAAAGAACACATAGCATCAAAGAGCTACTCTACTAAGGTTGGAGGAGTTGCAAATAATGAAGAGGATTGTCAAAGGATACAATGGGCTATAGATCGGTTGGAGACTTGGGCAGAGAAATGGCAGATGGAGTTTAATCCGGACAAATGCGAGGTAAAGCATTTTGGAAGGTCTAATACAGGCAGGAATTATACAGTAAATGGCAGAACCCTTAAGTGCATCGACGGGCAGAGGGATCTGGGTGTACAGGTCCACAGGTCACTGAAAGTGGCAACGCAGGTGGATAAGGTAGTCAGGAAGGCATATGGCATGCTTGCCTTCATCAGCAGGGTTATTCAGTATAAAAGCTGGGAAGTCATGCTGCAGCTATATAGAACCTTGGTTAGGCCACACTTGGAATATTGTGTGCAATTCTGGTCACTACATTACCAGAAGGATATGGAGGCATTGGAGAGGGTGCAGAGGAGGTTTACCAGGATGGTGCCTGGTCTGGAGGTTAATAGATATGAGGAGAGGTTGGAGAAACTTGGATTGTTCTCACTAGAGCGATGGAGATTGAAGGGTGACTTGATAGAAGTTTACAAAATTATGAGTGGCATGGACAGAGTAGATAGTCAGAAGCTTTTTCCCAGGGTGGAAGAGTCAATTACTAGGGGACATAGATTTAAGGTGAGAGGAGAAAACTATAGAGGAGATGTGCAGGGCAAGTTTTTTACGCAGAGGGTAGTGAGTGTCTGGAATTCACTGACAGAGAAGGTGGTGGAAGCAGGTATGATAGTGGTGTTTAAGAGGCAACTTGACAAATAAATGAACAGGATGGGAATAGAGGGATACGGACCCCAGAAGTGCAAAATGTTTTAGCTGATGGGCAATATGATCGGCGCAGGCTTGGAGGGCCGAAGGGCCTGTTCCTGTGCTGTACCTTTCTTTGTTCTTTGTTCTTTGTACTCGAGGATGCACTTAAATACGAAGCGATCCTCACAAGTTGACAAAGCATACAGGTCCCAAGTACACTCCAATTGTTGACACACTCACTAAAACACCTAAACTTAGCAAGGTATGTGGAAATTGTGGACTTCTGCATGCACCAAGGAAATGTGCAGTTTTTCACCAATTCTGCAAGGCATGTAACAGAAAGGGCCATTGGCAGCAGCAAGGCACCAAAGCAAAGGCTAATGCAGCAAAAAGAGCTGTGCACTGATCCAAACAAACTGTACACAATGGGTACCTTCAAACAATATGAATGACCATCGGAGATCCTGTCAGAAACAGGACTGACAGACTAGAAACTGATGAGGATGTGCACAACGAGACCAAGAGTGATGAACACACGTTTCGCACCTTCAATCTTATGGTAAACATAAATGCCTTCACAATGTCTGAAGTGTTTTCAAGATTCAAATTATCTGTCCCAAGAAAATTGTTAACTATTTGTTATTGGCCAAGATTGACACAGGGGCAAGTGCCAACATACTATGTCTATAAATTCTAAAAGACATGTATTCACAGATGTGGAAGGCCATGGCAAAACCAACTAGTGTGAAACTTTCAATGTACAACGGTTCACTAATTCCTTGTGCAGGATCCAAAGCCCTGGAGTGCAAGTACAATAGATCCTCCTGGGTGTCACAGATGTTCTACATCATGAAAACTAAAATCCCAGTGATTGCAGGTCTACTGACGTGTTATGACCTTGCTAGTGACAATCCATGGAATCAGTCAGACATCACAAGGCAGATCAACCTCAGAAACTGCTCCTATTACCTCAATTCACTACCTAACATCAAAATATCCAGAATATTTTGACAAAATTGGAAGTTTCAAGGGAGTTGCAACATTATACTTGCAGGAGAATGCAAGTCCATCAATTGATTCACCCTGTAAGTACAACATCCACATAAAAGACAAATTGAAGGTTGAACTAGAAAAAAATGGAGAAAGACAGCATTATTAGGAGAGTACAACAGCACACAGATTGGTGCAGCTCAATCACATATGTCATGTCGTATGAAATGTTGTCCTTGCAAAATACATCAATATTGCACTTTCAATTCTAGGGAAACAACTATCCTGGAGATAGATCCCTCACAGAAATGTCTGAGAGCATGTGTACTACAAAAAGATAAACCAATCACATTTGCTTCAAAATCTCTGTCCAAAACGCAAAACTCCAACATCGAGCAGGAAGACATTGGCTTTAACGTTTGGAATCATGTGTTTTCATACCTATCAAATTGGCAAAAAAATTGTCATAGACACAGACCACAAGCCACTGTAGATGATCTCCCAAAAATCATTGACCAATGCACCACTGAGATTGCAATGTCTCTTGAGAAAAATTCAAGGTTGCAACTGTAAGATTGGGTACAAGCAAGGTAACTCGATGATCATATCAGATACACTTAGCAGATTGCTGAAGCCAGTAAAAACAGAAGTTGGCTTCATTGACATTGAACTTGAAAATGTTCTCCAAATTGATCTGGTACATCTTGTATAACACAAATGCCAGAAGATATAAGAAGAAACAGTGCTAGATTCGACACTGCAGAAACTGTAGAAAACTACCATTGAAAGATGGCCTGATTCAATTCAACATGTCCACGAACAGGTGAAACAATTTTGGCCTCATCAGGATGAGTGAGGCATCTCCCGATGAATCATTTTTAAAGGCAGGCAGGTCTTCATACCAGAATATTTGCAGAAATCCTTCAACAACTCCACCACCCACATATGGGCATAGATTGGATGGGAAGACTCACAAGGGAGACAGTCTATTGACCGGGTATGAAAAATAATATTGAAGTCGTCGTCAAGAATTGCAAGGCATGTCAAAAGCATATGCCAATTCAGCACAAAGCACCACTGATCCCACATGAAATTCTGACCATCCTTGGTCCATAATCGGATCAGACCTCTTTCATGCCCATGGCACTGACTTCACCATCATTGTTGACTACTTTATCAAGCACCCCATTATTTGATAATTACACAATATTTCAAGCATAACAGTTGGGCACACTGTAAGTGCTACTTTCAGTTTCTTTGGTGTGTGTAGAGAGGTCATTACGGATAATGGTCCGCAATTTATTGGTTAGCCATTTCAGGACATGTGTGAGGAGTGGAATGTTCATAACACTACTTATTTTCATTGCCCTAGATCTAATGGCTTAGCTGAATGAATTATTTGCATGGTAAAATCCCAAATTCTCAAATGTAGGCAGACCAAGCAAGATCTACACATTGCAAAGTTATATTTGAGAAGGACACCTTTAAGTGCAACTATTCCATCACTGGCCGAGCTCATGTTTGGCAGACCAATACCTCCAAGTTACCTATGCTTACCCATTCTACTCTCAGAAACTACAAATCAACTTTAAATCCACAAGAGAATATGACCAACAGGCATGATGAAAATACAAGTACAGAATTGCCAAGTTTACAATTGGGACCACAAGTTCTCATCCAGGATCCTATGAATGTATGAGGCAACCAGTTGAGGTGACAAAGATTTATTCAGAATCAAGGTCCTATAAAGTCATTACACACAAAGGTGTAGCAGTGAGGCATAACTGAGGATAAATCAGATCCATCCCGGCTCCTCCACCACTGTACCATCCTATTGCATCAAGGACAAGTTCCTAAATGCAACTAGGAACGCACACAAGAATGACAACCTTACGGATCACTGTGAGCAATTAAAGAAACCTCCAGACAAGATTATCATCACAAGATCTTGGCATACCAGCAGATTACCTGTATGCTTTAGAGACTCGTAGATTCATCCATTCTATGCACTTATGTATTGGTAACTAAACATGAACATGTATTGCAAATAGTTACACTTCAGATTGCACGGGCTATGACCCAAATTTTTAATTCCTGTCAGGGGGAGGTGCCAGAGGACGGAAGAACAGCTAATGTGGTTCCGCTATTTAAGAAGGATTGTAGAGATAAGCCAGGGAACTACAGACCAGTGAGTCTCACGTCAGTGGTAGGGAAACTATTGGAGAAATTTCTGAAGGAGAGTATCTATCTCCACTTAGAGAGGCAAGGTTTGATCAGGGATACTCAGCATGGCTTTATCAGAGGGAGGTCATGCCTAACAAATTTGATAGAATTTTTTGAGGAGGTGACCAGGTGTGTAGATGAGGGTAGTGTAGTTGATGTAGTTTATATCGATTTCAGCAAAGCCTTTGACAAGGTTCCACATGGGAGACTTATAAAGAGGGCAAAGGCACATGGGATACAGGGTAATTTGATAAGGTGGATTCAAAATTGGCTTAGTTGTAGGAGGCAGAGGGCGATGACAGAAGGATGCTTTAGTGACTGGAAGCCAGTGTCCAGTGGCGTACCACAGGGATCTGTGCTCAGTCCCCTATTATTTGCCATTTATATAAATGACATAAATGACTATGTGGAGGATAGGATTAGTAAGTTTGTGGATGAAACAAAGATTGGCTGGGTGCTTAACAGTAAGGTTGAGTGTCTTGGGCTACAGGAAGATATAGACGGAATGGTCAAATGGGCAGATAAGTGGCAGATGGGATTTAACCCTGAAAAGTGTGAGGTGATACACTTTGGAAGGAGTAATCTGACATGGAAGTATTCAATGAATGGCATGGCACCAGGAAGTTCTGAGGAACAAAGGGACCTTGGCGTGAGTGTCCATAGATCTCTGAAGGCAGAGGGGCATGTTAGTGGAGTGGTGAAAAAGGTTAATGGGACACTTGTCTTTATCAATCAAGACATAGATTACAAAAGTAGGGAAGTCATGTTGGAGTTGTATAGAACATGGTGAGGCCACAGCTGGAGTACTGTGTGCAGTTCTGGTCGCCACAATATAGGAAGGATGTGATTGCCTTGGAGAGGGTGCAGACGAGATTCACCAGGATGTTACCTGGGATGAAACATTTAAGTTATTAAGAGAGGTTGGATAGAATTGGGTTGTTTTTGTTGGAGCAGAGAAGACTGAGGGGCGACCTGATCGAGGTGTACAAGGTTATAAGGGGCATGGATAGGGTAGATAGGGAGCAGCTGTTCCGCTTAGTTGAAGGGTCAGTCACAAGTGGGCATAAGTTCAAGGTGAGGGGCAGGAGGTTTAGGAGGGATGTGAGGAAAAACGTTTTTTACCCAAAGGGTGGTGACGGTCTGGAATGCACTGCCTGGGAGGGTGGTGGAGGCAGGTTGCCTCACCTCCTTTAAAAAGTGCCTGGATGAGCACTTGGCACGTCATAACATTCAAGGCTATGGGCCAAGTGCTGGTAAATGGGATTAGGTAAGTAGGTCAGATGTTTCTCATGTGTCAGTGCAGACTCGATGGGCCGAAGGGCCTCTTCTGCACTGTGATTCTGTGATTCTATGATTCTATGGAAGGGCGGGGGGGGGGGGGGGCGGTGGGGGGCAGAATAGCTTTAAATATAATGGGTTAAGTTGTAACATCAGCATGATATCACTACAAGGGAAATGTGTGGTGTGATACAGTCTTAGTTTCACTTTTGCTTTGAGCAGAGCATACACACAGCTCTGATGCCTTCAAGCTTTACACCTATGTATAATTGTTCTCATGTGCCTAGTCAGAATAAATGAACCCACAACATGTTTACCCAACTCCTAATGAGAAATTGATGGCTTGTTTCTTGTACAGTAAGTAAGCCCAAGATATTATATCATTACAATAACTTGTAAACATTTTTAACCAAATAGGTAAGAAGGGAAGAACCATTGCTAGTCTTTGTAACTGGATATATTCGGAGCACATCAGGGAAGCAGGTGCAGGAGAACATCTGAGGATTAGTAGTTATGATATAATGAGGTTTAAGATAATGATTGGGAGAGATATAGATAGCTCAAAGAGTAACGTAATGGTTTGGAAAAAAAGCTCAAGCATCAGGCACTGAGGATGGAACTAAGGTTGGTAAAGTGGAGAAAAACATTGTCAGACATAAGCCAAACAACATCGGGCAATATTTAAGAGTGATCGATATAGATCTACATGAAGACCAATTTAGTTCAGGAGATATATATTTCCGTGAAGAATAAGCACAATCTAACCAAGAATGACATGCAATAAATAATTTAAAAGTTTAGAATGAAATCAAATTTCAAGAAATAAGGTAAACATAATCTAAAGAAACCATAACTGAGAGGATGACAAAAAGGAAAATTGTGGGCTTAGGAAAGAAGTTTAAAAAAAAGATAATTAGGAAGGCAATGAAGAAATATGAAATGGAAATATCAAAGAATGTATAAGAACCGGCAAATAGTTATGTTAACACATAAGAAACAAAATAAGGATTAAGATAGTGATAAGGCCACCAAGGAATGAATAAGATTAACTCAGGATATGATGCTGAAATGGCAGGAATACTAAATAAATACTTTACTTTAATTTTCATTGAAGAAGAAATGACAGCAGTATTAGAAGACAAGAATGATATTATGAGAGTTAAGAAATAAAGAATGCAGACATTAGACAAACTGACCAAACTTATGAAGGACAAAATCCCTGATTCCACGTGGATCGCACCTAAAGAAACGCAAAGAAACTAGGAAGAAGAAGGTAGAGACACTAGTACCCATATATAAACATGCAATAGAAAAAGAATAGTGGCCCAGGTCTGACAGAGAACAAATTCATTCCTATCTTCAAAAGGGAGATAGAACTAATCCAGGGAACTATCTTAATGTCAGTGGTAGTAATTACACTGGAATATTTGCTAAAAGTTGATGCAACTAGCATCTAGAAATAGAGAATATAAAAAGGTAACATGGATCACCAAAAGGAAGGTCATATTTAATCAAACTTATTGATTTGGCTTTTATGGCCTCACTGCTCGCCTTGCTGATGAAATTTTCACTGATTTTAAAGGGAAACTTCCTGTCAGGTGCCTAACCCAGTGCAGTGTCCTGTAAAGGGGATCTGTGGCATCTAAGAGCAAGGCAAGCAACAAAGAGACTCTGCAACCAATAAGATTGAAGAATCCTAACTGAGTAATGCAAGGGATAAATTTGATAGCCTCCAAAAATAAGCCTATAGATTTTGATGCAGGATTAACCCATGCCCCCATGCCCATTGCTTCTGATGCAGGCAGCATGTCAACTTTTTGCTACTTTCTTATTATGATGCTTGCAATGTGCAACCAGCACTAACTGTGCGTTAAGTGGCTACACACTTCAACAAAGGTCCAGAAATGGTAAGATGCTTGTATCATTTAAATCTTTCCGAACTATTTAAAGCCAGCCTGCACCTTTTAAAGGGGAGGCACTATGCGACTAGACAGGTGGTGGAAATTGTTGTGGAATTCATTCTGACCTGGAAAAAGATGCAATAATAGCACAAACATGGAAGAGGACAGGCTCCAGGATTTTTCAACACTCACTGGAGGTCTTGGTCAGGGAGATGCAGAGGAGAGATGTGCTTTAACCACAGAGGGCCAAGAGGCTCTCCAGACAAATTCTCAGAAGGCAGTGGGATCAGATAGTTGTGTCAATCAACAACAGGAGTCCACCCCTGAGGGCTTGGATGCAGTGTTGTAAAAAATACAATGACCTGACATGAGTATTCAAGGTAAGTGAATGGGGTTTGGGGGAGAGGCCGTGGTGCGGGGGAGGGAAGTCCACTAATGCCATATCCCACCACATGCACCACTAGACTCATATACTGTTCAATGTACCATACCTACATCACTCACCTATGAACAATCTCTATTAAATTTGACTCTTACCGAACATTTATAGCCTCACCTCAACCTCACAGACTTTGCACTGCTGCAAGCCTGACACTCACATCTCAGCTTGCACACACTGTCAGTTATTCAACTGCTGTAGACACATCACCCAAACCTATTGTTCCGCATTCACTGAGACACTTGCCTCTCTCTAGTCGCCACACCTCAGGCCATGACCAGAGTTTAAATTATTGAGGATGACAGTGTGTTCCTACCTAACCTACCTTCCCACATCCCTTTCCCCTCCTCATTCCAAAATCTCTTCTGAGCTACAAGCTGCAGATTGCAAACATGCAATTCTTAGTTTCCCCCATTTTCATCCCCCCAACTCTGCCCTTCTGCCTTTATGGCCTGAATTTCACACTCACCCACTGACGGGTTTTTAGACGGAGGGGAGGAGTGTGAAATTGAAGGAACGGAATTCCCTCTGGGTGCCTGCCTGCCCAGATCTTGCAGCGATTTTATGCTGGGGCAGAGATGGCCTCAGATGGGCAGCCCACCCTTGCACCAATTGAGAACCTTAAGTGGCGAATTATTGACCACTTAAGGTCTGTTTCCTGCCCAGCCTTAATTTTTATGCTGGCAGGAGGATTTACCTGGCTTGGGGGAAGCCCAGAAATGAACAAGCTTAGGTGGAAAGTAGGGAGAGTTGGGGGGGCACCTCCATCAGAAGCTCCCTTCTGACTTTGGGTACCTCTCAATTCCTTAAGCACCGGTGACCACTGGACCTCCCTCCCTCTGGCCCTGGTCTCTTCCCCGACACCCGAGTGAGCGGCGGAAGTCCTGTCTGCAGCCAATCGATGCTCATTTGAGCAATAAAATGGCTGTGGGGCAGTCAGAGTAAGCGGCTATGAGTTCCCCGCTGGCTCTTCAGATGGTGGGAAGGGGAAACCCCACCATCCAGAATACTCAGGCCTATGTTTTCAGCAAAGACCTGGCCAAAAATTATTGTGGGGGGTTGAAGTCTCAAGGAACAAGGGACTGATGAAGAAGAAATACCACCACTCTTTCTCAAACTCACAGGCACAAGCTCAAATACTAGCACTGTGCAAAATTTACAGAGTAGCATGGAGACAGAAAAGGAATTGTGAAGGAATATGGAGGCAGCTAGGTGAAATATAGATATACTTAGGTGGAATTTAGATAATTAGGTAGATTTCAGATATAATTAGGACATTATGTTTTAGGAATAAAGGTTTTCTTAATACAAACAAATTTAAGCAGAAAAGGGTTAAAAGTTTCACCCACGCTGGGATATCTCTGACACTTGACGTAAAACATATGGTCATTGCTTAGTGATCTTAGAATTTGTTAGAATTCCTTTACAAGCCTTTTTTAAATATAGGTAACCTTGTAGAGGCTATCATGTGAAAAACAGAATATTTAAGTTCTGTCTATTTCATTACCCTAATGATATAGCTTTTAGCAAGATGAACAGGGATCAGTGCTGGGGCCTCAACTTTTTACAATTTATATAAATGACTTGAATGAAGGGACCAAAGCAATGGTGGCTAAGTTCGCTGACGACACAAAGATAGGTAGGAAAGTAAGCTGTGAGGCAGACATAATAAGGCTAAAAAAGGATATAGATAGGTTAAGTGAGTGGGCAAAGATCTGGTAGTTGGAGTATTATGTGAGAAAATGTGAAATTGTCCATTTTGGCAGGAAGAATAAAAATGAAGCATATTATCTAAATGGTGAGGGATTGCAGAGCTCTTATATGCAGAGGGACCTGGGTGCCCTAGTGCATGAATTGTAAAACGTTAATATACAGATACAACAAGTAATTAGAAAAGGTCATAGAATGCTATTGTTTATTGCAAGGGGAATTGAATACAAATGAGAGGAGATTATTCTCCAGTTATACAGGGTCTCCAGTTATACTCCAGATGTGGTGAGACCATATCTGGAGTATTATGTGCAGTTTGGTCTCCTTATTTAAGGATGGATGTTGGAAGCATTTCAGAGAAGATTTACTAGACTAATACCTGGAATGGGTGGATTGCCTTATGAGGAAAGGTTGAAGAGACTAGACTTGTATCTGCTGGAGTGTAGAAGAGTAAGAGGCATCTTGACTGAAACATATAAGATTCTGAGGGGTCTTTACAGGGTGGGTGTGAAAAGTATGTTTCCTCTTGTGGGAGAATCTAGAACTAGGGGGTCACTGTTTAAAAATAAGGGTCATCCATTTAACACAGAAGTGAGGAGAAACTTTCTCTCTCAGAGGATCACGAGTCTTTGGAATTCACTTCCTCAAAAGGCGATGGAAGCAGGTTTTGAATATTTTTAAGGCAGCTGTAGATAGATTCTTGATAAGCAAGGGGAGTGAAAGCTTATTGTGGGTCAGCGGGAATGTGGAGTTGAGGTTACTGTTAGATCAATCAAGATCTTATTGAATGGCGGAGCAGGCTCGAGGGGCTGAGTGGCCTACTCCTGCTCCTAACTCATACGTTCGTATGTTATAAGTATATTAACATTCATGAATATCAGTTTTGTTTGAATTCTGGCATCATTAATGTTTTAAGTTTGAAGAAGGAGTTCTTAAAAGACTAGACTAGGTATCGCCAATGTCTTGTGGACCCTTATCAATCAACTTAAAGACAGAAATGGAACATTACATATCACCCTTACAAGAACAGATGCTATGAGGATGTAGCCTTTGGATGACCTAATCGTGAAAAAGAAACCTGAGCTGACAATTCTGTGTAAAGTTTAAAATCAATTTTATAAAATGCAATTTTAATTTTAAGAAACAAGTAAACAGAAGTTACAATAATTGTTATTGATGTTTGACCATTGAAGCTCACAAATTCATAATAGGAGAATTTTCAACAATTAAATAATTTACCAAAACAGTGAACAATATAGCCTTTAAGGATACTGAAAAGTGGAGGGTGATTACCAGGGGAGTACTCTGATCTAGAATAGCCCCATAAAGGGTTAAGGTTATGATTCACTTCAAGATGGCATCCAATGTGTTCTTAGTTGTTACAGAATCGTATATTTATATTTGTGTCCAAAATGTGCATTTTTTGATTTATAAGTATGGAAGGAGTTTTTTACTGGCAGTGGTAATAAGACCTAGATTTAAGTGTCTGGAGATGGCTAACCTCGCTCATGGTTTATAGAGCTTAAACCAGGACTTCCTCAATTTAAAATTGGGGTTTGGAAATTTCCCTTAAAGTTTGCTTTAAATCCTAGCTGATGTTAGGTCCTGACATGATGGCAAACAATGAGGGAGTTGGCTTAGTCCTTCAATTGGGTGATCCCACAACTTGCTTCAGCAGAACAAGTATTCCAGTATCTCCCCAGGATCAGGTTATTGTCTTTGAGATGGAAAGTTTTGATGCAAATGATACCATTAGAACCCATGGTGTTGTTGTGGTTCACTCTAGGATGAGGGGATCGAACAGATCAGGTTGAATAATGAAACTGATACCCCAGACCCACAAAGTTCCCTAATGATAAAGTGCAGCCCGCACAATTGGGTGCCCTGATGTCTGGTGCACGACAGAGCAGAGGTAGTCATGGTAGGATTGTGGGTCCTAGCTGTCTTTTATTCATGGCGGCCATGGGTTTCAAATGAGGTGGCTTCCTTATTATGAGGTTAGTGATCAAAATCTGCAGGAGCATTATAGACAGCTAATGGCTCACTATATTCAATGCAGGCTTGCATTTGCTCAGTCTTATCCGCATGCTGCAACTGAAGGACTCGCTGCTCATGTGTGCCAGACCCTGTAACCACATAATACACCCATAGGCAATGTAAATCTTAACTTTATAAATGCCATTTGTGATAAGTCTGGGAACACCAACCACGACAAAGCAAATTGGATTTTACACAACTTTGATAAACTTGGAACCTGCTGTCAGAGATGGAATGCAGCAACATTAAAACAACTCCTTCACATGATGCTGACCTCTGATTCAGTTCCCTCATTTAACTAGTGCAACAACTGGGTTCAAATACATACCCATGTCCTTACAACAGCTTGGGGAGTGCATGTTGATTAAAGAGGTCCTTCACAGTATAATCTGCTCTAATGTCTTAGTAACCGCCTACCGATTAGGCAAAATCCTTACACATGGTAACTAGGATATTGTTCATGGTTGTCTGGCCAACAAATATCAGAATGCAGCTCTAAGGCTGACATTTGAGGGTTCCCTGAGTGCCTATCCCAATGATCAACAGAGATGGGATGATGTTGAATGCATTATCCGCTTAAATCTTGATCTTTTAAGCCTGCCCCAAACTAAGCCTGTAGTGAAATTGAACCTAAGGATAAAAATACTGCAGACAATGCCTCTGTTACCCAGAGACAAGGCCAGCATCAGCCCAGGGCCATGCCTTTGCAACCCCAGATGGGTGTTCGGGTTAGTCTGCCTCCCCAACTCGCTCGTAACAGGGGCTGCATCCCTCTCCGGAGAGGTGGGATAAGTATGTGACATTGGGGTCCCTATGGGGGCAACTTTTACACTGGCCATGACTATCAGCGAGCAATGGGAGGATTCAGGGCAGATTGGGCCAGGGATCAAAAAGGCACCCAGCAGGACCAGTGTCCGCTCCAAGGGGCTGGTCATTGTGACTGTAAACCTCCTACTAAACCACCTAAAAGGTCAAGGAAGATGACATTCCTAAAATGGAGGCACACCCATCAGTTAAAGTGATCAGGACTGAGGAAAAAGCTGACAGTCGGGATTCTGCAGAATACATTTCTCAGGATTGAAGAACTGGTACCTGGCCAGGGTCTTTTGAATTCCCGTATGCCCTGGCAACCCTGCCCACTGATGAGCAAATAAAAGCTCTGTTTGAAACTGAAGCTGATTATATGCTATTGGATTATTGAATCACACGCTTATTTAAACTAAATGATTATAAGGAGCTTATCAATTATCAATTATCATTCAGAGCATTCACACAATGTCAGATGCAATTAATTGACTTTAATCAAATTCCTGTTACCATTTATGGCATTACAGCAACCTTAGAGATAGGGCTGGTACCTAATCTGTAATAGAACTCCCTGATATAAAGCTTTCCTTAAAGTTTCATTCAGGCCTGTGGAGGCATCCATGGACCAGGACAATCAGCAGACACATATTCAGGTACAGCTGGACTGAATTTGCCTAGAGAGGGGTGATAAAGGTCTTCCAGAACAGCAACTTAGTAAATACTACCCTTATCTACAGTGGCATCTAAACCAATGTGGCAAGGTAGATATAGAACCTCACTCTCTTGATGCAGGTTGGCACAAGCCCAAGAATCAGTGACCTATTCAAGATCACAAAGGAAATTGGATTTTCTCAATACTATTAGAGATTTAGAGGAACAGGGTGTCCTAATCAAAATGCTCTCTAGAACTAATACACCTTTGTTTGGCGTCCCTAAACCTGAATGCAGATGGAGGTTAGTGGTTGATTATAGATCGCTAAATAAAGTTTCAGTGCCATACTCTCTCAATAGCAGAATTATACTGCCCTTCTTTCTGGTATAAAAAGAGAAGAATATAAAGCCTGTATTGACTTAGTGAATCGCTTTTGGTCACACCCACTTGAAGAAATGGATTGGCAGAATACAGCAATGACCTCACCTGATGGCTATCTGTATTGCTGGACTAGATTGCCCCAAGGATGTCAAAATAGCCCTTGGTCTGGTCTGGTCATGCTATAGATCTTTTGAAAGACTTACTTAATGTTAACTCTCATGTGGATGACATATATGTTTCACACAATGATCTCCACAACCACATGAATGCTGTTGATATGGTTTTATCCTGACTCACTGCTGCTGGATATTTGATCAACATTAAAAAGAGTCAAGCAGAGTTAATGTTTCAAGTCTGTATGACTCTCAGAGCTAAAGAAAAATCACACAGACTCAAAACATTAGCTCTCCAGAAAGACCTGCCAGACCTGCTGAGTTTTTCCAGCATTTTCTATTTTTATTTCAGATTTCCATCATCTGCTGTATATTGCTTTATTTTATATTTAAAAGCGTCAATTCATTAGGGAGCAAGTAGATTTTCTGGGCCTCTGTATAACTGGAAGTGACAGGGGATTAACTCACTCCCATAATGAGAAAATAACCACAATTGAATTCCCTAGGACCCTGAGATCTACAAGCGAATTTTGGACTTCTTAACTTTGCTGGGTCTTTTATACTGACCTTTTCCAAGCTCTTAGCACCTCTGTATGTTAGAGTGGGCTGGGCAGTGAAAGGCCCATTCATATTTTCCACAGATAATTACTCAAATGTGCATCAATTGTGCCACGATGAAAAGACTTGCAGGTTGCATTCAAAGTTCATGTCTGGACACCACCTAAGATAGTAGTTGCTGTTTTTTACAATGCGAATCACATAATTCCTGTTCGGCTTTATTCTTATAATTTTTCCAACGTTGAAAGACTGACAATTAAAAAAAAAATAATGGCTATGGTTGTCCAGTGCCTCATTAAAGTTCAACACCTTGAAGGGGTACACTCCATTATCATTTATACTGAAAGACCAGACTTGCAGTCAGTTTTGCAGATGGCCTCTGATGAGGAAAAAAGCTTGCCAAATCTGGTACGATAAATGGGCTTCATTTTTGAGTGATCCTACGCTCATTCTCAATTTCTATCCTCAGATATGGACTTAGAATTCCTACCTGTTATGGAAGATGATGATACTGAGGAGAGAATTAAACAAGTGCCTTTGAGACTACTGATAGAAAACCATCAAGGTTATTTACTGCAATAGATCATTGATGATGATCAAAAAAAGGACATCCCAACAATCCTCAGCTGGGATAAGAATAGCACTAGGGACCTTCTGAGACTCTATTCTTTTTATCCGGAAGAATTACTATCCACACCCCATGGCCAACGGAAAACACAACATGCTGAAGCAGCAGCACTATAGTATGCTTCAGAACAGGCAGACCCTGTTAAGCCCATGTTAATCTGTACAGATATTGCAAATGGGAAATCAACCAGGATGAGGTGTCCTGCAAGCAGACAAGCTTTACAAGTCATAAGGGCGAGTCCATAAAACATAAGTAACTGTGGGAGGACATTCTCCATTTACGAATGGAAAAATGTGATTATCAGGTAATTCATGTTCCCGGACATACCACTGGTTCAGTGCTCTCGAAGGACAACAACCGAAGGACAACAACCTTGCTAGCGTACAGGCAAAACATACGGTCTACATGTCATCCCCTCAGGAGGGGCCTGCCACTGTTAAAGTCATTCTAGGGTAGAAAGGGCAGCTAATCATGATGAGAAACTGGATCAGCTATTAGACCCAACAAAGAGAATCCAAAAAGATATCCATCAACGTACTTTTACTCAGAGACCCCTACTGGTATTTTACTGGTTATGTTGCCCAAGGATATCCGGGAAGTACCCCCGAGTCACAAACGAGAACAGCTTGTAAAAGAAGCTCAGAAGGGTATAGGACAGGCACATGGGGTACCTGTGCAACATTCTGCAAATTGACCCCTTTGTATTGGTGGCCAAGCAAGCTCAAAGCCTGTAAAACATACGTGGCAAATCATGAACTATATAATTTAACTAACAAATCATCACTTATTAAACCACCACCATTGGCCCCTGTGAAGCCTACTCTATTAACGTAGAATTTTTTGGTGACTTCATTGGACCACTTCCCACACCACTGGAATATAAACATGTTCTTATTTGTAATGATAGCTGCACTTCCTTCTACTGGATGTTCACCACAAAAACTGTTTCACAAAACATACTTGTCGATGCTGTTACTGACATTATCACTATAGTTGGTGCACCCAAGATTCTACACTCTGATCCAGGCAGATCTTTTCTTTCCAAAGTCTTCAAAGGCTATTGTGAGCAAAGAGGGATTTGATTATAGCATAGAACACCATCTCATCTGCAGTCAGAGGGACTGGTGGAATGTAAAAACCAGAAAGCAAAAAAACTATTGACCAAATTGTTGAGAATCAGAGGGAATAAGTGGACCACCATCATTCTAGAGATGCAGTTATTGCTCAATAATGTGCCCACATCTGCATCAGGGACAGTGTTCCCTTGAACACCATATTATTTAATGTGTTGATATGCATACACAACTTACCCATGGTTCTTTTATTGTCTCTACACTTTCTGATTCCTTGGCCTGATAGAAACCTTTAGATTTGAAACAAGAAATAACAAATGAGATTCATAAAATTGATCAGAGAGTAAGAGTGACAAATAGATAAAAACAGCTCACCAACAAACATGGCAACCTTTAACAGGGGAATGGGTTCAGCAAAGGAAGTTTGAACAAAAACATGGTTTGAGGCTTAGGTGGAAAAAATCTGTTCAAATGCCATTATTAATTAACGAACTGTGTAAGTATTTGCTGATCAGCCAAACAGCAGGCAAACTTTTAAAATTGTCTCTGTAGACAATCTGAGGAGGTGTCCTGAAGGTTACAAGAATGGAGAAACGGTGCAAGATGCAGTCATACACTGTCTTCCCAGACCTAGCCTGAAACACAACATGGAAAACAACATTGATCGAGCTTCAACCAACTGTATCACCAGCTGCTGCCCCTTTTGCACAGGGTTTCGCAATACCTCAGAGTTTGGTTTCAGAGGAAACCACATCTGATGAACTGGCAGTAGTTGTATCACAATGAAGGGAAACAGGGACATCTCAAGAAAATTACAAATGATAAGATTTGATCTTGCATGATGAAAGGATTGAGACATTGTTGCTTCACCTCCGTCTTGATTAGCCTTCTGCTTGTTACATTAGTTACTGTTCTATGGATTATTATTAAATATGGTGCTCATACCCAAATTCAACTTACAGAAGATTTATTCAAATCTTCCTACTAACCATAACAGTACAAGCTCCACTGCAGCCTCTCTGCTTGTTCCTTGAAGAAGACATAATTTTCCAATAATTTCTAATGATACATCTATGATGCCTAAGGTATCATTTCCTGTTGGCATGATTCCTATATCTCAGCCTCAACCACTTGTACTATCACATGGCTCCATATACCAAGTTGAGTTCAACACCACCGTATTGGCTCGAAATTACGTGGATTCAGAAAGAGAATAAACTGGTTACGTGACTTAGTATTACCATGTGCAACCTTAGAGATGAAAATCCAGCTGTTTGGATGTTAGTAGGAGGCCCAGGTGCAAAGACACGCAATGAGCAATGCTTCAAACAAGTGGGACATTGCTACTTTAATGATTGGGTAAGCTGAAAATTTATCCTTGCACGAATGGGGTTGGACAGCATCCCACATCAGACTTCCCATACACTGATTCTGCCCTCAATCCGATATCTTCATCAACACAGACATTTCCCACAAGAGCATCACTGAATTAACACAAGAATCTCATGTGTTCAGTTCCACTTCCCCCATTAGTCAGTATGTTCCTAAGTTGACATCATCATTCCACATTTGGCACCATGATAAACCTCCGGTTTTGCTTCCTGTTAATGGTGGCTTCTCTTCTAACTCAACAATATTTTGTTTCTAAAAATTCTACTCTAATTCTTTTAAGAATTCATGGACTTATGATGGGATGGCTGAGATTGATCAAATGCTCACTGACAGTTGCAGAATAAAGCATTCTAGCTTGTTAGATGACAAGCAAAAGTTTACAATAGTACAATACAAACGTTTACATAAGTTGCAGAAATACTCATTCTTCAATGCCCTTTAAAAATAAAGGAATATTTTGAAGTAGAGCAATTATCGGTGTTACAAAACTGCAAAAATTAACTGCAGAGGCGAATCTTGCCTGCCTCAAGATTGGTATTCGAATGATACCGGGCAATTCTTTGGAACATTCCAGATACAGGCAGTGCATGCGGTATGCCAGAGATGTCTTAATATTTGAATACCTCACACTCTGCAATTTCTTGCAGAAGTGCCGAGAACTAGCATTTTTCTGTATTCGACCCGACTGACATTTGGAGGGATGGTAATGCGTGTGATGGCCCTATTCAATTCAACAATGGTCATGTACAATGGCACAGAGGAAAACACGGCAGAAGGGTCCTCCTTTGTATCACCAAGTTAACTCCTGACAGAACACACACCTGTCATAAAGAAAATCAAGTTCCCAATGACATTTCTATTTGGGACACATCAGGATTTCCTCAGATTAAAGTTTATTCGCTTTATTTCTGGTGTAAAGACATTGACTGGGATGAGACTAAGGATAAACTAAAACACATATTAGTTTATGTCAGCAGGACCCTATCAATTCAAGGTTCGAGCTCTTGAACCTTACTTCTCTATAAACGTATCATCTGGGGAGGTGTTTGACAATACTTCCCTCCTGACATATTAACCTGAAGCTGATAGAGTGATAGTGCCTTTGAGTCAATCTTTTGCAGATTTCATCAAACTAGATGATTTTTCCTGATGTCATATGCAGCGTTCTGTGTTAATGAACACTCACTTGCTCGAAAGGTCTTCCCTAATCTTAGTGGAATCAGTCCTTACATCAGATCAATGGAACCGGGGTCAAGATTACAGCCTCCACAAGACTGGGGATTTTATTAAGTTGCAGAAATCCCTTGTTGTCACTGGTCTTCAAACTAGTCACAAATAACTTCTCTCCACAGATGAGGGCATTAGAATTAATAGCATTATGACATCTATTCATATGTCCCTATTAAAACTTCAATCTAATAAAGTCCCTTGGTCATGGGATTCTTTCATAGATTACCTCAGTCTTAGTACAGTGCATGAAAAAGCCCTTGCTAGATTTACATTCCATGCCATGCTACATAATATTATTTCCCTATCTACTGATAGAGCTATACTAGGGAATATAGTTTGGCTAGATGGAGACCGGATATCCTTCTGACAGCCCCATTGCTAAAACAAAAAAAACCTATAATAAGGAATGGAAAATCCTTAGTTTGGGCCTCATCAAGTCCTCAACATCATTCAGGGCTCTAGTGAAACTACAGCATCCATATGACAAGATAGCCCGTCCACACAGGGCGGAATGTTCCGTGTCCGCTGGCAGCGGACATGATAGGTGGCATGAGTGGACAATATGGCATGATCGGTTTCACAATGGCGGGAAGGCAGGTTGCAATTGTCCGCTCAGCCCACCGACGGCGGGCCGCGTTTCCCGCCATTGGTTGCTGGGAACCTCATTGTAATACATCTACATATCATTATCTGGGCAACCCACCCAGGCTCTTGCACCCCTGCTGGATTGTCCGCCACGTCGGCAGGAAAGCACACTGTCATGTTTCACAATTTCACAGGGGGGACATGTACTTGGCGGCCCACACTTTAGTTGAACTGGAGGTGAGTGCACAGTAACGTTCTGCAAAGCTCGCCAGGGTCACCTGTTGCTCTACAGGCTTCGGATGGTCCATGTTAAGTGCCACCCTGCCCGACTGGTGGCAGGGTGTGGGTATCAGGGGGCAAGTGCAGCCCTGCCTCTGAGGTGACTTTTGAGGGTGAGGGGAATACTGTGATGGGACTTCAGGGAGGATGCCTACAGATTCCTCATCAGAATTTTCTTCCAGGCTTGATTGAAAACCCTGGGTCATGGACTTTGTCGGCTGTTTGGCAAGGAGAGATAATTAGTGCATGGCAGTGGCCTATGAAAGAGGACACATCACTCACAGCATGGTTGTCAGATGGATGTTCACTTGGTAGAGCAGCACCTGTCTCACCATCAGCACAGGACCGGTCCAGGTCCTCGCCAGCCAACTGGATGGTTCTGTTTTCAAAGTCCATGAGGACCTTGATTTCGGGCATTTTGCCACCAGTCTGCAACCTCTCTCTTGTCCAGCTTGTCCTGCATGGATAGAGATGGAGAAGATGTAAGCAGGATGCCTGCCAGGCCACATGATAAGTATGCCTGGCCTGTGCAGGTGGTGAGTGGTCCCATGGATGGGATGAGGTCAATGATGGTGAGTGTGAGAGAGTGAATGGTGAGTCCCTTGAACTGGCTGTGAGTGCGGGCCCTGTGGATGTGTGATGGGGTTGTGAGTGTGTGAGTTGAGTGATGAGATGAGTGACTTACCCTGGAGGAAGAGGGAAATCATTCATCCTCTTGTGGCACTGGGTGGCTGTCCTTTTTTGCAGGGCGTTGGCTCTGACCATCGCTGCCACTGCCTCCCAAACCAGATTAGTGCTGTTGCAGCCCATCCTGTGTGGTTTGATTATTGTAGTTCTTGTAATTTTGAAATTATCTTTTGTACTTTTGAAACTTCCTTTGATATGCAGTAACACTCTGGTGGATATTTGACTTGTGCACATTACTTAGTCACGACAATTTATCCTCAATGCTCGCATTTATGCTGGCGAAGAGGTGGGTGTGAAGGAATATAGAGGCAGTTAGATGAAAAATAGATATAATTAGGTGGAATATAAATAATTATGTAACATTCAGATCTAATTAGAATATTACATTTTAGGAATAAAGATTCTCTTCAGACAAATGAATTTAAGTGAAAAGGATTAAAAGTTTCACCCAGACAGGGATATTTATGATACTTGACTTAAAACATATGATCATTACTTAATGACCTCAGAATTTGTTGGAATTTCTTTAGAAGCTTTTTCCAAACATAGGTAACCAGGTACAGTCTATTATAAGAAAAACATAAGAAATCCTAATGATATAGTTTTTAGCAAAAGGAATGTTAAAAGGCTATTAATATTCATAAATATCAGTTTTTCCTGTAACTTGGCATCATTAATGTTTTAAGTTTGAGGAAGGAATTCTTAAAAGACTAGGTATCACCAATGTCTTGTGGATTCTTATCAATCAACTTAAAGAAAGAACAGGAACTTAACATATTACCGTTACAAGAACAGATGCTTTCGGGAAGTAACCTTTGGATGATCTAATTGTAAAAATAAAACCTGAGCTGACAATTCCATGTAAAGTTTAAAACCCTTTTATGAAATATAATTCTGACTTTAAGAAACAAGTAAACAAGTGTCATTGGAATTGTTGCTGTAAGATATGACAAATATTTTTGACATGATAAAAGCTCATAAGTTCATAAAAAGAATTTTCAACGATGAAATAATTTACCAATAATAGTGAATAATATAACCTTAAAAGGTACAGAGGCCTTAACCACATTTGCAAATGATGATCTGATTAAACTAGGGACAACATAAAGATAGGAACTCACCACTGAAAAGTCAGAAGTGTTGAAATCCTCAGTTCAATGCACCTCACTGTAATAGGGCCGAATGCATATTTGACCACTTCTACTTTCAGTTGAGCGGAAGTGTCTTGCTAAGCAGATGGCTTGCTACTCAGGGATTTAAGGCAATACCTTACTTAAGATTTTGATGCATATTTAAGATAGTTTCACTGCAGCATTATAGGGGTTCATCTTCTGCATTCTATATTAGAACTAAGATTATGTTTTTATAATGCTTAATGTTGCAATGCACTTAGCAACTTATAATGTATTGCATGTTCAGTGCTTTCATAATTTTTTTAATAATTTAGTAAAATATAACGTCTCATGCTGTATTCTGTATACAACTCCAAAGAATCCCTTTTTGTATACTCCTAAATGGGGAGATACATTATTGAAGAAAGGTTCCCGGATCCTTTTAATATCCAGGTAATTATAACCTGGCTGATACTTATTAAAGATGGCTATGTTGGACAAGGTAACAAGGTAATTCTGCTAATTACTCTCCTTGAGGGAGAAATCGATCATCGCTTCAGACCCTAACAAGTGTCTGTGAGGGCAAACTGTTTTAAACATACGCAATGGTGATTGTCAAGGAAGTGCCCCCGATCTAGAATAGCCCCATAAGGAGTTAAGGTTACAATCCACTTCAGAATGTGATATGTTACAAGTGACTTGCAGACTAGCGAGGAAAAAGGATATCATGGATGCCAACACCCTGGAATGCAAGATTGCATATGCTGAGGACTCTGATGAGGACTTTGACAGGGTGCTATATTGAGAAATGCTAATGGGCCTACACAATGAAATGCTTGGTGCATTGGCAGGCCTGCCAGAAAGGTTACAGTCATCGTCAAGGAGCATGGAAGAGTCTGGTCCTATCTTGCACAAGGCTTCATGCAGTTCTTGGAGCCCATCCTTGCCATCATAGAAATGGTGGCCAAATCCATGAGAGCATTTGCAAGACCCGGCCGTGTGCAGCAGCTGATGTCTCCGCTTCCTTTGCGGCACAAGCAAAAACCACCGAATATCGGAATGCTGCAGTGGAAGCTCAGATTCAGGTCAAAAAGCCTCAGTTTGTTGCTTTGTGGCTCAGGCTGCTACAACGATGGTTGTGGATACCAAAAGGGCTTTCATCATGTCCAGCAATCTGTCTTCCAGCAGATTACTTGGATTACGGAAGCACAGCTCCAGAGGAGTGGCCCTGGCTCCTTGGAGCACAAACCTGCTGTTCTCCCTCAGGATGATAATGCTGGTGCTCCCACCACTGCCACTCCACCAGTGCTCTTTCTGTTACCTATCAACAAGCCCAGACTGTTGCTGCTCAGGCTAGGTGGTGCAATCTGAAGCTAAAGTTGCTTGAGGTTTTCTTGCAAGGCCATACGCTGTCTCCTCACTCAAAGTTAGAAGCTTTCTACCAGCCATGGTGCAGCTACTGCAGTCGTGCTGTGTAGGAGGACTAGGCTAAACACAGGTACCCAGAAGGCAGGCACTGAGGGAAATATACAAGGATGGTAAGTTGGGCATTGTACAGAATATTAAGCATTTTATTGGATGAAGTTGGTCTGGAATGGCTGTTTCTGGTGGACTTTATTTCAGCATTGTGATCAGGAGGAGGCGCTGATGATCCAGTGGGGACCTGGGTTTGTATTCACGGAAACTTGAGTCAAAAGATGCTCCCACGAGCAGCTCTCTAGATAGTGGATATGCTGCCTGCCTCCTTCCTTCCTTCTCCACCTTCTGCTCTTTGTCATCCTCCTCTTGAGCTACTTACCAAATGCCTGGTGGAAAGTGCTGTGCATTCAAGATGACTAAGCTATGGATGATAGGATGCAACAGACCACTGCAACTTGGGGTACCTGCTCTGGAAGTACTGGAGGTTTCCTCCAGAGCAGTCAAGGAACAAAACCATTCCTCTTCAGCCCACTTATCTGCTGGACAGTGTTTCTAATGGCAACATGGCTCACCTTCTACAAATGCTGGCCACGTGTGGTTGCGTTGCAGAGGGGAGTCATTAGCCAGGTGTAGAGCAGATAATCCTTGATGCCCTGCAGCCAGTCTCTGGTTTGATGTAATGGAATACAGGACTAGCACAGGATGAATGTACCTTGACAGCTGCTAGGATAGCAAGTACTCCCCAGCATGATGTGCTGAGAGAAGTCGCACACCAACTGCACATTCAATGGGTGGTAATCTGTGCAGTTGGGTTACCACTCAGCATTCAAATGCAGTGCCCACAAAGCCACATGTGTGCAGTCAATGGCACCCTACACAACGGGGAAGCCACTATCCTAGTAAAGCCACATGCATGGTCTGCCTGCTTCACTCTGTTCAGAGAGACGACAATGAAGTTCCCTCTCCATGCATAAAAAGACTCTGTCACCTCATTGATGCATTTTTGATGCCATGCTGAGAAATGCTAGAAATGTCACGGTTAGGGCCTGCAAGGCTCACAACATGGAGAAATTGAGGGCCACAACCAACTGCATGGCTGTAGGTAGCTCCATCCTTTCCTGAACATTCAATGCTCAGCAAAGGACTCAGTTTCATACCCTTACGCCCTCACCTCAATAAGTTTCAGGCTCGGCACAATGCTGAGCCCTTCTTCCACCACCTTCGCCTCTATGCTCACTTCTTTGGGCAGGAGTCCTCTCCTCATTCAATGGATCCTTTTATCCGCCTCCAATATTCTCCCTCCACCTGGACTCCTCCCTCTGGATTTTTACCTGCTCTTGATCTTTTCATTGAGAACTGTTGGCGTGACATCAGTCATCTCAATTTCTCTGCTCCTCTCACCCACTCTAATCTGTCTCTTTCTGAACTTGCTGCACTCCGTTCTCTCAGGTCCAACACTGACTTTGTCATCAAACCTGCTGACAAGGGATGTGCTGTTGTTGTCTGGTGCCCTGACCCCTACCTCGCAGAGGCTGAGCGTCAACTCGCAGACACTTCCTCCTACCTCTCCCTGGACCATGACCCCACCACTGAACATCAAGCCATTGTTTCCAGGACTGTCACTGACCTCATCTCCTCTGGAGGTCTTCCTTCCACAGTTTCCAACCTCATAGTCTCCCAACCTCGGACGGCCCGCTTCTACCTCCTACCCAAAATCCACAAACAGGACAGTCCCAGCAATCCGATCGTGTCACCCTGAACCTGCCCCACGAAACTCATTTCTTGATATCTTGACTCCATTCTCTCTCCCCTTGTCCAGTCTCTTCCCACCTACATCCGCGATTCCTCTCATGCCCTACATCATATCAACAATTTCCAGTTCCCTGGCCCCAACCGTCTTCTCTTCACCATGTACGTCCAATCCCTCTACACCTCCATTCCCCACTGGGATGGTCTGAGGACTCTCAACTTCTTCCTAGAACAGAGGCCCGAACAATCCCCATCCAACACTATTCTCCCCTGTCTGGCTGAACTTGTTCTCTCACTGAACAATTTCTCCTTAAACTCGTCTTACTTCCTCCAAATAAAAGGTTTGGCTATGGGTACCCACATGGGCCCATTTATGCCTGTCTCTTTATGCGATATGTGGGCCATTCCTTGTTCTAGTCCTACTCAGGTCCCCTCCCACAACTCTTTCTCCAGTACATCAATGACGGCTTCAATGCCGCTTCATGCTCTCGTCTGGGCCTGGAAAAAATTATTAATTTTACTTCCAATTTCCACGCCTCCATCATTTTCACGTGGTCCATCTCTGACACTTCCCTTCACTTCCTTGACCGCTCTATCTCAATTTCTGGTGATAGACTGTCCACCAATATCCTTAAAAGCCTACCAACTCCCATAGCTACCTTGACTACAGCTCCTCACACCCCGCTTTCTGTAAGGACTCCATCCCGTTCTCTCAGTTCCTTCGCCTCCATCGCATCTGTTCTGATGATGCCGCTTCCAAAAACAATTCCTCTGACATGTCTTCCTTCTTCCTTAACCGAGGTTTTCCACCCACGGTGGTTGACAGGACCCTCAACCGTGTCCTGCCCATCTCCCGCGCATCCGCCCTCATGCCTTCTCCTCCCTCCCAGAAACATGACAGGGTCCCCCTTGTCCTCACTTATCACCCCACCAGCCTCCGCATTCAAAGGATCATCCTCCGCCATTTCCACCAACTCCAGCACGATGCCACCACTAAACACATCTTCCCTTCACCCTCCCGGTGGCATTTTGCAGGGATCATTCCCTCCGGGACACTCTGGTCCACTCCTCCATCACCACCTACACCTCAACCCCCTCCCACAGCACCTTCCCATGCACCGCAGAAGGCGCAACACCTGCCCCTTTACTTCCCCTCTCCTCACCGTCCAAGGGCCCAAACATTCCTTTCAAGTGAAGCAGCATTTCACTTGCACTTCACTCAATTTAGTCTACTGCATTCGCTGCTCCCAATGTGGTTTCCTCTACATTGGAGAGACCAAACACAGACTGGGTGATCGCTTTGCAGAACACCTTCGGTCTGTCTGCAAGCATGACCCAGATCTCCCTGTCGCTTGCCATTGCAACACACCACCCTGGTCTCATGCCCACTTGTCCGTCCTTGGCCTGCTGCAATGTTCCAATGAAGCTCAACGCAAACTGGAGGAACAGCACCTCATCTTCCGACTAGGCACTTTACAGCCTTCTGGACTGAATATTGAGTTCAACAACTTTATATCATGAACTCTCTCCTCCTTCCTTACCCTCTTTCCGATTTTTTTTTCCCACCTATTTCCATTATTTTTAAATGTATTTCCATCCATTGTTTTATCTCTACCTTTTAGCTATTCCGATTCCCCTCCATCCCACCCCCACTAGGGCTATCTGTCACTTGCTCATCCTGCTTTCCACCCTTAATGTCCCCATTAGCACATTCCTTAGATAATATCACTACCATCAACACCTCTTTGTCCTTTTGTCTATGACATCTTTTGGCTATCTCCACCTATCACTGGCCCTCTATACAGCTCTACCTGTCCCAGCAACCACCACCCCCCCCCCACCCACTTAAACCAGCTTATATTTCACCTATTTTCTATTTTTCCTTAGTTCTGATGAAGAGTCATTTGGACTCGAAATGTTAACTGTGTTCCTCTCCGCAGATTCTGTCAGACCTGCTGAGTTTTTCCAGGTATTTTTATTTTTGTTTTTGTTCCATCCTTTCCTCATTCTGAAGCCACAGAGTTTCCTGCCATCGGACGTTGGGCACTTCATTGTAATACATCTGCATATCATTAAAAGGCCAGCCATCCGAAATCATCCCCCCACTGGATCGTCTGCCCACGTTGGCATGATTGCATGCCGATGTGTTTCACAAGAGCATATATAAGGCATATAATTGGCGGGCTGCACTTTGAGGGGAACTCGGAGGTGAGTGCTCAGTAACCCGCCCGGGTCGCCTGTTGGACTTCAAAGTTGAGATGGGTTGGAGGCGTGGGGGCAAGAGCTGCCCTGCAGTTGAGGTGATTTGGGGGTGGGGGCAAGGGCTGCCCTATGGTTGAAGGTAGTGCAAAAGCACGTGAGGGGTGGGTGGTGGGAAGTGGCCACACATTAGGAAAACCTTCTATAAAGTGACAATTTCCCCTGCATCTGAGACTGTTCAGGCGTAGCCACATTGACATGCTTGGAGTAGGGTCTCTAGCTTATCTGCCCAGTGGAGCAATGCAGAGGCATAAAAGAGCCACCAAATGCTTCAGACCTTTTCAACCCTTTGGCACAGACTGCAAACTAATGAGCATTTTAGTGGACTGCAGAACAGTTGGACAACTGGGTGCATTGTACAATCTCTTTGCTAAAGCTGTCCATGGAGCTGTTACTGCTGGAGTGCTCACAGCCCCTTGCAATGTCAGCAACCCGGTTTGGACCAGTCTCCCCATGGTTCAAGCTAACAGTGCAGCCTTGCAGCACAAGTTAGGAGAATGCCTGCGTCTGAGTGAGAGCACAGCTTGCAGTTCAATGGGAAAAGTGGGGCTGAGGAAGGTGGGGTTTTGGGCAGCCAGGCAGAATACTAAACTCTGGCCATCCATGTGGTGACCAGCACTCTCCAGGGTGCGTTAAAGGGCCTTCAGACTTAACCAAGACAGGTTCTTAGTACACCCAAGCTAACCCACGCATCACTCTCTTTCATCCTGCAGGAGGAAAACATCAGAAGTATGGAGCCTGATGAACTAGCTGTATGCTTTGTGGCATACAGAGAGCAAAGACAACAGAGAAGAGAGCAACTGAGTTGCCTGGCTGCGCAGAGGGCGGAGCACCACCCTCAGGAAGAAAGGGTGGATGGGGCTTCCACACAAACTGCTGAAGGGCCACAGTGAACCCTTGTTGGTCGGCACCTAGGCAGAACCAGGCTCCATTGACGCTGTATTTCATTCCTGCAGATGACCGAGAACCACTGTCGCTAAAGACTGCGCATGTCTAAGGAACTGGTCAGTCACATCTGCCAGCTACTGCAAGATTTGATACCATGGGGACATGGAGGGAACCCACTGCCAGTGGTCGTGAAAGTGATAGCGGTGCTCAATTTCTACACCAGTGGCTCCTTTCAGGGCTCCACAGGTGACCTTTAAGACCATAAGATATAGGAGCAAAAGTAGGTCATTCAGCCCATCGAGTCTGCTCTGCCATTCAGTGAGATCATGGCTGATCTGATAATCCTCAACTCCACTTTCTTGCCTTTCCCTCATGATGCTTTATCCCCTTACTGATTAAAAATCTGTCCATCTCAGCCTTGAATATACTTAGCGACCCAACCTCTACAGCCCACTGTGGTAAAGAATTCCACAGATTGACTACCCTCTGAGAAAGGAAATTCCTCCACATTTCTGTTTTAAATGGACATCCCCTTACTCTGAGATTATGCCCTCTGGTCCTAGACTCTCCCACAAAGGGAAACAACATCTCAGCATCTACCCTGTCAAGCCCCTTAAGAATCTTATGTTTCGATAAGGTTGCCTCTCACTCTTCTAAACGCCAATGAGTGCAGGCCTAACCTACTCAACCTCTCCCCATAAGAAAATTCCTCCATACCCAGAATCAATCTAGTGAACCTTCTCTGGGCTGCCTCCAATGCCAGTATATCTTTCCCTAGATAAGAGGACTGTGCACAGTATTCTAGGTGTGGTCTAACTAGTGCATTATACAGTTTTAGCAAGACTGCCCTATTTTTTATACTCCATTCCCTTTGAATAAAAGCCAACATTCCATTTGCCTTCCCTATTACTTGTTGAACTTGTATGTTTACTTTTTTAGGGTTCATTCTGGTAGCAATGACATGCACTGCTTTTATATCTTGGGTCTCTGAGTTCACTAGTCAAGTAAATTTGAATTGCACGCCTTCATGTATACTTGTTAATTGAAGCTTGCTATCAATAATGGAGAGAGACCGACGTAAGAACAAACTGTGCTTGTTTGTTGCAACAGAGGACAGAGCACTAAATCCTTGCATGCTCCCACAACCACCTACAGCTCTAGACTTACGGTTAACCAGTAGCCTACACTGTACAGTAATTGGTCAGTACTGTCACATAGTTAGTTCACTTGCATTCTGTTAAAGGTACATAGTACTCCACTTTACCACAACCATCAAGGTGTAGGCATTACTAATGTATCTAGGGAGTGTGAGGCCAGACCATGATTTTGCGCTGACAGCTGCACAGAGCACAGGGAAGAGGCCCTGGGCTGAGACACCTGCCTTTATCTTGTGCAGAAAAGTTTCACATCTGAGTAACATGAACCCTGCTCATTGGGGAGAAGGGATAGCTGGTGTGAGATCCAGCTCCCTCGCATCCCCCTCACACACACACACTGTTGGAGGTCAACTATGGAGTTCAGCCTGTGCAGCAGTGCAGGAGCGATGTCCTGGACCAAGGTCTCCATGGCAGCTGCCATCCTACCAGCGTTGATCTCAGTGTGTTGGCATGCCACCACTATCACCTCAGAGTGAAGGCGGATAGACTCCTCCATCATGCCTTGCAATCTGAGGAGTGCAGCGGACATCCCTTCCTGATGTTCCCTAGCTTGTCTTTGCAGGTCCAGCAACTGTGACATGACCGAATCCAGAGGCTCATCATCTGACTCAGACTCAACAAATTTCTGGCCTCCAGTAGTCCTCCGAGTGCAGGAGACCTGGGATGTCTCTGTCACCACCTGCTGTGGATCAGAAAGAGCAGTGTGCTCACCAGATTGTGATCCCAAAGCTAATCTAAAGCTGGGTCCCACCGAGCTGTGTGTATCTCCTCTGGTGGAGGGTGTGGGTGAGTGCTGTGATGGGTCTTCAGGGAGGGTTTCAGCAGATTCCTTTTCTGAGCTTCCCCTGGAGCTTGATTGGAAGCCTTGGGATGTGGACTTTCTTGGCAGTTTCCCAGATGTGCCTGCGGAAGCAAGAAGAGATTATTAGTGCACAGCAGTAGCCTGTGATATGGGACATATTACTCACAGCATGGTTATCTGATGGAAGTTTCACTGCTGGATCCTCATTTGGTACAGCAACCGCTGACCTCACCGTCAGCACAGGAATAGTCCAAATCCTTGCCGGCCAGCTGGATGACTCCATTTTCAGCATCCATGAGGATTTTGGTTTCAGGGATTCCTCCACCAGTCTGCGACCGCTCCTTCTTGTGTGCCAGCTTGTCCTGCATAAATAGAGATGGAGAGGGAGACTGGGAAGGTGGTGGCATAGTGGCATTGTCGCTGGACTAATATTCCACAGACCCAGGGTAACGCTCTGGGAACCCGGGCTCAAATCGCACCATGGCAGATGGTGAAATTTAAATTCAATAAAAACCTGGAATTCAAAGTCTGATGATAACCATGAAACCATTGACAAACGATTGACTTAAAAACCCATCTGGTTCACTTAAGTCCTTTAGGGAAGGAAATTTGCAATCCTTAACTGGTCTGGCCAGTCTGGTGACTCCACAGCAATGTGGTTGACTCTTAAATGCCCTCTGAAAAAGGGCAATGAATGCTGGCTGGGCCAGTGACGCCCACATCCCATGAACATATTAAAAAAATGCAGGATGACTGCCATGCCAGATGATAAATATGCCTGGCATGTGTGGGTGGTGAGTGGTCCCATGGATGGGATGAGGATAATGAAGTGTGTGTGTGAGAGTTAATGCTGTTGCCCCTTGGACTGGCAGTGAGTGAGGGCCCTGTGAATGTGTGATAGGTTTGTGAGCATGTGAGTTGAGAGTGCTGAGAAGAGTGACTTACCCTGGCAGAACAAGACTATTCATCCTCTTGTGGCACTGCATGGCTGTCCTCTTTTGCAGGGCATTGGTCCTAACCCTGATTAGTGAGGCTGCTGCCCATCCTACAGCCAGAGCGGGGCTAGAGGACATCATGGTGGGCCTCCACTGCATCCAAAAGGCACTTGAGGAGCAGGTCATTGAACCTGGGGTTTGGAGTCTTCTTGCCTTTTGGGGCCATGTCTTCTGAGCATCAGTCATGGGCTGGAAGCACTAAGAGGTGGGCACACAGCTGCAATTTAAATATGGTGCCCGGCACGAAGAAGCATCGAGATGATAACGTGGTGGCCGAATGAGAGTCTAGCCGCCATGGAAACAGCATGCAACCTGGAAATGCATAATTAATCTGGTGGATTTGGGACAATACGGCTTGAAAAGTTGCCATTGTGACCAGCAGGCTTTACCCGCCCGCTACTGCACTTAATGCAAATCTGGGAGGATTCTGCCCTATGTTTAGCATCTGGACTTCTGCAGGGCCCTGACATGCATCATTCAATATACCTCCCACCACTGACAATCTGGAGACTAGAAGATTTGGGCCAAGATCTCATGCTGTTTGGGGCAATATATTAGCATGGATGTAGGATTGGCTAACCAACAGGAAAAAGAGAGTCTGGATAAATGGGTCATTCTCAGGTTGGCAAAATGTAACTAGTGGAGTGTCACAGGGATCTGTGTTGAAATCTCAATTAATTGCAATCTATATCAGTGACTACAATGAAGGGACAGAGTGCATTGTAGCAAAATTTGCTAACAACACAAAGATAGGTGGGAAATTGTGAGGAGGATGCAGAGAACCTGCAAAGGTATATAGATAGGTTAAGTGAGTGGGCAAAATAAATTGGCAGATGGAAAATAACGTGGGAAAATGTGAGGTTGTTCACTTTGGTGGGAAGGAGAGAAAAGCAGAATATTATTTAAATGGAGACAGATGACCAAATGCTCTGGCCCAGGGGGATCTGGGTGTTCTCATCCATGAATCACAAAATATAGCATGCAGATACAACAAATAATTAGGAAGGTAAATCGAATGTTGATCTTTATTGCAGGGGGGATGGAGTTTATAAGTAGGGAAGTTTTGCTACAACTATACAGGGAATTGGTGACCACACCTGGAGTACTACATGCAGTTTGGTCTCCTTATTTCTAAAGAGATATATTTGCATTGAGGCGGTTCAGAGAAGGTTCATTTGGTTTAATTATTAAGATGAAGATGTTGTTTTATGAGGAAAGATTGAGCAGATTGGGCTATACTCAGTGGAGTTTAGAAGAATGAAAGGTAATTTTTTTGAAACATATAAGATGCTGAGCAGGCTTGACAAGGTGGACATTGGGAGGACTTTTCCCCTTGTGTGGGAATCTAGAACGAGGGGATATAATTTCAGAATATGGGTGTCTCCCATTTCTGACAGGGATGAGGAGGAATTTTTTTCCCCCAGAGGGTCATTAATTTTTGGAATTCCCTATTCCATTGAGCAGTGTAGGCTGGGTCATTTAATATATTCAAGGCTGAGTTAGATATTGATCTACAAGGAAGTAAAGGTTTATAGGGGACAAGCAGAAAAGTGGAGTTGATTTCACGATGGGATCAACTGAGATCTTATTGAATGGTAGTACAGGTTCAAGGGGCTGAATGGCCTACCCCTGCTCCTATTTCTTATGTTCTTCTGTAGCTTCAGGGTCTCTGACCACATCCTTCATGAATCACAGATGCCAAACCAGGCTTAGGTGGAGGTGGGAATAATGCTACTGGAGAAACCTGGTTAGAACTGGGACCCCTTCCGCCCTCCTCATCCTCCCTCCACTTCTTATTTCCTGCCTCTTCACCATCTTGGTCTCATGTTGCAGCCCAAGGGGATCTAATACTATAGCAACTATGACTGGGAGCAAGTGGCATACCCAGAGACCTTGGAGTCATAATTATGCCTTCTCCACATGCAGCACCAGTCCCTACATACTTCACCAACTGTAAGTAACTCCTCAAGACAACAGACATTTCTACAAACTCAAACAGAGCCAATATAAAGTAAACAGCAATTGACCTGCAGGCTGTTGAAGACTCCTTTAACTCATGCTGGCAGGAGATGGTATGGGGGACAGTCCTTTATGCTGCCACATGCCTGTTTAGCAGTGTGCATTCAAGAGAGGTGTTGGTTAGAGGAGTGAGACTAAAACTGGTGTCATGATGTGCCTACTCTGCATGCCTGTTTCATATACACTAATAACACCCACATTACTGTCCTCACCAAGATGGCATCTGGCATGGGCCACACTGTCAGTGAGCAGAAATGTTACAGGTGGCATTTTGGCATTAAAATGCATCAGTAACACAGAAACTACCAACACAACCTAATTTTATGGCACAGAGGTTGTTCAGCATTAACTATCAGTTACCCAGTTAAAAACTCAGCCCCAAATCTTTTTGCATCATTTTAATGTGGACAAGTATAGCAATTTTACAGTGTTGCAATCATTTCAATGCTGAGCCTATCTTCAAGGATGCAGCCTCTAGAGGAGCAGGGTGTATCTGACAGAGTCTTCTGGATTTCAGTGCTTAAATGCACATATGCAGATGCCAGGAGTTGGTTTCAGATTTACCCCATAATGTTGGTGAGCGTAATAGCCTCTCCATGGTTTTTACAGCAAAATGCAATTAAGTTATTTCAAAAAGTAACAAGTAGAGTAGACGAAGGCAATGTGTTAAACATAAACTTTCAGAATGCCCTTGATAGGATGCCATATAAGACATTCATGACAAATGTCACAGTTTGTGAAGAGAGGGGCCAGATGCCGGCATGGATTGAAAGATGGCTGAAGAACAGAAATAAAGGGTGGAATCAAGAGAAAAAGTGCAAAATGGTGTCTCACCGAGATGCTTTATCACCTACCATACATAAATGATTTGGACTCAGAAACTGAAAGGAAAGAGGTAGAAATTATATTTGACAGCACCTTTCTTACATAAATCATAAGTCTTATAAGTCTCGGATATCTATTCAAATCTCCTGGTTCCCATCTACATTACTCTAGGGGCAGAAATTTTTGCTCTGCAGGCGGGCGCTTGCCCAACTCACTCAAGAGTAAAATAACGTGCGTTGACGTTGGCTGAGCTTGCTGACAGCAACGCGCAGTCGTGCAATATTTCAGTGGGCAGGCACGCACCGGTGTCAGCAGCGAGTGCGCCGACAATTAAAAGGCCTGTTAAGGCCATTAAATAATCAATTCAATTAATTTTTCCGCTGCCTGTCTAACCTAACAGTTGGCAGGCAGATGAAAAGGCCAAGTGGCCTTTGCAGTTTTTTAGACACCTCATCCACAGGCAGGATAAGGTTTCCAAAGCAAATAATAATAAAATAAAAGTTTTAAAATTTAATTAATAACATGTCCCTGCTCATGTAACAGAGTGACATGAGGGGACATATATTATTAAATTTTTATTTTCTTCATTTTCTTTTTAAAAAACCCTTGATCTCCCGGCGGCAGCTCCGTGCCTCGGGGAGATTATGCAGCTCTCTTTTGCGCACATGCATGAGGTTCATGTTCAGCCCGCTTGCCCTGCTCACCACCCCCCCACCTCGCCTCGCACAGGCAGCGCTCAGCACTGCCGCTTGAGTTTCACGCTGGGCGGGCCTTAATTTATCTACCAGCGTGAAATCGCGGTCCGGTGCCGATCAGAGGCAGCTGTTGGCTTCCCGGCTGCCTCCGCCCACTCCCGCCAAGCCCGCCTGCCAAGGACAAAATTCTTTCCTAGGAGCTGTGTGACTGCTATGATTTGTGCAAGTGTGTAAGAGAGGAAGAATTCAGGAGCCAAGCCAGTGTCCCAGCTTTCCCCTACATCAGGAACGAGGAGCTTGATGTTCTGGTAACAAGCGTAGACTTATGAGATGTTCAATTTTTCTGAGAACAACCAATGTTAATTTATTAAGGAAAATGAAAGGTTACCTTTGTCTTCTCAGATCTGTCTGATCTTAGTAGAACAAAATGTTTCATTTTTGCTTTTCTTTGATCACTCAGGAAGGTCTGTCAAACAGAAGGCACTTTTTTTTATAACCAGTAAACAGCTTTCTCAGAGAAACTATCTAGAGGAAGTTCATTTAATCAGGTCCCTAGAGACACACATGCCAACCTAGAAAACGAGCAGAAGTTGGTACCGCTATAATGAAGAGAACAGATAGCTCAAAAACAGATCTGAATAAGCTTAATGATGTGTGAAGAGAGGGCAAATTTCTTTCATTAACAGGTGGGCAAAAGACAAACATGTCTTTTTATAGAGCAACCAGGCAAGGAGGCTTGCACAGCCAAAAGGCAACTGTTTATGTTTATGTTTACAGTTTTCCACCTCAGAATTTCTTGTATGCCCTCCACCTATGTGATATGTTGCATTCAAGTGCTAAAACGGCAAATCTGTCCAAGGAGTTAGACTGAAAATGCTATGGGGCCCTGTCACAACTTAAGCTGCAACCACACCCATCATTCCATCATTTTTATTACGGGAGAAGAATCTACACAGCCTGGGGCAGTGGTGAATTTAGAGATTGTTGAGGGGAGGAGGAGAAGTAAGTGCTTAAACCATGAAATTTAGGCAGGATTCTCCACATTGAGTTCCGCTGGAGTGAGTGGAATTCAGCCCCAGACTCAACTCATGTTTCTGGATGGTCTTCTTAAGTATAAAATGCAGGCTCCCATTGGAATTCTGTCCCATAAAGAAAGAACCCATGAGTGCAAAGCAAGAAACTGCAGTGGTGTTGCAATGGGGATTCCACTACTCATCTAATGAGTCAGCAAAGAGCATAAAGGGACCAAAACATTCAGAGATCAGACACGTGGGCTTCATTGGGTAAGTAACATCAAAGGGGGTACATCAGGATAGTTCCCACTGCTTTCCAACCCCTGTCTCCACCTGTCCTGTAGTAGTACCAGCAAGTTACCATAACTGATAACCTCCTGGGATCCATAACCTGCCCCTCTCAATACCAATTCACTGAGGTAGGCAGGAAATAAGTGGGCAGTGGTGATCCCAGCAGGGGGAGGGAAATTGTATTGTGGGGGGACGAGTTATTGCGAAGTGCAGGCATGAAAATTTGAATTTTTATTTGCTGGTATTTGTTTTTTGTGGCATTTTTGGAGCCTACTGTAATTTTATTTTTTAAGGAAAAAATAATTTCTTTAGTAGGAGTAAAGACATTTTAAATAAGAAAATGAAAAGTAATTTGGTTATCCCAACCAGCAGTGCATTTTACTTAGATCTGTTGAAGAGTCATACAAACTCGAAACGCTAACTGTGTTCCTCTCCGCAGATGCTGCCAGACCTGCTGAGTTTTTCCAGGTATTTTTATTTTTGTTTTGGATTTCCAGCATCCGCAGTTTTTTGCTTTTTATCTTAGTGCATTCAGCAAAACTGGGCTGACATTGTCTTAAACACATATAGCACTCCAGAGACAGCTGTGCCATTGCCTGATTGAGGATATAATGGTTTAATAATCTTAAGGAGGCAGTATTTATTTGAAGAAACAAGAAACACTGGAAACAGATAGCAAGTCAGTCAACATCTGCAGCGAAGATAAGTTAATGCTTCAGAGTTAACGCAAACTCCTTTCATGGAGCTTCAGAAGAAATAAGAAGTCAACAGAACCTTAGAATTGATTTCTGTTGTAGACTCACACCCAAACGTTAACACTGTTTCCTTTTCAGATGTTCAAGCATTTTCCATTTTAAAACCCTTTTAAATCATTTTAAAAGTATTTAGGGTGTAATTTAAGCTTTTCGGCGATAGTGAAAAATGGTGGACTGGATATCATTGAAATTGATGGGAAGGAAAATAGGGCAAACTAGTAATGGGCGTTTGATTCAATATTCCCCATTTTGCACTATTGTCAAAGGGGCTGGTGAAGTCCCGAGATAAAAACAAAAAACTGCGGATGCTGGAAATCCAAAACAGAAACAGAATTACCTGGAAAAACTCAGCAGGTCTGGCAGCATCGGCGGAGAAGAAAAGACTTGACGTTTCGAGTCCTCATGACCCTTTGACAGAACTATGTGAATCCCAGGAAGGGGTCCAGCTTATATTTCACTCCTTCCTGGGATTCACCTAGTTCTGTCGAAGGGTCATGAGGACTCGAAACGTCAACTCTTTTCTTCTCCGCCGATGCTGCCAGACCAGCTGAGTTTTTCCAGGTAATTCTGTTTTTGTTTTGGTGAAATCCTGTTGGCAATAACACTGGATGAGCCAATTAAACTAAATGAGTCAACATTTCCATTAAAATACTGAGCTTTTCTGCACTTTACTCTAGATTTCTTTTGGCTCTTGATATTATTTTTCTAGGTGAGTTCTAATTTCCTATGCCCTTGACAGTATCTACACAAGCCTATTATTGCAGTAAAATGTTCAATAATGCACCAAGTATATCAAACACAAAATTCTGTCTGCCAATTATTTCTAAGCTACAGGAGCTATCTTTGTGCATTAATCAGAACACCACATTAGGCCTCAAAGTTTTTTTTTAAATATTAAGCAAATATATGAAATGAACAAGTGAATATGTAATATCAAGGAAGCACAATGTAAGTTTTTCTCTTTTGGTGTCTGACGGATGCAACATATCTCAGGAGCTAGCAATACATGCGGCAACCCAATTTTATCCTGCAAAGGGTGTCTTGCTATGGCATACACAGAAAACAGGCAGTAGCAGCAAATAACAGAAGATGAACTGATGAAGAAGCAGAAAATATATCTGCACACTCAACTTGAATCTTGAGGAAAGTTATAATAGGCAATGTTGTAATAGTTGTAATATAACTTTAAGGGATAGCAGCATGACACCATGTGATCTAGTCTTAGTTTCATTTTTGCTTTCAACAGAGCACACACAGAAACACACACACACAGCTCTGATGCCTTCAAGTTTTATATTTATGTATAAATGTTCTCATGTGCGTAGTCTTAGTAAATGAACCCATAATGTGTTTACCAATCCCTTCAGATACATTGATAGATTGGAGAAGATGAGACTGTTTTCCTCAGAGAACAGAAGACTGAGAAGAGATTTGATAGAGGTATTCAAAATCATGAGGGGCCTGGGCAGAGTAGTTAGGGATAAACTGTTCCCCACTGTTGGAAGTCCAAGAACAAGAGGACACAGATTTAAGGTAACTGGCAAAAGAAGCAATGGAGACATAGGGGGAAACTTTTTCATGTAGGGAATGATTAAGATTTGGAATGCACTGCCTGAGAGTGTGGTAGATGTAGAATCAATCGAGGCATTCAAGATGGAATTGGATTATTATTTGAAAAAGGAGAATGTGCTTATGTTATGGGTTATGGGGAGAAGGTGGGATTGGCACTAGGTGCATGGCTCATTTGGAGAGCCGTGCCGACATGATGGGCTGACTGACCTCCTTCCGTGCTGTAACAATTCTGTGATTCTGTGGTTCTGGATGCCTTTCACATTGCATAATTCATTCAATAGAACAAAAATAAGTCATCGGAAAGCAATTCTAAATTTTTACATCATTAAACACATTTTGGATAAAAGGAGAAAACAAGCAATAAGTGGGTGCTGGGCTAGTAAAAAATGCCTGTTTGAAAATAACATCTCAGCTATGGAATTGCACTAAAAAGTAAAATTGAAAGCATTCTTAATTCAAAAGGCTAAACATTTCATAAAGGGGAAGAAGCAAGGTATGTTTTCTCACGTAGAACACCTGAAAGTAAATCTCAATAGCTTCTCTATCAGCTTACATTATTGAAAAAGGAAGAGATAATCATATCACTATCTGGTGAAAGAGGAAGAACAGAAACAGAATTACTCTGAATTTTAATTTGAAGTGCGAATTAGAATCATGGGGCTGAATCTTCAGCTCAGCACATGAGGGTGGGGCCCGCTCGCCGAAGCGTAAAATGATGCGGGGTGACATGGGGGCGGGCGTCCTGACGTCACTGCGTGTCATTAAGATTTTCAGTTCGGCGGGCGCGCAGCCGAGTCAGCTGCGACCCGTCGAACTGTCAAAGGCCTGTTAAGGCCATTAATGAACTAATTAAGCCTATTGAGAAAGCTGCCCATCCAACCTTAAGGCTGGCTAGCAGGCAAAGAGCCCAGGCGGCCTTCGCATTTTTAATGGAACCTTATCCACGGGTGGGATGAGGTTTCATGAAGGGTTTATAAATTAAATAAATTTTTTCATTAAAGTTCATTGACATGTCCCAGCTTATGTGACACTGTCACATGCAGGGACATGTCTTAATTTTTTTTCTTCTTTATTAAAACTTTTAAAAGTTAAAACGTATCTCCCTGGGGCATCTCTGTGCCTCAGGGAGATTTCTGCGTTCTTTCATGCACATGCCCGCCCGTGCCCGCCCCCGCACAACCCGCCCAACGGGGGAAAAATTCTCCACATATTCATTGGAAGGATTTTACTGACATTGGCCTTGAATGTACCTTTCTTTTTAATTCATTCATGGGATACGGGCATCGCTGGTAAGCCTAGCATTTGTTGTCCTTTAGAAGGTGGTGATGAGCTACCTTGTTGAACTGCTAGGCCATTCAGAGGGCAGTGAAGAGTCAACCACATTGCTGTGGGTCTGGAGTCACTAGTAAATTTTGGAGACCAAAGAAGTGCCCTTAAACCAAAGTTTAGTCAGAGCCAGTGGGGGAAAGATATGTAACTCTCTATGAAATTTGGTGCTGCAGTATAAACAGACCAGGAGATTTCCTTTCCTAATGGATATTAGTGACATTAGTGAACCAGATGGATTCTTATGACAATCTAGTTTCATTATCACTGTTACTGAGACCAGCTTCCCCCAGTGCCTCCACCATCAGATTTATTTAATGAATTGACTTTAAATTCTTCCAGCTTTCATGGTGGAATTTGAATTCATATTGCCAGAGCATTTGTTTAGGCCCCTGGATTACTTGTCCTGTAACATAACCACCATACTACCGTTTCCTTTATTTGCTTAAGGCTGCCTAGATGTTGCTTTGAAAAGCATAATATTCAAGCAAATTTTGGAAGATGTTTCTAGTTGTTTATGCATAAAGTGGAGAGAATTTTCTCCCTGTTGGTCAGGTTGGTCGGGACCAGATGTGGGCGGGCATGGAGCTGATTGCTGCCCGCAATTGGCTCCGCGCTGCCAATTTACGTGGGCGGGCCAATTAAGGCCTGCCCAATGAGAAACATGGCTCCTGAAGACAGCAGGGCGGTGGCAAGAGTCCAATGACAGCCGGGTCCAATGGCGACCCAGTGGCCTGTTTAAAGAGCGCGCAGGTAACCTTCCAAAGGCTGTCTACAATGGCCAGCAGAAGGGCTCCTGAGAGCACTGCTGGTGAGCAGGCCACACAGGAGGGCAGGTCGGTGAGGCACTGCACCCCTCACTTCTCAGATGATTGCCTAGCTGCCATCCTCAAAGGAGCGGCAACACGGCGTGATATCCTTGTGCCGAGGGATCAGAGGAGAAGGAGGACCCCGCCACATGACCAAACATGCCTGGCAGGAGGTGGCTGAAATTGTCAGCTCACACAATGTGGTGTGATACACCTGGGTTCAGTGCCGCAAGCGTTTCAATGACCTCTTGCGATTGGGAAGGGTGAGTATCATGTTGGCACAGATCACTTAACACAGCAGCTAGGTTTCCCCCCGCCCCGGCCCCCCATCCCAAACTCTGAATGTAGTTACTGCATTGAATCATTCATGGCATGTGGACTTTGCTGGGTGGGCCAGCATTTATTGCCCATGCCTGGTTCTCCTTGAGAGGGTTGTGCTGAGCTGGGTTCTGTACCCGCTACATGCGGTAGACTCACACCCACAGTACTGTTTTGGGGGCAACCTCAAGGATCTGCACCTAGGCGCAGTGCTGGAACACTGAAACATGTCAAAGTCATCATGCTGACTGACTGGGAGGGGAACTTCCAGGTGACGGGGCAGACACCCATCTGTTTCCCTTAGCGTACCATGTGTGGGTGGCAGATGTGATGGAGGCAGCATCTGGGCAAGGGGGTCAGCCCTGGCTGCTTGGTGTGAGAGTAGGCTGCTCCAGGGTCACAATTCACATGAGCCCTGCAATGTTTCACTCAGGTGGGGGTGGCAGGGATGCAATGGCAATCCAGGTACAGGACTAATCATTGATCCTCTCTACTTTTCAGGAGAAGACTGCACACAATAATGCAGAGTGGATGTTTACTGGCAGAGGCCAGGAACAGTTGGCGATTATAACCAGACATGAGCAGGAGACTATGGAGCTGGAAATGTGCCATGCACCCAGGTCCACCGGTAACGGTGAGGCTGGGGTGCCAGGGGGAGGTAAGAGTGCCATGCACTGAGGTCAGCATGTCTGTTCTTGCAACCATTCCACTGTTGAATGTTCAGTGATTTAAGCTTCCAACAGGGGTTGACCATTGATTATGGAAGGAGGAGCGCATAATGATCTGGGGGCCAGGCATGCACATTGACATTGTCTCGAATTCAACTAATCAAGTGTTCTTGTTCTTCCTTTCAGCCTCATCGGAGCAGGGCCGGGACAAGGAGGCAGAGGGGCTGCCACTAACACCTGAGGGCCCAGAACATCATCAGCGTCACACCATCTCAACCAGGCAGGCACCAGCACACATACTAGCACCTCGGTGGGGATTAGATTGTTGGCCAGTGTTCTGGGGCACCGGGTGAGGGCACTTCACACTCGCTTGAGATTCAGGTGGAGGCAGAGAGTGCCCAGGGCGCCGGCAGTCGGCGGACTGCAGGGGACCAGGAACATCCTCAGTCAGTGGCTGATGACATGTCTCTGGAGTTGTCCCTGAGGCAGCAGATACTGGAAGTGCAGCAGGGTCTGTGGGAGGATCTGTTGGAGATACATGAGGCAATGCACGGCCTGGTCTCCATGATGGAGGAGTTCATGTGGAGCATCAGCAATGCATTGACCCTCATGGCCGAGGGCAATGCTTCCTCCATGGAGAGGGTGGCGACTCTCATGGAGAGGCTCCTCCAGGAGAACAATCAGGACTTCCTGGGATTGCGACCGGACCTGCAAACCCTCACAGCGGCATTGACCTCAGCTGTTCAGTGTCAGTATGGGAGATGGATTGGGCACCCAGCAACCCAGCTCAGTGCCCATCCATCAGTGGTGAGCACGGAGGTCTGAAGTGACCTCACGCTGGCGCACAAGCTAGCTGTCATCTCTGTGGGCTCTTCTCAGGGCGCTCCGGATGAGGACGGCAGCTCCTCTGCCCCTCTGCCAGTGACCATGGGATCCGATGGAGCTGCAGCGACTGGGGAGATGCCAGACATGCCACTGGCTGCTCCCTCCTAGGTGGGGCCAGCGCAGGCTCCACAGGCCAGAGGATGCCAACCAAAGTCTTCAAGGCCAACAGGATAGGAGAGTGAGCAGGCTGTCTCGAAAGCCATTGCCAGCGAGGGGGGAACACCTAGATGTAGCACATGAAAACGTAAGCTTAAGGCACCTTAGACACACCACGGTTCTCACTGGTGGTTTTATGTTGCTCCATTATTAGTTGATTATAATTTGGCATGCAGCTCAACTCCTTTGAATTAAGCATCTTTTCTGTTTTATTTGTTACATTCATTAAATGCTTTATTTGTGAACAAGGCTCAGGGTGATTCCTTACTTCTGCAGGTGAAGGGGAACCCATAATGTTATCAGTGACTTGCTTGTCATTGAGCTTTATTGACAAGGCACGTAGTTAATGTTGCTGACCAGGCAAATGTTGCTCTCAGGTATCGAGTATGGAACCTGTAGCCCTGGCTTGTTTATGAAGTCCATCTGTGGTGTGCTAGCTGAAGGTTCATTGGATTAAAGCCTCCCGGGTGTTCCTGCCTCCCTGAAAGTTACCCGGGTAGCCATCTATCCCTTCAGCGTTCTCCTGCGCATGCTCATCCTTGGACTCACTACTGGACTCATCATGTGTATCTGGAGCATCTGTATCTACATCTTCTTCCTTCAATGCATCCCCCATTTCCAGCGCCAGATTGTGGAGAGCACAGCATGCAACCACTATCAGCGACACACGATCTGGAGGGGTATTGCAGTGTGCCTCCTGAATGGTCCAGGCATCGGAGGTGCACCTTGAGAAGACCAATGGTTTTCTGTACCACAGCCTTGTGGAGGTTTGGCTCCTATTGTAGCGCTGCTCAGCTTCTGTTCTTGGATGGCAGAGAGGAATCATGAGCCACCTTTTGAGGGGATAGCCCTTTTCACCCACCAGCCATCCATCCACCCGGGCTGGAGCACTGAAGAGCCTCGGCACCTGGGAGTGTCTGAGGATGTAGGTGTCGTGGGAGCTGCCTGGGTACCTTGCACAGACTTGCAGAACCTGCATCCTATGGTCACACACTATCTGCACGTTCAAGGAGTGGAAGCCCTTCCTGTTGACAAAGGCACCGGGTCACCTGCTGGCAACTTGATGGCCACGTGTGTGCAGTCAATTGCGCCCTGGGACATGGGGAATCCCAGCAATTGCTGCAAAGCCTCTGGCTCGCTCTGTCTGGCTGGCCTTGTCCGTGCGTTAGTGAATTAAAGTCAATGAACGCCTGAACAGAGTGTCTGTAATCTGCTTGACACAACTGTGCTCAGCTGATTGGGAGACTCCGCAAATATCACCCACCGACCCCTGGAAAGGGTTGGAGGCATAGAAGTTGAGGGCAGCCAAGACCTTCAACGCCACTGGCATGGGGTGTCCACCCACAGAGTTGGCGCAGATCTCAGGTCCTATCATCTGGCAGATGGAGGTCACTGTCTCCCTTGAGAGACAGAGCCTCCTTCGGCACTGTGCGTCAGACATATTGAGGTAGCTGTTTCACCAACTATAAACCCTGGCAGCAGGATAGTGGCATCTTCTGCAGCCCCTTCCACCTTGCACGTCCTGTTGGCCCCACGTTCTTGCACCTGTCCTCCTAAAGGTGGCTCCCCTGGAGACCGAATATGGACTCCTGGCCTCCTCCCCCTTCTGGTCCTCCCTTCCCCCTCAGAGGAGGTGCCTCCAGTGGAGAGTGCAACTCCCATTCCCAGGCTAAGGGAAGACTTCCTGAAACCAGCAAGGCCCCAAGCAATATGTTTACTCCAGAGTCCTGACCTGAAGCCTGTTACTCCTGTCCAAGAGCTGTGAAGAGATTTGAAGTTTGTCCTGTTCATAAGGCAAGTAGGAGTCTCCTAAGGACCACTAGTGAGCCCACTCATCCCTCTAATCCCGCCCGTGGATGAGGCTTTTAAAAATGTGGCCTACCTGCTTACCCATTGACCCCGTGCATCGATCTGAAGATCGCATGGGCTCCAAAAAATCACAGTCTATTAGTGGCTCAAGGGCCTTAACTGGCCCATTAATTAATGGCGGGGTATACATCAGACATCATCTTATGCACACTCACCAAAATATCGCGACACTCGCCCAACGTCACTGCATACCATTTATGCGTCTGTGTGCAGGGCCCATCCCTGCATGCCAACATGAAAATTCTGGCCAATAAGTGGAATTTAATCCAGCCCACGGGAGCAGGCTGACAGGTGATGGGTGCTGTGGAATTAGTGGGGGTGAAGGATGGTGGGGGGAGAGTTCATCACCATCTCAACGTCCTCTGATTGATTCAGGAGTGGGAAGGTTAAGGGCAGTCTTCATGCCCTGAGGCCAATTGAAGCTCTTATGTGGCCAATTAAAGGCCATCTAAGGACCTCATGCCACCAATGTTGGCATTCTACCACAGTGGGTTGGGTCCTCCGACATATGGACAGACTGCCCAGTAAGAGCTGGCAGGCTCCTTGCTGGCTTAGGGGTACCGTGCTGTTACAGGAAGGAGAGGCTGGCAAACCACTTTTTTCCTCTCACCAACTGTCCATAAGCAGAGAGATCATTGAATTATTTTTAAAGTATGTCAAGCCATTTCTTTCACCACAATAATTTCAAAAGGGATGTTTATCCAGTGCCTGGAACTGACTTTGATTTCAGGACTGATAATGTTCCAGTCATTAGCTTTTAAAAGAGTTACCATCCATATCGAAGGTCTTACAACAGGAAGCTATTGTCTAGGCAAAGTCTCTGATGCTGCTAAAGGGGTAAGTTTTTCAAGATGCAAATGACATCCATGGTGCCCTCATTTAAATGGACCTAGACAAGCCCAGGTATGAGATGAGTCTGTTAACAGCTCTTCAGGAATAACAAGTTTTGATCTATGAGTCCCCTGGTTTTGTGATTATAATGTCTTTACAATTGGGTGTGAGTTTCCACGATGATGCGATGAGGATTCTTTTGTCCTTGTAACACTTTCTGGTAATGTGGCTTGTAGCAGTCATCTTTTTTGGTTCAGCAGAAAGTCCATTTTAAAGAATAGCAAAATGAATAAAGATTTTGATTTTTTTCATTATTGACACAACACTCCTGATTTGGCACTCTGTGGACTAAGGAGCGCCTCCCATGGTTGCAAGGAACACCCACTTGTCAACACCCTGGCCTGCTCTCAGCAACAACCCCACCCACTTCGCCTGATTGAAGTGAACCTGATCCCACTTCCTGGCATTTCGGGCCATCCACCATCTTGTTGGTCATAACTTTTAACAATTTCCCAAACTAATCCCCATTAAGGCAACAGCAACCCATAGACTTAACCAAGCACCAGGCAAAGCATTTTTACCTTATGAATTCAAAATGAGATTCTTTTCACTTTGGTTCCTGTGGAAACCGTTGAAGGTAACAGCTGCCTTTTGATCTCACATTGCCTCTGCCCTGTACACACAAAACTGCTGAAGTTACATCCAGCACCAAACATTGAATGTAAATTCTCATTGTATCACCAACTTCTCTGAACTCCACCTTTTATAATAAAACCCCTTTCATAATACCAATTTTATTAGTAATATAAACATATTGCCTGGTATCTGCTAGATAGGTATCAGTTTTCACCCCACTTCTTGAATGCTCTATTCAAAAAATGCAAATGCACTCTACCTCTCTTACATCTCAAAACTTGTACATGTGAAAGCACCCAGACTAGCTGGCTTTAATCCATTTAAGACAAACCCACAGACTAAACCTCTATTTTAAAAGAAAAATATTTTCCAATAGTATTTTATACATTAATAACTTCATGACACACTGCTATTAAATTCAGTGCAGCATTTCACAATTGTTTATCCATATGCAACTATTGTGCTTTAATCTTTAATCCTGAGACTTGCAGCAATGTTCATTGTGGGGAATATATAATATTGTTATGCTGAGTCTTAATCATGAAGCTAATTGAGAAATGGCAAATACATTTTCATGAGCAACATGATTTTTTTGAATACTCATCCTCTAAAAAAATCTTCTCCCTTGTATAGAAAATTCTGATTTAAATCCACATCAAGGTAAAAAATAAGGAAAGTACTTATATTCAAGTAACATCCTTCATGTCCTCAGGACTATCTGAATTACCTTGCAACCAATGTAGATGCTGTTAAGGCAGTCACAGCAATCCTCTAATGTTTTAACAAGTTCTGTAGTTATGTATTCTACTTTGGGTTTAGAATGTTAACACTGCCACCCCCACCCGCAACCCCCCCACCACCCCCCTCCCCACACCCCCACCATTGATTTACCTTTGCCCGGTAGGAAGGATATATCATGTGTGTGCAACCTTTTAGAGATTGGAGCTGCCTAGTGCAACTTGACTGCAAGAGGAAGAATGGCAGCAATGTCTGAAGCAGCATCAGCTGGGGTTGATAGGGGTGAGTGAGGGGATGTGGTTGTGTACAAGGTAAGTGTGGTGTGAGGAATGATGTAATGCTGCTGTAGGCTAGACAAGGGAAGAGCGAGGGACTGGAGTAATGCACATAGCAGGAGGAAGTGGATGTGCAACGGAGTTCATTTTTCCTGACCTAATTAGGTCATTAAGTCACTTCCACCACTGAATCCATGAGTGCGGTACCACTCTGCTGATGGCCTCCTGGAGCACCTCTTTCCCTCTATGTGGCAGCATTAGGTTTCATCCTCCAGTTGCTGGGAAGGAGTATCTCCCACCTGCTCCTTATAGCCCCTGCATCATATCAAGGGAGATATTGTTAAAGTAGGAACAGCCTTTGAACATCTTTTATCTATTTTCTATAATTGCAGTCTCTAGGTGGAATTTTCCATGCCCGCTTGCGTTGGGTGTGTTTGGCGGCATGAGCGGACAATATTGTGAGAAGGCCAGAAACCAGTTTCATAACATTATGAAATCGGTTTGTGGTTGTCTGCTCAGGCCATCAATGGTGGGCTGTTTTTCCTGCCATCAGACGTCGGGAACCTCAGGGTAATACATCTGCATATCAATATATGGCCAGGCCAACAGAATCATCCCACCATGCTGGATCATCTGCTCACATTGGTGGGAAAACACATTGACCGGTTTCACAACAGCAGCAATAAGCTGATGGGCTGGCTTTTCAGGGGAACTTGGAGGTTAGTGGACAGTAAGGTGTGCAGTGCTCACGAGGGTGGCCTGTTAGACTTCAAGGTTGAGGGGACTTGGGCAGGGGGGGTGAAAGGGCTGCCCTGTGGCTGAGGCGGCATGGGAGGCAGGTGGGGGCAAGGGGTGCCCTGTGGTTGAGGTGCATTCGGTGGGGGCCAAGCGCTGCCCGACGGGTTGAGGCAACTTGGAGCGGGAGGCATGGGCTGCCCTCTAGTTGATGTGCATTGGCTGGTGGTGGGGTGGGGGGGTGGGGGTGGTGTTGGGGGGGGGTGGGGGAGCGGTGGGGGGCAGGTGGGCCAGGGCTGCCTGGCAATTGAGGTGACTTGGGGTGGGGGGGGGAGGCGAGATGCAAGGGCTGCCCTGTGGTTAAGGTGACTTGGTGGGGGGTGGGGAATGGGCCTGCCTTATGGTTGATGGTAGTGCAAAAGCACATGCGTTAGGGAAACCTTATATAAAGTGACCTTTCCTCTGCAGCTGAGACAGTTCAGATGCAGCTACATTTACATACATGGAGTCAGGTCTCTAGCTTATTCGCCCACTCAAGTAACCCAATAGCCTGAAAGTGCCACCAAGTGCTCCAGAGCTTTTCACCTCTTGAGCACAGATCGAAAACTAATGATTGTTTTAGTGGACATCAGAACATCAGACATCAGGGCAAGTTGCACAATCTCCTTGTGAAAACTGGCCATGGAGCAGTCACTGGTGGAGGTGGTCACAGTCTCTTGCAATGTCATCATCCCGGTTTAGACCAGTCTCACCCGTGGTTCAAGCTAACAGTGCAGCCTTGCAGTTTAGGTTAGGAGAATGTCTGCACCTGAGCTGAGAGCACAGCATGCAATCCAATGGGCAAAGCTTCCGCCCAATCAGTCAGGTGAAATGGGGCCGAGGTGGGTGGGGTTTCGGGCAGCCATGCAGCGCACTAATCTCTGGCCATTCAAGTGGTGGCCAGCACTCTCCAGGATGCATTAAGGTGCTTTCAGACTTAACCAAGAGAAGTTCTTTGAGCACTCAAGCTAATCCACGCATCTCTCTCTTTCATCCTGGAGCAAGAGTACACCAGGAGCATGGAGCCTGGTGACCCAGCTGTAGGCCTCGTGGTGTACAGAGAGTGAAGAAGATGGAGAAGAGAGTGACTGAGGTGGTGGCTATGCAGAAGGAGGAGCAGCAATCTCAGGAATAAGGCGCGGCTCAAGCTCCCACACACACCGCTGAACAGCCAAATCAAGCCATCATTGGTTAGCGCCGAACGACACCTAGGGCCTATAGATGCCCCCTTTCATTCCTGCAGATGACCGAGAGCCAGTGTTGCTGAAGACTGTGCATACGTGGGAAAAGTTGGTCACATCTGCCAGCTACTGCAGGATTTGGTGCCATAGGGACATGGAGGGCATCCACTGCCAGTGACCGTGAAAGCAACAACAGCACTCAATTTCTGTGCCAGTGGCTCCTTTCAGGGCTCCACAGGTGAAGTCTGTGGAATATCACAAGCCTCCACCCATAAATGCATCCAAGAGATCACAGATGCCATCTTCACGAGGGCACACAAATTTGTGCATTTTGCCCGGGACTAGCAGAGCCAGGATGCAAGATCGATTCAATTTTCCCACATTTCAGGTTTCCCATAGGTGCAAAGTGCACTCATGTGGTGCTCAGATCTCTGTCACAATAAGCGATTAACAATGTCAGCTGCAAGGCCTTCCATTTGCTCAATGTACAGTTTGTGCGCGACCACCACAAACGCATCCTTCAGGTCTATGCACGTTTTCCAGGGAGTGTCCATGACTCCTACATTCTCAGTCAGTCACAGATCCTTGACGTCTTCCAGGGTCCACAGAGGCTACACAGGTGATTCCTCAGGGACAAAGGCTACCCACAGAGGACATGGCTGATGACACCCGTGTGGTGGCCTCAGACTGTAGCAGAGCGAAGGTATAAAGAGGCTCATGCTGCAACTCATAAGTTGGTGGAACAGACCATCGGGATGTTGAAGATGCAGTTCTGGTGCCAGGACCAATCTGGTGGGGTCCTGCAATAAAGTCCACAGAGGGTGTCACACATCGTCATCGCCTGCTGCGCCCTTCACAACCTGGTGCTACAATGGGGAGAGGACCTGGCTGATGAGGAGATGGAGGAGCTCAGGTCTGCTCTGATGAGGGGGACCTTGACAGCAATGAGAGTGAGGAGGTCCACGAAGGCAACAATGATGTGGATGAGGCCCTTGCACTGGCCAGATGAGTCAGGCTTGCTTGGGAGGTCCTCATAACTGTTAGATTTGTGGAGGATGACGATGACATGCAGTGAGGAGACACCATAGATCCTCACATAGCCCCTGGGACTGTCTGACTCCTGTCTGGCCGAGGGCAGCTCACTTGCGCTCTTTGATCAGGGTCATGTCATGCAGACACGGCCATGAAATGTTAAATGCACGTGATCCTTTGTCTGCCTTCAGCACCTGAGCTCTTTAGGATCACCATGTCACTGGTCACAGATGCTGAAGAGATGGGGGCCAGCCCCACCTTAATGGTACTGAGAGCACTCAGAGAGAGTGACGGAACTCTGTGACACCTGCCCACTACATTCTGTCAGCAATAACAAACACATTGAGATGTAGGCATCAGTAATGTGTCCAATGAGTGTGAGGCCGGACTATCACTTTGGTCTGAGGGCAGCACAAAGCTCACAGAATAGGCCCTGGACTGAGACACCTGCCTTTATCTTGTGCAGAAAGGATTCACATCTGAGTGGCATGAACACAGCTGATCAGAACAAGGAGCAATAGACAGGGAGGCATTGTTGAAAGTTTATTTACCATGGAAAACATTATGTACAAGTGATTAACACCCATGCCCAGGATGTGCAACTACATCTTCTTAACCTTCCTAACCCTGACACCACATCTAGGTGCTCCATGGACACCTATAGCGGTGGGGGCAGTATTGACAGGAGTCTTCTCGAGGGTTGAGGCCTGGTGGGCCCCGGCCTGCTTTCGGGGTCCTGCTATGTGGCAGGGCACCCTCCTCGCCTTGTGGAGATGGAGCTGCTGAGGTCACAGGAAGAGGGGAATCAGATGGACTGGAGATCCTGGAGTCATCTGGGTGGATAGCCCCAGGGGGTACACCTGCTGATCCTCCTCCCTTTGGGTGCCAAGGGCCCCTGGCTGACTCTCCAAGGGAAAGCTGGAGTGAGATCGAGCTGCATACTGTTGGAGGCCCAATTATGGTGGCAGCATGGAGTTCAGCCCATGCAGCAGTGCAGGAGCAATGTTCAAGGTCTCCATGGTGGCGGCCATCATGCCAGTGTTGACCTCGGTGCGTTGGCCTGCTGGTGCTATCACCTCAGACATAAGGCGAACAGACTCCTCCATTGTGCCTTTCAATCTGAGGAGTGCAGCGGACATCCCTTCCTGATTTTCCTGAGCTTGCCTTTGCAGCTCCAGCAACCGTGACATGACCGAGTCCAGAGACTTGTCATCTGACTCGGACTCAGCAATGTTCTGGCCTCCAGCAGTGCTCAGAGTGCTGGGGACCTGGGAAGGCCCAGCCGCCACTTGCTGTGGATCAGACAGTGCGATATGCTCACCAGATTGTGATCCCGAGTCTGCTCTAAATCTACGTCCCACCGATGTTTGAGCATCTACGCTTTTGGAGGGTGTTGGTGAGTGCTGTTACAGGACTTGGAGGAGAGTGCCTTCAGATTCCTGTTCCAAGGTGCCTTCAGGGCTTGGGTGCAAGCCCTGGGTCATGGGTTCTGTCAGCTGTTTCCCAGATGTGCCTGTGGAAGCAAAGGGAGATAATTAGCGCAATGCAGTGGCCAGTGAAACAGGACACATCACTCACAGCATGGTTGTCTGATGGATGTTGTACTGCTGGATCCTCACTTGGTAGAGCACCACCAACCTCACCGTCAGCACAGGAATGGTCCAGATCATCACCAGCCAGTTGGATGGCTCTGTTTTCAAAGTCTGTGAGGATCTTGATTTCAGGCATTCCTCCATCAGTTTGCATGCCAGCTTGTGTGCCAGCTTGTCCTGCATGAATACAGATGGGGAGAGTCTAACAGAATCCCTGCCAGGACAGATGATAAGTATGCCTGGCATATGTGGGTGGTGAGTGGTCCCATGGACAGGATGAGTATAATGAAGGTGTTTGTGAGAGAGTGAATGGTGATGTCCCTTAAACTGGCAGTGAGTGAGGTCCCTGTGGATGTGTGATGGGTTTGTCAGTGTGTGAGTTGAGAGTGATGAGGAGAGTGACTTACCCTGGTGGAATGAGAGCATTCATCCTCTTGCGGCATTGGAGGACCGTCCTCTTTTGCAGGACCTATGGCGCTGACCTCCGCTGCCACCGCCTCCCGAGCCAGATTGGTGATGCTGCTGCCCATCTTGCAGCCAGCGAGGGGGTAGAGAACATCACAGCAGGCCTCCACTGCATCCAAAAGGTGCTCGAGTGACATGTCATTGAACCTGGAGGCTGTAGTCTTTTTGCCTTTTAGGTCCATGTCTTCTGTGCAGCAGCCGTGGGCTGGAAGCACTGAGGAGTATGCGTGCGACTGCGCTTTAAGTATGGCAGCCGGGTGATGAAGTGGCATGGTGGGTGAATAATAGCCCATCCGCCATCGAAAGCGTATGCTTCCTGGGAATGTATTATTAACGTGGTTGGTTTGGACGATACGGTGTGAGAAGCCGCCATTACAGCCAGCGGGTAAAACAACGCTTTTCCTGCCCACTACCTCACTTAGTGCAAATCTGGGACGATTCCACTCTCTGTACTAATTCCCCCACCTCCTCCAAATTGCAGCTTTGATTGGCCCCTCAGTTACAAGAGTTAGGATCAAGTCATGCCGATCCTCATCACGCCTACTGTCGCTGATCAAATGGCAAACCTGAAAGTAAAATGCTAATATACTGGCTGAGGTAAAAAGCCACAGTTGCACTGAGGTTACTTTCGGGTTACTTTCGGGTGTCCCTTGTGATTTCAGAAACCCTCCTTCCCAATTCATCTCCAAAAAAATAGCAGAGCCAAAGAGTTTGAAAAATAAGGGAAAGTTCTATATGAGGCATATTGAAAAGTGTCCTTAATTACGTTTACCATGCCTGTGAGTTCATTGCAGCCCATCCTGCACTGTGTAACACATCTTAGAGTGGTGCGGGTTGCACTCCTGTCTCTGCATTTAACCCACGCCACCTTCTTGTGGGTTTTCTGCTCTCAGTACCCAGCAATCTGACTCTTCTGACTCTCACTTTAGTGATCAACATCTCAAGATACGTACCTGAGAATGTAAAAGCCTTCTAGCTGCTGACCACCATCCACTTTCAGCCCTCTTTCCTTTCTCTGCACTTCCACACATCTCCATCTATCTATACACCACTCCTACTCACTTTCTTCCTTATGCAATTTCATGCCACTGTCTCATAGTGACCATCACCAAATGTACTCCATCCATCGGATGAGTGCATATCATTACGGTCACTCAGAGATCTGTTCTTTTCCTCATTACAAGACAAGAAAGCACAGAACACAAGCAAGAGAGAGAAACAGAGAACTGAAGAGGAGGGCGTGCCTCCATGCATTTCCCAGTTAATAAATGGCCTTTGTTAGATGGGGAGGTGGAGAGATTCCATGTATCTGGTAACACAATTAATTATTACTGACCCACAGACCATACCTCTGCCACCTCCAGCGTGTGATGTCACCACCAAACAAAAATTCCCAGCCCTTCCATCCCAGCACTCTGGAGGGACCTTTGCCTCTGCAACACCCTGGTCCACTCCCAGCCACCCCAATAACCCCTCCCTTTCCTATGGCACCTTTCCATGCAAGCAAAGAAGATTCAACACCTGCCTTTGACCTCTATCCTTCTCATCATTCAAGGCCTTCCAAGTGAGACAAACATTTTCTTGTACTTGATAGCCAAAATGTGTCATAGTCAAAAGAACAAAGACCTTCAACACCTCTTTGTCCTTTTGTCTATGACATCTTTTGGCTATCTCCACCTATCACTGGCCCTCTATCCAACTCTACCTGTCCCACCCCCCCTTAAACCAGCTTATATTTCACCCCTTTTCTATTTTTACTTAGTTCTGTTGAAGAGTCATACGGATTCGAAACATTAATTGTGTTCCTCTCCGCAGATGCTGCCAGAGCTGCTGAGTTTTTCCAGGGAAATAGTCATGTCTTGCTCCCAGAGTCCGTTTTTCTTTCATCTCAGACAATTTTACATATTCTGAGATATAAACCAACAGGAGACAGATTTTTGGATGACTGCTGAGATGAGCAAATCAGTTTTTTGCCTCTGCAATAACAGAAGAGTAAAGTTCAATCGTTTGCATCTTTCCTAATGCCCTTTCAAGTGTGTCTGCTTGAAGAAGGCCACGACACCTTCCAGGTGCAACATTCCATATTCTCTTAGGACAGGTGTATCAGTCTAATCCACATAGGAATTTTCCAGAAAGTGGTCACTTTAGATTATCAGCCTGCTTTTGATCAGTCTTTACTTGTATTACTTTCAAAAACACAGGTCTTCCTTAAAAAAAAAGCTCAATGTGCCTGTATGTAATTTGCGGCTCTAATCTGATTTTCATGAAAACTAGTTTGCAAGCATGACCCTGAGTTCCCAATCACCTGTCATTTTAATTCTCCATTTCGCTCCCATTCTAACCTTCTTTGTCCTTGACCTCCCGTAGTATTCCAATGAAGCTCAATGCAAGCTTGAGAAGCAAAACCTCACCTTTTGATTGGCCAGTTTATTGCAGTCTGGGCTCAACATTGAGATCAACAATTTTAATTCATAACATCCACCTCCATGTTATTTTAATTTTCTTTGTGTTTTTTTTCTATCTCTCTTGTTTTACTCTTATTTCCTGTTCTATGCTTTCATACGGCAGCTATTCAGGATCTTGCCATTCACACCTCATTGAGACACATCTTTTCCTTCTTTACTTGACCTACTATCGGTCCCTTTGGCCCTGTGGCATGAAGCCTTTTGTCATTTAATATCTTCTGCCCTCCACCCCATCACAGTCCTCCCCTTTTGTTCTTCCATCCCCACTCCCCACTTTCATTTGCTCAAAACCTATTAGATTTCCAATTTTTCTCAGTTCTGATGAAAGGTCACAAACCTAAAATGTTTTACCTCTATTTCATTCTTCTCAGATGCTGACAGCTCTGATGAGTATTAACAGCAATTTCTGTTTTTATTTCCAATTTCAGACATCCGCACTGTTTTGCTTTTGCAACATTCAGACCATCTGAATTGATTTCAACAGCAAGTGAAATATGATCATCTACATAATGATAAGGTGAAATATGATCTTTTACATAATGATAAGGTGCAACATTCTGATCTTAGCAGTTCCAATGCAGGTATTTTATTGCCACCAGGGCCTGAATGTGTGCAGCAGGAACTGCTAGGGATCACAAATGATGACTCTTCAAAGGAGCTGATTCCTTTTGAGGGTGCACTATCATAGGACACATGCAGGCTGTGTACAAGCTCAAATACTCACACTTAGATGGGACCACATAAACAGATAGTTGGGTTTTACCTGGAGACTCAAAACTTCACAAGTGAGCTGGAGCTGATTGTGGTGGCAGCAGTGCAGAGGCTGTGTTGGAGGACAGTCTTCTCCAAGCTCTATTCGGCTGAAAAAAGATGCCACATCTCAGGGACAGTCCTGAAAAAGCGAATCTTTGAGCAGAGAACAAGGCACAGATACTGACAGAACTTCTTTGCACACTGACCATGATTGTCAGGGGAATGGAGGAGACCACCTCAGGCATTGGTGTCACAGGACAGTGCGATGATGTGTTCTTACATTGGTAGAGTGGCTAGTTCAAACATAAAATGCTGCAATCAACTATGTCCATGCTTAGCTTGACTATGGCTAGATGAAACCGTGTCAGTTGCTTTAAATAGGATTACAGTGTTGCACTGATCCGTACCATAATGCTTTCAATCACAGTGGAATCAGAGAAATGTTATTTCCTCTGCTCCCTATAAATTTGCTGAATGGGATAAACTAGCTTTTCACCACATTTCCAGAAAATAGTGGTGGAGTGAGTAAGGCTCCGTGGAATTCTTGGCATATGTATTTTGGTATCTTTTGTGGTTATCTATTTAAAGACTTCAAAGCTGAGAAATAGCTTTATTAATTCTATTATATTCTATTCAAATCCAGTTCTAAGTATTGTGTGTCATCCTGATATCCGGATGTGTGTTATGTAACAGGATCTCACTCCAATTACCAATACGCTTGAGTAAACATTAAAATCAAAAGGAACTTGTTTTGTTTGCACATGTGAACTTTGTGCTCGTCGCTGCAAAGGATATGATTACTGGGGAGAGATAAATTTCTATTTCAGGTTTCCAGCCTGAAATTTTCTGAAAACACATTTGCCATGAAAAATCTCACCTGCCATCAACAGGCATTAGAAAAGCTTAAGATAAAAGCAAAAAAACTGCAGATGCTGGAAATCCAAAACAAAAACAAAAATACCTGGAAAAACTCAGCAGGTCTAGCAGCATCTGCGGAGAGGAACACAGCTAACGTTTCGAGTCCAAATGACCCTTCAACAGAACTAAGTAAAAATAGAAAAGAGGTGAAATATAAGCTGGTTTAAGGGGGGGCGGTGGAACAAGTAGAGCTGGATAGAGGGCCAGTGATAGGTGGAGATAACCAAAAGATGTCACAGACAAAAGGACAAAGAGGTGTTTAAGGTGGTGATATTAGCTAAAGGAATGTGCTACTTAAGGGCAGAAAGCAGGACGAGCAAGGTACAGATAGCCCTAGTGGGGGTGGGGTGGGGGGAAGGGATCAAAATAGGCTAAATAGGTAGAGGTAAAACAATGGATGGAAATATACTTAAAAATAATGGAAGTAGGTGGGAAAAGAAAAATCTATTTAACTTATTGGAAAAAACAAAAATGACGGGGAAAAATCAGAAAGGGGATGTGGATGGAGGAGAGAGTTCATGTTCTAAAATTGTTGAACTCAATATTCAGTCCGGAAGGCTGTAAAGTGCCTAGTTGGAAGATGAGGTGCTGTTCCTCCAGTTTGCATTGAGCTTCACTGGAACAATGCAGCAGGCCAAGGACGGACATATGGGCATGAGAGCAGGGTGGAGTGTTGAAATGGCAAGCGACAGGGAGGTCTGGGTATTGCTTGTGGACAGACCAAAGGTGTTCTGCAAAGCGGTCACCCAGTCTGCGTTTGATCTCTCCAATGTAGAGGAATGCAGTAGACTAAGTTAAGGGAAGTGCAATTTTTCCCCCTCCTTTTTGTTTTTTCCAATAACTTATATAGATTTTTTCTTTTCTCACCTACTTCCATTATTTTTAAGTGTATTTCCATCCATTGTTTTATCTCTACCTTTTAGCCTATTTCGATCCCTTCCCCCCACCCCACCCCCACTAGGGCTATCTGTACCTTGCTCATCCTGCTTTCTACCCTTAATTAGCAGTGAAGTGCAAGTGAAATGCTGCTTCACTTGAAAGGAGTGTTTGGGCCCTTGGACAGTGAGGAAAGGGGAGTAAAAGGGCAGGTGTTGCACCTTCTGTGGTTGCATGGGAAGGTGCCATGGGAGGGTTGAGGTGTAGGGGGTGATGGAGGAGTGGACCAGGGTGTCCCGGAGGGAAAGTTTTATTAACTTTGCTTCCAATTTTCACCCCTCCATCATTTTCACATGGTCCATCTCTGACACTTCCATTCCCTTCCTTGACCACTCTGTTTCAATTTCTGGTGATAGACTGTCCATCAATATCCATTACAAGCCTACCGACTCCCACAGCTACCTCAACTACAGCTCCTCACACACAGCTTCCTGTAAGGACTCCATCCCATTCTCTCAGTTCCTTCACCTCCATCGCATCTGTTCTGATGATACCACTTTCAAAAACAGTTCCTCTGACATGTCTTCCTTCTTCCTTAAGGTTTTCCACCCATGGTGGTCGACAGGGCCCTCAATTGTGTCCGGCCCATTTCCTGCGCATCCGCCCTCGCACCTTCCTCTCCTTCCCAGAAACATGATGGGGCCCCCTTTTCCTCACTTATCACCCAACCAGCCTCCACATTCAAAGGATCATCCTCCGCCATTTCCATCAACACCACCAAACACATATTCCCTTCACCCCACCCGGCGGCATTCCACAGGGATCGTTCCCTCAGGAACTCCCTGGTCCACTCCTCCATCACCCCCTACACCTCAACCCCCGTCCCACGGCACCTTCCCATGCAACCGCAAAAGGTGCAACACCCGCCCCTTTACTTCCCCTCTCCTCACCGTCCAAGGGCCCAAACACTCCTTTCAAGTGAAGCAGCATTTCACTTGCACTTCCCCCAACTTAGTCTACTGCATTCGTTGCTCCCAATGCGGTTTCCTCTACATTGGAGAGACCAAACGCAGACTGGATGACCGCTTTGCAGAACACCTTCGGTCTGTCCGCAAGCATTACCCAGACCTCCCTGTCGCTTGCCATTTTAACACTCGACCCTGCTCTCTTGCCCACATGTCTGTCCTTGGCTTGCTGCATTGTTCCAGTGAAGCTCAACGCAAACTGGAGGAACAGCACCTTATCTTCCAACTAGGCACTTTACAGCCTTCCGGACTGAATATTGAGTTCAACAATTTTAGAACATGAACTCTCTCTTCCATCCACACCCCCTTTCCAATTTTTCCCCCTCCTTTTTGTTTTTTCCAATAACTTATATAGATTTTTTCTTTTCTCACCTACTTCCATTATTTTTAAGTGTATTTCCATCCATTGTTTTATCTCTACCTTTTAGCCTATTTCGATCCCTTCCCCCCACCCCACCCCCACTAGGGCTATCTGTACCTTGCTCATCCTGCTTTCTACCCTTAATTAGCACATTCCTTAGATAATATCACCACCTTCAACACCTCTTTGTCCTTTTGTCTATGACATCTTTTGATTATCTCCATCTATCACTGGCCCTCTATCCAGCTCTTCTTGTCCCAGTCCCCTCCTTAAACCAGCTTATATTTCACCTTTCTTCTATTTTTACTTAGTTCTGTTGAAGCTTCATTCAGACTCGAAATGTTAACTGTGTTCCTCTCCGCAGATGCTGCCAGACCTGCTGAGCTTTTCCAGGAGTTTTTGTCTTTGTATCAGAAAATCTTGGGCAAGTGACCCTGAGCACCAGATCAGACTGCTTCTTTTATATTGTTCTTAGTTCTGGCCGTCAAGAGAGAAGAGAGATGTTTGTGTGCTAGGGAGGCTATGCAGAGAAGAGCTAGGATGCTTATCTTCTGTGCAGGGGTCTGAGTTGCAAGGATATACAGGAGAGACACGCTTTCAGCCTAGAAAACAGACACTAAAGAGTTGATCCTAACATTGGTATATAAGATTAGATATAATTTAAGAGAATAAATCAAGCTAACCTAGAATTTTCCTTTAAATTACTGGAGGAGAACAAGAATTTACATGAATAGACAATAATTTTGGGCCTGATGTCAGAAAATCCTTGTTCACAATGCGTGATCAACATGGGAATAACTTCTTAAGACAAAGACAGTGATAGTAGAAACTCTGGAATCCTTTCAGAAATAATTGGCTGTTACAGTGGAGGTTGTAATGATCTTACTGGATGAACAAATTGAAATGGGCTGGATGGCCTTCCTTATCTGTAATTATTTTTTAATCTAACAATTTAATTTATGGCACTAGTTAGCTGTCAGTTTTACCTTATCAGCCTCCATGTCAGAAAATGTTTAGGAAACTTCCATCAGTTTGTCGACAAATACACAAGATGATGGCTAAATATGCCAAAATGCACAGTTCCTTCACTCGAGAGTGATGTTGACATGATACAAACAGTGTCCAGTCATTCCAGTTTTTGTCCGTCTCTGAGCTAAACAACATTGGCTGAACATGTTTTCGTAAAAGACAATAGGGTAAGTTTTGTAATAAACAGGTCAGAGTGAATCAACAGTATGAAATTCATTTCCATTACCAAACAAAGTCAAGATCTACCCCAATGCCTCTGTAAAAAAAATGAGATTCAGTATTTGCATCGCCCTTACAGGCCAACAGATACAGTGAATCATAATTAATGTTTAATATCCTTCATTTTAACCTGTTGCTTTTTGTTGTTCAGTATTTTGTTCCAACAGTGAATGCTAAAGGGGAAGGTTTTTCAGAAGGAATTACTGAATCAGTCGTTGTGAGCCCAGAAATTACACACAGATATTCAAAATGGTGTGAATCAGCCTGTTTGTGGTGATATTATCATAGAATTATCACTTCAACAAGTGTGGCACTTTTGGGTTAACACCCATAAACTGGCTTTCACCGCATTGAAATTAACACAACCATGGATGCCAAAGTTGGAAAAATAAGGAAAATAATAACTAAACAGTTAACAAGAACAGAAAATGCTGGAAAAACTCAGCAGGTCTGACAGCATCTGTGGAGAGAAAGACAGAGTTAATGTTTTGAGTCCGTCTAACTCTTCTTCAGAGCTCCACAGATGCTGTCAGACCTGCTGAGTTTTTCCACCATTTTTTGTTTTTGTTTCAGATTTGCAGCATCCACAGTATTTTGCCTTTAACTAAATAGTTAAGGTCCCTTAATTTTCCATCAGCTATGGGTTCGCTCCCATCGGGGGAGTGGTGGGGGTGGGGGGGGTGGGGGGGGTGGGGGGTTGGTATTTTATGGAATCCTGCAAAAGTGGGATACGTAGCGGACATGGGACTGAATTAGGTGGGATGCAAAATTTTGATTTCCTGATGGCAGGTCGAGATGCAGAGATGAAGTCAGTAGCATGTTTGTGGCATGTCGAGCCTCACATTGTCAGGTGGCGGGTTTATGCCTGTAATACATTCGCATGCTATGAATACTCATTAGCGTACAAGTTTTCTAACATAAAATATAAAAGCAGAAGCTGCTGGAAAAACTCAGCAGGTCTGGCAGCATCTGTGGAGAGAGAAATACAGTTAATGTTTTGAGTCTGTATGACTCCTCTTCAGATTTCGGAGTCATACGGACTTCAGAGTCATATGGGTCTATTTTTATTTCAGATTTCCAGCATCCATAGTATTTTGCTTGTATTATAGAGGCTTTTTTAGTTACAGGTACCTTTAAGATAGAGTCAGCGGCACAAGAGAATCTTGTGGTACCTGGTTTACGTTTGTTTAAAGGTAGTGTGCACCAATCAGCTTCGTGCTGTTGTGCCCGAGGTCAGCGGTTTTCTTTGTTGAACTTGGTGACACAATGGGGACAGGAGAATGGCAACTTGCATGGAGGCTCGGGACTGGCAAGGGCGAGTCAGGGTTGAAGATGGCGTGAGAGTTAGGGGGTTGAAACTTTGGGGTTTGGGTGCTTGGAGAAGCGGAAGAGGGATTCAAGGGTGGGCGGGGGGGAGCAGAGGGTGTGACAGGGGGGCATGGAAGAGTGAACTGGGAAGGAACTGGCGTCCTGGGTGTGGTGGGGGGTGGGGGGTGTTGGTGGTGGGTAGGTGGTGGTGGGGACAGTCAGTCAAAAGTCAAGGTAAAAAAATGAGGCGTCTAAAGGGCGGGGTCAGTACTGCCCAAATGTACTATATCTCAGGGTGTTGGCTGGCAGAGCCCTTGCAGGGCTTTGAATTCACCTACTGCATTTCAATTATCCCTACTGAGAGTGCTCTCGGACAATGCCCTTTATAATGCATAGAAGTGAGGGCCAACTGAACCTGCAAATTCAGCCATGTCCCGCAGATTGGTGAGTACAACACTGAACACTAACATGAACGAATGAACAAAAAAGCACATCATTATTCCTTCCATATAAGTAAACGTCCCAAACTCCCCTGTAACCATCAATGTGTGCCAACCATGAGGTGCGCCAGTACATTTAGCTCTCTGACAAAGCTAGTCTCAACAAATAATGATGATGCGTACATGAATAAAATGAAACCAATGTAATGTGAAATATTTGCAAGTGAAACTGAAATTAAAAAAACATGCAAGCCACCTTTGTGCTTTCAAGCAGTCTTATGTTAATGGCAATGGAATCGGGAGGGAAAGTTTCAGCCGTGATGCAGGGCCTCCCTGTTTGTACAGGAGGTTCTTTTATAGTCCGCCCATACCTTCTGCATTGTCAGCTGATGATGGGTTTCACCACTGAAAAGCTTCCCCGCCGTGGAATTGCACATGTCCCACAGCACTTTAAATTTTAATTGGAATCACGTGGGAAGCAGGAAAATGCAAGGGAGAGGAAATAGCGCACACTGCGGTTTCTGCCGTCTGGAACAGCATGCCACTGACAAAATTCCACCCATCATGTTTGACAGGGTACTTGACCATGTCCACTCCATTTCTTGCCCTTCTGGACTGAATTTAGCGAGCGTGTTGTGTCACTCGGGAGCAGCATCAGAAGCAGGTGCTGATGTCGTATGGGAAAAATGCAGCTGGCCAACCATGATCACAAAGCGGACAGCCAATTAACGGTGAGGGGATGCAGGGTCCACCCAATGCTAGAGCTGGGGCAAGCCTCAAGGCATCATTCTCGGTGTCACCTGATGCAGAGGCTGGTGCTGGCACTATTTTTAAAGGCCTGTCAGTCCTGCATTCAGTCGTGCCCTAGACATTGCAGTCACCACAGCACCACTCCCAGAGAAGCCCTAGCCTCCAGAGTGCTCCTCACCACCTCTATGCCTGAAGTTTGCAATCCTAAAGAAGCCTTGAGGTTCAACCAAGGTATCAAGGACTGAACCAGAAGGCTGCAGCAAACATACTCGAGGAAAGGCTCCAGGTAGCCCACAGTTTAGCAATGCCTCATTGAAGGTTCTCCTCCAGGCTTTAAGGAAAACACAAGAGATCCTCTTCCCAATGGACAGGAAGAGGAGATACCCCCTGCCTGAGATTCCAGAGGAGGTCAGGAGTTGGGCGTCACCCCCACCAATCCTGGGCGCAGTGCCACAGACTGGTCAATGATCTCCTTCGCTCCAGCAGGGTGATAAGGCCAGACTATACTGTTCCCATCTTTGCATGTGCAAAGCAGGATGATGCAGTACAGGAGGAAGGAGTGACCAACCAGGCGATGGCAAGGGGGAGTGGCTGAAGCAGACCCCTTGAGATGTGTGGCAGCATCTTGGTGACAACTCGCCGTCTGTCTTTGCTTACCCCCACCATGCCCCTTGAGAATGAACGTATGGAGGAGGCACTCAGCAGGTCCCCTCATGGACCAAAGAGCTGCCGCCAGCATAATTGTTATGATTATCTTTGTGTGAGAACTAACACTGTTCCTCCTTCTGCTTGCAGGAAAAAAACAGGCCCACGACAACAGAACTGGTGGAGGCAGCCCCATTATTGGATTTCTGAGTCTGGCAGCAGAGGAGGCCCTGGATCACAGGGCAGTTTCAAATAGAAAAATAAGAGTGTCAACCCAAGAGAATGAGGATGCATAATGGTCTTATGTCCACTGCAGCACATCTGGGATCAACATCAGGCATGTGAAGCCTTTAACCACTAATTATTTGTGTTCTCTCATATGTTCATTCTCAAGGAACATGGTGGGGATAAGCTAAGACAGACGGCTGGTCGTCACCCAGATAATGCCACGCACCTCAAGGGGTCTGCTTCAACCACACCCCCTTGCCATTGCCTAGTTGGTCGCTCCTTCCTCATGTAGTGCACCATCCTGCTTTGCACATGCAAAGAGGAGAATGGTATAGTCTAGCCATAGAAACATGGGCAGCCACAGAGACCAGAGTCCTGCAGTCTATTTCTGAGGAGAAGGAGGGGTCCTCAGAGGATGCAGCAGGTATGCACTCATGGGTAAATTCAGGTTCACAAGCTATTACACACCTCAACAGCTGATGGACGCTGTGGCAGCCAAGGCCATTGACAGAGGACCATGGGAGGCCAGACTCAGGCTGATGATGAGCCTCTGGTGTTGGCCATACCAACCTGCTGGAGTTGCAGCAAGAGGGATGGGAACATCTAGTGGAGCTGGCAGAAGCTATACGTACCTATATGCAGATGATATAGGAGTCCATCCAGGCTATGAGTGCTGCCATGTCTCATGTGTGCCCGCACTTGACTTCCTTCATCAGGAGATATTTATTTTTTCTATTCGTTCATGGGACGTAGGCATCACTGGCCAGGCCAGCAATTATTACCCATCCCTAGTTCAGAGAGGGTGTTTTAGGAGTCAACCTGTGGGCCTGGAGTCACATGGAGGCCAGACCAGATAAGGACAGCAAATATCCTTCCTGAAAGGACATTAATGAACCACATGGATTTCTGCAACAATCAACAATGGTTTCATGGTCAGCATTAGACTTTTAATTCCAGATTTTTATTGCGGACCTGGTGTTGCTTCCTTAATCTTGCAGTCTATCACTCAGCGCGCAGGTTCACAGTGCCCACTGATAAAGCTTAGGAGCTGACCAAACATGGCCTACTTCAACAGTAATAAAAACAAAAAAACTGCGGATGCTGGAAATCCAAAACAAAAACAGAATTACCTGGAAAAACTCAGCAGGTCTGGCAGCATCGGCGGAGAAGAAAAGAGTTGACGTTTCGAGTCCTCATGACCCTTCGACAGAACTTGAGTTCGAGTCCAGGAAAGAGCTGAAGTATCGCAGAGAGGAACAGAACTTCTTCAAGGAGGTAGGCATTTCTTGAAGAGCAGTGGCAGTCAATTAAACACAGAGATAAAAACAAAAAAACTGCGGATGCTGGAAATCCAAAACAAAAACAGAATTACCTGGAAAAACTCAGCAGGTCTGGCAGCATCGCCTACCTCCTTGAAGAAGTTCTGTTCCTCTCTGTGATATTTCAGCTCTTTCCTGGACTCGAACTCAAGTTCTGTCGAAGGGTCATGAGGACTCGAAACGTCAACTCTTTTCTTCTCCGCCGATGCTGCCAGACCTGCTGAGTTTTTCCAGGTAATTCTGTTTTTGTTTTGGATTTCCAGCATCTGCAGTTTTTTTGTTTTTATCTCTGTGTTTAATTGACTGCCACTGCTCTTCAAGAAATGCCTACCTCCTTGAAGAAGTTCTGTTCCTCTCTGCGATACTTCAGCTCTTTCCTGGACTCGAACTCAAGTTCTGTCGAAGGGTCATGAGGACTCGAAACGTCAACTCTTTTCTTCTCCACCGATGCTGCCAGACCTGCTGAGTTTTTCCAGGTAATTCTGTTTTTGTTTTCTACTTCAACAGTAGCAGCCCATTGAGGGATCATTAAGCTATTAGTCATCCATGCACTTCCTGCTGCCCTCTCAGTTTTTATTTACAGCCTTGCTCCCTCAATGGGCTGCTACTGTTGAAGTAGGCTATGTTTGGTCAGCTCCTCAGCTTTATCAGTGGGCACTGTGAACCTGCGCGCTGAGTGATAGACTGCAAGATTAAGGAAGCAACACCAGGTCCACATTAAGTTAAGGCTCTATTGCACTAATGTTGCAAGGCCAGCAGGGTTATAGAAACTGTTTTTTAAAATTTGTTCACAGTGTGTGGGTGTCGCTGGCAAGGTCAGCAGTTATTGTCCATCCCTAATTGCCGTTGAGAAGGTGATGATGAGCCACCTTCTTGAAACACTGCTGTCCATGTGGTGTAGGTGCACCCATAGTGCTGTTAGGAAGGGAGCTCCAGGATTTGAACCAGCAACAGTGAAGGAATGGTGATATGGTTCTAAGTCAGGATGGTGTGATGCTTGGAGGGGAAATTGCAGTTGGTGGTGTTTCCATGCATCTGATGCCTTTGCCCTTCCAGATGGTGGAGGTCACGGGTTCAGAAGGTGCTGTCAAAGTAGACTTGGAAGTTGCTGCAGTACACCTTGTAGATCGTACACATTGCTGCCACTGTGCGTCGGTGGTGGAGGGACTGAATGTTGAAGGTGGTGAATGTGTTGTCAATCAAGTGAGCTGCTTTGTCCTGGATGGTGTCAAGCTTCTTGAGTGCTGTTGGAGCTATATTCATCCAGGCAAGTGGACAGTATTCCATCACACTCCTGACTTGTGCCTTGTAGATGTTGGACAGGCTTTGGGAATCAGGAGGTGAGTTACTCACCGCAGGAAGGGGATATTTGTAGTGCCTTCTCCTCCAGTGAGTTGTTAAATAATTCACCACCATTTATGAAGGATGTGGCTACACTGCAGAGCTTTGATCTGATCTGTTGCTTACCTCTGTCTCTCGCTTGCTGCTTTCACAGTTTCACGTGCACATAGTCCTGTGTTGTAGCTTCATCAGGTTGACACCTCATTTTTAGGTATGCCTGGTGCTGCTCCTAGCATGACATCTTGCACTTTTCATTGAACCAGGGTTTATCTCCCAGATTGATGGTAATGATAGAGTGGGGGATATGCTGGGCCATATTGTGGTTGCATACAATTCTGCTGCTCATGGATGCCTAGTTTTGATTTGCTAGATCTGTTTGAAATGTATCCCATTTAGCATGGTGGTAATGCCACACAACACAAAAGAGGGTATCCTGAATGTGAAGATGGGATTTTGTCTCCACAAGGACAGTACAGTGTTCATTCCTACGAATACTGTCATGGGCAGATGCATCTGCGACAGGTAGATTGGTGAGCACAAGGTTAAGTATGTTTTTCCCTCTTCTTGGTTCCCTCGTCACCTGCCAAAGACCCAGTCTAGCAGTTATGCCCTTTGGGACTCGGGCAGCTCAGTCAGTAGTGGAGCTACCGAGCCACTCTTGGTGATGGACATTGAAGTCCTGACCCAGAGTCCATTATGTGCCCTTGCCACCCTCAGTGTTTCCTCCAAGTGGTGCTCAACATGGAGGAGTGCTGATTCATGAATTGAGGTGGGAGGGGTGGGAGTGGGGGGGCGATAGGTTGTAACCAGCAGGAGGTTTGCTTGCCAATGTTTGACTTGATGCCATGAGACTTCATGGGAATCAGAGCCTGTATTGAGGACTCCCAGGGCAAGTCCTCCTCAACTGTATACCACTGTGCCACCATCTGGTCTGTCCTGTCAGTGGGACAGGATGTACCCATGGATGGGGATAGTGGCGCCTGGGACATTGTCTGTAAGGTATTATTCCATGACTTATGACTATGTCAGGCTGTTGCTTGTCTTGTCTGTGAGACAGCTCTCCCAATTTTGGCACAAGCCCCCAGGAGGACCTTGCAGAGTTTACAGGGCTGGGCTTGCTTTTATCATTTCCAGTATATAAGAGATTGTCCTGAGCCTCTGTTGCGAATCTTTCAATGCCCCTTGTCTCTGGTGCAAGGGGTTCCTCACCTGTGCTGCCTGCTCAGCAACCTCCTCCACATCCTCCTCATCAGACAAGGAGTGAGGATTGATGAAACCCTCACTATTCAAGACCTTCATCCTCCGAATTGTTAGATTATGCAGGGAACAGCAGACTACCATGATACTCTAGACCCTCACTGGGCATTCTGAGGGGCTTCATAAGATTGTTTGTGGCACCTGAATCTCACCTTCAGTAGACCAATGACCTATGCGAGGGCCATTCAGGAGGACCTGTGGTAGGTATTGAACCTCTCTCCTGCTGCAATGCAAGCATTCCTCACAGGCATGAGTAAACATGTATTTAGTGGATAGCACTTTCCTCGTGAATCCATCCATGAATGCGGTGGTGCTGGAAAAGCTGTGCCACCTGGGACTGTTAGTGTACATAGGTGTCATGGCTGCTTCCTGGAAACTGGGTACAGAACTTTTGGTGGTCACAGACCAGTTGGACAGTGAAGGAATGGAAGCCTTTTCTGTTGATGAAGGCTGCTGAATGGTCAGAGGGAGTGTTGATAGCCACAGGTAGCATTCGATGGCACCCTGCACCCTGCACCTAGGGGAATCCAGGTTGACTCAGTAGTGCACACAGTCACTGGCCCTTTTGAACAGGTCATTATTCATTTCCTTGATGCAATGCTGGGCTGCAGACTGGGAGATTACACAATTACAAATATATGAATTAGGAGCAGGAGTAGGCCACCTGGCCGCTTAAGCCTGCTCCTCCAGTCAATATCATAACTGATCTGATTGTAACCTTAACTCCATATTCCTGCCTATCCTGATAACCTTTCACCCCCTTGCTTATCAAGAATCTATCTACTTCTGCCTTAAAAATATTCAAAGACTCTGCTTTCACCGCCTTTTGAGGAAGTAAGTACGAAAGGTTCATGAACCTCTGAGGGAACAAATTTGTCCTCATCTGTGTCTAAATGGGTGATTCTGTATTTTTAAACTGTGACCCCTAGTTATAGATTCTCCCACAAGAGGAAACATCCTCTCCGCATCCACCCTGTCAAGACCCCTCAGGATCTTATATGTTCCGATCAAGTCGCCTCTTACTCTTCTAAACTCCAGCGATACAAGCCCAATCTTTCCAACCTTTCCTCATAAGAAAGCCTACCCATTCCCGGTATTAGTCTAGTAAACCTCTCTGAACTGCTTCCAATGCATTTTACATCCTTCCTTAAATAAGGAGAGCAATATTGTACACAGTGCTTCAGATGTGGTCTCACCAATGCCCTGTATAGCTGGAGCATAGCCTCCCTACTTTTGTATTCAATTACCCTCGCAATAATCATTAACATTCTATTAGCTTTCTTAATTACTTGCATACTAACCTTTTGCAATTCATGCTCTAGGACACCCAGATTCATCTACATCTCAGAGCTCTGCAATATTTCATTATTTAGATAATATGCTTCTGTTTTATTTGACCTGTCAAAATGGACAGCCTCATATTTTCCCTCATTATACTTCATTTGCCAGATCTTCTCCCACTCACCAAACCTATCTATGTCCTTGTCTAGCCTCCTTATATCCTCTTTACAACTTTCTTTCCTACCTATCTTTGTGTCACCAGCAAATTTAGCTACCACACTATAGCTCCCTTCATCCAAATCATGTATATAAATTGTGAAGAGTTGAGGCCCCAGCACTGATCCCTGTGGCACACCACTGGTCACATCCTGTCAACCAGAAAAAGACCCATATATGCCTGCTTTCTGTTTTCTGATAGCTAACAATCTTCTACCCATGCCAATATCTTACCTCCTAAACCATAAGCTTTTATTTTCCCCAATAACTGTTGATGATATCAAATTCCTTCTGAAAATCTAAATACGGTACATCTACTGGTTCCACTTTATCCACAGTACATATTACTTCTTCAAAGAACTCTAATGAATTGGTTAAACATGATTTCCCTCTCACAAAACCATGTTTATCCTGCCTGATTACCTTCAATTTTATCTAAGTGCCCTGCTGTAATGTTTTCAATGATAGCTTCTAACATTTTCCCATGACAGAAGTTAAGCTATCTGGCCAAAAGTTTCCTGCTTTCTGTCTCTGTTCATTTTTGAGTAAAGTCGTTACATTCATTATTTTCCAATCTAATGGAATCTTCCATGAATCTAATGAATTTTGGATAATTAAAAACAATGCATCAACTATCTCACTGGCCACTTCTTTTAAGACCCTAGGATGAAATCCATCAGGATCTGGGACCTGGCAACCTGCAATTCCAACAATTTGCTAAGTACCACTTCCCTGGTGATTGTAATTTGCTTGAGTTCCTCCTTAATTACAGCTATTTCTGGGATGTTACTTATATTCTCCATAGTGACAATCGATACAAAATACTGGTTCAGTTATCTGCCATCTCCTTATTTTCCATTATTAACTCCCCAGACTCACTTTCTCTAGGACCAATGCTCACTTTGTTATATTTCAATATTTCTAGCTAGCTTTCCCTCATACTCTAATGTTTCCCTCCTTATTAATCTTATAGTCATTCTTTGCTTTTTTTTTATATTCTGCCCAATCTTCTGACCTGCCATCTATCTTTGCGCAATGATATACTCTTTCTTTAAGTTTGATACTACCTTAAACTTCTTTAGTTAATCATGCATGATGGGTCCTCCCCTTGGAATTTTTCTTTCTTGTTGGAATGTATCTATTTTGTGTATTCTGAAATATCCTCTTAAGTGTCTGCAACTGCATCTCTTTTGACCGATCCCTTAACCTAAATAGTCAGTTTACTTTCACTAGCTTTACTTCATGCAATCATTACTGCCTCTATTTAAGTTTAAAATACTAGTCTTAAACACACTCTTCTTTCCCTCAAACTGAACGTAAGATTCAATCACATTATGATCTGCTACCTTGGGATGCCTTTACTATGAGGTCATTAGTTAACCTAATTGTGTAAAATTTGAGTGTCATGGCGATCTTCAAGGCAATAGAAATTTGGTGTCCACCAAAGCCCATGCAGCATGGCAAATGAGTTGATGATAGCCTCCTTTGGTATCTGCAGCTTGCGTTGATACTACTACTTGGGCAGATGCAGGTAGTTGAGGTGAGTCCGATATGCTCTCAGCCGCACATAGGCACTTGGGGGGTTGGCTGCTGTTGGTCCCCTATGCAAGATTCAGTGGCGTGCTCTGTTGGCCCTCTTGTTGCTCCTGCTGTTGCTGCAGTGGAATTGCCGATGCCTGATCCTAAGGGGGCTTGAAGTGTGGATGCTGAAAGGATGTTTCCCCTTATGGAAGCGTATCATGAAGCTATTAATGTATATAATATTTTGGAAAATATTTTTCTTTTAAAATAGAGGTTTAGTCTGCAGGTGTGTCTTAATTGGATTAAAGCCAGCTAGTCTGGGTGCTTTGATGGGTACTAGTTTTGATATGTAAGGGAGATAGAGTGTATTTGCATTTTTTGAATAGAGCATTCAAGAAGGGGGGTGAAAACTGATGCCTTTCTAGCAGCTACCAAGCAATATGTTTATATTACTAATTAAAATTGGTGCTATGAAAGGAGTTTCATTGTTAAAAGGTGAAGTTCAAAGAGGCTGGTTAAACAATGAGAATTTGAATTCAATCAGAGGTGGTGGGTATAACTTTGGCAGTTTTCAGGTATGCAGAGCAGGGGCAATGTGAGTTCAAAAGGCAGCTGTAAGCCTTCAACTGGTCCAACTGGCCCCACAGTGAAAATAAGCTCACTATGAATTAGAAAATGTTTTGCCTGGTGTCTGGTTAAGTCAATGGGTTGCTGTTGCATTAATGGAGATTAGTTTGGGAATTTGTTAAAAGTTATGATATCAGTAATTTGTAGCTGTGTGTGCATTTATTTTAACCTGTGTAAATTAATAAAATGTTTCAGTTAGTTTAACATAAAACCTCAAGACGTGGTGGTCTGATTCCTGAATTTAGAGTTGCATTTCAAACATATCACTTAAAATTATAGGTTATGACAGTTGTTTAAAGTTTCCCTCTGAGATTTTTAAATAACTCCACTTTACCAACTGCATTGGTCATAACAGAGAGACCAGAACTAGTTTAAACCTGTATAGTTTAAAATAAGGGGTCTCACATTTAAGACAGGGATGAGGAGATTTCTTTTTTCTCTCAGAGGGTTGTAAGTCTGTGGAACTTTCTTCCCCAGGGAACGGGAGAAGCAGTGTTATTGAATATTTTTAAGCAGTAGTAGATAGATTCTTGACTAACAAAAGAATCAAAGGGTATTGGGGGTACGTAGGATAGTGGTGTTGAGGCCACAATCAGATCAGCCAGGATCTTCTTGAATGGCAGAGCAGGCTTGAGGGGCCAAATGGTTTACTCATGCTCCTACTTCATATGTCCATATTGTTCATATGGTCTCCCCTCCCTCTGCGCCATTCCACCTCCACAAAGGTCAGTCCCATGGCCATTGATCTCTCCTTCGCTTGTGAAATGTCGTTCGAATCGATTTCCCCTGGAACCTCCCTTTTACTCCTCCCCTGTCAGCACATGCCAATGCTCCTCTGTGTCCCTTGCAGAGAGCCCACCATCCTAAACAGCTCCCACCCTTGGAAGCCTACCTCTGCTGGCCTCCACTCCCTGCTCACTTCCCCTTGTAAACAACCAACAATCTCACAATGACTGACCTCTAGAGGCAGCACTGAGGCCTCATCTCATTGCCACCAACTTTAATCGATAGGGAATCTGAAGGTCTGAAGTCTTGCTGTGCTGTTCGTTTAATTCAAGCTCTGCATAATCACATTCAGGCCCATGCAAATTCATCTTAATGATCTTTTCATTGAGCCGTTGCATTGTAGTGGCAATCCTGCCTTGGATCTTTGCTGCTCCTGGAAAAATATGGAACCACCATCATTTCGTTGGAGTTCCAGGTGAGTATAACACCGCCACCACCCCCCACCCCGCCTCCACACCACCCACCCCCCCAAACCCCCAACCCCGATCTTTCACACTCCCTCTGCCTCTTATCCTGCTCCTGCAAGCCCCGTAAAATTTAACCCCAACTCGCACACATTCCCTCTCAGAACCACAATAGCATTCCCCTTGTTCTTATCTTACACACCAATAGCCTCCACATTCAATGGGTCATCCTCTGTCTGCTTGATGCCATCAAACACCTCAGAGTTAGGGATGTGTCAGGTAGCTGAACTGACACACTCTTTGCCTGTTTCACTGCCAGTCTTATGTCCAAACCTGGACCAGGAAAATTCAGCCTGCTAACTCTGTTTCTCTCTCCATTGACACTGCTAGACTTGTTTCCACCATTTCCTGTTATTCTGTTAGTTAGTGATCCTGATTAAGAAAATCAAAGAAGGCATTTTTCTGTGCAGCAGTCTATGACCCTGTGAATAATTAACATTGATCACAATAAAATCATTGAGAAATTACTAATTTTAAAATTGACCTTTCTCTCAATATTGGTTCCAAAGACAAATTGGGGTAGAAATTGGACCTTATGTTTAATTCTGGAGGCCAATCTCCTGCACCTCAAGGATGCCTGAAAGGTTTAGTGCCCCTCAGGGAAAGTGAGCTGCCCAGAAGCTTCAGGCCTGATCCTCTCAGCTTTTCTTTGTGTGGATGTATCCACCATCAAAATGGTATTTTATTTTTAAAGTTTTATGCAAAGTCAGGAGGAGCAGATTGTAACTCCCAGCTCCACAGTCAACCGGAGAGCCATTGCTGGCCCAGGTTTGATTCTGCCACTCCCTTTTCTCTTCCAACATGAGACTTACTTTTGTGCCACTGCCAGTGAGGAGCGTGGCCCAACGTTCATTTTTATAAAATGGACAATCTACTTCTGGAAATGCATAACAAATTGTTGTTTGGCTAAATAAGGTTAGTAGGACTTGAGGCCTAATTACAGGGCAGTGCATAGTGCCCTTTTCAGGGCTGCCCATGAGCCTTAGGGAATTCCACTCCTTTCTTTCTTTGGCACCCACTAAGATGTGATACAGCATGGTGCAGCTGAAGAAAAAGCAAAGGGCTAATTTTTCCCAGCACTTTGGAGAAGGATTAGGAGGCAAAGGGGCTGGCAATATGGTGCTGGGAATTCTTTGGTGCTGAAAATTTTCCTGCTGGGTGACCAATTGAGACAAGTAATTTTCCATTTAAAGGCCACCTCCCATCCCCAAGTGCACTTTTTCCACTTCAGGTGGGGGTTCTGCCTTGTAGGAAGACTGCCAGGTAAATCCTGGCATCTGCCAGGGGTTTCTGGGGTTGGGGGCTGTACTTGATGTGCACTCCATGATCAGAGAGTGGTGTCCTGGTGTCAACATCTGAGTTCACACAACACAGTGTCGCCTGAGCAAACCATCATCGGAGAACGCCTACCTGGCCACATCTTTTCAAAAAGCTCACCCAATTTTGAGGGCACCTTGGCATTGAGGCAGTCTCTCCTTCATGATGCAGCCTTAGCAGTGGCCACCACTCTTGGGAGCTGGGGTAGAGGGGGCAGGCCATCCTCCTCAATTGGATGGCAGCCCTGTGAGCAACCCGTTAATTAGCTGCTGCTGGTAAAATGCCACCCCAGTGTCCCGCTGCAGGTTAGCTCTTGCTGTCATTGCTTTACAGGTTTCCTTCAGAGCTAATGAAATTCAGCCCAAACAGTCTGACAGATCAGAGGCATTTGAGGGTTCATACAATGAGAAGGAGAAATTGAATTGTACGGCATCAGCAGATGTGAGATGGAGCCTGAGGATTATGTCAATGTGTAAATGAGGAAGAGAAAAAGACCAAAGCTATTTCACTGGGGTCCTTGGATGTGCAAAGGTAACCTCGTTAAATTAGATGATGACATAATCGCAGTGGAAGAGGATGGTTTAGTGAACTATGTTGAATACAGCAGACTGATCAAGGAAGATGAGGAATAAAACATACTAGTCACAGCCACAGGAGATGTCATGCATGGTTTTAATCAGGAGTTTAGACAACAGATTTTGGGAGATGTTGAATGGATCTGCAAAGGTTATGATCCAAAACTGTTGAACTCAGTATTGAGTCCAGAATACTGTAAAGTGCCCAGTGGAAAGATGAGATACTGTCCCTCGAGCTTGTATTGAGCTTCATTGGAACACTGTAGCAGATGAGGACAGAAAGGTCAGAGCGGGAGCAAGGTGGAGATTTGAAATGACACATGACAGGAAGCTCAAGGTCAAGCTTGCGGCTTGAATGGAGGTGTTCCACAAAATGGTCTGCATTTGGTCTTTTCAGTGTAGAGGAGTCCACATTTTGAGCAGCAAATACCGTATACTAAATTGATAAAAGTACAAGTAAATCATTGCTTCACTTGGAAGTCATGTTTGGAGGCTTGTAGGGTGAGAAGGGAGGAGGTAAAAGGGCAGGTGTATCTCCTGCGTTTGCAGGAAAAGGTGCTGTAGGAAAGGGATGGAGAGTAACTAAAGAGTGGAGTAGGGTGTCACGGAGGGAATTCAATGTGGGCAATTGTGAGGTCATCCTCTTTGGACCCATGAAAGATGATTAGAGTATTTTATAAATGGTGATAAACTGGGGACTATAGAGGAGCAAAGAAATTTGGGAGTTCAAAAGTCAGTAGTTTAGACAAAAATGTAATTCAAATGGTGAATGAAATGTTGATGTTTATCTCAAAGAGGCTGAAGTTCAAAGGGAAGGAAGATGTGTTTCAGTCGTACAGAGACCTGGATATAACCCAACTAGAATATTGCATTTGATTTTGGAGACAACGCTTCAAAAATAATATAGTGATCTTGGGGGAGGTGCAGCACAGACTTATCATGTTGCATGAAAGCTTAGACGGTCAAATTATGAAAACAGATTGCATAAATTTGGCTTGTATTCCCTTAAGCGCAGAAGACTTAGGGGTGTTATAACCCCTCTGAACCTCTCTAATTAAGATGTTTAAAATGTTAAGAGGATTTAATGGCTTAGAAGCACAGATATACAAGTTTGCAGGGTGCTTTGCATGGGACTGAAACTTGCATTTGTCAGGTTTTGTCAATTGCATACACTTGTCATCTAGTTGTGAAATGTGGGGGATGATATAACTTCAACAGCTCTTTCTCTTGAGTCAGTAAACTTCCTTGTTTCTGCATGGTTCTAGAGAAACAATTTTCACTGGTGGTGGAATCAAAAACAAGGGCCACGATTTTTCAGTTGGTGAGCGGGGGCAGGCCCGACACGTCGGTGCTTAAAATAATGCGCGATGATGTCGGGCGTGCATCCCGATGTCATTGCACTATCTCATGATGTTTCATCGGTGGGCACATGCCAGAGTCGGCTGCATGCTCGCTGATAACTGATAGGCCTATTAAGGCCATTGACAAATTAATTAATGTCAAGTTAACAGTTGGCGGGCAGGCGAAAAGGCCAAACGGCCTTTACGTTTTTTAGGAAACCTCATCCACGAGCAGGATAAGGTTTCCTAAAGCTTTTATGAATTAAATAAAATGTTTTCCTGAAAAATAAAAACATGTCCCATCTCATGTAACAGAGTCACATGAGGAAACATGTTTCATTAAATTTTTATTGATTTTATTTATTATTTTAAAAAGCGCTTCAATCTCCCTGAGGCAGTTCCGTGCCTCCGGGAGATTGAAGCAGTCTTCCATGCGCATGCATGAAAGAGTACTGCCCCCAACTCCCGACTCTCCCTCCTCCCCCCACTCGCACAGGTAGTGTTGAGCACTACTGCTCACGTATTATGCTGGGCGGGCCATAACTGGCCCACCAGCATAAAATGGTGGTGTGGACCGATCACGAAAGGTGATCAGCTCCCCAGCTGCCCCTGCCCACTCCCGCCGAGCCTGCTCAATGTGGGAAAAATTCAGGCCAAGGTGACATATTTTTAAAATTAGAGTTAGCAAGATCAAAATCAGGAAGATTTTTTTCAGAAATCTTTATAGAAATTTGGAATTCTCTCCCCACAAGGTTGAGATAGATTTTTGTAAGGCAAGGGCATCAAGCAATGTTGAGCAAAGGAAAGAAAAATTGAGTTGAAGACAGATCATCCATGATCTAACAGATTAGCTGAATTGAGGGACATTGGCATTTCTAGTGCTAGTATGTTACTAAGCTAAAATTTGCCTATCAGTCTCTGGCTTTATTTATAATTATCAATAATGCTCTATTTGTCTGCAAATAAAGATGAAGGTTGTTTTCAGATTTGAATACAAGTAATGATAAAACCTTTATTGAAACTTGAATCCAAGGCAATTAAGATAACACCTCTGCAAATACCTTGTAGAATAGAACAATCAAATCTTCATTTCCAAAGTATCTGGTTGTAAGTATGAATATTCAGTTGCTTGGTGTCCAACTCCTACCTTGTAATGAGCTCTGCAACATTCTTTTTTATGTGGAGCATGCCATAGGAACATAAGTTGGGAGCTGATCAATTTGATTGCTTACATACAATATCTGTGCTCCAAGGATGGGAACTGTGAAGAGCATGCCATTTGCTGAACAAAAACAGAATTACCTGGAAAAACTCAGCAGGTCTGGCAGCATCGGTGGAGAAGAGCACAGTTGACATTTCGAGTCCTCATGACCCTTCAACAGAACTAAGTAAAATAGGAAAGGGGTGAAATATAAACTGGTTTAAGGTGGGGGGTGGGGAGAAGTGGGGGGTCGGAGGTGGTTGTAGGGACAAGCAAGCAGTGATAGGAGCAGATAATCAAAAGATGTCACAGACAAAGGAACAAAGAGGTGTTGAAGGTGGTGATATTATCTAAATGAATGTGCTAATTAAGAATGGATGGCAGGGCACTCAAGGGGTGAGCTCTAGAGGGGGTGGCTGGAAAGACTAGAAGGGCGTACAAGATTTAAAAATAATGGAAATAGGTGGGAAAAGAAAAATCTATATAAATTATTGGAAAAAACAAAAGGAAGGGGGAAGAAGTGGAAAGGGGGTGTGGATGGAGGAAAAAGTTCAAGATCTAAAGTTGTTGAATTCAATATTCAGTCCGGAAGGCTGTAAAGTGCCTAGTCGGAAGATGAGGTGCTGTTCCTCCAACTTGCGTTGGGCTTCACTGGAACAATGCAGCAGGCCAAGGACAGACATGTGGGCAAGAGAGCAGGGTGGAGTGTTAAAATGGCAAGCAACAGGGAGGCTTGGGTATTTCTTGCGGACAGACTGCAGGTGTTGTGCAAAGCGGTCGCATAGTTTACGTTTGGTCTCTCCAATGTAGAGGAGACCGCATTGGGAGCAACGAATGCAGTAGACTATGTTGGGGGAAATGCAAGTGAAATGCTGCTTCACTTGAAAGGAGTGTTTGGGCCCTTGAACGGTGAGGAGAGAGGAAGTGAAGGGGCAGGTGTTGCATCTTTTGCATGGGCATGGGAAGGTGCCATAGGTAGGGGTTGAGGAATAGGGGGTGATGGAGGAGTAGACCAGAGTGTCCCGGAGGGAACGATCCCTACGCAATGCCGCCAGGTGGGGTGAAGGGAAGATGTGTTTGGTGATGGCATCATGCTGGAGTTGGCGGAAATGGCGGAGGATGATCCTTTGAATGCAGAGGCTGGTGGGGTGATAAGTGAAGACAAGCGGGACCCTAGCATGTTTCTGGGAGGGAGGAGAAGGTATGAGGGCGGATGCGCGGGAGATAGGCCGGACACGGTTGAGGGCCCTGTCAACGACCGTGAATGGAAAACCTCGGTTAAGGAAGAAGGCGGACATGTGAGAGGAACTGTTTTTGAAGGTAGCATCATTGGAACAGATGCGACGGAGGTGAAGGAACTGAGAGAATGGGAATGGTGTATCTCGACTACAGCTCCTCACACCCCGCTTCCTTTAAGGACTCCATCCCATTCTCTCAGTTCCTTCGCCTCCGTCTTGTATGCCCTGCTAGTCTTTCCACCCCACCCCCACTAGAGCTGTACCTTGAGTGCCCTGCCATCCATTCTTAATTAGCAGATTTGTTTAGATAATATCACCACCTTCAACACCTCTTTGTTCCTTTGTCTGTGACATTTTTTGATTATCTGCTCCTATGAATGCTTGCTTGTCCCTACAACCACACCGCACCGCCCCGCAACTTCTCTCCCCCCACCCCCCCTCCACCTTAAACCAGCTTATATTTCACCACTCTCCTAATATTCACTCAGTTCTGTTGAAGGGTCATGAGGACTCGAAACGTCAACTCTTTTCTTCTCCGCCGATGCTGCCAGACCTGCTGAGTTTTTCCAGATAATTCTGTTTTTGTTTTGGATTTTCAACATCTGCAGTTTTTTTATTTTTATATCTGCCATTTGCTGAGCTGATTCTGTACTGATCGACCCACTGAAATGTCCAGGGAGCCCCTATAGCTCATACAATGGAATTTTGGATTTCCCATACAACTGCAGCTACTACTTAAAAAGCTAACCTCACCATTTAGTGGGCACTAGCTTCAGGTGATATTTCCACCATTTGGCAGAAAATATTTGTTCACACAGAATGGAATATCTTGCTAAATGATGGAGTGGTGCAGCAGAAGGACAATTTACTTGAACAAAGCTGTAGGAAAAGGGTGAAATGAGGATTGCTTAGGTTGATGCTCTAGGTTATGTTTCCCTGAGGAAAGCAACACAACAAACCTGGAAGTAGATAAATACAAAAAACTGAGGATGCTGGAAATCCAAAACAAAAACAGAAACAGAAATACCTGGAAAAACTCAGCAGGTCTGGCAGCATCGGCGGAGAAGAGCACAGTTGACGTTTCAAGTCCTCATGACCCTTCAACAGAACTAAGTAAAAATAGAAATATAAGCTGGTTTAAGGGGGGTGGGGGGGAGGTGCGGGGGAAGGAGATGAGAGCAAGTGTAAATGTCAACAAACCATGCAGAAGAAATAAGGAGGTTTATTAACTCAAGAGAAAGAGCTGACAAAGTAATCTCATTCACATTTCATGACAACAAATAGCTGACAAGTGTACCAAATGACAAAACCTGAAACAAGTTAGCTGTAGTCCCATGCAAAGCACCCTGCCAAACCTGTATTTCTGTGATTTGATCAGATTATATCAAATATTATAACACAGACACAGGTCATACAGCTTATCCTGTGTATCCTGGTGTTTATTCTCCACCTTAGCCCTCTCCCACCTTACTTGATTTCACCTTATCAACATGTTGTGGTATCCCTTTCTCCCGCATGTGTTTATCTAGCTGCCCCTTAAATAAACCTATGTTGCTTGCCTCCACCGGTCCTTCAGATAAAGGGCTCCACATTCTCACCATTGCTTGCCATGCATGTTCATAAGATAATAGGGCACACATGCAACTTGCAACTCAAGCTTTTGTCACACTAACATGTTACAAAAAAGCATACACAAAAAGTCTTCCTCTACATATGTTGGGATATAGGATGATCCTTCAGTATCATCATACATGCTCTTGAAATTTATCAACAATCCCCTGCTGCATGGTAAGATTATGTATAACCGAAGGGAAGAAGACACATAGAAATTTCAGGCCAGTAACTCCATTTGAGGAACTCACATAAAAATTGTAAGAAGGGATAGGATGGAAGGAATAGGCAAGATGACAGCCTAAGGCCTTCCCTAAATTGAAGGCTAGCATCAGTTTTACCGTGTTATATTTTTTCACATGCCCCCTCATTCATTTTCTCTATTATTCATTCATCATTCATTCACTCGTTCACTCACTTGCTCACTCATTTGCTTATTCATGCACTTACATATAATTCACTTATTCACTCAAACTCATTAATTAGTTCACTCATTCATTTGTTCACTCAGTCACTTGCTCACATGTTTGCTTGATCATTCACTAACTCACACTCATACATATACCCATTCACTCACTCAACCACTTGCTCACTCATTTGTTTGTTCATTTATCCATACATTCACTCAATCATTTGTTCACTCATTCATTCATTTACCCATTCTCTCACGGATTTGTTTGTTCATTCACTCGCTCACTCATTATCCCATTCACTCATTCTTTCAGTCACCATAAAATTAAGCAACTGAGTTGACTATTTCCAGTGAAGTAGCTTATTTTAAGTGAAGATGTATGTGTACCATGCAGTGGCCTCATATTTATCATGAGCTGGAAAATTGTGTGGTAAAGGGATTCCTGCGAAATCTCAGATGCAAAACTCTCTGGTGCTCAGTCACAATGTAGGTGCCAGCAGGTTCATGCTCTTACACTGCAATGTATTGTGTTAGTAATTAAATTTTTGCATCAAATGAATTCATTCCACATCATAGGATGTGAGATTTAGCACATAGCTCACAAATGCCACCATGTGGATTCAATTCCCATTTATCCATGACTTTGGTTACAGTTATACTTTATACATTTGGAAAGATTTACTGGTCACCATCACTGGTAGAGATGGAGCAGATTGGACAATGGGGTGATGAAAAATCATGCAACTACCCACTTTATTGGTTCTCTGACCATTCTGTGCTGTTCATGAACATTTAGTCAGGTTATAAGCTGGGCGTATAGGAGCTCTTACCAGAAATATTTTATTGTAATGTGCATTGTAATAACATCTACATTAGGATGTATGACATTTCCTGTGATCCAAACTGCAAACTTCAAATTTACAAGCTTAATGTAGCCTTGGAACAGTCATGTTTTGGCCTGAAGTCAATATTTGCAGGGAGAGCCAGTATTTCTGAGAAGAATGCTTGAAACTATAATTTTATTTTAGATTCATGCCAGTTGTTATTATCAGTGTTTTATTTGACAGATTATTTTTGAAGGATTTACTCAAGAGTTTAGGCTGCCATATTTTTTTACTGCTGAAAATTGACATTCCAATGGAGTTCCTCCTATTTTTGTGTTTTGTAAGGATGACAAAGGAGGATTGTTAATGCATGCAGATGACATGTTTCACCAGCGTTCCAATCATTCAAAAAGTGTTCTACACCTCTTCTTGCCTACAAAGGAGCTGCAATTATCTCTGGCACCCTGCTTTTTAATTACTCTACTGCTCCTTCTCTACCTGCTCCCAATTCCTCTCCTTCCCAATTGCCAGACTTGCCCTCCCCACTTGTCATTGATTTTCCCCAGTTACCAGGACCATCCTCAACTATCCCCTACCTTTGATTTTCTGACCCAGCCTGTCAATTTGGCTAGCTGCTGGATGGGAAATGGAGTAATAAATTGGCAATGAGGTCATGCTATTTCATTCTTAGCAAATTCAGTCTGTTCCCTCCCATCTCCCTAAAAATTTCAGGTTCCACACATTCACTGACAATGTCCAGTTTAACCTCACCACCGCATTCTTTGTTCCCTCTGCTGCCATTGTGTTATCACACTGTCCAGTGCTGGATAAGCCACAATTTCTTCCATTTAAACTTCAAGAAGATGACAACCATTAAATTCACAGCACTAAAATCTCTGTTCCCTGGTTAGTGATTTTGCCCCCCTCTCTAGGCATGGTCTCAAACTGAACTAATCTCTCTCAAACATTTCACACTGAACTTCAGCATACAAACATTCTGTTGCTTTCTCTTTTCCATGATTGTACTGTTCAACCAAGTGTGACCCCTGCTGTTGGTGGGCTGAGCACTCAACAGGGGCTCAACAGTGTGCATAACTAGCATGCTTTCTTTTATTCTTTCATGGGATGTGTGCATCACTGGCAAGGCCAGCAGTTGAGTCTCATCCCTAATTGCTCTTGTAAAGGTCCATCATCTTGAACTGCTGCAGTCCGTGTGGCGTAGATATATCCACAATGCTGTTAAGAAGATAGTTCCAGGATTTTGACCCAGCAACAGTGAAGCAGCAACGATATAGTTCCAAGGCAGCATGAGTTTCAACTCGCCTGCACAGCCTAAAGGCAGGCCGCTCCTCTTCAGGAGGAGCTGGATTCATTAAAAGGAAGCTGCTGCCAACTGTCTTTGCATGAATTGGATAGAGGGAAATGCACCCCAGATGGAGAAACTGGGAAAAGAGGGATGGCTTCCAGGTTCTCGAATGTGGCATTGGAGGCCTTAGGTCAGGAGGTCGACAGGAGGAGAAAGATCATGTTACAACGGGAGAAGTGGAGAGGAGGCATGAGCCCCTCAACATACACCCACATTGGAGAATTTGAGCAAGTAATCAGGTGGAATGGCAGAGGCACCTTGGAGCATGAACCTGCAGTCCTCTCCCAGGCTAAAATGCTGGTTAGGCCATAACTGGAGTACTGCGTGCAGTTCTGGTCACCACATTATAGGAAGGATGTGATTGCACTGGAGAGGGTGCAGAAGAAATTTAGCAGGATGCTGCCTGGGCTGGAAGGTCTGAGCTATGAGGAAAGAGTGGATAGGCTGGGGTTGTTTTCTTTGGAGCAGCGAAGGTTGAGAAAGGACCTGAAAGAGGCGTATAAAATTATGAGGGGCATAGAGAGGGTAGATAGCAAGGCACTTTTTCTATTAGTAGAGGGGTCACTAACCAGGGGCATAGATTTTAGATAAGAGGCAGAAGGCTAAGAAGGGAGTTTGAGGAAAAATATTTTCACCCAGAGGGTCATGGAAGTCTGGAACTCACTGCCTCAGTCAGAAACTCACATAACATTTACGAAGTATTTAGATATTCACTTGCGTTGCCATAGCCTCCAGGGCTGTGGGCCAAGTGCTCGAAAATGGGATTAGTGATGTCAGATCTTTGTTGACCAGTGCAGACATAATGGGCTTAATGGCCTCCTTCTGTGCTGTAAATGTCTATGAGTCTAAAACTGGGACCGCCAAATTTGAATAACTAATATGCCACAAATAATATGCCTCAAGATACTTTCATGCAACATAGCTAAAATCTTCCAGGACATCAATCCCTGCATCTCAAATGATCTGAGGTTCTATATGCACAGGGAGGTGATTGCTTTGTTTTCTTAGAAGCAAGATGAGCAGGCATGAGGATTTGCCAGGATAGCTGGATTCCCAATGGTGCGAGGAGGCATAGACAGCTTGTACATGACTCTGTGGGCCCCACATGTCAAGAGGAAATGGTATAGGAACCACACAGGCTACTATTCCATCAATGTGCCACTGGTATGTGACCATTTGCAAACCGTTATGTCAGTGAATGCCCAGTATTCTGCTCACATCATCCTGAGGCTGTCTGCTGTCCAGTCGTCTGCGTTCACCATGAAGAAACAGTAATCAGGGACACAACAATGTGCATGACTAGCATGCTTTCTTTTATTTCTTAATGGGATGCGAGCATCACTAATAAGGCCAGCATTTATTACTTATCTCTAATTGCTCTTGTGAAGGATCTAGTGACCTGTCATCTTGAACCACTGCAGTCCATGTGGTGCCAGTACATCCACAGTGCTATTATAAAGGGAGTTCCAAGGTTTTGACCCAGCGACAGTGAAGAAACGTTAATACAGTTCCAAGTCAGGATGTGTTTCAGCTAACATGCACCTCCTAACAGCTGCCTGAAGACAAGAGTTACTCCTCCTACAAATGGCTGAGGGCCCCCCCCCCACCTCCACCACAGGACCATACAAGGACAGTGGTCCTTTAACAGAAGCCATGCTACCACCAGGAACATCGCGGAGCAGGCCATTGATATTCTCAAGCACTGACTGGATTGCTCGGGCAAGGCCTACACTACTTATTAGAATATATCTCAAAATGTGTGGTAGTCTGTTGCATTGTCCACAACTTTGTTATTCTGATTGCATAGCCATTGCCAGCAGGCACACAGGGGCCAATAGTAATATACCAATTTGTATTTTTCTGATAGGTTTTGACATCACATTCAATATTTGTTAACTTATTGAATGATAATTAATTCATGCTTTGACTCATTTCTGGTAAAATGCTATTTGCATTCCAATAAATAATTCTTTCCAACTTTATAAGTCCAACACAGAGTCTAGCATTTAATTTTACCAAAACATAGTTTCCCATGTGCTTTCCCAGATATAATTTTAAATATTAATTAGCTGGAACATAATAAATCTGCATTCGACGCTGTGGCTCATTAGCATGAAAAATATTATATGGCAATTATTATTTGATCGGTTATTTAAAATTTTTATTGTTGGGGAACATAAAGTGGGGCAGTATTGATTTGACTTGGAATGTCAGACTGGTGCATCACCCCCAGGCCTGATTTTAACTTTAAGTGAATGGGTTTTGAATGCATTAATATCAGGCCCAGTTGACCAACTCTGCACTCTGCTTATTTTCATGTATTTTGGACACAAGGCCTTTACAATATTCATGTCTTGTCACCTTAATCACAAAAAGACAAGTAGTAAGCAGTGACTCTGTCACACCAGGAGACTTGTTTTTGTGGGCTAATTGTTATAGCACATTATTACTGCAAGGTATTTGCATGTGTTTTATCTCAAAGTGCAATACAAAATACACACAAGAAAATAAACTACAAAGGCTGGAATGTGAAATAAAAACAGAAATTGTTGAAAATTACCAGCATCTGGAATGAGTAAAAACAGGTTAAACAAAATACTGGAATGCTGGAAAAATGTAAGAAGTAAATGCTGGAAGTACTCAACAGGCCAGGTAAATGTCGGTACAGTTTTGGAGATGGACTTCCTTTGTTTTATTACAGAGTGCACAATACTCACACTCCTTAGAACACAGTAATTTGATCAGCTAATGATTATGGTTGCTTCAGCAGCTATAATTTTTGCCTACATCTGACAAAAGTATTCTGCCAACATTGAGAAAAATATTCAGTCTAATTGTACATACTCAGCTCTCATGCTTCAGTAAAAATAATTATTTCTGACAGCAGTCTAGATTTCTAAATTAGTACAGCAAAGCATAAAGACTAAAGTGTTTATAATCTGTTTTGTGATCTCATTGCTTTCATCTTGAGTGTTAGGTATTTTTGTCCATAGCTGGCCTTAGCATTCTGTAAATAAAACTGATCGTGCATTCAACCCAAACAATGGTTGTCCTGGCAGAATAAAAAGGTAGATCAGATTTCCTGACGGCTCCTCACAAACCATTCAGCAGAAATATTGTAAAATAATGCTTCTTGGTGGTGCCACTGCTAATAGCAACCAAGTGCCAACATTGGTTTGATTTCAGGTGCTGTTGTTATAAAGCTGGGGCTGTGATGTTTGCTTCAGGTGAGCTTCGATATTCAATGTTAGTTGTACAATCTTCATAGGTTTAAACTGTCATCTGACTGGCAAGAGTTTGAAGTGATATTGTGCTGAATGGGTGTGCATGCTTCTGACATGAAGAGTTCTTCTTTGATGCTGATGGTGCCCAGGGGAGCAGTACTTTTGACAAGACGTATCTTTAAACTTGTCATGGAGTTGCTCTCTTGAGTACCATCTATTGCAGATCTCTTTATTCCTCGTGGAGACCGTAGGATAATTTTCCAGTGTAAATATGAATTAACATTGCTGAAAACATTGCATTTTCCTTTGTGGTGACTCATTTTCCTGGCATGAATAGTCTCTTTGATATCTGCATTCGATGCTGTAAATCATGTTCCAAAGGTTTAATGTTTATTTACAATCAAATAGATTACCAAATTGGTGTTAATGATAACCAAACCGTTAAAGATTTCAAATGAACTAGAAAGCTATTAATTTACTGCAACTAATTAAAAGTGGCTGATAGTGGAATGTCTGAAGAATTTGTGACCAATAATGCTAAATTTTATTGGGATATTGGAGTTTAAATCCTGTACAATTGTTATGGATATGCTGACGGTTAATCAGATATGTTCACTCCTTTTCTGCAAATGGTCATTTCATCTATATAATTAGTCAAAACCATACATGTGAAATAAGGTTTGATTTTCCTCTTGTATTCCTGTTATATTAACTGACTATTACATTAGAGTTCAAATCAATAACTGTTTATGAATAGTTTCAGGGAGGAATGAATTTAGAGAATGCCATGAAAGTATCTGGTCCTTCTAACTTTTTAAACAATTTTTGAGGCTACTCTTCTGTCCTAAGCATAATAATACAAATGTACATTCTTGTTTTAAGCAAATGAAAAGATGACAGTGCTTTGCACATGAGACCTTGAGTACTTTCCATTTCTCAGAGATTCATCTCAGAGTTGTAAAGAGAAATTGGCTTTTTGGTCTCCCTGTCTAAATGCTTGAACTCTCTTTGACACCATAGCTGGGATTTTGTCACGATGTTGGCATGCAATGTGGGAGTATGGCAGTAATCCTCCCAGTGGTAGAAAATCAAGATCCTGCTGGATGATGGGCAGCCTATCTGAGGTGCTGGCCCAATGATAGGGTCAGTTGCTCTTTTGCTTCAGCAATGCCACCAAAAGATATGTCCACTGCTGAGGCTGCAAAGGGAAAGACAGGGTGCCTCCATATTGAGGTGCCATTGCAGAGGAGTTGAAAATGTTATTTCTGTGCCAGGGCCAAGCAAGCAGGCCCTGGCAATCAGGCAGGTAACACCTCCAGCAGCAACAACGGGGCCTAGGGAGCATCCCTGGTGTCAGGGGCCTTCTTTTCAGGGCAGGAAACTTCTGGAAACCAAGGGCACCAGGATATCTTCAACCCCCACTATGGCCGCAGGATGGGCAGCAGCATGACCAACCAGGCTTGGTAGGTGGTGACAGCGGTGGTCAGCGCCAATGCCCTTCAAAAGAGGACAGCCAGCCAGTGCCACAAAAGGCTGAATTGTCTCATCCGTTCATCCAGGGTAAGTCACTCTTCTCATCACTCTCAACTCACACACTCACAAACCCATCACACATCTACAGAGGTCTCAATTTTCAAGGGACATCAACATTCACACTCTCACACTCACCGTCTTTGTAGTTATTCCATCCATGGGACCACTCACCACCCACACATGCCAGGTATACTTATCATCTGGCCTGGCAGACATACTGCGTACACTTTCTCCGTCTCTGTTCACACAGGACAAGCTGGCACACAACAACAGGGAGAGGTGGCAGATTGGTGGAGGAATACCTAACATTAAGGTCCTCATGGACTTTGAAAAAACAGTCATCCAGCTGGCTGGCGAGGATCTGGACCGATCCTGTGCTGATGGTGAGGTCAGCGGTGCTCCAGCAAGTGAGACTCCAGCAGCACAACATCCATCCGCCAACCATGCTGTGAGTGAAGTGCCCTGTTTCACAGGCCACTGCCATGCACTAATTATCTCCCCTTTCTTCTGCAGGCATATCTGGGAAAGTCCATGACCCAGGGCCTCCAATCAAGCCCTGAAGAAACGTCTGAAAAGGAATCTTAAGGTACCCTCCATAAAGTCCCATCACAGCGCTCACCCACAGCCTCCACTAGCACAGAGACACACACCTCGGTGGGAACTAGCTTTAGAATAGCCTCAAGATCACAATCTGGTGAGAACATCACACTGTCTGATCCACAGCAGGTAGAGGCAGGGACTTCCCTGGTGTTCAGCAATCGGAGGGCTGCTGGAGGCTAGAAATATGCTGAGTCAGATGACAAGCCTCTGGACTCAGGCATGTCACAGTTGCTGGAGCTGCAAAGGCAAACTTGGGAACATCAGGAAGGGATGTCCGCAGCACTCCTCAGATTTCAAGGCACGATGGAGGAGTCCACCCACCTTCACTCTGAGGTGATAGTGCTGGCATGCCAATGCACCGAGGCCAACACTGGTAGGATAGCAGCCACCATGAAGATCTTGGTCCAGGACATCACTCCTGCACTACTGCATGGGTTCAATTCCATCACTGAGGCCTCCAACAGTGTGTATGTGAGAGGGGTGCAGCGCATCTCAATCTCACTCCAGCTACCCCTTCTCCTCAAGGAGTCAACCTGGAGGCCTCAGGCACCCATAGGAGGAGGATCATCAGGTGCACACACCGGGGCCATCCATCCAGATGACTCCAAGAGTATCCGGCCCATCTGACTCCCCTCTTCCTGTGACCTCAGCAGCTCCAGCTCCACAGGCCAAGGAGGGTGCCACTGCCACACAGCAGGACCCCAAAAGCAGGCTGGGGCCCTCCAAGTCTCAGGTTTCCAGAGGATGCCTGCTAAGGACATCACAGACAGGGCGTCACAGTCAGCAGGCTGCCTCCAACTCCGCTGTGGACGTCCAGGAAGCACCAAGATGTTGTGACAGGGTTAGGAAAGTTAAGGAGAATTAGTTGCACAGCCTGGGCACGGGCATTAATCACTTGTACATACTGTTCATTATTTTCAATAAACTCCCAAAATGTCTCCCTGCCCGTGGCTCCTTGTTCTGATGAGCAGTGTTCTTGTCACTCAGATATGAAACCTTTCTGCACAAGATAAAGGCAGGTGTCTCAGTCCAGGGCCTCTTCCCTGTGGTCTGTGCAGCCTTCAGACCAAATGGAAACATTATTGATGCCTGCACCTCGGCAGTGCTCATCTTGCTGCCAGTGGGCAGGCGTTACTGAGTTTCATCACACTTTCTCTGTGCTCACGGGTGGGGCTGACCCCCATCTCTTCAGCATCGGTGACCAGTGATGCTGTGCACCAGCTCCTGAAGGGCTCAGGTGTTGAAGGCAGACAAAGGAGCAGCTGCTTCTAAACTTTCATGGCTGCGTCTCTATTATATGACCCTGATCACAAAGCGCAAATGAGCTGCCCTCGGTCAGACAGGAGTCAGACATTCTCAAAGGCCGTGTAAAGATCTATGGAGTGTCCTCACTGCAAGTCACCATTATCCTCCTCCAACCAAGTGACTACCAGGGCCTCCACTGTGTCTTCATGAAAGGAGCATCATCACAGAGGATATGTGCGCTGCCATAAGCCAGGTTGGATTCAAACTTCACAGGTGTAATGTGAGGATATGTGGGTCTCCTCACTGCATGTCGGCATCATCCTCCACAAATCTACAGCTATGAGAGCCTCCCAAGCACACTTGCTTTGTCTGGCCAGTGCGAGGGGCCTCATCCCTGTCATTGTCGCCTTTGAGGACCTCCTAACCTCATCATCGTCAGCAACCTCCTCATTGGAGGATACCTCCAGTTTCTCCATCTCTTCCTCAGTTAGCTCCTCACCCTGTTGAGTGCCATCTTGTAAAGTGCGCAGCAGATGACGACGATGCATGGCACCCTCTGTGGACTATATTGCAGGGCTCCACCAGACAAGTCCAGGCACCAGAACCTCATTTTCAGCATCTGATGGTCTGCTCCACCAAGTTCTGGGTTGCAGCATGAGACTCATTATATCGCCGCCCCACACGGGTGTCATCAGCTATGGCCTCTGTGGGTAGCTCTTGTCCCCAAGGAGCCAACCCTGTACACTCTGTGGACCCTGGAAGATTTCAGGGATCTGTGGCCAACTGAGGATGTAGGAGTCGTGCACACTCCCTGAAAGCTTTGCGCAGACCTGCAGGATGTGTTTCTGGTGGGTGCACATACAGCAAGTGGAACCCCTTGTGGTTGATATAGTTGACTGCAGGTTGGGACAGAAATCTGAGCGCCACATGAGTGCAGTCGATCACACCCTGCACCTATGGGAAACCTGAGATCTGGGCAAATCCAATCGCTCTTGCATCCCGCCTGTCCTGGTCCCGAGCAAAATGCACAAAGTTGTGTGCCGTCGTGAAGATGGCATCCGTGACTTCATGGATGCATTTGTTGGCGGAGGCTTGTGAGATCCCACAGAGGTCACCTGTGGAGCCCTGAAAGGAGCCACTGGAGCAGAAATTGAGCGCCACAGTCACTTACACGGTTACTGGCATTGGATGCCCTCCATGTCCCCTTGGCGCCAAATCCTGCAGTAACTGGCAGATGTAACCAACCAATTCCCTTGACATTCACAGTTGTCAGCGACACTGGTTCTTGGTCATTTTCATGAGTGAAAGGCAGTGTCTATAGACATTGGGTGTTGCTAGGCGCTGGCTTGCGATGGCTTGCGTTGGCTCTTGTGTGGCATGTATGGGAGTCCCAGCCGCTCCTTCTTCCTGAGGGTGCTGCATTTTCCTCTGCGCAGTCAGGAGCCTCGGTCTCTCCTCCATCGTCTTCACTCTCTGTGGGCCATCAACTATATAGCTAGGTCACCAGACTCCATGATCCTGATGTACTCCTTCTGCAGGATGAAAGAGAGAGATACGTGGGTTAGCATGGGTGTACTAAAAACACTGGTTAAGTGTGAAGGCCCCTTAATGCTTCCCGGAGAGTGCTGGCCACAACTTGGATGGCCAGAGATTAGTGCGCTGCATGGCTGCCCGAGACCTCACCACCTCCGCCCCAATCCACCATTTGCCCACTGGGCTGCATACGGTGCTCTCAGCTCAGGCACAGGCATTCTCCTAGCCCACACTGCATGGTTGCACTGTTAGTTTGAACCAAGGGGAAGACTGGTCCAAACCAGGATGATGACATTGCAAGGGTCTGTGAGTGCCTCCAGTAGCGACAGCTCCATGTCCAGGTTTAGCAAGGAGATTGTACAACATTTGCAGTCATTCAACTGTTCTGCAGTAAACTGAAACGCTCATGACTTTGCAGTGAAAAGCTTTGGAGCACTTGGTGGCACTTTGATGCCTCTGCATTGCTTGAGTGGGCAAATAAGCTGGAAGCCCAACTCCAATCATATCAATGTAGCTGTGGCTGAACTGTCTCAGCTGCAGAGGAATGGTCACATTATACAGGTTTCCCTAATGCATGGCTGCTTCCCTTGCCCACCCTACCTCCCCCACCCTGAATGTTTGTGCGCTATATTCAATGGCAGGGCTGCCCATGCACCCCCCTCAAGTTGTCTCAATGGCAGAGCTGCCATTGACCTCCCCCAACGTTCCTCAAGCTTGAAATCCAACAGGCAACCCTGGCAAGTGCTGCATAACGCTACTGTACACTCATCTCTGAGCTCCCCTCAAAGTGCATGCCTTTTATGTGCTGTTGTGAAACACGTCGGTGGGAAAGCACGCCAACATGGATGGACGATGCAGCGTGTTGGACAATTCCAGCGGGCTGGCCTAATAATGATATGCTGATGTATAACTAAGAGGTTCCTGATGGCCGCTGGTAGGAAATGCAGCCTGTCATTGGCAGGTTGAGCAGACAATTGCGAACTGGTTTCACGCTGTCATAAAACCAATCATGCTATATTGTCCGCTCATGCCACCGAACACACCCAACACCGGTGGGCACAGAAAATCCAGGCCATAGGGTGGAATTTTCTGCTCCCATTGGCAGTGATGTGTTTGGCGGCCTGGGTGGACAATATGGCGAGATGGCCAAAAATCAGTTTTACGCCATCTTAAAAACAGTTCGCGATTGTCCACTCAGCCCATCAATGGTGGGCCGCATTTCCTGCCATCAGACATTAGTAACCTAATTTCAATATTTTAGCATCTCATTATAAGCCCTGTTCTCCAGAATTATCACTTCATATTGGATCATCTGGGCACATCAACAGGATCGTACGCCAACATGTTTCACAACGATACGTAAGCAACGTGCACCTGGCGAGCTGTACTTTGCTCGGGACTTCGAGGTCTGTTTGCCTACCTTGCCTTGGGCAGTGCTCACAGTTATCAGCGCCAGGCTTCATAGGCAGCACCACCTCACTTTTAGGGGGGGTTGACAGGCAGGTATCTACCTACCAGACCAGCTGTAAGGCAGGGGTGGCTTTTCAACAGTTGCAGGGCTAGGGCTTGCTTGGAGAAGTGGGAAAAGTAGCCTCAGGCAAGGGAGGAGGCTACAGGACGGGGGCTGTACTGGGGAAACAGGTTATCCCAGGGTGTGTGTGGGGGCACATATTAATCTGCGCAAGTGGCCTCAAGATGGTGAGGGCTGAGGAGGCTGTCTCCAGAGGAGATGAGGCCAGATGGAGATGTGAGATTGTGTGTGAGAGAATGAGTGGTGATGTCCCTTGAGCTGGCAGTGAGTGAGATGCCAATGAATGTTTGATGGCCTTTTGAGTGTGTGCATTTAGAGTGATGAGGTGGTTGCCTTACCCTGGTGGTACAGATGAGATCATTCATCCTCTTTCTGCACTGGATGGCACACCTCTTCTATGCAGCATTGGCACTGACTACCACTGCCACTGCCTCCAAAGCCAGAGTGGTGAGATTACTGGATCTCCTGCGGCCAGAACAGGGGTGGAGGACATCAGGGCGGGCCTCCAAAAGACATTCCGGTGATAGGTCACTGAACTCTTCTTGGCTTTCAGGGCCATGTCTTCACTGCAGCTGTCCTTGGCTGCAAGCATTGAGAACTATGTACGCGGCTGCTGTTTAGATGTGGCACGCTAAGTGAGGAAACAGTAAGGTAACAGCATGGTGGGTGATTCAGAGGGTGCCCGCCAGTGAGACGGTGTGTTTCCTGTGGCTGCATTATTAATGAGGCGGGAAGCAGACAATGCGGCGTGAAAACCCGTCATTGCGGCCGACGGGTGTAACGTCATTTTTTACGCCTGCTTGCTATCGCATTTGATGCAAATCTGGGAACATTTTGCTGATATTTTCACCCTGAACTTGAGCACAAAACTAATAATTATAGATTGGCTGCCTGTTATGTACTATCCAACTTATCGTTCCATTTTATATTGGTTAGTGTATATAATGGGAGGCTGATCTGCAACAACCCATGCTGAAAGTGAAAATTACCCTTATTGTTCACAAATTACACAAAAAGATGTTGAATATTCCCCAAGGGAAAGCAGAAAGATGAAGTTAGAGAGACGCAGAAGCAAAAAACTGAATTAATTGCATTTGTCTATTATTATCCTCTGCAGGGTTTAAAATATAGCCTCCTGTTGTAGCCCAGAATTATTGTCACAGGATCATAGAACTTCACAACATACAAGAAGGTCATTTAGCCCATGGTGTTTATGCCAGCTCCTAGAAAGATCTACCAACTGAGGTCCATTTTACTGCCCTTTTCCCATATTAAAACTTCTATTCTTCATTACTTACCTACTTCTCTTTTAAATGCTATGATGGGTTCTATTTTGAATCTATCATTGTTTCTGGTAGGAGATTCCACATCCTAACAAACATTTGCATAAAACTCTCCTCCTAACTTCTCCCATTTTGATGATGATCTTAAGTTATGTCCTCTAATTAACAACTCACTAACCAGTGGAAATAACTTCTAGTTTTATCTTTTCAAACCTCTCATTTTTTTTATTCATTCAAGGCATATGGGCTTTGCTGGCTTGGCCAGCATTTATTGCCCATCCCTAATTGCCCTTGAGAAGGTGGTGGTGAGCTGCCTTCTTGAACCGTTGCAGTCCATGTGGTGTAGGTACACCCACAATGCTTTTAGGAAGGGAATTCCAGGATTTTGACCCAGTGACATTGATGGAACGGCGATATATTTCCAAGTCAGGATGGTGAGTGACTTGGAGGGGAGCTTGCAGGTGGTGGTGTTCCCATCTATCTGTCCTTCTACATGTTAGCGGTTGAGCGTTTGGAAGGTGCTGTCAAAGGAGCCTTGGTGAATTTCTGCAGTGCATCGTGTAGGTGGTACACACTGCTGCTACTGTGAGATGGTGGTGGAGGGAGTGAATGTTTGTGGATGTGGTGCCAATCAAGTGGGCTGCTTTGTGCTGCACTGTGTCAAGCTTCTAGGGTGTCGTGGGAGCTGCATTCATCCAGACAAGTGGGGAGTATTCTATCACACTCCTGATTTATGCCTTGTAGATGGTAGACAGGATTTGGGGAGTCAGGAGGTGGGTCACTTGTCACATGATTCCTAGCCTCTGACCTGCTCTTGTAGCCACAGTATTTACATGACTAGTCCAATTCAGTTTCCGGTCAATGGTAACCCCGAGGATGTTGATAGTGGGGGATTCAATGATGGTAATACCATTGAACATCAAGGGGCGATGGCTAGATTCTTTCTTGTTGGATATGGTCATTGTCTGGTAAGTGTGTGGCGTGAATGTTATTTGCCACTTGGCAGTCCAAGCCTGGATATTGTCCAGGTCTTGCTGCATTTAGACCATGGACTGCTTCAGCATCTGAGGAGTCGCATATGGTGCTGAGCATCGTGCAATCATCAGCAAACATCCCCACTTCTGACCTTATGATGGAAGGAAGGTCATTGATTTAGAAGCTGAAGATGGTTGGGCCGAGGACACTACCGTGAGGAACTCCTGCAGTGATGTCCTGAAGCTGAGATGACTGACCTCCAACAACCACAACCATCTTCCTTTGTGCTAGGTATGTCTCCAACCAGCGGACAGTTTTCTCCCTGATTCCCATTGACTCCAGGTTTGCTCGGGCACCTTGATGCCATGCTCAGTCAAATGTGGCCTTGATGTCAAGGGCAGTCACTCTCACCTCACCTCATAATTTTGCACGTCTTTATAAAACCTCTCCATTTTAGTGAATAAATGTTTCAGCTTATTCAGTCTCTCCTCATCACTGAAGACTCACTTAATTTTAATAAATTGTTCTGCACTCTCACTGCTCCTACTTTTCCCAAAAGCTGGTGTGCAAAACTGCATACAATGAGCTGAATTTTCTCAACTCAGTGAAAAGGCTGGGAGGCGGGAGGGCTAATAATATGAAATAGATCCTGTTGCCTTCGCGATAATGGTGGATCCCAGCTGGAATCGGATGTGATTTGCTGAAGAATGCTGGAAAATTGGCAAGGTGAAATACTTCAGGTTGCACATTGCGAGTTTGTTCTCCCCTTACCACTGTCTGGACCACCCTAAAAATGGCCCTGTATGTGCAAAGTCAGAGTCCCCTTTTCTCTGTCCTTATTACTACCACTCCCTAGGGCCTGCAGTGTAGAAAGTGACTGGATTTTTTATGAAGGACTGGTAAATGGCCAGCATACTGTTGCCCCTTGAAGGTATATCATTGCCTGTTCTAGTGATGGAGCAACATCCTTGCAGCAGTACCACTGGAAATCTCTGCCTTTGTACTGACTGGCTTCTTCTGATGATAGGAATCCTCCCAGAAGGCCACTTTACACGTGTAATGAACTCTGACCTATGAAAATGAGTCAGACTGGAGAAAACATGAAGCAATGGGGAGAAGTTCAACCTTTGGAACTCTGCCCAGAAATAGTGATTGTCTTCTTTAGTTGCTCTGTAGGTTAAGAAAGACCTCTATATATCTATACCAAATTATCAAGAAGAAAGAAAACAGAAATCATAGCCATCAGATGACTTTAGTGTTGGAGGTCTAAAGTCTTCCAGTAAACACTGAATTTTGAAAAATATTCTTATGTTGGTTTTTGAAAAATACGTTGGTTGATTATAGCTTTGTTTTGATTTAGATTCTACCAGAATGCATTCCTACAAACATGATCCAATGTGATGCCACTGCTAAGTGGAAGTAACAGAACATCTGGAATGTTTAAACTCCAGGCCCAAGGCTCCATGGCTAAAACCAGTCTATAATTTCCTCAACAACACACAGCACATGAGTCATATTGCAAATACCAAAGCATTGACAGAATCAGTGTATCTATAACATTCATTTTACGACATGACTGATTGTAAATACAAGTTAAATACTTCCACTTGTTTGTTTTCCTTTTTTCACAGTTTTAACCATTTAAATTACTTGGTCATTTCATCAAAAGATGAAAGGGCTTGATCAAAAGAAAACTGCAAAGAATTATATTTAACCTTTGAGGCAAGTATCAATGAAATGTATTAAACAATTGCGTTAAATACTTTTAACCATTTTGTCTGATACTTTTCATAATTCCCTATTTTATATTATGTGTGATATAATACATAAAGAATTGATGGGCATTACGAGTGACTTCAGCACTCTTCTATGAGTTGCATCTGTTTGTTTCAATGCTGTAGTATGCTGGAATCCACATGATCTATCATAACAAATACAGCCGCATCAACTGATAATATAAATAACCATTTATCATTAAGAAATATCTGACAGTTCAATCTAAATTTTGAATTTTGAAAACAAACCTTTATGCTCATGTCTAGTCCCAACTGATAGAATGAGAGTTTGCTTTGTCTTCAGATTGTATGAGTCAATTTTTATCAATCCTGTTCCTGGTGCCCATGTGTCCACAGCACAAAATTACTTCTAATTCAGTGATAAATGGGACTAAGCTGATAACCTCAATTAGAGACAGAATTGTTGGTGTAGGAAATGGAGCAAGGTCACATTGATGGAGTAGGTTAAAGGTTTGGTGCTCTAGCATATTGTTAAGCCACAATAAAGGGAGCTTTATTATGCATCTTTAACTATGATACATAACTTTGTTTTTCTTGATAATACCACTGAATGTGCAACATGGAAACTTCACTACTTTTTGCTTTACATTCACACAAAAAATCTGAAAACATATTAGGAACTATGAGGGGTCCTTTATTTATAAAGCTTGTCAAAGTAACTCAGTATCTGTAATTTTACTGGATATATTCACATCAAACAACAATTTCTCTCTCCACCTCAAAAAGTCCCCTCAGAAACTTTCCTTCCAATCATGCTTTTGGATATCCTTCCTAATTATTGTACTACTGTTCAGCATCCATTTCTCCTCTTTTAAGAACCTTGGGATCTTTGCTAAATTGAAGGCGTAACCTAAATGCAAGCTGCTGTAAAACAATTGACATTTTTCAACCTTATATGATTGAAGATAGATTTTCCATGTAAATTAAGTAAAAGCAAAGAAAAAGATTGACTGTGTTAATAAAACATCTTTCAAAACCTCCAGATGCACCACAGTGTATGACAGCCAATGAAATGTAGTTGCAGTCGTAATGTAGGAAGCCGCAGCAGCCAAGATGGACACAGCGAATCTCCACAAACCGCAATGTGATAATGACCAGATGATTTGTTTCAGTGATGTAGGCTGAGGGATAAATGTTAGTTATGATGCCAGGGAGAACTCCTTTGCTCTTCTTCAAAAAGCACTATGAGATCTTTGGTGTCCACCTAAGTGGTAGTCAGAGCTTCGGCATTTCCAATCACAGAGCACTTCCTCAGTACCACACTGAAATGCTAACTGAGATTATGGGCTCACGTTGCTGACCCAGAACCTGAACACACAACTTTCTGACTTAGAGGCGAGGGTGCTACCAATAAGCCATGGCTGACACTTTCAAAGCAAGTCTGGCTCTTCAAATTGCAATCATTGTGTGGAAGATATATTCAACTTAATAGTCTCACCTTGGGAATCAGCACATGCTCAGTTATTGTTAATTGTGAATTTCACTCCGAACAAATGTATGAAATTAAGTATGGAGTACCAAAATCTTTGTTTAACATTGGTTCTTCAGACATAATTGTCCTGAAACAACTGTGATCAGCCCAAAGTTTCTATAATAAACAAAATTTATCGATAAAGGTTCTCACAAAAAGTATCAATCATCAACCTTTACTGCCATCTGGTGCCTTAGTTTTGAATCTATTGAATTGTTAACAGAACCTGGTACCTTCAGCTTGTTTTGCTGTTCAACTAATCAAAGAAAGATCTAATCTTTGCCAACGGTAACAAAAGAAATTGTATTAAGTATAAATAAATTGTTACCATATCTCTGTAATTGAATTAATTTTTGAACAGTTGTCGCTGTCAATAATCTAGGAATATAAATATGTCATTCATTGATATTTTGTGACAGGAATTTTATTCTTATAATGAATTGCCCAATATCAATTATATTAATAACCTAATTATAATTGATCCATCCAAATGGCTGAAAAAGGCGTACCCTAGTGCACTGTTTCCATTGCAATAACTCCACTAAATAATTTGAGAAGTTTATGGGTTGTGGTTGCTAAGCTGTGGTATTTGTTTTTCTTTGTCACCATAGATATGATAGAGCAGTTCGAGCTTAGGAGACTATCGACAACCTTTCTGAAAGTAACTTGCACAGTTCAACCTCTGCAACTGGTTGAAAGGTGATAGTGTGCTTTTATTAAAGGAACATTGCCTTCATCGGTTTGCAAACGCACAACACAATAATATAAAACATATGAAAATATATCACTGTGGCATGCACATGATGTGATAAAATATTCACTTCTCTGACTTGCACATAGGGTTGGAATAAAAAATGGCACTCTGTCTCTAATAAGATTTTTGGTTATTCCAGATCAGTGGCAGGGAGGGCACACACACACAGAGGGATCAAAGATTGCATGTGCTTCTGTATGTAGGAATGTCCTGAAAAATAGGGAGGTGAAAAGCATGTTGGAAGATTGTAGGAGCAGCATGGAGGGATATAAATTCTCTGTTTCGCTAGTAGTCCCTCGAAACAAGGAGGATACTCACCATAGAGCCCAAGGCAAGAGCTTGCAAATGGAGTCTTTTAATGCGGGGATGCAGTTGTGCTGCACCACCCCCCACACACGCTTCTGGTTGACCAGGTAATTCTCTCACTCTTACCGCCTGCTACAGGCATATCAGAAGGGTTTGCATGTTGCCAATCAACCTGCTTCACCATGCTACGAATGCAGCTTCAGTGATCATCAAGTCCTGGGGTGGAACTTGAACCCAGAGCTTCTGGCTTAGAGGTAGGGACACTATTGTACCACAAGACCTCTGATAGAATATAAATTAATGTTATGGTGAAGGTGAGAAGCATAAGAGCTTCAGAAATGGAGTGAAAGGTAATATATGGTTGAAAAAGGAACCCAGCTGGAGTGCTTAGAAGAATGGTTAAGGTATCAAAATGGCTGCTGGGATCACCAATCGATATTAATGCAAATTATAGTTATTTAAGACAATCAGAAACAGGTAGGTAATTTGTGTTATAGACACATTTAAGCAATGACATTCTGTAGAATCAAGACTTAGTTGCATTTTCTTATGTGAGGGTGTGGTGTAATGGGAGTTGTGCCCACCACACCAGAAAACATTTTGGAGGCAGCACAGAGGCTGCCAGGTGTAGGGGCAGCTGGGTGAAAGGCCATCCTTAGCAATCCAGCACTTGCACAGCTGCAAAAAAACCCAAAAAACAGCCTTCTAATTCTCCCTCCCCCACACACACACACTCCCCATGCTAGATCCATGGCAACCAATGCTACGTATGCAAATTTACCGCCCCACCCCATGGCCACTCATGACCTCGATGCCAATCTATGCCCTTCCACCTACCCTCCATGGCCCTTTATAGCCCCTATGCAAACTTAGCACCAACTCATGCCAAGCAATGCCCCCTACTCACACAGTATACATCAAGAACAGATTTCAGGATCCATACTGAAATAAAGTTCTAAAGTCTGGGTTGTCTCAGTGATGGAAAGTCTCTCCATTATTGCAAAAGTGGTGGAAAAGGCCAAAATCTAGGAATCCTGTCCCTGAATGCGGAACCTACCATTTAAATGGGGGATGGAATTGGGCCTGTCCAGGATTTGTGCATTCGTGTTTTATGGAGACAGCTGCCCATATCGATCAGCAAATGACTCCACTCATATCCAATTTTGGTGACCCAGGTGTGTGAAACACAATGTTCGCAGGTTAGACTTAGCTGGAGCAGGTCTGAAATTTGTGAAGTCCTTTGAAAAGGTGCAATACCCCTTTTGGAGAGGAAGGGCACCTCTTGGGATATGGTACTGGGACACCATTGTAGAAGGTCAGGTGTCATTTGGGAGAGGTAACATGCCCCATGGGATTGTTAAAATTAGGCATGAATGTGTGTAAAATGTGGATAAAGTCAGTGAAATTGTCAAACTCATTGGAACTGTCAAGTGCATGAGGGGCCTCTCTTCTTCTCTTGCTGAATCTTCTTTTGTAATTTTAGTTCCCTCTCACCACAAATGACTGAAAGAAGCTGGTAATCCCATTGCGTTTCCTTGCTATGTTTGAAATTCTTGAGAAATGATTGTCTCCTCCACAGTTGTATACGTATATACTTGGATAAACACACACACTGGTTCAATTCACAATGTATTTTGAACCATTAATAAAGCATTTTATACGTGCGTTATTTACAAATATTTTGAGACTGCAATAGATTAATATATTTATTAATCAGCACGTTCTCCCAATGAACACACAGGTGTTTCTTATGTTCAGTTTCTTATGCTCAGTTTCCACAAATTCTGTGTTAATTTCAAATTTTCATTCTTGATATGGAAAGGACTTCACAGCATAAATATTCTGTTCATATTCACTGAAGGAAATATGTAAATTGGGTGAAACTGGTTGGAAAAATGGAAAGCGATTGACACACCAAATCCACTCCACCCACAGAACCGTGCCCATTTCTGAAGGTAGAGAAAATGGGAACAGGAAAAATGGATCGATGTCGTTTCCTGAAAATATTTTACTTATTTCCTGCTGCCACTTAGAATTTAAGGAATCGTTGTGGTATTGGCTCTGCTACCTTAATATTTGTCTATAGTCTCATTACTGTCACCATTGGGATTCCTGTTGATAATCTTCATGGACCTCAGCATTTTGCAGGAAGGAGAGGAGGACAAAAAGAGGGATGCTAGGCAGGTCAGGGGCATTGTGTTCCAACATGTCAGTGTCCCCATACTTATATTAAGGTGCCTGTACCTCACTTAACTGATTGTTCCAGGTGGAGGCTCTAACCTCCAAAGGAAAACTGTGACAGTAGTCACAAGGGCATAAAAGTGATGCCTTCAGGCTAACCTTCCTGCTGGATACTTCTTCGAAAACTCTCCAATCATAACACACCATCTTTTCAGTTGTAGCACGTGAATGAAATCAAGTCAAGGTGACCCAACATAATTTGATTGGCAGTGCCTCTCAAATTGCCATGAATCATTTTTTCAAGCATTTGTACATTTACCTGGCAACTATCATAAGGAACTGGATCAGAGCATTTGGATCAGCCACATAGTGTGGCATCTGTTGTTAGGACACGTGGAGCTAGTATGCATCCTGGGATTGGCACAGCTAATAACAGAAACAGCCAGCACTATATAATTCAATCAGCAATGTCTTTCTTCCTTTTGGAGGAACAATCACTCGTGTTCCCACAATAAGATACCATCCTGGCTAGTTATTTCATGCCTTCTGTTAAATTACAGTTTCATTTCACCAGATACATGCTCTAGCAACCAACCATGAAGCACTTGTTCTTGTACTTTGGATAAGACTCAGTCTTGACTTGTCCAGTTTTTGATCTGTCTAGCACATCCTGACAATGAATTTAAGAAATTTAACAATAAAACTAGTTCTTGCAGAACATAGACTTTTTCTAAATGGGGAGAGAATTCAGAAATCTAGAGTGCAAAGGGAATTGGGAGTCTGAATCCAGGATTCTCTTAAGGTTAACTTGCAGGTTGAGTCGGTAGTTAGGAAGGCAAATGCAATGTTGACATTTATTTCGAGAGGACTAGAATATAAAAGCAGGGATTTGTTGCTGAGGCTTTATAAGGCTCTGGTCAGACCACATTTAGAATATTGTGAGCAATTTTGGGCCCCGTATCTCAGGAAGGATGTGCTGGCCCTGGAGAGGGTCCAGAAGAGGTTCATGAGAATGACCCCAGGCTTAACATATGAGGAGCGTTTGAGGACTCTGGGTCTATACTCGATGGAGTTTAGAAGGATGAGGGGGGATCTGATTGAAACTTACAGAATACTGAAAGGCTTGGATAGAGTGGACGTGGGGAAGATGTTTCCATTAGTAGGAGAGACTAGGTCCCGAGTGCACAGCCTCAGAGTAAAGGGAAGACCTTTTAGAACAGAGATGATGAGAAACTTCTTTAGCCAGAGAGTGGTGAATCTATGGAATTCATTGTCACAGAAGGCTGTGGAGGCCAAGTTATTGAGTGTATTTAAGAACCAGATAGATAGGTTCTTGATTGGTAAGGGGATCAAAGGTTACAGAGAGAAGGCAGGAGAATGGGGTTGAGAAATTTATCAGCCATGATTGAATGGCAGAGTTGACTCAATGGGCCGAATGGCCTAATTTCTGCTCCTTTGTCTTATTGTCTTATAGTCTTATAACTGAGAGATCCTCATCTTTTTCTTAAAAGGGAAAACAACTAAGTGTATCAGCGTTTGCAATTTGATTTCCAGGCCTATGGAAAGTATACTCGTATGCTGCCAGGATCAATGCCCATCAGTGAATTCTTGCTGAGGTTATGGGTGGCATAGCCTTGTCCTTGCTGAACAATCCTAGCAATGGCTTGTGGTCTAAAATGATAGTACAATGACGGCCGTGTATACACTAGTGAAATTTCTTGACACCAAAGTTGATTGACAGGCCTTCTTTTTCTATTTGTGAGTATCTCTTTCCACTATGGTGAGCATTCTTGATACATAACCTATAGGCTGTTCCATCAATGGGAGAGAACTGCTCCCACTCGGTAGGGAGATGTGTCACATGTCAGCACCAATTCTTTCCTCTGGTCATAAATGTACTAATAGATTGGACAAGTGTAACAATTGTTTCACCTTTATGAAAGCTTCTTTCTGTGGTGCTTGCCAAGACCAACGTTGGTTATTTTTGAGTAGAGAATGCAGGGGTCCCAGTTCTGTAGACAAATTGGGTAAGAACCGCCATTAATAATTGATCTTTCCTAAGATGATTTGAGCTCAGAGGTGTTCTTTGGCACAGGTGCCTCTCTTACAGCTCTCTTTTTCCTCAATCGGGTGGAGGCCCCTGTGAATCTATCTGGTGACCAGGTAGATTACCTCCCTCACTTGGAATGTGCACTTTTCTTTTTTTAAATGAACTCCAGCCTGCAAGAAACGTTTTAAGACTTCTAAGTTTGCCAAATGCTCCTTTTCAATGAATCCTGTCACCAGAACATCATCTAAATAAACTACAAGGTGGGACAGTCTCTGCAGTAAACGTTTCATTGTTCTCTGGAATGTGGCGCAAGCTGAGGAGATGCTGAAATAAACCTTTGTGCATATTAATTGTGACAAATCTCCAGGAGGCGTTCTCTAACTCCAATTGTTGATAAGCATGACTCATATCAAGCTCCGTATAGGTGGTTCCACCTGCCAGCTCGGCACACAGGTCTTCAATTTTTGGTATGGGGTGTCTCTCCAGCTTAGCCACTTTATGAACTGTCAATTTGTAGCCTCACAAATTCGAACGCTTTAGTTGGATTTAGGGACAGGGACTTGTACCCATTCTGAGAACTGCACCTGTTGTGTAATGCTCAGTTACTCTAATCTGTCCAGTTCGGTGTCGACTTGTTCCCACAGTGCACAAGGCACTGGTCTTGCCCTCATGAATCGGGGGGTTGCCTCTGGATCCACATGATTTTTTGCTTGCACCCCCTGGATCTTCCCAAGCTCGTCCTTGAAGACTGAGGCGTATTTTTGTAGTAGCTCTGGTAACCCACTTGCTCGCAGCTGGAAAATTTCAGTCCATTCTAAATTAATCTCCTTTAGCCAGTTTGGAAGCTTGGCCCCGTCGGCTCCTACCATCAAGGGTAGTTTTACCGATTGGCTTCGTAATGGACAGTAACTCTGCTAATGCCTTTGACTTTAATGTCTTCACCCATGTAAGTTTTTAATTTGGCATCCGTTTTTTCCACATTTAATTTATGTTGACCATAATTCAGATATTTGAAGGTGTATTCACCAATTACTGTAGTGGAATCTTCTGTGTCCATTTTCATTCTAATAGGTGTGCCATTTATCTTCACTATTACATGTATTAGTTCTGTCTTTCCAACCTTCAAATTAAATAATGAACAAAACTCTGCTTCAGGCTCTTCTACGTTGTAGATCTCATAGGGTTTTTCTTTTGTTTGAAAGGTTGCCTGATACTTCCCTTGCACTGTCTCATTATCATTCAATTTTTTCAAACTGCCAATCATTATAAGGTTTCTTGTTTTCACCTCTGTTGCAATTATTCCTTATTTTCATTGCTGAGTCATTTCTTTTTACTTTTCTTCTAGGGTGGTTATTTCCAGCTTCTCAGCAGAGCCCTGCATTTTTGTGCTCTTTTAGGCTGGGGCTTCTTGCCCTTACTGTGCTTTCCATGGCCAGTGCTAGCTCTAGCACCTTTTTAAAATCCAGATTTGCTTCAGACAGTAATCTCTTCTGAATCATGTCCTCATTCTCATTGCAAACTAAGTGATCTCTGAGCATGTCATTTAAAGATGTACCAAACTCGCACTGTTCTGTTAACAGTTCCAAACTTGACACATAACAAGCAACTGTCTCCCCCGGGGCTCTACTTCATGAGTTAAATTTGAACCATTGCATTGTTACCGAGGGCTTTGGCTGGTAATGACCCTTCATGAGATCCACAAATTCATTAAAGCTTTTCGAATCTGCGGCACTGGGTGCTGTCAAACTTCAAATCAAGCCACAGGCTTTATTCCCACATGTAGATAAGAGGATCACTCACCTCTTGCCTTCTTCCCATGCAATGCCGTTCACTTGGAAAAAAGCACAAGGTGTTCAAAGAATGAGACCAATCGTCTGTGGCTGGATCGAAAGGATCAATTCTTCCGAATTGCAGCATTCTGTGAGGGGATTGCTTCGACAATTAGCGTGGAAATTCTACTTACAATGACCATGCGAGGTACAGCCCAATTTCATTTCTCTTGATTTCTTTTGGTAACTTGTTATATTCTTGAAGCCAGTTTATTGTATCTTCGCTTTATCTTCACTTTTTCCTTGCTTTTTTTTTTTGTCGCCAGTTTGTTGGGACTATGAAGCCTGGTTGCATGCTTGCTGTGGGATGGCCGAGTTGATACAATAGACAGAGTTGATCAGCAGACACTTCTTAGGTGGAACACATTCTGTTTATTTCCAAAGGTGCACAGCAGCTACACTTGTGTGCTTTCAACTCAAACCCTAACTCCATATTGCTGACTACAGAAGTAGCCCAAGCTATTTCTCTATTGGTTACATAAGATCATGTGATCTTCCTTGATAATGTCCTTCTTAAAACCACAATTACCACAGAGCCCCACAGAACTTGCTTTCTAACATGATACAAGTTGTACTGAAACCTGAAAACTGTTAAACTAACATTTTATTGCATGATTGCAAATGTGTAATGCTTTAACTTCACCCAGAAATTTGTTGCTTATCTGTCCTCATACCTGTTTAACAACAACAACTTGCATTTGCATACCTCAACATCTGTGTTAGCATTGCAGTATTTTTGTAGATATTACTGTAAGTGCCAGGAAAATATTTGCTAGAGGAGAAAATACATTGAAGAGCTAAAATTCATTTTTGCAACAGAGATCAGTTGGTGGAATGGTATTATCAGCCATTGTTCCCTGAAGAGAGTGAACTTTTCAGAACATGATCAGATATATTTTAACTTTGTGTGGTAGTGTAAAACAGTTGAATTGGTAACTTATCTTACTCCTCCCGATGTTTATTTCCACATAGCTCATACTTGAAGCAAAGAAGCTAGGAAGTAAAAAAAAAGTCGAACTAAAATGTAGTGTAGTTAAGCAACATACCCACTAGACATATTAAGGTTAACACAAAATACTATCCAAAAATATATTTAAGGTAGTACAATGTTTTTGTGATTTCCAAAAGACACTGCTCAGCATTAATACAGATTGTGTTGCAGTGCTACTGCGCTATTTTAGTTCTTGCTGAATCACTGGTATCCATTGGTTGTCTATAGTGCAGCTGTTGCTCCTGAAAAAGATGAGAGTAAGTTAACTTATACAATGTGCCTGTGAGAACTACAGCACAGCAATACACTAATGACTTAAGAAGTTAGGATGAATTCTCTGGGTTTTTGTTTCTGGGATAATTTGTTTCAGGTACAAATAGGGTTGTGATGAAATGTATTCCTGGAGGTTTCATCACATGACTTTCCCCACACTCCAGCCACTAGTTGCCAAGACATCCATCCTTGTGATACATTGCCTTCCTAAGCCAATTGGAAAGCAAAAAGGCTCATTACCCAATTGGATGATGCTTGACTGTCAGCAAAACAATCTTTCTTTCTCCCCATTTTCAATATCTTTTTATATCTGGTAAAGACAAAAGTTCAAAGAAAATGGCAAAAATAACCAACCTTTTGTAATGTTCTAATGATTTTTCTCGAGTGCTGCATGAAGCAATGTTCTAGAGATTGACTTTCAATTCCTGGAGACTACAGGCCAATCCTGGAGGATTGGCAACCTTAGCTACAAAAGTCAGGACAAGGGACAGGGCATTGGATTACTGGGTTTTTTTCCTTTAACACAGCTCCATAATTTCTAGGGTTTTCCTGGAGTGTGGCTGCTGAAGTAGACACAAATCAATCAGCCCTATTCTCATGAGGGTGGGGGGTGCGATTGGTGGGTTCCCCCCCACCACTTGTTTTGTTTCATGACCTCTGCACTTTCTGCAGGGGAGGTTGGGTGCACAGCATAGAGGTTGTTAAATTGACAATGAAACAAAGGACACTGTAGTCTGTGCCTGAACTAGCATCAACCAGAGGGTTGGTGGACATCCTTGGTTGTGCTAAAGAACTATTCTTTATTTTTCTCTTTTTTTTACCTTGCAAGAATTTCAAGGCATAGTTGAAATGTTCTAGTTGCTGATATGCAACTTTAAGGCTTACAGTTGTCCGGATTTTTCTGCACCTAGTGCCAGCACAAAGCCATGTCAAGGAGCTGGGCCTGCACTGGTTCTACCCCTAGACCATTTAAATGGCCCAAAGTAGGATGTCTAGGTGCTCCTGAGGCTGGACAGGTGCATTACATTTTTGATCCAAGCAAAGGGAGCCCTTGAAAATTGCTGGGACATATTTAGGGACTAGGCCATTCTAAGATAATTAAATAATTTCATTCGGTATAGCTTGGAACAAAATATATATTATAAAGGTCTATCTGTGTTATGTATTTTATTACATACTATTTAGAAAATCAAATCAGGCTTGCTTATTTAAAAACTATATCAAAGATGCAAATCCAGAGCTGCATTTTGTCTCTGTGGATTATTAATACTGTCAATAATTTGTCACAAATTTCCCCTTTGGTGATTGCAGTATAAAGTGTTAATGACAAATATGTAAATATAAAGTCTACATCATCAGTGACGTGAGATCACATTATAACAGAGCATAGTGAGAGATAAAAGCAAAAACTGCGGTTGCTGAAAATCTGAAATAAATACAGAAAATGCTGGAAAAACAGCAGATCTGACAGCATCTGTGGGGAGAGAAACAGAGTTAACATTTTGAGTCTGTATGACCCTTCTTCAGAGCTCTGGGCCAGACAGACTCGAAACATTAACTCAGTTTCTCTCCCCACAGATGCTGTTAAGCCTACCGAGTTTTTCCAGCATTTTCTGTTCTTATTATAGTGAGACACAGTTCTATGCAGAGCCTCGTGCTAAGTCTACTTTGTTAATAGTTAGCATAACGTTCAATAAAAGATAAAGTTTGCTAATAGCATTGCCTCCAGCATTATCTGTAAATCCTGACCCATGACTATCACACCTAAGACCAAATAGAGCAATAAAAGAGTGATGTGCCAGCCTTCTAATACTCTCTCGCCACTAATGTCCACCTTAGGTATTGGACTTTTGGAATGGATCTGTGGATTGGACCTATGTTGCCTGCATATAATTTTGTTCTTTTTGCATGTGTTAGCTGTCACTCATTGATAGCTCTTGGTTCTGCATCATAAAGAGGTGAGATGAAGTCTTACTCCGGAGACCTTAACACAAACTCTAGGCTGACATTTCAGTGTAATACTGAGGAAGTCCTACAATATCAGTGGTGCTGTCTCTTGGATGAGATGTTAAATTGGGTCCTTGTCTGCTCTCTCAGGGGGCCAGGGTGAAGTGCCACCCTGGCTCGGAGACAACTGTTGTCAGGGGGTGGTGTCCAGGAGCAACTGCTGCCCTGCCACTGCGGCAACTGTTGTCAGCAGTGGGGGGGGGAGGGGTGGCGGGGGAGAAGTGGGGTGGTGATGGGGGTGCAACTGCTGTCCAATCTTGGAGGCAACTTTCCTGTTGCTGTTGTCGGGGTTGCCCTGGCGTTGGATCCAGTGCACAAGAAATCGAGGTGCCCCCTGCAAGGTAGGTGATGGAAGTGGCCACGCATTAGGGACACCTGTATAAACTGACCATGCTTCTGCAACTAAGACAGCTCAGGCACAGCCACAGTGATATGTTTGGGAATAGGCTCCTAGCCTGCCCACCAATACAAGCAAGGCAGAGGCACCAAAGGGCTACCAAGTGCCCCAGACCTTAGCCCACAACACCCGCAGCACAGACTGCGAGTCCATGACCACGTTACTGGACTGCGGAACAGTTGGACTGCACACATTGCACAGTTTCCTCAACAACGCTGGCCATGTAGCACCACTGCTGGAGGTGCTCACAGCCCCTTGCAATCTCAGCAACCCGGTTAGGAGCTGTCTCCCCCATGTCACAGGCTGACAGGTCAGCCATGACGCCATCTGAGGGGTGACCAGCACCCTCCGGGAAGCATTAAGGTGCGGTCACACAGGGCCAGGAAAGGTGCTAAGTACATCCATACTAACCACGTCTCTCTCTTTCATGCTGCAGGAGGACCACATCAGGATCATGGATCCTGGTGACCTATCTGTGTGCCTACAGAGAGTGAAGAAGACAGAGGAGAGAGTGACTGAGGCTCCTGGCCGCTCAAAGGCAGGAGCAGCAACCTCATGAAGAAGGGGCAGCAGGAGATCCCATACACGCTGCCCAGGAGCGACACTGAGCTGTGGCTGGTCGACATGTAGTGACACCCAGGGTCTATAGATGCTGCCTGCCATTCCTGCAGATAACTGAGAACCAGTGTTGCTGATGACTGTGCATGCCTAGGGACCTGGTGGCTCATATCTGCCACTTACTGCAGGGCTTGGCGCCAAGGGGACATGGAGGGCGTCCACTGTCAGTGGCTGTGAAAGTGACCACAACGCTCAATTTCTATGCCAGTGGCTTCTTTCAGGGCTCCACAGGTGACCTCTGTGGGATTTCACAATCCACCACCCACATATGCATCCATGAGGTCACGGATACTATCTTCTCCATGCACACAACTTTGTGCATTTTGCCCGGAACCAGGACAACCAGGACGCAAGGGCCATTGGATTCATCCTGATCTCGGGATTCCCACAGGTGCAGGATGTGATTGACTGCACTCATGTGGTGCTCAGGTCTCCGTCGCTACACTCAGTGAACTTCATCAACAGCAAGGGCTTCCACTCACTGAATGTGCAGCTGGTATGTGACCACCAGAAACGCATCCTACAGGTATGCACACGGTTTCCAGGGAGTGTGCACGATGCCTACACCCTTAGTCAGCCACAGATTCCTGATGTTTTTCAGGGTCCACAGAGGCTGCAGGGTTGGCTCCTTGGGGACAAGGGCTACCCACAGAGGTCATGGCTGATGACGCCCGTGCGGTGGCCTCAGGCTGCAGCAGAGCAAAAGTTGTAATGAGGCTTATGCTGCAGTTGCAACTTGGTGGAGCAGACCATCGGGATGCTGAAGATGAGGTTCCAATGCTTGGACCGGTCTGGTGGAGCCCTGCAATACAGTCCACAGTGGGTGTCACGCATCATCATTATCTGCTGTTCCCCTTACAACCAGGTGCTCCAATGGGGAGAAGATCTGGTTGAGGGGGAGATGGTAGAGCTACACCTCTCCTTTGATGATGAAGACGCCAACAGGGATGAGGGTGAGGGGGTCCTGGGTGGTGACGACGATGGGGTTGAAGTCCTCACAGTGGCCAGACGAGGCAGGCTTGCTCGGGTGGTCCTCATAGCTGTTAGGTTTCTGGAGGATGATGACGACATGCAGTGAGGTGACCCCACAGATCCTCACATTGCATTTGTGAATGTTTGACTCCAGTCTGGCTTATGGCAGCGCCAATACCCTCTCTGAGATTGCTCCTGCCATGGAGATGCAATGGAGGCCCAAATAGTTGACTCGATTGCAGGAGGAGGATGACGACATGTGGTGAGGACACTCCATAGATCTTCACATTGCCTCTGAGAATGTCTGACTCCTGTCTGGCCGAGGGCAGCTCACCTGTGCTCTGTGATCAGGGTCATATTGTAGATACGCTGCCAAGAAACGTTAGAAGCATCTGATGATATGTCCACCTTCAGCACCCGAGCCCTTCACAAGGTCACAGATTCTGAAGAGATGGGGGCCAGCCCCTCCTTAAAGGTGCTGAGAGCACATCGAGAGAGTGAGAGAACTCTGTGGCCCCTGTCCAATATATTCTGGCAGCAATGACCAGCACTGCTGAAGTGCTAGCAGAAGTAATGTTTCCAGGAAGTGTGAGGCCAGAACATCATGTTGGTTTGAAGGCTGCACAGGGAAGAGGTGCTGGAATGAGGCACCTGCCATTATCTTGTGCAGAAAGGTTTCACATCTAAGTGACACAAACGCTGCTCATCCGAACAAGGAGCCACAGGCAGGGAGACGTTCTTGAGAGTTTATTGACAATATTGAACAGTATGTACAATTGATTAACACCTGTGCCCAGGCTGTGCAAATAATTCTCCTTAACTGTCCTAACCCTGTTGCTATGTCTTGATGCTCCCCGGACATCCACAGTGGAGGTGGAGGCAGCCTACTGACTGTGACTCGCTGTCTGTGATAACCTTGCCGGGCATCCTCTGCAGAGCTGAGCCTTGGAGGGCCCCTGCCTGCATTCAGGGTTCTGCTGTGTGGTAGTGACACCCTCCTCAGCCTGTGGAGCTGGAGCTGCTGAGGTCACAGGAAGAGGGAACTCGGATGTGCCAGACACTCTCGGAGTAACCTGGATGGATGGCTCCAGAGTGTGCACCTGCTGATCCTCCTCCCTATAGGTGCCCAAGGGCCCCTGGCTGATTCCTTGAGGAGAAGGCGTAGGTGGCCTGAGACCGAGCTGTCCCACACCCTTCTCGCGTACTCATTGTTGGCGTTGAGCCCAATGCAGGAGCGATGTCCTGGATCAAGGTTTCCAAGGGGCCGCCGTCCCGCCAGTGTGTTGGCATGCTGGCGCTATCACCTAAGCCTGAAGGTAGATGGACAGCTCCATCGTGCATTGCAATCTGTGGAGTGCAGCGGACATCCCTTCCTGATGTTCCCGAGCTTGCCTTTGCAGCTCCAGAAACTGTGACATGACCGAGTCCAGAACACTCATTTGACTAGGAGTCAGTAAATCTCTGGCCTCCAGCAGCCCTTCAAATGCTGGGAACCTGGGAAGTCCCTGCCGCTGCCTGCTGTGGATCAGATGGTGTGATGTGCTCACCAGATTGTGGTCCTATGTCTATTCTAAAGTTGGATCCCACGAAGGCGTATGTCTCTACACTGGTGGAGGGTGTGGGTGAGCGCTGTGAAGGAACTTCGAGGAGGGTGCCTGGGCCATGGACTCTGTCGGCTGTTTCCCAGATGTTCCTGTGAAAGCAAGGAGAGATAATTAGTACATGGCAGTGGCCTGTGAAACAGGAAACATCACTCACAACATGGTTGTCTGATGGATGTTGCACTGCTGGATCCTCACTTTGTAGAGCACCGCTGACCTCTCCATCAGCACCAGGTCCAGGTCCTTGCCAGCCAGCTGGATGGCTCAGTTTTCAAAGTCCATGAGGACCTTGATTTCGAGCATTCTGCCACCGGTCTGCGATCTCCCTCTTGTTGTGTGCCAGCCTGTCCTGCATGTCTAGAGATGGAGAGATTGTACGCAGGACACCAACCGGACCAGATGATAAATGTGCCTGCCCTGTGTGGGTGGTGAGTCGTCCCATGGGTGGGCTCAGGACAATGAAGGTGTGTGTGAGAAAGGTGAGATGAAGGTGAGTGAGTGTATGGTGATGTCCCATGAACTTGCAGTGAGTGAGGGCCCTGTGGATGTGCGCTGGGTTTGTGAGTATGTGAGTTGAGAGTGATGAAATTAGTGACTTACCCTGGCAGAAGGGAGGAGATAATTCATCCTCTTACGGCACTGGGCGGCTGTCCTCTTCTGAAAGGTGTTGGTGCTGACCACTGTTGCCACCGCCTCCCAAGCCAGATTGGTCATCCTGACAACAGGCCTCAACAGCATCCAGCATTAAACTGGGGGGGAGGGGGGCGGGCTACTTTCTTTATTCCTTTGCTGGCCATGTCTCCCGAGCAGTGATGGTGAGCTGGTGGTGATGAGCAGTGTGCTGGCGGCTGCCTTTTAAACATGGCAGCCAGCATGATGCAACGGCGGGGTGACTCTTGGAGGGCGAATGAGAGCCCACCTATCATGGAAATGGCGTGTTTCTCAGGAATGCATAAATAATCTGGCGGGTTTGGGATGATACGGCACGACCATCACCAGGTAGGACGCCATTTTCCCGCCCACTACTGCAAATTTGGGAAAATTCCACCCAGGGGCTCAGTTTAACATCTCTTATCTCTTCCAAGTTTTCCTCCAGGACTGTACTGCAGTGTCAACCTAGATTTTTATGCTCAATTCTTGAAATAGAATTTGAGCCCACAACTTTCTGACTCAGAGGTGAGAGTGCTACCAAATGAGCATGGCTAATGCTCTTGAAGTCCTGGCCAATACTTATCCCCAAATCAACATCACTGAAATAGATGATCAGGTTATTATTTCTTGTGTAATCTATTTGTGTATAAATTAACTGCTGCGTTTCCTACATAACATTACACTTCAGAAGTACATAGGGATTCAGTGGACACAATGTAGATTGGGCCCAGAAACAGAAAGAAATTATGGGATTCATCTGTGTGTGAGGTAGCTTCAGGTTTGACTTATACCCCATCTTACTAGCAAAAGAAGATAATATCCTGATTCTGCGATTAAAGTCTGCTGAAAATGACATGTAAATGAAAGGCCACTGTTCCTTATGCTGTCTTCTCCAGCCACAGTTCACAGCATCACTCAGTGTTTGGGGTATAATATCTGATGGATTCAGCCGACCTCCTGAGTAACTTTGATGGAAGATTGGCAGGAGCATGGAGCATTAGCGGCCTCTGCAGAAATGTTACCTGTTCCTAACTCTTATCGCTTGGATGGAATGAACTGTACAAAATGAATGGGGGGGTGGTTAACTGTGGCTTTGTGTGATAGTATCAAATGTGAAAAAGCAAATCTATAGAAATAAAATTGAGAGAAATATAAAACTGTCTACCAACTCACTATTACCTGGTGAATAAAGTCACAGTCTACCCCAATATTTGCAAAACATTGCAAAACGTGTAATGGAATAAGTCTAATAAATGTTCACACTCCATAGCCTTTAAATTTAATTCCAAGCTCCAGCAAAAGGTGAAATGTCATCAAACTACACTTATAAAGTTTTCTCAGAGAATGCATATGTTGTGAGGGTAAATCAGTTATGCCTGAATATGTTGTTGCTTTGATTAATTTTCATACAATACAATGCATTATGAAAGAATACAGCCATAATATGTGTTGAGCATTCCTGCTGTTCACCCACCTTTTGCCAAAGCTTTGTAACTTTTTCTTCCACTCTGTCCATGAAGGCACTATACGTCCCCTGATTCCTTCTGTATCTCTGGAAGGGAATTAAATTGTTGTATTTTATGCTGAACAAATCACACTGCAAAATTACACCCAGACTACATTTCAGGGAAAGATGAAAAGCTTTTCACACAAACTCTGAGGGCTGATTTTTTTAAATAGCCACAGAGGCAGAAATGGAGGCAGATAGGCCCTCAATTTCTTGATATTGGCTGGTGTGCTGGTTTGCTGGCATGTTCCTGCCTCTGGGCCATTTTGAAACACGTCAGTTGAGAGTAGGAACGGCCACCCGCACACAAGTGGCAGGTATCTAATTAGGCATTATTAAGGCCGCTCTAATGATGCAGTCTGGAATTCTCCAGTCTTTCACTAAGGTCGAAACATAGCCCAGGAATGGAGACAGCCTCCCAGCAGCAGACTGCAGGGGCCAGCCCTCCATCCACATTTTTGAACCCCTCCCTGGGTTGCAATCACGAGGTGGTCACAACTGTAGCCACTCTGTGAAGTGGTTCCATCTCCATCATATGTCAACTGTGGCCAGTTTTAGTTTCAACTTTTTAAAAAATCCATCTGCCCTCCATCTTGAGTTACCCTCCCTTTCCTAGCACATCTCTGACAGTGGGGCTACAGAACTCTTAGGGCTCAGGTGACCCCTGTCATCCTTCATTGGATAGCAAGCGTGCTCCCTGGCCAGCTCGTCATAAATCTTCTTGAATGTCAGGCACCAACATGATGCAGGTTTGGGATGCAGCAATACGCCCAACCTCGGTGTCCGGACCTCAGAACTAAAATTCAGTCCAAAATGTTAGGAATGTGTTGAATGTCCGCCTGATAAATTAAATACTGACCGTATAGGAAGCTGATCTTTGTGGCCAGTTTTCTTTCCTCAGGAGAAGTTGAGCGTCCCATTTAAGTTCCTGAGGCTTGTAAGTCTCAAATCTTTGATAACTTGCAGCCTTTAGCTGCTTGATATCTGGCAGAAGCTCGTGAACTAATAAAATATTTGAAGCATCATTTAGTTAATGTATAATTCATCTGTAGTCAGTCCAATAGATTTTCCACAGCATTACTCAAGTGCGTTGTTGGTGCCATCTTTTGGGTGAGATGTTAAACCGAGGCCCGGGCTGCCCTTACAAGTGGACAGCCCGATTTCAACATATCAAGAACACTTCATGTTTACTGGCAGCCAGCTAAGCTGGGCCTGCAGCAGCACCTTAAAGGATAGAATCTGGCTGTCAGGAGCAGACGTGTTCAGCAATGGGGAAATTTTTTGCAGCACTGACAGCATCAAAGAGATAAAATAATTGAAACCTTTAAGGCTCACAACACACAAACAACTGGAGAAACAAAGGGAGCCTATTTGCTGGATGATGGTTTAAGTCAACTCTGCTTAGGGAATGCCGAGTTCACGGTTGAGAGGAAACAAAAATAAGAAGATAAAAAGTTCTCTGTTAAAATTAAACTGAGTTGAGGATGCCTAGCCAGGGACTGTCAGCTCAGATAAGTCTATGACAGGTTTTGTAGGGAAGATAGTTTGAAATAAGCCTGGTGAAGCAACTTTGTGCATTGAATAAATGATTCAATGTTGATTCAGCCATTTCTGTATGTTTGGCAAACTACTGGTAACCTGTTCATACTATTGACTGAGAAAATCTTCATTTCTACAACTAAATCTATCCGTGTTACTTCAAATAGAGCACCATTTTCTATACTGTTCATTAAAGTCATTAGTTATTTGTTGTGAGTTTGCCTGCTGATTGTAAACAAAGTAATATTAACATTTGGGATTGCAGCTGATTGCAAGTAATATACTATCATCAATAGCAAGCTTTAGGGCAGGATCTTCCGCTTGGCGTGCAGGCGCGCATCCAACATGGCCAACCGTGAAATAGCGCATGATAATGTCGGGCAAGCGTCCCGACATCATCGCACACGCATGCGATATTTCGGTCGGCGGGCGCGCGCAAGAGCCGGCAACATGCCTGCTGACAATTAACAGGCCTACTAAGGCCATTAAAGTATTAATTGAGTTATTTTAGGTTGCTATCCAAACTTATGGTTGGTGGTGGGTGAATTGGCCAGGCGGCCTTTACATTTTTTAGAAAAGCTCATCCAAGGGCAGGATAAGGTTTCCATAATTAAATTTAAAAAAATTTGGGGACAGAATTTTTCAAATATACATGGTCAGGTGAGTGAGTCCGCTGTATACATTTTTTACGGATTTTTAAAAACCTTATTCATGGTTTAAAATTCTTCAGCTCCCTGAGGCAGTTCCTGCGCATTCCCCCACGTATGCGCAGAATTATGCGCTCGCCCTCCTCCCACCCCCGCCCTGGCTGCACTGAGATTCTCAGCATGTCTTTCATGCTGGCCGCCCATTAATTGGCCAGCCAGCATGAAATTGCGGTCAGGGGCCGATCACGGGCACGGCGGAATCGTTTCCCGGCCACTCCCCGGCCTGTCCGCCCTGCCCACCCGACGACCCAAAAATCCTGCCCTTTGATTTGATCCTCAAGTCTAGCCATCTATATGAAAATTGCAGCCCAGGAAATCTTTCAAAAATGGAAGTGATCATCAAACATCATTATGGATGCAATTATTTGCTTAATTGATAATCCACTTTGAAATCATTGCACGTATCAATTGAAGGAAATTTTCCCAGCCATAAGAATAGGAACAATTAAAAATATTGATTCCTCCAATCATTTAATCACAGTAGGTTCCTGTTAATTTACTGATTTTTCGCAATTAATATACCTGTGTTTAAGTCCTTTGATTTGAGCTTCAGATTGAATGGATCTCTGTCAAAACTGGTCACAAAGCCAGGGATATTGGTCTCATACTAATAATAGAAAGAAAAGACAGCTAGTATAATCATTGCATGTACTTTGCAGAAATATATATACTTTATAGCCATGACAGCCTTTGTATGCATCTAGAATGAGAAACATAAGATTGGCATAAAAATGAATGCCAATCAATGCTGCATACTGACAGGATCTAGGTACTGCAATTTGAGGTGCCACATGCTTAACAATATGGAATCCCTCCCACAATGAGACCCTGACCTCATTTATACTGTTGGAATGAGTTATTACGTAGGTTTTTTTTTAAGAAACTTTGGAGGGAAAAATGAATTAATGTTTGAAACAGAAAAGGATATAGGGCTATGTGGAGAGAACAGAGCATTGAGGTTAGTTTTGGATGGGAAAGAGCTTGCATAGACTTTAAGAGTCAAATGTTATATGCTATGGTGCATTCTGTGCTGCAAATTTCGAGGAGGAGAAATTCACTCTTGTTCCATACATTTCTTGAATGGGAAATTAAGGTTGGAAAGCTGAATTCCAGGTCACGCTTTCTTGCACCCGATCTGACCTGGAAATACCATTTTATTTTAAAAAGTAGAGTCAGTGACTAACTAACACAGATAATAGTTATCTGGAATATGCAAATCAAGGCCCTAACATCAATTTTAGTACTCTGATGCAACATTAATAATCACATGAACATGTGCTGGGTTTATGCTGTGCACGTGCTGAACATATTTCATATGGCTGTTTTGGGTCTTCAGAAGTCTAACAAGGATTTTAAAGGGGCAATTGGAGGGCACAGAAGTTCTTTATTGCTGATTTAATTTGAAGCTGACTGAAATATTTTAAGTCCTGATCAATGAGCAGCCAATTGGTGTCTGCAACTGACCAGTTCCATTCAGGTGAGGCCTGAGGCTTAATTTTGAATGCACCTCAGGCTGACATCTTCATGCCGGAACCCACGTGAGTTGAACTTGTCCCCACTATTGTTCAAACATAGAAAAATGTCTCACAGGTGCATAACAGACACAGGCAGCTCCAGGCATGAGGGAGAGTGGGGGTGCAAGTAAAGCTGCTGTTGATAAGATAGTTTCTAAGAAGGCTCCTTAGGATAGTGAATCAATAGCAAGACAAAAGTCTTGAGCAAAAAATTCTAAAATATGGAGGAAAGATGGAGAAAAGTTCCATCACTGATGTTAGAGCAGAGAGTCAGAGGAAGTTTCAGTGAGCTGGGGGAGTAGACATGGTAGGGAGGAATGTAAGGCAAGAGGAGGTTGTGGGCATGGGGAGGTATAAGACCATGGTGGAATTTAAAGATGAGAATGAGGATTCCAAAAACTGATGCATTAGGAGGTGGAGAGTCGATGAAGGACGGGGTGGGGTGATAATTGAATGAGATTTTGTACAGGGTGGAATAAGGACATAAGGACATAAGAAATAGGAGCAGGAGTAGGCCATTCAGCCCCTCAAGCCTGCCCTACCATTCAATAAGATCATGACTGATCTGCCCTAGGCTTCAACTCCTCTTCTGTGCCAGCTCCTCATAGCCCTCAACTCCCCAATATTTCAAAAATCTATCTACCTCCTCTTTAAATACTTTCAGTGATCTAGCATCCACAACTCTCTAGGTAGAGAATTCCACACATTCACTACCCTCTGAGAAGAAATTCCTTTGCATCTCAGTTTTAAATGAGTCTCGTTATTCTGTAACTATGTCCCCAAGTTCAAAATTCCCCCACTAGGAGAAATGTCTTCTCAACATCTACCCTGTCAAGCCCCCTCAGAATCTTGTACATTTCAGTAAGATCACCCCAAATTCTTCTAAACTCTAATGAATGAAGACCTAACCTGTTTAGGCGTTCTTGCTAAGTCAACCCCTTCATCCCAGGAATCAGCCCAATGAATCTCTTTTGAACTGCCTCCAATGCCAGTGTGGAAACAATGGGATTCTGAATGAGTTGAAATTTATGTAGATAGGTTTCAGGATGCTAGCAAGGAAGGCGTTGAAAAATTGAAGTTCACAGGTAACAAATGCATGGATGAAGGTCTCAGTATAGGATGAAGTACTGTTGGAAATGGGTATTATTCCCAGTGTTGGAAATAAGTAATTGCAGTGATGGATGAGATGTGAGGATTGAGTTCAGCTCATGTCAACTTAGAGACCAAGCTGTGCACTGTTGGGTTGAGCTTGATTGATATCCGGGCTGCTTGAAATCAGGAGATAGAGTGGGAAGTTTCTAGCAGAGGCTTACAGTATCATTTCAGTCTTGGCAATGTTGAATGACAGAAATGCTGCCTCATCCACAATCGGAAAACAGACAGGCCTTCCAACTGTAAAGCCAAGGTTTTGCCCTCATCGGACGGGCATGGCGGGCGCTCCCAGGAGCGGCCATGAAACAGTCCGCTGCCCACAGCCGGGCCCCGACCACGAATTCATACTGGCAATTAACGGCCAGCCAGCATGAAAGGTGTGTTGAAACGCTCAGCGCTGCTGGGATGGGGGTGGGGGGAGCGCAAGCGCTGTAGTCTGCACATGCACGGGAGAGCGCACACTGAATGCTCCCTGAGGGCACAGGGTTGCCTCAGGCGGCTGAAGAATTTTAAATACAAAAATAAAAAGTTTACAAATGATATAAACATGTCCCCACATGTGACTTAGTCACATGAAGAGGGACATGTAAAAAATGTTAAAAAATTCTTATTGGGCAGAATTCCCTCTTTGATATGCGGGGGGCAGGCCCACATGTCAGTGCATAAAATGACGCGTGGTGATGTCATCACGCGCCATCGCGATATTTTGCTGGGCGGGTACACGATGAAGTTTGACGCATGCTCGCCATTAATTAATGGGATAGTTAAGGCACTTAAATCGTCAATCGATGGCGATTTTCAGGCGCCCGTGAAATCTTCGGGTCTGTGCACGGGTGCAACGGGCAGGTGGGTAAGAGACTTTTTTAATGAAACTCATCCACGGGCGGGATAAAAGGGCTCAGTGGGATCATCAATCTGGTCTGTGAAGTATTTACTGCAGAAAGTGTTTTAAACTTGTCTGTGTGATCTGCAACAGTTCAGAATGTACTCCAGCAGCTTTCTGTGTATTTTGAACCTTCAGGTCAGCACTCTGCAGTCAATAATCTTTATCGGGCCTGCAGCTTTCTGGAGGCCTTCCCTTAGCCTGGGTATGGGTTCTGACATGTTCACTGCAGGCAGCTCCTCTGAGGAGGAATGGAGGGCTAGAATAAGGAGGAGGCCAGGAGTGCACAATCAGCCTCCAGGGGAGCCACCTTTGGAAGGACAGGCGCAGGCACAAGGGGAGCAGGGCCAAGAGGTTGTCCAAGGTGGAAAGGGCCTCAGAAGATGCCACTATCCTGCTGCCAGGGTATACAGGTGGAGAAGCAGCTACCTCAATATGACTGAGTTGCAGTGCCGAAGGAGGCTCTGAAAGTCAAGGGGGACAGTCAACTACATCTATCAGATGATTGGCCCTGAGACCTCTGCGAACTGTGTGGACGGACACCCCATGCCAGTAGCTCTAAAGGTCACAGCTGCCCTCAACTTCTATGCCTTTGGTTCTTTCCAGGGATCGGTGGGTGAGCTTTGTGATGTATCCCAATCAGCTGTCCACACTTGTGTCATGCAGGTTACAGACACTTTGTTCAGGCGGGCATTGACCTTCACCCAATACCGCTGCAACCAGGCAAGCCAGACACAGCGAGCCAGAGGCTTCGCGGCCATTGCTGGTTTCTCCCATGTCCAGGGTGCTATAGACTGTACACAGCAAGGTCCCAGCAGGTGAGTCTGGTGCCTTCGTCAACAGGAAGGGCTTTCACTCCATGAACGTGCAGATAGTGTGTGATCACTGGATGCTGATTCTACAAGTCTGTGCAAGGTACCCAGGCAGCTCCCACGACACCTACATCCTCAGACACTCCCAGATGCCGGGGATCTTCAGTGCTCTAGCTCAGCTGCATGGATGGCTGGTGGGCGACAATGGCAATTCCCTTGGAAGGTGGTTCATGATGCCTCTCTGCCATCCAAGAACAGAAGCTGAGCAGCGGTACAATAGGAGTCAAGGCTCCACAAGGGCTATGTGGATAGAGCCATCGGTCTTCTCAAGATGCGCTTCCGATGCCTGGACCACTCAGGGGGCGTCCTCGAGTACCCCCCAGTTGGTGATAGTGGTTGCATGCTGCGCTCTCCACAATCTTGCACTGGAAAGGCGGGATGCAGTGGACGATGAAGATGTTGATGCAGTGGATGGGGCTGCACACGATGAGTCCAGCACCGACTCTGAGGATGAGGAAGCACAGGGGATGCTGAGGGGTTAAACGCTGACCCGGGACTACACCAAAGAGGCAGGGACGCTCGAGACGCTTTATCCAACGAACCCTCAGCTAACTCGACACAAATGGATCAGGAGGACCAGCCTTGCCTGGCGCTTCCATACTCGGCACCTAAGTGCAAAATCTGCCAGGTCATCAGCAGGAACTAAGGGCTTTGGATGTAAACTTCAATGTCAAATCAAACACTGATGACATTTATCTTAAACATACAAATGCTGAACAAAGGAGCCACCCTCAGCTATGGTAACACATATGGTTTTTATTTTAACCATCAGAAGTTCTCACAAATTTAAAACAAAACATTATCCAAGCAGAAAACAATGTTAAGTACTTAACCTTGGCCAACACAAAAAGCACCAGTGAGAAACCCGTGGTGTGCCTAAGGTGCCTAATGCTTTCGTTTACAGGTGCTATGTCTTAGTGCCGCCCTATCGCTCAGAGTGGCATCTGAGACAGCCTGCTCACTCTGCTGTCCTGTTGGCCTCGATGACCTTGGCGGTTGTCCTCTGGCCTGTGGAGCCTGTGCTGGCCCCACCTGGAAGGGATCTGTCAGTTCCACAGCTGGCATCTCCCCAGTTGTCATTGCCTCAACTGATGAAGCAGTCACTGGGAGAGGAGCAGAGCAGCTGCTGCCCTCATCCGGAGAGCTGTGAGAGGAGCCCGCAGATACGACAGGCATCTGCTGTGCTGATGTGAGGTCACCCTGGACCTCCCTGCTCACCATCAATGGATGGGCAACGAGCTGGGAAGCTTGAAGCCCATACCATCTCCCACATTGGCAATGATCAGCTGTGGCCACTGGCGCTGTGAGGGGTTGCAGGTCTGAGCGTAAGCCCAGGAGAAGCTGTTTGTTCTCCTGGCATGCCCTCTCCACGAGAGTCACCACTGTCCCCATGGAGGAAGCATGACGCTGTGCCATGAGGCTCATTGCATCAGTGATGCTCTGCGTGGACTCCTCCATCACAGACACCAAGTGAAGCATAGCCTCATGCAACACTCCCAGATGCTCCCACACAGCTGGCTGCATTTCCAGACGATTCCAGAGGCAAATCATCAGGCATCGACTGAGCATGTGCCTGGTCCCCTGCAGTCCTCCAACTGCTGGTGCCATCAGTAGTCTCTGTCTCTGCCAGCTCCTCCAGCGATTGGAAGTACCCTCTTGAGACACTAGCCAATGTTCCAATGCTCACCGAGGTATGGTATCTGCGCTGGTGCCTGCCTCGCAGGAATGGTGTGATGCAGATGGCACTTGGGGGCTGTCTGGTGAGAGGGGGCATCTGCAATTGTTTCTGGTCGACAGGCTCTGATAATGCTGAAATGAACAACAAGGACAGTGGATCAGTTAGCGTGCACACAGCGACACATTTCATCCCTTTCCCCCTGGCTCTTTATGTGCTCAACCTTCCAGAACCTATGGACACGAATATTGGTGGGGTGGCAAATAGTGAGGAGGATAGCCTTACATTACCAGTAGATACAGACGGGCTGGTCAGATGGCCTAAGGAATGCCAAATGTAACGTTATGTGGATAAGAGTGAGGTGATGTACTTGGGCAGGACAAACAAGACTCGGGAATACATGATGAATGGTAGGACCATGGAAAGTAAGGTGGGTCAGAGGGAGCTTGCTGTGCATGTCAACAGGCCCGTTAAGTAGCGGGACAGGTACATAAGGTGTTTAAGAAGGTAAATGCCATACTTGCCTTTATTAGCCGAGGAATAAAATGTAGGGACAGGGAGGTAATGTTCCAAGTGTAGAAAACGTTGCCTAGGTCACAGCTATAGTTCTGTGTGCAGCTGTGAAATTCACAGGAGGGATGTGATTGGAGTGGAGAGAGTGCAGAGGTCGTTGACCAGGATGCTGGCTGGGCTGGAGAGTTTGACTTATGAGGAGGCATAGCATAGACTGGGGTTATGTCCCCTGGAGCAGAGGAGATTGAGGGGTGACATTATTGAGGTTTATAAAATTATGAGGGGCATAGATAGGGTCGATAGAAAGGAACTTTTCCCCTTGGCGGAGGGATGAGTAAAGAGGTTGCATTGATTTAAGGTATGGGGCATGAGGTTGACAGGTGATGTCATGAGCAACTTTTGCACACAGAAGATGTTGGGAATGTGGGACGTACTGCCTGAAAGGGTGGTGGGCGCAGAAACCCTCCTAACATGTGTTAATATTTGGATGTGTAGTTGCGATGCCATGGCATACAAGGCCATGGGCATAGTGCTGGGAAATGGGATTAGGAGATTTAGGAACGTGTTTGATGCGCGCAACCTCGAAGGGCCAAAGGACCTTTTTCTATGATGCACACTTCTGACTCTAACACTCTGTGACTGAGCAATGTTGCAACAATAACAAATTAAACAATCAATGGTGCTATGGATGTTGGGAGGACATTGCGGATCTCACTGTTGGCCTCAAATACGTGGCTGTTCCACCCCAGCCTCACCGACACCAGTTGACCTGGGTGCGTGGCGCCGCTCAAGCTCCAGGCTCTTCTGTTTGAAGCAGCTTAACATCATGAGGTGGGCCTGGCCGCCTCCAGTCCTCGAATGCTCAGACACATTATGAGCATTCTTCTCCTGAAAAACAGAGAAAACCATTCATTGTGGCAATTTGCACATGGACTCTGCACGCTCATGCTGCACCCCAACCACAGTGGGCCATATCAGGCCTCCAGTGCCTCCTCTCCCCGCTACTGCTGATCAGACACAAAAAGCCCACCGCCTCCCCCCGCAATGGCCACCTTGGATATGTTTTGTGTACATCACTTTAGGAAACAAATGGTCTTCGCTCCCACAGCAAGGAGGCACAACTAGGTGCAGATTGAGGGCAGCAGATGGTTTTTGGCCATGACACCTTGAGGCTTCCCTCCACAATCTCATCACCGTGAATAGGTCATGTGCTGCAGTTCTGAGTATGCGCCTAGCTACATCTCCTGCAGGTTACCCCCTGAAAAGTCATGTGCTACTAAGAGCAACACATGATGCAGGGAAGAACTCTTCTCCTCATGAACCGCTCAGGCTGACATAAGTATGGGCACTATCTGTTTGCCCACCTAGTGCATAAGAAATGCCCAACATGATTCAATTCAGTAACGACAGTAAGACTTGCGGGGGGGGGCCTCAAAAGCTAAGGCTACCTGCTGGGTTAAATGCCCAATGCCAACATGGTACTCACCCTTCCAGAGCACAACAAATCATTGAAACGCTTAAGGCACTGGATCCAGGTACGCCGCACTATGTTGTGGGAGCTCACCACCTCCGCCACCTCCTCCCAGGCACATTTCGTCATGTGGGGGGGCCTCCTCCTCCCATCCTGGGGGACCAACACCTCCCACTGTTCTGCCACCTCCTCAAGGAGGGCAGCAAGGCAGTCATCAGAAAAGTGAGGGGTGCATTGGCCCCCCACTGGCCTACCCTGGAGCCTGCCCTGCTCCTCTGCCCTTCCCTCCAGCATGCTCTGTTCAGCGGACCCCCTGCAGTATGACTTGGAAGTGGCCATTGTGAGCAGCCTACAGGAGGCTGCCAGGCCTTTCTTTAAACAGCTGCTGGGTCGCCATTGGACCCGGTGCTCTGTGCACGCCCACCGCCGCCCGTACACTCCCACTATCCACGGGAGTCAGCAAATGTGCTGGGCAGGCCTTAATTGGCCTGCCCGCACAAAATAGCAGCACGGACCCAATTGCGGCCACCGATCGGGTCCGCGCCCGCCCGTCCGACAGGCAGAAAATTCTGCCCTTTGTTTTTTCAGTAACCGTTGGAAACCTCATCCCGCCCGTGGATGAGATTTCGTAAACAATGCAAAGGCCGCCTGGCCTATTCGCTCACCCGCCAGCCAAATGTTTGAGCAGGCAGTGAAAAATACAAATCAATTAATTGCTTAAGGGCCTTAATAGGCTTCTTAATTGTCAGAGGGCGCGCTGCCACCTCTCGCACACCTGCCACCCGAAAGATCGCGAGAGTGTGTAATGGGCGTTGGGACGGTCGCCCGACATCATTGCGTACTATTTCACTCCCAATCAGGTCGGGTGCACGCCTGCCTGTGGGACGAAAAATTCTGCCCATGAATTGAAGATGTAATGAGGAGATAAATGAGGAGGCAAATGGAGGGAAATGAGGAGGTAAATGGAGGTCAGCAGACAATCATGGATCTGGACACCAAAGAAGACAGTACTTTCAGGGAAAGATGCTTCAGCTAGATTTCTGCACAGTCTCATGCTTTACTTGTTTAGGTGCATATTTACAATTGTAACGCATCCCCTGACTGAAGGATGTGGTCTCCCTAATTCACAACGAGAACAATATTAAATAATAAATACCTGTCTGAAATCATGTGGTTTTGAATCTTTAAAAGCACCAGCTTTGTACTTTCCGTTCTTCACAAACATAATCTTAGCTTCAAATGGATCAAGAATTTTAAACCTGCAGATGAAGTTTGAAGTCCGTTTCTTCAGGACAACTTCTGGAATCAAAACTTTTCTACTTGTCTCAATCTTCTTAAGATCTTTTGATGTGTTTACTTTTTTCCGAGCCATTTTCTCATTGAATATTGTTGAGGATGTGTAGAATTGTGGACTGAAATCTGGAGGTTTCCTGTTCCATATATAGTGCACTGGTTCTGACTTCAGATGAACAAAGCTTTTACTCCTGGTTACAGCCAGGCTCTGCTTTGCATTAAATTTGTTTTTTTGCAAAAATCCAAAAGGGGTTTCACTAAATAAAGTGATGCTCGGATCCATTTTCTCTCTTTGTTTGGCACTCATCATTTCATTGACATCCCATGACTAAACATTGGCTATGGAGTATCGAGTTGCAAGTGTAGTAATATAGTTCTTCTGTAAGAGAGGAAAAAAAATGTTAAGAGTGTAGTATGAGGGTCTGGTGCATATAGGCTTAATGCGGGACTGAGCACAATACTGTCCACACAGCAGCATAAGAGAGCACACAACCTGCACCCAGGGTCAGTCTGAGTGTTGGACAGATCCATGTGTACCAGCAAGCAAGGAGTCATCACCCAACTTGTACCCTTTACTGTATATTTATAAATAGCTCTAAGAATCAATAAAGACTTACAGTTAACATATGTATGACTACGAAGATTTCTTCAGACCTATCAAACTGTAACAAACACCCTACAACATGGTGGCAACTTGTGGAAAAACCCAAGACCTCGCAGAAAATGCAGAGAAACAAAAATTCTGGGAGATTGAGAAAGAAGTTCAGCAAAGTAGCCTGACCTGAAAAGAAGATCCAGAAGAAGAGATGCAGAGGAAAATCACCAGGAAAAAGCTCCAAAGAAAGGTCTGGAAGCTGAAGGCAGAAATTTAAAATTTCTTACCGCAGAAGACGACTTCATAAGATTTCTTGGAAGTCCAGCTTCAATTCTCAGAGTGCTGAGTCACCAGACCTAGCAGGGGTGAGCAAACACTTTTAAATTCCAGGATACAGCAAGTCCTGAGAAACTTTTAAATAGTTTAATGGTCAGAAATTGCCACATAAAAACTCTGTCAGAAAAACCAGATCCTTGAGCTGGTGCACGAACCTGTGGCTCACTCCCAAAAAGAAAAAAACTAAAGCTAGGATAAGTGTGACTTCTAAGATTAAAGCAAAATACTGCAGATGCTGGAAATCCGAAAGAAAAACAGAAAATTCTGGAAAAACTCAGCAGGTCTAGCAGTATCTCTGGATGCTCCACAGTTGCTGCTCGAACTGCTGAGTTTTTCCAGCATTTTCTGTTTTTTGTGTGAGTGCGGCTTCTAAACTCAGCTGAGAGCAAGCAAAATCCAGGATCTGACAAATTTGTGACTTTGAAGTAAAACGCTGAGCAAGGGAACTCTGCAGGCAGTCAATCCAGGCAGCCATTGTTGAATTTTTTTTCCAAGCTGAGTGCGATCGCCATTGTAGCAAAGCCCGGCAAAACCGGTAGCATGGGAAATCCATTTGCCTTCAAGTGAACAGCATGCCATCATGAAATTCTGAAAGCTCTTAAAGCAGAACTGACACTTTTAAAAATTTAACAGTAGATCAGAATTCCACACTTCCAAATCAATTTGGACTAATCCAATGCCCAGATCAATCACATAATTGGGGACTTTGGAGGAAAAGATTCCTAAGACACAGCATCACTTCAGGCTTAGACAAAAAGTCAGAAGCAGAGCAGGTTAACACACTGCTTTACTCGGTAAGCCTGATTGTGAGCGACATTATTGCAAAACAGTGAATGAATTAATCATCTGCTAAATTTGAATAAGCTCTAAAATCATTCAACGTTTATTTTATTCTAAGAAGCAATAACATACTTGAAAGAGCTACTTTTAACAAGTGAGTCCAGCAGCCAGGAGCACCTGTCAATTAGGATGGCAGAAGGTTGTGAATATGGAGAACTAAAATCTGAACTCAGAGACAGAATAGTGGTAGCAGACAATGCAGTCTCTGACCTCATGTAAGCAAAGGAAGATCCAACTCTGGAAAAGGCAATCTAGATGGTTAGGCAGTCAAAACTCCATGAGCAGCACTGGTCATTTTTAAGGGTTTTTTAAGTGGCAGAGGCCAAACCACAGCTCAGCTTGTTAAGCAACAAAGGTACAGGGACACTCCAGGCCAGGAAATAAAATATCCAGACTGCCAGCAGAGTGACCATGCCAAAGCTGTGGAGCAAAGTAACCCCACAATGTCCTGCAATTTCAGCCAATGCTTTCAGTGTAACAGGATTGGACACTATGGCAAACTGTGCAAGGCAAAGTCTCTGAAATGCACAGAAGGCCCAAAGATTATCCATTAGGACGAGGCTGCGAGCCTGGAAGACACACAGCCATGCTTCCTGGGTGAAGCCAAAGATCTGGAATGCGCACATTTCAGTCAATGGGCATTTTGTAAAATTTAAATTAGACCCAGGAGCCAGAGCAACAGTCGGTTCAAACAAAGAACCGTGGCTAAAAGACCTATGGTTTCGGACAACAGGCAGACTACTTTATGGGCCCAGAGGAATCTGACTTTCAGTAATAGGCATGATTCTGGAACCATTAAAGTATGGCAACAAACAAATCTTCAAGCTGATATTTGTTAACCATAAGCAGCCTTTTCTCTTGTTATGAAATCCATTCTTTCTGTGTCTGTGTGTGCTAAGTTAGCTGACTATGGATATTGTAACATTTAAGGTACAGGATGTTCCATGCTTGTTACACTTGTTCCTGCCTAGTAACAAGGGCGAGACCCTCTTGGAGTTTTGTGATAGGTCACCAGATCAGTTCAAAGGTAAGTGAACAACATTTCTTGAGGCGTCAGTTTTCAGTCAGTCAGTCAGTTTTAATCAGAGAAGAAGTGCCCCAGGTAGAGGGTCAGGGAGAGGTCCCATAAGGAAGTCTCAGGTAAGGGACAAAGACAGGGGACAGAAACAGCTCCCAGTTAAGATAAGAAAAAAGGAAGGAGCAAAGAAACAGGCTTCAAGCTAAAGAAAGGGCTGCGGGGAGCAGATTTTAAGCGAAATGGGCTCAGGAGAAGCCATGATAATCAGAAAAGGCTTAGAGGAAGTCCTGAAGATCTGAGAAGGCAGCTGTAGGTTGGTGACTCCGTGCTACAGGCCACCGGGGAAAATGGTACCCTTTAGAGCATTGGTGTTCACCGCCGAAGATCTGAAATTATGCTTGTAAGTTGATGCTTGAGTGTACTCAGAAATCCAGGGGAACAGATTCTTGGAAGGCAAGATTTAGCCCTAAAAGGTGGGCCATTTTTGAAGTCATCTGAGCGTGATCAACTTTTGGAGAGAATTCCAAGGCGAGATCTTCGAATGTGATGAATGGAATCTCTCATGAGAAAGACAAAGTTTCAGTGATATCAGTTGGGTCACAATGTAACAGACATCTGGTGGGTTGTTGACAAATCCCTGAAATCTGTTTTGGTCACATTTGCCATTTATTCTGTAGTATGGCGTGTTCGACCACAGTTTACCAGTTAATTGACATGTACCCTCATATTTACCCCAAATGTTAGAAAAAAGATAGATATTGTAATTTGCTTTATTTTTCTGAGCTTGTGTAGTAAAATTCTTTTTTGTTTGTTCAAAACCCATGGAATCTTGTGGTTTTATTCACTTAGTAAGTGTCTTGAATCACAAACTTTGCCTACTTTAAACAAAATGTTATTGGCCCCCAACTGGATCTCCCCCACATCCCAGGGTCTGACTACGGATTGTAACACTCACTTAAGCAGAGATGCCTGTGTAGCCCTAGATCTCCTTAAAACAGCAGAAGATGTCTAGACCACTATTGTTAAGAATACAGAGTTGCAAGTTTGTGAGTACTCAAACGAAAAAGAGTAACGTGACTGGGACTTCAGCTCTGAACTGTCTTTTCTCTTTGCAGAGCAGGTTTGTCCATCCTTGTTACAGGTGCTGGAAAACCTTCAATGGTCAGCTCAGCCAACTAACCGGGAGGTAACCATGACGCCACTAGTGGAGGATGTAAAAGAGAGAGTGACCAGCCGTCCGATGAGCTTCAGCCTCCAATTCCAACAATGGTACAGCAGGTCAACACTGCAACCACCGAACATAAGCTGCAACTTCCAGCCAGCATACCAAAGCCACAAAAGTTGGTGGAACCTGGTAGCAGCCATCCATTGCCGACAGCGAAATGCCGAGGTGTACATACCACTAAACCTCATTCTAGTCACAGGAATACTCATCCTCCTTGACAAAGGACATCGCCATGCCACACACAACGGAAGAAGTGTCAGAAATGACAAGAGATGAGCGCGATGTTCATCTACCCTGGAAGAAACATGTTAGGGTAGCAACTACCAGCCAGAGTAACAGCAGAACCAGCCAAGTGTGGTTCAACACGAAAGAATGGAAGAAAAGGATGAAAACATACCCAGATGCCGGAACAGCCTCCAAACCGAAGGGAGGACCAGCAGCGACACAGCCTATCATTCTGACAAGAATGCGAATGACATATAAAGGGGTTATAAGGCCTCTAGACCCTCTAGACTGCCTGAACCTTTGAATTCAAGGAAATGATTGGGGGAGATGGAGTGATAATGTAGTAATGGTAATGTAAATTAATGATAGTTAAAACAATGTAAGGTAAACTATAATCACTTAAAATACATTGAATAAAGACTTGGGGGGGGATAAAGACATTAATTGGCCAGCCAGCCTGAAATCGCATTTGGGGGCCGATCATAGTCGGGGGCCTGTTTCCCGTCTGCTCCTGCACCAGCCGATCACACACGCCCGATGAGTGAAAAATTCAGGCCATGGCCAAAATTCTGCACAATCTCAGTTGAGTTGTGTCACTCTAACAACGTGTTTCGCCTTTTCTGATGAAAGGTGCTTGATAAACAGTGCCATATGCATATCGTCAAGAGCTGATGGGGAGTCAGAAGCCTCTGCATTTAGAGTAGTGAAGATAGCCTTTGCTAACTCTGTTTTTTTGGTAAGGTTGCCACAGGGAGCGCAGGCACTTATCCAACCAACACTGAAACTGACAGAATTGTTGCCAGTGGCACTTCACCAGCTGAACTCTGGATTAAGTGGCCCCTTTAGAAATTCCTGGCCCTGCGAGGTGCAAATCCTGATTTACACTCTTGTCCCCAATAACCGCAGCACCCCCAACCCCCCCTCTCCCCCCGCCCCTGCCACCCCCACACCTGCCACCACACTCAGCCCAGGGATTTCAATATCAGTATATCACTAATCTTTATATGGCATCTATTCATGCAGTAGAGGGTTTCTACCAGCAGAGGGTGGCGTTTAACAATGTACAATAATTACACACCATACGACAGCACCACCTGCTGTGATCGTACCTTTACTCTCCAAAGGGGATGTATTAAGCTCCTACACAATCTATAAAGAAATAAAAGGCAACGGAACAGCAGCTGAGATTTTTCTTATCTCTTAATTGGAAAGGGGCAAGCAGGGAGTGATTTAAAAGGCATTTAAAGGTTGCAAGAAGACCAGAGGAAACTGGCTGCCATGAAAAGATTCATGCCCAGAAAATCATTGTGACTAAGAAGTGAATGTTCCCACTGTTAACCCAGGAGAGTCTTCTTGTTGTGAGCCTAGCTTACTTGCTTGAGCTTATGATATTATAGGGTATATCTCCAATTGGCACGTTTCAGGCACAAGAACTAAGCTGGCATGATAAATAAACCTACACTCAAAAAAAAGTAAAACTAGAAAGACACAAAACTTGAAAATTTATGGAAAACATGTTCCGGTAGACCTGTTGTAGCACGGGAATAGCAATTAGTTTGCAGGTGTGGCTAATATGTCTGGATGATGAAAGTTAAAAAGGTTCCATTATTAGTTTTGCACAATGCCTGTAATTTCATGAACACTGATAATTGTTTTATATGGAAAGATCTGAGTGTAAGGGCTTACAGAAGAATATAGGAGTTTCTACATGAAAAAGAAATCCTAATAATCACATGATACAATTATAGGAATATAAGAACAGGAGGAGGCCATTCAGCCCCTCAAACCTGCTCTGCCTTTCTGATAGCTGATCTGTATCTTAACTCCATCCACCTGCTCTGGCTCCATATCCTTGTACAACTCTGTCTAGCAAAAAATCTATTGATCTCAGGAAATTCATTATAATGTTGTTATATTGATGGATCATAGCAATCAATCTCTATGAATTAGTCCACAAATTGCAGATTGCAGAAATAATGGCAACATGGGTAGAGTAGGCCATTCGGCCCCTCGAGCCGGCCCTGCCATTCAACGAGACCATGGCTCATCTTCTACCTTACTGCCATTTTCGAGCACTGTCTCCATATCCCTTGATGTCTTTAATATCTGGAAATCTATTGATCTCTGTCTTGAACATGTTCAGTGACTAAGCCTCCACAGCCCTTTGGGGTAAAGAATTCCAAAGATTTACCACCTTCTAAGCGAAGAAATTCCTCCTCATATCAGTCCTAAATGGTCTACCCCTTATTCTGAGACTGTGTCCCCTGGTTCTAGACATCCTTTCTGCATCTACCTTATCAATCCCTGTAAGAATTTTGTATGTCTCAATGAGGTTGCTTCTCATTTTTCTAAACTCTAAAGAATACAGGTCCAGTTTCCTCAATCTCAATGGGCCTCTATGGCAATTATGTCCCTTCTTAGGTAAGGGGGAGAGGGGGAGGTCAAAACTCTTCACGATACTCTAGGCACTGTCTCACCAAGGCTCTATACAATTGCAGCAAGACATCTTTACTTCTGTACTCAAATCCTTTCACGATAAGGACCATTAGCATTAGCCTTCCTAATTATTTGCTGCACCTGAATGTTAACTTTCAGTGACTCATGAACAAGGACACCCAGGTCCTTTTGGATATCAACACAATTTCTCACCATTTAAGAAATACTCTGCCTTTCAGGGTTTCCTCCCAAAGTGGATAACTTCACATTTTCCCACCTTATAATCCATCTGCTATGTTCTTGCCCACTCACTAAGCCTGTCTAAATCCCCTTGGAGCCTCTTTGTATCTTCCTCACACTCACAGTCCCACCTAGTTTTGTGTCATCAACAAACTTGGAAATATTACAATTGATCCCCATATCCAAAAGATTGATATAGATTGTGAATAGCTGGGGCCCGAGCATTGATTCTTGCAGTACCCCACTAGTCACAGCCTGCCAACTTGAGAATGACCCGTTTATTCCTACTCTTTGTTTTTTGTCCATTAACCAAGTTTCAATCCATGCCAGTATATTACCCCCTATCCCTGGTGCTCTAGTTCTGCTTATAACCCTCTCATGTGGGACCCTATCGAAAGCCTTCTGAAAAACCAAAAACAACACATCCACTGATTCCCCCTTATCTAATTCAAGGCAAACTCCACTGATGGAAATTTCCAAAGTTATTCTCAACAAACGCTACTCTCCCTTAGCATGCTACACTTGCCACATGTAATATTTCAAGTTATTTATATACATAGGCAATTCTAATGTTAAATATTGATGTAAAAATGTAACCAGAAATTGTGACAAGTAGTAAGTTTGTGGACAGGAAATGCATGGATGCAGGAGATTTGTTATTAATTCTTGCTTTCAAATCCCTCTAAGGCCTCTCACCTCCCTTTCTCTGTAATCTTCTCTAACCCTACAAATCTCTGAGATCTCAGCGCTGGGCTCTTGCCCAGCCCTGTATCAAGTACTAGGCCATGCTTTCAGCTGCTGAGGGCCTAAACTCCTGATTTACCACCCCCATCCATCTCTCTGTCTGTATATATCTTTTCTCTGTTCCCCAAGATACTCCTTGGAACCTACTACTTCGATTAAGCATCTGTCCTAATACTTCCTTAAGTAATTTAGTGTCAAATTTTGTTTGAAAATGCTCCTGTGAACTGCCTTGGGATATTTACTTCTTTAGGCATTATGTAATTACAAGCTCTTGCTGTTGTAACATAAAGATAGATTTTATCGCAAAACTGTTAATAGTGTGATGAACAATGTACAATTTTAAGTTGAATTTTTATATGTATGTGTTTTTGTATTAAGGAAGGTAGAGTGGTTCCAGTTTTACTTAGATTTTTTATGAGGCTTGGTGCATAGAAGACTGGATGGACCTGTGGCTGAAAGGTCCGTCTTTTGGGTTTGTTTATATATTACATATTGTCATGACTCACTGGGGATAGTGCACTGTAATATCAAACCCCACTGTTCCCAGAGCCACGACAAATGTGAAAAGTTTGACCAAACCACCAGGTTGCCCCAATTCTACCTAACTGTTTAATTTAGGTTAACAGAATACGAGCACCAGGTTTGTAAACTTCACAAGTAAATAACTGTTTATTGAACAAATTGTCTTTAACCAGTGGCAAAAGAAAGAAATATGAACTGTTAATTTCTAATACTATAACTTAAACTCTATCCGCTTCTTAAATCCCTATATGTACACACACACACACACACATGCAAGGCACATAAGACACACAAAACATGGATTTTAAGGGTGGGATAAAACAGTTCAATAACACCAATCCAGGGTACACAATTCGATGGGTTGATTTTGATCGATTTCTTTCAAATTCCTTTCAGTTCTTGTTGATGACACGGGGTGGTCTTCCAGCTCTTTCAGTATTTAGTTCACTGGTTGAGAACTAGGCACCAGAAGTGACAATGGCAATCTCAGCCCTGTCGACACTGAAAAGTCCTCCTTACTAACATCTGGGGGCTAGTGCCAAAATTGGGAGAGCTGTCTCACAGACTAGTCAAGCAACAGCCTGACATAGTCATCCTTGCAGAATCATACATTACAGATAATGACCCAGACACCACCATCATCATCCCTGGGTATGTCCTGTCCCACCAGCAGGATAGGCCCAGCAGAGGTGGCAGCACAGTGGTATACAGGCAGCAGGGAGTTGCCCTGGGAGTCCTCAACGCCGACTAGGGCCCCATGAAGACTCATGGCATCAGGTCAAGCATGGACAAGGAAACCTCCTATTGATTTCCACGTACCGCCATCCCTCAGCTGATGAATAAGTGCTCTTCTATGTTAAACACCACTTGGAAGATCTAAGGGTGGCAAGGGCACAGAATGTACTCTGGGTTGGGGACTACAATGTCCATCACAAAGAGTGGCTCAGTAGCACAACTACTGACCGAGCTGGCTGAGTCCTAAATGACATAGCTGCTAGGCTGGGTCTGTGGCAGGTGGTGAGGGAACCAGCAAGAGGGAAAAACATATTGGCCTCATCCTCACCAACCTGCCTGCTGCAGGTGCATGTATCCATGACAGTATCAGTAGGAGTGACCATCGCACAGTCATTGTGGAAATGAACCCCCGCCTTCACATTGAGGATACCCTCCATCGTGTTGTGTGGTACTATCGCCGTGCTAAATGGGATAGATTTTGAACAGATCTAGCAACTCAAGACTGGGCATCCATGAGGCGCTGTGGGCCATCAGCAGCAGCAGAATTGTACTCAACCACAATTTGTAACCTCTTTGCCTGGCATATCCCCCATTCTACCATTACCATCAAGCCGGGGCATCAACCCTGGTTCAAGGAAGTGTGTAAGAGGGCATGCCAGGAGCAGCACCAGGCATATCTAAAAATGAGGTGTCAACCTGGTGAAGCTATAACACAAGACTACTTGTGTGCCAAACAGCTTAAATAGCAAATAATAGACAGGGCTAAGCACAACTAATGGATCAGTTAAATTTCTGTCTGATTCCTCAATGGGTAATGAAAGCTTAATATTCTGAATATTCTTCAGCTTCACTGCAGGAGCTCCTCAAGGTAGTGCCCTAGGGCCAATCATCTTCAGCTGCTTCATTAATGACCTTCCTTCCATCGTAATGTCAGAAGTGGGGATGTTCACTGATGATTGTACAGTGTTCAGCACCATTTGTGACTCCTCAGATACTGAAGCAGTCCATGTCCAAATGCAGCAAGACCTGGACAATATCCAGGATTGGGTTGACAAGCAGCAAGTAACATTCGCGCCACACAAGTGTCAGGCAATGACCATCTCCAGCGAGAGAATCCAACCATCACCCCTTGATGTTCAATGGCATTACCATCACTGAATCACCCACTAACAACATCCTGAGGGTTACCATTGACCAGAAACTGAACTGGACTAGCCATATATCTACTGTGGCTACAAGAGCAGATCAGAGGCTAGGAATCCTGTGGCGAGTCACCCACCTCCTGATTCCCCAAATCTTGTCCACCATCTACGAGGCACAAGTCAGGCTTGTGATGGAATATTCCCCACTTGCCTGGATGAATGCAGCTCCCACAACACTCAGGAAGCTTGACATCATTCAGGACAAAGCAGTCCACTTGATTGGCACCACATCCATAAATGTCCACTCCCTCCACCACCAACGCACAGTAGCAGCAGTGTATACTATCTACAAGATGCACTGCAGGAATTCACCAAGGCTCCTTAGACAGCACCTTCCAAACCCACAACCACTACCATCTAGAAGGGCAAGGGCAGCAGATAGATGGGAACACCCCAAGTCATTCACCATCCTGACTGGGAAATATATCGCCATTCCTTCACTATCGCTGGGTCAAAATCCTGGAACTCCCTTCCTAACAGCACTGTGGGTGTACCTACACCACATGGACTGCAGCAGTTCAAGAAGGCAGCTCACCACTATCTTCTCAAGGGCAACTAGGGATGAGCAATAAATGCTGGCCCAGCCAGCAAAGCCCACATCCCATGAATGAATTAAAAAAAAGACTTGCTTTTCAATGTCTCTAACAGTGGTTTTCCCCTTTGCCTCTTAACAGGGGTTTTCAGAGAGAGAGTAAGTTACAGAGAAGAAATGTCAACTAGCTGTTCTTGTGGAATTACCGGAATCTTCAACACATAGGAGAAAGAAGTTTTAGGTCTTGTTCCTTTCAAGCTAAGAGCTAGTTAGCTGCACTGCTTCTCACACAAAACCTGGTCAGGAGCCAATTAAAATGTTGTTGTCAGGCAGTTCCCATTGTCCAGGACTCCTTTCTGGCACCATCCTGTCTTTCATGGCACACTCTGTTCCAGCACTGCAACATTGTATATTTCTCTCATTATGTTCCAGTGGATATGTCTTTCAATCTGCAGCCATTGTAATTCTAATCCACAGTCGAACAAAAACTAAAAAGATATGTTCTTAGTTATGTTCCTTAACAGGAGAGATGCTCTCTGAGAAGAGAAAAGTACAAGGCTAGTGAGGCAGTAGTTAACTGAATAGTCAGTTATAGGACATAGTAATGTGGTTGGTTTAGCAGTGTTGCTATTATAAGTTTAAAGTGCAGTTATTTTTGGGTATCTCGGGGAAAGATATAAAATGGGTGGGAAGCATCAAGTGACTGTTCAAGAATCCACTGGAAGAAAGCCGTTCGCATGAGTTCCAAGCAAGGAACCTTTGTGTTAAACTAGTGGTAACTCTTCACTGGTTTGTGTGTCTGTAAAAATATTGCTGGAAAAAGGAATATTAGGAAATTGAATCATGTTCTTGTGTTTGTACTGAGGTCTTTCCAATTTTTTTTCTGGTGTAATATAGTTCATTTTTCTTGTTTTAAAAAATATTTTATTTTTGTGTTAAAAATTCATCAACAGGCTCCTGTGAATTTGTTCAGTAACTCTCCATGGTTTCTAAAAAAAAAAGGGATCTATCAAGCCAGGTTTTACTCTGGGATCTGACTTGTCCAGTGGTTGCATCAACTGAGAGCATGACAATAGATTATTCATTCCCTTGGCAGTGTGAGGGGCCACTGCAGGAAAACATTTTAAAATAATTCAAACGGCAAGTGGTTACTTTGAGATTGCATTTAAAAGCAAATGGAATTAACTAATGGAATATATATGGAGCCGCTAATGGATTGGGAGCGTACATACTCCTGTCCAAGAATTTGATTCATTTATTCATCAAATGGTTGCTGCAATGTACCAGCCTGTCTCTCACAGTTTGTATGACTGACAAGCTGCTGTAGCTTCATGACTAATTCACTGAGATTTCATAAAATCACACAGGGTGATGAGAAAATGGGTAGCAACTCCATTTCATCATTCATTATTGTCTCATTGCACAACTTTCAAGAAACCCCAATCTTGATTCTAAAAGTCCCAGTGTGTGAAATTGGCCTTTGCTGGTAGCACAAAACAAAAGATAGTCCTTTTACATCCATGCGATTCTCTTTGCCATATAGTTAATGGAACTGAAAGTCAGGCAAGTTTGTTTTGTGTTGTGCAGCATTTTACTATTTTAAAAAATTTAAGTGAGCATTATGGCCAATGCAAACAACAACTTGCATTTATATAGCGCTTTTAAGGTATTATAGGAAGAATGTTCCAATGTCCTTAACAGGAGCAATGTCAAACATAATCTGACACCGATAAAGGAACATGGGCCTGAATTTAATTCCAAGGAGTCTCATTGGCAAATCCAGGAGTGGCACCATAACTGATCGCTAGAAATCAGCCGTTCAAATGCAATCATACGAAGGCTGGCCAGTTGGCATGTGGCGGAGGTGGGCAGCAGGATGCTAATCTTGGTGCCAGGTGACAGAACGGGCAAGTGCTGGCATCATTTTTAAATAGCTACCAGGCCTGCATACAGTCCTCTCTTAGCCTTCAGGCTCACTTAGGAGCTTTTGCGAAGACCCCCTGTCTAACTGCAGTATCCCTCACCCCCCCATCACCCCCCACCCCCCACATCCACTATCACCCCCCGACCACTAACTCCCTCCACCTGCCTCAGGATAGAACCCAAGGAACAGAGGAGGAGGCAGCAAAGTGATGAAACTGGCTGGTTTCACGGTTTAGCGATGCCTCTTTGCAGGCTCTCCTCCGGGCTGCAGGGATAAGATGGGAGATCCTTTTCTCAATGTGACAGCAAAATGAGATCCTCCCGCCTGACCAGGGAAGTCTGGATGGAGATGGCAGTGAAGGTCAGCAGCCATGGGGTGCGGCTGTACTCATGGGTGTAGTGCCACAAATTAATCACTGACCCTCCTTCACTCTGCCAGGGTGAGCCCTACTTACTGCCCAGCTCATTGAGGCTTGCAATTAGCAATGCGGGATGGATTACCTGAAGGGGAGGGAGTGACCAACCAGGCTCTGGCATTGGGATGAACTGGCACCAGCTGCCTGATGATGCATTGGCACCTCTGGGTGACAGACATACATCCATTGTTTACAGCACTCTCCATGCCTCATGAGAATAGACATATGGAGGAGGTATCTGAGAGCCCCTGACATGGCCCAGAGGGATGGCTGCAAAAGCTGTGGTCAATTGATTATTGTGTGGAGACTTACAGTGTTCCTCCCTGTACCTGCAAGAGAAACAGACCACAGCATCAAGGAGAGGACCAGGAGCAGTGGTGGAGTGGCCGACAATAGCTCACTGATTGCCTGCAGAGGTGGGGCGGAGGGTCTTGAACTGGTAGGAAAGCAGGGCGGTCCTGTGCTCATGGATGGTGAAACTGGACTCACGGCTGAGGAGGCTTCGAGTTCATGTCTCCTCTGCTGGACAGTGCGATATTTGCAGCAGCCATGGATGGGAGGATGAAATTTGAAGGCCTTACCCTTGACTGTTTGTGTTCTCTCAAGCAGGTTTCCACACTATGGCAGGATATTCTATCTCAGAGATTGGGGCCCTGCTGTCCACCCTTGAGGTGGAGGGAGAGGGTTTCTCAGAGGGTTCACTGTCATTTCATTCTCCTGCAGCCTGCACCAATGCAAATACTATCACAAGGTGGGTCCATGCTCATGAGTAAATTCAGGGCCACAAACTGGAGAGCACATCATGGATGTCTCCGCCAGATATTCCCCTACTTGTCACTGCAACTTCAGCAGGGCCATGTGCCTGACACCAGAGACATGTTAACAGTGTGGGGTTCAGCAAGGGCTTGGCCTCCAACATGATGGTAGTGGCGTCGGATGTCACAGAGGCAATACACAGGCAGGCTCAGGCCATGGAGGAGTCATGAGTGCTGCCGTGTCTTAGGCCTGTCCATGCGTAGTTCCTCCATCAAGAGACTGGCAACCCTCAAGGAGAGCCAGATCCAACAGACCAGTCAGTGGATTATGGAGATGTACGCAGACCATCGCATTGTCTATGAGCTCTACGCAACATGGCAAGACAAGTCATGGGGCAGGGATGAGGCATCTGGAATCTCTTCCACATCCATGCTGCCAGCCATATCTAGGAACTCTCAGGGAACTCTGAATGTGGACAGTGGTTTCTCAGCCCCTCTGCCACTAATCCTAGCACCTCCAGTGGCCACGGTGACAGAGAGGGGTCCTGCACATGTAAGGGGTCCTGCACCTAAACACACCAACAGTTTACAGGTGTAAAGATTCTGTACAAGCTAATGATTGATGGTGTTGTTTCAATAAAGTCCTGTTATTTTTTGAGATGTGATTTGTTATTGCAGTGAATGTGGTCTCTTGTCAAATGGAAAGTATACTATTGCATCCTGACCTGCTTGCCTGTTTGAGGGAAGGCAGAATCTGCTTATCTCCTCAGGTGGGGCAGAGTTCATGGTGAGGCTGGGCACTGGGTGATGGTGCATTTTAAGTGGAAGGAGATGTCATACCAGCATGGGGTGGAGCTTTTATTTGGCAGGCATTCCAAGGGTGCCATGATTGCTGGAAGTGGGTGTGAATTGGGGTTCCACGACTCTCTCTTGCGTGTCTCACAATGGATTTTGCCTCTGGTACAAGGGGCTCAACATCCTGTCCTGCCTGCTCCGTCCCCTCCTCCACATCCTCCTCATCAGATGAGGAGTGAGGCTCATTTAAATCTTTCGGATGCAAGGCCTTCCCCCTCCACAATGCGAGGTTGTCCAGAACACAGCTCACGACGATGGTACAGGTAACCCTCATTGGGACACACTGCAGCAGTTCACTGATTCAGTCCAGGCAACAAAATCGCATCTTTAGGAGACCTGATTGTAGCTCAGGTCAACCCGTGGCAGGCACTGTAACTCTCCTCAGCTGCAGTGAGAGTGTTCCTCACTGTCGTAAGTAGCTACGTCCAGATTGGGTACCCCTTGTCCATGAGGATCTATCCCTGAAGAAGCAGGGGTCTGAAAAATGCTGTGGCACCTGAGAGTGGCATCATGGCTCTTCCCAGGGAAGCAGGCACACACTTGCAGGACACTCCGTCAGTGGTCTCAGACCTGTTGAACGTTGATTGACTGGAAACTTCTATTCTTATTAATGAAGGCCGCTGGCTGGTCTAAGAAATGGTCACAGGGTGCACTAGATTGCCACTTTCACTTGAGAGAATCCTGCAATGTCTCGGAAGCCAATGGACCTCTTTGTCAAGCTATCAGGATGTGTCCAATAGCGCACATATTCTCCCGCCCTCTTGAGCAATGCTTTTGCGGCTTCATTAATGCACTGATCAGCTCTTGCCTGGGACCCTGCACATGTTCCCAGTGAGTTCCTGAAAGGAGCTGAATGTGTAGAAGCGCAATGCAGTGATGACTTTCAGCGCCACTGGCATTGGGTGTCCATCAAGTCCTATGGTCACATGTTGTTCAGCAGTGTCTTGCAAAGGAACATAGGAACCTTGGAGCAGGAATAGGCCATTTGGCCCATCGAGACAACCTCACAATTCAAGGAGAGCATCCACCTCAACACCACTTTCCCATGTTATCCCCAGATCCCTTGATGTCATTAGTATCTGGAAATCTATCAATTTCTGTCTTGAACTTACTCAATGATTGGGTTCCCCCAGCCTTCTTGGGTCAAGAATTCCATGATTCACCTACCTGAGTGAAGAAATTCTGCCTCACCTCTGTCTTGTATGGTCTACTTTTTATTCGGAGACTGTCCCCCCTGGCTCTAGACTCGCAGTCGGGGAAACATCCTACCTACACCTACCCTGTCACACCCTGTAATAAAGTTGTAAGTTTCAATGAGATCATCACTTATTCTTCAGAACTCTAAAGAATACAGGCCCAGTTTCCCCAATCTCTTCTTATAAGACAATCCTGCCATCCCAAGGATTAGCCTGATGAACTCCGCTACACCATGTCTATGGAAAATATATCCTTTCTTAGCTAAAGAGACCAAAACTGTACACAATACTCCAGGTATGGTCTCTCTAAGGCTTTATCTGATTGCAGCAGGACATGTTTACTCCTGTGCTCAAATCCCCTTGCAATGAAGGCCAACATACCATTTGCCTTCCTAATTGTTTGCTGCATCAGCATGCTAGCTTTTAGAGACTCATGAACAAGGACACACAGGTCCCTTTGGATGGCAATACTTCCCGACCTCTCACTATTTAAGAAATACGTTGCCTTTCTGTTTTTCTACAAAAGTGGATACCTTCACATTTATTCACATTATGGCCTAACCTCCACGTTCATGCCCATTCACTTACCTTGTCCAAGTCCCCTTGAAGCCTTGTTGCATCCTCCTCATGAGTCACATTCCCACCTAGTTTTATGTCATCAGCAAATTTGAAAATATTACATTTGGTCCCCACATCCAAATAATTTATACAGATAGTGAATGGATGTGGCACAGATCCTTGCATACCCCACTAGTAACAGCCTGCCATCCTGAGAATGACCCGTTTATTCCTACTCTCTATTTTCTGTCTGCTAACTGATTCTCAATCCATACCAGTATATTACCCCCAATCCCATGTGCTCTAACTTTGTTTACTAACCTCTTGTGTGTGACCTTATGAAAAGCCTTCTGAAAATCCAAATGCACCACATCCACTTGTTCTCCTCTATCTATGCTACAAATAAAATCCTCAAAAAACTCCAACAATGTTGTCAAACATGATTTACCATTCATAATCCACATTGACTCTGCCCAATCATGACATTAATTTCTAAGTGTCTAGTTATCACATCCTTCCTCATAGATTCTAACATTTTCCTTACCACTGATGTCAAACTAACAGGTCTGCAGTTCTCTGGCCAGAATTTTAACTTCGGCGTGCAGGTGCGCACCCGACACGCACGAGCATAATATGGCGCGCGATGGCATTGGCCATGCGTCCCGATGTCATTGGCACTCACGCGATATTTTGTTAGTGAACGCACAGCCATCTCTGGCACCAATAATTGAAAGGCCTATTAAGGCCATTAACATGCTCATTAACTTGAAATTTACACTGCTGTCCAACCTAATGGTTGGCGGGCAGGCAAAAAAGCCAAGTGGCCTTTACACTTTTTAGGAAACCTAATCCACAAGTTAATACAAATTAATTAAAAACTTTCTTTTGACATTAAAAACATGTCCCATCTCATGTGACGCAGTCATGAGGGGACATGTTTCATTCAATTTTTAAAGTCTTTATTTATTTTTTTAAAAAGCACTTCAATCTCCCTGAGGCAGCTGTGTTCTTCAGGGAGATTGAAATGCTTTATTGTGCATGCACAAACTGCGCGCCAGGCCCGCTTTCCCTCCTCCCCCTGCCCGCACAAGCAACGCTCAGTGCTGCCACTCACGATCCACGCAGGGTGGAACCAATCACGAGTGGTGGTCAGCTCCTGGACCGCCCCCCCGGCCCGCTCCTGCCGAGCCCGCGTGCCGAAGGTAAAATTCTGTCCTCTGTTTTTCATCTCCCTCCCTTTTTAAATAGTGGAGTTACAGTTTCTAATTTCCAATCTGCAGGAAACATTCCAGAATCTATTGTATTTTGCAAGATGACCACCAACATATCCCTTATCTCTACATCCACCTCGTTGAAAACTGTGGGATGTAGATCACAAGGCCCAGGGGATTAATCAACTGCAATCCAATTAATTTTTCAGGTGCTACCTCTTTATGAATACAAATGTTTTCCTGTTCCTCACATCCACATGCCTCTTGGTTCCCTAGTATTTCTGGGAGATTTTCTGTATCTTCCTCTGTGAAGATAGGAGAAAGTTGGCTATGCCCTTCCTCGGCAACCACAATACTACTTGGCACTGGTGCTCCGGCATCTGGAGGTTGTTCAGGCAAAACTGCAAAACTCTGGGTCATGATTGGGTTCGTCTCAGTGCAGGATTCTGATGCTGGTCCAGTTGGTGCCCTTCTGTGGTTTGTCCAGCCCGGGACTGGTCCCTTGTTAATGCTGCTGCTGCAGCACTGCTGCCTCTGGTGCCTGGTCCTCCTTCCTTATGTGCCACTCCTCCTTCACATGGGGGCCCCAGGAGGGATGAGTGGATGAGTCCCATGCCTGCTGCTATCCCCTTTAATTGTGCACTGCTCTTGCAGGAAAGTTCCCCTGGGTTCCTGGCGTTCTCAATCCGCTTGGTCCCTATGGGACTGCAACGATGCTTGCTCCGCTGAAAGGTAATGGCAACAATCTGAAAACCCTTAAGCTCCTCAGAGCCAAACCACAGACTCTTGCCCATCAGGCAAAGGAATCAAAGGCTATCGGGGGTAGATGGGAATGTGGAAATCGAAACACCGGAAGGTCAGCCATGATTTTATTGAATGGTGGAGCAGGCTCGAGGGGCCGAATGGTCTAGTCCTGTTCCTATTTCTTATGTTATTAAGCAGCTCTCAGAGGCCTCCCACTTTACTGAGACAATGGCCTCTTCTCCCCTTTCCTCAAAAATGAAGACAGCTCTGAAGTGGCTGGCGCTGTCAGTTTTAAATGGTTGGGGATCGGTCGGCTCGTTAAAATTCAAAAGGCAACATTACATCACATATATAGAATCACAAAAATGAGTGTTAATTACCAGGTCAATGAGCACTAATAGCTTCCCTTGCCGTCATAGCAGCATCGCGCTTTGTTGGCTTCCCGCTGCTGACATAATGTGGACCTGATGTCATGGCATTGTGTTTCCACTCCAGTGCAACCCCCCCACCCCCTTCACCCCCTTCACCCCCTTACCCCTTGCTCCGCCCCCCCCGCCCCCACCCCCCCCACCCCCCCCAACCGACCCATGCCCCGTTCGCGTCAGCCTCATTAAATTCCATCTGTAATGTGAGATACTTTCCGCTGACTGACTAGACAGGAAAATTACTGGAACCAATCTGCCCTGACCAAGATCAATAGCTAGACTGGAGCTATGCTAATTCAGTGCAACAGAGAGGAAAAATGCAGGTATAAATTTAGCCTGTTCACAGAAAGTGCTGTTAAGTTGACAAGCAAGGAAAAGCAGTTTTCGGAAAAGCCCAAACCTGGGACACACCAAAAGGCCATGTGGGCACAAAGGAGACAACCCCTTGAAAGGGTGAACTCACTGCCCTGGGACAGGTAACAATTGAACATAACAAAAACAGAATTACCTGGAAAAACTCAGCAGGTCTGGCAGCATCGGTGGAGAAGAAAAGAGTTGACGTTTCGAGTCCTCATGACCCTTCGACAGAACTTGCGTTCGAGTCCAAGAAAGAGTTGAAATATAGGTGGGCCACCGAGAAGAGGCAGTGGAGGAGAATGGAGACTCGAGGTGAATAATGAGGAAAAGTGCAATCTGCTTAGTCATACAACAATTAAATTAAATCACAGCAAACTCATATGACAAATATTTCAATCCTAATGGAGCTGATATGTTAATGCATTGATATGAAGAACTACCAATTTAATTATTTCCACTAATTTAATTAAGACTAAAAGAAATTTGCTAAAAGATATATTGCACAAACACTGCAATATGGGAAAATGGATTGTAAAATCACATTAGTCAGTACAATACCGTTAAGTAGGGAAAAGAACAAAAAACTAGGAATATCAAAAATAAACATGTTACCTTCAGCAATGCTAGTTCATTCAGAAGTAAAGCTTTAGTTCTTCATGGCAGATGAAGAAAGTGCATTAAACATCAAACTCCCACTGTGGGAAACAGTTATGCCCATTTTAACTCCCCCTCCAGAGTTTGTTCACTATTGTGTTTCTAATGAACTGCTATAAACACATTGGTGACTCCCTGAAAGGTCATAAATAAATAACAGTCCTAACAACAAGCAAGGTAACCTGCTGATTCAGAAACCAACCTAAAAAGCTTCATGCCACTATCCCTGCATCTTCTATATATAACAAACAATGCTAAAGAAAACAATTCACTATAATTAGTACTGACCAGGCAAATTATGATATCAGCAAATGTTTGGACTGGGAACACCAAGATTAACTATTGGTAAAATAAACAGTAAAGTTGAGAATCTAAAGCATGCTCTTTCACTGTGTTGCTAAGGAACAGACCTCCTGCAGTTCCCTTATTGAATAAAACAGACATGTGAAAGTTGCACTCTGACTCTAAAAGGAAGTGACATTTTCCTAGTAATAAGACACACAGAGGATAATTAAGTCACAGGTACCTCCCATTTATACTGGGTTCTAGAAAAATCTATCCACAGTTTCCAGTTATATAAACAGATTGAAGATTCTAGCTTTACCACCAATATGTGAAAATGTGACTTCTGCCTTTGTTTTGTTAAAGTTGTAATTATAGATTCATTAGCAGCCACAGCAGCAATGGCACTAGTTTGCTGGATTTCTGGCACTTAACCTGGTGAGCAAGTCCTAGCCTTAACAATTGAGTTTCCTTAAGAGATTGATTTTTCCTTCTCTTGGCTGGGTTGTTGTGAAGAGGAAGATGTTCATACAAGAGATGGATCCCTGACAAATGACAATAATGTGGATGTAATGAGATTTACTAGGACACTGGAGTACAAAAGGATAAATTCTCTGCCTTTAACAAACGTTGTGGTAAATTTAATAAATTATGATTCAAAATAATGTACAATTTTATGTATCTATGTGCATGTGAGAGGAAGATAAAAATGCTGCATCTTGCATGATACCTCATCTTTTATTATTTGTATTTATTTCCTATCTTTTGTTGCTCACTCAGTTGATAGTACTCTCACCACTGAGTCACAAGGCAAAAACAGAATTACCTGGACGAACTCAGCAGGTCTGGCAGCATCGGCGGAGAAGAAAAAAGTTGACGTCTCGAGTCCTCATGATCCTTCAACAGAACTGCGAAGGGTCATGAGGACTCGAAACGTCAAATTTTTTCTTCTCCGCCGATGCTGCCAGACCTGCTGAGTTTGTCCAGGTAATTCTGTTTTTGTTTTGGATTTCCAGCGTCCGCATTTTTTTGTTTTTATCACTGAGTCACAAGGCTCTGGCTTCAAGCTTCCCTCCAGGTTTTGGGCACAACAATCAAGGCTGACACACCAAGGCAGCGCTGGGTGGAGTGTTGTACTGAGAAGTGGCATCTTTCAGGTGAGACATTTGCCCGTAACCCCTGATTAGCGTCAGAAAGTGCTGGCCCACAGAAATTAGAAGAAATAAATGCACACTTTGCTGGTCTTGAAAATTGTGTTACCACCTCCGTTTGCCGGAGCTGCTTGGGACCTGCATCGAAAGACTCCTCACAGGCCCAAGTGCAGTCTAGCTCCAGCGTATTCAAGGAGGTCACACCCCCTTTTTTACAGCACTTGCTGCCGTAAAGCAGGTAAGTTTAAAGGACCAGGGAAATTGACAGGTCAGGGCAAGATAAGTGTCCAAGATAAGTGGATAAGATTTGGGGGTTGAGACCGTCCAGAGGTTGGCTGTCCAGGGGTGGGGTGTCTGGAGTTCGTGGGGGTTGTCCGGATGTCAGGGGAGGGGGCGTTGTGCCTGGGGGTCCAGAGGTCGGGAGGTTCGAAGTGGTTCTGTGGGTGTGTCCGGAAGTCAAGGGGTCTGAGGTTGGGGGGACAGGGCTTTCAGAAGTCGGGATGGGTGTGTGGGTCCGGGTCCCGAGGTCGGAGGATCTGAGGTCTGTGGTTGAGGGTGGGGGTGGTATGGAGGTCAGGGGGGGCTCCAGAGGTCGTGGGGTCCGAGGTGTGGGAAGGGGGGGGTTGTGTCCGGAGGTCGGGGGTCCAGAGGTCAGGGGGTCCGAGGTCTGTTGGGGGGTGGGGGCTTTCAGAGGACGGGGTGGGCCGGAAGGTCCAGTGGTTGACGGGTCCGAGGTCAGGTGGGGGGGGTCAGAGTTCAGGGGGTCAGGAGGTTGGGTAGGGGGTCTCTGGAGGTGGAGGGGGACAGGGGGTCAGGTGGCCAATGTTCTGGAGGTCGGGTGGAGGACCGTAGGTGGGGTGGGGCTCCAGAGGTCAGGCAGGGGTCCGGAGGTTGGCGAGGGAGGTGGGGGCATTCGGAGGTTGGGGGGAATCCCATGGGGAGGGGGGTGGGGGTGTGGGGAATTCCCATGGGGTCGGTCTGGTGTATTTACAATAGTAACCCAGAAGTTAGGAGAGGTTTTAATTCTTCGAACGTTTTCTGGGTAACTGTCAGTACAGCTCCCAAAACCGACACAGGGGAGAGCGGAAGTTACGGGCCATTAAATGGAGGCCCCTGTTTAGGTGGGTGTAAAAGATCACATGGCACTATTTTGAGGAAGAGTAGGGGTGTTATCCCTACTGGTCTGACCAATCTTTATCCCTCAACCAACATCACAAAAACAGATTATCTGATCACTATCACATTGCTGTTTGTGGGAGCTTGCTGTGCAATTGGCTGCCATGTTTCCTACATTAGAACAGTGTCTACACTTTAAATGTACTTCTTCAGCTGTAAAGTGCTCTGAGACATCCAGTGATTTTGACAGTTAAGGCCCTTGAGACACCAATTGCCTCCGACTTTACGTAGCCCATGCGATTTTAAGGCCATCGCACGGGCAAAATGGGCAGGCGGGCAGGCCACAATTTTCAAAACCTCATCCACTGATGGATAAGTGGAGACAGTGGCCTTGACAAAGCGATTAGTGAGGAGTTCAGGATATCATTTGCTGCTGGCTCCTGTGAATAAGACAGTTTCATTTCGCTTCAGGTTTGTATTCAGAGCATTTGCAGGCTTGAGTTCAGGACTCAGTGTTGTCTCCCAGGTCTCTGGAAGATCCACACTGCTTGAGGCTTTCCAGGTATCAGACAGTCTTTCCTTCCCCTGGGAATGGGGATTGTGGTCTCCGGTGGAGGTCAGGTTGCATGTCACTGTGCTCTCCAAAATCTGGCAATAGGAAGGGTAGACCCAGTGAAGGAAGAGGATGTTGACACAGCTACACAGGCAGCAGACGATGAGTCCAATAGTGAGTCCAAGGACAAGCACTCTCAGGAGAATGCTGAGGGCATGGACACTGACCTGGATAACCTCCTGTGAGGCAGGGACACCCAGGACGCTTTGATCCAATGCTCTTTCAGATAGACTGCCAAATAACAATCACCACATGCCAGGGCTGCAGGTTCCATACTTGATCCCTGACAGGACCAGTTCCTTGGTCAACAACATACACTATGTGCCTTTGCAATAGAGTTTAAGGAGTCACACATCCATCATAGCATCATGGCTCTCCCTGCACCTACAGAATGAATGAAGCATCCAGAAGCCAGTTGCAAAAAAAAACATATAATTTACTGCTGACTGACAAACATTGCAATGACCAGTGTTTTACATCACATACTAAAAAAAGAACAGAAAAATGAGGGAAACAAATATCACCCATGATCAGGCCCTGTTATGTTTAAGGTGCTTTGAATTTTCGTTTTCATTTGCTAAATGCTCCCCACTTGCTGGCACTGGCATTGGAGACAGCCCGCTCACTCTGCTGTCCTGTTGGCCTTGATGACCTTGGCAGGTGTCCTCTGGCCCGTGGAGCCTGTGCTGGCCCCACCTGGGAGAGAGTGGCCAATGCCACAGCTGGCATCTCCCCAGTTGCCACAGCCTCATCAGATGTCACGGTCACTGGCAGAGGGGATGCTGCCGTCTTCCGGAGCGCCCTGAGAGGAGCCCGCAGAGACAACAGGCAGCTCGTGCACCAACATGAGGTCACTTTGGACCTCCCTGCTCACCACTGATGGACGGGCACCTAGCTGGGTGCCCAATCCATCTCCTAAACTGACACTGACCAGCTGAGGTCAGTGCCTGTGTGAGGGTTTGCGGGTCTGAGCACATCTCCAAGGACTCCTGATTGAGTCCCTGGAGTAGCTTCTCCATGAGAGTAGCCACTCTCTCTATAGAGGAGGCATTGTGCTCAGCCATGAGGGTCAACGCAGTGGTCATGCTTCGCAGGGACTCCTCCCAAACAGACACCATGGCATGCATACCCTCATGTATCTCTGCCAGATCCTCCCACATATCCCGCTGGACCTTCAGCATCTGCCGCCTAATGAACGACTCCAGAGGCTCATCATCAGCCATTGGCTGAACATTGTCCTGGTCTCCAGCAGTCCTCCGACTGCCAGTGACCTGGGCACTCTCTGCCTCCGTCTGCACCTCAAACAAGTGTGGAGTGCCCTCACCAATGTGCACTGAGAGAGTAGACGGCGATTTTATGCCCACCGAGGTGCGGGTATCTGCGATAGTGCCAGCTTGACAGAGCGAGTATAATGCTGGTGCGTGCTCAGCATGGTGGTTCTCGGGTCAGGGGTGGGCCTTCGGGCTCCTCACAACGAAGGGCTGCTGGTGAATGTAAAAGGGAGAAGAAGGACATGTCGTTAGTTTAACTCATTAGACTGTCAATGTGCATGCCTGGTACCCTGATGAGACAGAGATCTGTGTCATGGTGTCCTCGTCTTTCCATTATCAAGAGGTTCCAAGTTCGAGGCTCTCTTCAATATAGAAACTACACTGGAATGGTTGCAATAGCCGACATTCTCACCTCATACCTTCTCTGGCACCCCAACATCACCGCGGTTGCTTGACCAAAGTGCATGGTGCCTCTCCAGCTCCAGGGCCTCCTGCTTGTATTGACTAAGGATTAAGAGGTGTGGGGGTTCCCCACCGGTCTGCAACTACTTGACATTTTTATGGGCTGTCTTCTCCTGAAAGGACAGAGGAGCATTGATTTGCCCACTCTGTACCTGCATCGCCATTGCAGCCTGGCCAAACACACCTGAGGAACATCTCGTAGGGCTCAGCCGATTTGTGACCCTGGAGCCACAAGATGCTCAGTCCAAGCAGTCGGGGCTCATCCCCTTGGCCATCTCCTGCCTCATTGACATGTGCCGTTCACACTCTAAGACCTCCGAGGTGCAAGAGTGGATGGGCAGCTCTTAACTGTTCTGCAAAGTGACCCATGCCGACACGGTACTCACCCTTCCTAATCACAAGAGATCGTTGAAGTGCTTCCGGCACTGGTCCCATGTGCGCATCACCACATCGTGGCTGCTGACCCTGGATACCACCTCCTCCCAGGCCTTTTTGGTGAGGTGGGGGGGCTTGCTCCTCCTGTCCCTGGGGACAAGCGTTTCTCTTCATGCTGCCACCTTCTTCAGGAGGCCTGTGAGGCACTCAGCCCAGAAATGCGGGGCCAACTGCCCCACCCTCCTGCCAGCCATGTCCATCCGCTACGATCTCCATTCACAGCTCTTCCGCGTCCTTCAGCGGCAACCTTCCAGGGCTGCCAAGGCTGCATTTGAATCAGCCATGGGGTCGCCATTGGACCTGGCAGACATTAAGCCCCCACCCCCGCCCACCGCTTCATGCTCATTCACAGGCTGCGTTTCATGCTGGGCGCGCCTTAATTGGCTTACCCGCGTAAAATCGCTGTGCGCTGCTGAACGCGGGCAGCGGTCGGCTTCCCTATCACCCACACCCGCCCCCGCCGAGCAACCCCACCAAGGGTAAAATTCTGCCCCTGGTATATTCAACAAAATTAGACTTGCATTTTAATTCAACTTTGCCGAAACTGCAGGTAATACAAAATCTGTCCAATAGGTAGCAGCAAGTTATTACAATTCAATTTTAATTCATGAACTTGACTGGGTAAAGCTGATACGGAGATGCATTAAATTTAAATTAATACGTTAGATGCTGGCTGATGTAGCAAATGGATACCACGCTGTCACAGTTGCATTTGCAGCTGAGATCAACTGTTAACAGCAACAGCCTGCATTTATATTGCATCTTTAATGTTGTAAAATGTCCGAAGGCACTTCACAGGAGTGTTATCAAACAAAATTTGACACCGAGCCATGTAAGGAGATATTAGGACAGGCAGCCAAAAACTTGGTCAAAGAAATCGGTTTTAAGGTCTATCTTAAAGGAGGAGAGAGAGGTAGAGAGGTGGAGAGGTTTATGAAGGGAATTCCAGAGCCTAGGGTCATAGGAAGCTGAAGGCACAGCTACTAGTGGTGAAGTGAAGAAAATTAGGGATGTGCAAGAGGCTAAAATTGGAGGACTGCAGGCATCTCGAAGGGCTGTAGGGATGGAGGAAACTACTATGACAGGGAGGATCATTGCAGCACCCCATGCTAGAAATGACAGCAATGTAAACATGCAAGGAGTGCACTGGAAGTATCAGAAGTGTTCAGATTGTGATTTCAAATATCTATTCCGATAAATTTGGCACATGTTGTGGAAACTTGGTCTGCACAGGCCCAGCGAACGTTTGTGCTAATCGCTCTCAGCTGCATGAGGTATCAACTACCTGCACCCCCACCCACCCCATCATAAATAGCGCTATTTAAAGGGCCAGTCATCTAACTTGAAGGTGAGGTGGCAACATTTGAGGACATTTGGTTTTGGAGGTCTTTTAGTGAGTTGGACCCTCCATTTAGGGAGGCCAGAGGATTTGGTTACCTTTACACAACAGAACTGCAGGAAGTATGGGGTTTGTAGTTGCAGTGCTGCTGGGTCTGTAACATGACAGGGATATGGGGCAGAGGTTGCAGAGTGGGGAGGAGGACAGCTCAGCACCGAAGGCCCTACTCACATGGGTTTTCAGAGAGAAACTCCCCTCCCTCCACCTCACCCAGGAACAATTCCTGAGGCATATCAGGTTCAACAAGGAGGTGGCCACAGAACTGTGCCACCTCCTTTAACAGAACCTGCAGCCTCACACCAGGGCAAGTTTGATTCTGCCAGCGGCTGTCAAAGGTCACCATCACTTTAAAGCTCGACATGACCAGATTATTCCAAGTGGAGGAAGTGACATAGTGAACATCCCCCAGTGTGTCACCCATCACTGGATCTGGGAGGTGATGGAGGCTCTTCTGTAAGAAGAAGAGAGTCATTCCCTTTCTCCCTAAGGACAAAGAAGCAGAATGAGCCAGTATGTGCATTTGCCAGGATAGCAAGATTCACAACAGTACAAGGAGCCATCAACCACACACATGTGACTCTGCTGGCCCCATATTTCAATGGGGAGAGATAACGGAAGCACATGGCTTAACATCCCACCACTGTATTAAGTGTGTGACTATGCACAAACCTTCATGTTGGTGAATGCCCTTTATCTTGGCAGCATCCACAATGCCTTCAGCCTGAGATGATATGTCATTCCTACTGTCTAGAGGCACCTAAAAAGAACCAGAGGTTAACTGCTCAAAGGCAAGAGCTACCCCTCTACAGATGGCCACTGACTCCCATTCATCATCCAACCAGATGAGCATAATGAGCATATAATAAAAGCCATGCTATTACCAGAGCATTGTGGAGCAGACCATTGGCATTCTCAAGTAACAATTCTCTTGCCCTGACCTTTTCAGTGAGTGTCCTATAATTCTCGCCAGTATACAAGCTTGTAGCAATCTTACTCATCTTCCACAACATCATCATGGGCACAGTGCTTGTCTCTAGGAATCCAGAAGGAGGACGTGGAGGAGGAGGAAGAGGAAGTAGCAGAGAGGATGCAGTTGGGCAGGTTGTATAAAAGCACCTGCTCAGATTCCGCATAGGGGCAATTCCCTCACTACCATGGCTGCGTTATTCTATACCTTAACATAAATATGGAACTCCCCATCATAGTGCCCCCTTGGCCAAGATCCTTAAATAAAAGCTCCCAGCAATAACATTTCCATAACATCATCAAAAGACACCTCAGGTATTCAAACAGTAATGAAGTAGTCATCCTTGTGCATTCCCTTCGTACCTGCTCAGTGGGTGCCTTTTCCTGTCCTAATGCTCCAAAACAGCATTACTGCAAGGGTTGCAGCATGGATGGTGGATGGTGGAAGGCTGCTGATTTTCAAAGAGGGAGACTGCAGATGGCCTTGTAGGATGCCCTTGAGCAACTCTGAGCTTTGTCAACCCAGCTTCAGACTGTGCCACCTTAGCCTGGTGGTGCAGGAGTCTGGGATGGCTGGCTGAGGGGCAAAAGCAAGGGCACTGTGGTGGGAGCACAAATGCTGTCATCCTGAGAGGAGACAGCAGGTTCGTGTTTAACGATGCCACTGCCACTCCCATAGGACAGCATCTCACTAATCCATGTAATCCTAGTAATTTGCTAGTTGCCAGGTTTCTGGACTGCCACAAGAGTCTGCATGCCACTTTCTACACAATCATGATGGCAGCAGTCAGCCTGCATGGCAACAACCATGGATCTCATGATATCCGTCTGAATGTCTGAATTTCCACTGCAGCACTGAGATTTTGAGTCATCTCAGCCTGCACTGCAGTGGAGGCTGAGAAAGCAGCCACTAGATGCTCCATCAAGGCCAGGTCCGTAGGTGTTCTTACTGGATGGGCTACGCTTTCGATGCTGCAAAGGATGGGCTCCAAGCTTTGCATATTTCTCAGAACTCATCCAGCTCTCCTTTGAGCACTGACAGTGAATCCACACACACTGCAGAGGCCAGCAAATTATTTCAGAGTCTGATGACATTCTGTGAAAAATAAAGCTTTTTAAACATCTAACCTAATTCCAGATTTTGTTTTTAAAGTCTGATTGGAAGTGCAATTTGTTATTGCGAGTCCAATCAATTAAATAGAGTTGGGTTTACTTTTAGCGATGAGTTGCATTAAAATGGATCACATTTTTAAAGCAAGTGAATGAAACTTGATGACTCTGAATATAAAGTAAGGAGAGATTAGCTGCTGAAAAGACCTGCTTCCTGTTCAAAACAGAGCCGGATGGGTTACCAGCAATGATTGATTTGCAGCTTGTGAAAGGTGAAATGTAGTAGTTTAATAAAGACTGTCTGCTGCATGCCAAAGTATACCCTGTCCAGGAACAGACAACATGACAGGGCTGTCATTTTTTTACAAGCTTATATGGTTGAACTAGTATAATAATAGTTCTGAACATTTAGACTATGACAGGAACAATGGCCTGAATCTTCCAGCCTGGGAGCGATGAATGACTCAACTTAAGCTGTTGCTTCCTCGAGTGGAATACCTAAATAATTCACAATGTGCTATTTTAATTGTGAGGAAACAATATATTTCTAGCATTAAAATGTCTATTATCTATAATTGAATAATTTTGGCAACTTAGGTTATGTAGGTTACTTATTTTACATAGGTGTAGCTAGCCCAAGACTAAAGGTCAAGAAGTTTCTATTAAGGATAATTAAACAGAAATGCTTCTAGCATACCAGACCAGAAGCAGAAATCTGGCACACATGCGGCTTTAGTTAACAGTGACATTCAGGGAAATGTTTGAGTAACTGAGGCCATGCAATAGTCCAATGACCGGTGTTAAAGGTCATGTGAATTTGAGCACTGCAACAGCAGTAATTCCTGACCTCAGGGAAAATCTATCTGTAGAATGTGCTGAGGAGCACATTTGCCTACTGACAAAGGTAGTCATAAAAAGTACACAACTTTCTTAACTCAGAGGGCTAGTTGTGTTTCAATGAATAAAGGATCAGCATAAAGTCCCTTGAGTATTGTATAACTTGATGGACTATTCCAGGTTTAATATTCATCCTACATGCAAATTTTAAAAGGTCTTTTTGACAGCTGAAAGCTCAGCGTGATCACTGACTGCTCTACCTATGATTAGCTGCAGAAAGAAAATATACGAATCTCTCATATTCAGTGCAGTTAGATAGTGATATGTGTTTTTTAGTAAGAATTGGTCTGTTTATTACAAGCAACATTGAACGTCTAATGTTTAATGAGGTTTTACACATATAATTATAATGAATTTGAGCATCATTTCCATAACCGGACAGATTTAAAACTGACCAAATTATCAGAGTAATACAGACTTACCAAGGTTTATTTGCCCCTGGGGGAGTTTTAGCACCCAAGAATGGGTGAGTTGCGAAGGGGAGGTAAGTAAAGACAGAAGAAGTTGAAGCACAAGCTCAATTTGATCCAGCCCACCAACTTCTGGGTTTAACGCATTTGGCAGAATGCAAATAATCTGCTCCTTAGAGTCAGCACATGCATTAACGCAAGCAGACCGGCATTTTACATCATAATTACATGGAAATTAGGAGATTTTCAATTCATTTTAGTGCTCCTTTGAATTTAATGCTTCCCACATGGGTTTTGAGAAAATCACCAGTGCAAAGATAACAAAACTTCCTGGGGTTCTTTAAAGTTCTGATTTGCCCAATACAGCTGCTTCCTCAGTTCCCTCTGGCCAATGGCTCGTGGAAAGTTCTTGCCAGCATAGAGGTTTTTGAGAAGTTTGAAGCCTTTCAAACAGATTCGGAGGCTGGGCGGGGCCTTGACTGTGTTGGACAGTGCACCAGATGCAGAAGTCAATCACTATCCACACCAGTGCTGACATGCAGTGGTAGGAGCAGAAGACACACAGGAGGGAAGTGCAGAGCCACAGAAAGGAGACAACAGAGGAGCTGAGGTCGCTGGAATGCTGCCCACGTGAGAGGGTCTATAGGTGGAGGCACAACTTCCTTAGCCTATCTGAAGCAGCCCTTCCACTGCCTCAAATTGACAGGGCAGGCGGTCACAGACATCACAGCCTTCTACAAGAAAAACTGCTCCCTGCTGAACCTGGTGTTCATACATTGCCCATTGCTGCCAAAATCACCACTACACTGCATTTCTTTGTCTCCAGTTTATTCAAGTGTGCCATTGTAGACATCTCAAGGGACTCTCAGTCTGCAGATAAATATAAACAACAGACCGTGGGGTGGGTTGTTTGTCAAGGTGTTCACTCATGTCCACTTCTCTGCAAAGACAATAGTCAGAATGAGGAGGCACTTACATGCACCTCTCTGGCTGGATTCCCACAGGCACAGGATGCCAACAATTGCCACACACCGGGCTATCCAAGACCATCATTATCAACCAGGAGTTATTTTATCAATGTGCAACTGGTGCACAACCATTGAAGGGGTTCATGCACCAGAATCCCTCAAAGTTGGTGTGATGCTTTCATACTGTGACAGTCCAGCATTCCAAACCATTTCACTGCAGGAACCAGACTTAAGGGTTGACTCGCAGGAGATAATTTTAGTGGATTATCCCTCACCAATGAGATGTGCTCAGACAAGAGCCGCAAAACAACTAGATGTGTCATTGACCAAGTGTTCAGCATGTTGAAGATATAATTTATCTAGGTCTGGATTTGTTCTGAACTGTGAGGAGCCACAACCTCTGGGATTTGTAACTTCTAAGGGCCCTGGTAGAAACTGCTCCACCTTCACCCATGCAGGGTAGATTAGGCAATTGGAGATGATGCAGCACATGGATGTATCATGGGTGGGGTGGCAACAGGTGAGAAGTGAGAGCATTTTCAGGGAAGTTCTTTTTCATCATTGTCCCTTTCCTGGGCCAGCACCATATCACTCCCAGCTCTTTGCTGCACACAAAATTGGTGAAGATCAGTGACTTGTTGTAAGGGTCTCCTTATCTAAGGAAGGATGTAAATGTATTGGAGATGGTTCAGAGGAGGCTTACTAGATTGATACCTGGAATGAGTGGGTTGTCTTACAAAGGTTGGACAGGCTGGGCTTGTTTCTAATGGAGTTTAGAAGAGTGAAGGATGACTTGATTGAAGTATATAAGATCCTGAATGGTCTTGACAAGGTGGACATGGAAAGGATGTTTCCCCTTGTGCATGAGTCCAGATCCAGGGGGCGCTTCTTTAAAATTAGGGGTTGCCTTTCTTGGGCAGAGATGAGGAGAATTTTTTTCTCCTAGAGGGCTGTGCGCCTTTGGAACTCTCTGCCTCTGAAGGTGGTGGAGGCTGGGTCATTGAATATTTTAAGGTGGAGCTAGATAGATTCTTGTTAGGCTGGGGCGTCAAAGGTTGTCAGGGGTAGATGGGAATGTGGAATCAGATCAGCCATGATCTTATTGAACAGTAGAGCAGGCTCGAGGGGCCGTATGGCCTACTCCTGTTCCTATTTCTTATGCTCTTATGATATGGATAAAGTAACAGTGTTCTTATTAGGGTGGCAGACATGTTGGCATCTATAGTCTGCAAGACCACGGTCATGTCCTTCATGGACTCATTTGAAAGCTGTACATGAAGCTCCATGGAGGTGACCACTTTCTCCATGGCAGACATTCCCACAAATGCCTAAGTCAGTAGTGATCACTGGTAATTGAGTTGGACTCCTCCATCCTCTCCAATATTGTGGTGAGTATGCATGGCACATCTATCAGTACTTGACTAAGATGTTGATGTGCCTTTAGCATTCTCCTTTTCAATGAGAGCCCTTGAATTTCAGTACCTGTGTCCACTGGAGCTGAGTTTAGAGAGGATTGCACCTCTTGATGCAAACTTCCCACAGCTGTCCCTGCCACCAGTATCCACCAGTATCCTCCAGTATCCACCAGTATCCACCAGCATCCACCAGTATCCTTCAGTATCCACTCATACTCACTTGTGAATTGCGGATAACCATGGGAAAATGCAATTAACTATCCAACTGGACCCACTGTATTTGCACTGGTATATGGCAGTATGTGCTGTGATTGTGCATCCTCAGAATGAATCAGGGCCTCGAAAGAATCACACTGATGGACATAATGCGACACTTATTGTACATTTGAAAGCCCTGGAAGACAAAACAAAAAGATATGAATTAACCATAGTAAAGCCATGATCTTGGCAATCACTATACTCAAGCATCTCATGTTTTGGTCATTGATGAATGTCAGCAGGTGTGACAGAGATATATGCAATTCTGTCATCATCTATCTATGACTTTCTAGTCTCTCCAGCTCCAACTGAGGGGGTGCAGGTGTGCCACTTACCTGCACATCTTTCCTCCAGAGGAGGTCCTGTGGCTGAGTGGGTAGTGCACCTGCCTCTGAGTCAGAAGCTGAGGGTTCAAGTCCCACTCCAGGACTTGATGGCCACAGAATATGCCTTGATAACATGACCAAACATGTGTTCATCAACCTGTCGATCCTTCTAATATACTTATGGCGGATGGCCAGAGTGGGACAGTCTCCTGGTTAGTCATGCTTGATGCAAAGTGACACCTCTCAAGATATAGCCTCTGGCATCATATTCCAGGAAAAACTAGTCACAGAAATAGGCATAAGCATGTGTTTTCTCTGCCTTATATGTTTCTATATATGGGAAGATTCTAAGCCTCAGGGCGGAATTTTCCGTGCTCGCTGGTGTTGGGTGTTTGGTGGCACTAGTGAACAATATGGCGAGAAGGCCAAAAATCAGTTTCACGATGTCATGATACCAGTTTGCAATCGTCTGCTCTGCCCATCAATGACGGAACACGTTTCCCACTGTCGGACATTGGGAACCTCATTGTAATACATCTGCGTATCATTATAAGCCCAGTTTGCAGGAATCATTCCCCCCACGCTGTATAATCTGAGCACGTCAGCAGGAAAACATGCTAGTCCAGAACATATCTTGACAAATGTGAAGTGCAGAAATCAGGACTTACTGCCAGGGACTTGTTCTCTTCGCAGACAACCAAGGAGCAAAAGATGCTGGAGCCTGACAGCAACAGGACCTTGGAGGAATGTCCATCACATGCTGGATGGATTCTTAGGGACATGGCTCCACCACGAAGCAGCTCACAGAAGGTGGAAAGTCACCACTGAGGGTCTGTTCACAATGGATGATGGTCGAGGGGGTGGAGAGGAAGTTCCAACTGTGCTTGGGAGAGGAAGATGTACTAGATGCTGTGGGGACAGGAAGGTCTAGGATCAATGCAGAGAGGAGGTGTTGCAGGATGGGTGGGAGGGGTGCAGGTCGGGGTGCTGCAGGTGCGGGTGGTGAGGTTGGGGGGATGGTGAGGTTGCAAGGGGGAATGAAGGTGTCAGGGGGGTGTGAGGTTGGTGTTGGAATGAAGGTGTTGGGGGGTGTGAGGTTGGTGGTGGAATGAAGGTTTTGGAGGGTGTGAGGTTGGTGGTGGAATGAAGGTGTTGGGGGGTGTGAGCTTCGTGGTGGAATAAAGGTGTTGGGGGGTGTGAGGTTGGTGGTGGAATGAAGGTGTTGTGGGGGGGTGTGAGGGTGGTGGAATGAAGGTGTTTGGGGGGTGTGAAGTTGGGGGTGGAACAAAGTTATTGGGGGGGTGAGGTTGGGAGGGGGAGAAAGAAGGTGTTGGGGGTGACATTGGAGCTGGGAACGAAGATGTCAGGGTGGGTGAGGTGGGAAGGTGGGAAAGAAGGCGTTGGGGGTTAATGTTGGGATTGGGGGATGGACTGCGGTGGCGGGGAAGAAGGGGGTAACAGGGGAGAAGACGAGAACTGTTATGGTAGGTGTAAGGGGGGAGGAAGGTGTAAGGGAAGGAATTCAGAGGGAGGAATGAACCTGGAGAGGGGAAGGAGTCCAGGGGTAGAAAGGAGCCGGGGGTGAGGAAGGAGTCCGGGGGATGAAGTGGTGCAGAGAGGGGAAAGAGTAAGGGTGGAGGAAGGAGTTGAAAAGGAGGAAGGAGTAAGGCTGGAGGAAGGAGTCAGGAGAGGGGAAGGAGTAATGGTGGTGGAAGAAGAAAGGGTGGAGAAAGGAGCCAGGAAGGGTGAAGGACTAAGTGGGGGGTGGGGGGGCATCCGGGAGTGAGGGGTGGGGAGGAGTTCAAAGTGGGGGAGTCATTCCAAGATTGGAAGGTGTTCCAAGAGGGGAAGGACTTACAAGGGGGGAAGGAGTCTGGAGGGGGCGTTGTCCAGGTGATAGTGTGTTGAGTCCATGATTGCCTCCTGGAGCTCAGACTGAGGGTAGGCATGGTAAGACGAAATGGTGAGAAGGGCCGATGGCAGAGTGAGGTGATAGGGTGGGAGGGTGAGAGTGCAACAGTATCGGTGCAAGTGACAACAAGGGTGGATGGTGGAGACTCGGAGGCAGACATGACCCTGGGGGGTGGGAAGGAGGAGGTCGGGGAGGTTAATGTGGATGGGGGTGGGATTTTTGGGAAGGAAGGGAAGGTGCACATTCACCTGGACAACCCCAAAAGAAAAGGGTTGTGGCTGATAGGTGATGCTGGGAAGGTAGAAGGTGATCCTGGGGGGCCGACAGTGATGGGGGATAGAAAATGGGTGACTGAGGGAGGGAAAAGATGGGGGATCTGAAGAAAAATGTTCGCTGCACCATGTTTGTTAAATCGAATGTGAAATGAGAGTCGTGGTGGGCGAGACCAGGTGTTGCATTGAAGTGTGATCATTGGGTGGGTGGAGATGCAGCTCCGCTCAGATGGACAACTGAAAGCGAGCCCCAGCAGGCAGCAGTGAAAATGCTCAGGGCATTGAGATGAGTGCAACGCTGGAAGAATCCATGTGAATGGGGGTGTGCTTGCACGTTTCTCCGAAAGGCCCTGCCATGCACACACTTCTCCCTGCACAATCACTCATGGGCCAACTCGTGCAGCTGAACTGTTAGTTGGTGGAGGTGGGGGCTGTTGGGGATGCAGGACTTGTGAAGCCTGTCAGTGAAGCTGAAAGACACCATTACACATTTTTTAGTGAAAGTGAATATATTTACAGATTGTAAAGTGTCAAAATGTGTTCACTCGTGCAACCAACTATGATCAGAATTTCACAACTTTTGAAAGCGTTAGACTTCTAGGTGCTGCCCAGCCATCTGCAGCAGAGGTGGAGACAGCCTGTGCAATGATTGGCTCTGTTGCCTCTGATGCCTTTGGCATGGGGCCTCTGGAGAGCAGAAGACTTGAGGGCCTCAGTTTGCTTTAGTCCTCCTGTGGGCCAGTTGCTCCCTCTTCTGTGACAGAGGATGAGATCGAGGGGGTCATAGGGAAAGGGGACTCAGAGGGAGAGGACAGCCTCTGAGATTCCTGACTGGATGACCCAGAGGTGTCCAGCTGCCACTTCCTCCCTTTGGGTGCCTGAGAGTCTCAGCCTGACTCCTTAAGGGGAAGGAGCACCTGGGGGGATGTTGAGGTGCCCCAATTCATTCTCACCTTGCCACTGCAGGAACTCACCCATGGTTACTGTGATGGAATGCAGTTCTGCATGCATCTCTGTGTTCTGCTGGACCAGGGTTTCCATGGCATCTCCTATCCTCCTCATGGAGACTTCCAAAGGCGCACATATGGGCATCACTTCAACAGAAAGCACTCCTCCAACTCACATGCCACTCTGTTGAGGGCTTCCAACAGCTCTGCGTAATGCTCCCCCCCGCTGACTCTGTGATAAGTTGGAAGGTCGAATCCAGAGGCTTGTCATCTCACCTCACAGATGCCTCTTCCCAGCAGTCGTCCGAGTGCCAAGGAGTTTGGTTGAACCTGCCTCATGTAGGAGGTGGACACATACCACTAGATTCTGAACCTGAGCCTGCTCCAGATGTAGGTCCCACCGAGGTGTGTGCCTCTGTGCTGGTGGAGGATGTGGGAGAGTGCTATGCTGGGCCTTCCAGTCTGCTTAATTCCAGCTCTTTTTTGGAGGAGAAATCCTCTTGGCTGGAGGTAAGCACATGGATGGAGCTGAGGGACTGGCTGGCTGAGGGTATTGGTCACTTGGCAGAGCTCCCTGTGAACCAGAGTAGAGTAAATTAGTGAATGGCAGCAGAAACAAAAGCAGGATAGAGAGAGCACTCACATTTGTGATGAGAGAGGGATGACGTGGTGCAGAATCCTCAAGAGGGTGTTCGCCGCTGACCTCTTCGTCACCACAGGCACAATCCATATCCTCACCAGTCAGCACGATGGCATGCTCCTCAAACTGAGTGAGGGGCCTAATACAAGCCACTCTACCCCGAGTCTGGGACCTCTCCCTGCTGATGTGAGCCAGCTTCTCCTGCATGAAAACAGATGGAGAGAGTGTGAGCAGGATGCATAGCACTACATGGAATTTTTGTGTGGTGAGTGGAGCCATGGACAAGATGAGGACATGAGCTCCAGAGGATATGAGCCTGATGGAGATGTGAGGGTGTGTGTGAGAGTTAGTGGTGTTGCCCTTGAGGTGTGAGATCCCTGTGGATGTGTAATGGGTTTGTGAGTGTGTGACTTGAGAGTGATGAGAAGAGTGACTTACCCTGGTGGAACCATTCATCCTGTAGTGGCACTGGATGGCTGTCCTCTTTTGCAGGGTCTTGGCACTCACCACCACTGCCATCACCTCCCATGCTGGATTGGTGACCTTTCTTGCTGGTCTTTGCCCAGAGCTGGGGCAGAGGACATCATGGCGGGCCTCCACTATGTCCAAAAGGTGGAGGGACTTGTTATTAAACCAGGGGCTGCAGTCTTCTTGCTTTTCGGGGCCATTTCTTCGCGCAGCATGTGTTTCTTGAAGCATTGAGAGGTGTGCGCACATCTGCACTTTAAATATGGCGCCCGGTGTGATGAAGTGGTGAGGAGATGATGTGGCGGGCAAATGAGGGCCTGCCTGCCATCAGAACGGCATATTTCCCAGGAATGTAAAATTAATGAGACGTGAATGGGATGATACAGCATGAGAAGCCGCCATTGCTGCTGGTGGGTAAAATGTCCTTTTTCCCACCTGCTACTGCACTTAGTGCAAATCTGGGATGGTTCTACCCTAAGTCTCTTCCTCTGCACGCATGAGCTGCCCAATGTGCAGTGGGTCACTTCCAAACTCTTCCCTGCCTTCTCATGGGTGTAGAGGAAGAGACTTAGGGTGGAACCATCCCAGATTTGTACTAAGTGCAGTATTGGGGGGGACAAAGGACGTTTTACCCACCAGCAGCAATGGCGGCTTTTCATGCCGTATCGTCCCAATCACATCTCATTAATTATGCATTCCCGGGAAACGCGCCTTCTCTTCTCTTACAAGGAGGGAAAAGCTGAACCCGTGTGTGAGCGAAGGTGTGAGCAGGTGCTGTTCCATGATGGATGCAGTACATTCGGTGAGGTGAAACTATCGGGCCCATTGCATAAGGATTTATATATAAGGCATGAGTCAAAGGATACATAGGGATGTGAGAAAGTACATAGAAAATGAAGGCTGCATGGTGCTGAGAGTTAATTGGATATGAAGTGCGAAATGATGGAATGTGCTTTCAAAACAGAGTGGGGGGGGCGGGATTTGTGGGGCTTGCACCACACGATTCCATGAAGCAGCAAATGTGCTCACTTTAGTTCATTAAATTGCTTCCTGCACTGCATTCAGGGCTGGGGAATAACACTCCTGCTGCTCATCTCCTCAGCTATCTCCATCCATGCTTTCTTGGTAATAGCAGCAGGATTATTTCTCCCATTGCTGGGGAAAGTTATATCCTTCCTGCTTCTGACTGCGTTCAACAGTAATTCCAGGGAAGCATCATTAAATCTGGGTGCTGTTCTTGCTTTTTGTAAATCCGTCCTAATTACCTTTTCTTTCCTCCAAATTCCATTTCTACATTGGCTCTTTAAATAATTCACTTGAAATCATGCCATGCGAGTCCTTATTGCTCCTGTTGTGCAGCTCAGAGCCGCAAAATCCAGAAGGAAAAATCTAATGTTCCAATCAAGTGGACATCAAAGAATCTGATTCATAAACTTTACTTATGGGTTTCATGTGCATAATCTCCCCATCGCGCTTGGAACCCACCTTTGCATTACTATCAGGGCCCAGTGCTATATTACTAATATTGTGATTTCCAAAGAGAACAACAATGCCAATCAAACCCCTGACAGTTTGTAATATCACTTGTTTATAATTCAGCACAGTGAGGATCAAACCAGAATCAACATTGCCCACTGAGACTTTGCAACTCCCAGTGAATGTTCCACATGGTAGTAAATTACCAAAAAAGTAAAAAATGAGCCCTGAGGAGGATCTGAAGTTATATTTTTTTAAATCAGTTTAGAATCCCAGGATGTGTCTTTGTAAACTTTGACTAATTTTTCGCATGTCTATTACATATTTTGCAGCAGTTTTCATTGGAAAAATAAATCTGATTGGAAAGATGGTATCAATCAGTAGGAACAGCAAAATGTAAGTATCACTTATATTCTGTAGGTGATAATTATCTGTCAACCCTATATTTTTTTACAATGTTGCTCTTATCATAACTGATAGGTATTCAAGTATTTATATATTTTATCACTGGCATTGTGGAGAGGAAAGGAGATAAATAATCAGTTTTTAAAGCACAAAATAGGGATGGTTTCTTGTTGGCAATAGACTGTACTGTCAGGTAAAGAATGCTGAAAGGTCTGGCAATAACTGTGTTTTGTATTACTGTCAAGAAGGAAATCCAGCCCATTAAAGGTTCACAGATGCCAAATTTGCACCAGCTGGATTTGAATAACAACTTGCAAATTTACCAGGCCTTATTGCTCTATTTGTCATAATTTCAATGAAAGACAGAGCTGAGGTTGCATTTTATACCGTGAACTCATATAGTCCTGTGGATCGAGAGTTTAAGGCAGCCACAAAAGAGCCTTTTCGAGTGCTAGCTGTCATCAGTGTGACCTGAAATGTTCTTATTTTGACTGAATTTAAGCTTTTTATCTATGAAAGTAAGTACATTGCCAGCCGTTGGATTCAAACATTTATCAAAGCACAATAGTGTTGGAATTTACCTCAAACCAGGAATCAAGCACAATAACAAAAAAGTCCAGACCCTTTTAGGGCCAGTGGGGGTGAAAATAGGTTAGCCCTGATATCAGGCGCAGGGATCGTGATGTGTGAAAATCCCAACACCTGGTCGTTCTTCTTCTGTTCAACATAAATGTACCAGACACAAAGATTGGTGGATCAAGAATGTGGGTTCTTTATTTGAATAGATAATATTTACAGGGAATCTGTGAGGCACATGCCTGACCTCATTCACTGCTTCTTGCAGACTGACTACAAGTCATGGGATAATGCATCACATACTGCCAAGATCGACAATAGTTTAAAATACACTCCCTTAAAGATACATGTCATCATATCACAACATCCCCCTTTTTTCTAACTAAAGGTTTACTTTTAAAGAATCAAACTAAATGCATGACAGCAAAGGAAAATAATATTGCGTCTGAATGTATATTAACAAAGAGCACTAAATTTGCAGGTCTTTGAAGCGTATCAGCAGTTTGCGTATCCATCCAGCTTTAGTTATAGTGATCTTTGCTGGATGCAGCTTTACGTTTTCAAAATGCTGTTTAGCAGTGATTTGTTTATGTTGTGTCTTAGGCTGTGTTTCTGGTTGTGGTATTGTGCTGATTTAGCATCTGTTTCATTGCACTCTCATGCCGTTTGGTGTTCATACGTGATACGATCTTGGTTCTGGGTATATGCTGATGATTTCTGCTGGATTACAGGTGCCAGCAGTTGGGTATTGAACTGTACTGGAGCGTTCAGTCCAATGTCCAGGTTGGGTAACTCATTACGCGCATGCTGGTTGTGGGCATCTTTCTTCTTCCCCTGTTTTTTGAATAGTCCATCACATACTTTTTGGGGCACAAACGAGTAATGACTTTGTCTCCACTTGCCTGTGAATAGTAATTACGTGCTGGTTCCACAGTATGAAATTTGCATGTTTGGAATGAGTATACATATTCAGTTCGAACAGTGTCGTGTAGCCTCTTGGCTAATGATCTGCATTGCAGATTTAGGTAATTTTCTTCCTTGTGGTTCTGTGGTCTTCAAGATTGTCTTGACAATACCATGGATGGTGATCAAGGACAAGTCTTTGCAGGCTGGTAGGCCTGCGATTACTGGACCTGTGGTGTCCACAATATAAAACATCTGGGCTGACCATGGTGAGTATTTGTAGAGAAACTTGAGTGTAATGGATCCCAAGGACGAAATCTCTGAGCCATTGTATGCAATGAATTTAGCATTGGTTGGTTTAATAATGAAACATTTCAGTTTATGAAGTGGAAGAATGCTTGCACCTTCACCAATATCCAGTTTTGCAAATAGATTATGCTGACCCTTCATCTATGGGCATATAATATGGATCGTGGCAAATGCTTCTGTTGGTACCACTGTACCAACACATTCTTTGATGTTCACTGTGCTGAATGTCAGCTCACTTTCTGTGTCAATAGTCTAGTCATTCTCATCATCTATCTGTATAGTTTGTTTAGGCATTTTGTGGATCTTGTCTTTGTGTTGTTTGGTATGTGCTCTTGGGTTGTTCAGAATGCAGTACCTATCTGGCCTCTGGCTGTGGCTGCTCATGACATTGAACCACTTATTTTGGCATTTGCTTTCTGCACTGGTGCTTCCAGTCATCTGGTGCCACATGCCTTGCATACAGCCTTAAAAGATGGGCATTTTCAGGGTGTATGCATTCGGCTGCACTGCCCACAATGCTTGGTAAGCTTGCCTGCATTGGCTATCGTGCCAATGATGGACGAATTACACAGAGCCTGTAGGCTCTGTCTACCCAGTAGAATAGCTTTGTACTTGTGTCTGCTTTATGGTAGTGCTTTGGGTTGGCCCAAGAGGTCTTTTTGGGGTAGATATTATCATGAGCTTGATTATTCTGTTGGCTAGCTCTGCTGCTGTGAAGTCACAATCATGCCCTTTGTCTCTGCATCTACTCAAGAGTTCTAATTGCTGATGGGTAAGTGATAGCTCTGTGCTGCATTGAGCAGCTTGAGAGGCTGGTGGAGCAGTGGGTAGAAAAGCTGCTTTACAGGTGCATTCATTGACCTTAACCACCTATGTGAGGCTAGTAAACTTTTTCCAACACTGCGGCCAGATCCTTCAAGCCTCCCTGGCCACCTGCTCCCATTCCTTTCTCAGGGTGTGCCTTAAGCGTCTCCTGACCTCTTATATCTCTCCTCTTTTTGACGTCCAGAGCTGCATTCAAGATCCGGGAGGTGTCTCTCTGGCTTCTTGCTGCTTTTGCTGTCATGTTCCTGCCAGCAAAGCCTTCCAGATACTATTGCTGCAGCTTCTGTAGCATGAGAGTGGCTCCATTTTAAGAGGGACAGGTTGCCTTAAGAGGTGCATACGAACTGTGCATCGTGTACTTCTGCCCCCTGCTGTGCATGCAACTAGTCAGCAAAATATTTTGTACTGCACTGCATGCTACAATCACTTTGATGAGCAGACAGCGCCAAGTTTTGCTCTGCCTGCTTCTACTAGACTGTTGTGATAAGGACATGTACCTTTAGGGTGCATATTTTAAACTATTGTCAATCATTATGTACCTCGACAGGGTATTGATATATGAGTACCATGACTTGTAGTCAGTCTGCAAGAACTAGTGATTGAGGTCAGACATGTGCCTCACAGTCTCCCAGTGTATATAATCTTATCTTTCACTCACACTCTTCTTGTGTATATTAATGACCATTTAATGGTCAGTTTTCAAAGGAGGAGTTCAGGGGCAGAGGAGAAGCTGGAAAGCACCCCTGCTCAGGCCTCAGGCAGGAAGGAATGGGGGATGCCTCCATCAATGGGCCTTCTTTCAATATAAGATGTCTCCCCCACCCCGCGCCTGCCCCCCCCCCCCCCCCCCCCCCCGCCCCACTCCCCAACTCCCCAACAAGGTTTGTTCCTCACAGGTACTCATTCTGACCCTGTGGGGGGGGAGGGGGGTGTGCGGGGCGCAGAAGTCCTTTCTCCAGCCAATTAACCCTCCTTGCAGCATTAACAGCGATGTATTCTCCATTGACTCTTCAGGTGGCAGGAAGGATGGATTTCTTAAAGGAAGGTTTTGCCTTACAAATTTGATTGAATTCTTTGAGGAAGTGACAAGAAGGGTTGATGAAGGTAGTGTAGTGGATGTTGTGTACATGGATTTTAGCAAGGCATTTGACAAATTGGTCAGGAAAGTAAAAGCCCATGGGATTCAGGGTAATGTGAAAAACTGGATAAAAGACTGGCTTTGTAGCAGGAAACAAAGGGTCATGGTCGATGGATGCCCTTGCAAATGCAAAGTTGTCTCAAGTTGTGTTCCACAGGTCTCGGTGTTGGGACCCTGGCTGTTGTGTTATATATTAATGATCTGGACGTGAACGTGGGGGGCACAATTGAGAAATTTGCAGATGACACAAAGATTGGCCGAGTAGTGGATAGTGTAGAGGATAGCCATAATCTCCAAAACGATATAGATGGGTTGGTGGAGTGGGCGGTAAAGTGGCAGATGGATTTTAACATAGAGAAGTGTGAGGCCATACATTTGGGGAGGTCAAACAGTTACAGGGATTACAAAATAAATGGGAATATACTAAAAGCGGTAGATGAAGTGAGAGATCATGGTGTATAAGTACACAGGTCCATGAAGGCAGCAGTTCAAGTAGACAAAGTTGTAAAGAAGGCATATGGAATGCTCTCCTTAACTGGCAGAGATATAGAATATAAAAGTAAGGATATAATGTTGGAATTGTATAAAACACTGATGAGGCTACAACTGGAGTATTGTGTACAATTCTGGTCACCACATTACAGGAAGGAAGTAATAGCTCTGGAGAGAGTGCAGAGGAGGTTTACAAGAATGTTGCCAGGGTTAGAAAAGTGTCGCTATGAAGAGAGATTGGATAGGTGGGGTTATTCTCCTTAGAACAAAGAAGACTGAGAGGTGACTTGATTGAGGTGTACAAAATTAAGAGGGGAATAGATAGAGTGCACAGGATAGAATTGTTTCCCTTGATGAAGAATTCTAGAACCAGGGGACACAGATTCAAGATAAGTGGCAGAAGGTGTAGGGGGGACATAAGCAAGAACTTTTTTACGCAGAGGGTAGTGGGTGTCTGGAATTCGCTGCCCAAGTTGGTGGTAGATGCAGAAACTTTAAACTCTTTTAAAAAGTACCTGGATTTGCACCTAAAGTGCTGTAAGCTGCAGGGCTGTGGGCTGGGTGCAGGAAGATGGGATTAGAAAGGGCACCTGGGTGTCCTCAGGCTGGCATGGACAAGATAGGCTGAATGGCCTCCTTCTGTGCTGTAACTTTTCTATGGTTCTAAGGGAAACACTGCTATTCAAAAATTCCTGGCCTATGTCAAGCAATACTTTGATTTTTATAAAATTTTCATCCTTGTTTTCAAATCCCTCCTTGGCCTTGTCCCTCCCTATTTTTATAATCTCCTCCAGCCCCACAACCCCCTGGGATATCTCTGTTTATCTAATCCTGGCCACTTGAGCATCCCTGATTTTCATCATTCCACCATTGGTGGCTGTGCCTTCAGTTGCTTAGGTGCTAAACTCTGGAATTCCTTCCCTACACCTCTCTGCCTCTCTACTTCACTTTCCTCCTTTAAGACACCCCTTAAAATCTACCTCTTTGACCAAGGTTTTGGTCATCTGACCTAATATGTTTTTACGTGCCTTGGTGTCATATCTTGTTTTATCATGTTTTGGCAAAGTGCCTTGGGATGTTTTATTGCTTTAAAGGTGCTACATAAATATAAGTTGTTGTGGCTATTGGGAGCTGGCTATTTCTAGTGGACATGTCTTCACCACTACAGCTGAGATGTTGTCAGAGCTATGGAGTTCCCTCTCTGCAGCATACATAACCACTTTTTTAATGTCATATGGGGTGAACCAAATTAGCTGGACAATGGTATCAATGACAGTGTGAATCTTGGGAGAAAGTTGAAATTATTTTCCAGTTGGCATTTTTGGTTGAATTTTAACCTTGTCTCTTGCTGCTATCCCATTTCTTGGTTCAGGTTTGCTGTGAGTGTTGATTAAATATTTTTGAATCTTAAGAAATGCTGTTTGATTTTAAATTATTGCAAACAATCATTTATGTTAGTGGTAATTTGAAATAATTCTCCCCTTCACCCCAGTATATGATATGAGGTACATATACCTTCGTGGGTGCATATCTTAAACTTCTGTCAATCACTACTACCATGACAGGATACAATGTACTAGTCCCATGACTTGTAGTCAGTCTACAGCAGAAAATGTTAGGAGTTAGATATGCATGCATACTTAGTCTCCTTTTTTTAAATTCATTTATGGGGATGAATTTGTGGGCATCGCTGGCCAGGCGATGTATTTATTACCCATCCCTAGTTGCCATAGTTCTGAGGGCATTTAAGAGTCAACTACATTGCTGTGGGTCTGGTGTCACATTTAGGCCAGACCAGGTAAGGATGGCAGATTTCCTTCCCTAAAGGGTATTAGTGAACCAGATGGACTCTTATAACAATGAGCAATAGTTTTATGGTCATCATTAGACTTTTAATTCCAGATTTTTATTGAATTCAAATTCCACCATCTGCCATGGCAGGACTCAAACCCAGGTCCCCAGAGCATTACCCTGGCTCTCTGGATTGCTAGTCCAAAGACAATACCACTACGCCCACCTCCCCCTAGTTAACTCTATCTTTATATAGTCTTATCTTCAAGTAAAGAGCCCACATAATTGTTTCACCAATCCTTGTCGTGTGACTGGGACACTTATGCTTAACAGAAGAATAATACACCCCTTTAGTAATACGGCATTCTAGAGATAACCTCAGATGTTCCTTGCACTCAAGTCAAGGTCCTGTCACGAATTCTGTCTCTGCTTGCCTGATGTTCTCACAAACATTAAAACGCAGGTCCCCTGCATTGAATACTGTGAATGAATTATTTATTGATATTAACTACTACATAAGGCACTTAGAATCTACAATTACTAGCTGTTCTTTTATAAATTAGTGGCATACTGTTTGCAGGAGAAAAAATTGGCAAGTATTTTTGGAGAAGGAAAAGTGTTGGGTACCACTTTTGCCATGAATATGTCACTTAGAAGAACAACATATGCATTGATTAATTCATAAATAGCTAAAAATCCCAGTTTGGGTTCATCATCAATTTTGTCGACAGTATGAGGAGAAAATGGATACTAATTCCTCAAATCCTCTCTGGCCACAGGAGAGGTGCCAGAGGACTGGAGGAGACCGAATGTGGTACCGTTATTGAAGAAGGGTGGTAGGGATAAACCAGGTAATTACAGGCCAGTGAGCCTAACATCAGTGGTAGGGAAACTATTGGAAAAAATTCTGAGGGACAGGATTAATCTCCACTTGGAGAGGAAGGGATTAATCAGTGATAGTCAGCATAGCTTTGTCAGGGGGAGACCATGTCTAACAAATTTGATTGAATTTTTCGAGGACGTGACTAGTTATGTAGATGAGGGTAGCTCATCTAATTGAATCTAGTTGAATTAGTCTACAAGGACTTCAGTAAGTCTTTTGACAAGGTCCCACATGGGAGAATGGTCAAGAAGGTAAGAGTCCATGGGATCCAGGGCAATTTGGCAAATAGGATCCAAAATTGGCTTAGTAACAGAAGGCAGAGGGTGATGGTTGAAGGTTTTTATGATTGGAAGCCTATGACAAGTGGTGTACTGCAGGGATTGCTGCTGGGACCCTTGCTGTTTGTAGTGTACATTTAGACGTGAATATAGGAGGTATGATCAGTAAGCTTGCAGATGACACGAAAATTGGTTGTGTCATGAATAGTGAGGAGGAAAGTCTTAAATTACAGGATGATATAAATGGGCTGGTGAGATGGGTAGAGCAGTGGCAAATGGAATTTAATCCTGGTGAGGTGATGCATTTTGGGAGAACTAACATGGCAAGGGAATATACAATGAATGATACGACCCTAGGAAGTACAGAGGATCAGAGCGACCTTGCTGTACATGTCCACAGATCCCTGAAGGCAGCTGCATAGTTAGACAAGTTGGTTAAGAAAGGCTACTTGCCTTTATTAACTGAGGCATAAAATATAAGAGCAGGGAGGTTATGTTGAAGCTGTGTAAACCGTTAGATCGGCCACAGCTGGAGTGCTGCATGCAGTTCTGGTTGCTGCACTATGGGAAGAATGCGATTGCACTGGAGAGGGTGCAGAGGAGATTCACAAGCATGTTGCCTGGGCTGGAATGTTTCAGCTATGAAGAGAGACTGGATAGGCTAGGGTTGTTTTTCTTAGAGCAGAGAAGGCTGAGGGAGGACCTGATGGAGGTATACAAAATTATGAGGAGCTTAAAAAGGGTAGGTAGGAAGAAACTTATTCCTTAGTGGAGGTGTCAATAACAAGGGGGCATAGATTTAAGGTAAGGTGCAAGAGGTTTAGAGGGGATTTGAGGAAAAAATGTTTCATCCAGAGTTTGGTTGGAATCTGGAACACACTGCCTGAGGGGGTGGTAGAGGCAGGAATCCTCACAACATTTAAGCAGTATTTAGATGAGCACTTGAAACACCGTAACATACAGGGCTATGGGCCAAGTGCTGGAAAATGGGATTAGAATAGATAGGTGCTTGATGGCTGGCATGGACACAATGTGCTGAAGGGCCTGTTTCTGTGCTGTGTAACTCTGTCAAAAAAGGATAAATTAGGAAACAAGAGGTGGAGAGGCAGAAGGATTTAGGGAAGGAATTTCAGAGCAGGATGTTTAGGCAACTGAAGATACTGGTATTAGTTGTGGGGTAAGGGGAAATCTCAAGAGGACTGAATCATTGAAGAGGGAGGTTTGGGAGCTGCCAGCAGCAAGGAGACAAATAAAAGGCCACTAATTTGTGCAGGGAAAGGGAGACACATAGGGTAAATTTTTGAATAATGAGGTATAAAAATGGTTGTATTCAATTAGCAAAAAAGATAGAAAACCATTATGCCAGAAATCTTGTGTTATATTTCAATATTTCTGAAAGCTGATAGATGCAGATTACAAAGGTTGCAATTATGTCATTGACACAGACATGAGGTCAAACATCTTAGAATCATTAGGTTTTTATAATTAAGACTGTGTCTGCTTTAACTAGTGTCTAATTGAGGCTGCAGTGCAATAGACTGATTAATGTGCTTTGATTAATGTGCTGCAGTCTGTGAATAGATGAGTTTAATGGCTTAAAAGGACCTTGAGCAATTCTGATAGCAGAAGTGGTGTCTTCCTATTATGACTTCAGCACTGGAAAATGAGAAGGATATTACACCTAATTGGAGACCTGTCCTTCATTAAACTGTTAATTCTTGACAATTATAGTTTTGATCACATATCTGAATAATAAATACCAAGAAAAGGCTCTACATGTTTAAATTGATCGTCTTGGTTGATTACTAATAGTTATGTCCCTTTAAGTGAGAGCTCCTTCGTGAATTAAAAGTATTTTTGGGTATGCCATGTCCAGTCAAATCAGAAAATTTTCAGACAGCTACAAAATCATTTAGAAGCAGGGTTATTTTAAGAAAAAGGTCCTTGAATGGCTCAGAAAGTTATAAAGAGATTTGAAGCAGATTTTCAAAAGTTAAGAAAAAGTTAAGAGTAGAAGTTTAAGGAAGGATAGGGGAGTTATTTTGAGGAAAAGGTGAAAACTTACACTATGACATGCTTGTTTAAAATTCTGGTTTTAGCTTGGAATTTTGGAATTAATTGCTGATTACCAAGACTGAACCATTCTTGGAGGCATTAAAACCAAGACCTGAAGTTTTAGCACTCAAATGTTGATTGGGACCAATTTTTTTATCATGACATTTGGAGCCTCCACAAATGTACTTCCATTGATGATATGGAGTGTGCTAGCTGACACAAAATGGGATGTTTCAGGATCGCTCAGAGAATCAAGGAGAGGGCTCACAGGTTCTTAAAGGGGGCACTCATGGTCCTGGTGGAGAAAGTACAGCAGAGAATCGATGTCCTCTGACCACTGGGGAAATGAGGCTAAAGAAGCAACTAATCTGTTTTCCAAGGTGCTCACAGCCAAGAGAACTTGCCAAGGAAAAGACTTCAACACTGCAAAAATTTAATGGTAGTGGTCAAGATAAAATCCCATCTCACAAACACACTCCTCAACAACTGCACTTTCATCAGCATCACAACCTTAACACATTTTATCCACAATCTAAGTATACACTGATATTTATATACCCACGCGACTTCATTCTCCATAGACACTATTCACACTTCAGGCACAGCTCATAGTTCTGCAACCATGTGAGGCATCACATACACACAAACGCACATTACAATACATTGTTCTCGGACAAAGTAGAACATAACAAGTGCTAGCAGGACCTGATTGTAGACAGGTAAGCATGACACTGTGACATCAGTTCCCATGCGGAGGCAGTGTTGCAGCATGAACCTCGTTATCCCTTTGCTCTGCTGCGGTCTGAGGCTGCCACACAAGTGTCATCAGTCACGTCCTCTGTGGGTAGCCCTTGTCCTCTAGTAGCCATCGCTGCAGCCTCAGTGGACCCTGGAAGATATCAAGGATCTGAGACCGACTGGGAATGTATGAGTTGTGGACACTCTGTGGGAACCATATACAGAGCTGTAGGATGTGCTTGTGGTGCTCACGTACCAGTTGCACATTCAGCGAATGGAAGCCCTTGTGGTTGACATAATTAACCGCTTGTTGTGACGGAAAACTGAATGTGACAAAGAGTACAGTCGATGGTGCCCTGCATCTATGAGAAACGTGAGATCTGGGCAAATCCCAATGCTCTTGTTTCCTGGCTTTCCTGGACCCGGATAAAATGCTCAAAGTTGTGTGCCTTCGTGAAAATGTCTGTGACCTCATAGATGTAACTGTGGGTGTTGGCTTGCGATATCCCACAGAGGATACCTATGGAGCCCTGAAAGGAGCCACTGGCATAATAATTAAGCGCTGCAGTCAATTTCACAGCCACTGGCAGTGGAAGGCCTCCACATCCCCATGGTGCCAAATCCTTCAGCAAGTGGCAGACTGAGTGACCAGTTCACTGGACATGCCCAGTCTTTAGCGACACTGGTTTTCGATCATCTGCAGGACTGAAAGGCCATGTCTATAGACTATGGGTCTAGCTAGGCACCGACCAGCGATGGCTCACTGTGGCACCTCAGTGGTATGTGCAGGAACTCCAGCTGCCCCTTCTTCCTGAGGATGCTGCTCCTCCCTCTGCCCAGGCAGGTGCCTCTATCACTCTCTTCTCCTTCAACTCCACTCCCTGTAAGCCATGAGACATACCGCTAAGTCACCAGGCCCCATGATCCTGGTGTGCTCCTCCTGCAGGATAAAAGAGAGAGATGAGCAGATTAGCATGGGTGTTCTGAGAACTTCTCTCGGTTAAATCTGAGGGTCCCTTTAAGCATCCTGGAGAGGGCTGGCCACCAATTGGATGTCCACAGTTTAGTGCGCTGCATGGCTGCCCAAAACCCTAACCACCTCCACCCCACTCCACCCGACCGATTGGCGGCAGCTTTGCCCATTGGACTCCATGCTGTGCTCTCAGCTCAGGCACAGGCATTCTCCTAACCCGCACTGCAAGTCTGCACTCTTAGCTTGAACTATGGGGGAGGCTGGTCCAAACCTGAATGATGATATTGCAAGGGGCTGTGACCACCAGTGACTGCCCATGGCCAGCTTTATCAAGAAGATTGTACAACGTGCCCAGTTGTCCAATTGTTCTGTCATCCACTAAAACGCTCATTAGTTTGCAGTTTGTGCCCGAGGGGTGAAAATCTCTGGAGTATCTGGTGGCACTTTCAAGTCTCTGTGTTGCTTGAGTGGCAAAGAAGCTACTGGCCTGATTCCAAGCATGTCAATGTGGCTGTGCTAGAACTGTCTCAGCTGGGGAGGAATGGTCACTTTATACAAGATTTTCCTGTTGTGTGGCTGCTTCCGTCCAGCCTTCCTCCCCCGCACGCGCTTATGCACTACTATCAACTGCAGTGTAGCCCTTGCCCTGGCACCGCACTGTCAGCCTGCCGGGTAAAAGTGACTTGCCTGTGCCCTTGCCTGAATGCGTGATGCTTCAACCTTGAGGTCCAACAGGTGGCCCTCGCAAGCGCTGCACAAAGTGACTGCACATTCACCTCAAAGTTCTCCACGAAGTGCAGCCTGCCAAGTGCATGCCTTATGTATGCTGTTGTGAACACACTGGCGTGCAATCATGCCGACATGCTTGGATGATCCAGCATGGGAGTATGATTCCAGCGAGCTGGGCTTATAATCTTATGCAGATGTATTACAATGAAGTTCCTGACATCTGCCTGTGGGAAGCCTGGCCTGCTATTGACAGGCAGAGCTGACAATTGCAAACTGGTTTCACGACGGCTTGAAACCGATTTTTGGCCTTCTCACTATATTGTCCACTCATGACACCAAACACGCCTGATGCCAGTGGGCATGGAAAATTCCACCCGAGGAGTGGAATCCTCATGCTGGATGCACCGGGCGTTATTGACAGGTTGAGTGCCACCTTCCTGGAATGGGGATGGGGGGGGCTGGTGTGGGTGTGGGGAGGGGTGGCATTAGGTCACATGCTAGTCCTGTTTTAGAAGGGTTAAATAATGATCTCGCAGGGCCAGGCTTCATAAGAAGGCCAATGGGTTTGACAAACCAAATGCTAGGTGCAGCAGACAATCTGCATTGTGGCTTATTTATTTATTTTTTATTTTTTAAATGTATTCATTCAGCTAGGGGATGCAGGACTCTGCCTTCAAACTTGCCTCCTGGCTTGATGCTGGACCCCCATCTACTCCAGTGTAAGGAGGCTCATCAACTCTATCCAGCAAAATGTACAGCCCACCAAAATGGAGCATCTGATGAGTGAGGACGCAAATGGCTTTCCCATCACAGCAGCTCCCATGGAATGCCAGACAGCTTGCTTGGAATGGCCAAGTGCTGGAATGAAAACTCTGCCTCATGGTGGCTGTTCATTTGAAACAATCGTGCAGACTGTCTCAGTCTGGATTTGTCCTCCAGCAAATCACTGGGCCGGCTGAACAGATGCCTGAGGTAGTGCTGTGGAAATCATGGAGCAGGAACCTACTGGGCCTTTCTATATGGCAACATTTCTGCTCCCCCACTGCCACTGCACAATTGACCTTGCCATTGCTCGTCAACCAGATGACCCAGATTGCTGAGGCCCACACTGAGATGGTACTGTTTGAGGACGGTCCATCATAGCCCACAATCTCTTTAGGGTAACTCACAAGGACACCTGAATTGCACTCTTCAGAGTCCCAGCAGCAATCCATCTCGCCTATCACTTCCACTGGTGTTGCATTTTATACATGCATCAAATTAAACAAGAGCACTTATAGATAAGGTAAAATGCAGAATGAATAATGTATATTTAATATTTGTAAGTACTGTTCATTGTGTCAATTTTTTTACTCTAGATAAACAGTGACTATTGTGATTGGGTAGCGATGGAATTGGTGGTCGTTATTTATTGTGTTATTTATGAGGAACGGATTGAAAGGATTGAGTGCAGAAGATAAACCCTCAGCTATGGAAAGTAAGGTATGTAGCAACAATTCTCCAAAGTCAGATGATGGAGAATGTCTCTCAAAATCCTCTTCAGTTCAAGGGGAGCAAGCATCCTTCCAAGTGTACACTATCTACCTAGAAGTCTATATTTCCCCCTCAATGCCCCTCGTCTTGCTTCTACTTTTGAGCTTGACCTCTGGTACAGTTGCTGGTGGTACTGGCTGGTCTTTCTTGATTGCCAGGTTGTGAAGCATGCATCAATCCTCATGAATCTGAATGCCCCCTTGTCCTCCTCATCCTCCAGCAGCTGATTTTGTTCTACCTGGCTGTATATTTTCATCCCATTCATCATCCAAAGCAAGATGTTCATGATCAAACATTGCCTTTCTCCTGGTGATTCCTGTAAGTTCTCCAGTAAGGTAGAGAATCACAGCACTAACTCCCTTTAGGTGAAGTCCTCAGACAATTTCTGGAATAAATGTATGTGATGTCATGACAAAGTGTTCCAGAACATCTCCCGATGCGTATCAAAAGTCCTTGTCAAACATAGCATGTTCAGTCCATCTCAATCAGCAAGTGAACAGTGAAAGCTGACCATGGCTTTAAGTATTGTTTGAAATCCTCAGCAATGACTTGTTTATCCCTGTTCAGCTGGTCACTGAGAACTTGGTATTTATAGAGCTAGTCAACAAAATGGTGGACAGCCTCTTTAATGAGCATTAGGATCCAATTTTTTTGGTAATCAGAGGCCTAATCATTCCCCAGGGTAGCATTTCCTAGAACCTGCTTAAAACCCCTTACCAAGATGGGGCTGAATTTTACCCTCATCGGGCGGGCCGAGCGGGCGGGCCCAGAAGTTGTCACAAAATTGGCTACCGACCGCGATTTCACACTGTCTGACCAATTAACACTCAGCCAGCGTGAATCGTGCACTGCTGAGTGCTGCTGGGATGGGGGCGGGAGGAGGGTAAGCGTGGAAGTTGCATATACACACGGGTGCGCACAATGAAAGCTCCCTGAAGGCACAGAGCTGCCTCAGGGAGCTGAAGATTTAGAACAGTACAAATAAAGATTTAAAAAATAAGGTAAACATGCCCTCGTCACATGAGTCGAGACATGTTTTAAATGAGATTTAAACATTTTTATTTCATTTTTAATTAACACTGGAAACCTCATCCCGCCTGTGGTTGAGGTTTCCTCCAAAATCCAAAGGCCGCTTGGCCTTTTCGCCTGCCCTCCAACCGAATGGCTGGATGGGCAGCGAAAAATCTGATTTAACTAATTGATTAAGGGCCTTAATAGGCCTCTTAATTGTCGGCTGGTACGCAGCCACCTCTTGTTGCTTGCCCGCCGAGCGAAATATCGCTTACCCAACATCATCATGCATTATTTTACTCTCGCTCAGGTCGGGTGTGCACCCGCCTGATGATAGAAAAATTCTGCCCATGGCGTCTTGAGCTGAAAGCAGGCTAATCGGGCATTGCAGATCAAGGTTCCACCTTCACCACCACCAAGACTCTTAATTACCTAAACTACTGGTGCTATAGCAGGAAAAATAGCCACCTTAAATTTAACTGAATGGAAATAAAAGCTCTGAAGTGTAATTACTAACTTAAATTGAGCACGGAGGAGGTGAACAGTAACAGTACAGAGAAATAATATATCAGCAAGATTTGCTAAGCTGAAATGAGTGGAAAATGACAAGATAGAAGTGATGATAACTACAGATGACAACTCGCTGCAGGCAGCCCTGCTGGAAAAGCAAAAATTCCCAATGTAGGCAAACTACTACAAATGATGAGATTTTTTAAATCTCGTGTTCATTCCCAGAAGGATAACGTGAATTTTGAAATTCAGCATTAATAGAGTAGATTCTGACTGTAAGCTAAACCTGCTTTGTTGAACAATGACATGGCAGATTGGTAGCGAATTTATATTGTACAAAACCATCCCAAATGGAAACTGGTATCTGTTAGTGCTGGGTGCTGTGGAATTCATCCTGGTTTCAGTCCATTCGTAAGCTTGCCCACTCATAGCCAAAGAAAATAATGCAGCGATAATGCAACGGGATTTACATATGCTAGTACTGTACTTCTGGAGTATGACTGAAAATTAGGCTTTTGGCAACATTGTAATATTTATGCAATGTGAGATAAGTCTGTCTGCTTCATGCTGAACTGATTGTTGTGTCTTTGTTACATTAGCTTTCATCTGAAGTTATGAGTATAATCCTATTTCAAGTATGCTCATCCTCAGCTTTTGAAGCTGATGGTTTGTATGCCAACAAGTTGCCTTTCATCTTAATTTTCTTTTTGAACATAATTAAATCAGAATTGAAAAATGCTCTTTCTGAAAAAAACACATTGGCCAGGATTTTACTGCCCCACCGCAGTGTGTCTCACCCTGGCAGATGCAACAAGCCTTTTAAATCCTCATTCAGTTCGGTGGGACCATATTATCTCGCCAGGCGGGAGGGGCCGTAAAATCCTGGCCACTGAGTAGATTCATGGCAAGGATTTTTCACTGTGGGTTACTCATGGGGACCCAATAGACACAGTGTACCAAAGGTGAGCTACACTTGTCCCAAGTCATATGCACAACTAGGATGATTTGCTGGTGTAGGATTCTTCTCCTTCCTCTCCAGCCTATCCAGAACTGAGCCTTTTGCCTGTGAATTGGCAGGAAAGATAGGCATAAGCAGAGCTGAAAGGCTTTTAATTTTTTCAGGACCCTGGCTATTAGATCCTTCAGGAAAGCAGCTGCTGGAAGAACTTCAAATAAGCCAACAATCTACAGAGGTCTCTGGACAGGCCCAGGTTCTTCAGATGCACAACTGATGGACTTTGAGGAGGCCAGGCTTTCTTGGTTTGATAGCAGCTCCAGCCATCTCATTAAAATGGGCACAGTGCCAACTCTAGTTGCAGTCCCTTCAGATGGGAGCATCGGAAGGGGGCTGTCAGCTATCTCTTGTCAAAGCAGGCAGATGAGCTTGCTTTTAACATTTTCTTGATCAGCAAGTGGGAGCACTGAAACTGGAGGCCAAATGGATGATATTTTTGAAGGCAGGCAGAATTCTCAGTGGCACCTATATCAGTGGGAATTGATGCTTTTACAGCCAATCATAAGGGACAAGTTTCTACACCCAGGTGAAAGCCAGGGGGTACAAATTAGCTGGACCCAGAAATTCATCTGACTCCAGTGGCACACACAGTCTGACTTATGTGGGGCACAGCCAGAGAAAATGTGCTTACCATTCTGCTTCTACATGCTGTAAAAGTAAATGAAACTCTATCCATTTCAATCGGTTTGCAACGCATCTCATTATTTTTTCCTCAGGAAATCTTGCTATTGAAAATATTTTGATATTGGTAAGCATGAACATGTGATGTAAGTGAGTTAATTCTGTTTATGAAGAATTATGCAACCAACACCAATGTATTTGCACTTGATTATTTAGAATACACTATAACTGGTTTGCAGGAAACAATGCTTAAATCCTTTTAGTTAGGCATTAGGACATGCTAACCCATGTAGTTTGCTAGAAAGTACTAAATACTGAGAAGCAGTGACCTGTAAAGATTGAGTCTAGTCGCAGTGTTGTCTTATCATGTTTTCCATTCAATGAATTGCAATTCCATAATCAGCTGCTGCTCACATGGTAGTTCTTGACCAGGTCAGAACTAAACCAATTCAACTGTTGTGCCCATAAAATAATGCTATTGAGGGGTTATTCTTTAATTGATAATCTAATGCACAATTCAGCAATTAACCTGTGCTTGTTTTGAAACCGAACAGGTAGACTTGGCTCCATCTTTGAATGCAAACATTTTCGTAACCTTGGCCTGGATTTTTCCAAGTGAGCTAGGCAGGTGCGAGCGGGGGCGGGCGGGCGTAGAGCTGATGGCTGCCCACGATCAGCTGCACGCTGCCATTTTGCATGGGTGGGCCAATTAAGGCCCGCCCAGCATAACATAGAGCCGGTAACTCAGAGCTACCTATGGCGGTGGGGGGAGGAGGGAGAGTCGGGACATGTGCTCTTTCGCATATATGCACGAAAGAGTGCAGCAATCTCCCTGAGGCACAGAGCTGCCCCAGGGAGATTGAATGGCTATGAAAATTAATAACGAATAGATTTAAAAATGTATTCAAACATGTCCCCACATGTGTCCGTGTCACATGAGTTGGGTCATGTTTATAAAGGTGGGAATATTTATTTATTTATTTTATAAAAGCTTCAGGAAACCTCATCCCACCTGTGGATGAGGTTTCCTGAAAGAAGTGAAGGCCACTTGGGCTTTTCACCTGCCCTCCAACCTTAAGGTTAGACAGGTAGCATTCTTAACTACTTTAACTACTTCCTTAATGGCCTTAATAGGCCGTTGACAGTTCTGCCAGCTCCGGGGTGTGCCCCCTGAATGAAATATCAAGATGCACACCCGACGTCATTGCACATCATTTAACGTGTCGGCGTGTCGTGCCCACTCCGCATGCCAACGGGAAGACTCTACCCCTTGTGTTCCAAATTCGTTCACTCAATTTATGCTTATGTTCTTGTAATATGTTGCCAGTATTTGGATTAAGTTAATGAACCCTCACTAAATACCTTTAGTATATTGCATTTCAATGATTCATTCAATTTGTAGGTCTCAGAAAACATAAGTGGTCTGGTTAAAATCCATTTTCACTTTTCACCTACAAAACATGGATTGGAATCCAATTCAGCATGATGGTATTGAAACCTCCTTTCTCTGCCTTAGGGGTACTAAACAAAATTGTGAAACACTGTATATGCTTGTGTAAAAGTCAAATTTTTGAGAATTGTTTAGGGTAAAGATCAGGGATGTCGACTGTTACACGGGTAACATTTTTGAGGGATTGACATGCATGTTTGAATCGGGCCCAAAAAAAGACTGTTGCAATGGAATAAAGCAAAAAACAACAACACTGAAGAATTCATATTAATTCTCTAACATTTATTTATTTTATAACATTTCAAACAATATTCATTTCATCCAAAACAATGTAAAAATATACCATAATGTATTAGCTACAACACTTCACATTGAAACCCTTCAAAGCCACTCTGATCTCTATCTGAATCACTGAACGATTTGTTCCAATAGCCTGGTTGTATAACATCATCATGTAGACCTTCCTTGTCTTCATCATTATCGTCATTATCAGTAGTACCAGTGTTATGTTCCTGCTGTCAGGCCGCTTTGCTCAGTGAACATGGTTGCACGCCTATCTACTGGTGAGTGAGTTGGTAAACAGGATACTGCAGATACAGAGACCAATGTAAGATGAAGCACATGCTGTTTATTAACACAAGTAACAGAGCACTAACACAATGTGTGTTTCCCAAACCAGCTCCTACTCTAAACTACTGGTTAACATTGTAGCCCGCACTACACAGCAATTGGTAATACAGTCACGTGGTTAATCTGCTCACATTCTCTTAAAGGTGTACTGCACCTCAGATTACCACAACCAGTAACTTCGGCATCATCATTTCACAAGTAATTGTCGATATTCTACGTTTTAGAAATTATTTTTTGACAATATTTGGATCAAGTTTATTTCACGTATCCATGACGCATTGGTAAAATGTTGCCAGTGAGGGTGCTCACTTATTTCTACCTTCAGTGAATGTTTTGCTGCCTTCCAACATCGCATTGTTTCACATCTTTTGGATACAGTCCTGAGAGGTTTATTGATGTGCACATCAGGGCTGAAATACAATTGTAAGACCACCAGGATGGACCACCGTGTTGGTGCTAGTTGATCTCACATCGTCAACAAGATGGGATTTGAACATGTCCCAGACAAGCAAGCCTTTTACTTTGCATACTCCATCTGAAATCAGGTTCCACACTTTTTTGATCCATTTCTTGCAATCGCTTCATCCATCCAGCCTTTTTCCTGAACATGGACAAGAAGACATTTCTGAAGTTTCTCTTTAGAGAGAGCTTTTTCTCTTGAATGCCACCATCAGCTTAAATTTGTGCCATCTGCCACATGAACTGGAACCTCTGAAACTGTGCATTCTCGTGGCCAGTTATCTTTACAAAGATGGTATTTTCACCAATTGTTCGTTGCCGTGTCGAAGTTCATCGGTGTTCCATCCATATTTCCAATGCCAGTTGATAAGCATTCTTGATACATAAGTTGGTTGATAAAATGATGGAATTTGGTGAGGTCAGGTGATGGACGCTGTAAAACTTTCATTTTCTGAAGGTGTACTAAAACACGCCTATTCATGAATCTCGTACACCACCTGGCACAGGCCTTAAATTCTCAAACACCATCTTTCTTTGCTTCTCTGAGGGCCTAGAGTCAGGGGGCTCCACACGTGATAATATGGCCATTCTTTTCGGCCACCTTGTTCTCCAGTTTAAATTGAGCTGCATGCTGTTATTCTTTCTTGAAGGGACCATGATGGAACGTGTAGTACACATAGGCCAGAATTTTTGCATCCTGAGGCTGGATGCATGCCCGACCTGAACGGACATTCAATAGAGCGACTTGACATCGGGTGAGCATCCCAATGTCATTGTGCACTCGCGCTAGACTTTGCTCGGTGCATGCGCGTGGCAATCGGAAGTGCGCCCGCTGACAATTAAACAGACAATTAAGCCCATTAACAATGCAATCGACAGCAATTTTACGTGGCCCATCCACTCTACGATCGGTGAACTGGCCATTCTCCTAGGCGGCATTCACATTTTTGCTCAAACCTCTGTGAAATCTCTGTGGGGAAATAAAATAAAAAGAGATATCTGAGGACTATTTTTTATGAGGTATGCTTTCAGGTGCTTGATTGTGCTGCATGGACATATTTTGCAGCATTTTTATTGTTTCCTTTCTTCCATGGAGGTCTGCAGTTCCCTGGGGCAGCCATCTGCCTTCAGAGAGCTCACTAGAAGTGCTCACCCACACCCTCAGTTAGGTTGGTACCACACTCTTCCCGCCCCCACCCTGGCAGCGCTGAGCATTTCTCAGCGGGCTTTTCAAGCGGGCAGGCCATTAATCGGCCAGCCAGCATAAAATGTGGTTGGGGGGCCGATCAAAACCAGAGGCCCATTTCCTGTCTGCTTCTGGGCCTGCCCAAAGAACAAAAAAACTTAAGAATTAGGGGTGGAAAAATCTAAAGGTTCCCATATGTGCTTTTAAATGAATGAAGTGTAGTAATTGCCAAAAATTAATTAGTAATCAACGACACAGTTTGATCCCTGAAAAACTGGGGTTGACTTTTTCATAAGGCAAACTAAAAATCCGTTGGGTGTAAAGTCTTGTGAGATGATGTCGGGCGAGTGTCCCGACGTCATCGCGCACTCGTGCAATATTTTGCTTGGTGGATGCGCTCAAAAGTTGGAAGTGTGTCCGCTGACAATTAAGTGGGCAACTAAGCCCATTAACAGCGCAATTGTCTTCGATTTTCCATGGCCGTTATGGTTGGCGCACAGGCAAATCAGCCAGGAGACCTTTACATTTTTCATCAAACCTCATCCAAGGGCGGGATGAAATCTTCATTATGAAATAAGCTAAAAATAAATATCTGTGGACAACAGTTTTATGAGGTATGCTTTCAGGTGCATGATTGTGATGCATGGACTTTTTTTGCAGCTTTTTACACCTTTATTTCATAATTTGCAATAGTCTGCCTTCAGGGAGCTCCCTCTCAGTGCTCACCCACACCCGCCTGCCCTCTTCCCACCCCCACCCCGGCAGTGCTGAACTTTTCAGCGCACGTTTCACACTGGCTGGCCAGCCAGCAGGAAATTGCAATCGGGAGCCGATTACGGTCGGGGTTTCATTTCCTAGCCTGTCTCGGACCTGCCGATCACACGGGCCCGACGACCTAAAAATTCAGGCCCTGTTTCTTTTAGGCCAACAGTTGGCTTTCACACAAGATCGACGTTTGTACGAGTATATATGGTAGTTACATAGGCCATTGAAAATACTTACCTCACCATTCCACTGACATTCCCACCCAAACAGATGAAAGATTGCCCATATTATGGGTATGTTAGAATAACTCCATTATTCCATGCCAGAAAAAAATCATCACATAACTTTTGTAAGTTATGATGTAGTCCTTTTTTATTTAATCTCTAAGTTAAATTCATACTTGAGCTACAGAGGTAACAGGCATGGTTTTGAATGACAGTGTTCAGGTTCCATCTTCCAGAAATGGTGAAAAATATGGCAATTTCCACATCAGAATGCATCTGCTACCCTTGTTCTTCTAGGTGAAAAAGTACTGGTTTAGAAAGTACTGTCGAAAGAGACTTGGTGGCTTGCTGCTGTGCATCTTGTATATAGTACACACTGCTGCCACCTTGCATCAGTGATTGAGCGAGTGAACGTTTAAGGTGGGGGATGGGGTGCCAATCAAACAGGCTGATTTGTCCCGGATGATGTTGAGCTTCTTGAGGGTTGTTGGAGCTGCACTCGCTCAGGCAAGTGAGAAGTATTCCATTGCTCTCCTGACTTGTGCTTTGTAGATGGTGGAAAAACTATGGGGACTCACACAGTGTATCACTCACTGCAGAATATCCAAACTCTACCTGTTCTTGTGGCCATAGTTTTTATGTGGCTAGTCCAATTCAGTTTCTAGTTAATGGTGACGCCCAGCATGGGTGATGGTAGGGAAAATCAATGATGGTAATGCGGTAGAATATCAAATGGAGGTCAGACTCTCTTGGGGATACTCATTGCCTGGCACTTGTGTGACAAGGATATTAATTGCCACAGAATCACAGCATTGTCACAGCACAGATGAGGCCATTCAGCCTGTCATGTCTGTGCTGGCTCTCTACAGAAGCAATTTACCTAGTGCCACTCCACTGTCATCTCCCCGTAGCCCCACACGTTCTTCCTTTTCAGATAACAATGGAGTTATTTATGACACAGAAGGAGGCCATTTGACCATTATTTAATTTGATAAGCTTCCTTTGTTGTTACAGTGAAGTTTTCGACTAGTTGTGCCCCTCTTTATTTAAGAAAGGAGACACTTCTTGTTAAGATTTTTTTTTCATTTGATGACACTGGGTCCGCTCAGTTTTATTCAGAAACAACCATTGGCACATAGCGATACAACATATTCCTTAGCCATCTCCACCACCCATCTCCATCCTCCCAAAAGCTGACCAAGTCCTTAACTGACTCAGTACCAGGTGTAAAAAGAGAAACCTTTGTTGTATCGCTATGTGCCAATGGTTGTTTCTGAATAAAACTGAGCGGACCCAGTGTCATCAAATGAAAAAAAAAATCTTAACAAGAAGTGTCTCCTTTCTTAAATAAAGAGGGGCACAACTAGTCGAAAACTTCACTGTAAAAACAAAGGAAGCTTATCAAATTAAATAATGGTCAAATGGCCTCCTTTTGTGTCATAAATAACTCCATTGTTATCTGAAAAGGAAGAATGTGTGGGGCTACGGGGAGATGACAGTGGAGTGGCACTAGGTAAATTGCTTCTGTAGAGAGCCAGCACAGACATGACAGGCTGAATGGCCTCATCTGTGCTGTGACAATGCTGTGATTCTGTGGCAATTAACATCCTTGTCACACAAGTGCCAGGCAATGAGTATCCCCAAGAGAGTCTGACCTCCATTTGATATTCTACAGCATTACCATCATTGATTTTCCCTACCATCACCCATGCTGGGCGTCACCATTAACTAGAAACTGAATTGGACTAGCCACATAAAAACTATGGCCACAAGAACAGGTAGAGTTTGGATATTCTGCAGTGAGTGATACACTGTGTGAGTCCCCATAGTTTTTCCACCATCTACAAAGCACAAGTCAGGAGAGCAATGGAATACTTCTCACTTGCCTGAGCGAGTGCAGCTCCAACAACCCTCAAGAAGCTCAACATCATCCGGGACAAATCAGCCTGTTTGATTGGCACCCCATCCCCCACCTTAAACGTTCACTCGCTCAACCACTGATGCAAGGTGGCAGCAGTGTGTACTATATACAAGATGCACAGCAGCAAGCCACCAAGTCTCTTTCGACAGTACTTTCTAAACCAGTACCTTTTTCACCTAGAAGAACAAGGGTAGCAGATGCATTCTGATGTGGAAATTGCCATATTTTTCACCATTTCTGGGTCAAAATCTGGAACTTTCTATTTTCACCATATGGATTGCAATGGTATAAGAAGGCGACTCACCACCACTTTGTCAAGGGCAATTACAGATGGGTATAAATATCGGCCTTATCTTTGACTTCCACATCCCATTAGTGAATTAAATATCCAGGTGGTGAACATTGTTATGTGCTGTCAGAGCCTTTCAGACTTCCAGCACCTCAACAAGTTATTTACGATGGCAAAAAATGAAATACTGAAAGAGACCAAGGAAAATTCACAAACCTAGCATATACAGTACAACAGAAAGATTAAGTGTACTCTTTGAAGCCAGTAGAATAGAAAATACAATGAGGATGTTTAACAGATGGCCAATCCCTACAACTACTGGTTTTCTGCCAGCACTGAAAGTGTAAATGATCTCATTGCAATAGTAAGTTACACTCCCGAGAAGGAAAGTGTTCTTGATATGATCTTAAGACCCATTATTATTGTATTACCGTATTAGTCCCCAAAAGCCACCAATCTTCTCACTGGATTTCATATTTTGAGACTAAGAGGTGTGCACTGAGGGAGCAGGTCAAGGTGGCATCAGAGGGGCAGGAAATTGTTGACTAGGAGTCCAGTTCAAAGCCGTCTGTGCCTATCAGGTGCCATCTGTGGTCATTAGGCATCATCCATGGCTATCAGGCACCACACATGGCTGTCGGGCCCCAAAACTGGAGCCATCCAGCAACTGTGCACAAAGAACTGTTGGGCCAGAACTTCCATGGAGTGGCAATCACAGCCGGATTGCCACTTCGCTCTTTGCTAAAATGCAGCCGCACCTTTCTAGCCTGACCTTCTGACTCGGGTTGGATAAGCAAAGTGTGGTGCAGCTGTACAGGAAGCATCTCAGTCAAGTGCAGGGAAGTCAGGGGTAAGGAAGCCATGCCCCCTTTTTCATGGCAATAGCTGCCATAAAGCAGGTAAGTTTAAAGGTCCAGCCACTTTGGGAAGCCAGGGAAAATGTAAGCATATAAGATAAATAGGTAGGTTGGGGCGGGGTTCGGGTGATCAGTTGGGGGGGGGTCAAGTGGTCAGTTGGGGGGGTTTAGGTGATCCGTGGCGATGGGTGGGGTGATCAGCGGGTGGGGGGGTCAGATGGTCTGTGGGGTGATTGGATTGGTCGGTGGTGGAGCAGTCGGGGGGTGGGGGATAGTTGGGAGGGTGGTTGGGATGGTAGTCAGAGTGGTGGAGATTAGTAAGGGGGTCCTGTGTTTGGTTGGTAGAGTAGTCGGAGAGTCCTTGGGGTGGGGGGGATTGGGGCATTTGGGAGGGTGACGGCTATTTGGGTGATCCTGTGGGGAGTTGGGAGGTTAGTCAGGGTAATGCGGGTGTAGTCGGGCCGGAGCGGGGATTGGGGTTGGGGGGTGGTTGGTAGTTGGGATGGTAGTCAAGGGATGCTTCAGTGGATTGGGTGGAAGGATATAGCTAAGGGGTTGTGCAGGGGTCAGTGCTCTACTTACCCAGGAGTTAGAAGTGGTTTTAATTCTTCCAATTTTTCCTGGGTAACTATTCTGATAAGAAGAAGCACCTGAAGTATGCAATTTAAATCAGAGTATTAGATGGTTTCCCCTTGCAGTGTAATTTCCTAACAGAAGTTTGAACTTACCAAGCAACTCCTGTGCAGTCCTTGCATGGGGACCAGCAGGGAGGTCCCCCAGCATATCTTTGGTATATTGGAAGTTATGGGCAGTGCTTTCTAAGCATCATCAATTTATCTGTGAGTACGCAAAGCAGCCTGCAAAGTAAAGTAGCAGCTATGGTGGGGAGGGGGTGGGATGATGTAGGGTTGCAGTGGAGCAAGTCCATTAAGTGTGTCTGTGTAGTGGTGATTCATGGAACTGAAGTACACATGTGGCACTCTCATGGGCATCAACCATGCAGTCCCCTTAACAGAGGCCCTAAAGATAGAGTAGTCATGGAGGAACGATATGCAACTTTTACATGAAGCTCTTAGCATGGGTGAAAAAATGTTCAATTAGAGCAACTTCACTTGCAATCAGATTTTCTTTAATTAATGAAAGTCTAAATTTTGATCATTATTAATATCTCATAATTGTAAGTGGACAAAGCTATCACCTCCACATTATACCCACGTTTAAACTCTCCTTCCTGCTGGGATCTGGATTTTATTTTTACCATGCCCTCCAATATCATCTTAAAATTTGAACTAAACCCAAACCTGAATTAAATTTATTCAAAAGCATCCCTAAAGACTTTCATCATCTTTCAGTTTTACAGAAACATAGAATATTAACTTTTAGATGCTGCAACCTTTATTTTTAAAGAACAACTTCAACTCACCTTAAGGATTATGAAAATTCATAATTTGTTTACAAACATTATCTAAGATTCCTGTCCTACTGCGCTGTGATAAAGCCCAGACTGAAATTTTACACTTGAGGGATTGCTTTGTGATCCCTACACCCAGTGCATTCTCGATAATGTTTCAGAGGGAAGTTATGACTCCAAGTAGTCTGTAGTCTAACCATATAACATTTCACAGGATGTTGATTCATGAGGAAAATACTCACTTTAAATAACATATCATTGTTTAAAAGTTGTTCTGCAGTTTTACAAGTGAACATTTACACATTTTTTCCATTTCGATATTAGTTGCTGTCTTAACTGTTGCCTTTCATTTTGCCTCATTCCAGGCAATCTAGCAATTCCATCTGACACTTTCATTTTAATGGGCTAATAAATGTTAACATTGCAAGGAATTGTACCTCTGCACCAATAAAATATTCTTATGCGTGTGGTTGGCTGAATAATTTAGTTAGCAAATTTCTGTTCATCATGGAAAAGAAGCATCTGTAATGCTCCTAGTTTATAATTTATTTGGAGAAGAAATAGCTCCTTGCTGTGCCTCATTCTTGCAAGTAGAAAACAGGGCTAAAAATTGCCAATTTCACTACTCAAACACTGTGCCCCAAAGACACATGAAAAACTTCCAATGTCATGTTGGCCTTGAATGATTTTTAGACATCCCTAGTGACTACCTTAAGTAGATGTAAGGCTTTTTGCACATGTTAATGTAAGGCCGAACACCTGCTTAATGATCAATCATCTAACTTTGACTGTCTACTGAGACTTTAGCATGATTCCTGGGGCCTATAAAGTAGCTGCCATCAAAAGGATTTTTAAATTATCTTACTCTGGAGCCAGAAGGAGCAAAAGTGGTCTTGCTGGATCCTCAAACCGTTCCATTTTTTTGTCCTTCTGGACTTGTCTTAGAGTTGCTGGCAGTGAGGTAAGCAGCCCAAATTGAATCAGACTACAGGGGTGAATTAGTTCTGGAAGCATGTCAGGCTGCTTATTAAAATGAGGCCCAATGCCCAACTTCCGCCAACCTGCCTGCCAGTTCCCAGCGGACACTATAAGTGTACTGTCAGTTACATGCCTGAAAACAGACCATAACCAATTTTTAGCTCATTCTATGTAAATTTTTCCTTTATGCTCTTGGCAGTTTGCTTGTGTCCATGAGTGAGAGCACAAAAGGAAACAAAAACTATGAATATAATAATCTGAAGTATATCTACATAGATGACAATATATAAGAAATACATAGCATGTACAGGAAAATGCAACATTTATCACCTTTATCTTACTTTGTTTTTCTTGTATTTTTTGCCTCTCTGACTTTTTCTCTGCTTTTTAAATCCTTTTTCCTTCTCTCAGGTTTGGTATTCTCTCTTTCTCTTTCCACTGGATCGTTGTTTTTTTACTTTCTTTTGCCAGTTGGCTCTCTTTATTCTTTTTCCCCCTCTACCGATTATTTTTGTTCTCTTTTTCTTATTTTTTTCTGAAATGTTTTGCTCATCCTTGCACTCCCCTTTGTTCATCTCTGCCACATGTGGACCTTTTTACATTTTCTGCCTATTCCTTGTTCTGTACCCCTAGCCCCCAGCCCAAAAAGCTGTTCTCGATTTCCCCCTCAGTCACTCGTCCCACCTCTGAATGCTGCTGCTTCACGTTTCTCTCACCTGTCTTTCCATCCATGCAAAGGATATCATCATCACATTGGAGAACGAAAGAGCAAAGGCAAACTTCTCTCCCCTAACACAAACTGCCTCCTTCAATTTCCCATTCTCACCCCTTCCAAAGCTAAGGGTTAATCCTCTGTTATTTCATCACTCTCTATTTTAATTGCATTTTCATGATTTGCAGGTCTCTTTTTCAAATCTAATTTAACAGCACAGGATATTTTGTCTGGAATGATGTTAACTTATCCTTGTAAAGGGAAGTGGAAAGATGGTGGCCCAGGTTTCCTGAGTTTTACTGTTAATTTTGGATGGTATTGCAGTGAGTGGAGGTTTACAGGTCCATGCTGATTGAGGAAACTTCCTGGATTTTCCACCAGAAGTGCAGCTGGATGTTCGTTACATCTGGGTGCTTTCAAAGTCAGTAGCAATGTTGTACATCACATTTACTATCCTTACGATCTTGCTAAGGTTTGTAGGCAGACCATTAAATTTAAAGGGCAGGATTTTTACCTTGTTGGGCAGGTGGAGTGGGTGGGCCCAGGAGCAGTCGCAAAGCCGACTGTCACCCACGATCGGGCCCCGACTTCGTTTTCACACCGTCTGGCCAATTAACACTCAGCCAGCATGAATCGTGCGCTGCAATGCTGAGCGCTGCCGGGGTGGGGGCTGGAGGAGGGAGTGTACGGGAGTTTGCACATGTACATGGGTGCGCACACTGAAAACTCCCTGAAGGCACAGAGCCGCCGAAGGGAGCTGAAGATTTTTAGAAATACAAATAAATAATTAAAAAATGTTAAAACATGCCCCCTCATGTGAATCTATCACTGGAGCAGGGACATGTTATAAATGAGATTCAAACATTTTTACTGTATTTTTAATTCCTGTTGGAAACTTCATCCCATCTGTGGATGAGGTTTCATAAAAAAAAAAACAAAGGCCATCTGGCTGATTCACCAGCCCGCCAACAATAAGGTTGGACAGGCAGCGAAAATTTCCATTCAATTATTGCTTTAATGCCTTTCATAAGCCTATTAATCATCAGCAGGCGTGCTGCCGACTCCCATGCGTGCCCACCAACCGAAATATCACGCGAGTGTGTGATGATGTAGGGACATTTGCCCGACGACATTGCGTGTCATGTTACGCTCAAGGGGGTTGGGCATGCACCCGCCTGCTCAGATAAAAATTCTGCCCAGTGTGTTCTCTTCCAGGAATGGATCAATGACAGTGATTGTTAAATTTTGGGGAGAAAAGAATCAGTGATTAGCATCCTGTAGGCACCATTCTCCCATTACATGTGCCCAAAGACTGGAGTGAGCATTTTCACACTCCACAACCTAGTGTGGTTCCCCAAATGCCGACATGAATGCTGCAAGGAGCCTAACTAAGACATGTAAATAAAGTTGAGCCCAGGAAATTCACCGAAGTTGGAGGCAAGCTGATCAGGTGGGCGGAAAGATCAACTCACTGTTCCAGTGACAAAGCAGCAGTTAAGGGATATCTGTTGTACCCATAAATTTCTGATATATAGGCTGTGAGATTTCTCTTTTGTCCTGATGTCTAAGAATTGGGGGACTGAAAGACCTGGAATGACATTGTGATAGGATAGAGAACAGATTATAGTGGGCTAAAATAAACATTGTTTATTAGGTGTGATAGTAAAAAAATTATTGCAGTATTTAATTGTTTTATAAATGAAAATGCTACACTGATGCCATACAGAATGGTGTTCTGAATTTATCCTGAGGCATATTGCTGAGAAAATGTACAAATGAAATGAATGTCATATTCTGCTAAATCTGCACCATCAGTGATATAAATAAAACTAGAGATATGTACTTCCAAGGAGCAGGTTTACAACCTATTTTATAGGCCATAAAACTATGTTTTTTTTATTCAGTATGGAGATGAACCAAATAACCAAAGATGGTTCCTGTCTCTCAAATATTAAACATCAAAACATTTATGAGATTTATGTCGGAGGAATGAAGCTTAGTTTTGCCAACCAAAATGAAGAAAATTAGTTATTCTTTCACATCACCTCACAATCATCTATTTTGTAGAGCTCACAGCAGGTTTTGTGTGTGTCGGATGCATGTGGTTTCTATTTTCACATCTCAATCTAAATCACAACACTTCTGATAATACCAAATATCTTTTTACAAATAAAGAGCAGTGATATTTTCTAATAAAATATCCTGAAGTCAAACATAGGATCATTGAGATTTCAACATAAAAGAAAGACATTCAGACCATCATAGTTAGCTGTACATCAAAGCAATGTACTCTAATCTCTGATCTCCATACTCTTTATCCTGAGTTATTGTTTAAGTGCTATACTTGCTTATCCACTTTCTACTTTTTATAAAATATAATCTATCTCAATGGAAGGAGAAAACCCAAAGAGGTTTCTAATTCGTTGTCCTACCTAAACTCACTATGACGATACCAATATAAAACATTGTTTTTTCTCATCAGTTTTTCTTCCTTCGCCTCCTTTTACTGAAGACATTGAGGCACAGATCCACAGGACTCAGTCATCCTCCAATATCTCACCCAAGCAGTTGTTATTTCTGTGAGCCTTGATAGCAAATATTGACAAGCTGACTATAGGCAACACCAAAGCTGAGTCTGACTCTGTTCTCCTCCAAAATTTGCACACATGCAGTTTCCAGCAGAGTCAATGACCAGCAATCAGGGAGTCCGCCTAATTTTTCTCTTCCTAAACCAGGGGCAATGAGGCCAATTGCGTTGCCCCTACCAGCTGTGATTCATCAACTCAGCAGCTAACCAGGGGTTGAAACTTAGATCTTCTAGTTTGAATGGCTGAGCTACTCATTGAAGTTTTCATGAGCTATCATGGAAGCTGCTTATCTGCTGTTTTCATGCTGAGCATTTTTTGTGATACAAACTGATATTTTTCCCAATGGATTTTTCCTTGCTGAACAGCATATTTTATATCTACCTCTCACCTATAAGATTTACAATTACACCAAACCTGTTATGCATGTAACAGGAGTGAATTTTCATTAAGCATTTCAGACTTTCTGATGAAGGAGGTCACCTAGACCAGCCTTAATCAAGGATGTTTGTACATGGAGCTTTCAATATTGGACCCTATTATTTTTTTGAAAATTTGAAATAAATTAAGTTAGTTACACAAATTCCAACTGTTCATTCATTATATTTATCTTATTCAAAATAAACAGAATCTTGCACTTTAACCTTGACTATGCATTCAATTGCTCAGTGGCACAATGCCTCCCTACACCCCATGCATTTTAATTGCTCCAGCAGTTCAACTCGGCTGTGAATAATGCAACAGTCTGTATTAGTCAATGATGTTTGGAGGAAGTCAATAGACCAACTTTAACAGTAAAATTATATTTCAGGTTTTAGTTACATACTGTTGGGACAGTATAAATATATTCCGCTGCTGTAATGGCAAAAGCAGAACTCAAGTACTGACTAACGCCAAGTTTACTTTAAAGAGCGGCAGAAACAAACAGTTGTTAGAACTGTAAGTACATGAATTATTCAGCACAATGTGACAGCCAAAGATCTGCGCAGTTAACTTCAAGAGGAGCTAAACTGTGAACAATCCCATGATAACTCTACATCTCATTAACCAGGTACTTAGGGATTTTTATGGTGCGATGGAATTTTCTACCCTCCAAGTAATAAATCTCTCATTTAAAATAGTGACATATTAATACTTCAGGGGAAACTGTTATCATGAGTAGGTGTTTGACAAAGACTGTTTGCAAAATCAAATTGAAATGTTGTAAATCACATGCAAGTAAGGTCTTCAATGCAAAAAATTACATTCTGGCCTTGATTTTCTGCTATCAACCTCCCAGTGTAGCAACATAAAATGGGGACCCAGATGCACAGAAAGAGAGGAAGGTCCAACCCATAGGAAACCTGCCATTTTAGCAATCTGGAGTTTCTGGCAGACCAGACCCAGCTGCAAAATCCCTCTCGAGCAGGCAAGCACTTCATGAAAATATGAACATGGGAGCACATCAGTCTTCCATATCATTTTCAGCCATTTGGCTGTGCAGAATCGACATTGCACCTGTGTGAAGTGGGCACCCAAGATTGTTTGGTGGTACGTCATGGAATTGTCACCGCCATATAGAGTTAAGTTTACTTCAGCTAGTTTGAAAGAGCTTTTTTTGTTTTATTTCCCTGCTGCCATTCTCTCGATAGCATTTATGTTAGTTCTAAATTATATTTTGCTGTCAATGCCATAACATGCAATGAGAATCTCCCATCTGGCATGATTGGAAGAAGAAGAGGATTCATAAAGGGACTCTTTGAAGATCAATTACATGAAGGGTGCTGGCACCTCACACCTACTTGTATGTCGAAGTGGTTCTGGAAGATGGTAAACTGAACATCAATGAGCAGGTGAAAAGTGAGTAAATGGCCCATAACTTGCATTCCCCAGGGCGTCATACCTGAGGGGCAGTTGGGGATTGAGGAGGGCAGTTGGGGAGGTAGGGTGCAGTCAGGGATTGGGGACGTGGTTGGGTGTTGGAGAGGAAAGTCAGGGGCTGGGTGGAGATGGCAGTGGGAGGGGTGGGTGGGGAGGGCAGTCGGGGGGATGGGGGGTTAGTTGGGGGGCTAGTACTATAGTTACTCAGATGCGGTTTTAATTTTCTAACTTTTTCTGGGTAACTATTACTGCAGGACCGTCAAAACTATCCAAAGTTTGCTATTTAAGTCACAGTATCAGATGGTTCCCAGTGCAGGGCAATTGCCCAATGTAAGTTTGAATTTCCTGGACAATTGCCATTCAATCTTCACATGGGCTTCCCCAGTGCATATGTGGGGGGCCTACATGTGACTCCAGATCCACAGCAATGTGATTGACTCTTGGCTGTTCTCTGAAATGGCCTAGCAAGCCACTCGGTTGCATCAAACCACTGGAAAGTCAATAAGGAATGAAGCCAGAGAGATCAACTGGCATTGGCCTAGACACTGGAAATGACAATGGCAAACTCATCCCTGTTGACCCTGCAAAGTCTGCCTTACTAACATCTGGGGGCTAGTGCCAAAATTGGGAGAGCTGTCTCATGGACTAATCAAGCAACAGCGTGACACAGTCATCCTCACAGAATCATATCTTACACCATCCCTGGGTATGTCCTGTACCACCAACACAACAGACCCAGCACAGGGTACACAGTTGGGAGGGAGTTGCCCTGGGAATCCTCCACATCAACTCCGGACCCCATGAAGTCTCATGGCATCAGGTCAACCTGCTGATTATCACGTACTGCCCTCCTTCAGCTGATGAATCAGTGCTCCTTCAATTTGAACACCACTTGGATGAAGCACTGAAGTTGGCAAGGGCACAGAATGTACTCTGGGTTTGCGACTTCAATGTCCATCACCAAGAATGGCTTGGTAGCACCACTACTCACTGAGCTGGCTGAGTCCTAAAGGACATAGCTGCTAGACTGGGTCTGTGGAAGGGTGTTGAGGGAAAAACATACTTATCTCATCCTCACCAACCTGCCTGCTGCAGATGCACCTGTCCATGACACTATCAGTAGGAGTGACCACTGGATAGTCGTTGTGGAAACAAAGGCCCGCCTTCACATTGAGGATACCCTCCATCATGTTGTGTGGCACTACCACCGTGCTAAACGGGACAGATTTCAAACAGATTTGGCAACTCAAGACTCGGCATTCATGAGGGTATATGGGCCATCAGCAGCAGCAGAATTGCACTTGAACACAACCTGTAACTTCATGGCCTAGCATACCCCCCACTCTACCATAACCATCAAGCCAGGGGATCAATCCTGGTTCAATGAAGAGTACAGGAGGGTATACCAGGAGCTGCACCAGGCACAGCTAAAAATGAGGTGTCAGCCTGGTGAAGCTACAATGCAAGACTACTTGCATGCTAAACAGTGGAAGCAGCAAGCGATAGGCAGAGCTAAATGATTCCGCAACCAGCGGATCAGATCTAACCTCTGCAGTCCTGCCACATCTAGTCATGAATGGTGGTGCACAATTGAACAACTCATTGGAGAACGTGGCTCCAAAAATATCCCCATCCTCAATGATGGAGGAGCCCAGCACATCAGTGCAAAAGATAAGGCTGAAGCATTTGCAACAATCTTCAGCCAGAAGCACCGAATGGATGATCTAACTCGGCCTCCTCCGGATCTCCCCAGCATCACAAATGCCAGTCTTCAGCCAATTCTATTCACTCCTCGTGATACCAAGAAATGGTTGAAGGCACTGGATACTGCAAATGCTATGGACCCTGACAATATTCCGGCAATAGTACCAAAGACTTGCGCTCCAGAACTTGCCAGCCCTCAAGCCAAGCTTTTCCAGTACAGCTACAACACTGGCATCTATGTGACAATGTGGAAAATGCCACATATGTTCTGTACACAAAAAGCAGGATAAATCCAACCGGGCTAACTACCGCCCCATCAGTCTACTCTCGATCATCATTATAGTGATGGAAGGGGTCATGAACAGTGCTCTCAAACAGCACTTGCTTTGTAATAACCAGCTCACTGACGCTCCGTTCAGATCCAGCACAAAGGAAGATGGTTGTGGTTGTTGGAGGTCAACCATCTCTGTTCCAGGACATCACTGCAGGAGATCCTCAGGGTAGTGTCTTAGGCCCAACCATCTTCAGTTGTTTCATCAATGACCTTCCTTCCATCATAAGGTCAGAAGTGGGGATATTCGCTAATGATTGTACAATGTTCCACACCATTTGCAACTCCTCAGATACTGAAGCAGTCCATATCCAAATGCCGCAAGACTTGGACAATATCCAGGCTTGGGCTGACAAGTATCATTCGCACCACTCAAGTGCTGGGCAATGGCCATATCCAAAAAGGGAGACTCTAACCATTGCCCCTTGACATTGAATTTCATTACCATGGCTGAATCCCCCACTATCAACATCCTAAGGGTTACCATTGACCAGAAACTGAACTGGACTAGCCATATAAATACTATGACTACAAGATCAGGTTTATGGCTAGGAATCCTGCAGCAAGTAACTCATTTCCTGACTCCCCAAATTCCACCCACCACCTACAAGGCTTGAGTCAGGAACATGATGGAATAGTCTCCATTTGCCTGGATGAGTGCAGCTCCAACAACAGTCAAGCAGCTTGACACCATCCAGGACAAAGCAGCCTGCTTGATTGGCACCCCTTCCACAAACATTCACTCACTCCACCAGTGAGGAACAGTGGCAGCAGTCTGTACCATCTACAAGATGCACTGCAGAAACTCACCAAGGCTCCTTTGGCAGAACCTTCTAAACCCATGACCACTACCATCTAGAAGGACAAGGGAAGCAGACATGTGGGAGCACCACCAACTGGAATTTTCCCTCCATGACACACAACATCTTGACTTCGATGTATATCACTGTTCCTTCATTGTCACTGGGTTAAAAACCAGGGACAACATTGTGGGTGTACCTATACCACATAGACTCCAGGGGTACAAGAAGGCAGCTCACCACCACCTTCTCAAGGGCACTTAGGGATGGTCAGTAAGTGCTGCCCCATGAATGAAAAGTGCTGAACCTCATAATGAACACATTCTAGTTATACTTACATCTCCTCTAGGAATTCCCTTCTCACCTTCTCCAATTTGCTCTTGGTCAGCCACCCTGATAATCTCCAATGTTCCCTCTGCCACGGTCATTATTATGTGAAGGATTGGAACTCCTAGGCATTTTCATAGGCATTGTGAACCCACTTTTCCTATAAGGACAAAAGAGAAAGAGGGATAAGGCACTGCAGTACACTATGAGCCAGTGGCTCCTTGACATAAGAAGTTGTATGTATTGATGCTGATCGATCCTCAGTGGCTCTGAGCTTTACTGAGGAGATAGTAACATTCACACTGCACAAGGGCAGGCAATGACCATCTCGAACAAGAGAGAATCTAATGATCTCCCATGACATTCAATGGTATTACCATTGATGAATCCCCCACTATCAACATCCAGAGGGTTACAATTAGCCAGAAACAGAACTAGACCAGCCATATAGTTACAACAACAGATCAGAGGCAGGGAATTCTCACCTCCTGACTCCCCAAAGCCTGTCCACCATCTACAAGGTACAAGTCAGGAGAGTGATGGAATACGTTCCACTTGCCTGAATGAGTGCAGCTCCAACAACACTCAAGAAGCTTGACACCATCCAGGACAAAGAAGTCCATTTGATTGGCACCCATTTCCACCACCTTAAACATTCACTCCCTCTGTCACCATGGCACAGTGGCAGCAGCATGTACCTTCTACAAGATGCACTGCAACAACTCAACAAGGCTCCTTTAACAGCACCTTCAAAACCCTCTAGCATCTTGAAAGGCAAAGGCAGCAGGTGCATGGGAACATCACCATCTACAAGTTCCCCTCCAAGCTACATGCCATCTTGATCTGGAACCATATTGCTGTCCCTTCATTGTCACTGGGTCAAAATCCTGGGGCTTCCTTTCTCACACCACTGTTGGTGTACTTACACTACATGGACTGTAGCGGTTTAAGAAGGCAGCTCACCATGACATTCTCAAGGGCAATTAGGGATGGGAAATAAGTGCTGGCCTTGCCAATGATGTCCACATCGCAGGAGAAAAATTTAATAAGTACCAAAGGCACACAATCCTCTCATGTTCAAGAACAACATGTGCCCTCAGACTCCTCAGCTGGTGTATCTGTTGAAGGTTGAATGCCCAGAGGCCTCTCATGAAGGTCAGTCATTTCATTCACCTTGCCAGAATGAATAAGGTCATTGAATCTTTTCCTGCACTGCAGCAGTTCCTTCTGGCCACACCCTGTCTGGTCACAGTCTCCAACATCTCAATCCAGTCCTGCTTACTTTGTGAAGGTGACCTTTTCCTGCCACTCCCTGGAAAGAGGACCTCCCTCCACTCCCTCACCACCACTAGGAGAATCTCCAGATCTGCATCCGCAAAATTAGAAGCAGCCCTAACCTGGGCTCCAGCGCTCTACTGCTCCTCCCCATCAGTAATACAGCGATTATATCAGGAAATTGCAGTGACAGTAATGGTTGCCATGGTTGGTTTAATTCAGGCCCACCCTCTTAATGTCTGGTCTCCTTTCCCCACCAACCCACCCCCAACACCCGAGCAGCTAATTGGCTGCCCAACCCACCCTCCAGCCAGGCAGCAGCCTACCCCTGTGAAAATCGGGACTTGGAAACAGTCCTGATATCTGTTTTCCTACCCCAGATCGAAAATCAGGCCAATTGAGTCTATCTTCAGCATTTCTGTTATTCAGAAATATTCTGAAACAAGGTAAATAAGAAAATGTCACATCCAGAATAAATCGGAATCGAAAAATCAAAATAACTATTTGTCTAATCTTACTTAGTAAAATACTAAGATCATAATTTCTTTTGGAAGTTAACATGAAAGTTAATATTAATGCAGCATCAAACAGCAAAATATTAAAACAACTTGTCATCCAATAGAATGTTCAAGTATTCATTTTTGTAATTCATTGGGAGTGAACAGCACCTGGTATGCTTTTAAATATAAATGACCACATATTAATTTAAAATGTAAAAACTATTATGATGTGAAGAGCAGGTTTAATTGAAATTAGCCCAAGTGTTATTTTCTGCCCTGAAACAAGTCCTAGTTCCAGTCTCACTTAAAATTCTTGGATTACTAACTGGGGAAGTGTGGCTGAGGTGTTTTTATATTTATGGAGTACCATCTCCTAGGCGGTCTCCAACCAAGGCTAAAGGGCCTTACCCATCCTTTATAATGGTGTGGGTGCTCCCTCGGTAATATTTATGATGGATGGAAGAATCGGGATCCTAAAAACAATGGCTGTGAAATTCTGCAGGGTTTCTCCTTGTTTTGCAGCAGCATTTGGAGCAATTATGTAAATTATTATAAAGCGTAATTATCAGTTTATAATATATATTCAAACTAGAGTTATCCACTAATTAATAACAGATTATTTCTCATTCAATCTATATCACTGATAACGTAAATGATTAGACTTCCTATGTGAATGACATTGCAAATGGCAATAGCATTCATACTTCCAACTTGTGTCAGCATAAAAATGGAATAAAAACATATAAATTTTCAAAAATCTGACCTTGACAATTCATGTGAGATCATTAAATTTCTTCCTGCACTGCATCCAGATCCTGGAGGATATATTCCTAGCATTAACCTTCACAGCTATCTCTTGCCACTGCTTTATGAGCATGAGTCTGGAGGGGCTCCTGCAACCCCACTTCCCCCACCCAAGGGTACAGAACATCTCTCCTTCTTTCCACCTTACACCAAGACTTTTAATACAGCGCCTGAAAATCTTGGTGCACACTCTCTCCCATGGTCATCCATTGTTGATTCTCCCACAGCACAATGTTCAGAAGGATCCACAATACACCCAACTTTAAGAAGTATAGGCTAGCTTTAGGTATTGAAGGCTAGCTTAAGTGGGGATCAGCACTATGATATTGGAGTCCCTGCTGATATATGCTGCCAAACAGCAGCACAGGGTGCAGTGGGCCCACACAGCAATAACGGAAATGCACAAGCAGCACAAAGACAATCGAGTATCCGATCGCAGCTCCCATTTTCAACAATTATCCCATTTAACACCATTGTGTACAATCATTACTGTGATGTACAAAAAGATGAAACAGTACATAAACACATATGCTCGACGCACTAGAAATAGTTCATTCGTGAAGAATGCACCTTGCACATTATTCTCCTCCTTGCTGTGAATGTCCTAGTTGTTTTGTTGTTAAACATTTTCTTGTACAGTTTCTTTTACACTTGTGTCTTTTGATCTAATCACATTGCTCCTCTAAGTTTCCAAGATGTTGCTTTCTTGTGACAGACATATTTGCGGGAGCTCACTCCGAGAGTCGGTGAGTACAGCAGAGGCTGAAAGTGCGGAGAGAGAGAGAGAGAGAGCAGGTGTTCAACCAAGAGTCAGCAAGAACAGCAGGGGCTGAAAGCGCAGAGAGAGGGAAAGAGAGCAGCTGTTCACTCTGAGAGTCGGTGAGAACAGCGGGGGCTGAAAGCACGGAGAGAGAGAATGGATGGTCACTCCAAGAGTCGGCGAGAAGAGCAGGGGCTGAAAGCGCAGGGAGAGAGAGACAGCAGGTGTTCACTCCCAGAGTCGGTGAGAACAGCAGGGGCTGAAAGCGCAGAAAGGGAGAGAGTGGGTGTTCACTCTGAGAGTCAGCGAGAACAGCAGGGGCTGAAAGCACAGAGAGAGAGAACGGGTGTTCACTCGGAGAGTTAGCAAGAACAGCAGGGGCCGAAAGTGCGGAGAGAGAGAGAGGGTGGGTGTTCACCCTGAGAGTCAGCAAGGACACTGGGGGCTGAAAGTGCGGAGAGAGAGAGAGCAGGTGTTCACCCTGAGAGTCAGCGAGGATACCGGGGGCTGAAAGTGCGGAGAGAGAGAAAGCGGGTGTTCACCCTGAGAGAGTCAGCGAGGACACCGGGGGCTGAAGGTGCGGAGAGAGAGAGAGCGGGTGTTCACCCTGGGAGTCAGTGAGGACACCGGGGGCTGAAAGTGCCGAGAGAGAGAGAGAGAGACTGGGTGTTCACCCTGAGAGTCAGCGAGGACACTGGGGGCTGAAAGTGCAGAGAGAGAGGGAGCCGGTGTTCACCCTGAGAGTCAGCAAGGACACTAGGGGCTGAAAGTGCGGAGAGAGAGAGAGCGGGTGTTCACCCTGAGAGTCAGCGAGGACACTGGGGGCTGAAAGTGCGGAGAGAGAGAGAGAGTGGGTGTTCACCCTGAGAGTCAGCAAGGACACTAGGGGCTGAAAGTGCGGAGAGAGAGAGAGCGGGTGTTCACCCTAAGAGTCAGCGAGGACACTGGGGGCTGGCTTCTAAACAGTTTCCGCATTCTAAAACAAAAAACAAAGTGTGACATCACAGGGGAGCAGCTAGGTGATTGGCTGATGAGTAACCATTGCCATTGTTTTGATTGTGTTTCAAATTAGTCATTTATTTGTAACTGTAAGGTTTTATTAGCATCAATGCAGTTTATAAATCTTAGTAAGTTTATCCCGGTAGGATATGTTAATTATATGTCAGAAACCACAACAGGACATGAGTGCAGAGAAAGCAGCTGATTGGTGAGTAGGATTGGTGAGTATTTCTCATCTCAAAAGTAAAAGTAAGGTCTTTAGGTTCTCTTTAGGTCTCTAGTCTTTTGTCTTAAAAATAGCTTGTTAAGTATAAGATCAATATTGGTGTCAAAAAATAATTACAATAAAATTTAAAGAGTGGGGGATTCTTCAAGTGTAAAAAGCAAGGATACTAGAGTAACTAATTAATAAACTAAATTAAATATGATAGCGATGGCAGGATAAGTGAGGTGTTGCTGCTGCAGCATGTGGGTGCTGCTGGACATCAAGGTCATCCAGAGCAAACACATCTGTAGTAAATGTTTGTAGCTTGAGGAACTTTGGATCCAAGTTAAGCAGCTGGAATCCAAGCTGCAGACATTGCACCACATCAGGGCGGGGGAAAGTTATTTGGACACTTTGCTCCAGGAGGCGGTCACACCCCTCAGATTAAGTAATTCAAATTTGGCCTGTGATCAGGGACAGGAGTTTACGACTGCAGGTGAGGCAGGTATTGGGATACAGGGGGTAGCGTTCAAGGAGCCTCTGCCTCTGCAATTGTCCAACAGTTACGAGGTTCTTGCAAGCTGTGTGTACGCGGGCGGGCACTGCAGGGAGGATGAGCGAACTGACCACGGCACTGTGGTACAAGGAGCCATTCAAGTGGGGGGAGGAAATAGGAACATAGTAGTGGTAGGGGACAGTCTAATTAGGGGGATAGATACTGTTCTCTGCAGCTGTGAGCGTGAGTCCCAAAGGCTGTGTTGTCTGCCTGGTGCCAGGGTTAAGGACGTCTCCTCAAGGCTGGAGAGGAACATGGAGAGGGAGGGGAGGGATCCAGTTGTTATTGTCCAATTTTGTACCAACAGCATTGATAGGACTAGAAAGGAGGTTTTGCTGAAAGAATTTGAAGAGTTAGGAGCTAAATTAAAAAGCAGAACTTCCAAGGTAATAATCTCAGGATTACTATCTGAGCCACGGGCAAACTGGCATAAGGTAAGTAAAGTCAAGGAGTTAAATGTGTGGCTCAAAGATTGGTGTGGGGGCAAGGGGTTTCAGTTCATGAGGCACTGGCACCAGTATTGAGGTAGAAGGAAGCTGTTCTGGTGGGAAGGGCTTCGCTTGAACCGTGCTGGGACCAGTGTCCTTGCGAATCAAATAACCAGGGCTGTAGAGAGGCCTTTAAACTAAATAGAGGGGGGTGGGGAGAGTTTTGGAGAGGAGATACGTAGGCTTACAAAGCAAAAGTATATGGCAGCATTTGTCATGAAGTTATTAATGTATATACTATTTTGGAAAACATTTTTCTTTTAAAATAGAGGTTTGATCTGTGAGCATGTCTTAACTGGATTAAAGTCAGATAGTCTGGGTGCTTTGATGTACTAGTTTGAGACGTAAACAGAGAGATAGCGTGCATTCACATTTTTTGAATAGAGCATTCAAGAAGTGGGGTGAAAACTTGAAACCTTTCTGACAGCTACCAAGCAATATGTTTATATTACTAATAAAATTGGTGCTATCATTGTTAAAAGGTAGAGTTCAAAGAGGCTGGTGGGACAATGAGAATAAGCAATTAGAGGCTGTACCGGGATAAATTATATTTCTAATTCCTCGACTGATTAGAAATTGGTGGATCTTAAAGGTTACGACTATGAGAAGCAATGTAAGATCAAAAGGCAGTTACAAGTCTCCAACTGGCTCCACGGTGGAAAGGACCTCATTTTGAACTCATAAGATGAAAATGCTTTGCCTGGTATCTGGTTAAGTCTTTGGGTTGTTATTCCCTTAATGGAGATTAGTTTGGGAATTTGTTAAAAGTTATGATAGTAGTAATTTGTAATGTGTACATATATTTTAACCTGTGTAAATCAATAAAATGTTTCAATCAGTTAATGTAAAGCTCCGATAACTAGTGCTCTGATTCCTGAGTTTAGAGTTGCATCTCAAACATAACACTTAAAATTATTGATTATGACAGTTGTTTAAAGTTTCCCTCTGGGATTTTTAAAGAACTCCACTTTACCAACTGCATGGGTCATAACAGCATTGCAGGGCAGCTATTTAGGTAATGATACCTAGAATGTGACAGGAAGGGAGAGAGTATGCAAACATAAAAAAAGCAGCAAATAGGGTCAAAGGGGGAAAAAATAGTAAAAGGGCAAAATTAATGGCTCTTTACCTAAATACACATAGCATTCGGAACAAAATAAATGAATTAACGGTACAAATGGAGGTTAATGGGTATGATCTTATAGCCATTACAGAGACATGGTTACAAAGAGATCAAAGCTAGGAACTAAATATTCAGAGATGTGTGGCTTTTCGAAAGGGCAGGCAGGATGGAGAGGATGGTGGGGTAGCTTTGTTAGTACGAGATGCAATAAGTACGATAGCAAGAAATGATCTTGGATTGGAAGATGTAGAATCCATATGAGTGGAGGTAAGAAAGAACAAAGGGAAGAAGACACTGGTGGGAGTATAGGCCATGAACAGTAGCTATACTGTAGGACAGAGAATAAATCAGGAGATAATGAGGGGCATGTAGAAATGGCAGTACATTAATTATGGGTGACTTCCATCTTTGTGTCGGTTGGTAAAAGCAAATTGGCAGAGGTAGCCACAAGCAAGAATTCATAGAGTGTATTTGGGACACTTTCCTAGAACAATATGTTATGGAGCCAACCAGGGATCAGGCTATTTTGGATTTGGTAATGTATAATGAGGCAGGTTTAATAAATGATCTCAGAGTAAAAGATTCCCTAGGAAACAATGCCCATAACATGGTAGAATTTATCATTCAGTTTGGGAGTGAGAAACTTGGGTCGGAAACAACTGTGCTAGAATTAAATAAGGGTAATTACAAAGGAATGAGGGCAGAGTTGGCTGGAGTGGACTGGGAAAGGAGTTTAGCAGAAAAGACAGTTGATGAACAATGGCAGATGTTTAAGAAAATAGTTTGTGACTCCAACAAAGATATATCCCAGTGAGAAATAAGTACTCTAGGAAGGGAATAAAGCAACCATGGTTAACCAAGGAAGTTAAGGATAGTATCAAATTGAAAGAAAAAACATACAATGTGGCAAAGATTAATGGTAAGCCAGAGAATTGGAAAAGTTCTAAAATCCAACAAAACATGACCAAAAAATTAATAAAGAGGGAGAAAATAAACTTTGAGGGTAAACTAGCAAGTAATATAAAAAGAGGTAGTAAGAGCTTCTTTAAATATATAAAAAGGAAGAGAAAGACCAAAGTGAACATGGACCCCTTAGAGAATGAGGCTGGGGAAATATTAATGGGGAACCAGGAAATGGCCGAAGAGTTGAATAAATACTTTGCATCAGTCTTCATGGTAGAAGACATTAATAGCATTCCAAAAATACTAAATAATCAAGGGGCAAAAAGGGGGGAGGAAATTAATACAATTACTATCACTAGAGAAACAAATGGGGCTAAAGGCCGATAAGTGATGGGTTGCACCCCAAGATATTAAAGGAAGTAGTTACAGAGATAGTGGATGCACTGGTAGTAATCTTCCAAGATTTCTTATATTCTGGAAGAATCAGAGGATTGGAAAACTGCTAATACAACACCCTAATTAAAAAGGAAGGGAGACAAAAACAGGTAACAATAGGCCAGTTAGCTTAACATCTTTTATTGGGAAAATGTTAGAATCTATTATGAAGGATGTCATAGCAGAGCATTTAGAAATACATAACACAATCAAGCAAAGTCAGCATGGCTTCATGAAGGGGAAATCATGCCTGACAAACTTATTAGAATTTTTTGAGGAGGTAACAAGCAGGATAGATAAAGGGGAGCCAGAAGCTATAATATATTTGGATTTCCAAAAGGCATTCGATAAGGTACCACATGTAAGGCTACTTAATAAGATGAGAGTGCATGGTGTTGGGGGTAATATATTAAAATGGATAGAGGATTAGGCTAACTAATAAAATACAGAGAGTTGGGATAAGGGGGGCATTTTCAGGATGGTAACCTGTAACTAGTGGAGTGCCACAGGGATCAGTGCTGGGGCCACAATTATTTACAATATATATTAATGACTTGGATGAGGGAAGTGAATGTACTATTGCCAAGTTTGCTGATGACATAAAAATAGGTGGGAAGACAAGTGGTGAGGGTGACACATATATAGACAGGTATAGACAGGGATATAATCAGGTTAAGTGAGTGGAGCAAAACTTGGCAGGTGGAATACAATGTGAGAAAATATGAGGTTGTGAAGCTTGGCAGGAAGAATAGAGGAGCTGAATATTGTTTAATGGAGAATGACTCAGAAAGCTGCAGCACAGAGGGATTTGGGAGTCCTTGTGCATGAATCGCAAAAAGCTAACCTACAGGTTCAGCAGGTAATCAGGATGGCAAATAGATGTCAACTCTTTTCTTCTCCGCCGATGCTGCCAGACCTGCTGAGTTTTTCCAGGTAATTCTGTTTTTGTTTTGGCAAATAGAATGTTGGCTTTTATTTCAAAGGGAATGGAGTACAAAAATAGGGAAGTCTTGCTAAAACTACACAAGGCATCAGTTAGACAACACCTAGAATACTGTGAACAGTTTTGGTCCCTTATCTAAGGAAAGATATACCGGCATTGGATGCAGTCCAGAGAAGGTTCACTCAGTTGATCCTGGGTATGGAGGGATTTACTTATGACGAGAGGTTGAGTAGGTTGGGCCCAGGCACATTGGAGTTTAGAAGAATGAGAGGCAACCTTATTGAAACATATAAGATTTTTAGGGGCCTTGACATGGTAGATGCTGAAAGGGTTATTTCCCCTTGTGGGAGAGTATAGGACTGGAGAGCATAATCTCAGAGCAAGAGGTCACCCATTTAAGACAGAGATGAGGAGGAATTTCTTCAAAGGATAATGGATCTGTGGAATTCTTTACCACAGGGGACTGTAGAGGCTGGGATATTAAGTATATTAAAGGCTGAGGTAGGCATATTTTCATTCAGTCAGGGAATCAAGGGGAATGGGCAAAAGGCAGGAAAGTGGAATTGAGGATTATCAGTTCAGCCGTGATCTCATTGAATGGCAGAGAAGACTCGATGGGCCAAATGATCTACGTCTGCTCCTACATCTTATCATCTTATTTGACTACAGTGCTCTTTCATGTTTTCCGAGCTCCTTACTCTATTCTATTAAGGCTTTGGGCTCTTCTGAATACATTTTTACTCAGATGTCCAATGTCTCTGGGCTGAAGTTCAGAACTTTATGCTAAATATCTTAATGCAGAGCTCCATGATAGAATTACTTTGGGGTAATTTTCCAAGTTTGTACATGGGGGAGAGCAGTGGCAAAAACAAAAATCCCTTTTTTCTGGCTGTGTTACATATGGTCTGTTTTATAAGAGCAGGAAAAAAGCATTTAATGAGCTAAAGATTGATTACTTATTAATCCATCTCTTTGAAAGATCAGGCCCAATTTTCAAAGCTTTTACCCTAACTATATTATCTCCTGTAAGAAAGACCTGCATAGCATCATCCCACCTCATTTATTCAAATTCAGTTTGGCTATCTTTCTCAGACAGGAAGTTGCCTGACCCCACTTCCCCTTGTCTCAGTAGCACTAAAATCTAGTGTCATCTGAAACTTTTGGATACATTATACTTTAAAGCACAAGACAGAAAACAATTCGATTTGTACTTTTAAGAAAAAAATTGAACATTGGTGTACTGCACAACATTGAGTGGTAAAACACCAATATAGTTCTCCCCCCTTCTTTGGTCTTAACTCTTTAAACTCTAAGGCACAAGGTTTGAATCAGGAAACACATAGATTTGAGATATAAAGAAAAAAATGTAAATTTAAACTATAAATTATCAAAATACCAAATACATTTTTCTTCCCTTTCTTAGCTGTAGCTGCACCACATTCATACCTGAACGGGTGGCTGGTTATCCATTACCAAACCCAGAAGTCTGTACCCATGAAGATCTTGCAGGCTCACTTTCTCTACCGTTCAGCATCACAGAATTTATCAGCCCACATTGTCACATGGTGTATATTTACTATTATTTTTTATCTTTACTAGTTTATCTTTAAAAATGCTGTATGGCTGGGGATCCTACCTTTGAGATTAGTTATATCCATAAACAGCTTCAAAATGTGTTATTAAAATATTATATTCTTCTCTCTAAATGTTCTTCTGATACCATCCTTGGGGTTTTTGCTGCTGGCTCCACTGCAGGGCAATTTATTAGAAATATATTAAAAATATTGTAAAAATATATTAGGTTTTCTGTAATCAGCAGGTAAAATAAAATGATTTAAAATTAACGACACCACAGGCAGAATTCTCCCAAAATGAAACTAAGTCCGGGGGCAGGCAGTTTCGGCAGTGCCCAACCCACCATCCGTAATGACGGCAACTTGCGCCCGATTCAGTGCTTGCAGCCTCATTAATTATGCAGAGGCGCGTTTCGCTCTGGATCACTTAGTGGGTCGGGAGCTGATTTGTCCGCCCACTGACAGCTGGAGGGTTCCAAGGTCCAGGCACCATATTTAAATGCCAGTCCAACACACAATCTCACTCTTTCCAGCCCACCAGGGATGTCTGCCACCCATAAGAGAAAGGCCGAGAACCTCAGGATGAAGTCTGCTCCAAGCCTGGGTCAGAAGGGTGCAGGAGCAACAGTACATTCTGTACCCCACGGATCACTGCAGGAAGCACAGCAGCCTCACCTCTGAGGCCTGGGAAACCTTAGCGGAGCAGGTCAGCGCGGCTGAAGCCTGCCCGCGGAGTGCCGCCCAGTGCAGGAAGTTGATCCTGCAAAGTTCTCCTTATTAACATGTGGGGGCTAGTGCCAAAATTGGGAGAGCTGTCTCACAGACTAGTCAAGCGACAGCCTGAAATGGTCATCCTCACGGAACCATACCTTACAGATAACGTCCCAGACACCACCATCACCATCCCTGGGTATGTCCTGTCCCACTGGCAGGACAGACCCAGCAGAGGTGGCAGTACAGTGGTAAACAGTCAGGAGGGAGTTGCTCTGGGAGTCGTCAAAATCGACTCCAGACTGTATGAAATCTCGTGGCATCAGATTAAACATGGGAAAGGAAGCCTCCTGCTGATTACCATGTTCTGCGCTCCCTCGGCTGATGAATCACTGCTCCTCTATGTTGAATATCACTTGGAGGAAGCACTGAGGGTGGCAAGGGTGCAGAATATTCAGCACCATTCACGACTCCTCAGATTCTGAAGCAGTCCATGTCCAAATGCAGCAAACCTGGACAATATCCAAGCTTGGGCTGACAAGTAGCAAGAAAGATTCACACCATACACATGCCAGGTAATGACCATCTCCAACAAGAGAGAATCTAACCATTGTCCTTGACTACCATCACTGAATCCCACACTATATATATCCTTTGGGTTACCATTGACCAGAAACTGAACTGGACTAGCCATATAAATACTGTGGCTACAAGAGCAGGTCAGAGGCTGGGAATCCTGCAATGAGTAACTCACCTCATGACTCCCTAAATCCTGTCCACCATATACAAGGCACAAGTCAGGAGTGTGATGGAATACTCCCCACTTGCCTGGATGAGTGCAGCTCCCACAACGCACCAGAAGCTTAATACTGTCCAGGACAAAGCAGTTCACTTGATTGACACCACATTCACAAACATTCACTCCCTCCACCACAGGACACACAGTAGCAGCAGTGCGTACCATCTACAAGACACCCTGCAGGAATTCACCAAGGCTCCTTAGGTAGCACCTTCCAAACCCATAAACACTACCACCTAGAAGGACAAGGGAAGCAGATAGATGGGAACACCACCACCTGGATGTTCCCCTCCAAGTCACTCATCTTCCTGACTTGGAAATATATTGCCGTACCTTCACTGTTGCTGTGTCAAAATCCTGGAACTCCCTTCCTAACAGCACTATGGGTATACCCACACCACATGGACTGCAGCAGTTCAAGAAGGCAGCTCACCACCACCTTCTCATGGGCAACTAGTGATGGGCAATAAATGCTGGCCCAGCCAGGGAAGCCCAACATCCCATGAATGAATAAAAAAAAAACACGGGGGACATGCATCCCACCTAAACTCTGCTCCATCCCTTTTCATCACTTGCCTTTCTTTCTCCTTCACACAGGCCAAGCTGGGACACAATAGGCACAAGAGACCGTCGACCAGAGTAGGGGTGTCCAACATCCTCGCCCTCAGCGAATTTGAGGAGGCTGCAGCTGAGCTGGCTGATGACGACAGGGGTCGCTCCTGTGGGGAAGGGCAAGTTGGCCTCTCCAGCCAAAGTAATATGGATCCCAGCTCCATCACCTCATCAAATCCTGTCATTCACAATGAGTCACATGCAGTCTTATCTAGCTTATGTTCATTTACTGAAACTCTCTTTGGTATTTTCTTGGTACAAGTACAGCAAAGTCCCCAAGCCATTCCAGCACCACCAGTGTGAGACCCCAGACCTCACCTGAGGACAAAGCTCCAGAAGAATCATTATGGCGCTCACATACACCCTCCACCAGCTCAGAGACACCCACGTCAGTGGGACACAGATGAAGATTAGGCTTGGACTCACTTCCTGGGGAACACCTCACTGACACACCTGAGCAGCAGTCGGAGAGAGGGACAGCCCAGGTCTCCGACACTCAGAGGGCTGCTGGAAACTAGCCACCAGCTCGGTCCGAGTCAGATGATGAGCCTGTGGAAGCAGCCACCAAATCTATGCTGGAGACTCAGCAGACTAGAGCAAATGATGGAGGAGCCTGTCCACTTTCTGTCTGATGTCGTGGCTCTGATATGTGAGTGCCTCGAGGTCACCATGGGAAGGCTGAAAACCACCATGGAGACTTTGGTCCAGCAGGTCTTGCCTGATTTGTGCTCGGCCCTGCACCCCATGGCCAAACACCCTGGTGGGCACCATCAGGATGTAGGCAACATGGGGACCAGGCACCTTGACCTCCCTCCATATGCACCATCTCCTGCAGGAGTCAGGGCGGGGCCCTCGGGCACGAACTGGGAGGATGAGCATCAGCCGGACACTCTGGGGGCCCCCTCTCAGGACACTCCAAAGGGTGTGCAGCAGCTCACAGCCTCCTCTGCCTGTGACCCCATCCATTCCAGCTTCTCAGGCCGCTGAGGGCACTTCTGCCCCTGAGCAGGTCGCCCTTATCAGACCAGACCCTTCTAGGCCTTGGCCCCTAGAGGACATCTGCCAAAGTCATAAGACATAGGTCATAAGACATAGGAGCAGAAATTAGGCCATTCAGCCCATCAAGTCTGCTCCGCCATTCAATCATGGCTGATAAATTTCTCAACCCCATTCTCCCGCCTTCTCCCCGTAACCTTTGATCCCCTTACCAATCAAGAACCTATCTATCTCGGTCTTAAATACACTCAATAACCTGGCCTCCACAGCCTTCTGTGGCAATGAATTCCATAGTTTCACCACTCTCTGGCTAAAGAAGTTTCTCCTCATCTCTGTTCTAAAAGGTCTTCCCTTTATTCTGAAGCTGTGCCCTCGGGTCCTAGTCTCTCCTACTAATGGAAACATCTTCCCCACGTCCACTCTATCCAGGCCTTTCAGTATTCTGTAAGTTTCAATCAGATCCCCCCCCTCATCCTTCTAAACTCCATCGAGTATAGACCCAGAGTCCTCAAATGTTCCTCATATGTTAAGCCTTTCATTACTGGGATCATTCTCGTGAACCTCCTCTGGACCCTTTCCAGGGCCAGAACATCCTTCCTGAGATACGGGGCCCAAAATTGCTCACAATATTCCAAATGTGGTCTGACCAGAGCCTCAGCAACACATCCCTGCTTTTATATTCTAGTCCTCTCAAAATAAATGACAACATTGCATTTGCCTTCCTAACTATGACTCAACCTACAAGTTAACCTTAAGAGAATCCTGGACTAGGAATCCCAAGTCCCTTTGCACTCCAGATTTCTGAATTCTCTCCCCATTTAGAAAATAGTCTATGCCTCTATTTTTCCTACCAAAGTGCATGACCTCACACTTGCCGACATTGTATTCCATCTGCCACTTCTTTACCCATTCTCCTAACCTGTCCAAATCCTTCTGCAGCCTCCCCACCTCCTCAATATTACCTGTCCCTCCACCTATCTTTGTATCATCTGCAAACTTAGCCAGGATGCCCTCAGTTCCTTCATCTAGATCATTAATGTATAAAGTGAAATGTTCTGGTCCCAACACTGACCCCTGTGGAACTCCATTCGTCACCGGCCGCCATCCTGAGAAGGACCCCCTTATCCCCACTCTCTGCCTCCTGCCAGACAGCCAATCTTCTATCCATGCTAGTACCTTGCCTCTAACACCATGGGCTCTTATCTTACTGTGCAGCCTCCTGTACGGCACCTTGTCAAAGGCCTTCTGGAAGTCCAAGTAGATAACATCCATTGGCTCTCCTTTGTCGAACCTACTCGTTATCTCCTCAAAGAATTCTAACAGATTTGTCAGGCATGACCTCCCCTTGATGAAACCGTGCTGACTTTGTCTGATTTTACCATGCACTTCCAAGTATTCTGAAATCTCATCCTTAATAATGGACTCTAAAATCTTACCAATGACCGAGGTCAGGCTAATTGGCCTGTAATTTCCCGTCTTTTGCCTCACTCCCTTCTTAAACAGGGAGGTTACATTAGCGATTTTCCAGTCCTCTGGGACCCTCCCTGATTCCAGTGATTCCTGAAAGATCACCACTAACGCCTCCACTATCTCTTCGCTATCTCCTTCAGAACTCTGGGGTGTAATCCATCTGGTCCAGATGATTTATCCACTTTCAGTTTTCCTAGCACCTTCTCCTTGGTAATGGCCACCATACTCACCTCTGCCCCCCGACTCTCTTGAACTTTGGGGATGTTACTTGTGTCTTCCACCGTGAAGACTGACACAAAGTACCTATTCAGTTCCTCCGCCATTTCTTTGTTCCCCTCTACTACCTCTCCAGCGTCATTTTCCAGCGGCCCAATATCCACTTTTGCCTCTCTCTTACCCTTTATATATCTAAAAAAGCTCTTGCAATCTTTTTTTATATTACTGGCCAGTTTACCCTCATATTTAATCTTCTCCCTCCTTATTTCTTGTTTAGTTGTCCTCTGTTGGTCTTTGTAGGCTTCCCAATCCCCTGGTTTCCCACTGCTCTTCGCCGCATTGTATGCTTTCTCTTTAGCTTTTTTGCTGTCCCTGACTTCCCTTGTCAGCCTTGTCCTCCCTTTAGTATGCTTCTTCTTCCTAGGGATGAATTTTTGCTGTATCACCCAAGTTACTCCCAGAAACTCCTGCCATTGCTGTTCCACTGTCTTTCCAGCTAGGCTGATCTCCCAGTCAATTCTGGCCAGCTCCTCCCTCATGCCTCTGTAGTTGCCTTTATTCAACTGTAATACCGTCACATCTGATTCCACTTTTTTCCTCTCAAATTGCAGGGTAAATTCTCTCATATTATGGTCATCACAGACATCAGCATGTAGCAGTCAGCAGGCTGCCTCCATCTCTGCTCCAGATGTTTGGACTGCACCCAGGTGTAGCGCTAGAGTTAGGAAAGTTAAGAAAAATTGATGTCCCTGCTGGGTCATGGATGTGCTAGACATGTATCTAAGTTGCACATTTGTTAACACATTTGATGGTTATGTGAATGTTCCTGTCAACTGAATGCATTGTGATTTTGTACTTATTTTGCGGTTTAGCCTTCCTTCCACTCAATAATAGTCTGCCACTCTGAGATTCACATTCCTGTGATGTCAATTTCTATTGAACTAGTCTCTGCATCCCTTACGTGATGTCAGGAAGATGTGTTTAAATCTTTATTGGAAGTGTGTAATGTAAGCATTTCTAACCCTCTTCCTTAAGAAACACCATTGAGTGAGGGCAGCTCATCAGCATTCGTGTTTCCTCAGTGTTAGTGACAGAAGAAAAGACATGCACAGGAGAAGGAAATCCCTAGGCATGTCCACATCTCAGAATAGCAGTGTTTGCATCATTAAATGGCAACAAAGGATTCAAGTCTTCTCTTGCATCGAATTTGTACCTAAGTGGACTCTCAGTTCCCAGAGTGAGCTCACTCACAGGGTCCCACAGACCTGGCGATTCATTTGCAAGTGTGAATGAGGGACTCGTTCTCACTGCAAGTGGGTGGACATCCTCTAAGTTGAAAGAAAATGGCATTGAGGGCTAGGAGGGATGTGGTCATATTCCCTCACTTGACTTTACTCTTCCTGGAATATGTCAGCAATTAACGTATCATGGGCATTTCTCCCGCGTCTTCCTTCCTCCATGGCGAGATAGTGCTCCTACTGACCCTCAGCAGCCTCATGGGATTCCTGGGCCTCCGGATCTTCATCCTCCAATGAGCCCTCTTCCTCTTCCAGGTCATCCTCTGGGAGGGGGGTTTACCTCTTTGCATAGCCAGATAGTGAAAGGCGCAACACACTATGATGATGCAGGAAACCCTGCTGGGAGTGTATTGGAGTGAGCCACCTGAGCGGTCCAAGCATCTGAAATACATTTTCAGAAGCCCTATGGTTTGCTCCAAAAGGGAGCATGTGGAGCTGTGAGCAGTGTTGTACCTCTCCTCAGAATGACTCTGAGGGTGACGCACAGGTGTCATCAGCCAACTCTTCAGTGGGTACCTCTTATCCCCAAGTGGCCACCCTTGCAGACATAATGGCCCTTCGTAAATTGGAGTGACTCAAGATGTAGGAGTCATGGCAACTCCCAGGGTACCGTGCACAAATGTGCATTATGTGTTTCCACATACCACACCACAGATCACACACCAGTTGCATATTGATGGAATGATAGCCCTTGTGGTTTATAAACATTAGGGCCTGTTGCCATGGGTATAGCTATATGGGTGCTGTGTATTGCACCCTGTACTCTAGGGAAGCCTGAGATGGACCTGGCTATCTTCGTCCAGAACAAACCTGACTGATGGGCCTCCTGTAAAGGGCATCTGTGACCTCTTTTATGCATCAATGTGTTGCAGACTGAGAGATGCCGCACAGGTCACATGTTGATCCTTGGAAAGAACCAGAGGCCAGAAATTGAGTGCTGCGCTCACCTTCAAAGTCACTGGCAGGGGATATCCTCCAACTCCATGTGGCATCAGGTCTTCATAAAGAATATGGCGTATGTGATGTACCAGAGCTTGGGACAAGCGCAGATGTGCCTGGCATTGCTTGTCACTCATTTGTAAGTAGGAGATTCATCTACAATAAACCCTAGGTCTGGCAAGTTGCTCCCATTGTCTGCTTCTCTCCTGACCCTCCTGTTCATGCTTTGGCTCTACTTGACTATGTCCCTTCTTCTGGAGTTGCACATGGAGTCGCCTCTCCCTCCTCCGCCTCCTCCATTGCATTAGGACCCTGCCAAAGGCAGCATTGAGCCCTGGATCCATATGTGCTTTTCCTTCTCTCTGAAAGGAAACATTGAAGACATTAATGACTTAAGGGGAAAGAAAGTGAAGCTCAGAAGATGACATGTTTGGAAACTGTAAAGGTCCATAGTTTTTCCTGCCCTACTTTCATGGTGGCTGAAACTGTCTTGTCCCTAAGACACTAGCACACACATCAAGGTAACCAAGATGGCATCACAGGTATGTAACATCCTGAGCCCTGCCTGGGATGCTAAAGTTTAAGTGAGATGATTGACCCAACCTAGACCTGTGATCCAATCTCTGATGTGGAAAATTAATGACCAATCAGTTGCTCATGGTCAATGAGTGGATGCCCTTTGTCCCATTAGGAGTGTCACATCTGGTAAACATGTGGCAGGCCTTCATTGATGGAATGCTATATACAGATACAGCTGTGTTTCCCTCACTATTGCCTGCATTCCCAAATTCTACATTCCTGTGTGTCGCTCTTGAGGTGCAGCGACTGTGATGTTGTTGTAGGGTGGCTGAATTGTACTATTAGTAACAGAGTTGAATGGCAGACACTTAAGCGGAAAGATTAAATATACTCAACAGCAGCTACACATGTGCTTTCAATTCCAACTCTATCTCTACACAGTCTGCTGAGGTAGCCCGCGCTACTCTCCTATTGGTTACTACAGATCATGTGATCTTTCCTAATACACATTACTCTTAAGGGTACATAACACACTAAATAAAACCATAATTACTGCATTCCTCCATTTTTAACTCAGCTATACATATTATATTTAAAAGTACATATTTTTCAAGGCAATATAATATTTACACTGGGTGAGGAATTTACAAGTTGTCTTTCAGGTGGTTCCCCGGTATGTGTGGAATGTCGTAGCTCCACAACTTCAGATTCTTCGTCAGGAGCCTCCTTTTCTGGAGTTGCCTGAACATCAGGTGCTTCGGTGGGCACTTGCAGTTCTGTATCCTCAACTCTTACAGGAAACTCAGACATGTCAGTCCTGGATTGAATATCTTCAACAGGGAATGCAGACCCAGTCATGGTCACTGGTGGAACCATATCTAGATGATTTACCTCTCTCTTGCTTAAATGGTCCACATGTTTATGGATGATCCGGCCTTCCACCTCCACGTGGTAAGATAGAGGCCCAGTCACTGTACTTATTTCACCTGGTAACCACTTTGATCCTTCCCTGAAGTTTTTCACATTTACAGGCTCTCCCACAGTAAATTTCTTCTCACAACTATGCCAGTCATGTCTAGTTTTTTGGCTTCCTGACTCTTTTCCGTTTTCCCCTCTAAATTTGGCATTATTAAGCTCAATCTCATCCTGAGACGGCGTTTCAACAATAACTCTGCAGGTGTGACACCTGTTGTTGTATGAGAGGTAGTCCTGTAATGAAAAAGAAAGCATACAAGCTTGGTTGCCCAGGAATCACGTTAGCTTTTTCATGCCTACTTTGAACATTTGAACCGCCCTTTCAGCCCATCCATTTGAGGAAGGGTGGTATGGCTCAGTTTTCACATGAGTGATACCACTGAGGCTGATAAACCATTGAAACTCAGCACTCGTAAATGCTGTGCCATTATCAGAAACAGCTACTTTTGGTAGTCCTTGAATGGCAAAACTCTGACATTTCTCAATTGTAGCGCTTGACGTTGGTGACTTCACCTCATATATGTCCAACCATTTTGAATGGCCATCGACAATGAGCAGAATCATTGTTCCCAGGAAAGGTTCAGCGTAGTCAATGTGTAACCACACCCAGGGTCGACCCGGCCACTCCCATGGGTGTAATGGAGCTGTCACTGGCAACTTTTGTAGTTGCTGACACTGCACACAGTGCTTTACTAATCTCTCTATTTCGCCACCCATCCCTGGCCACCATAGATAGCTGCAGGCTATAGTCTTCATTCAGGAAATTCCTGGATCGGCATTGTGTAGTTCAATTAAAAGTGGCTCCCTTCCCTTTGAAGGAACTATCACTCATGCTCCCCGCAATAAGACGTACGGTCTCCTGTGACCAACTATGTACCACTTGTTCTCATATTAAGATAGGACTGGGTCCTGACTTGTCCAGTCTCTAACCTGTCAAGCACATACCGGCGAGGAATCTAAGAAATTTAACAGTAAAACAAGTTCCTATAGAACTGGAACATCCTGATAATTTTCTGTTAAAGGCAAATGACCATGGCGTTTGCGATTTGATTGCCAGGCCTATGTACGAATGTGTATCTGTATGCTGCCAAAATTAAGGCCCTTTTAGTATTTCTGTATTTTCTTTCCATGTGCCTTCTTCTCTCTAGTGCAGACTTTAATCTCGGTCTTCTTCTTGACTTCACTGTTAGCCAGACTTCTCTCAGACACAATCTCAACTTGCCTGAGATCTGAGTCTCCCAAAATTTCATTATCGGTTTGCTTCTTGGAAAATTCCACAACTTTTCCTTCCAAAGCCTTTTTGGCTTTATTTAGCTGATTCTTCAGCTCTTCAGTCTCCTTTTGTATTTGTTTGCTGCCTCCTGGAAAATTGAACATTGTTGTGTCTTCTCTGCCAAATAAGTCTTCAGTTTGTTCAGAGAGGTGCTGAATTCTTTCTGTTTCTCTTCATACTTTTCCAGAAGTACAAAATTTGACTTAAGGGAATCTTGTTGTGTGTGAAAGTCTTTCAACAGGTTTTCTTTTTCCCTTCAAAGGTTGCTCACCTCATCTCGAACTCTGTCATCAAGCAGGGTCTCTTCGAGTTCCTCCTGCTGTCCTTCTTGGCTTAAGACAGCCTGCATTTCTTCAAGTTGTTGAGTCCTTACACACTACTTTTCCAAAACAGGGAGTTTTCCGGCTTCCTTTTGGATTCTCAGTGGCTAATCAAGGGTGATTGCCCTTAGCCAATTTCACCCGAGAAGGCTTGGTCCTCTGCCTCTCAATACAAACACTGGTAGCTTTGCCGATTGGCTTCCATATGGACAGTTACTCTGCTTGTGCTGTTTACTTGAATGTCGTCACCTGTATATGTTTTTAGCTTGGCAGCTGTTTGTTCTAAACTTAATTAATGTTCACGATTGTTCAAATATCCCCAATTACGGTAGTGGAAGCTCCCGTGTCAACTTCCATTTTAACAGGTTTGCCATTTACTTTCACTGTGACAAATATTGGTTCTGTCTTTCCAACTTTCAGGTTAAGTGAGTAAATGTCAGAATGGTTACTTCAGGCTCTCCTACATTATACATTTCATTGGGCTTCTTTTGTTTACAAGCCTGCTTGAATCTTTCTTTGCACTGCCTCATCATTATGCCCATTTCTGTGACAATAATAGCATTCACTTTTTTTAAACTGCCAATCACTAGACTGATTGTTTCCACCTCAATCAAAATTATTTTTCGATTTTGTTGCTAAGTTAATTTTCTTTATTCTTCAGCTAGTGGAGGCTGTTTCCCGTTTCTCAGCAGAGTCTCGCTTTTTACCACCACTTTCAGCGCAAGTTTCCTGCCCGATGTGGAACATGGTGCCATTGTGTGTACCTTGTATTGCTTTTAAATCTCTTACTGAGCTTTCCATGGCCAGAGCTATCTCTAGCGCCTTTGTGAAACCTAGATTCACTTCGGACAATAATTTTTTCTGAATAGTGTCCTCTTTCACACCACACACAAAGGGATCTCTGAGCATGCCATTCAGAGTCATACTGAACTCACAATGTTCCGTTAGCTGCTTCAAATTTGTCATGTAGCATGCAATTGTCTCACCTGGGGCTTTGTTTCGCAAATTAAACCTGAACCTCTGCATCAAGACTGAGGTCTTGGGTTGAAAATGACCCTTCACGAGGTCCACCAATTCATCAAAATTCTTCGAATCTGGGGCACTGGGTGCCATCAAACTTCAAATCAAACCGTAGGTTTTTCTCTGACAAGTACTCAAGAGGAAGCCTCACTTCTTCTCTTCCCCTGTAATCTCATTTGCTTGAATAAAGAATGTGAGTCATTCTATGTATTGAGACCAATCATTTGTGGCTGGTTCAAAAGGATTAATTCTCCAAAATTGTGGCAATTTGAGAGAGGCTAACTTCTTCAATCCTAACAGAGCTTGTTGCTTACAATCACTGGGTGAGGTAGAGTGCCGAATTCTTTTTAATTTGATTTCTTCTATTCAATCCTGTTTTATCCTCATCGCCAATTTGTTGTTGGGTGGCCAAGTTGTACTATTAGTAACAGAGTTGATCAGCAGACCTTTTTAAGTAGAAACATTAAGTTTATTTGCAATATACTCAGCAGCAACTACACGTGTGCTTTTAACTCCAACTCTGTCTCTGCACTGTCTGCTGAGGTAGCCCACGCAACTCTCCGATAGGTTACTACAGATCATGTGATCTTTCCAAACAAGCATTATTTTTAAAGGTACATTCACACTAAACAAAACTATAATCACTATAGATGTGTAGTCACTGAGTTCTGAGGAGCCGCTTAACAGTGCTAATGGAGCCATTGGCTTTAAGTAGCTTTCATCACAAGGAGGTTTTCCTCCTTTCTTTCTAAGCAGACTCCTGCTCACTCCGGTGGCAACAAGAGGTTAGAGGGCGACCCCAGAAAGGCCGCTATTGTGTTCGCCCTTCCCCCGACTGCCATTGCACAGCCTTTCCTCCCTGCTGACCCCCTCTTGTTCACCCTTCCCCCGACTCCCATTGCACAGCCTTCCCTCCCCATTGCCCTCCTCGTATTCACCTTTCTCCCGACAGCCATTACACAGCCTTCCCTCCCCATTGATCCCCTTGTGTTTGTCAGCCCGACCGCTCATCTCACAGCCCACCCCAGTTGAAGTGTTAGATTCTGAAAGTGAAGGCCTGCATGAACACCACAGCACAATGGTGCTGTGAAAGGAAAGAGAAGGACCAGTCCAAGCGTATAACCCCAGGAAAGTGGCATACGTCGCATCAAGACCGGCACAGAGCCAGGTATGTTCCACTCACCTTGAAGCAGCCAGAGAACTGAAGTCCGACGTGTGCATGCCACCCCGTTTCAAATGAGTTTGTTGCCAGTGTAATTTCCTGCTTGTGTGACAGAAGATTAGAAGGTGTGGCAAGATTTCGGCCGCAGCCGTTTAAATGAGCATTCATAACATGCTAACAAATACAAATTGTGTTTGCGTCACTAGTTGGTAAGATAACAATTATGAAAACACTGTCAGGAGAATTGCGACCTATTTTTACAATGGTGGGTTTCTGATTTTTTGCCTACCGCTGGATTCTTTGCTCCCACCTGCCTCGAAACCCTCTGCGGGTGGGATGGGGAAATTCTGCCCCACATTACTTATTAACCAAACATTTTTTCCCAATAATTTTTGTGGCTTCACAGAAACTTGCCTGCCAACTTCCAGCACTTCCGTTTTCTGTACACCTGCCCCTGCCCCCCCACATTCCACACTGAGTTGTCTCCTTCCACCCAGCCCCAGCTTTAAACATTGGCTTTTGGCTTGGATCTATGGAGGAGCTACTGAATTTACCACTACAGTGGCCTAGTGATAATGGCACTGGACTAGTCATCCAAAAGCCCAGGTGAACGCTCTGGGGACACAGGTTCAAATCCCACAATTGCAGCAGGTGGAGTTTAAATTTAATTAATAAATCTGGAATTAAAAGTTAGTATCAATAATGATGACCATGACACCATTGTTGATTGTCATAAAAACCCATCAGTTCACTAACATCCTTTAGGGAAAGAAATCTGGCCTGAGATAAATACATCTCTAGACCCACTCTTAAATGCCCTCTGAGATGATCTAGCAAGCCACTCAGTTGTCCTGAACAGCTACAGAAAGGTCAATAACAAATGAAACTGGGTGGACCACCTGGCATCAACCTAGGCATTAGAAAAGACAATGGCACAGCTAGCCCTACGGACCCTAAACAATCCTGTTTCCTAACATCTGGCAGCTTGTGCCAGAATTAGGAGAGCTGTCCCACAAACTAGTCAAGCAACACTCAGCAAATCATACCTTGCAAAAAATGTCCCAGACATCACCATCCCTGGGTATGTCTTGCCCCAGCAGAGGTGGCGGCACAGTGGTATACAGTCAGGAGGAAGTTGCCCTTAGAGTCCTCAATATTAACTCCAGATTCCATGAAGACTCATGGCATCAGGTCAAACATGGACAAGGAAACCACCTGCTGATTACCACCTACCATCCCTCATCAGCTGATGAATCAGTGCTCCTCCATGTTGAACAAATTGGAAGAAGCACTGAGTGTGGCAAGGGCACAGAATGTACTCTGGGTGGGGACGTCAATATCCATTGCCAAGAGTGGCTTGGTAGCACCACTGCTGACCGAGCTAGCTGAGTCATGAGAAACATAGACTGTGTCTGTGACAAGTGGTGAGGGAGCCAACAAGAGGGACAAAACCCACTGGACTTAATCCTCACAAATCTACCTGTCACAGAAGCATCTGTCTGCGACAGTGTTGGTAGGAGTGACCACCACACAGTTCTTGTGGAGACAAAGTCCCATCTTCACATTGAGGATACCCTCCATCATGTTATATGACATTACCACTGTGCTAAATGGAATAAATTTTGAACAGATCTAGCAACTCAAAACTAGGCATTCAAAAAGCACTGTGAGCCATCAGCAGCAGTAGAATTGTGTCTGATCACAATCTGTAACCTCATGGCCCTGCATATCCCCCACTCTACCATTACTATCAAGCCAAAGATCAATCCTGGTTCAATGAAGAGTGCAGGAGGGCGCGTCAGGAGCAGTAACAGGCATACCTAAAAATGAGGTGTCAACCTGGTGAAGCTACAGCTCAGGACTATTTGCATGCCAAGTAGTGAAAACAGCAAGTGATAGACAGAGCTAAGTGATTCCACAACCAACAATCCCGCCACATCCATTGTGAATGGTGCTGGACAATTAAACAACTAAACAGTGGAGGAGGCTCCGCAAACATCCCATCCTCAGTGATGGGGGATACCTTGAGAACTGAGTGTCTTGCTGGGCCATTTCAGAGGGCATTTAAAGGTCAACCACATTGTTGCAGGTCTGGAATTACATGTAGGCCAGACCAGGAAAGGATGGCAAATTTTCTTCCCTAGTGTTAGTGAACCAGATGTTTTTTTCTTATGACAATCGACAATGGTTTGTTTCATGGACATCGTCTGACTTTTAATTCCAGGTTATTTTTATTGAATTCAAAATTCACCATTTGTCATGGCAGAATTTGAACCTGTGCCTCCAGAGCATTACCCTGAGTATCTGGAGCACAGGTCCAGTGATATTACCACGACAACACCACTTCCTCCATGATATTCCCATACAGAAGATAATTGTATTAATTGTAATATTTATTGTATTATGAGAGTGTCAAATACAAGTCATTTTGCAGGGAGGGAATGGGGGGAAAGGGTCAAAATATTTAGCCCTATGTAGATTAAAAAGGATAGTAAGTTTCTGAAACTCAGCTGGTTTAGACGAATTATTATTGCTGATATGCAGATTGGCTGTCATGTTTACCTACAAAACAACAGGGACTAAATTTCCAAAGTATTCAATTGACTGCAAAGCATGCTGGGTGGTCCTGATGATGTGAAAGTTGATTATAAATGCAAGTTCTTTCTTTTATTGCTAAGTGAGCATTGGCCACTTTTGCTTCATCCCAAGTGACCGTTTTTGATCAACCAACTACTTTTTGTCATCCAAAAGTTTCATTTATAAAAAATACAACAGATGTGCTTCACCGAAAGTAAAGTATTTTCCGAGTGCCTGGGGAAAAATGTTGAAATGTTGGATATCAATGCTCCTCTGGATCCTTCTTCCCCTTCACTTCCTGCTGATCCCATTCCTTCTTTGAATCCCACCTTTGCAGTGTTTTTACTATCTCCTCTCTGACCCTGAGTGATCAGTCCTCTGCAAATGCCTCAACTTTAACTCCTTATGCCCCACCTCAATGAGTGTACGAACTGGGGAAGTGATTCTTGGCAGGTTGTTCAAACATTGAAACATGTCTAAGCTGTGTCTGGTAATGCACTCATCTGACAACAAAGTACATCTACAATCATGCAGGGGTTCACAAACAGTAATCAAGAAAAATAACTTTTGTTGAAAATTCCTGTCATTAGTCCAGGACTTTGAAGTTAACATAGTCCCAGGAAGCTGTAAATTTTTGAACTTTTCAATTTGATATATTTTAACTGTAATAATCGGTGTGCTTCAAGATAATTTTATTTTAAAAGTAATTAAAGATTAATAATCCATATGGTGCCACTTATACTTCTTTGTTTTTATACTCTGTTTAACATGAGAAGTATAACCTTAGCCATCTTTCTGCTTTTTCCATCAAGAATAATTGACATCCCAGCAAGAAGGGAAATATAAATGTTTCCACTCAAGAATGGATTTTATTTTGTTTTTAAAAAGATGTTTCTAAACACCAAGAATTGATATTTTGTCATGGCAATAGTTTTTCTAACATTGTACCTTACCATATTAAAAATTTGTAATGATCATTTTCCAACCACAAAAACACATTATTTTTAAATAGAAACACCTGCATTATTTAGGAAATAATATGGCATTGGTATAACATATAAATTATGTTATCATTTATAAAATGTTATAAAAGGGAAAATTTAATTTCTGAGATTTTAATTGGTTTAAATCCTAAGGAGTCTTAGTATTTAGTTTGACTTGGAATTTTCTGATAAAAGTAAGAGTTAGAGAAAGAAAATTAAACATGTACCATTTTAACAATTGAGCTCTTTTTTTAAACCCTTCATCTGTAAACTGCAATGAAAACCATTGTGAATTCAAAGCAGTGAAATAAAACTTTTTGTTAAGCTTTATGACACTTAAGCTTTATATCATTCATTTTGTAAATCAAGGTATATTACAATACTGTACTCTTGAACGCTTTAACAGATCCGAGTTATAAATTGCAGGAAACAGAATGCTTTCCTTAGAGACAATCTTCCTTGGAAGGTCAGCAGAAAGCAGAGGAGTGACTGCTAACATGACTTTTGTGCTCTTACATCTTTTCTTGATTAAAACAACCAAATAGTTGCACATGACCTTGATTCAATCTGAAAACTGACCTCAGTGTAATGATTCACAGACCAGATACTTTCTGTTATCCAAAAGGTTCGTTTATGAAAAATACAACAGATGTGCTTCAACAAAAGAGAAGCAATTTCCGAGTGCCTGGGGAAAAACGTCAAAATGTTGGCTATCAGTGCTCCTCTGGATCCTTCTTCCCCTTCCCTTTCCTCTGATCCCATCCCCTCTTCCAATCTCATCCTTTGCTCTGTTTTTACTATCCCCTCTTTGATCCTGAATGATCAGTCCTCAGCAAATGTTTCAACTTTACCCCTTTATGCCCTCCCTCAATGAGTTTTGCCAGTTTTATAAGAGTCTTCTCTGCTCCCCTCATCACTCTAACCTACCTCCCCTAAACTTGAAGCACTTCATTCATCCACAGCGTATTAGGTCCAACCTTAACATTGTTATTAAATTTGCTCGCAAGGGTGGCGCTGTTGATATCCGGTGCACCAGTCTCCATGTTGTAGAGGCTGAATGTCAACTCTAACACTTTCTCCTACCTCTGCCTGGGGCAGGAATTCACCAGCAAACATCAGGACATTATTATCAAGATAATTACTGGCCTCATCACTTCTGGAGATCTTTTCTTCATGTACCCAGCTTCATAGCCCTAAACAATACAGAGCCTATTTCTACATCCTTAAAGATTCACAAACAGGGTTGGCCTGGCGAATGCATCATTTTAGCCTGTTTTTGTCCCATGATATTGATTTCTTATTTTGTCTCTATTTCCCTCCCCTGATCCAGTCTCTTCCTACATTTGTGACTTTTATGATGCCCTTTGCCATTTCACTGTCTTCTTTTCAACATGGACATCCAATCTCTCTACATCACCGACCTCCACCAAGATGGTCTGAGAGCTCACCACACCTTCCTTGAACAAAAGCCCAACCAGTTCTCATCCACCACCACCCTTCTTTGTCTAGCTGAATTCGCTCATATGTTGAGTAACTTTTGCTTTGACTCCATTCAATTCCTCCAAATGAAAGGTGTTGCAATGGAAATCTGTATGGATTCTATCTATTGTTGCCTTTTTATGGGAAATGTTGAACATTATTTGTAGCAATCCTAATCAGGTTCCCTCATTGACCTCTTTTACCAGTAGATTTGTAGTAACTGAAGGTATAGACTCTCCTGCTGTCTATCAGGTGATGTTCTGGCAGGCTCCTACCAATAAGCCTGAAGCCCAGGCAATCCAGGGTTATGGGGCTTCCTGATGAGAGTCCTGATCGAGCGTGTAGCACCTGAAAAGCTCTGTAATAAAGTTTATCTGTTTCTTGTTGAAACCTGTCCATTCCATTGAGTCATTGCGTTTGGCGACAGAGGTGAAGTAGTTCCAACACTGCACCTCTCCCTGTTATCGTGATTGCATCGACTCTTAAGGAAAAAAAGACTACTCACCAGTCATACCAGTTTTCAGCAGAATTGATCCTTATGATGCGACAATGGAAGACTGAAGCCAGTATGTACAGCTCCTCGGATTTTATTTCATAGTGAATGAAATAACCGTGGAGGAAAAGCAGAAAGCCATCCTTTTGTTAGTATGTGGCTGTAAGACATACAATTTCATTCACAACCTGATAGCCCCGAGCACACCCAATTCTAAGTTCTATAATGAGTTAATGGACCTCATGAAAATGCACTTCAGGCTGAAGCCATCAGTAATAATGCAGCGTTTTAAATTTAATTCCAGATTTAGGGCCCCGGGAGAGTCGATCGCAACCTATCTAGCAAACCTACAGCAGTTGACAGAACGCTGTGAATTCGAGCACACATTAAATGCTATGCTGGGGACCGATTAGTTTGTGGAATTCAGGCCGATGTCATACAGCACCGTTTACTCACCAAGGTTGACATCGATTTTAAGCGTGCCCCATAAATCTCCCTCGCCATGGAAAGTGCTGCAAGAGACTCGCAGGTTTCACAATATATACGATATGATACCATTCTTCATGTGGGGTGGGAACCTACTGCCAGGCATGGCATTAAGACCCAAAGCATAGAAGCGAAATGTAATGTCCGCTGTTAGAAATATGAAAAGACCGAGTAGAAACACTTCAACAGCGACTCCAAGATTAAGTTGTCATAGATGTGGAAGTGACCGCAGACCGGACAACTGTAAATTCAAGGAGGCAGAATGCCATTACTGCCATAAGAAAGGCCACATAGTAAAGCAATGCAGGGCAAAGTCAAAACAGCCAGTAATGCAACAAATCAGTATGAATGAATTGAAAAATACAGCAAAACCTGAAGCTGTCGATACTGACATTTATCCCCTGTATAACGTAACTGCTGTAAAAACCAAACTTATCGCTGTCATAATCCAAGTTAAAGAGATGCCACTAATAATAAAGGTGGACAAATAAAGGTGGACACGGACCTCAGTGAGTAAATGGTGCTGTATGACTTTGACCTGAACTCCACAAACTAATCGGCCCCGCAATAAATCATTTAATGTGTGCCTGTATTCGCAGTGTTCTGTCAACTGCTTTAGGTTTGCTAGATAGGTTGTGATGGACCCTCCTGGGGCCCTAACACTGGAATTAAATTTAAAACGCTACATTATTACTGATGGCTTCAGCCTGAAGTGCATTTTCATGAGGTCCACTAACTCAGCAGCAAATAATTTAATGTGTCCCTTAAATTGCAGTATTCTGACAACTGCTTAAGAGAGAGAGCTTGTGAAAAGCAATGGGGCCATTTACAGCCAGAGCACTTGAGAAAAGCAGCGGGGACATTTACAGTGAGAGAGTGTGAGAGAAGCAGCGAGGCCTTTAACAGTGAGAGAGTGAGAGCTGCATAGCCGTTAACAGTAAGACAGTGAAAAGAGAGAGACCGTTAACAATGAGAGAGTGCGAGAAGAGTGAGCCGCTATTAAAGAGCGCAAGAGGGAAGAGAACGTGGAGAGCAGCTGATTGGTGAATAGGATTGGTGAGTATTTCTAGTCAAAGTAAAACAAAGGTCTTTAGTTTGTGTTTAGGTCTTTAGTCTTTTTTTTCTCTTTTTCTTATAAATAGCTTGTTAAGTATAAGGTCGATTCTGGTGTGTATAAAAACTAATTAGAATAAAGTGTAAAGAACAGTGTGGAGTACCACACTGATCAGTGAGGCCCCAATTATTTACAATATATATTAATGACTTAGATGAGGAAAGTGAATGTACTATCGCCAAATTTGTGGATGATCCAAAAATAGGTGGGAAGGCAAGTGTTGATGATGACACAAGGAGTCTTCAGAGGGATATAGACAGCTTAAGCGAGTGGGCAAAAATGTTGCAGATGGAATATAATGTGGGAAAATGTGAGGTTGTGCACTTTAGCAGGAATAATAGAGGAGCTAAATATTATTTAAATGGAGAAAGACTGCAGAAGGCTGAAGCACAGAGGGATTTGGGAGTCCTTGTGCATGAATCGCAAAAAGCTAACCTATAAGTTCAACAGGTAATAGGGAAGGCACATGGAATGTTGGCCTTTATTTCAAAGGGAATGGAGCATAAAAATAGGAAGTCTTGCTAAAACTATACAAGGCAAGAGTTAGACCACACCTAGAATACTGTGAACAATTTTGGTTCCCTTGTCTAAGGAAAGATAGACTGTCATCGGAGGCAATCTAGAGAAGGTTCACAAGATTGATCCCGGGTATGGCAGGATTTTCTCATAACGAGAGGTTGAGTAAGTTGGGCCTATACTCATTGGAGTTTAGAAGAGTGAGAGACGACCTTATTGAAACATATAAAATTCTTAGGGGGCTTGACAGGGTAGATGCTAAGAGGTTGCTTCCCCTTGTGGAAGAGTCTAGGACCAGAGGGCATAATCTCAGAGTAAGGGGTCACATATTTAAAACAGAGCTGAGGAGGAATTTTTTCTCTCAGAGGGTAGTGAATCTGTGGAATTCTTTCCGCAGAGAGCTGTAGAAACTGGATTGTTAAGTATATTCAAAGCTGAGATAGATTTTTTATCAGTAAGGGAATCAAGTGTTATGGGGAAAAGGCAGGAGAGTGGAGTTGAGGATTATCAGATCATCCATGATCTCATTGAATGGCGGAGTAGACTCGATGGGCCAAATGGCCTACATCTACTCCTACATTTATGGTCTTATGGTGCCTCAACTACAGTGGTGGGACAGCACACTTTCAAATACGTTAATGAAGTTAGACAGCAACAAACCTGGAGCAGACAACTGCTAAATTAGGAACATACACTGGAGAATGTATTCGGATAAAGGGTGATGCCATAGTACCAGTGTCTTAGAAGCAACGGACAGTCCATCTGCCTATGATAATAGTGAAAGGAGAAGGGCCCAGTCTTTTAGTCTGAAACTGGCTACAGAAGATCAAAGTTGACTGGTCTGAGATATTTCACCTGAAAACAGGAGGAGTCCCTGAACTGCTAAGGAAATAGGACATGGTATTTCAGGATAAATGAGGGAAGTTAAAAAGCGTGAAGGCCAAGATATATGTGGATCCTCAGGCGACACCACATTTTTTTAAGGCCTTAAGTCATGAAGGAGAATGTGGATGCAGAACTGTGCCGGTTAGAAAAGCTGGGCATCATCCAACCTGTCCAATTCTTGGAATGGGCTGCACCTAGTTCCAATAGTTAAGCCTGACCACACTGTACGCATTTGTGGGGATTATAAATTGACCGTAAATAAGGCAGCAAAACTAAACAATTGCCTCATTCCAAGGATAGATGACATATGAAAAGCTGGCTGGAGGCAAGTCCTATGTAAAATTGGATATGAGCCATGCCTACCAACAGTTAGAACTGGATAGCACATAGAGAGAATACGTGACTATTAACACACACAATGGTCGTCTGCATGCGCTATCTGCCAAAGAACAATGGAGAGTCTTTTGCAAGGATTTCCCCAAGTGTTAGTATATACAGATGATGCCCCCATTACAGGGGACACAGAGGGCACAGTTTTAAAGTATTTTGCAAAAGAACCAAATGCGAGGTGAGTAAAAACATTTTCACACAACAAGTAGGTAGGGTTTGGAATGCACTGCCTGGAGGTAGTTTCGACTGAGGCATTCAAGAGGGCATTGGATGATTATTTAAACAGAAACAATGTGCAGAGATTTGGGGAAAAAGCAGGAGATTGGTACTAAGTTAAAATGCTCAGAGAGCCGGTGCAGACACGATGGGCTGAATGTCCTCCTCCTACACTGTAACAATTTTGTTATTCTGTGATTCTACTGGAACGCCTGAACTTCTGTACCAGTGCTTACTGCAAGACTGATTCAAATCTATGGGCTTCTCCCATCAGGGCACGACTGGAGAAGTGAATCATCTCACAACAGCTTCAGATGGCTAACCTCGCTAAAGGAATACAAAATTGGGCTTTTGATTCTGGAAACTCCTGAAACAATAATTCTTATTTTTGTCTGTGGTCTTTGCCCTGTACCTATCTCTTTCCCTTATCCCTCTCTTTATTTCTTGTCATTCGTTCATGGGATGTGGGCATCACTGGCTAGGCCAGCATTTATTACCCATCTCTAATTGCCCTTGCTCAGTGGGCATTTAAGAGTCAACCACATTGTTGGGGATCTGAAGTCACATATAGGCCAGACCAGGTAAGGACAGCAGACTTCCTTCCCTAAAAGGGACCTATTAGTGAACCAGATGGGTTTTTACAACTATCAGCAATGGTGATTTCATGGTCATCATCAGACTGCAAATTCCAGACTTTAATTTTTTTATTGAATTCAAATTTCACCTTCTGCTATAGTGGGATTTGAACTAGGATGCCAAGAGCATTACCCTGGGTCTCTGGAATAATAGTCCAGTGACAATGCCACAATGCCATCACCTCCCTCATTATTGCATGAATGCAAAAAGCAAGGGAACATTGCAAACACTTTTCTGCGTTTTGTGCGCATGTGAAATAAACGAACCCTCTCATTTTACCATATCTCAAGTTTGCTCTGAGGTTATCGATAAAGGATTGGATTAGACTAAACTGAAGGATTGGGGAAAATACACCACCACTTACAAAAGGGGAAGATCAAAAATCAAAAGCACCTTTCAGTTTACAGAAGGGTAGTGAGAGGAGAAATCAGGGCTGGTTGACATTAAATCCCCTCCTGTACATAAAACATAGGCTTGAATTTTACCCTCAGGGTGTGCCCGAAGTCAGCGCAGCCCGAAGTGGATATAAAACCCGCTCCCAGCCGAGTTTGCCCTGTGAACACGATCTTACGGTGCGTAGCCAATTAAGGCCTGCCCAGCATGAAACACAACAGTCGGATGTGTTTCCCATGTGCGGGGGCGGGAACGAGTTAGTTGCAGGGTCTAATGGGGACCCAGCAGGGTGTTCAAAAAATGGAAGAGGCAGCTCTCTGGCTCCCACGAGTTGTGGGGGAGGCTGAGGGAGCTGATTGGAAGCTATTCAAGAAGTGTCCTGGTGTGAGTCATGGCCTCAGCACCTGATGGTCATGGAAGGTGGGAGGGCAAGTAGGATGGGCACTCTGCACCCTATTTCTCAGATGAGTGCCTGGGTGTGCTGGTCGAGGAGGTCAGTGCCAGGTAGCATATCCTAATTCCCAGGGACAGCAAGAGAAGGCCACCCCATTTAACCAAGAAGGCCTGGATAGAGGTCGCCACACAGGTCAGTGGCATGACATGGTGAACCGCACATGGCTTCAGTGCCACCAAAGGTTCAATGATCTGGTGCAGTCAGCAAGGGTAAGTGCAGAAATGGCATGGAACAGTGTGGAGAACTTTAGTCGGATGCCCGTTGTTTGGAATGTTCAGGGGTTCAGCTGGCACTTAAGCCTGCCCTACTAAGGCTGGGATGTCAGCACAACTGGCCTCAGTGCATTGTAGGGTGAGATGTGCCACAATGACATGGCCCGCCTAATGCCTGGGTGGGAGGGTGGGCGGGGACAAACCAGGGAACAACTTTCAGGGAGACAGAGCAATAATAAGGCTATTTTGCCCTGTCAGGAGAAGAGGAGTCATAACGCCGCCAGGCACCGCAGAATGGGTGGAGGAGTGCCAAATCTGTGCATCCTCATGAAGCATAAGAGCAATGCACTGAAGCTGGAATGCCACGGGCCAGCTCGCTCCTCGGGTCACAGTGAGGTGGGGGTGTTGGATGAAGGTAAGAGTGCAGGTGACAGATGTGGGTGCGGTGGGTATTGGAAACATAATGGGCTCCTCTCATCAGAAACTGAACTGTTGTAGCCAGAGAGCCCACTGAAGCTCCAATGCAGATGGTACCATGCAGCAGGTCTCCACTGTCTCCTCAGCCTGCCTAGCATGATGATTGAATGCGCTGATCTTTTGCCTTCCTCCCGCAGATGCGCCATCCGCAGGAGCTGCCGGCAACCCTGAGCACCCTTCATTGATCTCCAAGGAAGACATCAACCTGCACCAGCATCACACCATCTCTCTGAACCAGGCATCAGCGCAGATACTCATATATCAGTGAGTATTAGGCATTCAGCTCCACAGATAATGCACAGTGGTGAGAGCACATCACACTCGCATGAGGAGCTGGCAAAGGCAAAGAGGTCCCAGGGAGCCAACAGTGGGAGCACAGCTGGTGGTCAGGACCAGCCTGTGTTTGGGCCAGGTGACACGCCCCTGGAGTCGTCCATTAGGCGGCAGATGCTGGATGTCCAGTGGGATGTGCTGGGAGAACTGGCAGATATCCATGAGGGTCTACGTGCCATGGTCTCTGTCATGGAGGAGTCCAGGCAGAACATGAGTTCTGTGCTGACCTTAACACCTGCTCACAGCATCCTCCATTGAGAGAGTGGCGATTCTCATGGAGAGGCAGCTTCAGGATCAGACTCGTGGGGTAGGATTTTCCCCCCTTTTGGGGGGAAGTTGAAGTGCGGGCACGTGGAGGCATGCCTCCGATCAGTGCCCCCAACTGGGTGCGTGCCACCATTTTACATGGGGTGGCCAATTAAAGCCACGTGACATCCGCCAGGAAGTGCTATGTGTTCCCTGTGCAGGGGGAGGGGGTGGAATCCCTAAACCCGAGAGTGCGCTCTTTCATGCATACGCACGATAGAGCGCACTCATCTCCCTGAGGCTAAGTGCTGCCTCAGGGAGATCGGCTCTATTGTACAAATTATTACAAATAGAAAAAAAATTCTGTGACATGTCCCCTCATGAAACACTGTCACATGAGTTGGGACATGTCCATAACTTTTTAAAAACCTTTAATTAAATTTTTAAAAACCTACATGAAACTTCATCCTGCCCATGGATGAGGTTTCATGCTTTTTCTAATGCCCGCCAGGGCTCCTGGCCTGACCGCCAACCTTAAGGTTGGACGGACAGGTCCATTAATTATTTTAATGACTGTCAATGGCCTCAATTGGCCATTGACAGGTTGGTAGATGAACAGCTGATTTTGCTGAGCCCCCGCCTACCTGAAAATTTAAATGGGGTGCGGTGATGTCGGGAGTTCCGCTCCCCGCTCGCCAGCAGGAAAATCCTGCCCCTGGTGATGCGCTCGGACCTGCAGGCCCTCACATAGACAATGACCTCAGGAGATCACTGCCAGTATGAGAGATGGTTGAAACTCCTCGTCTCCCTGCTAGGTCACCATCTGTCAATGATGAGCAGGGAAATGCAAACATACCTCATGCTGGCGGCCTGTTGTCTCGTAGGCTTCTCTCAGGGCACCTGAAAGGGCATCAGCTCCTCCACCCCTCTGCCAGTATCTGCTGCATCTGATGATGCCACAATGACTGAGGAGCGGCCAGCTATTGGGCTGGATGCACCCTCTCAAGTGGAGCATACTCAGGCTCTGGTGGCCAGAGGACAGCTGCCAAGATCATCAGGGCCTCCAGGACAGCAGAGTCAGGCTGCCTTCAACACCATTGTCAGCGAGGGAGGTGCACCAAGGCGCAGCACTCACAGGGTAAGTTGCATGCACCTTGAGCACAGCAGGGGCGTGTTACGGGTGACATTTTTTGCTCTAATTATTTTGACTAATGTTAAAGATGGACACTTTGTTTGTTCTTTGTTTGTTCATGTGAAGTAACGTAAACATTTATTTGACTTAACTGAGCTAAGTTGGTTGGAAGGTATGAATAGATGCCAGATGCAGAACAGTCTTGTAAAAGTATGACGTTGTGTGATGCTGGCATACTGGGTTGTGTTCTCATTTATTAATTGCTAGTAAAGGAAGACAGTGCCATTGGCTTGACAAGGCTTCGATTCCTTGGATGGCTAGCTGAAGGATTGCTGCCACCATGAGGGTTTCTGTCTTCTGCCTCGAGGTCCTCACCCTGTGCCTCACCAGGCTCTCCCTCTGAGCCATCACGAGTCATCCTCTGTGGCCTGTGGATCGGCCTCACTTTCTTCAGCCTCCAGTAGGTCTCCTTGCCAGAGCCAAGTTGTGCAGGGTGCAGCATGCGATGACAATGAGGGAGATATGCTCTGGAAGATATCGCAATAACCACCTCACTGGTCCAGGCATCTGAAACGCATTTTCTGCAGCCGGATGGCCCTCTCCACCACCGCTCTTTTGGAGGCCTGACTCCTGTTGTATCTCTCCTCTGCCTCAGTTCTTGGGTGGTGGAGTGATGTCATCAGCCACTTCTTCAAGGAATAGCCATTGTCATCCAGGAGCCATCCATCCACTCGTGCAGGAACCACAAACAGCCTTGGTACCTGTGAGTGCCACAAGACGTAAGCATCATGTGAGCTCCCAGGATAATCGGCACAAACTTGGAAAATCGGTGTCCTGCGGTCACAGACGATCTGAACATTCATTGAGTGGAACCCCTTTCTGTTTATGGAAACTCCAGGCTCACCAGCTGGTGCCTTGATGGCCACAGGTGCCATCTATTACCCCCTGGGTGCGGAGGAATCCAGCAATCACATCGAAGCCTCATGCTCTCTCCACCTGGCTCGCCTCGTCTATCGATGAACGTGTGGATGTGTCTAAGGATAGCGTCATTCACAAGCTTAACACAACTGTGTGTAGCTGATTGAGAAATGCCGCATAGATTCCCTACTGAGCCCTGAAAAGAACCAGAGGCATAGAGTTTGAGGGCCACCGTGACCTTCCAAGCCACCAGCATGGGATGTCCACGCATGAGTTGGAGGCAATTTCCAGACCTATCATGTAACATATTGCTGTCACTGTGTCCCCAGAGGGGCAGAGCTTCCTGTGGCACTGGCCTCAGAGGTGGTTGGAGCGCTGCCTGAACACTCTAGACGCTGGGTAGTGGTGTCTTCGGTGGGCCCTCCTGCCTTGGCTTCCCTGCTGGATCTGCACCAGCTGAGCCCTCTTAAAAGTCTGCTCCTGGGCTGCTGCCCACAACCACCTGGTCTCCTCTCCCTCCTGCCTCTCTCTTCCTCTTCACCAGTGTAAAACACTACCCTCATTAGATGGAATGCAATGGATCAGTGCCTTGAAAATGAAGGAGCACTGTGCTGCAATACTCAGGGGAACCTTCCAGAAAAGGTGAGATGCTGAAAGGCAGGCTTGACAATCAAATGAGATGCAAAAAATTCCTGGGACAACTCTGTACTCTCGCAGCAAAGAACTGGCAATGACAGAGAAAGTTCTGCTCCTCCGGGAGCCTTTTATCCTGCCCGTGGATGAGGAAATGATTAAAATGTGAATTCTGACAATCCGTTTTGCCCGTGCGACAAGCTGAAAATCGCATGGGCAACGTAAAATCACAGTCAATAGGACTTTTAATGACCTTAATGGCCCTTTAATTGTCGGTGGGTGCTGCTCTGCCTCCCCCATGCGCCTGTCAACCTCAATATTGCACATGTGGACGATGACATTGGGACGCATGCCTGACATCTTTTCAAGCAATTTTATGGCATTCGGGTCAGGTGCAAGCCCAGCCTCAGAATGCAAAATTCAGTACGTATATAATTCAAAGTTTTTCTTTCATTTAATCTTTTCTGCCTTTCACACTATCGTAGCCCTTCCTATTTGTTCTTCCCCCACTTCCCCTCAACCCCTGCCCTGCTTCTGCACTTGTTTAAAAAAATTGTTTTCATTTTTTTCATGGGATGTGAATGTCACTGGCAAGGTCATCATTATTGCCCATCACTAATTGCCCGTGAGAAGGCATTGGTGAGCCACCTTCTTGAACTGCTGCAGTCCAACTAGTGCAGGTACAAAGGGAGTGCCAGGATTTTGGCCCAGTGACAGCGAAGGAATAGCAATATCATTCCAGATCAGGATGGTATGTGGATTGGAGAGGAACTTGCAGCTGGCTGTGTTCCTATGCACCTGCTGCCCTTGTCCTTCTAGGTGCTAGAGGTCACAGGTTTGGAAAGTACTGTTCAAGGATCCTTGGTTAATTGCTGCAATGCATCTTATATATGGTACAACATATGCTGCCACTGTGCACTGCTGGTGGAGGGAGTAAATGTTTCAGGTGGTGGATGGGGTGCAGGATTGCAAGCAAGCAGGCTGCTTTGTTCTGGATTGTATCAAGTTTCTTGAGTATTGTTGGAGCCACATTCATCCCTGCAACTGAAGGGTATTCCATCACAATCGTGACTTGTGTCTTCTAAATGGTGGACAGGCTTTGTGTCAGAAGATGAATTACTGCTGCTGAATTCCCAGTCTCTAACCTGATTTTGTAGCCACCATATTATATGGCTGGTCCGGTTCAATTTCTGATCAATGGTGGGCCCCAGGATGTTGATAATGATGGATTCCACAATGGTAATGTCATTGAATGTCAAGGGGAGATCTTTCAATTCTCTCCTGTTGGAGATGGTCATTGCCTGGCATTTGTGCAGCACAAATGATACTTGTCGCTTATCAGCCCAAGTCTAACTGTTGCCTAGGTCTTGCTGCTTGCGGACAGACTGCTTCTTTGAGGAGTTGCAACTGTATCTGAACATTGCGCAATCATCAGCAAACATTCCCACTTCTGAAGTTATGATGGAGGGAAGGTCATTGATGAAGCAGCTGAATATGGTTGGGCTTAGGACACAAACATGTAGGACACCTGCAGTGATGTCCTGGGGCTGAGGTGATTGATCTCCAACAAGCGCAACCACCTTCCTTTGTGCTACGTATGACTCCAACCAGCGGAGAGTTAGGGTTAGGGTTTCCCATTTACATTAGTTTTTCTTGAGCTCCTTGATGCCACACTCAGCTTAATGCTCGCCCTGATGTCAAGGGAAGTCACTCTCACCTCAACTCTTGAGTTCAGCTGTTTTTTCTATGTTTGCACAAAGGCTGTAATGAGGTCAGGAGCCAAGCAGCCCTGGCAGAACCCAAACTCAATGCTGAGTAAGTGCTGCTAGATAACACTGTCAACAACACCTGCTATCACTTTGCTGATGATCAAGAGTAGACTGATGGAGCATTAATTAGCTGGATTGGATTTGCCCTACTCTTTGTGGACAGGACATGCTTGGATAATTCACCACGGTCAGGTAGATGCCTGTGTTGTATCTGTACTGGAATAGTTTGGCTCAGAGCACAGCTAGTTCTGGAGCACAAGTCTTCAGTACTATTGCTGAGATATTGTCAGGGTCCATGGTTTTTGCTGTATCCAGTGCCCTCAGCCTTTTCTTGATATCACATGGAGTGATTTGAATTGTCTGAAGACTAGCCTCTGTAATGCTGGGGACCCTAGGAAGAGGCCGAAATGGATCACCTACTCTGCAATTCCAGTTGAAGATTGTTGCAATTGCTTCAACATTGTCTTTTGCACTTATGTACTGTGCTCCCCCAACATTGAGGACGGAGATATTTGTGGAGCCTCCTTCTCTGGTTTGTTGTTTCATTGTCCATAATTGTTCATTACTGGATGTGGCAGGACTGCAGCATTTTCATCTGAACCAGCTATATCTGCAACTTTTTCCAGTTCTGACAAAATGCCATTGACCTGAAATGCTAACTCTGTTTCTCTTTCCACAGATGCTCTCTAATTTGCTGAGCATTTCATCAGTTTGTGTTTATTTCAGATTTTCAGCAGCAGCAGTATTTTCCGGTGTAAAATATTTACAGTTAAAATTTTCACTTCAATGTCAGAAAAACTTAATTGGCTCCTGACCAAAGATTCATCCTGTACAGCTTAAGTGCCTCATTTTTTGAATTGGTTTTCACATTACATCATTTCACATGGTGCTAATCTAATTTAGAGCTGGATCAGAAGTTTATTTTCAGTTCCCAATGTGTCCAGCTCTGAAGATATTAGTATTTTAACAGACAATTATGGACTGCAAACGTTTGTTTTCTGCATTTGCAGCACTGACTCTTATTTTTCATTCTCGCCTCCTAATGATATGATAGCAAGGAATTGGTGGAAAAGTGCTGAAGCCACCACCCCTTCACTTTAACTAGCGTGAGTTCCAATTTCTTGGTCTTTAAATTAAGAAAAATTGAATCATCTTCAAATGAATCACTTTTTACTTAATTTATAGCAAATGTTATTTTCTGTTGTGTTAACTATGTTTACGATTTCTTTTACATCTGATTATTAGTCACCTTTTAATCCATTTCTGACCACCCATCCTAAATCTATTGTCTTGACATTCCACAAATTATTTCTACTACAGATATTGTTCTTTGGAAACTTGATTAGGATTTATAACGTGTGGCCATTCTACATTACAAAGATTTATATTGAAGATGAAATTCCATCAGTTGACTTATGTGAAGGTCGTTGATGAAAATTCTATACTTAGGCATTGAGGCAGCATCAACTGACCTTTGCTTAGCACATAGAAATAAGAGTAGCTCAATTCGACCTTCAAGCTTGTTCTACCATTCAGTTATATCACAGCTGATCTATATCCTAACTCCATCCATCCACCCTGATTCTTTAACCCTTAACCCCATTGCCTAGCACAAATCTGCCAAACTGTTTTGAAATTTTCAATAGCCCCAACAGCTTTTTGAAGGAAAAGAGTTTCTGATTTCTGCTATCATATCTGTGAAGATGTGCTCTCTGGCATCACTATGAACAACCTAGCTCTAGTTTTAAGACTATGCCCCCTTGTTCTGGACTCACCCACCAGGTGAAGTACTCCCTCTCTATGCTTAAATCCTTTAATTATCATAAACACCAGTATTTTATGGCCCCGCTGCAGCATGTCCACGGCCGCCCCCCCCCCCCACCCCCCCCCCCCCCCTCCCCCACCCCCTCCCACTACCCCCCACCGCTCTGGTGGATGTAGCATGCCATTTAAATCTCCATTCAGTGCAGCAGGACTGTAGTATCCCGCTGGACGAGAGGGGCCATAAAATCCTTGCCCATCTTTTAATCTTCTATCCTCAAGAAAATGAAAGCCTAGTCCATGCAACCCATACCAGGGTATCATTTCTGGGATTCTGCACTGAACTGCTCCAAGGCCAGTATCCTTCACGAGGCAGAGCGTGCAGAACTGAATATAGTGCTCCAAATGGAATCTGTACAACTGTAACAAAACCTCCAACCCTCTTGAGATAAGGGATAACATTTCATTAGCCTTTTAAATTATTCTTTGTACCTGTCCACTAGCTTTTAGTGATTTCTATATTCAACCCCTAAATCACACAGTTACCTAGCTTCCCACCAGTTGAAATTCTCTGATCCATCTCTTTTCAGTTTAAAGTGAATGACCTAGCACATTCCCAAATTGAACTCCAGCTGCCACAGTCTTGTTCACTCACTTAATCTATCACTGACCTTTTACAGCTTTCTGCTCCTATCTACATTACTTACTTTGCCACTTAGTGTTATCAGCAAACTTAGATATACAGCACTCCATTCATTCAAGTAATGAATAAATATAGTGAGAAGTTGTGACCTCAGTAGAAGTCCTTGATGACAATGTCAGTCACATTCTGCCAATTTGAGTGCCTGCCCATTATCCCTATTCTCTGTCTCCTGCCTCCTAATCAATTTCCTTCTCAAACCAAAAGGTGCCTTCAATTCCACACTTGCTCGATTTTGTTAATACTCTCTTGTGTAGAACCTTGTCAAATGTTTTCCAGAAGTCCATATAAATAAAATTCATGACAGCCCCTTATCTATAATGCTAGGTACCACCTCAAAAAATTAAACTAGGTTTGCTAGCCATGACTTATCCTTTATTTGTCTAAATGATCAGTTACTTCTTTATAACAGATTATAATATTTTCCCCATAACTGACATTAAATTAATAGGTCTATCATTTTCATTATTTTCCTCTTACCCTAAATAATAGTGACATTGGCAATTTACCAATCTGAGGATTCCTGAATCGAGAGAGTTTTGGAAGATCATGACTAACGCATCGACAATTTCCTCACCCACCTCTTTTAATAAGCTGGGTTGAGAAAAATTGGATTCTGGAGATCGGTATATCTTTAACCTTAGATTCTCCATTACCATGTTTTACTTATATTGAAATTTATTGAGTTTCTTCCACTGATTACATTTTAGTCTTTTTTGGAGTTCTATTATTTTATCACCTTCAACAGTAAAAAAAAAAGCAATTAGTAAGTCTGTCATTTCAGATTTGCAATTAAAATATCACTTGCATCTGTCATTAAAGGGCCTGTATTACATTTAGTCACCTTCTTTCTATGAATACATAGAATTCATCTATGAATACATTTATAAAAGTCTTTATTGTTTTTCTTGATATCCCTAAAGCTTTTTCTCTTGTTCCCCTTTTTTGCAGTCTTTATCACTCTTGTCATATCCCTTTGGTGTTCTTTATACATCTCCCAGGTAGTTGAATTTCTACCATTTTTTGCCATTGCAGCTCTTGCTTTTAGTTTTATACTCTCTCTCACTTACCTTGCCAACCCCAGGATGTTAAATAACAAAAGTTCACCCCTTTGGCCTTTAAGAGTATGTACATGTCCTGGTATTCTACTACATTTTCTAACACCTCCCACTGTTTACTCTTTTGATCAGCCAATTAAACTAAATTAACAAGTCAAGGGATAAATTAAAAGGCAGCCCCTTAAATGGATGCTGCAAAAAGAAAGACAAAACCTTAAAGAAAACTTACAAAATTTAAAATAAAACGTGATTAAAGGGGTCGATAAAGAATTCTAGTCCCCGCGGCACCCACTGGGCATGGAAGGCCTCGATAGTGCTGGCACATACTCTGTACTTTCTCTTCAAGGACACTAGGCTGCGAGCGTAGCCACTTCCCATTGTTTATCTATAGTTTGATCATTTAATATTACTCTGTCCTCAGACAGCTTCCCAATCAAAAGAGAAGTGTGCCAGGGTTGTGTTTTGTCCCCAGAACTGTTCAACCTGCACACTGAAGCTATCTCCAGAGACGTAGATGATCTACCAGGTTGCAACATGGGCTTTGGGGTTGTAAGGGAGTAGGGGGCTGGTGTTGAACTTCAACAACATGAGATACACAAGTGACACTGCATTGATTACAGAGTCAAAACAGACACTGAAAGAAATTGTAAGTAAAGTGAAAGAAAGGAATGTAGAACATGATTTAAGAATGCATGTGTAAATACATACGAAAATACAAAATAGGAACAGAATTGGGCCACTTGGCCCTTCGAGTCTGCTCCAACATTCAATAAGATCATGGCCGACCTTTTTGCATTTTGAATTCTACATTCCCATCTACCCCCGATAACCTTTGATTCCCTTGCCCAACAAGAATCTATCTACCTCTGCCTTAAAAATATTCAATGACCCCACTTCCACCGCCTTCTGAGGTAGAGAGATCCAAAGTTGCACAATCCTCTAAGAGAAAAAAAATTCTCCTCATCTCTGCCCTAGAAAGGCAACTCCTAATTTTAAAACAGTGCTGCCTAGTTCTGGACTCACCCAAAAGAGGAAACATCCTTTCCACATCCACCTTGTCAGTACCATTTAGGAGCCTTATGCTTCAGTCAAGTCACCCCTCACTCTTCTAAACTCCAGTGGAAACAAGCCCAGTCTGTCTGACATTTCCTCATAAGACAACCTGAGCATTCCAGGTATCGACCTAGTAAACCTCCTCTGAACCGCCTCCAATGCGTTTACACCATTCTTTAAATCAGGAGACCAAAATTGCATGCAGTATTCGAGATGTGTTAAATGTTACATTTTCAAAATTTGCAACAGCAATTAATACTTGTAGGGATGAGGCACCATGCTTGTAATTGTTAATTTTTAGTAGCAGAGCAGTTGATTGATAATAATTATTTTTTTTAATTCATTCATGGATGTGGGTTTCACTGGCTTGGCCAGCATTTAGTGCTCATCCCTAGTTGTCCTTGAGAAGGTGGTGGTGGGCGTACTTCATTAAATTACATCATTAAAATAGACCTTATGCTTGGAATGACTAGACTTAACTTTCTGTGATGACTTTAGCTCATGTCTACCATGAAAATTGAACAACTTAATGACACTCAATGCATGTTAATGTGTTATTGACTAGAAACTTAACTGGACCAGCCACATGCATACTGTGGCTGCAAAAGCAGGTTAGAATAATTCATTTCCTAACTCCTCAAAGCCAGTCTGCCATCTGCAAATCACTAGTCAGGAGAATGGTGGAGTACTCCCAACTTGCCTTGATGACTGCAGTTCCAACAACATTCAAGAACCATCCAGAACAAAGCCACCTGCTTGATTGGCACACCATCCACCACTTCATTCAACCCCTCTGCCACTGGTGCACAGTGACAGCAATGTCTGCCATCTACAAGATGCACTGCTGAGATTCACAAAGTATCTTCATCAATGCCTTCAAACATACCTGGAAGAACAAGGGTGGCTGGCGCACAAGAACACCACTCTAAGTCACATACTATCCTGATTTGGGAATACATCGCTGTTCGTTCACTGTCATGAGATAAAAATCCTGGAAATCCCTTCCGAACTGCACTGTGTGTGTACCCACACCACAGAATACAACAATTCAATTAGGCAGTTTAAGGGCAATTAAAGATAGACAATAAATGCTGGTCCTCTCAATGATGCCCATACCCCGTGAATGAATTAATTTAATGGTGAAACTAGCAGAGGATCAACACAACTTGACAGCAATCTTTGGAGATCCATGTTTAATCACATATCTGCTCTTTGCCTGAAGTTGTTGTACCATTTATTCACAGATAATGGTGACAGCCATTAGCTTAAACATTGTTTTGACAGCAGAATTTTGTGCATTACATCAAGATTTTGGTGCCTGTGACCTTATGCATTTTGGCTTTGTATTATACTGTGTAGTATAACTCTGGTGTGAAGTTTAGCAAATTATTCTTTTATGCTTGGGTATTTCAATGAGGCCACATATCATTGGTATTGCAACTGTGGGTGACATAGAGTGTGATATTATGTAATTAATTTAGTATAGCCAGGTTCAACTATCATAGCAGCCCAATTGTGCTATCTCTGCTCTCTCCTATGAATTGAGAACTAAGGCCAGGGTTTTCTGGTGCTGCCATAGAGGAACCGGCTACGGAGGATGCGGTGGTCTAATCAGAAGTCCACTGACTGGCGAGACCGGACCATCCCAGCAACGGGCAGGGTTGGAAAATCCCGCCCTAAATATAGACAATTAGGTACGTTATCTTGATTATCCAATGATCATCTTTTAATTTTGCTTGACCTAAATTTTGCCTAGTGGTCTGTGTGAGTTGATCATGAAAAGTCTGTGGCAAACCTAAACATTTGTTAAAGAAAAACTAAAAATGCTGGAAATACTCAGCAGATCAGGCAGCATCTGTAGAGGTAATTCGAGTTAACATTTCAGAACCGGTAAATTTAGACTAAACATATATGAATTTCATTAGATGGCTGACTCAGAGATTTAGATAATTTTTTTTCTAGCCAAAACGTTTATGTGTAGCTTTGAACTGTTATAATTCCCACAGAAATGGATAACGTTGAACAAGATATTTTTAATTCCCAGAGATCAACTTAAAGAAATTGCATGACAAGATTTCAAGTTAAGATTTTTACTGTAACAAACTAAAAGCAACATCAACTAAACATTACCTAGCAAGCAACCAATACTGTAAACTACAGAAAAGATAACCCTTATTAATGCTTCAATGTGACCAATAATGCCACGCCTTATACATATCCAACATGCTCTCCACAGGATTACAGTCTTTGTAGGAAACAGTCCAAAGCCACTCCCAGCTGCCAGTGGGTTCATGTCTCACTGTTTCATAGGGTCCTCCCTTTCCTCATGGTAACCAAGCCACCCAGGCATGTTGTCAAGCAGAAACAGATCACATGACTCTCTTCACTCCCCATTTTACCTTGAATTAAAGAGACAGTCTAAAAACAATCATCTTATGAAGCCTCATACTCATAACACTCCCGTAAGAGATGAAAATTAATACCGTGATAATAATTTTTTTAAACACTACAAAGTATATAAAGTGACAACTAACTTAATAAATTACAGTAATATTATCTCCCTTGTTGTCACATTTTACTATTAACAATATGCCTTGGCAAGATCATAAGGCTTAACCCGCCACACCCAATCTCATGTGACAACTAGGATTTGAAGTTTAGTTTAGATGAATTCTTGGAATTCCAATTTTCCTCTCAATGAGAGTTAATTTTACAACTGTTAGCTTCGTTTTCCTTCATTTATCTTAACAAATCTCCTTTCTCATTCTGAGTAGGTTTTTACAGTTTTTCCATGTTCTGGTTTAGAAAATTATATATTTGGTTCGGTCTGGTTAGCTTTGTCAAGGACAACATTGTCATCAGGGTGTTGACCTTTTAATACAGTCCTTTAACTACCCTATTCAAGTTTTAGTTCCTGAGTACCATTCTTTATCATGGCTGCAGGTTCTTTAATGTCCATGACCGTAAAAAAAAGTCTCAGCCAGCCATAATGCTGAGTTGTCCTCCTCTTGTTTAATTCAATTTCAATTTCACTTCATTGTCCATATGGAAATTCATTTCAGTTATATTGCTCGTTCATTCAAAAATTATACATAGATAGATAATAACAATAAAAAAAGAAATTATCCTATCACAGAGGCCCAGCTTTAATTACAATTAAAAAACAATTCCAATGCATTTAAATATTCCCTTCATAAGTGCAAATCCTTATCCAGTCATCAAACTCCTGTTAAATATTTTTATAGAGAAGGGCACAAATTAGTTCAAGAACCAGTTTATCCTGCACCTGAGGGATTGTAGCCTTTTCCCTGAAGGCAACATCAGTAATACTGAGACAAGGGGTGATTCTCATTGTTCATGATGCTCTTCACTTCTGTCAGCATTCTTCAAGAGCAGATTTCATGAAGAAAGATCTGCTCATCAAACACCTATGCTGCCTGGTTCAATGATCTCTGTACTCTTAAATGAGTCTACTTCCCTAAGACCACAGTACCAGGAGAGACATTCAAAAAGGATAGCACTCTCAACTACAGTCATGTAGAAGTTTCATGATTGTTGAATCTGCTTGAAAGGATTTTAATTTTCTGAGGTAGTACAATAGTGTATATGGCTACCCCATCTATACATTGTTCTCTTCAGTGCAACTTATCGTCTACTTTGACACTTGTAGTTAGTAAATATTTCATTGTGCACATCGTTAATCATTAACTGGATTTTTCCTAAAAGTTAAATGCAGGATTACTTTTATTTTTAATTCACTACCATGATTTAATTTGTTAGATGTTCTTCTCCAGGAGAAGTAGGTTTAGCACTACCTCCTTAGCTGTTTTAAGAATGCTACTAAGGTCACATCGATGGTCAGTCAAATAATCTTGATACTATTTTTTTGTCAGTTCACAAATTCTTTTAAATTCTTTCTGTTTCCCATTATGTACAGGCCTTGTCTAGTTCTTTTCCAGCAAGAGTGACTGCCTCTTCATTTTGAAGTTTTAATTTCCATTCAAGAATGCATATCCTTCTTCGTAACTCCACAGCATCAATGTTGGTTACAGCAGAGACATTTGATTTTAAAGCAATGTTTGCCTTTGTTCCATCATCAGCTTAGGGTGCGGCTGTTATCTGTTTTGATACCTCTGGCTTAGGGTCTGCCTGCAGGTTTAATTCCAATAGCTTCAATTTGTTTCCAGCTGCTATTAACTCTTGTCAGTCTGATGTTCTTAACATCAGTAGTTTGAGCTTTTGACTCTTTGGCAAATGTTTAGTTGCTACAGCAATTTTCACAGCAGGATTACAGATGGTCACATGTCTTCACACATCACTTTATTTCCCCTGTACATTACCGATTTGAACTGCTTCATTGGACTTTTCTGACAACACTGGAGATGGCAGCACTTTATCTCTTGGCCATTTCCTAGTATGAAATTAACACCATTAATAGGCAACTTTGAGACAATTTTCACAACTACAACACCAAAAATTAAACCACAGTTTAAATTAATGTTGTGCAATGGAGCGGTTAAGCAACCTCCATTAATATCCTTAAATCAATACATTCTTAAATAATGTACCTTCTATTCAGAGTTTCTCTTCACCTACCGCCAACTGCTGGCCCCTTATCTCAGAGAATATTAATTTGTTTGCCAGCTTTATTGGACAAACATGTTGGGACTTCACCCTTGAACATGAAGTCATTATCATCCTCTATGCTCTGATCTTTTGTGACAGTAAATACATTTGAAGCTACTGGTTTGTCACAAGTGCCACCTACTGGTACAACATTTTCTGCAGTCACACCAAGCACACCCACAAATGCTACAAATGTGCTTTTTTAAATTTCCAACAATCTGCCTTCAGATATCCTCTAATAACGAAAATAATATTTGTCCCCTTGATACCTACTTATCTGTTATGATCGATGCAGTTGGTAAAGCAGAGTTATTTTAAAAATCCCAGAGGGAAACTTTAAACAATTGTGATAACCAATAATTTTAAGTGTTATGTTTGAGATGCAACTCTAAACTCAGGAATCAGAGTACTAGTTCTCGAGGTTTTACGTTAAACTAAATGAAACATTTTATTAATTTACACAGGCTGAAATATATGTATACATGGCTACAAATTACTACTTTCATAACTTTTAACAAACTCCCAAACTAATCTCTATTAAGACAACAGCAACCCATAGACTTAACCAAACATCAGGCAAAGCATTTTCATCTTACAAATTCAAAATGAGGTTCTTTTCACTGTGGAGCCAGCTGGAGGCTTGGAGCTTCCTTTTGATCTTACATTGCCTCTGCCCTGCACACCCGAAAACTACTGAAGTTATACCTACTAGCCCCATTGAATGTTAATTCTCATTGTATCAACAACCTCTTTGAATTTCACCTTTTAACAATGAAACCCCTTTCATAATACCGATTTTATTAGTAATATAAACATATTACTTGGTAGTTGCTAGATAGGTGTCAGTTTTCACCCCACTTCTTGAATGCTCTATTCAAAAAATGCAAATGAATGCTATCTCTCTTACATATCAAAACTAGTACATATCAAAGCACCCAGACTAGCTGGCTTCAATCAAATTAAGACACACTCGCAGAGTAAACTATTTCAAAAGAAAAATATTTTCCAAACTATTATATACAATAATAGCGCTTCATGACATATCCTCCACACTCTTTTTATACTACTCTGAAGAATATCTGTCTTTTCATTTCTGTTATCTTCCTCACCGTAACCAATATTCTGTTGATTATTAGATCTCTTATCTCTCCAGTTTCTGTGTGAGTTTGCAAACAATACTTTGCTGTTAATCACTTGTTCGAGAGATGACTAATAGTCATCAGCCATTATTATGACAGACCTAATATGAGAAACGTTGTGCTCTTCTAGGTAGGACCTTATTCTTAAAAGGACATTATTTTTAAGTTCTTCCATTAACATTAACTCTCTTATGTTTTCAAAATCTGGTTCAATCTTCATAGCCCAATGTCACCTATCAAATATCATTTTCTTTTCTCCAGCAAATTCCACAAAAGTGTGATTCTGTTTCTTCCTAAACTTTTGCCTGCAAGCTATTGGCACTAACTTGTGTGTGGAGAACAGCATCTTCACGGTATCATAATCACTTGATAGCATATCTGAAAGTGATGAATACACTTCAAGTGCTTCGCCCATGAATAAAATAAAACCGTCTAACTTTCACTGTAATGGCCATTGTAACTTCATAGCAATTTTCTCAAAATGCATTTTAACTCCTTCCGCACTGAATTTGGGCACTAGGCAAATATTCCTTGCCAAATCAAAACCAGGAATTAAATCAGACTCATTGCCCGGTTTGCCTCTTTGTGTAATATAATCTTTTTTATGATCCCTGTAGAGACTAAAAACTTTAAAGAAAAGATTTGAATTCCCAGTGATCAACTGAAAGGAATTATATGACAAGATTTCAAGTTTTAAGACTTTTACTGTAACAAACCAATTAAAAGCAACAATAATTAAACATTACCCAGTAAGCAACCAATACTGTAAAATGCTGAAAAGATAAACCTTATTTCTGCTATGCCACACACATATACATATACAACATGCTCTCTACAGGATTACAGCCTTCATAGGAACAGTCCACAGCCAATCTCAACTGCCAATGTGTTCACTTCACATTATTTCATTAAGTCGTAACATTGAGTAACTGTCATTTCCCTCAACTTTCTGAACATTTTCAAACCAACTACCAGCATTAAGATCCACTTCAGCAATTTCTCCTCCTGGCCTTGCCAAGGCAAATCTTTCAGAGTCTTTCGATAACTACGGGATGCATCTCTTCAACCAGAGACCATCCTTCCTCCCGAGCTCTACCTGATATCTTGCAGAGAACTCATAGCCTTCTTCTGTCTGCTAACCATACCAGCAGCAGCCTTTTATCTCTCCTGTGAGACCTTGCTCTCTCTGCAGCCCCATCTGCTTTTAGCTTTGTTTCAGATGTGAACATTTTGCACCTTGCTCTTTTTGTAATATGCCTTTAAGGGATTGTAGCATGGCATCACTAAAAAGACAGAATCAGGTCAAATTTCTATATTCATCTACTAGAGCTCATATCATTTGACAACATCCTACAGAATCCATAGACCACTTGTGATTCAGTTTTAGTTTCACTTTTTCTTTCGTCAGAGCACATACACAACTCTGCTTCTGATTATGTCCTCAAGCTTTCTGTCCATGCATATCTGTTCACATGTGTCTCGAATTAATAACTGAACCCATAACATGTTGACAATACCCCTTATGAGTGATTGGTGCCTTTATATCATTATAAAAACACAACATGGTGTGCAACAGTTGTTCTTTCTAAACGACATAGCTCTCAGCCTGGCAGCAAGATTCAGTACAGGCACAACTTGGTGAACAGTCTTAGATTGTGCTACACAGCATGAGATGAACCTTGATATTCTGGTCAGACTGCAAGGGAATCAGTGTCAGACAGTGTTGAAATCGCAGCATGGTGACGGCACTGAAAAGCTTTGAAGACACAGAGGCAGGATTGTGCTCAAATAAAAAGCTGGTAAGCAGATGGATCCCTTGTGGTAAGATTGCAGCACATAGTTCATCAGTTGCATGAGTGGGAGAGTGTGTCGAGAAGACCATCACCAGGTTAGCTCAGTTGAGACAGGCAAGTAACCAGAGTGTGGGCTGGGTTGATAGCAAGTGAGGGAGAGCAAACAAACCTCCATAAAAATCAGGCCAGAGAAGGTTGAGATTGTAATGGATGGAGATTCCTAAAAGTGCACAAAATTGACTATAGAGGCACTCAAGCCAGATACTATAGGAGAAGGGAAGTCAAAGGCATTTTGTCAAAAAGTCCACAAAATTCACCTATTCAAATAAGGATGCAGCTGACCTACTATACAAATTCAAAATGCTTAAACGGCGTACAGAGCTTTGGTTTCTTGACTGAGGTCTGTCTGAATCAGGTAAACAAGCCATAAAAATTTGCTTAGCAATTGGGAATGAAAGTTGACAGAGGCTGAACATGTCAGGGTTAATAGTAGAAGATCTAAAGGATCCCCAAAAGATATGGACCATTTGGAAGACCGGTTCAGAATCAGGTCAAACTTCTATATTCATCAACTAGAGTTCATATCATTTGGCAACAACCTACAGAATCCATAGACCACTTCATTAACAAATGCAGAAAAAGGAGTACATACTGTGATTTTGCATATGCAGACCTAGCAGACAGAGTTATTGAGTTGGTGATCACATCCACTCCCATGGAAGCATTCCAGAAAAATCTGTTAGACAAACCCAAATTGTGCGGCATCAAAAAGCTACTCAAGGGTGGGCATAAATATGAAGCAATCTCCACAGTTTGACAAAGCTTACAAGTTCTTAGTACAACCCCAACTGTTGACTTATGAGAACACATAAACCTAGCAGGCCATGTGGAAGGTGCGGCCTTCTGCATGCACCATGGAAATGCCCAGCTTTTAATCAATTCTGCAAAGCATGTGGAAAAAAGGGCCATTAGTTGTGGCAGTGCACTAGAGCAAAGGCTGACACAGCTAGGACAATCTGTGCTGATCCAAACAGACGGTATACAATGGGTACATTCAAGCAATAAGAATTACCATCCAGTATCCCATCAGAAACATATACATGAGGTAATTGACAAACCAGAAAATGACAGTGATGTGTATAATGAGACAAAGAGCTGCAAACACATCTTTCATACAGTCAGGTGGAAAACATTGATATCGTCCAACCATCTGAAGTGTTTGCCAAGATTCAAATTATCTGTCCTAAGAAGGTTGGCAACTATTCATTATGGACCAAGATTGTCATAGGGGCAAGTGCCAACATTCTACCTCTGTGAGTTCTAAAAGACATATATCGACAGGAATGGAAGACCCTGGCGAAACCTACTACTGCGCAACTTTCGGCACACAAAGGTTCAACAGTCCTATGTGCAGGATCCATAATCCTGAAGTCAATCAATCAATCCTCTTGGATGCCACAGATGTTCTACACTGTGGAGACTAAAGGCCCAACAGTTATAGGTTTACCAGCATGCCATGACCTCGCACTAGTGACAATCCATGGAAACAGTCAGACCTCATTGGCAGATCAATCAGAGAAACTACTCTTAATGCCTCAGTTCGTGACCTAACATCGAAATATCCAGTGTTTTGACAAAATTGGCAGTTTCAAGGGAGCTTCAATGTTATGCTTGCAGGACAATGCAAATTTGTCCATTAATCTGGTATATTTCTGCAATGCAAATTCCAGCAGCTACAAGAAGAAATGGCAAAATATTCCACATGAAAGAAACTGTGGAAAACCATGATTGAAGGATGGTCTGATTCAATTCAATGTGTCCACAAATATGAGACCATTTTGCCCCGGGATGAGCGAGGCATCTCCCAGGGAGCCATATTTGTGGGCAGGCAGGTGGTCACACTGGAATCTTTATGACCTGATATTCTTCAAAAACTTCATTACTCACACATGGGCATGGGATGGATGAGTAGACCCGCAAGAGAGACAGTCTGTTGGCCGGTTATGACCAATGATATTGAAGCCATGTCAAGAAATGTGCGGCATGTCAAGAGCATATGCCAAGTCAGCACAAAGAACCACTGATTCCACATGAAGTTGCTACACCTCATTGGTCAAAAATCGCATGTGACCTCTTTCACATCCATGGCACTTGACTCCATTGTCAACGTCAACTGCTTTACCAAGTACCCCAATTGCAATTACACAATATGCTAAGCACAACTGTCGTGAACAGTCTAAGTGCTATTTTCAGTTTATTTGGTGTACCTAGAGAGATTATTATGAATAACAAGTTATTGGCAAGCCATTTTGGGATATGTGTGATAAATAGCACATCGATCACACTACTACTTCTCCTCATTACCCTAGACCTAACGGCCTAGCTGAACAAATTATTTGCAAGGTGAAATCACTAAATCTCAAATGCAGACAGACCAAGCAAGACCTATGCCTTGCAATGTTACATCTGAAAGTGACACCGTTAAGTGCAACTATTCCATCACCAACGGAGCTCATGTTTGGCAAAACAGTGTGTACCAATTTACCTAATCTTACCCATTCTACTTCTTTAGAAACTAGAGAGCAACTTTTAAAACTGCACGAGAAGATGACCAATGCTAAAAATGCAGGCACAGAGTTGCCAAGTTTACAGCTGGGACAACATGTTTGCCTATATGATTCCACCGAACGTATTTGTCAACCAGCCAAAGTGACAAGGATCTGTTTGGAACTAAAGTCTAATGAAGTCATTACACACAGGCGTAACTGAGGCCAAATCAGATTGATTCCAGCTCCTCAACCACCATGTAGTCCAACTGCATCCAGCACAAGATCCCAAACACAACCAGGAACAACATCCAAGAATAACAATCCCACAAGTCACTGTGAACAATTAAAGACACCTCCAGACAATGTTACCATTACAAGACCTGGGAGTACCAGTGGATTACCTTTACGCTTTAAAGACTCATAGATTCACTAGTCCTATACATTTATGTAATGGTAACCAAATATGAACATGTCTTGTAAATAGTTAATATTTCTCTAGAAGGGGGAAAATACCTTCATAAAAGAAGGGAAATATTGTAATATACCTTTAAGGATTGCAGCATGACAGCACTATAAAGGAAGTCTGTTTTTCTTATATTCATTCAAGGGATCTGGGCTTCGCTAGCTAGGCCAGCATTTTTTGCCCATCCCTAATTGCCCTTGAGAAGGTGGTGGTGAGCTGCCTTCTTGAACCGCTGCAGTCCATGTGGTGTAAGGTACACTCACAGTGCTGTTAGGGAGGAAGTTCCAGGATTTTGACCCAGTAACAGTAAAGGAATGGCAATATATTTCCAGGTCAGGATGGTATGTGGCTTGGCGGGGTACTTCCAGGTTGTGATGTTCCCATATATCTGCTGCCCTTGTCCTTCCAGATGGGTTTGAAAGGTGCTGTCTAATCAGCCTTGGTGAGTTCTTTCAGTGTGTATTGTATGTGGTACACCTGATGTGTGATCCAGTTTTTGTTTTGCTTTTGCTTTCAGCAGAGTGCACACACATTGATATTCTGCTGATGATGTCTTCAAGCTTTCTGTCCACGTATATCTGTTCACACATATTTAGAATTAAGAAATGAACCCACAGTATGTTTACCCAATTCCTTATGAGTGATTGGTGTCTTTATATCATTATAAAAACATGGCAGCTCTTAGTAACACTTGACTTGTTCCCCCTTTTCCCTGTGATATCCATGCCACCCAGGCTTGTTGTTGAGCAGAATTTGGAACAGATCACATGACTCTCTTCCCTACCCCCTTTTACCTTGAATTAAAGGAACAGTCCCAAAACATGATCATCTTATAAACCTTGGGCAGAATTTTCTCTCATCGGGAGGGCGTGACGTCATCGCGAACTCTCACGATCTTTTGCTCAGCGGGTGCGCGCGGTTGCCGGAGTGGTGCCTGCCATTAATTAACAGGCCACTTAAGGCCCTTAACAATGGAATTGTCTGAGGTTTTTTGTGGCCCATGCAATTTTCTGCTCATCGCATGGGCAAAACAGTCAGGTGGGTTAAAAATGTTCAGCAGCATTGCCAGTGTGTTTAGTGAGGAGTTTGGAGATAGTTTGCTGCTGGTTGCTTACTGATATTTGGCAGCTTCATCTCTCTTTGAGGCTCCATTCTTAGCATGTCCAGGCTTCATTTCAGGACTTATTGCTGTCTGCCAGGCCTCCGGAGGATTCAGACCATGTGGACCCCTCCAGATATCAGACAGCCTTCCCTTACCCTGGTAATGGGGATTATGATCTCAGCTGGGAATACCTCCTCTGAGGACAAAGGGAAGGGAAGAAGGGGGAGGAGGCAATGTATCCCCATGCAGGGGAGGGACCTGTGGGAGGAGAGGCTCAGGCACAAGGGGCGCAGGGCCAGCAGGTAGTCCAAGGTGGAAGGGGCCGCAGAAGATGCCACTGTCTCGCTGCTAAGGTTTACGGGCGGTGATGCAGCTACCTCAACGTGTCCTAGGTGCAATGCTCCGGGATACAGTGACCTCCATTTGTCAGATGATGAGTCTGAGATCAGCTCCAACTGTGTGGGTGGACACCCCATGCTCTGAATGTCACAGTGACCCTCAACTTCTATGTCTCCAACTCTTTCCAGTGATCAGTGGCAGATTTTTGTGGAGTCTCCCAATCAGCTGTCCACATTGCATCAAGCTGGTGACAGAAGCTCTGCTCAGGCAGGTACTGACCTTTATTCTTTACCATATGTACAAGGTCAACCAGGCGATTGCTGGGTCACACCACACCCAGGGCGCCATCAACTGCGCACATGTGGCCATCAAGGCGCCAGCGGGTCAGCCGGGTGCCTTCATGGAAGGGATTTAACTTCATGAATGTGAAGATAGTGTGTGACCACAGGATGCAGATTCTGCAAGTCTGTGCAAGGTACCCTGACAGCTCTCATGTCGCTTACATCCTGAGACACTCCCAGGTCCTGGGCTCTTCAGTGCTCCAGCCCAGCTGGATAGATGGCTGCTGGGTGACAAGGGCTATCCATTGAAGAAGTGTCACATAATGCCTCTCCATCACCCAAGAATAGAGGCAGAAAAGCATTACAATATGAGTCATGCCTCCACAAGGGTGGTGGTAGAGAGGACCATAGGTCTTCTCAAGAAGCGGTTCTGTTGCGTAGACCATTCATGGGGAGCACTTCAATACCCCCCAGAATGGGTGTCACGAATCATGGTTGCATGCTGCACTTTCAACAATCTGGGACTGGCAAGAGGGGAGCCCACTGGAGGAAGAGGATCTTGATGCAGCTGCACAGCCCAAAGATGATGAGTCCAGTAGTGAGTCGGAAGAGGAGCACGATGAGGAGATCGCTGAGGGCATGGAGACAGACCTCAGTATCCTCCAGGGAGACAGGGACACCAGGGACGCCCTAATCCAAAGCTCCTTCAGCTAGGTTACCAAAGATCAGCTTCAAACAGATGCCAGGACTGCCGCCTCCACCCCAGGTGTCTGAAAGGACCCTTTCATTTGAACACAAGGAATACTCAGTATCTCTGCAATGAAGTTCAGAGTCACATATATCCAGCATTACATACTAGCGTACCCTGCACCAATAAAATAAAAAGGTGGAGCATACTCAGGCTCATAATTCCAAAACCAGATTTATATCATTTTGACAAGTGCAGGATATTTATATCAAGGTCTCTAGTCTTAAGTCCCAGGCCAGTGCACATTAACTAAACATAAATGAACATAAAATCACCCGTGACCTGCCCCTCTTGCTCTCACGGTGCCTTTAAATTACGCTTGTGAGTGCTATGTCTAGGTTCTCCCCCCTAGCTGGCAGCGGCATTGGAGACAGGCTGCTCACTCTGCTGTCTTGTTGGCCTTGATGAAGTTGGTGGTCGTCCTCTGGCCAGTGGAGCGTGTGCTGGCCCCACCTGGGAGGGAGCAGCCAGTGCCAGGCTGGCACCTCCCCAGTTGCCACAGCCTCATCAGATGCCATGGTCACTGACAGAAGGCAGAGGAGCTGCTGCATCATCCAGGGTGCCCTGTGAGAAGCCCGTGGAGATGACAGGCAGCTCATGCGCCAATGTAAGGTTGCTGTGGATGTACCTGCTCACCATTGATGAGCGGGCACCTAGCTGGGATACTGGGTGCCTCATCCATCCCCCACGCTGACACTGACAATCTGAGGTCAGTGCCTGTGTGAGGGCTTGTAGGTCCAAGCGCAACCCCAGGAACCCCTCATTCTGTCCCTGGAGCTGCCTGTCCATGAGAGTCGCCACTCTCTCAATGGAGGAGGCAGTGCGCTCGCCCATGATGGCCAAAGCCGTGCTCATGCTCTGTATGGACTCTTCCATCACGGAGACCATGGCAGGCAGAGCCTCATGAATTTCCTCCACTGCTGGCGCCCTGGGCACTCTCTGCCTTTGCCCGCACAAAAGCGAGTGTGAAGAATCCTCACCAATGTGCACCGAGATACTAGTCACCAAACTAATACCCACCGAGGTGCTGGTATCTGTGTTGGTGCCTGCTTCAAAAAGCGGGTGTGACGCAGGTGGTCCTCTGGCCTTTGGTGTCTGCTGATGGGACGCCTGCTGATGAACCTAAAAGGGAGAAGAAGGACATGTCATTAGTTAAAGTCATCACATTGCACCCACCCGATGAGGGCAAAATTCAGCCCCTTGTATTCATAGCATACATCTTGCTGCCCAATTCTCTTGATTACAGATCAAAAGCTAAATTATATGGAAACATTATTATGTAATTTTGTTTTAAAAAGTACTGTTTTAGAGCACATTACTCTGAAAGTGACCAATTTTCCAGACTATGCACAACAAGGCCCTGATTAGCTGGAAGAATTAGGATAATTTTATCTTCTGACAAGAAGTCAATCCCTGTAATCCCGCTGAAACTAGAAATCAGTTGACATACCGTATTGTCATATCATTCTAGAGTGGTTCCATTTTATATGAAATGCAAATGGCATTGATATAGAAAGGGCTGAGAGTTAAGTATAAGTGACAGAAAGGGTTGAAATGCTGTCCTTTTCACTTTAGAGACCAATATATTAATCCATTCCAGATAAAAGGGTCACAGATGAAATGCATTTGGGCAGTCCCAATCCAACTTCCATTAGGTTTTGCAGCAGAAACTTGACTATAATTTGGTAATAATTGAACAATCTTATTTGAATGTTTTAAGAATAACCAGTAATGAAGAATGAGAATTTCAAACTGGCAAGGTTAAGTCTAAAGCACATTGTTGTTTTAATTCTAAAGAGATCTCTGAACAACATTTAACATGTATTTTATCTGGCCTCATAATTTACTATTTTGCCACAGGGTAGGAAAAGAATGTAAATTGTTCATTTATTTATCATTATCGTTCCTCAACTTAATGAACAAAACAACATACTCATTCCCAGTTGGACATAGTTCAGGGGATACCATGATATCTTGGAGAGTATTATTTAAGTGGGAACTCAATTATTTAAAATGCAGTTTCCTTGTGCTGCACTATCTCAGAACTTATGTCTTAGATTTATATTTTATGATGTTGTAAATTTATTTTAGAATTTTTAGAATGTTTTAGCCTAGGTGAATAGATGAAAACTCACAAATTAAGTATTTACAAAGGAGGCTCCTGTTATATATAAAGCCTATATTAAATACCTTTTCTATATGCAAATGGTATAATACATTATTGCTTCGCTAATGAATTCAAGCCTTGCAATTATTAACAATCAAACAAAATGGTTTGCAAGTGATTTAAACATGTATGATATGTTTTAATTATAACCATAAAACAATTATAGATAATTATCATAACCCCTCTATATTAGTCTGTTACAAAAGTGTCTTGCATAATTGATAGGGGCAATCTTAGGGCAGTGAGGTGGGGCATAGCAGAAACCCACATGTACATCCAGAGAATAACATATGACCCTTTCTTCGCAAGAAAATGTTAACAGATTATTTTGTGCACAAAGTCTTGTTTTAATTCACAGGCTTTCCATTATAACGTGGCTTTTGTGTTCAGGGTAAGAAAAAGTGGCTACAAAGGCTTGAATCATGCCATGAGTCTCCTATAAATGAAAACCTTATTATGGAGGTTTGCCTGGGAGCCCTAGATCACCTGGATTGGATTTTGGAATATTGGTGATTTGGAAAGTTGCCCTAAAGAAGCAATCTGATTTTCCATTGTTAAAATTAGTTGAGTGAGTTCCGTTACATTTGTACACTCCAATTCATCTTATTTTCCAATGTTCATTAAATTCAGTACAATCCAGTTTGTCTGGGCACAGGCCCAGGACAACTCTCCTTGTATGTTTTGTTTTTGGGTTAATGTGTCCAATACTAATTATTACTCCCCAGTTGTAATAACGTTTGATAAATGAAAGTACACCTGTCCATCTGTAAACTGCTCCACACCAGATATGGGGACAGTGTTAGAATATGACACTTTCACAAAATTGTTTCATTTGCTACTTGTTCATGGTGATTCAATGTACGTGTTGTGCCATATCTTGTGAGCAGAGTGTTCCGGTACAATATCAGTATTTATGGCAGCACCCCAGATTGTGGCCTGGGTTCCCTTGTGTGCCAAAATTACCTGATCTTTGATCTAACTTGCTGGATTTTCCCAAGAACACACTTTAGAATCCTGGACAAATCTTGGAATGTCTGAATTTGGTTAATCAAGTCATTATAATTTTCCGTTTGCACTAAAGTGCAATGGCCAACCCCTGACAAAGTGCACTTAACAATAGATCAGGAAAGTCGACCATTTCTGACCTGAAAGGCAGCAACTATGGCTGCCATGGTCAGAGACTTCCTACTGTTGGAGAGCAGCAGTCAAGAACACTCCGGATCCAGAAAATGTTGGAGAGGCTCTAAACTCACCTTTCAGACCTCCCTTATATTACTGCCTGCTCCCTTTAGACCTCCGATCTGAGGATATCCCAGGAAGAAGGCTCAGTGTCAGCTTCTTCATTGTGGGGCAGGAGGGTTGCATTTTGAGGAAACAAAATATATTCCTGTTCTATCTTTTGGTGTTCATGATAATGTTTCAAAGTTTGCCTGGGTTCAATGTGAATGAATGAGTCAGCAACAATTTATTTTGTGATCATAGATTCTGGCTTGGTGCATGTGTTCAGTAGTAGTTGTATATCTTTAGAATTGCATTTGTGACCCTTTACATCCATTATGTAAGTTTTATGTATGTCACAAATCTTACTGCTAACATTTCCCTGATAGTGGCAGCTCTGAAGTGCAGAGAGGGAAGATAAGAATCTAGAAAAGGCCTGGTTGGGTTCGGCTTTTCTGGTTATTTGAAGTTTGGCAAATAGAATTTAATAACATAAAATAAACAGGCAGAGCTAGTTTCTCTGATCCTATAACAGACAAGAGATAGGAGTCTCTGTTTTTATCTTTTATAGAGCTCTATTGATTTACCAATAGTAAAGGGAAAAAGTTTACAGGCAAAACATAATTTACGTGTAACGAGAAAGCAGTGTCAGAACTCAGTTTTAAATTTAAACAACCAAACAGTAAAGCAACAAAAGGCAAGATAAATAATTAACACCAAGAACATTCTTTTCTTTTTTCTGCATGTTGTGACTAATGTTAAATGTCTGGAATGCAGTGTAATTGTCAAAGTAGCTGTTTCATCTTATGTAAGCATTGTGATGCAGCAATGCAATGCACAAAATACATTGTTAAATGGACATGTGAGATATTATCCTTCATTTATTGGATTCTCTCTGACACAAATGAGAAATATTTCAAGATTTGATACACTCAATAAGATACAATATCAGAGTGCCAGTTATATAGTACCAACTTGTTTTTCTAGTAATTTATATAGTATTTTAAGGCAGCAAATTTAGTGAAAATGGGGAAAAATCCTTAACTTTATGAATGGACTATTAAAGGCTGACAATAACTTAGCATACATACATGTACTTATTCTTACTTTGGAAATCCTAAATAATCAGGGTTTGCACATGATTGTAATGAAATTTAATACTGGCTAGTCATTATTAATATGATCGGCATCACAAGGACTAGCAAGGGCAGTTGAATAACAGTGAAATTAAACATCTGAATTATTACATGATAGGAATACTGCTACATCAAATTATGATTTAAAAGAACAAACCAAATAACTTAAAAAGAATAAATTATAGTGATTCACAGTGTTATTCTGCTTGACTTTGCAAACACAATTTCCCTGTTTCCTTTACCAGTCCCCTAGGGTTGACGATAAACTATTTAACCTGGATCAGATTAAGTGAAAATTAGAGACCATTAACTTTGAATCATTACCATGTGTGATAAACCAGAAGAAAACATTGCTCAAATAGTTTTGCAGATGAAAAGTGTGAAGAGTTAGCTTGCATTAATATTAACATATATCTGTAACAAGGCAGCTAATGTGGCATCTGTTAAGTAACCTATTTGCTTGTTTGGAGAAATTGCTGTTCCAATCGATTCCTTTTCAAATCAAAATAAATTTTCAACAGGGCACCTCTGTGACAATGGAAGTTCAATTCTTACCAGTATCAGTTTCCATGTATGGCATTTAATGTTATCTCCTTATTTATGCAATTTGAAAAGTGACACAAGTAACAACATCTCAGAGATGTGTATAAAGACAAGGAAAGAAAAGGATGTGAGAAAGGAAAAACAGAAGTTATGGAGGTAGATTTTGACTTTGTGTGGTATTGCAAATTCAAAGTCTACCTCAATTAAGAGATGCAGATACAGACACTTGGTCAGAGAAGGGGAGTTAAATTTCTGTCTTGTTTCTCCTGATTAACCACACTGTACCTTTGGTAGAAGAGCTGCAGAATCCCAGTAGGTTACTGTAAGTGATGTTTACAGGATTCTTCCAGAGTTTCTCTGGCTCTTTCAATGAACAATTAGGAGAATCCTCTCAGAACTTCACCCCAAATGTTTTTAGGAAGCATTTGAAAGCAAGAAGAAAGGTTAGGTATGGAGCTCCAGAAGAAACATGGGTGTAGATTTCTGTCTTTACCTCCTGGGTAATAATTTACATGTACTTCAATGATTATGATGTAGCAATGGTGTACTGATTTGTAATTCTAATATGCTTTTAATTGAACGTTACCCTTCCTTTAATATCCCAACCACCTTTTTCCTGTTACTTGCTGAATTTATTTGTCCATTTATTGTTACAACATGATTGTTACATGTTTGTACATTTTTAAACTGATTATTTGGTCTATATAAGAATTTTTCAATGTAGGTCACACAGTAATTTAGCCTCCAGGCTCGAATGTACTTCTTGAATAAAATACTATTATTATTCCATTGTTGCCAGATTAATGTCCAGATGGTGAAGGTGAAAATGTACCACATGGTTTCTGAAAGAGCAGAGGCCAGTGATGGAAATGAGTGAACAAGGAATAATCCCATTTGAAGAGGTATAGCTGAAAGAGATTCCAGAGATAATAAACCCATTGAGGAGCGGACGACAACCAGGCTTTTAGGACTAAGACCATCAATAATTGTAAGAGGGGCTGCATTTTATGTGTCTTCTCTGGGCACATAAAATAGAGTGGATGCCCATCCCACTACCTCCCCCAAAAAAGAAATCCTGAGCTCACCCTCTTAATGGCAGCCCACCCACCATATTTAAATAAATAATTAGGGGTCAATTGAACTTGTTGACAAGCCAATTAGCCCCGATAATATGCTGCCAATGTCATAAAATGGCTGGCGTGGGCAGTTGGGCAGGAGTGGGCAAGGGCTTTTTTAAAAAAGCTATTCAAAGGGTGGAAAGGAAGGGGGGGTACTAACTTCAGGAATGCCCTTTGCACTTTTGGGGGCAGCTCCCTAAGATAGTACCCCCACTTTCTTCTTACCCATCCGCTCTTTAAAATACACCATCCATGTCCCCCTAACACCATTCCTAAACTGCCCAAACCCTCCTTGCCCAAGACCCTGGGCTTACCTGGCTCTGGGATCTATGGGCCGCCTTCTTGGGACTGCTTGCAGTCCCGGTAGCACCTACTAATGTGTTCTTGGCATTGTCTGGACTGATGGAGCTGTCGTCCAGCCGGATTGGCCAGCAGCTCCTGGAGCTGGGAATTCCTCCTGAGTCCGCCTGCAACATGTTATGGCTGTGGGATGAACCAGCATGGAGCGGGTTGGGTCTACGCCAACTTTGCTTCCAGGGGGTGGGGTTGGTGGTGATCTGTCTGCCCCCAATAATATTCTGCCCGAGGTGTCAACATCATGGTTGGTAACTAGCCAGGGGTTCTGGAGGCTGGAGTTTGGAAGGGGATTTTCTGGGGCAGTTGGGAGCTGAGGATAGTTGTTATCTTGGTGAAAATGAGAAGGTAAGTGATAGGCAGGAGAAATAAGGATAGAAGAATAGCAGACAGTACTTAGAGATGATCGTTTGCAAAGTTTTTTGTGAAAATCAAGATACATGACAATCACAAAGACATAGGCTGAGAATTTCCTTGGAGCTGCTGCTGTGACGCCACTTAATTTCATCAGAAGTGCAGCAGAAGCCTAATTAACATATGTAAATGAAGTTTCCAGTGTACTTTCCTGGAAAGTTACAGCAGCAGATGAAATTCCAGAAGAAGAAGAATTGGAGGTAGATTTTTATGTGCAAGAACTCTCTTACACATTGGAACTTTAACTCATTGCATTCAAATGAGACCGAGATTAAAAGAATTTCACAATTAACATTTTTATAGCCCTATGAAAAATGATTGGTTGTTTTGAAATTTTAGTACTTGAATGTGGTGTTGAATAAAATGGATATTTCCTAACAGTGGTAAATTTTCAAGTCTTCTGAGGTTTGAACGTAAATTGCTCTTTAGCCGGTATTGACCTTGAGACATTGTTGGAAGCTGATTTTTCAAACATATCAAAACCCTAACCTGTGTAAACAGACTTTATAATGAGGCTCAGTATGCATTTTTATATATTTCTAAAATGATAACCACATTTTAGAAATGTGTCAAACATTGAGTTGCTATGGTCTGGAATGCAAGGTGGTGGAAGCAGATTAATTAGTAATTTTTAAGAGGCAATTGGATAGATACTTGAAGAAATTTGCAAGGCTATAGGTAAATACTAAGGGAGTGACACTAATTTGTTAGATCTTTTAATCACTGGAAAAGACATAATGGGCGGAAAAGCCTCCTTCTAGACTTGTGGCACAAACCATCCCTTTGCATCACTGTGCATTCTGTCATTTTTTATGCAGTATCTAAAGTCAGTTATTAACAGAGAATAAAAATACAATATTAGTTAATCACCCATGGTATTGCCTATGAAAAGTGGAGACTGACTGGGGTCTTCAGGTGAAATGAGTAGGAAGTTGGGGTATGCATGTATGCTCCATTATTAAAATCATATATTCTATCTGTATTTTGTATAATACTTTTCCTTTAATTTATAGTTGAATAGCAAAACATGCTTCAAATTGGGAAGAAGGGAAGTTGAACTAAAGAACCAAATATAAAGATATACATCATAGAAGGAGGCTAATTGGCTATTGTAGTTGCGCTGGCTTTTTGTAAGTGCAACCCAAATCTAATCCATCACCTCAGTCTCAGTCCATAGCCATGTATCCCCCTCTGTTTCAAATATTTATCCAACTTGCCCTTAAAAGATTTGGATTCACACACAGCTCAAAATGTGAATCTTTTAAATCCAGTACACAATTAAGAGAAATAACAAAGCTCTGAAGTAACACCCCTGGAATTTATATGGTGCAGTTAAAATGAGAAGAATGGTTGAATAGACTGCGAGAAAAAGTAATGGACCATCACAGAAATCAAATCTACAGATACCAGCAGAGATAAGAGGCGGCTCCAATCTTTTTTCAAGGATTTAAAAAAACAAAAACATTTCTTTCTGCCCTTCCCATGGGAAACCTAATGTGAGACAAAAACTAGCCTTATACTAGAAGAAAACCATTTGCTAGATGTAAACTGGGGAAGTTTAAAACCCAGCTGGAAACCACTCATTCTGATGTGGAATGGGGAGCTTTTCCTGATTTTTCTTTTGATGAATTGGGATTACATTTGTAACGGTAACTAAATTCTCATCCAGTGGAAGCAGGGTCAGCCATTTGCCACTGGCTGATCCACAGTGCCTATGAAGACGTGTCGAATGATTCATCACGCCAATGTTCTAATAAACATGCTCAGAACAGACAGAAACAGACAAAAAAATGTCATAGAGATAAAAACAAAAAAACTGCGGATGCTGGAAATCCAAAACAAAAACAGAATTACCTGGAAAAACTCAGCAGGTCTGGCAGCATCGGCGGAGAAGAAAAGAGTTGACGTTTCGAGTCCTCATGACCCAAGGGACTTTACAGCCTTCCGGACTGAATATTGAATTCAACAACTTTAGGTCGTGAGCTCCCTCCCCCATCCCCACCCCCTTTCTGTTTCCCCCTTCTTTTTTTTTTCCAATAAATTATAAAGATTTTCCTTTTCCCACCTATTTCCATTATTAAAAAAAAAACCACTAGAGTTATACCTTGAGTGCCCTACCATCCATTCTTAATTAGCACATTCGTTTAGATAATATCACCAACTTTAACTTTAACACCTATGTGTTCTATTGTACTATTGTCGTTGACATCTTTTGATGATCTGCTTCTATCACTGCTTGTTTGTCCCTACAACCACACCAACCCCCTCCACCTCTCTGTCTCTCTATCTCTCCGGCCCCCACACACAAACCTTAAACCAGCTTATATTTCAGCTCTTTCCTGGACTTGAACTCAAGTTCTGTCGAAGGGTCATGAGGACTCGAAACGTCAACTCTTTTCTTCTCCGCCGATGCTGCCAGACCTGCTGAGTTTTTCCAGGTAATTCTGTTTTTGTTTTGAAAAAAATGTCATATATGTTTTAATTGGGATTTTTGTTTAAACTTTATCTGTATGCCCAAGTCAGATGAATCTAGGTCTTTGATTGTCAGGAAGAGCCTAAATAAAAAGCCTCTGTCTTACTAATATAAAGCGTTTCAAAGGACACCATCGGAAATGTTTAAGTAAATGTGATATAAGCCGTAGATTGGAGAAGTTAGGACTGTTTTCCTTGGAGAATAGAAGGCTGAGAGGAGATTTGATAGAGGTATTCAAAATGTTGAGGGGTCTAGGCAGACTAGATAGGGAGAAACTGTTCCCATTCGTGGGAGGATTGAGAACAAGAGAGCACAGATTTAAAGTAATTTGCATAAGAAGCAAAAGTGGTATGTGAAAAAATGTCTTTACACAGCAAGTGGCTGAGGTCTGGAATGCACTGCCTGAGGGCAACATTTTCCCCCCATTGGGGGGGATGTGCAGGAGTGGGCGCAGGTGTGCGAGTTCCCTATCAGCGCCCCTATTTGGGGGCGTGCTGCCATTTTATGTGGGCAGTCCAGTTAAGGCCTGCCCAGCGTGATGCCAGCAAGGGGTGGGGGGTTCCTTGAGCTGGGAGTGCACTCTTTCGCACATGCGTACGAAAGAGCGCACAGGTCTCCGTGAGGCAAAGCGCCACCTCAAGGAGATCACTGGAAATTTCAAAAATTCTTGACATGTCCCCTCATGTGACACTGTCACATGAGCTGGAACATGTCCATTTCTTTTATTTCAACATTTTGTAAACATTTAAAATCCCTCATGAAACCTCATCCCGCCCGTGGATGAGATTTTATGTTTTATCAGAAGCCCGCCTGGGCTCCCGGCCTGCCCGCCAACCTTAAGGTTGGACGGGCAGGTCCATTAATTAGTTCAATTACTTTATTAATGGTCTTAAATGGCCACCGACCTGAAAATGTAAATGACACGTGGTGACGTCGGGACACCCGCCCAATGTCATCCCGAGTCATTTTACACATCAGCGAGCGGGCCCCATCCCCCGCTTACCGACCGGAAGGTGCAGCCCTGAGAGTGTGGTAGAGGCATGTTCAATCAAGGCATTTAAAAGGGAATTGGACTGTTACCTGAAAAGGAAGAATGTGCAGAGTTACGAGTAAAAGGCGGGAGAATGGCACTAATTAAATTGCTCATTTGGTGCAGACATGATGGGCTGAATGGCCTCCTTCTGCGCTGTAACAATTCTGTGATTCTCTATGCACATGAAGAAAAAAGGGAAAATCCGCTATTTACTTTTTTCATGAATAAGGTTCCATTCCTTGGGTGATTTTATCATTTATGGGCTACACATCCTGTTCCTTCAGCAGATAAGTTTCATGTCTCTCTGTTCCTCAATGATTATCTTCTTGATCACAAATAAGAAAGAAAGAACTTGCATTTATATCGTGCCTCTTACAACCTCAGGACAGCTATTTCACAGCCCATAAGGTACAATTGAAATGCAGTTACTATTGTTTAACAGAGAAATATGGCAGGCAATTTGTTCATGACATGATCCTAAAAGCACCAAAATAAATGATCAGATAAACACTTTTTTCGGTAATGTTCATTGAGGAATAAATGTTGGCCTGAACACTGGGAGGACTTCCTTGTTCTTACTTCATCAAAATCCTGGAACTCCCTCCTTAAAAGTATTGTTGGAATACCTCACTACCTGGACTACAGCAGTTCAAGATGCATCACAACCAAAATCTAAAGGGTCATTAGGATTGGGCAATAAAAACTGACATTGCCAGTGACACTCACATCTCAAGAATGGAGAAAAAAACTTCTAGCTGAGAGAGTGAACAGGGCTTCACTTGAACATCTCATCCAAAAATGTCATTCCTTCAGTACCGCACTGAAGCATCAGCCCAATTTGTGTGTTGACATTTAGAAAAGGCTTTGAATCCATAGCCTTCTGACTAAGAGGCAAAAGTGCATCCACTGAAACAATGCTAAAAATAGATTTAACAAGAACAATGGGCGGCTTCTTCCATTCTAGAGTCTAAGTCCAGTGGCAGATGAAATAGCCAGTGTGATTACTGCTGGGCAGCAGGACAGCTGAACACATGTGATCTGCTGCTGTCTAGCTCATTAATTATGCACGCGTGAGGAGCATGGTGAATCTCATGGTGGGGTGGGCAGGAAGTCACCCACTTCGTCATTTCCTCATGGGGTCGGATGTCCTGGCACCATCTTTAAATGGAACCCAGATAGACATTCGTTCGGTGCAGGCCTGGGGCTCTGCATTACTCCTCCAGAGTCCTTGAGGCCACAGCTTAGAGTGGAGAAGTTGGCAGAAGTGAGAAACCACATCCCAGGACATACAAAGGCACTTCTAGAATTTATTTATAGATAAGAGCAGCCTCTGTGATACACCTATAGTTGGGCTAATGCTTGCCATTGAAGTGGACCCTGCTTGCCAACATCTTGACTGTGGTAAAAGCTTGGTCTAACTAGCCAAGTGGTTATGGTACTGGGTTTGTAACCCTAAGATCAAGAGTTCAAATCTCACAATGGCAAAACTTTCCAAGTAAAATCTCGCCCTGTCCTCTGGGGGAACTCAAAACCCCTGCACCGACTCCCACCACTATTACCCCTGTCAACCTGCTGCAGTCCCCTGAACAGGGCCCCTCGGGGGTCACTGAAGGCACCTCCCTTGAGGTGGTGCCCGACTCAGAGACCCTCGATACCCCCGAGGTACCTTCTGGCTCATCGGGGGACCGCAACTTTCAAAATTTAAAAAATGTCAACGGGTCATTGGGTGGCGGCGAAAAGGAAGGCCTTCCCGCTCCCTCCCAAACCTTAGCACCGGGCGTCCTAGTTTTAGGTCAGGAGCTTGTCCTGAGCTCCCCGGACGACCCGGTGCCGGGAGGAGAGCGGGCATCAGAACTGCCGCTGCCCTCTGACCCAAAACGTTTAGAGGAGACCAGAGAGGACCCCTCTGGCCTTGATCCTGGGGGTGGGATCGAGGTACAGGTGGGGCCAGCTGGCAGCTCCGAATCAGCCCCCGTACTCAATGCGGGGGAGGGGTCGGAAGCTGGAGGCGACGACCTGGAGGAGGACGGGGTGTCCGTGGTGAGCGCTGGAGATTACGCTGAGTCGCTCTCAAGCGAGGCGGTGGATCCCCTGGTGCCCTCCACTGACTCCCCCCTCATCCCCCCAAGGGAACTCCGGGACTTTTTGGCGAGTCATCGCGGTCGCCGAGACAGGGTTCAGTTGGCCTTGGACCGGTGGCATTCTTTTCCGCTGGTGTTCTGGTCCACTCGCGAGGCTCTCAAGTCTCCTGAGTTGGATAGGAACGCGCGGCGGAGGGTCCAAACGTTTCTCGCTGGGCTCCTGAAGGAGAGGAAGGACTAAAAAGTCCTCTTCTTCTTTTTAATGACTTAAGGTGAAGATTTGATGTACCTTTGACAATGAAGACGACTATAGCCAGCCTCAACATCCGCGGCAGCAGGGCCGCACAGCGCAGGTTCCAGAACTTCTCGGTCCTCAGGGACGGGAAGTACGCGTTGTGCTTCCTGCAAGAAACCCATACCGTTCCGGGAGACGAAGCCACGTGGCTCCTGGAGTGGCGAGGGGGGGTCTACATGAGTCACCTAGCCTCCAATTCTGGCGGGGTGGCTATCTTGTTGGCCCCGCATTTTCAGCCGGAGATCTTGGGGGTCAAGGAGCCAGTGCCAGGCCGGTTGCTGCACCTGACTGTGCGTCTGGGGGGGGCGGTGCTTCACTTTGTGAATGTGTACGCTCCCCTGGGCACGCAGCAGCAAGCGAGCTTCTTTGAAGAAGTGTCCACTCATCTCGGCTCCATCGACGCTGGCGAGTGCATCGTCCTCGGGGGGGATTTCAATTGCACCCTCGGGGTCCGGGACCGTCACGGTACCCCGCACTGCACGCGAGGTGTGAGTAAGTTGCGGGACCTGGTCAGGTCCTTCGACTTAGTGGACGTCTGGCGAAATCTCCATCCTGACTCCAGCGTGTTCACCTTTGTGTCACCTGGAGTCGGAGCGTCCAGACTCGACCGCCTTTACGTTTCGAAGGCGTACGTGTCCTGCGTTCCGGCTGCTTCTATACAGCAGGTTCCGTGCACGGACCACCGTCTGGTGTGGGCGGAGCTCACTTCGTTCTGCGCTCGGACGGGGTCCGCGTACTGGCATTTTAATAACCTGTTGTTGGAAGACCAGCGGTTCCTGGACTCGTTCCGTCGCTTCTGGGCCGGCTGGAGAAGGAAGCGGGGAGGCTTCCCCTCCTTGAGGCTATGGTGGGACGTGGGCAAGACTCACGTCCGAGTTTTCTGTCAAGAGTACGCGAAGGGGTCGACAAAGAGACGCAAATCCAGGGTCGAGGAGTTGGAGAAGGAGGTGCTCGACCTGGAGGCACGTCTCCGTCAGCCCGACGCGGACCCGGCCCTGCGGTCGGTGTACGATGAGAAGAAGGGCGCGCTGCGGGACCTGCAACTGGTCGGGTCTCGGGGCGCGTTCGTGAGGTCGCGGATCTGTTTCCTTAAGGAGATGGACCGTGGCTCTCCCTTCTTCTACTCACTGGAAAAAAGGCACGGGGTCCGTAAGCAGCTCTTTACGCTGCTGGCCGACGACGGATCACTTGTCTCGGATCCGGAGGGCATCAGGGCCATTGCCCGAGATTACTACACTGCCCTTTTCTCTCCGGATCCGTCCAGTGAGGAAGCTTGCAGAGTTTTGTGGGAGGACCTGCCGCAGGTCGGCCCGGAGTGCGCCGGAAAGCTCGACTCCCCTATAAGTCTGGGGGAGCTGACCGGCGCACTCGACGGTCTTTCTAGGGGCAAAACCCCGGGACTAGACGGGCTGACCGTGGAGTTCTTCAGGGCGTTCTGGGACGTCTTGGGGAGCGACTTCGCGGGGGTCCTGGGGGAGAGCATTGCTACCGGGGAGATGCCCCTTTCGTGGCGCAGGGCCGTGATTGCCCTGCTGCCGAAGAAGGGGGATCTCCGCCTTCTTAAAAACTGGCGCCCGGTCTCCCTCCTCAGCACGGACTACAAAATCTTTGCCCGAGCCATGTCTTCTCGGCTCGGCACCGTGCTGGACCACATGATCCACCCTGACCAGTCCTACACCGTCCCGGACCGAACCATTTATGATAACATCCATCTGGTCCGGGACATCATCCACCATTCCCAGAGGGCTGGTCTGTCGAGCGCCTTCCTGTCTCTCGATCAGGAGAAGGCGTTCGACAGGGTGGATCACGAATACTTACTCGGAACTCTGCGAGCTTTCGGGTTCGGGACGCATTTTGTCGCCCGGATCCGACTTCTGTACACTGCCGCGGAGTGTCTAGTGAAGGTTAACGGGTCCCTGACGGCGCCCCTTCGCTTTGGGAGAGGGGTACGTCAGGGCTGCCCCCTGTCTGGCCAGTTGTATTCTATTTGCGTGGAGCCTTTCCTGCGCCTCTTGCGGAGGAGGTTGTCGGGATTGGTTCTGCGCGGGCCGGGCATCGGGGTGGTCCTTTCGGCTTACGCCGATGACGTGCTCCTTATGTTTAGAGACCCGGCTGACCTGCGGAGGATGCGCGAGTGCCAGAAGGTCTACTCTGCCGCTTCTTCTGCCAGGATCAACTGGGGTAAATGTTCCGGACTCCTGGTCGGTCAGTGGCAGATGGATCCCCTACCCGAGGAGCTCAGGCCTTTCACCTGGAGCAGGACCAGCCTCCTCTACCTGGGGGTCCATCTCTGCCCCGCTGAGGAATCCTGGCCGGCAAACTGGCAGGAACTGGAGACGAAAGTCACCGCTCGCCTGCGGCGCTGGACAGGACTGCTCCGAGTGCTATCTTACCGGGGTCGAGTTCTGGTCATAAACCAGCTGATCGCCGCCATGTTGTGGTATCGGCTGGTCACTTTGACCCCTCCCCCGGACTTTGTCACAAGAATCCAGAGATTGTTAGTCGACTTCTTCTGGGACAAAAGATTGCACTGGGTCGCTGCCGAGGTTCTGAGTCTCCCGCTTAGGGAGGGTGGTCAGGCGCTAGTGTGCCTACGCACACAGGTGGCGACTTTCCGCCTTCAGACCCTGCAGCGATACCTCTACGTTGAGCCTCCTCCTAGATGGTGTGCCCTGATGACGTATTTCTTCCGTCAGGTGCACGGCCTGAATTATGACGTGCAGCTCCTGTTTATAGAACAGCTGGGCCTCGGTGGCTCCTTGCAGGCGTTGCCCGTCTTTTACCAGGACCTGATCAAAGTCTGGAAAGTGGTCGCCTCGCGACGCAGCTCTCCCCCGTCAGGAGTAGCGGCTATCGTCAGAGAGCCGCTGCTCAGGAATCCGCCCCTCCGTCCTTTTCAGTGGTTGGCGGAGAGGAGGGCTGTGGCCGCAGGGGTGACCAGGATCGGGGACGTGCTGGGTGGCGGAGGACTGGGCTGGATGCTCCCGCAGGAGTTGGCGCGACGCGCGTCTGTGAGTGTCCAGGTCGCAGCCGATGCCATCCAAGACCTGAGAACGGTCGTGCTCGGACCCGACGTTATTTTGGGTCTTGAGGCGGCCCAGGTGCGCGGTGGTCTTCCGTCTGAGCGTTCCCCTGTTCGGACGGAATTCCACATTGGCCCCAAGCCCCGAACCCTCCCTCGGGTGCTGGTGCCCCGCAATATGAGCCGCCTCGGGGACATGCCCTCTGTGCCTTTTGGCACAGCAAAGAGGGGCTTTTTGTATGGACTGCTGCTGCACACCTTCCATTTTCTCGCCCTTGTCCGTCGACCGGACACGCCCTGGCGTGCCTTGTTGCCGTCCGGCGGCGGAGGCCCTCGATGGGAGGCCCTCTACGGAGGTGTCCTCCCCCTTTCTATCGGGGACCTGGGTTGGAGGGTGTTGCATGCAGCAGTCCCTTATAATAAGAGGATGCATAGGTTCACGGACTCTCAGGACACATGCCCTTTTTGCGGTCTTGTGGAGTCCGTGGACCATGTATACATAGGGTGTTGTAGGCTGCACTCCCTTTTTAGTTATTTGAAAAACCTTTTATTGATGTTTTGTTTGCACTTCAGCCCCACGCTCCTGATCTATGGGCACCCGGTGCGGAAGGGGGTCGGGAAGGAGGAGGACCTCCTCGTGAACCTGCTCCTGGGCCTGGCCAAGTTGGCCATTAACAGGTCCAGGCAGCGGGCGATCGACGGGGGAGTCCCGCCCGATTGTTTGTCCCTCTTCCGCGGCTACGTTCGCTGCCGGATGTCCCTGGAGAAGGAGCACGCGGTGTCTGCTGGCACTCTCGAGGCCTTCCGTGCTCGGTGGGCACCGCGGGGACTGGGGTGTTTTGTTGACCCCTTTAATCACATTTTGATTTAAAGTTTGTAAGTTTCCTTTAAACTTTGTTCTTGGTTTTACAGCTGACCTGAATTAGGGGCTGTGCCTGATTTATCCCAATTTTGTTGATTTGGTTTTCATTTAAAAGATTATCAAGAGTTCAAATCTCACAATGGCAAACTATGGAACAATGTGACTTCATCTGAAACAGATGGAAACAGGTTTGTACTCGAAAGAGTATCAAGAGTTCAAATCTCACAATGGCAAACTATGAAACAATGTAACTTCATCTGAAAAACAGATTGACTGTGGTAAAGTGGAGTGCTATGTGCCTTTAAGAGAATGTAGTTAGTTGACCATGTGACCGTATTGACCAATCGCCACACAGCATGGGTTTCTAGGGTGACTGGAAGTCCAGAGCTGGTGGTGATTGAAGAAGCACACATGGTGTTAGTGCTCTGTTCTTAGTTCCAATAAACTACCAGTGTTTGTTCAGTTAATCGGTCTCTCTGCTTACATTGTTTCAAGCACCAAGTAATGTGTTAATATCAAAGGTTGCAGCTAGGTTCACCAGAAAAAGCGAACCTGGTAACCAAAAACAGAAAACTGGCGATGAGGATAAACTGGATCAGTTAACAGCAATCAAGAAAGCTGCAGTAAGCCAGCTACTTTACTTCGCCACTACCTTGAAAGCTGTTTGAAAGAGCAGTCTCCTTAGTCATCGGGTATGTTGTGGTTTGAGCATCTTGAACCATTTGACCCTGTTTATGATGACTGGTCTCATTATGTCGAATGCCTAACGTTCTTCTTTACCACTAACGACATAGTGGGGGAGGGCAAGAAGAGAGCGATTCTTTTGTCCACATGCGGGAGCAAAACGTATGGGCTGATCCATACCCTCATTTCACCTAACACCCCCAATATGAAGACTTTCAGCAAGTTAGTAAACGTTGTAAAAAATGACCTGAAGCCAAAGACCTCAGTCACTATGCAGCGTTTTAAACTAGATTTGAGGAATAGGCTTCCAGGAGAGACAATCACTGGCTATGTAGCTGCTTTAAATTAATTAACGGAATATGGCAAGTTCGGAATTTCAATTAATGACATGTTGAAAGATTGGTTGATATGCAGAACCAGAGACGATGCTATTCAAAAGCGATTGCTATCTGAAGCTAATCTAGACTTCAGTAAGGCATTAGAATTGGGAACAGCCATGGAGAGCGCTGTTAAAGACTCAGAGGCAATAAAAGATACACAAAATGACGCTGTCCATTTTGTAAGGCAGGAAGGGCCGGTAACAAAAAGTGCTAAAACGTTGGACTCCACAGAAAGGCGGGGAACGCCCACTATATACAGACCATTGAAGAACAACAGTACTACAGTGAATGTTAATGAGAGAAATACATCCAGGCAGCCTGCAGGCAATCCACAGTTCGGAAATATCGAATGCTTTTTCCGCCACTGCAATGGTCACATAATGCGGCACTGTTAAGATAGGCTGAGACAGCATTTTAATAACAAAGGTAGAAATCGCAAGATCTGTCCCATTGAAGAACCAGAGGGAGCAGAATTTGACATTTATTCATTATAGAACCTGAAAGTGGGTAGACCTGAGCCATTCCAGGTAGTCATTAGAGTCAATGAACAAACCATCAAAATGGAGATCTATACTAGGGCATCAATGTCTGTCATGGGAGAACATACATTCAGACACTTGAATAAAGGAGTCCATCCTTTAAAATTAGAACAAGTGGACACTAATTTAAAAACATATATGGGCGAAGGGATAAAACTGAAAGGGATATGTCCTGTGCAGTATGGGGATCAGTCTGCAAATTTACCCCTCATAGTAGTAGCTCGGGCAGGCCCCAGTTTAATTGGTTGCAACTGACTCAAAAAGATTAAATTACAATGGGCCAAGATTTTTCAAATCAGAACGAGAAACTTACAGGAATTGTTACAGAAGCACACTTCCATTTTTTTTTGACGAGCTAGGAAGGATTCGTGGGCTACAAGCCTAAATCCACATAAACCCTAATGCAACCAGAGTCAGATTCCCTTGTGCTCCACGGGACGAGGTCGAGACTGAGATAATTAGGCTGAAAAAATTGGGTATCTCTACAACCGGTGCAATTTTCTGAGTGGTCAGCACCCATAGTACCCGTATTGAAGCCAGACCAATGTGTGCGCATATGCAGTGACTATAAGTTAACTGTAAGAAGAGTGGCCAAACTTGATAGATACCCAATACCAAAGGTTGATGAATTATATTCAAAATTAGCAGGGGGCATCACATATTCAAAACTCGACATGAGCCAGGCCTACCAGCAGGTAGAGTTAGAAGAAAGCTCTAGGGAATTTGTGACCATCAATACATATTGAGGATTGTATCAATATACCCGACTACCCTTTGGGGTCTCATTGGTGTGTGCTATTTTCCAGCATACCATGGAAAATCTGTTTCAGGAATGGCCCCATGTCGTTGTTTATCTGAGTGATGTCTCAGTCATTGGACAAACTGATGAAGAATACTTAGCTAATTTGCAGGAGGTGCTGAATAGCTTCTCACAAGCTGGGATGCACTTGAAAAGTGAAAAATGTATTTTCCAAGCCAAAGAGGTCATCTACTTGGGCCATAAAGTCAATGTGCAGGGTCTGCATTCCGTCTGCGAGGCACCTGCACTGAGAAGATTATAGAACTAAAGGCCTTCTTAGGCATGATAAACTACTGTGGGTGATTTCTCCCAAATCTATCAACCATACTGGCTCCATTATATGCATTGCTCAAGAAAAACCATAAATGGATTTGGTAAGCTCCGCACCAGGATGCGTTTCTGAAGGCAAATCAATTGTTAAGACTGGTCCACTTTAACCCAAAGCAAGAATTGATTTTAACTTGCGATGCATCCCCTAATAGAGTAGGAGCTGTACTTTCACATCGGATAGCAGATGGCTCCAAATGACCCATTGGTTATACATCTTGCACAGTCAGTGCTGCAGAGCGACGATATTCTCAAATTGAGAAGGAGGGCTTAACTGTCGTGGTTGGTGTTTGGAAATTCCATCAGCACCTCCACGGTTGCCATTTTTACATTATATCCGACCACAGGCTTCTGCTGGGATTATTTGGGAAGGATAAGGCGATACCCCCCATCATATCTGCTCAAATCCAGAGGTGGACATTGATATTGGCTGCTTATGAATACACTTTTATTCACCGATCAGGAAGCCAGATCGCACATGCTGACTCGCTGAGCTGCCTCCCCCTTCCAGGTAACAACATGAAGGTTCCAATTCCCCAGGCTCTTGTCTAAGCACTAAATTGTTTGGGGGTCTCCCCTGTCCAGGCCAAACAAATCCGTGAGTGGACTAGCCGAGATCCACTTTTATCTCATGCCCGGGAGCAGGTCTTGAATGGATGGTCAGGCAAGCCAAAGTCTGTTGACATGAAGTCCTGTTTCTATCGCAGATATCAGCTCACCCGCCAGGATGGCATATTGCCCTGGGGGGTAAGGATTATTGTGCTCCTGAGAGGGTGAAGGCCATTACTGGCCGAATTACATAACGCTCACCCTGGCATTAGTAGGATGAAGATGCTCACACGCATCTACTTATGGTGGCCAGAGATGGACATGGGGGGCCTTTCTTGGGCACATGTTCCTTTTACTAATAGACGCCACTCCAAGTAGATGGATGTCTAAGAAGTCCAGTCACCCACATCTGCTGCCAACATAGACCATTTGCGACAGAGTTTTGCAGTGCACAGGTTACCAGAGATGCTCGCGTCAGACAACGAGACTGCATTTACCAGCGGGCAGTTCCACAGGTTTACAACCCTCAGTGGAATAACTCACATCAAAACCTCGCCTTACCACCCTGCCTCTAATGGTTTGGCTGAGCGGGTGGTTCAAACTTTTAAATGCAGGATGAAAAGCTGGATGGGGATTCCATCAGCACCAGATTGTCCTGGTTCCTTTTCGCATACCGGATGATGCTACACACGACCACCGATTTTGCCCCTGCTGAATTTCTAATGAAGAGATGCCTCTGCATACATCTAAGTCTTATCAGGCCAGATTTTGGGGATCTGGGTGGAGAGAAGCCAAGAGGCCCAGAAGGCTAGAAATGACGGCCAGAATCATGAAAGAAATTTCATGATGGGAGTCATAGTTCTCGTGAAGAACTTTGGAGATGGGCCCAATTGGCCATTAGGTGAAGTTGAGTGCCGTGACAGGACCTCTCTCCTATAATGTGCCAGTAAACGGACAAATGATTAGATTACACGTGGACCATTTCCAGAGGAGAGGCAGTCCCACAAGAAGGAATGCCGTTATCATTTGCGTTTAAGTCTGCACGACATGTGAAAGAAATGTCACAGTGGGGTCTGTTGGACCCAAGAGGGTTGAAAACACAAACTTGCCCACTTCCTCCGACGAGCCTGGTGGACAGTTGACCCCTGAAAAGGGGGTCTCATAAAACCAGCTGAGGCCATTGAGCTATGACGCTCGACACTTCCGAGGAAGCCTCCTGAGAGACTTGACTTGTAAATAGTTATTCATGCAAATAATTGGGATGTTGTGATGCTTATCAATTGTACTTTTAAGTAAAAGGGGAGGGATGTGGCACAGTGAAATGCTATGTACCTTTAAGAGAATGTAGTTAATTGACCATGTGACTGTATTGACCAATTGTTACACTGCACGGGCTTCTTGGGTAACTGTAAGTCTAGAGCTGGAGGTGATTGAAGAAGCACACATGGTATTAGTGTTCTGTTCTTAGTTCCAATAAACCACCAGTGTTTGTTCGGTTAATCAGTCTCTCTCTGCTTATATTGTTTCAAGCACCAACTAACGTGTTAATATCAAGGACGCAGTTAGGTTTGCTGGACAAAGCGAACCTGATAACCAAAAACATAAAATTGATTCTATTGATGCCCTGCTGCCTCTTGCTGCTCAGGCCCTTGCTCCTTCTGGCCCTTTGCCAATCTGTGATGGGTCCTCCTTTATATCTGGGTGAGAGCCATTCTCAAGACAGGGCTGCATCATCAACCTCTCAGTGGATCTGTAAACGAATTGAAGTGGTAAATTTAGTGAGTATGTCTCCACATTTCAAAGGCAGCAAGCCTGGCATCTGTCTAAGTATGGCATCCCCAGCCCGCCCCTTCAAGGTGATGGACATTTTGGAGGACCAGAGATGGGCGTTCCTCCCGTTCATATGTGAATGCTTATGGAAACATTGCTCTTTGATCAGGGTGAGGAGGGCCATGTGCAAGAAGCCTCACGTGAGCACTACTCCACTTGCCTCCATTACCCTCAAGACTCTATAGAGACACCATTGCCTTGGCAGCATAGAAAGATTAACTACATGAACCCTTGTCAGCCATGACCATTTGCCCAGGAGGATGAAGGTTTGGAGTTGTGAGTTGGCTACCATTCACCAGCCATGCTCCTTGGAGACATCCACCTCCTTCCTTCCCTTTATCCCAGCCTCTGAAAGCAGCAGATGGCGAATGCCACAGAATGGACAGCAGCTCCACACCTTGCTGGGCTCTCGATGTTATGAGACCCATGAGTAGAGAACAAGCCTGCTGTCTTGTGGGCATCACCATAGAGAGGAGAACTCAACAGAGAACTGTTGACATCCAGTTACCTCATAATCATTTGGGTGTCTCTTTAGTCATCCACTTCTGCTGACTTTGAACTTCACCCATCCAAAAATACCCTCCTCCCACTTCGATGGATCATACTGACTGCCTAACTGTTTGGTCAAGGTGAGATTTGAAAAATATGCTTGTCACGTCCCATACTTGGTCCAGCACATTCCAGCTGTCACCCTCCAACTTCCCCCCCATCATCCTTGACATCCCCCCATATCATTATTCCTCTCCCCTGTCACCCTTGAACCTCCCCCCATTACCCTGGACCCTATCAAGATCCACCTCCAAATACGTTCCCTCCCCTCAGAACCAACACCTGATACAGTCCCCACCCTCACCCTGACCCTGCACCCTCCTGTTAACTGAGCCACATATCTAGTCCACCTCCATGAACCGCCCCAAACCCTGCCCCCAACCATGAGACCTTCAATTACTAGACTCTCACCCTGGATCTGCCACCCTACTGCATCCCACTCCCCCCTCTGACTGTGACTGTTCCCTCCTATCACCAGGACTCTGAGTTCACCAACCCAGGACCCTACCATCGACAAACCAATCCGACCCTCTAAAGTACTCTTTCCCCCATTCTTCCCTGGACACCCATTTTTTCCCCTCACCCCACCACCCACACCCCCTCCCCGCCCCCCCCCCCCCCCCCCCCCCCCCCCCCCCGCCCTGCTTAGCATGCACCTTAGACTTTATGCAGCTTTTGCTACTGGCACTCGATATGAGTGAAGTTACGCGAGGTCCCCAAGAAGGCAAAAGCAGCATCTACTGACTACAACGTCATGGAAGAGATGAAGCTCACCAGGTGCACACCACTTATGTACAGTCATAAAACTGAGCATTCTAAATGCTTGCTGGCAGGGAACTTAATCTGGAGGGCGAACTTACTTCTGGTGAGGTAGCCTTTTAATGAGCATGCACAAGATGTTAATGCATGCAAATGGGATTTCCGGCATTGTTTGTCGGGAAGCTCAACCTGCCTTGAAAGTTGGGAGAAAAAACTCAGTATATCCTGCTGTCGGGAAATAAATTTTTTAGACTCCTGCCAAATTAAGTACCCCCCCACCATAATTCCCACTGCTGGCAGAACCAGAAGTTTCCACCCAACAATTTAGGATTTCTAGCTTTTCAGTATTTGATATTGTAAAAGATCCCAAGGTGCTACAAAGGGGCATTATCAAACAAAATTTGACACAGCCACATAAGGAGCTATTAGTGTGGATGGACCAACGATAACTCAAGTAGACTTTAAGGAAAGATAGAGAGCCAGAGAGGCATCTGGAAGGAATACCAGAGCTTAGGTCCTCAGTGGCTGAAGGCCAATAGAAGGACAGGTAAAATCAGGGAAGTGCAAGAGGTCCGAATTGGCGGAGCACAGACATCTCAGATAGTTGTAGGTCTGGAGTAGGTTATACAGATAGGAAGGGCAAGGCCATGAATGGATTTGAAAACTGGGATAAGAATTTTAAAATTAAATCCTTGCTTAACCGGGAACCTATGTAGGTTAGCAAGCACAAGGGTGTTTTGTGAATATGACTTGGTGTGAGTTAGGATACAGGCAACAAGGTTTTGAATGACCTTAAGTTTATGGATGGTGGAAAATGGGAGGCCAGCCAGGAATGCATTGGAATAGTTAAAAATAGAGGTAACACAGGTTTGGCTGAGGGTTTCACAAACAGAGAAGCTCGGGCAGCTATTCAGTTATTTTGATAAGTAAGCTATAAATTTATTTACATTTTCATTCAATCTTAAGTTGATTCCACTTTTATTGATTTAGGTTTTAATCTAAAACTTGTGATATTATCTGCATGGTAAATAGTCATGGTCTCTTAAATAAAGCATTCCCTTGGTCTGAAGTCATTTATTTCAAATTGCCTATAAAACATTGTAATTGGATAAGTCAATCCCATTTAATCAGCTTGTAGCATATGGATATTTAGTTTGGCCTATGTGACTTACTATGTTGAAACTTACCAATAATGGCCACACATATGGGGCTGGATTTTCATGAAGTCACGGAGACTCAATGGAGGGATGAAAATTGCGGCTGGGACTCAGTTCCTGGATTCCCAACCACATTCCTGGCCTTTATGAATTCAGCAGAGCCTTTTAAGGGTGCGGGGTGGTTCAGGTAGCAAGCCTGCACTCTGCTCTCCCGACCTGGCCCACTCCATTGTAGGGATAGACATGTCCTACTCCTCTGCATTTTATATGGAGTTGGGCTATCTTTTCAGAGATGTAGTTCAAGGTATATCAGAGGTGTTGTGAACCATAGTCTGCATGAGAGGACCCTTTGAAAGTTAAGTTCAAATGGTCCTCCTCATGTCAAGGCATGTTCCTCCCCACCCACACACATACACATGGCCCCTTATGCCCCCCATAATGCATAATGAGGCTTGGCTGAGAGCCCAGAAATCCATTAGATCATTCTAACAGCTGAGCCCCTGGTTAAACATCGCATGATTGACAGCTCTGCCTCTGATCTCTTCCATCAATTGCACAATGTTTATTTATACAAGATAAAGAGGTTAGAAGTATTTGAATTTTCTGCTATTGATGCTTTAAATGGTCTGAATAATTTACAATTTTATTGGCCTGTTGTAAAAAGGAGTTTTTTTTAATGAAAATGGAAAGTTATTAATGTATGACTTTTTTTAAAGCATTTTTACATCCTATTATCACTATAGGGTTTATTGGCTCTGGTCATTGTCTCATGAGTGAATAGGCATGGGAGTGCCATAGCTTGGCATGGGGGCATGAGGGGCCATAGGGGGTTGGTGGCAGGCATATGTGGGATAAATGGGGCATGGGGAGTGTGTGGGGGGATATGAGTGGTGAAGGCTGGAGGGCCTTACTTTCTTCATTCTAACTGGGACAATATAATATGCCACTGCATCAAGGCGCTTTTAAACAGCTCGCCTCAGCACCCGCAGTCCGTGTGTCTGCCTCCAAACTTTTTCCCTTGTCGGCTGGCCAACTGCAACCGGAATGAAAATCCCATCTTTCCTGGCACTTTCTCCCAAGAAAGGCTTGGGCTGAGCCGGGAAATTTATCGACTCCCACTACCCTCCTCGAAGATAAAAATCCAACCCATGGTCCCTGAGAAAATTTCAAACAGTTTTTCCCCAGAAAATAATATATTTAAAATATGTAACATTGTATTAATTGTTTCATTTTGTTATCATCACAGATGCTTAAGTGTTGTATAATTATTGCTGCTTTCCAGTGCTACTAGATGTATATTACTGTAAAATGTGCTTTAAGTTTTATAAAGCTGTCCTGTAACAAAATAACAGATTATTCATCTCAGTGTTTTGGAATTAAGGACTGGAACTATAAAGGTTCCTGCAGATGTCCACATGCAGAACAATTACTTTTTTGCAGTGCATCCTATTTATTTACTTTCTTCTTTAATCGTGGCATTAATGGCCTACCATTTAGGCTCATGGGTGCAAAAGTCCCTTCAGTAATAACAGAACCTAGTTACCTTAAAGAGGTGAGTGCTCAACATTTTGATCCACAGATTTATAATTTACCATCAGCTGAAAGTTAATTAAAGTCATTTGAAACTACCACTCTAACAACTGAAAATGAGCTATGACATTAACCTAGATGCTTACCTTGTGGTGTCCTGTTGACAGAATTGAAATTAATGGTATAACACAAACCTTGTTTTGACAGCAATGAACTGCATGTTAATAAAGCACAGAAGCTGGATTCTTACCATCCCTGCGGAGGTGGCTTTAGAGGTATAGTGGAGTGGGGGCGGGGTGGTGGTGGTGTGTGAAAAATAATCCTGTGGCATGTAGGGAATGCTTCCTGACAAGCTTCTGCTTTCAGAAGATTTTCCTGGAGGTTGGCTCCCGGTGGCAACAGCTGCCTGCCTGACTGCAGCAGGTAGCCAATCAAGCTAATTAAAAGAATAATTAACCCTTAATTTCACACAGCAATAGAGTTTTGTAAGAGGCATGTGGGCTGCGTGCTATGTCAGGAGCCTGGCAGGGCATTGGAGCTGCCTGGTCTCAGTGGGAAGTCAGAAGCACATCAGAGGCTATTGCTATAGCATTATTATGATGCCACAAGTTTGTGAAGGGCACAGCCACAGCCAAAAGCCTTTTTCTGCAGAAGTCCACCTCTATACTAGTTGGGAAGGTGTTGGTTACAGATTGATATATCTTAAAGAAGTCTCTTTAGGTTAACTGTAAGTCTTTATTAACTATTAGAACTACTTACACAGGCACAGTAAAGGGTACAGACTCAGAGCTGTCTCCATACTTAGGTCTATACATGTCTCTGCTCAGCACCACACTGACCCTGGGTCTGGACTGTGTGCCTTCTTACATCACTGTGTGGGCGGTACTGTTTTCGGCCCCACATTGACCTTATCTATGCCAGGCCCTTGCACTACACCTACCCCCAACTCTTTATCCAATACATTTGGAGTTATACTAGTTTACTTCATGTCTTACATTGTTATCAGTCCCAAACATTTACATTGTTATTGCTACATTATCATCATTACTATATTTTCACTATTACTACATTATCACTATCCCATCTACCCCTTTCAAGTCTTTGAATTTAAAGTTTCAGGTGGTCTGGAGGCCTTATAACCCTTCATATTTCATTCACTGGTCAGTCAGAGGAGTGGTAGGCTCCGTCATTGCCGGTTTTATCTGTTGGTCTGGAGGTTGAGCTGGCATCAGGGTATCTTCATCGAGAGCACACCCTTGTGCAGGGGGAGTGGCCGGTCCAGGGATAGGGCAGAGACCCCGCCTGTTGCTTTTGACCGTGCCCTCTACAGTGCCAACCTGGTAGGACTGAGGTTGGTCCTCGTTCTTTCTAATGATAGTACCTTTTCTCTCAAGGTTTTTAATCCAGACTTTGTCACCCTTCTGTAGTTGTGGCAAATGACTGGTGCAGTGCCTCTGTGTTGCAGGCAGAAGCTTACTTCTATCTGTATGACTGCCCTTTTGTTTGGATGTCCAGGTAATCCTTGGTTACCAACCCTGGTATTAATATTTTCGGCAGGAATAGAAGTTGTGTGTGACGCTTCCTGCCCATTAGGAATTCAGATGGGGCAGCCACATGGTGAGGGGGTAAACCTGTATTTGAGCAGTGCTGGGGAAAGTCCTCATTCTGTTTCAGGAGGGTTTTTACTGTGCAGACTCCCCTTTCAGCTTCTCTATTTGACTGTGGGTATCTTGGGGAGCTGGTGAGGTGGCAGAAGCAACTGTGGCTGCAAAGTGTGCAAAGTATTCATTGAAGAATTGTGGGCCATTATTGGACATGATCTCGTCCAGGATGCATTGGCTCACAAACATCTCTTTTAGCACTCTGATGGCCGTCTCTGTGGTAGTCGCATAAAGTTACTTCAAATCAACCCATCTGGAGAAGTAGTCCACCACTACCAGGAAGGATTTGCTCTTGTAGATAAACAGGTCAATGCCCAGCCTTTCCCAAGGCCTAGTAGGAATTGTGTGGGGATGAGAGTTTTCCTCTTGTCCTGTTGGTGTAGTGCACAAACCTGGCAATTTGCAACAGTCTCTTCGATTACCTTGGAGATGTCTGCCCACCAGATGGCAGATTGGGCCCGTGCCCTACACTTAGTGATGCCCAGGTGGTCTTCGTGTATTCTTTGAAGGATCTTTGGCTGCAGGGAGACTGAGATGAACAGCCATTCATTGTAGATCGAGAGGTTTATGATAACTATGAAGTGCTTTTATTACTCAAGCCAAGTTTTTGTCGTACCTCCATGAGGTCCCTTTGAGGCCATTCTTGTTCGCAGTATCGGCAGATGCGGGCGCACTCCATCACGAATTTGCTCCTGATGGATCTGTTGGAGCTTACTTGTGGTCGCTGGCAGGTGTCTTCTTGTTGATTGGAAGTAGTCTTCAAGTTCTTCAACAAAGTTGACATCTTGTTTAGTCAGGAGGCTCACTGTAGCCCTTGAAAGTGTGTCTGCTGCCGTCTGGTTTTTACCTTGGACATATACCATCTTGTAGGTGAATCTCATGAGGCACAGGCAAAACCTCTGGATTCTGGGAGGCAACCTTGCCAGCTCCTTCTCATCTAGTGAGGAGACTAATGGTTTGTGGTGCATTTCTTTTGTGACCTTGGGGTCGATGATGTAGTCAGGAAACTTCTTCCATGCCTATGTGACTGCGATGGCTTCCTTTTCTAGGACGGCGTATCTTGTCTCCATGTCCCACAGGCCTTGGAAGGCCACCAGTCAATGACTGATATCCAGTTATTATTGAAAGAGGTCTGGTCCGATGTCTGTGGATGAAGCATCTGCTGCTATGCTAGTGGGCAGGGCTGGGTCATTGTGGGCCAGGATGTCAGTGGACTGCAGGTGCACTCTAACACTACTGTGAGTTTTTTGTCATGTCCTTCCACTTTTATACTGTGAACCAAGACATTGTCCATGTGGCAAATGACCCCCTGAAGGCTGAAAAATGACTGACATTGTATGTTGGAATATTTCTGAACCTGAAGTGATCCCAAATGACAGGTGATTGAAGCAGAATCTGCTGAAGGGGCTAATAAATGTTATCAGGAGCCGGGATTCCTCATTGAGAGGAAGCTGCCACAATCTGCTGTTTGTGTCCTGGAAATGCCAGACTCTTTGAGAGTTTAGTCAGGCATTTGTTCCACTGAGTAAAAGGAATGAACTTCTTTGGCTATGGCCTTGTTAAGTTGTGTCAGGTCGATGCAAACTTGGTGGGACCTGTTCAGTTTTTGGAATGGGATCATCTTGGAGCACCGTGCGGTTGGTTGTGTGGAGATGAGTCCCATGTTGGTCATCTCGTCCAGCTGCTGCTGTACCTGCTTCATGAGGGGGTGTGGGACTATTCGTGGGGTGAAAAGGCACACAGGTTTCTCTCAGTGTGATTCTGCAGAAGTTTTTAACGCTCCCCGTTCCTGTAAAGAACTTCAGAAACTCGCTTTTGCATTTGGAGCTAGGCCCTCAATGGTTGACCTCATCAGTTTCAGCTCGACTCAGGCATTGTGGCTTAATAGTGACCAATCCTGGTTGTGGACAATGAACAGGATATCTTGGATTGTTTTGTTCTTATACCACAGTGTGGCGTACAGGGTGCCTTTTGCTGGAAGTTGCAATCCTCCTGCTGTATACAGGGCCGTCATTGGTGGCATTAGCTGTTGCGTCACCACCCACGGTTTTTTTGTCCAACAGGACTGTCATGCCAGCTCCTGTATCTAAATTAAAATTTGTTAGATGGCCATTGATAGAAATTTCCACAGTCTAAAATGAGAAAGCAAGATAAAAATAAAATACTGCAGATGCTGGCAATCTGAAATAAAAGCAGAAAATGCTGGAAAAACTCAGCCGGTCTGGAAGTACCTGTAGAGAGTGAAACAGTTAACATTTCGAGTCTGCCTGACTTCCTCAGAGAGCAAGATCTTTGACCTCGCCCAGGAAGCATGGCTGTGTGTCTTCTGAGTTTACAGTCTTGACCTCGTGGATCATCTTTGGGGCTTCCATGCGTTTCAGAGTTTTTGCCTTGCACAGTTTGCCATAATGTCCAATCCTGTTGCATTAGAAGCATTGGGCTGCACTTGCATGACATTGATTGCACATGTGAAGGTTCTCTGCTCTACAGCACTGCATGGTCACTCTGCTTGCCTGTTCCAGTATTGCTTTTAGAGTGTCTCTGTGTCCTTGTTGCTTAACTAGCTGGATTGAGGATTGACCTCTGCATCATGTTTCATTCTGTCCCCTTAAGATTTCCCTGTGCTGCTAACAGAAGTCTGACTGTCTAACTATCTGGATTGCCTTTTCCAGGGTTAGGTCTTCCTTTGCTTGCAGGTCTTTGATTTTTTTATTTAAACCTGAAGCTGTATCTTAGAATCTTTGCCTCCCAAGTCTCCAATTTTGTGATTGGTCTGAACATTGGATTAGTCTAAATTGACTTCGAAGTGTGGAATTGTCATCCATGTTAAACATTTTAAGAAGTGCATGTGCAGCTTTAATAGTTGCCTGAATTTCAAGAGAGCATTGCCATTCACTCTGAGACAAAGGGCTTGCCAGTTTTGGCAGACTCCACAAAATGGTGATGACGCTCGAAATTTTGAACAATGGCTGCCTGGATCGGCTGCCTGCCAACTTCCTTTGCTCGGCGTTTTACTTTTCAGACTCTCAAGTCTGTCAGATTGGAGCTTCTGCTTATTTTTTACTGAGCTCGACAATCGTGACATCCCTGGAATAATTAATTAGTTCTTTCTTTTTTATTTTCTTAGTCCAACACCACATTTTCAGGCTCCAATTCGGGGATCAGGCTTTAGCAATGAGTTTCTTTCTAACTGCACTTCTGACACTGAATTACTTTAAAAGGCATCTCAGGGCTTGCTGCAGCCTGGAATTTTAAGAGATGTAGTTCACCCTTTGCAGGTTCCATTGACTCTGCATTCTGAAGCTGGACTTCCGAAGGAGATCCAACAGAGTCTTCCGCTGCAGTTAAGGAATTTTAAATCCTTGCCTTTAACTTTCAAGCCTTTCTTTGGAGCTTTGCCTGACAATTTTCCTGTTTCCTTTGGACTTTCTTTCAGGTCAGAATGCTTTGTTGAATTTTTCTCAGTCTTCCTGCATTTCGGTTTGTCTCTACATTTTAGTGAGGTTCTGGGTTTTTATCCCATTGCTGTCACCGTGTTGGGACGGTGTTGGTTACATGTTGATATGTCACAAAGGAATCTCTATAGTCTTTTGTAGGTTAACTGTAAGTCTTTATTAACGCCTAGAACTATTTATATATGTACAGTAAAGGGTACAAGCTAGGAGCTGTCTCCATGCTTAGGTCTACACACTTCTCTGGTCAACACCACATTGACCCTAGGTCTGGGTCATGTGCCTTCTGTGTGGGTGGTACTGTACACAGTCCCACAATAACTCTGTATGTGCCAGACCCTTATGCTACAACGCTAATAGCCCTATCAACTCTGGAACTTCATTTTTATTAATCCTTCTGAGGCCTCTCCACAGCACTTCGATTTTGATTCACCCTCATCCTCTGCCTCAACAGTGCCTGCATCTCCCAGTGTGGATGCCAGCCAGCCAGTCCTACAGATGCTCCCATTGGACCTCCTGTGTCTGTCTCCTGCTTGCTGTCCTTAATTGGATGGCAGACATGGAGGCCTGTTAACTGATTATCTCCTGTAAGATCGCGCCAGATGACATACCTCTGGCATAGAAGATATCAGGACCCACAAATGTCCCTGATGCCTGAAAATTTTTCAAGGCGAGAAGGTTCTGCCCCAAGATTCTTTCTCATCCCTCAAAAATAATTTATCTCTAACATTAAAAGGTTAGTCAATAATTGTAGATAAATAAAAGGAAGCTTTAAAAGGCAATGATGATACAGAGAAAGATGAGAAATCTGGGATCAAACAGGACACCCAAGGCCTTGTATGAGCTGATTTAGTTTCAGTGAGTGAGTGAGCGATCATGTGGGTTGATGTCACTAGCATGGAAGCTGATGGGATGATGTTGCCTAGAGGCAGCACATAGATGAGGAAGAAGTGGGAAAGAGGGACAAGGATAGATCTAGAGGCAACTGTAGAAGCAGGAAAAGAAGCTGTTACTAAGGATGTGTTGACTATGTGATAATTATGGAAATATGGATGGAAAAATTCTCTCTGACCATCCTAGGTAAACAAAACTGACCCAAGAAAACATCCTGATCCTGATTATCCATCTCCTATGCAATGTGATCTCTGTCTTCATGTCTAGTTGATCTATGACCACCAGCCTTACTTCATGCAGATTTCTGCCAGATTTTTGGTACCACTCATAGAGCCTGCATCCTTTAGGGATCCAACATTTCCTTTCTCTTGGATGAGGAGCAACATGTCCAGGGTGGCTGCTATTCTCTAGATATATAGAGATATTCTCTACAGATTTGACTGTTGCTCTGTCTCTGAAACCCAAGAACACCAGTAGGGAATAGATACAATAGCAGCTCAACCAAGGCAGTTATCAAGAAACCCATGGGTATGCTGAAACTTGGACCAGTCAGAGGGTTTTCTACAGCACTGGGAGATGATCAAGGATAGTGCTGGTCTGTGACCGGAGGTTAGCAACATTAGGCAGACCTAATGTGCCAGCAAGTCATTAACCATCATGTCTTCTAAACTTACTGCTTACCCCAACCCTTCAAAACTTCTAGTTCCCATGCAGAATATCATCTAAACCAGTTCATCTACTTTCTAATAAAGAATTTCTATTCTACTGGCCATATACAGCCCCCTGGCTTTGTTAATTCTGTGACTTCTGCAACAACACTCTTGCAGACAACATAATCAAATGAAAGAAGGTTCTAGGTTAATCATATTAATAATTGGAAAAATAAATAATAAACACTCAGATGTGAACTTGTAGTGACTTTTATAACATTGTATTTATTAATCTGCTCCTATTATGTGACCCAGTAGTTGCAGCTTGGGAGCTTGAAAGGCTGATGATGCTCACATGGTGGCTTTGTGTCAGTGACCTTTAGGAACTTGGAGCTGTGGGAGCTCAGACTGGAGACTGCAGTATCTCAGCTTCTGTTACAGCATTCTGGCAAGTCATGAGAATGGTAGAGAAGGGGAGTAGGCATATTGTCAGCGTGATTAAGGACAACATGTGTCATTGTGATTCCCATGTGGCTGTGGCTCAGCGCTCCTATCGATTTGCTGGAGAGCATACTGTTGGAAATCTGTGACACATTTAAAGACTTTATCAATGTGTTTTTAAGTCTTGTGAACGTATTGGTGATGTGGAGTCCAGGGCCTGAAAAGCACTAATTTGTTCTTTGGTTGGTGCCAGTCTCCTGAACAGAGGACTCAGCTGTGACAAGATGCTCCATACTAGACAGCATAGTATTAATGCCTTAGGCTAGAACATAATCAAAAACTAGAAACAGACTTCTCCACACTTTCCAACATGGTGCAACAGTTCTAGGGTAGGCATTGAACAATTACTGGTTTACATTGAAGATTTTTTTAATGACTAGACAACAGGGAGTCTGCATCTCTGTCCTTCTCTACAGAATTGGACCCGAGCTTGCCTTCGGCCATTAATAATGATATTATGATTTGTGTAGCCCCTCTAACTCGCTCTTTATCCCACAGACAATTCCCTTTTGTGAAAATTGATGAAGGCAAAGATCATGCATCTTTTTGAGGGTTATCTCCTGACTGCTTCTTGTGCAGTAAGGCCCAAGTCATGGGGTGGACCTAATAAAAAGGAGAAGTGTTATCAAGGAAGTTTTGAGAGTAGCGATTGAGTGGAATTGTATAACAGGTTTTCATGATGCCCGTATGTGTGATTGCTGATGAAAGAGAAAAAGTTTTTAAAAATTTGGCAAGATGTACTTAAACACTAGCCTTGCCCTCCCCAATACTTCTCCTGCTGCCTGGCCTAAAGATCTGCAAGACTTCCTCTTCCATCAGATTAAGAATTGAGATGGTGGTTGGTTCTCTCTCAACTGTTGTGAGACACCTTGTTCTGAAGGAAGAGCGGGAGTGGAATAGAGAGATCGCTTCAGAGGAAGCAGTACCTGGTGCACAAGTCTTCTGGTTCTGACAAAATTAACAGGTTTTGGCTGAGTTGTAATTTTTAACTCAGGTTGATTGCAGACATCAGATCATCTGACTCACAGTGAACATTAGTTCATTATAGTTTTATAAAGACATCCTGGAGTGTGTTTTAACCCTACCAGCCCAGGAAATTTACTGGGTAGCTTATCAGCTAATGTCCTTCCCAGATCCTACCGTTTTGGAGTTTTACTGGCACGTCTGGGCAGACAGCTAAGCTCCCTGCCCAAAGCACATGGTGTCCTTCACTAACTATGCAACTTGTGGTTAAGCTGATATCACAGCAATTTTCTTGTCACAGCTGAGTCCTCTGTCCAGGAGACTGGCACCAACCAAAGATCAAATTAGTGCCTTTCAGGCTCTGGACTTCACATCACCAATACATTCACAAGGCTTAAAAACACATTGATAAAGTTTTTAAATGTGTCACAGATTTCCTACAGTATGCTCTCCAGCAAATCGATAGGAGCATTGAGCCACAGCCACATGGGAATCACAATGATACATGTTGTCCTCAAGCACACTGACAGTATGCCTACTCCCCTTCTCCACCATTCTTGCCAGCTGAACCAGAATGCTGTAACAGAAGCCGAGATACTGCAGCCTCCAGTCTGAGCTTCCACAGCTCCTAGTTCCTAAAGGTCACTGACACAAAGCCACCAAGTGCAATTTTAACTCCAGCCTGAGTGAAGAAACCATTGCAACTTTCTTGTCAAGTGGAGGCCTGTCAGAAAGAAAGACTTGCATTTATATAGCCCCTTTCACAATTCTGGATGTCTCAAAGTGCTTAACAGCCAATGAAGTGTAGTCACTGTTGTAATGTTGGAAACACGGCCACATAACAAGCTCCCACAACAGAAATATGATAATAACCAGAGAATCTGTTTTTGTGATCTAGATTGAAGGATGAATACTAGCTAGGAGGCTAGGGAAAACTCCTCTGTTCTTCTTCAAAATAGTCAGAGAATCATGGGGATAATTACAGCACAGAAGGAGGCATTCAGTTGTTATGTCTACAAGAGACATGTCTCTCTGTAAGAGCTACGCAGCTTGTACAATTACTCGTCTGCCTTTTCTCCTGGTCCTGCAAATTTTTTCTCTTTAAATAATGATCCAATTCCCATTTGAAAGCCACGATTGAAACTGTCTCCATCACACTCTCAGGCAGTGCATTCGAGATCCTAACCACTCGCTATGTAGCAAGATTTTCTCATATCATCATTGCTTCTTTTTCCAATCGCCTTGGACTGTTATCCTCTGGTTCTCAACACTTCCACTAATAAGAACAGTTTCTTCACATTTACTCTGTCCAGATTCGCTCATGATTTAGAATAAATCTAACAAATCTCCCCTCAACTTTCCCTTCCCCAAAGAGAACAGACCCAGCTTCACAAAGCTATCCTTATAACTAAAATCCCTCATCCCCAGAACTATTCTCGTAAATTTTTTCTGCACCCTCTCCATTGCCTTTACATCCTTCCAAAAGTTTGGTACCCAGAATTGGATGCAATATCCAGTTAAGACTCAACCAGTGTTTTATAATGGTTCGCCATAAAATCCTTTCTTTTTTGCTCTATGCCTCTATTTATAAAACCCAGAATCCCTCATGCCTTATTAACTGCTTTCTCATGTAGCCTGCCCTGCCACCTTCAGTGATTTTGCACATATACTCCCAAGTCCCTCTGGTTCGTCACCCCTTTAAATTGTATCCCTTTTTTTTGCTTTTCCTTATTCTTTCTACTAAAATGAATCACTTCACACTTCGCTGTATTAAATTTCAGCTGCCATGTGTCCACCAGCCTATGTCCTGTTCAAGTCTGGCGCTATCCTCCTCACTAAGATAAAAGCAAAGTGCTACGGATGCTGGAAATCTGAAATAAAAACTAAAAATGCTGGAAAAACTCAACAGGTCTGACAGCATCTGTAGAGAGAGAAACAGAGTTAATGTTTTGAGTCTATTTGACTCTTCTTCAGGGCTAAAGAGAAGTAGAAATGTGACGGAATATATACTGTCTAAGGGGTGGAGCAGGTAAAGCAGGATAGAAAGTCAGTGAAAGGTGGGGGCTAAGCAGAGAAAGACAAAGATTTCATGGACACAAGTAAAAGGGAGTGTTAATGGTAGTGGAGAAGACTAAAGAAGGTGCTGATAGTGGCATAAAGGTAAGGAAGCAGAATGTGTGAATAGCAGGACAAGGGTCAGCAGTCTGTGAAAGCACAACATAGGACAAGTGACATGGTTTTTTTGAGGGGTGGGGGTTGGGGAAGGGGCAGTGGTTGGGGAAAGAGGATAGAAAAAGAGATTAAAAAAGATTAAAAAAAGGGATAAAACAATTAATAAATGAATAAAAATAAAAATAAGTAAAAATAATTTTTAAAAAAGGGATTTAAAAAGGGGTGAAGATAGAGGAGAGAGTTCATGGTCTGAAGTTGTTGAACTCAATTCTAAGTCCAGAAATCTGTAAAGTGCCTAATCGGAAGATGAGGTGCTGTTCCTCCAGTTTGCAATGGGCTTCACTGGAACATTGCAGCAGGCCAAGGACAGGTATGCGGGCATGAGAGCAGGATGGTGTGTTGAAATGGCAAGCGACAGGAAGGTCTGGATCATGCATGCGGATAGACCGAAGATGTCCCACAAAGCGGTCACAGTTTGTTTATTTCCCCAGTGTAGAGGAGGCCACTGGCCCTTGGGCAATGTGTGTGGGAGCCCCAGCCATCCCTTGCTCCTGAGGTTGCTGCTCCTGCCTCTGTGCAGGAGACTCTTTCACTGTCTCCTTTGTTATCTTTGCGTTCTGTAGGCCATCAGGCATACAGCTAGTTCACCAGGCTCCATGATCCTGACGCACTCCTCCTGCAGGTTGAAAGAGAGAGACATGTGGTTAGCATGGGTGTACTAAGAACCTGTCCTGGTTAAGTGTGCAGACGCCTTAATGATTCCCAGACAATGCTGGCTACCACTTGGATGGCCAGAGATTAGTGCGCTGCATGGTTGCTCAAAACCCCACACTTCCACCCCAGTCTACCAACTGATTGGCTGAAGATTTGCCCATTGGACTGCATGTTGTGCTCTCAGCTCAGGCACAGGTATTCTCCTAACCCACGCTGAAAGGCTGCACTATTAGCTTGAACTATGAGGAAGGCTGGTCCAAACCAGGATGCTGACATTGAAAGGGGCTGTGAGTGCGTCCAGCAGTGACTATTCCATGGCCAGCTTTAGAGAGGAGGTTGGAGAACATGTGCAGTCATCCAACTGTTCTGCCATCCACTAAAATGCTTATGACTTTGCAGTCTGTGCTGAAAGGGCAGAGACAGGGTGGGGGGAGGCCGGGTTGGCGGGGGTGGGGGGTGGGGGTGGTGGTTGCGGTGGGGTAGAGCTTTGGAGCACTTGGTGGCACTTTGATGCCTCTGCATTGCTTGAGTGGGCAGATAAACTAGAAGCCTAACTCCAATCATATCAATGTGGCTGTGACTGAACTGTCTGAGTTGCTGGTCACTTTATACAGGTTTCCCTAACACGTGGCCACTTCCCTTACCCACCCTACCTCTCAGCATGAATGCTTATGTGTTATTCAACAGCAGGCTCTTGCCCCCCCCCCGCCCCACCCCCCCCACCCCCCACCCCCCCCCCCCCCCCCCCCCCCCAACCCTCCACAAGTAGGCTCAACAGCAGGGCTGCGCTTAACCCCAACCTCTCAATGCCCCTCAAGCTTGAAGTCCAACAGGCGACCCTGGCAAGTGCTGCACAACATTACTGTGTACTCAGCTCCAAGTTCCCCTCAAAGTGCAGCCCGCCAAGTGCACATTGCTTATGTTGTGAAACATGTCGGCGTGCTTTCTCACTGAAGTAGATGGACGATCCAGCAGGCTGGGTGTGGGGGATGATTCCGGCAGGCTGGTTTGATAATGATGTGCAGATGTATAATAATGAGGTTCCCGACATCCGATGGCAAGAAAAGCAGCCTGCCATTGGCGGGCTGAGTGGACGATCACAAACTGGTTCCATGTTGTCATGAAACTGAGTGCGCCATTGTCTGCTCATGGCAATGATCACGCCCAATGCCAGTGGGCACTGAGAATTCCACCCTCTGTTTCTAGTCACTCAGCCAACTTAATAACCCAGCACTCACACCACCAGCCTCCGCATTCAAAGGATCATCCTCCGCCACTTCTGCCAACTCCAGCATGATGCCACCATTAAACACATCTTCCCTTCACCGGGCCCCCTGTTTGCATTCCGTAGGGACCGTTCCCTCCGGGACACCCTGGTCCATTCCTCCTTCACCCCCTACACCTCAACCCCCTCCCATGGCACGTTCCCATGCAATCGCAGAAGATGCAACACCTGCCCCTTTATTTCTCCCCCCCCCCCCACCCACCTCACCATCCAAAGGCCCAAACACTCCTTTGACGTGAAGCAGCATTTCACTTGCACTTCCCTCAACTTAGTCTACTGCATTCGTTGCTCCCAATGCGGTCTCCTCTACATTGGAGAGACCAAACGTAAACTGGGCGACCGCTTTGCAGAACACCTGCGGTCTGTCCGCAAGAATGACCCAAACTTCCCTGTCGCTTGCCATTTTAACACTCCACCCTGCTCTCATGCCCACATGTCTGTCCTTGGCTTGCTGCATTGTTCCAGTGAAGCTCAACACAAACTGGAGGAACAGCACCTCATCTTCCAATTAGGCACTTTACAGCCTTCCGGTCTTAAAGCTGAGTTCAACAACTTCAGATCATGAACTCTCTCCTCCATCCTCACCCCTTTTTGATCCCCTTCTTCAAATATTTATTTTAACAATTTTTATGTATATTTTTCCTACTATTTCTAAATTTACTTTTAAAATGTATTTCCATTCATTGTTTTCTCCCCACCTTTTAGCCTATTTTGATCTTTTCTCCCTCATCGGCCCCTCCCCCCCACCCCACTCCCACTAGGGCCATCTGTCGCTTTCTCATCCTGCTTTCTACTCTTAATGTCACCATTAGCACCCCTTTAGCCAGTATCACTACCATCAACACCCCTTTGACCTTTTGTTTATGACATCTTTTGCAAGCTCTCCTTTGCCTCCACCTTTCATTGGCCTTCTATCCAGCTTCACCTATCCCACCCTCCTTAAACAGTATATATTTCATCACATTTTTACTTCTCTTTAGTTCTAAAGAAGAGTCGTATAGACTTGAAATGTTAACTCTGTCTTTCTCTTCACAGAGGCTGTCAGACCCGCTGAGTTTTTCCAGTAATTTTTGTTTTTGTTTCAACTCACCAGCACAGGTTGCCGCAGGAAACAGATTGTGAGTTAAAATTCACCTTCACCCATTTCACTTAATTAAACTATGAGGACAGAAGTTGGGAGGAGAAGATTTAGTTTATTCAGTGGTTAGAAAGCAGAAGGGGGTTTCATTTCTGGCTGAAAACAGAAGGGAATTAGAGTAGCATATGCAAAACACATTGATCCCTGTACAAAATGCAGCTCTACTTTCTCATGGTGCCTTTGCTAATCAATGGGAGTGGATGCAGGGATTACAGACATTTTTGCATTCCTCTTGCACGTCAGTTGTCTGTTAATGAGAGTAAGTGTGCAGATGTACCATGAATAAAAGTTTCCTATACACCATATGACTTAAAACTTAAGAGATGCAGATATGTCATTAATGGATATGGAAACAAGTGAGGGTGAGCCTCACTGATAAATAGCTACTGACCTCCTACACTAAGCATTCGTGCATTTGATTCTACTTGCTGCCCCTTCCCCCCACCCAGCCCCACTACACAATGGTTTTCTCATCTGTAGATTAATATTCAGGTTACCAGATTACTTCCTATGAATAGTAATGGTTTAATATCTCTCAATGTCTCACAGCAGTCCAAATGATTACTCTCCATTGAGCATTTTAAAATTTTGGAACATGATAACAGATTTAGGGTAAATTCTCAGTGGTCTATGTAAAACATTTTGAGATTTCTGTAATTTTCCTTAGTTGCTGTTGAAAGCTCCATTTCTGGATTGTCTTAAGGGAAGTAAATTGTGTGCAACCCATTTCCTGATCAAGTCCCTCCATGCTAAAGAAACGCGTGTGATGGCACCTCTCTTGCAACTCAGTTCTTGTTAGTTATTTAAGAGCTTCAGAAGGAAAAGTCTAGTTTTATTAATATAATAAACAGTTGGAGCCTCCAAAAAGCATTAAAGACGTCCAATCATTTACAGCTTTTGGCATCATTCGACAAGTTACAAAGCTTCTGAAATCTCCTCAGCCATCAATTTCTAATGATTGCTCATTCATTCCTTGTGCTTTAATACATTTCTGAGGGTAGAGATTACATTTTGGATGCAAATAGCAATCTGAGACCTCAAATTGCACTCAAAATGGTGCTGTTCTTCCAAAGAGAAATCATGGGCTGAATAATATTGTGGGGACAGACAGCACATCCCACACCGACCTGCGGCCTCCACCGACCCTAAAGCGCTGCAGGGCAGACTAATGAGTGCCGAGTGGGGCTTCTGCCCCTTATCAGATTGGCTGGCCATTCCATCAGTCCTGCCAGCACCAGGAAGGCATCAGTGACCACTGCCAGGAGTGCAGGAGAAGAAGAAGACCATGGATGTCTGGAGCAGGTAATTCCAGGGTCTTGGGCCAGGAGGGTTTGGGTAGGCTAGGGAGGGGCAGAGGGTATGAGGGTATGAGGCTTAAGGGATATGGCGAGTATGAAGGAAGGGGGGCTCCACCCGTGGGAAACATGCCGGCTGGGGGCATGTAAAATTCAGCCCTGTGTTTCCAGGATCAGTTTGATTAATACAAGTGAAACTGTGTTTATCACCAAAAGTAAGCATGTTTAATAAGAGTGTCTCATTCACCACCTGCGACTAACCTGCTTTTGAATAACTGAAAGTCACTTTTTAAAACTATACAGATCTATTTACTAGTTTTGTTGGTGTAATGTAGTCATTTTCTTAGTCAATTAAGTATGCTTTATCATTTAACACCTTCTAAAATGTGCCTATTAGTGCCCCTGCACCTAAAACATTGCTTAGCTTTAAGAACCTTTTCCAAGGCTCACAGACAAGAATAATGAGCAGCAACTCACCATGTTGATTATTTGGAACTGAGGCTGTGACCAGTGTCGTGAATGGAGCCAGTATCCAGCGTAATATTTTTTAAACCACTACAAAAGATCACAGGAGCTTGCTGAATGTAACTTGCGCTTGAAATTCTGCAATCTTTTGCATAGGTCTAGCTGATTTGGAGAGAATTATGCTGGAAAAATGCAACCTAAGGAAACTATCTTCCTATTCTAGAGCATATAAAATCAACACTGACTGCTTTATTTGCACACATAAAGTGCTAAAAAATAAAACCAGTGCAGGATCATTTCATTTGCTATTTTGTTTGTTGCAGGATCTCTTGCTAGATTTGGCATTTGGATTTTAAAATTTGCTTTCATCCATCTCCTCCACACTTACTTCTTTATTGTTACTTTTGGTTTGAAACAATTGTTTTTGCTTGGGGAACTACACAAAGAAAAAAAAGAAAAACTTTCATTTATCACAGAATTGTTACAGTGCAGAGAGAGACTGTTCGGCCCATTGTGTCTGCACCGATTCTCCAAAAGAGCAATTTGCTTAGTGCCATTCTCCTAATATTTGCCTATAACCCTGAACATCCTTACTTTTCAGCTAACAGTCTAATTCCCTTTTGAATGCTTTGATTGAACCTACCTCCACCACACTCTCAGGCAGCGTATTCCAGACTTTAACCACTCAGTGCATGAAAATGTTTTTTTCTCATATCACTTTTGCTTCTTTGCTAATTACTTTAAATCTGTGGCCTCTCATTTTTGATCCTTTCATGAGTGGGAATAGTTTCTCCCTATCTACTCTGTCCAGACTGCTCATGATTTTGAATACCTCTATAAAATCTCCTCTCAGCTTTCTTTTCTCCAAGGAAACAGTCCTAATTTCACTGATCTATCTTCACATGACTGGAAGCTAGGAAAAGGTGGCAGGGTAGCTCTGTTAACTAAGGATGGCATTAGTTCAGAACTAAGAGAAGACCTCAGCTTGAAAGAGCAAGATATAAAATTAGTTTGGGTAGAGATAAGGAATAGTGAAGGTAAGAGGTTGCTTGTGGGAATAGTTTATAGGACCCCTAATGGTAGTTACACTGTAGGACAGAACTTACAGGAAGAAATAAATAGGGTGTGTAAGAAAGATGTTGCAATAATCATGAGTGATTTTAATGGGAAGGTCAGATTGACAATGGTAACCTGGAATGTATGTTGAAAAAATGCTTTAGGGACAATTTCTTAGAGCAGTACGTTCGAGAACCAAGGCTATCTTGGACCTGGCAATGTGCAATGAGACAGGATTAATTAATAACCTCATAGTAAAGGAGACTGTAGTGACATCGATCACAACATGATAGAATTTCACGCTTAGTTTGAAATGGAAAAGTGTGGATCAATTATTATGTTTTAAGACTAAATAAAGGTAACTATGATAGGCAAAGCTGGCTAAGGTGAACTGGGAAACTAGATTAAAAGTAGAGTTGCAGTGGCAGACTTTTAAGGAGGTATTTAATAATGCTCAGAAAGGATTTATCGCAGTGAGAAAGGCTCTTTGAGAAGGATGTATCATCCATGGCTGGATAAAGAAGTTAAGGATAGTATTAAACTTAAATAAACGCTTTACAAATCTGCAAAGATTAGTGGTAGGCCAGAGGATTGGGCAGATTTCAAGAACCATCAAAGAATGACTAAAAAGATAATAAAAAGGCAGAAATCAAAGCATGAGACAAAGCTAGCTGGTAATATAAAAACAAATAATAGAAGTTTCTACAAGTATTTGAATAGCAAAAGAGTAACTAAAGCTAGTGTTATTCCTCTAGAGAGTGAGTCTGGGGAATTGATAATGGAAAACAAAGAAATGGCAGAGGCATTGAAAGGGTATTTTGTGTTCTGTCTTCATGGTAGAGGACTTAGAAAACATCCAAAAGATTTTTGAAAATTGAGAGATGATAGGAAAGGATGAACTTAATACAGTCATCATCACCAGGGAAAAGGTGCTGGAAAACTATTAAAAACTAAAACTGAAAGTCCCCAGGACCGTATGGCCTACATCCTAGTGTCTTAAAAGAAGTGGCAGCACATATGGCAGACACATTGGTCATAATCTTCCAAAATTCATTAGATTTTGGAAAGATTCCAGCGGATTGAGAAAACAGCAAATTTAACATTTTTATTCAAGAAAGGAGGAAACTATAGGCCAGTTAGTCTAACATCTGTCATCGGGAAAGTGCTAATATCCATTATTAAGGAGGTTATAGCAGAATACTTAGATAATCATGATTTGATAGGCAGAGCCAACATGGCTTTCTGAAAGGGAAATCATGTTTCACTAATCAGTTAAAGTTTTCTGACACAGTAACATTCAAGGTGGATAAAGGGGGACCAGTAGATGTGCTGTACTTGAATTTCCAAAAGGCATTTGATAAGGCACCACATCAAAGGTTACCACACAACATTAGAGCACATGGTGTAGGGGGTAACATATTAGCATGGATAAAGCTTTGGTTGACTAACAGGAAGCAAAGAGTGGAGATAAAAGTGTTTTTTTGATTGGCAAGCTGTAGCCAGTAGAGTGCTACAGGGATCAGTGCTAGGTCCTCAATTATTTATAATCTATATCAATGACTTAGATGAAGAGACCAAGTTAGGTAAGAAAGTAGGTTGTCAAGAGGAAGCAGAGTCTGCAAAGGGATATGGACAAGTTGAGAGGGCAAAAAATTGGCAGATGGAGTATAACGTGGGTAAATGTGAACTTGTTCACTTTGGCAGGAAGAATAGAAAAGTAGTATGTTATTTAAATTGAAAGATATTGCAGAACTTGGTGGTACAAAGGGATCTAGGTGTTCTGGTACATGAATCACAAAAATTTAGTATGCCTGTACAGGAAATCATTAGGAAGGCAAATAGGATGTTGGTGTTATTGCAAGAGGAATGCAATGTAAAAGCAGAGAAGTTTTACAGAAGCTGTCTAGGGCCTTTGTGGGACCACATCTGGAGTACCATGTGCAGTTTTGGTCTCCTTATTTAAAAAAAAAGATACTGTTGTTTTAGAAGCAGTTCAGAGAAGAATCATTGGACTCATTCCTGGGATGAAGGATTTGTCTAATGAAGAAAAGTTGAACAGGTTAGGTCTTTGCCCATTAGCGTACAGAAGAATGAGAGGTGATCTTATTGAAACATATAGGATCCTGAGGGGACTTGATAGGGTGGATACCCAGAGGATGTTTCCTTTTGTGGGGGAGACTAAAACTAGGGGACATAGGGGGGGAATTTCCATGCCTGTTGCGTTGGGATCATGGCGAACATTAGCGGACATTATAGCAGGAAGGCCATAACTCAGTTTCATGATGTTGTGAAACTAGATTGCAATTGCTTGCTTCGCCCCTCAATGGTGGGCTGTGTTTCCCGCCGCCGCATGGAACTTAATTGAAATACATCTGCATATCATTATAAGGCCAGCTCGCCGGAATCGTCCCCCCCACATCAAATTTACTGTCCAGGTCAGTGTGAAAACAGTTGGTGCAAAATGCCTTGACAAGTATGATGTGCAAAAGTCGGGACTTGCACACACTGTGGACACCTGAGGAGTCCAACAGCAATGGGACCATGGAGGAACGCCCATCACATGCTGGGTGGATTCTCATGGACATGGCTTTGCCGTGAAGCAGCCCACGGAAGCTAGAAAGTCACTATTGAGGGTCTGTTTCGGGGCTTCGATGTCGTTGCCATGGTCTGCTACGGATGATCATTGAGGGGATGGAGAGGAAGGTCCAGCGTCAGTGGGATTGGAAGGTGAACCGGAGGTGGGGTTGGGGGTGCTGGTGTTGGGAGAGGAAGATCTACTCTTCACTGGGAGAGGAAGGTGTGTTAGCGGGGTTGAAGATGGGAGGGGAGGAAGGGAACGGGAAGAGGAAGGGGTAATGGGGAGAGTATGACAACTGGGGAAGTAGGTGTACGGGAAGGAGTACGGAGGGGAAAGGATTTCGGAAGAGGAGAGAACCTCCAGGGGAGTAAGGAGTTCCAAGGGGCTCAGGACTTCAGAGGAGGAATGAGTTCCGTGGGGGGATAAAGTTCAGAGGGGGAAGTGAGTAAGGGCGAGGCGGGGATTGTCCAGGTGAACATGCAAGGGAGAGGACTGTGGAGTCAATGACTATTTCCTGGGGAGTGAAATGGGGGTGAGTGTGGTGGGAGGGAATGGTGGGAATGACAGAGGGCAGAGTGAGGCAGTAGGGTGGGAGGGTGAGGGTGCAACAGTAGTAGTAGAAGGGATGGCGAGAGTGGCTGGTGGGGACTCGGAGGCAGACATAGACCCTGGGTGTGGGAAGGAGGAATTTGAGAAGGTCAATGTAGATGTAGGTAGGATTTTTGGGAATGTAGGGGGTGTGAATATGCACCTGGGCATCCCCAAAAGAAAATGTCTGTAGCTGGTGACAGTGGAGAGGTGGAAGGTGATGCCAGGGGGGCCATCAGCAATAGGAGAAAGGACATGGGTGACTGGGGAGGGGAAAGGATGGGGAAGCAAAAAACAAATGTTACACGCACCATGTTTCTAAAATCAAAAGTGAAAGGAGACCTGTGGTGGGTGGGAACAGGTGCTGCATGGAACTGTGATCAGTGGGTGGATGGAGATGCAGCTCAGCTCAGATGGTCAACTGAAAGAGAGCCCCAGCAGGCAGCATTGAAAATACTCAGGACATTGAGATGAGTGTGATTGAGGAAGGATCCACATGCTTTAGAGAGTGTTTGCACGAGACTCCGACAGGCCCTGCCAGACACACACACAAACTTCTCTCTCCAGAATTATTTGAGGTCCAGCTGCGTGCAACTGAACTGCTAGTAGGGGGGATGCAGTGGGGGACTCGCGAAGCCTGTAAATGAAGCTGAAAGACAACATTACACATTGCTCAGTGAGAGTGAATATATTTTCAGATTATAAAGTGACAAAATGTGTTCACTGGTGCAACCAATTGTGATAAGTTGTACAATCGTCTTGCAAAAACTGGCCTTGGAGCAGTCACTGGTGGAGGCACTCACATTCTCTTGCAATGTCGTCATCCCGGTTTGGACCAGTCTCACCCGTAGTTCAAGCTAACAAGGCAGCCTCACAGTGTGGGTTAGGAGAATGTCTGTGCCTGAGCTGAGAGCACAGCATGCAGTCCAGCGGGCAAAGCTGCCGCAAATTGGTCAGGTGGAGGTGGATGGGGCTTCAGGCCGCCATGCAGCACACTAAACCCTGACCATCCAAGTGGTGGTCAGCACTCTCTGGGATGTGTTCTTAGAATACCCATGCTAACCATCATGTTTCTCTCTTTCATCCTGCAGGAGGACTACATCAGGAGCATGGAGTCTAATGACTTAGCTGTATGCTTCATGGCTCACAGAGAGCAGAGACAAAGGAAAAGAGAGTGACAGAGGCCCCCAGCTGGGCAGAGGGAGAAGCAGCTTCCTCTGGAAGAAGGGACGGTTGGGGCTCTTGAACATGCCACTGAAGAGGCACTGTGAGCTGTCACTGGCCAGTGCCTAGCTAGGATCAAGGTCTACAGACGGCGCTTGTCATTCCTGCAGATGACCAAAAAGCAGTGCCCCTGATCTGGCTGGTCACATCTGCCACCTGCTGCAAGATTTGGTACTATGGAGACATGGAGGGCATCCGCTGCCAATGGCTGTGAAAGTGACAGTGGCACTCAATTTCAACACCAGTGGCTCCTTTTAGGGCTCCACAGGTGACCTCTGTGGGATATCACAAGCTTCCACCCACAAATACATCCATGAGGTCACAGATGCCATCTTCATGAAGGCACACCATCTTGTGCATTTCATCCGGGACCAGGACATCCAGGATGCAAGATCGATTGGATTTGCCCAAATCTCGGGTTTTCCATAGGTGCAGGGTACCATCAACTGTACTCACATGGTGCTTGGATCTCCATTGCAACACATGGTCAACTATGTCAACTACAAGGGCTTCGATTCATTGAACATGCAGTTGATGTGCGACCACCACAAATGGATCCTGTGCATAGTTTCAAGGGAGCGTCCATGACTCCTACATTCTCAGTTATTCTCAGATCCCTGACGTCTTCCAGAGTCCACAGAAGCTGCAGGGATGGCTCCTTGGGGACAAGGGCTACTCACAGAGGACGTGGCTGATGACATTCATGTGGCAGCCTCAGACTGAAGCAGAGTAAGGCTCATGCTGCAACTCGCAACTTGATGGAACAAACCATCGGGTTGCTGAAAATGCAGTTCTGGTGCCTGGATCAGTCTGGTGGAGCCCTGCAATACAGAGGGTGTCACGCATTGTCGTCTGCTGCGCCCTTTAGAACCTGGCGCTGCAACAGTCAGAGGATCTGGCTGAGGAGGAGATAGAGGAGCTGGAGGTTTCCTCTAATGAGGAGGACGTTGATGGGTATGAGGGTGAGGAGTTCCTCGAAGGCTAGGATGACGATGATGAGGCCATCGTCCTGGCCAGATGAGGCAGGTGCACTCGGGAGGCCCTCTTAGCTGCTAAATTTGTGGAGGATGATGTTGACTTGCAGTGAGGAGACCCCATAGATCCTCACATTGCATCTGTGAACACTTGACTCCAGTCTGGCTGATGGCAGCGCACATACCCTCTGTGATAATGCTCCTGTCATGGAGATGCAGTGGAGGCCCTAATAGTTGCTAGATTCCAGAAGGATGATGATGACATGCAGTGAGGACACTCCATAGATCTTCACATAGCCTCTGAGAATATCTGACTCCTGTCTGGCTGAGGGCAAACCTGCTTGTGCACTGTGATCAGGGTCATATCATGGAGACACAGCCATGAAACCTTAAATGCATCTGATCCTTTGTCCGCCTTCAGCACCTGACCCCTTCAGAAGCACAGCATCAGTGGTCACGGATGCTGAAGAGATGGGGGGGCAGCCCCACCTTAAAGGTTCTGAGAACACGCAGAGAGAATGATGGAACTCTGCGATGCTTGCCCACCACATTCTGGCATCAATGACAAGCACTATCGAGGTGCAGGCATCAGTAATATGTCCAGTGAGTGTGAAGCCAGACCATCACTTTGGTCTGAAAGTTACACACTGCACAGGGAAGAAACTCTGGACTGAGACACCTGCCTTTATCTTGTGAAGGGGCCAAGGTTTCACATCTCAATGAAACGAATACTGTTCATCATAACAAGGAGCCATTGGGAAGAAGACTCTTGGGAGTTTATTTACAATAGTAAGCGTTATGTACAAGTGATTAACATCCATCCAAGGCTCTGCACCTACATCTTAACCTTCCTAACCCTGCTGCCAGTCTTGGTGTTCCCCCAACATCCACAGCAGAAGTGGAGGCAGCCTGCTGACAGCTACACCCTGACTCTGATGGCCTTGGAGGGGGTCCTCTGGAGGGCTGAGATCAGAAGAGCCCCGGCCTGCTTTCAGGGTCCTGCTGTGTGGCAGGGGCACCCTCCTTGTCCTGTGGAGCTGGAGCTGCTGGGGTCACAGGAAGAGGGGATTCGGATAGGCTGGACACTCCCCAAGTCCTGGGTGGATGGCCTCAGGGTGTGCACCTGCTGATCCTCCTCCCTGTATGTGCCCTAGGGTCCTTGGCTGATTCCTCAAGGAGAGTGGGAAGCTGGAGTGAGATCGAGCTGCCCAATACCCCTCTCAAGCTGAGAGTGTTGGAGGCCAATGTACGGCATCATTGATGGAGTTGAGCCCACACAGCGGTAGAGGACCAATGTCCTGGACCAAGGTCTCCATGACAGCCGATACCCTAACAGTGTTGACCTTAGTGCATTGGCATGCTGGCGCTATCACCACAGACTGAAAGTGGAAGGACTCCTTCATCATGCCTTGCAGTCTGAGGAGTGCAGCAGACGTCTCTTCCTGATGTTCCTAAACTTGCAATTACACTTCCAGCAACCAAGGTATGACCAAGTCCAGAGGCTTGCCATTTGACTCGGGCTTAGCAGATTTTAGTCTCATGCAGTCAATGCGGCGAAGACCAGTGGAAAACCAGGGGATTGGGAAGCCTACAAAGACCAACAGAGGACAACTAAAAAAGAAAAAGGATGGAGAAGATTAAATATGAGGGTAAACTAGCCAGTAATATAAAAGAAGATTGCAAGAGTTTTTTAGATATATAAAGAGAGAGGCAAAAGTGGACATTGGGCCACTGGAAAATGACGCTGGAGAAGTAGTAGTGGGGAACAAAGAAATGGCAGAGGAACTGAATAGGTACTTAGCGTCAGTCTTCACGGTGGAAGACACGAGTAACATCCCCAAAGTTCAAGGGAGTCGGGGGGGGGGTGGTGCAGAGGTGAGTATGATGGCCATTACCAAGGAGAAGGTGCTAGGAAAACTGAAAGGGCTGAAGGTGGATAAATCACCTGGACCAGATGGATTACACCCCAGAGTTCTGAAGGTGATAGCTGAAGAGATAGTGGAGGCATTAATGGTGATCTATCAGGAATCCCTGGAGTCAGGGAGGGTCCCAGAGGATTGGAAAATCGCTAAAGTAACCCCCTGTTTAGGAAGGGAGTGAGGCAAAAGATGGGAAATTATAGGCTGATTAGCCTGACCTCGGTCATTGGTAAGATTTTAGAATCCATTATTAAGGATAAGATTTCAGAATACTTGGAAGTGCATGGTAAAATAGGACAAAGTCAGCATGGTTTCATCAAGGGCAGGTCATGCCTGACAAATCTGTTGGAATTCTTTGAGGAGCTAACGAGTAGGTTAGATAAAGGAGAGCCAATGGATGTTATCTACTTGGACTTCCGGAAGGCCTTTGACAAGGTGCCGCACAGGAGGCTGCTCAGTAAGATAAGAGCCCATGGTGTTAGAGGCAAGGTACTAGCATGGATAGAAGATTGGCTGTCTGGCAGGAGGCAGAGAGTGGGGATAAGGGGGTCCTTCTCAGGATGGCGGCCGGTGACTAGTGGAATTCCGCAGAGTTCAGTGTTGGGACCACAACTTTTCACTTCATACATTAATGAGCTAGATGAAGGAACTGAGGGCATCCTGGCTAAGTTTGCAGATAATACAAAGATAGGTGGAGGGACAGGTGGTATTTAGGAGGCGGGGAGGCTGCAGAAGGATTTGGACAAGTTAGGAGAATGGGCAAAGAAGTGACAGATGGAATACAACATGGGGAAGCGTGAGGTGATGCACTTTGGTAGGAAGAATAGAGGCATAGACTATTTTCTAAATGGAGAGAGAATTCAGAAATCTGGAGTGCAAAGGGACTTGGGAGTCCTAGTCCAAGATTCTCTTAAGGTTAACTTGCAGGTTGAGTCAGTAGTTAGGAAGTCAAATGCAATGTTGGCATTTATTTTGAGAGGACTAGAATATAAAAGCAGGGATGTGTTGCTGAGACTTTATAAGGCTTTGGTCAGACCACATTTAGAATATTGTGAGCAATTTTGGGCCCCGTATCTCAGGAAGGATGTTCTGGCCCTGGAGAGGGTCCAGAGGAGGTTCACGAGAATGATCCCAGGAATGAAAGGCTTAACATATGAAGAACGTTTGAGGACTCTGGGTCTATACTCGATGAAGTTTAGAAGGATGAGGGGGGATCTGATTGAAACTTACAGAATAATGAAAGGCCTGTAAGAATGGACGTGGGGAAGATCTTTCCATTAGTAGGAGAGACTAGGACCCGTGGGAACAGCCTCAGAGTAAAGGGAAGACCTTTTAGAACAGAGATGAGGAGAAACTTCTTTAGCTAGACAGTGGTGAATCTATGGAACTCATTACCACAGAAGGCTGTGGAGGCCAGGTCATTGAGTGTATTTAAGACCGAGATATATAGGTTCTTGATTGGTACGGGGATCAAGGGTTACGGGGAGAAGGCGGATGAATGGAGTTGAGAAACTTATCAGCCATTATTGAACGGTGGAGCAGACTCGATGGGCAGAATGGCCTAATTTCTGCTCCTATGACTTATGGTCTTATGGTCTTAGTCTTCTGAATGCCAGGGACAGGAGAAGTCTTTGCTGCCTGCTGTGGATCAGAAAGTGTGATGAGCCCACCAGATTGTGACCCTGAGGCATCTCTAAAGCTAGGTTCCACCAAGGTGTGTGTCCCTGCACTGATGTAGGGTGTGGGTGAGTGCTGTGCACATTCTTCTTCTAAGGTGTCTTTGGGACTTGAGTTTGAAATCTTCACCGGCCAGCTGTATGACTCTATTTTCAAAGTCCGTGAGGATCTTGATGCCTAGTTGGAAGATGATGTGCTAAAATTAGACACTTTACAGCCTTCCGGACTCAATATTGATTCAACAACTTTAGATCTTGAACTCCCTCCTCCATCCCCACCCCCTTTCTGTTTCTTCCTCCTTCCTTTTGTTTTTTCCAATAATTTATATAGATTTTTCTTTTCCCACCTATTTCCATTATTTTTAAATCTTTTATGCCCTACTAGCCTTTCCACCCCATCCCCACTAGAGCTGTACCTTGAGTGCCCTACCATCCATTCTTAATTAGCATATTCGTTTAGATAATATCACCACCTTCAAAGCCTCTGTGTTCTTTTGTTCTTTTGTCTGTGACATCTTTTGATTATCTGCTCCTATCACTGCTTGCTTGTCCCTACAACCACACCACCCCCCCCCAACCACTTCTCTCCCCCCACCAACGCCCCCCCCCGCCCCCTCCCCCCACCCCCCCCACCTTAAACCAGCTTATATTTCACCCCTCTCCTTAGATTCACTCAGTTCTATTGAAGGGTTATGAGGACTCGAAACGTCAACTCTTTTCTTCTCCGCCGATGCTGCCAGACCTGCTGAGTTTTTCCAGGTAATTCTGTTTTTGTTTTGGATTTCCAGCATCCGCAGTTTTTTGTTTTTATCCAGATGATAAGCATGCCTGGCATGTGTGGGTGGTGAGTGTCCCATGGACAGGATGAGCACAATGACGGTGTATGTGAGAGAGTGAATGGTGATGCCCCTTGAACTGGCAGTGAGTGAGGTCCCTGTGGATGTGTGATGGGTTTGTGAGTGTGTGAGTTGAGAGTGATGAGAAGAGTAACTTACTCTGGCGGAATAGAGGAGATCATCCTGTTGCGGCACTAGGTGGTTGTTCCCTTTTGCAGGGCATTGGCACTGACCACCATTACCACCGTGTCTCAAGCCGGATTGATGATGCCCCTCCTGCAGCCAGAGCAGGGGTAGAGAACATCACAGAGGGCCGCCACTGCATCCAAAAGGCATTCCAGGGACACGTCATTGAATCGGGGGTGCTGCAGTCTTCTTACCTTTTGGGGCCATGTCTTCTGTGCAGCTTCCCTGGGTTGGGGGCATTCAGAGGTGTGCACGCAGCTGCACTTTAAACATGGCGCCCAGCGTGAGGAAGCAGCAAGGTAACGTTGTGGCAGGCAAATCAGAGGCCACCAAAACAGTCCGTTTGCCGGGAATGCATGATTAATGAGGTAGGGTTGGCACGATGTGACTCGAAAAGCTGCCATTGTGGCTGGCGGGTAAAACATTCTTTTTCCACCCGCTACTGCACTAAATGCCAATCTGGTACGATTCTGCCCAGAATATTGAATAAACAAAGTGATATATAAAGAGATTTTTTTTTTAAATGATGAGGATGATTTCTTGAGGGTCTCACAGTTTGCCATTCATTTTGATGGGCAGTAAAATATTTTACTATTTTATTTAATATTCTTGCCCATTTAATTTTATTGGCCAGGATTTTCCAGTGCCACCAGCAGAGGCATTTTTGCAGGTTGGACAGGAAAACTTGGAGAGCCATTGACTTTTAATGGCTCCAAATTTTCCCATCCCACCTATGATGATGATTGCTGGTGTCGGAGCCAGAAAATCCTGCCCAGAGTTCCACTTTGCCTCCCTTTTTTCACTCTTCTCTTTGTCTCTTCATATTCTCTTTGATCATGCACTCCCCTGGTACGTACTTAATGTATACCTCTTTCCTAAAATTCAGTTGTTCCCTTATGTCTTTATTCATCCATGTAATCTCACTAATGCTCCATTTGTTCTTTCCTTTTAACAGAATATATTTTCCTGCACTCTGTTGAACACCATTTTAAATGTTTCCCTTTATTACTTCACATCGTTGTTTATCAATATTTTTGTCCATTTTATTCTTCCAACTTCAATTCTCAGCCCATCGAAATGAGCCTTTCTCTAATCCATGAACCTGGTTTTGTCATACTTATGTCTTTATCATCATCTTTAAGTATTTTATATTATGGTCTTCATTGCCTAAATGTTTCCCTACTTTTACATCTCTCATCTGCTCTGGTTCATTCCCTATTTCTAGGTCCAACAGCAAATCTTCCATTGTTACACATTTTACACACTGGGTTGGACATTGTCAGAACTTAATTCCCTTATCCCTTTTATCTATCTCTGCTGTCGTATTGCAGTTATCCCTTGTTTAGCACTCCAAGGGTGGTCCTAAACAATGGTGTACTGAACAAAAAATGTCCTAAAAAAAATTACTTTCCCATAAGAAAGAATGTGATAAGGTTGAGTTTTGCATTAACAACCTATTAGTTGCCTTGAAACTAACTGGCTAAAATATCCCCTTTTTACTTAATAATACAACTACTTACTATTCTTACTACTTACTTGCTACTCTTTCTAATTACTCACCGCTTCTTGCCTCCCGCTTGCCACCCCTCTTGCTCCTTCCCACTCACCACTTCTTTCTCTCAAGCACGCACTCCCTCCGCTCGCCACCTTGCCCACAGTCCCCCTCACTCCCTTCCTCCTGTTGTCCCTTTCCTGACTCCTTGCTCTGAATCCGAATATTCACAAATTTACAAACCGTGCCAAAAAGGAAAATGGATTATTAGAACATGCTTTAAGCAGGAGTTTTCTGTAATATCAGGGTAGTTAAAATCTCCTGTGATTGTTATTCTGTATTTTTTACTCAACTCCCTAACTTGTCTACATATTTCTTCCTCTGTCTCTGTAGTAATCTGAGGTGTAATACATCTTTAAGAGAGTGTGAGCAAATTGGCCACGTGACTGTAAGACCCAATAGCTGTGTAGCGCGAACTATCATGTTAAGGTTAGTCTATAGTAGGTTCTGATTGGAGAAGCATGCATTATGTTAGTGCTCTATTGTTTCTGTAAATAAGTAGCATGTGCTTCATTGCATAATGGCCTCTGTGTCTGCAGTATATTGTAATCGGCTCACCTGCAGACAGATAAGTATGCGACTGGTTCGCAAGCAAAGTGACCCCATAGTAGATCATTTCAACTGATGATGAGGCAAATGACAACAAGTTGACGACAGCACGGAAAGCCTCGAAAAGTCAATTGTAGTGAATCAGCGATGCCTTGCAGGCCGATTGTAAGTACCTTACAACTGTAAGCCCTCACCATAGTCGTCGAGGTTATCTCCTCCAGTATGACACAGCTTGGCCGCATCAAACCGTTTGATCAAACCACCAATGACTGGTCACGTTATATTAAACACGTCACATTTTTCTTTTTGGCCAAAGACAAATTGGCAGAGGAGAAGAGGTGGGTGATCCTCTTATCAACATGTGGCCTAATGCGTAGTCTAACGGCACCCAACGCCCCAGACTCCAAGAGCTTTGATCAGTTGGTAAATCTTGTGAAAAACCACTTTCAGCCAAAACACTGAGTAACAACGCAGCGTTTTAAATTCAATTTGAGTTGTCATGCCCCTGGAGAGATAATCACTTGTTATGTAGCAGCCTTAAAATAACTGACAGAGCACTGTGAGTTTGGGACATTGATTAATGACATGTTAAGAGATTGATTAGTGTGTGGGATTAACGAAGACACCATTCAAAAAAGATTGTTGTCAGAAACAAATTCAGACTTCAGCAAGGAGCTGGAGTTGGCGCTCGTGGTGGAAAGTGCAGTCAGGGATTCAGATGAAATCAAGGGAGCACAAAATGGCGCAGTTCTTCGCATTGGGAGGGAGGCACTGTCTGAAAATGGTGCAGAAGCACAGGGCTCCATGGAAAGGCCGGAAACAGACCAGCAAAAAGCAATGGTTTAACGGATAAAAACCACAATAATAATGGCAGAATTGGAACCAGGCAGCCTGCAAACGAACGAAAATTTAAAAGAACCGAGTGTTTTTACTGCCATCACAATGAGCACATTATGCGATCTTGTAAAAAGAGATTGAGGCAAAATTTCAAACAAAAAGGCAGAAGTCGTGAAATTTATATAACGGAGGAACCAGAAGAAACAGAGTCAGATATTTACTCACTACACAACTTAAAAATGGGTAAAACAAAGCCAATCCACGTGACAGTAGAAATCAACAGAAAACCCATTCTAATGGAGGTGGACACAGGTGCATCCAAGACAGTCATAGGGGAACACACGTTTAAGTATCTGAATGGAGGAGGCCACTCACTAAAGGTTGAAAACTCAGATGCTAGATTAGAGACATATACTGGCGAAGACATACAAGTAAGAGGTATATGCAAGGTTCCAGTACAATATGGAAGCCAGTCTGCTAACCTACCCCTGATAGTGGTTGAATAGGAGGGTCCAACTCTGCTTGGTCAGAACTGGCCTAAGGAAATAAAGTTGGAGTGGACTGAGATTTTTCAACTCAGAATGAAAGATCTGCAATAATTATTACAAAAATATGCCTTTGTGTTCAGGGAAGAGCTCAAGAAGATTCAGGGGCTGCAAACTAAAGTCCATGTGGAACCTGGAGCAACCCCCTGATATTTGAAGGTGAGGCCAGTCCCCTATGCATGACAAGAAAAAGTGGATATTGAATTAGACAGGCTGGAAATGTTGGGAGTCTTAAAACCTGTACCATTTTCTGAATGAGCAGCACCCATAATTCCAGTACTAAAGCCTGACCAGAGTGTGTGAATATGCAGGGGCTACAAGTTGACTGTTAACAAAGTGGCCAGACTTGACAGGCATCCTATACCAAAAACTGATGAACTGTACTTCAAGCTGGCAGGGGGAACTGCATATACGCAACTCGACATGAGCCATGCTTACCAGCAAGTTGAACTAGAAAAGGGCTGTTGGGATTTTGTGGCTATCAGCACACATAAGGGGTTATACCTGTATACCAGAATATCCTTCGGAGTCTCATCAGCTTGTGCTATGGAAATGGACTATGGAAAATTTACTCCAAGGTCTACCCCATGTTATGGTTTATCTCGATGATGTCCCAGTAATAGGACTAACTGATGAAGAACATCTGGCTAACCTGGAATAGGTATTGAAGCGTTTCTCACAAGCCGGAGTACACTTGAAAAGGGAAAAATGTATCTTCCAAGCAAAATAAATGATTTATCTGGGTCAGAGTGTTGAGTTGCAGGGCCTTCAACCAATAGTAGACAAGGTAAGAGCTATTTGTGAGGTGCCAATCCCAAAAAATGCTACAGAACTCAAGTCCTCTTGGGAATGGTTAACTACTATAGTCGTTTTCTCCCAAATTTGTCAACAGTTCTGGCTCCATTATACGGTTTACTCAAGAAAAACTACAGGTGGACTTGGCAAGCCCCACAACAAAAGGCTTTTATGGTACTAAAGCTGTTGCTACATTCATTGGCCCTGTTGGTACATTTAGACCCACAGAAACAATTGATTTTAACATGCGATGCATCCCTTTTGGAATAGGGGCAGTACTCTCACCCCGGATAGTGGATGGCTCCAAATGGCCCATTGGCTATATCTCAAGAACACTCAATGCGACAGAATGAAGATACTCACAATTAGAGAAAGAAGCCATTGTATTTGGTGTTAAGAAATTCCACCAATACATCCATGTTCGCCAATTCAACATCATATGTGATCACAAATCACTACTAGGCCTGTTCGGGGAAGATAAGACAATACTCCCAATTGCCTCGGCATGCATCCAAAGGTGGGCACTGATTATAGCTGCTTGCGAATATACTTTTATCCACCGGCTGGGAAGCCAGACTGCAAATGCCAAAGCACTGAGCTGATTACCTCCAAAAAAACAGCAATGTGAATGTCCTCATCACTCAAGAACTTGTCTTGTTATCAAACTTCCTGGATTCATCACCAGTGAATGCCCAACAGATTAGAGAATGGACAGACTACAATCAAGTTTTGTCTCACGTCAGGGAACAAGTCCTGCAGGGATGGTCTAACGAACCAAGTTGGATGAAATGGAGTCCTATTTCAACAGGAGATATGGGCTCACCTGCCAGGGTGGCATCTTATTGTGAGGAGTGAGAGTCATTGTGCATCCCAGAGGAAGACAACCATTATTGATAGAATTGCATAGCACTCATCCCAGCATTTCTAGAATGGAAATGTTGGCGTACAGCTACTTATGGTGGCCAGGGATGGACACTGAGATTGAAAACATGGTCAAGAGCTGCAGGCACTGCCAACAGGTGCAGAAGTTGCCTCCTTCTGCTCCATTGCCTCCTTGGGAATGGCCAGGAAGGCCATGGGTCCACCTCCACATTGACTACATGGGGCCTTTTTTGGGCACAATGTTCCTCTAACTTATCAATGCTCATTCCAAATGGATAGATGTATACGAGGTGAGATCACCCACAACTGCCACCACCATAGACAGATTGCGTCAGAGTTTTGTGATACACGGTTTACCAGAGATAATAGTGTCTGATAATGGAACGGCATTCATTAACAGGGAATTCCAAAGACTTACAAGTCTCAATGGCATAACACATGTCAAGACCTCGCCATACCGCCCTGCATCTAATGGATTGGCCAAGAGGGCAATCCAGACCTTCAAGGCCGGAATGATAAACCAGATAGGGATTCTATAGCCACAAAATTATCACGTTTCCTGCTCAGCTATAGGACTATGCCACATACGACTATCAGTATTGCTCCTACAGAGTTATTAATTAAGAGGCGTCTCAGGACATGTTTGAGCCTCATAAGGCCAAATTTAGCGGGGAGGGTAGAAAGAAGTCAGGAGGCCAAGAAAAATGAACACCGTTACCACAGTCACGAAAGAAACTTCACTGTAGGAGAAGCAGTTTTTGCAAAGAACTTTGGAGATGGGCCCAAATGGCTATCAGGTGAAGTCAGAGCAGTGACAGAACCCCTGTCTTACCATATATCAGTTGAAGGTCAGATAATCAGAAGACATGTAGATCACCTCAGGAAAAGGGAAACGGATACACCGTTGGAGCCTACACCACAGGTAGAAGGAACTCCTCTTGCCTTGAAAGTACCTGTAGGACCCGTTGAGCCTGAGAAGAGGCAAACTTACAGGTTTCTGCTGGGGTGTCCAGTGGACAACTAACTTCTGAGAGGGAGGCCTCAGATAAACCATCCGAAGTTGTAGAACTACGATGGTCGACACGTTTGAAAAAGCCTCCTGAGAGACTGAATTTGTAAACAGTTTATTTATGTAAATAGTTAATGAATTGTAAAATGTACTTTCAAGTAAGCAGGGAGGGATGTGGTAATCTGAGAATGTGAGCAAATTAACCACGTAACTGTAAGACCCGATAGCTGTGTAGTGCGGGCTACCATGTTAATGTTAATCTAGAGTAGGTTCTGGCCGGAGAAGCACACATCATGTTAATGCTCTGTTGTTTGTGTAAATAAATAGTATGTGTTTCATTTCATATTGGTCTCTGCATCTGCAGTATTTGTAATCGACTCACCTGCCGACAGATAAGCATGCAACCGATTCGCGAGCAGAGTGACCCCATAGTAGAACATAACAGTCTCCCTTCCTATTAGGTGCTCTATTATGGTAAATAATCCTTCACTAACTAGTATTTCTATCCATATGGTTCCTACTTTTGCCTTCTTGATACCTAGGTCCCTTTTTTCTACTGTCATTATGTTGTCGTAATAAGCACAATTACTCCATCTCCCCATTTTCCCTCTCCACAGCTGGAGCCTTATAGCCCTGTCGTGGCAGGGAAAGGGCTGTAAAATGCGGCCAGTGATTCTAAACTCCATTGACTTTGGCGGGAATGTAAAATCCCACTGCTGTAAAATCCTGCCCCATTTTTTTCTAAATATGTTATGACCTGCAATTTTTAATTTCCAGTCCAGATTTTTCCAGAGCCGGGTTTCAGTAATCTCTACAAAGCTTGGTTCCTCCTAGTGCATGATTGTCTCCCCTGTTTTCTTACAGTGAAGTTTATTTCACGACTGTGGTAACTCTGTTCATTTTTCTGGGCCTCCTGACTTCCCTCTCACTGTGTGCATTGCTGTACCAACATTTTAACTCATTTTTAAAATAGAATTTCCTCTCATTTCATGTTTAACCATCTTTTTAGACTTCTTTTCTATAACTATTTAGTATGTTTCCTTCAATGTCATCCTTTAGTTTATCCTTCACCTTGCTCTCCTTCCCTGCTTTATTTACTTTTAGGTCTGCTAATGTTCCTCCCCTTACCCAACCTTGGTAGTTTAAAGTCTTTGGGACCTCCCTATTTACCCATTCCATGAGGGAATAGGCCCCATCCCAGCTCAGCTGGAGCCTATCCCATCAGTACCACACTTTTCTGTCCCAGAACTGGCACCAGTATGCTATGGAAAGGAATCCCTCTTTCCCACACCAACCAGGTCTAATGTCTCATCCAAAATGGCAGCACCGCCAACAAAGCAGTGCTCCTTGTGTACCGCACTAGATTGTCAGCCTTGATTTTTGTCCTAAAGCCCTGGAGTGGGAGTTGAACCTGGAACCTAATGATTCAGAGGTGAGAGTGCAACCAAATGAGCCACACGCTGTCACCTGAATAGATTAATATTTTTCATCAAGCATTTAATGAAATTTCTTTGCTTATTTTTAACTCATGAATTGCAAATTTAATCCTAATCCAAGTCAATATATACTGCATGAATCTTTAACAAAAAAAATCTAAATAAAATACCTTAAGAGCACTTGTAGAGTGAATACTATGTGTATGTTCAGCAATACTACACTTCCAGCAGGGAGCCATAGTTGAAGGAAGCATATGTGAAATAATTGGCGCTGCAATGTTTAGATCTATTTCAGATCTGCACTTACTTTGAAGTTGACTCCCCACTGGGAATGAATGATCACAAGGCTACGGGCCAAGTGCTGGAAAATGGAATTAGAGTAGATGGGGGCTTGACGACCGGCACAGACACGATGGGCCAAAAGGCCTCTTTCCGTGCTGTAAAATTCTATGACTCTATGATCAGTGAATTTACCTTATAGTTAAGTCAGAAAACCACAGATGGCAACTGGTTTTGAAAGGTAATCCTAAAAAGCATTTTACTACTACTGAAAATCTACCTAATAATAAAATGTTTGCAATGGTAGGTTAAAAATACTTCTTCAAAAAAAAGAGAATAGCTTTTACAGATTTTCATGCCCAGTGCCAGCATCTGTACAGGGGAGCATTATTTCATAAAATACCACTGAGTACTCCAACTCATTTTATTGAATCAAAAACTTCAAAATAAAACATTACTCAAATTCTCTCTATGTTTCTGTTATCAAACGGTCCCATTTCATAAAGCAAAATAAGGGCACAAGAAAATGGTAGACACCTCACAGAGTACAGGTGCAAGAAGGGTAAAGGGGATAAACTGAACTGGCCTATTACAACTCATTTAATCTTCAGGCAGTTATAAAGAGAAGATTCTCATAATAGCTGAAACGAATTGAAGACATATCTTCCTTCAACTAGTTAAACATCAATCAAGGTGTTAGGCTGTACAGTTTTATTTCTACTTACTTTCATTTGGTTTTGTGCTATAATTAACTTACAACCATCAGCAATGTGAATAAATACAGGATGCAGATCTTGCATTTCTCATACCATGTATTTCAAACTATAAGCCATGTCTAAAAGTAATTTTATGAGAGCATCTGCAGCAAGCACAGATATCCTGATTTTCACACTATTCATGCTGCTCCCAAGACAGGAGTAACACTGTTTTGAAAATTGCACCTAATAAATGGGTACTTCTGCACCATTCTTTTACAGTTTGTCTGATAGTTAAATATTCAGAAAAATTGCATATTGTGTAACACTTACTTGCAAAACAAACATGCTGTAATTCATGTATAAATAATTTTCCATCTGGAATCAGGGTTCAAATCAAACTATTTCTGATTCCAATATGATTCTGCAGCAACTACGGGGAGAATTTTCTCCCCGTTGAGGGCGCTGAGCGGGAGCAGGCACGGGCAGGCACGCAGCCGATTGCCGCCTGCGATCGACTGGGCTCTGCCATTTTACGTGGGTGGGCCAATTAAGGCCAGCTCAATGTGACGCACGCCCAGTAGCAGGTGGGGTAGGGGGGTTGCATGAGTCAGGGACTGCATGCAGAAATCTCTCTGAGGCATAGAGTTGCCTCAGGAAGATTAGTTTAAGTTCTGAAAATTTTAATGAAAATAAATTAAGACATGTCCCCTCATATGAAAGTGTCACATGAGCTGGGACATGTCTATGAATGTTATTAAAAATTTGTATAAAACTTTAAATAGAGTCATACAGCACAGAAACAGGCCCTTTGGCCCATCATGTCCATGCTGGCCATCAAGCAGTTATCCATTCTAATCCCATTTTCCAGCACTTGGCCCGTAGCCCTGTATGCTATGGCATTTCAAGTGTTCATCTAAATACTTCTTAAATGTTGAGAGGAAGTCAATGTGAATCACAGGTGGATGCAATCCCACTCGTCGACCTGAAAATTCTGACCTATGCCCTTTACCTTGTTACAATCCTTGGCCAGACACCAAGACTTGAGGCGAGTCCTGGTTAGAGACCAATAACGTTTTGTTTGAAGTAGATAAAGGATGAGATTCAAGACACCTGATTTTGGAATAGAGCCACATGATCCCATGGGCTTTGAGCAAAAAAAAACTTTACTATACAAGTTCAGGAAGATAAAATAATTTACACTATATATGTTATACTCTAACATTCAGGGTAATTATGAGGATGTGAATTAACAGATGAACCGTGGTTGAACACACCACACCACAGAGTAAATGACAGATGCAGCCAGGACAGAGTCCATGGATTTCTCAAGAACTCACCCAGACGTCAGTAAACACCAAGCCAAGCAATCTCATTGAAACTTTGTCTCACGAGGGATTCCAAGTTTCACCTGAAAAGTTGCCCCAGACCGAGATTGACTTTAGCTTTACTTTTTTGGTGCCATGCTCAGTTGAATGATATCTTGATGCCAAGGCAATCATTCTTGCCTCACCTCTGGAACGCAGCTCTTTTAACTATATTTGGGCCAAGGCTGTAAGAGACCTGGAGAGAAGTGATTCTGGTGGAACCCAAAGGAAACATTGGTAAGGAGATTATTGGTGAGTAAGTGTTGGATGATAGTTCTGTTGATGACTCCTTGTAGTCCTCCCCTGCTGGTTGAGATTAGACTGATGGAATGATAATTGGCCAGATTGGATTTGTCCTGTGTTTTTTGGGAAGGGATATGGTTGAGCAATTTTTCACATTATCAGATAGGTTCCAGTATTATAGATGTGCTGGAAACAGCTCAAATAGAGGCATTGCAAGTTTTGGAACACGGGTCTTCAGCATGGCAGGCTGAATATTGTCAGGACATGTACTCTTCGCTGTATTCAGTGCGCTTGGCCATTACTTGATAACACGTGGCCTGAAACTTTATTGACAATGGTCTGACTCTGATCAGTATGAACACACAGTATTATTGAAAAGTTAATTTTGTATATCAGTAATTATACAGGTGTAGTACTGGTGTGGGTACTTATACGTGATAACTTGGCATCCACCGTTACTAGTTTTGTGGGAGACAATAGTTAGATGTTTGGTTTTGTTCTTTGACATCTCTTTTTATCAAAGTGTGTCTGGGCACTGCTTTTGTGAAAACCATTAGCAGTATCCACGTGAACTCTTTTTCTACTGCTTCAGCACTTTTAGCTGCATTTGTAAAAAAATTTCAAACTCTTTGCTGTCTTTTATTTATTGGATAGTTCTTCAGTTGTGAGTCAATTCTCAATATAATTCTCATTAGGGTAGCTGGGTTTATGGTTTTGTTGATGTACAGTAAACATTTTTATAGTTTTAATTTTGCATTGTGTGATATTATTCAGGCTGAATTGTTGTTGTAAAATATTTATCACATAGGTTCTTGGTGCAAGAGTTCCTAGTGCCAGCAACCTTCATACAGCTGCAACTTTAAAAGGTGCCTGTGGAGCATTCAGGCAGCTGCAACCCTGAAACAAGAAGAAGGGGGTGGGCAGCTGAGAAGGCAAGGCTGAGATGGCGGCAGGGAAAGGAACAGTTGCCCCTCACTTTAGCAACACCTCCCTTGAGGATTTTGTGGGAGCAGTCCGCAAAAGGAGGCGGGCCTTCTTTCCAGAACATGGGCAGAAGAGGTCATCAGTCATATCCAAGTAGGTATGGCTGGAGATGGCAGAAGTTGTGAGCAGCTGCGGAGTCAGAACCTGGATCCAGTGCAGAAAGGGATTTAGTGACCTGCTGCAGTCTGGAAAGCTGAACGGCATCTACGTGAGTTGGCATCTGGAAGCCCAGCATTAAGTGAAAGGCACCCGTGAAATCAGAGGTCAGGCGGTGGACCCATGGACAGGGCTAGAACAAGCACAAATTTTAGTATTGAGACATTCAGTCAACATGCACCCAAGACCCATGGCTCAGGCATGGGTGAAACCCGCACTGAGATGGCTGAAAGACCTTGTCACCAAGGCCATGCCATAGGCATGGCAGTGCATGCTCACGTTACCTCAGAGTGAGTAGCACATAGGCACCATGAGACAGCACTAACATTGCCCATGTTCATGCTTGCAGGAGAAGCGCATGTGCTCAGAATACTACGGAACACCAACGGACCAGAGATGGAGTAGCTGTTATCATCGTCTTGAAACTAATGGAAGAGGAGGCCATGCAGATTGGGTGGGTCACTGCAGGGCAGCCTGTCGCTGAGGGCTAGGCAGGTGTAGAAGGTATGGAGAGTTCCTAAAGATTTGGATGTATCCAACATTCTCCAGACCGCTACTGGAAGCTCCTCACCAAGAGGAGGCTGGAAGCCTTGGTTGAAGAACCAAACGTTTCATTTCAATATGTTATCTCCACCAGGTCCAGCAGCAGAAGAGGGATACACCTGTGATACATCAACACTAGAAAGCACACAGATGTACTGCCATCCAAAGACACTGAATCATTTTATTCATGAGCACCCTCCATCGGTGCAGATACACACAGCTCAGTAGGGTCTGTTGTGTGTCTGGAATTAGTGGCACCATCTGGTGAGTACTACACAGTCATCCAAATTACAAGCAGATGGTGACCCTCAGGTGTCATCATCAAAATTGCAGCAACTCCAGCCAATGTATAAAATGTGTGAAGATCTGCCGGAGTTTTCAAAAGCAGTGAAGTCCCCTGTGCAAAAGATGATGGAGTCCATCCATTGCATGAGGGGCTCCATATCTTCGTCATGTGAACACATGGCGTACTCCGTTGAGAATGTGACAAGACTAATGGGGAGACATATGCAGCCTAGCATTAAGTAGATGCAGGGGCTGCGAGGAATCATCCAGAGAATGATTTTATCCATGAGCTCAATGGAAGAATGGGTGGGTGGCTGGGCTGCATTGCCAGGAGCTCAACAACTCCAGGCGACCACAGGAGTTCATGTAATGCTTCAAAGTGGAGGAAAGAGCAGGCTTCAGGCAATGGGGTTCCTCTCAGGGCATTTCTGTGACTCAAGGCACATCCTCAGCATCTTTGACAGTGACGCACATCCTGGATGCTGCTCTGATGACTGACGCAGATCCTGCACAAATGCAGGTGGCACCAAATATGTCTGACCCCAGTAGGGTTCAGGCACCCCAAGGATGCAGGCCATGGCCATTTAATGCTCTGGAGCCAAAAAAGCAGCAGCCTGACTCCACGTCAACTCAAGCCGCAGGGAGAGCACCTCATAGCATTATTGTAAGCATATACTTAGATGTATGGACTAGCACAGGAGGCTCACTAGGTGGTTTTAATTTATCCCATGAAAACTTGTGTAATGCTTAATGAAAGAAAATCTTGTTAAACTGTGAATTGAAATGATTTGTGCACTTATATCAATACAACAGTTGGCATTAACCAGATGTTAAATCCAATGAGGGTGTTGTGACAAAAGCGCAATAATTTTCATAATATTTCTCTGGTTTATTGTGAAGTATGTTTATGGGAGTGATTATAGCTGGCTCTGTCCGGGTGGTTTAATTAAATTTGGAGTCAGGTAGACCGCAAGTTTGAAATCATCAAACGCAGCTAGGGGCAGAATTTTGCCATCGTCAGAGTGGTCAGGAAGCCAACCACTCACTGCCTGCAATTTCACGCTGGCGGCCCAATTAAGGCTCGCCCAGCGTGAAACGTGCACTGCAATCCTCAGCGCTACTGCAGCACTCGGTGCTGCCTGTGGTGGGGGGAAGGGGGGAAAGCGAGCGGGGAAGTTCGCACACGCACTCAGGTATGCACAGGAAAAGCTTCCTTAGGCACAGAGCTGCCTCAGGGAGATGAAGATTTTTGAAAATAAAGAGAAAGATTTAAAAAATGTTAATATTGTGTCCCCTCATGTGACAGAGTCACATGAGCAGGGACATGTTAGAAATTAGTTTGAAACATATTAATTTTTTTATGACTGCTTGAAACCTCATCCCATCTGTGGATGAAGTTTCACAAAAAATCTAAAGGCTGCTTGGCCTTTCACCTGCCCACCAACCATAAGGATGGACAGACAACAAAAAATTTCATTTAATTAAATCTTTAATGGCCTTAATAGGCCTGTTAATTGTCAGATGGTGCGCTGCCAACCCCCATTCGTGCCTGCCAACTGAAATATTGCGCGAGTGTGTGATGACATCGGGACGCTCGCCCAATGTCATCGTACATCATTTTACACCTGTTCAGGTCAGGTGAGCACCCGCCTGATGAGTGGAAAAGTCTGCACTAGGTGTAGAAAAATGCTTGACATGCTAATGTGTAAACATGGATGATTGCTTAGTATGTGAAGGGAATTTGCATTTTTAGATAAATGAAGATATTATTGGATTTCAAAGGGATGTTAGTCTGCTTACAACTAGTCAAATAAGGAAGGCTAAGGAGATGTTTATATTTCCAAAGGTTAACGACAATATTGGCAACATGAAAGTTTTTATATTAGAGGAAGACACAATTTCAAAGACACTTGGAACAATGGAACTTACATATTAAAGAGAGAAAAACATATATAAAGGAGAATGAAAGGCTATGTGAGTGAAGGCCATGTAAGATCTAATAGCAGTGTGTGAAACAGCCCTCAAGAAGCCTCCAGCCATTTGTGCTTAAGTCTGCTATGTAAAGTAACTGAAGTTGGGGAAGCCATTTGGAATTCCACTGTCAAGTGGGTATTGTATTCACTTGCTAGTTCTGTTTAAGTCTAAAATCTATTTTGGACTGTTGCCTTAAAGTGGGTGTGCAGCTGGGAGTCAGGTCAGTTTGGAATTTTAGGATTTGTTGTAGTAGTATGTAATTGTAGTCCTATGTATGTGCTTGAAATCTTTTATTTTGTTAATAAATATTTTAAGTTAATATTTTTAAAAATTTCTAAAGGTCTTGGTGGACTCATTACTTCTGAATTCAGTGCACACATCTTCTCATAATAAATACGAATGCAAAACTGTAGTGATAGCACAACCAGGATTTCCTTGTGGATTTGGTCAGCCTGGCACACATCATCTGCCATATCATAACAGTATATTCTGTAAAGGCAAGGCACTTGAATGCCTGTTTTGGTGATGGCCTTTGCACATTCTGGTCACGGGCACACATAAATGATGAGGGTCTCCAATGACAGGTCAGTAACCCATGTATCTGGGAGTGAAATTCTTGGCTCATCGTCCCACTCAGGATGTGGCTCACTCAATGTGTTCCTCTAGGTCCAGCGCTACACCCGTATGCAGTACCAGGTCCTGCAATGTGCAGCTGACGATAATGATGAGGGACACCTTTGAAGATGCGTGTTACAGGGTTCCTCCAGATTTCTCGAGTCATTGAAATCTCATCTTCAATAGATCAGAGGCCTGCTTGATGGTGGCCCTAGCAGTCATGTAATGGCACGGTTATATTTGTCTTCTGCCTGTGTGTTGAGGTTTTAAACAAGGGTCAGAAACTATGTCTTCAGTGGATACCTCTTGTCCCCCAGGATCCAGTATGAATGTGTACGAGTGGCCTGAAGAGCTGAGGCAATTGGGACTGCCTCAGGATGTTTGATTTGTAACATTTTCCTGGAAGCTCACACCTGCATGAAGCACTTAATGGTGGTCATGTGCAACTTGAACAGTGAGCAAAAGCCTTTTCTGTTAATAAAGGCACCAGGCTGCTGTGAGAGAGACATGAAGATCACACGCGATGACCCCCTGCACCTGGGGAACCCAACAGTGCTGCTGAAGCTGACTGCCCTCTCCACCTGACTGGTCTGATCTGTTGTGAACTTGATATATTGGCCAGCACTGTGCTACATGGCATCAGTGGCCTCCTTTACGCAGCAATAGGCTGCTGACTGAGGGGGACCACATAAATATCCAGTTGATCCATGGGATGATCGACTGGTGTGGAACTTGATTGCCAATGTCACCTTTAAGGTGACAGGCATTGAGTGGTTATCACTTCCCAGTGGCCTCAACTCTGGTTCCCTTTTTCCACTAGCCTTCACCATCATGTCCGTGAAAAGGCACAGCCTGTGCAAGCACTGGTGTTCAGACATTTCGATGAAGCTGATCCTCTGCTGGTAAACCTATTGATCTGGATAGCTCCTTTTGCAACTAGGCTGCCTGAGTCACACCATGTACCGTCCTCATTCACATCCAGTGGATTCCTGTGGCCTCTGGAGCTTCCCTGGCCTCTGCACAGCCACACAATGTGGCTGCGTACCAATCTCTGGGCCACTGTCCTCCTCACTGGAGGAGGAGTCAGATTAACCTGATTGCCAGATGAAGCGTCCACTTGTTCAAAGGCACTTAATGCCTGATCCAGGGACCAAGCATCAGGAAGGGTGAGGCCACCCCCTTCCCTTGCTGTTGACACCCTCCCCCCATCCCCCAAGACCTCCAACCCACCGTCACTCAGCTGTGGCCTGGTCCCTCGGCGATCCTGGGCCTCAGGTAGATGCATTGCTGACAGCTATCACCACCTCCATGTTGGCCCTACTAAGCAATGCACAGTTGCTGGCCTCTGATTTTCAGGAAGGTCCCGGACTCCTTGACCCTGGTGAAGCCCACCACTGCCCAGTTAAGTGCCTGATTGGAACTTAATCTGGCAGGTCTTCCCAAAAGGAGGTGGCACAGGTCTCTTGCCACCTCCATAAAATACAACCCATAAATTCTATATACTCTCAAATGTGAAGGACCCTATTCTCCGATATGACATCGCTTCAGGAGTTCTTCAGGTAGAGTCCTAGGCTCAGCCATTTTCAGCTGTTTCATCAATGATCTTCCTTCCATCATAAGGTCAGAAATGGGGATGTTCGCTGATGATTGCACCATGTTCAACACCATTTGCGACTCCTTAGATATTGAAGCAATCCATGTCTAAATGCAGCAAGACCTGTCCAAGCTGGGGCTGACAAGTGGCAAGTAACATTCGCACCACACGACCATCTCCAACAAGAGAGAATCCAGCCATCACCTGTTGACATTCAATGCCATTACCATCACTGAATCCCCTACTATCAATATCCTGGGAGTTACCATTGACCAGAAACTGAACTAGACCAGCCATATAAATACTGTGGCTACAAGAGCTGGTCAGAAGCCAGGAATTCTGAGGCGATTAACTCACGTCCAGATCCCCAAAGCCTGATAACCATTTACAAGGAACAAGTCAGGAGTGTGCTGGAATACTGTCCAATTGCCTACATGAGTGCAGCTCCAATAAACACCCAAGAAGCTTGACACTATCCAGGTCAAAGTAGCCCACTTTATTGGCACCCCTTCCACAAACATTCACTCCCTCCACTACCAACACATAGTGACAGCAATGTGTACCACCTACAAGATGCACTGCAGAAACTCACCAAGGCTCCTTATGCAGCACCTTCCAAACCCGCAACTACTACCATCTAGAAGGACAATGGCAGCACATACATGGGAACACCACCACCTGGGAGTTCCCCTCCAAGTCTCTCACCATCTTGACTTGGAAATATATCGCTGTTCCTTCACGGTCGCTGGGTCAAAATACTGGCACTCCCTACCTAACAGCACTGTGGGTGTACGTACACCACATGGACTGCAGCGGTTCATGAAGGCAGCTCACCACCACCTTCTCAGGGGCAATTGGGGATGGACAATAAATACTGGCCCAGTCAGCAATGCCCGTAAATGAATTTTTAAAAATGTCGTTTAGTGTGGTTTAGAGCCATTATATTCTATTAATGCCCAGGGTTTTGAGAGTGGATTTCAAATTTCAATACCTAGGTGTGAATCTCACATAGGCCTGAATTTCACACTTGGCGTGTGCGCCAAGTCGGCAGGAATGGAATTGGATGTGGAATCCGCTCCCGGTCACAGTCACCAGTTAATGTCCATCAGCGTGAATTGCGTCTTGGCAATAGTCGGGAAGGGCTGGGGGGGGGCGGGAACCTGTTGGGCGCCATGTCCAATTGCAATCCGGAAGGTGCTTTAAAACTGGCAAAGGCAGCTGCCTGAAGGCTGCCAGGGGCAAATCTTTAGAGTCGGCCTGGAGACTGGAACAATGGCCTCACCAGTGGCAGGAAATGTCAGGCGTGAGGACAATTTGGGGGATGGGCACACAGCACCCCGTTTCTCAGATGAGTGCCTTGCGGTCCATGTGGAGGAGTTCGATGTTAGGCAGGACACTCTTGTACCCAGGGGTAGCAGGAGGAAGCAACCGCCCCAGACCAAAAAAGCCTGGTCAGCAGCCACGATGTTGTGAGGCACACATGAGTGCAGTGCCGCAAAATGTTCAATGACCTGCTACACTCCGCAAGGGCGAGTACCAAGTTGACATGGATCAGCGTGGAGAAGTGTTAAGGGCTGGCCGTCCCCCTGTGGACCTCAGGGGTGCTAGAGTCTGAGTGCCAACTTTAGATGATGATGGAGTTGGCCAAGGGGGTGAACCCTGGCGGTTTGGCCTGAGTGCCTTGTGGCCCGAGGGCCATGACTTGGATGTGCCCTGCAAGGTGCTCCTCAGCTGGGATTGGCCAGGCTGCATTGGCGCTGCAGGTAGAGAATGGACTAATCCATGCTCCCCTGTCCTTTCAGGAGAAGAGGAGCCATAACAACACCAAGAGGTCAAGGACAGGCGGAGGCCCCCCAAACCTCCTAATCTTGATGAGGTTTTAAATGGATGCTTTGGATCTGGAGAGCCGCCACCTACCTCAGTCAGCCAGTCGTGGAGAGGCAGGGGTATCTGACGAAGGTATGAGTGCAGTGCACAGAGGTGAGAGTGTCAGATTGTGCAAACATTCTGAGTGTATCTCATTAATGGAAGCCTCAAAACTGGAGTCTCCATTGATCATTGAAAGACGATGGCACCATGATGCAGATCTCCATTGTCTCCCCAAGGTGCCTGGCATGCACAGTGACAGTGTGATGACTTAAACTACTGACATGTCGCTGTTCTCCCTTAGATTCACCAGCACGCAATCAAATGCAGGGCCCCAAAGAGCCACCCTTGATGCCAGAGGACTACGGGGCTTTTGATGCACCTGTGTCACACCCGCTCTCTGAACCAGGCATCAGCGCAGATACCAGCACCTCGGTGGGCATTAGATCATTAGCTAGAATGTCGGTGCACAGCAGTGAGTGCACTTCACATTCACTTGAGGAACAGGCGGAGGCAGGGAGTGCCCAGTGCACGGCAGTCAGAGGACTGCTGGGGACCAGGACCATGCTGAACCAAAGGCAGATGATGAGCCTCTAGAGTCACCCATTAGGCAGCAGATGCTGGATGTCCAGAAGGATATGCAAGAGGATCTGGTGGAGATCCATGAGGGTAAGCATGCCATGGTAAGCAGGAAAGTCCAGAGCAACCTCACTTTGGCGCACAAGTTACTTGTCAACTCTGCTGGCTCCTCTCAGGACGCTCTGGATAATGGCAGCAGCTCTTCTGCCCCTCTGACAGTGACCGTGGCATCTGATGAGGCTGCAATGACTAGGGCCAGCACAGGCTCCACTGGTCAGAGGACAACCGCCAAGGTCATCAAGGCCAAAAAGACTCCAGAGTCAGCAGGCTGGCTTCAATGCTGCTGCCAGTGAGGGTGGAGGGGTGGGGGACAACTGGGTGCAGCACTCGTAAACATAAGTTTAAGGCACCACGAGTACAAGGGAAGGATTGTTCACGGGTGATCTTTTGTTCTGCCATGTTATGTTTATATGTTTACTGGTGTGGGCATTGCACCAGATATGGTGATGTCATTTGTGGTGAGTGTCAAAATGATACAAATTTTGCTTTTGTCTTAATGTCCTGAGTATGCTCACTTGTTTTGTAGGTGCAGGCCATGCCAGTTTCTAATGGACAGGCACTGAGAGGACTTTGGGTTCAAAGGAAAGGGTCATTTCAGACATCCGGGATGGAGGCAGCAGCCCAGGCATCAGGTGAAAGCAGATCTTTGGCAGCCTTGCTGAAAGAGCGTTGGTTCCAGGTATCCCTGGTGTCCCTGCCTCCCTGAAGGAGATTCAGAGATCTGCCTCCACGCCCTCAGCATTTTCCTCACCATGCTCCTCTTCTGATGCACCACTGAGTTCATTCTCTGTGCCTGTGGAGCTATCTCAGGATCCTGTCCTTCCAGTGGAACCCCATTGCCAGTGCCAGATTGTGGAGGGTGCAGCTTGCAACCATTTTCAGTGACATCCAATCTGGGGGATATTATAGTTCTCCCACTGAAAGGTCCAGGCATCAGAAGCACATTTTTACAAGACCGATGGTCCTGTCTATCACCGCCCTTGTGGAGACATGACCCCTATTATAACACTGCTCTGCCTCTGTTCTCGGGTGCCAGAGAGGTGTCATAAGCCACCCTTTCAACGGATAGCCCTTGTCACCCAGCAGCCATCCATCCTGTCGGGCTGGAGAACTGAATAGCTTTGGCACCTGTGTGTGCCTGAGGATATAAGCATCATGGGAGCTGCCAGGGTACCTTGCACAAATTTGCAGAATTTGCATCTTATGGTCACAAACTATCTGGGGCTTCATCCTGTTGACAAAGGCACCTGGCTGACCCGCTGGCACTTTGATAGCCACACGTGTGCAGTCGATTGCACCCTGGACGTGGGAGAATGCAGTAATCGCTGAAAACCCTCTGGTTCGCTCAGCCTGGATGGCCTTGTCCATTTGCAAATAAATAAGTGTCATTGCCCACCTGAACAGAGCATCAGCTCTGATGCACCTGATGCAGCTGTGGACAGCTGATTGGAACAGCCCACACAGATCCCCCACTGACCCCTGGAAAGATCCAGAGGCATAGAAGTTGAGGGCCACTGTGATCTTCAGAGCCAGTGGCATGGGGTGTCCACCCACACAGTTGGAAGTGATCTCAGGCCTAATAATCTGAAATTAATGATGTCATTGTCTGCCTGGATAGACAGATCCTCCTTTGGCATTGTACCTCAGACATGTTGAGGTAGCTGCATTGCTGCCTGTAAACCCTGGCAGCAGGATAGTAGCATTTTCTGCAGTCCCTTACACCTTGGACTACCTGCTGGCCCTGTGCCACTTGTGCCTCTGCCTCTCCTCCCACAAATCGCTCCCCTGGAAACTGCACTGGGACACCTGGCCTCCTCTCCCTTCTGCCCCTCTCTTCCTCCTCAAAGGAATTGCCACCAGCGGAGAGCACAATCCCCATTACCGGGGTTATAGAAGGATGTCTAATACCTGGAAGGGTCCACACTGTCTGGTGGCCTTGAAGACAACAATGAATCCTGAAATGAAGCCTGGAAATGCTAAGAATGAAGCTTAGAACAGAGATAAAACTGTCAAGCTCAAAGATACAACCAGCAGCAAATTATCTCCTTTTTATCCTGCTCTCTTAGATGAGGTTTCGATAACAGTGGCTGCCTGCCTGCCCGTTTTGCCCGTGCAACAGGCGTTAAATTGCCCAGGCAACTTAAAATCGAGTAGAATTAGCTTTTTAATGGCCTTAAGTGGCTTTTTAATTATTGGCGGGTGCGGCTCCGACGCCCGCTAGCCTGAAGATTGCTTGCATGCAGGATGGGATGACACCAGGGCGCTCGCCCGACCTCATCTCGCGCTACTTCACATCCATTCAGGTCAGGCGCATGTCCACCCTCAAGGTATAAAATTCTGCCCATATTGGATCATCTACCCATTGTAGAAATTGCATGAATTTTATTTCTAGGGTTAATGAAAGACAATGAAGAGAAAGCTTTGCCCACACCAGAATATTTTAGTATAATTTCCTTGGCAAGGTTCTCGGTTGTTATCTGTGTGATTCAGTGTGGTTTAGCATCTTTGTAGTTTATAGTTGGTAATTCTGTATTGTTTCTTTCATATTGGGATCCTGATTGTGCTGTCGGTGGTGTATTGTGCTGCCTGAACATCTCTTGAAGATAAGGTTTTTCAGGTTTCTGTGATGTGGATGGGATTTTCCAGCCCCGCCCATCACCGGATCCTCCGGTCCTGCCAAAAGTCAAAGGACCTTTGGCTGGGCCGTGTCATCCTGCTCGTCGGGTTCCGAAATGGCAGGGCCGTAACATCCCAGCCTTAATTGTCTGATAATTGCTGAATGATTACATATTCTTCAGTTTTGCCTGCTTTTTGTAAATTATCATTTGCAAGATGCATTTTCTTTGGAAAAAGAATATTAAAATTGAAGCTATGCTCAATTTGTTTAATGTTTCTGTAATGCATGTGTGCCTGTGGAATTTTATTGTAAACCTTGCACTGTGGTTCCATATTTTGATTGTGTTGTGTTGTGGTTTGTGGAGGTGAAAGAGGTTTCTTTTTATCTGAGGCTGTCTCGGCTTTTGTCAGTTTTCTAATTTGGCTATGTTGTAGTTTCCTGCTGCTGACATCCTTCAATACTTGCTGAAATGACATTGCAGTCACTGTACACCAATTCACTCATTATGTGAAGCTGCTATCTCTCTGACCTCCTCCACCCCACGACCCACTGAGATGTCTGTGCTCTTCCAATTCAGGCCTCTCGCTATGCTATCAGTAGCAGTGCCTTAAGTTCTGGAATTCCCTCCCTAAAGCTCTCCTCCTCTCTACTCTTCCCTCCTTCTTAAGGGTGCTTTTAAGCCATACCTTTTTGACCAAACTAGTGGTCACCTGCCTTAACATCTTCTTATGGCTCAGGATCAAATTCTGTTTGATGCTCATGTGAAGCACCTTGAGAGATTTATTATGTTCAAGGTACTATAAAAAATGCAAGTGGCTGCTGCCTTTTAGGCATTTTGATGGTATGAAAAACTGCTACTTAAATGCAAGTTTATTTTTCTTTCAACGTTTTTAGTGGTTATCGTCAGTGGACAATTTAATGTAGTGTCAAGGGTGGGGGGGGGGGGGTGGGGTGGCACCAGCATGCAAGCTTCACAGTGGCTGTGGGGCCCTGTACTTTCTGCCTTCAAATGCCATTATATAAATAACAGGTAGTTGCTCATAGAAACTATTGTCCTCGGTGTAGTTAGGCCACAGGAAACATCCTGTGTGAGCACATGTCTTGGAACCTAACTGTATGATTTCCCCTGTCACTCAGGAAGAGATCATAATTGATTGTATTCCAAGTGTGAAAGAGAAGATTGTATCATTTCAAATCACTGGTAGTCTGGGATGGGTGGAAGTGAACTTCATTTGATGACTACTACACTAACTACTTATACATTCACATGTGTGCCTGCTTTATCCCAGTGGAAGTGGAAAGATGCAAGTCTGACAGCATTCCATGGAGGTGTCCATTTCATAGGGCCCTCAAGGGGCTGGTCTCAGCATTAATTTCATCCAGAGTCTCTGTGAATTCCAATCAACAGGAAGCTTACCCTAAAATGGCTCTGCTGTTAGAAGCCAGAACTTCAATTTTTTTTCCTTGAAATCATCAGCAGTTAATCTGAAACCTCAAAAATAAAGAAGTTAAATTCTCTTCCTCAATTAAACTCAGTTATCACCCTGATCCTTATTTGGATTCCTAATCCTAAATGCATTTCAAAATATGTAAAGATATTCAGTAATAATTGACTTCTATATGAAAGCTTGCGTGTGCAGTAATTTGTAGCTTGGAGAAAATTCAGTGATGTGAAAAGGTCATTTGGCCCATCAAAGCTCATCACTATAAGTATCATCGTGTCACATGGCTATAATGTGAATAACCCTAATGATTTTTTTGCTTAAAAATTGATAACTGTGCATTTTTATCAGTGGTTCAGTAATCTCCCTGTTCTGAAATTACTTTTCACTATATTGCATTTATATTTTCTCCTCCTACTTTTTTCATGTACTTTGAAGTAATAATCTGGTTCTAGTTACCAGTTAATATTTTATTTACTTTAATGAGGCCTCCACTTAACTGCCTTCTTTTCAGGCTATAAAGCTTAAGCTTCTCTAATCTTTCTTCACAGCTCATCTATTTTACATTTGGAATTAATCTCGTTGATATTTTCAGAGCCATTTCACATGTAACTGTGGGGTGGATTTTCTGCTTTTATGTTTCTGGCAGGTAGCCTCGCCCACTGCCACACGAATAACAACGACTTGCAGTTATATAGCACCTTTAAAATAGAGGAAAAAAAATCCCAAGACACTTGGCAGAAGCATAATCAATGCCAAGGCAAAAGAAGAATATTTCCCTGATATTTCACCCCTCTCCTAATATTCACTCAGTTCTGTTGAAGGGTCATGAGGACTCAAAACATCAACTCTTTTCTTCTCCGCCGATGCTACCAGACCTGCTGAGTTTTTCCAGGTAATTCTGTTTTTGTTGTGAAGAATATTTCCCTACCATTAAATGCTTTAAGTGTGTAGAGTGCATTCTGTTTCAATCAAATTTGCTTCTGGACATTCCTGATCAATAATAATGATTTTGTTTTAACGATCAGAATATACATGGCTTCATTCTGGATGAGAATGGTTTTAAATAAAACCCATTCATCCTCAGTTCTTGGTTGTCCAACTGGTAGTGATCACCCCTCAACCTTCTTTGTTTCAAGGGTCCTTCAGTCCTTTACCCCACCTAGACTAGCACCTTCCAAATTATAAGTGAACTCCCTACTCTTCCTACCAAAATGTACTACCTCACATTGATCAGCGTTTGAACTTCATTTACCAACTAATTGCCCATTCTGCAAGGTTATTGACGTCCCCCTGTAATTTATTGTAGTCCTCCTCAATGTTGACTATCTCCCCAATTTGGTGTCATTCACAAGTTTAGAAATGGTGTTTTTGATTCCAAATTCCAAGTCGTTAATGTAAGTTGTGAAGAGAAAAGCTCCCAGCACTGAGCCTTGTGAAACACCACATCCCACCTTCTGCTCATCTGAGTAACTACCCCTGACTCCCAATCTCTCGACAGAATTGCCCCAGATTTGCACTTAGTGCGGGAGTGGGCAGGAAAAAGAACGTTACCCATCGGGCGCAATGATTGCTTTACACGCCATCTTGTTCCAAACCGGCCTCCTTAATCATGCATTTCTGGGAAATGTGCAGTTTTGATGGTAAGTGTGCTGCCATGCACTAATCATCTTTACTTTGGTTCACAGGGAGCTCCGCCAAGTAACTGAAACCCTCAGCCAGCTAGTCCCTCAGCGCCACACATGTCCTCACCTCCAGCCAAGAGGGCACCTTCTCCATTGAAGAGCTGGAAATAATCAGTCTGGAGGACCCATCACAGCGCTTACCCACACCCTTTACCAGTGCAGTGAAACACACTCGGTGAGACCTAGATCTAGAGCAGCCTTGGTTCACAACCTGGTGGTCACCACATAGACACGTGTCCGCAGTAGGAGGAGGTAGGTTCAGCCACGCTTCCCAGAACTCAGAGAGCTGCTGGAGAAGTCATCAGTGAGGTCCGATGATGAATCTCTGGATTCAGCTTTCCAACTCAGCATGGAGAGTCAGCTGAGGATGGGGGAACATCAAGCAGAGCTATTGGAAGCCCTCAACAGAGTGACATGCAAGTCAGAGGAGTGTGTTTGCCTGCTCTCTGATGAAGTGGTGCCCACATGTGCGTGTATGGATGTCTCCATGGGAAGGATGGCAGACGCCATGGAGACCCTGATACAACATAACCAAAGATGCACTCTATCGGGGTGGCCATGGGTGAGATCCTGCAATGGTAATGCAAGAGAGAAATGGGGCACCTCGCTATCCCTCCATGTGCTCCTTCCCCTCAAGAAGTCAGACCAGGGCCCTTGGGCACCTGAACGGAGGAGGAGCGGCAGCTGGATGTCCCTGGGTCATCCACTCAGGAATCTCAGAGGCTGTCCTCTCCCTCTGAGTCCCTTTGCCTGTGACCCCCTCAACCTCACCTTCTGTCACCGCAGAGGGAGTGGCTGGCCCACAGGAGGCCAGCCAAAGCAAGCCGGGGCCCCCAAGGCCTCTGCTCACCTGAGAACCCATACCAAGGTCATCAGAGGCAACAGGGTCAACAATTACACAGGCTGTCTCCAGCCCTGCTGCAGATGTCAGGGCAGCACCTAAAAGTATTAGGCCTAGAAAAGTTAAGAAATTCTGATCACAAGCGAACACATTTTGTCACTTTATAATATGAAAATGTATTCACTTTCACTAAATAATGTGTAATATATCTTTAAGCTTCATTTACAGACTTCGCAAGCTCTCCCCCTGCACCCTGCCCCTTTAGCAGTTCAGCTAAGTGTAGCCGGCCCACGAGTGATTTTGGAGGGAGAAATGTGTGTGTGGCAGTTTCTTTCGGAGCCTCTTGCAAGCACTCTCCCATACACGAGGATCCTTCCTCCATCACACTCATCTCAATGTCCTGAGCATTTTCAATGCTGCCTGCTGGGGTTCTCTTTCAGTTGTCCATCTGAGCTGAGCTGCATCTCCGCACATCCACTGATCACACTCCCATGCAGCACCTGTTCCCACCCACCCCGATTCTCCTTTCACTTTTGGATTTACAAGTATGGCATGTGTAACATTCTTCTTTAGCTCCTCTGACCTTTTCCCTCCCCCAGTCACCCATGCCCTTTCTCCCATCAATTTTGACCACCCAGCATCACCTTTCACCTCCCCACTGTCACCTACCAGCCACAACCCTTTTCTTTCAGGGATGTTCAGGTAAATGTGCACGTTCCTACTTTCCCAAAAATCCCATCTACATCCACATTAACATCCCCGGCCTCCTCCTTCCCACCCCCAGGGTCTATATCTGCCTCCGAGTCCCCACCAACCACCTTCATTGCCCCTTCTATTGATACCATTGCACCCTCACCTTCCCACCCTATGGACTCACTCTGCCCTCTCTCATTCTCACCATTCCCTGCTATCATGCCCACCCTCGCTTTGCACCCCAGGAGGCAGTCATCGACTCCACAGACCCCTTCCTTGCACATTCACCTGGACATATCCCACACACCCCTTCTTCCTTCCCCCCTCTGGACTCTTTTCCCCCTCGGAACTCCTTCTTCCCTTGGAATCCTTCCCAGCCCCGGACTACTTCCTCCCCATAAAACTTCCCCCTTCCTTATTCCTTCCTCCACCCTTATTCCTTCCTCCCCCCAGACTCCTTCCTCCCCCTGGACTTCTTCCCTCCATCGAACTCATTCCCTTTCACCTTCCTTCTTCCTTACACCTACCTCCCTGGTTGCTGTATTTTCCCCAATACCCTTTCCTTCCCCCCATACTCCTTCTCCTCTCCCAACCTCACCCTTGACACCTTTGTTCCCCTCTCCAAATCTCACACATGATACCTTTGTTCCCTCGCTCACAACCTCACTCCTCCAAACCCCACCCTCTGACCCGCTTTCCTCACCCAGTCAAACCTAGACCTTCCTCTTCCAACCACCCCAGGCACATCTTCCTCACCCACTCACAGATCAATCTTCCTCGCCAACCCCTCGACAATCATTCGGAGCAGACCATGGCCAAGACACTGAAGTCCCAAAACAGACCCTCAATGGTACCTTTCCACCTCCAGTGACCTGCTTCGAGGTGGCACCATCTCCATCAGAATCCACCCAGCATGCGATTGATGTTTCACCAGGGTCCTGTTGCTGTCACGCTGCAGCATCTTCTGCTCCTCAGATGTTCCCAATGTTAGTAAGGCCCTGATGGTAAGTCTTGGCTTCTGCATGTCACACTTGTCAAGACGTGTTCTGTACTGGTATGTTTTCCTACTGATGTGGGCAGTAAATTTCTCATGGAGGGGTGATTCGCCAAGCTGGACTTACAATGATAGCACATGTATTACAATGAAGTTCCCGACATTAAGCAGCGGGAAATGCGGCCTGCCATTGATGGGCAGAGCGGACGGATGCAAACGTGCTTCATAACGGCGTTAAACCAATTTTTGGCCTTCCTGCCATATTGTCCACTCATGCCTGCCATGACACCTGACGCCAGAGGGCATGGAAAATTCTGCCTTCTGCTTTCTGTCTTGAAGCGAACTAACAATCCATTATGCAACTGTTAGCCTGGAATAATTGGGCAGAATTTTCCCCCTGTTGTGAGGGAAGTTCAGGAGCGGGTGCTTGCAGGAGCGCCTCCAATTGGCACCCCCAATCAGGGGCGCACCGCCATTTTATGTGGGCGGGCCAATTAAGGCCCGCCCAGCGTGACATCCACCAGGAAGCATTGTGTGCTCCCAGTGCAGGCAGGGAGGGGGGTTCCCTTGGCCGAGAGTGTGATCTTTCGTGCATGTGCGCGAAAGAGCGCACACATCTCCCTGAGGCTAAGTGCTGCCTCAGGGAGATTGGCGCCAAATTCAAAAATAATTAATGTAGAAAAATTAAATTTCCCTGACATATCCCCACACATAAGTTGGGACATGTCCATCACTTTTAATCAAACTTCTATTAAATTTTTTAAAATTTTCATGAAACCTCATCCCGCCCGTGGATCAGGTTTCATGCTTTTTCTTAAGCCCGCCAAAGCTCCCAGCCTGCTCACCAGCCTTAAGGTTGGACGGGCAGGTCCATTAATTAGTTGAATTAGTTTCTAAATGGCCTCAATAGGCTGTTGACAGGTCAGTGGGTGCACAACTGACTCGGCTATGACCCTGCCGACCTGAAAATTGAAGTGACGTGGGGTGGCGCTTGGAGTTCCGTCCAACGTCATCCCGCGTCATTTTACATGCTGATGTGTGGTGCCCACCCCCTGCTCATCAAGCAGAAAATTCTGCCCACTGAATCTAAACAGCCTCAGTGATTGCTGATAAGCTAATATCTCTTGTCACAGCTCATAGATTGTTTCCGTAAATAAGTCTATAACTTCTCCTTTCTGAACTTCTCTATCTTGCCGAAAACAGTTATACTTTATGCTATATTATGGTATTCAGCACCACCATTTAAATCTAGTCATGTTTCAGTAACACTGGAACATTTTGGTTTCCTGATGCTGCATCAAAGCATCTTTCCAAGAGTTTATTTTTAAGACTTCTTGCATGATCATAGAAGCATTTCAATGGTCCATCAGTTAGATGACTCTTGATACCACTGTTTTCTGTGCCTTATCTTTCAATAACCTGGTTAAGTCCATTAGTGCTACCTACTCCAGTACAGCTACAGTTCTGAAGATCTTATGGACTTGATTTTCCGGACAAATTTCTCGTTAGAAACATTAATCTTTATTTACAGGCTGCAGTAGCAGTTACATGCCTCCATCAAGCTCCACAACTAGAAGCAAAACTCCTGCTTTAAGGTTTCCTGAGCTTTGAGTTGATTTGTTCACACTGTCACGGGATACTATACAACACAATGAATCTTAAATCTACAGTCACTGCATACTACTTTCTTTAAAGCTATAATTACCACAGAAGGAGAGCCATATTATACTCGAAACATTAAATCTGTTTCTCTCTCCACAGATGCTGCCAGTCTTGCTGAGTGTTTCCAGCATTTTCTGTTTTTATTCCACTAAAACTACAGGCTGGCTTATCTATTCCAACACTTGGTTCAACTAATTTGAATATTTCCCAAAGGTTCCCTCAAAATTTGCAGCAACATCTGCGCAGCCAGAAAGCTAAGATAGAAGCCACCCATCTAATAAGCTTAACTTGCCATTGAAAAATTCACCAAGTGTTTATAAAAGTAAGACTCTCCTCCTTACATAGCTCACTGAGGCATCGATTTTGTCCAATGATTCCGCTGCTCCTTTCTGCAGAAACTCAGAACTGGAAAATGCACTGGATTATCTTTGCTCCCTTTCCTTAAATGCATTAACTGACTTCTTGCAAGAGAAAGGACTTTTTATTCATTACATCATTTGTCCCTTCATGCAATGCCACAATAGTTCAATGTTTCTCACCTCTCATCAGGCTACCCAGTCTGTTGTGAAGACTATTAACTTTGCCTCCAAAGGCTTACCTCTGCAGAACCTGATGTTGATTCTACGAGGCAAAAGCATAATCCAGAATATGGAATGAAATGGAGCCATGTGGAGAAATAGTTGTCAGTTGTCAAATTAAGGATGTCATCAAACTCGATTAAGTATTTCAGATTTTCTACTTGTTTCAAGCTGCAGATCTTCTGTTTAAAAGCTACACATTTAGAGCATGTAAATATACCATGCTCACATGATACTGTCAATGCCCTCACTTCCAAAATTTACCTTAAATGTGTACATGTTACACATTTCAAACTGGAGAAGCACAGCTCTCAGCCTGGCCATAAAATTGGAAGTGTTTAAGTTTCCTGTGTGGAACAGAGGCAAAAATGTAAAGCACAGAAAACTTCAAGAGTATCATCAGATTAAAGAGTGAAGATGAATGGAACTCACAGAAGCCTTGGAGTTGGAAGTAGCTAGTGATTATAATGAAGAGGATATGAATTCAGAAGGTCAGTTCAGAGTAAAATAGGACAACAATGTTGGGAGCCCTCTGGTTCAACTGTCTGAGGAGGGGAATGGAGTTCCTGACAAACGACTAGAGCTTGTGGAAAGAGCCAAAGACAACAGATTGGATCTTTCCTCCCAATGTTTAACTGAAGGAAATAATTGCTTATTCTGGACTGGATGTAAGAATGGCAATTTGGCAACACAGAGATCATGGAGGGGTCAAGGTGTAGAGTTAGGTTTTGTCAGCATACATGTGAAACCTTGACCCCATACATTCAGATGATCTAACCAAGTGTCAGTTTATGAATAAGGAGGAGCAGGAGCCACATGTAGATCCTTGAGGGAATCCAGAGGTAACAATGTGGAGGCGAGAAGAGCAACCTTTATTGGAGATGTTCTGGCTTTGATTAAATAGGAAATAATGGAACCATATAATGACAGTCCCACATAATAGAGCAATGGAGGAGGGGCATATAAGCCCAATGGTTAATTCACATGCTCCAAATACGTGAAGTGATGGGAGCACTAGTCAGATATATTGTATGATGAGCCATTGTATGTTAAATGTTCATATTGCATAAGAGAGTATCTTCAAAATACACTGATCACCCTACCCCTGAACTCAGTGACTGAAACATGAGGTCTTTTGTAGGCTTTACATCACCACATGTGTTGTCTGTGAGTATTATTTCCTCTAATAAATTTAGAATTGTTGGCTTTGTCACCTAGGACTCTTGGCTTATGAACAAAGACTACAAGCTACCAATGAGCCTATCAGCAGCAAATGTGGGTGAGAAACAGCTTGTGATGGAGGGAGCAGCAAGGAGTGGGAGGTGAGTGGCAGCACATCAGCTTGAGCTCCAGAATGGTGGTGGTGAGAGAGATTCGGGGTGGGAGAGGCTGTCGGAGGTGGAGAGGCTGCCAGAGGGAGATGTGGGGGAGAGGCCTCCAGGGGAGAGAGGCTGCAGGGGGACAGAGGCTGCAAAGTGGAGGCTGTCCATCTTACACACTTGCTCCAGGCCAATACAACATTGCCTGCTCATTGGGTTTGGCAAGTGTGCAGAGTGAAGCCCCTCCTTGCACTGGAGCTGCTAGATGCAGAAGATCAAGGCTCAGGGGCCTGCCATCCTGTGAGCAACCCTGCTGGCCTCTGCACCTCAGGCTCAAAAGAGAGAAGGAGGGCAGAGGCTGTGGTGGTGAAGGTGTGGGAGCTTGGGGAAGAGAGTCTACAAAGGGGAAAGAGGCTGCAGAGGGCTGCAAGAGGTGGAGGTTGTGGTGGAGAATGAGACTGCAAGGGAGAGAGGTGGCAAAGGGGGTAGAGGCTGCAGATGGTGGGAAAGGTTGCAGTTGGGGAGAGGCTGCAAGGGAGAGATGGTGTGGGGGTGGAAAGACTGCGATGGGGAGAGAGGTTATCACATCTCAAAGCTTTTTACATACTGTGAATTGCATGAGATGCAGTGATGATGTTTGAAACAAACATGCAACCATTTTGCATATACTAAGATCATGAACAATTAGCATTTTATAGAGCTTTCTATGACATTAGGATGTCCAAAAGTGTTCTACAGTCAATGAAATGCTTCAGAAGTGTAGTCACTGTTGTAATGAAGGAAATATAATAAGATAAATGATCAATTTATTTTGGGGAGTCTCGGACGAGGGAGCACAATCTAAAAATTAGACACAGATCTTTCAGGAGTGAAATTTGGAAGCACTTCTAATCATAAAGAGCGGTAGAAGTTTGGAACCCTCTTCCACAAGCAGCAATTGATGCTAGTTTAATGTGAATGCTAGAACAATTGTTAAATTTAAATCTGAGGTTGAGATTTGAGGTGCATTAAAAAGGGTATTAAGTGCATTAGTAAAATGTTCCATCTTTGCAAATATTGCAATGGAAAAGCTATGACCTCACCAGTCCGCGGAAGGCATGTTTAGTGCGTGTGCGTGCGTGTCTGTGTGTGTGTGGTGTATATGTGTGTGTGTGTACATGCGTGCGTGCGCGTGTGTCTGTGTGTGTATGGTTTGTGCCTGTGTGTGTTTAGAAGTGTGTGTCAGTTATTTTGAAAAAACCTCTTTTGCTAACACATGCCTGTTGTCTTGTGCCAATTTAAATGCTGTGGTGTCTAGGAAATTAATACTTTTCTTGTGTATTGTGGCTTTAAGTTTTATGGAAAAGTGATGAACATTAAGGATGTTGAGGAATTCTTCCAATTCTACTTCTGTATGAGTCAAATACTCCAGATGTCAATGCAAATGCAGAACATAATGTTACTACGTGACTACATCACCTAATAAGTGAGTTCATGAGAATGAAAAAGGAACCTCTGAAAACCAAACAGTAGCCCCTGAAAATCAAAAAGTAGCCCTTGGGAAAATCTCAAGAGCCCTAAAAAATATTTTCATCCTGCTGTACATTATGTTTCCAAAGTGTCATCTAATGTTTACATCATGGTTTTTAATTAGAACCTTTGTTGGCAGATCTATCCTGCTTTATTTCGAAAAGGCTCGAGGCTTGATTATCTCTTTCAGTCAGATTTCTTCTCAACCAACAGAATAATGACTGTCCCTGGAGAATTTTCCAGAATCAGTGATTGAGAGAGAGGTTAGGGATGGGGAAGGATTTGTTGGTGCTGCAGTCATCCAATTCTTGCAGTAGTTTAGAGCAATATTCAGTATCACCATGATCTACATTTTAACACCATCAGGTTGCAGGCAGATATGTGCTGAGGTGAATCATTGAGTCCTGACATACATCTCGCCAGCCTTGGGTGTGTGTCCTTGCTGCCTGCTTAGAAGAGCAAGTTAAAATTGCGGGCATCAGCAACCTGCCAGCCCCATGGTGAATAAGTAACTGGAAGCATTTTTATTGTTCATCCACCTGAATTATGTTTGATGGATAGGGTTACAATGATGCCCAGCTAGCTGCCTGTACTGAACAATATAAATCTCACAAATGTATGATATTATGACCAGGTGAGGAGGGGTTGACTGGCTCCCCTCTTTTCCCTTTCCTCACTGGACTGCAACAGGTTGTTTTGTTTGTAAAGGATAAACTTGCCAATTCACTGAGTACTTAACTGTTTACGTGCTATGATCATAAAAGACCCAATAGGACAAGTTTTCTTGAGTTTAACAAAGGGAGAGGTTAGTTCTGTACACTTGAACTGACCCAAGTAAAATAGTAAAATACACACTCACTCTCGTGCATGCACGCATACATGGGCGGAATTTTCCGCTGGCAGCAGACCTGAGAGGTGCTGTGAGTGGACAATATGGCGTGATTGGTTTTATGACGGTGGGAAAGCAGGTTGTAATCATCCACTCAGCTTGCTGATGATGGGCCGTGTTTCCCGCCATCAGTTGTAGGGAACCTCATTGTAATATATCAGCATATCATTATCAGACCATCCCGCCAGGCTCTTGCACCCCCGCTGGATCGTCTGACCATGTCGGTTGGAAAGTACATTGACGTATTTCACAAAGGCACACAGGTGACATGCACTTGGGCGGCCTGCAATTTGGCTGAAGTTGAGGTAAGTAAACAGCAACATTCTGCAGAGCTCACCAGGGTCACCTGTTCCTTTTCAGGCTTCAGGGGTGCAGGGGGTGGGTTCAGGGTTGGGGGGAGAGCTGCCCTGCCTCAGAGGCCACTGCTGTCAGGGAGAGGGGTAAATGATACCCCGGTGTTGCATATCGCGCACAAGGCACAAGCAATCGAGATGGGGTTTAGGGTAGGTGAGGGACATGGCCACACTTTAGGAAAACCTATATAAGCTGATCATTCCTCTGTGACTGTGACAGTTCAGGCACAGCCACATTGATATGATTGGGGTCAGGTTCCTAGCCTGCCTGCTTACGTAAGCATCATGCAGGCGCCAAAGTGCCAACAAATGCACCAGATCTTTCCCTCCCCGCCCCCCACGCCCCCTCCCCGGCACAGACCATGAGTCCGCGAGCACTTTAGTGGACTGCAGAGCAGTTGGACTGCACACATTAAACAATCTAGTTGTTAAAGCTGGCCATGGAGCAGTCACTGCTGGAGTCGCTCACAGCCTCTTCCAGCATCAGCATCCTGGGTTGGACCAGTCTCCCACATGTCGCAGGCCATGCAGCACACTCATCTCTGGCCATCCGAGGGGTGACCAGCACACTCGTTAAGGGGCCGTCACACTGGACCAGGTCAGGTACTTAATATACACATTCTAACCACGTCTCAATTTCTTTCATGCAGCAGGGGGAGAACAGCAGGAACATAGAGCCTGGTGAACTAGTTGATCTCACAATCTGCCACCCACAAACACATCCATGAGGTCACAGATGCCATCTTTGAGAGGGCACACAGCTTTGGACATTTTGCCCAGAACCAGGACAGTCAGGATGCAAAGACCTTTGGATTCACCCAGATCTCGAGTTTCCCACAGGTGCAGGGTACGATTGACTGCACTCATGTGGTGCTCAGATCTCTGTCTCAACATATGGTGGACTATATCAACCGCAAGGGCATCCATTCGCTGAACATGCAGCTGGTGTGCGACCACCAGAATAGAATCCTGCAGGCATGCGCACAGTTTCCAGGGATTATGCATGACATCTACATTCTCAGTTGGTCACAGATCCATGGATGTTTTCCAGGGTCCACAGAAGCTGCAGGGTTGGCTCCTCGGGGACAAGGGCTACCCTCAGAGGACATGACTGATGACATCCATGCAGCAGCCTCAGACTGCAGCAGAGCGAAGGGATAATGAGGCTTATGCTGCAACTCACAACTTGGTGGAGCAAACCATCGGGATGCTGAAGATGAGGTTCCGGTGCCTGGACCAGTCTGATGGAGCCCTGCAATATAGTCCGCAAAGGGTGTCATGCATCATTGTCGTCTGCTGTGCCCTTTACAACATGGCACTCCAATGCGGAGACGAGCTGGCTGAGGAGGAGATGGAGGACCTGGAGGTCTTCTCGGACAAGGAGGATGCCGGTGGGGATGAGGGGTGAGGAGGTCCTCGGTGGTGAAGATGACGGGGATGAGGCCCTCGCACTAGCTAGAAGAGGCAGGCGTGCTCAGGAGGCCCCCATAGCTGTTAGATTTGTGGAGGATGATGTCCCCATTGTTCCTCACCTCGCATTTGTGAAGTTTTGACTCCAGTCTGGCTTATGGCAGCGCGAATATCCCCTGTGAGAATGCTCCTGACATGGAGATGCAGCGGAGGCCCTTATAGTCTCTCAATTGCAGGATGATGATGACCTTCAGTGAGGCTATTCTAAAGCTAGATCCCACCGAGGTGTGTGTCTCTGCGCTGGTGGAGGGTGTAGGTGAGCGCTGTGATGGGTCTTCAAGGATGATGCCTTCAGATTCCTCTTCAGATGTTTCTTCAGGGCTTGATTGGGGGCCCTGGATCATGGATTCTGTTAGCTGTTTGGCAGATGTGAATTTGAAAGCAAAGAAACATAATTAGTGCATAGCAGTGGCCTGTGAAAGACGACACATCACTCACAATATGGTTGTCTGATGGATGTTGCGCTGCCGGATCCTCACTTGGTAGAGCACCACCAGTCTCACCGTCAGCACAGGACTGGTCCAGATCATCGCCAGCCAGCTGGATGGCTCTGGTTTCTGTGAGGATCTTGATTTCGGGCATTCCACCACTGGTTTGCGACCTTTCTCTCTTGTTGTGTGCCAGCTTGTCCTGCATAAATAGAGATAGAGAAAGTGTAAGCAGGATGCCTGCCACGCCAGATGATAAATATTTTGGTTGTGAGTAGTCCCATGGACTGGGTGAGGACAATGACTGTGAGTGTGAGTGAGTGAATGGTGATGTGCCTTGAACTGGCAGTGTGTGGGCCCTGTGGATGTGTGATGGGTTTGTGAGTGTGTGAGTTGAGAGTGATGAGGACAGTGACTTACTCTGGTGGAACAGAGGAGATCATTCATCCTCTTGCGGTACTGGTTGGCTGTCCTCATTTGAGGGGCATTGGCGCTGATCACAGCTGCCACTGCCTCCCAAGCCAAGTTAGTGGTGTTGCTGCCCATCCTGCAACAAGAGCGGTGGTAGAGGACGTCCTGGCGGGCCTCCACGTCATCCAAAAGTTGCTCAAGGGACTCATCGCTTAACCTAGGTGCTGCAGTCTTCTTCAGGTTCAGGACCATGTCTTCCATGCAGCAGTGGTAAGCTGGAAGCACAGAGACCTGTGCTTGCAGCTGGACTTTAAATATGGTGCCCAGCATGATGCAGCAGCAGTGTGATGGCGATCGGGCGAATGAGAGCCGGCCCGCCATGGAAATGGCATGTTTCCCAGGAGTATATAAGTAATGAGGCAGGTTCCCGATGATATGTCGTGAATATCTGCCATTGTGGCCAATGGGTAAAACATCGTTTTACCCACCCGCTACCACACTTAGTGCAAATCTGGGAAAATTCCACCCACAGTCTGTGGTTTGGTGACCCAGGTGGCTTCAGGCTGATCTCAGTAGTCTTGTTGCTTTAATTCAGTGGTTTTCTGCTTTCAGGGTTGAGCACTCTAAAACTGCAGATGGACGATCTGTCAGCTCTTCTGGAGATATAGCTGTGGAGTTGAGTTCTTTCTTTAAAATCTCTGCCTGTTGCAGATGGAGAGAGAGTCAAACAATAGCAGGCAAAGTCCAAAAGCTATCAAAATGGATGGAGGGAGGGGAAGGGGGAGGGAGGGGGAGGAAGAGAGAGAGAGAGAGAGAGAGAGAGGAAGGAACTCTTTCAGCTTCTCAGCTGCTAGTCCTCAATTATGCTAAGAAAACATGTGCTTAAAACATACAAGTGGCTGCCCTCTCCAACTGGTCAGTAACCTAAGCATGATTATGCACTCTAATTGAAACTTGATTAAATCAGGCCTGGGAATTCCCCCTCTTAGCCAGAGTCCCATTCTTCAAGTGATTAAGTTTGATGATCTGTCTCTATCCAATTGAGTATCTGGATGTTGTGCTAATGGAATAGAAATATAGTTCATTCACTACGGTTATTGTCTTTGATAGGTTTTCGCAGACATGTCATCTCCATCTCAATGGGGTTCAACTGTGAAATGTATAGCAAAGTAAATTAGGTAGCCATCATGGCTGTGAGATCAGCCTGTGTTTCGTAATGGGGCTAAGACCTCACACTATATGTTCATAATACTTCACACTATATGTTGTTTATTCCTAAAATTTTGAAACTAGACAAAAATCTTTTAAAATGACTGAAGCGATGTCTGGCTGTGACTCGAAACAAAAAAGCTATCAGGGCAATATCCTAGAGACTTGTGCTTTATTATCTCTGAAGATATGCTAATGAGCCCTGTGGATTGCAGAGACCAAAATCAAAGGGAATTATAAAAAGGCCATCTCCATTTCATGAGCCAGGCCTGGTCAACCAGAGCTGAGTTATCTGCTAGGATGAAGGACCCTGCGACCTTCTTTCAAATTCTTAATGGTTAGAACACTAACAATTTCAGGAGCCCAGATAAAGGAATGTACACCCTTTGTCAAAGCCAAAGTGGCGAGGTTGGAGCCATGTGACATGACCCCTCTAGCTAGGAGAACCAGTTATACTGTCTTGCTGTACTGCAAATCAGTGAGCCATCCTCTATCTACCAAGCATCAACTTAGAAAATGGGGTCTGTCCAGATTTCTACGCCTGGCCACCATCTATACTATTTCTCCTGGAACTTCTGAACTTCTGCACCATTGCCTACAAGACTAATTCACCTCTGTGTGCCTATCTCATCATGGAAGTCATCCCGACTGGAAGAATGAGTTATGCAGCTTGCTGACCTTTGTATGGAATACACCACTGTACTCTGACTCTGAACTCACATGATACAATAATTCTTTACTCTGTGGTCTTTTCCCTGCAAATATTTCTTTCCCTACCTCTTGTTTATTGTCTGAATGCTCAGGGAGTCATATAGCGACACCCCCTCCTGCATTTTGAGTGCGTGCGAAGAAACTAACCCTCTGAGTTCACCCTATCTTGAGTTTGCTATGGGGTTATTAATAGAAATTGGACCACACCGAAACTGAGGGGTTGGAAGTATGCCACCATTTATGAAGGGGGAACTCAAAATCCAAACATCTGTTTACAGACGGGTGGTGAGAGGAGAAATCAGGGCTGTTTAAATTAAACCCCCTCATGTCCATAACAGATTTAAAAAGTCTGCTTTGAAAAAGTTTGATTCATGTTTCCAGCAGGTAGATTAAAAAATCATTACATGGTATAAAGCACATCTTCATGACAAGGATATAAGCTCCAATACCTGTCAGGCCCTTACTTTTGAATGATAACATTATTTCTTTATGAAAAATACCTTTCTACATTTCTCCGTCTCAATGTGAGGAGCTGTATAACTGCAGGCAGCGGCAATGATTCTTTCCACTTTGCCAGACAGCAAATGAGTCAAATAAATAGAGAACTCCTTGCTGTCAGTCAAGGACAGCTGGTCTAAACTAAGGCTGTTACTTCCCAGATTTACAGCAGTTTTGAAATAGGGACTGGAAGCTAAGTAAAGCATGGTTATCTAATGAAATTGAATGTGTTTACTCATGCTAATGTATATTTATAATTACATAATGAACCTGAGTCACAGGCTTAGAAATTGATTAGCACCGGCCCACTGATGTGATCTGGGTGCAGAGAATGATTGCTGTACTTGAACAGGTAAGTCTGAAACACACCTAGGGTAGAACTTTTCTGGCGATGTGCAGGGGGGGCGGGACCCACACGGTGACCGTGCGCCATCGCGATGTTTCACTGGACAGGCGTATGACTATGTCCGTTGCTCAGCCGCCAGTCATTACAGGGCCAATTAAGGTGGTTATGGCTCCAATTGTCTGATTTTAAGGCATCCATGCAATATTCAGCTCGTAGCACAGGCACAATGGGCATGCGACTATCTGAAACATTAATGATCCTCATCCATGGGCAGGAAAGAGGGATCATTGTTTTTGCGAATCCAGACATTTAACAGTTAGTGCTCAAAAGTTATTAAAAATTACATGTGTGTGGTGAAGTCTCAAATGCATAGCAACTGCTTGGACTGCACTCATTACTTTTCAGTGAAGATTTGTTTTGGGGCCTGTAGGTTTCAGCAAGCCTCCCTGAGCCTGGGAAAGGGAGGGCAAGAAGGAGGAGGAGGTCAGGAGTGCACATTCAGCCTTCAGGGGAGCCATCTTTGGGAGGACAGGCACAGGCACAAGGGGCGCAGGGCCAAGATGTAGCCCAAGGCGCAAGGGGCTGCAGAAGATGCCACTATCCTGCTACCAGGGTACACAGAGCACGAACCACCTACCTCAATATGTCTGAGATGCAGTGCTGAAGGAGGATCTGTCAAGGGAGACAGTCAACACTATCTGTCAGATGATTGGGCCTGACATACCAGCTAACTATGTGGGTGGGCACCCCATGTCAGTCTCTCTAAAGGTCACAGCTGCCTTCAACTTCTATGCCTCCTGCTCTTTCCAGGGCTCAGTGGATGATCTTTGCAGTGTCTCCCAATCGGCTGTCCACTTGTGTCAAGCAAGTGACAAACACTCTATTCAGGCATGCATTGACCTTCATCCACTACCGCTGGGAGAAGGCCAGCCAGACAGAACGAGCCAAAGGCATCGCGGCTAATGCTGGCGTCCAGGGTGCAATAGACTGTGCACATGCAGCCATCAAGGCGCCAGCGGATGAGCCCGGTGCCTTCGTCAACAGGAAGGGCTTCCACTCCACGAACGTGCAGATAGTGTGTGATCACAGGATGCAGATTTTACAAGTCTGTGCAAGGTACCCAGACAGCTCCCATGACGCCCACATCCTCAGTCACTCCTAGGTGCCGGGGGTCTTCAGTGCTCCAGCCCAGCTGGATGGAAGGCTGCTGGGTGACAAAGGCTATACCCTCAAAAGGTGGCTCATGATGCCTCTCCACCATCCAAGAACAGAAGCTGAGCAGTGGTACAATAGGAGCCACACCTCCACAAGGGCTGTGGTGGAGAGAATCATCGGTCTTCTCAAGATGCGTTTCAGATGCCTGGACCGTTCCGGGGGTGCACCCCAGTACTCCCCAGATCGAGTGTCACTGACAGTGGTTGCATGCTGCACTCTCCACAATCTAGCTCTGCAAAGGGGGGATGCTGTGGACAAAGAAGATGTAGACGGAGTGGCTGGGGCTGAGCACCATGAGTCCAGCAGTGAGTTCAAGGATGAGCATGCACAGGGAAATGATGAGGGGGCACAGGCTGGCCCAGGCATACTCCAGGGAGGCAGAGATACCCGGGATGCTCTAATCCAAGGAACCTTTAGCTAGCACAGCACATATGGATATGCAACAGAAGCTTGGACTGTAGCCTCCATCCTGGAGACCTTATCTATCTGGATATGATGGCGCCGTCAATAAACCTGAAAGTTGCACAAATTATTCATCCAGGAATCCATGCACCATTCCAAATAAAGAGGAACCCACAGCCATTTGCGACAACATTAATTTAATATTGTGACCAAAGTCTCGTCAAATTACAGAAATCAAAGTGTGTTGGACTTCACACAAAGTTCTAATCAATTCTTGGAGGCAACTGAAAACCATCAGCGATGAACCCGGGGTGTGCCTAAGGTGCCTTCATCTTTTCTTTGCAGGTGCTATGTCTTTGTGGTGCCCCATCGCTGGCAATGGCATCTGAGACAGCCTGCTCTCTCTGATGTCCTGTTGGCCTCGATGACCTTGGTGGACGTCCTCTGGCCTGTCGAGCCTGTGATGGACCCGCCTGGGAGGGGGTTGCCAGCTCCGCAGCTGGAATCTCCCCAGTCGTCTCAGCCTCATTGGGTGCCACGGTCAATGGCAGAAGGGCAGAGGAGCTGCTGGCCTCATCCACAGTACCCTGAGAAGCACCAGCAGAGATGACAGGCAGCTGCTCCACCGACGTGAGGCCCGTTTGGCACTCCCTGCTTACCGTAGATGGATTGGCACCGAGGTGGGACACCTGGTGGCCAAACCACCACCCACATGGGTACTGATCAGACAAGGTCAATGCCCCTGTGAGGGTGTGCATGTCCAAGTGCAACCCCAGCAGCCCCTGATCCTGTCCCTGGAGCTACTTCCATGGAGGAAGCTTGGTGCTCAACCATGATGCTCAATGCATCGGCCACGGCCCGTGTAGACTCCTCCACCACTGACACCAAGCCAAGCAGAGCCTCATGTATCTCCAGCAGATGTTCCCGAGTACTCGGCCACACGTCAGCACTTGGCTGCATCGACCACAACTCCAGAGGCTCATCATCTGCCACAGACTGAGCATGTGCCTGGGCCCCTTCAGTCCTCTGACTGCAGGCGCCATCAGCACTCTCTGTCTCCGCCAGCTGCTCCAGCGACTGTGAAGTGCCCTCACAGCTGTGACCCAGGACACTAGCCCACCGAGGTGCCAGTATCTGTGCTGGTGCCTGCCTGGCAGTGATGGTGTGACCCTTCCAATGGTGCGACTTCATGTCTCTCAGGTGTCAGAAGGGGCCCCTGCTGCTCCTGCTCCTGACCGTGTGCTGATGATGCTGAAAGGAAGAGTAAGGAAATTCGATCAGTTAGCCTGCGGGCAAGGTCAATGTACATGCCTGTCCCCTGGATCATCACTCCGCACACAGTGGGCAAGCCATGTTGGTGACGTCACTCACTCAACAATCAGCAATGGCATGGATGTTGGGAGGCCACTGGTGACGTGAGTGCTGGACATACACACCTGCCCATAGAACCTCAATCTCTCCGGCTCCAGTGGACCTGGGCGCATGCCGCCTCTCTAGGTCCACTGCCTTCTGCTCACAGTGGCTGAGCATCAATATCTGGCCTGGCCCACCACCAGTCCTCAGCCACTCAGCGCTGCTATGAGAATTCTTCTCCTGCAAATAAAAAAATTACATTGATAAGTGATACTTATACCGTCAATCTCCTTGCAGCCTGCCCACCCCAAGCCCAGTTGGCCACTGCAGGTCTACAGTGCATCCTTCCCCTGCTGGTGGCTGGCACTCACACTGCTGTGTCTGGTCTTTTCCCCCGCTGCCCCCAAGCCCCCACCCACATGCTGCCTTCATCACAGTTGGGAACACACAGTTGTACCTGCCATTGCAAGGAGGCACAATAACGTGGAGCGCAAAGGGCAGCAGATCCATCTATGCCACAGCTCCTTAAACATCCCTTCACACCATGTCATCACCCTGACTTCCACATCTCTTGGAGTTCAACCAGTGTGCCTGGGTGTAGCTCCTCCAAGTTGAACCCACCACAATCATGTGGTGTCATTGCACCACATGCTGCAGGTGCAGAACCCATCTCATCTCAACCCTCTCATGCTGAATGCATAGGGAATCTCTGGTGGGCCGCCCAGTTAAGGACACATGTCGTCACTGATTCATTGCACTCAGGCCACTCGGACATGGATCGACTGCCAGTGAGGGAGAAGATTACATGATGGGTGCAGTGAATGATGTCAGCATGCTACTCACCCTTCCCGTGTACAGCAGATCATTGAAGCACTTGCGACACTGGGCCCATGAGCGCAGCACCACATCATGGGAGCACACAATCTCTGCAACCTCCTCCCATGCACGCTTTGTCAAGTGGGATGGCCTCCTCCTCCCATACTTGGGGACAAGCACATCCAACCGTGCTGCCATCTCGTCAAGAAGGGCAGCAAGTTACTCATCAGAAAACCTGGGTGCACACTTGCCACCGGCCCTACCCTCCTGCATGTCTCTTTCTGATTTGCCTTGCCCCCAACCTCTGGCCATGTACAGCAGCCTTGGTGCAGCTGCAGCATGGCCTTTAAACAGGCCTCCGAGTCATCATTGGACCCAACGACCATTGCCATTCCGCCTGTGCCCCGCCCATTCCTGCCATCCCCTGGAGTCACCAAACATGTGGGGCAGGCCTTAATTGGCCTGCCCATGCAAAATGGCAGCGCTGGCAATCAGGACTGCACCCACTAGTGCCTGCACCCGCACTCCCCACCCAATATGGAGAAATTCTCCCCCTAATATTGGGCCTCATTTAAATTAGACCCTGGCAGATGGCACTGAATTTCGAGTCACTGCATCACCAGGTGCAACCCTTAGATGGGTCCTGGATATGGAGAGGAGGCACTCGAGAATGGAGAGGCGATTGAGAGGGGTTTGAGCAGAAGTTGGGAATAGCCTTCAGCACTGCAATGGAGCTAGGAGCAACAGTCTTGCTCATCCTGGATCCACATTCAAGCAAGTTTGGTGCCAGCCTCTGGCAGTCACAAATTATGCTAAAAAGACAATTGGGAGAGGAGAAGTATGGGGAGATTTTAAAGACCCCTGCCAACAAAAACGGGCAAAATGGAAGCCAAAAGTAAAAGAGCACACTTTGCCCACCTGTAGCCATGTTAACACCATGTTTCCTGGGGTTATTGGGGCAGGCTCATGAATTTATGCGAATCAGGGTCTATCATTTAGGTCCAACCCTTATGCCATTTTAACATCCTGCTGAGTAGAGCATTTGCAAAGCTGGTTGCGTTAGAAATGGATCCCCAAAACTAGGAATAAAACATATTTTTGTAAAGCAAAGGAGGAGTAGGAGTGCACCTCCACACCCCACTGTGGGCTCCACTTCCTCCCCAACCTCAACATTTGAAAAATCCCTCTATATTCCATTCCCACCAACCTGGTGCTGGTGGTTATTAAAAATAACAGGATCTCTCACAGCATCTCTTGACTGGCAGGCCTGAATTTTCTGCTGGCTGAGTGCCCAGAAGTTAAAATCCCTTCCCTCATAACTCACCTCCAAGACTCCTGAATACTGTACAGCCTGACTACAGCCTGAAAACTTGCTTTCCCTTTCTGTCTGTTCCTTTAAGCAATTTTCAACTTTAGGCACATAACTTAGAAACGGAGAATACACAGAGGAGATGGGTAGTACTAAAGCATGCTTTGTGACCAGCATTGGGAGGAAATTCATATGAAATCAGATTCATATCACTTTCACTTCTTTACATTCTAATTTACATTTCAGCGTTTGTTTGCAGCACGATCTTGCAATTCCGACTGGACCTGTGATTCATAATGTGCTCAGGCGCAAATGGGGCAGAGGCAGAGTGCTGTTTAACTCCATAATTTTTTTCCTCGGTCTAAGGTGGTGGCTCTCAAAACTTCTTCCATGAGGGTCCTCCAGGTGGCCCACTGACTCATCCAAAATGCAAGTCACTGACGCACACATCACAGTCGAAGGAAAGAACAGGCCAGAATCCTCACCACCACCCAACCAGACCAGCTCCGTATGCATGACAAAGGTCACCATCAGCACAAGCAACAAGAATGTAGTTTTTTGAAAGCAAGATTTGTGTTACTGTTACATCCAATTGTGAGGCTGGTGTTTTAATGCTTCTGGGACTGAAAATAAAGAAGAGAAACTGGGTAAAGGTAGAGCGTGACATGAGACTGGAGCTCTCCAGTTTAGAACCAGACATCACCTCGTTAGTGTTTCATCAAAGCCAGTACCATTCTTCCTATTAACTCTGATAAATTTTTTTGGTGACAAGTGAACTTGCATGGGGTAGGACTTATAGGTGATCTGCAGGGTCTTTGCCCCACATAAGTGGCCCCCAGATGAGAACGTTTTAGAAACCACTGGGAAAAGGACACGGAGTTAACTACTTGCAGTGTTAGGCAGAGGAAAATCAGTCCAGTGGGTGTATGTATCTATGTGCATGGGTGTGTGTGTGTGTGTGTGTGTATGCATCATGAATATCGTGTGGCATTGCTCACATTGAGTCTGAAATGACACTTGCTACAGAGGGGATACTGTGAAGAAAAAGTGGGGCAGCCACTAAAGCTTTAACCCAGAATCAATGAAGCAAGTTTTTTGATTAGTTCTGGCAAAGTAAATAATTAGTGCCTTTCTTATTCAAGGATAATAGCTGAAACAGCTGTATAAACAAGTCCTGATGCAAACTATGCCTGCTTTCAAAATCTGTATAAACAAAGCAAAATACAAGTGTTGTAATCACGCCCATTTATCTTTGTCCCACTGAGTTGGCCTATTTTACTGAAATCAAATAAGCAAGCACTTCATAATAGTTATTCTCTGAAACTCTTCTTCAAAAACCATTGTTAAAACTCTCCACAATGTTTCCAAATCAATTGGAAAAGCAAACTTCTTCAGTGATTTTTTTCACCAAGTGCAAGGAATAGCTTATAAACTAAATAATAAAAACAAAAAAACTGCGGATGCTGGAAATCCAAAACAAAAACAGAATTACCTGGAAAAACTCAGCAGGTCTGGCAGCATCGGCGGATGCTGCCAGACCTGCTGAGTTTTTCCAGGTAATTCTGTTTTTGTTTTAAACTAAATAATGATTGATAACAAATTATCAGTGAAAATAAAGAATTTCTAAACACTTGCTTTGTCTCTTTCTTTCCGTGTCTATAAGCTTGTCCCTCACCAACCATTTTGCATGAAATATAAGAATGGAATAATTTACCTCAAAAGAGCTTCTAAAATTCATATGTCAGCTTGTTTTCAAATCATTTAGTACCCAGGTCAGTCTTTTGGCTTAGAAGTTCCCAAACATTGTTCACTTATCTGCTTCAATTGCTTCCCTGCCATCACTTCTGTGGAAGCCCATCAACCGCCCCCCGCACTCCCCCACCCCCGCTAGTGGGCACCTAGATATTTTGGCATGGCAGCAACTAGAAACCATGTAAAACCCTTCAGGCTGCTATGCAGCAGAGAATGTTTGATGTGAAATGTAAATGCGCATTGTAAATATAACCTGAAATTGCAAGTGTAGTGAGGCACCTCATGTACGGTATTGAAGGAAACTGATTTGTATTGCGCTTGATGTAATGGCAAATTTGAACTATTATGTAATGTACTTCTATAATTTTTATGACTAAAGTATATTTTTTGAAAGGAAAAAAATGCCGTGGCAGTATGGCAGAGATTATAGGTTTATAGGTGCCTACGCCATTAATTTTCACCCTCAGAGAGATGATAAGGAGAGGATGGTGGGAGTCGTGGGTGGGTGGGGCGGTGGGGGGGGCGGGTGGTGGTGGGAGGAAGGGTTAGTGCCATGAAGCTGGAAAACTGAATCTGATCCCACAAGATGGGGACATTTCTTTTCTTGTATTTTTTTAATTTTGTTTCTGCTTTATGTGGGAGGCAACAAAAAAATGATGGAATGGTTGGGGGCGTGTGGATGGGCCTAATTTCACCTTCATCTCTTGGACAGTAAACTGGCCAAGCAGATCGCTTACCTGTTATGGAACACACCTGAGTTTCATTTGCATGGATTGGAAATTAATTGCAATGGAGTGAAAATTACCATCTCCTTGGGGTCTTTCTGGGGCCCCAAGCATGCTTGTGGATGGTCGCTGACAACTAGAGTTTCTGACAGCATGTAGAAGATGGACACTCAAGATATTTCTGTGGTAGTATGGGCACCTGCCAGGCCCATACAACTGATGTGCTGCCCACTCCCCAACTTCCAAACCCAGAAATTTAACCATGTACAGGCTGGAGATCAGTCGTTTGTACAATCCAAGCAAACAGCGAATTTTCAAAGTTTATTACCAGAGATCTTATTTTGAGACCTGGATGTTTAAGTTTCATGAGAAAGGAAGAGCTAGATGCTCGATTCTTAAATAAAAAACTTATTTAGAGAGCTTTAATTAGTTACATATTTATTCCGTTTTGGTTGGTAGCTTTTATCACTTCGTCAAGATATGGCATCGAGATTTGTTGCAACTGAAGAGAATTAGAATTTGGGTTGAATGATTACATTAGTTCAGTTATTTTATTGGTAGATTTTCTTCAGCGCTTATAATTAAAGTTATGATTTGTTGCTGTGTGATGAATTTGATATTGGAACCTATTAACCAATAAGTTGCAGATTAGAAAGCCCTTTATGTGCAATTTTGTCGAAAGCTTTCTGATGATAAAAATAAGCAGCATTAAAATGCTTTTATCAACTTTATCTGCAACATTATTGAATAAGAAGTTTGTTCGGAACAATATTCTCCTTCAGAATCTGTGCTGGCTGTTTCTTTATTGCTTCATAGATACTACTTCTAAGAATAAATTCCATTATTGAAGTTAATGATATTTATTTCATGAAGCATTGCTCTCAAGTTAACTTATTGTGTAACATAGTTCATAAATTATCTAATGGTCATTTCTTTGGTAAGTATAGTTAACTCATTCGCCGAACCAAATTTTCCTTCCGCTTCGGGAAATGGATGGCGAAACCATTTCCAAGTCCATATTTCCATGCACCCTGCCCTCCTACCCAGAACCACCCCCCTCGCCGCACACCCCACCGCACCGCCCCCACCCCGGTTCTGCCCCCAGGGGAAGCAGCCACATGCATCAATTTTCACAAGGGCAGCCTGTTAATTGACTGCAGGGTGGGTTATGCTCCATTCAATTGTTCAGTGTTTGATTACGTGTGTCAGTTGACTCTGTTCTGTGCGCCATTCATCAAACCTGGATGTGGTTAGAAAAAGAGAAACTAAACTGAAAGAAGCAGCTGGAAGCTTGTACAGACATTTTAGAAGCACTTATAAATAAAAGTCCTGTTCAGACATAGAAACTGGTGTTTCATCTCTGCTATCTCCGAGGCATAAAACACAATAGGTTGGTCAACCAATTAGCAGCCGTGAGGGCGGGAATGGAGGTTGGTCTGAGTTCGTGTGGGCCAGATTCAAATAGACCATGGCATCTATTACTGTGGCTACCATTTTACACATTCAACTGTGGCAGTCATAGAACAGGAAAGGCAGAGAGATGGAACCCAAGGCAGGGCTGGCCATAATTTCACAAACGTTGATGTGGACATTGATGTGGAGGTCTTCCTTGAGGCAGTAATGGAGAAGAAGCAGGTGCTCTTTCTGAGGGGTGGCTGGAGAAGGCCACCCTTGAAAACCAAGCTGACTGACGTTGCTGAGAACGTCACCAGACAAAGTGTGGTCGAAATATTTCAGAACTCACTGGATTCCAGAAGGGTCCCAACAAATTGGAAAACTGTTAATGTGATGCCCCTGTTCAAGAAGGGAGGGGGACAAAAAGCTGGAAACTATAGGCTAGTCAGCCTAACACCTGTCGATGGGAAAATTCGAGAGTCCATTATTAAGGAAGAAATATCAGGACATTTAGAAAAAATTAACACAATCAAATAGAGTCAGTGTGGTTTTATGAAGGGAAATCATGTTTGACAAATTTGCTAGAGTTCTTTGAGGGTATAACAAACAGAGTTGATTAAGGGGAAATGTTAGGGCTAGTGTATTTGGATTTCCAGAAGGCATTCATTAAGGTGCCACACAAAAGGTTATTGTACAAGATAGGAGCTCACGGTTTTGGGGGCAATGCATTAGCATGGATTGAGGATTGGTTGACACACAGAAGTCAGAGAGTCGGGTTTAATGCATCTTTTTTAGGTTGGAAAGACATAACTAGTGGATTGCCACAAGGATCAGTCCTGGAGCCTCAATTATTTACTATCTATATTATTGACTTGGAGGAGGGGGCAGATTGTAATGCATCCAAATTTGCTGATGATACAAAAATAGGTGGGAGGGCATGTTGTGAGGAGGACACAAGGAATCTGCAAGGGGATATAGATAGATTTAGCGAGTGGGGGGAAAACTTTGCAGGTGGAATTTAATGTAGGGAAGTGTGAGGCCATACACTTTGGTAGGAAGCATCAAAGGCAGACTATTATTTAAATGGAAAAAGACTCCAAAAAATGCAGCACAGTGGGATCTGGGTGTTCTTGGGCAGGAAACACAAAAAGTTAGCATGCAGGTGCAACAAGAAATTAAGAAGGCAAATGGAATTTTGGCCTGTATTGCTAGGGGATTGGAGTTTAAAAATAGGGAAGCCTTGTTTCAACTGTACAGGATGTTGGTGAGGCCGCACCTGGAGTATTGTATACAGTTTTGGTCCTGCATTTAAGAAAGGATATACTGGCATTGGAGGCAGTTTAAAAGAGATTCACCAGGCTGATTCCTGGGATGAAGTGGTTGACTTATCAAGAACGGCTAAACAGGGGAGGCCTTAATTCATTAGAATTTAGAAGAATGAGGGGTGATCTTTTTGAAATGTACAAGATCCTGAGGGGGTTTGACAGGGTAGATGTTGAGAAGATGTTTCCACTAGTGGGGTAATTTCAAACTACGGGACATAGTTACAGAATAAGGGGACACCCACTTAAAACTGAGATGTGAAGGAATTTCTTATCTCAGAGAGCAGTGAATGTTTGGAATTCTCTACCCTATAGAGTTGTGGTGGCTCGATCACAAAGTATTTAAAGAAGAGGTAGATAGATTTTTGAAATATTGGGGGGTTGAGGGCTATGAGGAGCTGGCAGGAAAGAGGAGTTGAGGCCTGGGGCAGATCAGCCATGGTCTTATTGAATGACAGGCCAGGCTTGAGGGGTCAAATGGACTCCTACCCCTATTTCTTATATTCTTATGTTCTTATGAGAGGCTGGGACAAGTGTTGGATAAGGTTCAATGACCTGATTCTCTCTGGCAAGGTGAGTATAATGACAAACACTGATGACAGGCCTCTGGGTATTCAACCTTCAGCAAGCACACCCCTGAGGAGCCTGAGGATGCATACTGCTCTTGAATTTGTGAGAAATATATTCCCAGGGTAATTACTGACTCTCAGGCTCAAAGCTTTTGAAGGCCTGCCAGTACCACAGCTTCCTATTTTAATGAGATGACAGCATCACCCATGGAAACCAACAGTGCCTTCTCTCTCTCTCTCTCTCTGCGCAGGAGAAAAGGGCTTGTGATGCCTGAGAAAGGGCACTAATAGGAGGAGTGCTCCATTTGCACATTGTGACTCCCATGGAGGAGGGAGATATTGAGAATGCCAGGATGGTCCACAGGAGCAACTTGGAGGAAACAAGATTGGCAATCCTGATGGAAAGGGTGAAAAGATATTGCAATCTGTCAATGAAAGGTGGAGTGCACTCCTCTCAGTCCAACAGAATGCCAAAGACTCAGCTGTATTGGGAAGCCTCAGCAATGCAGAGGCTTCTGATCTCAAAAGTGAGCTTTCAGGATCCCTTCTCATGTCTCCCTCAGGCTCTGACATCAAGGAGGAAGGAAATATTCTTCCGATGTCTGCACAGGAGAAAGTGCTGGAATCAGAGACATCAGAGCAATCATGCATGCCTGACAAGTGCACCGTCCCCAAACTCAGGTAAACTCTCATTGGTAGATCCTCATATGCGATTAGACAAGGTGACATTGAGTGATGACCATGGCACAAGTGTGCAGGCGGAGGTACCAGAAGCAGAGGCAGAGGCAACCATGCTTGGCTGGGCACAGATGCAGGGCCTCAGGAGTCACAGGAAAGGAGGTTCTCCTTGGACCAGCAGCAACAGATGTGTTCCCACATGTCCGAGTTCCCTGGGGTAGTGCAGGGTCATGGGCTAAGAATGGAGGAGTCCAGTTGGCTTTTGTGTGTGACCCTGATGCAGGGTTTTGAGAGAGTGGCCAACCTCATGTCATATGTGGCAAGAATGGATGCAGGAACAATGCACTGACATGCAAAGAATGCAGGCCACATTATGTAGTATTGACCGGTTAGTAGCACTGATGGTACTAAGATGTTTGGAGTGGATGCCAGTTGCACCCCAACCGATGCTCCCTTCCAGTTACCCAGAGCACCAGCCAAGAACTCAGGCAATCAGCAAGGAGCATGATGGTACCACCTCTCACAGTACAGCATCATCAGATCATTAGCCTCCTTGGTCCCTCAGACTGAGGGACTGAACATCTGTGCAGCAAGGCCCAGTGTCAGAGGCTGTCCGTGAATTGATGGCAGTGCAGCAACCTCTGGAGGTGTCCTCACTTCCACTCCCATTACAAGGCCGACGGCCGCATGCAACTCAGCTGAAAGCTGGGAGAAGTAAGTAGGCTGTCTCCACCTCATCTGAGGTCATGAGGGGACCATGGAGCACAAGTAGCCAAGAGTGGTGGAAAAAGCACAAGTGAATCTAGGAAGCTTGAATCCATATTGAAATAATTTTAAAAACTGGTTTAAAAATTTATTTAAACATGTCCCCTTATGTGACTGTGTCACATGAGATAGGGCATGTTTTTATATTTAGGAAATTTGTTTTATTTATTTAATAAAAGCTTCAGGAAACCTCATTCGACTCGTGGATGAGGTGTCATAAAAAATGCAAAGGCCACTTGGCCTTCTCGCCTTCCCGCTGACCCTAAGGTTGGACGGGCAGTGTTAACAATTCCCTTAATCACTTTCTGAATGGCCTTAATGAGCCATTAACATATTGGCGGGTGCATAGCCTCTGGTGTGCACCTGCCGAACGAAATATTGCAAAATAGTGTGATGATGTCGGGACACACGCCGAAGTCATCGCACATCATTTTATGCATCGGCGTGTCGGGCCCGACCCCGCACGTCGACTGAAAAACCCTGCTGTATGTAAATATTGACACCAGACCTGTGAGCTTCCATACTTTAATGGCAAAGCACGAGGGAAGAGGTGCTGATGGAATGCAAGGGTCCTTATAGGGAGGCTATGAAACATCTGGACAGGTCTGCATCATTCGTTGATGGTAAGAGTGGGTTAATTCCAGGCTGTGTCTTTGATGGATGTGTTCTCACAGGCAGCTCAGAGTGAATTCCAGAATCACGTATGGTTTAGAAGGGCTCAGCTGAAACATGCCTGGATCAGATGATAACTGATTTTGATGGCATCCTATTGAGATCTTCGAGCCCTAGCTGCTTTAGGTGCTGACACCTCCCTGTGCAGCTGGGGCACCATAGTGTTCTGCAACTTCCTCTTCCTCTGCTTCCTCTTCCTCCTCCTTCTCTTCCACATCCTCCGCTTTGACATCCTGCTCTCCTTCTTTCTCTGATGAACTGTGACATTTCAGGGTATCATCCTCTTCCAGATTGACACACGATGGAAGCTTCTGCTGTGTTTCAGACTAACTGAACATTGAGGGGGTGGAATCCCTTCCTGTTGATGCATCTGAATGGCCGGTGGCTGGTTGGCTTTGTGTGCAATTGATTATGTCCTGTATCTGGGGGTGTCCAGTGATTGAGGTGAAACCCACTGCACTCTGTGCTTTTGAGGCCCCATCTGTTTGGAATTGAATGTACTAGCCTGCTCTTGGAAAATAGGGGCATCAGTGACTTTCAAGATACCATGGTATGCAGCCATTTGTGAGATGCCACCAAGGTCCTTCAACTAATCATTGAAAGGAGCCAGTGGTAGGAAGTTCAAGGTCATAGTAACTTTGCCAGCATTCTGGCAGGGCATGGCAAACAGTGCTGTGTGGTGAGGTCTTCCATCACGAGGACCTACATCTCTGTGACCATCTGCCTGTACAACTGCAATCTCCTGTAGAACTAGTTCTCCGACATGTCAAGGTCGCTCTGTACTCAGCGGTAGATCCTCTGATGAGGATATGGACAACATTGCCTTTCTGCCCCTCTTTCTTTTCCTTTGCCCTCGTGCCCTCTTTATGCTTATGGATCTGCCTCATCTGTGGGAGATGTTACTGCTCATTGCCACTGGAACCAAAATCTGAGTCAAGCTCCCATCACCTGCCTTCCTTGTGCCCAGCTGGACTCCCAACAATGCATGAAAGCCTTACCCCTCCTCTTATGTCCCCACGATGCCAGGAGGGTGATGTCCCCTGCACTGCCCAAGTGTGTTTTGACACTCTCCCTGCACTTGTGCATACACATGTCTGAGTGTCCCTCTCAGCTGAGGTCCCTATTATGAGCCCACCAAATTTCAGGGGGTGGCCATCCATAACTGGCTTCTGATGGACTCCATGCTCCTGGTCTGCTCCTGAACAATGTGCAGCCCATGCATCTTCACCAAAATCACAAACTGCCCATCTATGAGCTCTCATTTGGGTTTCTGAAGCTGGCCTCCCCCTGAAACTCAACGACATGAGGGAACAGCGACAGGAAACCAGCACATCAGTCAGCACCAGTATTTTCAGTGCATGGCCACATCTGTTCCTGCCCCAACAGGTACTGAAAATCCTGCCCTATGTCTTTTGAAGGATCTCTGAGGTTAAGACTAAGTAACCAGGGTGGAATGTGTTGTATGATGTTGCGTGTGCCTGCATGCCATTGTAATGTAAAGGTGCTCGGCAGAGCAAGGGTTAATGTGGGACTGAAGAATAGCACAGCCCAGGGTATGATGTATAAAGTCACATGGTGATAGACTGAGACAACAATCTAGAGAGAGCACTCTGCAACCAGCCTGCATGAAGGAAACAGCACCATGCAAGACAGTAATCTTGGATCTGTAAATAGTTAAAGACTACCAATAAATGGTTCATGTTTAAACATATCAATCTCAAGATCTCATCATTGAGCCATCTAAAGAACTGATACTACAATAGGCTATAAAGCACAATAGCACATATTTTTGAAGTAATTTATGGCATTTTAAAAATATTTAAGTGACAGTTTTCAATGTGATTCTAGCAACGATAAGATAAAGTGGTGTAATTAGCCTCTAAGCTGCAGAGATAATGCAGTGGGCATGTTTCAGAACATGCAATCACTTATGTGGAAAGTATCAAAGGCTAATACACAAACAAATTAGTTAATTGATCTAAAAGGTCTGGGCATGGACATTTCAGATGTTGAAATCTCCCTTGCCATGATCTGAAGAGTCGGCAGGGAACACATCCCTGCCAACTCCAAGTGCCCTGCAGCCATTTTGCATTTGAATGGGTATTAAGTAGTGGCGGGGGGACTTCTGCTCAGGAAGACATCCAGCCTTAGAGAATTTCTAGGCCCTGCAGAGAAAAGAGCTGCAGTGGACTGAAAGGGAAGTGCACCAAAATGCCTGAGCCTAACTGCCGGGATCAGAGGGCAAGGTAAGTTTAAGGGGTCCCCTTAACCCAGGGAGGGTAGGGAAGGCCTGAGTGGGGGAAGGGAGGAGGATGCAAAGGGGGCAATCAAGGTGTCAGGGGAAAGACTGAGAGGGTTCAGGATGTCCAGCAACCAATAGACATTAAGAGAGGGTGCCTGCAGACAGAAGGGGGCTTCTGATGGAGATCTAGGCCTATTCTTTCTTGGGCTTCCTCCACACCAGGTAAATCCTCCTGCCAGCCTAAAATTTGAGGCTGGGTGGGAAACATCTCTTAAGTGGCCAATAATTGGCCAATAATAAGCACTAATTTGGAAATGCAATGTTGTACTAATTAACTGGCTTGCCATAGTCATGTGACTGCCATGAGGCATTCTACCTTTGGGGGCAGACATCTTAGATCAGATCAATAAAAGCTCTCACTGAGTTGACACAGAAGTACAGCTATCCTTATACATGCAGTATGGTGTACAGTAGTGAAGAAAAAATAAATTTTTGAACCCTGCAAAAGGAGCAGAGAAAATACTGAGAACCCAGTAACACAGAAAGGTTCTAATCTACAAAAAAAAACTGCTGAAAAAAACAGACGAAAATAAACCAAGGCTGCAAGTGAGACAGTTCAGAAAGGCTTTAAGAAAAGTACAAATCTACAAAAAAGCTGCTGAAAGAAGGGCAAAAGATAAGAACACACACGCTGCAACTGAAATTACTGGCTGCAGAGAAAGAGGACAGAGGGAACAGAGAGGCTGCAAGTAAAAAATACTGAGCGAGTAAACAATGGCTGCAGTAAATTTTCCAATCCTATCTTCAGTAGCATCGAAAAATGCATGCAAAACTGGCAGTTTATCCACTCATAATGGCAAAACTATGAGATTGCAACAGACTTGATGAACAAACCTAAACTAATAAGAGTAGCCACACTGTTAACACTGCTGGGGAAGGACTGTTATAAAGTGTATATCCCCTAAATCTAACAGACATGCAAAGAAACAAGACAACAGCGATTTTAAAAGCCTTGAATGCATATTTTGAACCCTGAGTGAATGTTACATATGAATGTTACGTATTCAACACTGGAGTTCAGAGTGAAAATGAGACCATTGAGCGATAGGTCATGGCAGTAATGTAGCTTGCAGAATCATGTGAATTTGGACAGCTAGGACATTCCAAATATTGTGATGAGTGAGTGACTCACAGTTCACAAGTGAAGAATTCAGCCACTTCACAAAGGATTGAGAAATTCAGCACTACACATTGTCTCTGCATTATCCTCAATCAAATGGAAAGGCTGAGACAGCAGTAAAAATTGCCAAAGGACTCGGCAAGAAATCAAGCAAATCTAACACTGATCCTTGAGTGAAGAAACACACCAACTGAAGGCATGGAAAGTATTCCTGTCCAGAGACTGATGTCATGCTGCATGCAAACTACTCTTCCAATAGCAAAAAAGCTACTGAAACCAGTAGTAGTAATAGACTTGAGTGAAAAGATGAAGGTAAAATGACAGAAAGCTAAATTTCAGTTTGACAAGGTTGCCAAACCATTGCCAGAGCTGAGCATTGGAGATCCAGTCAGGGTGCAAATCTTCAATGTTCTCAAGAGGAGTCAGTCCACGTGGAAATTTAGCACGTGCGTAGTGAAATTGTCACCTTGATTGTACGCAGTGGAAGTGAACAACCAAATAAACTGGCACAACTGCAGGCATATCCAAACAATTAGCGAAGCTGTTCCATCACAGCAATCGGGTGATCAAGAAGAAGGAATCTCACCAACTGTACTGAGCACAGAACTACCATCAATCCCAGAGGTCAATGAGTCCCCAATGACAGCAGTAGAACACCAGCAGTTACCAAGGCAACAAGTGCCACGGGAACAACACTCTCCAGACAAGGAACATCACCCAGATGAACAGCCAATGTCAACACGCACACATTCCATTAAGAGGCCTGCACGGTTTAAAGACTGTGTGTGTAATGCATGTGCAGAGAGTAGACCAAACATTTGTCAATGCACTCACAATTACACAGGACCATGCTTGCAAATATGTCTATTGTTTGCTGGGGAAAAAAATTGCATATTTTTTTTAATATGCAAAATTCAATATGTAAAGGGGGATAACTATATCTCTTTTTATATGAAAAGGGGATGTTTGGGTTTTGGAAATGCAATGCTGTACTGACTAACTGGCTTGCCATAGTCATGTGACTCTGCCGTGAGGCACTCTGCCTCTGGGGGCAGACAAATTAGGTCAGTTAAATCAAAGCTCTCAATGAGTACACACTGAAGAAGTACAGCTGTCTTAACCATGAAACAGCCACTTAAGGACCTAAACTGGGGCAAGGACAGGCTTCCCATCCAAGGCCTTTTCCACCCCAGTATAAAATCACTGCATGGTCAGGGCGGCCAGGATCCCGGAGGGAATCCTGTTTCTTCAATTTCACATTCTACACTCGCCCCTGCCTAAAAGCCTGCCGGCAAGAGAGCACGAAGTTCTGGCTCTGAATTTTGGAAGGATTAAGGAAAACATTTGCACCTTTGATAGCTTCATTGGTAATATAAAAATTTCACTAACATGGGGATAATCCAGTTATTGACAGTACATTTCAGAAACATAAAAAAAGAATTGTTGATTTAACAAGTGTTTAAATAATTAATGATTAGCAAATACTGTTGAAGTTGTTTATCTGCAGAAACATTGATGCAACAGTCGAAATGAAAATCTCATTTCTAGGAGGTTGCACATTGTGTTCTATTGTTGCCTTTTGTAAGGTTTCGGAAAGGGGCCCTTGAACACAAGGCATCAATATTTACAAAGGGTCCCCGACAGAAAAAACATTGAAAGTTACTTCTCCAACTCAGTTTAAAAGAACAATTCAGTTTATTTGGAATTTAAAAAACTAGTATCAGTAATGGCTTGCTATGTTTACCTGGATTGACCCTATATGTGACTCCAGACCTATAGCAACAAAGTTGACTCTTAAGCAAGCCTTTCAGATATATCAAACTGCTACAAAGAAGTATAGCAAAAATCAACCCAGAATAAGCACTCAGTTTTCACCGAGGCATCAGATTCAGATATGACAAACACGCACCCGGCCCAGTTGATCCTGCAATATCCTCAAGTCTGCAACTTGTGTCAAAGGGAGAGCTGTCTCACAAACCAGTCTAACATAGTCATACTTACAAATTGCACCCAGTCAATGTGCTAAGATTTTCCATCACCATCCATCACCTGTCCCATAGGTATGCAGTCAGGAAGGAGTAGAATTGGGAATCCCCAGTATAGACTCCAGTCCGCATGAAGACTCATGACATTAGGTCAAACACGGGCATGGAATTCTTCTATTGTTTACACTTAATGCCCTCCTTCTGCTGTTGCATTAGTAGTCCTCCATGTTGAACACCACTTAGAAGAGGTATTGATGTCAGTAAGGACACTCTGTGCTGTGGCTAGCAACCAAGAGACCTAGACTAATAATCTGGAGACATGGGCTCAAATTTCACAATGGCAATATAAATTTGAATTCAGTTTAAAAAGATAATTCAATAAATCTGATGACAATAAAGCTATTGTAAGAATACAGTAAGAACCTGGCTGGCCACCTTTACTAGTCTGGCCCATATGTGGCTCCAGAGCCACAGATTGAGGACTTCAATGTCCATCACTAAGATTATGAACGTATGAAATAGGAGCAGAAGTAGGCCATTCGGCCCCTCGAGCATGCTCCGCCATTCATTAAGATCATGGCTGATCTGTTTGAGTTTCAAATTCTATATTCCCATCCATATCCGATAACCTTTGGTTCCCATGCCTAACAAGAATCTATCTACCTCCGCCTTAAAAATATTCAATGACTCTGCCTCCACTGCCTTCTGACGCAGAGAGTTCCAAAGTTGCTCAACCCTCAGAATAAATTTCTCCTCATCTCTGTCTTAAAAAGGCAAGCTGTAATTTTAAGACAGTGCCCCCTAGTTCTGGGCTCACCCACAAAGGAAAAAGTCCTTCCCACGTCCACTTTGTCAAGACCGTTCAGGATCTTATATATTTCAATCAAGTTCCCCCTCACTCTTCTAAACTCAAGTGGAAATAAGCCTGTCTAACATTTTCTCATAAGACAACCAGTGCATTCCAGATATCAATCCAGTAAACTTCAATCTAGAACCACCTCCAATGCATTTGCATTCTTCCTGATATAAGGAGACCAAAACTGCACACAGTATTCAAGATGTGGTCTCATCAATGCCCTGTAAAAGTTAACTTAATGGTATCACTGAGCAAGTCAAGTTCTAAGGGACTTGGCTGCCAGACTGGGCTTAGAGCAGATAATGAAAGAACTAACACAAGGGAAAAAGCTAATACAAAAGCAAAATACTGTGGATGCTGGAAATCTGAAATAAAACAAAAAATGCCAAAAATACTGAGCTTGCCAGTCAGCATCTGTGGCGAGAAACAGAGTTAAAATTTCAGGTTAATGACTTTTCATCAGATCATCATCAGAACATCAGAAAGGAAAAACATATTTTTTCTCATCCTCACCAATCTACCTGTTGCAGATACATCTGTCCGTGACAATATTGATAGGACTGACCATTGCACAGTCCTACCTTCACTCTGAGGAATCATGCATGGCTAATTTTTTTAAATTATTCATTCATGGGACGTGGGTGTCACTGGCTGGACCAGCATTTATTGCCCATCCCCAATTGCCCCTGAGAACTGAATGGCTTGCTAGGCTACTTCAGAGGGCATTTAAGAGTCAACCACATTATTGAGGGTCTGAAATCACATGTAGACTAGACCAAGTAAGGGTGGCAGATTTCCTTCCCTAAAGGACATTAGTGAACCAGATGGGTTTTCATGACAATCAGCAATGGTTTCATGGTCATTATGAGACTTTTAATTCCAGATTTTTCATTGAATTCAAATTTTACCATCTGCTGTAGTGGGATTTGAACACAGGTCCCCAGAGCATTACCCTGGGTTTCTAGAGTACTAGTCCAGTGACAATACCACAACGTCACCACCTCCCAAAATGTTACAGTTATGAGATTTATAAGTTTATGAGATTTATAATGTTTTGGGACTGTGTTTTTAATTTAAGGTAAAATGAACGGGGTCATTGACCTGTTCTGATGTCTGCCTGACATCAAGCCTGATGGTTTAATTGTTAGAGATTAAAAGGGGGGCCAGATTGTTTTACAGGGAGGAAGGTGCAAGTTGTTTTCCCTTGGAGACAATGGCAGCAGCGTGTGCGCCAACAATGGATAGACTGGGAGTCTGCAAAGTCCCATGAAATTTTGAGAATGGCAGGTTGTAAACAGTTGTGCATTAAAATTTCCAGGTACTTACAAGATAAAAGAGAATTGATCTCTCTGGAATAAGCTAATCGGCATACAAGGCCCTTGCAATTCATATTTTCATGAAGATGGGCTTTGAGAGGGGAATGCTCCCAAGATTCAGGGGAGGAAGAGCAGCTATAGACAGTAACGTATTGTAGTTCGCCACACAGGAATGTGGATGGGTGCTTACCCTTGGATTGAAAAGACCTGAAGAGTTAAAATGAGGCCAGAAGGTTCACCGAACTTGCTCTGGAGGATGAATCTCTAGGGAAAATACCTCACTGTAAACTACAGTTCTGAGATTATAAGTCCCAGGTGAGAAAAGAAAGAAGTAAGCTCTTGGGAGCTAAGATTCACCTTGGGCTGCTTCCCAAAGAATTGAATGACTACTTAAAGGCCAATATAAAGTATATCTGTGAAGTGTGTTTTTAGTTCTGCTAAAAGAAAAAGGAATATTCTGTTTTGTGGTTTAAAGTATAAGCTCCCTACAAAGAAATTATTTAGTTATTAATGTTTTTGGTATTTTGTTACAGTAAAGGTCTTAAAACATCAAATCTTATAATGTCATCCTTTAAGCTATTAATTGAAGTTCAAAGTAAAAATTATTGGTCTCTACTGAAATTGTAACATCAAGAACAGATCTAGCAGAAGAAAACTGGGCAACCTTGAGATGCTGTGGGCCATCAGTACGGTATTCCACTATAAATTGTAACCCCATGGTTCAGCATATCTCTCACACTAACATTACCATCAAGTCAGAGGACCAATCCTGGTTCAATGAGGAGTTTAGGAGAGCATGCCAGGAGCAGTACCAGACATACCTGAAAATGAAGTGTGAACTTGGTGAAGCTACAAAACAGAACAACATGCATGCGAAGCAGTGGAAGCAGCATGCAGTGGACAGAACTAAGCATTACCACAATCAAAGGATCAGTTCAAAGCTCTGCAATCTTGCCACATAGATTTGTGAATTGTGGTGGACAAATAAACTTCTAAAATTAAGAGGAGGTTCCATGAACAACTCCACCCCCATCTACAGCGGAGCCTAGCACATGTGTGCAAAGAACCAGAAGTACTAACTGGATGATTTACCAAGGCCTCCTCCTCAGGTTCACAGCATAACAAATGCCAGTCTTCACCCAATTCAACTCACTCCATGCAATGTCAAGTAATGCTAATTATACTGCATGCAGCAAGGCTATGGCCCAGAATAACACCCTCACTGTCGTGTTGAAGGCCTTTGCTCCAGAACTTAACATGTCTCTAATTAAAAACAAAAACAGAATTACCTGGAAAAACTCAGCAGGTCTGGCAGCATCGGCGGAGAAGAAAAGAGTTGACGTTTCGAGTCCTCATGACCCTTCGACAGAACTAGGTGTATCCCAGGAAGGGTTGAAATATAAGCTGGTTTAAGGTGGTGGCGGGGGGGGGTGGAGAGAGAAGTGGAGGGGGGTGGTGTGTTGTAGGCAAAAGCAGTGATAGAAGCAGATCATCAAAAGATGTCACAGACAGCAGAACAAAATAACACATAGGTGTCGAAGTTGGTGATATTATCTAAACGAATGTGCTAATTAAGAATGGATGGTAGGGCACTCAAGGTATAGCTCTAGTGGGGGTGGGGGGAGCATAAAAGATTTAAAAATATTTAAAAATAATGGAAAAAGAAAAATCTATATAATTTATTGGAAAAAAACAAAAGGAAGGGGGAAGAAACAGAGGGGGGGGGATGGTGGGGATGGAGGAGGGAGGTCAAGACCTAAAGTTGTTGAATTCAATATTCAGTCCGGAAGGCTGTAAAGTGCCTAGTCGAAAGATGAGGTGTTGTTCCTCCAGTTTGCATTGGGCTTCACTGGAACAATGCAGCAAGCCAAGGACAGACATATGGGCAAGAGAGCAGGGTGGAGTGTTAAAATGGCAAGCGACAGGGAGGTTTGGGTCATTCTTGCGGACAGACCGCAGGTGTTCTGCAAAACGGTCGCCCGTTTACGTTTGGTCTCTCCAATGTAGAGGAGACCGCATTGGGAGCAACAAATGCAGTAGACTAAGTTGGGGGAAATGCAAGTGAAATGCTGGTTCACTTGAAAGGAGTGTTTGGGTCCTTGGACGGTGAGGAGAGAGGAAGTGAAGGGGCAGGTGTTACATCTTTTGCGTGGGCATGGGGTGGTGCCATAGGTGGGGGTTGGGGAGTAGGGGGTGATGGGGGAGTGGAACAGGTTGTCCCGGAGGGAACAATCCCTACGGAATGCCGACAGTGGGGGTGAAGGGAAGATGTGTTTGGTAGTCGCATCATGCTGGAGTTGGCGGAAATGGCGGAGGATGATCCTTTGAATGCGGAGGCTGGTGGGGTGATAAGTGAGGACAAGGGGGACCCTATCATGTTTCTGGGAGGGAGGAGAAGGCATGAGAGCGGATGCGCGGGAGATGGACTGGACACAGTTGAGGGCCCTGTCAACGACCGTGGGTGGAAAACCTTGGTTAAGGAAGAAGGAGGACATGTCAGAGAAACTGTTTTTGAAGGTAGCATCATCGGAACAGATGCGACGGAGGTGAAGGAACTGAGAGAATGGGATGGAGTCCTTACAGGAAGCGGAATGTGAGGAGCTGTAGTCGAGGTAGCTGTGGGAGTCGGTAGGCTTGTAATGGATATTGGTGGACAGTATATCACCAGAGATTGAGACAGCGAGGTCAAGGAAGGGAAGGGAAGTGTCAGAGATGGACCACGTGAAAATGATGGAGGGGTGGAGATTGGAAGCAAAATTAATAAATTTTTCCAAGTCCCAACGAGAGCACGAAGCAGCACCGAAGTAATCATCAATGTACCGGAGAAAGAGTTGTGGAAGGGGACCAGAGTAGGAAATAGGAGTAGTTCACCACTGAACATCAAGCCATTGTTTCCAGGACTGTCACTGACCTCATCTCCTCTGGGGATCTTCCTCCCACAGCTTCCAACCTGATAGTCGCCCACCCTCGGACGGCCCGACGAGAGACGAAGCAGCACCGAAGTAATCATATTTTTAAATCTTTTATGCTCCCCCACCCCCACTAGAGCTATACCTTGAGTGCCCCACCATCCATTCTTAATTAGCACATTCGTTTAGATAATATCACCAACTTCGACACCTATGTATTCTTTTGTTCTGCCGTCTGTGACATCTTTTGCTGATCTGCTTCTATCACTGCTTTTGCCTACAACACACCACCCCGTTTCACTTCTCTCCCCCCCCCCACCCCACCCCGCCACCACCTTAAACCGGCTTATATTTCAACCCTTCCTGGGATTCATCTAGTTCTGTCGAAGGGTCATGAGGACTCGAAACGTCAACTCTTTTCTTCTCCGCCGATGCTGCCAGACCTGCTGAGTTTCTCCAGGTAATTCTGTTTTTGTTTTGGAATTCCAGCATCCGCAGTTTTTTGTTTTTATTTTTGTCTCTAATTAAGTTGTTCCAGTACAGCTCCAATACTAGCATCCATCTAACGGAATAGAAAATTGCCCAGGTATGCCCTATTCACAAAAGCACAAATTATTGCTAACCAATTACTGTCCCACCAGCTTACTTGCAATTGTCAACCAAGTGACAGAAAGTCATTAACAGTGCTTCCAGCAGCGTTTTCCAATAACCTCATCATTGGAGAGAGAAACAGATTTAATGTTTTGAGTTTATATGACTTTTCTTCAAGTCATACAGATCCAAAATGTTAACAGTTTCTCTCTCCACAGATGCTACCAGACCTGAGTTTTCCCAACATTTTCTGTTTTTATTTCGGATTTCCAGCATCCACAGTATTTTGCTTTTACCAGCTCATCATTGTTCAGTTTGCATTTTGACAGGGCCAGTCAGCTCCAGGCTTCATTACAGCCTTGATTCAAACATACACTAAGCAGTTAAATTCCAGAAGTGAGGTGAGAATGATGGTCCTTGACACCAGTGTAGCATTTGATCAAGTGTAGAAATAAGGATTCCTAGCAAAATTGAAATCAATGGTAATCGGGGGAAATGTCTTCACTAACTGGAAACATACCTAGTACAGGAAGATGGTTATCATTGTTGGAGGTTAATCATCCCAGCTCCAGAACAGCACTGCAGAAGTTACTCAGGGTAATGTCCAAGATCAAATCATCTTCAGATCCTTCCTTCCATCATAAGGTCAGATATAGGGTGTTTGCTGATGATTGCAGTGTTCAGTTCCATTTGCAATTGTTCTGATAATGAAGTGGTCTATACCCACATTCAGCAAGACCTGGGCAACCTTCAGAAGAGTCTGATAAATGGAAGTAACATTGCATGACAAATATGCCAGGCAGTGACATCTCCAACAAAAGAGAATATCGCCACTTGACATTCAATGACATTATCATTGTCAAATGACCAACTATCAATATCCTGGAGGTCACCATTGACGAGTAATTTAATTGGCTCAGACATATGAATACTGTGACATCAAATGCATATCAAAGGCTGGGTTGCCTGTGGCAAGTAACTCACCTCCTGACTCCCCAAAGCCCTGCCATCATTTACAAGGCATAAGTTAAGAGGGTGAAAGAGTACCCCCCACTTACTTGGACAACAATACTCAAGAAGCTCAATGCTATCTCAAACAAAGCAGACTGTTTGATCGACAGCTCATTCACCGTCTTAAGCATTCACTCGCTCCACCACTGACACTCATAATTTATAAAATGCATTGTAGTAACTTGCAATCTAGGAGAACAAGAGCACCAGTCATATGGGAACACCACTACCTCTAAATTCCACTCCAAGTCACAATCTTGGACACATATTGTCGCTCCTTTATTGTTGTTAGGTCAAAATCTCAAAATCTTGGAACTCACTGTCAACCTACTCTTTTTTTTGTAGTGCGCAGCCAATTCATTCATCTGTGTGGCCCCTTTATATTTTTTGCATGGTCACATGTGATAGCTTAAAGGGGCCAATTTGCGCACAGCCTGCGCAAAACATTCAGATTGCTGCATGGCCTCATATATGCGCAGTTTGGAGGGAATGTTGCTCCCTATATAACAGCACTACAGCTTCATCACATAGACTGCAGTGGTTCCAGAAGGTGGCTCACCCATACCTTCTGAAGAGCAACCAGAATTATCCTGCCAGCAATGCCCACATGTCATGAAGGGATAAATAAAAAATAAATGAAATGTAGTTCCCGAAGGAAGATGAAGTAAGCTGGCCAAAATTCATTGGATCTTTATGCTGAAGTTTATTCCTTAAAAAATTCATGGTACCCCCTTCCAAACTGAGACTACATTAAAAACAGATTAGATAGCTGTTTGAAGGAGAGGAAAATTAAATGGGATACCAGAATTGCATGGATTTTGGGGATTAGGATTACTCTAGAGGATAAACTCCAACATGACTAGTTTTGACAAACTCTTTGTGTTGTCAATTCTATGTAGTTCCATGTCTATGAAATTTGTGAATTTCTTGAAAACATACATTGATTTTCTTACAGTAAAGGCAATTAGTTAATCTGTACATATTTAGGATTCGGAATTAGAAAGGATTTTGAAAAGTAATCTTCAGATCTGAGTTTCCTTTCGCAAAATCTCATAATTTGGATTTGAATTACACCTCTTTCCAGTTGAAGCATTTTAGAGACAATTTCCTGTGCTACTGCACTGATTTGCAGGTTGTGGGAGAGGTAGAAATAACTGGTTTTAATAGACAGCTGTGTTAGTATTACAAGCACTTGCAGAATGTTCTCTACATTAGAGAGCAACATCAGAGGTGTAAATTGGATAAAGGTGTTGCTGCATTTCTAGGTGCCAAAACCATACCAAGCATCTTTACAAGCTAGGAACCAGACTTTTGAATTAGTTTGAAAACTTGTCACCCAATCAAAAATGATTCTCACCTCGCAAAAATGTTGTGAAAAGCACTAGAGTTCTGGTTGCAATCTGTTTACGGTAAAATTGGAATTATACACCAGTAAAATTACATAAATATCACAAGTTTCCAAAGCAACATGAAACTCATAAACATGTGGCAATTTTAGAAACTGGAAATGGATGATGTAGAATTTTTAACTTTTAACACTGTCGAATGATTTTCAGATAAGCCTTATCACTGTTATGTAGAGCTAAAGTATACTGCTCTTTCATGTTTGAAAATTAAAAATGAATTATGAACTTCATTTGGCAAAGGATATTATTTAAAGAATAGGAAAAAAAACAGCTGGTCTATCAAACTCTATTTAAGCCCTATTTAAGCCTTTTCTTCACTTCTTGCACAGTTACCTCTGGAACATCTATCCATAGTTGCCACCTATTTTTCATTTACATGATGATCGTTAGTCATGTATTCAAAGATATGACATCAGGTTTTACATGCATGCTGATGATACTTAGCTCTAACACCATCATTCTTGCTCCTGAAGAATGTAAACAGAATTACTTACCTGTTTGGGCCTCTCCTGGCCCCAGGTTCTCTTCCCACTATCACCAACTGGTGGGAAGCCACAACTGCTTTCCTGCTCAGGTCACCGGTTACATTAGTATTCAAGGCCCATTAAAATTATCGAACCCTAATTTGTACATTTGAAGAAGGACCCTGTGGAAGTCTCTGCTAGCTGCTCATGAAGCTAAGAACGTAAGAAATCAGAGCTGCAACAGGTGAAACAAGCCTACTCCACCAGCCAATATGATCATGCTGAACATTTACAGCAACTCCACTTTGCTGCCTACACCATACCTCTTGATTTTCTTAATGCCCCAAAATCTATTGGTCTAAGCCCTGAATAAACTCAACAAATGAGCAGCCACAGTGCTCTGGGATAGAGAATTCCAAAGACTCAAAACCTCTGTGTGTAGAAATTTCCCCTCCTCTCACTTCTAAATGGACCACCCTTTACAATGAAACAATTTCCTCCCATTTTTAGATTCTTCAGCCAGAGGAAGCAGCCATTTAGCATCGACCCTGTCAAACATGCGACAAACATTATGGTCAGGATTTTACAGCCCATCCCACTCGGCAGGATATTATGGTCCCACCAAACTGAATGGAGATTTAAATGACTCACTGCATCCCCCAGGAGGAAACACGCCGCAGCAGGGCTGTAAAATGCTGGCCTATATGTTTCAATGAGTTCACCTCTTATTCTTCTAATCTTAAGAGTAAATAGGCCCATTCTACTCAACCTCTCCTCAAAGGAATCAATCTAGCGAACCTTTATTGTACCCACTATAAGACAAGTATAATCTACCATAGGTAAGGAGGCCAAAACTGTGCAGAGATAGAGCGGGGATGTCCTGCCACTGAAACTGTGGCCCTCTGCCACCCATGGCTCCTGGGAGGGGCATTGGAGGAGACCTCACTGGCCCCCTGGCCTGCCACCGGGGAGGCCACCTCAAGGCACCTGCCAGCCTTTGGCTTCAGCAATGGGCATGTCTGCCATCAGGAAAACCTTGGCAGGTTCACCAATTTGCCCCTAAGTGGTCACTTGAATGATCCTAAAAATTCAGAAATTCTCTGCCTTCCTGCTTCTAAAGTCACCATCTTATATAATTGCAACAAGCCTTCCTTAATCTTATATTGCAAGGTTCTTGCAATAAAGGCAAAGATACCACTTGCCTTGCAAATTGCTTGCTACTTTCTGTGTTAGTGCGCAACAGAACCCAAATCCTTCTGGGTCCCAATAATTACTAATATCTCACCATTTAAAAAATATTCTGCTTTTCCATTATTCACACCAAAGTGGACAATTTCACACTTCTCAATCTTATACTCTATCTGTCACCTTCTTACCCACTTGCTTAATTTGTCGATATCCATATGCAGCCTTTCTGGGCAGAAACTTCTCTTCTTAGAAGATCCTTGGCCTTCAGAAACATGTGGAAGTCCTGACCTCGATTGGGCCCAAGTCCTACACATCTGCGCGATCTTCTCTGGGGCAGCCAATTAACAGGCCATCTTCAATACTCCTATTGAATGCCGAACAGCAGGGTGGGGGAGAGGTTCTGGAGGCAGGAGGGCCAATCAAAGCACCAAAAGCTATGGGCTGTCAGCAATCCCATGCTGCCAATGTAAGTGGGAGAACAAGAAGGCACCTCAAGATGTAGGTGCTCTCTGAAAATTTCTGGAATTATTATAAGTAAGTCTGATCACAGTGGGCAGGCTATGAATGTAGAGGGGAGTCCTCTCCACTCAACTCTGGTCCTCTGTCACCCATAGCTCCAGGGAGGGCAAGTGAAGGAGACTCCATTGGCCTGTTGCCTAGAAGCCACCTTCAGATGCCTGTTGGGCTTTGGTTTCAGCAGTTGGCATGTCTCCATCAGGAAGGTCCCAGTGGCGTCATCAATTTGTTCTAAGTAGTCAATTAAATTATTCTAAAAATTCAGAAATTCTCTGCTTTCCTTCATCTAAAGTCGCCTCCATGTGGCTAATAAGATTTATGTCCTCCTCACAGCTTTCCCCATATAGCTTTGTATCATTGGAAAACTTGGATATGTCACATTCGGCCTCTTCATCAAAGTCATTAATGTAGGTTGTTGTTGTTGTCATCAAAAACTCTCAGAAAATATAAATATACTATATCCATTAGATCCTCCTTATCTACCATGCAATTTTGCCCACAAAAAACTGTAATGAATTTGTCAAATGTGTTTTCCCTTTCATAAAACCATGTTCTCTGCTTAGCAGTATTGTGATTTTCCAAAAGCCCTGTTGCCACATCTTTAATAGTTTAGCATTTTCCGTACTCTGGATATCAAGCCAACTGGTCTGTAGTCCCTGTTTTCTCTCTCCCTCCTTACTTGAATAGCAGGATACATTTGCCAACTTCCAATATACTGGAACTGTTCTAGAATATAGGCAATTCTGCAATATCAAAATCAACCCATCCACTATCTCTGAAGCCCCATCTTTTAAGACTGAAGGATGTAGGCCATCAGGTCCAGGGGATTTTTTTTTTAGCTTTTAGTCGAAATAATTTCTCCAAATTTTTTTAACTAATATTAATTACTTGGAGTTCCTCATTCTCTTGTAGCCTTTGTTCCCTGTGTATTCCAGTATATATATTTTTTGTCCCATACTATGAAAACAGACACATTGGTTATAAATATTGGCAATGTAGTGTCAGTTATTTCTGCTCCATGTGCCATTTTGGTTCCACAATGGTGTCTGCACCATACGCACATGTTTCCAATCGGCCTGTGACATTCAGTATTTTGGGGAGGCGTGCAGCTTCAGCATTAGGATTGTGCATTGGAAGTAGACAGAGCAGGTATATTCTGACATCAATCAGCATGTAATGCTGATTTAACATCAGCGCTGTCGTTTTCAACCTCACTCCTCCAGCAAACAGCCTCTCTTAAACATGCATAGCTGAAATTGCATTCAGCAGCAGAAAGGAACCCTCTACTCCACCAGCTCCATTTAAAGAGATCATCAGTCAATCTCAGTTTAATTGCTGATTAATTTCTTCTGGCTCTGGCCAAGTTCGAAGCAGTGCTTGGTGGTTTGTTAATTTGATTAAAGTCGGTGAAGTGGTGAAGTTACCATTTCCAAAAGCCTACAGCATGAAAGGGAGATTGAGCAGGGACGGTAGAAAAGGGAGCAAGTTACTCAAAGAAGGAGTGGGAGAAGGACAGGTCTCATTTACCCAGGGGTCTTGGGAAACATTTCTCTTACCTCACCTTAACCAGGAGCAGTGTGTGTGTTGTCTCTGTTTCACAGAGGAGGTGCCCACAGAAATCTGAAGACCTCTTAAAGACAGAGAAGCCTCAAAGCTGGGCAAGAATGGAGCTGCTAGTGGTTATGAAGGTGAACAAAGCCATGAATTTCTTTTCATTAGATGCTTCAGACAACATCAGTAACATCTCCAAATGTTCCACTCACTGCTGCAAGTGACTTTATGCGAGGAGAGGGAGAAGCATTGTGTTCTGCTGTTGGTGATGCCAGTTGCAACAACCTCATTCTCTGTCAGTACAATGATTCCCAGAACCATCTCCTTCACAGGGCTCAGCAGATATAGGCATGCATGTCCCCAGCTGGTTCTCTGCAGCTGCCTTCTTTTATGTGCAATCTTATCCTGCAAGACAGATTGGGGGAGTGACAGTCAGTGTGTTGCAAGATGTTTGGTTATCTACCTGTCTTAGCTGAATAATTGACAGTATGCAGAAGCTGCAAGATGTCGGGATTAGGCTTGCAACTCTGGTAAGTGTATCAGGTGGAGTATCTGAATGTTAAGCATAAGTCCAGATTGCTAGAAATTTCTGATGGGTGAGTGATGGGGGTGTGGTGTATTGAGCAGTGTGTAAACTTGGTGGTATATACAGCATGTATTTAACGCCTTAAATCCTGGTCTCTCCCACAAGTGGAAACATCTTCTTTATGTCTATCCTAACAAACCCCTTTCATAATCTTGAAAATCTCCATCAGGTCATCTCTCAGTCTTCTATTATTTAAGTGAAAAGCTCCTGATTGCTTAATCTTTCCTGATAGATATAAACTCTCAGCCAAAGTATCTCCTTAGTAAATCTTTATTGCATCTAATCCAGTGTTACTATATCCTTTTTATAACATTGAAAAAGCAGAACTGTTCACAGTAGTCCAAGGGCAGAATTTTGCCCTTGATGCGTAGGTGGGCCCCACCGGCTCGGTGGCGGGCGGGCAGCCGATTGCTGCCGCTGAAATGGGCCCCGCCGCCATTTTGAGTGGGCGGGCCAATTAAGGCCTGCCCAGTGGGCCATCCAATGGGAACGTGCTTCCTGTGTGGGGGAGGAAGGATTCCCCAACTGTCAGAGTGCGCTCTTGGTGCATGTGCACAAAAGAGCGCACATCTCCCTGAGACTAAGTGCTGCCTCAGGGAGAGCGCTGACAGTTTTTGGAAGTTAAAAAATAGAAAAATAAAAAAATTATTAACATGTCCCCCTCATGTGACAATGTCACATGAGATGGGACATGTTAATAAATATCACATAAACTTTATTAAAGTTTTTTAACACAGACATGAAACCTCATCCCACCGGTGGATGAGGTTTCATGTTTTTTCAGAAGCCCGCTGGGGCTCCTGGCCTGCCCGCCAACCTTCCTGAATATTTAAATGAGGCGGGATGACAACAGGGGTTCCTGCGTCATTTTCACATCGGCGAGCAGGCCCCACCCCCAGCTCGCCAATGGAAAAATTCTGTCCTAAGAGTGGTAAAATCCAAATTTAACATCTTTAAATGTTCTGAATTTTATGGTATAATGTAGGCCCTCCTTTTCATTATATTAGTATTGACAGTGCAGTCCTGGCCACAGGTGAGGATAGAAGAGAATTTATTCCTACATTCAGATTTTAATTTTTAAATCACCATCACTAAATCAATTTATATGTTGTAATTTTGGAAATTAACTAAAATGTGGCTTAATTGTTAGAAAAAGAGTTATTGGCCAAATGCATGTAAAATTTAGAAATACTGAAAGTAAATGATCGGCAGGAAAGGATCTCCATTAGTTGAGGAAATAGCAGAGCCGAAACTTATAATGAACCCTCCTATTAACAGGACTCCACTTACTATACTTACAAAGAATAAGTGCCAGACCTAACTTGGCCACTTATGGTTATGGAATTGCAGATAATATATTACATTCTGAAGAGTCCAAACAGATGCCAAATTAGTGTTCAGGTGCTCATGGGATGCAGGCAAAGTGCACGTTTGTAGGCCAAAAGCAACAGTGTAACGCAGCAAGAATAAAATATTACTCTATTGGATAGCAATGACATTTACATATTTACATACTTTTTTCATTTAATTCAATATTCTGTGTCTGAATCTTTCTCATAGATGCTAGAGGGTTCCACAAAGGGAAAGCAATTTTGGTCTGAAGGCAAGTGCACACTGAGTTTGTTGACAAAAATGTTTAACTCTTGGGCCCTTGCTGCAATATACTCTGATGTGGTTCATTTTTATTTATTTATATGGCATTAATCGTCTCTCAAATTATAACTATGACACTTTTATTTTGGTCTCTTCTTTGCAATTGATCTCTCAATATATTTTCATTCATTTTTTTTTACATTTCCAAGTGAGAAACCATTCGTTCTTTAAAATTGTCATACTGTAGCCATTTAGTTCTGAATAGTGATAGTGTTGTGCTCTGTCTACTGAGATAATGAGTTCCTGAATTCCCATTACTTTAGGAGGCAGAGGAAGTGTAATCTTACCAAATGTAAACAGTAGAAAAAAAAAACCTTTAAGAAATGGAAATGATGGTGGTAACTCAAATTTATATATTTTTGTCTCAGGTCTTAAAGTGCTTATTCAAGAAAAGGGCTATTCATTTTCTCAGCAAGCCCTGTTGCTTTGCTCATTGTATATTTGAGTATTTAAGCAATAGATGAATGGTCTCCACTGATTTTAAATTAATAAATTTAATGTAAATGATGGATGTTGCTATATGGCAATGGTGTAGCAAAAGTGTGCAAATTTTCATGTTAGGAACATATTGGCTCAGATCTTCCGCAAAGCAGCAATCACCATCGGATTGCCACTCTGCTCCTACTTTTCTGCTCCCTGACACTGCTCTGCATTTCTAGTTGCGTCTTCTGAGGCTGGTTTCTACAAAAATATGGAATGCACAATCCCACTAAGCGCGTTACCATAGCGCTGGAACATCAGTGTAAGGCAAGCTTCACTCCCTTTTTACGGCACCCTTTAACCTGACGGCTGCCACAAGGTAAGCTTAAATGTCCAGTGTGAATGATAGTAAATGGGTGAATGGATGAATGGGTAAATGGGGAGGGTGGTAGGATGGGCGAGGTAAGTGGCTAAGTGGATAGGGTGGGTGAGGTAAAATAAATAACAAAAAATGCTTTCTTTATGGTACACATGCTATTAGAAGAAATGAAAAAGGACGTATTCGTGTGTTGTATTGATTTTAGTAAGGCATTTGTTAAGGTGAAACATGAAGAACTGATGAGCATGATGGCAAGGATCTTAGAGTGATAAGAAATCTTTATTGGGAATAAACTGCAGCTGTGAAAGTTGAGAATGAACTAAGTAATTTTGTGAAGACTAAACGAGTTGTCACACGGGTGTGTTTTCTCCCTAGATTTATTCAATTTACCTACGAACATACAAAATAGGAGCAGAAGTAGGCTATTTGGCCCTTCAAGCCTGCTCTGCCATTCAATAAGATCATGGCTGATATTCCTATCTACCCTCAATAACCTTTGATTCCCTTGCCTAACAAGAATCTATCTACCTCTGCCTTAAAAATATTCAATGACCCCCACCTCCACCGCCTTCTGACGTAAAGTGTTCCAATGTCGCACAGCCCTCTGAGAGAAAGAATTTCTCCTCATCTCTTCCTAAAAGGCAATTGCTAATTTTAAAACAGTGCTCCCTACTTCTGGACTCACCCACAAAAGGAAACATCCTTTCCACACCCACCTTGTCAATATCGTTTAGGATCTTATATACTTCAATCAAGTCACCCTTCACTCTTCTAAACTCCAGTGGAAATAAACCCAGTCTGTCTAACCTTTCCTTATAAGACATCCCGCTCATTCCAAGTATCGATCTAATAAACCTCCTCTGAACCACCTCCAATGTGTTTCCATCCTTCCTTAAATAAGGAGACCAAAATTGCAATTAATATTCAAGATGTGGCCTCACCAATGCCCTGTTTCTCTGAAGCACAACATCTTTATTTTTATAATAAAATCAGAAAATGCTGAAAAAACTCAGCAGGTCTGACAGCATCTGTGGAGAGAGAAACGGAGTTAACGTTTTAAATCCGTATGACTCTTCTTCAGAGCTAAAGAGAAGTAGAAATGTGATGGAATTTATACTCTTTAAGGGAGGTGGAGCAGGTGAAGCTAGATAGAGGTCAGCGATGAGGGGGCGGCGGTGCTAAGATGAGATTGACAAAGATGTCATGGACAAAGAGAGTGTTAATGGTAGTGATAAGGACTAAAGGAGGTGTTGATAGTGGCATAAAGGTAAGAAAGCAGAATGTGTGAATAGCAGAACAAGGATCAGCACTCTGTGAAAGAACATCATAGAATAAATTTTAGATGGCCCTTTTGGGGGTGGGGAGGGGGAGGGGGTGGTGGTTGGGGAAAAAGGTTAGAAGAGGGGATAAAAATAAAAATAAATTTGAAAAGGGGGATTAAAAAAAGGGATGAATATAGAGAAGAGAGCTCATGGTCTGAAGTTGTTGAACTCAATGTTAAGCCCAGAAGGCTGTAAAGTGCCTAACTGGAAGATGAGGTACTGTTCCCCCAGTTTGCATTGGGCTTCACTGGAACATTGCAGCAGGCCAAGGATGGACATGTGGACATGAGAGCAGGGTGGTGTGTTGAAATGGCAAGCAACAGAAAGATCTGGGACATGCTTGCAGACAGACTGAAGGTGTTCCACAAAGCAGCTACCCGGTCTGTGTTTGGTCTCCCCAATGTAGAGGAGACTGCATTGCAAGCAGCGAATGCAGTAGAACAAATTGAAGGAGGTGCAAGTGTTTCACCTGAAAGGGGTGTTTGGGCCTTTGGACGGAGAGGAGTTAAAGGGCAGGTGTTGCACCTTCTGCTGGAGAATGGCCGCACATGCGCAGTTGGTGCATGTTTATGTCTTCAGGCTGGTAACTGGCCCTGCACACATGGACAGTTTGTTTCTTTTTTTACTGGAAACTGTTTTTGCATGCCTGCACTGAGGGGAAAGAAACAGTGTGAAAAGAGGGCCAGGTGACCTAGAAGAGAACTCTATTTGGAATAAATTGCCAGAAGAAGCTGGACACAGGAGAGGGACCAGAAGCAGGTGCTAAAACAAAGAGGTAGGTCCCAGAACAGGGACTGGGACAGAAGGAGGTGCCTGGAAGATAGTCAAGTCAAGGGACAAGAACAGGAATCTCAAACAGGTCCTGTTAAGTGACATTGAAAGTAAGGAGCAGAAGAAAAGACTCTGAGTTAAAGAGATAGAGTTGCAGGGAGCAGACTTAAAGCAAAGTGGGCTTGAGAGAAGCCAGAAGATCCAAGGAGACAGCCGAAGATTGATAACTCCTTACTATGGACTTTTGGAGCAGTGGTGTTCTGCTTGGCACTGCTGAATATCTGAAAGAGTGCATGTGGAGGGTGAAACTTGAATGCATGAAGAAATTCAGAGGAAGGAACATTGGAAGGAGAGCTTGAAACCCTGGAGGTGGATCCCTGTAGGAGACATCCGAGTGAAAACATCACTTGGGAGAGGAGTCCGAGGTGAATTCTTCAATTTTGGAGATTTGAAACCCTTGTGAGAAAGATAGGGTTTCAGTGAGACTAGTTGGCTCATGGTGTGACAAATGTCTGGGGGAGTGGTTGATGGGAAATTCATAGAAACTTGCTTTTGGAGTATGGTTTGTCAAACCACAGTTTGCCTATTAGTTTACATGGATTGTATATTTACTCTGAACATTAGAGTATAAGATAGTGTAACTTGTGTTAAAGTTATGAATTTGCATATATCTATAAAGGTATAGTTTGGGTGATGGGCAGTGTAATATAGTTCATCTTGTTTAATAAATGTTTGGCTCTTTCGTAAAAATGTACACTAGTGGACTCCTGTGAATGTGTAAAGTAACTGCCTCTCCACGGCTTCTAAACAAAAGAAAAGTTAGGGTTATCAAGCCAAGTTCCACTGTGGGATCTGACTTGTCTAACATTAATACGAGCTGAGATTGTAACAGGTGGCAGATGG